>NC_080575.1:103071992-105979952 GCF_029962835.1 Magnolia sinica
AGAAAATTTCAACCGCGGGCAATCATCATCACCACTATTTGTGTGGTCCATTCGAACCTTGGATCTGCCTCATTTTTGGGCCCTCACCCTAAAATGTTCTGAAAAAACAGAGGGACGGCATGGATAAAACACACAGGGTGGATCACGCAGTTTCTCCCGCCAGGACCGAGTCAGTCAGTGTCACCAGGACGGAATCCGTGTCCCAAAAAAAGTTAGGTTGTCTTGTGATTAAGTAGATATAAAGGGCACTGAAAGTAAAAGTAATGGCACTGCAGCGGGATTTGGTGAAGATTTCAATAGCCTTCTTTAATATCCAACAGATCAATGCCTTTGCTTTTCTTATACGGTATCTCTGAATCCAAAAAACCAGACCATTTAAGGCCCAAACCGCTTGTTGTGCCCCACTTGAGAGACATGGGCCTCATGGTTCTTCATATTCAGCAATTTCTCATTGTGAATTCTCCAGGCTAAGCTAGCACGCTCCTCACGTGGGGCCCGAAGGTAGATAGGGGATGGATGATCCGAACCATCCATATTCTCATAGCTGTTGTGGATGGGCCATAGCCCTGAACTAACGACTGGATGGACAATCCTGAGTATTGACATCTGCAAATGAGTATGCACCGTTGAATCAACGGTCATCATTTCTGGCTCATGTCACATCTGCAGTGAAACCCAGAGGGTAGGTGGTTCGAGTCATCTGATCACTCTTTCACGTAGGTCCAATGGGGGGTCAGGTGCCGGTGTGCCCGAGTCTTCTGGGCCTGAGCGATGGCCAGAGTTTAAGCCAAGCCCGACGCAAAGAGCAAATGAACCGGTGCGGCCTGTGCTTTGTCCCCTGGAAAAATACTCAGCCCATCAGTGTCAAATCAGTCAGGCTGTCCAGGCCTAAAATATTTAGACTCCACGGGTCTGACCTTTTGCCTATTGGCTCATGAACCCTACCATGGCCCAAAGTGGGGCTGGATTCAGACCAGTAATAACCATGGTAGGGAAGTTGGCTAAACTCACTCTCTCACTATAATAGGTTTCACTCTTTATCCACTCAAGGATAGAATTTCAATTTGTATAAATGGAGCCTGGGTTTCACTGATCCAGACTGTTGATATAATGGCGCGGGCCCACACCGTGGATGGGTCACAACCCAAAAATCTCCCATGTTGGACGATCCTAGCCGTACAATCTCAGGCCTTTTATCAATTGAATGTGGACTGTTACCACCATCTACTTGTTTCTGAAGTGAAAATATTGAATTAAAAGGGAAAAAAAAAAAAACCTTACACATAACATTGCCATGCAATTAGCATGTACATATATAGACTCCAGATCTACAACTACTCATTTGATTGCTGAGAATGAATTTGATGCCGGGAGGGACATGATGAGGTTGATCACCGCCTTCCTCAGGGAATAAGCAATCCAAATCCACGGAGCCCTCTGAACTCGTCTCAGAGCTTCCTAGTATCTATAAGAGATAAAATTAGAAATAATTTCTAATAAGTTCAAAGATATATATTGATTGGTAATTAAAAAAAAAATTACAATACTTTAAATAATGAGCTTAAACTTAGGACTTAGTTTTATAATTTAACTCTAACTCAAACACCTTAAAAATGTGACTTACTATAAATAGTACTAGACTTACTATTTCATAAACGATCTCCATTCCTACCAGGCTGCATGGTTTTCATCCAAAAATAGCAAGTGTCCAATATGACCTAAGCACTTTATTCTCCCAACTTTTCTAAGCCCTTTTCATGTTGGGCATGACTCCTACAACTCGAAGGATTGAAAGTTATAATCAAACTAAAACTTATTATTTATAGTAAAAATGAAAATAAAAAGGACTTTTGACCATGGATCTGATGGAATCTTGCAAATCCGGCCTAGGTAACTTGTCGTAGAGGAGTTGGTTGGCTAAAGTAGCTTCTCCTACTCCAAAATCATATATGATATGTCAAAAAGACTCATCATAGTTTGCAAGATATGACTGTTTTAAGGTTATGATGGTCCTGATCATTTTCGCCTCAAGTCAGGCCTTCTCTAGCCCATCTTTGCCATGAAAGTGCCTGCAACCCGCTCTACATCATTCCCCTCCACTTTAAAAGAACTCGACCTTGAGTTCTCATGTAGCTTCGGTTCATGATACTTGGTTAGGTCCACAACATCGAAAGTATGTGAGATCTCCATGTTATCCGGAAGAGTAACTATATAAGCATTGTCATTGATCTCTCGATGGATCGGTACCGGTCTAATCTTCTTATACTTCAGCTTGTTGTATGTCCCAGTCGGAAATCTCTCCTTGCGTAGATGCACCACAGCATGGTCGCCCACCTTGAATACCTTTTGCCGTTAATGTTTGTTAGCTTGTTCCTCGTTTGAAGCTTGCAATTTGGCTTGTACATCAACATGAATGGCCACGATTGAGTCTACCATATGTTCTGCTGTATTGTTCATTTCTGAGCGCTTGGGTAAAGGGACCAAGTCAAGTATGTGATGGGGCACTCTACAATAAACAATTTGGAACATGGACATCCCTGTCGAGCGGTTTATCATATTATTGAACACATACTTTGCTTGAGACAAGGCCAAATCTCATCATCAGAAATACACCGGAGGAGGTTTCCCAATGTGCAATTCACAACTTCAGTCTGTCCATCGATCTGTGGGTGGTAGGTACTATTAAATTGAAGTCACATACCGAACCGATTCCATAAAGTCCGTCATAAATGACTAATGAACTTCGTATCATGGTTAGAAGTAATAGTCTTGGGAACCATATGTAGCCAGATGACCACTTTGAAGAATAGATTCGCCATGTGTATTGTATCGAGGGTCTGTTTATATGGAATAAAGTGTGTCATCTTTAAGAAACGATTTATTACCATGAACACCGAATCCATGTTGTGCTGTATTCGTAGGAGACCAAGCATAGTGTCCATAGATAAGTCCTCTTAAGGGTCGCCAGGCGCAAGTAACGGGGTGTAGTGTAACGCCTCGAATTTTTATGGCCAGAGTTTATACTCGTGTTCGAGAAAACCGGATGTTAATAATTAAGTGAATTTGATGCTTTAAAAATCACACTTTTTTTAAAATTTATTTATTTAGATCACATCCATTTACATTCATGAAGTAACCATTCACGAAAATAAAATCAACTGTATTTATTATTTCATTTAAAGTAAAAAGAGTTCATCAAATCATCAAATTCCCTCTCAATGGGAACTTAACACATTATCGAGTTCGCAGTGGAAATATAAAAATAAATTATAAAACTATCTTCTTATTCATTCAGTATGATCTTTCAGAGGGAGATGGTCCTCTGGGTCTTCAATCTGTACATCACCTGCATCATTTGTACGGTTAGAGAGGGTCAACGCCCTACTCATAGTGATGGTTATTTTTAAGATTAACAATAATTCAAGAGATCCATAAAAGTAACGTAAGGGTTCTGATACGTCTCGTAGTCTACTACTACGAGTGATATCAGTATGCGCAACCAATATATATATGAATGCATGCCTAAGAAAGTGTGTGCGGCTCATCATATGTAGTGATCATCACAATGTGGAATATAATTCATAGAAAACCCCGTTTGGCCCACATTCTCATACTACGGAGATTCACCGGCATGTTTAACGTTATAATAGATTTATGTGAACACCTCGAGACGGCACAACACATGAGTCAGATGAATTACGTGACACGATTTGTTCATGGAGCGACTATTTGCAACATCCAATCCCAGAAGTGATATAACACGCATTGCGAATTACTTACATCGATTTGTGCACCACTACCGAAACCCATTGAATTATATGTTGATCAAGAGGGTCTCTACCTAGAGTGTATTACGTCCATGATAAAATATTTGAATCACTAGTTGTGATACCTTTAACACACCATTTGCAATAAATGAAAATGTAATTTGAATCATAGGAGTTTTGGAATTCCAATGCACATGCCCAAGCTATAAAAGTAGATAGCGCAAGGCTAGCAAAATAAAGAGGAGAGTAGCAATGACTAACTCAACAGAGAGGAGAGTGACAATGGCTAATTCAACAAAGAGGAGAGTGACAATGGTTAACTCAACAAAGAGGAGATTGGTAATGGCCAACTCAACAAAGAAAAGAGCAGAAAGGGCTAACTTAATAAAATTGGTAAGGTCAAGGGCAAAGCTTGTATCCATCACCCCACATTAAAACCGGATCCTCCTGAGGTTTCCCTTGATGTGGAATTTGATTAGAGAATCCTTAAGGTGTAGCAGTTTGTTCGTTTCTCCAACTGAAGTTTGGGTGATTTCTCCAGCTGGGATTGTACGTATTAGAGGTGGGTCCACTGAAAGGTCTTTGATAATCATTTACGGCATTAGATTGCTCATTCAGTACCTCTTGAAAGGCAGGTATTGTTGGACAATTTTTAATTGTGTGAATGTTACAAGCACAAATACCGCAAACAGTTTCCTTAGCCTTATCCTTCGTAAATTCCATGGCCTCGAGTTTTTTGGTGAGATTAACCACTTTAGCATTGATATCATCATCCTCCTTTAGGAGATACATTCCGCTCCTCTCCTTGGATTGTGTCTGCCTAGACATGGTGTTTGATTTTGGGGAGATGTCCCATGATTGTATGATTTCAGCAAGCTTATCAAAGTAGTCCCACACATCATCGACATTTTTATTCATGAATTTTCCATTGCACATTGTCTCGACTAATTGGCGCATAAGAGATGTCAGTCCATCAAAGAAAAAATTCGTGATGCACAACGTTTCAAAACTGTATTGTGGGCATGAACTGACTAGATCCTTGAACTGCTCCCAACATTGGAAGAATGTTTCATCTTCCTTTTGGGCAAAGTTCATGATCGACTTTCTGAGGGTGTTTGTCTTATGATATGGGAAAAATTTCTTTATGAACTCCCTTGTCATGTCATTACATCTACTAATAGATCAAGGATGTAGTGAATGCAACCATGTCTTAGCTTTCTCTTTCAAAGAAAAAGGAAAGAGTTTTAGCCTGACCGTATCATCGGACATGTTTGGAAAGTATAGAGTGACTATAATCTCGTCAAACTCTTTCAAGTGTAGGTACGGATTTACATATTTAAGCCCATGAAATTTTGGAAAGAGTTGGATCACCACTGGCTTGATATCCATGTGTCTCGTATTTTCTGGAAAAACCATGCATGAGGGTGTACTCACCCCCGCCGGTTGTAAATAATTTCACAAAGTACGAGGCGGGGGTGCTTGATGCACCTCATTCTCATTATGGTTGAGTTTATCTTCCCGATTGATTGACTGGTTGATTGACAGTTATAACTTCAATTGACTTTGAGGATCTTGAGTGGTGTCTAATCCTTGTGATTGATAGATAACCCTTCAATCTCTCAACCAATCCTCATTCACTCAAAAGACGTCGAGTGTTGTCACGGACCCAATTGGCCATGAAACACTCTCAGCTCTCAAATTCAGATTCTAACATATACCTAAAAGAGAGAAGGGAAATAGAAATCTAGAAATAGAAAGGGAGAGAATTAGAAAGAAGTTACCAAATTAGAAGTTTCTAAATTAAGATCCTACAAACAAAACAAAACAAGTCAGTTTTTAAAAAGGAATTCTAAAATTAGAAAGTCTCTAAAAATAAAAATAGAAAGATGGTTAGTTTCTAAAAGAAATAAAATAAGAAAGCAACCTAGTTTCTGAAAACAGAAAATAGGAAGTTTATAAAAATAGATAAAGTTAGTTTCTAAAATCAAATTAGGAAAAATTGTAAACATAGAATTAGAAAGTATAAAAGAGGAAAGTTTCTAAAAACAGAAAAGGAAAATTTCTAAACCTACAATTAGAGAGCTAAAATAATTCAGAAAAACTCTAACAAAAAAATAAAAAGTAAAAAACCATAATCTTAACCTACTTCTAAAAATAATTAATCTCAGAAAAACACAGCCGTTAATCCCCGGCAATAGCGCTAAAAACTTGTTCACAACCCCAAGTGTAGGTTCGTGATGTAGTAATAATCTCGGTGAGATTAAGGTTGAATTCACAGGGACTAATCTCGTGTGTATTCTGAAAGCAACTAGAAGTAGAACTAGAAAAAGATATGAATCTAAATATGGAATAAAATGGAGTAATTGTTAAGTGTGTAATTAGAAACTTAATAATTCAATAGTGGGAACTAGGGTTTCCAAGGATCCACTTGTAACAATTAGGGTGATTCCTTACTTGATTCAAGTAGCACAATTGGAATTGGAGTCCTATCTTATCCAATTGGAAGATATAACAATTAAGATCAAATCTGAAGTTCCTTTGACTTAATTCTTAAAAGAGGAGAATTATGATAGTTGGTAGGGATTCCATCACCAAACCATGCCCATGAGATGATGGCAAAACAATGGAATTTACTAATCCCATAATCTCAAAACCAGAAAAGAAGATACTTAAAACTATTGTAGATCTATTGTAATTTAAGTCACAATAAATCATTAAAAACTGAAAGTATTCCTTAAATATCAAACTAAAATTAAAGTAAGTTCAACATAAACATGAATTAAAGTAATAAAAACATCGCATCATGCTACAAGCTTCACCTCTTAACTCTAGTTAAGAGGTTGAGCCAACTATAGACATGATTGGAACTAAAATCCTATAAGAAAGTATGAAAAACTAAGGAAGAGAGAAAAATGCTTGGCGACGGCTCTCCACCCTTGTGCTTTGCTCCTCCAAATCCTAGAATATCCCAAAAAGTACTTAAGAAACCCCTATTTATAAGTAAAGTTCCACAAAATTGTAAAATTGGATCAAATTTACGTAGGCCGCGTAAACACTACGTAATTGGTTCGATGTCATCGAAGGGGTTTGAATCCGAAAATCGCGTATTTTCTTCTTTCGCACTATGTAAGTCTCTATGACATCGAACCGTCCTTCGATGTCATCGAGCAGGTCTTCGAGTCATCGAGAATGTGTCCAAAACAGTTCAGTGAGTTGCTTCAATTTCTTCAGTAAAATCAATGTCATCGAGCAGTCTTCGATGTCATTGAGCACCTTTCTTCGAGTCATTGAACATGTCTTCGATTGATCGAGAAAAGCACCCAATATGTCCAGCAACCAACTTGATTTTTCCTCATAAATTCGATGTCATCGACCAGTGTTCAATGTCATTGAACAGATCTTTGATGTCATCGAATAGTTCTTGATGGCTCAGTTGTTGTGATTTCTGCGCTTGTTTTTTCGACTTCCTTCCTTCTCTACTTGATTTTCTTGGATCCTGGGACCTTGAAATCTTTAATCTTGGTCTCCACAAGTCCATTATTTTCTTTGGCAATTCCTGAATACTAAATACATGCTTTTAACATTCTTTTCAGTCCAAGCTCTTAAATTCACCTTGCAACACAAACATGTGTAAAATATACCATTAAGCCATATTATGTTTATAAAATCAAGAAATAAATGGGGGATAATATCAATATTTGACCCTCAACAATTGTAAACATATAATGTGGAATTGAAAGGACCTATCGATGCATCAGAGATAGGGATCGAGAAATCTATAATTTATATTTGATTGAGATGCCATCACTGTAGGCTTGATGTTGCAGCCTTTTGCACCTTATACCGCTTAGAGAAGCACCGGGATGGGAATATAAGCTTTAGTTGTTTGTAGGCTTAACCCTATTTATATAATTTAGAGGGTTGAAGAGTTTGAAACCCATTAAAACTCTTTGTCGTTAGGCTCCACATGATTTTGACTATCTTTTTTTTTTTTTTTTTTTCCCCCCCCCCCCTTTGTTTTATAAGGTGGGAGCACACCACCTGGGATCTATTGATAAAAAAGATGCTATATAGAGTAGGGGTGGGCATCACAAAATGACTGGGCCTCACCAAAATATACACCTCATTCGGGAAGCAACCATATACAAAAAGCTAGCCTGCCTGTCATATCTATACAAAAAAAGGGGCCCCTAAACTTTCTTGAAAGAATTCAACCCAGTTTTATCCAGACGGTAGCGGCCCTTGACTAGCTTGGGGAGATCAGAAACGTCCATGAAGAGCTGGTTGGCTTGCAATAGACTTCCCTGCTTAGCCAATCCGTCGGCCGGATCGTTGGCTTCTCTAGCAATATGGGAGATCCAAAAATTGCCCCTAAGATTGAGTCTACTAATTCTGGATAGCCAGTATTTCCATATCCATGAGTTAGTGGAGTTAGCGATAATGCATTCTACCACCCATTTAGAATCAGATTCTATAAGAACTCTATTTAACCTAAGATTTACACAGCGAATCATGCCATCGTGAACAACCCTAAGCTCCACTTTGTTAGAAGCAGTCCCATACCCACTGCTAAAAGCAAATATCATAAGACCTTGGATATCTCTGCATATACCACCTCCACCTGCAGGCCCAGGGTTAGACAGAGCAAACCCATCCATGTTTAGTTTGTACCAGCCCAATTTGGGTTTGATCCACCTGATGATTGTAAATTTTGGGGAAGGGCAAGGAGGATGGGATTGTAGCATGTTGAAGAGTTCAGAGTGGTCAGCCAACAGCAGGTTTGAACAGTTTTGGGGGCTAGAGAACAAAGAAATCAGCCACCATTTGGCTCTTCTGAGAACAACTTCTGATGATATGGGACGCCCCTCAAATCTTGCCTCATTTCTAGCCCTCCAAATCTCCCAAAGAAAGAAACCAAGGAAACCAGGATTTTGACAATCTTAGTCCAACTAGAATACTATGCATGTGACACAATTGTAACGCACCACCCATTACACGATTTTAGATGAATCACAACTAAGTACTGGGGGTACATTAATACTTCCGATCATACTATTCAACCCTTAAGTCAATTTAAACTATTGATCAATAAGGCTTACCTTATAGAATTCTTACATTATCCCAATTGGACTACATTGATCAATGTTAATGATTAATTTTTGAAAACATGTTTTAATTTTGAAAAGAATATTTAAATGATTAACCAATGCAATTATTGGATAGTATGGGCAACGCTTCTACAATCTGGTCCATCGAGACTAATAGTATAGGATCGCGGTAGCCATTGTAATATTTAATTTTAGCGAAGTGAGACTAAGTATGCTTACAAATACTATCAATCTTAATGACAGAATTTTTACATCCGGACCATTTCCATTTTCAATTGAGTCTTCTTTGGTCCATCTTTGCCATGAAAGTGTCTGCAACCCGCTACGAGCTGGGCTACTCTGATTTTACGACTCTCAATGGCATGAGTTAGAGAATCTTGAAAATTGGAATTACACCAAAACCATAGTTTCACATGATTAAAATTATGAACATGAGATGGCAGATGGAGAAATAGTAAATTCCAGTGAGATAGTTGTAACATTTAGGATGGTGCACGGGCCTGAATACAGGGTGCTTTCGCCCTTTATTTTATTAAACAATGGCAGCCCATACATGTAGAATGACACGTAATTGCTTGCCGGGCCGAAAAACTATCTGCTTCCATCCCCAACTATCATAGGTAGTGTTAGAAAACTTACCAGAAAAATAAAAATAATATATATATATATATATATATATATATATATATATATATATATATATATATATATATATATATATATATAAACAACTCGATATGTTTCATTGCAAAACAATCAAACGATCCGCTTTAGACTGCTTGGGGGTGACCAGAATGAAAAAAATCTGGATTGACCTATCGTAAGGAAAAAGAAAAGGATTGAACAAATCTACATGTTTTTGATCGAGCCCAGACCCACTTTGTCCAAAAAGATAAGGCCTCTGATGGGAGAGGGGTTATCCGCTGCTCTGTCTGAGAAAAAAGTGGATTGGGTGCTACTACCCATTTTGGCCAATGCATCTGCCGCGGCATTGCCCTCCCTTAGAGTGTGAGAGAATTGTACCAGGGCCTGGGCTCAATTCATGTTTGTTTGGATTTGATTTTTCTTCATTGGATTTTTTTTTTTTCTTCTTTTTAAGGCCAATTCCTCTGTATATATACCTCACGATATATTAAATACAAACACACAAGAATTCTCTCATCCACGATTTTTTTTTTTTTTTTTTTTCTAAAACTGGCATGTCGTTGATGGCAAAATGGCCAGATTGTGGAAGGCTCATGAACCAAAACTCTTTAAGATAGGAAAATCCTAACCCTTCAATAGAAGCCAACTTTGATATGATAAGGAAAAAAAAGAAAGGAAAACAATGAAATCGATGCATTATAAGTAACAATATCCACGGCTCTGGCAAAGAGACTAGTCTTAAACATTCAACATTCATGCTCGTAGGGAGATGGTGATTGAAGAAACGATGCACGAACACATGATAATGTGGCACGTGTGCACATCCCAGGCCGTTCGGCTCATCAAGTGGGTCACACACGGTGACCAATGGTCAATGTTCAATGTACTCGTCTAACAACCGCAGACGGTTTGGCACGTATGGAGAGTTTGAATGAGGGCTCCTCGGATTTCTGGTTCCCCTCTGACCATCCGGGGGCTGGTGCTGGATATGGTACGTCTAGGCTCTATTAGGGAAGCTAGAGGGAGTAAGGTTCGTTCGGGCCTCCTCCCTCGGATGTCAATGGATACGATAGGCTGTTGCTGGTGGTTTTGTAACAGCGTCAGCCCGAACTATCTAGTCCTGTAAATTCCTTCCGGTAATACAAATTCCATCTTTTAAAATAATAATAATAATAATAAATAAATAAAATAATGTACTCGTCTAACAACCCGATTAGTGGGCACTCTTGATTCATTTTCCATGTCACGTTATAGGAGGGCCCATCTGCCCATCTAAGCATGCGATGCAGCACGTGTGCTGCTCTCTTTCCCTCAGCGTTTCTCATCCAGTTAAAACAATATAAGAACCAGAACAACATCTATTAACAAAGATACTTCAATACAGACATGACACAGCAACCATTCAACCACTACATATTCGGCACAACTGATCCAAGCCACTCATCAGGTGAGTGTGACCGTGAACAAGCCCCGGTCCAAGATTCAGGTTGGTTGACTCATCAGGTGGGCCTCACATGCACAAGAAAAATGGACTGTTCGAGAAAAAGGTGACCACCGGATTATTCTCAACACACACGGGTAACCCATGATCAACTGACCTTCTTGACTACTGGACCATGGCATAAGGTGGCCCACATCCCACACGTGTGCCACACCAGTACGTGCCTCATGAACCACCTCTTCAATCTGTCCTCGAGCTAGCTTCAGCATTTATCATCCAACTATTCCCTACATCCATTAGTTGATACAATGTGATTGTGTTGAAAGGTTGATGATAAGGTGTCTTGCAAGCTGATAGCTCCTGTGCAACCGTCCGCATGGTGGGCCGACATTGAGGATTGTACTGCAGGCACGAGAGCGCCAAAACAACTGCAAAAACAACTTCATTTGCTACCTCATCCATCGGCAGTGAGAGTCGTTGGTCTATCACATCCTTGAGAAGTATATTTCCGGCATCGATAGACAATGATAATGATGAGATGAGATCACCAGGATGCCTTCCCATAATCACTTCAAGAGCCACCACTCCAAAACTATATACGTCGCATTTTTCAGTCACCTTCATTGTGTAAGCAAGCTCTGCCGCACCAAAGAGTTCAGTTATTAATCCCAAACCATGGCTTTTCAAAACCTTATAATTGTATCATAGTTTGAAAACATGAAACTGGAAAACCAGTTGAATCGACTCGAAAATTGGTATAATCTTTTCCGAAAATTTTCAATCTTTAATATATATATATATATATATATATATATATATATATATATATATATATATATATATATATATATATATATATAACATAAATATTGTGTCTGTTTGTGCCGAGATTTATCAACTTTGGTCTAGTTTTACTGAGATTTTCTCGATTTGTGACTGTCCTGGCCGAATCGAGGTTTTTTGGGTTTTCATAATATTTAGTCAGTCCAGGGTTTTTTTTTTTTAACAAGAAACATACAACTTCACTAAATAAAGGTTTCAAAATACAATGCTGATAAAAACAAATACATGATATAATAAAATTCAAGGAGCAGTCGTGTACTCCAGCCTAACCATGAAAATGAATGGCCAGATCGGCAATCACGGCTTGGATCGTTATCTGGTCAGTTGAATTGACTCAGGCAAGTCAAATCGAGTTCATTTGAGTTCTTAAACCATGGTACCAACCACCACAACGATCATCTGAGCCTTATACCAACTGATTTGGGTTAGCATTATATGATCCATTCTAATGAATTCTTATATTTTGTTAAAAACACTTGGCCTTTTATTCCATGCAACAACCGTTTCAGAGCAGAAAACACTGCCCTGGCTGTTAGAAAACCATATATGTACTTAGGCTGCACTTAAATATATACTTAGATGAATTTACACACAGATGCATTTTGTATGTTAAGCTTAACAATTGGATCTGGCAGGGAGAAACGAGTATAAAGCATTAGTTACTTGCCTGGAGCAATGCATCCGTGAGTGCCTGCAAGTGTAGTCCAATTAGATGAATCTGGCTTTAGAAGTTTGGCAATACCAAAGTCAGAGATGCAAGCTTCGAACTCAGAATCCAGAAGAATGTTCTTGGATGATATATCTCGATGAACTATTGGAAGAACGCAATCATGGTGCATGTAAGATAAAGCATGGGCCACACCTTTGATAACATTTACCCGCTTAATCCAATCCAATTGGATAGCTTCCTTGATGCTAATTAGGGCACTAGCTAAGCTTCCTCTCTCCATATATTCATAAATCAAAAACTTGCAATGACGATTGGAACAAAAACCGTAAAGCTTCACAATGTTTCGGTGCCGAATTTCAGTAAGAGCTTGTATCTCATTCTTGAAAGCTTCTTCATGGGCGGATTCACCATCATCTAATGAGCGGAGTTTCTTGATGACTACCACTTGAATCGTAGGCAGCTCTGCTTTGTAAACTGTCCCATATCCTCCCTTACCAATGCAATATTTCTCGTTGAAATTCTCTGTTGCCTTGATAATTTCATCAAACAAGATGCTTCCATTGTAATCCCATACTGAAAATACATATCCTTTTCTTATCTCATTCTTTGTTTCTTCATTTTTTGCTGTGCGATTAAAAAAGAAACAAAACCCAAACAGAACCAATAAAATAAACAGCAGCCCTATCACAGGAACGACGATGAAGATCACGACTTTGTGGCCCTTGCCTGAATGTTCCTTAGCTAAATTGCAGAGAGGCAAACCTTGTACTTCACCACATAAGCCTGTGTTGTTGCGGATTGCCTCAGGTGAAGCTTGCTTGAAGGCTTTGCCATTTGGAAGTGGGCCTTCCAAATCATTGTATGATATATCAACGGTTATTAAACTAGGCATATTTCCAAGTCCAGATGGAAGGTAGCCTGAGAGATAATTGTGGGAGAGATTCAGAATTTCCAACATGAGCAAATTTCCAAGCGAAGGTGGTATCCCTCCGCTAAGTGAATTATGACTAAGATCTAGCAAGTCCTGCAGTGATTTTAAATCACCCATATGGGAAGGAATGCTTCCATTCAAATAATTTACACTCAAATTCAAGTACCGCAGTTTGGAGCAGTCTCCTAGCTGTTCTGGGATTTGCCCAATTAAGCTGTTTGTTGATAGATCAAGAATCTCTAAATTGGATAACTTCCCAAGTTCTGATGGTATCTCACCTGCAAGCTGGTTCTCATTTAAACTTAAGTCGAACAGTGAAGATAAGCTACCCAACTCCTTTGGAATCTCTCCTACAAGATGGTTTGAAAAAAGATCCAGCACTCCCAGTTGAGTCAATAGCGCAAGCTCGACTGGTATCTTTCCAGTTAGCTTGTTGGAAGAGATTCTTAGCAATGTCAATTGCTTCCATCTCCCCCAATTCGGCAAGAGCTCACCATGGAATTGGTTGTAGCTCAGATCAATGTATTCAAGATTTGGATATTCTCCAAAGATTTCAGATATGTTCCCTGTGAGCTGGTTTCTTTCCAGCCGCATTCTGGTTAAGGTGGTGCAGTTTCTCAAGCTTTCTGGTAGGGGACCGGCGAAGCGGTTGTTGTATACGATAAAGTATACAAGTGATCTGCCGCTGCAAATCTGTTGCGGTAGAGAGCCGTCGAAATTGTTGTCGCTCAAATCAACTCTAGCCATGTTTGTTAGATTCATCATTTCTTGAGGTATCGAACCGGATAATTGGCAACGGCCAAGGGAGAAATTGGAAAGCTGAGTCAAGTTTCCAAAATTGGATGGAATCGAACCTGATAGAAGGTTGCTTGATAGTAATAGCCCGACCAAGTTTTTCAAATTTCCTATTTCTTGAGGGATGGGGCCAGAAATTTGATTCACATGGAGATACAAGTAGGTGAGCTTGGTTAGGTTTCCTAGAGAAGAAGGGATTGAACCAGTTAGATGGTTATTGGGTATGCCTAGCTGGATCAGATTAACCAAATTTCCTATTTCCGGCGGGATTGAACCTGAAATCTGATTTTTACCAAGAAAGATGTATTGAAGATTGCTCAAATTGCTTAAAGATAGAGGTATTTGACCGACCAGATTGTTTGTGAATAAACTCAGCTCAGTAAGAGATTTTAGGTTTCCTATTTCATGTGGGATGGAACCAGAAATTTGGTTATCAGAGAGGATCAAGTAGGTAAGCTTGACTGAATCACCTATAGTGGAAGGGATGGTGCCGGAGAGTGAGTTGCTGCCGAGATCTAGACGGGTGAGATTTGGAAAGGAAGAGAAGCTAAGGTTATCGAGCGTACCGTGCAACCCGACCTTCGGTAGGTTTATTTCCATTACGCTTCCCGCGTCGTTGCATGCTATTCCAGTCCATGTGCATGGGCTTCTGTTGCTAGCGTTGGTGAGAGACCATGAATGGAGAGATTGAGTTTGGAGGCTGGCCTTCCACTGGAGGAGTGCTTCTGCTTCTAAAGCTGATACTTTGGCACCAGAAGAAACTAATGAAAGCAACACAGCTACAAGGAGAAGAAGGGAGTGTGATCTATCTGTGACCATGGTTGTTGTTTGATCTGCGGTCCAAAATGAAATGCAGCTACGATTCCGAATTCCTTCGATAGTGAGAATGAATTATAATTAAGTTGCTTAATGCCGCCTATTCATAGCACACATCGTGTAAACGTGTTCGAGATTTTTAGAATTCATAAACACGAATATTCATAATTCAATCTCATGTACAGTTCTTCTACTGTCATGGTATTAGAGTGCTTGATTGATTGCCAGCTTTGATAATCTCAGCCATATGATCATCTCTGCCATGTGAACCCACTTCATGGTGACTTTGACTTCTGTTAGAGTGCTTGAATTATCACCAGCTTTGATCGTCTCAAGTGGTTGTTGCCCTATCACAATCTAAATAGAAGTCAAGATGAGGCATTAGGACGGGATATTATATATATATATATATATATATATATATATGGAAATGGTTCTATGCGGCCTCATGGGAACTTCCCATGAGGTCGAGCTGTGTGGGCCCACCATGATGAGTGTCGAACATCTACTCCATCAGTCAGATGCATCATTCCATTGTGGGCCTCGGGCTTAAAAATCAAGTCAATCCATGACTTGTGTGGGCCACACCACATACAAAATTTGAGAGGGGTTACCCTCCTATTAAAACATTCATAATCATTTGTTGGGCCCACCAAGATGTGATTCCCAAATCCAGCCCATCCATTATGTGTGTCCCACTTGGATGAGCGGTCAGACCAAGTTTCAGCCGCATCCAAATTTTAGGTGGGCCCAATCAAGTGCTTTTATATGTTTTGGGCATGTCTTCACATGATTTTAGATGGTATGGCCCACCTGAGTTCCGTATATATACGGCTGATTTGTGGGATATCCCATAATTTAAAGGGGTAGGGCCCACACAGTTTAACCTCATGGGAAGTTCCCATGAGGTCGACTGCATAGAACCATTTCCTCTCTCTCTCTCTCTCTCTCTCTCTCTCTCTATATATATATATATATATGGGAAAAGGTACTATGCGCTCGACCTCACGAGACCGTCCCATGAGGTCGAGTTGTGTGGGCCCCACCGTGATGCGTTTTGAACATCTACCCCATCAGTCAGATGCACCATTCCATCATGGGCCTAGGTCTCAAAAATCAAGTCAATCCGTGACTTGTATAGGCCACACCACATACAGAAGTGGGGAGAGGCCGTGCACCATTAAAACATTCATAATCATTTTTTGGGCCCACCGAGATGTGGTTTGCAAATCCAGCCCATCCATTATGTGTGTCCCACTTGGATGAGGGTTCAGACCAAGTTTCAGCAGCATTCAAAACTCAGGTGGGCCCCACCAAGTGTTTTTATATGTTTTTGGCATGTCTTCACATGCTTTTAGATGGTATGGCCCACCTGAGTTCCGTATACGGCTGATTTTTGAAATATCTCATAATTTAGAGGGGACCCATCAAATGCACGGTGTTGATGGTCGACATGCATCACGGTGGGGCTCACACAGTTCAACCTCACGGGAACTTATCATGAGGTTGAGGGCATAGTACCCTTTCCCTATATATATATATATATATATATATATATATATATATAAGAAGAGTTGCACACGCCATTCTCACTTTTGGTCAGCTTCCATAGAAATTTATTTTTTAAAGAACAGATCATCTGGAGCGGGCTACATGCCAAGTCCCGTCAAAGTGTCACTAATATACCGGTGGATCCCTAACTGTGGGCTGACCGTGATGTGTCTGTCTTATATCCATGCCATACATCAGTTTTGCCATATCATTTTATGTTATGAGCCAAAAAATACAACAGATCCGAATATCAAGTGGACCACATCACGGGAAACAGTGGTGATTGAACAGCCACCATTAAAAAATTCTTGGGGCCACCAGAATGTTTATTTACCATCCAACCTGTTGAAAAGGTTACAAAGACCTGGATGAAAGAACCACACAAATATCAGCTTGACCCAAAACTTTTACAGCCCTCTAGAAGTTTTTAATGCTCAATCATCACTATTTCCTTTAGTGTGGTCCACCTGAGATATAAATCTGCTACATTTTAAAGTTCATATCATAAAATAATCTAACGAAAAGGTGGATGACATGAATATAAGACATACGCCAAGGTGGGCCATATGTATATGATAATCATGGACAATTAAAGGAACGACCAGTGGTCCATATTCAAGATTAATTAGTTGCCCAACTTATTTTTGGACCAGGGCATATCCTATTCCTCATTGTAATCTAATCCAATAATCAATATAAACAAGAATATTCACAATTCAATCTCATGTCCATTTCTTTTACTGCCATGGAATTAGATTGCTTGATTGATTGCCAGCTTCGATAATCTCAGTCATATAATCATCATCAACCATATGATCATCTCAGCAATATGAAACCACCTCCTGGTGACTTTTGACTTCTGTTAGAGTGCTTGATAATCACCAGCTTTCATAATCCGAAGTGGTTGCCCTTTCACAATCTAAATAGAAGTGAAGATGAGGCTCCGGGACTTAAAAGCGGATTGGCGGGTGTACCACGGACTGGTGTGTATGTGTCGTGCGACGAGCGCTTAGGCTCCTCGATCTCCAGGTTGTACAAACGGTTCAAAGCAGATCAAAGTTATACGCGCCCCACGATGATGTATTTATAATATCCCCACTGTTCATCCATTTAGCGAGATAACTCTAGAGAATGAGACAAAAAATGAGTTATATACAAAGCTCAAGTAGACCACACCACAAATATCATTGGGACCTAAATGAAGAGAAAAAACAAATATCATATTAATCCAAAACTTTTGTGACCCTTACAAGGGTTTCAATGGTAGCCGCTCAAAATCCCACTGCTTTTTGTAGTGTGGTCCACTTTTTTATTTTTTTTTTATCGAAGAAAAAGCGTTCTATTTCAGATTTTAAAAATTCGCCATATGAACAACAAAACATCGGTAAAAAAGAAAAAAGTTACAAACAAGGAAATCCTAATTCTCCATATGGATCTACCCCTAAAAAAGGCCAGCGATTACATTCATGCCATCAGCAGCATCCCCGCATCTTCAAGAGCTGGTGAATTTCGTAACGGCCTGGTTGCCTTCAGACACGGCATGCTTGGCCATATAATGCGGAAGCGGATTGCGTACTGAGTTACTCAGTACGGTAAGCGTACTGAGTAAACTCCGTGGGCCCTTGTGTCAATCATGCATTATATTCACTCCGTTCATCTCTTTTAACACATAATTTCAGGGCCTTATCTCAAAAATAGAGTATATCCAAACCTCAAATGGACCACACCACCAGAAACTGTGTGAATTAAAAATCTACCATTGAAAAATTCTTGGGGACAACAGAGGTTTTAAATCAAGCTGATATTTGTGTTTTCCCTTCATCTATGTCCTTCTGATCTTATTAACAGTTGGATGACAAATAAACATCACTGGGGCCTTAGAAAATTTTCAACGGTTGAAATCAATAGTTCCACTTTTTCCAGTGGTATGAACCACTTGAGCTTTGTATATGCATCAATTTTGGGTTGAACCCATAAAATGATCTAGAAAAACGAATGGACGGCGTGGATAAACTACATGCGTTCGCGGTGGGCCCAACTGAGTTTACTCAGTACGATAAGAGCGTACTGAGCAACTCAGTACACAATCCGATTTCATATAATGCACATTATAACACATCAAAAAGGGGCAGGAAGGGGCCTATCTTTACCCTCAAAGATACTAGGTTGGTTGATCTCTGTGGGCTAATCGTGATGTATGTGTCTTATATCCATGCCATAGTTTTGCCAGATTATTCTAGGTTATGAATCTAAAAATACAGCAGATCCAAATATCAAGTGGACCACATTACAAGAAACAGTACGTTGTGATTGAATGGCCACCATTTAAAAAATTCTTGGGGGCTATCAGAATGTTTATTTGCCATCCAACCTGTTGAAAAGGTGACAAAGACCTGGATGAAAGGACCACGCAAATATCAACTTGACCCAAAACTTTTATGGCCCTCTAGAGGTTTATAATTTTTAATCATCACCATTTCCTGTGGTGCAGTACACCTGATTTTGGATCTGCTGTATTTTTGGGTTCATACCCTAAAATGATGTAGCAAAAAGGTGAATGGCATGGATATAAGACATATATGCCTAGGTGGTCCCCACAGTCAGGCATCGCCGGAGGCCATGTCCCAGTAACCCAAGCCTTGGCCCATTGAAGGAGTGGACAACATCAGCCCCCGGGCGAATACAATCGCAGGTGCGTGATTGGCTGGCCCGAGCGGTTGGCTAGACCACTCGCTAGCCCGCCTGCATCTTCCTCAGATGGTTATCAACCACATTGATGGCGAGGGCATCTGCACATCACCCTTCGACAATAGACAGATCTGGCTGGAAACAAGTAATGGCAAATTCAGCATTACTTCAGCTTGGCATGCACTACTCTCGGCCAAGTGGTAAATCTATACCATGGTCTAAATGGATTTGGCACCAAATTCTTTCGTCTAAACTCTCCCTGCTTTCCTGGAAAGTTATCAACAAAGTCATTCCCTTCGACGCTAGAACGCAGGCTAAAGGCATCTCCCTAGCATATAAATGTTCTTGTTGCGCGGTCCCTCTCATACCGCATATTGAAACTTTGGACCATGTCTTCTCGTCAGGGCCGCTGACTACCAAGGTTTGGACACACTTCGGTGGTCTTTTTGGCATTCCCATTAGACAGCCTACCTCGGCTATTAGTAGGGCCTATTCTTGGTGGGTTATGGCAGCCACAAGAGATTGTTTTCTCACCCTCACAGGCATCACTCCATCAATTATTTTCTGGGAGATATGGTTGGCCAGAAACGCAACCCACATGGATGGAGTGGTAGTCTTGTCTCTGAAGGTGATCTCTAAAGTGACCCGTTGGATCCATGTGCTCGCGCCCCTTCTCCCCCTCCAACCCTCAGTCCAAAGATCATCTGCCAAAGCGTTAGACAGCCTGGGCCTACCCAGGAATGTGGCAATCCCAAGACAAGCTAGAATGGTAAAATGGACTCGGCCCTCTACGGGTTGGATCAAACTGAATGTCGATGGGTCAGCCTTGATCAACCTAGGGAGCTTGGGAGGAGGCGGAGTTGGTAGGAGCAGCGATGGAAATTTTTTATTTGCTTTTTTCTCAAGCTATGGTTTCAGATCAAATGGCAAGGCAGAAGCAAAAGCAATTTGGGAAGGGTTGTCGCTTTGCAGAGATCTTGGATTCCTCCAAGTGGACCTTGTAAGCAACTCCAAGGTGGTCGTTGACTCTTTAAACAAGTAGGAGAACATCTCTTGGACCCTATGGTATTGGTGGACAAGAATCAAATCCCTCATGGACAATAATCTCTTATTCCCCCTATTCACACCCCAAGTATAGGGTTGTGATGTAATAATAAACTCGGTAAGACCGAGGTCGAATCCACAGGGACTGAAACCTGTACATAATCTAAAATTAAGTAGAACTAGAACTAGACTAAGATGAAATCTAAATTGAATGAAATTGAAGGAATAATTGTGAATAAATTAATTAAAAACTAATAAAAATAAAAGTGGGAGCTAGGGTGCCAAGGATACACTTGTAGTAATTGGGAAGCTACCTTGCATTGATTCAAAGATACAACTAAAAGCAGAGTCCTATCATATCCAATTGGTAAGAAGAGATTTGTCAGATCTCTTAACTTCTCATGAATCTAATCATCAACAGATACGATTAGTGCAAATTTGGAAGTGATCCCGTCACCTACCATGCCCAGGAGAGGTAAACAACAGCAATTTACTAATCTCACAGCCAATCATGAGAGAGTTGTGAAAGTTAGGAAGGGTTCCATCACCCACCCATGCCCATGAGACGATGGTGAACAACAGGGTTCCCAAGTTCATAATCTCAATGCATGAAAAGCGAATATCTCAAGCTATTGCAGATCTATTATAATTTGAGTCACAACAAACCATTAAAACTAAAAACATTCCTTATAATCAAACTATAATCCATAAGAGTTCAATAACCATGAATCAAAGCAAAGCTACCATCCTAATCACGCTACAAGCTTCACCTCTTAGCCCTAGCTAAGAGGTTAACTAAACATAAGCATGATTAAGCTAATCCTTAAAAGAAAAGAAATTTTTTTTTTTTAAAAGAAAAACCAACTCTCTCTTATGCACGTTCCCAACTAAGATTGATCCCCCTTTCCACGTTCCTTTCTTTCTTTTATAACCATCAAGGAGATAGCTAGGTCGGTCACCGACCCTCCTTTCGCAGTCTAAATCGCGGAGAAGCCGGACTTATATAACTCTGTTTTAGGCAGCAAAAACACGCACAACTTGTTGCGTTTGAAGTGAATCTAGGCTGAAGAATCATCCAGTCCAGTCAATCCGATCACCTTAGAAGGGTCGAAATCCCTTTTTTTGAAACTTGGATGGTCTGGATCATTGTTTTGATCCATATTTGGATAGCCTATGACGCCGGATCGGGCGGTTTCCTCAGACGTGTGCAGTCTACGCAATTCCTCTTGCGCTGATGAGTGGTGGGGCACAAGATCAGTGTCTACGAAGAAATCCACTACTTCCATTAGATGCGCCTCGAAATTCTGATTAGAAATGGATGGTTTTGAATTGGATTTGGTGTGGCCCATGGAATCAATCACGCTGCACTATTTTGAATGCTCCAAAACAGTCCTCTTGTGACCTCTGTAGCGGGCACTTACGCGTGTGAGTTACTCACATTCAACATGCGTTTGACTGATTTTCTCCCCTATGCATGATGGATGGCTCGGATCGTTTTCATGGGCCATGATGGAGGCCCACTAATGATCAAACGATGCTCCTGCTTCACGCCAGAGAAAACGGCAGTTGCTGTTTTTGAATGGAGTACGGGTCCAAGGCGGTTTGACTGTCTTGGACTAGCTGTGCACATTTAGTGCACATGTGCACGGTGCACACACAACTCAGGTAGGGTCCACGATGATGGTTATGGGAAATCCAATCCATTCATGCATTCTTCCAGCTAATTTAATGGGTCAAACCCAAGTTTAAAGCATATCCAGATAACAGGTGGGCCCAAAACCAACAGTTTATGGGCTGATCTATCCGTTGGGCCACTTCTACAGGGATCTGAGGGTTGGAATTCGACATGTACGGTTAACTTATGGTCCTCAGGATATATATAAAGTTTTGAGTCGAACGGATGGTGAGAATCCTGTGATCTTGCATTCAGGTTGACTTTCAGGCATCTTTAATGTGACACACGTAATTTTCTCAAATCTCAGCCGTGTAAATTCTTTGATCTCGGTCCCCTGGAGTCTGTCCCTTGCCTTGGTGATTCCTGAGCATTAAATTCATACTTTTAGTATCTTTTTCAATCCATGCTCGTAAATCCACCTTGCAACACAAACACGATTAAAATAGGGCATTAAACAGTATCATGTTCGTAAAAGCAAGCAATAACTGGGGTTTAATATGCAATATTCGACCCTCGACACCCCTAAAGAAGCTAACGTGGTGGCCGATGGATTGGCCCGCAGAGGTAGTAGCTGCCATTAAAGAAAAAAAAAAAAAGGCCATCCAAGTCATATAAATGGTGGGCTCTATCAGGAAGATCACCAGTCTAGAAAACCATGCTCATCCTCTCATTAAGAGGGCCACACCTGTATGTTGAGTCAGATTATCTACATTAATTTTAACAGTGTGGGCTAGCTGTTGAGTGGATGATGTCCTGATTTTAACGCAAGGTGAATTGAATGGTGTAACCAACTTCTACTCTAGCAGAAAAAATGGTACTGCTGCATGCTAACTTGGCAAACAGCCGGCTATAATAAGTATACAATTCCCTTCGTCTAAAGATGATAATTGTATTCTGGCATCACTCTCACCGTCTAAAGATGGTAACGGCAATCCATAGAAAATTTCCCACTTTGAATTTTCGAAAGCTCCAGAGGCATGGTTTTTACCAGCTAGACTCCTCTGAAAGTCTGGTTTGAAAATTTATGGTGACTCTTCAAACTTACACATGGCACAGTTACACGGTGATCTAGACCAAATACCTTACGCAACCATGCATAGAGAGTAACCGAAAATTGTACCTAATTGATATTTCCCTTGGAATTTGGACCACTCATTATTTTGCTTTTAAGAAATTTTAGATGCAAGCTCTATCAAAAATAGGACCCACAATTTTGATGATCCAGACAACTGTACTTCAGCAGAGTGAGGAGGAAAAATCAAAACTAGCATAGGAGTAGCCCTTTCTTTATTGATGTCAATGAGTGGACACTCACTATTTTACTTTTAACCATCCATTCGATGGCCATTGATTGGATGGTTAGGATTGTTTGGCCAGTATGATTTTAGATATATGCTCCTCTAAACTTAGAAATTTGATAGATCATGTCCAGTATAGTCATTATTCTTTAGAAGGGGATCCTCATAATAGGTTAGACAATTAAGAACCGTGGTTTTCAGTGGCAAGATTTGATTGAGTCATTTGCTGCTGTCAGATATGATGCCTACGGTAGAATTCACACTCGACCAAAAAACTTCCAAACATGCTTTGTTCATGTCATCTCTGTAGGGGCTGGATGTCTCACGCACATGATAAGTTGGAAATTATCCTATGTGGGACCATAATGTGTCTTCCAATCAGGGATGTGAGCATCTCTCTCTATGCCATGTTCTCTCTCTGCGTAGGGTCCTTGCTCTTGCTCCAGTGGTAGACTCTTAGGAGTTTCAACACCTGGTCAAGGGTTCGAGCACCCATAAGTGGTGAAATCCCACTAAAGCGTGAGTGTGTTAAAAAAAGTATTATTATTATTATTATTATTATTATTTTTAATGTTCTCTCTCTGCGTAAGCATGACTTCAACTTGCTTGATGGACTGAGTCAGCGTGCAAATTATCTACTTCCAATAGAAGGTTGCAGGGAATCTGCAGGCATTCACATTGAATCTCGCAAGCATTCACACTGTGGTTAGGATGAGATGCTTGCGACATTCTTGCAAACCATTCTTTAATTAATGCAGAAGATAAGTGCACAACGACTCTATCTACACATGCTTTACAGTCAAACTTTTCTATTTATAATTTAGAGAAGTAGATGAGAGAGATGGTGATAAGGTTGACAATTATTAGGAAATTTAATAGGAAAGATTTGATTTCTAGCTTGTGTAAATTTTTGTTTATTTATTTATTTTTTGTTTAGATTTTATCAGAGAATATTACAATCAATCAAGGATAATCTAATTAAATCATGCCTACACAAGGAAAATCAAATCTTCCCTATTGAATTTTCTAATAGAAATCATTAAAATTAATATAGTTTGGTTGGCATCTTTCCATGTTATTTCTGATTTAGAACTTTTCAAAGTTTGAATATTTAAAACCCTCCTTGGTTGGCATCTTTCCATGTTATTTCTGATTTAGAACTTTTCAAAGTTTGAATATTTAAAACCCTCCTTGGTTGGCATCTTTCCATGTTATTTCTGATTTAGAACTTTTCAAAGTTTGAATATTTAAAACCCTCCTTGGTTGGCATCTTTCCATGTTATTTCTGATTTAGAACTTTTCAAAGTTTGAATATTTAAAACCCTCCTTGGTTGGCATCTTTCCATGTTATTTCTGATTTAGAACTTTTCAAAGTTTGAATATTTAAAACCCTCCTTGGTTGGCATCTTTCCATGTTATTTCTGATTTAGAACTTTTCAAAGTTTGAATATTTAAAACCCTCCTTGGTTGGCATCTTTCCATGTTATTTCTGATTTAGAACTTTTCAAAGTTTGAATAGGGTGACATGGGATTGACGGAGACAAGGTAACACATCCGTTGAAATTTAATATCCTTCACTTAAGGTTCCATTTTTATTGAGGATCCCTAATTTTCCGATTGGACGAGTCAACAACCGACTTGCCTGAGGTGTCCCTACTTTTATGTTATACCAACCGAAAAGAGGTGTAGACTCGGAGCAGAAAACCTAGGTGACTATGATCTTCGCCAGTTCTTCATGATCCAGTTGCCAGTTCTTCATGATCCAGTTACTCAGATGAGTTGATCAGCTGGCTGCTGGTTGAGTTTTACCCAACCATACGTTGACCAAGGCACACAAATAGTCATTGCAGGGGGCTGGGATGGGCTGGGTGAGAGCTTGTCGAAACCAGCTTACGCAGGGATGAATGTGATGAGGTCGAGTTGATCACCGTCTTCCTCAAGGATAACTACTCCTAACAGAGACTTCTTAAATCCACGAGGAAAAATCAAGAAAATAGAAATAATATTCATGAAAATTCATAAATTAATTGATGATTTAAATAAATGAGACCCTTTTAAATAGGGATACAAAGCCTCGTAAGAAGTCTAGGAATTAAACTATAAATAAAACTCCCTAAAATTCGTAACTTACTATAAATAGTAAATTTAATATTTATAGTGTCTTATATGTCCTAACCACGTTATTCTTCTAATTTTTCTAAACACTTTTCATGTTGGACACAACTCCTAAAGCCCAACCGATGAAGAGTTACAATCAAACCAAAACTTACTAAAAATAGTAAAAACAGAAATAAATATGGAATTCGACCGTCAATATGATGGAATCTCGCAGATTCGGTTTGGGCAACCCAGCATGGTAGGTTGGTTGGCTAAAGTAGCTCATCCTACCCCAAAATCATATATGGTACGTAAAATAACTCATTCAGGTCTGCGAGATATCCCTGTTTTAAGGCTCTGACGGTCTTGATGACTTCTACCTCTTATCGGGCCTTCTTTGATCCATCTTGGACATGAAAGTGTCCGCAACCCACTCTACATCACCAGCCGATGTGTTAGATACCTGGACTTAGGCTGCATCCAGCCCATCGTTTTAAAACCTGTAAACTCAGATTGGAGTTGATGTTCGGCTAGGTTGGATCAACTCAAAGACTTCACGTGACTCGGGTGCTTGATATTTAATAAACTAAAACTAGATGTATCAGGTATGCCTGTAGGCAGATAAAATAGTTTGGTTTGGTAGAAGCCATGTAAAATTAAAATATTTGCATCAAACCACTAGTTGATGCATTGGTTTAGTAGATATTCTCTCCCTAGGTTTAAGGATGTGGTTTCGAAGAGACTCAGGTCGAAATCTTGCCCAGTCGAGTTGACTCGACTGAGTTTTCAGTTGAGTGAGCTTTAGAACTATGATCCAGGCCACTAGATGAGAATCTAGGTCCAAGCTCAACGCAACTTTCCAACCAAGTACAAGCTCAAAAGTGCTAAAACAAATTTCCACAAGTCCACCCTTTATGTATATCCATGATCCGATACCCAGTCTGGTTAGTTATCATGCTCAAAACTCATACACAAGCCCAAATCAACTCTGAAAGCGAGCAGGACACCCTGCTCGTTCGAGCCCAGGCCAGCCTAACCCACTTTTTACTTGCACTTAAATTTTTATTTATTTATTTATTTTTAATGCACAAGTGACATGTTGGCGCTTGTGTGGCAATTTTTGCTACGCATGTGCCAGCGTAAGCCACTTTTTTACTTGCACTAGATCCACATGTCGGATGATATATATGCACCAGTGATATGTTGGCGCTTGTGTGGCAATTTTTGCTATGCATGTGGAGATGCATGGCTGAGTGAGCTACTGCTATTCAATTCGGAAGCACAGCCATACTTATAATGAATGACCCAATTTTGATTATATGTATGCGATAATATATGTACCAAGCTTACTAGAGTTGTATTTGACTTGAATTAAATCAAACACCATGTGACCCTAGGGGTTGAAATAGTCAGGGTCAGATTTGTGAAGATTTGTCACGCCTCAAAATCTGAGGATAGAATGTGCATTCTCATACTCAAGTGTTAGTTTGTAACTCATACACAAAGTGTATTAACTTCATTTGTTGACCAGTTGAATCAGATGTAAGAATTACATTCATTCTAAGTTCCACCCAATTTCATCGAATTCCAATCATACATATATAACACTTAGCACCAATCAATCTAACATATATAAATCTTCACGACCATTTAAATAACATAAATCTTAACTATTATTCATTTGTTATATCATATTGCTATAAATATGTTTATTCCAAACTCACAAAATATCAATGAAATAAATCTAAACAATTGCTTAAAACTCAATAATCAATATAAATATGCATTGAACGCCAATCAAACTTTTCTAGCAAATAAATCAAATATTCAGAAATGGTCTAATGCTGCCCATTCATCTCTAAACAAGTATGGCCATGTTTCACGTGGATCGTGTTAAAGTTCGGTGGCTCCTTCCCGTTCCTGCACCACATCATCTGCTAACGGTTCATCTGTAATACCCTAAACTTTTCAATACCCGAGTATTAAAAGTTTTCGAGTATTACCATGAAATTTAACTTAGTAGATACATGTGTACGATACTAATCTAGCTATCCTAACCTTACATGTATTCTCCAATGTGTCATCTGACCATCCATCATGTTTGAATCCGTCAAACGGGCTACCCGAATATTAGGATAAATCGGTCATTACAAATATATTAGGGTATATATCCAAACTATTAGCTAACTTCTCTATTAAATGTATGAAAGTATTGTTTTAGACATCGGAGCGGTATAGTCCGTTAAAAAGGATTCCTGATCATTTGTAAGATCAAAAGAACTAGGAAGTGAGGAATTAGAAACCCACATTCAGGCTCCCCATTGAAAGTGTTAAACGTGGAATTTGGAGACTATGAATGTAGGTACCTTCGGAATAAATTCCCAAACTCTCAAATAAATTTATTGTGGATTTAAAATTCATTCTTAAATAGATTTCCAAACAAGAAAATAAGTTTCCCAATTCAGAATAGGAGGTTTTCCAATTTTTCTAAAATTTTTTGTCTTTTCGATGAAATTCTAACATGTTGCGAAATATCCACTAATTACAACAAGTGGACGCACCGAAAACTTATAAAAAAATTTCTACTAGATCACTTAAGTCTCCATCAACATTCCTTCAAAACTTCATCTAGATTGGATCTGTACAAAATTCTATAAAAATCCAACAGTAGCAGAAATTGGTAGAAATTACTGCTGGACAGCAATTTTTCATACACTTCACAAGGGTTAAAAACTCCCCAAACCCTAGAATCCTACCTCATAAATTTTGTTGCAGCGTCAGGAATAAGTCAGGGATTTAGGCTCCGAATTTTGAATAAATTGGATGTATAGATCAGAAATTAACGATTTTAGGAATTTACAATGTTCATATAAAGGATGACACTAAAGCTTAGTTTCAACGAGTAGATAATTCAAGCCTATCCCTTATGAAACCTAGGATATTCTTATAGTGAATCAATAATTTTCATAGTATTCCCCAAGGATTTAAAATGATTGAGACCATGGATTTATGGAACCATATTCAGGTAAGTTATAAGCGGTTTAATCTAAATACTACATCTCGGGTCGAGATTTTCATTTAAAGGGGGTAGATTGTAGCTTCCCAATTTCATGTAGCCAATGATACGCACACCTAAACATGTATATATCTACCTCATAAGGAATACAGTGAAAACTTAAATATAATGAATCAGTGTAAATGGTAGAAGTAATTAAATTTGAGTGTTACTATAACACTCTAGTTCTCATAACTCGAGGATAGTCACTTGCGAATGAGAACCCGAGTATTATGTTATGAAGTGAACTACCATACATCTTAATTAATAGCAAATCCCATGACATAAAGTAAGACAACTATTATATATATATATATATATATATATATATATATATATATATATATATATATATATATATATATATATTATATATATATATATATATATATATATATATATAAGCCATAAATGTTAAGAACATTAACAAAGAAGTTTCATACATAATACATGTAAAAGTCAACAAAATAAAATCCCACACTAGGGGATTTTAATTACAATTTGTGGAATTAAAACTATGAGGTTCTAATAGCGAAAGCATGTAAATCATAGAGCACTAGTTAAGCTCAAATGGCTCAACCAAACTAGCACAATATCCTTCCTCACCAAACTCCTCATCAGTCATATCTAGGATCCCAGCTAGAGGTCTTCCTCCATCAATAAACCTGTATCTATTTGGTGCAACTATATGATAGGGTGAATGATAACTTAGTAGGAATTTCTCTCAAAGATTTTATGCATATCAGAGTATTTCAATATAGTTTAAACTAACTTAGCAATTCATAATGAGAGTAATATCATATGAACATGTGTATGAATGTATGGATGTATGTCTAAAGTTACAGACCTGGGGGATGCACATCCAGCTGTTAAAAGAAGAGGTTACCCGCGGTAAATTGGCTACTTGGAAAAGACCATATAGAGAGAGCGCACAAGGTAATTTAGCCTCCTAAAAAAGTATTCAAGATACACCTGAGGAGTTCTTAAAAACTCAGAAAAGCCTCATGTAAAGAGAGCGGCCCATAGTGGCATGAATGCACTCACCTGAGGGTTATACTAGAATGATAGAATTCTTAGTAGACCTAACAGGAGGTGGCTCACATCAAGCACCCGGTAAAGCTCATATGTTATGTGTGGATGTTATGCACCATGATGTCCATGCACGTCCCTTTGATTTGGCAACAACGTTCCTTAAATTGTGGCCACTATCCAACCTTAAGGTCCTTGGCAAAACTCTCAACCTTGAGTCATGAATTTGATTTCAATTTGTTATGATTCTCTATAACCCTTCTATTTTTAGATTGGATAGAATCGCACAAGTATAGAATGCTAGCATATATGTATATCCATTCTATTTAGTAATTTTAATTCACCAACTAAGATAAGAACATTGTACATGATTCTTCACAAGATGTAATAAAAGAGATTATCATGATTCCAAGACTTATATCATGAATATTTAGAAGTAAATGTAAACACACAAAATTCATTTAAATAAAGTAGGATTTATGGCAATGGAATCAAGACTTTGATGTTATGGTTACATTTTAAGAATTTCATTAGTTATTAAACTTAACTATCATGGAATTCAATGAATGTAGAAAGCAAAGAGAGTGACTCCTCACCTTTTGTAGAATTTGCGAATGGTCTTGAGATCAATTCCAATCCCCACTTCATGAATACCATCCAACTATCTTAGATTATCCTACAATTGTTGCATAAGAATTAGAGTTAAGACCTAATTCTACCACGAAACTAGACTTGTTCTAGGGATTAATATAGTAATAAAATCTTCACATAGAGATGATTAGATGGCTACTACTCAAGTTAAAATGGAATGGATTCTATGTGACTTAGTTCCACTTGATGTAATTTAGTGCGACTTAGAAATGAGTCTATAGGAATTAATTGTGTTGCACTATAAGTTTGATGTTGGCAAGGTCCCAATTTGGTAGAACCCAGACTTGATTCAAATCCCACCATGCCTCAATGAGTTAACACGAAATGCGGTTACCTTAACTAGAAAATGCTACAAAACTTGCATTGTAAAAATGAAATATACGAGGGTCATTTACCTGATGTAGTGCCGCCAACACGACCAGTCTTAACTCGCAATTGTCTAAACACGCCCATAGAATAAATGGTTTGACTCACTGAGTTCACTTAACCCTCATTCTGACCCTCACTTCTTCCTTTTCTCAATCTCTCCTTCTTGTTTTTCTTCCAAAACCCCAATGTCCAACAAGCTTGCTGGACTCAGCAAACTCTCCCTGACTTGGTGGGACAAGAGCCGAGTTGACTCGGCACAACTCAGCCATCAACCAAGAATGCCCCACCACAACCTCCTCTTATTTTTATTTTTGATTTCTTTCCTCCTTCTTCCTACTTCTCTGTTTCTTTGCCTCTTCTTCTTTTACATCTAACTGCCCCTGACACATGACTCAAACCAAGTCAAGCAGCCTAACTCGGCATCAGGCTCACAATAGCGACTCGGTCCTGACTCGGACCGTGTCCCTACCCTTCGAGGCCACTCCCATTTCCTCTTCTTTCTCTGCTCTATCTTCTTCCATCTTCATTTCTCTCTCGTCCTCAAACCTGCCCAGCTGGGTTGCTGGACCAGACCAGACCCCAGTTAGACCCAACTCGGTCGGGTCGAGTTGGTGCGACACTCGCTGCGTCGGGTCTAGTTGGTGCGACACTCACTGCAATCTCTCTCTCTCTCTCTCTCTCTCTCTCTCTCTCTCTCTCTCTCTCTCTCTCTCTCTCATCTCTCTTCGTCTTCCTTTCATTATTTTCCCTCTCTCTTTCTCTATTGAAATTTCAACAGCACTCCGACCATCCTCAAGCCTGGATTCGACTCACGACATGGCTACAACTCGAATTGAGTTGACCCAACTCGTTGTGGCAAGGAAGAACGATGCACTTTTCTTTTCTCTTGCTGACTTTCTTTTTCTGGAAAAGGTTGCCCTAAATGACAACCTTTATAGGCTTTATTAACCGCATTCTAGAGGCTTCGAAAGGTAACTAATCCATTGGATTAGTTACGCCTAAGTATGATTAAACCCGGGTATAACTAGCCGATTTCTCTCCTAAAATTGACTAAAATGGCTGCATGGCACTAATCTAACGCTACATCTGGATCTCTAACATTCATGGTCTCCCAGATGAATGTCTCTAATTAGAAAATAGGCCCCATCACTAGGTGATGGGTTTCCCTGATGAACGGAGGAGATGACTCCTTTAATCATGGCGAAATCCAGATGGTTGGTAAATCCAGCGATATGAAACATTTGGTTGGTGTGGATAGGTCCACTGAACCCCGTGGGGTCCACATTTTGGGATGGATGCTTGATATCCTTAGGATTCCCGAGATTTTCGAGTGCGGCAGCTTTTTCTTGTTGCGATGGAAGCCCTATAACTGGCTTAGGTTACATGGTTAAGATCCACTGAGGTGGAGGGCTAGGATGCAAGGGGAGGATTCCGCATGCGGATAACTAGCCTGACAACAACTCGGTTTTAATGGACGGAAAACACTCCGCGCACATGTCACTTGTGCCTTAGGTTGCCTACAAGTACTCATGCACTGATGTGTAGAAGTTCTTGGGTTTTGATCAAAATTTCCTGGGCTATATGATGGACGATTTGGATCAACCAATATGATCATGATGGTGGGCCGAAATTTGAATTGATGGACCCTGCCCATTCATTAGCAGAACACGCAGGAGAAAGAAAGAAAAATCTCTCTTTTTCAAGTGAGCTCGGGTCAAACCCGGTTTGACCCAAACTTGAATTTGGTGTGTTGCGGGAGTACACCCTCCTATGTACACCTGGTATGGGGGGGGGGGGGTGATTTTTTTGGGATATCTACTTCGTCCATTCCGTTCACCACTCTTGATAAGACACTAGTCCGATTTTCCAACATATCCAAAGTTTGGGTCGGCTATAAATTTGGATTTTGGCCTCCTAAGTGTAGATTCTTTTTTATCTGACGGCCAGGTTGCATTTGATCTGATCGTCAACAGTCATTAGGGTTTGTAGTCTAATGTAGAGTAGATTTTATAATTATTTCTATAATTCGTTGATCCTACATCTCAATTGAACATACAAACATGAGTTTGAACAACTAGATTGCTTCAAAACATATCACTAGCGGTCCATGAATCCTTTGAGATTTTTAGACGTGTCTAGTGAATGATTTCGATGCTTAGAACCCTCATCGAATGATGTGAGGTCCCGGTCTAATGACCGGTCATGAATCTAACTATTTATCTTCAACTTCAACAGTCAGATCGGTCTTAAACTCGAACATCAGGTTTCTAAGGGGTTCCTGACTCAATGTTAAGAAATTTCAATGATTTTTTTCAAATCATGATAGTTTAATCATTGTCCATAGATGATCAATAGGTATATTAAGTATTATGGGCCTGATGGATGGTGGATCTGGTGATAAGGCGATCCACCTTGGAAGTTAACGGGTGGATGGCTTAATCCATGGGCGAAGACTACTTCCGAGAGTCTGATTTAGGCTAGGATGAAGGCGAATGTATAAACAAATGGTAACACCCGAGTACTGTAAAGTACAGGGTGTTACAATTACCATGAAATTTAACTTAGTATGTACATGTGTATGATACCAATCTAGCTATCATAACCTTACATTTATTATCCAACATGTCATTTGATCATCCATCATGTTTGGATTTGCCAAGTGACCACCCAAGTATTAAGATAAATTGGTCATTACGAAGATCTTAGGGTATATGTGCAAACTATATTGGCTAACTTCTCTATTAAATGTATGTAAGCATTGTTTTAGACCTTGGAGCGGTATAATCCGTTAAAAAGGCATCTTGGTCATCTGTAAGAGATCAAGGCCCAAACTAGACCGATGGAAAGAACATGAAAAACGAGGGATACCTGCCAAATTTCAGGGCATTTGGACAGTGCATTCTGACATAACGAATGTCTGAAGATGGTTGAGAAATGAATGGTAAATTTGTAATAAAAGGATGTCAAATATAGACTACTTAAGGGTGAAGATTGTTTTAATGGTGAACACCATTTCATGCATTGGTTGATCGTGCGGCCCACCAGAAGATCGGATCTACTTCAAACTTGGAGCCATGGGCCAACATCGTGATGAAAACGGAGAAGGGAGTAGATCTTCCGAAAAGTCATCACAAGTTAACCCCACTATTCCTAACAACCTAACTAAAGTGACATTCTTCCGCACGCTATTCCAGCGGGCGACGAAAATTAGGTGCAACGATGGGTTTTACCTCATCTCCCTGCTCCATATGTGGGCCACCTGATCAATAGATCCACCCCAAATTTAGGCCCTTGGGCCAACACGTTGCGCCAAAATTGATTAAGGGAATGGATTTCCTAATAATCCATGATTAGAGGAACCCAACCAATCAGGAAGATCGGCTAAAAGTGGAAGTCAACCGTTGTAACCGTGACCGGTAAAAACGGTTCGCAAGAGGGAGAAACTCCCGACGATGGATGCAATTTCAGTTATCCAACCAGCAAAAGAAAGAATTCCGACTCCAAAGGGAAGAATTTCAGGGAAATTCAAAAGAGTTCCACCATGCTGGATAGACCGAAAACATTGGACTGACAACGAAAAACCATTATAACACGACTCTGTGATAAACCAATCAGAAATGCTTTGAACCTTGGATTTGTGGGACCCATGAGCCCCTTATGGACCTTTCTAACCACCCCCAACCATCGGACCAAAGAAAGGTGTAACAAAAGAAGATCTGCCATTATCATCTTCCCTGTTGGAAGCCCGACTACCCATTCCTCCTTGGCCTTATTTTCGAAATCCAAAACCACTGTTCGCTAGACCATTAGGATCAAAACAGAATAAGGCACTAAGATCAATACCAAACCTAAACAACCTGATGGAAAGGGATTCTTGGGAGGACCGGATCTAAGAAATCATAGATGATACTTGCACTACTCCTTCCGCACGATATGTCCAGCGTACGACCTATGCAGGAACAACCTGGAAGCGTTAACATGCTATAAATTGTAAGACCCGTATCCTAGCTTGTACCGTTCCGTATGCCTCTGCGGTCCTCCCAGTCGAATTCTGGCGACCCGCGACCTGTAGATTTCATTTGCGCTTGACCGCAAGTCACACCCTATTCACCCGAGTCGGTTCGACTTGAGACCTATGCCATTGCGACCATGTCATCGTTAAGATTTCGATGCCGTGTCTCGTGTGTCAATCCGACGTCTAGATCTCAAGATATGACCCGTGTACGATCATAGCGGTGGACCACACGTTGCGGGCCATGGTATACACGTTTCTCCATAATCATAATGAGGATGATGTCATCCTAGGGATGACATCACCCTATTCTACAACCTAACCTATCCCCCTTACCTAGCCTACCCCATAAATGCTCTCTTTTTTTTCAAAACTCATTATTACACCTCTTACAACCCATCCTTTCACTCTCTCTATCTTCTCACTTTCTCTCTCTTCTTCTTCACTTCCATTGCTAGCCATGGACGTCCTAAGCAAGCTCCATTTCCAACCCTCTTACCTCTAGATCCCTCCTAATCTAACCCTTAGAAGCCCATCTCCACCATTGGAAGGAGTCCTGGGAGGCTTATGAACCCATGGGAAGAAGAAGAAGGAGAAGATCAAGTGGGTGTTTCTCTCTCTTTCTCTCTCCCTCTCTCTCCCTCTCTTGTTCATTTGTTTTGTCTATGAAGATGTGATTGTGTGGCCCACTTAATGAGTTGTGAATGTCCAAACGGCTCATCAAATGGACCTCACTCTAATGTGTGTATTACCCACATCATTCAACTATTTGGGTGACCCACCTGGACAACATGTCCGTAGGTGGGGCCCACCTTAAAATGCATGTCTTTGACAACGGTCCAGCGTCCAGGGACGCTGGACGTTGCCACTGTAAAGTATGAGGACAGTGGGTGTACTATCGTCCAGAGAAAAGAAAAAAAAAAGAGGGGCTTTTGGGATGGGCTGTTGATGCAGGCCCCACCTTGGTGTATGTATAAAATCTACGCCGTCCATTTCGTTTCTCGGCCCATTTTAGATGTTGAACCAAAAGATGAGGCTGATCTGACAATCAACCGGGCCATACCATAGGAAATAGTAGTGGTTACCGTTAAAGAAACCATCTTGATGTTTTTATTTGCCAAATATGCCGCATATTGGTGTTGTTTGGCTTGTCTTGAGCCGTAGAAATTAATGGACGGGACGGATTTCCCTGATGTTGGCCCTACCATGGAAAATCTTTAGAAAAACTATTTTCTTAAAAAAAAAAACAAGACGAGGAAGCAGCGCTGACGCTGCTGCTGGGCCTCACTGCTCTAGCTGTGGGCCCCACCGTGATGTGTGTCGACCATCAACACCGTGCATTTGATGGGTCCCTACAAACCAGGTGTCCATCCCAAAAACCAGCCTTATACGGGACTCAGGCAGGCCACACCATCTAAAATCATGTGAAAACATGCCTAAACATATAAAATCATTTGGTGGGGCCTACCTGAGTTTTGGATGTGATTGAAACTTGGTTTGGACCTCTAATTTTATGGGACACATATAATGGACGGAGTAGATCTGGTTAATGTGGGTCCCACCTAGGATAAAAAAATAAAATAAAATAAATAAATATGCATGTATGTACCTTGACGTCCAGACTCTCTGGACGTCTAACGTTAAATCGGGAGGGCCCACTTGACCCCAATTGTGGACCCTACCATGATGTATGTTCTACATCCATGCCGTTCATTTAATAGGTCCCCTTTTATGATGCGTTGGTTCTAAAAATCAGTCATAAAAAGTTCTCGGATGGCCCACACCGTCACCTTTCATGCGGTGGTATGCCAAGCCACATGGAATCAATTGCTGGGGTCCACATGCAACTTGGATCCACCTGAAACTCGGTTTGGACCCTTAAATTGGTGGGACATACATAATGAATGGGTTGGATTTGTGAACTACATCATGATGGACCCCAGGACCACATAACCGTACCAAAAGTTAGGTGGTCAAATAAACATTACAGTGGCTCAGTCCACGTGACCTTATAAAGAGGTTGTATGGCAAGTAAACATTGCAGTGGGCCCCTGGCCCATGTGACTTTATCAACAGATTGGATGCAAGTAAATGTTGTAGTGGGTCCCAATGTCGTGTGACCCTATCAACAGGTTAAAATAATAATAATAATAATAATAATAATAATAATAATAATAAATAAATATTGTAGTGGGCCCCAGGTCTATATGACCTTATCAACAGGTTGGATGCAAATAAATATTACAGTGGCCCAGGTTGGATGCAAATAAATATTATAGCGGGCCCTAGGCCCATGTGACCCTATCACCAGACCAGTTTGGATGGAAAATAAACATCATTTTGGCCCCAGTTTGGATGGACAGTATGTTGGACCCTAGGATGGGTGGAAAATAAACATTTTGGTGGGTCTTACTTAAGACCCATTTATGTATGTGTTGTGTCCACAATTGTGGACCTCCATAACGGAATATGTGACTTATCTATGCCTTCCATCCCTATGGGACTCACCACGATGCATGTGTTTCATCCAACCGTCCAACCATTTTTGGAAAATGATTTTAAGGTTTAGGATGAAAATAATACAGATTTATTTATCAAGTGGACCATAGTGCACGGTGAGGATTGAACGGCTATCTTTGAAATCTTGAGACCTTATGATTAGATTAGATGAGAAATAAATGTTATGGCGGGCCTTGAAAATTTTAGCAGTGGAAATCATTATCACCACTTATATTTGAGTGTGGCCCATTTGATATACATGGGGCCCATTGGTGTGGCCCATTTAATGTATGTATGACCATGTTATGAGGCCCACTTTGATGTATGTTGTGGCCCATTTGTCAGGCCCACTTTGATGTATTTTTATCCACGCCATCCAGGGTAGGCACCCCATTATGATATATATCAGGGCTCATGGGTCGAGGCCCATTAGTGCTGCCTATTTGATATAACCCACTTGATGTGTACGAGGCCCATTAGTGCGGCCCATTGATGCAAGGCCTATTGTGACATGTATTGGGCCCATGACGCGTGACCCATTTGATGCGTATAAGACCCATGGGTAGGGCCCACATATTATGTATTTGAAGCCCATGAGCAGGGCCCACCTGAGGTTTATATATGGGCCCCATTAATGTGGCCCACTTGTATTTGAGGCCCACGGGTTGCGGCCCATGGGTCGTGGCCCATTGTGATATATACTCGGCCTATACGTCGTAGCCCATTGAGATGTGTTTTCGACCCATTTAGTGAGGCTATTGTGAAATATTCCTACTCATGTGATGAGGCCCATCGAGATGTATTTCTAGCTCATTGATGCGGCCCAATGATGCGACCCACCGTGATGTGCATATTAGGCTAATGGTGCGGCCTAATGTATCGACCCACGGTGATGCGTAGGCCCACGTGCTGCGTGTGTAAGGCCCACCTGTGATGACTATTTGAGGCCACCTGTCGGATATTTGGGCCCACCTTATGTTTGACTCTACATGGGCCACTACTTGGGAGCAATGTTGGTTAAATGTCCACTTTGATGGGCGATGATGGTTGAATGTTCATATTGTGACCTTCCCATAGGCCATGTTCGATCAATCAACGAGGCTGATTATTGACCGATTCTGATTGACGTGACTGATTTGCCGATTCTGATTATCGACTACCGATTACGATTGTTGTGGTCGATTGGCCGATTATCGATCAAGGCCAATCATCGTGGCCGATTGTGGATTCCGATTGTGATGTATATTCTGCCCGTAAGTTGAGGCCCACTATGATGTATAAAGGCCCATGGACATGGCCCATTGTGATGTATATGTAGCCCATGTGATGCGTATTAGCCCCATGTGACGCGGCCCATTATGATTGTACGAAGCCCATTGTAGTGTGTTTGAGGGCTAGGCTATGGAGCCATTGTGATGTATGTTAGGCCCATGTGAAAGGCCCATCGTGATATGTATTAAGCTCTTGAGTAAGGCCCATGGTGTTCTATATTTGGCCCTTGTGTGAGGTCATGGGTCCACTATATGTTAGGATCCATGAGGGCCATTCCTTAGGGGGCAATGTTGGTTAAATGTCCACATTGTCGGGGTCGATTGTCGATGCCGGTTGCTGATACCGATTATGAGTATGTGACAGCATAGCATCATGATACATTCCCATACGCATCATCTGCATGTTTGTTATGAGATGTGGTTGATCATTGCATATGTCATTGAGCATGTTATTATGAGACTCCCTAATAGGCGGAGGTTATCTTACTTGAGCACGCAGTATGCACAGGATTGATGCATGACTGGATTGTATGACTCATGCATCTAGCATTATGATTACTATACACCCTAACGACACCAGGGCCGTAGCCTCCACAGGCGTATCGTGGATGGCCAAATGGGACACCGAAAATATTTTGTTATAGCATACGGGTGCCATAGATGTCCCTGGGTGAAAATCCCTAAACCTCCGTGGCCAGGAGACACCCCAACGTCGAGACCGAGTGGATACATGAGCGCCCGAGTACCGAATACCAGGAGGCCGCGTCTCCCACTGTGTCGTGGTCGGTTGGGAGGGGGTGTGGCCTTACCTGCCCAAGGGTAGGGGGCAATACTAGGCTGAGTTTGACCAGCTCGTGAATGGGTCCGCTATCGACATGCTGGATAGGTATTAACAGACTATTGGCCTGGCGGATAATGAGGTTTCTTACGCTCACTTGGACTGTGCGGCTAGGAGAGCGGCGGTGCCATTTGGAGTGTACTAAACCCCGGTGATGATCCCAGAGATGAACCGTACTGATATATGGACTTAGTGAGTAGGAGTTGCATATTCATTCATTCATCATTCACTATCCACTCGGGCTGGTGGTGCACAACTATTTGTTACGTGTACCTTCGCAATAGCCAGGATTTCGGTTGGGGCGCGCGACTAACCTGAGATCAGGAGTTTACTACATTGGGTCTGACCATCCAAATTAGGTATGGGACTAGTTTGGATAGAAGTCCATTGTGATGGACCCCATAGCCTGTGATACTACGTACTACCATACCGACTTCACACTCCGGAATGGTCATTCCATTTGCACTGCATGTTGCATTACATCCGCAGCATATGGTATGGTTGACGCTATTCATTTTACTTATCAGGAATGTATATTGCATTACATCCTCTGCATCTGATATTTGGCTCTCTACGACTCTTCATTTCCATACTAATTTGTATTGTGTATTTTAATATTGTATGATTTATGCACTTATCAATATTTCTGCTTACTCTGTTATCGTGTGATTTATGACTTTGTCAGTATTTCTGTTTACTCTGATAATTCCTGCCCTTGTCAATATTTCTACTTATTCTGATTATGTACGATTTATGGATTACTAGTATTTCCGGTATTGTATGATGATGTCATTGTATTGAATACTTGGCACTTACCTTGTGCACACACTTTCACCACCCTCTAAGCTTTTTATAAGCTTATGCACGATAGATGCGTGCAGGTGTTATTAGGTTGCAGCAGCGTTGAGCTTGGAGCGTGCAGTTGTATTCTGGAGCTTTGATTTCGATATATGTATTTTTCCCTTTCAGCATTGTACTCAAATGATTATTAGTGGATATGTGATGATGATGTTGCCTTTGTGAATTAGGTAATCTTGTGGTTATGCTTATTATGAGTTAAATGTACAAAAAAAATCCTCCTTGTAGGATCCCAGGATCGGAATCTGGCGTATGGACGCTAGGACCCGAGAATGGGGTACTACGGAGGCTGTCGGCACCGGATTCGGTGATCGGGATTCCTGCGAATTCGATTTTCGGGTTTGGGGCGTGACATAAATTGACACACCTATCATTGGAGGATGCACATAACAAAGTGAGAGAGAGAGAGAGAGAGAGAGAGAAGAGAGAGAGATCCCTTCCATCAAATTGCTACAATACCGGGCGGCAGATTTAGATAAGCAAAGAAATCGGGCGCTAGAATCAGCACCCAGAATCCACCGAACTTCTAGCGGGGGATCGGGGCCTGTCGAATCAAACTTCGGCCAGCCACAACAAGGAAATAGTAAACGTGAGAGAGAGAGAGGAGGTGATGTACACGTTGGTCGGTGACTCATTGAGTCACCAGATGAGTCGAGTCACGTGCCCACAACTCCACTTAGGTGAGCTACTCTATTCGTCCTTCTCCTATGATCCTTAACAAAGGATAAGTTCCAATTCTAAGTTGATAGTTTGGAAGAAGGAACGATTCGTGCATAGTTGAACAAGGCCAACTTAACGATTAAATATGCCCGAGATTCGTTGGATTGAGTCATTAGGTTGAAGCATAGGAATCGGAGAAAGGTAAGATACCCATCTCTTTAATTAAGAGAGTTACGTTTTAAAAATCATTAAATCTAAATGTGACATCAAACTGAACCCTAGATAAATCTCAACCTTCCAAACCATGTGATTTAGGATGAAATTGCATTTAAGCATACAAATTTGGTAGTGGACAATCAAACTATTAAAGTTAAGGGTTTTTCCTTTAAAATGTGCGATTGAATTGATTTTATTACCTTATTCTTACATGCTTCGAGTTTTATTATTGTGAATTGGTACCTTATGAATGATTGTTACACAATTTAAATCATCACATTATTACCTTGTCACGAAAGTATCGTGTAAGACCCGTATCCTAGATCGTACCGTTCCGTAGGCTTCCGCGGTCCTCCCGGTCGAATTCCGACAACCCTCGACCTGTATCCGATGTTTGCGTGCGATCCTAAGCCGAGTCCTGTATACCAAAGTCCGCTCGACCCGAAACTTGTATATTAGCGACTGCGCCGTCACCGCGGTTTCAACGTCTCGACTCGCGCACCGATCTAATACCCGGGCCAGGAGATGTGGGCCCACGTTCATTCCAAAGAAACGACGTGCGTTGCAAATTTTGAGGGAATCTCTACAATATGTCCCATCAATCAATCAAAGTACACGTTCTATCATAAGTACAAGTCAAGTACAAGTAACCCATTCTCTCCCTTTCCCCAAAGTCAACTCTCCCTCTCTCCACCCATCCCTTCCTTATACCACCATACCTCACACCCCATCCCTCTCTCTCTTTCTTTACATCACCCTCTCTCATCTCTCTCTCACTCTCTACCAATTTCCCAAATCCCATGAGAAATATCCAACAACCAAGCTCTCTCCTAAAAAAACTAAGTGTGGCCCACCTTCTCATCTCCCATCTCAACCTTCCAATCACCATCAACCTCCATCAAAAGTGAAGGCAAGGAGCATACGAGTTCAAGGGATCAAGGAGGAGTGCGATAGGTGGGTGATTTTGTTTAGATTTAATGATTTGAGGGCCCACATGGTGGGACCCATCTTGATGTATGCTTTGTATCAAGAGGGACTCGTAGTGGCGGGGTCCCTCCATCACCACTCGTCTTCTCTCTCTCTCTCTCTTGATGCCGTGTGGCCCACCTGATGCATGTGTTATATCCATGTCATCCATCATGGTGGAGCCCATTTTGGTGTATGTGAGAAATCCATACCGTCCAGCTATATGGACAGTGAGACCCACCCCATGTACGTGTGCTATGCAGGACTATAAGTGTTACGGTCTCATGCTCCTTTGGTTGTTAAATTTTGTTGTGCCAAAACCTCATCTGTGTGTACACACACACACACACATATATAGATATGTTCAAGACACGACATCACAATGCTTCAAGACAAGTATGGTGATCGACTTCAAGAAATGCAAGGTCAAGTATTTTGTCCTCTTCTGTAAACATCAATGTTCAGAGCTATATCGATAAGAAGAGTGTTTGTTCAAGAGTCAAGTGCAACTCAAGATGAAGTTTAATTTCAAACTGTAGAAGATCTCAAGATCAAGCTACATCAAGTAGAGATCTAAAGCTTTATAAGGTCCAAAGGTCAACCTTCATCTGAAAGAATGAAGTTTTAATGTTCATACTTCATGTCCCAGGTATGAATGACCTTATATTGACCTTAGAGTAGGTCATTTTGTATACATAATTCAAACTGAATCTTTTTATATGAATTTGGTCTGTTCTAAGATTAGTCCTGGACCTTGTTCGACTAGTCCTAGCACTAGTTCGACCAGTCCAAGAAATTCCATGACCAGTCCTAAGTTGTTGCAATTTTTTGAAATTTTTTAGCTATTCTATGACCAGTCGTAGGAATGGTCACGACTCGTCCTTCGACCAGTCCTAGATCTACGACTCGAACTACAACAACCAATCCTAGTTTCCTACAACCAGTCCTGGGTCAGATACAATTGGTCGTAGAAATCCTAAGACTAGTCGTAGAACGGTTTTTTAAGATCGAGTTCAAAAATTCAAAATGTCGTTGGTTCTATGACCAGTCAAAGGGTTCCCAAGACCAGTCGTAGATGAGATTTTTGCATCTATAAATTAAACACGAATTTCAGAGATTGATAACTCAATTCAAGAAAATTCAAGGCTCCACTCTAAGATAAGTTTGTGTTCATTTTAAGCTACATTGTGCATATTGAATATTCTCTTTTGTTAGCTTTTCTTATTTGATTTTGTTCATATATTCCAATCTTATTTGAAAAGAGGAATTGTTGTATTCCGTTTTCTTGGAATCAAAATCAAATAGAGCTACGCCCAATTTGATTTAATTTAAAATCAATTAGAACCTAAAACCATTTTAAAGTGAGTATTGGACATTGAACTTCTATATTTGAACTTTTACTTCGATTGGTTCTACCGAGCTACTACAGAAGGAGAAATCCAGGTATTTTACATTTGTGTAAATTTTCTATTCGTTTTCGTTTTCCTTTGAGATTCGCCAGAAAAATCTCATTGTGTTGGTTATCTGATGAGAGCCAGAAAACTCAGAAAGTGGGTTTTTGGATTGTGTAAACCCAAGTCAAAAAGACACAATTGTGAAGTTTTTAGGTGAACCTGTGAAACCTATTTTGATAGTGAACGCTGATATCCCCTGTGTGAGGATATTAGGAGTGGAGTAGTTGTGTGGCTGTTGTTGAACAGTTGGTGTACACACAGGCGAACCACTATAATTCTTTGTGTCTTGTGGTTTGAATATTCATTTAATTTCTATATCTTTTATCATTCAGATTTGTGGGATGTATGTGTGGATGTGAATGTTGTAATATTTACATTTCAAGCATTGTGGGAATGTTGTAATAATTTAGAATTTATTTCTTGCTGTTTCCTTTATTTCCTTTCAGTTTGAGTTTTTGATATTCAATTTGTTTTGGTAAGGTTGTTCTGTCATAAACCCTTGGTTTTTATAGTGCAAGGTTGTCCTTAGAACTACATTGGTATCAATCTCTTTATTTGAGTTTGTTTTACATTTCCATATTGTGATTTGTTTACAGTATTATCATTCCTTTATTTAAATTCCGCTGTTAATATTTTTATTTAGCATAATCCTATTGTCACGCCCCAAACCCGAAAATCGGATTCACGGAATCCCGATTGTCGAATCCGGTGCTGACAGCTTCCGTAGTACCCCATTCTCGGCTCCTAGCGTCCATACGCTAGATTCCGATCCTGGGGTCCTACAAGGAGGGTTGTTTTTTTTTTTTTTTTTTTTTTTTTTTACATTTAACTCGTAATAAGCAAAACCACAAGATTACCCAATTCACAAAGGCAACATCATCATCACATATCCACTAATAAAATCATTTGAGTACAATGCTGAAAGGGAAATACATAAATCAAAAATCAAGCACCAGAAGACTGCTGCACGCTCCAAGCTCAACACTGTTGCAACCTAACTTCACCTGCACGCATCTATCGTGTATAAGCTTATAGAAAGCTTAGAGGGTGGTGTAGGTGTGTGCACAAGGTAAGTGCCAAGTATGCAATATCAGAGTAATCGGATTAAGCGGAAGTACTAACAAGTCCATGGATCATACAATATCAGGGTACACAATACAAATCAACTATGCAAATGAGGAGTCAAACCGAGCTAAGTATTAGATGCCGAGGATACAATGCCATAAATCACACAATATCGAAAGTACTGATAATCCATAAATTGTATAATGTCGAAATAAGCAGAAATACGGACAAGAGCATGAATTATCATAGTAAACAGAATATTGACAAGATCATAAATCATACGATAACAGAGTAATCAAAAATACGGACAAGTAGTCCATGAGTCAATCAATGTCAGAATATGCAATGTAGAACAACTATGCAAATGAGGAATCATAGATAACCAAATATCAGATGCAATATAACATACATTCCTGATGAGTAACACAAATAGCGTCAGCCGTACTTAGGCCATATAAATGCAGAGATACAATAATCCAAAATGCCGTATGCCGCGGATATTATACAATATGCAATGCGAATGGAATGACCATACTGGAGTGTGAAGTCGGGATGATAGTACGTAGTATCGCAAGCTATGGGGTCCATCACAAGGGACTTCTATCCAAACCAGTCCCATACCCAAATTTGGATAGTCAGACTCAATATGATAAACTCCTGATCTCAGGTTAGTCGCGCGCCCCAACCGAAATCCTGACCATTGCGAAGGCACACGTAACAAATAGTTACGCACCACTAACCCGAGTGGATAGTGAATGAATGAATGCATGAATGAGTATGTAACTCCTGCTCACTAAATCCACATATCAGTACAGTTCATCTATGGAATCATTACCGGAGTTTAGTACACTCCAAATGGCATTGTCGCTCTCCCAGCCGCACAGTCCAAGTGAGCGTAAGAAACCTCACTATCCGCCTGGCCAATAGTCTGCCAATACCTATCCGGCACGTTGATAGCGGACCCATTCACGAGCTGGTCAAACTTAGCCTAGTATTGCCCCCTACCCTCGAGCGGGTAAGGCCACACCCCCTCCCAACCGACCACGACATAGTGGGAGATGTGACATCCGGATATTCGGCACTCGGGTGCTCATGTATCCACTCGGTCTCGACGTTGGGGCATCTCCTAGCCATGGAGGTTTAGAAATTTTTACCCAGGGACATCTATGGCGCCCGTATGCTAGAACTAAATATTTCTGGTGTCTCATTTGACCATCCACGATATGCCTATGAAGGTTATGGCCCTAGTGTCGTTAGGGCGTACAATAATCATAATGCGAGATGCATGAGTCATACGATCCAGTCATGCATCAATCTTGTGCATACCCCGTGCTCATGTGAGATAACCTCCGCCTATCAGGGAGTCTCATAATAACATGCTTAATGACATGTGCAATGATTAACCATATCTCATAACAAACATGCAGATGATGCGTATGGGCATGTATCATGATGCTAAGCTGTCACATACTCATAATCGGTATCAACAACCGGCATTGACAATCAACCTCGACAATGTGGACATTTAACCAACATTACCCCCAAGGAATGGCCCACATAGAGCTAAACATATAATGGGCCCACAGCCTCACACAAAGGCCTGATATACAACACAGTGGGTCTTACTCAAGGCCACATATACACAACAGGCGGGCCCTGCTCATGGGCCTCAAATACACGACATGTGGGCCCTACACATGGGCCTCGAATACATCAAATGGGCCATGAATACATCACAATGGGCCTTTCTCATGGGCCTAACATACATCATAATGGGCTCCATAGCCTGGTCCTCAAATGCATCCCAATGGGCATCATCGCATAGACCTCATATATATCATATTAGGCCTTAAACACGGCCTGAATGCACATCGCAACGGTCCTCAAATATGAGCCGCATATACATCGCATTGGGCCTCAACAATCGGCGTCGATATTCGGCCTCAATAATCGGAACCGATAATCAACATTTATAATCAGCACTGACAATCAGCATCGATAGTTGACACCGACAACCAGCATATATAAACAAGGCAGGATCCATAGATAGACAACTAATCAACAATAATGTAAAAATCGGCTCTCGGCCGTGGTTATATCAATCTAATAGCACGGAGCCATCTGTCTATGGCGAATGGGGCCCACTTATTTGGGTTAACCCATGAAGAGAATGAGCCTAACAAGGCCTAAGGGAAGATTACAATGAGGACATCTAACCGTCATTGCCCATCAATATGGATGTTCAACCAACATTGCTTCCAAGCAGTGGTCCACATAGAGTCAAGCATAAGGTGGGCCCAAATATCCAACAGGTGGCCTCAAATAGTCATCACAGGTGGGCCTTACATATGCAGCACATGGGCCTACACATCACGGTGGGTCGATACATTGGGCCTCACCATTAGCCTAATATGCACATCACGGTGGGTCGCATCATTGGGCCGCATCAATGGGCATCAATCCAACAAGTGGGCAGCATCAATGAGCCGCACTAATAGGCCTTATATACATCAAGTCGGGCCTCAATAACTGGGCTGGAAACATATCATAATGGGACACAACATATAGGCCGAAAATACGTCGCAATGGGACTCGACCCATGGGCTGAAAATACATCTCTGTGGGCCTTACCAAATGGGCCATAAACACATCCTAATGGGCCTCAATCATGGGTCTCTAACATATCATAACAGGCCTTGCATCAATAGGCCGCACTAATGGGGCTCATGCACATCAGTGGGTTGCGTCAATGGGCTGCACTAATGAGCCTCCTACACATCAAGTGAGTCGCATCAATGGGCCACACTAATGGGCCTCATACACATCAAGTGGGTTACATCAATGAGCCGCACAAATGCACAACAGGTAAGGCCTGCACATGCAACAGATGGGCCCCACCAGATGGTTAGTGTGGATATAGAAGGCATACATCTAGTGGGTCACACATCCCACAGACGTTGTGAATAAAATGTACATCGAGGCTGGCCCTATATGACCTGGACGGTTAGGATGGAACATATGAGGTGGGCTTTGCTCACGGGTTCCAAATACCTTACAATGGGCCTCAACTCACAGGCCCCAATACATCACAATGGGTCTCAACCCATGGGCCCTAATACATCACAATGGGCCTCAACCCATGGGCCCTAGTACATCACAATGGGCCTCAAATACATAACAGGTGAGCCCTGCACCTGGGCCTCAAAACACATAATAGGTGGGCCCCGCTCATGGGTCAAGGATACACCATGATGAGTCTCATTTATGTCAAAGTGGGCCTCTCGATTAGGCCACAAAATACATCAAGTGGGCCTCACGGATGGACTACAAAAAAATACATCAAGGTGAACAATCTGTCCACATGTTCAAATAGTGGATAGTGTCAATGTACATCAATGTGAGGCCTGCTGCCAACAAAGAAGCAGCTAGATGGCTGCTGCATAGGCAGCTGGCTGCACTTAGGAAGGTAAAGGTGGGTACCACGTAGGGCCCACCACCATACATATATTATATAGTATGTAATATATAATATATAATACATACTATATAATATATAATATAATATATTATTTAGTAGTGGGACCCACAGCACTTGCTGTTGTCATATGGCAGTGGGTCCCACCACCAAACAGATGGCCAGCATGGAGGGATAATACATTATTGGGGTCTCACCATCCAGTGATGTGGACGGTGAGGAGAACACATGCACCATGGTGGGTTCCACCGTCCCACGCTGTGGATGGTGGGATAAAACACATACATGACAGTGGGCTCCACCGCCTGCCTGGATGGTGCGAATGAAATACATACATCACTGTGGGTCCCATGTGGGGCCCACCATAATGTTTCTATGCCATCCAACCCGTTCACAAGGTCACGCATACCTGGATGAAGAGTAAACACAAATTTCATATTGATTCTGAAACTTCTGTGGTGACCCAAAGGGGTTCTAAGGGCAGACGTTCAATCAACACTGTTTCCTATGATGCGGGCCACTTGAGCGTCAGATCGGCCTGAGCTTTGGAGGGGGTCCACTGCAAGAAGGGGCCCATCACATGAACGACATGGATGAAGAATACACATCATGGTGGGGCCCACGGCTGGGACCGTGGGTCCCTGGTCGTCCGCCCGCCAACGCAGGACACCTGCGCGTCCTCTCTCTCAGTCAGCAGCAGCAGCAAGGCTGCTGTGTTTATTTTTATTTTTTAAAAAAATCTAAAATTCCTGGGGTTTTTCCTACGCGGGGCCCGCTTCAAGTGAATCCAACTCAACCATTGTGTCCCATGGCTCAAGACAAGCCAAACAAGTCCAATATTGAGTATTTTTCAGTGCATAGAAACATCAGAATGAATTTTAACGGTGAAGGCCACTGTTTTCTATGTTCTGGCCCGCCAGAAAATCAGATTGAATTCATTTTTCGGCTTAACGCCTAAAATGAGCTGTAGGATGGAATAGACGGCGTGGATTAGATTGGTGCATTAAGGTGGGGCCTGTAGGAATGACCCTCCCAAAAGCCTTAAGAACCCTTTCCTTCCCTTTTTTTTGCTGCTATGAACCCAGGGACACTGGACGAACAACGTTGATATACAATCATTCAAGGTGGGTCCCACATGGACGTGGCCCACCTGATCAATTGATATTTGCATTTTCCCATCTCTCTAAGGTAGGGCCCACGTGGTTTGGACGGTTGGATAAGACATACATCAAGGTGAGGTCCATCCGAGTGGGCCACACATCACACAAAAAAATGAGAAAGAGAGAGATAAGCACCCACCTCTAAATCGACTCCTACCTCAATTCCTCGGGTCCTCAAGCCTTTTAGGATCTTTTTCAACGGTGGAGATGAGCTTCTAATGGCGAGATTGAAGGGGATCTAAGGTGAATGTGGCTAGAAATGGGAGGGTTGCCATGGACGTTTTCACCTTCTCTCTTGCTAGGGGGAGAAAATGAAGAAGAAGAAAAGAGAGAGAGAGAGAGAGAGAGAGAGAGTAATTAATTCATGTAAGGCCATAAATGTTAGGGTTGACTCATGGGGAAAATAAATGTCATAATTGCTTGTAAGCATTTATTACTTGGCATGGGGTGATGACATCACCCCATGATAACCTAGGAAATGGTGCCATTGTGATATGTGGGCCCCATAAATGTGTGGTCCACAACTATTAAAATGCGCGAGCTACATTTCATGATCTAAGCATCGCATTGATGCACGAGATGCGGCGTTGGAATCGCGGCGTCGGCGCATTCGCAATGGTATAGGTCTCAGGTTGAGCCAACTCAGGTCAACAAGACGTGACTCAAGATTATGTGCAAACACCGATAATAGACCGCGGGTCGCCGAAATTCGATCGGGAGGAATGCGGAAGCTTACAGAATGGTACGGGCTAGGATACAGGTCTTACACCTATTCACCCCCCTCTAGGACATATAGCAAGGCCATTTCAAGTGGTATCAGAGCCTAATAGCTCATTTTTAATTCTTTATTCTTAGATTTATTTCTTGAGCTAACGATCTAAGCTATATATAAGATGTCAAATTTTGATAGCCTTTTAGTCACTAGGCCTCCACCATTTGATGGCTCCAACTATGCCTATTGGAAAGCCAGGATGAGGATTTTTCTCAAATAAATGGATGAGAGTGTGTGGCAAGCCACAGTGACTGAATGGATCCCACCTACCACTAAAGTGACTGGTATCGATGGTTCAAAATCAATGAGAGTAACACCGTATTTCTCATGGACCACTCTTTAGAAAAATGAGAGTAGTGCCAATGCAAAAGCACTAAATGTAATCACTTGCGCACTATCACCGGATGAGTTCAAAAGAATCATATCCTGTGATACTGCAAAGCAAGCTTAAGATATTTTAGAAATGACACATGAGGGTACATCAATTGTCAAGAAATCTAAAATCCAACTCCTCACAACCAAATTTGAGAAAATTCATACAGATGAAAATGAAATGTTTATGGACTTTTATACAAGATTGAATAACATTGTAAACTCTATGTAGGGTCTTGGCGATAAAATCCCAGAAAGTAAAGTGTGTACAAAGATACTACGCTCACTTCCTGAACGGTTCAACTCTAAGGTAACCGCGATCCAGGAACTTCGTGATATGGACAATATGAGGGTAGAAGAACTAGTTGGTTCTTTACAAACCTATGAGTTAAATTTTAAAGCTCCTAAAGGTAAATCTATCGCTCTTAAATCTTCTAAATTTATTTCTCAAGAAAACTGTGATATAATTTTGAAGACGATATGACTCTTTTAGCGAAAAAGTTTTACAAGATTTTTAAAAGTAAGAAGAGGGTTGATTTTGAGAAAAGATCTAAACCTAAATCTAAAACTTGGAGATCTTTGAAAGATAGTCAATGTTACAACTGCAAAGAATATAGGCATTTAGCAAACAAATGTCCTAAAAAGGACAAATCTAAAAAGAAAAGAATGTTGGCTACTTGGGATGAATCTTCTGGCACTGAAGCCTCTTCTGAATCTGAGTCGGGCAATGAAGTTAAAGCCCTTATGACTCTAGCCAAGTTCACCTTTTCAGATCATGATGACTCAACTAGTAAAGAAAATCTGAATAGTGATCATGAAAATGAAGAAGATCTACAAGATGCTTACAATGCCCTATACAAGGAAAATTGTAAAATTGCCATAAAACTGAAACTTCAAAAAGAAAAGTTTTTGAAACTCAAAGAAAATTTTGATTCACTTGTTTGGGAAAAATCCCATATTTCAGATTGTTTTGAAAAGACTAAATGTGATTTAGAATTCAAAACCTCCCTGATTGAAAAACTTAAATCTAAAAATGATAAACTTAAGCTTGAAAACTCTTCACTTTTGAGTTTAAAGGATACATGGAGGTATGCCGAAGGATTTAAGAACTTTTATCCGGATCTAGGAAATGTGGCAACAGATCTGGGTTGGGCTATGATACGAATATACCTTCTAAACAGAAGAATACTCCTAACTTTGTGAAAGGAGAAACCTTTAACTCAAAAGGAAAAAGTATTAATCAAAGTTTCTCTAAAAATGCTGAAACTTTTCAAAAACCTAAAAGTAACTATATCAACTATAAAACTCAAAATTGAAACCCTTTAGCTGAAAAAATAGTTGATTTGCTTAAGGAGCTCTTAAAATCTAACTCAGTAGGTCATTCTTACAACAACAGACAGAAAAAGACCAACTATACTCCTAAACCTAAAATAATTATGAAATGGGTTCCTAAGGTTACCTGCTTGGTTGCCTACATTGCATTCAAAGCGACAAGCCATTCAAAGTGGTACCTAGATAGTGGGTGCTCCAGGCATATAACAGGTGATAAGGCTTTATTCACCGACCTTAAAGATATGACTGATGGGTCCGTCACATTTGGTGATGGTAGCAATTGCAAGATTATTGGTCAAGGTACGGTTCAACTCTATAACCTTTCCTTATTTAAGAATATTTTATATGTTGAGGGGCTAAAACACATATCTCAAATATGTGATAACAATCACAGTGTGAACTTTTCTAATCAAGGTTGTGAAATTTTAAACAAAAAGGGTTCTGTAATATTAACTAGTCACAGGACTTCCGAAAACTGCTATATTGTAAGCAATGGTAGCTCATCTAATCAATCGTGCTACATTGTCCATACCGATGAAACAGAATTATGGCATAAACACCTTGGACATGTACACTACCGTAATTTATACAGATTGAGTAAGAGAGAACTAATAACAGGTCTACCTAAATTACAAAAAGTAGACAAAATATGTGGTGAATGCCGGTATGGCAAGCAAACTAGGAGCTCTCACAAAAAAGTGAACTCCAATACCACATCAAGACTACTCGAGCTTCTCCATATGGACCTTATAGGACCTACCAGGACAGAGAGTCGAGGTGGCAAAAAATACATACTGGTAATCGTGAATGATTTTACCAGATTCACTTGGGTAGCCTTTTTAAGGGATAAATTAGAAACCCTTGATGAAGTAAAAAGGATTCTCAAACGGATCCAAACTGAAAAAAGTTCTCAAGTTTATAAGATCCGTAGTGATCATGGATCTGAGTTCGAGAATAACAGTTTTGAGAAATATTGTAGCGATCAGGGAATATCGCATGAATTCTCTATGCCCAAAACACCACAACAAAATGAAATTGTAGAGAGGAAAAATAGAGTGCTTCAAGAAATGAAAAATGTAATGTTAAATAGTATGAAGCTCTCTAGAAATCTTTCGGCTGAAGCCGTAAATACTACGAGCTATATTACCAACCGAGTTTATACATGTAAATCTAATAATAAAACTGTTTATGAACTTTAGTTTGATAAGAAGCCTACTGTCAAATACTTTCGAGTTTTTGGCAGCAAGTGCTATATTTTGCGTGACCGAGAAAATCTAAAAAAGTTTGACATAAAAAGTGATGATGGGATCTTTTTAGGATATTCTTTAAACAGTCGTGCATATCGTGTTCTGAACAACAGGACCGGCGTGATTCAAGAGTCCATTAATGTAGTCATTGATGATCACTTGAATACACCTGCCCCTAGTTCAGATAATGATGAAGTTCTTTTGATTAACAAACTAGATACTTCATCAAGTCAAAATAATTCTGAATTAAGGACTGTCAAAGATCATCCAACCACTCAAATTCTTAGAAACCCTCTCACTGGTGTGCGCACTCGTAGACAATTAGAAGACATGTAACTACGTGTGTTTTACATCCCAGATTGAACCAGTAAACGTAAAAGAAGCTCTTTCTGACGAAAACTGGATAGTAGCTATGTAGAAAGAACTTAATTAATTTGTTCGAAATGATGTCTGGTACCTTGTTCCTAGACCTATAGATAAACATATTATTGGAACAAAGTGGATTTTCAAAAATAAGTCTGATGAACTTGGTAATATTATTTGAAACAAGGTAAGACTGGTTGTACAAGGGTACACTCAAATAGAAGGGATTAATTACAATAAAACCTTTGCCCCATTTGCTCACCTTGAGTCAATCAGACTTTTTATATCCATTGCATGCTTTAGAAAGTTTAAAATTTATCAAATGGATGTAAAGAGTGCCTTTTTGAATGGTGATTTATATGAAGAAGTATATGTTGAACAACCTACAGGGTTTGAAAACCCTAAGTTTACTAATCATGTATATCATCTTAAAAAAGCTCTATATGGTCTAAAACAAGCTCCCAAGGCATGGTACGAAAAATTGACTAAGTTTTTACTAAGTCATAATTTTCAAATGGGTAGTGTTGATAAGATGCTCTTTATTAAAAAAATAACGATGATATTTTAATGGTTCAGATCTATGTTGATGATATTATTTATGGATCAACATGTACTTACATGACTGTTGAGTTTGCAGATTTAATGAAATCTAAGTTCGAAATGAGCATGGTTGGGGAATTAAATTATTTCCTAGGGTTGCATGTAAAACAACAACCTGATGGTATTTTTATTTCTCAAACCAAATATGCCTTGAACTTGATTAAAAAGTTCAGATTTGAGAATTGTAAGAATTTTGATACTCCTATGAGTATAACTCTAAGACTCTCAAAGGACTCTACAGGTAAAGATGTGGATCCTAAATTGTATAGAAGTATGATTGGTAGTTTACTTTATTTAACTGCTAGTAGACCTAATATTGCTTTAAGTGTTGGTATTTGCGCTAGATATCAGTCTAACCCTAAAGAGTCACATCTAACTGCAGTTAAGTGGATTATTCAATATGTTGCAAGTCCTGTAAATTTGGGTCTTTAGTATCCATATGATACTAGTGTTCAGTTGGCTGGGTACATTGATGTTGATTAGGCTAGGAATATCGATGATAAGAAATCAACTAATGGTGGTTGTTTTTATATTGGAAATTGTTTAATTTCTTAGTTTAGCAAGAATCAAAGTTCCGTATCGCTCTCAACTGCTGAGGCTGAATACATTGCAGCTGGAAATGCATGTACTCAGCTTGTTTGGATGAAACGTATATTAAGCGATTATGGAATAGCACAAGATTCTATGATTTTATATTGTGATAATTTCAGTGCTATAAATATCTCTAAAAATCCAATCCAGTATTCACGTACCAAGCATATTGACATTAGGTATCATTACATTCGTGAATTAGTGGAAGAAAAGTTAATATCCTTGGAATACATTCCGACCGAAACTCAACTTGCTGACATCTTCACTAAACTGCTCGACAAAAACAGGTTTAGTAAATTGAAATTTGATCTTGGTATGTGCAATTTAAATTGAATATTCTTGCATACTTGTATCATAGTGTATTTATATTTGATAATTTAATTGTTTAAATTTCAAATTTTTATGAAAATTGTATTTTTCAGTCGGTACACGACCAGTCGTGTATGTATACGACCGATCTTGGTACGACTGGTCGACCACATCCACGACTCGTCGTGGAACTCGGTGGTGCTTTTAAAATTGAGAAAAATTTTTATCTTCTTCATTTCCACTTCACTCTCCAACGAGCCGACGCTCGACCAGTCGAACCCACCTTCATTGTTCTTCAAGGTTAGTGGTTCTTTTGCATTTTTCTTGTAGATTTTTGTTAATAGCACTTCATTTTCACTCTTAGAGTAGTCTATTTGATCTTTCATTGCAAGTTTGAGATTTTCTATTGTAAAATCTGATCTATCAAAACCCCACTTCAAATCTTTTGAATCTATTTGTTTCCTTGAATCTTGTATTGCAAATGGATGTTAGAGAGAAAAAGAAAACTTTCCGTGGTCCATCATCCTCTAGATCAACTCCTATCACTCGGCGCCATCTTCGATCACCCGAAGATAATCCTTCATTTGTGCGGGATTTGCGTATGCGCAATGTCATCGTTGAACGTCCAGTTGATCTTAAGCATATTGCTCATTTTGGTATCCTGCCTCTACTCCAATCTGTAGGTTGGGATAACATCTTACATTGGGGTGGGCCTGCATACCAATCTATTGCTCAATCCATGTTTGCATGCATTTTTGACTTTTTAAGTGAGAATTTAACGTTTAAAATTGATACTAGAGAAGGTCCATTTGATGTTGATCATCATCTGATTGCTGACCTCATGGAAATACCTGTTAATGATGAGGGTATTCCTATTCATACTTTAGCCGAAAAACCCTCAGAACCAGAAAAGTATATGCTCACTAGAGATTTGTGTAATATGGAAGTGCAATGGACTCATAAAGGGAATGCGCTCCCCTCAAAGTATTTGTTACTTAGATATAGGGTTCTTCATAGAATCTTTATTTTAAATCTATATCTGTGTTCTGGTAACAAAACCGAACTAACTGCTTTTATGGTTCGTGTTTTGATTCTGTCATCACTGGTGTTAACATCTGTCTGCCTTCTTTAATTTGTCATTCCATCATTCAGTTTCGTCTCCATCCAGGTCATAGTGATATTCCTTTTGCCTATCTTATGACTATTTTACCCACTCACATGCTCGTGGCTACGCCTGTTGGAGAGCCCCTATCCATCATCTTATTTTTAACAATTCAAATATTAACAAGATGAAATTGGGATTGGCTCCTGGCCAAGTGGATGTTGGTGGTGGTGGTGCTGAAGCAAGGAATGAAGAAGAAGCTGGCAATCTTCCTCCTGACAATGTTAATATGGATGATATTTTTTGATGAAATTGAATCAGACTCTGGAAATGATCCGGACTATCAGCCTTCTGGCTTTGATGATAGGTTACGTTCTCTTGAGGAACAGGTGGCTGAAATATGTATAACCCAAGCATCTCAGTTTACTTATATGCGCAAGTATATGCGGCGCGTTACTATGGGTTTGCACAAATTTGATCCATCTATTCCTACTCCTTCTTCAGGATCTGACTAAAAGTTTCTATCTGTTGGTCTATAATAACTTTAATACTATTTTGCTCTCTCTCAATTTATAAGACTAATTTTACTTGTCTTTGGATTTGACCGGTTTATGATTTATGGTATGTGCACCTTATTTCATATCTTGCCTACTTTACTCTCCTGATTCTTCTTCTTGTCCATTTGTTCTTCCTTTATCATTTTGTGACAAAAAAGGGGAGAATGATTTTGGAAGCTTGGAGAAGTTTTGGTTTGATTGCTTATGGATATGAAAGTGATATTGGTTTGAATGCTTATGGATATGAAAGTGCTATAAATATTGCTTATTGATATGAAAGTGATATAAATATGAGTAGCATTATATTTTTCTTGATATCTATGTGTATAGCTACTCAGGGGGAGTAAGTATAGATGAATGTTGTGTGCTAGTTTATGACAACCAGTGCATGATTCATTAACCAGGCTGTAACTGGTTCTTTTATTTAACTGTTGCATGATTCATTATTGTGCATGTTGAGCTTTTCTTATTTTATTGGATTATTGGAGTGTGTTTTGTCACAAATTTGACAAAGGGAGAGATTGTAAGTGCTAAGGTCTCATGCTCCTTTGGTTGTCAAATTTTGTTGTGCCAAAACCTCTATCTGTGTCTTGTGTTTGTATGTGGATATGTGTGTGTGTGTGTGTGTGTGTGTGTGTGTGTGTTTAAGACACGTCATCACAATGCTTCAAGACAAGTATGGTGATCGATTTCAAGAAATGTAAGGTTATGTATTTTGTCCTCTTCTGTAAACATCAATGTTCAGAGCTACATCGATAAGAAGAGTGTTTGTTCAAGACTCAAGTGTAACTCAAGATGAAGTTTAATTTCAAGCTGTAGAAGATCTCAAAATCAAGCTACATTAAGTAGAGATCTCAAGCTTTATAAGGTTCAAAGGTCAACCTTCATCTGAAAGAATGAAGTTTTAATCTTCATACTTCATGTCCTAGGTATGAATGACCTTAGATTGACCTTAGGGCATGTCATTTTGTATACATAATTCAAACTGAATCTTTTTATATGAATTTGGTCTGTTCTAAGACTAGTCCTGGACCTTGTATGACTAGTCCTAGCACTGGTTCGACCAATCTAAGAAATTCCACGACCAATCCTAAGTTGTTGTAATTTTTCAAAATTTTTTAGTTATTCTACGACCAGTCCTGGAGACTGTTCGACCAGTCGTAGGAATGGTCACGACTCGTCCTTCGATCAGTCCTAGATCTACGACTCGAACTACAGCAACCAATCTTAGTTTCCTATGACCAGTCCTGGGTCAGATACGACCGGTCGTAGGTGGTCTAAGACCAGTCGTAGAAATCCTAAGACTAGTCGTAAAACATTTTTTTAAGATCGAGCTCAAAAATTCAAAATGCCGTTGGTTCTACGACCAGTCGAAGGTTTCCCAAGACCAGTCGTAGACGAGATTTTTGCATCTATAAATTGAACACGAATTTTAGAGATTGATAACTCAATTCAAGAAAATTTAAGGCTTCACTCTGAGATAAGTTTGTGTTCATTTTAAGCTATATTGTGCATATTTAATATTCTCTTTTGTTAGCTTTTCTTATTAGATTTTGTTCCTATATTCCAATCTTAGTTGAAAAGAGGAATTGTTGTATTCCATCTTCTTGGAATCAAAATCAAATAGAGTTACGCCTAATTTAGTTTAATTTAAAATCAATTAGAACCTACAACCATTTTAAAGTGAGTATTGGACATTGAACTTCTATATTCGAACTTTTACTCCGATTGGTTCTACCGGGCTGCTACAGAAGGAGAAATCCAGGTATTTTACATTTGTGTAAATCTTCATTCTTTTTTGTTTTCTTTTGAGATTTGCCAGAAAAATCTTATTGTGTTGGTTATCTGATGAGAGCTAGAAAACTCAGAAAGTGAGTTTTTGGATTGTGTAAGCCCAAGTTAAAAAGACACAATTGTGAAGGTTTTAGGTGAACCTGTAAAACCTATTTTGATAATGAACGCTAATATCCCATGTGTGAGGATATTAGGAGTGGAGTAGTTATATGGCTGTTGCTGAACAGTTGGTGTACACACAGGCGAACCACTATAATTCTTTGTGTCTTGTGGTTTGAATGTATATTTAATTTCCATATCTTTTATCATTCAGATTTGTGGGATGTATATGTGGATGTGAATGTTGTAATATTTACATTTCAAGCATTGTGAGAATGTTGTAATAGTTTAGAATTTATTTCTTGCTATTTCCTTTATTTCTTTTTAGTTTGAGTTTTTGATATTCAATTTATTCTAGTAAGGTTGTCCTGCCATAAACCTTTGGTTTTTATAGTGCAAGGTTATCCTTAGAACAAAATTGGTATCAATTTCGTTATTTGAGTTTACTTTACATTTCCATATTGTGAATTGTTTAAAGTGCTATCTGAAATGGCCAAGCTTATATGTCTTAGAGGGGGGGTGAATAGGACTATGTCAAATTTAAAATAAATACAGCGGAAATAAAGAAAGTGAGATAGCCAAATAAATAAATTAATACACAAGCTGAATGTAATCTCAAAATATTGATCGTTTTAAGGACAACCGTGCACCATAAAAATGGCAGGGCAACCTTACTAGAACAATTAGAGAAACTGAAGCTCAAATTAATAAAGAGACAGCAAGGAATAAATTACAGAAATATAAATCTAAACTATTACAACATTCCCCACTAAGCTTTGAAATAAAATGATTACAATCATTTACATCCATGTATATATCCCACAAATGAATAATGAAACATGAAACATAAATCACACAGCCACAAAACACAAGGGATTATAATGGTTCACCTGTGTGTACATTAACTGTTAATAAACAGCCACATAGCGCTACTCCACTCCTAATATCCTCACACAGGAGATATCAGCGTTCACTATCAAAGATAGGTTTTCCAGGTTCACCCAAAACCTTCATAATTATGTTTTTCTCGGTGGGCTTACACAATTAAAAAAAACCCCTCTTCTTAGTTTTCCTGGCTCTCCTCAGATAACCAATATAATGAGATTTTTCTAGCAAATCCCAAAAGAAAATCAAATGAAAGTAAATTGCATAAACATAAAAATACCTGACTTTCTCCTTCGTTGTAGCAGCCCAGAAGAACCAAGTCGGAGTAGAGATTTGAATGTCAAAGTTCAATGTCCAATACTCACTTTATAATGGTTCTAGGTTCTAATAGATTTTAAATTAAACCAAATGGGGTGTAGCTCTATTTGATTTTGATTCCAAGAAGATGGAATACAGCAATTCCTCTTTTCAAATAAGATTGGAATATAAGAACAAAATCAAATAAGAAAAGTTAAAGAAAGAGAATATTAAATATGCACACTTAGCTTAAAATGGAGCACAGACTTATCTCTCAGAAGGCCTAATTATATTAGCTTGAATTTTATATTTTATTCTGAGATTCGTGCTCTATTTATAGGTGAACAAATCACGTCTTCGACTGGTCTAAAGAACTCTATGACTGGTTGTAGAACCAACAGATATTTGAAAATTCGGGCGCGATAAGATCTGGCGGTTTCACGACTAGTCGTAGGTGGTCTACGATTGGTCGTAGCTCTCCTTCGACTGGTCGTAGGTTTCTCACGACTAGTCGAAGCTAGCCGAATATTAACACTGTACTTTGAGTCGTAGATCTACGACTGGTCGAAGAAACAGTCGACACTGTTCATACGACTAGTCGAAGAAACCCTAAGACTAGTCGAAGCCTAATAGAAAATTTTTGAATTTTGCAACAAACTTACAACTGATCTAGGAAATTCTTAGACAGGTCAAAGCAGTGCTAGGACTAGTCGAACAAGGTCCAGGACTAGTCTTAGAACAGCTTAAACTCACTTATATAAAACATATGAATTATGTATCCAGAATGACCTACTCTAAAGGTCAACCTAAGGTTAGTCATACCTCAATAGTGAAGTAAGGACATTGAAAATAGGAGACGAGTGACCTTTGAAAGTAGTGAATCTTGAAGTCTTGATGTAGCTCAAACTTGAAAGCTTCTTGAAATCTTGAGTTGTGAATAGTGCTTGTCAATCAAAGCTGATCTTGAGTAGAGCTTTGTTCTTCACATATACAAGCTTCATAATAGTGTCTTTGGCACCACAAATTTGACAACAAAAAGGGCTATAAATTATAGCACTTACAATCTCCCCCTTTGTCAAATTAGTGACAAAACATACTTCCAAGATATGTTACAGAATATCTAATTAAAGAATCATGCAGCAGTTGTTATATCATGCACCAGTTATTACCAACTGGCATACTAACATGATCCTGCAAACCTGTAAATCAATATTCAACATAACATACAGTCACTACTGCACATACTCCCCTTGAGTAACATACATCAAAAACACAATGCTACTCCCTCCTTATAACATAATCATTAGACACATCACATCCATATCCATTCTCCCCCTTTTTGTCACAATAGGACAAAGGAAGCACAAAATAGATGGCTGAGGAGAAATAAGTAAAGAGATATATGAGTGAAAACAAGACAAAATATGAGTAACCAGCATAAACAACTCACATAATCCATAAACTGAGCTAAGTCAAAGATACTTACAATCTCAAAACCAGTTAAGCTAGTTCAAGAGTAATAAAGTTATAACAGACTAGTAAACTTAAAAGAACTAATCTGAACCAAATGAAGGAGCAGGGATGGAAGGATCAAGTTGATGCATGCCCTTGTTCAAGTGCCTAAGATATTTGCGCATATACTTGAATTGTAAATCATGGGCAACAGACATATTTTCTATCTTAACATTCATATTCTCAACCTTATCTTCTAATGCACGCAGACGTGCATCAAACTCAGAATGCTCATAATCTGGATCAGTTACAGAGTTAGATTCAAGTTCGTTAAAAATATCATCCATGTTAATATCGGCAGGAGGATGATCACTAGCTTCTTCTTCATGTTCAGCTTCAGTATTACCAACACCAGCACCTTGACCAGGAAGGAAATCAAGTTTCATCTTATTGATATTGGAATTGTTAAATATCAGATGATGGATAGGGGCCTCTCCAACCGGCATATCGACTAGCATATGTGTAGCCAACACATTCATCAAATAACCAAAAGGAATGTCACTATGACCTGGATGAAGTCGAAACTGAATAATGGAGTGACAAATTAAGGATGGTAGACAAACATGAGTATCGCTGGCAACAGCATGAAGAACATGAACCATGAAGGAAGTCAATTCAGATTTATTACCCGATCGAGAATACAAGTTAGACACAAAGATTTTGTGAAGAACTCTGTATTTGGGTAACAGATACTTTGAGGGAAGCGCATTCCCTTTATGTGTCTATTAAACATCTAAATTGCATAAATCTTTAGTGAGCATACGGTTTTCAGATACTGAGGGTTTTTCAGATAAGGTATGGATAGGAATGCACTCATCATTCACAGAAATTTCCATAAGAGCTTAAATCAAATGACGATCAACGTCAAATGGTCCTTCTCTTATGACTATCTTAAAAGATTTTCTAGTAGAACGGTCAAAGCAAATCCCGCCGGATTTTTCAAATATCTGTTAGAGCTTCGACTAGTCGTAGAGCACTCTAGACCAGTCGAAGACCTGATCTTTTCACTTATAAATAGTGCACGAATCTCAGAAGAAATCATCGATTTAATTATAGTATTCAAGCCAATCTTCGTCGAACTTCTGAGAGATAATTCTGCGCTCCATCTAAGCTAAGTGTGCTTATTTAATATCTTCTTTCCTTAGCTTTATTTTAATTGATTTTGTTTCTTATAATCCAATCTGATTTGATAAAGAGGAATTGTTATTCCCTTTCTTTGGAATCAAAATCAATTAAGGCAAGCCCTATTTGGTTTAATTTAAAATCTATTAGAATTAGAACCATTGTAATCGAGTACTGGACATTGAACTTGGACATTCAATCATCTACTCTGACTTGGTTCTACCGAGCTGCTACAACGAAGAAGATATTCAGGTATTTTACATATTGTAAATTCCTTTCTATTATTTTGGTTTCTTTCAAGATTTGCCAAAAAAATCTTGTTATATTGGTTATCTGAGGAAAGCCAGGAAAACTCAGAAGTGGGGGTTTTTTTAATTGTGTAAGCCCACATACAAAGACACAATTGTAAGGGTTTTGGGTGAACCTGGGAAAACCTATCTTTAATGAACGCTAATATCCCCTGTGTGAGGATATTAGGAGTGGAGTAGCTTTTTGTGTGGCTATTGGATAACAGTTGGTGAACACACAGGCGAACCACTATAAACCCTTGTATTGTGGTTGATTGTTTTACTCTTCTAATTTTTATTCTTTTTGTGGGATGTATGTATGGTGGTGAATGTTGTAATTATTTCAAGCTTTGTGAGAATGTTGTAATAGCTTAGAATTTACTTTCTGCTATTCCTTTATAAGCTTGTTTTTCAATTTCATTTGAAAGTTGTTCCAGCAAGGTTGCCCTGCCATTTTTATGGTGTATGGCTGTCCCTAGAACAATACATCTTTAATTACAAGTTATTTCAATTCAGTTCATATTTGTTTTTGTATTCCTCTTCGATTTGAGACTTGATACAAAGACCTTTCTAGAAATAAGGTTGTCCTACCATAAACTCTGTTTTGGTGTAAGGTTGTCCTTAGAATAACGTTTGTATCAACCTCTCAAGATCTGAATCTTGAGGTTGTTTTTCTTTCCTGCATTATTATTTAATTTGGCTATCATTTTCTTTATTATTCCGCTGTTATAAGTTTTTATTTGGCATTGTCCTATTCACCCACAATCAAGGACATATATCATGGCCTTTTCAAGTGGTATCAAAGCCTAATAGCTCCATTTTAATTCTTGGATTTAATTCCTGAGCTAACGATTTAAGCAAGTCAGATGTCAAAATTTGAAAGCCTTTCGGTCACTAGGCCTCCACCCTTTGATGGCTCCAACTATGCTTATTGGAAAGCCAGAATGAGGATCTTCCTCAAATCAATGGATGAAAATGTGTGGCAAGCCACAGTGACTGAATGGAATCCTCCTATCATGGAAGTTATTGGGGTTGATGGTTCAAAGTCTATGAAAACCACACCATATTACCAATGGACCACCCTTCAGAAAAGTGAGAGTAGTGCAAATGCTAAAGCACTAAATGCAATTACTTGCGCACTATCACCGGATGAGTTCAAAAGAATCATCTCTTGTGATACTGCAAAGCAAGCTTGGGATATATTAGAAATGACACACGAGGGTACTACAATTGTCAAAAAATCTAAAGTCCAACTCCTCACAACCAGATTTGAAGAAATTCATATGGAGGAAAATGAGATGTTTATGGACTTTTACACTAGATTGAATGACATTGTAAACTCAATGTGGGGTCTTGGCGATAAAATTCCAGAAAGTAAAGTATGTGCAAAAATATTACGGTCACTTCCTGAACGGTTCAATTCTAAAGTAACCGCAATCCAGGAACTTCGTGATACGGATAATATGAGGGTTGAAGAACTAGTTGGTTCTCTACAAACCTACGAGTTAAACTTTAAAGCTCCTAAAGGTAAATCTATCGCTCTAAAATCTTCTAAATGTAGTTCAGAAGAAAATTCTGATTCAGAAGATGACATGACTCTTTTAGCTAAAAAATTTTACAAAATTTTCAAAAGCAAGAAAAGAGTTGATTTTCAAAAATCAAATGACAAAAAGAAGTTTAGACCCAAATCTCGAAAATCTTTGAAAGATAGTCAATGTTACAACTGTCTAGAATATGGGCACTTAGCAAATAGATGTCCTAAAAGGGACAAACCCAAGAAGAAGGGTATGTTGGCTACATGGGATGGATCATCTGATTCTGAAGGTTCTTCTGAATCAGAAGATTCTGAAACCAAGTCGGGCAATGAGGTCAAAGCTCTTATGACTCTAGCCAAATTCACATTTTCAGATAATGACTCTACAAGTGAAGAAAATCTGAATAGTGAATGTGAAAATGAAGATGATCTTCAAGATGCTTACAATGCCCTATATAAGGAAAGTTGTAAAATTGCTGTCAAACTTAAACTTCAAAAAGTAAAGTTTTCTAAACTCAAAAATTGTTTTGAATCGCTTGTTTTAGAAAAATCACAAATTTCAGATTGTTTTGAAAAATCAAAATGCGATTTGGAATTCAAAAACTCTCAAATTGTTGATTTAAAATTTGAAATTGAGAATCTTAAAACTGAAGTATCTTCTCTTCTGAGTTTAAAGGACACATGGAAATATGCCCAAGGTGATCCAAAGTTAGAAAAACTTTTATCCGGATCAAGAAAATGTGGCGATCGATCCGGGTTGGGCTATGATAAAAATCAACCTCCTAAACAAAAGTATACTCCTCCTATGCTTGTTAAAGGAGAGTCCTCAAACTCAAAAGGGAAAAATACTTATCAAGATTTTTCTAAAAATTCAAAAACTTTTCAAAAACCTAGAAACAGCCATGTCAACTTTAATCAGAATCGAAATCCACTAGCTGAAAAGATAGTTGATTTACTCAAGGAGCTATTAAAATCTAACTCTATAGGTCATTCCTACAAATATACACAAAAGAAGACCAACTATGTTCCTAAACCCAAAAGTTATGAAATGGGTTCCTAAAGTCACACGCTTGGTTGCTCACACCGCTTTCAAAGCAACAAGTCATTCAAAGTGGTACCTAGGCAGGTGGATGCTCCAGGCATATGACAGGTGACAAAGCTTTATTCACCATCTGAAAGATATGACTGATGGGTCGATCACATTTGGTGATGGTAGCAATGCAAGATAATAGGCCAAGGTAGCGGTTCAACTTTTTAATCTTCCTGTGTTTAAAAATGTTTTATACGTTGAAGGTCTAAAGCACAACTTGCTTAGTATATCACAAATATGTGATAATAACCATAATGTTCGGTTTTCTAATCAAAGCTGTGAGATATTAAATAATAAGGGTTCTGTAATATTAACTGGACGTAGAACGTCTGAAAATTGCTATATTATTGAATCCAGCTCATCTAATCAAACATGTTACATGGTCCATACAGACGAGACTGATTTATGGCACAAACGTCTTGGACATGTACATTATCGAAATTTATATCGATTGAGCAAACGAGAACTTGTAAGAGGTTAACCCAAACTTGAAATTAGATAAAATATGTGGTGAGTGCCGGATAGGCAAACAAACAAAGAACTCACACAAAAGGTGAATTCAAATACCACATCAAGACCACTCGAACTTCTCCACATGGACTGGTAGGACCTACCGAGACGGAAAGTCGTGGTGGTAAAAGTACATCTTGGTAATAGTCGATGACTTTACGATTCACTTGGGTAGTCTTCTTAAGGGATAAATCTGAAACCCTTGAAGAAGTAAGGAAAGTTCTCAAAAGGATTCAAACTGAAAAATCTTCTCAAATCAGTAAAATTCGTAGTGATCATGGATCTGAATTTGAGAATAGCAATTTTGAGAAGTTCTGTACTGACCAAGGAATATTACATGAATTCTCTGCTCCCAAAACTCCACAACAAAATGGAATTGTAGAAAGGAAGAATAGGGTGCTTCAAGAAATGGCTAATGTCATGTTGAATAGCATGAAGCTCTCTAAAAATCTTTGGGCTGAAGCAGTCAACACAGCTTGCTATATTATTAACCGAGTCTACACTAGAAAAGATAATAATAAAACGGCTTACGAATTATGGTTCAATAAATAGCCTACTGTTAAATACTTTCGAGTTTTTGGCAGCAAGTGCTATATTTTACGTGATCGTGAAAATTTGGGAAAGTTCGATACGAAGAGTGATGAAGGTATTTTTCTAGGATACTCTTTAAACAGTCGAGCTTATAGGGTCCTGAACAAAAGGACTGGTGTGATTCAAGAATCCATTAATGTTGTCATTGATGATCATTTAAACACACCAACTTCTAATTCAGATAATGATGAAGTACTAATCATTGATAAACCTGATACTTCATCAAATCAAACTGATTCTGAGTTGAGGACTGTTAAAGATCATCCAACCACATAAATTCTTGGAAACCCTCTCACTGGTGTTCGCACCCGTAGATAACTTGAGGATATATGTAATTATGTATGTTTTACATCCCAAATTGAACCATCTAACGTAAAAGAAACGCTTACTGATGAGAACTGGATTGTTGCGATGCAAGATGAACTCAACCAATTCATAAGAAATGATGTTTGGTATCTCGTACCAAGACCTAAAGATAAACACATCATTGGAACAAAATGGATTTTCAAAAATAAGTCTTACGAATGTAGAAATATAATTAGAAACAAGGCTAGACTGGTGGTACAAGGTTATACTCAAATTGAAGGGATTGATTTCGATGAAACCTTTGCACCAGTAGCACGTCTTGAATCTATCAGACTATTTATATCCATTGCATGTTTTAAAAAGATAAAGATCTATCAGATGGATGTAAAAAGTGCTTTTCTAAATGGCGATTTACATGAAGAAGTCTATGTTGAACAGCCAATGGGATTTGAAGATTCCAAAAATATTGATCATGTATATCGGCTTAAAAAGGCACTTTATGGATTAAAACAAGCACCTAGGGCATGGTATGAGAAACTAACGAAATTTCTTTTAACTCATAATTTTCAAATGGGATCTGTTGATAAAACTCTGTTTGTTAAAAAATAAAATGATCATATCTTAATGGTACAGATTTATGTTGATGATATCATTTATGGATCAACTTGTACTGACTTGACTACTGAGTTTGCAGATTTGATGAAATCACAGTTTGAAATGAGCATGGTTGGGGAATTGACTTATTTCCTTGGATTGCAAGTAAAGCAACAACCTGAAGGAATATTCATTTCTCAATCTAAGTATGCCTTGAATCTAATCAAAAGATTTGGATTTGAGAATGGCAAGAATTTTGATACTCCTATGAGTACTATCTGAAACTATCAAAAGACTCTAATGGTAAAAATGTTGACTCAAAACTTTATCGGAGTATGATTGGTAGTTTGTTATATTTAAGTACGAAGACCCGATATTTCTCTAAGTGTTGGTATTTGCGCAAGATATCAATCGATCCAAAAGAATCTCACTTGATTCCTGTCCAGCGAATTATTAGATATGTCACAAATATTGTAAATCTTGGTCTCTGGTATCCTCATGAAACCAATGTCCAATTAGTGGGTACTCGGATCTTGGTAGGTAATCTAGATGATGAGAAAATCAACCGTGGTGGTTGTTTTTACATTGGAAATTGTCTAGTTTCTGGTTTAGTAAGAAACAAAATTCTATATCACTTTCAACAGTTGAAGTTGAGTATCATAGCTGGTAATGCATGTACACGCTTGTTTGGATGCAAAGAATGCTAAGTGATTATGGAATTAAACAGATTCTATGTTATTACATTGTGATAATTCGAGTGCGATAAATATTTCAAAAATCCTATTACATTCTCGTACTAAGCATATTGACATTAGATTTCATTATATAAGGGAATTAGTAGAAGAAAAAGTTATATCTCTAGAATATATTCCTACTGAAGATCAACGTGCTGATATTTTCACAAAACCTCTTGATAAAAGCAGGTTCAAAAAGATGAAATTTGATCTTGGCATGTGCATTTTAAACTGATAATTTATGCCTTCTTGTATATTATTGTATATATTTGCTAGACTAAATTTCAATTTTTGTGTATATTGCAAGATATTGAATTTTTTTGGGGTTTGTATGACCAGTCGTGAGTATACACGACCAGTCGTACTACGACCGGTCGTAGATACCCACGACCAGTCGTGGAGCACGGATTTCACTTCATATTGGGGATTTTTCACTTTCTTCCTCATTTCATCTTTCTTCTCCTTGGAACCGAACTTCGACTCGTCGAACCCATCCTTCAAGTTCTTCAAGGTTAGTGTTCCAAATCCGTTTTTTTTTTTTTTTTTGCATATTTGTGTCAAGATTGCTTCCTTTTCTCTCTTGAAGCTTTCTATCTTGAAAATCATTGAGATTTGGGGTTGAGATTTTGAAAAATCTGTTTTGAGCAAACCCTCTTCTCAATCCTTTGCAACTTCTTTATTCCTTTAAATCCTTGTTGCAAATGGCTTCTAGAGGTAAGAAAACTACTTCACGTGGTCCTTCTTCTTCCTCCAGATCTACCCCTTTATCTAAACGTCATCTTCTTGTTCCCAATGATGATCCATCATTTGTTAAGGACATTAGATCTCGTAAGGTTATCGTTGAACATCCTGTTGATGTCAATCATATTGCTCCATTTGACATCCTTCCTATGCTTGAGGCTGTAGGTTGGACTAACTTATTGCATTGGGGTGGGCCTGCATACCGGTCCATTGCCCAATCCATGTTTTCATGTATTAGTGCATTTTCACAGGATAATTTAACTTTTCAAATTTCTACTAGAGAAGGGCCATTTGACGTTGATCGTCATTTAATTTCAGCCCTTATGGAAATTCCTGTGAATGATGAGGGTATTCCAATTCATAATTTAAGCGATAAACCCTCAATGGCTGAAAAACGCATGCTCACTAGAGACTTGTGTAATATGGATGTTCAATGGACTCAAAAGGGAATGCGCTCCCCATGAGGTATTTGTTACCCAAATACGAAATTCTTCACAGAATCTTTGTGTCTAATCTGTATCCCCGATCGGGTAATAAATCGATTTAACTTCATTTATGGTTCATGTTATCCATGCTATCTCAAATGGTACTCGAGTTTGTTTGCCTTCCTTAATCTGTCATTTCATTCTTGATTTCGACTCCATCCTGGTCATAGTGACATTCCATTTGCATACTTTATGATGTATTGGCTACTCATATGTTAGTCGATATGCTGTTGATGAAGCACCAATCCATCATCGATCTTCAACAATACAAATATTAATAAGATGAAGTTGGATCCATCCCGAACAAGGTGGTGGTGTTGATGGTGGTCCTGAAGAAGCTGGTGTTGATATTAATATGGATGATATTTTTGAGGAACTGGATTCTGACTCTGCTAATGATCCAGATTTTGTACCATCCGATGTTGATGCACGTCTGAGTGCATTAGAAGGTAGAGTTGAGGATATAAATGTTAAGTTGGAAAACATGTCTGTTGCTCATGATTTGCAATTCAAGTATATGCGCAAATATCTTAGGCGCTTAAACAAAGGCATGCACCAACTTGATTCTTCTATTCCTGCTCCATCTTCAAGTTCTAATTCTGACTAGTTTCTATGAGACTTTTGGTATGTAATAACTTTATTTCTTTGCTCTTGTTTGATTGAGTTTGAGTTGGATTTTATGCTGGATATTTGTTCTTAATGTAATATTTATGCTGGATATATGTGATGCTATCTTGAGTATCTCTATGACTCTTTAGCTATACTCTATTTCCTCCTCATGTTTACTCTCATTCCTTTATTTAGTTCTCCTTTGTCATATTATGACAAAAAGGGGGAGAATGGTTTGTTCTTAATGTGATTGTGAGAGGAGTAGCATTGGTTATGTTACTCAGGGGGAGTGGGGTGTCAAGGAGAATATATGTTTGATCTTGAGTATATGATCTTGTTGAATGAAACTGGTTGAATGTTGAATATTGAATATTGATTTGCAGGTATTAACCAGTTGTTTTACTTTTTATCATGGTTATGTGTTTTGTCACTAATTTGACAAAGGGGGAGATTGTAAGTGCTATAGTTTCTATCCCTGTTTGTTGTCAAATTTGTAGTGCTAAAATCACTATTATACTCTGTTATATATAACGTGCATAAGTGAAGCTCTCTCATAAACAAGCTAAGCTCACAACAAGTAAAGCTCAAGATCTTGAATGAAAGAACTGCTCACAAGACTCAAGCTGAAAAGAAAGTACAACTCAAGACTCAAGTTGAAAGTCAAGCTGAACTCAAGACTCAAGTTGAAAGTCAAGCTGAACTCAAGACTCAAGCTGAAACTCAAGCCACTTTCATGATTGAGCTACTTCAAGGTTTAGTCTACATCAAGACTTCAAGGCTCATTCTTCATGGTCTCTTGTTTCAATGTCCATACTTCATGATTGAGGTTTGTTTGACCATAGGATGACCTTAGAAGTAGGTCATTTCGGATACATAAGTCGAATGTTATTTTACATGTGATTGGTCTGTTCTTCGACCAGTCTTAGGTCTGCTTCGACTAGTCCTAGACTTGCTTCGACCAGTCTAAGAAAATCCTCGAACAGTCGTAAGTTTGTTACAAATTTCGGATAAAATCTGTTAGCCTTCGACTAGTCCTGGAATGCATTCGACCGATCGTAGGAAGCAGTGTTTACGCATCTTCGACGATCGTAGAATCTACGACTCGAAGTCAAGCGAACCTTTAGGTTCTTCGACCGATCGAAGGAAACCTACGACCGGTCGTAGGTGACCTACGACGATCGTAGGAGGGCTATGACGATCGTAGAGCGGTCAAAGCAAATCCCAGGATTTTTAAATATACAGTTAGAGCTTCGACTAGTCGTAGAGCACTCTAGACAAGTAGAAGACCGATCTTTTCACTTATAAATAGTGCACGAATCTCGGAAGAAATCATCGATTTAATTATAGTATTCAAGCCAATCTTCGTCGAACTTCGAGAGATAATTCGCTCCATCTAAGCTAAGTGTGCTTATTTAATATCTTCTTTCCTTAGCTTTATTTTAATTGATTTTGTTTCTTATATTCCAATCGATTTGATAAAGAGGAATTGTTATTCCCTTTCTTTGGAATCAAAATCAATTAAGGCAAGCCCTATTTGGTTTAATTTAAAATCTATTAGAATTAGAACCATTGTAATCGAGTCTTGGACATTGAACTTGGACATTCAATCATCTACTCGACTTAGTTCTACGCTGCTACAACGAAGAAGATATTCGGTATTTTACATATTGTAAATTCCTTTCTATTATTTTGGTTTCTTTCAAGATTTGCGGAAAAATCTTGTTATATTGGTTATCCGAGGAAAGCCAGGAAAACTCAGAAGTGGAGTTTTTAATTGTGTAATCCCACATACAAAGACAAAATTGTAAGGGTTTTGGGTTAACAAGGGAAAACCTATCTTTAGTGAACGCTAATATCCCCTGTGTGAGGATATTAGGAGTGGAGTAGCTTTTTGTGTGGCTGTTGGATAACAGTTGGTGAACACACAGGCGAACCACTATAAACCCTTGTGTTGTGGTTGATTGTTTTACTCTTTTAATTTTTATTCTTTTTGTGGGATGTATGTATGGTGGTGAATGTTGTAATTATTTCAAGCTTTGTGAGAATGTTGTAATAGCTTAGAATTTACTTTCTGCTATTCCTTTATAAGCTTGTTTTTCAATTTCATTTGAAAGTTGTTCCAGCAAGGTTGCCCTGCCATTTTTATGGTGTATGGCTGTCCCTAGAACAATACATCTTTAATTACAAGTTATTTCAATTCAGTTCATATTTGTTTTTGTATTCCTCTTCGATTTGAGACTTGATACAAAGACCTTTCTAGAAATAAGGTTGTCCTACCATAAACTCTGTTTTTGGTGTAAGGTTGTCCTTAGAATAACGTTTGTATCAACCTCTCAAGATCTGAATCTTGAGGTTGTTTTTCTTTCCTGCATTATTATTTAATTTGGCTATCATTTTCTTTATTATTCTGCTGTTATAAGTTTTTATTTGGCATTGTCCTATTCACCCCCCCTCTAGGACATATAGCTTGGCCTTTTCAAACCTATGACCTAAAACCTAAATGTATTCTCAAATCCCTAAGGGCCCGTTTGGCCGGTCGGATTGGAAGGGATTGGACGGTATTGGAAGGGGTTGGAAGTCAAATCCCAGGATTGGCCAGGGGTGCCAAACAGAGTCGGTGATCTTATCCCAATCCCATGGATCTTAAGACAATCCACTGGCAACACCATCATTACTTTTAAATCCCATTCAATCCACCCTAATCCTTTCAAATTTGCCTGGGACGTGTTTGGTTTGAGGGATTGGAAGGGATGAGAAGGTTTAATCCCAGGATTGGCCGGGCGCGCCAAACAGACTGTATATAGCAATCCAGGGATATAGCAATCCCATGGATCTCCAGACAATCCACTGACAACACCATAATTACCTAGAAATCCATGCCATCCACCCTAATACCATTCAATCCCTCCCAATCCACCCGGCCAAACGGGCCCTAAACCTAAACCTACACCTAATCCTAATCTCAACACCCTAACCTAAACCTAAACCTAAACTTGAAAATCCAAACCTAAACCCGATCCTAAACCCGAACCCGATTTCCTTAACCTAAACCTTTACCTATTCTCAATTCCCTAAACCTATAGCTTATAACCTAAACCTAAACCTAAACCTTAACCTAAACCTAAACCTAAACCTATAACCTTAACCTAAACTAAAACTTATGACCTAAAACCTAAATGTATTCTCAAATCACTAAACCTAAACCTACACCTAATCCTAATCTCAACTCCCTAACCTAAACCTAAACCTAAACTTGAAAACCCAAACCTAAACCTGATCCCGAACCCGATTTCCGAAACCTCAACCTGAACCTATTCTCAAATCCCTAAACCTAAACCAACACTTAATCCTAATCTCAACTCCCTAACCTAAACCTAAACCTAACTTGAAAACCCAAACCTAAACCCGATCTTGAACCCAAACCCGATTTCCTAAACCTAAACCTTTACCTATTATCAATTCCCTAAACCTTAACCTATAACCAAACCTAAACTTAAACCTATAACCTACACTTATAACCTAAACCTATAACCTATAACCTAAACCTAAGCCTAAAACCTAAACCTATGACCTAAAACCTAAATGTATTCTCAAATCTCTAAACCTAAACCTATACCTAATCCTAATCTCAACTCCCAAACCTAAACCTAAACCTAAACTTGAAAACTTAAACCTAAACCTATAACCTACACTTATAACCTAAACCTAAATCTATAACCTACACTTATAACCTAAACCTATGACCTCAAACCTAAATGTATTCTCAAATCCCTAAACCTAAACCTACACCTAATCCTTATCTCAACTCCCTAACCTAAACCTAAACCTATAACCTATACTTATAACCTAAACCTAAACTTATAACCTAAACCTAAGCCTAAAACCTAAACCTATGACCTAAAACCTAAATGTATTCTCAAATCTCTAAACCTAAACCTACACCTAATCCTAATCTCAACTCCCTAACCTAAACCTAAACTTAAACTTGAAAACCCAAACCTAAACCCGAACCCGATTTCCTAAACCTAAACCTTAACCTATTCTCAATTCCCTAAACCTATAGCTTATAACCTAAACCTAAACCTTAACCTAAACCTAAACTTAAACCTATAACCTTAACCTAAACCAAAATCTATGACCTAAAACCTAAATGTATTCTCAAATCTCTAAACCAAAACCCACACCTAATCCTAATCTCAACTCCCTAACCTAAACCTAAACCTAAACTTGAAAACCCAAACCTAAACCCCGATCCCGAACCCGAACCCGATTTCCTAAACCTAAACCTTAACCTATTCTCAAATCCCTAAACATAAACCTACACCTAATCTTAATCTAAACTCCCTACCTAAACTTAAACCTAAACTTGAAAACCCAAACCTAAACCCGATCCCGAACCCGAACCTGATTTCCTAAACCTAAACCTTAACCTATTCTCAAATCCCTAAACCTAAACCTACACCTAATTCTAATCTCAACTCTAACCTAAACCTAAACCTAACTTGAAAACCCAAACCTAAACCCAATCCCTAACCCGAACCCGATTTCCTAAACCTAAACCTTAACCTATTCTTGATTCCCTAAACCTTAACCTATAACCTAACTTAAACTTAAACCTATAATCTACACTTATAACCTAAACCTAAACCTAAGCCTAAAACCTAAACCTATGACCTAAAACCTAAATGTATTCTCAAATTCCTAAACCTAAACCTACACCTAATCCTAATCTCAACTCCTTAACCTAAACCTAAACCTAAACTTGAAAACCCAAACCTAAACCCGATCCCGAACTCGAACCCGATTTCCTAAACCTAAACCTTAACGTATTTTCAATTCCATAAACCTTAACCTATAACCTAACCTAAACCTAAACTTATAACCTACACTTATAACCTAAACCTAAACTTGAAAACCCAAACCTAAACCCGATCCCAAACCCGAACCCAATTTCTTAAACCTAAACCTTAACCTATTCTCAATTCCTTAAACCTATAGCTTATAACCTAAACCTAAACCTATAACCTTAACCTAAACCAAAACCTATGACCTAAAACCTAAATGTATTCTCAAATCTCTAAACCTAAACCAAAACCTATGACCTAAAACCTAAATGTATTCTCAAATCTCTAAACCTAAACCTACACCTAATCCTAATCTCAACTCCCTAACCTAAACCTAAACCTAAACTTGAAAACCTAAACCTAAACCCGATCCCGAACCCGAAGCCAATTTCGTAAACCTAAACCTTAATCTATTCTCAATTCCCTAAACCTAGACCTATAACCTAACCTAAACCTAAACCTATAACCTACTCTTATAACCTAAACCTAAACCTATAACCTAAATGTATTCTCAAATCCTTAAACCTAAACCTACACCTAATCCTAATCTCAACTCCCTAACCTAAACTTAAACCTAAACTTGAAAACCCAAACCTAAATCTGATCCCGAACCCGAACCCGTTTTCCTAAACCTAAACCTTAACCTATTCTCAATTCCCTAAAGCTATAACCTATATACTATAACCTATAACCTAAACCTAAACCTTAACTTAAACCTATAACCTAAACCTTTAACCTAAACCTAAACCAAAACCCTATAACCTATACCAAAACCTATAACCTATAACCTAAACTTACAACCTATAAACTAACCTTAACCTAAACCTAAAACCTAAACCTAAACCTAAAACCTAGGCTCGATGAAGGAGGTGGATCCAAGCATGTGTTTGAGCAGCAAAATTCTTCATTTTAATCAACGGCTTCTCATTCGGCTTTTTCCAAGCCTCAAAGTCTCCGATAGGGAGACCCCCTTTCTCCCTTCCTATTCGTGGTTGTCTCAAAGGCGATGAGCAAAATGTTAAAAAGGGGCCAAGTCTTGGATCTTGCCTTGGGTCTCTTTAAAGGATTATAGGTGGAAAATGTCGACTTCAAGATTTCCCAACGTCAATTCACAAATGACAATCATCTTCTGCAGAGCTATCGAGTCCATGGTGGAAAACTTGCGTAAAATCATGAGGTGCTTCGAGGCAATGTTAGGTTTGAAAGTCAATATCTCTAACGAGATGTTAGAGATTCTCTTGATTCACCTATCTGAGGCAAAAGCTTCTAGGTTGGCTGAAGTCTTCAGTCTCTAATCCCTAAACCTAGACCTACACCTAATCTTAATCTCAACTCGCTAACCTAAACCTAAACCTAAACTTGAAAACCCAAACCTAAACCTGAACCTGAACCTAATTGTTGTAATAATGTAGCCCAATCAAATGGCAACAAATAAGAATGTATCCCTTTTAACACATGCCCCTTTTTACAAAGCTTTAATTTTTGTTGTTGTTTTTATTAACTTGAATTGAAACACTTTTTTGCATTATTTACTTGCATTAGTTTTATTTTAATGATCAATTTTATTTTAAAAAAGTGTACCCACTTTTTTGGATGAAAAAAAAAACGAATGAAGTTTCTGCAATTCTTGATGATTCTGAATTATAATGTTTTGTTGGTTGAATATTTTTCTAGATATTAGGCGGCGTGCAGGGACGCTGTACTAAGCGGGCAGGGCTAGTGCCACGGTGGGAAAGGCGTCGTTAAGGCGAATTAGATGAAAGGCACAAAAAGAAAATTGTTGCTGATTTTTTTCCTTATTTTTTTATAATGTTAAACTTATATGTATTTATGCGTGGATGAATGTAATGTGGATAAGATTGTTTATCTTTGGATAAATGTAGTTTATGTTTGGATGGATTTACGTAGTTTGGGTTTAGATGGATGTGAATGTGAATATGATGAAATATATTATATAACAGGTGTATATTAGGAAGATTTGCAACAGGTGTAACAAGTGTATATTCAAATATGAGACGGTCGAAGACCGTCGTTTTCAAGGTCATAAGAGACGGTTCATAGTAGTCCTTTTTAAGGACGATCTATGACCGTCCTTTTCAGGCTCATAAGAGACGGTCCATGACCGTCCTTTTCAGGTTCATAAGAGACGGTTCATAGCAGTCCTTTTGAAGGACAGTCCATGACCGTCATTTTATGGTTCATCAGAGACTGCCTATAACAATCTTTTTTACTGACGGTCATGGACTGTCCTTTTCATGGACGGTCCTAGACTGTCCTTTTAAGCTTCATGAGAGACCGTCTTCTGTCTACCTTTAGAGACGGTCCATGACAATCCTTCTTTAGAGACGGTCCACAACCATCCATCTTTAGAGATGGTTTATGGCCGTCCTTTAAGTAATACGACTCCTCAAAATATGACGGCCCTTGCAACAGTCCAAGACCGTCCTTTATGGTCTTTTAAGATGGTTTTCGACCGTCCTTTTTTCGCTGTTTTGGCGTAGTATTAAACGACTACCATTGAAGTCCCTTGGGACCTTATAATCAGAATGAATGGGAAATAAATGTTATGGCAGGCCTTGAGGATTTTAATAGTGGGAATCATTATCACCACTTAAATTTGGGCATGGCCCATGAGATGTGGCCCACTTACCTTAATTATGGCCCATGTTATGAGGGCCATTATAATGTATACAAGGCCCACTGGTGTGGCCCACTTGACGAATATAAGGCCCATGTAACCAGGCCCATCCTGATGTAGTTGTGGCCTATTCGTTGGGGCCCATCTTGATATTTACAATACCCATGTATATGAGGCCCATTATAATGTGATTTCCACCATGGTTTATGTGTTGACCTTTATAGCGGCAGTGCCCTGGGGGCAATGTTGGTTTGATGTCCACATTGTAAGGATGATGTTGGTTAAATGTTTGCATTGTCACTCTCTCCCTAGGGCCCATTAATAGGCCCATACCTGTAATGTGTAGGCCGTCTAGGCCCATCTTCGTTTTGATCAGAACCCATCACCACATAACATGCTTAGTATAGATTCATGATCATACGCATCATATGTATGCCTGATGTGAGGATTGATTGATTATTACACATGCCTTCGGATAGATGGTTTATGGACTCCCTGATAGGCGGAGTTGCCCTACATGAGCGCGCAGTACGCGCAAGATTGTTGCATGTCAGATGATATGATTAATGCACTTGCATTTGTGTGATTGTGCTCATTGTATGCCCTAGTGACATCAGGGCCATAGCCTCCACAGACACATCGTGGGTGGCTGGATTGGATACTGAAAATATTTAGTTCTAGCATACAGGCGCCATAGATGTCCGTGGGTGAAAATCTCTAAATCCGATGGTACTAGAGGATGACTCCAACGTCGAGACCGAGTGGATATATGAGCGCACGAGGGTCAAATACCAGGAGGCCGCGTCTCCCACTGTCGTGGTCAGTTGAAAAGGGGTGTGGCCTTACTCGCCCGAGGGTAGGGGGCAATACTAGGTTGAGTTTGATCAGCTCGTGAATGGGTCCACTATCGACGTGCCGGATAGGTATTGGCAGACTATTGGCTAGGCGGATAGTGAGGTTTCTTACGCTCACTTAGACTGTGCGGCTAGGAGAGCGACAGTGCCATTTGGCCCCAGTGATTATCCAGAATGAGAACTGTACTGATATATGTTGAGGATTGACATGCTTGAGTTGCATCTCGCATCGCATGGCCGTGTTATAGCCGATAGTATTCATATCTTGCACCGCATAGCCTTGGTATGGCTGGTTGCATTCATGTACTCATCGCCATGATTCCGCATTACTCTGACCTTGTATTCTAAGCACGCTTATATTGCGCACATACTTACACCACCCTCTAAGCTTTGTATAAGCTTATGCACGATTGATGCATGCAGGTGACGCCGGGATGCAGTCGCAGCCATAGTCTCGCCGTAGTTGGAACGTGCAGCCGAGCTTCTGGAGTTTTGTTACTTTCGTTACATTGTATTTTCCTTTCATACACACTGTATTCAAAAGTTTTTTATTATAGTGGATTTTGTGATGGTGTTCTTGTGGTTATTGTTCGTGGGTTATGCTTTTGGTTATGCTCATTATGAATTAGACTGATGACTATAAATTCTCCTTGTAATATCCCAGGATAAGAACCTGGTAAATGGGTGTCGGGAACTGAGAATGGGGTTCTATGGAGGCTGTCGGTGCCGGATTCAGCGATCGAAAATTTTGTGAGCCCGGTTTCCGAGTTCGGGGCGTGACAGGCCATGTAGGCGAGAACATCCCATGGATGGTAAGTCCCATGAATAATTCACCACTAACAAAAAAAAAAAACCTCCAAGTTGAGGGTCTATTCTTAACACAACTAATCTTGGTACACCCTAAGTGTGGACTCTCATACATAGGTGGAGATTCCCCTATTTAATGTAGAGATTTTAATTCCATGAGCATCTTGCAAGCAATTCAATAATACGTGGGGATGTGTAGATATAACATAGCAGCTATGTGTTGTTAATAAATTTTGAATCATCATAAAGGACTATGAAATCAAGGCATAAACTAATAGTTAAAGCAAAGCTCAAAATGTGGGTTTAACGATCATCGCATGTGAACACAATTTGAGTTGCTAATAAAATCTAACATGTAGAGTTTAGTAATTAATTCACATAATCATGGTTTGCAAATTCTCAATCATGGGTTAATGTAAGGCAATTAACATGATTTGATACTTTAGTATAATAGATCCAAGTCCTAAGCTATTAATCATAATCTAAATGGAAAACCATTCTTGGACTAACTTGAAGATGGAAAAATTAAGGGGAAATGTCATCACCTTGTTAGCCAAGCATCCCGGTTATAGAGGTAAGTAGCGCAGTGGTATAGGAAACCCAACCTCTTGTTATCTAGTCGTTGCATTCAAATTTTAATGCTAGGCCTGTGACGTTTGAGCAAGTCAAGACCAATGATCATACATTTGAGATTTCCGATTCACTTTTAAATAAGGGAATCCTACTGACCTTACCTTGAGTTCGGAACGCGTAGCTGGCCAAATCAGCTAGACACCCTGGCCCATATGGATGTGCCTAGTTGATCCCAAGTCAGAATTGAAATGGTAGCCACACATTATTAAAGTTTGGTTGGTATGACTGATTTAAGCTTGGCTATGGGCTTACCTTGCTAGTCACGACCATGAAAGAGGTGAGCTTGCCCGAGCTTGTCTTAGCAGCGGTTGTATACAGCCCAACAGCCCTGTTTAAGCGTCAACCTGCACGAGCTAATTCTGTCAGCTAGAATCACCTTGCACAAGGTGAGTCGATCCAAGAACTAGGTTAACCCGTCGTGTTTAGGTGGTTACCTGATGGCAATGGGTTCGGACCGTTGTTCAGCACCTGAGCTTGGAGAGAAACGTGGCTGTGATAGGTTCCACAATCTGCACCTTGGTTCTAGCAAGCAAGGCCCGAGTCAAACTCGGTTTAGCCCAATAGCCAGCCAGCTCCCTGTCTCCTCTACCGTCTCCTTCTTTCCCTTCCTTTCACCCCTCTTCCCGGACGATCAAAGACCCCGCAACAGCTATCAGGTCAACGTGGGACGCAACAGACTTGTTTCAATCTGATGACGGAGGACGATGGATCATCAAAGTCCAGCCCCCTCCTGATGGTGCGTTGGGATGAGACTGAAACGGTGCTACTGATTGTAGTTACTGCTGTGATGAGGTGAGTTATCTATTTGGGTTCGGTCAGGGACTTTAACTTGGTTGAAGGGCAGCGAGAGACGGCATGGGGTTTTGGAGCTCAACTTGGACGACACCAGTCAGTCCAACCTTCGAGTTAGGATGGTGGAACCAACCTAACTGGCCTCACCTACGTGGGCAGCGAGTCCTGACTCGACTCGATTCGAGCTATAGGATCAACTTGATGCAGGCAGATCACGTTGACTCGGCACGGTCCACTGAGTCGACTGGTGCGGTGTGGCACAATGTTCACTCTCCTTCTATTCTCTCCTATCCTCTTCACTCTCTCCCTCTATTTCTTTTCCCCCTTGTTGTGATGTCTCTGGTCTACATTGACCCAACTAAACCTAAGTTGGACGGGTTAACTCAGTGCAGTGTGGCACCGATCCAGCACTTGAACGAGCCCACTCTCTCCCTCTATTTTCTCCTGTCCTCTCTCTCTCTCTCTCTCTCTCTCTCTCTCTCTCTCTCTCTCTCCCTTCTATTTTATCTCTAGCTTTGGTGAGGATCCCGAGGTGAACGGGTCCTATTTATAGACATGAGGCGTGCTCAAACGGTCTATCCAACAGTTATGATCTGGTGGCTGCATTCACGTATTTTCCCTTGGTTTTCGTATGCATGGGATCTATCCATCACGAGGGATGGATTTCTACTGTTGTGGCCCACCGAAAAAGCATCGTTTTACCTACAATGGGGCGCACACCATCATAGTGGGTTTTCAATTTAACGAGGAAGATGATGTGGCTGTTAATGGTTGATTTTCATCTATGGCCTAACCAGGTGATCTGGTCCATTTGAATGGGTTGGATGAGACTGTTGATCATTACAGGGCCCACCTTTCCCAGCAATCATCGCAGTTTCATCCATCTCGCGAGTTTTTCCCTCCTCCGACATTTTCTTGCGAGAAGGGAAGCTTCTAGCTTCAGAGCTATTACTGCCCTAGAGGGGATGGCTGAGATTTGCCTACGAGGTTCAAGGAGCAACTCGGATCGTGCCAGCTGGACTTTCCCGAACTGGGAATGTCTCCCACGCCTTTCCTTTCCATAGTCGAGTGTCTGCCCATTTTTTAAGCTGAAGGGAACGCTGAGATATGCCCTCTGTGGACGGCAGAGATCGAAGGGATGCCCTTGCCTCGAATTGCTGAAGTGGCAGCCACCCAACTCTCTCCGTTGAAGGGAGATCTACACATGCCACCGTCTAGTTTCTGTGTGGTTATATGGGTTTGCCCGGCTGACGTGGGTCTGGTCGGATCTGCTGTCTGGTTAAGATGGACGGTCCCGGTCATGATGGTGGGCCTTAGTTTGGGTGGACGAGCATCGTCCAGTTCAAATCTTGGGTTGGCGGGAAAATGGGAGAGAAATTCTCTCTTTTTGCAATTCTATTAGGTCAAACGCTAGCCGTGTTCGGTGTGCGGTGGGTGCACGTCTCCAGTGCACACGCGCTATGAATGTGGGGCCTGTCGTGAGGTTTGTGGAAGATTTATTCCGATCATCTCCTTTGAGGCCACTATCAGGGCCCTTAGTGGAAGGTTAGCCATATCTAAGGCTCAGGTGGGCCGCACTATGCGATCCCTGACTCTATATAGTAGAGTTCTAACAATCCCATGGCTGGATTGGTTTAAAACTGTCATTCCACGGCCACACGGGACCCTAAGTGATAGGGGTTAGTTAGTTAGATATTTACTAGCTCCTTTGGGATGGTCGTAATTGTATTAGTTCTTGTCACTTTATGATCAGATGATCAATCTATTGGTGAAGGTTATTCTAAACCTGAGGTGGTTAGTTAGGATTTATCCTTGTGGCTAGTGCATGGTCCCGTTTAGCTCTTAGGGGACTTTAGTGACTTGTCTAGGCATTGTTGGGCGGTTTCAACAGGTGGTAGGAGGTTGTTGAGGGTCAAATATTGCATATTATCTCCCATTTATTACTTAGTTTTATGAACTTGATAATATTTAATGTTCTATTTTACTCATGTTTGTGTTGAAAGGTGAATTTAAGAGCTTGGATTAAAAAGGGTACTAAAAGTATGGATTTGATGCTCAAGAATTGTGAGACTCGTATTCTAGCCCGTACTGTTCCATCGACTTCCGCGGTCCTCCCAGTCGAATTTCGGTGACATGCGACGAGTAGATAGTATTTACGCGCGACCTTGAGTTTCATCCTGTAATTCCGAGTCAGCTTGACCTAAGACCTATGTCATTGCGACCGCATCGTCGCTGCGGTTCCAACGCCGCGTCTCATACGGCAATCTGAGTTGTACATCAAAGGATATACGTCGCGCTCTATTTAGACCATTGATTGTATTTTGGTGGGGCCCACCTATCATAATGACACTTTTCCCAAGGCTAGGGTGACATCACCCTAAGCCATCCATAATTTCTAGTCAAAGCAATAATGACCCTAGCCATAATTACTCCCTTTTCCCCAAAACACTTATTACCTAGCTAAGAGAGAGAGAGAGCTATCATCATTACTCTCTCTCCTTCATCTCTCTCTTCCCCTTTTCATTCTCCAATTCCACCATTGTAGCAAGACCTTGGACGTCCCAAGCTCTCCAAGATTTCCAGCCCTTTCTCACCTTAGATCCCCCATATCCTGCCATCAAAAAACTAATCTCTACCGTTGAAGGAGCCCCATTGGAGCTTTGGAGCATTAGGGAGGAATAAGGAAGGTGGGTGCTTCTCCTTCTCTCTTTCTTTTATTTTTATTTTTTATTATTTTCTTTATGTTGCTGATGCAGTGTGGCCCACCTTGATGGTGATCCATGTTGTCCATGTGGGACCCACCTAGAATGAGTTTTATTCACACCGTCCAGCGTCCCTGGATGTTGGACGTGTAGTGAGGGGTGACCGATGCACGTTTGGACGTGCCATGTGAAGACAAAATATCAGTTTGGTTTGAAGCTTTTGGGTGGGGCTCATGCAGGCCCCACCTTGAAGTATGTGTGTAATCCACTCCGTCCATTCCATTCCCCAACTCATTTTAGGTGTCGAGTCAAAATATGAGCCCAATCCGATTTCCTGACGGGCCATACCATAGAAAACAGTATTGTTGCTGTTGAAAACCCACCTTGATGTGCTACTTACCAAAACATATTGGATATTAGACTCTTTTGGACGGTATCGAGCCATGGAATCCAACGGATGGAATGGATTCACCTAATGCGGGCCCCACAGGGGAAAAACCTCAGAAAAATTCTGTTTTTTCAAAAAAATAAAAATAAATGACCAAGAGGCAGTAGGTGCTGCTGCTGGCGCCAGAGGACGCTGCACAGCATCCCGCTGCGCTCCTGCGTTAGGCTTGAATGACAGGGACATGGGTCCCACTTGTAGGCCCCACCATGATGTGTGTTGTTCATCAACACCATGAATTTGTTCGGCCCCCTTTGGGATAGTGGGCTCTCCCAAAAATCAGCCATATTTGCAACTCAGTTGGCCTACATCACAGGAAACAGTGTAATTGAACGTCTCCCATTAAAACCCTTTTTTTTGGGTAACAGAAGTTTTGGATCTACGGGAAATTTGTTTTTCCCCTTGATTCAGGTCTCTGTGACCTCATGAACAGATCGGATGGAGAATAAACGTTATGGTGGTCCCCACGTGGGACCCACCTTTTTGGAAGTGAATTGGCTGATGTACTTGCACAGCTAAATAGCTGTTGTACTGGCGTCATTAAGAGAGGTGGACACCGTCATGCGGAATGTATGATATCCCACTACCCATTCATTGCTGGTGGGTCCCACACGTGTGGACCCACCCGGCATGTGTGGCATTCATCCACATCGCCCATATCATGGTGGACCTCACTGTGATGCACGTGTGGATCCTCACCGTCCATGGCTTGGACGGTGGGCCACATCAATGTATATGTTTCATCCAGCGTCCATCTATGTGGACGCTGGTTGCTGTTTAATAATAATAATAATATAAATAATAATATATAATAATAAATATGCATATTATATATACCCAATATATATATTTGGGATGGTGGGCACCACATGGGACCCACCCACGGTGTCAGCAACTGGGCTGCTATACGTGGGATACCCACATCGTCCAATGATGGTGGGACTCCACCGTGATGTACATGTTTTCTCCACGTTGTCCGTCCATGGGATGGCCCACCACGTGGGACCCAACTGCATATGTTTCATCCTCACTGTCCACACAGCAGGACGGTGGGACCCACCTTGATGCGTACATATCCACACTGTCTCTAGGACACAGGCCTGACACCATGGCTGTTGAAAATAATATCATTGATGAGAAAGACATGCAAAGCAAATATATATATATATATATATATATATATATATATATATATATATATATATATATATATATATATATATATATATATATATATAACATTATTATAATATGTAATATTATAGTATTATGTTATTGGGAAGGGTAGCCTATCACGTGGGACCCACCTCATGTATTTCATTCTCATCTTCATTGGACCGTGGGACCCACTCCACACGTGTGGAGGTGGGGGCCACCTTGATGTATGCATTCTACCTTCACACCGTCCATGTGGACGGTGTAGTGTAAGGCCCGCCGTGATGTATGATATATATACATGTCGTCCATCTAGTTGCAGGGTGCGAGGCCCACCCCACACGTGATGCACGTGTGAGGGTGGAGCCTACCTTAAAAATGTATTGTATATCCCTACCATCCACGTGGACAGTGGTAACCCACCGTTGATGCATGTATTGTATGTACACACCCTCCATCTGCTGGGCCCCACCTTGATGTATGCCTTGTACATACATGTTGTTCGGCATGTGAAGCCCACGTGTGATATATCTGTTTTATCTAGCCGGCGCCGTGAAGTATCTGTTTAATCTATACTGTGCAGAATATTTGGACGGTGTTAAACAATGTTTGGACGATGTTGTCCTATGTTTGGACAGTGCTGATTTACATGGACTATGTTTGGACAGTGTTAATCATCATTAGTGAGTCATGTGCTCTATAAAATGATAGTGTATAGTAATACACATGCTACACCTGCAAATTTTTGAAATGATTTTTGATGTAACCCAAGGCCCATTGGTGCTGCCCATTGATGCGGCTCACTTGATGTATGAGAGGCCCACTATGATGTGTATTTAGCCCATGGACGAGGCCCAACGTGATGTATTCGAGGCCCATGGGCGAGGCCCAATGTGATGTATTCGAGGCCCATGAGTGAGGCCCATTGTGATGTATTCGAGGTCCATGTGATGCGGCCCATAGTGATGTGTATGTAGCCCTTGTATGAGGCCCATTGTGATGTGTATTAGGCCTTCGTGTGAGGCCATGGGCCCACTATATGTTTAACCCTATGTAGGCCACTCATTGGGAGCAATGATGGTTGAATGCCCACATTGTGATCTTTCCTTAGGCCTTGATAGTCCCATTCTCAACATTCACTTGCAGGTTAACCCTAATCAGTGGGCCTCATTGGCTATGGACAGATGGCTCCGTGCTACCGGATTTGATATAACCACGGCCGAGGGCCGATCTCTATATTAGGGTTAATCGGTTGTTCATATATGGACCCTGCCTTGTTTATGTGTCGGTTGTTGGTGTCGATTATCGATTCTGATTGTCAGTGCCGATTATCGATGCAGATTATCGGTGTCGATTGTCAATACTGATTATTGGTGCCGACTGTCAAGGCCGATGCCGATTGTCGTGACCGATTGCTAATTCCGATTATCTATCGATTCTGATTGTCGATTCTGATTGTTGTGGACGATTACTGATTCTGATTGTTGTGGCCGATTGCCGATTTTGATTGTCGTGACCGATTAGCGATCGAGGCCAATTATCGTGACCAATTGCCAATTCTGATTATCGAGGCCGATTATCGATCGATTCCGATTGTCGTGGCCGATTGCCAATTTTGATTGTCATGGCTGTTTGACCGATTAACAATCAAAGCAGATTATCGTGGCCGATTACCGATTCCAAGCATCGAGGCTGATTCTGATTGCCGAGGCCGATTGTCGAGACCTATATGATGTATATGTCGCCCGTGTTCGAGGTCCAATGTGATGTATATACGGCCCATATTTGAGGCCCATCATGATGTGTATCAGACCCTTGTGTGAGGCCATGGTCCACTATATGTTAGGCTCTATGTGGGCACTCCTTGGGGCAATGTTGGTTAGATGTCCACATTGTCGAGGCCGATTGTAGATGCCAATTGTCGGTGTCAATTATTAATATTGATTATGAGTATGTGACAGCATAGCATCACGATACATACCCATATGCATCATCTGCATATTTGTTATGAGATGTGATTGACCATTGCATATGTCATTGGGCATGTTGTTATGAGACTCCCTGATAGGCGGAAATTGTCTCACATGAGTACACGGTATGCGCAGGATTAATGCATGACTGGATTGTATAACTCATGCATCTTGCCTTGTGTGTTGTGATTACTGTACGCCCTAGCGACATCAGGGTTGTAGCCTCCATAGGTATTTTATGGATGGCCAGATGGGACACCGGAAATCTGTTCTACATGGGGTGCTATAGATATCCCTGGGTAAAAGTCCTTAAACCCTCTTGGTTCCAGAAGTTGCTCCAACGTCTAGACCGAGTGGATGCATGAGCGCATGAGGGTCGTATACCGTTAGGCCGCGTCTCCCACTGTGTCGTAATCGGTTGGAAGGGGGTACGGCCTTACCTGCCTGAGAGGAGGGGACAATGCTAGGCTGAGTCTGACTAGATCGAGGAATGAGTCCGCTATCGACGAGCCGGGCCCGATATTGGCAGGCAGATAGTGAGGTCTCTTCCACTCACCTTGTTGCACGCGATGGGGAGGCAATCTGGTTTGGAGTGTAATAGACCCCGGTAATTTTTTCAGAGAGTAACCATACTGATATGTGGACTTATTAAGTAGGAGTTGCATATTCATTCATTCACTATCCACTTGGGCTGGTGGTGCGTAACTATTTGTTAAGTGTACCTTCATATGACCAGGATTTCTGTTGGGTGCGCGACAAACCTGAGATCAGGAGTTTACCACATTGAGTTTGACTATCCAAATTTAAGTATGAGACTCGTTTGGATAGGAGTCCCTTGTGGTGGACCCCGTAGCCTGTGATACTACGTACTATCATCCCGACTTCACACTCCAGCATGGTCATTTCATTCGTACCGTATATTATATTGCATCCGCAGTACTTAGCATTTTGGGTTACTATGTTCTACACTTATATGGCCTAGACGGAATTAGCAGGCTTAACATATTGCATTTGCACCCTCGTCATATGATATTTAGCTCTCTTTGACTCCTCATTTGTATAGCTGATCTGTATTGCGTACTCTAATATCGTATCTTGTTAGTATTTCTGTTTATTCCATTGTATGATTCATGGCATTGTATTACATACTTGGCACTTACTTGGTACACATACTTTCACCACCCTTTAAGCTTTTTATAAGCTTATGCACGATAGATGCGTGCAGGTGGCATTAGGTTGTAGTAGCATTGAGCTTGGAGCGTGCAGTGGACTTTTAGAGCTTTGATTTTATTTTGACATATATATTTTCCCTTTCAGCACTGTATTCAACTGTTTATATTAGTAGATATAAGATGATGATGTTGCCTTTATGATGTGGGTATACTTGTGGTTATGCTTATTATGAGATAAGTGTACACAAAAAAAAATCCTCCTTATAGGATCCCAGGATCGGAATCTGGCGTATAGGCCCTGGGAGCCGAGAATGGGGTACTACGGAGGCTGTCGGCACCAGATTCGACGATCGGGGTTCTTGTGAGTCCGATCTTCGGGTTTGGGGTGTGACAAGAATCACCAAGGCAATGGATGGATTTTAGAAGGCTAAGATTAAAGAATTCACATGCTAAAGATCCAAGAAAATCAAGTGAGGAATGAAGAGAATTAAATATTTGAAGTAAAGAAAAGGAATCTTGAAATTGTCTTAAAAATAAACATATTTCTGAAAGTGTCCTAAAGAAGCATATTCTGAAACTCTGGGTCATTCTGTGAAATTGCGTAGGGTGAAGCCTATTTTGAAAAAGTGCCTAAATTTGAGGCGATTTTTAGAGTTTTCCAACTAGGTGTGAAAGTTGGAGTTCCACAACTATAAATAGGACTCCCTAGGATGTTCCTAAGCGTCTTCTAGGGTTTCTGGAGTGGAGCAAAAGCGTGGAGAAGCCATCACCAAGAGTTTTTCTTTCCTTTCCTTTCCTTAGATGTTTTTATGCTTTTCTTAAGAGATTCTAGTTCAATCATGTCTATGGTTGGCTAAACTTCTTAGCTAGGGTTAAGAGGTGAAGCTTATAACATGATGGGATGTTTCTATTTCTTTGATTCATGTTTAAGTTAAACTATCTTTGATTCTAGTTTGATTATAAGAAATACTTTCAGTTTTTAATGGTTTGGTATGACTTAAATTACAATAGATCTGCGATAGCTTTGAGTATGTTCTTTTCATATATTGAGATTGTGAAATTAGGAAATTCCATTGTTCACCATCATCCCATGGGCATGGTTGGGTGATGGAATCCTTCTAATTTTCATGATTCTCTTATGATTGGTTGTGGGATTGGTAAATCATATTGTTTGCCTTGTCTCGTGGGCATGGTTTTGTGATGGAATCACTTCTAGTTCTCACACCTCTCATCCATTGAGAATTAGGTCAAAGGAAGTTCAAATTTGGTTTTATTGAGATATCTTCCAATTGGATAAGATGGGACTCTGATTGCAGTTGCATCATTGAATCAAGCATAAATCTCCCTGATCTCTACGAGTGGATCCTTGGAAACCCTAGTTTCCCACCTTTGAATTTCTTAAGTTTTTCATTAAATCTCTCACAATTACTCTCTATACTTCCAAACTTAGGTTTTCATCTTCTTCTAGTTCTAGTTTTAGTTGCTTTCAAAAAACACACGAGATTAGTCTTTGTGGATTTGACTTCGGTCTCACCGAGATTATTACTACATCGCAGCCCTACACTTGGGGTTGTGAATAGAGGTTTCTTCCTGCATTGGTTTAAGTTAGAATCATTTATTAATTAGGTTTGAAATTATACTAGCACGTGTTTTAATGGTAACACTAGCCTACCAGAGGTGCGGGGTGTTAGAGTTGTTTAACTAGACACCAATAGCAGATTCGGGACTTTCCAGGTGTTCGCCAAAATTAAGGTCATTCTGCGTTCAGGAGTAGATATTCAGCGTGTTCTCAAACTCCATGTCCACAATAGAGTGTTCTCATTCATGCAGAAGTGGAAAAGCCTTCCCTCCTGAAGATTACCCATCCTAAGTATTCCTCTCCTGCTGCCTCCAGGGGTGATCTCAGATCCACCAAAGAATGGGTTGTAGCCTTCTTCCAAAAAGATTCCATAGGCATAAATCTTTCCCCAGTTCGGGTTTGCAACTGAGCCGTAGATATCCCTGTAATTCCAATTGAATACCCAGAGGCCATGACACATGTTCGTGATAAGTCCACAGAGAACGTTCCTCCCCTTCAATCAGACTTTAGGCAATTGTTTGATGTTCTCCCTAAGGTTAGCAGAGGAATTATTAGACCTCAATCCCTTGCTCCTGATAAGTCCAATGAGATTAATCATCCTAGGCAGTCAGCCAACAAGTCATTGGATAAGAATCTACCTTCAACTTCTTATGGCAGGGACCTATAGCTTCTTTCGCCTCATTCCCAACCCATTTAGGAAGACATCCGTCACCCTGATCCCCAATTTCCTCCCCAGGGGAACAGGTTCTAGCCAAATAAGGTTTATGTCCGATCCAAATCTGCAGGCTGCACTCCACTCAAATTGGGGGATTACTGGATGCTCAAGGATCCCACTCCCTCACAAGAGCCCCTAACTCAGGTGCCACCCATTTCCTATTTGGTTATTACACCTCCCTTGCTCCAGCAGTAAGCCCACACACCTCTACCTTATTAGTTGTAGTCTTTTGATCGCAGCTCGGGGTTTCAAGTCGATCTTTCTCCATACCTCATTTTGCAAAAGGAGACTGACATGTTAGGACTAGTTGAGGATGATGTGCAACCGGCAGAAATACCTCATCTATTTCAACTTGAAGCCTAGAACCATGAAGAATCAGAGGCAGAGGAAGATAGTGATTCTCTGCAGGATAGTGAGCCTCCTCAGCTTCTGATGTTAGAGGAAGTCTCTATCCAGACCACACCCACATCAAGGTGTGTAAATCTGTAACACCCTGAAAATCGGGGGTCGTGCATATGCTCGACTCCCGAGTTCCCGGGGTCACTTATAATCGGTTTTCATTAATATGCGATTAATCCAGGTTTAAAGGCGCAGCATGGAACTTCTTGGAACATGAAGCACAACCACACAAGTCTACTGAAATAGAAGAAAATCAATTATACTTATATATACATGCCCAAAAGAATACAAACAAGCGCACAAGGTGACGCCCAACAAATTCACAAAAAGAATGACATGACCAAAGGAATAAATCTGAGCCGCTACTCGGCAATCTAACGACCCATCTACTGATTCGACGGGGTCTCGCTCATCAACTGGAAGTAAGGGAACTCGTCCTCCTCCTCGAGGTTCGCATCGCCAGGCTCCATGAAATCTGTATCACCTGCATCTATGAACGGGTCTGGTTGGTGTTTTAAAACACCGTCCCAGAGTGGGAGTGAGTGATCAACTCAGTGGGTGCTATTAGCCTTAAGTCGCAACAAGCATCAATTATAATAAGAATTTAATGAAAAGCAATCAATCATAAACATCTATCTAGTCTTGTTAATGTGCATGGATGCAGGATGATATGATGTATGCCCTCACCACAACGCTCCCTCGTGCGACAACATCTAACGATCGCTAATGCAACACTCCCTCAGTGCGACCTCGACTGCCGAGTCGCCAACCTAGCTAATGCTATGCAATGATGATGTTAACCAGGTTCTTAGTTAAGTTCATTTATCTAGCAGATTTGGGAATCTGATACACTCCACGTATCAAATGCCCTGAACTAGTTGCGAGGCCAAGACCCCCCAATGTGTGAGGCCGAGACCCCGCGATCCTTGACCCCGTCGGGTTTCCCCCATCCCCGACTTCAAGCACATGGGGGGTGCTGAATGTGGGGTCGCTCGCGGTCACTACGGGGAGGCACGTCACCCCAGCGTAGGCCGACAGCTCGGACATAGTGTCCCATTCCACCATGCCCGGCTCACGAGACTGTGGATCAATATTCTATCCGGTATCGATAGGCTACAACGGTGGTGGGGTGTTCCAGATTCCATACATGTGTGAGCAAACAAGGTTAACAAACTAGGTGGGTCAGCCAGTGGACTGAACCGCACGAGCTCAGGCAAGTATATGGCGGAACGACATCGGGTACAAGCGACCCATGTAGCCTAACTACTGCCGCCCACACGTACTCATCCAAACCCATGGGTTTAGCCTCAAGGTGGTCCTACCAACGGAACCACCTTCGCTCTCCTCATGTTCTTGACCAACCCAGGGGTAGGAATAGTGATTCATAGCATGCCAACTACTAATGTAACATTAAACATATTCAACACCATGCTCTCATGTTATTCAACATACAACTCAAATTTCTCTAGCAAGCAAACTATTAATATCATGAATAAGGTGTATGTATGTGGTGTGGGTTGGTGAGGAAGTTAAGCACTTCCTACACCTCAAGGAATCAAATACATAGAGCAAATGATTCTTACACAATATGAAGCAATACATATGAGAAAAGAAATCAACCAAACATGAGCATGTAATCATCCATACACTAATCATGAGAGAGGCAAGATTAACATCAAAGGGGAATAAACATGCCATTCATACAATTCCAACAATATGTCATCCCTAGGGTCCTCTAGACTCTTCCATACAACATACTAAGCAAACAAAATCATTAAACTCCAACTATAATTAGTGTTAGGCCACCTAAGGATAATAGTCCGCACCTTAAGAGGAGATTTCCATTCTTTGAGATCTTAGGGTTTGAGGATTTGGGTAAAACCACCATTTCCTAAATCAAAATCAAGAAGACAACATTAATGCCTATAAATCTACACTAAGTTGCTCTATTGAAGGGAAATATACCATTCTTACCTTCTCTTCTTGGCATGGGTGGGTTTGGTGGAGGTTTCCTTGGAGAATGGGTAGAGAGTTGCAAGTTTGAGCTTCCTTGGGCCCCACCTCCTACCACCTACTCTTTTCCTTTCTTCTTCCTCTCTCTTTCTCCTCCTTTCTCCTCTTCCTCTTCTCCCTTTCTCTCTTTTCTCTCTTCTCTCTTTCCTTTCTCTAGGGCAAATTCGTATGGAGAGAGGGGTGCCCCAAATGAGGCCTTTATATAGTCTCAGGTTTGGTGTAAATGGCCCTAAGGGATGGGTTTTCACTATACTAGACCTATGAGAGGGTCTTTCTAGCCTCTAGGGCCCACTATGGGGTGTACAAGTCAATATACACCGTAGGATAGCTAGCCCTAATGATGATCTACGTATGAATATGATCAGCCCGCCATTTGGATGCGCCGATCGACAGATATGATAAGAAGTCTGTTCAACGGTCACCGATAGTCGATTAGGGCCGCGGCTATACGAATATGAGAAGGGAAATATCCTTACTCTATGGGTAAAGTTTGGTCGCAAACCGACGGTCCGAAATCCTCAACTTTGCATAAGAATGGACGACTCAATTCACTTAAGTTCCAACTCCTTCCTTTAGGGTATTTGCACTTCTCATGCACTCGTCCTTTGGCTCAAGTTGACCGGTTCTGGGCAGTACCTAGGTTCGATTCCCGCGATGGATGTCAAGCCCAATGAGACGGACATTATTCTATAGTTTTGGAACTAGTGGTCCACCAACGAGCGGTCTAGAGCTTGTTTGGAGAATCGGGACAGTTCTGGTGGCCCTCTAGCCATGAAATTTATAGGATAGGTGCTCCTTGGCCCGATGAAGGGCCATGCAAAATTTGGGGATGATCAGATATGGGGTTTAGTCGCACGGGTCTGATTCGGTGACCACGATCGGGACCCAAATTTTGTGGGCGGGTGTAGAAAAATACATTAGACCCTCATCGTAAATTATGAAGAAATCTGATGGCTGAAATGTCTCACATTTCAGTTTTTATTTACACGTGCTAGATTCTAATTTTGGCATTGGTGGGGCGCATCTGGCAAGTGCCAGATTACACTTCTGGGTGTCCACTGGGTCCGTGGTCCGCGATGGTCCCCAAGCCCAGTGAGATCTATGCTCCCCTCAATTTTTATAATTTTCTGACCTTCCCATGTCACGTATAGCCCGCACGGGCTGCTGCCAAGTGTAAATGGCCATTTGGCTTGACGGCCCGCACTAGGTTCTATCAAGGCTTGTCTGGTCTATTCAGTTGAGTTAATCTTGGTCTAATCTATTTGTGATACCTCACTATGAGTGGCTTAAACGAATGGTCCTGCGGCAAATCCTACGAGGACGCCTCAGTACACTGTTCTGGTTGGACGGGACGTTACATGATTAACCGGACTTGTGCGGTTCTTCACTGGTACACCCTGTATAAACTGACATTGAGTGCTAATGGTCATTAAGTAATATTTAGGTTAATTAAATAAAATAAAAATAAAAATAAAAATTGATGGATTTTTGAAAATCCAAAACGGTGAAAATCAAGGATGTTACAAAATCTAAGGCAGAAAATGAGTCATGCCCTTTCCCACAGGGGTGTTCGAGAAGCTAGAATTAGGAGGCTGAAGCGCAGGGCTGTGTACTCAGTCTGTTTAACTAATGGATAAGATTCTAGTTTGGAATGCATGTGGCATTGGTAATTAGAGGACTAATAGATCAGCAAGAAGACTTATCAACACACACAATCCTTAGATTGGGATTATCTTAGAACCTATGTTAAGTGAAGCCAAGAGAGCTGCCACTAGAATTAAGCTCGGTTTCCACTCTTCTTGCTCCAATGCTCTAGAAGGCGGCAAGATGTGGGTTTTCTTCAATAGCTCTATCTCTCTTTCTATTTTCTGTTCTTCTCAATCCTTGTCTGTTGTAGTTAATATTCAAAATTTGCAATCTCCTATTCACCTCTCCTTTGTGTATGCTAGTGGTGCCAGACACCGCAGAAGAAGCCTCTGGGTTGATATGTCTTCTCTCTCTAGATCTCTACAAGGCCTTTAAACAGTCTCTGGGGATTTTAATGCCATCTCTGAGGCCGCAGAGAGAAGAAGTAGAAGACCTTAGGACACTCATAGTTTAAAGGAGTTTGCAGAAGCAATTAACTCTGCTAGACTAATCGATGCAGGTTTTGCAGGGCCTAGGTTCACTTAGAGCAACAATCAGTCAGGAGCTGTCAGAGTTTGGGCTAGACTGGATAGGGTCTTGATCAACGACGCCTGGTCATCTTTCTTTCCTTCATTCCATGTGCAATACCTTGCCCGTATCAACTCAAACCATGCTCCTCTTTTGCTGATTTTCCCTGGTCAGTCGAGGTTAGTGCCAAGGCCTTTCAGGTTCCAGCGAATGTGGGTCAAGCATTAAGATTTTCTGCGCATTGTCAGGGCTGCCTGGGGCTCTTCTGAAGCTTGGCACCCCATGTTCAACTTGCTCTTCAAGCTGAAGAATGCCAAAAGGGCCCTTGGTCTTGGAATAAGGATGTCTTCAGTAACATCTTCAACCAGATTGAGCTGGTGGAGCAATCTCTTGCAAATGCAGAGTTGCAGTTGTAGAATTCATCGCAAGATTCAACTTTAGACAGTGATGGTCAGGCCCAGTTATTTTCAGCCATAGAAAACCTCAAAAAATTGGAACTCTAGAAGAAATCTTCTAGAAATAGAAAGTCAGGGTTAGCTGGCTTAAAGAGGGCGATAGAAACACAAAATTTTTTCACTCTTTAGCCAAAGAGAAGCAAAGGAGGTCGGCTATCAGAAGCATTGTTTTGGACTCTGGAGATAGGATGGATGACCCAGTAGATATTAAAAACGTTGTTGTCAACTATTTTATGGGGCTATTTTTAACTGAGAACACCATCGAAAACCCAGTCATTCTTGCAGTTATTCCTCCCCTGGTCTTGCAGGAAGACAATGTCCGCCTCATGGCACCCCCTTCGATTCAAGAGGTTCTTTAGGCGGTGAAGTCTATCCCTAAGGACAGTGCCCCTGGGCCTGATGGTTTTCCTGGTAGTTTCTATTCGGCATGCTGCGATGTCGTAGGTCCTGACCTCTATAAGGTAGTTTCCTTCATTTTCCAGGGTGGCTTTTTCCCTAGGGCAGTCTCGGCTTCCCTCATCTGTCTGATCCCCAAATCAGTGGCTTCTAAGAAATTTTCAGATTACTGGCCCATTAGCCTTTGTAACTATCTATACAAGATCATGTCCAGCATTATCGCAACTGAGCTAAGCGTGATTCTCCCTTTCATTATTTCTCCTAAGCAAGGAACTTTCATTCAGGGTAGGTCAATGGCTGAAAGTATTGCCTTGGCTTAGGAATTGGTCAAGGATATTGATAGGAAAGTGTGGGGTGGTAATATAGTTCTCAAATTGAACATGAAAAAGGCATACAACAGGTTGGAATGGGGGTTCTTGAAGTAGGTTTTATTGAGGTTTAGGTTCAGTGAGCTTTGGATTGATTTGGTGGAAATATGCTGAAGCAATGCTTGGTTCTCGATCCTCATCAACGGCGAGGCATCAGGTTTTTTCAAGTCTTCTAGAGGGCTTCATCAAGGTGATCCTCTCTCTCCTAGTCTATTGATTCTAGCGACGAAAGCTCTTAGCTGGGGTCTTTAATTTATGGGGGAGCAGGACTCTCAGACTGCTTTCAAGTTGAGGAGAGGCTGCCCGAGGGTCTCTCATCTTCTCTACTCCGACGATACTCTCCTTTTCATCAATGGAGGTCAGCCTTCCCTCAGAGTTGTCAAGGCCTTTTTTACGCTTATCAACGGGCATCGGGCCTAAAGATCAACCTGCATAAAAGCGCTCTTTTCTGTTCAGCCAAGCTTCCTTTAGTCAGTGTCAGGTCCATGGAAAGAACCCTTGGTATCTCCGAGGACTCCTCAGGTCTTACATACCTAGGACTCCCGCTGGCATTTGGTAGGTTGAAAGCTAGCATCTTTCAGCCCTTAATAGATAAGGTTGAAGGCCGGATCAATGGCTAGCAGGCGCGGTGCTTCTCTTAGGCTGGGAGATTAGTTTTGGTTTAGCATGTTCTAGGGAGTATCCTGGTCCACTCCATGGCAGCCAATCATATTCTGTCCTCCGTCCTCTCAACATTAGAGCATCATTTCGCTAATTTTCTATGGGGTTGGGTTGATGGCAAAAGAAAGTTGCACTGGAAAGGTTGGAAGGCGATCGGGTTTCCCAAAGCTGAAGGCGGGCTAGGTATTAGGAAGCTTCCTAAATTTACGAGGGCTCTCAGGTTGAAACTAGGATGGGCGGCTAAGTTCAATGAGGCTGATAGCTTATGGAGCACCTTCATGAAAGCTAAATACCATCAGGATCTCTCCCCCTCAGGCTCGTTCATGCCATCTTCCTTCGCCTCCCCATCTTGGAAAAGGATCATGGGTCTGATGCCTTTATTGGAGAGCAGCGCCCGTTGGCTCCTTGGCCAAGGTAATTGCAGTTTTTGGCTTGATAACTAGATGGGCCTTGGCCCTCTCCTCCAGCTTGTGGATCGTCAGGTGCCTGCCAATCTAATGTCATCCAATGTTAACCAGGTCCTGGGGTTGAATGGCCCCCTTCCCCCATCTTTTGTTTTCGTCTTTCTTCCCCAATATGTTGTTGACTTTATTTTCTGTGAAGGTTTCTGCTTGTCGGACAGCTCAGATAGGCCAATCTAGCCCCTCACCTCATCTAGAGCTTTCTCGGTCAGGTCAGCTTGGGAGCTAAGTGGAGAGAGCAATCCCCGTAGAGAGTGGTCTAGGTGGGTATGGCACGCTAGATTGCCCCCCAAAATTTCCCTTTTCATTTGGAAGGTACTGATGAAGGCAATCCCAGTGGATGGTGCTGTCCTCCTTGCCTCCAAGTGCAACTACTGCTCTTTCGGCACGCTCAGGGACCACTCGATGGAGACCCTCCAGCACCTTTTCATCAATAGTTTGTTAGCTACCACGTGCTGGGAATTTTTTGGTCAGATTTTTAGTGTCTCCCATATGATGTACCAGAAAATTGAAGTTGAGCTAGCCAACTGGTGGAATTTTTCTCCTCTGATTGGTCAGTCATCTCCCTTCCAGAAGCGAGCTCCATGCTTCATCCTTTGGGAAATTTAGAAGTGCAGAAATGCTGCTAGATTCGACGGGAAGTCCATCTCGGTGGAGGTCATAGCTAAGGTGAAATGGTGGCTTTCTCTACTCACCAACTGCTCTCCGGTTCCTCTTTCCCCCCCTCCAAGCATAGAAATTGCAGTGGAACTGGGTATTTCTGTTTCTCCACATCTCTGGAAGCCTCCTAAGTTCATAAAATGGGTCAAGCCTCAGTTGGGCTGGACCAAGTTGAATGTGGACGGATTGGCTAGAGGCAACCCGGGTCTTTCGAGTGGTGGTGGAGTTTGTAGAGGAGACAAAGGGGAATTCATTTTTACCTTTTTGGAAGGCTATGTCCAACATCGACATGGAGCTCCGAGCAGTGCATGATAGTCTTTCATATTGCTTCAGTTTGGGTCTTTCTAAAGTTGTGGTTAAATCCGACTCTAAGCTTGTGATGGATTTTATGAACAGGAGTGTCAGCCCGGGTTGGAAATGGGCCTATTGGTTTGCCAGAATCAAGAGATTTAAAACTCTTGGGCATCTCAGATTTGTCCATATCTTCAGAAAAGGCAATGGGCCTGCTGATGGTATGGCCAGAATGGGCGGCATATCTCAATCTTCCACATTGACTCGTCAGATCTCTCTCCTTCCTCACCTTGTCAGGGGAAGCCTTTTCCTTGATAAGGTGGGCCTGGGGGCCATCAGGCTTGGCTCAGTCTCTGGTTAGCTGTGTTCTGGTTTTCAGCACTTTGGAGATCATTTCAGTGACAATGCGCCTTCCTCTTTGTAGTAAGTGACTTACTGCTTCCTTTTGCGTTGGCGGATGGGCTCGTGGGTCTGGGTCGTAGTCCTGGTGCAGCTGCAGGGTCAGTTGCTCTTTTAGGCTGGCTATTTCTTCTTTCTGGGATGCAGTGTGTGAGCAGCCTTGGATCTTTAAGGAGGCTGGCTTTTGGTGGATTTAGGCAGTGAGATCGTTTTAGTCAGTCATTTAGTCTCCTACTTTTCTACTGGTCTTTTTCTTTCTTCCTTTTACTCAGGGTTATATGATAGTATGCTCTCGGGATTTTTTGACCCGAGCTGCTGCCTGAATTGTAATCAACTCTTCTCAATGTGAATAACAGTTTTTGTTAAAAATAAAAATTAATTTTTATTTAAAAAAAAAAAAAAAACCATCAACTGTAGAAACTGATGTACAGATTAGATGTCAACCGGACATTCTGGTGTGCCCTATGGAGTTTTTGTTGCATGGGCTTCTATAACAAGTGCTGTCAGAAATTTGGGTTCTAATGTTTTAATATGTCATTCAGAAGAACAAAGAAAAATAATGTGCTTTACGATCAAAATTGTATAAACAAGCATAACAAGGGGCTCCTATAGAAGCCGAACACCACTTTACTTGCAAAATAAAAAAGACACAACATGAAAGGAACTTATGACCATAAAATGACCCGGCGGAAGAAGGGTGCCCCACTAGAAGTATTCAAGCTCATCAGCCTATATTTTTTGTCAGGTAACCTAAAGGGTCACATGATGCCCAATAATAGTATTTTAAGCACAAAAGAGCAAAATAAAATGCATAGACTCTTACGGCTGCATGGATGAAAAAAGAAAAGAAAAGAAAATAATAGAAAATAGACAATGCCAAGAAAACAGGAAAAAAATAAATAATTAATAAAATTTAATTCTAGACAAAATTTTAATCCAGTTTGTTTGATTCTTCTCCCCCTTGTTTTCATTAATTTACACAGGAATGCGGATCCTCTGTCTCCTGGAGTCAGCAACTCCCTGACTCCAGCTTTTTCATTGGTCAACGTCACTGTAAGTGCCATGTCATCAGATTTTTCAAATATATTAAAAAAAATTATGTTTCAGAAAAAGTCTAACCCCGTTAAATATATTTAAATGGTTTTGCTTGGAAATCGGATTACATACCGATTATGGCAAGCTCTTGCTCTCACCGTATTTGGGCCCACCTTGTATGTATGTTGTCTATCCAGTCCGTCCATCCGTTTTTCCATCTAATATAAGGGGTTGAGCCCAAAATTAAAGTATATCCAAATATAAAGTGGATCATACCGCTATAAACAGTGGGGATGATGATTTCCACTGTTGAAACCTTGCTAGGCCCCACAGTGATGTTTATTTGTCATCCAACCAGTTCATAAGATCATAAAGGCATTGATGAAAAGAAAACACAAATATAAACTTGATCCAAAAATTTTGTAGCCCCGAGAAATTTTCAATGGTAAACATTCAATTCAACTGTTTCCTATGGTGTGGTCCACTTGAACATTGTATATGCTTTACTTTTAGTCTCAAGCCCTAAAATTATCTGGTAAAATTTATGGATGAAGTGGATAAATACATAAAATCATGGTGGACTCCGTGGAGTTTACTTAGTACGCTGACATAGTAAGTTACCACGCAATCAGCGGAAACGGATTGGCTACTCCCCTTGCCACCATCCAATGGCTGGTGGTCGGTGCTCCATGGGCCCCAACATGATGTATGTGTTTCATCCATGCCGTTCATCTATTTTTTCAGATCATTTTATGGTCTGAGAAAAAGAATGACGTATATCACAATCTCAAGCGTAATGTTGTGGACCACATTTAAGGAAACAGTGTTGAATGAGTGTCGACCATTAAAAACCTTTTTGGGGCCATAAAAGTTTTGAATCAAGCTGATCTTTGTTTTTTTTCCTTTCATCTACGCCTGTACTACCTAATCAAAAGATTGGATGTCAAATAAATAGTACATTGGGCCTCAAGAGGATTTTAATGGTGGATATCCAATCACTATTGTTTTCTTGTGGTTTAGTTCATCTGAGATTTATATACCTCTAATTTTTTTTGGATAAAGCCCTAAAATTATATTTAAAAATGGATGACCACCAGCCACCGGGCCGGTGGCAGGGGGAGTAGCCAATCCATTCCCGCAATCAGCTACCTTCTATTTGAGGATTCAGTGCACGGGTTTAAGTTGCGAGACTGCTACTAAAGTGATGTCATCTAGTTATATGGGACCCACCATGATGTATGTTTTGTATCCACACCATCCATCCATTTGGACAGATCATTTTAGGGCATGAGCCATAAAATGAATTAGTTCCAAAACTCAAGTGGACCCCAACACAGAAACAGTGGAGAGAGTCATGCCCGCCATCAAAAACTTCAAAGGGTCACAAAAGTTTTCCATTACGCTGATATTTGTGTTTTCCCTTCTTCAATGTCTATGCTAACTTAAGGTCTACTATGATTTTTATTCAAGTTTTCATTTAGGGATTCAATGCACATGTTAAGTAGCGAGACTCGCTACTAAAGTGACGTCACGTAGTTATGTCAGTCCCACCATGATGTATGTTTTGTATCCACACTGTCCATTCATTTGGAGAGATCATTTTTTAAGGCATGAGCCAAAGAATGAATCAGATCCAAAGCTCGAGTGGACCCCACCACAAAAAACAGTGAAGAGAGTACGCTCACCATTAAAAACTTCTAAGGGCCACAAAAGTTTAAGATCAAGCTGATATTTGTGTTTCCGCTTCTTTAATATTTGTGTTAACTTATGAACAAGTTATATCTCAAATAAAAATCACGGTGGACCTTAGGAAGGCTTCAACGGTGGACGTCACTCTCCTCACTATTTTCTATGGTGGGGTTCACTCCAGCTTTAGATCTACCTCATTTTTTTTTATCATGCCCTAAAATGACCTCTCCAAATGGATGTACAATGTGGATACAACACTTACATCATGGTAGGCCCCACAGAACTTGGTGGTGTCACTTCAGTAGCGAGTCTAGCCACTCAACGTGCCGGTTGCTAATCCACCTCTAATTTCTTTCTTCTAAAATTTAATTAGGTCATGTCATCTCACAACAATTTTATAAGATAAAAAATATATATTTACAAAATCTGCTTGATTAGCAAGGAATATTAACTGTGGCCCAGGATGAGTGATGTCTGTAGGATCCTCACCGTGGGCCCACCTTGATCTACGCATTGTATATCTACTCCATTCATCCGTTTTCTCATATTATTTTAAGATTTGACCTAAATCGGTACTTGTGATCAGGTCAAATTCAGTCCGAATTAGTCTAGGATAGACCCAGACTTGGATCGGGTTAGGCATGTTGGACTCCGTACCGAGTCAGGTCGAGTTCGGGTCAGGCCTATTTCAAAACTGAATCGAGTCGGATTGGCCCTAACTCGGTTTGAATCGACTCGATGCCCACCTCTAACCTACATTATATAGGGCACAATTCAACATGGGCTTTAAATCATGTGGGGCCACCGACAAAATGACGGGATTCATTGGACAAAGTGACGAGGTTATTAAACGAAGTGACAAAGTTATATTAAACAAAGTGGGAAGGTTGCCCGACAAAGCAACATGATTCCACTAAATAAAGTAATAAGGTTAAACGAGACAAAGAAAATAGGGTTCCATTAGATAAAGTTACAGATTCTCGAAAAAAGTGATGCACGTTGCCAGACAAAGTGAATCGGTTCCACTAAACGAAGTGACGAGGCTGGAAGACAAAGTGATTGGGTTTTACAAGACAAAGTTATGAGGTTGTTGGACAAAGTGACGAGGCTATTGAACGAAGTGATGAGGTTCACTAGACAAAGTGCTTGGGTTACTGGACAAAGTGATGGGGTTTTACTAGACAAAGAGACTATGTAGTAAGACAAAGTGACAAAAGTCTACTATATCAAGTGACGAAGTTCTAGTAGATAGAGAGTAACGAGGTTGCTAGACAAAGTAACGAGATTTCACCAAATAAAGTGAAAGAGGTGCTAGATAAAGTGACAAGGTTCTACTAGACAAAGTGACGTGATTATTGGACAAAGTAACAAGGTTCCATTAGACAAAGTGACAATGTTTCACTAGATAAAGTGATGGGGTTACCAGACAAGTTGACAAGGTTTTGCTTGATAAAATGACGAGTTTTTGAATAAAGTAACTTAGTTCCACTAGACAAAGTGATGATGCTACTGTACAAAGTTAGAGGATTTCATTAGATAAAGTGGCGGCTTGTTAAATAAAATGACGAGGTTTCAATAGACAAAGTGATAGGTTCATTTGACAAAGTGATAGGGTTGTAACACAAAGTGACAGGGTTGCAGCACAAAGTGACGAGGTACAACAGACAAAGTGATGAGGTTGCAATACAAAGTGACGGGGTTGTAGCACAAAGTGACGAGGTACAGTATACAAAGTGACGAGGTTACAGTACAAAGTGACGGGGTTCAGCAGACAAAGTGACGAGGTTGCAGTACAAAGTGATGGGGTTCACTAGACAAAGTGATGACATTGTAGCACAAAGTGACGGGGTACAGTAGACAAAGTGATGAGGTTACAACACAAAGTGACGGGGTACAATAGACAAAGTGACAATGTTGCAGTACAAAGTGACGGAGTTCACTAGACAAAGTGATGGGGTTGCAATACAAAGTGATGGGGTTCATTAGAGAAAGTGACGAGGTTGCAGTACAAAGTGACGGGGTTCAGTAGACAAAGTGATAGGGTTACAGTTCAAAGTGACAGTGTACAGTAGACAAAGTGACGTGGTTGTAGTACAAAGTGATTGGGTTCAGTGGACAAAGTAACGAGGTTGTAATACAAAGTGACGAGGTTCAATAGACAAAGTAATGAGGTTGTAGTACAAAGTGACGGGGTATAGTAAACAAAGTGACAAGATTGCAGCACAAAGTGACGGGGTACAGTAGACAAAGTGACGAGGTTGTAGCACAAAGTGACGGGGTACAGTAGACAAAGTGACGATGTTGCAGTATATAGTGACGGGGTTCAGTAGACAAAGTGATGGGGTTGCAGTGCAAAGTGACGGGGTTCAGTAGACAAAGTGACGGGGTTCACTAGACAAAGTGACGGGGTTCAGTAGATAAAGTGGCGGGGTACAGTAGATAAAGTAACGAGGTTGCAGTACAAAGTGAGGAGGTTCATTAGACAAAGTGATGAGGTTGTGGTATAAAGCGACGGGGTTCACTAGACAAAGTGACGAGATGGCAGCATAAAGTGATGGGATACAATAGACAAAGTGACGAGGTTGAGTACAAAGTGACGAGGTACAGTAGACAAAGTGACAATGTTGCAGTACAAAGTGACGGAGTTCAGTAGACAAAGTGACGGGGTTGCAGTACAAAGTGATGGGGTTTAGTAGACAAAGTGACAGGGTTCACTAGACAAAGTGATGAGGTTGCAGTACAAAGTGACGGGGTTCAGTAGACAAAGTGATGGAGTTGTAGTACAAAGTGACGGGATTCAGTAGACAAAGTGACGAGGTTTGGATTGGATTCAGTCGTAATAAATGGTGAGCGTGACTCTCTCCACTCGAGTTTTGGATATGATTCATTCTTTAGCTCATGCCCTAAAATGATCTCTCCGAATGGATGGATGGTGTGTATACAAAACACACATTATAGTGGGACCCATATAAATAGGTGACATCACTTGAGTAGCGAGTCTCACTACTCAATGTGGCGCTGCATCCCAAATGGAAATGAAAGCGGATTAGCTACTCCCCCTACCACCTGCTTTGTGGGCCCCACCATGATGTATGTGTTTCATCCATTCTGTTAATCTATTTTTACATATAATTTTAGGGGTTGATCCCAAAAATGAGTGGGATATAAATCTCATATGGACCACACCACAGGAAAACAAAGGTGATTGGATATCCATCAGTAAAGTCCTCCTAAGGCCCACCGTACTATTTATTTGACATCCAATCTGTTGGTTTGGTCATAAAGACCCAGATGAAGGGGAAAAACAAAGATCAGCTTGATCCAAAACTTTTATGGCCCCCAAAATGTTTTTAATGGTCAACATTCATTCAACACTGTTTCATGTAATGTGGTCCACTTGAGATTGGGTTATCCCTCATTTTTGGTCTCAAACCATAAAATGATCTAGAAAAATAAATGGAGGCATGGATGAAACACATACATCATGGTGGGCCCACATAGCACCGAGTGGTAGGGGAGTAGCCAATCCATTTCCAATGGAAACTGTGGACGCGGATTCACTAGGGAAAGCCTTTTGCATGAAGTTCCAGCCTAGGATATATGATGGGGTCTACCGTGATGTTTATAAGAATTCTAATCCATTCATCCATTTTTAGAGCTCATTTTAAGCCATGTAACCAAAAATTAGGATGATCAAAAACTCCACTGGGCCATACAAGATGAAACAGTGGATAAAGAAATTCCTACCGTTGAAACCTTCGTAGGTGTTTTGATGTTTATATGCCATCCAAACTGTTTATAAGGTCATTTTTACTAGGATGAAGTGAAAACACCAAAATATTAGACCGATGCAAAACTTTTGTGGCCATATAAATATTTCAATGGTGGACACTAAATCCCCATTGTTTCCTTTCGTGTGGCCCATTTGAGTTTTGTATACACCTTAGTTTTGTTATGATGTCCTAAAATGATATCTAAAAATGGATGAATGGGTTGGATTTATCACAAACGTCATAGTGGGCCCATCCAGAATCCTTGCGCAGGATCTTACTGCAAAAGGCTTTGGCAGGAAATCCGCATCTTCGTTAGAAATGTGAAATCGGATTGTCTTATCGAGTCTTATCATACTAAGTAAACTCTGTTGGGCCCACTGTGAATTCATGTGGTTTATCTACGTTGTCCATCCGTTTTTTCAGATCATTTCAGGGGTTGAGCCCAAAATTGAAGTATATCAAAAGCTCAAGTAGACCATAGCAAAGGAAACAATGGAAGTATTGATTTTCACCATCGAAATGTTTCTAAGCCCCCAATGATGTTTATTTTTCATCTAAACTGTTTATAAGATCACAAAGACATGGATGAATGGAAAAAACAAATATCATTTAGATATAAAACTTCTGTGGGCCCCCAAAAACTTTTCAACGGTAGAATTCAATTCACACTGTTTCAGGTAGTGTAGTCAACTTGATCTTTGGATATGATTAATTTTTGTTGTAAAACCCTAAAATTAGATGATAAAAGAGATGGATGGAGTTGATATAATGCACGAATGATGGTGGGCTCCACAGACTTTATTCAGTACGCTTACCATACTGAGTTACTCAGCACGCAAACCGCTTCCGTTTAACGTCTCCATTATACTTCTTATTAAATGTACTTTTTTTAATATATTAAAAAAAACTCCTGATGTGGCACTTACGGTGACATGGACCAATGAAAACGTTGGAGTCAGGGAGTTCCTGACTCCAGGAAACAGAGGATCTGCACTCTTTACATAGAAGAGAACTATACAAAGACACACACACACACACTCCCTCTTAAGCTAGAACATGATTGTCAGGTATGACCAACTTGGATGCAAATTCAAAAAGAAAAGGTGCGGTTAGGGTTGTCAATGGGCCTGTCTTGTGCCTGCCAAAATCAAACTTTTGAACAGGGCCAGTACCCATTGACAGCCCTAAGCCCAGTAACTAGTTTAATAAAAAGAAATGTTGGCAAGTTATTCATTCTATCTCAACTGTTCCCCATAGTGTAGCCCACCTGAATTTTGAATGGGCCTATGTTTTGGGCCCCAATCCAAACACCATACACACACGTAATGGGTAATGGATAGGGTCTTATCCTCATGAAATCTCCATCTACGTTTGCAAATAGTTAGGGCCCCAGCGCCTGGACGATATGGGCAGTTATTTTTGAAAAATAGCTAAAGACTCACAGCGGATTGTAAAATAAAGTCAAACTCAACATCTGGGTATTGACTTGTAATGTTCATTATTTTGGGTGGTTTAGGGCCCATTTGGATAACCACCAAATAAGTTACTTTTTCTACTTACAGCAGTAGATAAGTGACTTATTTCAGATAAGTAACTTTGGTTTATGATTTGTTATAACTAATTTTTTTTACTTTAAAAGTATTTAATCACTTCAGTTGATTTGTTTTAGCTTTTCTACTTTTCATCAGTTGCTGAAGAGAGGCATCAGGAGAGACGAAAGAGAGGAGAAGCTGATAAGTATGTTGGGGCTGGGGCTGGGCGTAAACATTTTGTTCTAGGCTGGGGTTCATCTATTTTGCCCTGTCACAAGCTTGTACCAGGCTTGGAAAGAGCTTGGCACACCCTAACCCGGTCCGTTAACACCCCAACATGAAGCCAAGGCCATGAAATGCACTGCTTTCAAATTTGGAGAGAACTGTGGATAGTCATCAGTAATCCTTAAATTCAGGTTGAAATGTTTTGATCTTCCAGGTATGCCTTTGTTCAGTGAGGGGTGTTAGATGAATGGTCTAGTTATGCATACCAATGGTCTAACGATGTACTTTCCCATCAAGGTAGTAAAGCTATTCCCACCTAGGTAGTCAATGGGCATGGCCGGGCCAACAACTTTTGGGATGGCCAACCTCAAGCTAGGCTTGGGCTACAGTGTTAGGCCAAAGGCTGAGCTCAGGCTTAAAATTCAAGCTTGTTTTAAAAAGGGGCAGGCTTGGACCATCGTACATTCATCAACGCAGCCTGATTGTAGGCCAACCTAGCCCATTCGTGTTATAATGGACAATTTTGTAATATACTAAAACTTCTCCTTACCCTCTCTCCAAGAACCCCAACCCATTACCTCCATATCTCTTTCCAACAGCATCACACACCATTCATAAGGCCACATCCAAGAACCCCAAGCGATCCAATGCCGGCATCTTGGCCTTCGAAATCACAAGCCTTGTGTCCAACCTCCTCGGTGAAGAAGGCCTCCTTTCAAGGACCCAAGCCATCAATGAGATACCACTATGGAAGAGCTAGAATTCTAACCTTGTGTCAGGACCTATGGGCCAAGGGACAATCTCAAGTAGATGCTTTCTATGGGGTGTAGGCCTCCCAAAAGGTAATGGAGGCGTGCACAATCCCTCTCTGACAAACATATCATTCACTACGCCAAAATCGTGGATTTACAACGGACCAAATCCGTCATAAAACCAAATAAACGACGAATTTTGTTCATTGCTTGGTCCGTCGCTATTTACTGGGTCGTTTTTTTCTGTGACAGATAAGGTCTGTGTAGAGTACTGACGAATAAGATCTGTTGCAAAAAATTAAAAAATCCGTCACTGATATTTGGAAAAAAACCAATTTTTTCGTCATTAAAAATATTGGCAATGGATAAGCAACGGATTTAGTCCGTCGCTAAAATACTCCTAAATTAAAAAAAATATATATCATCAGATTTTATTTTTTATTTTTTTTATATCTTACACCTGAAAGTCATTCATTAAATAATTTACACAATTTTTAAATAAGAATCCTATTCACAAAAATGATAGATACACAGATTTCCAACTTTTATTGTGGGAACAAGTTGTATGTCATACTCACACCCCCACAGCACTCAAATAAGCTAATTTTACAAGGACTTGTAGAGGAACGAGTTGTTTGATATACCATTTTTCAGCAGTCAATTGCAAGTCATTGATTGAATGGGCTAGGATGATCTAAGAAAAATGAGAGAATTTGGAAATGAAAAATCAAATTTGGGCCTTTATGGCTGTATCGGCCTATAACAACATGAATATGCTCATACAACCAATATAGCTTGATACAACCCAGTTTTTCACTGGGACCCATATGAAATGGAAACAACTGTGTTAATCCATGTTGTTCACTAATCAAATCCTGAAATGGAAACAACTGTGTTAATGGAACTTACATGGAAAGGTATATAAGTATGTCTGCCATTAACAAGTCCCACAATGGAGCCTGTGTATCCAGTCATAGCACCATGAACAACACTCTGAGCAAGGAGGGTGCAACATATGTTATCTGATCTGATGCATTGCTTGGAATAGCCTGGATCATATATGTCGGATTTGTGAAACATCACATAATTAAATAAGCTCACTTATCATTAGTTTTGTTAAATATCACAGGAGAGAGACTAAATTTTTTTGCTACAGACCTATATATTTGAGATTTATCATCTTCTATCTTCTTGAGAAATAATCCTACAGACTACAAACAAAAGGCCATCATGATGTATCTGTTTTATCCATCACGATCATTTATTTTTTTCCAAATCAAGTTAGAATATGAGCCAAAAAAAACAGAGAGAGAAGAAAGAAAAAGAGGACATGAAAACAACACAAACCAGATTTCTGCAACGGTGCAATGGAAAGAGACTTGGACCTTCACTGCTATCCATGCCCGCAATTCAATCAAGCACAAAAAATTAATTGTAAGATAAACCTGTATGAAAAACAATAGCATATTGATAAGCATATAGTACATCCAAATCTAGTTTCCATAGAAATTGGCAACCAAATCATAAGAGGGCTTTCATTAAAAGAGAAGATACAGTTTTCATCTGCTAAGGCTGATACACAGAAAATCTTTTGGACTTCTCCATGCTATAGCCGCTAATAAGAGCACTATTCTTCAATAAGGGAGTTTCCTCAAAATCTGGACAGAGAGCAAATATAGTCATTATCATAAATTCATGTTAATGAATCTCGTAAGTTCGGCAGAACTTCCATTACCACATGCAATTGACATTCAAGACCAAATTAATAAGAATAAAGATATATAATAATCATGTTTTTTTTCTTTTTTTTTTTGTGTGTGTGTGTGTGTGTGGGGGAATATAGATGATTACCATAAATATTGTCATATCACTAGATATTACACATTTCAAGATAAATTGAGAAAATACCTGATTCTTGAGATGTAAATTTATTTTTATTTTTTTGGTTCAAATGGCTATCTGGCACCTTTTTTTTTTTCAAAAAATAAAATAAAATAATAATCACATATCTAACCAAAAAAAATCCATACATGCATGTGGACAATAGTCGAACTTCAACAAGGCATAGGTTATAAAATATTTCAACAATAGGACAGAACAAACCAATGATCTAGATTACTGGACCATGGGCCCCACTACTGTGCAAAGATGCAGGCCATCATGTATCATATAGTTCCTCCCACTAAGAATCTGCAAGGCTAGCAACTAGAAAAATTAGCGAGTCACAACAAAGGGAATCTCATTTTCCTGAGCTTTAATATTGTTTTAACCAACAAACTTCCCAAAATACAGTTTCTCGTTTAACTTATAGAGTTGAGGGAAATAACATGTCCCAACTTGCACTGATTCTTTCCAAGTAGACTATTAAGAACAGAAATTGGTCCTAATATAGGTGGCTGGGATCTTATGATCTGATGGATTATTGGACCATTTTCCACCCTCAGTGGAAAGAAACAGACCAATGGTCCGTATAACAGAACTGTGGGCCCCACTTTTTAGAATTGAAAATCTCACAGAAAAAAAAAAGGCCATCGACATTTAGATAGTCAATGTTTACATAGTTCATATCATTCTACTAATGTGATTTTAGTGTCACAACAAACAATTAGATTGCTATGTACACTAAATAATAACCTAAGCCGCCAAATCAGAAGAAAGTAGCTATGGAAAGAACATCTCTCACCAGACCACATTCGTTTCCAACAACCAAGCTCATAGTGATTGAATAGAAGTCCAGCACTGATGCTAGAGCACTTATGCCAGCCACTTTGATCCTTGGTACCTGACAATCATATAATACATGTTGCTTTAATAGGCCATACTACCAAATAACCTAACCATCACTTATTTTATCAACATTCATCAAAATCAAAAGAGAGCTATACCTCCATTACATTTCAAAGATAAATATTTTATGGGTTATCCATGATGAGGCTCTTACCTCCCCTCCCAATACAGATACAAGTGACAGGACTGGATATGTGGCATCCCATACTCGTATAGATCCATCTTGGTAGCTTGATATATACAATCTGTAGGCTCTAGACTGGATTGTAAACCAGCAGCTAAGGCCTTAAAAGATGTATAGTTCACATGTTTTAAGCAGAAGTACCATGGTTAGATGAGCAAGATCAAGCAATTGGCGTGATTTTCTCACAGTGGGTCATCTACCATCGAGGCCACCAGAAGAATTGTATTGATTGCTGAGATTTGGTAGGGGGTCCAACGACTCCTAAATTAGTCCTACAAAGAAATGATGAACTATTCAATCCAGCAAAAACTAAGTTGTGTAGAATCAAGATTTAGAAATGCATATGTTTAGGACTAATATCAGGATAAATAAATAAATAAAAGAAAGAAAAATATAGAACCTCAAAAAAATCATGCTGGTCCACCCATATATATTAGCTTGATATCCTAAAACCTTTTTAAAAAATACAAATCATTATAAAAACTATATAAAGAAGAAAGAAAAAGCTACTTGGAATCAATAGTAAAGCAACATAGGAAGGAAAAAAGTAGCTTTGTTTCATGCATAAAACGATTGTCCAATTTCAGGCTTGGATATCATCTCCTGCAGTCAAATAGAACAAATGAAAATAAGGTTAAATAGATGTATCTAAAGAATCTATTAGTTCCAACACAATTCAAAGCAAATAGGAAAAGGAGTAGAAACTTTTGAGAGGTAGGATCTTTGGTAGGGCAAATTTTGGAAGCATGGTCCATCCATGATGAAAACCCATCTCAACAATCTAGATCACCAAACAATGGGCCTTTCTAACTCATCGGCTATTTGAATATCGAAGTGTAAATGTGTAGGAAATAGAAATGATCCTGTTCATCAGCAATATACTAAGATTTAGTATGAAGCCCTATATACCATCCAATGACCAATCAATGGGTTACCTCTATGATGGGTTAAAACACAAAAATCACGCACAAAGTTTATTGTGAATTCTGAGTTACCAATAAGATCAGTAGATTTTTTATTTATTAATTTTTTCCATTTGTACAAAACCATTTTCAAGCTGAAAATTAGTCTTATTTTCTCCTTTACCTACCCTCATCTTTCACTTCACGGATCAAACAATTAGATCTGCCATACATACTTCATGGCAGAGAGCATATTTATCTAAAATAAGAGCACATGATATCACTAGTCAGGTGACCATACAAGCTAAGAATAACATAATTGAATCATAAAAAAAGCAACCTTGATACAATAGAATTTTTGATGCACGATGGTTACCAATGGATGGATGGTCATGAATCATGATCAACCTGAAATCCAAATCTCAATTCTTTGAGAACAGATAAATGCAATAATTTCAAAACAAAAGTATAGTCCTAAGACAAATCCCGCCTTCTCTCAGGAAATTCAACAAATAGCTAATGTACAAACCGTATCCCCAATTTTCAATTGAATGAGAAGAGAATATGGACAGATTTACCTGCAAGAACCTGACGCTCAGGATGATGGACGGGTTATGCAAAAACCATATCCCCTGATTCTACTGAAATTAGCAAATCCATCCCGGATCCACCACCAGATTGACAATGGAAATGAGTGCAGCGGCAACGAGTGCAGCGAGTTCCGACCATGACAATGGGGCGAAAACGATGGGGTTTGGACGGTGCTGAAATGTTTTGATTGGAGATGGGTTAGGGTCGGCATTGCTCAGAGAGGTGGAGGGAGAACAACAGTCGCAACGAGTGAGGGAGAGCCAGAGCGAGAGAAGGAGGGAAAACGAGAAAGGAAAAGGCATTGAAAGAGGGTTTTGGAAATTCCTCTTTCAAAATGAGTTTTTGATTCACATCTGAACAATGTGAGTTTAACACCAAATTATATACTAAACTAAGTTTTCACTTATACATTTAAGGGCTCATTTACCAAATGGATTGTATAATAAGGGTACAATATAAATATTAACCATCTGCAAGAGGACCCACTATTTGGATGGTCTAGATAACTTTATGTCATTTCCACTAGTGACTGCATAAATCACCACCATTTTACATTGGACCCAAAACTAGCACATTTAAAACGGAAACTAACTCCATGTGGGGCACAACGTGAGCTTTTACATGGTGTAAGCGTGTCTTTTATTGTGACGGGTAGAGCCCATGGTTCCAAAATCTAAGCCATTGATTACTTGATCCCGTATGTTGGGTGAGGCCAACCGAGATGTTTGTGAGAAATCCACCACGTCCATCCATTTTATGAGATTATTTTAGGACGTGCGACCAAAAATTAGGTGTATCCAACACTCAACTGGACCACACGAGAGGAAACAGTGGGAATTCAGTGAGCACCGTAGACATTCAATCAATATTGTTTTCCCATGGTGTGGTCCACCTGAGATTTTAATCTACCTCATATATGTGATATAGTATTAAAATGATGTGCAAAAATTGATGGACGGTACAAATAAAACACATAGATCTTGGTGAGGCCCACAGAGCACCAACCACTAAACACCTGGCTACTCGCGTCACTAGCCAAACCACGTCCGATTGGATAGTGTACCACACACCACCGACGTTGCTGGTGCGTTCTGTGGGTCACATATGAGGTATGTGTTATATCCAAACCGTCTATCCATTTGGAGAGCTCGTCATGTCTTGGGCCGAAAAATAAGACAAGTACAGAAATCAAGTGGACCACACTACAAAAGGCAGTGGGAGAATGAATGTCTACCATTGAAACCCTTTCGAGGGTCACAGAAGTTTTGGATCAATATAATTTTTGTTTTTCCTCTTCATCTAGGTATGTGTGATATTATTAATGGATTGGTTGGAAAGTAAACGTTATGGTGGGTCCCACGGATGTTTTAATAGTGAGAATCATTGTCTCATTGCTATTGTTTGTGCAGTCCAATTGAGCTTAAGGATATGAATCACTTTTGGGCTCATATTCTAAAATGATCTCTAAAATCATTTTCAGTTATTCTATGTCTATATTAACTTATGATAGGTTGGATCTCAAATAAACATGTGGTGGGCCCTAAGAAGGTTTCATCGGTTGGTGTCACTATCCCACTCTTTTCCATGGTGGGGTTCACTTGAAATTTAGATCTGCCCCATCAATCAGATGCAACATTCCATGGCGGGCCACGGGATTAAAATATAAAGTCAATCCATGACTTGGGTGGGCCACACCAGATACTATAGTTGAGAGGGGTTACCCTCCCATTAAAACATTCATAATCATATATTAGGCCCACCTATATGTGATTAACAGATCCAGCCCATTCATTATGCGTGTCCCACTTGGATGAGGGGTTAGACCAAGTTTCAGCAGCATCCAAAACCCATGTGGGCCCCACCAAGTGCTTTTATCTATTTTAGGATGTCTTCATACTTTTAGATGGTATAGCCCACCTGAGTTTCATATACGGATAATTTTTGACATATCTCATAAACTAAAGGGGACGCATCAAATGCACGGTGTTAATGTTCAACACACATCATGATGGGCCCACAAAATTTACTAACATCAATTCTTAGGTTTTCACGAGGCCAGTAAATTGGGTCATAATTTTGACTAGAATATTTGGCCCATTTTACATGTTTGGTCCATTCACTCTATTTTAGTGATCAATACCCTCAATTTGCCTGGTTACGTGCCCTGATCAGGCCACATATGAGAAATATTGGGAATACAAGATTGTTCAACAATTTGAGTAAAATTTGATTTAAACATCTAAAGTTATTTACTCTTCAATCGAGATTGATTAGATTGTCCAAAAATGGTTAAAGGTTCAATTAGTGGATGTGCCTAATAATTTAGTAAAAAATCTTTTTTTTTTCATAGATAAATCTCAATTTCCATTTAAAAATCATGTTTTTCTTTTCAAATTTTATATTTTTTTACTCTAAATTTCTCTGAAAACTTTTAACAAATTATTATTTTTATCATCAAATATTTTTAAAAATTTTAAAATAAAATTTCTGAATTTTTATTTTCAAAATCTCAAAAAATTTCTCAAATTAAAAATTTTTTTTTTCTTAAAAATTTCAAAATGGCAATTTTTTTTTTCTTCAAAAGCATCATTTTGTTTTCAACTTTTCAATTTTCTTTTTTAAAAATGATATATTTTTTTTTTGCAAGATCTCAGTGTTTTTATAAATAACTTTTTCTTTTAATTTTAAATTTTGAACATTTTCAATTATTTTTCAATATCACAAAATTTTTCAACTTCTTTAATTTTCTTTTAAAAATGTTTTTTTTTTCTTTTTTTTGTTAAAGTATCGATTTTTTAATATCATTTTATTTTAAAATTTTCAATTCTTTCAAACTTCTCCATTTTTTTCAAAAGCATTTTTTTCGAACTTCTCAATTTTATTTTATTTTTCAAAATACGAACTCTCATTATTCTTTTTCAAAATATTTCATTTTTCAACATTGTGAAAATTTTCACATTTTTTTAAATATTTTTAATTTTCTTTTTTAGGATTTATTTTTTCCAAAATCAAATTCTTTTTTTTTTTTTTTCAAATTTATCAACTTTATTCAATATTCTTTATTTTTTTCCCACAAAATAAATTTTTATTTTTTCAAAATCTTATTTTTTTTCTCAAACATTGTTAAATTTTTTAAAGTTCTCAATATTCTTTTTCATGTGATATTACGAATCATTTAAATATTAGTTTTAAATTTTAAAATAATAATAATTTCCACTCATTTGATATAAAAACAAAATAATTTTTTTTTTTTTTTTTTTGCATTCAATCAATTGTTAAAAAATAATTCTATATACAAATATGTACAATTAAACCACTGAAATTCTATTAAAAAAAACAATTATTAGACTACCAAAAAACCTAAATTTCCAACATATTCTAAAAAAATGAAAAAAAATAAATGTTCAAGGCAAAAGCCCTTTTACGACGGACCAGGATCCGTCGCGAATTTGCAGCTGATCATATTCCATTGCAAAATCAAAATGTGACGGATTTAGTCCGTCGCTATTTTACGACGGACCATAATCCGTCGTAAATTAGTTAACAACGACGGATTTTGGTCTCGCAAATTCCGTAACGTTTGTACAGATTTTCAAGAAAGACGGGATTCGCGACGGACTTTTTCCTTTAGCGACGGATTAAATCCGTTGTTAAACCAAGCTATTTTTGCCACGGACGAAGTCCGTCGTAAAAATCCGTCGCAAATCCACAATTTTGGCAGAGTGAATTCTCCATCATGAATCCATCACCCTTTAGGATTCATAGGATCGTGTACAATAACAATACCTTCCTCTTCGGGCCGCGTGGACATGGCAATTGTCGCAGGTTTACCCCTCTCACTCTCTTACTAGGTATTAGAAATTATTTAGAAATTGTCATGCCCTATAATTTGGGTACTGAGTGTGCACCCTCAGATAAGATGTATGGTCCATGACTCATATATCAATTGCACATAATTTCACTTATCATACAATTGTTAGGAGGCAAAATTTAATGTATTCCAAGTTTTTACCACATTAACATCCATATATCCACACTATCACATGTCTATTCCATATATACCAATTCCATCAGATTCATAACCATATAATGAAAATTTGAAATTAAACTACCTTTACCAATTTGGGACTTTATTCAACTAGAATATCGAATACCGTTAAACCGAATCATGGTTATAAACAATTTCAAACTAAGCCTAAACATCAGTAGTAATAAAGAATGAAAACTAATTATTTAATTAATCAGTCATATAACAAATCATCCATCCAATGTAGTGAGTTCATTTTCTTATGTCAGATATGGCCATTGGTCATGTGTTTCTTTCACCAACCCAGCCTCATTCTCTGGCACTTGATTCGGGTATCCTATTTTGTTAGATTTTGTACAGTTATCAATCCACAACGCTAGTTGGTCAGGCTAGTGAGTGAACTTATCATGGTTCATACACAACATAATATAAGATAACACAAGCAACAATCAATAATATGTATGCAAGCACGAGTATATACGCTGAGATGTCATGGAATACATGTTAAGTTGGATGAGAATCCACTTGCTTAGGTTGGATTTCCATCAACCCGCATCTGCACCTGGTAGGCTTTTACCGTTGGCATGGGCAAGGCTCGCATCTACTCCATGAGTCGGCTTCCACTAATGTGGGCATTTAGTAACGAATCTATCTGGTAAACCATCTAAGAAGATCCACCAGAAACTGAGGCACGTGTAGTGCATGCAGTCATCTAGAGTGTGTCTCTACGAATCAGCACAGGAGCACTATGGATGCATGTAATGCATGCTCAATGTCCATATAATAAGGATCATCTTAATATGTTAGCATAACATCACAATAGTAAATTAGTACAATAGGGATCATCTTAACATGTTAGCATAACATCACAGTAATAAATCAATGGCAATCATAGCAATCATAACAACCATATCATTTATCTTAAATGTACAAGTATGAGACATATTGGGATTCACTCACCTATTCTTGGTAGAGCTAAATCAATTGAACATTTATATGCCTCTAAATTTAAAATCCAAATCCCTATAAAATAGTTTGACAAAGCATGAATTTAATTTAACCTTTCAATCTAATGGGGTCCGCCTTCGATTAAAATAGGATGACCCACTGGTCTTATTAATCCACTACTCAATTTGAAAATCAACAGGAATAGTTGATCGATGTAGTCGATCGATCAAGCCAACTTGAAGGCCCTTGATCGATCTTCTGATCAATCAACCATAGTTCGATGAAATTTGATTTTAACATTTCAAGTCTTAGGACAATTTTTCTTACCTTATGTAACGTCTTGGATTTTTGCCAACTTGGGAGTTGGACATCCTTGGGCATTATCTTTGATTCATCAATTTGAGTTCATTTTCGTGCATGCATTCGAATATATTTGGGACCAAAATGAGTGATGTGGGGTCCACCAAAACTGTCTAAAAGAGTTGAAGTTTAAAATTTACAGAGCGTGGATGACCCTCGACGGTGCCACCCCCGAAAAAATAAGTTCTGGGACAAACTCCGATGGTTCCACCACCAAAATTGGATAGTAGGTGGTGGTGTCATCGCCACCCCCCTGTTCAACATAGTAATAATGTTCAGCAATTGATAGTTTCGGTGTGCTAATTTCAAAAATCCATATCTTTTATTTTTTAATCTGATTGAGGTGATTAAAAAGCCATATTGAAGCTTATTGAGTCTAATGTTATATATAAATAAATAAAAAAATTTGAAAGGATGTTAATTTTAGGATACTTTAGAAACTATATCAAAATTATTGGTTTCAGGCAGCTGGTACTTTCGAAATATTTAGTATTTTTTTAAAACTCAAAATGGAATGAAATTTGGTAAAGTTAATTAGACTTGATCATAAACTATCATAAAAAATTAAAAATAATTTAGTAACTAAAAATACCAAAAACATATCAAGCAATAGACCTATTGAAATTGAAAATTTTCTTCAACTACACGTTATCGATAGGCCATGCATATCTTTTTCATCTTAGAGTTTTTTCATTCAGCGTATTCTTAGGAATTTCTTGTAATCATGTTAAGAATCATCCTGTGTAATTAATTTAAATTTATATTTTAGCATATTTTATTAATTTGGGTAGTTTCTATTATAGTCGAATTATGGTTCTTGATTTGATTAGAATCGAATCACCATTTTTACTAATTGTAGAAAGGGAACACTATGAACTTTGCTAATCCAAACCCTAATAATTGTACACATGAAATCTTGTTACCTAATTTACTTTTAAAATATTTTGATTTTCTGAACAACCTCTAGACTGCTCGTTAGTGAGCCACTAAACCCGGGACTATAGGAGGACGCTCGTCTTACCGGGCTTGACGTCCATTGCAGATGTTGAGCAGAGATAGTGTCTAAGATTGCTCAACTTATGACCAGTGCTTAGGATGTGCAAATACCTTAGGTGAAAACTTGAAATTTAAGTGAAACTAGCCCTTTGTTCTTTCGCAAAGTTGTAACTTTTGAACCATCGATTCATGTCCAAAGTTGGGGTACTGGATAAAGACATTTCCCCACACATATCGGTATAGTCATGGCCCCGATTGATCATTAGTGATTGTTGATCTAAGTTAGTGCTTTCTTGATTGATAGGCATGCCCGATCATCGTATGTTTGTGTCCAAACATAGATCGCCTTGTGGGACACCTATCCCATGCTTTAGATTGAGTCATATGCCTTCCATTGGGTCCCATTAGTGGGAAACAACCTCCCTTAGAGTTAGAATTATGAACAAAAGGCCATTATGGCCATTTATACACTTTTTGGCACTATAAATGCCCATTCATTTCACACCCCCTTTCCCCGTACGAATTTTGAGCCCTAGCTTTGAAGAGAGGAGAAAGAAGAGAAGAGAAGAGAAGAGAGAGAGAGAGAGAGAGAGAGAGAGAGAGAGAGAGAGAGAGAGAGCTTGGAAGTGTAAGGATTTGTACACATTCACCCTCTCATCCCCTCTATAACAATCTTGCCCTTCATTGATGTTGATTCGATGACGATATAAGGTAAGTATTGAGTCATGTTTATAGGTTTAGGTCTCATAGTTAATTCCTTTCAAATATTACAAGCTTGCATGATTGCTTGGGTTCTCGATAATCTTTCCTTAACACCCTAACCCTATGAGCGTCGCGAGTCAGGCGGATCATCAAAAGGTGCAAACCATTATCCCTAGGTTACTTTTTATCGACCCTTGAGGGTCCAATTAATAATCCCTTATGGTGAATGTTTTATTTATTTCTAGCATGTCTATATTTCAAGTTTAATTGCAACATGTATCATTAGTTGTTTATTGATGCTCACATGTTTGATCAAATGCCTAAGTGATTGAGTGTCTTGTTTTATTGAAGCTTACATACTTGATGGAATGCCTAGGTAGATGTGTGGTTCTAATGATGCCCATATGTTTGATACAATGCCTAAGTAGACTTACAATTCTATTGATGCTCATGTGTTTGATAAAATGTTTAAGTAGTTGTATCTTTCTATTTATGCTTCCATACATATTTGATGAAGTGACTGAGTGATTATGTTGTTAAATATGTGTTATGATGACCTGACGAATTTTCAGATTGTAGTGATGTTTGGGTTACTTACAACATTATGAAAGTAGGCTAACTATCCGAACTGAAGAGGTGGCCTGAGTTAGGTCAAAAACCTTAGGTTTGTTCGATTGATCCTGGGTCGAACACGGATGACCAATAGTATCTAGATTACACAGGATACTTGCACACAATAAAGCTGGTTGTGCCGGAGTTCTCAAAGTCAATCGAATTAGCCTAATAGTCGACTAACCATGTGTGTTTACAATATACGATACTGACAAATAAAATTTAGAATACCCCGTTCCTATTGAATGAGTATACTTCTAACCGTCAGTGGTATGATCCAAGAGTTTTATGGGCTGAGCATGGTGGTATGGGATACCGTGTCTGAGCTATCAGCCAACACTAGGGTGATGAGCCTCCCAGAGTGATCAGTGAGCAATCGAGGCTATGAGCCTAGTACATCAAACTGTGATGATGTCGCCATCGTTCCACAATTGTGTTTGGGTGACGACTCTTACATCATTTGTGAGCGCCCTCCACTCGTCGATGGGTTGCCTAACCCTGTGTGTCTAGGCTGTGTTATCCAAGTCTTTAGTGATCGGTTGGGCCAGTGTTAGCTTCACATTGATTGGGGAGTTGTCGTCTGGGTGGTAAACCTGAATACGGATTAAGGGACACAGGGTGAATGAAACTTAATAACTACTCAATTAACATACGCATTCACTGCATTGCATTAGATAGGACTTGAGATTTAGCGTTGGGCCGCTTGTGAGGAAGTATTGACATATGTGAAATATGTGTGCGTTAAAGTCGCTTATGAAGGAGTGTGGTTTGGAAAGAGCATTCATCATGTCATACTTTCATATGCACACTTAATAAGAGTACTTAGGAATTTTTTGATTTCTTAATTATCATTACCTGCACTGATTGGGTTGATAACATGCGTAACATAAAACTAATGAAACCAATAAGTTAATCACTCCCTCCCACCTGGGACTATGTTTTAAAATAATATAGGTACTATCGAGACCTTAGACGAGCATGCTTAAATCGTCTTACATTGTCATCGTTATGTTTTGGAGGATTGAGCAAAAACTGAAAATTTTATATTTTAATCATTTTGGGTATGTATGTTGTGGCTTGTATAATCCCTATTTTGGTGGACATTACTTTTAGAATTGTACATTTTGAATATTACCTATATATTTTCGGATTTAGTTATTTCTTCTTAACTTTTGATATTGTTGATTTTAAAGCTACTCTGATTTTGATCATATGTGAATGTTAACCGGACTACGCGGGCACGTGGGAATTTGCTCAAGTGCATTTTCACTAGGTTCACACCCAAGAAAATGGGATCGTGTGGAAGAACGAACTTGTTCATGCAAGTATCTATTTTCTCTTATACCTAATGGAAACCTCGAAGAACTAAATGATTGTAATTATATTCCAATTGAAAATTGATTGTGTAAGACCCGTACCCTGGTTCGTACCATTCTGTTGGCTTCCGCGGTCCTTCCGGTCGAATTCCGGCAACCTTCGCACCGTATCCGACGTTTGTGCGCGATCCTAAGCCAAGACCTGCATACCAAAGTTGGCTCGAACTGAAACCTGTACCTTGGCGACCACGCCGTCGCCGCGGTTCCAACGCCGCAACTCGCGCACCAAACCGATACCCAGGGTAGAAGATGTAGGCCCATGTTCAATTCGAAGAAAACGCTGCGCATGCAAATTCCGAGAGAATCTCTATGACCTATCCCATCAATCAATCAATCAATCCCATCAATCAAGTACACATCACACATCAAGTCAAGTACATGCAACCCATCTCTCTCTTTTCCATAAGTCAACTCTCTCTCTCCCACCCATCCCTCTTTTACCAATTTTCAAACCAAACCATACCTCCCATCACCTTTTTCTTACAACCACCACATCACCCATCCTTATCATCCCATCACTTCTCTCTCTCCCTCATTTCTCAAAAAACTCTCTCAAGTAACATCCCACGTCCAACCTCCCTCTCTCTCTCTCCCAAACTACAAGTGTGGCCCACCCTCTCATCTCTCATCCACACCATCAAAATTTCATCAACCACCATCAAAAGTGAAAGCAAGGAGCATAGAGGGCTAAGGGACCAAGGAGAAGGCCTAAAGGTGGGTGATCCGCCATTAATTTTAATTTTTAAGGGCCCACTTGTTGTGAGACCCACTTGATGTATGCATTGTTTAAGGAGGGCCCATAGTGGCGGGGTCCCTCCCTCTCATGTCTCTCTCTCTCTCTCTTCTCTCTCTCTCTCTCTCCCTATTTGTATGGCCCAACTTGACGTATCATCCTCACCATCTGATCATGAGGCCCCCCATGTTGCTGTCGGTTTTTGGCACAGACATGATGAAGGGGACTTACAAATATCGGTTTGATCCTAGCTGGTGGGCCATGCTGTAGTGGACCCCACCCTGATGCATGGAGTATCCATGCCGTCCTACACGAGGACCGCCATGATTTATGGGTTGGATTGCATCGTCCAGCTTGCTGGACGGTCATGCCTACTCAATGCTAAACTGGATTTGGCCAGTAAGCCTATAGCAGCTATATAACTGCTGTAATGGCATCGTCAGAGAGCTGGGCCCCATCAATCGGTATGTATTCTGTCCCACCATCCACCTATTTGCGTGGGACCCACCCTACACGTGTGACACATGTGAGGGTGGGGCCCACCAGAGGCCTTTGGTGAATGGATTTTTGTCCAGCCGTCCGTCTGGATGCTGGACGTGCAGCAAAAAAATAAATAAATATATTCAAGTTTTTTTTTTTGAGTGGGCCGCTCATGCAGGCCCCACCTTGATGTATGTATATAATCCACGCCGTTTATCCCGTTCCCCAGCTCATTTTAGGTGTTGAATCGAGAAATGAAGTTAAACCAACTTCCTGGTGGGCCATAGCATGGAGAATAGTAATTTCACCGTTGAACTACACCCCAATATTTCTATACACCAAAACCCATCGAATATTGGGCTTGATGGGTTTGTATTAAGACATGGGAACCAACGGCTGGGTCGGATTACCCTGATAAGGGCCCCACATAGGATAAAGCGTGGAAAAACCCTTTTCCTTGAAAAAAATAAATAAATAAGCAGCATCACCTACTGCTGCTGACGCGTGCGGCAGGTGCTGCTGCGCTGTGTGGCAGGCCCCACCATTATGCATGTGCTGGCCCAACGTGGGTCCCAGCCGTGGGCCCCACCATGATGTGTGTCGACCATCAACACTATGCATTTGTTGGGTCCCCTTTAGGATAGTGGGCCCCCAAAAAAATCAGCGGTACAAGAAACTCAGATGGCCCACACAGCTGGAAAACGGTGAATTGAACGTCTGCCGTTGAAACCCTTTTGGGGCCAGGAGTTTTGGATTAATATGAAATTTATTTTTCTTCCTCAACCTTGGTCCATGTGACCTCATCAACCGGTTGGGTGGAAAATAAACATTACGGTGGGCCCCTAGTCCACGTGACCTTATGAATAGTTTGGATGGAAGATAAACACGGTGGGCCCCTGGTCCATGTGACCTTATGAACAGTTTGGATGTCACGTAAACAGTACGGTGGGCCCCCAGGTCTGAGTGACCTTATCCATGGGTCAGATGGAAAGTAAACATTATGGTGGGCCCCACATGGGACCCACTGATGTATGTATTGTGATCTACACCCTTCCATTAGTGTGGGCCCCACCATGAGGTATGTACCTCATATATGTCGTCCATCCTTCCCATCCCTATGGGATCAACCATGATGTATGTGTTGCATCCAACCGTCCAACCGTTTTGGAAGCCCATTCTAAGGTTCGAGACAAAAAAAATGAGTTAGATCTGTAGTTCAAATGGACCCCACCAATTGCAATGATAGTGGGGTACAGTGGTAACCACCATTTAAACTTCTTAGGAGTCACTGTGATTCCCACTCAAGCTGATATTTGGCTTTCACTTTATCTAACTCTATGTTAACTTATAAATTGGCCAGGTCTCGAATACATAAGGGTGGGCTCGATTTGATGTGCATGGGGCCCATCGATGTGGCCTATTTGATATACATGAAGCCCAATTAAACTGATTTGGCCCATTGATTTGGCTCATTTGATAGGCCCATCTTAATGCGTTTGTGACCCGTGGTTGAGGCCCACTTTGATATATACGAGGCCCATGTGATTACACCCACCTTGAGGCATTTGTGGCTTGTTGTTGAGGCCCACTTTGATACATATGAGACCCATGGTATGAGGCCATTTGACGTATTAAAGGCCCATGGGTCGAGGCCCAATGGGATGTACATAAGGCCCATTATAATGTGTTTCCACCATGGTTTATGTGATGATCTCGATGGCGGGCTATGCCTTGGGAGAAATGATGGTTTGACGTCCACATTGTATGGATGATGTTGGTTAAATGTCTGCATTGTCACTCTCCCTAAGGCCCATTGATAAGCCCATACTTATATTGTGTAGGCAGTCTAAGTCCATCTTCGTTATGATCAGAACCCATCACCATATAACATGTTTAGTATAGATCCATGATTCATGATCATACGCATCATATGTATGCCTGATGTGAGGAGTGACTAATTATAGTATATGCCTCTGGGCAGATTATTTATGGGCCTCCTAATAGGTGGAGTTGCCCCACATGAGCGCTCGGTACGCGCAGGATTGTTGCATGTCTGATAGTATGATTCATGCACTTGCATTTGTGTGATTATGATTATTGTATGCCCTAGCGACATCAGGACCATAGCTCCCACAGACACATCATGGGTGGCTGGATTGGATACCGAAAATATTGTTACTAAGCATCGAGACGCCATAGATGTCCCTGGGTAAAAATCTCTAAACCCGATAATACTAGAGGATGACTCCAATGTCAAGACCGAGTAGATATATGAGCGCACGAGGGCCGAATACCAAGAGACCCCGTCTCCCACTATGTCGTAGTCGGTTGGAAAGGGGTGTGGCCTTACTCGCCTGAGGGTAGGGGGCAATACTAGGTTGAGTTTGACCAGCCCATGAATGGGTCCGCTATCGACATGTCGGATAGGTATTGTAGACTATTGGCCAGGCAGATAGTGAGGTTTCTTACACTCACTTGGACTGTGCGGCTAGGAGAGAGGCAGTGCCACTTGGAGTGTACTAAACCCTGGTAATTATCCAGAATGAGAACTGTACTGATATATGATGAGGATTGGCATGCTTGAGTTGCATCTCGTATCGCATGGCCGTGTTATGATCGATAGCATTCATATCTTGCACCGCATAGCCTTGGTACGGCTGATTGTATTCATGTATTCCTCACCATGATTCCACATTACTCTGACCTTGCATTCTGAGCATGCTTATATTGCGCACACACTTACACCACCCTCTAAGCTTTCATAAGCTTATGCACAATCGATGCGTACAGGTGACGCTAGGATGCAGCCATACCTTCGTCAGAGTTGGAGCGTGCAGTCGAGCTTTTGAGTTTTTATTATTATCATCATCTTGTATTTCCTTTCAGACACATTGTACTTAAAAGTTTTTAATCATAGTGGATTTTGTGATGGTGTTCTTGCAGTTATTGTTCATGGGTTATGCTTTTGGTTATGCTCATTATGAATTAAATTGATATTAGAAATCCTTCTTGTAGGATCCCAGGATCAGAACCTGGTAATTGGGTGTCGGGAGCTGAGAATGGGGTTCTACGGAGGCTGTCGGCACCGGATTCGGCGATTGGAAATTTTGTGAGCCCGGTTTCCAAGTTCAGGGCGTGACAGATTGAGTCTATTTGGGGGATTATAGGCAAGAGCATTCTGCATTTGAAGCACGATAACCATGACCGTGCTAACAAAGTGGAAAATACAATCATATTTGTCATGTGCTAAGTGAGTCTTATTATTGCCGCATAGGTGAACACACGAGCTCCAACAGGTATTTTTATACCACAACATTTTTCTTATTAAAATCTTAGTTTTATTATTTACCCAAACTTGAGTTTTTGAGGTTTTAGTATGCTCTATTATTTTCCTTTCTCATGATCCTGGCTATTGAACTAGGGTTGTTGCTACTCATTTTCTTAACTTCTCATTTTTCAGGTCACTGGTTGGATGGCTGCCATAGTTGGATCGTGTTGCTTTTTAGTAGTATATTACAAGATATGTTCAGGCCATTGGCTTGGATGGAGAAATCTAGTTAGATATACTCGTTCCAAGCTAGAGATGGGGGAGGGTTGGCAATCCGCTTCAAATAATTTGTAAAATTCTCACATGAGAAATGTCAACGGCTTCTAACCATCGTTGTTGGTCAAATAGGCCGTCGGTAAATAAGGAAATGTGGCGTTACTCTTATGGTTTAAAGCTGTCAGCATTTCCAATGATTATGACTATCAGCATTAGCGATGACTTTAATGCCAACACCCCATTTTCTAACGGCCCTTCCGACAACTAAAAGCCATCAAGGATTATGCCAACGATTTTTAGCTATCGGCGTTGCCCCTTTTTGGGTAAGTGTATAGCCCAAACACTAGCTTGATCTAAAATCAAGTATGCCCACCTTTGGGAACAATGTAAAATTAGGCCTAACACATTCAAATTCGTGCACGGTTATCCACCTATGTTTTTTAGGTTATTCTAATTTTTAAAGTGTTTTTCATCCTAACTAGGTGCACCTGATGAATGGAATTGATAGAAAAAATTGTGGTGGGCCCTAAACAACATAGTGGCCCATCCATTGTTTAGTATTGTGGCTTGGTTCTCTTAAGTTGTGTATTTTTGATGACTTGGGACCCAGTGCCACAGAACCCAGTTCGGTGAGGCCCTAACGTGGTAAGATTTGATTGGTATAGCTTATTTCTGATGTGGGCCGAACCACTTTCGATTATGCTTTGTGTCACCCATATCTGACAATGACACGTGACCCAGTCAAATCTCATAATGTCAAGGCTTACCAAACTCAATGTTTCCCAGCCTCACCGAATCTTGTTCTAGATGCCACACAAACACCAAAGTGGCACAACGGAGATCAGACCAGTACCGGTTAGATACAATAGGTTCCAATCCATTGGTACCCAGGGAAATCTAGGACAATTCCCATTATCTTCTTACAACACTATCATCTTGCCCTAGTCCATGAAAGTGTATACGCCATTGATGAGGCGGATCGCAATTCTTGTTGGGAAATCACAGAAGCAAATTTCGAATTTAAATCAAATAAGAAAGAGATAAATGTAAACAAGCACCACAGATAACATACGATTTTTACATGGAAAACCTTGGCGAGACCACAATCAAATAGTTAAGATCTGCCCAATCACATCCACATGGCTCATGGATAAGGGCACGAATGGTTCAAATAGTCCAGACAAGCACATATGGCCTTTCACCCCTTCAGGTGCGTTCTCTGTCCGTTCAGCATGGGATCTTAGCAGGGAGTCCAAGCCCTATAGGGAATGGTCTAGGTGGGTTTGGCATGCTAATCTACCCCCTTAAATATCCCTTTTCGTTTTAAGAGTGTTGCAAAAGGCCGTTTCTATCGATGAAGCAATCCAAGGGTGCGGTGTTTTGTTAGTCTCCAAGTGTGTTTGCTGCACATTGGATTCATCTAGAGGCCACTCAGTAGAATCCCTACAGCACCTTCTTATCAATAGCTACATAGCTTCAACACCTTCTTATCAATAGCTACATAGCTTCAGCTTGCTGGACACATTTTGGTGGAATTTTTGACATCTCATATAATGTTAATCAATCGATTGAATCCACGCTGGACTCCTAGTGGAATTCCTCCCGCTTGAGTAGTGGTTCCTCCCCCCTCCTTAAGCTCGCTCCTTGCTTCATTATATGGGAGATCAGGAAGTTTAGAAATTCCACTAGATTTGACAGCAAGTTTCTTCAGGTGGCTGATGTCTTGGCTAAGGTTAGATGGTGGCTCTCCTTTCTAGCTAACTACACTCCTAATCTTCTTTGCCCTCCACCAAGTAGATCATTGCGTCCAAGCTAGGGTTGGCAACCACAACGCATCTCTAGAATCCTCCTACATGCGTTAGGTGGGAGAAACCATTGATGGGCTAGGCCAAGATTAACGTTGACAGTTCGGCTAGAGGTAATCCGGGTCCTTCAGGTGGAGGAGTCTGTAGTGGAGACAACAGTGAATTCATTTTTGCATTTTCGGAAGGCTATGGGATAGCTTCCAACATCTATGTAGAACTTTGTGCAATTCACAATGGGCTTTCTTTATGCTTCCATTTTGGTTTATCTAGAGTCATTGTGGAATTCAACTCTAAGCTTGTGGTGGAATTTTTAAACCAGATTGCCAGCCCAAGTTGGAAGTGGGCCTATTGGGTTGCTAGAATCAAGAGATTTGGAACTCTTGGTCAGCTGAATTTTGTTCACATCTTCAAAGAAGGTAACGGGCTTGCAGATGGTATGGCCTGAATGGGCAGCGATACTCAAGTCTCCTCCATGGTTCATCAGATTTCTCTTCTTTCGAGCCACACTAGAGGAAGCCTTTTCCTAGATAAAGTGGGCCTGGGGGCGCTTAGGATCAGCTCGGTCAGAGTTATTCAGAGCTCTGCACAGGTCTCAGGAAGATATATAGGCCTCGTCTCTCCTACTTCACTTCATATTTCATTTTCGTCATTTTCATCCCTTCAGTTTTTCATCATTATGATAAGCTTCTCCCAGGTCCTTTGTTCCCCGAGGAAGCCCAAAATATCCATTGTCATGTATATTTTGCCAATGATGAATGCATGTGAGTTATCTTGAAAAAAAAAAATTATGACGAGCCATGGTGGAAAAATCATACCGATTGGTGATTGTAAGCTTCCTATTAGTAGTATGAAAATGGATAGTCAATATTGATGAGGTAAATTAAATGAGTCCGGTATCATCTTTTCACAAAAAAAAGGGGGGGGGGGGGGCGCACGGATGGTTTTCTAGGGCACTATCCAACATATAAACTACATGGGTCTGCTATGATGTATATATTATCTACTTGGTCCATCTATTTTATCAGCACATTTTAAGGCATGAGCCTAAAATTGAAGCATAGACCACGTCACATGAAAAAGTAAGATAATGATGTCCACCATTAAAACCTTCCTATAACCCGTAATGATGTTATTTGTTATCGAACCTGTTTAGAAGGTTACGCAAACATGGGATGAAGGGAAAACACAATAAAACTTCCATGGTTCCTAAGAAAATTTCAATGATTGACATTCAATTTACATGATTTCCTATCATGTGGTCCACTTGAACTTTGGATATGCTTTAATTTTAGGCTTATGACCTAAAATGAGCTAGTAAAACTAATGGGTGGCATGGATAAGACACGTACATCAGTGACGCATGTAAGGGGTGTAAGATGAGTAGATAAGAACAATGTCTCTTTTATATGTTATGAACCTTGAATCCATAAACTGTGATAGCTCTTGAATTCACAAGAAACAAAGAAAATTCAAAAATATTTTATTTATGTCATTATAAAATGAAATTAAAATGCTTTAAATAATAAAACACAAACCTTAATTATGAGTCTTAATTTGACTAAATCAGAATTTATCAAAAATAGTAAATTTCACTAAAAATAAGAAGTTATATTTTAATCATGCAGGATGATTTTTGGCTTGATTAAAAGCAATTCCTAACAAGACATCATATACTACAACTCTAAAGGAAATGAGATACATTTAATCTAAAACTTAGGGTTGTTCATGAGTCGAGCTAGCTCGACTCAGCTCGAGTCAGCTCGGATTGACTCAGCTTGAATGCCCGACTTGGGCCGAGTCAAGCTGTTTTTTTGTAGCTCATGTTGAGTTCGAGCCGAGTTCGACCAGGTGGCATTTCAACTCGACTCGACTCGACTCGAAGCTCAAACTCGAGCTCGATTCGGCTCGTTTAATAAGCATATTAATTTTATAATTTATTAAATATTATATATATATATATATATATATATATAAAAGTCAAAACCCACCCCACTCGACCCCACCCAACCCTAACCCTTTCCCTTGCTTCTCTTTCTCTACCCGCCGCATGCATGCTCGCCCGACGCCCGACCAGCAGAAACCCACCGGACGACCACCACCGGCGCACACTGCCTACCCGCTACCTACTCTTTCGATCTCACCGAGCGAAGAAGACCGCACGGCCACGCGCCCAATCTCGGTTAGCACTTACCTATCTCCACATCCATGCCTTTATTTAAGAAATTACTCTTCTGTTGTTTCATCTCATCCCCTGCAGAAGAAAACTCCTCCAAATCACTATTAATCCTGTATATTCAAGCCGTCATTCTCTCTTTCTTCTTCTCACAAAACCCATCTTCTGTAAAATCAATCTCCAACATCTGTAACAACAATCCCACTAAAACCCAAACATGCATAGGTTGTTTGGGGGGGGGATGATGGAGAAGACTCCCGCAATACTCCTCATGTGGAGAGATTTGAAATTTTTTAGCTGTGACCTGTAAACCCATCAGGCTATCACCTGTAATCTAAAAACATGTCATTTTGCCAGGTTTCAAATTGTAGCTAAAAGTTGTGATCACTTTACAGGATGTAAAATCTTTACAAGCAATTGCAGGCATCCAAACAGTCCCCATATTTGATTAGTGATTACCCATAAACCCTTTTACAACTTGAGCAAACTCGAGCTCGACTCGAGGTAAACTCGACTAGACTCGAACCACTAGCTCGACTCGAACTCGACTCAACAGCTTTGGCAAATAAGCCAAGCTTCAATGTTGAGTTCGAGCTCGAACTTGAATACACCATGGACAAAGCTGAGCTGAGCTTGGCCCACCTCGACTCAACTGGGCTCGATGCCCACCTCTACTAAAACTTATTAAAAATAGTAAGTTTTTTCATAAAACTGCAATTTTGAAATAGAAGGAAGCGTCTTCTTGCAAAATAGAGCAACGTGACTTGCTTATATGGGTAGGTTGGCCCCAGATGGCCTGATCCAGTCAAAATTCATTGGCCGTGTGTCTCGTAACAATACCTTGATCAAAAGTTATGGACAATTTACAGTTTGCACATCGAATGGTAATTTTTCCTTAAAAAGAATGAATTTCTTTTATCTGGATGTGCCCCACGCCAGGCCAAATCTAAAGGATTAGGTCTGCTTCTGTTTGGACTTCTTTCATTCATTTGTACTAAAAATAAGCCTATGTGGCCCACTCCGCTCTACATCAAGCAGAGTGAGCACATTGAGTTTACTTAGTAAGCTAGGGTTAATATGGTGTTTTGAGTTACTCAGCATGTATGCAATCTGCATCCCTCTAATTGATAGTTATCATTGCGTTCTGAGTTACTCAGTATCTACGCAATTTACGTCCCACTCAGAGATAAGGCCAACAATATTTTAATATAGGCTCATCATCTCTAACAATGACCTCCTGTCCATCCAATCATGCAACATCAGATTCAAGGGAGTTCCAATCAGGGGCAGTACCCAATCAATGTCTGTCTACAGTACTCGTAACATATTACTGTCCAACTTTTTGTTTCTAATGCCGTGACATTGAGGCAACCCATTAAGGCATACGTGGTATGCATTCCGTTCCGATCCACTGTCAAAACTGAGGGACCCATCTTAGATGGACCACACGTGTAATTAATTTGTAAAACTTTTCGTTATTTTGTAAGCATGTGAACCACCCGCTTATCAGGTTAGACTTATTTTTGGAAGATGCCGTCTGCCTGTGAAGGTTGCTGAACAAGAGGCTCAGATCTCTCAATCGTGTTTCTCATTTCCATGTGTGAAGGGGTGCATCTAGCGTTCCTCACAAAGAAATCTAACGTTGGGACATGTAATTAATATTCACGTGGGAATGTATTCCTGCAAATCTCCCCACCATGCCCTTAAGAAAGAAATCTCCTCTAATTACAATGGTAGATGGGTTTCAGCTACCTCTCATTTACAATTCGCAACCAAGGAAAATGAGAGGACATAATATAAGATGCCGTCATTGAATCTTGTCTCCTTCAGAGAGATATTATCAGATTTTTTGGGAGCAGATCAGCTGTTACCCAGGTAACATCTTGGTGGGTGTTACCCTAACCTTACTGGGCCCACCTTGATGTATTTGTTGTATATCCACGCCATCCATCTGTTTTTACATCTCATTATAGGACATGATCCCAAACCTCAAGAAAATAATAATCTCAGGTGCACTGCACCACTAGAAACAGTGATGAATGACCATTAAAAAAAATTTGTGGGCCACAAAAATTTTTCGATCAAGTTGATCTTTGTATTTTCCCTTCATCCAGGTCTTCTTGACATTATCTACAGGTTGAATGGCCAATAAATATTGCACAAACCTTATGATGGGCCCTTTGGAATTTTTTATGGTGAGGCACTCAATCACCACTGTTTTCCTATGGTGTTTTCCACCTGAGATTTGAATCTTCTTGATTGTTGGGATCATGTCTTAAAATGAGCTGGAGAAACGGATGGACAGCGTGGATATACAACACATTATCAAGGTAAGTCCCACTAAAGTGTTACCTGGGTAACACCTAATTTGCTCCCAAATTATCTCAGGATACGAACAAAAAAATAAAGCAGATCCGAGGCTCAAGTGAACCACACGGTGAGGATTGGATGCCCACATTAAAAACTTCTTGAGACCCACTTAAGTTTTGGATTGAGTTGATATGTGTGTTTTCCCTTCATCCTTACCTATAACACCTTAACAGGTAGGATGGCAAGGTGGGCTCTGGGAAGGTTTCAAGGGTGGGTGTCATTATCACCTCCTCTTCCTCTGGTGTGGTCCACTTGAGCGTTTCACCTGCCTCATTTTTGGGTTCATGCCCTAAAATAATGGGTAAAAATGTATGAAACGTGGATAAGACAACGGTGGGCCCTACAGAGCTCCTGGACAGGCGGGTGCAGGATGCAATCTCAATCTGAGAGTTTTCAGAGGCATCTTCTGTCTCCTATCCAAGGAAGCCTATCTCATTGTAAAGAATTCAAATCAACTACTATAGGTCTGTCATATTCTATTGTAAATCTGAGATGCAATCCGGCAAACATGTACGGTGGATCCTCTGTATGTCACTTATATCACTAGTACTACTCCCACCCACCACAATAAATATCAATAATAATGTAACTGTTTGAACTGACATTTGAGAATAAAACATGGTTCAAAACCTGAAAGCTCAAATCACTCCATCCCCAACGGAAGCCGATTGGCTGGTGTACCACACACCAATAGAGCTGGGCATGGGACAACTCAACTTGTATGGCTCGTGCAGATCCAACTCGATCCGAACTGAATGGGTGAGTCGGTCTGAACTGAGTAGGCTTCGCCCAATCCAAATTCAAACGGAGTCGAGTCCAAGTTACCTACTAACTCAACCCGACTTGACCCGAAACTCGATCCGGTTAGACTCGACTCGATCTTAAACCAAACTCAACTCAGATTCAAGTCTCTCTCTCTCTCTCTCTCTCTCTGTGTGTGTGTGTGTGTGTGTGTGTGTGTGTGTGTAAACCATAATTTCTAAGTATCTCTAATCTTACCCTTGCACCAGGCCGGCCCTAACTCCGACCCGATGTCAAAGTCTCTCTCTCCCTCCATCATCCTCCTCCTCTAAGCCCACCACCCACCCACCATTATCACCACCCCTCCTCTCTCTCTCTCTCTCTCTCTCTCTCTCTCTCTCTCTCTCTCTCTCTCTCTCCGATTCGGTGCCAACTTGACCCGACTCAGTACTTTTGACCAGGTGGGACTCAGTCTGGATTAGTATAGGTCAGACCTGGACTCAGGTCGAGTCAGGCATGCTGGAATCAGTACTGAGTCAGGTCGAGTTCTGATCAAGCATATTTCAAAACCGGAGCGAGTCGAGTCAACTCTAACTTGGTTCGACTCAACTCGATGCCCAACTCTACACACCATCAACCTAGCTGGTGTAGGTATGTGTCGTGTGAAGACAAGCACTGACACTCCTCGAGCTACAAGTCATACAAATGGTTCAAAGGAAATCAAAGTTACATGGGCCCCACAATGACGTATTTATCATATCTACATTGTTCATCCATTTGGCAAGATCATTTTAGATCGTTATAAAAAAAATGAGTAATTTCCGAAGCTCAAGTGGACCACTCCACAAATAGCAATGGTGACAATGATTTTCACCATTAAAACATTCGGAGGGCCCACTATAATGTTTACTTTCCATCCAATCTATTCATAAGGTCACAAAAACCTGGATGAAGATCAAAAACAAATATCATATTAATTCAAAATTTCTATGACCCCCAAAAGGATTTCAATAGTAGGCGTTCAATCGTTCCACTGCTTTATACAGTGTAGTCCACTTAATTTTTGGATCCATCTTATTTTTGAGCTCAAACCGCACGACGAGCTCACCAAGTGAACGGACAGTTTGGATATAACTCATACCTCATGATGGGATTTGGTGACGTTAACACACTAGCCATGTCGGTGGTGTGTGGTACACTAGCCAATCTGCTTCCATCTCCTACCGGACATGGATTAGATACTGACTGGTTGAGTAGCGAGTCGGCTACTGAAGTGACTTCACTAAATTCTGTGGGCCTCATTATAATGTATGTGTTGTATCCACACCCTCAATCCATTTTGAGATATCATTTTAGGACATGATCCAAAGAATGAGGAAGATAAAAAGCTGTAGTAGACCCCACCACAAAAAACAGTGGGGAGAGTGATTCCCACTATTGAAACTATCCTAAGGCCTATCATAATGTTTATTTGAAATCTAACCTGTTCAAAAGTTAAAAAATACATGAAATAATGGAAAACACAAATATTAGCTTGATCTAAAACTTTTGTAGCCTTTAGAAGTTTTTAATGGTGGACGTCACTGTCCTCACTTTTTTCTATGCTGGGTCCACTGGAGCTTTCGATTTAATTCATTCTTTGAATATTGCCCTGAAATTATCTCTCCAAAAGGATGGAAGGTGCAGATACAAAACATATGTCATGGTGGGGCCATGGAACTTGGTGACGTCACTTCAGTAGCAAGTCTGGCTATTTAACCTGTCAATAGCTGATCCGCGCCCTCTCCGACCAGGTGGGTTGCATGTTGGCGTTAAAGTACCAGTTTACCTGTCTTTTTAAAGGTTTTAAAAGCGATGGAAGAAATTTTCAAACATATAAAATTGCGGTTTAGAGAAGGGAATGTTTTTAACTTGCTTTTTCAAAATGCAATGAGACGGAGGGTAGCTGGAGGGAGGAGTCCAAGGGCCAGTTTTGAATGATCATAGTGGTGTGTTGTGCAGTAAATTCTGTAATTATTGCTTGGATATACTGATTTGATGAGACGGTGGTAGACGTAGTGTCACCGTTGTAACGCGGAAGCAGATTGGCTGGTACCCCACCGATTTGGCTAGTGTGGGTACGTGTCGTCGTGTGAAGACGAACGCTGACACACCTCAAGCTCCAAGGTGTATGAACGGTTCGAAGGATATCAAAGTTACATGACCTTAAAATGATGTATTTATTACATCCACACTGTTCATCCATTCTGTGAGATCACTTTAGATCATGAGTTCAATATTGACTCACATCCAAAGCTATGTGAACCACACCACAAAACATCCGTAAGCCCACAATAACGTTTATTTCTCATCCAAACCATTGATAAGGTCACAAAGACCAAGAGGAAAAACAAATACTATAGTGATCCAAAACTTCTATGACCCCAAAAAAGGATTTCAATGGTAGAAGTTCAATCCCCATTATATTTTGCAGTATGGCCCGCTTAATATTTGGATCTGTCTTAATTTTAAAGATCAAGCCTTACGCCGAGCTTTCCAAGTGTAAGGAGGGTTTGGATATAACAGATACCTCGTTACGGAACCCACGTAACTTAGTTACGTCAATACACCAGCCACATCGGTGTGGTGTGTGGTACACCAGCCAATCCGCTTCCGGCGTTCATAAGGTTAAAAAGACCGGGATGAAGTGAAAAAATAAATGTCATCATGATCCATGACTTCTGTGGTCCTGACAATTTTTCAACGGTAGGAATTTTAATCTCCACTGTGTGGCCTATTTAAAACTTGAATGTGCTTTATTTCTCGTACCGAATTCTAAAATGATGTGAAAAAATGGATGAACGGTGTGGATAGTAGTCATACACCATGGTGACCCATCAGTGGCCCGTGGGGTCGCCGCCTAGCTCGGAACAAGTGGGGGGTTAGTACTTAATACATGCCCCGCTCAAATAACCAGCCATGAAATCGAGGCGTACAACCAAATTTGCAGCAAATCCAGAGAAGATCACACCCCGGATTCGCAAGTGAAATAAAGTGTCTGGTTTCCTAGTTTAATGTGCAGGTCTGCGTACACTTGCACATTCACCATGGACAAAATAAATGATTCCTTCAGGTCCCGGCGAAGGCAACGGAACAGTCGTGTAACCTTCCTCATTTTCTTTCCGTCATATAATATTACGTAATATTAAGTTCTAATCAGAATAAAATATTGATTTTATAATTGTTCTACTTTATTTATGACCATTCAGAAAAAGCTAATATAAGAGTGGCATACGTCACTATACAGTAAATAATTGTATAAAAAATAATTTCTGAAATGTTTGGAGTGCCGTTTGCATCATCATAGCTAGTATAAATTTAATGCTACGTGTCATTAGGTGACTAACAAAGCAGTGTGGGTCAAGACGTCTAAAAGTGAAATATAATCCAAGTTTGACCGTGAGAAAAAGGAATAGTCAAGATTCGATTGACATAACTGTCTAATAAAGTAGGAAAATCTTTGAAGAATAACTACGAAAAAATCAATAAATAATAAGAAGATTAGCAAAAGATAAGGATAATCAAATCCAACAAATAAATTAAACCTATCAATTTATCTTAGTTCAGTGTATTTTAAGAGTATTAATAATCTATTAACAATAATTTCTTAGTTATAATTCAAGTTTATGCTCATATGATAAACTTGATCCTTATCCAATGTAACTAATTCTTTCAAGAGATACATTCTTGTAGCTGTTTCAGTGATCGATTGTAAATTTTTCCTTTTATTTAATTGCATTGGTATACTGAAAAGTCCTTTATTATAAAAGACAAGGCGCAACCCATCTTCGGAGGAAGAACCTTACCGTTTGATTATCGCTTGATCATTACATATATTATGCAAGTGGCTGAGTGTGCGATCGATCTCCTTAGATTCAATTATATATTGTCAAAATTTGATGTATCTACTTATTTTGGCGCTTGAGATCAAAGTTGATCAATTTGAATTGAGTTGTTATATTGATTTTGGCATGCCTGCACACATCGCACATGACAAAAAACAAACCGAGTGTCAACAATTTTTGGCACACCCGGTGGAACTTAAACAACTGCTTGGCTATCATAAAAATTCATTTTGCACCGCCGTGCAAAAAGAACAATTCTAATACGCTGGTGAGATACTCATTATACTTATCGATGAAAAAGTTTTGCGGAATCATGAGCCAAAGAGGTGTTTGAAATGCTTTTGTAGCTGATAATGCCGAGGCTAATGAACCTCCAACCCAAGAGGAAGATTTGTAGGTTCAGTAAGTACCCCCCAACAAGTGAAGCTACCACCCTGTCCGATGCATGCTCTGCCAAATCCAGATAGAGCATCGACATCTTAGGTTGAGCTGTAACACCTCGGTTCCCGAAACCCAAGTACACTACTCATTTTTCAAAAACTAGAGTATTAACCTTTAAAGATAGCATAAATTTCAAGTACATTTTTTTCTTTATCAGAATCAGCAATTTAGCGGAATAGAAACAAATCAAGTATAAGAGGGAGTTCAAATATACATAACAAAATATTCAAGTGGATGCCCAAAAAACTTATACAAACCAATGTCCTAAGTCTTTACAATTATATGAAAATATAAATTTATTATGAATGGAAGCCATGATCTAGAGTCGTAAGATCATCTAACTTCTCATACTCCACATGATCACTAGCATGCACATTATCTACATCTCCTGCACACTAAATATGGTTTGATAACGTCAATGGTTATCGCAGTGAGGTATAACCCCTAAGATTTATCGAAGCTTCAAGATACTTAAGCATAGTTTATCAAGGATAGTCCATAGCGAATATTTTGCAATAACCATCACAATCATGAGATAAAGTCCATCAGATGCACAAACATTAAATAAATTTCACAATGGTATTCTTGTTTAAATGCATGGATTTCACGCCTCGAAATTCGAGTACAAAGTGTGCACCCTTAGACCCGAGTTTCGAGTCGTAGCTCATACACAAAGTGTACTAATTTCATTCCATTATATGATTATTCATCTACCTACAATCTCTACTATAGATCTAAGTTTCATCCATACTCAATAATATCTCAAAAATAAGAAACGACCATTTATTCCAATAATCAATCATAAACATAGTTAAGGACCCTCCCATTCGGGGTCTAATGAAATGAAATAAACATGTCCAATAACTTGAAAGAATTAATTAACAATCTAAGAAAATCAAATATAATTAAAGTAAAAAAAAAAATCATAGGTACTCTAAGGAAGCAAATTCTTCCTCTACCAAGTAAGGTCACATGTCCCTTAAATCCTCTTCCGGATCGGCCACGTATTCCTGTTCTTGAGCCATCGGCTCACCATCATTCATATCTATACGGTTTTTCCATCAATAAAAAAGATAAGCTGGTCAGGCCTAGTGAGAATTTCCGACATGGTTCTTTACATCAAATTATAATAGATTGCCAATAATCATACACAATATAAATTTTTTTTTAAAAATGCAAATGTAATGCATCAATGCATCAAGTGGGAATACGTTCACTTGCTTTAGTTGGAAACCCGTCAACCCGCATTTGCCCCTTGGCAGGTTTCTACCATTTGGTAGGCATAGACAAGGCCCACATCTACTTCTTAAGTAGGCTTCCACTAGCATAATAGGCTTCCGGTAACGATTCTACCAGGATATACCATCTAGGGAGGTCCCTCAGAAATTCAGCACGTGTTGTGTATGCAATTGATGGATGCACCAAGTAATCATGAATCATGTATTACATAGATTATTTCGATTATCAGATTTAAATCAATATAGTCTGACACATTAATTAAACGATATCATTATTAATACAGAAATCACAGTCATTTAAATCAACTATGAGTACATGGCAATTAAATCAAGGTAATAACACATCAAACAATCCATCTATTTTAACTTGATGGAGGGAAAACGCATCGGAATTACTCACCTTGATGTGGTGGAGATGATTCCGTGATCCAATGGTTTGAATTGAATTAGGACTTCCTAAAATTACATAAATAAGAATTTTCTTTAATCTTATGATTACACATCATGAATAAAATGTATGATTTATTATTTATCATTTATTCAAATCGATGTTACCCATCCAATGGTCTGATCTGTCTAGAATTTAAGATTTTAATTTATTTTAATATTAAGGAACTAATGAATGGTGATGATTTAATTACACAATTCATATTATATCATATAATTCTCTGTGCCAAATTGTATCTTGTGCGGAGAATTACTCTTCTTCTTTTTTTTTTTTTCAATTTCGTTAGATTAAGGAATAAATTGATAGATATATAATAAGTACGGTCTATTAGGGTATCAAATTGGTCTGATTCTAAAAAAATATATATATTTTATAATTAAATCTTATAACACCCATGAACAACACGGATCATACTGATCACTATCCATCATGAAAAAAATAAAATCTCACATTCTACACATTAGCTTCAAAGGCATGCACATGCCTTAAAATTTCACGTTCTATACTTTAGCCTTAAAGTTATGCGCATACCTTTTTTATATGAATGAATTAAACCTATATAATGGATATTTAATGAATCCAATCTATCCAATGTGTAAATCAGGTCAAATTAACTATTGCATAAAGAAAAAAATAAATAAAATAAAAATACTAACCTGAATAAACAATTTCTAAAATCCTCCTTCCAACTTTCATTTTCATGTTTTTTTTTACGAGGTTTTCTTTGGTTCTTTCAGTTTTAATAGAACTCTTGCTCTCTCATGTTCCCTTCTTAAGAAAAAAAAAAGGTTCATTAGGAAATTACAAGATACGAAAAAATTTGAATAAAGAGAGATAAGAGGAAGGATGATAAGATCAGTAGATCTCTTTCCACTCAAAATTTAAAATATAAATTTTTAAATTTTAATTTTTTTAACAAAAATTGGGGGCGTTACATTCTAACCCCTTAAAATAAAATCTCGCGCTCAAGATTTGAAAACTAGCATCTCAATTTTATTGTATTATTGTTTTTCAAATTCTAATGGCGCTGGTCACACTAATGTTATTGATAGCTACATACACTGGATTGGTCTCTTAGTATTATTATTATTATTATTATTATTATTATTATTATTACTATTTTAAACTTGATTTATCAATTTATGATATGGCATTTGAATCATCTCAATTGGACACGTACTTAATTACTTATGAGTTGCCAAAATCAAGTGATTCCCATTATCTGACAAAATATGAGGAGCAAAAATTCTTTAAAATATTATGTGGTTTAGATTCACATTTTAAAATTATATATATTTTAAGTAAAGTTAATCTTTATATTAAAATCATAAATCAAATATCATATGTTAGGTTTCTAAGTTTCACACGCCACAGTGATTAAAGATCAAAGTGTCGCATCTCTCGATGTGACTAAAAGAAATTTTCAAATTCGGATTTGATAAACACATCATCATTTTCAAAATTTTAACTTCCAAAATTAAAATCAGAATGATTTGAAATTTCGAACATAGGTCACTGACTATCTGATGGATTTTTACAAAAAAATTCAGATCAAAATTATTACATCTTCTTGGGTTTTCATCACTACTAAGGGAGAAAATTCATGTTATCCAGAAGTCATTTTTATTATTTATGGCCTACAATTTGATTTTTTATGATTTATTTACAGCTCAAATTATCATAAAATTTTATACAGATATCCAAAAATATGTACACGACACTCATAAAAATTTAAAAAATTTTGAGTAACAATTTTATTGGTTTTAATCAGGGACACTAAATTGGTTTAAATTTTCAATTAACAATGTAAAAATTTGTTAGAAATTAAAAGTACCTTCCCCTGACTTTGAAATTTGGGAAAGATATTTTCCTAGACCTGGAAAAATATTTAAATTAGTTTGATATTTAATTTTTTTTTTTTTTAAGTAAAGAAAAATCACTAAGTATGGGCTTATGATCTTATTAGAAAGAATTTTAAATTTAGTAAAGATTATGGTCTTTATTTTATTTTATTTTACACTTTATATATATATATATATATATATATATATATATATATATATATATATATATATATATATATATAAAGTACTTTAAATAAAAATATTAATTTAACTAAAGGTAATTATCGAAATGAAAAACTCTATTAGTTAAATCGATAGAAACTAGTATGGGCAGATTGATTTTTGGTTTAATGATTTTTATTTCTATCATGTTTTCTTCCACTTTAAAATTTTAGACTAGGTAATAAATTTTTCTGGAGATCTTATTATAAGTTTAATATGTCTCTATGAAATCTTATATAAAAATTCCAAGTACAAAAGTTTTTAAAATTCCTATAGTCAGACGTATCTAGAATTTGATGAATTCTGACCAACTTATATTAACTCACTGAATCAGTATAGTTACTCTAAGATTCAAAATTTTTTATTATTTTTATATTAATTCAGACTTGTCTATCTTCGATTAGGCTTTTGAATCGCCTCAATCGAAGTAATACTTTTATAGTTATGAATTTTACAAGTTCGGTAATTTCTTCTGTCTATTATTGTCAAACATTATTTTGTTGATTAAAAATCTTTAAAATTAATTTTAGTCCACACTAACCCATATTAATGTAAATTACATTCAAATAGGAGTACAATGAATTAACTTTTTTAATTTTTATATTTAACAAAATTAATAGGAACTAAGTTTTGGATCTCTATGTACCTCGTTTCATATATCAAACAAGAGGAAAATTCTAATGAAATGTTTCTAATTTTAAAGGTTTACAAATTATAAAATTTAGTGGGGTACATAACCTACAAGTCACTTTAGGTTTTAGAAAGACTTCTCTCTGATACCATTTTATCACGCCTCGAAATTCGAGTACAAAGTGTGCACCCTCAGACCCGAGTTTCGAATCGTAAGTCATACACAAAGTATACTAATTTCATTCCATTATACGATTATTCATCTACCTACTATCTCTACCATGGATCTAAGTTCCATTCATACTCAGCAATATCTCAAAAATAAGAAACGACCATTTATTCCAATAATCAATCATAAACATAGTTAAGGACCCTCCCATTCGGGGTCTTATGAAATGAAATAAACATTTCCGATAACTTGAAAGAATTAATTAACAATCTAAGAAAATCAAATATAATTAAAGTAAAAAAAAAAATCATATCTACTCTAAGGCAGCAAATTCTTCCTTTGTCAAGTAAGGTCACGTGTCCCTTAAATCCTTTTCCAGTTCGGCCATGTATTCCTGTTCTTGAGCCATTGGCTCACCATCATTCATATCTATATGGTTTTTCCATCAATAAAAAAGATAAGCTAGCCAGGCCTAGTGAAAATTCCTGACATGGTTTTTTATATCAAATTATAATACAATGCCAATAATCATACACAATATAATTTTTTTAAAAAAAAATACAAATGTAATGCATCAATGTATCAAGTGGGAATCCATCCACTTGCTTGAGTTGGAAACCCGTTAACCCGCATCTGCCCATTGGCAGGCTTCTACCATTTAGTAGGTATAGGCAAGGACCGCATCTACTCCTTAAGTAGGCTTCCACTAGTATAGTGGGCTTTTGGTAACGATTCTACCAGGATATACTATACAGGGAGGTCTCCCAGGAATTCAGTACGTGTTGTGCATGCAATTGATAGATGCACCAAGTAATCATGAATCACGTATTACATAGATTATTTGAATTATTACATTTAAATAAACATAGTCTAATATATTAATCAAACGATATCATTAATCACAGTCATTTAAATCAACTAAGAGTACATGAAAATTAAATCAGGATAATAACACATTAAACAATCCATCTATTTTAACTTAATGGATAGAAAACACATCGAGATCACTCACCTTGATGTGGTGGAGATGATTCCGTGAACCAATGGTTTGAATTGAATTAGGACTTCCTAAAATCACATAAATAAGAATTTTCTTTAATCTTATGATTACACATCATGAATAAAACGTAGATTTATTATTTATCATTTATTCAAATCGATGTTGCCCATCCAATGGTCTGATCTGTTTAGAATTTAAGATTTTAATTTATTTTAATATTAAGGAACTAATGAATGGTAATGATTTAATCACACAACTCATATTATATCATATAATTCTCTGTGCCAAATTGTATCTTGTGTAGAGAATTACTCTCTTTTTTTTTTTCAATTTTGTTAAATTAAGAAAGAAAATTGATAGATATATAATAAGTACAGTTCATTAAGGTGTCAAATTAGTCTGATTCTAAAAAAATATTATATAATTAAATCTTATAACACACATAGACAGTACGGATTATACTAATCACTATCTATCATGAAAAAATAAAATCTCACATTCTACACATTAGCTTCAAAGTCATGCGCATACCTTAAAATTTCGCATTCTATACTTTAGCCTTAAAGTCATGCGCATACCTTTTTTATATGAATAAATTAAACTTACACAATGGATATCTAATGGATCCAATCCATCTAATGTGTAAATTAGGTCAAATTAACTATTGCATAAAGAAAAAAATAAATAAGATAAAAATACTAACCTGAATAAACAAATTTCAAAATCATCCTTCCGACTTTCCTTTTCGTGTTTTTTTTTTTTAACGAGGTTTTCTTTGGTTCTTTCAATTGTGATGGAACTCTTACTTTATCACGTTTCCTTAATTTGAATAAAGAGAGATAAGTGGAATGATGATGAGATCAGTGGATCTCTTTCCACTTAAAATTTAAAATATAAAATTTTAATTTTTAATTTTTTTAACAAAAATTGGAGGCGTTACAATGGATGCATGCACTGCTCACAAATGTGTGGATGCTCATCAAGTTGGCAAAAGGTTGCCCAAAGAGAACTAGCCACCCGAAAAGTACTCAAGGTACGTCCAAAGGACACTAGCCACCCAGAAAATACTATAAAATAAGCACACCCAAGGTGATCTAACCTCCAGGAAGAGTACTCTACAGTACGCCCAAGGAGAACTAAGCACTTGGAACAGTCCATGCGAAAAGGACAACTCATGATTGTAGAATGCACACAACGATAACTTATGATCACTTGGTAAAGTATTTTACAGTATGACCTATAGTGACCTAAGAGAACCCCGCATCTTATATCAACCACCCGGTAAAGTCCGCATGCCATGAAATGTATTATTAGCTCAACCATTATTATTCCAATTAAAATCAGTTAATTTATGAAAGCTTAAAGGTCACTATGAGAGTGTGTCACCCAACATAGGCCAATAACTCGACATAATATCCCATGTTAACATCTTCAACTCATGGGAATCTAACAAATAAGGTGTTTTAAATGTGACCTCGTCAACTAATGACTAATCATAATTTAACAAGTAGAACTTACCATCGTAAGATTATAAAAAAATGTTCCATCGAGCCACGTAGGACAAATAGTTCATCCAAATTATGCAATAAAAATGGGATAATCCCCAAGGCAGCATAGGCACAACTGATCTACAAGATGGTATGTCCACAACATAATTTTGTTTAATCCATTAAACCAATAGCCAGTAGTTCAAGATCCTCCTAAAGCACTATTAAATAATCACAAGTGGTAAAACAAGTCACATATAAAAATCAATAGCTCCTATCCATATAAAATGTTTCATTTAAACTAAAATATAGATATTTGCAACCCATGGCATATTTAGATACTTGAATTTAAATCCAACGATGAATCATTTATGAGGAATAGAAATAACATTCATCATCATTTTTATTGAATATTAAATTAAGCAATTAATGAAATAACTAAACTAAGATAACTATCATGATGTAGTAAAGCTTGAAGGGTGATCCTCACCTTAGGATGCATATTCCAATTTAGAGTTGCTAGAATTTACATACTTGCTTGAAATTCAAGTCTCAATCTAACATTAGATAAATTCCTCTATTAAATTGAGATGTTGCACATTAACTTATATTAGGAATCTAATTTAGGTGTGAGCTTCATCCTAAACTTAGATGAACTCAGCTTTCACACCAAATTTCTTACATAAGACCATTAAAGACCTACTCTTTTGATTTAGCTGATTTAGTTAAACTTCAAGTAAATATGATTCAGCGTAGATGATACAGAGTCGACGCGACTCGATGTACATCGATTCCCAAATAATAACACAACTTCATTGAGGACTAATCAAGGTAATTAATTATAGAGGATTTAAAATCAAAATTAATAATCTACAACATAATCAATAAGAATTTTAGGCAATAGCTTTGTATATCAACTTACTTGAAGAATAATGTGATTTGCCTAATTTCAGCCTTATTCGAGCTAGATTGACTCAACTAGACCATGACTCATAAGAGTTCTCACATGCCCCGAACCACCTATTGCTTGTTAAGCAACACCCGAATGAAATGAGAGGAGAAGAAAACTCGACTTGGGACTTAGTGAGTCAAGTCGTCGAGTCAGGTTGACTCACTCGTTTCTTCTTCTACTTCTCCTCATTTCTTTCTCTTTCTTGTTATGTTGCCCCAACTGACAACATCTCTGAGCATACCAGGCAACCAACCACTGGAAGGCTCAACTCGGGCTGGACCGAGTTGATTCAGCAGCTCAACAGGTTCTAACCGAGTTGACTCGGCAGGATCCACCCCTTTTTCCTCGTTTCTTCCTTCTTTTCTCTTCTTCCTTCTGATTTTTGTTGCAATGTCCAATCCCACACCTGGACTTAGGACTCTAGCAATGAACCCAACCTAACTCCATCAGAACTCGATAAGTCGACTCAATTTTTTAACCAAGCAACTAGCCGCCATCATCTCTATCCCCCATTTCTTTCTCTCTCCTCTTCCTCTTGTTGTTTTTTTCTTTTTCTTTCTAGCTAGTCCAACAATTGGTGCCAGACCTGACTTGACCTAGATTAACTCAGTGGAGAACAGTCTAGTCGACTCGGCAGTGGTGGTGCGGCTGGTGGGCGACTTGCCTCTCTCCCTTCTCTTATCCCCTTCTTCCTTATCTTCTTTCTCAGCTCCTCAGCTTCTCCTCCTTTCCTTCATCTTCTAGATTCTCAGAGGTGTCTGGACTCGACCCGAACTCACCACGACTCGAACTGAGTCAACTCAACTCATTACAGCTTTAAAAGCAGCGCTCATTCCTCTCTTTCTGATTTCTGACTTTCCTTTTTGGGAATGGGTTGCCTTGAAAGGTAGTCTCTTATAAGGCTTTATTAACCTATTTCTAGAGCCTTCTATCTCAATTAATCACTGGATTAGTTATGCACTAGCGGCTCTTAATCGTGAGATTTTGCAATAGTATACTCAGATTGTGTTTGCATGGTTGAGATCCAATGCTACACCTAGATCTCTGATATCATGATCCACCATATGGACAGCCCTGATCGGGAAATGAGGTCCACTTAAGAGAGGTAGGTTTTTCGAATGGAAGGGAAGATGATGGCCATGATCATGGCAAGTTCCGATCGAAGGACTGATCCTATGATCCGATGCTTATGGATGGTCCTGATTGGATCACTTGACACGGTGGGGCCCATATGTTGGACAACTACGATGACGTCCCAATGATTTTACGAGTTTTTCCCTCATGCACGAGATGATTCGTGCCACAAGGAGATATCAGGCGAGGTTTTCTCTTACTGTGGAAGGCTTAGGGACGCCCTAATGTGGATGTTTGAATACATTCGAAAGCTTCTAGGAGCAAGAGGATGGTTAGGATGGTGCCAGCAATGAAACAACGGAACACTTTCTGCCTTTCTAAAGCTACGGAAACCCTAGTGAGGCTCAGTTAAAGGGATGAGATTGTTCCATTTTGACAGCTAAGATGGAGAGGAAAATGCACGTGCGTTGCCAGCTATCACTGCAATGGATTTTCATTTCTGAAACATTGCATGCCGCACCCTCTTGGACTGGTTCTCATGCTTACATTCAGGAGTTCTCATACATGGAACATATAGGTTTTTGGATAGTTTTGAAGGCCGCATTAAATGGACGGTTCAGATCAATTGAGTTGATCATGATGGTGGGTCACAATAGTCGCAAAAGGACGTTGTTCGTTTAAATCGAGTCTGCGGCAGGAAGCAGAAAAGGAAGAACACCTCTTTCCTTTTCGTGTTTGGTCCGTTCAAACCCAGTTCGACTGCATTTATTGTTATGGTGCTCTACGGGTTACACATGTTTTTGCACACACAGGCCAAGGGTGAGATCCACAGAGACGTATTTTTCAGATTCAGACCATTCATTCGCTTTTGAGGCCCCATTTAAGGTCTCTGACCAAAGGTTAGACATATTTAAAGCTCAGGTGGGCCACACTAAGTGGTTTTATTTAAATTTTTTAAACTCTTGTTGATCTGCTGGTCTAATTACCCTAAACCTGAACACCAACAGTTATGAAGGTTCCCAAGTCCTACCTAAATGAATTTCAAGGGTATATCTCATTACCATAAGTCGAGATAAGGATGATCAAGTAGTGAGTTATGCGTTGGAGTGTTGTAGGCCTAATGACAATGGATCTCGTGATCCAAACTGCTAAATCTAAGAAGGATGATTAGATTAGTCTATTCAGGAGATGAAAGTCTTAAAAATATGTTTCTTCGTTAACATGGAGGTCCATTTTGAAAATCAATTGGTTGGATGATGCAACAACTCTAAATTTTGGTGCATTAATAAAAAAACTAAAATAAATATTTAAAGATTTTACTTTTAAATAAAAAATAAAAACAAGTCCATAGTTGAGTTGGTAGAAACATTCTTAGTTGAGAGAGAGGTTTAGAGATCGATTCTTAGAGTAGTAATAATAAAAAAAATTTATCAAATGTCAAAAAAATAAAATTCAGATTCAGGATAAGGGAGGATTGCTCATCCTATCTTATTAGAAGTTTCTTTAAAAAGAGATACAGAGAGGTTTCTGCATAAGAAAAAAAGAGATAGGAAACCCTAAAGAAAAAGGGAGAGGAGATTCTGAGAGGGATTGATCAGGTAAGCTTCAACCCTTAGATCTTTTTAATTTTTTATTATATTGTTAATTTCTTCTTGATCTATACAATGGATGGTGGGGATCATCCACACGATCATTGTATAGGTGTGTAGAGACAATTTTAATAAAGTAATGCTTTATGATTTCATATCTGTTCAACAGTATTTTAGGAATAAATTTAATTTGTGCAATCTGATTGTGTTAAGATAGATCTTAACGAATCATTTGATCCTAAGCACTAAAAGATAACAGTGCCATGAATTTCAGATTGAGCTGACCATTGGATATGCCACACTAGTCGAATCTATAAATGTTTAATAAGGAAAGTTGAGATTTCTACGCAACTGATTTGTATCACTTAATAGGGCTGAAAGTTGTGTGGGTTAGGTCAGGTTTTTGCTTAACCCTAACACAACCCAAGGTTCCTATACCTCAACCCTAACCCAACCTAACCCAATCTCGAGGAGGGAATTCTTAACCCAAGCCCAACCCAAGTGGGCTTGGTCAGGTTGATTGGGTTGGTCGAGTGTATACGTGCTAATATTTTCGTTGTTACATCAATTTATTATAGTTCAATATATGACTTTTTTTTATATCTATGATTTTATTAATTATATATGTGATTATTCATTATAAAGAACTTCATTTTTTTTTCTTTAAAAAAAAAGCTAAAATATAGGACAACTACTCCTTTAAAAGTCATGTAGCATAGCACGCAATCTATTTGGGAGAGAGAAATCCGACATATCTTGTTAGCTTGAGTCCTTGGAAATGACGTGGACAAATAAGACTCGACATCACTAGTGTGCCTTCGACATAAACGATCCACACTCAATTATAATTTACAAGTAACTTATATATTGATCGAGTTCGAGTTGGGTCGAATAACCCGAGCCCAACCCAAGTTTTATCGGGTTGGTGTTTATATAGCCCAAGCTTGAGATCGGACCCGATATATCCTACCCGAGCCCAACCCAATGTCGGGTTAGTCACGGGTCGGTCGGGTTGAACCCGCCTAACTTTCAGCCCTATCACTTAACGTAGAAAGTCAAGATGGGCCATCGATGTATGTGGTTAGATCCACATAATTCATCCAATGTGTAGAGGTAAGATATGCCAAGACCTCAAGAATCTGGATAATCAAATCATCTGGTGGGTCACCCCGATTAATTATTTGACATTTAATTTTAAGATCTTAAAAAGAAAATCTAAATCTTGATAATAAAATTTAATAAACATATAATTTTAATTATTTGATCATTTAGGGTTTGGCCACTTAGGATGTATATTAAAGGTGGGCCCCACCATGTAAAATAACCAAATGAATAATAATGTTGTTGATATAACTGATAGAATTTCTGAATTCAAACCAACCTAATTACCTTATGAATTCTACACTACAGACTCAGGTGAGTAACCTAACGTGCCTCATGATTTATTGGAATTAAAATAAATTATTTGTGATGGTTTGATTGATTGATATACTGACTTGAGTATTTTGTTACGATAATTGTAAGTTAAATTCATATGTGAATATTCTGATCAAGACAATTATGCCAAATATGAAAATAATACATTCATATATTATTCATCTTTCATTACATTTACATAATGCATGGTCGATCCTAAGGGGCCCTCCCTATAAGAAATGTCGATCCTGTTAGAGCGTTACCAGATGCGGGCTATGCTCAAGCCTACCTAAAGGTGGAAGCCTATCCAACAGATGGATGCAGGTTGACGACCTCCAACCCACGCAGATGGACGATCATTCCATCTGATGCATTCATACACCATTTGCATCAATATAATTGAATATACATTTTTTGTATTATTTTAATTGTTATAATTATGAACCATGCTGGGTTATTTCACTAAGCATGGCCAGCTTACATTTTTATTCATGAAAAAAACTGTACAAAAGAGCCATTAACAGATGATGTGGCGAAAAAACTGGAAGGATTTACCACACCTGAACATGACCCATGTGAAACTTGGTCATATTTATTTACAGATAAAGTGATGGCATTAGACTATTTCTGACTATATGATTTATTTGCTAAAATAATTTGATTAACGTATAATGCATATTGGTATTAATTTTGAGATTTTAAGAAATTGTTTAGATTTATCTAATTGAAATAATGTTAGTCTGAAATAAACATATTTGTAATATAATGATATAATAAATGAATAATTTTTAATATTTATATTATTTTAAGGGTCATCAAGATTTATATATGCCTGGTTGATTGGTACTAAGTGTTATATATGTGTGAATAGAGTTAGGATGGAACTTAGACTGAATGTAATTATCACCCCTGATTAAACTGATTAAGGAATAAGTTAATACACTTTGTGTACGAGTTACGAACTGAAACTCGGGTCTGAGGGTGCACATCTGTACTCGAATTTTGAGGCGTGACAAATGACCTAAACTATGGATGAGAATTACTCCTTTCAGTTTGATTTATGTTAGTATGTAGGTGAACATTCAACTAAGTTAGGTTGATATTTCTTACTAAGTTTGGTTACACGGTAATACCCGAGTATTGAAAAGTACGAGGGTGTTACATGAACACCTTAAGATAATGTTAGCAGGGATGATTAACATGCCAATGGAAATTCAACGCATTGTGCAATTGTTGTGTATTCAGGCTTAATAGTCATGAGTTTAGACTGAAACATTTAATAGATGGATAGGTAGTCACAGTGAAAGCATGAATCGATTGATGGCTATGTTTACTGAAAGGCCACTTATTACACCTTACTAACAAGTTGATGCTAGTTCAGTTGAGAATCTAACACCATTACCTCCGGTACAACTAGTGCCACAGGCACCCCCTCTACATCTAAATGCACATTATGCCCCTATCCTAGTTTAGGACATGTGAAATTCACTGTCACTTGTAGATTTCAGGCAACCTGAATAGGAGAATATGAATTGTGTCCCTAAAGCTAAGAATCAATTATGGCATAAGTGACTTTTGATACTTGTTTACGACCCTACTCCATGTGTTAAAAGAATATTCTGATACAACTATTGAAATTAGAATTGACAATATGTTTCATGCTATCGACAAGAGCACAAGGTACTATGATTCATGAGCTTTCAACTTTCACCAATCTAAAATATCAAATTTTCACATTTGTACTTTACAAGTAGCTCCTTAAAATTGTGGTCAAGTTCTGTTTGGGTTATTTGTGTTTGTTATCAACTTATGTCATGAAAGATATGAAATCGCCGATCGTGTTTCGTTATGTAGCAACACTAGAACTAGAACATGCTAGAGGAGTCTAACCTAAGGAATTGTCTTTTATAGCCTCCAAAGTTTCTACATAGAAATTGTATAGATCTCCAACTGCATTAGGAATTTTATCGACATCAGTGATACTCTTCTCACCGTACAACTTTTAAAAAATAAATATAGATATGAATCTCTTATATCAAGGATCAAGAGCGACTACAACAACCATTACCAAACTGCACTCAGACCAATGCTTACTAAACTTTACCTTCATACCCATAATCATTATTTTTAGAAAGTCTGGTCCACTATAGCTTCTGTGCAAAATAGCATTTACTCTCTAAAGTTCTAACATAAATATATTTGTTGTTAGATACTTGCTTCATGAAAAAATATATATTGCATCGTAAAAACTGATAGAAACTTGTGAACTGCTTTAGTTCTTGTCCAATCATCATTAGAAGGCAACCACTAATACCACGTCATGCTTCACATAATGAGAGAATGTATCTTTGAAAGCTATCGCTGAATCTAACAATTCATAAGTTAAATTCCAATGTGTCATGACATCCAGCTTCATCGTTCTTTGAAATGACAAATTCAACCGTTTCACGATCTCATTCCATATATTTAATCATGAAGGTGACCCCTTAATGTACTTCACACTCTCTCTTATGTTCTCGATCATTAGCTCAAATTTTTTAAGCTTATTGTGTACAATCAAGTTTAAGATGTGAGTACAAAACCTAACATAAAATATTTTTCCATTGAAATACAAGTCACCAGTGACCTTAAACCAGTTCCACAAAACTGTTTTCACATTATCGTTTATAGAGGCATTTTTTAAAGTTATTGAGTAGATTTTCTTCTCAATGCCCCACTCCACAAGAAATTTTTAGACGTAGTTTAAAATCATCAAACCAGTATGAGGAAGTGCAAGATAGCGGAAGTTTATAACTCCTTTACACAGCCTCCATTTAGCATCAACGTAGTGGGCAGTTAGTGACATATACTCATTTCTTTGATTGGATGTCATCCATAAATCTAATGTTAGGTTGATTCGGGAAACCGATGTCAACTGTCTTTTCAACTTGGCATTTTTGGTTGCATACATATTTATGTACACTCTCTTTATTGTTATATTAGAGACCTTATCGTATCTGGAGTTAAGGCCTTGGATTAATTCGACAAAAGATTGACTCTTCATCATCTGAAATGGTTTTTTAGTTGTAATAATACATATGACCATTAAATCATTCACATGGTCTCTGTTAAACTATAGGTGGATAATGTATCTTGCGATTAATCCACCAAATATTGGGTGAATGAAAGTGTCTATTGGTCTAAGGTTTGGCTTCTCACTTTTTTATGACACTTTAATAGGTATTTTTTCAGAATTGTGGTCGGCCCGACTACTTGTTTAACATATTGAGCCTTTCAGCACTTGCATTATATCTTCATCGTGCTATTATTTAGGGTCACTTCTTAAAAATCTTCTCACACTACTAATCTTTTTTCGTATTCTACTAAACTCTGGGAGGTATTACATGTGCACCTCTTAATCTTGTAAATCTAATTCTTTATCCAAGATCATCGATGAAGTGACCGACAAACCGCCAAGGGTATTGAAATCTACTAATTGGAATATACTGAATCAGACTATCACCATAATCCCTTAGAAGTATATACTAAACCTTAAAAGTATATACTAACCCCTAAATTATTCACCCATATCCAAGGTTGGATAGATTGTAATACTTTTATATTTCCATTTAAACGTCCACATCGAAATTTTGGCAACATCTCCCAATGTCTCTCCAGATAAGTTGATCTTTCATTTCATTCTCATACCAAATATCTAAGCAATGTGAAGATAATTGATATGAGAAATGAAAAGGAAAAAATATATCCAGAGATAAATAGAGAGATGAAGTGTAAAACTGGCACGTGTATTCAAATAAGTTATATAAAAACATACATTTATCTAACCTTGAATTGTCTAAAAGGGCACTACTTGAGTGATTTTTATGCCACAAAAATCATACTATATTTATGCTTGGCCATATAGAAATCCTCATATGGCCAACTAATTATCTAATTCACAAAAATAAACCACATTAAACTAACTGTCTAATGCACAATAATAAGTTAAGCAATAATGGGTTAAGGGAATAAAGACTTAGGTTTAGGTCTAGCCATTTAGGGTTTAGGTTTAGGGTTTATGGAATATGTTTAGGGTTTTAGTTTAGGGTCTAAGGTTTAGGATTTAGGGTTTAAGGATTAGGTTTAGGGTTTATGGTTTAGGTTTAGAGTTTAGGGTTTCGGTTTAAGGTCCAGGGTTTAGGTTTAGGGTTTATGGAATATGTTTAGGGTTTTAGTTTAGGGTCTAAGGTTTAAGATTTAGGGTTTAAGGATTAGGTTTAGGGTTTATGGTTTAGGTTTAGAGTTTAGGGTTTGGGTTTAAGGTCCAGGGTTTAGGTTTAGGGTTTAAGGTTTAGAAATGGCTTAGCTCGAGTTAGTATGACAACACCCAAGCTAGCCGGTCTACACCCGATCTAGCCCGACCGTACCACACCCAGCCTAGCCGTACCCGAGACACCTCCACTGCACTTAAGTCAGTCCGGACACACCACACCCAGCGCAGCTGCACCCGAGCAGCCTAGACACACCATATCCAGCCTAGACACACCCGATCCATTCTTATTTGGACATTCAACCCTATTCGACCCCATTTTCATAAAACCCCCCAAATTAGAAATGAATAGATGAAAATTATGAAAATAGAATTGTAAAAATTGCCCTGATTAGACAGTTAGTTGGGTGGGTGTGGATGAACTATTGCTTAAGTCGAGACAAGAGAATAAGTTGTGGTGGCTATTAGGTTAGGACAAATCGACAGTCAGACCATGCTACCAAGTAGGAGATTGGGGGGGGGGGGGAATGGGGTACGAGGGTGGCTTGGTGGTGGTGAGTGGCTGTCAGGCTCAGGAGAGGAGGGAGGGAGAGAGGTCAGGTCGGGTCAAGTGCAGGCGACAAGCGTACGATAGGTAGGTAGGGTAGATTAGGATTTTTTTAATATACTATCCAAACACGAGTCGAGTCAGATTTTGAATCGAGTCGAAACAGTATCGAGTCGGATTTTGGGTTGAGTTGAGTCGAGTTAATAGGTGACCCAGACTTAACTCGGTTTGAATTTGGATTGGGAGAAGTTTACTTTATTCAGATCAACTCACCCACTCAGTTCAGGGCGAGTTGGGTGAGTCGAGTATGCCGAGTCGACTCATCTCGTGCCCAACTCTACTTTTAAATGAATTGGGAAATTAGGCTTTAGAAGTGTTTTGATGTTTTAGGTAATTTCAAATTAGGGTTTAGGTTCTCTTTATCTAGAGCTGGGCATATCTGACCTGATTCAGTGGATCCGACCCGATCAGACCCGATCCCACCTGATCCAGTGGATCCGACTCGTTCCGAACCGAACCGACAACCTGGATCAGTGCGGATCGGGTAGGGCCATTCAGATCCGACATTTTTTCGGATCGAGATCGGGCTGTGGTCAATCCGGACCGATCTGATCCGAAAACCCGATTCGAATGGATCTGAACCAATCCGATCCGACCCGATCCGGAGTTGTTCTTATCAATAATTCTACTTTTTCCTGTAGTATGGTCCACTTGAGCTTTGAATATGCATCAATTTTGGGTTCAAGCTCTAAAATGATCTGGAAAAACGAATTGACGGCATGGATAAACCAAATGCATTCACGGTGGGCCCCAACAGAGTTTACTGAGTATAATAAGAAGATATTCGTTGGTGTACCATACACAGCTATATAGCTGTTGCCATATGCTGTAGCTATAGGTACGTGTTGTGCAAAGATGAGCACTGGCACTCCTCGAGCTATGAGTTGTACGAACAGTTCAAAGGAGATCAAAGTTTATGGGTCCCACAGTGATGTATTTATTATATCTACACCGTTCATATAGTTTTGGAGATCATTATAGAGTATTATCTAAAAAATAAATCATATCCAAAGATCATCTGGACTACACAACAAATAGCAGCTGAGAATGATTTTCACCGTTAAACAATTCGTAGGGCCCACCATAACGTTTATTTTCCATCCAATCTGTTCATAAGGTCACAAAGACCTGAATTAAGAGGCAAAATAAATTTCAAATTAATCCAAAACTTCTGTGAGATTGTGACCCCAAAAAGGCTTTCAATGGTAGACGTTCAATCCCCACTGCTTTTTCCAGTGTGGTCTACTTGATAGTTAGATCTATCTTATTTTTCGTCTCAAGCCTTAAAACAAGCTCACCAAATGGATGGACGGTTTGGATATAACACATATCTCACTATCAAACCCACAGAACTACTAACGTCAATACATGCACTTTCATGCCCAACACGTTACAGCTGCAAGCCGTGCATAGAACGTTCACAGCTGTAGCGCCTCGAGCTCTGAGTTGTACGAATGGCTCAAATAAGATCAACATTACATGTGCTCCATAATGATGTATTTATTATATCCATACCTTTTATCCATTTTTCATGATCATTTTAGATCATTTGGTGGTGGTGAGTGGCTGTCGGGGGGGGGGGGGGGAATGGGTTACGAGGGTGGCCTGGTGGTGGTGAGTGGCTGTCGGGCTCAGGAGAGGAGGGAGGGAGAGAGGTCAGGTCGGGTCAAGTGCAGGCGACAAGCGTACGATAGGTAGGTAGGGTAGATTAGGATTTTTTTAATATACTATCCAAACACGAGTCGAGTCAGATTTTGAATCGAGTCGAAACAGTATCGAGTCGGATTTTGGGTTGAGTTGAGTCGAGTTAATAGGTGACCCAGACTTAACTCGGTTTGAATTTGGATTGGGAGAAGTTTACTTCATTCAGATCAACTCACCCACTCGGTTCAGGTCGAGTTGGGTGAGTCGAGTATGCCGAGTCGACTCATCTCGTGCCCAACTCTACTTCTAAATGAATTGGGAAATTAGGCTTTAGAAGTGTTTTGATATTTTAGGTAATTTCAAATTAGGGTTTAGGTTCTCTTTATCTAGAGCTGGGCATATCTGACCTGATTCAGTGGATCCGACCCGATCAGACCCGATCCCACCTGATCCAGTGGATCCGACTCGTTCCGAACCGAACCGACAACCTGGATCAGTGCGGATCGGGTAGGGCCATTCAGATCCGACATTTTTTCGGATCGAGATCGGGCTGTGGTCAATCCGGACCGATCTGATCCGAAAACCCGATTCGAATGGATCTGAACCAATCCGATCCGACCCGATCCGGAGTAGTTCTTATCAATAATTCTACTTTTTCCTGTAGTATGGTCCACTTGAGCTTTGAATATGCATCAATTTTGGGTTCAAGCACTAAAATGATCTGGAAAAATGAATTGACGGCATGGATAAACCAAATGCATTCACGGTGGGCCCCAACAGAGTTTACTGAGTATAATAAGAAGATATTCGTTGGTGTACCATACACAGCTATATAGCTGTTGCCATATGCTGTAGCTATAGGTACGTGTTGTGCGAAGATGAGCACTGGCACTCCTCGAGCTACGAGTTGTACGAACGGTTCAAAGGAGATCAAAGTTTATGGGTCCCACAGTGATGTATTTATTATATCTACACCGTTCATATAGTTTTGGAGATCATTATAGAGTATTATCTAAAAAATAAATCATATCCAAAGATCATCTGGACTACACCACAAATAGCAGCTGAGAATGATTTTCACCGTTAAACAATTCGTAGAGCCCACCATAACGTTTATTTTCCATCCAATCTGTTCATAAGGTCACAAAGACCTGAATTAAGAGGGAAAATAAATTTCAAATTAATCCAAAACTTCTGTGAGATTGTGACCCCAAAAAGGCTTTCAATGGTAGACGTTCAATCCCCACTGCTTTTTCCAGTGTGGTCTACTTGATAGTTAGATCTATCTTATTTTTCGTCTCAAGCCTTAAAACAAGCTCACCAAATGGATGGACGGTTTGGATATAACATATATCCCACTATCAAACCCACAGAACTACTAACGTCAATACATGCACTTTCATGCCTAACACGTTACAGCTGCAAGCCGTGCATAGCACGTTCACAGCTGTAGCGCCTCAAGCTCTGAGTTGTACGAATGGCTCAAATAAGATCAACATTACATGTGCTCCATAATGATGTATTTATTATATCCATACCTTTTATCCATTTTTCATGATCATTTTAGATCATTTGGAAAACAAAAAGAATCATATCTAAAGCTCAACTGGACCACACCGAAAATAGTAGCGAGGATAATGATTTTCACAGTTAAAACGTCGATTCGAATTGCACCCAACCCGATCCGACTCGATTTCCCTGACCGATCGGACTCGGTTCCAGTCAGGCCAACCATGTGCCGGATCAGTTCGAATCCTATATCCCGGACTCAGTCCCGGATCGGATCGGGTTTAGATCAGCCCAACTAGATTTCGGACCGAATCAGGTTGGACCCAATCCGATCCAACTCGGTCCCAGATCGGATCGGGTTCGGATCAGCCCAACTAGATTTCGGACCGAATCAAGTTGGACCCAATCCAATCTGACTCACTCCGATGCCCACCTCTATCTTTCTCAGTAATGTAATGGAGAAATTATGCACACGTTTTCAATAAATTATTCAAAATTTTCTCTTATTCCTGGTTGACCCAAGAACTCTTCATGTGGATTCAAGCTTTTAATCACCCGAGGAAGATGGTGATATTTTTCCAGTTTTTTATCATCCTTCCCTGCATCAGAATCACATGCATAGTATGGACCGTACAGTACAGTTGATCAATCATGAGGATTAGGCCTTCATCTCCTCATTAGAGTCCACCTCCTTAGGTTAATTTGTGATCGACTACACAGATTGACTGTTGAGAGACTTCAACTGTAGATCCAGCGTCAGATCAATGATCCAACGGTCAGATCGCTTGGGCATGTGATAAGAGCCAACGTTGGATGTAATAAATGGCGGAACATGAGCATCCCTTCTAACAGGTGTTAAGAATGTCATGTTCCGTGGATATGGACCCCGGTCACAATTTTTTAGTAGCTATTTTTTCCTAAAAATGAGCAGTTAAAATTGTCCAACAGACATAACATATATGATGGTCTATCCATGGTTTGGCCGACTGAATCACCAGCCCAAAGCCTGCCAGGTGTCAAGATACGAACTCTTCAATACCTGGCGTATTAAATGTAGCTTTGCTTTTCTCTTACCCTACAATTGATTGGCCACCAACCCAAGAATGGGCCCCAGTCCTCACAGTATCCAAGGACGTCTAGAACCCTGGGAGTCATCTATAAGATCTGGTTTATGCAGTGTGTAAAATGAGCATAGGTCTGAAAAACAACCTTTGATTATGAATCCCTCCTAAAAGTCACTTGAGCTATTTATCCTAGCCAACGGATCGTAGATAACAAATAACGGTGCATATTAATCATAATAACGGTCCAGTCATTTATTTGAAATATACATCATGGGTTCCAACTTTGATTTAAGGTATCACATATCACCTGAAACTAGGCCTAGATCCTAGAGCCAGGCCCGATTGTTTTAAGGGTGCAATTTTATTTATTTATTTATTTATTATTATTATTATTATTTTGAGAATTTTTCTAGATAGCCTATAGGGACATATGCCTGCATATGACCTCAGACAATGATGGGATAGACTGGATGGCTCGCCGGTGCCCATATTTAAGGGCGTGCACCAACAGGACACAAAGTTGTGTGGCGTTCTCACTAGGCCTTGATTCGTTTTTAATGAGGCCCATATGTTGCAATGCTTTACATGTGGACCCTACATATTTAGTTTTTGTCTCAAGTATGGCCCACTAAGTAAACGCTTAGAGGATGCCAATTATGCCCCTTTGCAGTGTATAGAAGCAAACATTGACCATGTGACTTCTTCGAGTGGACTTAGACCCAGTTGGACTCAATCCAGTTCGATATGGCAAGATATGGCAAGTCAACGTTGCGAGTCAGCCTGACTTGAGCTAGTTGGGAAGATTCAGCCCGAATCAGACCAGTGGTGAGTCAACTCACGGCCGAACGAGTCAGGTCAAGTTATAGTCTTTAAATCATCTCAACATGTGCATGTATGCATCATTATGCCAATTTGTGAATAATCTCACTAGGCACATGCGCTAGGTCTGTTTTGTTTGGCCAATTACCCCAGTGATGTATACGAAATGTGTCATACGAAATGGCCAATTAAACTAGGGCTGTTTGTTTGGCCAGTTACCACTGGACAAAATATAAGAATCCTAGTCAAATGTAAATGTTTTTAGAAGACAAGTAAAAAAGTTTATAATTATTGCACTTTATTATAATGTTATTATGAAAATTTAAGGGGAATCATTATCAATATATTTTAATAATAATTTGACATTAAATTAATATAAAAATAACATCCTTATAGTTTTATCACCGGTAATCAAACTAAGGACTCAACATTCAAATGCAATTGCTATTAGAAAAAGACGAAAAAAGTAATTTATAATCATTGTTCATTTTATTACATTTCATAATAATTGGTGAAACCAAAAGACCTAACAAATTACGCATTGTAAACTCCGTAGTGTCGTGAAGTGATCTAGGATCCCAAAAAGTGACTTGATTGACTCCAGGGGGTACTATGATGACAGTAAGCGTACATCAATGAGGGTTACATGCATGAGCGTGGATCCTAGGTACTGATTAATGTTGAAGATTAGGTTTTTATCATCTCATTATAATCCATGTCGTTAGATCTATGATTGACAAAAATGAGATATTGACCATTGAGGAAGATCAACTATAGATGTAGTGTGAGATCAATGATACGATGGTCGAATTGCTTGGGAACCGAATAAGATCCAACGGTTGGATCTAATAAATGGTGGAAGATAAACATCCCCTCTAACAGGTCTTAAGAATGTGTTTGTTCCGTGAACATGGGTTTGGTCACACTTTTTAAGAATCCATTTTCCTCAAGTTTTGAGAAATTAGAAAATGCCCGGCAGACAACTTTGATCACGGTCCATCAATGTTGGGCCCACTGCATCACCCGCGCGCCAGAAACCTACTAGATGTGAAAATACATACTCTTCAATACTTGGCCCATTCTCCATTAAATGTAGCTATTCTTGTCTCTCAGCCTCCAATTTATAGGCCACCCACCCAATTATGGGCCCCACACGGCACATTATCCCTGGGCTGTGGGACCCGAATTGTCTACGGGATGAAATCGGATTGCGTACTGAGTAACTCAGTATGCTCTTATCATACTGAGTAAAATCAGTTGGGCCCACCTTGAATCTATGTGGTCTATCCACACCATCCATCTGTTTTTCCATCTAATTTAAGGGGTTGATCCCAAAATTGATGCATATCTAATGATCAAGTGGATCATACCACAGGAAACAGTGGGGATAATGATTTCCACCGTTGAAACCTTGCTAGCCCCAACAATAATGTTTATTTATCATCCAACCTGTTTATAAGATTGTATAGACATGGATGAAAGGAAAAATAAAATAAAATAAGATTGATCCAAAACTTTCCGTGGCTCCCTAGAAATTTTCAACTGTAGATGTTCAATTCAACTATTTCCTGTGGTGTGGTCCATTTGAACATTTTATATGCTTTGATTTTTTGCTCAAGCACTAAAATTATCTGATAAAATGGATGGACGGAGTGGATAAAATATATAAATTATGGTGGACCTGATAGAGTTTACCCGGTACGCTAAGCGTAGTGAGTCACTCACTACGCAATCCGCTTCCATGATCTGATTTACATAGCAGGTAAAACTCCCATGGTCCCACCATTTGTATGTCAATGCATTCCATCCATATGTGCTAAGAACCCTTATTTTAACTATAAATACAAAATATCAGCCCCATGTAAAACTCCCATTCGACCACCTCAAAGAGAAAAATAAGAATAAAAATTGCATATGCTGCCTTAGTTTTTTAATCAGGATGATTTTTTATTTTTATTTTTTCACATCCTGATGAGTTACACCTGATTAACGGTTGGATAAAAGATAGAAATCATAGCAGGCTCACACAGAAACCTATAGTTGGAATCCTATTCCCATTGTTCCCCTTGATGTTGCCGTCCTTAATTGTGGATCAATCTTATTTTCTACCCAAGGGTTTAGCATTTAGCATGGAACCTGATGGACGGAATGGATGTTACATATACAACACGGTGGTCTCCTCTGAGCTTGAGTGTTTCACCCGCTGCCAAAAATAGGTGCAGTAGATTCTGGTCCGGTTGAAAAGGAGTGTACATTTTCAAATCGTATGGCTCCAGAGCGACATGCACTCTGCCAGCCAGAGACTGCCAGAGAATGCTCTGGCAGAGAGCGACACATTACACGAAGGTGGTTAGAAATTACTCAGAAATAAATTACTTGGCCTAAAAATAATAAAAATTCAACCCTCCAAGGTATTAAATTGCTGGACATTCATTGGATGTTTGGAAATGAAAATATCAATGCTTTTATTTTAAAAACAAAAACCAACAAATCAGAGATTAGGATTGTTTAACCAACCTGATTATTGTAGTGTAACTCAATGAGAGCGGGCGGCAAATTTTGGTCAGTTGATTTGGACGCAATCGATCTATAGCTGGGGGAACAGGAGCTTTGAGTGACAACGTGTGATATATGGGTCTTATATATCCACAGTCCATCCTTTTGTTTTTTTTCCCAATCATTTTAGACAATAGGCCCAAAATAAGGCAGATCCAAGGCTCAAGTTGACTACCACTTGATGTTGAAAACTTTTCAAGGGTTACAGAAGTTTTGGATTGAGCTGATATCAGTGTTTTCTTTTCATCCATGTCTTTGTAAGTTTATGAATAGGTTGGATGGCAAATAAACATCACCGTGTGCCTTAGAAAAGTATCACAGGTGAGAATCATTATTACCACTGGTTCCTATGGTGTGGTTCACTTGAGCATGGAATTTGCCTCATTTTTTGAACTATACTCTAAAATTATAGAGAAAAAAAAAAGGATAAACAGTGTGGATAATACCCATACATCACGGTGGCCGTCCGTTGAAAGCTCCTGCCTGTTCCCAGCTGGAGACGGCCGGGGTATGACGCAATCCTTGTCCAGTTGATTTGGGGTGGCATATCTCCAACAAACGTGATTATTAGAGTGTAACTCAACGAGTGTGGTTGGCAAATCTTGGTCAGTTGAATTGGCGTTAAGATATGCCACGGTATAATTTCCAAGTGCATGTCTATAAAGCGCATCAGCAGCAGCAGTATCAAATAACTCTCTGCATCCAGATATGCCAATAGCCCGCATGCGGTCCCATCATTTACAGAAACGCGTCAGCCTCATTTATAGTACCGGCGGGTCCGGCCGTTTTACGGACCGTCTGCGTTAAATGCACGTGAAATTGCGAGGCTTCTCATTGGTCCACGCCATTTCTTATCGCTCCCGCTCACACAATACGCTAAATTTATCTTCCCATTAGATTGGGTGCTACACAACTTTTAGCGGGTGTAACTTCTCATGGACCCACCATGAATTTTATATTAGATCCTATACAAGGGGTAAGTAAGCTTTCTTGAATCCACGAGAAAAATAAGAAATTTTTTAAGAAGTTCATTAATTGAATGAATGATAAAATTTAGTTTAACACCTTTAAATAAATCTAATCAAATAGTTCTAATAAAACTAGGAAACAAATTCAAAAACTTGCACAAAATTTCTGAGTTCATCAACTTGTCGTTGATCAGTTGAATTGATAGGAGAAATAACAAAAAAGTGTCTAGAGATTTAAATCGAAAATTCTGTGATTTTTGATCTGTCAACTCGATTTGTCAACATGTCGAACTGGATTTCGACCGGTTGATCAGATCTTGCCGACCTATCGAAATAGGCAAAAAATGTCTAGTAAAATTTTGAAATTTCTGGAAATTCTGGTTAAACTCCGACTTGTCGACCACAACGGTCAGCCAATCAAACTATGTTGAATGTGTTTGACCCTTCTTGGCTTCTTTTCTTCGATCTATCTTAGTCATGAATAAATCTGTGACCTGTTCTACATTAGTCCCCTCTACTTCAAAAGAACTCATCTCTCAGTTATTCATTGGATTCGGTGCATGATACTCGTACAGTCCGCAACGTTGAAAGTATGCGAGATTTCCATATCATCCGGAAGATCAACGACATAAGTATTGTCATTGACCTTTCGGAGAATTGGTACCAGTCCAATCTTCTTGTTCTTCAGCTTGTTGTAGGTCCTGGTCGGAAATCTCTCATTGCGTAGATGAACCATAACATTAGCACCCTCCTTGAACACCTTTTGTCATCGATGCTTGTCGTCTTACTCATTGTACTTGTCATTTGAAGCTTGTAACTTGGCTTGCACATCCATATGAATGCCTATGATTTAGTCTATCGTATGTTCTGCTGCAATGCTCATGCATGGGAGCTTGAGCAAAGGGACCAAGGAAAGTGTGTGGCGGGGTACTCGACCATAAATAATTTGGAACAGGGACTTCCTGTCAAGCAGTTCACCATATTGTTGAATGTAGACTCCTCTTAAGACAATGTCAAATCTCGCTACTTTGGCTTGGAATCTGAAATACACCGGATGACAACTTTTGTCTGCTTATTGGTTTGTGGGAGGTAGGCACTATTGAACTGAAGTCGTGTACCGAGCCGATTCCACAAAGTCCGCCGAAAGTATCTAATGTACTTCGTATCACGGTCACAAGTAATGATCTTGGGAAGCCCATGTAACCGCACGACCTCTTTAAAAAATAAATTCACTATATGTGTTGCATCGAGGGTTTTCTTACATGGGATAAAGTGCACACTCTTTAAGAAATGATCTATGACCACGAACACCGAATCTATACTATGTTTTGTTCATAGGAGAATAAGCACAAAGTCCATAAATAAGTCCTCCTAGGGGCCATCAGGCACAAGTAATGGGGTATAGAGGACCGTATTCTGAGACTTCCTCTTGGAGGTCTGATAAATATGATAGCATCGCATCGCTTTACCCACATCACGTACCAATTACAGTAAGTAATATTGTTCCTCAACAAGAGCCCGCATCTTGTCTCACCCAAGGTATCCACTATGCCCACCTCCATGTAGCTCTTAAATAAAATGATCCATTAAAGAACTTTGGAGGATGCATAGTTGATTTCCCTTGACGAGGAAATCATCTTGCATATGTAGGTCATTGGGGTGACCCTCTTGACACCCCATCCATGCATCCTTGAAGTCATCATATTCGGCATATAACTCTTTGAGATAGTCAAAGCTGATCACATCATTACTCATCATAACCAGTAATGACGCACGACAGCTAAGTGCATCGGCTACCTTGTTTTGCTGCCCTAACTTGTGTTTCAGAACGAACGTGAATTCCTGCAAAATAAAAAATAAAAAAAATGACCTATCTAATATGCACACGGTTCACGTTAACCTGACTATTAATAAACTTTAAGGTTTGATGTTTAGTGTAAAGAACAAACTCTCTCTAAATCATATAATGTCGCCAATGTCGTTGTGCTTAAACCACTACGTATAGCTCGAGCTCATATGTCGACCATTTCCTTAAGGCTTCGCTGAGCTTCTCGCTGTAGAAGGCTATCAGTCTACCTTTCTATAATACGACTCCTCAAATTCTGACATACAGTATCACACTTTACCTCAAATAGTTTATCGAAACTGGGAATAATCAAGACCGATGTTATGGATAATTGATGCTTAATTTCAACAAAGTTTGTGTCAGCCTCATTGGTCCACTGAAACGGCCCCTTTTTCATGTAATTTGTAATGGGTGTGACTATAGTACTGAAATTTCATACAAATCAGCGATAGCATGTCATAAACCTGCGGAAACTCCTCACTTCATGAATATTCATCGGAATCGTCCATTCTCTGATGGCTTGCACATTTTCATCATTCATATGGATGCCCATAGACATTACAACAAATCCTTAAAAAATTACACTTCTTTAAGTTAAGGCACAACTTATTAACTACTAGGACATATAACACTTGCCTAAGATGTTCCATGTGCTTTGTCTCACCCTATCTATATATCAAGATATCATCAAAATATACTATCATAAACCAGCCAATGAATGACTTTAACACATGATTCATCACATACATAAAAGTACTCGGTGCGTTTGATAGACTGAATAGCATGACTAACCACTCGTACAACCCTTAATCTTAAATGTCACTTTCCACTCATCATCGAGCTGGATGCGAATTTGATGGTACCTACTCCTAAGATCTAGTTTAGAGAACACCTTGGCACATTTTAGCATATCAAGCATGTCATCCAACCGAGGTATCGTGCACTGATATTTAATGGTAATCTTATTAATTGCCCAATTGTCGACACACACGTGCTAGCTCCCATTCGCATGGGCTTATGCTCTCTTTTAGAAGACCCTTACGGATCAATTCCTTCACCTACCTTGGAGTACCTCACACTCTTTAGGACTCATCTGATAGTGAGGGCGGTTGGGCAAGCCAACATTAGGGATTCTTCAGCTTTCTTTTCACGGTTGTGGGATTCTTCTTCAATTTTCAAATAGTTTTGAATTTTTTTCCAGTGTGTAGTCCTTGGTCTTATTCAGTAACTTCTACCTGTAGTCTTTTCACATCAGAGGCATTTTTGCGATTATAACATCGACTTGGAATGACTCAGGGAGATCAATCTTAAGGGCCTTAATTTTGTTTACAATTAGGTACAATTCTTGGATTTTGTGCGACAATGGTTTATTATCAACCATGTTAAACTCGAAGTACCTGGCTATTAATAACTTGTTGGTACCTTCTTTTTTGATCTTATATTTGAACTTTAGGGTGGTCCAAATTTCTTTTACAGACGTAGTTTGCGTGTATAAATCGTACAAACGATCTGATAGTGTGTTCAGAATGTGTCTACGACATGACAATTCATTTTTAGTGCATTTGTTGCATGTAACAATTTATTTGTGTGTGTCTTTATCAGTTGCTTCGGGTAGTGGTTGAAGATTAAGATCCAAGATGTAGTAAATCTTCAATGCCATAGTAAGAACTTTATCTTATCTTCTCACCTTGTAAAGTTGGTTTCGTCAAACCGATCAAGACGAATCAAATCCTGTTCATTAGTTTGATGGAAGATATGCCTTCAATTTCTATTACAAAAACTGCTTTAGGAATGTTGAGATTTGATAATCTCAAATTCCATATTTATAATTGTTGTAAAATAAAAGGAAATAAGAAACCAAAAATTATAATATTAAGGATAGGTTGAAGCACGTGTGATCACGTTGTCCTTAAAGTGTTATTCAGCACTTCTCAAAATAATTACAACTGCTGACATATTGCAGGCAAATAACTTTCAAGATATGACAAGCCTGTATGTGGTTCTGCATTTAGCATGCATGAAGGAACCAGTGGTGGAACATGTAAACATAGCTTTTCTGGCAGATAAAAATAAAAAAGAAAATTCTCAAATGGAAAGAGAGATAGAAAAATGAAGATTAGCTTTGTTGGATGAAACCACTACACTAGTCTGGCAATCTCAGGTTCATAATGAACCTATTGGCTTGATCAGATAACACTTGGAGCTTGTTGGTTCATAGGAGAGAATGAGTTGATTTGTTTATGTTGATAGAATGAACCAACAAAGCTCTGTTTATATAGGCAAGGTTGGTTGGATGTTTTGGTCCAGAGTCATAAATGTAATAGACCGTTTCTGAGTGTTGGTGAGAAACTAGCCATTTTTTATAGTTTCTAACTGTTTTGCATGTGGGAGACTAGTTGCATGCTAGCCATTTAAACACAGTGGCTAGCCATTTCTAACTATTGGGCTTGCCAAATGTAACATTTTCTACATGGTCTGGTTAATTACTGCATGAGTAGTTACACCAGGCCTCTTAAATGGTTCCACAATGCTTATATGAAGTTGAGAGGTCTCTATCAGACCTCTTACCCATAGCATTCTGAACCCAACCACCTAACCCATCTCTCCTTTCTCTTCGCCACTGTTGCACTGCGACTCGCACCTACCTCATGCAAGGTTGTGAAGGAGCAACCCATTTGTGACATGATGCACACGTACAAAGTACAAAGTGCGCCACTGGCGCCTTTATAGCCATACTACCTCACATGCACATGCCCATGCCCTCACACCGAGTCTGAAACTATACCCGTGCCCGTGTCTGTGCCCGAGCGTGTGTGTTCACAAGCCTTGGTACTCCTTAGTCTCACCAAGCAAATATTAACGTACTCAACACCTTGCTTATTAAGAGGATGTTTTCTTCTCTCCCATTTGATATGAGACTACTTCAAAAGGTGAAAAACCAAGTTATTTCACAAAAAACTAATATGTTTTTTAAACAAAACCATTTTCCATAACAACAATAACTTCTTGTTGGCCGGTATAGGTAACTCACTTGTAGTACAAAATTCACATAATGACTCAACTTTTCATTAACCATTTCATTTATCTTTCACAGGTGTACCGCACCTGATTATCACACACAAATGGTTTTTAAGATATGTCTTCTAGGTTGCAAGGATTAACTAATGAGTGGCTCTGATTTGGTATATACACATGTGTTCTACATATGTAAAAGGAACCAGAACTTACGTAACCAAACCATCTTTGACATCAATATGCCATCTACGTTGGCCATCAGTACTGAGAAAATGTTAACCATACAATGAAGATTGTCTGGAACAAAAATCAGTTAGGGCCACTCATCCGGTGGGCCATGCCTTTAGAATCAATGAAAAGCGGGCGGACTAACTCAACATACACAAAGGTGGCCACTGAGTGAAGTGGAAGAGAAATTGGCAGGAATCCCTGGAATCCCTAGAATCGGGAGCTTTCTTCCGCCCAGGCGATGTCCCGTCCCTAGGGGCAGGATCCATCTAGAAGAGAAACCGGACTGCCCTTCCTCAACATAGAAAATCAAAATGAGGAAGGTCTCTTAAGAGGGAACGATTCTAGCTATAGTCGAACTTTAGTTTATTTGTAGGAAATTTGCCATTTGATTGCTCCCATCAGGATCTTCAAGATATATTTGGAAAGTATGGAAAGCTACAGGACGTGTTCATCCCGGTGCGGCCATCGACCAACACCCCGAGGGGTTTCTCTTTTGTGCGATTCCAATTGAGCAAGATGTAAAATATGCAATGGATTTATTGGATGGGAAAAGGGTTGATGGGAGAAGAGTAACATTAAAGAAAGAAAATCCCAGATTTCCCTAGCTCCCAAGAACTCCTGCAGAGCTAAAAATCCCCCAACCACAGACCTCGGCTACAACATACGCGAAAGCGGTGGCCGGCTCCAACAAGGCAAACATCCAACAGAGAGAACCCAATGACGATTACACCATAGTTGTGAACCAGGGGCAATGGAGAGGAAGAAACAGGAATTGAAACTGGGGCTAATATGATGTGCAACCACAAACGTCTCTGTCCTCTAACTAGTCCAGGCAATTAGAGCATCCAAATTTGCATCTTCATGCATTGACATGGTAAGACTATCAGCAACCAACTTTCTCATGAAACTAAAGACAAGAGCAGAGCTAGAGCTTTTCATCGCAGACAAGGAGCTGCAACAGAAGATGGGATTAATGGCAATCGCTCCATGGTCGCCAACGAAGGAAAGAATAGGAGGGGGGACTTGGGTCCGATTGTTCGGCATCCTACCCCATGCTTGGTTTGAATTGGTCCTGCTGGATCTGGGGAATTTCTTTGGTAAAGTGTTGATGGTAGACTCTATTAGCAGATTCGGGCTATTCCAAGGTTTTACCTGGTTCAAGGTCCAACTACATCCTAGGGTGGATCTGCAGAAAGTCCTGAGATTAGTCGTGGATGGCCATCAGTTTCCAGTGCACGCAGTCATTGAGTCAGAGCTGAGGGTAGGAGACAGGGAGAGTGACCCAGGTACTGCCAACTCGACCTACAAAAACACTTGCAGCATGAAGCAATGGGTTGAGGAACAGTTTAGGGCCATTTGCCCTACGTCTGGCAGTGGATTTAAGGGGCTCTAATAAGGGGAAACAGAGGACCCTAACCGATGTAGCCAAGGTGTTTGTAGTAATGAGCCAGAGAATCAGTTTATCCAGGAGCCTGTATTGCTCCTCACTGGCGGATGCAGGGAGAGGAGTTCTACCATCCCCACTACGGATAAGAGCAAGAATGGAATAGAAAACCAGGACACAGGGTCCTGCTCTCTCAGGCAGTCGGTGGTAGTCTTTGATGGGATCGAGATGGGCGTGGCAGATGCCCAGTTTAAAGAGGATTAAGCCTTGCCAGTAAATCCTATTTCAGCATATAACTAGTGGGAATGTTTTCCCTAGCAAGTGCCTCCTCTGTTAGACTACCCAGGTCGCAGTGCTTAGGAAGCTCTGAGCAAACAATAGTTGTTCCAGGGGCTGTCTATGGGCCGAAATACACACAAGGTGAGTAAATCAATATTGAAATCTTCTATCTATGGAGCAGCATTGTGGCGCAGAAAATCGCTAGATAGTCCATTTCAAAAGGCTGACGGTGGACAAATCTGATCTAAATCGGTTGGGGACCACCCCATCTCCAACTCTTGGGGAGGACCTAGTGAGGAAGTCCGTTCCCCGGCATCATCAAACTACTCAGAAGAGTGTTCATCCCCCAGATCTCCTTGCACCACTTTCCCTATAGCAGTGAACCTACCAACTAGCGGTAGGGGAATAGTGGTGGATCTGTCTCTATACTTCTCCCAATCAGGGGAGGAAATGGAGGAGACCAGCTCCCTTCTGGACCAGGTAGCGGGGAGGTCCAAGATCTAGCCCACATTATCAGAGGATCAGTGGTTGGGGAAAAATGTGGAGGAGATTCAGGAGTTAGTGCAGAATCAGGTAACGCTCCATGAGTAAGATACTCCTAGGAGGAGAACAACAGCTAGTCCCTCCCAAAGAAGAAAGGAGCTAAGAGGGTCTCTAAAAATCCCCTAAGCACAATCTTTAGGGACGAATGATTATCCAGGCTGAGAAGCTTGCAGAGAAGGGCCGTTGCAAACGCTACCTCCCATGTTGGATAAGGTGTTAGTGTGGACTGCTCGAGGGGTAGGTAATCAGCCTACCATCAGGTCGCTGAAGAGGCTAATCAAGGAACAGAACCCGTGGATTGTGGTAATCCTGAAACCAATGGTCAGGGAGTCTAAGAGAGTGTAGATTGGCCTCCATCTCGGCTTCCATTCATCCTTCTCAAACGTGGAAGATGGCGATAAGATATGGATATTTTGTAAATATCAGTCGACCATTACAGGGGTATCCAATATGAATCAAATGATCTCCCTGACCATGCATTTTCAGTAGAGCACTAGTCCCATAATGCTGTCTGTGGTCTATGCTGGATGTATGAGAATCCAGTGGAGAGCCTTGTGGGAGGATATGGCCGCTTTGTCCAGGTCAGTGCAGGGTCCCTGGGCACTGAGTGGAGACTGCAATGTAGTCATAGATGTATCTGAAAGTCATTGCAGGAGAAGCATTGACAGCGGGAGCTCACGCGAATTTGTGGAGGCCATCAACAACGCGGGTCTCCTTGACACTTGTTTCCTAGGAAACAAGTATAGTTGGTCGAACAACCAGGTTGACACTACCAGGGTGTGGGCTAGGCTGGATCGCGTGCTGATGAACGAGGCTTGAAATAGCATCTTTCTCTCATTCCAGGTAAACCATCTCCCTCGCCATAACTCTAACCATGTGCCCATGTTGTTGGTATTTCCCAGACAGCATTTTCTAGGTCCGAAACCGTTCCGATTCCAACAGATGTGGTTCCATCATGACGTTTTTCTTCCACTGGTTAAAGTAGCCTGGGCCATGGAAGAAGACCCCCATCCCATGCTCAACCTCCTCACCAAACTGAAGACAGTCAAGGCTTAGTTGAAGTGCTAGAACAAGGCTGAATTCGGGAACATTTTCAAGGCAGTCCAGCAAGCCGAGAAGTCCTTGATAGATCTGGAAGAGAAAATTCAACAAGAAGAGGGCCTGGTGGTGGATGGGAGTCCTTTCCAGCGTGATCTCCTAGAGGTTAGAGTTACGCCCTCCCGATTGGAACTCATGGAAGAAACATTCTGGAAGCAGAAAGCCATAAATAATGGGCAAGAGGAGGGTGACAGAAACATTGGTTTCTTCTATGCGTCAGCGATTGAGAAAGCCAAGAGAGCAATTATTAATTCCATTAGGCCGGATTCGAGGTTGACAGTGGAGATGCAAGTGGAAATCAAGAACGAGGTAATCAAATTTTTTCACCACCTTTTCTCTGCAGGCGCGGTTAAGCAGAGGGAAGAGATCCTTGACTCCATTCCAAACTTGGTATCAGTATAGGATAATGCTCAGCTGATGGTTCCGTCATTGCTTCTTGAAGTTTAAAAGGCCATCATTTCCATTCCAAGGGATGGAACAGCAGGGCCGGACGGATTTTCCGGTGCGTTCTTCACAGGCTACTGGGAGATCGTAGGTCAGGACCTGCTTAGAGCTATTATCTTCTTGTTCGAGGGAGGTTCGATGCCTAGGGCCTTCACATCTTCCCTGATCTCTCTCATTCCCAAGACTGCAGCGCCTAAGCGTTTTTCAGATTTCAAGCCCATAAGCCTCTACAACGTGGTATATAAGATCTTCTCCAAAATTATTGCAAATAGGTTGAGTAACTTGCTGCCCTCGCTGATTTCCCTGGAGCAAGGGGCTTTCGTCCAAGGTCGATCGATCTCAGAAAACATCACCCTATTCTAAGAGTTGCTTAGGGAGATGAACAGAAAAGTTAGGGGTGAGAACATTGTGGTTAAGCTTGACATGGAAAAAGCATATGATAGAGTGGAGTGGCTTTTCCCAAAAAGGGTGCTGGGGCGTTTTGACTTCTCTGATCCATGGATTAAGCTCGTGGAGCGTTGTTGGAACAATTGTTGGTTCTCAGTGCTGGTTAATGGGGAGGTTGGGGGTTATTTTAAATCCACCCACGGGCTTCGCCAAGGTGACCCGCTGTCCCCTAGCTTGTTCATTTTAGCTTCAAAGGTGCTTAGGAGAGGATTAAAAAAAAAGTGGATTCAGGCTCATGTCTTCCATTCAAAGGGCATCGCGACAACTTAGTGGTGTCCCACCTCCTTTTCGCAGATGACACACTGTTATTCCTCAATAGGAGCCTCTGATACATCCAAGCTACCAAGCATTTCCTAGATGATTATCAGCGGGTGTCGGGCCAAAAAGTTAATTTCCATAAGAGTGTCTTCCTCTGCGTTGAAAACATGGTTGCTTCCAGGGCCACTGAAATTCAAAGGGAATTGGGTATGGTTAGAACATTGGAGAGCATCACATATTTGGGGGTCCCGATATCAGCGGGAAGGAGGAAAAAAGAATCTTTTCAGAGGCTAGTTGACAGGGCGGAAGGTCGCATCAAAGGGTGGTAGGCGCGGTGCCTTTTAATGGAGGGCAGGGTCACACTGGTGAAACATGTGCTGGCTAGCATTCCAGTGCACATGCTGGAGGGGACGCATATTCCAGTGGGGGTCTTGAAGCCTTGGAAAGTCGTTTCCCTGATTTCCTTTGGGGTTGGACGGAAGGCAGGAAAAAACTTCACTGGAAAAGTTGGCGGCAAATAACAGTTCCAAAGCTTGAAGGGGGTTGGGCATCAAGAGCCTCTCCGATGTCATGATCACTTTTTGTCTCAAGATGGCCTGGGCTATGAAATTCAAAGTAGGCAGTGGGTTGTGGAGCTCTTTTATGCAAGCTAGGTATAACCATGACCTCCAATGTGATGGATAGTCTTAACTTTCATCATCCATCTCTCTGCTGTGGAGGAGAATCAGAAGCCTCTTTCCGATCCTGGGGGAAAAGACTCAGTGGCAGATTGGTGAAAGAAACTTGAACCTATGGCGAGCCAACTGGACTGGCTTGGGCCCTCTCAAAGGCAAGGTGATGAGCCACATTACTCCTATCCCCCAAAACCTTAAAGTGAAGGATTTCCTAGGCAGGATGGGCCCTCTTCCTCCTTCAGCCGTGTTCTTTATTCTATCCCAATAAGATATCGACTCCATCTTCCAAGGAGGGCACTGCTCGTTAGAGGGTCCAGATAATCCTATCTGGCTGCCGGATCCCACAGGCAAGTTCTCTGTTTCATCGGCATGGGAGATCAGTAGATTGTGTAGGCCTCGCACGTCTTGGGGAGCTAAGATCTGGAATGTGAAGATCCCTTCAAAAATCTCAATGCTGGTGTGGAGGATTACCAGGGGGTGGTGCCAGTTGACGTGGCTATTCAAACCCGCGGGATTCAGCTTGCGTCCCAGTGCAGCTGCTGTGTAGAGGATCAGCGGTAGAGGCAGGGGCCTATAGTGGAGACTTCAAAACACCTGTTTATGCATAGTGTCAGGGTGAGCACGGTCTAGGCCCATTTCATCCCGATCTTTGGCATTTAGCTGAGTTACAATCAATCGGTGAAGGATAGGCTGACCCACTGGTGGGGTTCCCGTTCAGCGCATGAGCCTTCTGCCCCAATAAAGAATCTAGTGCCCTATTTTCTTCTTTGGGAGTTGTGGAAAGGCAGAAATGCTTTGAGATTAGACGACACATTGGTGAATGTGGGAATTCTCATCTCACGCATAAGTGGCTAGATTCAGTGCATAGTGAATAGATAAGGTGCTCCTCGGTATCGCGCAAACATGTCCAGCAGGGCCCTTGCTGCAATAGGGATTCCAATGCAACCCCAGCAAAGACGGCCTACCCAGGTGGTGATGTGGAGGAAGCCTCCGGTTAGCTAGGTGAAGCTAAACATTATTAGGTCTTCTAAGGTAAACCCGAGTGTGGCAGGTGGTGGGGGTGTATGCAGAGGAGATAAGGGAGGTTTCTGCTTCAGATTCTATGTAGGTTATGACTTCGCCTCCAACACGAGGGCGGAACTTCGAGTAGTTCACAACGGCCTTGTGCATTGCATCCAGCATGGCATCACAAATATCTTAGTAGAATCTGACTCTCTTCTGGTGGTGAATTTCCTTTCGGGGTTATCCTGCCTAGGTTGGAAATAGAAGTATTAGGTAGACAGAATTAGGAACATTAGCCTTATTAGCCATGTAAAGTTTGTCCATATTTGTAGAGAGGGTAATGGGCCAGTGGATGCGATAGCCAAAATGGGCAGTGAGAAGCAAGGGTCGGCCCTGCTTTTAGCCCAAGCCGACCTTCCTCCAGTGGTCAGGGGCCCCCTTTTCCTTGACAGAGTGGGAATAGGGGCCATTAGGAGGGAGGATTGGGAGCTAGTGCTCCCTATTTTGTCAGCTTTTTCTAGCCCTATGATTGTCGTTTTATGTCCTTACAATAGGCTCCCCCTACGCTTTTGTTAGGGGAGGTCCGAACTTAAGATGCCAATTTGTTAGCTTTGTAAATCCCTTTTGCTCTTATGAAATGAATAAATCTGTTATGAAAAAAAAAAAAAAAAAACCCATATGCGATAAGTTCACACGAGCAAGTGTACCTAGCATCCTAGATTTTATATTGTGAAAATGCCGTATGGGTGAGAGGTTTGCAGTAATACCGATGTATCGCCATTAAGTATAGGATCATCTTTCAATCGCACATCACTTTGGATGGGACATATGTGATGGGCCATAGCTTAAAAACTATATATATATATATATATATATATATATATATATATATATATATATATATATATATATATATATATATATTAGAGTATAATTCTTCCATCAAAGGGTCTCCTTGGAACGATAAAAGGGTTGAAATAGGTATCCTCCATCCGCAGTGAAGTCCACCACATAAATAGTTTGGATGAACAAAAAGGTATGGATCAACTATTGATGCAAGGAAGAGCGTGAACGGATAATAAGAAAGATTATTGTCTTCTTCAAGTGATAAAAACCTTGATTTCACACGATGTTTTCTTAAATCCATGGGAAAAAAAATCAAAATTTTATTAATCGATAATTATCTAATGTGTATGCATAAAATTATAACATTAATAAAGAAAAAAATTTAAAAAAATCGTAATTACTAAAAATAGCAAAATTGTAACTCTAATAAGAGTCTTAATTCTAGTAAAACTCTTTCGAAGCCTAATTTCTAAAAATAAAAATTCCAAATAAACTTTTGTTATAAGAGTCCTAACATGATTACAAGCTATTTCTCTAAAAAAAAAAAAAAAAAAAAAAAAAAAACAGAGAGAGAGAGAGAGGGAAATCTAAAAATCTCTAAAAATAAGAAAATACTATAGAAATCCGTATTACTAAAAATTGTAAATTTTTTCTTTCTAAAATTTCATTTTTAATCTGAAAATGATTTTTTTATGGAAAAACAAAAAGACGCGACCACTTGTGGGTCGGTTCACCTCAGATGACCCGTTATAGTAAAGATTGATAGGTTGTGCCCCCCTAACGATACTTAGATCAAAAGTTATGACCGATTTAGGGTTCACCTTCTTTTAGTCCAACCATGCTAGGAATGGAACTATGCCACGTCTTACATAAGACCCCTCCTCTTGGAAAAAAAACTCATCCTCGAGTTATCTAATGAACTTGGCTCATGATATTCAAATAATTTCTTACGTCGATGTTTATAAGCCTTTTCCTTGTATTTTGCATTAGGCTCTTGAGCTAACACAACACATTTATCCATGCTCTCCTTGACTTGACTCATATGGATTAGTTCATCCACTTGTGCCTGTAAGATCTCATACTCTTTATGATAATGTGTGCAATTAGACAAACTTACCCCAAAGACAAGATCAATGTGAGACCTGTATCCTAGACCGTACCGTTCCATAGGCTTTTGCAGTCCTCCCGGTCGAATTCTAGCAACCCCGACCTGTATTCGACGTTTGCATGTGATCCTAAGCTGAGTCATGCATACCAAAGTCGACTCGATCTGAAACTTATACCTTAGCGACCGCGCTATTGCCACGGTTCCAACGCCGTAACTCGCGCACCGATCTGAAACCCGGGCCAAGAGATGTGGGCCCACGTTTAGTTCGAGAAAAATATCGCGCATTGCAATTTTGAGAGGATCTCTATGAAATGTCACTTCAATCCATCAATCAAGTACAAGCAACCCAACCCATCCCTCTCTTACACAACCTTACCTAAAGTCAACTTCCCCTTATAATAAAGTACACACCCATCACTCCCCATCACCCCATCACCTCTCACCCATCCATTATCAATCCATCAGTCCTCTCTCTCATTTCTCTCTCATTCCAAGCAACCCAAGGAGAGATCCAACGTCCAAGCCCTCCGAAAGAGAGCTAGGTGTGGCCCACTTCCTACCCCCCTCAATCCTCACCATCCAACCCTTAGATCATCATCTCCACCATTGAAGGAGCTTCTTAGGAGCCTTGGAGCCCTAGGGAGGAAGAAGGAAAGGTGGTTGACCAACGTTGATTTTCTATTAGAAGGCCTACTTGTGATGGGACCATTTTTATGTATGTATTGTGATCATGGAGGGCCCATAATGGCGAGGTCCCTCCATCACCATTCGATCTCTCCTTTTTCTCTCTCTCTCTTTTCTTCTTTTTTTTTGTATGGTAATGATGATGATGAAGTGTGTGGCCCACCATGATATTTACATCCAAGCCGTCTACCGGTGGACCCCATCCATATGGAACACACCATGAGGTTTATATGTCATCCCAACCGTCTATCTAGGATGTGGCCTACCCCACATGTGTGGGTGGGGCCCTCCTTGATGTATTTATTCTAATCCACTCCGTTCATTCATCCAAAATGGTGTGGCCCACCATGATTTATGTATTTTATTGACGCCACCCATCTGTTTTATCTAGGCCATTCAATGAGCCTGGACGATGAGAAAACACAAATATCATACTGATCCAATACTGTTGGGCCACGTCCATGTGGGACCCACCTTGATGGAATATTCACACCGTCCGTTCAGCGTCCCTGGACGCTGGATGTGACATAGAGACGTGTGAGGTGATGGTGGGGTGTGGACAATAGTGAAGTGTAAATTGACATGGGGTGCGGCTAACGGTGAAGTGTAAACTGGCAGTGGGGTGTACTCGCCAACTGCATCAGGGTAAAAAAAAAAGAAGAAGAAGAAGAAAAAAATATAAATAATAAAATATTTTATAAGAGGGGTAGCCCATTATGTGGGACCCACCTCTTTTTTCTTTTTTAAGCTGCAATGTGCAACAGCATTTGCTGACAGCAGGGTCCGTGGGACCCATTCACGTCGTCCATCCATTAGATGGGCCACACCTCACGCATGTGATGCATCCACCGTCCAAGGACGGTGGGACCCATCCCACGTGTGGGGATACCCCCTGAAGCATGTAACTGTCTAGGCCCTGGACGTTAGATATATTTTATATATATATATGATATTATATTATATTATATTATATATTAGATACATGATATGGTGGGCCCTACATGGGACCCACCTTTGCTCTCCTTAATAGTAGCCAAGCTGCACGTACCACAGCTATATAGCTGCTCTATTGACGTCAGTAGGTCTGTGGACCTGCTTGAGCTATGCGGACGTCACCACTAGCGGCTGTACAGACGGCAGCAAGATCTGTGGGTCCCACCTGTTTCATCCACGCCATCTATTCATGGGACCCATCATGTTGCATGTGTTGTATCCATACCGTCCAACCATTTGTGAGATCATTTTATGGCATGGGAAAATGAGTGAAGTTAGATCTAAAGTTCAAGTGAAGTCAGATCCATACCGTCCAACCATTTGTGATATACATGAGGCCCATTGCGTGGCCCAATCTGATATACATAAAGCCCATTGGTGCGGCCCATCATGATGTATTTTGGCTCATGGACAGGGCCCACCCGTTTGTATTGTTAGGCCCATGTAATGAGGCACACTTAATATATGAGGCTTAGTATTGAGGCCCATATGATATATTTGAGGCCCAGGTGCAAGGCCCACCTGCTGTGTATTCGAGGCCCGATATGATGTATGTTGGCCCATATGACGAGGCCGATGTAATGTAAATGAGGCCCATCATGATTGTATGTGATGCCACGGGCCCACTATATGTTTGGCCCTATGTAGCCCACTCCTTGGGAGCAATGTTGGTTAGATATCCACATTGATGGACAATAATGGTTTGATATCCACATTATGACCTTCCCTCAGGCCCATTCTCATAATTCTCTTGTGGGTTAACCTAGATTAGTGGGCCCTATTCACCATAAACGGATGGTTTCATGTTATCGGATTTGATATAACCCCGGCCGAGGGCCGATCCTTATATTATGGTTGATCGATTGTTCTTCTATGGACCTTGCCTTGTTTACATGCTGATTATCGGTGTCGATTATCGATGCTGATTATCGGTGCCGATTATCGAGGCCAATTCCGTTTGGTCGAGGCCAATTCCTTTTAACGAGGCCGATTCCATTGTTGAGGCCGATTCTATTTGACAAGGCCGATTCCGTTTCTCGATTCTGATCATCGAGGCCGATTTCGTTTGATCAAGGCTAATTTCGTTTGGTCGAGGCCGATTCCATTGTTGAGGCCAATTCCGTTTATCAACGCCGGTTCCGATTATCGAGGCCGATTCCAATTGTTGAAGCCGATCATCGAGGTTAATTCTAATTATCGAGGTCGATTCCGATTGTTGAGGCCTAATGTAATGTATATAAGGCTCATGGGATGTGGCCCTTTGTGATGCATAATGAACCCATGTGAGAGGCCCATTGTGATGTGCTTGGGGCCCATGTGTTGTGGCCCATTGTAATGTATTCGAGGCCCATGGGATGTGGCCCATGTGATGTGTGTTAGGCCCATGTGACACCCCCCATTATAATTGTATGAGGCCCATTGTGGTGTATTTGAGGGCCAGACTATGGAGCCCATTGTGATGTATGTTAGGCCCATGTAAAAGGCCCACCGTGATGTGTATTAAGCTCTTGAGTGAGGACCGTTGTGTTGTATTTTTGGCCCTCGTGTGAGGCCATGGGTCTACTATATGTTAGGCTCTATGTGGGCCATTCCTTGGGGGCAATGTTGGTTAAATGTCCACGTTGTCGACGTCGATTATTGATGCCGGTTACTGATACCGATTATGAGTATGTGACAGTATAACATCATGATACATGCTCATACACATCATCTACATGTTTATTATGAGATGTGGTTGACCATTGCATATGACATTGGGCAGGTTGTTATGACACTTCCAGATATGCGAAGGTTATCTCACATGAGCGCACGATATGCGCAGGATTGATGCATGATTGGATTGTATCACTCATGCACCTTGCATTGTGTGTTGTGATTACTACATGCCCTAGTGACATCAGGGCCGTAGCCTCCATAGGCATATCATGGATGGCCAGATGGAACACCGAAAATTTGTTATTAGTATTGGGCTGTCATAGATGGCCCTAGGTGAAAATCTCTAAACCCTCTTGGCACCAGAGGACGCTCCAATGTCGAGACTGAGTGGATACATGAGCGCCCGAGTGCCGAATATTAGGAGGTCGCCTCTCCCACTGTATCATGGTTGGTTGGCAGGGAATGTGGCCTTACCCGCATGAAGGAGTAGACATATCTAGGCTGAGTCAACCAGCTCCTAAATGGGTCCGCTATCGATGAGCCAGGTAGGCATTGGTATACTGCTGGCAGACGGGTAGTGAGGTCTTTTCCACTCGCTGGGCTACGCGACCTGTAGGGGCGATAGCCAGTTTGGAGTGTACTAGACCCTGGTGATGATCCTAGAGATGTACAATACTGATATGTGGACTTATTGAGTATGAGTTGCATACTGATTCATTTATTCATTCACTATCCACTTGGGCTATGGTGCGTAATTGTTTGTTACGTGTACCTTTGCAATGTCTAGGATTTCGGTTAGGGTGCACTACTAACCTGAGATCAGGAGTTTACCACATTAAGTCTGACTATCCAAATTTAGGTATGGGACTGGTTTGGATAGAAGTCCCTTATGGTGGACCCCGTAGCCTCCGATACTATGTACTATTATCCCGACTTCACACTCCAGCTTAGTCATTTCATTCGCATCGTATATTACATTACATCCGCAGGCACATGGCATTTTTGGTTGCTATGTTTCTGCACTTATATAATCTAAACAGACTTAGCAGGATTTGCATATTGCATTGTATCCTCGACATCTGATATTTGACTCTCTATGACTCCTCATTTGCATAGCTGATCTGTATTGTGCACTCTAATATTGTATGATTTATAGACTTGCAGTATTTTTGCTTACTTTGATATCGTAGGATTCATGATCTTGCCAGTAATTCCGATATTGTATGATTAAGGCATTGTATTGAATACTTGGCACTTATCTTGTGCACACACTTACACCACCATCTAAGCTTTCTATAAGCTTATGCACGATAGATGCATGCAGGTGGCATTAGGTTGCAGCAGCGTCGAGCTTGGAGCGTGCAACTGACTTTTGGAGCTTTAATTTTCGATATATGTATTTTTCTTTCAGCATTATATTCAAATATTTATATTAGTGGATATGTGATGATGATGTTGCCTTTATGATTTAGGTAAACTTGTGGTTATGCTTCTTATGAGACAAATGTACATTGGAAAATCCTCCTTGTAAGATTCTAAGATCGGAATCTGTCGTATGCGCGCTGGGAGTCGAGAATGGGGTACTATAGAGGCTGTTGGCACCAGATTCGGCGATCGAAAATTTTGTAAGTCCGGTTTCCGAGTTTGGGCCGTGACAATCAATGTGGTTTTGTATATCTTGCATAAGAGGTAACTTCTTAGGAAGTTAATCGAGCATGATCACATTGAACTCCTGCAACACTTATTTCAAATCTTTTGAGATGTTTACAGGCTCCACATCTTTGCCCTTTTCAACTAATATATCTATATCTCCCTTATCCTTAGATTGTTTGATGAAATTTTATTTGGTTACAAAAGATTGTCCCATCATTTTAGAAGTTTTAGGGTTGGTTCTTCATTACCATAAGGGTGAGGATAATCTTTTTACCGTTTTTAAGAAATATAAATACATTATCCAGGTCTTTATGCATAACATCAATATTATATTGACATGGTCAACCAAGTAAAATGTGACAAGCTTATATGTTAACTATGTCACCCATTACTTCGTCCTTATAATATTTATCAATGGAAAATTGATTTACAACATCTTTCAATTACCTCTATTTTGTTTCTCCTTAATATATCCAATCATGTATGGTTATTGATACTTTTTTTTTATTTTCAATTACAACTTTTCCATCATTATTTTCGATACGATATTTTCATTGCTCTTGACATTGATGATTATAGTACAAACTTTTTAGTTCATAGTGTATCTCAATTGAAGGATGTTGTGCCACTTTAAATCTCGCTCTACTTTTATTGTGTACAATGGCTTTCTTACGATCAAAGTAATGATATACGATTTGCCATTATCGGGTAGTAACCTTCGATTCATTTCTAGTATAACATTATGAACGATATGACCGCAAGCCCCATCGCCGATCTCATATTGTTTATTATTACAAACATGGACTTATCTTACACCTTTTGTTAAATGGTTAATTATTGCCTGCAGCCCTCGCATAGTGTGTTGATTCTCCATATGGAAAGATTCAAGTACCATTATTTTTATGGGATTATTCCTTTGGCATATATTATAAAATAATCTGTAAAAATAGGTGGACAACACGGATCAAGCACATACATCATGTTGGGGCCCATAGGAACCGACCACCAGCCATTGGCTGGTCGGATTTGCTACTACGTCTTCCACCAGCCCGGTGGCTGGTGGTCGATACTCTACAGACCCCACCATGATGTATGTGTTTCATCCACTCCGTTCATCCATTTTCACGCATCATTTCAGGGCTTTATACAAAAATAAAAAATAAAAAATGGAAGGGATATCAATCTCATGTGGACCACACCACAGGAAAACAATAGTTATTGGATATCCACCGTTTAAATTCTCTTAAGGCCCACTGTACTGTTTATTTGACATCCAATCTGTTGATCAGGTCTTACCGGCCCACATGAAGGGAAAAAGCAAAAATCAGCTTGATCCAAAACTTTTACGGCCTTCAAAAGGTTTTTAATGGTCTACGCTCATTCAACACTGTTTCTTGTAATGTGGTCCACCTGAGATTGGGATATACTTAAATTTTAGCATATGTTATTAAATGATCTGAAAAAACAGGTGGACGGCACATACATCATGGTGGGGCCACTGAGAACCGACCGGCTGGTGGCAGGGGGAGTAACCAATCCGTTTCCCCAGGATTGTAATTGTGTCACGTCATACTTCAACAGTGATCATGATATATTCTACCGAAACGTCCCTGCGATGGTTTGTTTTCTACCAACGGTTAAAGACAGAGACTAAGCTGTCCACGTGATCTCCACCGTACATTGACATGCCGGCCAATGATATTTCCGGACATGGGACTAAATGGCAATGGGCATTGGGGCCTGTGATGACAAGTTCTCCACGTGCTTCAACCTCGACAGGATCCTCTTTCTTTATAGCTCGGTGGGGCCCACTGCAGCCACTCTCCCTCTGCTGTTCTACCCCGTGAAAAAGAATCAGATTAAGTAATTGACGGTCTGCACCATCCAGATCATGTGTTTGATCTCTAACGGCGGTCCATCAATGGAGATTTTTAATCAATGGACACGGAAGAAATTGCACTAAGGGCTTGTTTGGACTGGCGGACTCGGTGGTATTAAGATGGATTCTGTGGGATTGGATAGTCAAATCCACCACAGTCTGTATTGCAAGCTGTTTGGGTGGGGAGGTATTGCGATGTATTGAGAAGATCACTGGATTTCGACATATAAGATGAGGGATTCTCATATCTTGCGCTGGATGCTGATGCCGATCCCTTCTCATATTAAAGAACTCATCCTCCTTGTATCCGCTGGCAGAGTATCTCTATCTATACTCATGCATGGAGCCTTTACATGTTTGGGATGTATACACATCAATCCAGACCATCCAAATAGTTGGCTCCACTACAGATTAGATATCCATACAAAATTACATCGATTGAATAAACAGAACATCTAATTACTCTATTCTAATTTTGGATCATAGAACTTTTTATCCTAATTATCCATTATCTGGTTGGGTTTTTTTTATTGTTCTTCTTTTTTCTAATTTTATTAGTCGATTTTTTCCGACTTTGATGATGCAAGTTGCGAAATTTGTCTAAAATTCGAGGATTTCGAGGTGGGCTTCTTTTTTTTTTTCTTTTTCTGGCTGTTTGTTGGAATTTTTTTTTTTCTATTTTAGATGATGGGTATTTCTTCTTTCCTTCTTTTCTTAATTGGATTCTCAGCTTCATTGTAGCAGGCCATGAAATTCGCCCTGAAATTGAGGCTTTCTGAGGTGGGATTTGTCTATGAATTTGATCTGAGCCAAGAAGAAGATGGTAGATGTTGAAAATTTTTATGGGATTGCATGCAATCCCACCCCCGGCCAAATGGAAACCAATTTTGCATCGCTGGATATACCAGCCATCCCAAACAAGCATGAATATTGGCCATGGGATATACCAATCCCATGGGATTGGCACCAATCCACTGATGCAGCTATCATTACCTTGAAATTACTGCCATCCACCCTAATACCATCCAATCCCTTCCAATTCGCCCGTCCAAACACGCCTTAAAGCTATACAAAAACAATCGCTCATTGCTGATTGAGAGAGAGCTTAGCATTGATTAGTAGAAACAGCCTTTTGCTGCTAAAAGCTAAACTTAGGGCCTCTTTGGATACCACCAAATGAGGTACGTTTTCTACTAACAGTAAATGAGTACCTTATTTAAAATAAGCTTGTTTTAAGATCCATTATAAGTAACTTTTTCACTTAAAGGTAATTAATCACTTCAGCTTAATAAATAGAAACCAAAATAAGTTACCCAAGACATAAGTAGCTTATGTTAAGTAACTTATTGTCCAAACGCCACTTAGGACTCTCAGTGACTCAGACCTGGGGTTGACTACTGTTTCGGCTAATCCTATTAAAAATTCCCATTCTGCTTGGCCTGACCACGGACCGTTTACAGCCCTACTTCTACTTCAATAAAGGAACTCCGATTCTGGTTTCGTCATGCTTCTCTATTCCTATCCATTTTAGGGTTGTCATGGTTCTCTATTCATGGCCCATAAATTTTGTATGGAGCCCGCACAATTTTCTTGGACATTTTTATCTTTTAAAAAAGGTATCAGGTGGTGTGGAATATCTGGGTTTCGATTAAAATAAAAATAAAAATTAGGGCTATACATGAGCCAAGCTAGCTTGAAAAGTTCATTTGGCTTGGCTTGATCTAGCTCGACTCGACTCGAACGACGATTTAAAGCAAGCCAAGCTTCATATGACCTAGTTCATTTTGAAAACGAGCCGAGCTCAAACATAGTGGAGCTTGACTCGACTCGACTTGAACATGGCTCAGCTAGGGTCGACTCGAATATCTATATATATATATATATATATATATATATATATATATATATATATATATATATATATATATATATATAATTAAAACTTAAACCCTACCCAACCCGTCCATCCCTTTCTTACTTTTTTCCTTCCTTACCCGTCTCTCTCTCTCTCTCTCTCTCTCTCTCTCTCTCTCTCTCTCTCTCTCCACTCGGCCACTCACTCGAGCTTGACTTAGCGTTTGTCTAACTTGTCTCAGTTGTATGGCCTGCACTCGCCCGAGTTCTCTCCTCTCTCTCTCTTAGCACCAACAACAAAATACCCTCTATGGCTCTATCTAATATTATATATATTATTAATTGAATATTTTGTTTGGGGGTTGGGTCAGTTGGGTCAGGTAGCTGGGTTGAGTCAGGTGTAGGTTAGGTCGGGTTGCTGGGTCGAATTAAGTGTAAGTTGGATGCTGGGTTGGGTTGGGTTAGGAACAACCTCAACTCGACTTGATCCACTAGCTCATAATGAGCTCGACTCAATAGGTTTGGCAAACAAGCCAAGCTCCAATGGTAAGTTCGAGGCCAAGCTCGAGCTCGATCCTAAGGAGAGCACAAACGAGCCAAGACAAGTGTCATGCCCCAGACTCGGCAACCGGACTCACAAAGAACCCGATAGCTGGTTCTGAACACAACAGCCTCCGTATTACCCCATTCTCAGCTCCTGAGACAGGTTCCGATCCTAGGATCCTATAAAGAGGATTTCCATAACAGTATAAGGAAATCCTCCTTGTAAGATCATAGGATCGGAACCTGTCTCAGGAATCGAGAATGGGGTAATACAGAGGCTGTTGCGGTCAAAACTGGCTATCGGGTTCTTTGTGAGTCCGGTTGCCGAGTCTGGGGCATGACAGGAGTAGTTCAAATTCTTAGTGGATTTTGTGATGTGTGCCTTTTGTTATTCTCAGATATACTTGCTGTGATCTTGGGTATGCTCGTATTGGAATGATCATACTGTTATGAAAATCCTCCTTGTAGGATCCCAAAATCAGAACCTGCCTCAAGAGCCGAGAATAGGGTACTATGGAGGCTGTTGCGGCCAGAACCGGCCATCGAGCTCCTTGTGAGTTCGGTTACCGAGTCTGGGGCGTGACAACAAGCTTGGCCCACCTCGACTCGACTCGACTCGACTCGATGTACAGCCCTAATAAAAATTCACTTATGTGGTTGCATCTGGTTGCTGTGGGACCGGCCTCAACTGTCCATCCAATCATCCCCTCTTGCAATCATCCCTTCAAGTTGACTGTAGAAACCAAAAATCACACCGATGCAGTGCTTAAGTGTGCCACAGGTAAAAATGTTAAATCGTGCATAAGACCTCTTAATTCACAGAAGATTTCGTTCAGCCCGGCAGATCCAAGGAATCAGTGGACCACATCAGAAGAAGCAGCACTAATAATCAGGCGCACCATTAAAACCTTCCTAGTGCCCACCGTAATGTGCTTTTTTTTTTTTTTTTAATTTAATTTTCATTCAACTTGTTCATAAGGTCACCTATAATAGGATGAAAGGAAAAATACACATGTCAACTTGATCCAAAAATTTTGTGGCCCTTGAGAAGTTTTTAATGGTAGACATTCAATCCTCATTTCGTGGTCCTTGCTCCTTGGATCTTCATTATTTTCAGGATCATTCACTAAAATAATCAGGGAAAATGGATGAACGGAATGTATAAAACCCATACATCACGGTGGGCTCCACAGAGCCCCTGCCAGGACGCAATCCGATTCCTTAATTCACGTGGTATGGCCCGCGTGGGTTTTGGAATTGACTGATTTCGGAGGTTCCTTTATCCTACTGGGGCAATCTGATGAGTGGATTAGATGGTACATATACAAAACGTTGGGCCCCAAAAACAGTTGGGGAGGTTTTAGTGGTAGGGTGTCTTCTCCCAACTGTTTCCTGTGGGGTAGCGTAAGAGAGTTTCTGTTATGACTCATGGCCCCATGGCCTAACATTGAAGGGCACATCTAATGGGCCAAATCGATCCAAATCACAATTTAGGTGGGAACCACAGCAGACCCATCACCAATGACTTGCAGATAAAGAAGCATAGAACTTATGAGATTTGCCGAACCACATGCATGTGCACAGATCCCACACTTGCAGACCTGGCATGTGTGTGACACATCAGAACCATGCATTAACAGTCTCCAATTCATATGATCCCCCAAGTTTCTATTGTGTTAGCAAAGCTCAGACAGAAGTACACAGTCTAAAACATACTCAAAGCTCAACACATAAAAGATAAAATAATAAAAACAGCAAGATACAATAACAGAATAGTTGTAAACGTATTTGTAACATCAGAGATTTGAGTAGGGTTTAGGGATCCCTTTTTCACTAGTGGACGGATAAGGGATTCCCGCCTCCATATTGCCTACGGACCTCCAAGTAAGTTTGTGCAACACGTTCCGAATCATGGTTGATCCATTCAAACTTCTCCATGAAAGGATTGACTAGGGTTTCGGGAGGGTACTGATCAATGCAATCTGCCCAAGCATTCCTGTCGTCCAAATCCCTTGCCACCTCCCACAGGCAGCTGTTGCACAAGAAACCAGCTCCAAAGCCAATCATCAAAACCCTATTCCCCTTCTTAAGCCTCCTTTTTGCCTCCATGTAAGCCAACACATACCAAAGGTTACCAGCAGATGTGTTACCGAATCGGTGAAGCGTCATCCTTGCCGGCTCTAGATCATGCTGACTCAGCTTCAGGCTCCTTCCCACTCCTTCGATGACCGCCGTCCCACCAGCATGGATGCAGAAATGATCTATGCCGGTCTTGAAATTCACACATGCAGTCCCATCTCCTTGGAGGATATTGCCCTTCTTTTTTATAAGGCAAAAGACGTAACGGAGTAATTCCGTTACGGGTAAAACCCTAGGAGCCAATGATCTAAGGTTCTCAACCAAAGCCCGTGTAGCAGCCTTTGGTAGACCTTTGCTGAGGCACATACCAACGTAACCCATGTGGTCCTCAATTTGCATAGCACATCCATACGCATCATCATTCGCTCCTAGGTGGGTCTGGACCAGACACCTCAAACGGAACTTTGCTCGGTTTCTAAGATCAGGGTTGTTCGTTAAGAGAATAGAACACCCACCGCAGCGAAAGAGGCAATTGGCAACCATCATCGACCTGTTGTTGCCGCCATACCAATTAGGTCCGATTGATTCTGTTGAGACAATGATAGCCAGCATCTTCCGGTGAGTTTTGAAGATGTTTCGCACGATTTCGATTGCTACACCACTCGCACTGCAACCCATTCCAGAGAGGTTGTATACTTTGACGTCCTCCCTCATCTTGTAATGGTTTATTATCCTTGCAGCAAGAGAAGGGACAGGACAGAGCATGGAAACATTCACGATGAGGACGTCAATGTCTGTTGGAAGGAAACCCGAATTTGCGAAGAGGTCGTCCAGAGTAGCAGTAAAGCAATCGTCCATCTCGGAGTTTCCATCATCGAGGGTTGTGGGTTCTTCTCCTTTTGCAGAGACGATCTTTCTTGGACCGTAGGTCTCTTCGCCGAAGCCAGACCTCACGATGATCTTGAGGAGGAACCTATAATCGTCGATAGCCAAGTTCTTGTTTCGCATGACAATCTCGCCACAGAGATCTGTGTTGAGCTTCTGATCATCTGACGGTTTGTAGCATGCATAGTCGAGGATGTAGCAGTTTTGGTTCCTCCATTGATCATACAACTTCCAGAAGAGATACAACGAATAAAGAGTAATAAATGCACTGAGTAGCATGAAGATCTCCATGGGAGAGAGCGAGGGGCGTTGGGGTACGGGAGAGAGAGAGAGATCTTTTTCACGTGGAAGCTATGAGATGGGGAGGACACTATGGAAAGGCTTTTCTAATGCAATGCATGAAGAGATAAGGTGGGAAGTGACAAGTGAAGAGAAAACGTCGGTATTTATAGCCGTTTCATAAGAGGGGCGTCCACGTCCATAGTTCAAAAAACCAAAAACCCAAAAGTCGCGAGGGTCTGACACTAGGAGGCGGATTGCGTACTGACAGCATCAGTTGCGAGGTGAATACTGACGGTGCTACGTGGTCTCTGTATTCTTTCTCTCCTATTATTTAGTCTATTTTATAGCATTAACCCAAGAATGACGCAGATCCTAATCTGATATGAACCGCAGCAAAGAGAGGTAATTGAACACTCCCCGTTAGAAACTTACGAGGGACCACAAAGTTTCAAATTAAGCTGATATCTGTGTTTTCTTTTCATCCCAGGCGTGCATGAACTACTTAATAAGTTAGATGACAAATAAATATTACAGCGAGCCCTTACCAAGTTTTTAACGGTGGGCATTCAATCTCGTCTATTTTCTTGTGATGTGGTTGACTCAAGATTTAGATATCCCTTATTTTTGAGCTCCTTCCCTATAATTATTTGGAAAAATAGATAAACGGCTTGGATAAAACACACACACACACATGTATATATATCCCACGGTCATTAGCCACATCGCTAGTGACGCTGTACTCAATCCGCGTCCCTGACGCACGATTAGATGTCCGGCCGGGATGGGTGGACCGGAACTCGATATTTATTACTTGAATGAAAAATCTTCATAAGGGTGCGTTTGGTTCCACCATATATCAAATGGATTGATGCAGCGGAGATCACACGGTCATCACGGTGGGCCCCACAGCACGGCAAGAGGGGGATAGGAAAGTCGTGTACCACGGGATTCTCCGAAGATTAGAAGGCCTGTGTTCAATGCAACTCATGTACATGTCACAAGTTTTAGCATGTAGGTCCCAGATCCAATCCATTCATTGGAAAGATACCTTTGTATTGATGTCCTAGCCCAAGAATTAGGTCTAGCTACTGGTCAGGTGGGCCAGAGTTTGCAAAATGAACTTCCAGCTCCAAAAAGCTTGCTAAAGTTTTCTAATTTTATCTATGTGTTTCCAAACACACTTCAAGCATAAAAAGTGACGTCTAGGATAAAGTAATAAACAGTGCTTTATTTGGATAGAATCGCAATAAAGTATTTATTTTAGGAAAGCTAAAAAATGCCATAAATATTTTAAACTGGAGTTTTGCCAAGATACGGTGGCCATGCACCACAGCAAGTCGTTTTCACTCAATTGTAAGTGATGATCTGACATGTTCGTGTTCTGGATTCTATGTAACCCATGTCACGGTAAGAAACATTTGTTTAATGGGTTGGCTCATATGTATATCCAAAAACTATGCCAATCCAAAATTCAGGTGAGCCGCACCACAAGAACAATTGGGATGGGACCTTTCCAGATTGTTTGTGAGCCCATTGTTTTTTCTCCTTTTATTTATTTATTTTTTCCTGATCCAATCCATTCAGAAGATGCATCTGGTCAGGATGAGTGGATACATAAAAATCAGTTAAGCCTGAAATTAAGTTGGGCCAAAACACTTGCTTTTGAGGGTGTTAGGTGTGATTTTACATGATGTGGCCAACCAGAGTTTTGAAGTGTGAAGATAGGAAGGGAGCATTATGAACGGATTAGATGTATTAAAATTTTAAAACATCATGTGTGGCCCAAACGTCAATTTGTAGAAACATGTTTAGTTCAGCAGGTCTTTACTCATGCCTTAATGGTAGACCATGTTGCAATGGGTTTAGACGTTTCATTAATTCCACCGGCTATAGTCAGAATATGAGAAATTGAGACTTTTACTGCAAATTTCCTGAGGAATCTATCTTTTACTAAACATTACCACTATAGAAATTATATGGAAGTTCTCTTTGAGGATGAAATTACAAAAATGCGGCCATTTCTTTTTTTTAGTAGTGAAACTCCGTAGTCATGCGGTCCACTTGGTATTTGTATAACATCCAACCTATTAAATATATGTATTATATCATGGGGATAATATGAACAAAATATCAGGTTAATTCGATAACACTTGAATTAAGATATTTTAAATTGTGTACACATCATTTTTTTATGAATTGGCCCACATTCGTGGGCCCCACAACTTTCTATTTTATACATTCTTATTGAAAAAAAGAAAAAGAAAAAAAGGGCAATAATGTAATTTCTCTTCTTAAAAAGCATTGCAGGTGAATATCAGTAACCGGATGCAGTATTTAAGTAAATTCCAAATCCTTTAGGAATTTTCCGCTGCATTTATTACATAGGTTCCATTGTGAGGTAGAGAGTTTGCCATAGAGTTCAGAACTTGGTGCCTTCTGCTTAATTTAAAACAATTTCCCTGGGCAAGTGATGAGTCACCACAAGAGGTGATGAGCCGGTGCAGTCTGTAACCGACACAGTTGTCAACTTGAGACAGAATACTACTCACGAGCTTCCCTGTGACTCAGCTTGACATCTGGCCAAGTCGAGTTAACTGAGTTTTGAGTTGAATCACCTAGTTTCCTAACTATGTTATCACTTCTTTTTTTTTTTTAAAAAAAAAAAAAAGAAGAAGAAAAAAAAAGACCGAGTTGCACTCATGAGTGAGTTCCCATGTCTCGGCTGAGTTCCCAGTCGAGGTGCAGAGTTTTAGTACTCTCCGCATCTCATGCCTTACACCGAATTTGTATTTACACAAGAAGCATCCCCTTTCTGCTATTCACGTATGGAATTGCATGAGGTTAGTAGGGCTGTCATCATCATGTTGGTACAAGTTGTTAACGGGTCTATTTGGATAAAGGACTTGATGTGCCCATGCCATCTACCTAAGGGAGTTAGCGGTTGGGTGGTATAGGGATTAAATTCCAGGGACTACATTCAATGGACCGGACCCAAATCTACCAGGCCTTGTACCCGAATACGATTAGGTATGGGTACTGGGATATTTGGATACGTGCAGGGGTACCCAATGATTCCTTGCTTCGAACCAAGTTCTCCTTTGGGTTCGAGTCCTTGCCTCGGTGGTAGACTGTCAAGAGTTTCAACACGGGGTGTGGATTGAAATCCCACTACGGTGTAAGGGGTGTGTACGTGGAGATGCATGTGTAAAAAAAAAAAAAAAAACCATGTTCTCAACTTGCTGCAGGTCTATTGGTGGTGCGGGGCCAGCGGGGGCTTACTCATGCCTAAGTGGTAGGCTCACAAGAGTTTCAACATGAGGTCATGGGTTCGGATGCCCACTGTGGTGTGAGTGCGTGAAAAAAAAAAAAAAAAAAGTCCTCCGATATTTTCTTAACACCTCATCCCATGTTTGGGCATCGTCTTATTCTTTCGGAGCATTTAGGTTAAACTGATTCACTCCTTAATTAATATGATATATATAGATAATATAATGTAATGTTATATTATATCAATATTAAGATTAATTTAATATCAAGTAGTTGACTGGTAATGTAATTATCTTTCGAATGGGCCTAAGGCGTTGGACCTGTGCCGTACCTGATTTGGTCACAAGATTGGTCTCATAGATGTAGGTTCGCAGTTGACAGCCTCACATGAGGCCCTTGGGGTGCCCTCACGCAAGTTAAAAATTCCATGGTCCTGTAATTTAGATTGGCGTAAATTAATACCAATAAATGGGTGGTAGAAGCATGATCATTTGTTGTATTTGGAAAGAGTCGGACTTGCAGCAAAACTCAACATTGTTTCGAAGCCAAAATCTCTATGAGGCACACCATCATGTATCTGTTATGTCCATGACGTCCATTCATTTTTTTCAGATCATTTTAGCACATGAGCTCAAAAATGAGGTCGATCTAAATTAATTTCAAGTAGACCACACCACATAAAATAGTGGGCATCATTATTCCACTGCTTCCTGTTGTTGTCCACTTGAGCTTTGGATCCATCCTATTTTTGGACTCATGCCCTAAAATGACCTGGCACAATTAAAGGACGTGATAAGACACATTCGTTATTATGAGGCCTAGAGCTTTACCGCACTGAAACGCTATAGAGGACATGTAGAGAAGTCTCCTTTGAGATGTACTCGTCAACTAGAAATACCAAAATAAGCAATTATTCCTTATCACATGTAATTATGACAAATCTAACAGGACCTTGAGAGTTGGTGAAGCTCTCACTACCATGTTTCATGATATTTGGTGCAACCAAGTGCACCTTAACACAAACTCAATTTCAACTTTTCAACCTACCAACAAGATGCCCGTGCTTTCACCTTAACAGATAAACTCAATTTCAACTTTTCGACCTACCAACAAGATGCCCACGCTTCTTCTTTTTTCTTTATAAAATTTTAAAAAAAAAAAAAAAAAAAAAAAAAACGCCCGTGCTTTCATATTTTCTTTGAGTAATTTCTATTTTCTCTTTTTTCATTTTTGTTCTTTTTCTAACGGCTATGTAAAACAATGGGAGCTGAACAAATGTACGGTGCCGAATTTTCCTTATAGTAATTCATTTTTTTTTTAAAAAAAAAAAAAGAAAAAAAAAAAAGACCTTTTCCATTGAAGAAAAACATGTGCAACACTAGATCATTCGGGCAGCAACCAGAGACAAAAAAGCTGGCCCGCCTATCATATCTATACAAAAGTGGTGCCCTTAATCTTTCTAATAGAATCCAAACCCATTTTATCCTGAAGATAATGACCCTTGACTAGTATGGGGAGATCAGAAATGTCCCTAAAGAGCTTATTGGCTAGAAACAGACTTCCCTGCTTATCCAATCCGTCAGCCGGACCGTTGACCTCTTTAGCGATATGAGAAATCCGAAAGATGCCCCTATGACTGAGCCTCCTAATTCTCGATGACCAGTATTTCCATTTCCACGTGCTAGAGGAATTAGTGATGATGCATTCCACCACTCATTTAGAATCAGATTCTATGAGAACTCGGTTTAACCCAAGAGATACGCAGCGAGCCATGCTATCATGAACGGCCCAAAGCTCAGCTTTGTTGTTAGAAGTGATCCATACCCGCTACTGAATGCAAATATCATAAGACCTTAGCTATCTCTACAAATACCTCCTCCACCTGCAGGCCCAGGGTTCGACAATGCCGATCCATTAACATTCAGCTTGAACCAACCCATTTTGGGTTTGATCCACCTGACAATTATAAATCTTGGGGAAGGGCGAGGAGGACGGGATTGGAGTAGGTTCAAGAGATCAGAGTGGTCTTCTGACAACAAGTTTGGACTGTTTTGGAAGCGAGAGAACCAAGAAAGTAACCAACGTGTAGCTCTACTAAGAACAGCTTGGATAGTTATGGGACGTCCGTCATACCTTGCCTCATTTTTGGCCCTCCAAATCTCCCAAAGAAAGAAAGCAGGGGTTAATCGGGTGGGGGTAGTGAAAATTCTACGAGGAAGTGGCCTTTACCACCACGAACTGAGTCTGTCCTGGATTGTCGACTGCTAGAATAGGGAAATCCCAAATATACCTACAATATGAGACCAGATGCTACCAGTAAGATTGTCGTCTAGAAATAGGTGCGTTTGAGATTCAGGATGTGGTCCATGGCCCTGGATGTTACCAAAGAAGTTACATTGTGAAGCAAGGAGAACTTCTCTATGCTGAATGTTCTCATCAAATGGCATGGTCCCCTGCATCATCCTCCACAGGAACATGGAGATCTTTGGAGGGATTCTGGGGTGCCACACCCACATGGCCTAGGCTTTCTTCAGCCCTCTATCTTTGCTGACATCCCATGCAGATTTTGCTGAGAACCTTCCTGCAGGAGCATGTGGCCAGAAACGATGGTCTTCAGCATCGGAAAAGCAGAATCCACCCTGTTGGATGTGGGCCTGGATCCAATCTGGAAGGACAACAGGGGTTGAACATTTTAGGCCATCCTCATCAAGGAAATCAGAAACAGCAAGGATTATGAGATTGGGAGGGATATCGAGTAAGGGGATGGCTTCCAGAGGACCCAGACCGGTCCAGTTACAGGTCCACATATTACATAGCCCATGGCCCAACTCCCATTGGACGTCTCATCAAGATTTTCCAAATAGGAGAGGCTGAGGTGCTGTGATTATTGCTAACGACAGAGTCTCCGAAGAATGGGTATTTAGCTGTCATGAAATTCGCCCACAAGTTATTATTCTTCCCATATCTAGCAGCCCAAGCCATTTTTAATTGAAGAGCTCTCATAACCTCTTTCAGTTTTCTGACACCTAGCCCACCTCCTCCTTCGGAACAAATGGAGCTCCATTTTTTCTAGTGCAGCTTTTTCTTTCCATCACACTATCCCTAGAAGAAGTTAGCAAATGTTGTTTCCCTATCTTTCAGCACTTTCATTAGAATGACAGTCGCAAACATTGTATGGATTGGGATGCTACCAAGAACAGAAGAAATCAGGGTAAGCCTTTTGGCCTGCGAGAGGATTCTAGCATTCTAGTCTTGAATCCTGGCCTTCAACTTATTGAACAACGGGCTGAAAACACTACTCTTGATTCTACCTTTCACTATCGAGACCCCTAGGTACGAAAAATTACTAGCCGATCTTGGAAAGCCCAATAATCTTTTAATGGACCTAATCCTGCCAATTGGCATCTTAGTAGAACAGTGGAATGAGCTCTTCTTGAAGTTTAGTTTTCCACCAGAGACTAATTAATATTTAGAAATGAAACCGTGCACCTCTTCCAGGGATTTATGAGAGCCATTTAGAAATAATACCATGTCATTAGCATAAAGCAGGTGAGATATCTGTATGCTTCCTCGTTTACCACAAGCTTGAAGATCCCCCTATTGAAAACTTCGGTTGCAAGGATGAAGAGACTGGGGGAGAGGGGGTCGCTTTCTCTCAAGCCCCTAGAGGATTTGAAGAACCTACAACTTTCTCTGTTGACAAGGACAGAGAACCAATTGTTATTCCAACAAGACTCCCTATAGTAATTCCTACTATTATTGATTATTTGTTCAAAAAATGTACAATGAGCACTATGTTCATTTATTCCCACAATTCCTGACTCTTGCATGATGTTCATTAAGATTGAAGCTCCTCTCACTAAGCATCACGATCCCATTTGGTACGGTTGGGTGTGAGATTTGAACCATTCATTAACTGGAGTTCAAAGAGTGCATGGTCCAAAAATAAGGATAGTCAATTCATCAGTATGCCAAATGAGTCTTAGAGAAATGGTGACCTATCTCCAAATTGGGTGCACACATATGGCCACCTAATGGTCAGATAAAGTTGATTTTCAAGCTAGGGCACATGTATGGTGGGGTACCGGTGATGAACAACAAGGATCTTGCACACTATATTATCAAGCATGAATATCCACATCCATAGCTCACTTCCCCCCCCCCCCCCAAAAAAAAAAAAAAAAGAAGTTCATTCAGGATAATTTGAATTTAATAGGAAGCCAAACATTTAGCATGGTTTAATTACACAATTTTGATCAAGTTGTGGTTGTTGGACTTTTTTTTTTTTACTGTTATTAAAATAGTCAATTAGGAAATGACACTCAATTAGGAAATGATACGTGTCAGCGAAGGATCTTTAGAGATATTTGGAGTACTTTTTATAAAAAGTACAACTGGCAATACACACCATCTGATGATGAGGTATGGTTGAGAAGTCCGAGAAGCAGAAAATGGTCGAGCAGTTGAACGGAAAAAATAATTAGATGGACACATGTCAAGAGGAGAAATAAGGATCTAGACAACCCATATGACAACAATTCAGCTATCATAGCTGTCAAATAAAGGAAGAAATGCCTGAAGAGAAGCCATAATAAAAATCTAAAAATAGCGGAAGAATTCAACAAAGCAAGTCATCTCATACCAATCAAACAAACAAATCAAATTTATACTTCCTTATCATAGCTAAGCTCTAGGAGTTGTAGTAATTTTTTGTTGTCAAATGTCTTCAATCCATGCAGAAGACATGGGGATTGATCGATCAACAATCGAGTGAGCCCCGAATTTTACAGATTGATCTCATGATAGTTTTGGACAGTCCCAATTGATTAAACTACTGGATTGATCGATCGACAGAATTCAAAATACACTTATAATCTCTCTAAACTCTTTTGTGCATGTTTGATCGATCGAATATATGGAGCTCTCGATCGATGGTTAGATTGATGGCACATGGTTTTATATAATTGTGTGATTAGTTTCCTATTTTAGGTGTTATGCTATATATATGAGTGTAATTGTGGGATTAGGGTATTACAATCGAGGCTTAAGCATTTTTAGGGTTTAGAAAGGAGAAATTAAAGGTTTTCTAATTGTAAGTGCATCCATCTCTTTTACTTTTCATTTTCATAGTGACTGTTGTCGTTTTGTGTCGTGGTTTTTTTCCTATGAGAGTTTTTCTTTATAAAAATCGTATGTACTTGTGCATGTTTTGTTTTCTTTTACTTTTTGTCATGTGATCCGAATTTGGGGTTTGCTTCCGCGGTTACCCAACAAGTGGTATCAAAGCTAATGGAGGGATTCAAGTTTGGAATTGAGACATAAAGATTAAGGATTAAACGTGAAGTATAAAACAGATGTGTTCATTAGGAAAAACAACATTGAACTATGAAATATGAAGATGAGAAACCTCCTAGTTTAGCAAAGGCTGCAACATGCACTCCTTGGTATAGAAAAGCGTCCAATGTCTATAAGCGATGAAAAGTGAGAAGAATTGGATGAGTGGGTGAAAACCTCGGTCCAACTATGTTTGGTGGATGACGTCCTGTCCTTAATCAAAAGACCACCACAGGGCTTTGTAAGAAGTTAGTTTGTACATGATGAAATTATTGTCAAATCATCTATATCTAAAAAAAAAAAAAAATCAATTATATAATTTGAAGATGGGGAAGATCATCAATCGATACGTTTAATTAGATACTTTGCAAATTTATGAGTGTAGAAGCGAAGATTGACTAGGAAGACCAAGCCCTATTTTTATTAAATTTTCTTTCCAGAGTTTTATGCAGAGTCTTATGATAGTTTCGTAGACACTATGTGCCACGGTAGATATACCATTGATGTTGAGACTATTATCTCAGTCATTCAATTGAAGATGTTGAGAAAGAAGGATAGGGGCGTGAGGTCCTCTATGAATGCATTGGTAGTTAGGGGAAGTAATTTTGAGTGGGACAAGGAAAACTCGTGATCACGGTCCAAGTTTAAGGGAAAAGAGAAGATGAAGTGCTAGAACTGTAGAAGACAGGAGCATATGAAGAAGGATTGTCAAAATCTAAAAGCTCAAAAGGAGAAAACTCAGATGAAGCGCTGAAGGATGCAAACACAGTAAAATCTAATGAAGAGGTGGATGGTGGTGGCATCTTGACTGCATCCAAATTTGGCAATATCAGCAATGAGTAGATTTTGAATTCGTGGGCCTCATACCACATGAGTTTTCAAGGAGATTAGTTCACCAGTTATAATCAATATGATGGTGGACATCTGTTTATTGAAAATGACATTTCCTATAAGATTGTTGGAATTAGATTAATAATACGTATCAAGATGTTTAATGGAATAGAGCATATGTTAATAGATGTTAGTCATGTTCCTAAGCTGAGGAAGAATCCAATATCCTTGGGAGCTCTCAATGCACTTGGGTGCAAACCCACTAGGTTTGATCGTCTCTTCGTCTCTTAAAAGTTTCAAAATAGTCACTTATAATGATGAAGGTACAACGGACAAATAACCTTTTACAAGTTGATTGAGAAAATTGTATCGGGTCGAGCTGCAGCGTATGTAGCGGAGTCCACATCAGCATGTTTGTGGCATGCACGTTTAGGTCACATGAGTGAGCGCAGTATGAAGGTACTTTACGATTGATGCTTAATTCCTATTTTAAAAAGTGTTGATTTAAATATATGCGAGCATTGTATATATAGTAAACAATCATGGTTATCTTTTTAAGTCAGAAAAACATAATAGTAAATGGGTGTTTGATTATATGCATTTTGATGTATGAGGGTTGTTGCCCGTAGTTTCTGGAGGAGGTCATCATTCTTTGTATCATTCATGTATGACTCCTCTAAAAAGGTGTAGGTATACTTCATGAAGTATAAATCAGACATTTTTACAACCTTCAAAGTGTGGAAGGCAATGGTAGAAAAATAGTTAAGATAAAAATTGAAAGTATTATGGACAGACAATGATAGAGAAATCACTTCAAATGAATTCAATCAATTTTATAAAGATAAGGAGATCATATGACATAACACGGTCAGGCACACAACAAAAGAGAATGGTGTAGAGTAACGAATGAATCAGACTCTCTTGAAGAGTTCCCAAAGTATATTTAACAATATTGTGTTAGGCAATGAACTATGTATTGAGACTGTTAACACTGCTTGTTACGTAGTGAATCAGTCTCCATTTACACGGATCAATTATAAAATTTTAGAAGAAGTGTGGGGTGGTCATGATGTTGATTACTTAAGGCTGTGAGTATTTTGTTGCGACGCTTACTCTCATGTACTATCATGTACTCTCATGTACTGTCAGCTGAGGGAGATAAGATGAACCAAAGGGCAAAGAACTGCACCTTTGTTGGCTATGGTAATGGTGTGAATGATATAAGCTGTATGACTGAGTAACACGAAAGATCATAATAAGTTATGACATTAGATTTGATGAGGATTCCTTATTTCGTAAGGATGAAAATAAGAAAACATGAAAGTTAATGGCAATTGGCATTAAAATAGAAAAAGGTAAGACACAGGATGGAGCTGAGCCGCAACAAGAGATACAAGAGCAGGTGAAGCAGCAACCTGCGAGGAGAAATCTACCGAAAGATAGTATATTATTAGTTAAATACAAAGATAAATTGAATATTACATTTGCCATTATTACGGATGAGGGAAATCTTTCTACCCTCCAAGAAGCACTAGATAATTCAGATACTAAGAAACAGATAGCGGCGATGAAAGACGAAATAGACTATTTGTACAAGAATGAGATGTGGAAATTGGTCGAGTCTCCTGTTAGCCATAAAGTGATCGGGTGCAAGTGAATTTATTGAAAAAAATAGGACATATACAAGGCAAGATTGGTTGCGAATGGGTATGCTCAGAAAGAAGGAGTTGACTTTAGTGAGATCTTAGCTTCAGTTGTCAAGCATGTATCTAACAGGTTTATGTGGATGCCGGTTGCCCAATACAACCTTGAACATGAACATATGAATGTTAAGACTACTTTCATATATGAAAAATGTAAAGAACATATCTACATAAAATTTAAAGGGCAAAGAATAAGGTTTGCATGTTAAGGAGATCGTTGTATGGCCTAAAATAATCGCCTAGGCAATGGTATAATAAGTTTAATACTTTCATCGTGAGTCAACGGTTTACTAGGAGTGAATATGATCATTGTGTCCACTTTAAGATTTTAAGTTATAAAAATTTCATCTTACTAGTATCATATATTGATGACATACTTATTGTTAGCCATAACATGTCTGAAATCAATCTATTGAAGACTTAGTTATTATGGACATTTAAAATGAAATATTTGAGGGTTGTAAAGAGGATTCTCGGCATAGACATACACAGAGATAGAGAAAAGAGTATATTACAGTTATCTCATGCGGAGTACCTTGATAAGGTATTGGTGAAGTTTGAGATCATGGACAAGGCTAAGCGAGTTAACATGCCCCATGTTGCTCACTTTATCCTTTCTTCCGAGTAATGTTCTATTACATATGGAAAAAAGTAGGTTATGTCTTGTATGCCCTATTTGAGCAAGGTTGGCAATTTGATGTATGCTAAGGTCTCTACAAGATCGGATATTTCACATGCAGTAAATATTTATGTCAAACCCCAATAAGCGACATTGGGAGTCAGTAAAATGGCTACTTCATTATCTACGAGGTATAACGGACTATGTCTTGATAGTTCAGAAATCAGAGGGAAAGCTTATAGGCTATGTACATTCAGCTTATGTAGAAAATGTGGATAACAAAATGTCGACTTTTAATTACTTATCTGTACTAGTGGGTGGAGTAATTAATTGGATGTCTAAGATTTAATCTATGGCGGCTCTTTTCACAACTGAAGTTGTGTATATTGCGGTGACAGAGGCATTCAAGGAAGGTATTTGGTCGTGTAGAATGATTAATGAGTTGGGGCTTCAGCAAGAGGTTATGCTAGTTAATTGTGACAACGAAAGTGCAATCAATTTGGTAAAAAATTCAGTTTACCATTCTAAAACTAAACATATTAATGTTCATAATCATTTTAATTGATAGGTGCTGGATAAAGGTGGTATTATCTCGAGAAGATTCACACAAGCGTGAATTAGGCAGATATGCTTACGAATATAGTTTGTACAGAGAAGTTTAAGATTTGCTCGACTTCTCTGGGTGTGGTAAAAGGTTAATGAAGATAGAGTGTATATGAAAAGAAATGACGAAGATGAATATATGATGGAGGCGATTAAATATGAATATTGGAGCCATGACACATGATGATTGAAGCCATGGTGGAGATTGTTGTCAAATGTCTTCAATATGTGTAAAAGATTGGGGATTGATCGATTGACCAGCCTAGTCGATTAATCAAGTGAGCCCCAGATTTTACAGATTGGTCTCTGAATAGTTTTGGAGAGTCTCGATTGATTGAATTGTCAGGTCGATCGATCGACATAATTCAAAAAATATTTGTAATCTCTCTGAACTCTTTCGTGCATATTTGATTGATCAAATATGTGGAGCTCAATCGATCAAGGATTACTTGATCAATGTCGATTAATCGATGGTTAGATCGATGATGCACTCATTATTGTGTAATTGATTGACTAGTTTTCTATTATAGATGTTATGCTATACATGAGTATAATTACAAGATTATGGTATTTCAATCGGAGCTTAAGCGTTTTTAGGATTTGGAGATGAGAAAACGAGGGTTTTCTAATTATAAGTGGATCCAATATCTTATACTTTTTCATTTTCATAGTGATCGTTGTTACTTTTTTTCATAAGTTTTTTCTTTCAAGGATTTTGTAACGTAAAAATTGTGTATATTTGCTAACAATTGTTTTCATTTGCTTATTGTCATGTGATTTAGATTCACGATTTGCTTCCATAGTTCTCAAGCATATCTTTATCCTTCAGTCCATGTAAGCAGGGGAATAATACCAAGCAAATGAATTATCACTCAAATTAAGCAGGGGAATCATCACTGGTGTTCAAAAGATGGAAGCAGATTAGGCGAGACCCCCACCTCACCCAAGATGGTGGGCCATCTTTATGTATTTATTCTGTAGCCACGCAGTCCATCCTGTAGCCACGTACTCTATCCTTATTTTCCGGCTCATTTTATTAAATGATCCCAAAAGCAAAGCAGAACCAATTATTAGGTGGACCATACCATGGGAAACAATGGTAATTGACCATTAATGAGCCACAAAAGTTTTGGATCAATTTGATATTTGTCTTTTCCCTTCATACCGGCTTACTTGATCTTATCCACGGATTGGATGGCAAATAAACACTATGTAAAAAATTAAAGTGCACCATGATAAGTTTTTAATAGTAAGGCGTTCAATCAGTATTGTTTCCCAGAGTATGGTCCACCTGAAATTCAGATCTTCATTTTCTTTGTATGCCTTAAAATGATATGAAAAACATAGATAAACGTTGTGGATATAGAATACATAAATCAAGGTGGGCCCTCAGTAAGGGCCGCACCGTCTTGGGTGAGACCAAGGTCTCCCGTAATCGACTCCCTCAAAAGACAATAAAGAAATTTGTAATTAATGTACTTTTCGAAGATGTTGTTATGAAAACTTAAAATCCAAACAGTAAAATCAGCATATTTTAGCAGTTACGTACAGATTGTTGGGAGGCAGTTAAAGTAATTTCTTATTATTGAAAAACCATTACGGTGTAATTAATGAAACAAATGGGCCCTTAGTATCCCTCTGATTTGGGACAGCTAATTAATATCTGCGGATATATATAAATATTTTATGAAAATAATGGTAATGATCATCTATAGGCTAAGTGTATGAAAACTTCTCATGAGTTGTTGCACTTGTACATGTGACCATCCAGATCTGGACCGTCCACTTGGTCCAGTCCATAATTCTTCCACTGCTTGCAAACATTACACAATCGGATGGTCCTAAACATCCTCCATTGGAGACAGCTTGTGTGGACGATATTGTATTTAATTTTTTCCATGCCACCAAATGGACAGTTTGGATCATAACATCAGTACGAAGTTTTTAAGGACGGATATGAGGGGTGGGTCCAGCCAAACCGATGGTTCAGATTGAAGATACGACTTGTCCGTGAAATTCTCTTTTATAAGGTCTCAAAAAAAATAAAAATAAAAATAAAAATAAAAAGGTCTCAAAGGAGACAAGATTGAATAAGTACATGTTACTTTTATGATTGCGTGGTCAGGACGTAATTGAGTTCCAACGGATACCTATCCGGTAAGTACCATAAATAGGAGGTCTCCGTCTTCACGCGCCCCACCAGATAGCACGTGTAAGATTGGGGGAAATCGACAACGCCATGGAACGCGGAATAGCGGCGTCCCCCCATCTAGCCAGGTGTTTGGACCTGACTGTGGGGCCATCTCAATGTATTCATCGTATATCCACGCCGTCCATCCGTTTTCGAATTTTATTTCAGGGACTATTACCAAAAATAAAGCAGATATATTTCTCATGTGGACCACACCACAGGAAATATTGGTCATTGAACATCCAACATTAAAAACTTCCTATGGTACACCGTAAATTTTATTTTCCATCCAACCTGTTGATTAGGTTACAAAGACCTTGATGAATGGATAACATAAATAAGATCTTGTTCCAAAACTTTTATGCCCCGAGAAGCTTTTAATGGTAGAAATTCAATACCTACTGTGTGGTCCATATGAGATTTTTATCTGCCTCAGTTTTTGGGCCTATCCCTAAAATAAGATGGGAAAACGGTCGGACAGAGTGGATATACAACGCAGACATAAATGTGGGCCCCACAGTCAGGGTAGCACCCACGTAGCTGGATCCGGGATCGCAGCTATCCGCCTGGCCGGCCGTGTGGTTGGTTGTCGTACTCCATGAATAGTAGGTCGTTGAAAGCCACTACTCACGACTAAGACTGTTCTTTTGGGATGACCTTCAACGCCAATCCGCCCCCAACCACCATAAATATCAATAATCATATAACAACCACATTTGACCAAATGCTGCAAAGTTAATGCGGGATAAATCACGGACGACCTTCTTAAGGGCCAGGATCATGGTATTTAGACTCGGCGATTCAGATAATGTCCATTCTTGAGTCGACTTGCGATTCGCCTGAGTCGGGTTGACTCACGTATCAAATCAGATCAGGTTGTACCAAATTTAAATTAACTACGACAAGTAATTGTGGTAATCTCATCCAAGTCTTATAACCATGGCCTTGGTTCAATTAGGGAGTCCTAGTCGCCGTCCCTTCTCCTGGTCCTTTTTCTGTTTTTTTTTTTTTTTTTTTTCCTGTTACTTTTGCTGCTCGTTGGTAGTTATGATAGGCGGCCCACCCTTTTTATTGGTGGTCCTGCTCGAAACTGTATAGTCTATTTTCAGCTTTCCCCACAGACGAAATGAAATTGTTTCCTCGGGAATAAAAAAAAAAAAAAAACATGGCTAGGATGTAAAGAAATCACGCACGAGGATAAGGCAATAATAGCCTTATTGTACTAACTCCTAAGTGTTGTAACAATGCAATCAGTTACTAGAATTGTCTATATGAGTTGTAGTTGAAAAAAATTATCAACGAGCCTAGGCCTCGGCTAATCAGAAAAGTTCATTGCCCTAAATGATTTGAAAATTAAGATAACTTTAAAGGTTAAATTTCAAGTTGAAGTCAAAATTTATTAGTAAGTTACAATTTTACTAATTCTAAAAGTTTCGATAGTTCAATTATAGTCTAAAGATTGTGTTTGAATTATCTAAAAATGATTTAAGAGTTTGGGTAAGTTTAGAAGCCTTTTATTATTTTAACAAGTTTACTATTTCATTATAGTTTTTATTTTGAGTTGCGTTAGGTTCATTGACCCATGTGAAGTGTGTTGTTGAGATAATTCAGTTATTATTGTCCATCTCCAGTAATGTTAGGTTGATTGGAATACTGCCTAACGCTTTCATTAGCTTTAACGGGCTATTCAATAATTAAAGTTGGAAACTCGCTTCCTCCGCAAGGCCTCAAGGAATCTGTTTACAAGCGTTTTGTGTGGAGTCAACATGGCAAGTATATGGCAACCAACCTGTCCACAACAGTTGTCATATCATGAGAGTTGGATGCCTCAGTAAGGCTGATCCATTAATCATGTGGGCCTCCATGTGAATTAGGAGGTTATTAGATGGTTGTCCATATATAGGTTTCTATTGGGGCAGTGGGATCATCTCCTCACCAATGATTATAATAATAATAATTTAAATGATTACAACTTCATGTCCTCGTTATTTTTACATATATATTAAGGCATACCCACCTATGATACTTTTTGGAATGTTTATGGTAGAATATCCATGCATATACTTTTAGGATCTTTGCAAGTCAGAACACCGTTATACTTTCAGGAATATCCCAACACAGAACACATGTTATTTTTAGGGAACTCAAGGTAGAACTAATGAATATACTTTTAAGGAATCTAAGGCAGGGCACTTATGAATTACTTTTAAGAATTCTGGGTAGAGCACATGCAAATATACTTTTAAAGAAATTAAGATAGGACACCTACAAATTACTTCTACGAATTCCAAGGTAGAGCATATAAATATACTTTTAGGAAAATCAAGGCCGAATACATGTGTTTTCGGTTCTCAATTCAATAACCATATGTGCATGATATAAATGTTGGAGATTTGTGCTGCGGAATCACACAGATCTAGATCTAGTATAGCAATCCAATGACGCCAAGCACATACAAGAGAACACGTAGATTTAATGTGGAAAACTCTTTCGGGAAAAAACCACGGCACAAAGCGACATAATTTCACTATGAAAGCATAAATTATAAAGAGAAAAGAACTTACCTGATTCGAACAACCTCAAATCTCACCCTTGCTACACCCTTTAGAAACCCTAAAAACCTTTTTAGGAACTCTTTGAACCCTTTTAGAAAGCCTTAGAATACCCTAGAATAGCCTTACGAACCCCTATTTAGAGGTTAGGAAACTCCACTTACTCAGCTCTTTGAAACCGCCTCAAATTTACGCAGTTCGCGTAAAATCTGTGTAACCCTCGACTAATCTAGCCAAGGCTTCGACTGGTCAAAGGGCAACCTCAACCGGTCGAGCCCGACCCTCGACTAGTTGAGCGGCCCTGACACCTAAAATATGCTGGACTTCGAGTCGAGCGGGCCTTGACTGGTCAAGCAATCCCCTCGACTGGTCGAGTAACGCGATGAATACAAGATTTAAGACATCCTTTTGCAACAATCTCCACTATGTCTTCAATCTTTAACCATGTAGCTTCTTGACCTCTTATCTTATCTCTATATCACATCATACCTTCTCGTGTATACTCTGTCCTTCTTTTCTGTCATCGCCAAGCCCAAATAAGTTGCACAGAACTTGAACTTATCTGTAGGAACGATCTAAGTGAGCATGTCTGCCGGATCAAAATCCACGTGCCTAACTACCTTTGCTCATATCTTCTTAAAAGGAAAGACGTAATCTTCTTACTATCTCACCGCTACACAATATTGCTTGCCGGGGTATTTTCTCACAATACTGATAGCCTGTGAAATAACCGATCTAATCCAGACCATGGCATGCACCACCAACCACATTTGAATAAGGCTCATGAGATATATCCTGTTTTTCCTCATCTATTTTGGGACATGTCCTTAGGAAAACTTTGAGGAGATACGCGTAGGGAACGCTCTCCGGCTTTGCCTGGTCCATCATATACTTGATTAAGACCTACCCAAGGTATTCTACTTGAGATAACCAAAGCTTACTCCTCTTCCAATCTTAATACTGAGAACCATCTTTGCAGCCCCCCAATCCTTCATCCTGAATGTCCCACTTAACCAAGTCTTTAGTATATCGATATCAAACATGTCATAATTAGTGATCTATAAATCATCAACATACAACACTTGACCCACCATGAAGGAATCAATTAACTTTATACCACTGCCTAGGTGAAAGGGCGTACCACGACCTCCTTCAAACTCTTTTTCTTAGCCCCTTTAATTTCGAACCGCTCTGGTTGCTTCATGTAGATCTGCTCTTCTAATTTTCTGTATAAAAGTGCAAACTCCACATCCATCTTTTCAACTCAAGATCACATTGGCCAACCAGCGCCAATCACGGATCTAATAGACATCTATTATACCGTCGGCGCGAATATCTCTAAGAAGTCGATCCTTTCTCTCTGAGTATAACCCTTCACCACCAACCTCGCTCTATATCTATGCTGTATCATCTTAAAGATCCATTTGCATTCAACCACTTTCTGGCCCACTGAAATATCCACCAGCTTCCATGCATGTGTCGATTGGTACAACGAGTCCATCACATTGCTCATAGTCACTTTCCACTTCTCAGCACTAAGCTTACCTACAACTATCTGAATAGAAAATGAATCACCTGCGATATTGGAGTCGTCCATATACCTCGCCGATATCCTACGATTATGCTATGTGATCCTTTTCACAGGTGGTTGCTCCACCTGCTCTATATTTCTGTTCACGCATCTCAGCCTTCCTGCCCTACCTGCTCATGTGGCCATGCTCAACTGCCACACACATGCAGAGGTGGAATCCACTACATCCATTATAACTCCACCTTTTGAAGTGTTCCCGATCAACCTGTATATGTTACCAAGTCGTTGAGCTTTCATGATTACCCGTGCCCCCTTAGATACCTTAAGAGCACCATGTTGAGGGTCAAATATTGCATATTAGACCCCAGTTATTACCTGGATCTACAAGCATAATACCGTTTAATGGCTGATTTAATCGTGTTTGTGATGCAAAGTGCACTTACGAGCTTAGATTGAAAAAGGATGATAAAGCATAGATTTAACGCTCTGATGACACCAAAGGCATTGGAGGGGACTCCAAAGGACTGAGATCAACGGATTTACATGCCAGGGATCCGAAAAAATCAAATCGTTCATACTAAAGAGGCCCGAAAATGGTCCAGAATGCAAGATCAAAGCGTTCCCGCCATCCGATTGACTCAAAACTTCATAAATGTGATGGGGACCATAAATTAACCGTACATATTAAATTTCAGCCATTGGATCGCTCGGGAAGTGGCCTAACGGACAGATCATCCCATTAATCTCCAATTTTAGGCCCACCTACAATCTGGATATTCTTCTAAATTGTCCTCAACAGTTTAAATGATATGATAGAAGGGATGGATAGATCAGATCTTCCATGAGTATCACAGTGAGTCCCACCTTGAGTTATATGTGCAAAGTGCACATGTACACTAGCTGTGCACCGGACCAGCCGGGCTAGTCAAAGTCGGTTTGACCAACCTTGTCTTCCTAAAACGGAATTTTCGTTTTCATTATTTCCGCAATGAAAACGGAAATTCCGTTTTCATGATGAAATTGAGCATTATTTCCGCAATTAATCATGATGAAATAATTATTTCCGCACGAACCATTGCGGGTGAGCATTGTGGGCCATCATTGTGGTCTGGATGATAAACCTGGACCATCCATCAGATTCCCACGGCCCATGTTACCACGACCTAGGTGACAGATTTCCAGAAGGAAGCGAGGAATGATTTCAAATCGTCCAAACAGAGGTCGGACGGTCGTATGATCAATCACGTGGGCCACACCGAATACAAACAGAAACTAGTCATTTCTTACTAATTTTTCGTCATGAATTCAATGGACGGAATGAATTTCTTTGATAAGTCATATTATGGACCCCACCATGAGCCAACGTAACTGTCTACGCAGGCTCTATTTACGCGGTCCAAAGAAACCCGAATTTTCCAGGCTATTACGTATCCATAGAGAGGGTTGGATGGCCAATCCGAACCATCCAAACACTAGAGAACTGGGCCTTCAACCCACCATGCAGTCAGATTCCAAGGTCAGGAGGTTCACTATTCCAAAAATCACTCCAAAAAGCAGGCTGTTTGCAGTTTCGCTGCACAAAGTACGAAAGCCTTACGCGCGCGCCCGGATTTTCTCCACCGCCTCTGTTTGTGCGGGAATTGTCTTCCATCCACCATCGTCAGAAGCTATAAAGAGAGAAGGGAGAAAGGGGAGGCTTGGGCTGGACGTGAGTAGAGAGAGAGAGTAGAGTTATTTGTTTTTCTTTTTCTTTTCTTCTTCTTTTTGTTTGTTTTGGATTTAGTCTAATCATGACCATGATCGGCTAAACCTCTTAGCTGGGGCTAAGAGGTGAAGCTTGTAGTGAGATGGGAGACTCTATTTTTATGCCTTGATTTAACTATTAAATTGTGAATTGAACTTGATTGTGGTTTGATTATTAAGGGAATGTTTTTAGTTTTTAATGGTCTGTTGTGACTGAAATTACAATGGGTCTGCGATAACTTTGAGCATGTTCCTTTCCTTTTATGTTTATGACGTCAGGAAGCCCTGTTGTTCACCATCGTCTCCTGGGCATGGTCGGATGACGGAATCCTTCCTAACATTCATATATCTTCTGATTGGTTGTAGAGCTGCACACGAGTCGAGTCGAGCCGAGTATCACACTACTCGTACTCGGCTCTTAATGCCCGAGTCGTGCTCGTACTCGACTCTACTCGGCCAACGAGCATGGACTCCCTGCTCGTACTCTACTCGCCCGAGTACGAGTAGATAACGAGTCGAGTCGAGTCCAAGTTTTCGAGGCGAGTTCGAGTATGAGCAGAAATTGGCCAGATTTAAGGCCATCCAAGGTCCATATTTTAGACAAATTTGTGGGCCGTCTAACGGTCCAAAAATTGGACAGATTTAAGGCCATCCTCGCTGTCCAAAATGGACAGATTGTGGGCCTTTCTCATGGCAAAAAATTGGGCAGATTTGAATCACATTAGGCATACAATAATAAAAAGAAAAAGAAAGTATGAATAAGGATTAGGGACTCATACTCTTTGCGGACGAGTAGGGCAGGGACGAACGTGTAGGGCAAGGACGACGGATGAGTAGGGCAGGGACGAGCGTGCAGGGCAGGGACGACGGACGAGTATCTCCACCCTTTACGTGCAGCGGACCAGCGGTGCAGGGCACCGAACATGCCACAGGGACGAGAGAGAGAGAGAGGGAAGAAGAGGGACGGCCGGACAGGGGACAGGGGAGGAGTGAGAGAGAGAGAGAGAGGGAAGAAGAGGGACGGCCAGCCGGTCGCTGGGGGAGAGAGAGGGAGAGGGAGAGAGAGAGAGAGAGAGAGAGAGAGAGAGAGAGAGAGAGAGGGAGGAAGGGGGTTTTCATTTTTGAACGGGCACTGTTTGAAAACGACCCAGACGAGTAGGGTTTTTTTTTAAAGCGAGTTATATATACCGGTACACGAGTCGAGTACGAGTCGAGTACCGAGTCGAGTACTTCTCAACTCGTACTCTACTCGTTTTCTAAACGAGCCTTATAAACCCGCTCGTACTCGGCTCAAAATCACATGAGTTGAGTACGAGTCGAGTATTCCGAGTCGAGTCGAGCGAGTACTCGAGCCTTAGCCTGCTCGTGTACAGCTCTAATTGGTTGTGGATTGGTTTAGTTCTATTGTTTACCTTGTCTCATGGGCATGGATTTGTGATGGAATCATATCTAATTCTTATACCTTTCATCTCTTTGAAAACTAGATCAAAGGAAGTTCAGATTGTGCTTTAGTGATATACCTTCCAACTGGATAAAGATGGGACTCAAAGTCCAGTTGAGTTCATGAATCAAGTGTAGATCTCCCTGAACTCTACAAGTGGATCCTCTGAATCCCTAGTTTCCTACCTCTAAATTTTTTAGATTTTAAATAATTATTTCATCATTATTCCTCAATTTACAGTTAATTTAGACTTCATCTTAGTCTAGTTCTACTTCTACTTAGTTTCAGATAACGTACAGGCATCAGTCCCTTGGGATTCGACCTCGGTCTTACCGAGTTTATTACTACATCACAACCCTACACTTGGGGAGTGAACACAACATCAATATATGTGAACTTGCAGCCCATTGCCTCAAGTACGCCAAGAGAAATTAAATTCTTCTTCATGTCAAGAATGTGCCTCACATCAGTTAGGGTACGCTCTTCCCCATCAAACATCTTGATGCACACTATATCAACAACCACAATATTACAGGCAATGTCATTGCCCATAAACACCTGTCCACCATCGCATTCCCTGTAGTTGGTGAACCAACTCCGATGAGGAGTTATGTGAAAAGATGCCCCTGTGTCTAGCATCTACTCGTCCTTACCATCATCGTATAGCCTTCCGATCGTAGACACAGACAAAACATCACCATCACATCTACTCGATCCATCTGACGTGGCAGCATTGGCCTCTCTATACGAAGCTTCAGAATCTTCTCTCTTAGATTTAGGATTTGTACAATCCTTCTTCACATGTCCTTCCATCCCACAATTCCAGCGCTTTAACTTTCCTTTACCCTTGACCTTGGATTTGGACCTAGAACCTGAAGAACCTATACCTTGTTTAGAATTTCTACCCCTTGTAAGCAGTGCATCAGAAGATATCCCCATGTCGACGTTAAGCTTTCTCATAGCCTTCCCTTGAAGGGATGAGATAATGGTGTCGACACTCAATTTTATTCGTGGAGCACATTGTGTCCTTGAATGACTTATAAGACGCCGGAAGAGAATTCAGCAACATACATGCTTGTTCTTCATCTTTCATCACTTCCTCCATATCTAACAATTTGTAAACTAATTTATTAAAGTTGCTAATGTGAGCCTCCAGATCTCCACCCTCTGCCATCTTGAAATTATACCACTACTGCTTTAAGTGTAGGCAATTTTTAGAGGACTTTTTCTTATAGACATCCTCTAACTTTGCCCATAATTTAGCCACAATTTTCTCCCTCATGACATTGTAGAGAATCTCATCAATGAGACATAAACAGATCGATGATAAATTCTTCTTATCAAGAGTATTCCATTTATCATCAGTTATAGTAGACTTTCGCTCGTGAAAAGCACCATGTTCGCCTTGCTTAATTAAGAAACTGATCATCTCGATCTTCCATAACTCAAAATTATTTTTTCCTGAGTACTTCTCAATATCATACCTAGTGCTTGCTATTATTACTGATCTCTCAGATTCAGATCTATGCCCTAACGATTGCTCTGATACCACTTGTTGGGGATTTGTTCTGCGGAATCACACAGATTTAGATCTAGGATAGTAATCCAATGGCACCAAGCATACACAAGAGAACACGCAGATTTAACATGGAAAACCCTTTCGGGAAAAAACCACGGCACAAAGTGACAGAATTCCACTCTGAAAGCATAAATTACAAAGAGAAAAGGACTTACCCGATTCGAACAACCTCAAATTTCACCCTTACTAGACCCTTTAAAAATCTTTAAAACCCTTTTAGGAACCTTCTGAACCACTTTAGAAAGCCTTAGAATACCCTAAAATAGCCCTAGGAACTCCTATTTATAGTTTAAGAAACTCCACTTATGCACCTCTTTGAAACAACCTCAAATTTACAGAGTTCGCGCAAAATCAGCGCAGAATCTGTGTAACCCTCAACTAGTCAAGCCAAGGCTTCGATTGGTCGAAGGGCACCCTTGACCGGTCGATCCTGACCCTCGTCTGGTTGGGCGACTCGGACACCTAAAAAAAAAACACGCTGGACTTCGAGTCGAGTGGGCCTCGACTGGTCGAGCAACCCCCTCGACTGATCGAGTAGCGCGGTGAATACAAGATTTAAGACATTCTTTTGCAACAATAAATACAAACTCATAATCAACAAAGATATCGAATACTAAATTCACCACAATTGTACATCCTTCAAATTTTAAATTAATAGCATGATTGATTTATTGCAATTATTTACCTTGATAATTCATGCAATGTGATTTTATTTTATTATTATTATTTTTTTTTTGTAAAAAGGAAGTCTTAATATTTCATATGTAGGGAACTTTATAAAGGAGATACAAATAGATGATGCCCCTTCATAACAAAAAGGAGAGGAGGGCACAAAAGGATGATTCTAAGCTAGGATCTGAGGGAGAAGGGACTAAGAGTCCCAAACTGAGCCAAGCCCTGTTCGATCAAGGAGGAGCTCTCCACTAGACAAATGTGATGTTGATGGGTACACATCTCAATAAAACTTGGTTTATGTGTAACAAAAATCTATGAGCCCCACCATGATGGATGTGTTTTATCAACCTCGCCCATTCATTTTTTCATATCATTTTAAGGCATGATCTCAAAAGTGAGGCAAATCCAATGCCCAAGTGGACCACACCACAAGAAGCAATGGGAATAATGACGCCCACTGTTAAACCGACTATTTTCTGTGTTGTGGCCCATTAAATCTTTAGATTTGTCTCATTTTCAAGCTCATGCCCTAAAATGATATGAAAAATGAATTGGATATAATACATACATCATGGTTGCACCCACAAAGTTTTTGCTTGGAAACTACCCATTTTTTGAGGTGAAATTTCACCTTTCTTTGGAACAACCAACACTTACCATCATTATGCTTTTACTATTGTCTACCAGTAATTACTGGCAACCAAACAGGCCCTAAATCACAATGTATCACTTGAAATTAGATTCTAGTTAAGATTGTAGTTTAGTCTTAAATATGTTTTGTAATGCCCCCAAATTTTGTTTAAAAAAATTAAATTTTAAAATTTTATATTTTAAATTTTGACTGAAAGAGATCCACCAATCTCATCATCCTTCCTCTTATCTCTCTTTATTCAAAATTTCCCCGTATCTTGTAGTTTCCTAATGAACCTTCTTTTTAAGAAGGGAACGTGAGAGAGCAAGAGTTCTATCAAAACTAAAAGAACCAACGTAAACCTCGTAATAAAAATACAAAAGGAAAAGTGGGAAGGAGGAATTTCTTTGGAATTCACTGATTAATGTAAGTAATTTTATATTAATTTTCTTATTTTATTTATGCAATATGTAATTTGGCATGATCTATACATTGGATGGATTGGATCAATCAAACATTCATTGTGTAGGTCTAATTAATTCATGTAAAAAGGTATGCGCATGACTTGTTAAAGTATAAAACGTGAGATTTTAAGGTATGTGTCACGCCCCGAACTCGGAAACCGGGCTCACAAAATTCCTGATCACCTAATCTGGCGCCGACAGCCTCTGTAGAACTCCATTCTTGGCTCCCGGCACCCATTTACCAGGTTTCGATCTTGGGATCCTACAATGAGGATTCTAATATCAATTTAATTTATAATGAGCATAACCAAAAGCATAACCCACGAACAATAACCACAAGAACACCATCACAAAATCCACTATGATCAAAAACTTTTGAGTACAATGCGTGAAAGGAAAACACATAAATCGAAAATCAAGCTTCAGAAGGCCGCTGCACGCTGCACACTCCAAGCTCAACACATGCATTATGGTGGGTCCCATGAAGGCCCACCATCATGTATATATTATATAATATAATATAAAAATCTATATATAATATATATAATATATATACACACACACACACACGTACACACATCAGCCCCACATGTGGGGTGGTCCCACCGTGATATGTATTTGCCATCTAAACTGCTCATTAGGTCACGTGGACGGACCGAATGAAGAGAAAAAAACAAATTTCAAGTCTATCCAAAACTTTTGCAACCCAAAAGGGTTTTAATGGTAGGCGTCCAACCCAACTGTTCCCTGTGATGTGGGCCACCAGAGTTCACTTGGATGGTTAATTTAAGGTGGGCCCACTGTTTGAAAAGGGGGCCATCTAATGCACATTGCTGATGTTCAGTACACAACATGGTGGGGCCCACGGCTGGGACTCACAGTCCCTGCCTCCAACACCCACGCAGCAGGACGCTGCTGGCGTCCTTGGGCTGTCAGCGGCGGCGGCAGCTGCTGCTGCTTCTCTTTCTTTTAAAAAAAAATCCTGTTTTTCTAAGGAATTTCCTAGGTGGGGCACTTATTAGGAAAATCTGCCCCGGCCATTGCATCCCATGGCTCAATACTGACAAAACAAGCCCTGGGGTGGTCCCACCGTGATATGTATTTGCCATCTAAATTGTTCATTAGGTCACGTGGACGGACCGAATGAAGAGAAAAAAACAAATTTCAAGTCTATCCAAAACTTTTGCAACCCAAAAGGGTTTTAATGGTAGGCGTCCAACCCAACTGTTCCCTGTGATGTGGGCCACCAGAGTTCACTTGGATGGTTAATTTAAGGTGGGCCCACCGTTTGAAAGGCGGGCCATCTAATGCACAGTGCTGATGTTCAATACACAACATGGTGGGGCCCATGCTGGGACTCACAGTCCCTGCCTCCAACGCCCACGCAGCAGGATGCTGCTGGCGTCCTTGGGCTGTCAGCGGCGGCGGCAGCTGCTGCTGCTTCTCTTTCTTTTTTTTTAAAAAAAATCCTGTTTTTCTAAGGAATTTCCTAGGTGGGGCACTTATTAGGAAAATCTGCCCCGGCCATTGCATCCCATGGCTCAATACTGACAAAACAAGCCCAATATTGGGTATGTTTCGGTGTGTAGAATCATCAGGTGGATTTTTAACGGTAAAAATTACTATTTCCTATGGTATGGCCCGCTCAATTACCGGATTGGACTCATTTTTTGGCTCAACGCCTAAAATGAGCTGAGCAACGGAATGGACGATGTGGATTATCTACATACATCAAGGTGGAGCCTGCATAAGCAACCCACCCAAAAGCTTTAAACTGGACTGATTTTTTTTGTCTTCGTAGGGCGCGTCCAGACGTGCATTCACTGACGGTTCACACTTCACTACACGTCCAATGTCCGGGATGTTGGACGATGTGAATTTAGCTCATTCTAGGTGGGTCCCACATTGACACTATGTACTTCACATTGGGGTGGGTCCACACATATGGGACCCACCAGAATGAGCTAAATTCACACCGTCCAGCGTCTCGGACGCTGGACGTGTAGTGAAGTGTGAACCGTCAGTGAATGCACGTCTGGACGTGCCCTGCGAAGACAAAAAAAAATCAGTTTGGTTTAAAGCTTTTGGGTGGGCTGCTTATGCAGGCCCCACCTTGATGTATGTAGATAATCCATGTCATCCATTCCGTTGCTCAGCTCATTTTAGGTGTTGAGCTGAAAAATGAGTCCAATCCGATAATTGAGCGGGCCATACCATAAGAAATAGTAATTTTTACCGTTAAAAACCCACCCGATGATTCTACACACCGAAAGATACCCAATATTGGGCTTGTTTTGTCAGTATTGAGCCATGGGATGCAATGGCCGGGGCGGATTTTCCTGATAAGGGCCCCACCTAGGAAAAATTGGATTTTAAAAAAAAAAAAGAAAAAAGAAAGAGAGGCAGCACTAGCTGTTGCCACCGCTGACAACCCAAGGACGCCAGCAGCGTCCTGCTGTGTGGGCGTTGGAGGCAGGGACCATGGGTCCCAGTCATGGGCCCCACCATGTTGTGTACTGAACATTAGCACCGTGCATTAGATGGCCCCCTTTTCAAACGGTGAGCCCACCTTAAATTAACCATCCAAGTGAACTCGGGTGGCCCACATCATAGGGAACAGTTGGGTTGGACGCCTACCATTAAAACCCTTTTGGGTTGCAAAAGTTTTGGATAGACTTGATATTTGTTTTTTTCTCTTCATTCGGTCCGTCCACATGACCTAATGAACAGTTTAGATGGCAAATACATATCATGGTGGGACCACCCCACATGTGGGGCTGATGTGTGTACGTGTGTGTGTGTGTGTATATATATTATATTGTATATATTATATATATTATATATAGATTTTTATATTATATTATATAATATATACATGATGGTAGGCCTTCATGGGACCCACCATAATGCATGTGTTGAGCATGGAGCGTGCAGCGTGCAGCGGCCTTCTGAAGCTTGATTTTCGATTTATGTATTTTCCTTTCACACATTGTACTCAAAAGTTTTTTATCATAGTGGATTTTGTGATGGTGTTTTTGTGGTTATTGTTCATGGGTTATGCTTTTGGTTATGCTCATTATGAATTAAATTGATATTAGAATCCTCCTTGTAGGATCCCAGGATCGGAACCTGGTAAATGGGTGCTGGGAGCCGAGAATGGGGTTCTACGGAGGCTGTCGGCGTCGGATTCGGCGATCGGAAATTTTGTGAGCCCTGTTTCCGAGTTCAGGGTGTGACAAATGCGCATGACTTTAAGGCTAATATGTAAAATGTGATTATTTTTTTATGATAGATAGATATCAGTATGATTCGTACTATTCATGGGTGTTATAAGAATTAATTATATAATATTTTTAAGAATCAGATTAATTCGACACCTTAATGGACCGTACTGGTCATATATCTATCAATCTTCTTCCTTAACTTAACGAAAAAAATTGGAAGAATAATTCTTTGTGCAAGATACAATTTGGCACAGAAAATTATATGACATATTTTGAAATATGTGATTAAATCATCACTATTCATTAGTTCCTTAAGATTAAAATAAATTAAAATCTTAAATTCTAGACAGATCAGACCATTGGATGGGTAATATTGATCTAAATAAATAATAAATCATACGTTTTATTCTTTACGTGTAATCGTAAGATTTAAAGAAAAAAAAATTTTATGTGATTTTAGAAAGTCCTGATTCAATTCAAATCGTTGGTTCACGGAATCATCTCCACCACATCAAAGTGAGTGTCCCGATGTGTTTCTCATCCATCAAGTTAAAATAGATAGATTATTTAATGTGTTATTATCCTGATTTAATTGTTATGTACTGTTAGTTGATTTAAAGGACTGTGATTTCTGTATTAATAATGATATCATTTGATTAATGTGTTAGACTATATTGATTCAAATGTGATAATCAAAATAACATATGCAATACATGATTGATGATTATATGGTGCATCTATAATTGTATGCACAACACGTGCTAGATTCCTAGGGGACCTCCCTGGATGGTATATCCTAGTAGAATCGTTACCAGAAGCCCATTATACTAGTGGAAGCCTACTCAATGAGTAGATGCAGGCCTTGCCTATGCCTACCAAATGGTAGAAGCCAGCCAAGGGGTAAATGCGGGTTGACGGGTTTCTAACTCAAGTAAGTGGATGGATTCCCACTTGATGCATTGCATTTACATTTTTTGAAAAAATTTATATTGTGTATGATTATTGGCATTCTATTATAATTTGATGTAAAGAACCATGTCAAGAATTCTCACTAGGTTTGGCCAGTTGATCCTTTTTATTGATGGAAAAAACATACAGATGTGAATGAGGGTGAGCCGGTGGCTTGAGAACAGGAATACGTGGCCGAGCTAAAGGAGGATTTAAGGGACACATAGCCCTACTTGACAGAAGAAGAAGTTACTGCCTTAAAGTAGCCATGATTTTTTTTTACTTTAATTATATTTGATTTTCTTAGATTGTTAATTAATCCTTTCAATTTATTGGACATGTTTATTTCATTTCATAAAACCCCAAATGGGAGGGTCCTTAACTATGTTTATGATTGGTTATTTGAAATAAATAGTTATTTCTTGTTTATAAGTTGCTTCTTAGTATGAATGGAATATAGATCTATGGTAAAGCTATTGGGTAGATGAGATTTTTGTAAGTAATTTAGTAGTTTAAGTACACTTAGCGTGCCAGTCATGACATGGATCTCGGGTCCGAAGTATACGCTAGGTACCCAAAATCTGGGTCGTGACATGCTTGATCAATATCATATACTTAATTAGATTGATATTAGGGACCCACGACGCCTCTCCCTAATTTGGTCACTATCCACACCCCGAAGGAGGAAGAGGAGTACATGAGGTCGTCAATGCTGGCCACTGATATAGAGGTCCCAACCGCTTGAAAAGGAAAAAGAAATTTAAATCTTATGTTTCTAGATGAACAATGGCAAGGTTTTTGCAAACTAGATTCTCCTTTGTAATGTCGTTTTGATGCTTTAGTTTATTACTTTCTCATTCTCAATCTAGGACAAAAGGCTTATGGCTAGATGGACATGTAGTCTATATATCTTTTTTATGGTTTTAGTTTTCTTACAAAATAAAAAATAAAAAATAAATCTCAGAGTTTCAGTTTTAGACATGATTTAGAATTTTGAGATTGTATTTAATTCGATATTCAAATATATTAATATTAACATTAAAATTCGTAATATAGAAAAATTAGAGCACCCACATGTCTAACGCAAAAGAAATCTGAACTTGGCTTCACTCAACTCAACTAGATTTATACTTAGCTCACTCGATGTGAATTCAGCTTATAACTACTTTTGTTGGATTCCTTAGCTCTCACTCAAGGGTTTTCAACAGTTGGACTGACTTGAACTTAGTCCTAACTCAATGAGTCGATGAGTAGAATTAAAAGAGCACAATTCTGTTATATTTTAAATTATTTTAAAATAATTTAGTGTTTCAAAGTATCCATTGGGACGGGCTATGGCTATAGCCATAGGTGCCCTATGGATGTGTCTTTTCACTTAAGTCTGAAAGGTGGCATGCTTTCATATTTTGTTTTGAAAAGTTATATCTTTTGAAGCCTAAGGGTCACATCAATTGGGTTTAAACCCAACAATCATAACCCTTTTTAAAAGGGTGTCTCTACACCCTTAAGGGTGTCTTCACAAAGTTTATAATTTGTTTTTTTTTTTAAGTAAGAAAAAGTTTATTTTATGTTAAAAGTATGGTTTAAGTGTTTTCTAGTTCGGGTTAAGACCACAAAGTGGTTCAAGCCCATGTACAGTGAGTGCACCGCTGGGACCGGGTCATAGTTGTTGTATCCTGGAGGTTGATTGCTTTGGAAACCTGTTGCACTTGGGACGCTGTCCAAGGGGAGCAAATTCGATTTCAAGCCGAGTGACTCATGTCACGCTTCGACTTCTATAAATTGATAAGTTTTATCTTTTTCTTAATTTAAATTTATTTTATTTAAATAGTTTGTCAAACTCCATATCCCAATAATCTTGAAATCGAATATATTTGAAAATCTATTTAAGAATTATGGTTACATCTATATAGTTGGAATAGCCCAAAATAAAACTACACCAACCCGATTTGTGGGCCATGACCCATATAATCTAGAGTTGTCATATCACACCTAATGGTCAACATCGTGTAGATACTTGTTATGTAAGTTGTTTAGACCACATGTACAAAAGTGAACGTATGCACTAATTGAGAATGGTTAAAGATATTTAAATCTTGATATCTATAAATGAGAATGGTTAGACTATGATCAAACATATGAGAGGCCTGGATTCCTGAACAATTGATTGGGTTCGTTGTAAACCCCTTTAGCACAAAGTATGATCCTCAAGTTGTCAGATGGGTCGAGTTAAGGCCATCTTGGGTACTAGAGCTACAACCTACATATGGTCTTTATGTCCTAAACACATGTCGTTCTATTACACATGTAAAATTCAAAAAATCTGCTGTCACGCCCCAAACTCGGAAACCGGGCTCACAAAATTCCCAATCGCCGAATTCGGCGTCGACAACCTTCGTAGAACCCTATTCTCGGCTCCCAACGCCCATTTGCTAGGTTCCGATCCTGGAATGCTACAATGAGGATTTTTCAACATCAGTTTGATTCGTAATAAGCATCACCAAAGGCATAACCCACAAACAACAACCAAAAACTCCATCACATTTTCACTATGATCAAAAACTTTACAAGTACAATGAACATAAAGGGAAATACAATGATGATGAACAAACTCCAAAATAATCTGTCACGTGCTCAAGCCTCAGCACTGCTACGATCCAACGTCACCTGCACGCAACGGTCGTGCATAAGCTTATAGAAAGCTTAGAGGGTGGTGAAAGTATGTGTTCAAGGTGGTAATGCAGTTATGCAGTATCAGAGTAATGTGGAACATGCTGATGAAAGCCAAGAATACCATAGCCATACCAAGGCCATGCAGTGCAAAGCATGAATGATGTCGGCCATACCAGGGCCATGCAATGCGAAATGCAACTCAAGCATACAAATCCTCATCTAAGTCCACATATCAATACAGCTCAAAATCTGAAATATCACCGGGGTCTAGTACACTCCAACCAGATTGCCGCCTCATCGCGCACAATAAGGTGAGTAGAAGAGACCTCACTATCCGCCTACCAATATCGGGCTCAGCTCATCAATAGCGGACCCATTCCTCGAGATGGTCAGACTCAGCCTAGCATTGCCCCTTACTCTCGGGCGGGTAAGGCCGCACCCCCTTCCAACCGACCACGACAGAGTGGAAAGCTCAACCGTCTGGTAATCGGCACTCGGCGCTCATGCACCCACTAGGTCTAAACGTTGGAGCAACCTCTTGGTACCATAAGGGTTTAGGGACTTTCACCCAGGGATATCTATAACACCCCATGTAGCACAATATTTTCGGTATCCAATCCTGCCAACCACGATACGTCAGTGAAGGCTACGGCCTTGATATTGCTAGGGCGTACAGTAACCATATCACACAATGCGAATGCATGAATCATACTATCCAGTCATACCGCAATCCTGCGCGTATCATGCACTCATGTAGGGCAACACCCCCTATCTGGGAGCCCTAAACAATCTGCCCGAAGGCATATACTATGATCAGTCACTTCTCATATCAAGCATACATATGATGCAAATGATCATGAGTTATGGAGCTATACTACACATGTCATAAAGTAATGCATTATCCTTACAATGCAAATGGCCTAAACGGCCTACACGCAACGAGTACAAGCCTATCAATGGGCCCTAGGGAGAGTCCTAATGTGGACGTTTAACCAACATTTAAACGTGCAATGTGGACGTCAAAGCAACATTGCTCCCAAGGCACGACTGTCATAAACATTATCACATAAACCATGTTGGGATCACACATTGCAATGGACCTTAGGTACATCCCATTGGGCTTAAAATACATCAAATGGGCCAAATCACATGGGCCTTATATTCATCAAGTGGGCCACATAAATGGGCCTTATATGTACATCAAATGGGCCTCAACCCATAGGCCCTAATACATCTTAATGGGCCTTAACCCATGGGCCCCAAATACATTTAATGGGCCTTACAACAGCCAAGATGGGGTCCACTTGGACTATGGATCTGGCCCATTCTCTAAGCCCATGCCATAAAATGGGCTTCTAAGATGGTTGGACGGATTGGGTGCAACCCATGCATCATGGTGGGTCCCACTGTCATTGGACAGTGTGCATAAAACACATGCATCACCGTGGGCTCCACCGTCCGCTGGACGGTATACATCATGGAGGGTTCCACCATCCACAGTCGTGGATGGTGTGGCATCACATACAGTAATGGTGGGTTCCACATGTGTGGCTCACCATAATGTTTTTCCCCACCATCCAACCTGTTGACAAGGTCACACGGACCTGAGTGAAAGGAAAAACACAAATTTCATCTTGATCCAAAACTTCTGTGGCCCACAAAATAGTTTCAAAGGCAGAAGTTTAATATCGCTGTTTCCTGCAGTGTGGGCCACCTGAGTTGTGGATGGAGCTGAAATTTGGAGGGTGCCCACGGCTGGGAGTGGCCCACCTCATGAACGGGTTGGATGACAAATAAACATCAAGGTGGGGCCCACGGCTAGAGCCGTGGGTGGCTGTCCGCTCGCCCATCCGCAGGCAACACCCTGCCGCCTTCTGACACAGCAGCGTTGGCTGTTATGTTATAAATTTTTATTTTTATTTTTTATTTCAATTTTTTTATGGTTTTCACAGGTGAGGTCCACATCTAGAGAATCCACTACGTCCAATGGCCTTCCATGGCTCCAGATAAGCAAAACAAGCCCAATATTGGGCATATTTCGACATATGAAAATATTAGGGAAGGTTTCAATGGTGAAAACCACCATTTGCTACGGTATGGCCCGCCAAGACCTCGGGTTGACACCATTTTTCGGTTCAACGCATAAAATGAGCTTGGGAAAGGAATGGACGGTGTGGATTGGAGGCATACATCAAGGTGGGGCCAAAATAAGTGGGCCACCCTTAAGCTTGGAAACAAGCTGATATTTGTGTTTTCCAACAAACGTCCAGCGTCCCTGGATGCTGGACTTAGCAAATACATTAGAGGTGGGCCCTGCTTAGGTGGGCTACCTCATGGAGGATGGTGTGGATACTACACACACAAAGTGGGCCCCACTTGTAGATGATTTGGGTAGAATACATGCCTCATGGTGGGGTCCATTCAAGTGGGCCACACAAGCATATCATGATCTTATAAAAGAAAATGAAATAGAGAGGGAGAGAGAGAGAGATAGAGAGTGGGACACGCGTGATGGAGGGACCCCGGCACTATGGGCCCTCCCTTCAATGATCTACAACATAAATCGAGTGGATCATTACATGTGGGCCCATTAAATCAAAATCCAATGGTGGAGATCCCTTCTCCACTAAAATAGACGGTCTAAATGACCCTAAGTATGCAAGGAAAATAAACATCATGATGGGGTCTATGGAGAATGGCCCCATCATGGAATGATCATGATGATCCAAGTGGGCCATCGGCCACATCTTAGGGTTCAAAGTGAGATCCCAACCATTGATCGGTTGGCCTCACTTGACCCATCTTAAAAACATTAAAACTACCCTATCAAAGCACCCACCTCTTGATCTTCTTGCTCCCTTGGCTTCCTTAGCTCCTTGTGCTTCTCTTTGATGGAGGAAGATAAGAAATGGATGGCTAGGATGAGAAATCTAAGGATGGAAAGGTGGGCCACACTTGTTGCTTGGAAGAGTTGGAGAGGCTCATACGTATGGATTTTCTCTTGCTTAAGAGAGTTTGAAAATGAGAGAGAGACTTGTAAAGGGAGAGAGAGGGATGGGTGATAGATGTGTTGATGTGGTGAATGATGGGTGTAAGAGCCCTTTTTTGACTTTTGTGGCAAATGTTGTAAAAAAAGTATGGGCTTTGTAAGAACTTTTTGACTTTTGTGGTTGCTTGGGAATGGGTGGAGGTGATGTGTACTTGACATGATGGGATTGATGGGTTGATTAATTAATGTGACAAGTTGTAGAGATTCTCTCAGGTTTTGCAACACGCGGCGTTTTCCTCGCACTGAACGTTGGCCCACATCTCCCGACCAGGGTATCGCCTCGGCGCGTGAGTCGCGGCATCGGAACCGCGGCGACGGCGCGGTCGCTATGGTAAAGGTCTTGGGCTGAGTTGATTGGGTTCACAACATATGAATTAGGGTCACGCGCAAATACCGGTTAAGGGTCGAAGGTTGCCGGAATTCGACTGGGAAGACCGGGGAAGTCTATGGAACGGCACGGTCTAGGATACGGGGCTTACATCTGTAGTGCCTACCTCTTGGATAATGTCAGGGCCTGTTCACTCATAAGAAAGCCTGCATTTAGTAGATTTTCTCAAAATCACGATATGACATTAATGAGTCTTTCTTTTTAGATATCAAAATTTGTAATTTATTTTCTCATAACTTGAGCTAAACGTAACTTTCAAATGAAAATAAATCAAACTATTGAACTATACTGAGTAGGATATACACTAATTTCAACATCCATGTACAATTAAGATCAACCCAAAATGCATTTCAAAATGAGATGTTGTGTTGGGGTTCCCATCATATTAGGAATTCTTCTTTATAAACCACCATGCATGATTAAAAAGAAAACTTTGAAAAGAAAAATATGAAAAAAAACTTAAAAATATAATCTTCCAAAGTATCTTTTAAAATTGGCCTGATAGGTCGATGGTGTGGCCACTATTTCATAAGTCTGCTAGTTGCTCACATGCGGATGGGTAATATTCATTATACAGTCAACTGGATGAAGGATCTAAATCCATCATGTACGTGTCAGAAATAGAATTCTTGGTATTGGGAAATATAATTGTTAATTATGTGTCTTCCCATCATTTTCAAGTTAGTGCAACCCTTAAGAAGGGTTCTAACAAGGAGTATTTGGTGGTTATAACTATTCTTACTAAACTTGACATGCTGCATGAAAGCAAATAGCATTCCGATGACCCTTAATCTAGTCCACTGATCTGATGGATCTCACATGGGAACAAAATCATGAAATATAGAAGAACTTGAATGTCTAAATAATGAGATTTCTTGGGCAATCTATTAAATAAATAAATAAAAATGTCGAGATGACTCAAATCCAAAGGGGTGTAAATGAAAAAAAAAAAGTAATAATGAACCGATAATCTAACTACTTGTTGAGTGGGAATGAAGTGAACAGTTAGAATCATCTATCTTAATTGCTCGTGGGGTTATTCTCTTGTAAGTTTATTCTCCTAGACAACTTTTTAATACTTTAACAAAGCACCATGATTCATACACATGCAATCTATAATTTTATATGCTATATGTCTTTGGATAATCTAATACAGGCCCAATTTTGATGATCAAGACTGTTCAGCTAATGTGTCAGACCATGTATAATGTGTCACCAAAATATTCATCCATTGGACAATCTTACATGTCCAACTTATGGACTATAAGTAGATAGTTTACTGTCTACTTTATGATAGGAGATTTTGGGAAGATATTTGATGACGATTGATGATAGGTGGCACAAGAGTGCATGGTTTGAATCGTGAAAAAATAGAGTCTACTATATTATTAGTGCTAGAACAAATATAACATGTCATTTTGATCAAGTACATGTTAAAGAGTTGATTTTTGTGTGATTGATGTGCATATAATGAATAGCTATATTAATGTTGATATTTAGAAATGCAGTAGAATGCACAGTTTTACACTAAGGCATCACTGCACACATGTCTGTAACATGAGTAGTTCATTAGTGGGTTATTCTTTGTATTTATAGTGACATAAAAATTAAGTTATGATGTAGACCAACCATTAGTATGAATGACCTTTATGATAATGAGTGCACACAAGGAATAAATCAGTATATATGGACAAGTCTATCAAATCAATGACCAAGTCTATCAAACCATATATTAAATCAATGGCCAAGTCTATCAAACCATAGGCCCACTTATCACTGTGTATTTATATATAACGCATATTATTCCTTTTGTATCATTACATGTATCTTGTGGTCTTTGATCCATCTTATGTGGGTTTATGATTGATATGTTTGAATCTTGTATCCATGTGTCACATGTACAAAATACAGTCTTCCTATTATAATATGAAATATTAGACAATGTATGACACTTGATACGTAGACACTTAGAAATTGTACATATGTGAAAAATATCTCATTTATAAATATTTGAAATTGTTGGGATTATATACTTAGATGCAATACAATGTTCCAAAGTTATAGATCCATACAAATATTATATTGTGTCATGTGGGATGATTGGGCTAGTATATTTTTAAAATATTACCTTTTACAAGCCCAATGGATGAAAGGTCTAAATCTTTCATGTGTATTACTTTTATGAATAAGTACTTGATAACTCACATTATATGAATGCTTGTCTATATAGAGTTTCACTTGCCATGAAGCAAATGGTGACTTGAGTTTCTCAAGAGAACTAGCAGTGAATGTGTCTTAATTCAATGTTAATTCTAACTTACATTTTATTATATAAAAAGTAATATAGAATATTGGGTCTAATAACAAACAGATCATCGGCACATATCACTTAACTATTTAACACACTTATCGCTGTTTTTTTATAAACGTTCATATTATTTCTCTTAAACATAAAGTTGTTGATAAGGTAACGAGTGTATATGCCTAATTTATGAGACAAGTTATATTCACTTTTGGCATCGTTCACCATACTTTATAGACAATATTACCTACTTAGAAGGGCGGAGGGAATGTTATTTCCATCCGATCATATGCCAACCTAGAACACCTGTTAGATCCAGTCAATTTATATGATAGTTCCTACGAAAGATTTTTCTTAACTCTTTGTTAATAGATTTATCAGGTGGGCTATAAATATATTTATCAAGGCTAAATCTGAAATTGTGGGGGTGCACTCGGATGCATAAACCACTTAATACATGGAATCTAAGTTTAGTCAATTGTATTTGATAAAAGGGTTGGCATAAAATTGAAGATTTACACTAAGGAAACTATATGTTGAATGTTATAGATCAATATACACATGTTTTACGTTGGTGTGTAGGTCTTTGAGATAAGGTGTCTGGAATTAAACATATTGCATATTTTAATGATCAATTTGGTAGCCATCAGATGAATGGTCAGAAAAAAATGGTCAACGGTCTAAATTTAACAAATGATTATTCGATCAATGGAATTTTCAAGCTGAACTCTATTCTCATTGGAGGTCAAGTTTGGTGTAAGTCTACTTATAATATTTTACTTTTTATGATTAGCAGACTTTCGTACTTGTGGGGGGCCATGTTTAATGAACAAATTATCTGTCAATATGTTTGATCATGGATTGAAAGCTCCTAACTATTTAAGATCGATATCTTTGACTTTTCTTCTTTATATTCAATTGCCAAATATCCATTGATTGTATTGAATTCTAATCACTAATTGATAAATTGGTCAACCTTTCATGTGTTATGGAATATGTGATAACATGATAATGTTACAATATGATTACATGAAGGTTACACTCTATTTTAGTTGTCATATATCTATGCATGACAGATTACTTCAGCCTCTTTGTATTGTAGATACAATAAGTTTGATTGGATTCACCACCAATTGGTTGAATGGTAGGCTAGTGAAGTTGCTTAAATAGTAAGAGTACATTCAAGGCTAAGAAAGTTAGTTGTATTAAGAGCCGGTAATACGACAACTATCATAATAAAAGTGATGCTTAGTATCTGTTGCTTGATGGAGTCGTAATTATTGACTCTTTGAGTTTAGAAATGAGTTTGGTATGCTTTGGCTTGAGATATGAATAGTCAAAGAGGTTGTAACTGACTGCCAAAGACTTGATTGAGGAGCAAAATGAGGAATCCACCTAAGCAGAGACTTGTTTCTAAGTAGCTAGTTGGTGAGGCAATAGCTTGTCAATACGATGATCCCTAGCTGATCTTAAAGGATGATTAGCCACAATAAGACTAAGACATAGGCAAACTCATATGAGAGGTAACAATGGTGAATTTTTCGTAATAGGAGAAAGCCTGATGGAGCAATGAGGGGTGGAGGTAAAAAGCATATGGGTCATAAATCCTTGGACTGAATGACTATTAAAAGATTAGTCAATGATACATTGAAAGGAAAGGGGTTGAGCGTAATATATGAGCTACCAGTGTTGGCAACTTAACTTATATGGAAAAAAAACCTAACTTATACGAGTGGAGATCCTATTAAATAGGTTCAATGGGTAAACAATAAGACACGAGGTAGACGATTGCACTGATATAAATGAGCCTCATCTATGGTGTACAGTGTGAGCAGCAATGAAGAATGATGAGTTTTTGAACTCTTAATGAATCCATATCCATATATTTGGTGGTATACTCAATTGCTGCGTACACTTGATGGAATTCACCTATATGGGTGTAGAGGTGGAGGCCACTTCCTATAAGAATCTAGGCGAATTCTCTAGAGCACTTATAAAATTCAGGTAATGGTGCATAGCCGAAACACACCGAACCACATAATCACTTGTAGTGGAAAAGTTGTGTGAGTGGCATATACTTGTGATCTACATCAAAAGGAATCAGGTTCAAGATTATGGTGTCAACTGATTCCTATAGACTGTCAAGCTTACTCTAATGTCGATTCAAGTCTATGGTGACACCGGCACTATTGCACAATTCTCCCATCTTAACCCAAAATGTCAAAAATTTTGAAACATATGGAGGATTGTTATATTTTAAATTATTTTAAAATAATTTAGTATTTCAAAATATCTATTGGGACGGGATATGGTTGTGGTCATAGGTGTTATATGGATGTGTCTTTTCACTTAAGTCTGAAAGGTTACATCCTTTCATATTTTGTTTTGAAAAGTTGTCTTTTGAAGCCTATAAGGGTCACACCAATTAGGTTTAAACCCAATAGTCACAACCTTTTTTGAAAGAGTGTCTCTACATCCTTAAGGGTGTCTTCACAAAGTCTATAAATAGACTTTCTCTCATTTATTTTTTTTAAAAAATAATAATAAATAAGAAAAAAGTTTATTTTATGTTAAAAGTATAGTGTAAGTGTTTTCTAGTTTGGGTTAAGACTTAAAAGTGGTTCGAGCCCATGTACAGTGAGTGCACTGCTGAAATCCGGTCATAGTCATTGTATCCTAGAGGTCGATTGCTCTGAAAACCTATTGCACTTAGGACGTTGTCCAAGGGGAGCAAATTCGATTTCAAGCCGAGTGACTCACGTCACGCCTCAACTTCTATAAATTAATAAGTTTTATCTTTTTCTCAATTTAAATTTATTTTATTTAAATAAATTTTCAAACTCCATATCCCAACAAATTCTGAGTTTATAAAAGGGTAATTAAATTCTTTGATACGGCTTACCTTTTATAATATTCTAACTGGATTTGATTCAACTCAATATGGCTCAGTGACTTGACTTGGCAGCGAGTCAACTCAACACTCCAAATCTCTCTTCTTCTCTCCCTCCTTCCTCTTTTTCTTAGCTCACGTCTAGCAGAGATCCCATACTCATCAAAACTCAGTTCAACTTGATGAGTCAACTCGACAGTTCTCTCTCTCTCTCTCTTCTTTTGGCAAGTAGAGCTTTTATAAACTTTCTCAAGTTTTGGAATCATACCCATGCAATGAGTCATGTTGGTCTTACGCTTGGAACGTTCTAGCGAGTATTTCTCCACCACTATCAGTTGGTGCAACACATCTAGGATTTGAATATGATCTTAGTTAGGATCCTAAGGATCTCACATCAATCACATGGGCCATACAATGATTGAATTAGATTTCAAATTGAGAGTTACAACAACTTATATGGTGATGAGTTCTTGACGAGGAAGAAGAGAGTCGTTAATGACATATTTCACCCCGGTTTATTAACCTTTGTTTAGTCTCTTCTACATGTTTAGATGGACCCTAGGAAGCTTGTGGGCCCCATAGATCGAAGATTTGGTGATGTATTTGTGGTGAGTTCAAGGTTTGAAGATTTTGGTTTATTGCTGCTTGCTATTATGAGAGACGAGGATCCCGACATTATTTTTTAGTTTGGGATCATCTTGGAATCCTTCAAGGATTCAAAGATTCATTCGAAAAGAGAGATCAAATGGCCTGGATTGATGTAGCACTTCTTTGTTTATGGAACTTGTGACTATGAGAAATTAGCGAGGAAGCTTCATTTTTTCTACAACGTTTCGAAGCCACGGCCGTTGATGATGATTTTCAAAACCGGACGGTTATGATCTATTAATTGAATGGCTTGAATCAGTTGGAGAAATCCTCTGCTGGTAGTAGATGGGTTCAATGTAGATGTTCGAAATCTCGTTTGATTCTTACACATTAGTTGTTGCTGGGAAACCACTAGTTTTAATTATTCATGCATACGCATACATGTGCTGAGCTTTTTCAGCTCTCACTACAACAAAAGTAGGATTAGCTGACGACGTATCTGGCTAATTAGCGGCGCTAATTAAAATGGGGCGTCGGTTAGCGATTGGGTATAAATACCGTACCAAAAAGCCCTAACCCTCTTTTACTCCCCCTCTCGACTCTCTCCCTCTCACTACCCTCGACGCTCTCTCCAACTCTCTCTCCGTCCCGAGTCTCTCTCTCTCTCTCTCTCTCTCTCTCTCTCTCTCTCTCTCTCTCTCTCTCTCTCTATCTATATCTCTGTAGATCTCGAAAAGTAACTTTCACTTCCTCTTTCATTATTTTATCTTTTTCAGCCCTAATTTCTTCGATCTCTGTTTGTGATGATTTTATGAGAGGATTTCATTCTGTTTTGGGAAATCTAACATGTGTTTTGTTTATTTTCTGACGATTTAGTTTCTTGCTTGGGATTTCTGAAGGTATTTATTGGAGGTTCTTTTCAAATCAGTAGATTTGGGTGTGTTGTTTATATTTTTTGCTTAGGTTTCATATTTTCTACTCTTAGAGGAGGTTTCTATGGATATTTCACATTTCCAGTGGTGGTTTCTATGGAGTATTTAGGTTTCTCCCTTCTTTTTTTATTTTTATTTTTTATTTTAAACTAAGAAACTAGATCAGGCACATAACATGAGTCTTCAAAAAAACTCGAAGAAGGCCTACAAATCCATTCGCATGTTTTCCTCAATGGGCTTAACTCAAGCCTGTAGACCAGGTTGTTGAATTTTTACGCGAAATTTGAAGAGATTGGGTATGCACGTGGGGTGTTTAATGAAATTCCTGAGAGAAATTTGATCACCTAGAGTGCAATGATTAGTGCGACTCAATCATTTCAAAATCTGAGAACTTTGAATTAAAAACTTCATAATGATGAAAATTGTTAAAACCATCACAGCAAAGTGAATGGTTCAAGCTACTTTGCATAACTAAACATGAAAAATTATACTTGAATCTATAACACTTTGAATTTCACAAGTTCTTTTCTCATGTTTAAATCACTACAAGAAAGATGGATGTTGCCGATGGGTTTTTATTTGCATCCAGCATACATCGTCGGTAAAGGTCATTTATTTACTTTTCCTTAAGCGAAGCTCTACTCATATTCTGAACTCGTAACAGTAAGAGCAAACTTTATAGTGCTTCCTAAATAGTTGGACTTCCCGGTGAGTCATTCATCTTTTTCTTCTGTTCTTGCCTTTTTGTTTGATTGAATTTGATATACCTTGTAGCTGCCAAGTGGCTGCCATGTGTGTGTGTGTGTGACCAGTTTTAAGTGCATTGCAAGCAGGTAGGACAAAGACATGCCTATGATAACTGTAAAACAGAAACCTTTCAAAAAAAAAAAACTGTAAAACAGAATGTTTAAAGTTATTTACCCTTCTTTCCTTCTTGTACTGATTGTGGATGTAGGAAGGGGAAAAAAAAGAAGAAGCAAATCTTGTTATTTACGAGTCTACAATCTTTGTTTCAACTGAAACAATGCATTTACGACCTTTTAGGTCCTATTGTAGGACTGAGTTCTTAATAGTGGTATTCAAGCAAGACCTAATCGTATTGGAGTAATATGCTAGTATGTTGCTTGACATAATAGTGGGATCATATGTTATTTTACTGTTCCCAAATGGAGTAACATGGTCATAACATGTTTGATTTTTCATGTTGATTTGCCTAGAAATGAACCTAAGGTAGCATTGGACATTGATGATTCAAGAATCTGGCCATTTTATAGGGTTGCAAATGGATCCATTCTCCAAAAATCAACCCATCCCGGATCAATTTTTAAGTGGGCCTTTGAACTGAGTTGAGATTTCTAGAGTTCTGCTTCCTTTATGGTATTTGGGTAAAATTCTCTTTTCCTATCAATATTTCTCTATGGTTTGGAAGCAGTACAGTCTTAATGTATTTTTTAATTGCTTCAGGTGGATTTGAAATTTTCTCTATATATACATAAAAATAAAATGGGGCAGTGGTCCTATGCCCCTAGATTTTAGATCATACGAAAATTCATATTTATATTTTTTGTGAAATTATTTTGCTGATTCGATGCATCTATTTTTAGAATTGTTAGCAGTCCAAAAAAAACAAGGGTTTTTTTGCATTTTGCTGATTCGATGCATCTGTTTTGATTTTTTATTTTTATTTTTCCCTTAGCTCTCTTATTTTATTCCTGGCAGCTGTATGATTAGATGGAAGGATATGTCACAACTCACAATCAATTGGAGAAAATCAAATTTTAGAATTTTTTGGGGATGATCTTTGTCAATGTTTTACATCACATCACACTCTTCCTTGATTGGATTGGGGAAATCTGGTGCAGATTACACGAGGAGGGTTTTATTGGATTGGGGACAGTGGTTTAAGAATTTTCTTTTTGGTCACTAGTTGAAAGGTTAGAATTTTCCTACTTGGGAGTTTTTCAGGCCATGAGTCGTCCACAGTGGGGCCCATCATCTCTTTGGGTCACCATATTGAGAACCCAAGAAGACTAAATGTACTCTGATCATGCATTGTGTATCTTCAAATTTCTTTCATCACAATGAAACCTAATGTGGGAAAATGGAATGCAATGGTTATATGTCTCCAGAGTATGCAATGGATGCGCTTTTCTCAGTGAAATCAGATGTCTTTATCGTTGGGGTCTTACTGCTGGAGATCATTAATGGCAAGAGGAACAACAACTGTTTCAAGGAGGATCCTTCACAGAATTTGATAAGATATGTAAGTGCAAGTTTTCCTTCTTGATCCATGTATATCATCACTAACATTGCACCCAGCTAAGCCATATTTTTTATGTAATAACAGCCTGCCCTTTTTGTGAACAAAGAGAGATAATTCAGAATTAGCAGAGACAGATGGGCTGGAAGGATATAAGCATTGCCACACCACTGACAAGTTGTTCAATAGAAAATTTGAAAGGTTTGATATTCAAACAAGAAGTGTTGTAGTCCTGGCATATTGCTGTGTAGATTTTCTTTTGTACATTGTTCAAAAAACTTGTGGCTTGAGCTTGGCTGAGTTGAACTATTTAAAAAGCTGTCAAAACATTCCAAGTTGATGATTTACTTGGAGTATTAGTAGTTTCAACCCAATAAGTTTCTGGATTGTTGAAACTGAATTGAAACTTTAAGTTTCTTCTGAGAATTGCTAGCATTTTGTTTAGTATCATCTTTTTGTTGATTCAGTTAACTCCTTTATTGCTTCTAACACAAGCAAAACCCAATTGAAATTGGTGAACTTTTGGCTTGTATTATTGGTTTCTGCTGGTTTGTAATTGCAAGGTCCCCTTCATGGTTACACTTGTAATTTGTTTTCTCTTTCTGTACCAATTTCTTCTGACTGAGGTTTACGAATGTTGCAGAGGCACCCGAACCAATGGAAAGAGATTTCATGTCCCAAATCCTAGTATCATTTTTTCTCTTGACCATTCCATTTCTTTGATACAATGTTCCTACTACAATATATGTTTGTTTATTTATTTTGTTCTTTTTGGTAGCAGAGATACTTGTTGGATTCTTTTGATTACACAACTGCCTCAAAGTATTTGTTGAAGTCCACCTACATCTAGATTTGGAGGTGTAGAGAAAGCATGTGCTGCTCTCCATAAGTAACCAATTTGCCATGCTGGCAGATGTTTGGCATGTATATGAGCTGCCTTGTACATGCATGTGTTGACAAAAGCCTATAGTACCAAAAGGCAATAAAGAAACAAGATAAAGATCTTTTGCTTTTTCTGCTTTTACCTTTTTTCAAATTGTTGTATTGAAACATGAATCTATTACTCATGAAACGATTTGAATATTAAGGTTTCCTTGTATGTAGCTTTTAGTAGATAAATTTTAACCAGTCGATATTTCAATGGTCTTTTCTTGTTTTTATCCTTTTAAATCGTTCACTCTCTTACTCAATTTGTACCACATTTTGATTTTCCAGAGAGGAAATGATGTTCTGCATTCACCAGTGACTATGCATATTTAGTTGTGGAGATTGAAGGTGCTAAATTGTTTATCGATAATTATATTAATTGACAGGTAGAGATTTCTGAACTAAACGAGGAACTGAGCTGACTTCAGAATCAGACAAGATTTGTGGCATTTTCTTTCGTATGTACAAAATTAGGCTTTTATTATTGTTGTTGTTGTTGTTGTGGTTAGCAATATCAGTGTCATTTTGTGTTTTTCAAATGACTGAAGCAAGGCTACTTTTTAATTAGAATTTTTGATATATATACACATAAGTACTAGGCATCAAACTGGTGTCATGAACTTATCGGTGCATATGCCACTGGTCAAGATCATACCATGGGGTGTTCTTCACATACATGAGATTGAGGGAGCAGGAAATTAGAAATCTGATATAGTAATGTGTGGCGCTGAACCAGAAATCTAGAGTTCATGACAGTGTCACAGTCTCGACCACTCTTTATTGTTTGTTGAAAGTTGAGACACATGGTACACGTGTATGACATCGACCTTGAATATGCACTGACCAAAAGACAGCTGGTCCACTGATCATGTGGCCCACATCTGTACGTTCATCATAGGCTACGTGTCAGATTTATCTGACCGTCGATTTTTCTCACACGAAAACGTGGTCAAGTGGATTTCCATGATTCCTTAGCTAGAGCATGCTGATAATAGCCCCACGGGGTTACTTGCCTAGGCCTCACACGTGTCACATTCACACGTATGACACGATAAGAAGCTTCTCTAGAGCGCACACGCGTTTGCAACATGTGTCCCAACATGGATATAGGTGCGAGATGCAATCCATCCATCAGGTTAGTCCAACCTTGTACATGTTTTCCAAAATATAATCTGGTCCACTCAGCATGAGGGCCCCAATATTTGAACAGTTAGATGGGCTGAAAAAACTTTAGCTAAAGATTTCAGAGCCGTACATTTTTATTCAAAATGTGGCCCACCTGACCAGTGGATTAACCTGAATCTTGGACTAGGGTATGAATATACTGATTTTCTTCTGATGGATGGAATGGATATTGTATCCATCACACCATGCTAGCACATGTGTAGCGTGTGCACGATCTTCATTGCACACATTCTGCAGAAATCTAGAGTTCATGACAGGAAATTAGAAATCTGATATAGTAATGGGTTTTCTTCACATACATGGATTTTTTTATTTTTATTTTTCAATTTTAACCATCTGATACTTGTCCACCAATTGGCTAGTTTGGTAATCAATTCAAGGTAATTTTTGGATTATGATGCATCTAAGTTGGTGCTGACAGATTAATTTGAGTTACTTGTAAGCCACATATATCAACCATCACATCTTGCCAAAGTTGTTATGCCTGAAAGCTACATCTGCAGAAATACTTTACAGGTAAATATATCCCTTGAATTTGTGGATTATGTGATTATGACAATATATCTCATAATTTACAAGATAAGCCTATATTTTCCTCATAAAATGAGCTTATGGTCTAATTTGACAAATTGTCTTTTACTATTTTTTCTGTGTAATTTTGTGTTCATGCTACTTCTATCGGCTACATGAATACAGAACGGATCCTTATCCATTTGTCTTAACAATAGTGAGATTGAGGAAAGTGAACTCTCTGATGCAAGCTCAACAAATTTGAAAGAAGATGGATCTTCACTGTCCCTAACTCTGATCAGAAAGCAGATAGATATGTTATACCAACTCATAAATTCACCAGTTAAATGGTTAGTCTTGTAAAATATATGGAATGGTTTTTTGAAGATCTGTTTTCCCTTCCACTTCTTTATTTCTTTCATCGGTATGGCATTTTGGAGTTAATCTATGTGCATATGGAAAATCAGGGATGGTATTCAAATAAACTTTCATATCTAAAAGAAAAAGTGCCTTCCGCGATAGGAATTCCAACATCAGTTGCCCTGCCCTCTGGAGTTTTTGAGAAGGTTTTGTTAGATGATTCAAACCAGGTTTGTCTCATCTCATCTCATGTCACTTAAGTGTATCCAACATCAATAGAATGCTAATTCTAACATATCGACCTTTGAAGCCTTTCCAAAATTATCAGAAATGACATAGGTGATTATCAAGCAAATGCTAAATGTGTATGCCTAGATGAGGGCTTCACTTGGTGAGGCATGCATTTTGTTCTGATGTTTTGATTTTTGAAGCTTTTTTTCTTTTTATTGTTTGAATTGTGTAAAAGGGAGCTGATTGAGGTGGTATGTTTTTGTTGTATTTTTTTTAATGAGATTTTATGGATTTTGTTTTTTTTTTTATTATTATTGTTTCTTTGAGTGTGGCGTTTCAGGTGAAGAAAAGGATAGATTTGGTTTATGGGGGAGGGAGTGTGGGATTGATGGGTTTGATCTCCCAAGCTGTTTATGATGGAGGCTGCCATGTTCTTGGGTAAAGAAATCAGGCCCTCAAAAACAGAATTTATTTATTAATTTTTTTTTTTTTAAAGTTCTGTTCATGAAAGCTTTTGGTATACCAGCTATGGATTTCTGGGATTAGTGTCTTTTTAGTATCTTTCTTTTAATGTGACTGGCAAGGTACCGTGGATATAGGTCATGACAGCATTATTTAGTTATTTATATATTTTTATAAATTGACAATTTCATTAAACCTCAAAAAGTGTCATACAGAAAATTTTCGCACAATGGAATGCTCTGTTAAGCCCCATCTTTTATTTATTTGTTTGTTTTTTTTTCTTTTTAGTTTTTTGAGAGATGGTTAAACCTGTAATTGTGCTATGTGATATTTTCCTTCTCTTCATAAAGTGAGCACCATGGTTTAGTACAACTCTAACATGATATGCAAAATGGTTGTTTTGAACTACAGTTCTCTGTCAGAGTTTGGTTTCCTTGGATTCGAGTTGGGTTATTCAATGGAAAATCCAAATCATTGGTTGTGTGGGAAGCAGTTGATGCATGTCTTGTTGTCATCTGATAGGGAAGAAGACAATTGAACTTGAAATATGCATTGGACAGAATGGTAACACTGCAAATATAAAAGATACCAAGCGTAGTATGTCATCAGGTTTAGAGATGAAGCTTGATGAGCTGCGGAAAGAGCTCTTTTCAAGTCATGAAGGAATATTGCCACATACCATTCTTTCCACCCAACAGATCAGCATGTTAAGCGCCGAAAAACCAACTTCCATGGAGCAGCTAAGGACTAGCCTGGTTCTGACTATCATAGGAGTAGTTTTCAAAGGGCTAATGGTGGGTGATCCACTCTTCTCGTTGCATACAAGTGGGGCAATCCAGAGTTCAAATCACTTCAGCCTTTTGACGCCACTCGTGCTAGGAGTAGACCATATAGAGGATTTGTTTTTATTTATATTCAAGACCATTTATTGTAATAAATTTTGTTTAATATTCGGTTTTATTTGTTCTGCATCATTTTTATGTTTCAAATATTTAAAAAATACAGGTTTTGATGAATTATATATAATAAAAAATTATTGGCATGCTGAAGCTTGGGGAATCCATACAAAGGCTTTTACCGGCGCTTGTGTAGAAATCTTACAGTGCTTTTTCATGAGAAAAAGTGTCCACAAACCACTTTTACCAGCGCTCTGAGTGATTTTTCACAGCGCTTATTTGCGTCGGGGAAAAACGATAATTGCGGCACTCAGAAAAGCGCTGGGAAAAGTTAACTAGCGCCACTATTACCTTTAGCGACATACCCATTTATCGACGCTTGATTAGCACCGCTAATAGAATTACCGACGCTTTTAGGGAATTTTAGGTAAAATTCCCATTTGTTGTAGTGTCTGCATCGTGCATGTGGATAGTCAAGGATAGGATTGACAGTTGATCAAGGCCTAGGATGTTCAGTGCCCAGTTAACAAACAATTTAGATTGATTGAAGATAGTTTCAATCCGTTGCTATTGGTTGTGCGGTTATTAGTGATTGGATTCAAAATCAATGGTCAAATCTTGTTAAGAATACAAATCGAGAGATCGTTAAGGTTCCTTGGGGTATTATGATATGGATGTACTGTTAGACTCCTCGATCGATTGTTGAATCATGCAATTCATAAATCAAAGGTGTAAAATGTAAGGTATACATAGGATCATTAGATCTTTTTTTTTCCCCTTGTTTTTGTTTTAGAAATTTTAGGATGCATGGGTTTCTTCCTAACAAATTTGGGATCTCTATAAATATGTCTAGATGTGTCCTGATATGAAAGTAAATAGGAATATTCGTCAGGGATCATCTATGTATTGTAACGATACTCTGTCTCATTTTTAGATGGATCATCGAGTCAATATGATGAAAATATCGATGGATGATTGATCTTATGAGTTAGACTCCAGTATTGATAACGTACAGTTTAACTGGGTCAAATAAACATTGTTTAAAGTTTTATTATGATCAGACTTTCATAAATATGTTTTCAGAAGAGTAGCGCTGATTAGGATCATGTACACCATGAGAAACTTAATAAGATCAATGGCATATATGTAACCATTGAAATTAAACTTTAATGGTGTAAAAAAAATAATAATAATAATCTTAGTATATCAAGATAAAGAGGGGTTCAGAGTTGTGAATAATTAGGCATCCTAAATGTGGATAATTAGGTGTAAATATCCTAAATGAATCTTTTGTCTATTTGATGATGATATAATGGTCCTTATTGAAGTTGGACAGTTGGATAACTTTATCTACCTATAAGGAGTATTCTCAATGGTTAGATTAATGATTGAACAAGCTTGTAATGCCATATGTGAAATTGTGCGTGGTGGGCATATGGGATATGTGTGCGGAAGCTTTGTGAAGCTAAGAAATGAATTACTATGTGATAATGTTTAAATATTGCATATTGATCCTTTTAATTGTATTAGTTTCCATGCATTCAAATTGTTTAATTGATTAACTAACATATCACTACCAAAAAATCGAGCAAAGGGCACGGACTTTGAAAGTTTTTGTCTACAGATTAAATCTGTAGCAATTTAGCTACAGATTTATCCTTAGCTAAAGTCTAATTGATCTGTAGCTAAAACGTACCTCTTGACAATAACCTTGATGGTGCTTAAGGGGCTCCATAGGGCCCATTAGAATATATGTGTTTGATCTAAAACGCCCATAAATTCTGATATATAATTTCAGTAGATGAACCCAAAAATTATGTAGATTAAAGGTCAAAGTGGACCACACCATAAGAAATAATAAAATTAAATTTCTATTGTTAATATGTTGTGTGGTATTCTTACAGCTTTGATCTGACTCATTTTTTGCATCAACACTTAAAATAATGTTTTAAAATTAATAGATGGAGTGGATAAATAAAATACATCACGGTGGGCCCCACAGTCATAAAACCCAAAGTCCAAATGGGTCGTCCGTCAACGCCCCTCCCAAAATGAAACGCGCCCCTCCCAAATCTTTCGCCCTTTTCTCCCCCGCGCAGCAGGCCTCCCAAAACCCATCTCTCAGTCTCTCTCTCCATCTCTCTCGCACTCAGTCTCTCTCTTTCCCTTGCCCTCTCTCGATCTCCTGCTCTCCCTCACCCTCTCCCTATCTCTTGGCTGCATTCCCCTCTCTCCGTTTCCCAACCCCTCTCTCTCTCTCTCGCTAGGGTTTTCAAAACCCCCTTTCGCTACAAGAAGGAGAAGAAGAAGGAGAAGGAGAAGAAGAATGAGAAGGAGAAATCTGTTTCTGAAATCTGAAATCCCCTTTCACTGCAAACGGTTAGTCTCTCTCTCTCTCTCTCTCTCTCTCTCTCTCTCTCTCTCTCTCTCTCTCTCTCTCTCTCTCTCTCTCTCTGTTTCTGAAATCTGTTGCGTTGAGAAGAAGAAATCTCTATCCATCATATCCTTTCGACGACTCCACATGTTTTCACAACAGGTATACCAGTGGTTGTTGAGTTGAGTTCCGCCCTTTCTTCTAAAAATCACCCGTGGTTTCTTTGCCAAACATTTAAATTGATAAAACATGTTGGTGTGGATGTTGCAGTTCTGGGTTGGCAGAATACTCGTGAAAGTGCAGATGACATATCGGCAACATTGGCAGCCATTACCACTGAGTTGGATGTTGGGGTCCTGTATCGTGGCCTAGACCAGGGAAACAAACATTGCCTAGTTTCAGTGGTATGTTCAGATGAAACTTATAATTTACTTCCTTTCAGGTATTGATCTTGTATTTTGCATTTTTTTGCTGCAATTAACAAAGATTTTTGTTTTTGTTTTTTGTTAATTTGTATTTGGGTAATAATTATCGGCCCCATGCTAAGTTGAACTGAAATGTGTTTCTCTTCGTCAATCCTGTTCTCAGCAATCTTGTGCAGAACACCCACCTTAGGATGGCTAGCATCACCTCTTTTTCTCCTTAGGTGAATGCTAATTATGCTAAACACTAGTGCCCTACATGTAACAGTGTGGCATGTCTGAGAGATGTTGCACATTCATCAGGGTTGACTCCTGCTTGAGTGTAATTCTAGCCTAAAAGCAGGTTGGTGATGAATTGATCCACTCATCAAGTGTGCCTGATGTCAGTGAATGTGGACTTAGACGTCTATTTCTTACCCATCTGGCCTACTGAATGAGAGTGACTGGACTCATTTTTGGGCCAAGGATCCTGCCTAATGAGCAGAGTAATTCTTAACATGCACTGCATTATCACATTTTAGAATTCTTGTGTTTGATGTTTGAATTTGTGCTTCCATGACTATTATAATTCATCATCTTCACCATCGTCATCATCAGATCTTATCAATCCTTCAATCCCTATGACTATTATAATTTGTCATAATGCTTCTGTGACTATTATGTTGCGTAATCCTTCAATCCCTATGAATGGTAACTGATCATGTTGCCTTCAATCCTTCAATCCCTATGCATTCTTTCAATCCTTTAATCTACATTCCCCTCTCTCTGTTTCTAAAATCTAAAAGTTTGGACTCATATTTGACAGTTACATCTTGGTTGGTTCTGAAAATGCTTTATGGGCTCGACCATAATGTATGTGCATGCAGGCCATTCATTTTTCCAGCTCATTTTAGGGCATGAGCTCAAAAGTCAGGAAGAGCTAAATCTCAGGTGGACCACACCATAAGAAACTGTGGTGATTGAACGGCCACCATTAAATACTTCCTAAGGTCCAATGCAATGTTTATTTGCTATCCAACATGTTGATTTATGTTAGACTGATCTGGATGAAGGGAAAACATAAATATCATCTTAATCCAAAATTTTATTGCCCTAATAAGTTCTTAACGGTGGGTGTTCAATTACCATCTTTCCTTTGGTGTGGTCTACTTGAGATTTGAATTTACCTCATTTTTTGCCAATTAGCTAGAAAAATGGATCGATAGTATGAATAAAACACACATCGTGGTGGGGCCATAGAGCACAGACCAATATCGGTAATGGTAGGCTCACTACAAAATCTAGATGGTTGATGCGAATGCTAACAGGTTCAAATCTAACCATGTGTCACATGGAAAGGTTCCCCTGCATTTATCCAGTTAAATCTAAGTTAATTACATCACATGCATAATTTACAAGTGCATGCTTGAGTTGAATGTACGGTACTAGTAAAAGGGGATTGATTTTGGTGCCCACAGTAACATTTGTGTAACACCCAAATAAAAAATCCACTGAAGCCCATGAAGATGGAACGTGTTGATCCAAAACTCATATGGGCCACTTCATATGCAACAATGTGAAAGTATGTTCCAACCTTTAAATTCTAGTGGTTCGGCCATGTTTTAATAGGCGTTATTTATGGATATTCCTTTATATCAGTTAGGAATATTTTACTGATGGGTTGGATGTCATATACACACTATAGTGGGTCACTGTTAAGAACCTAGCCAATACACCAAAAGCCTTTGGAATGATGAAATGCATAAGCTAGGCTATTAAATCAAGGACCCTTTCTCCATAACAAAATCAGGTGGAATGTTCGTAGCTGTCAGCAAGATTTCTTTGTAACAACATTGAGTGAGAGCACACCACTTACGACTTTGTTGCTATAAAAAACTCACATATAAACTTCATTAATTCATTAAAGGAGGTATTCGAATCTATATATTCTTTTCCATGAACTTATTTTTTTACCAAGTCTTGTTTCATCGTAATTGTTTGATGCTCTTCAAATAAAAAAAAAAGTCTGTGTTATAGAAATCAAGTGATATTCTATCTGTCTATTTTATATTCCTTAAAGTTAGATTTTTGAACATTATTATAGAAATCAAGTGATGTTCTATCTGCCTATTTTTGTAAAATAAGATTTTTTTTTCTTTCTTTCTTTCTTTCTTGAATTTATTAAGAGAGTGCCGAACAAGGGCCTGTTTGCCTATTTGGACGTATAAGGGCTTGTTTGGATGTATAGGGGCTGAAAAGAGCACCGAGAGGGTGAAAAGAGTAGGGGCCCTTTTTTCTTCTTAATATTGAATGAATTTTGTACTCTATATTTGAACTTATTTAAAGTCTTGGGCTCCATTTGGTCATCACACTAGTATTTATGAATACTTTTTTTTTCCTTCAAACCAAATGGAGCCTAAGCCCTTTTTTAACTCCGCCAATGCAACTCCTTGCATTTCTGGTCCCAAGCCTGGGTAAAGGAGGAGGGAGAAGGGCTTTAGAAGGAGATCGTTAATTATGGAGGAGATCCTGAAAGTGCAGTAAGTATTTTTGTTTTATGGTTTTACTTGTACATTCCTGTATTGATTGCTCATGTATGACGGTTATGCGCATTCTTTCATGTGGATGTTGCATGTGGGAGGATTGGAGCTGCATATTTCAGATTCAAGCATATGTTGTTTTTTTTAATCAGAACCATGATTCCAACATTTTTTTTTCAAAAAGGCATATTTCATTCCAAAAAACTATATGCTATACACGGATCTGCACACAAGAAAACAACCACGACCAAAAAACGACCAGCCCTCGAAACAAAAAAGACAAGGGGGTCATAGGAGATCGGTCCCAGCTTATCACCAAACAGCCTGAAGCATCTAAAAGGGCAAAAACAGATTCAAGCATATGTTGTTGCCATACATTCAGATCAATTCTTCTATGTTTGGGTGCATGGCGATTGGATCTGAAAATTTGATATTTTCATTCATTTATTTCATGGCTTTCAATAAGATCTTCTTTAATTGTTAATTTATTTAATTTTAATGGAAGAAGAAACTTTCCTTTTAACATTGAGGTCTTGGGTTTGAGCCCAACTTCAGTTTACCCTCTCAAAAAAAGAAAAAAAGAATTACTATGAAATGTCGAGTCAAAATTATTTACATCTGGGTAGATCTCTTTAATTGATCCAAACCAATGATGCTATGGCTCCATTGTGGGTGATCTATGCACCAAAACCTCCCAAGTAGGGAAATCCTAAACCTACAATTGGTATTTTTGGCTAGAAAAATATACAGCTAGTAAAGAAAATATAGCAAAGATCCACATTCAGGATACATGGATCTTCCAACATGGTGGGTTTTTAGTGCATGTGTAACCCATGGTTGAGACCATCATGTCAGTGGTTTGGATTGTTGAACCATCAGTCTCACTTGTATTGATAGGGGTAAGATCACTTCATATAAATGCTCCATGCGGGATCTTAATACAAAACATTCACATTACAACTATAGAAAACACTAAACCATCCATGTAGTTGCATCTTTAATATCAATTACCATGGGACACCATATATTGATTTTTCTGTATTTCTTGTCAAAGCTAGTTTTGAAACAATCATTGTAATTCATAAGGAGGTGGCATCGGAGGACAATCTGAAACAACACATGGAAGCTCTGGAGAAGGTGAGTCTTTCTTGCATGGTTATCTGATTTTCCTGTTATTGGTGCATATATATATATATATATATATATATATATATATATATATCTATATATATATATATATATAGTATATATATATATATATATATATATATATATATATTTATATATATATATATATATATATATATATATATATATATATATATATATATATATATATATTTCAATTTCCACTCTATATTTGAGGATATATTGTTGGTAAAACTATTTTTTTGTTTATGTTTCTCTATTTCTTTGAATCCCATGCAATTGTATTGCCTAGATTACGAGTCTATTTGCAATTTCTTGATTTGCAGTTGACTGGATGCACTCCTCCATAATTGCAGGTGGAATAGTAACAGCTTTCAGTGTTGTTCCTATCCCACTTGCTATATGGAGTAGAAAAATGGGGAAATAGGATCCTGCCTGATGCAGTTCTTGCTTCACACTCTCACCCCAATTGCAAGGCAGATTGGTTCTTCATTCTGAGTATCTTGGACTCAGGGAACCAAATTGCAATATATTACTTTCAAGTTGGACTTGTGTGAAACTTAACTGCAACTTGATGGATACTCATGCATCATGAGTCATGACTTTAGGAAACATCTTAAAACTTTTTATATTTTATCTCTTGATTAAACTAAACTTGTCAATATTCTCTTTTGTAATGATCTCCTATTAACTAGTCTGTAAATAACTTCCGTGAGAACTCATCCCGCGTATTGTGTGCATGACATCCTGCCCATTCATCAGATGTGTTACCTCATGAAACCTCTAGGCCCAAAAATCAGCCTGATTCAAAATTTAGGTGAGCCACAGCAAAGGGAACCAAAGCGAGAGGCAACCTGCCCTTGATTTTCACTGGGGCCCAAATAAGTTGCAAAACAGCCTAATTTTTTGCATGACCCTTCATCCAAGCAAGATGAAAGGTACATATGGGATTGGTTCTTGAAGGGTTCTCACATGTTCTCATGAAAACTAGTTTGGAGGAGAAATTTTTCCTCCAAACATAGTGTAAAATATGAACTATCATCTTTCTACGTCTTCCCCCACCTTAACTTCTACTGAACTAAGTGCTATTTGTTGATGGAAATTTGATTTTCATACTTGGAATCGTGAAACTTAGAATACTTTGAACTAATTCAGGTCTCTTCCTTATACCTACAAGGCCACATTCTTCTGGGTTCCTATAGGTAGCAGCCAATCATGGTTTACTTCCAATCCTGGACAGATTCTGTTATGACTGCTTTTAGCATTTTCATTTTCTAATTTTCCTATGGTTGAATAATGCAACTAAGCAATTTCTACATTATGGAAGCTGAAGTTTTAATCAAGTTGTCAAACTTGCTAGAATACTTGATTTCTCAGAGGAATGCCAAGAAGACAGGAAGATGTATTCATTTTAGAAGATCGTAATGTGTTTCATTGAGTTGCTTGAAACAAATTGTAAAAACCCATTTTGTGGAATAGTGAAAAGGAAAAAAAGAAAATTGGCTGGTAATTATGACTGATTTGCTTGATGCAATTAGGTGGTTTAACAATGGATCCTATGCTTGGAGATTAGCCAGTCTGTTTGTCGAGAGGTTTGATATTCGTGCTGGAGTTTGGGTTAGAATGTTGTCGGATATACAATTAAAGGCTATCATTGGGTTAGAATGTTGTCGGATAGACAACACTAAACAGCAATTCAATGCCTTGTAGCCATGTCAGGGCTGCCCCATGTGACGATTTATCCCATGAGACCGCAGGTTGGTTTCCCTTTACATTTGTAAACTCAACGACATGAATTCCCCTATGTGCATTTTGTTGGACAGTTTATGATAGTCGATGCCTTTTCATGTCAGCTGATTGCAAAAGCTTCTTATGTAATACATATTTGAAAAACTTTTTTGCAGGTACTACGGGCTATATCAAAGGCTCTCGAAAATCCAAAGAGGCCCGTTTTCTAGGAAGCTACTAGATGCCGTCAAGCATGGTTTGATTTTATTTATAAGCACATCAATCATCTAATATTTCTCTCTTCAAGTCAGTGGGTATGACACTTTATGATCTTTCACAACAGGGCATCAACTGCATCAAGAAGCCTTCATTTTTTAGGGGCACAACGTCGTTACTTGTTCGTTTAAGAAAAAAAAAGGTCAGTTCTGCCGGAAGAAATATAGAAGACTAACCCATACGTGCCTTTGTTAAACTACAAATGAGCGGGTAAGCTTTTGTATTCTCAGAAGACATCCATCATATATGGGATATCCCAATATTGGAGATGATCAATATTATCTTACCAATGGCAGCTATGTGAAAACACTGACAAGTAAAACACCAAAAGGAATGTGAATTTGAGAGCCTAAAATGCCCTATTTCCCCTCTAGAATTTGTCGGACTTTTTATGGGCTTGTTGAGCATGACAGAAACAAATCATGTTCTTTTTATTTTTTATTTTTTATTTTATTTTTAATTGTGGGTAGTTGCAAAAGAAACTACAATTTCAAATGGGTAGTTGCCTATTCATGAAGCAAAGGCCTTTACAAGTTAGATGCAACTCTCAGAATGTTGGTATGTTTGGTATCTTCTTCTATTTCAGCCTTTTTTTGTAGAGTTACAGATAATACAAGTATTTTCACCTTCGATTGCAGAAAAGAAGCTGTAAATCTATGGATAATGGAATGGGTGTTTGGATGAGATGATTGGCATTTTGTTTCTAGATCTCTTAAAGATTCAAAAAGGCTGCAAATTTTAACGTTTTCACTAGAGCTGTTGGAGGTACTCATTTTCTTACATGCATATCTGACTTTCCTCCTATTTTCTTGTGGTTACGATGAAAATCTTGTTGAAACTTCATTTGAAATTTGGTATATGGAATTACAATTTGCTATTTTAGCTTACCCCAAGAATTAAAACATAACAGTAGAAGTGATGTGAAAGAGTAAGGAAGCTAAGTTGCCAATTGAATTCATATAGGAGAGTCATGACTCGACTCAGAGCGAACGAGTTGATCCTAGTTGGATCTTCTAACAATGTTCCGGGCATTCCTCGTCAAAGCTTTTCTAAGCTGACATGCATGTGCAAGTCAGCTAATGCATGCACCAGCTTGGCACACAGGTAAAATATCCAAGCCCCACTCATCATGTGGATCTCACTGCATAGATACTACTGGTGAAAGATAAAGGCGGTCTGCTCAATAGTTGTGCCATGATATTAGAAATAAGTGGATGTGTTAGAAAACTTTAGATAGGTCTTTCATAGCTATAGATTCGTTCAGTTGATTGTGGCCTGACTAGAGGACTGACCTGATTCTTGGGATATGTACAGAATATACAGTTTACCCTTCTGATGGATGGCTTGGATATAACATATGTCTGCCATGCTGGCATGTGGTAGTGTGTGCATTAGCTCACTTGTACATGCATGTGAGCTTAGCAAACCTCTTTCCCTTCCTCAGGTGGGCTCTACCAAGAAGGTACACATTTCTAGCAAGTGGTGAACCTACTTCTGAACATCATTAGATTATTTTCTGATGGTGATCTTTTCTCTATACAACGTGATGCACTGTATACCTTAGAAACTATCTAGAACTCGAGGCATTGCCACTAATCACTAGCATGTCCTACTTGTAATTGACAAGCAAATGGAGATTTTCTTTTCATGATAGTCAGCTTTGCTTGCACATTTTTTAAGTCATAGATACTCGTGGTCAGTATCTGTTCCACTTGGGAAGTGGGTACTTGTGGCTACCGATGGTCCTTGCGAAAATCATCTAGACGTTTATTTTGGCCCTACAAACCATATGGTGAGACCATTCCTTTTGTGTTAATTTCATTCCTCTTTGAGTTTTTATTAATTCATTAAGGTAAAAAAAGAAAATGGTCATACATGATGCACTTCTTTCACTTTGTCTTTTTTCAGGGTGAAGTCGAGCAAATTTCTCTAATGAAGCCAAAGGCCAGGATAAAGGATGCACCTGGCCATATGCGAGTGCACACAGACTCACCAAGTTTTGTATTTTCAACATTATTTAAATGAAGGATTGTAATTGATTGAATGAAGGATTATAATTGAATGAATGAATGAATGATTGTAATTGATTGAATGAAGGATTATAATTGAATGAATGAATGATTATGCAAGTTGTAATTGAATGAATGAATAAATTATTATAATTTTTTTAATATAGGCAATAGCTACGGATATTAACCGTAGCTGTTATAAAATTCAGCATATTACTACGGATCCAACACTACTTTTAACTACCAATAATATCCGTAGTTGTAGGTGTTTTTAACTACAGAAATATTTTCTACGGATTATATCCGTAGCTATTTTAAGATATGGCTACGGATTAAATCCGTAGCCATAGGTTTTAAACCTATTGGCTCGGCACTTACGACGACGGTCGTACTACGGATTTAATCCATAGCCATAGGTCTATGGCTACAGTTTAAATCCGTAGCCTTTGCCCATTTTTCTGGTAGTGTATATTTTATATATGCGATCTAATTTAGGAAACAAAAACAAAATCATACTTATGAAGGAGGATTAAAGCTCAAAGATTAATCAAGTAAAGATTTGGAGATTTAGAGATCATTATTGAAGAATTCAAGTGCCAAAGATCTAAGGAAACCAACAGCAAAATCACACAGTGTAACAATAAAAATAAGAGGCTATTTGGTCCCACTTGAGGTTGGTTCGGTCTGACCAAAAGTGCACAGAACAGTCCAGCAAGAAGTTGTGATTTTCAAAGTTAATTTACCTCAACATATATTTTTCCTTTTTCTATACACAATTTGTTTTTGCTTCCCTTTTTTTCTTGGGGCACGTTGGTAGAGAAGGATGGGGGTCGACCTTGGGTGGCTTATCGAATCTACCCGTGGTGAATTTTAATGTGGTCGGCATTGATTAGCTCAAAAAGATCTCCACCATTCTTATTGGTGACGTAAAGAGTGCTTGTAGGAAGTACTTCGTGAGTTTAAATTTACTATCCCTTGGATCAGGCAAGTGATCAGGAGGTAAGATTTTCTTCATTACCATGTTCCCTACTCTGAATGTTCTTGTGTAGACCCGCTTGTTACATGCTCGTGCGATTCTCTTTTAGTAAGTTAGGGAATGACATAGTGCTCGCATGCGCTTTTCATCTGCTAGATATAGCTTATAATAGCGAGCTTGTATCCATTCTCTTTCTTCGACTTCACTTTCTAATAGTATGCGTAGCAATGTAATCTCAACCTCGACTAGTAGAACGATCTCCATTCCATATATAAGAATTTTGTGGAGTGGCACTCGTACATAGCAGTGTATATGGACGTTCGATAAGCCCAGAGTGCATATCGAAGCATCCCCAACTAGTCATGGTATGTTTTTACCATCTTCTTGAGGATGCGAATGAATGTTTTGTTGGCAACTTCAACCCCTCAATTCATTTACGATCAATAGGGTGTGATCTATGCCTTCTAAACTTAAATTGTTTGAGAAAGTTATCCATCTTTTGATTTACAAAGGGTACCATGTTCTTTGTAATGATGACCTGTGAAACTCTATATTAGCTGATGATGTTGTTCTTTAGGAACCACACCATGTATGTAATGTTGTTATAGTGGTATATAATGTTGCTTCCATCCATATGGTGAAGTAATTGACTACCACCAGGATGTATTCATGGCCGTTGGATGCCTTGGGGCTGATTTTATCTTTGATGTCGATACCCCATATTGGGAAAGGCCAAGGTATCATTAGGTTGTATAATTCAGAAGCAGCTAAGTGGATCCGATTTACATGCTCATAACATTTGAAGTATGTCCTGACGTGCCAGCAATAGTCTATTTCCATAGTTTGCTAGTTGTTCACACCCCAAGTGCAGGGTTGTGATGTAGTAATAAACTCGGTAAGACCGAGGTCGAATCCACAGGGACTGATACCTGTACGTTATCTGAAACCAAGTAGAACTAGAACTAGACTAAGATGTGATCTACACCAAATAGAATTTAAGAAATAATTGTGGAAGAATTATCTAAGACTTTAAGGAATTCTGAGATAGGGAACTAGGGATTCAGAGGATCCACTTGTAGAGATCAGGGAGATCGTATACCAAGATCACAGATTACGGAAATTTACTGAACTGCCATTGATATAGGTTTCAAGAGGTGAAAGGTGTATGAATTAGAATAGATTCCATCACCAAACCATGCCCAGGAGACAAAGCAAACAACAGAATTAATCTAATTATCAATCAATCAACATGCCATGAAGATCAGGAAGGTACTGTCATCCTACCATGCCCATGGGACAATGATGAACAACAGGGCCTCCTGACGTCATAAACATCAAAAGAGAAAAGAAATATTTAAAGCCATTGCAAACCCATTGTAATTTCAGTCACAACAGACCATTAAAGACTAAGAAAAATATTCCTTTAATAATCAACTATATCAAATTCAGTTTTTAAAGGCACACAGTAAAATCTCTCCCATCAGGCTACAAGCTTCACCCCTTAGCCCTAGCTAAGAGGTTTAGCCGAGCATGATATAGGTTAAATTCCAACTAAAAAAGAAGAAGAAGGAAAAAAACATTAAAGGAAAGGAACAAAAGAAAAATAGAACACCACCGTTTCCACGTAGCAGCAGCCGAACCCCACTGTTTCCACGTAGCAGCAGAACACCCAGAACGTGCTTCTCTCCAGCCGTTCTCTCTCTCTCTCTCTCCCTCACCGTGGATAACAGCAGCAGCCACTCCTTCAATCGTCCAACTCCCAAAACTTCTAAAACCGATCCCCTTGCTCCCTGTCTCCAGCAGCAGAGAAACCAGCGGTGTACTCCACATGCAGCCTTCTGCTTTTCTCTCCCAGCCGTGCACAGCAGCAACGGCTCCTCCCAAACTTCCCACTTGATCGGATCCCCTCCACGTCCCAAAGCCTCTCCCTCTTATGCAGTTGTCCGCCTCTGCTTCTCTCCATTCGCAGCAGACTCCTGGTGGGACTTTGCCTCTTTTGCGTTCGTGGGCTGCTGGGACACGATCAGACGTTCGCGTAACTGCGCATCTTGCTTTGCGCTGATGTTTGATGAGGCCCACGATCGAGACTGTCAACGAGATCCCCGCCGTCCATTGGAATCCTCGTGGAAATCCAGTCAGGAGAGAGTGATTTTTGTAGGTTCTTGTATGGCCCACTGGACACTGTATTCCGTCGTCCTTCATGAGTTTCGGCAATCGAAATCCGTTACATGTTGCTTCCAAAAAAAACTCCACCTAGGTGATGGTCCCAAGCCTCTTTGGAATCCACTAGACGGTCCCGATTGACCCAATCACCTCAGAGAGTGGCCCACAACGATCCACCGCAGGCTCTGTTGCGAAACAGAGCCTGCGCGTTGAGCGCTGTGATGGTCGGTGGACCCCACAGTGATGTATTTTGAGAAATCCATTCCGTTCTCTAGGTTCAGGACGAAAAACTATCCGGAAATAAGTATCTTTTGGAGCGAATCGGTGTGGTCCACAAGTTTGCTTACTCCGCCGTCCATCTGACGTTTATCAGGTACTCTGCCTTTGTGCGTGTGCATGGGCCAAAAAGGAAAGCTAGGCAACGGTGTTGGTCACCTTTCAGAGCATATGGACGGTTCTGATCATCGAAAACCGCGATTGATGGGGCCCACTACGTGAAACCGGATGAACAGCGTCCGCCCGCTGTCTCTGTTGAGGAGATGGATCGAGTCAGCGCCTGCTGACCGGTCCAGTTCTTCCGGTGCACAGCGAGTGTGCATGCGCTGGATGTGCATGCCACTCAAGGTGGGGTCTACTTGGATGTATATGCAAGATCTGTTCCGTTCATCTTTTTTCTCATATCCTTTCAATCGTGGAGGGCGAAGTTGAGGCACATCCAGATAGCAAGTGGGCCCCAAATCACAGTTTTAGTGGCTAAAGTGTCTATTGAGCCACTTCCACAGGGATCCGGGAGCTGAGATTTGACATGTACGGTTTGTTTATGGTCCTCAGGCCACGTATGAAGTTTCGAACTGATCAGATGGTGGGGACCCTATGATCTTGCATTCTGGACACTTTTCAGGTCACTTGAGCTTCAATTCCTCGATTTCCGCGGACCCCTGGTGTATAATTCCGTCGCTCTTGGTCTTCTAGAGTCCGTTCCTTGCCTTGGTGTTCCTGGTCAAATCCATGCATTTACCACCCTTTTCCAGTCTCTGCTTGTAAATACACTCTGTATCATACAATTAAATCAGGCTATTAAACGGTATCATGCTTGTAAATCCATGCAATAAATGGGTCTGATATGCAATATTTGACCCTCAACACAACCCCCAACCAGCATTTTGCTAGTCCCGAGCAAAGTATGCGAAAAATAAATTGAGAATTACAGGATAATTTCTACAAACTCAAGAGATTTATGAAAAATAGTTCAGATACTCGAATTCTAAGATTCATGAATGTTGGCATTACTTTTTCCTGAAATCAAGCTCAAATCAAGCTCACGGTAAACTTCATAATCAGGTTCAAAATATTTGTCCATTAATTAGAATAATTCCCATGGATGTATAGTCCAATCTTGACTTGTTAATCATTCAGATTCACCTTGATATTTAAGAATATCATTGGTAACAAATAAGAGAAATTACGATAACCCAACTTGGCTTACACCTTATCTTTTTATTCTTTTAATTTTTTGACTTTTCCATTGAAAGTAATGTCAAGAAGGGGAATCAAATCCTTACCTATAGGGAGCAAACCTAAGGTAAAGACTGTACACCCAATTTGTTCACATATCATTCATGGGGAATTAAATCTACACCTATAGGGAGCAAACCTATGGTGTAGACCATTCGCCTAATCCTTTCAATTTTCCAAGTTGGTTCCTTTCATGTTTAGTGATTACTAAGTTAATCCTTTAATATCGAACTGAAACCTTAATATGCAAGCGAGATGTGTCCTGCGAATTTATGACTCAATCAATGTTTACAAATTCTAATAATGGATTAACAATTCAAACTTAACCCTGAAATTTGATAGATGACTGAATCCAAGAGTCATAAAGTACCAACATCACGCATCTTGTAGTTCTAAATCCAAGATGGCCGTTAAAATCGCTTCGAATTCATATGAAATTCTAGAAAATTTTTTTAAAAATTTTCACAATCTCTGCTCATGACTAGGAACATACTGATTAGGAAGCCTAATCTCCCACCCCCAACCTAAAATCTACATTGTCCTCAATGTAAAAGAAATAAGCATGCAATGCACATGGGACGAAATGAGTAAATGAGAAGTAATGGGAAGATAGTACCTGGATGATGCATAGAGAGACACTTTTCAAGAGATCACAGCCTGGGCACCGATCAGCACGAGAGAAAAGGCAACAAAAATGACACAAAATAAAATCCTATCTATACCACTTTCGTAGGTGCTCTCGATTGCATTTAGCGTATGCAACAAGCCTTTAAACCCCTAGGTTACCCTTAGTGGACGAGTTGTAGTCTCGTGAGGGTTTGCAGTAATGTTACCCACAAACATTGAACTTGCTAGGAAAATGAAATAAGTTGAAAAGCTGGGTTGCCTCCCAGGAGCGCTAAGTTTAACGTCTTCAGCCAGACCAAAGCAACTACCATAATCCTATGAAAGCGATAAACCTATCTATACCTCCATCAGACTAGGAGATCAGTCCTGGTAAACAGGATCAGTCAGAGGCATGGACATGTCCTCTGAATCAAATTTCTCGACAAATGGCTTTAAACGATGTCCATTTACTTTAAACTCCTTGCCATTGTCGGGATCTCTTATCTCGACGGCCCCATGAGGATAAGCAGTAACAACAATGTAAGGGCCGGTCCATCGAGATCGAAGCTTACCCGGAAAGAGATGTAATCGAGAATTATACAAAAGGACCTTCTGACCAGGCGTGAATGATTTTCGCAAAATGTGTTGGTCATGAAATGCTTTCATCTTGTCCTTGTAAATTCTCGAATTATCATACGCATCATTCCGGATTTCTTCAAGTTCATTCAATTGAAGTTTACGTAGCGAGCCAGCGTTGTCCAGATTGAAATTAAGATTTTTGATCGCCCAGTACGCTTTATGTTCCAACTCCACAGGCAAGTGACAAGCTTTCCCATAGACAAGTCTAAAGGGAGACATTCCAATAGGAGTTTTAAATGCAGTACGGTATGCCCATAAGGCATCGATCAATCGGATTGACCAATCCTTACGATCAGGGTTAACCGTTTTCTCCAAAATGTGCTTAATCTCCCTATTAGAAATCTCGGCTTGTCCACTTGTCTGTGGATGGTATGGGGTGCTCACCTTATGAGAGATACCGTATTTCTTCATTAAGCTCTCGAATGGTCTATTACAAAAGTGTGAGCCCCCATCACTAATGATGGCTCGAGGCGTTCCGAATCGAGAAAGGATGTTTTCTTTTAGGAATTTAATGACCGTGCGATGGTCATTCTTTCGACACGGAATCGCTTCGACCCATTTAGTGACATAATCCACGGCGAGCAAAATATACAGATTTCCAAACGATTGGGGGAATGGTCCCATGAAATCGATGCCCCAGCAATCAAATGCTTCAATGATAAGAATGGGATTCAAAGGCATCATATTTCGACGGGACAATGCTCCCAATTTCTGACAACGCTCACAAGCTTTGCAAAACTCATGAGTGTCCCTAAACATAGTGGGCCAGTAAAAGCCACACTGCAGAATCTTGGCCGTGGTCTTTTTAGCAGAAAAGTGACCACCACAGGCCTCTGAGTGACAGAAGGAGATGATGCTCTGATGCTCATCGTCTGGTACACATCTCCTTAGAATTTGGTCTGGGCAATATTTAAATAAATAAGGATCATCCCAGAAAAAGTTACGCACCTCGGTGAAAAATTTCTTCTTATCTTGCGCAGTCCACTGTGTCGGTATGGCACCTGTAGCAAGATAATTAGCAATATCAGCAAACCAAGGTGAATGGGAGACTCTGAACAGTTGTTCATCAGGGAACATGTCATTGATATGAGTCGTCTCAAGGGACTCAGAGGTATTAAGGCGAGAAAGGTGATCGGCCACTACGTTCTCTACTCCCTTTTTATCTTTAATTTCCAAATCAAATTCTTGGAGTAGAAGGATCCATCGTATCAAGCGGGGCTTAGAATCATTCTTAGAAAGAAGATACTTCAGTGCCGCATGATCTGTATAGATAATGATCTTGGATCCGATCAGGTAGGACCTAAATTTGTCCAAGGCGAACACTACGGCTAAGAGTTCCTTTTCCGTAGTCGAGTAGTTCACTTGGGCAGGATTTAGAGTCCTACTTGCGTAGTGAATGACGTAGGGCTTCTTATCTTTTCTCTGGCCTAGGACCGCCCCAAGAGCATAATCAGAAGCGTCGCACATAAGCTTAAAAGGAAGGCTCCAGTCGGGTGGCTGCATGATAGGTGCAATGGTTAACGTGCCCTTAAGCTTGGTGAAAGCTTCCTGGCATTCCTCATTCCACTCGTATGGAGCATCCTTTTGAAGAAGATTACATAAAGGACAAGAGAGGAGACTAAAGTCCTTTATGAATCGCCTGTAAAATCTTGCGTGTCCTAAGAAGGATCGCACGTCTCTGATGTTCTTGGGTGGAGGTAGGTTAGAAATAAGATCAATTTTTGCCTTATCTACCTCGATTCCTTTGGACGAGATGATATGCCTAAGGACAATTCCCTTCTGAACCATGAAATGACACTTCTCCCAATTAAGTACCAAGTTCTTTTCTTCACATCTTTTCAGCACACATTTAAGACTTTCCAAGCACTTGCTGAAAGATGGACCGTAAATAGAGAAATCGTCCATGAAGACCTCTAGATATTGCCCCACCATATCAGAAAAGATACTAAGCATACATCGCTGAAAGGTGGCAGGGGCATTACATATTCCGAATGGCATCCTTCGATAGGCAAAGGTGCCGTAGGGACATGTAAATGTGGTCTTTTCCTGGTCTTCGGGGCTATCTCTATCTCGTTGTAGCCTGAATACCCGTCAAGGAAACTGTAATAGGAATGACCAGCTAACCTTTCCAGGATCCGATCAATGAATGGTAAAGGAAAGTGGTCTTTCCTCGTGACGTATTCAACTTCCCGTAGTCAATGCACATTCTCCAACCAAGAGTGACTCTAGTTGGCACGAGTTCATTATTAGCATTGGCTACGATGGTGATTCCAGGACTTCTTAGGGACCACTTGAGTTGGACTCACCCATTGACTATCAGATATAGGGTATATAATACCCACATCTAATAGTTTAAGAACCTCGGCCTTAACCACTTCCTTCATGTTGGGATTTAGTCTACGTTGTGGTTGCCGAGCGGTTTTTGCATTATCCTCAAGATATATGCGGTGAGTACAAATCGAGGGATCGATTCCCTTGAGGTCCGCTATCGTCCATCCTAGGGCTCCTTTATGCTCAATGAGAGTAGATATAAGCATACTCTCCTGTTCTTTCTCCAGGTGGGAATCACCACCGGGTATGTCTCATCTTGACCCAAATATGCATATTTCAAATCAGATGGCAAAGGTTTTAGGTCAAGCTTCGGCGGCTTGAGGTTAGCGGTAGAGGCACTACATCGGTTTGTGGTAATTCTTCAAATTGTGGCCTCCATCGGTTAACTTCAAAGTACCGGTGCAGTATCAAGCAAGGCGCACGTCTCCCTAATCATGTCATCATCAAAATCATGGGAGTGGGCCAGGCACGTCTCTAGATGGTCGGAGGATAAGGTCAGAGGTGTCGTATCTTCCACGAAAGAGTCAATCATGTTAATATCGTGGAAATCGTCATCATCCTCTGAGTTGCTGCCGTTATTGAAAAAGATGTTTGACTCCAATGTCAAATTTCCAAAAGACATAGTCATGATACCATTCCTGCAATTGATAATTGCATTTGACGTGGCAAGGAATGGGCGACCAAGAATGACAGGAATCTGAGTGCTCATGTTATTGATGGGTTCAGTGTCCAGGATGATAAAGTCTACAGGGTAGTAAAATCTATCAACTTGGACCAACACATCCTCAATTATCCCTCTTGGTACACGAACAGAGTGATCAGCAAGTTGTAGTGTGGTTAGGGTGGGTTTTAATTCACCCAAACCTAACTGTTTGTATACCGAGTAGGGAATCAGATTGACGCTTGCTCCTAAGTCAAGAAGTGCGTGATCAATTCGATGGTTCCCGATTACACATGATATGGTTGGGCTACCGGGATCCTTGAATTTCTGCGGCACGTCTTGCTTCAGGATGGCACTCACTTTCTCAGTCAAGAAGATTTTCTTTTGAATAATTTTCCGTCGCTTGGTCGTGCATAAGTCTTTTAGGAATTTGGCATATGAAGGTATCTGTTTAACGACATCAAGTAGAGGAATGTTGACTTTCACTTGTTTAACACCTCTAGGATATCCCGAGAGTTAGAGAGAGGTTTTGGTGAAACCAACCGTTGGGGAATGGAGCAACCGGCTTCTCTAGAAGTTCCGGTTCTACTTTTTGTGGGGCATCACTGGATCCATCATTGTTGTCCTCTTCTGGTTCTTGAGGCTTTTCGGGCCTATCCGCAAGAGTTTTATCAATGATCTTCCCACTCCTAAGAGTGGTGATGGATTTAGCATGCCCCATCTGATTTGAAGAGCTGGGATCATTATTATCGTACTGCGGTTTAGGATGGGGAGAGGTTGTGCAGGAAGCATCCCCTTTTCTATAACCGTCATACGAGAATCTATCTTTGGCATAAAATCTGTAATTCCCCGCATTGCCTGAGCCAACTCTTGTATGGGATTTTGAACCGGTTCCTCTTGAGGTTTCACTTGATTTGGATTTTGATTGAAGAAACCGGGAGGAGTCGCCGTTTGTCCATTCCTCCAACTAAAGTTTGGATGATTTTTCCAGCCAGGATTGTATGTGTTGGAGTTGGGTCCAGTAAAAGGTCTTTGATAGTTATTTACGGCATTGGCTTGTTCATTCAACACTCCTCGAAAGGCAGGTATTGTAGGACGGTTTTCAAGTTGTGTGAATGTTGCAATCACAGATGCCGAAAACAATTTCATTGACCTTATCCTTCTTTCCTTCCATGGCCTCAACTTTCCTTATGAGCGTAGTCACTTTACACTTGAGATCATCCTCTTCTTTCAAGAGATATAATCCACCTTTCTCCTTTAATTGAGTTGGCCTAGACGTGGTGTTCGACTTTGGGTAATAGTCCCAAGATTGTGTTTTTTCAGCCAAACTATCGAGGTAGTCCCATACCTCGTCGATATCTTTATTAATGAACTCTCCATTACACATTGTCTCGACCATTTGGCGCATGGAACATGTCACTCCATCATAGAAAAAATTTGTAATGCGCCACGTTTCAAATCCGTGTTGTGGGCATGAACTGACCAAATCTTTGAACCTTTCCCAACATTGAAAGAATGTTTCATCTTCCTTTTGGGCAAAGTTCATGATCGCTTTTCTGAGGGTAATCGTTTTATGATGGAAGAATTTTTTTATGAATTCCCTCCGCATATCGTTCCATGTGCCAATGGATCTAGGACGCAGTGAATGTAACCACGTCTTAGCTTTCTCTTTTAAGGAAAAAGGAAAGAGTTTCACCCTAATATTTAAGGATACATTAGGAAAACATAATGTAGCTATTATTTCATCGAACTCTTTCAAATGTAAATATGGACTTTGATTCAAGTCCATGGAATTTGGGAAGGAGTTGGATAACTCCTGGCTTGATGTCCATTTGTCCCGTGTTTTCAGGAAAAATCATGCATGAGGGCGTACTCACTCCCGCCGGTTGTAGATAATCTCGTAAGTACGAGGCGGGGGTGCTTGATGCACCTCATTCTCATCCTAGATGTCCTCCACCCTAGGTTGGGTAGAAGAGGTTAGCTTGCAGCCATCACTTTAATTAACTCTGGGGATCTCGAGCGTGTCTAGTCCTGCGATGGATAGTCAACCCCTCAACCAATCCTCCTTCAGTCAAGAGACGTCGAGTGTCGTCACGGGCCCTTGGGCATGAAACACTCGCAGCCCTCAATCAAATTCAAAGTCTAATCCTAAGAAAGGAAAAGAAAATCTAAAAAGAAAGAGAAGGAGAGTTGGAAAGAAATTACCAAATTGAAGCCCCTAAGTTAAGGACCCGCAAAATAAAACAAAAATAAGTTAGATTCTATAAAGGAGAGAAACGATACTTTAAAAGAAAAATAACAGTAAATTAATTTCTAAAAGAAAGTATTCTTTAAAGAAAAACGGAAATTTCTAAAGTAAACTAGGAAAGCCTAAACTAAAAAGTAAATTACTACAAGAAAATTGAAAAATAGAGAGTAGGGAAGGAGTGTACCAAAATAGAGATTTCTATCTTAAAGGCCTAAAAAAAAATAAAAATAAGAAGGTTAGTTTCTAAACAAAAATCCTAAAAATAAATTAAGAAACAGAATTAGATTCAAAAAGTGTTAGAATTAGAAAGTTAATAGAACCAAAATAGAAAGTCAATTTCTAAATAACCTAAATTCTAAAATTAAACTATTTCCTACAGAACAGAGGATACTAGAATTAGAAAGTGTCTAAAATCTAAACCCTAATTCTATAAAAAGAAAAAGTAGAGAATTTAGGAAAGAATTACCAATTTAGAGATTTTATGTCAGGATCCTACAAAACAGGAAACAAGTTAGTTCTAAAAATCAAATAGAAATAAAAATCTAAAACTAAAGTTAATAAAATCCTAATCTTATCCTAATTCTAAAACTAATTAATTTAAGAAAATCGTAACCGTCAGCGGCGCCAAAAACTTGTTCACTCCCCAAGTGCAGGGTTGTGATGTAGTAATAAACTCGGTAAGACCGAGGTCGAATCCACAGGGACTGATACCTGTACGTTATCTGAAACCAAGTAGAACTAGAACTAGACTAAGATGTGATCTACACCAAATAGAATTTAAGAAATAATTGTGGAAGAATTATCTAAGACTTTAAGGAATTCTGAGATAGGGAACTAGGGATTCAGAGGATCCACTTGTAGAGATCAGGGAGATCGTATACCAAGATCACAGATTACGGAAATTTACTGAACTGCCATTGATATAGGTTTCAAGAGGTGAAAGGTGTATGAATTAGAATAGATTCCATCACCAAACCATGCCCAGGAGACAAAGCAAACAACAGAATTAATCTAATTATCAATCAATCAACATGCCATGAAGATCAGGAAGGTACTGTCATCCTACCATGCCCATGGGACAATGATGAACAACAGGGCCTCCTGACGTCATAAACATCAAAAGAGAAAAGAAATATTTAAAGCCATTGCAAACCCATTGTAATTTCAGTCACAACAGACCATTAAAGACTAAGAAAAATATTCCTTTAATAATCAACTATATCAAATTCAGTTTTTAAAGGCACACAGTAAAATCTCTCCCACCAGGCTACAAGCTTCACCCCTTAGCCCTAGCTAAGAGGTTTAGCCGAGCATGATATAGGTTAAATTCCAACTAAAAAAGAAGAAGAAGGAAAAAAACATTAAAGGAAAGGAACAAAAGAAAAATAGAACACCACCGTTTCCACGTAGCAGCAGCCGAACCCCACTGTTTCCACGTAGCAGCAGAACACCCAGAACGTGCTTCTCTCCAGCCGTTCTCTCTCTCTCTCTCTCTCCCTCACCGTGGATAACAGCAGCAGCCACTCCTTCAATCGTCCAACTCCCAAAACTTCTAAAACCGATCCCCTTGCTCCCTGTCTCCAGCAGCAGAGAAACCAGCGGTGTACTCCACATGCAGCCTTCTGCTTTTCTCTCCCAGCCGTGCACAGCAGCAACGGCTCCTCCCAAACTTCCCACTTGATCGGATCCCCTCCACGTCCCAAAGCCTCTCCCTCTTATGCAGTTGTCCGCCTCTGCTTCTCTCCATTCGCAGCAGACTCCTGGTGGGACTTTGCCTCTTTTGCGTTCGTGGGCTGCTGGGACACGATCAGACGTTCGCGTAACTGCGCATCTTGCTTTGCGCTGATGTTTGATGAGGCCCACGATCGAGACTTTCAACGAGATCCCCGCCGTCCATTGGAATCCTCGTGGAAATCCAGTCAGGAGAGAGTGATTTTTGTAGGTTCTTGTATGGCCCACTGGACACTGTATTCCGTCGTCCTTCATGAGTTTCGGCAATCGAAATCCGTTACATGTTGCTTCCAAAAAAAACTCCACCTAGGTGATGGTCCCAAGCCTCTTTGGAATCCACTAGACGGTCCCGATTGACCCAATCACCTCAGAGAGTGGCCCACAACGATCCACCGCAGGCTCTGTTGCGAAACAGAGCCTGCGCGTTGAGCGCTGTGATGGTCGGTGGACCCCACAGTGATGTATTTTGAGAAATCCATTCCGTTCTCTAGGTTCAGGACGAAAAACTATCCGGAAATAAGTATCTTTTGGAGCGAATCGGTGTGGTCCACAAGTTTGCTTACTCCGCCGTCCATCTGACGTTTATCAGGTACTCTGCCTTTGTGCGTGTGCATGGGCCAAAAAGGAAAGCTAGGCAACGGTGTTGGTCACCTTTCAGAGCATATGGACGGTTCTGATCATCGAAAACCGCGATTGATGGGGCCCACTACGTGAAACCGGATGAACAGCGTCCGCCCGCTGTCTCTGTTGAGGAGATGGATCGAGTCAGCGCCTGCTGACCGGTCCAGTTCTTCCGGTGCACAGCGAGTGTGCATGCGCTGGATGTGCATGCCACTCAAGGTGGGGTCTACTTGGATGTATATGCAAGATCTGTTCCGTTCATCTTTTTTCTCATATCCTTTCAATCGTGGAGGGCGAAGTTGAGGCACATCCAGATAGCAAGTGGGCCCCAAATCACAGTTTTAGTGGCTAAAGTGTCTATTGAGCCACTTCCACAGGGATCCGGGAGCTGAGATTTGACATGTACGGTTTGTTTATGGTCCTCAGGCCACGTATGAAGTTTCGAACTGATCAGATGGTGGGGACCCTATGATCTTGCATTCTGGACACTTTTCAGGTCACTTGAGCTTCAATTCCTCGATTTCCGCGGACCCCTGGTGTATAATTCCGTCGCTCTTGGTCTTCTAGAGTCCGTTCCTTGCCTTGGTGTTCCTGGTCAAATCCATGCATTTACCACCCTTTTCCAGTCTCTGCTTGTAAATACACTCTGTATCACAAACACCATTAAATCAGGTATTTAAACAATACTATGTTTGTAAATCCAGGTAACAACTGGGTCTGATATGCAATATTTGACCCTCAACACTAGTAATATCCTAGCCATAGGATTTTCTTGGCCATCATGTAACCGTTCATGTGCAAACCACTAATTCCATCGCGGACTTCATGAATGAATTTTTCCATTTCTATCTCGTTCACACATTATAAAAGAACTTCGTTGAAGGACCATTTTACAGGATGTTACTGTTAATTGTGATTTGTGGAGGCAGTCATTGAATAGTGTGAGGGTCTGTCAATGTGGTGCTTTCTGGTTATACTTGACCTTCTGGATATTCTTTGATGTCAATATACCAAGGATGTCCATCAAGTCGCATTTTGGCTTCTTCAATTTATAGGCAGAATGCCAAGTCTTTTTGAAGTTCGATTGTGATTTCCTAATGGGTTGCTCATTTGGAAATTTCTAGCATTGATGCCAGTGTAGTAAGATCATCTGCGAATTAATTTTAGGTGCGCAACGACATATATGTAAAAGTAACTTTGTAAAATTTATTGACAAGAAGTACAAAATAGACGTAATATGCAACTAGTTTCTCGTCTTTCATTGTCTAGTCACCATTTGTTTAATTGATGCTAAGCTGTGAATCACCGAAGCCCCTCATCTTCTTCACTCCTAAGATGTTGCTTCTTTTTTTTTTATGGCATCCCCCCTTTGGAAGAAAATTATCTCCGTCATCCCCCACCTCTCATCCAGAGTGCCCTGGCTAATTGGCAGAGGTGAACGCAACCTTTGGGTTGATGATTGGACAGGCCTAGGCCCGCTCATCAACCTGGCTACAAGGGATGTTCCTTCGAACCTGAAGAAATTACAGGTCAGGGACTTCATTGGGTGTCAGGGCCCCCTGCCCCCCTCCTCTATTTTTGCTTTCCTTCCACAGGAAACTACTCACCATATCTTTGACAGTGGTTTTTGTACCACAAGTGAGGATGATCAATTTCTTTGGCCCCTGACTCCGTTAGGTGAATTCTCAGTTAAAACAACTTGGGCGGCGACCAGGATTAGAGGTGAGGCTCAACATTGGTCTAGATGGGTGTGGCATCAGCAGATTCCGTCCAAGATTTCTGTCTTCATCTGGCGGCTAATGGCAGGTGCTATCCCCATCGACGAAAGAGTTCAGCAGAAAGGAGCAGTCCTCACCTCTTGCTATGTCTGCTACGATCCCCACTACACTCGGCCAGATGTTGAAACGTTGGATCATATCTTCTCTTCGGGCCACCTAGCAGTCTCGGCATGGCGGCACTTCTATAGCCTGCTAGATTTCTCAGGTGCATCTAACCAGCTCATTCTCGACAGATTGAACCACTGGTGGGGTGGGTGCGCTGGTCCAAGGGGCTCCAAATCTCCTAATCCATGGTCTGATTCTAGTTTTCCTTATTTGGGAAATTTAGAGAGCCAGAAATTTTTCTAGGTTTGAGGGTAAGAAGATTGTCATTGGGAATGTTATTTCTAGGACCAAATGGTGGCTAGCCTGGGTGTTAAAAGGGAACCCGCACAATCCTAGCTGAATCGGATGCTCCTCATGAGCTTGGGAATTCCCGAGTCTCCTCCCCCGCCATGCGCCTCGATGTGGTCAAATGGGGGAGACTGGGCTCACAATGGGTAAAATTAAACGTCGATGGGTCGGCCTTGAACAACCCAGGACCATGTGGAGGCGGCGGCATCTGTAGGAGGAGGATGGTAATATGATTTTTGCTTTCTGTTCTAAATACGGGCAGGGGTCCAACAATAGTGCAGAATTTTCGGCCATTCAAGAGGGTCTCTCCATTTGTGCACGCATGGGCCTGCGGCAAGTTTTGGTCGAATCGGATTCCAAATTAGTAGTGGATCTTATCAACAGTGTCTCGCAGGTGGGTTGGAAATGGTCTCACTAGCTCGCCCGTATCACTAGCTTAACCAACCTCGGTTCATTCCATTTTTCACACATTTTCTGAGAGGGCAATGGCCCAGCAGATGGTCTGGCCATGGCGGGTAGTAAGACCCAGACACATCATATCTACACGTCCATTCAGGATCTTCCACACGATATTAGGGGAAGGGTGGTCTTAGATAAAGTGGGCATCAAGAACATTAGGAGGGTGGTCCACGTATAGTTTTTCTTATGATAGGTTGCCCATGGTCAATTTTTGGATTTATGGGCATCCTGAAGTATAGTCCCTGTAAACAGCCTTTTTCTGATATGAAATGAATTGAAGGTTTTAACTAAAAATAAATAAAATAAAATAAAAAAGAAAACCATAGAGAAAATCTGTGAGAAGGAAGAGTATCCGTGAGGGCTCCACATCAAGTTTAGAGTTGATCAATCCAAGTTAGTATACGTAGAAATCAGCATCGCTTCAGATTATTTTCCTCCCATCGCACATTTTTTCCATAGCAGGTAGGTGATCAATCCCTATTGAAAGATTCATAAGAAATTGCCTTATATAATCTAGACATTGAAAAATTCATAAGTAATTCCTTATTGAAGGATATTCTTTATTTGACTACTGAACCAATGCAAATATTATTATTGTTATTATTATTTGCATTTAATATTATCTAGTGGTGATGATGAATATTTATTATATGAACAATTTTTTTTATGCGATAATTCTTACAGGTGCTCTGCCTTAAAAGGATCACCATATTATTTGTTATGGGGTGCTCGAATATTATTTGTTATAATGTTTCCTTATAAGTTAGATGCATCACATGTGAACAATTATTCTTTTATGCAATGATTCTTACGGGTACTCTGCCTAGGGTCATTCCCGAAATGATCAGCACGACACGGGTGCTCTACCCAGGGTCATTCCTAAAAGGATCGCACGGGTGCTCTGCCCTGGGTGATTCCCTAAAAGGATCAATACACACGGGTGCACTGCCCTAGGCTTTTGTCCCTAAAAAGTTATACCGGTGCTCTGCCGAGGGTCATACCCTGAAAGGATGAACACCGGTGCTCTGCCGTGGGTTATCCCCTAAAAGGATTAGCACACATGAGTATTTTGCTCACTTCAAATCTTAGTATTTTTAGAAAAGCTATGTTAAACAATTTATTCATTCCATATTCATGAATGTCAAATTATTTACTATAATTTTACATCCAATGTTCGTCTTATTTTGATTAATATGTCAAGATTAAATTTGATAATATTTGTGAGATTTTCAACTCGGGATTGATGTGATCCTATTGAGTTGTCAACTCATTATGTTTTAATCATTTCAGGTTATGAATATTTTAAAGATGTAGGGTACTACTATTAGTAGTGGAGCATGGAATGTGGTTAGATGCATGTGGCATGTCCTACATATGATAAATTTTATTTTATTTTAGAACTCTGAATGTAGTAATGTTTGACTTGATTTTCTTACTTCAAGTTAAGTTAAATAATTATGCATCGATGTAATAATAGATTATGTAATTTGTTATTTTATTTTGTGTTTGGATTTTAAAGTTTTGGGCTATGGTGTAAAAAAAAAAAAAAAAATGAAATGTATATGAAATTGTCATACCTTATTTTATTTTTTATTTTTTATATATAGGTCACGGGTCTGGAATTCGGGTCCTGGACACCCTATTCGGGTATTGCTTCTTTTAAGCATACATGCTTAGTACTCAATGGAGAGGTTGCAGTGATACTGATGTTGCGATTACCTCTATCAAACCTTTGTATGGCCTACATACGGTGGAGCAGTCCTATTATACGCAAATCCGCTCTGCTACCATGCAAAGAAAAAAGTGAAAAAGCATTATGAATTTCTTATTATTATTTTATTTGATAGAGTATTATATAAGTATTTTGACAACAGATAAAATTAATTAATATACAATACAACCATGATGAGAGATAAGGAAAAAAAAAATCCCAAAGAAAGAGTGAAATGTAAATAGTCCTATAAATATCCTTCAACAACAGTAACCCACCCGATGGTCCGGGTGGATTTCACATAAATGTTATGGTGGCCCCATGCGAGCTGCCCATCATCATCACCGTTAGGAATTGTTATCCATGTAAATGGAAATCCTAATGGTCTGGCTTCCCCGACTCGCTGAGGCTGACAAGCTGTTATATACTATACGAGCTGGGCCTGATTAATAACTGAGCTTGATTTTTAAGCTTAAGCTTTGTTCTTGGGCCTGATACAGCAATCCAAGCTCAGGTCAATGTGGGCCAGGCCGAGCCTGATGAGCTAGCCCGGCCCATTGATAGCCCCATCGTTGACTGGGGAAATATGTAACAGGAAAACACTTGGGTACGGCATAAAGGGAGAACATAAGCTGTGCATGCAACCTCGGTTTCAGATGAGCCAGCAATGTCCATATGATATCCACTCTGTCCATTCCTTTCACTAGTTCATTTTGGGATGTAAGCCTAAAATTGAGACCGATCCAAATCTCAAGTGGGCTGAAATAGTCTAGCTTGACTCCGGCCCAGGACATTTACATAAAGTCCGACCCGATTCCGCCCCAACCCAAGGCCTGAATATACCTGTGGATAAATGATATTTTGGTGTGCCTCATGTATGAGAGAGGGAGAGAATGAAAGAAACAAATAAGAAGAAAAAAAAATTAAGTTTAGAAACGACCTATTAGGCTGGGCTGGGTTTATGAGCTTTTGGGAACTAAGCGCGAGCTCCACATGATGGGCCCATGGGCCCACCGGAGTTCCACGTGTTAACATTTTCAGTTTTCTTCCCTGGACTTGGAATGTGATGCACCACGGGAGCGGGTTAGGTGAAACCCCTGCCTCAGCCAAGACGGTAAGGCCCTTATCGTGGTGCCCATCCTAGATGTGTGTATTCTGTACCCATTGTGTTCATCGGTTTTTCCATATCATTTTAGGGCATTATCCAAAAATGAAGCATATCTAATTAAAAGGTGGATCATACCATAGGAAATAGTGGTGATTGATTATTAATAGGCCACAAAATTTTGGATCAAGTTGAGGTGAACCCTAAGAAGTTTTTAATGGCAATGTTTAATCAACACTTTTTCCTGGACTATGGTCCACCTCACAATTGGATCTTCTTAATTTTTGGTAACATGCCCTAAAATGATCTGAAAAAACGGATGGACGGAGTGGATATATAATACACATATCAAGGCAGGATCCACGGCAACGGCTGCACTGTCTTGGGTGAGGCCGGGTCTCACCGAATCGCTCCCCTCACCGCACAGCAAGAAGGGAATTTGTTGTAGTGTGAATTACACGTGGCCCTACAATGATTTATTTCGTTGATCCACACCGTCTATCTATTTTTTCAGATCATTCTAAGATGTAAGCCCATAAACAATGTAGATCCAAAGCTAAAGTGGACCACACCACTGAAGACAGTGGGAATTGATGCTATTATTTAGAACTTCTTATGGCCATGGAAGGCTTTGATCAGGCTGATATTTGTATTTTAACTTCACACAGGTACGTGTGATCTTGAACAAGTCAAATGAAAAATAAGCCTCCAAGTTGGCCTTAGAAAATTTTCAACAGTAGTTTGTGCAATCCCCACTGCTTTATGTGGTATGATCCACTTGAGCTTTAGATGGAACTTATTTTTGGGCTCATGCTTTAGAATTATCTAAAAAAATTGATGGACAGCGTAGATCTAATACAAAAATCATGATGGTACCTAAAAAAGTTCTAGGCATTAAAAGTTGCGTTACGAGTTAGCAATCCACTTGGGAGAGAAATCTGGCATATCTTGTCAGCGGGAGACTATCTGCACTCAGATAATATATATTTGGGATTTTAATGTAATATCACTGTGGTACGGGGAATTCCAGGAAAGTTTCAAATATTTCAAGGCAGTTTGGCTGACAAGTTTTGAAAATTTTTTTATTTATACCAAAATGTCATTTTCCTGTTATCTTATTCAATCTTGAAACAGTGTTGTTGATCAAATTCATTTATTTTTTTTTCTAGCCTTTTATTTATATGAAAAGATATTAATTTCTTATTAACATTATCTCTCTGTGGCTCACAAAACTTGATAATTTATAACAGTGTTCGTTCGATATGAACTATTTTCTTGTAATATGGTCAATGAGGTTAGCGTATGTTGATCATGCTTCCAATCATGACCTTTCATGAAATTCTGAAGTTAATGGATAGAGTGGATTCCACACATATGCAATGGTAAACCCCACAGACGGTATTCTTATAGTGTTAAGGGTAAGAGTTGAGGTTGTGGTGCATTAAGGGTCAAAGTTGTCATGTGTCGAGGGTTTACTGCCTTCAATACCAAAAAATGGATCAAACTGCTATGGATTAAATCCTCATGGAAGAATTTGATTGTGTGTTATAAATTTCAAGACCGTGGTTCTAATGTGATAAGTGTTAAGTTTGTCATGTTATAAGAGGCGAGTTCATGATTGTAATGTAATACAGGTCGAGATTGTCATGTTATAAGGGTTGTGAGTCCTGCCATAGGTTGTGTCGAATTCACTCCATCCATTGAATTTAGAATTTAATTTATCATCATGGGTCAAAAAATGAGTTACATCACAAATTCTATGGCCACATAAAGTTTTCAATCTCACCGTTTTCTATGATGTGGTACACATGAGCCTTTGACATGCTTCATTTTTGGGGCTCATTCCTTAAAATGATCTTTCAAAATGGATGGACGGCATGTATAAAATATATACATCACAATGGCCCCACGGGACCATCCTTCTCTAGATATGTCGAGTTATCCTATCCCATCACGTCACATTACATTGACGCGGATTTCGAGAGAATAATGAGAGAAAAACTTTATGGAGGCAGTTTCCACCACCATAAGCAATGTTGGGCCCACCGTGACATTTGTGGAAAATCCGCTCCCACCATTCATTTCGGAAGATAATGTTTAGAGATGAGACAAATTAGTCAGATTTGAAACTCAAGTTGACTACGCAACTAGAAATAGTGGAAAGGAATTGCCTACCATTCAAACTTTTCTAAACTCTACTGTGATGTTTATATGCAATCCAAACTGTTCATAAAGTGGCCCAAATGCTCATAAACTCCCTATCATGGGGATGGATTGAAAGAATGAAAATATTAGCTTGATCCAAAGTTTCTGCAGCCCCATGAATGTTTCAACCGTATGCATACGATCTCTATTATTTTCTGTTGTGTGGCCTACTTGAGCTTTAGATCTACCTCATTTTTGGGCTCATGTGATAAAATGATTTGACAAAATATGTAAGCAGTGTGGATTTCTTACAAACACCATAATGGGTTCCATAGTGTTTACCCATCTGAATTCCTCCCGCAGCTGTTACACACTGGCTCAACGCAAAAGGCAGCCTGAGGTAATTTCGTCCTAACATTTTTTTTTTTTTTTTTTTTTTTTTTTAATTTTTGTTTTTTTTAAGTGTCAAGTGACCATATAGGACAATTGTATAATCCTGCTTAATATTTTGGGCATTTTGGAATATCACGATACTTTTTTGGTCGAAATCCCTATATATCTTGGGGAGTTGCTTTTTAAAAAAAAAAAAAAATTTCTTGCCATGAGAATTTACAGCCATTCGGTGGGTCCCAACAAAAAATTACGGACCACACCTATCATATAAACACCATCTATGCTAGACAGAGCCAGAAGAAGACACCTAAACAGATACCTGATCAAGAACATCTGCTTATACTCTTGTTGCTTAGGAGGGTTGATATGCCAGCACTCAGAAGCTGTACATTAACTCAAATTAAACCAACTACTGTATGAGATTTACTGTTTGTAATTTAGCATACCAAAATCAGATTGGTCAAATAAATCTTACCACTGATTTGTGGAAATCTGTTTCTTGAAATAGCACCATTGGATATTTTCATCTTTAACCATCCAACAAATGTCCACCAATCAGATAGTCAGATAATCAAATAAGTATACTTTTTGGTTCATAGTACACCTCTATTAGAGCCCACGATTTTGGACAGTTTAATTTATTTATTTCTCAGGTACGCAATTTCTAAGTCAATTACGTGTATATGTATCATCCATCAAATGCTACCAGAGTTTCAAAAATGTCTATCATATATTTCATGCCATGGGTCATCCAAATTATTTATAAAAATAAAATAAAAAAAAACCAGAGACCAATTTCATTGAAGGTATGAACAGAGATGAATAGATCAGTATTTCAGGAGGGCACCACAAAAAGGCCGTGCCCTACCTATCATATAGCGTAAAGATCTAGCGAAAATGCGCAGGAAAAAAAAAAAAAAAAAACTGCAGCCCTCCTGCAGAGAACAGGGCTTAACTGAACCCCAACCACGGCGAAAAAGGAAAGCTCAGCCGGACTGGAAGTATGGCTAAACGAAAGAGGCAGAAACTCAGAGGTCATCCAAATTCCCTTTAAAAAAATATTATGGTTACCAAATCATCGACCATACGCTTGCAATACATCTAATGATGTACTACCATCGATGCCGTTCAAATAGTGGTCCAGCATGACGTTACTGGCATGATTTTCTCATCTGACTTGGTCATTTAAATTTGGGCCACTGATCATTTTCTTTTCAAAAGTTCGTTAGATGACCGCCAACTGCTAGCAGTCAAGAATGCAAGGTCAACATGACTTTCAAGCTATTCTTCGTCCGCAATGGGACCCACACGTATTCAAACTAATCCTCGTCAACAATCCTCTCTTATGATAGCATTAAAATGGCCGATCAGTAAACCATCTTCGTTCATCGATAGAGATTTGGATGGTCTCCATTTCCTCTAAAGATGAGGCATGGCGCTGTGGTTGTTTTGTTATTGCTTGTTTCTATTACTGTTACAGCGAGTTTTCTTGCAAGAGATGTTGTGGGCGTGAACGATAGCATTAGCAAAGGAGGCTATGGAGGCTGGCGTGATAGAGCTTGTGCCGGTGCCGGTGACGATAGCAATAGTATTCAGTTTGGTAGTAATCGGAGATTCGCCGGTTATTTTAGCAAGTTGTGCCGACAAGGAAGAAGATTGACGAGCAGTGCATATCATGATAGCTTCAATCTTCCAGGCGAACGAGCAGATCAAATAATTCTTAATGATTACGGTGGTGGCGGCGGTGGTGGGGGTTTCGGCCGTGGCGGTGGTGGGGGTTTCGGCCGTAACGATCGACCTTGAGGCATCGGATCGGTTTTCATTCATTCAGCTCATATACTAGGTATTATAATAATAATAATAATAATAATAAATAAAATAAAATAAAATAAAAGAAGCATAGGTGGATTATAATGGCTTGAGGTGGACTCCTGGCACAAGTATAATTTTTTTTTTTTTACAAACGCGCTGACACCCCCACACACAAGTATAATTTTATTTTATTTTTTTACACGCGCTGACACCCTCACACATACCCATGTACTCGCACTAGTAGCGGGATTTCACCACAATGGGTACTCAAACTCATGACTTTGTGTTGAAACTCTCGTGAGTCTGCCATGGAGGCCAAAAGTTAGATTGTACACTCATGGGTTAGGTCAGATTTGTATGTTACATAGAGATCATTGGAACTATTAAATAGAGCATTCAAATCATACAACGTTCCTAGCCATTCAATAAGTGGCTAGCAACAAGAGAAATGAGTAGGCATTGTGATTGTGATATAGGAATTGCTTTCTCACAAGCATGTCATATTTCTAAAAGATCCAATCTCCCCAAAAAGTGGGGTGCAATATGATGATCACCAGAAATAGAAACCAGGCTGATGAATTCATCGATCAGGACACAGCACCAAAATCATTGGCATCCGATGGTGTGTGTTATACTGTTAGGGCCCGTTTGGCCAGCCGGATTGGAAGAGATTGGATGGTATTGGAAGGGATTGGAAGTTAAATCCCGGGACTGGCCGGGCGTGCCAAACAGAGTCGGTGATCTCATCCCAATCCCACATATCTTAAGACAATCCACTGACAACACCATCGTTACCTTTAAATCCCATCCAATCTACCCTAATCCGTTCAAATTTGCTTGGGACGTGTTTGGTTTGTGGGATTGGAAGGGATGGGAAGGTTTAATCCCTGGATTGGCCAAGCGTGCCAAACAGACTGGATATAGCAATTCCATGGATCTCAAGACAATCCACTGACAACACCATCATTACCTAGAAATCCATACCATCCACCCTAATACCATTCAATCCCTTCCAATCCACCTGCCAAATGGGCCCTTAGTGTACTGGTGTGGGTCACACAATGAATGAATCAGCATTATTTTCATGTTAGGTGACTTTGGTGGTGCGGCTCACATTTTTCATGTATTGGATATTTTACAGATGTGCTATGTTGAGGGGAAATTTTGGCTGATTCAGCCGCTATATATATCTGATTGCTTGCCTTCCGGATTATAGAAGTTTTATTAAATTTTCTTTTATACACCTACTGAAAGAGTCAATAAAAAGTTTACTTATATGACCAATATATCTTTTGTAGTAAACCCAATTTATTTTTGGGATTTTTATCCCGAAAAAATTCCCAAAATTCCTCACAGATGCTAATTTTCCAGGAAAGATTTAATAAAATAATTAATAAAAAATTAATAAAAATTAATAAAAATCCTTAAGCTTTCTTATTTACCTTTGGAACCTAGTAATGAAAATAAAATGATCAATTTTGCCTTATTTCTATAATTGCATGGGAATTCAGAACACCTGTGATACAGAGAAGTTGGGTTTTGCTTAGCAGTTGTGTCCAATGAAGCTCATGTGCACACCACATATATGCAGCACTAAATTTAATCCATTAATCAAGTTATATTTTCAAAAATTAAAAAATGATCACTTGCGGACTCAGCGTTGGTAGCGAGGTAGCTATGACAGTGCTCTGTGGGACCCTTCATGATGTATGTATCCTATCTACGCCTTCCATCCATTTTCCAGACTATTTTATGGCATGAGCCCCAAAAATGAGTAAGATCCAAATCTCATATGGACCACACCACAGGAGATAGTGGTGATTGAACACTTACCATAAAAAACTTCTTATTATCCACAAAAGTTTTGGATTAAGTTGACAGTTTCGTTTTCTCTTCATCCAGGTATGTGTGACTTAATCAACGGGGTGGATGACAAATAAACATTACAATGAGTCTTATGAGGTTTTTAATGATGTCAATCGCCGCTATTTTCTTGTGGTGTGGTCCACTCAAGATTTGGATCTCCCTCATTTTCGAGCTAATAATCTATAATAATCTGAAAAAATGGACGGTTTTGATAAAACACATATATATCATGTGGGGTCAACAAAGCACTCTCGGTAGCCACCCGGCAACAGACACGGTCAGTACACAATCTGCATCCCGAATTCTTGGACAACGATTGCCACTAGCCAATGGCTAGTGGTCGGTGCTCTGTGGGACCCACCATTATGTTTGTGTTTCATCCATGCCATCCATCCATTCTTTCAGTTCATTTTATGGTATGAGCCCAAAAATGAGGTTGATACAAATCTCAAGTGGACCGCACAATGTTGATTGAACACCGACCATTAAAAACTTCTTGGGGGCCACAAAAGTTTTAGATCAAGCTGATATATATTTTTCCCTTTATCCAAGTTTGTATGACCTAATCAAAAGTTTAATCTCAAATAGTCATTATAGTGAGTCCTAGGAGGTTTTTAATGGTGGACATTCAGTCACTATTGTTTTCCCATGGTGTGGTCCACCCGAGATTTAGATCTACCTCATTTTTGGGATCAAGCCCTAAATTTATCTTTCAAAATGTATGGACAATGTGGATAAAACACATACATCATGGTGGGGTCCGCATAGCACCAACCACTAGCCACGTGGCCAGTGGCAGTGTCAGTAGCTAAATCGACACGAGGATTTGTTGGGGAAGGCTTTCTTAGGAAGTTCCTGCGCAAGGATGCTGAGTGGGCCCCATAGAGATGTTTTTGAGAAATTCACCCCGTCCATCCTTTTTACCAGATCATTTTAGGACATGCAACAAAAAACGAGGTGCATCCAACACTCACATGAACCATATAAGAGGAATAGGTGGGCATTAAGTGAGCATGAACCATTCTTATGGCTGTAAAATTTTTGAATCAGGTGATACTTTAGGTGTTCTCACTTCTTCCCATTCCAAATGACCTTGTAAATTATTTAGATTGCATATAAATGTCAAGGTGGAATCAAGGAAGGTTTCAACGGTGAGAATATTTTCCCCCAATATTCTCACCTATCACTACATCAGAATCTCTCTTAGGAACAGTTTTCAACCATGGTTAAAAAGGGCGTCACAAACAATTAGGGACGGTTGAAAACCATTCTTGAAATAGGGCATCGCAAACAATTAGGGATGGTTGAAAACCGTCACAAATTTTCAATTTCCAACCTTAACAAAACCTTGTGACTGTGAGCAAAAGCCAATAAAATTGTAGCATCACATTATACAATTTTAAGCACATGAGAGAAGCCTGCATCAATAGTAAAGATTAAGGGTGTACATCGAGTCGGCCACTAGCTGACCTCAGCTCAAACTCGGCTCAGCTCGGTCCTCGAGCCTGACTGGCCAGCTCGTCTCGGTTCGATTAGCAGCTCAGGCCAGTTTGAGCAGAGTTCGAGCTGAGTTGCCATTGCATCATTTTCACAAACACTTGGAATACATCTTCAAAATCTCACTGTATTTGAAGACAGCAGCAATCAATTTACAAGTATTTAATCAAACACCTTTTAAGCAACATAAAAATCAAGAAAAAAAGGGTGTTGGTTTCATATACATACCTTCCTTTCCACCAGCCACACTTCTTTGAGTCATTTCATCAAACACTTGGTGAGCGACATCAATATCAAAGTAACCAAGTCACTGAATTGGTTCGATTCGAGTTGGGTTCGATCCGAGTCGAGTTGAGCTGGGGCCAACTCGAACTCGGCTCGAACTCATTTTCGAGCTCAAAAAATTAGCTTCACTCGGCTCGAACTCAACTTTGAACCGAGTCGAATCGAGCTTTTTCGAGTCGAGTCGAGCGAGCTAACCGAGCTAGCTCAGTTTGTGAACACCTTTAGTAAAGATCCACCAAAATGCACAAAAAAAAAAAAAAACGTCCGAGTTGATATACCCTCTTCTCCAAAACAAGCATGTATTTGAAGTCAATTTTTAATTGAGGCTAAACCCTTATTAATTTTAGGAACAGTATTTTTCCTTATTTAGGAAGGATTTTAAACCCTTCTTATTTAGGAAGGGTCGATAAAAGCCATACAACTATTGAGAAAGGCAATTAAAATTTTTTTTTATTGGAACCTGTTTTTTTTTTTTTTAAATATTTGAAATCCAAATAATATTACAGTACAATTAAACAAGGTGCAAGGCATACGGACCTTGACAAGATACATAACCATCACCATGATACTGAACACCATCCACTATAGGGCATTGACATAATCTACCCCTGAAAGTGTCCTAAACAAACAGACAATCCAAAGATCAGTGAGAAGTGAGAAATAAGACATCATTCACTCAAAAACCCACCTCTATGCAATGGTCGTATGTTTTTACCACATGAAAACTATCTTAACATGTATCAAAACTATCTTAACATGTATCATTCACAAGATGCATTTAACATAATCTCATTCACAATACCTTGCAAGCAGAAATATTCAATTTCTAGTTCTGCCAACAGCCGTCATTCCTTTCAAGGCACTAGTTAGTCTTGAATTTCCGGAAACCAATCTCGACTAGAAAGCCGTAGGCATGTGTTTAACCTCCATTCAAACCATATGCTTGTTTGCATAAAAATAGACTTGCTGATGCTTTATGCCATGAGAATTTCACCTTCTCTATTAACTGCATTGTACCACAACACCATAAACACCAAATCATGTGGATGATGAACAAAATCATGAAATCCAGTATATATATATATATATATATATATTAAAAAAAAATAAAAATGAACCTCTTTGTTGCTAGCACTGATAGCTCGACCAAGCAAAGAAGAGAATCTTCTAGCCAGCAAGATTAGAAAAGAGTGACCTAACATAACCAAATCAAGAGATATAGAAGATGAAAAATAGGCGAAAAGCAGCCCACACCACCAAGACCATCCTATATCAGTATGTTTTGCAATGAATTATGACAACCATGGGAACTATGAAATCCAAATGCACTTTTACATCAAGTGTTGAAACTCGAAAGCAACCCATTCAAGTGACCGTTCTTGAATCATAATACAAAATCAAAGCAAGGTCACTGATATGAAGGATTTTGTCCTTCAAAGTATATGCAAAGAAATAAAGAAACAACTTAAAAGAAAAAAGTACAGCTTTGACGACATAAATGGATGAGTATTGCAGACTCCATGCAATGCAAATGTTCATCAGATCATGGTGCTCAGGCCAAGAACTGTCTGTAGAACTGCAAATGCAGCTTGGAAGAAGGCCAAGAATCCATTAATTTTCTTTCTTTCATCAACTTGGGGAGAACCCCAACTGACCAAAATCTTTTTCATATGCATGTTTTATGTCTACGTTTTCTACATACTATTGAGGTAGCTTAAAGAAGCTTGGTACTCTCATTTTTTAGTGCTTTCAACATAAATATGTATGGACTCATTAACAACAAAATCGTGTTAGTGTACAAGTAGTGTACAAAGGAGGGAAGAACATCATAGGATACATCACTTATCTTAATGGTGCCACTCTTGCTCTCCTCCATCTCGTTCTCCAGCATTTCTTTAAAAACTGGAGATTTGCTTATCCATACAAGAAACTTCGAACAAGCGTAGCTAGACAAATGCGTTCAAAAAGTTCTACCTGAATACAACTTTGAGGCTAACCAAACGGCCCCAAGATAAACATGAATTTAGTATCAGTGCTACATATGCACGCCACAAAAGACACTAGCATATGCACAAGATCATGCATGTGCACACATAAAGACACTAGCATGATGCATCTACGAAAACTTCCCTGTTACTATAGTCTGTCACAGTTCAATACTTTCAGTACTTGCAAGGAACGAATGCTATCCTTAATTTCCTGTAGATGATTATCATCGTTCTGATGAGCTGTTGCATCAATGTCAAAGATGACCAAATATTAGAAGGTATATGAAAAAACTAAGAGATCATCGTGACCTGATTCAGAATGCCAGCTTCCAACAGTCCAAAAGAAAATCGACACAGGATAAGGCCACCAAGTATTACTAGATAAAAGAGGAGAGTCAGGGGTCCAATGTGCTTCTTCTTTTGAACTTCCAGATACTTCATGCAATGCTTGATCTTTCTGAAGAAGATCCATTTCTATTTCTGCCTCTTCTAGTTCCTGCAACCATGGGGTAAAAATTATTCTATCAGTTTTGAGCTACTGTTTGTCAAAAGATTACAAAGTTGTACCTTTCGGGAAAAAAAAAAAAAAAAAAGATATACTTCTGATAGTCTCCAAATGATAGAATCTCCAAGTCTTTCTTCAAAGAACACGCTTCAAGAACATGCTCATACTACTCCCCATCCATTTCCTTACCAAACAATATATTTTCTTCGATTTTCACGCTCTGTATCCAAGGTGATTGAGCAACATAGGTTAAGAAACTGTCCAAGTTATAGTACCTGCTGAAGATGTATCGTGAACCAACCATTAATCTTATTTGATTATCTGACTATCAGATTGGTGGATAGTTGACAGTTTAAAATGAAGAAAATCCAATGGTCCTATTTACCCAAATGAGTGTCCACAAATCAGAGGTTAGGATTGTTTAACCAATCTAATCTTTGATTTTTGATTTGGCAACAGTGGGCTGCACGATCTAATTGGTTTTATTGAAGTTAATATATGCCATGTGTACAATTTTCGAGTGGCTGTGTATCAAGCATCATATGCAACCTGAGTATCATACAACTCTAAAATTAATACATGTAGTAAGACATACAACATACAGACATTTCATCAAAATTATAAAATTTGGAACATTAGTAAAATGTGTGCATGCAATGGTATGTGTGTTGTGGATGATAATGGTAACCTGCAATGGTAAATTATCCAGTACCAAACACAAATTCATAAACACACTATTGACAGATCCTATCACCATATGAACATGAAGTCAGACACAACTGATCCAACCTCTTAAATAATCAAAGCAAGTGTCACTACCTAGACTAATTGAACAGAGATAGGATTCACAAAAGGCAAAAAATCCCTCTTGTGGTTTGTGCACACTTTTTTTTTGTAACCACAGCAGCTACTGGCCCCATTCACCAATATTTATATTTTACATAACTAACCTGCAGCCCCAGCGCATGCACAAAATACTCTGCAGATAAGTCCATTCCTCTAAACCTGCTGCAGGTCTTACACAAGGGGAGCTCAACCATGGATTCAGATTCTCCAGCAAGGTAGGAGAGATCATCGGAATCTGAGGGCATTGTCCACTTCCCAGCCCTTAGAGAGATCATTGGAATCTGATTCAATGTTTACCTAATATTAACTATGAAAATCTCATAATATATAGACGAGTACATAATATTAACTATGAAAATCTCATGTATCCAAGATGATATGAGTAAAGAATTTGCCAAACAATGAAAGAAAAGGAACATACTTCATGTGGCATACTTCCCAGTAAACCAAAGATGACTTAGCATAGGCCTCTTCTCTGGTTACTCAAAACCGCTTCATCATCTGCCATAGCAGATCCCAGCAAGTAAACCAAACACCTACACAGAATGGTCCCTTTTTTGTCTTTTTTTTTATTTTTGCAACAACCTGCCTTCAACCTTCAAAAACTGCAAGATGGCATACCAAATCAAATTTCTAATACAGTAATAACAGGGGAATAAAAACCAAAGAGAAGGGAAAGGAATATCACACATGACAACCAAATGAACCCAGGCATTCCTTCCTACTAACTAGCGACGCAACTCATGGGTTTTTCACAACTCATGCGAGGAAAACCCAAAACAAGCAAGCTAGAACAGATCCACCATGGTTTTCCACAACTCACTGCAATTCCTTGAATTGCCAAAAAAAAAAAAAAAAAATCCAAACAAAGAAATCTCCAAAAAAAGGTCAATTTCTGAAAATATCGATGAGAAACGCTAGGTTGATTGGCATGAGGAGAGATTGAAGAAGCAATTTGCAGCACACAAACCAATATCAACTTTTGCAACATCTAGACCACTCATAACAGAGATATTTTACATCTAGATTACAAATATCAGGCCCACAAATTGTGGTCCATCACCTGTGATTTGAAATAATGGCAGGGAAGTTTTAGATACTAAAAAACAGGATTTGGCTTCTAGGAGTTTACATATAAAACCTTGTGGTTGAGATTCTCCAGAATCCACACCTTGTGATCTGCAGAAGAAGAGACCAATTGTCGATGACTGTTCATTCTAAAACTTTACATTTGACTCTAAACATTACAAGGAACATGATGCTTGTTTACAAAAAACCATTAAATACCTAATCAAATTAACAGAAGATACTTCTAGTTCCTCTAAAAACTTTTTCTAAAGACTAACACTTACGACCTGTTTGGACAATCGCAAGATTTATAGATCCGTGCGCTGACAAATTGCAGGAGAGAATATTTGGCACAATCACGACAACACAAATAGCAGGATCGATCCTTCTATCCATCCACAGTTGCCTAGCTGCCTATGCAATAGAAAGAAAGACAAAAAAAAAAAAACAATTGTAGCATCTGCAAATCAGGCAATAGCCATCAGTTCTTTACAAAAAAAGGAACCCTTTCAAAGTGCCTTCTGCTTTTCAAGAAAGCCAAAGAACATTCGACTATAAAATTACCTTTACTTTGACTCAAGTAAGTTTATATTTTAAGCCAAATAACCTATGTACTTCCATATTTTGACTTGAGAAATTATATACTTTCAATAGTATATGTAGGTTTTTAATTCTGAAAAGTGGGGCCTATGGTTTGCTAATCCACAATCATGGATTGAACATGGCCCAAAAATAGCCCAAATGATAAGATCCCAACCTAGGATGCTTTTCAGTTGAACACAGGCTAGTTTGTTGTATCTCTCTTAATATCTATTTGTCAGCCACAAATAAAAACTTTAAGATTATCCGGCTGAGTAGATTTTTGGAGCATGTCATAGTCCATCCACAGTGGAACATAGCAAACCAATGTTCTAGCCTATTAAATCATCAGAGAGGCCATACCATTACTGCTCTCTTGTCCAGAAAGATTGGCCTATAGAATTGCATTTTGACCAAATTTCCAACTAACTTTTAGTCCAACCCCAGCCGCTTTCATCTCACTGGCTTTGGGCTCCTCTTGCTTATTTTTCACTTTTGATTATGTGTTCTCCATTGGAGTAGGTGGAGGCTTCTTAACATCCTTCAGCTATAATAGCTATGACTCTGATTGTTGGCTGCTTCAGAGCAGCCTTGGAGGAAGCAGCGTGAACATGCTGAGAAGAATCTAATTACAATTCCTGCAAAAAATCAATTGAATGTGCACCCCTAATTTCATCATCTATCAAACAAGAAAAAAAATCACACTGCATGAAAAGATACTTCCGAAAAGTGCTGGAATTTAAAAAATGAAATCCATCATGAAAATGATTGGATAAGTATACAAAACAAATCAAATTTCTTTTTGCCAACAGGAGCCTTGGACAGGGAGCGAAGATGAAAATTCTCCCTTTGGAGTAGAAAATTTCCTGCATCCTGGAGTTCACAGTTCAAGAAAATCATACTGGTGGTAGCATTATGCAAGCAGGCATGCATATTCTACATACTATGATGATGGATCCTTTATGCAAGAGGGGTAGCGAAGCTCCCTATGCCATGCTAGCTTTTAGAAACCTCTGGACATACAAATCAACTGATGTGGACCACCAACTTTTCATTCCCACAGTGCAAAATCACACTTTTTTTTGGTAGCACTGATTGGATGATCCTTCCAATATATTTCCATCATGTATCAAACAAGAGAAGAAAAAAAAAAAGAAAAAAGAATCCAGCACTAAAGCAGCTTCCACACATGCATACGAGAATGTAAGGAACTGACAAGCATAGTTAAGCACTGGAACAATTATCCAAAGGAGAGATTTCATCGTCATTCACAGATGGTGAAAAGGTTAGAAGGTCAAAATTGTATGTTTTGACAACATAGTACTAGTAGAGGAACAAGTCAATATGACAAAATGGTGTGTACAACACTAACAGTTTCCTCCAACATCTCTAAACTTGAAAGGGAAAAAAAAATAATTCATTGGTCTTATAGAAGATAGAACCAACCCCAAATATCTGGGACAAGGCTATGATGATGGTGGTGGTTTTTTTTTTTTTTTTTCATGCAAGTACACCGGATCAAACCCGAGAACCCAATTTTGAAGCACACCCTGTCTGCCATTGAGCTACAGGCTTAGACCCATGAGTCATACAAAAGCCATCTTGATCTTGGGAGATCCAGCATCAGCATAAACAACAAGTAACATACATAATTGCGCAGATGGTCTATGTAGTTACCACTTGCCATCAATTGATGATGTGCAAGAATCATTTTTTCTCCGGCTTCCCTTTTTATTAGATTTGGAAGAGATGGTTTTCTTCCACTCCATTTCACCAGGACTCTTTTCAGTACATTCTTGTCGAACTTGCAATGCCTCTGATTGCACCAAACCCAAGCTTCTCTCAAAAGTAAGGCGACGGAACAACAAATCTTTCAATGGAATAGGACCACTGCCATCACTATCACCATTTTCATACATCACATCTTCAACAATTAAATGTTGGTATGTGCACAACAAAGTGAAAACCAAGCAAGCGTGCCATTAAAAAAAAAAAAAAGTCAAGACCTGCTGGACGATATTCTGCAGCTTGACCCCATCATTCGCCATCATGAACCTGCCAATCAAATCCAATGATAAGTCTAGCAAAGTCACAAGTCAGTTATGAAAGATGTTGCACAAAATAATAATAATAATAATAATAATAATAATAATAATAATAATAATAAAATAAATAAATGAATGCTTTTGAACCAATTTGTATGTAATGTTTTTTAAGGGTAATAACTAATTTTATTAAAAACAACTAGAACAAGAAACAACACGATGGATTACAACAGGGCATAGAAAAAAGTAATGCACAAAGAATTGTAAGAATGACTAACATACACAGTGCTTCGTGAGCAGTCAAGCGATCTGACAGGGTAGAGCGGAGCATCTTGCTAATAAGATCCTTGGCACTGTCAGAGATCACAGGCCATGGATCTTATTCAAAATCAATCTCACCCTTCAAAACTGCATCAAATATTCCCTGCTGTGTTTCTGAATTCAGAACAGAATGTGGAAGTAGAACTATGGAATCAACAACTTGTGGAAGTAGAACTATGTCAATGTCATACCTGCCCAAAAAGGTGGTCCGCCACTCAACAATATGTAGAGTATAACCCCTGCTGTCCATACATCTGACTCTGGCCCATAGTGCTTGCATAGTACCTCAGGGGCAACATAATATGGGCTTCCAACTACATCTGTGAATACTAGACCTATAGTAGCAAGTCACAAACAGAACTGATAAATTTTTAGACCTTAAAACAAAATTCCATTCTTTTCAAAGACGTATTAATTTAGAGGAATGCTAATTGCACCACAAGCATCCTTATTGCAAATGGGAATGCATGGCTGACATGCACAAGATATCGATTGATTGTCTGGCAGACCACACCATGGATGTGCCTTGGCCCAAAAATAGGCCTTTTGGACAATCCAAACAGCTTGATCAGAACATCCAAACAGGGTCTAGCTGACGATCAGCTGATGATCTTGAGATAAAGCATGGCAAACTTTATAGAGAATAAATCAGGACATTCAGTAGTCTAAACTATGATAACTATCTCAACAGGAACATCTAATAAGGTCAGGTTCAGTGTTTTAGTTGTCGGCAATAAAATATCGAATTATCTCCAGTAATTTCACTCAGTGAAACCAAAAACCCCCAAATTTTCAAATCTCTATCAGATAATGACAAGATTTCGCCAATTTTATTTTTATTTTTTCGATTTTTAGATAAATTGGCGAAATTGTCAACATTTTCGGTGATTATAAGGGACAAAATCGAGTAGATATCCAGCATAAATACTGGAAAATCCAAAAATAAAAAATAAAAAATGAGAATACCTTTTTTCTTTCGGATGTGTTTGAGAGAGTAAATTTCGGCACCTTCCAAGGAGTTTCAAAAGATCCTCGATGGTTGGATTGCGGATCGACAATTCCGGTCTTTAAAAGGTCCAAAATAAACCCAAAAGTCTTCGATTATGGTAATGAATTTCAAGGATTTCAGCGAGCTTTTCGTCATCTTGTTGAGATTCTCCAACAAAAATTCCTCCGATCCCGGAACGAAATGGCGTTGAAGATGCTTTTGAATGGGATTTTTAGGGTTAAAAAGGAAAAGGGTTTCTGTTTCCTTTTGTTTACGGAGTGGGAGAGAGGGAGAGAGATCGAGATCGAGGGGGAGGGAATCGGGAGTGAGTGAGCGGGAGAGAGATTGATGCAGGACAATTAACCACTTGTTCTAAAAGCTCGAACTGTTAGAGTATGGCGAATTAATCCCTTTATCTCATAACCCAGGCCCCACATCGCATAGGTTAGGACCTCGGCCGAACCCCCTTAGTGGGCCCAAAATCACATGGGCCGCCCACCCTGAGTGTGTCCACGCATCCCACGGGCTACCCCACTCAAGCCTGGTGTGAAATGCGCATTAATCACCCCCGGTGAGGAGTCTCGAACACGAGACTTCCTCCGTGAGCCACACCCATCCCGAGTGTGCCCCTACATCAAACAAGCGACCCCACTCGAGCCCGGTGTGAAAATGCCCCTGCATTAATCACCCCCAGTGAGGAGTCTCGAACACGAGACCTCCGGCTCTGATACCAATTTGATGCAGGACAATTAACCACTTGCTCTAAAAGCTCGAACTGTTAGAGTATAGCAAATTAATCCCTTTTATCTCATAGCCTAGGCCCCACATCACATGGGTTAGGACCTCGGCCGAACCCCCCCCAAATCACATGGGCCACCCACCCTGAGTGTGTCCACGCATCCTACGGGCTACCCCACTCAAGCCTGGTGTGAAATGCGCATTAATCACCCCCGGTGAGGAGTCTCGAACACGAGACTTCCTCCGTGAGCCGCACCCACCCCGAGTGTGCCCCTGCATCAAACAAGCGACCCCACTTGAGCCCGGTGTGAAAATGCCCCTACATCAAACAAGCAACCCCACTCAAGCCCGGTGTGAAAATGCCCCTGCATTAGAGATCGATAGTGACAGAGTGGGAGAGAGTTATAGAGGGAGTGAGGGACCAGGTGAGAAGGAGAGATATTAGGCTGGAAAATAGGATTTTGTTTTTGGTTTTGAAATTGTTTAAAACTGTTTCAAATTTGGAACGCCATGAGCCGTTCCAGAACCAAAACACGGCCATTCCAAATTTGCAATTTGCAATTTTAGTGTAGTGCATGTGACCCACTTGAGTGTTTTATCCACCTCAATTTTGGTTGCATGCACTAAAATGAGTTCAAAAAACAGATGGACGAAATGAATTTCTCACATACATTACAGTGACCCCACCTAGCATCCTTGCGCACGATCTTCCTGGAAATCCGCGTCCCTGTCCGCGGATTTATGCCGAAACCTAAGTTCTAGTGCAGGAAACCTAGGTGGGGCCTACCATGATGTTTGTGAGAAATCTAACCCGTTCATCCGTTTTGTGAGCTCATTTTAGGACATGGGTCCAAAAATGAGCCGGATCCAATACTTAATTGGGCCAAAAATGTGAGGATTGAACTTCTACAGTTGAAATATTCATGAGACCACAAAAGTTTTGAATCAGACTGATATTTGTTTTCTCAGTTCATCCAGGTAGGAATGACATTATGAACGGTATGGTTGGCATGTAAACATCACTGTCCACCCAGGGAGGTTTCAACTGTAGGAATTTCCCTAGCCACCTTTTCCTTTAGTGTGGCCCACTTGAGCATTGTATCCTGCTTGCTTTTGGTCTCAAGTCCTAAAATGAGCTCAAAAAATGGATGAACGGGGTTGATTTCTCACAAACATCATGGTGGGCTCCACCTAAGTTTCCAGCACAGGAACTTCATGCTAAAGGCTTTCACAGGAAATCCGCGTCGTGGTTTGGCTAGTGGTGCTGCCACCAGGCAGGTGGCTAGTGGTCAGTGATATGTGGACCCCACCATGATGTATGTGTTTTATCCACGTCGTCCATCCATTTTAAAAGATAATTTTGGGGCTTGATCCCAAAAATGAGGTAGATCTAAAACTCAGGTGGACCACACCATTGGAAAACAGTAGTGATTGAATGTCTACCATTAAAACCCCCCTAGGGCCCACTTTAATGGTTATTTCACATCTAACCTGTTGATTAGGTCATACAGACTTGGATGAAGGGTAAAAACATAAATCAGCTTGATCCAAAACTTTTGTGGCCCCCAAGAAGTTTTTAATGGTGAGCATTCAATCAACACTGTGCGGTCCACTTGAGATTTTGATCAACCTCATTTTTGGGCTCATACCATAAAATGATTTGGAAGAATGGGTGGACGACATGGATGAAACACATACATCATGGTGGGGCCCACAGAACACCGACTACTAGCCACTAGCTAGTGGCAATCAGTTTCCACCCAGAGAATCCAGGAGGCAGATGGCGTACTGACAATGTCTGTTGCGAGGTGGCTATTGAGAGTGCTTTATTGGCCCCACATGATATATGTGTTTTATCGAAGCTGTCTATCTATTTTTTCAGATTATTATGGATTACTAGAATGAAAATGAGGGGAATCTAGATCTCCAGTGGACAACACGACAAGAAAATAGTGGCAATTGAATGGCCATCATTAAAAACTTCCTAAGGCTCACTGTAATGTTTATTTGTCATCCAACCTATTGATTAAGTCACGCACACCTAGGTAAAGAGAAAACGAAAATATCAACTTAATCCAAAACCTTTTTGGAACCTAAAAAGTTTTTAATGGTAAGTGTTCAATCACCACTCTTTCCTATGGTGTGGTCTATATGATATTTAGATCTTGCTCATTTTTGGGGCTCCTGCCATAAAATAGTTTGGAAAATGGATGAAAGGTGTGGATGGGATACATACATCATGATGGGTACACAGAGCACCGTCAGTAGCCACCTCGCTACCAATGCTGTCAATATGCAATCCGCGTCTGACGTCAAGGTTCCCCTTAAGGTCGTGCGAACCGGTGTGCAGGTGATCATTCCTCTCTCTCTCTCTTCGCAGGTGAATAGGTGATCATTCCTCTCTCTCTCTCTCTCTCTCTCTCTCTCTCTCTCTCTCTCTCTCTCTCTCTCTCTCTATATATATATATATATACACATACATATATATATAAAGGGTACTTGAGGCAGATTAGAATTACCAAAAAGAGAGGTATGATGCAAAAATTGGTTGAAACCATTGAAATATAAAAGAGTAAAGAGTGTGCACACACACCTGCTCAAGCCACTCATCAAAAGAGGCTGATTGCTCCTCAATGCATTGATCAAGCTAGACTTCCCAATGCCACTTGGACCTACAATCACAGTTGTTTGCTCTTTAAAGGTGTTTGCTAGCGTGGTCAATCCATAGAGGCTACAACCATAGAAAAGTAATATAATAATAATAAAAATAAATTCTTTGACCATTTCTACGAAGAGGAGAGTTAGTCATACGAACCATTCAAACACCCTTGCAGCCACTGAAACAATTTAGAAGAAGTTGATGATAAGAATATTAATATCTATCCACTTCTATTTTATTGATAATCAACTAAACACCTATTAAGCCTGAAGACTGTTTTATCTTTAGATAATTTAACCAGAATTCAAACCAGAATTCAAGGAACTTTCTATCAACTTGACATGTGGTCAGGTAAAAGTCGTGTTTTAAAACCTAGACCAGATGGTTGGACCAGTCAAAACAAAATCAGCCACTGGAACCATTAAAAACCTGGCTAAACTAAGGTGGTCATTTGTTTACGCACAAGCACACACACATGCATGTAGCTCACACCAATTAGAATTCAAAGCCAAAACCTCTGCTTTAAAACATACGTCACAGCTACTATGGCAGATGGGTATTCTTTGTTAATTTGTTTATTTTAGTTAATTAACTGAACTTGATTTACGGTATGAAACATATTGGAACAAGTCTGACCAATTTTACTGGAGGTTAGGACCAACCGCCTCAAAAATTAGATTGAGGTCCGTTCCAGGTTTAGATTGTTTCAGAGTAACGTCTGACCAATTCATAGCTATGAACATCCACTTTCAGACAAGACAGATGCATCCTTGGCAATCTTGGCCATGAATAGATGTCATTCATAATAAGCTTTCCCCATGTCGCAGCAAAAGTTGATTGGGCTTCTTGTTACCACCATTCCCTAATTCAATTTACCTGTAACAGAAGAAGTGGATAGAGCCATTTCCATATGAAGAAATTGTAGTAGAACCAATGGACAGTGTTTGAAGGTAATGCACAAGGCAGTTCCAGTGGACATTGCTATCCAACGCACTGGGATCAACTTGGCATCCAAATGCGTCTGCTGTGAGCACCCTATCATCACTCCTGCTATTCCGCTCCCTCGAGTCACCAATCCTCAACCCCCTATCGCGAGCCTTCAGCCATCAGCAGCAGACTCCCAACATGCCCTCCTACATCGTCCTCACCATGCAGGGCCTGAATCCTCCTCATCATTCAGTCGATCAACCATCAACAGCAGACTCCCAACATGCCCCCCTACATCATCCCCATCAGCAGCAGACTCCCAGCAAGCCCCAGAATCGGACTCCCCTCAGCCACTTCAGCAAGGCCTGAATCCTCGTGCGGTTTCCAGCACTTCACCTGCCAACCTTCTACCCTCTCTTCTAAGCAACAACCCCCCTTAGCCTCTTATCTCTCCCAACCCTCTTCATGGAGACCAATCGACCCAACCCCGAGCCCAAAACTCCAGGCATATCTCGCTGGCCAACTCCCTATCCCCTCCCAGCCGCAACCACGCTCTCTCAATCAACAATGTAGATCTCTCCTCCGATCCCCAAGTCGAAGGTTTAGAGCATCTTCTCTGTCACAACATAATTACCTCCATGGTTTAGAGCCACTTCGCCTGACTATTCCAGATGCCTTTCATTCAGGACCAATCAATCCAGGCTAAAATTCAGCAATGGACGTCAGCTACTTCCACATCCTCCCCGAGGCAGTTCCTACGGGGCTTGACCCCCTCCATCATAGTTTGGAAAATCTGGCTTAGCAGGAACGAGGTTCGAGAATCAGAAGTTCATAACTACTCCCACCATCAGCAGAGTTTCCAATCGGCTCATTGAGATTGGTACTCTCCTCCCAGACGTTGACACCACAGTATGGAAAGAGCTGGTCCTCCGAGGTTTTGGTGCGGCTCCATACTCTTCCTCTCCTCCCAACATGGCTCTGGTCGTCAGATGGTTAAGGCCAACTAGAAGTTGGATGAAACTAAACGTCGACAAATCTGCAAGGGCCAATCCAGGAGCTTGAGGGGGGGGAGGTGTTTGCCGTGCCCGCTTGGGGAATATGATCTTCACCTTCCACAATCACTACGGTCTGGTTTCCAATATGATAGCGGAAGCCCGTGCCATGGTTGATGGTCTCAAGCTTTGTAAGGATATGGGGCTATCTTCCATCATAGTTGAGACGAACTCCCACGTTCTCTTCGACGCAGCCTCCCGCCCGTCTCTTTCCTGTGGCTGGAAGCTTTGGTATCACCTTGGGACCATTCACTAGCTCACTCAGTCCCTCAACCTTCGTTTTAGCCACATCCTCTAGGAGGGAAACTCCGTGGCGGATGGCCTTACCAACTTAGCCAGTAGCAGCGCCCCTAACAGGCTTTATCTTAGCTCCTCAGCCCTTCCCAGGCTTGTAAAAGGGGCCATTGTCCTAGACAAAGCAGGGGTGGGTCAAATCAGGCATCACAAAACCAGGAAAGGTGTGGGGTAATTTCGCCCTCCTGGATCGTCCAGCCCACCCTTACCTTCCTCCGTCTGCCACTGTTTTTGTGGGCAGTTCCGGCTGCCATCCAATTTCTGGTCCAATGCCCATTCTGATCCCTACCAGCAACCCTATTCAGGCCACTTTTCTTTTCAGCATTATTTTTTGTCTTTGGGTATATATGATAGGCAAGGCCCAATATCTCTTTTTGCTCGTCGAGGTCCCGCTCGAATGGTTGTACAATCGTTATCATCAATACAATGACGGCGGCAAGAGTCCACCCTTCCTTTTTTTTTATAAAAAAAAAAGAAGTGTTTGAAGCTCGCCTTAATTAACTTTGGCTTTGTAAGAAACCAATCTCACCCACAACTCAGTTTAGGACTTTTCCTTAAAATCGCTTATCCTTTTTTAAAAAAAAGTAAAAATCCCTTCATTTTGTTTTGTTTATATCTAATGAGTGCTAAATTAGAAATGAGGATGATTGTAACTGAAATGGGGATGTTGGAATGGATGAGTGGCAAGACAGATAGAATTAGAAATGAGTGCCTTCAGAGAACTTCATAGTAGCATCAATAGTTAAGTGAGTTGGTACATAGTCAAGCAAGTTGGTACAAATTGATTTATGGTCGATTAGGGCCAATATGGTTAACTTTCAACAAATCAAGCTGATAGACATTGTTCTTACCAAATCATGGTCTGATGCACCAGTGAATGCATGTTAAACCACACAAATAATGGTAGAATTTGGTGTTTTATATTTATTCCCCTATTTCCAATATGCCCAGCATCATTTTTTGGGCCGCATCAATACAACATCCAATCCCATTATTCAAAAGCTAGAAAATAAACACAATATACAAAAAGATGAATTGCATTACCTCATCAAAGATAACCCTATAAGCATTCAAGTAATGATATAATGGCCGGCCTTCAGTACTACAATAATCTAATACTTCTCCAAAAATAAGAACTTGCAAACAAGGGTGAATTCATAAGGCAAACATGCATCCAATGGTAGTTGCATCACTTGTACTGTCCCAGTACATTAATATTGTATAAAACAATCATCATGAGAAAATTGAATAATATAAGAATCATCAATGGATTGACCAACGGATAAGTCTAGTTAAAATATCTTAAGCTTCAAAGTCTCCCACGTTAAATTTCTCTAACTGAAAAAAGGTAGGCTCACCTACAACAGTGATCTTGTAATCTCATACCTTAATAGCATGCTTCCTCTCCCGGAAGTACATTTCTCTCTTCTTCTCCCTCTTTGTCTTCAGTGATTGCTGTAAAAGAAAACTGAGTAATCTCTATCAGGACAGATTCAAGGTACCATGAAATGTAGCACATTCACAATAATATATGACTGACAATAAAAGGCAAGATATGCATAGAACAAGATGAAGCAAAAGGTATAACAGACAATACAAATGGCAACTATGAAAATGAGAAAAAAAAAATAGAAATATATTACATGGATTGAAAATATAGAGAGAGATAGATAAAGAGATAGATGATCTAGGACACACCATATTGACAGAAAAATGGTTGGGCCAAGCTTTCAACCGGTGGGAGTATATCATACTTATAATTTGAAGATGGGTAATCTATTTGTATGAGTTTTTATCCCAAAACCCTTATGGGCAGGTCTGAGATTGCCAATGCCACTGTGAGCAAGACCCAAAAGGCCATGGCCTTTTTTTTTTTTTTTTTTTTTTTTTTTACTGAATAAGAGAGAATGGATGGCATTTGTTTTTGAAAGTTTTAGATGGTGATTGATTTGGGTTTTATAAGGAGAGTGTGGGGTGTGGTTAATGGATGATTGTTCATCCATGCATTAGAAAAATGGCAGAGGTGAGTAAGTATGCAGATTCCACTTATAATGTGGAGTGCCCATTAGTAATTCTTTTATGTTGGATAAGGCCACATGCTGCAAAAGAAATATAGAATATATGACAAACTTTTATGTCCTACATGCATTGAATGTGAGATATGCTCACACAGTTGTAGGCCCAAGCTTTCGTGAGACTCAATGAAAATCAGCTATGTCGACCCATTCATGAGATCTGATCTATTTCTACTCTTGGTGAGATTGGGAAGAACTGTGACCAATGAAATTTGAATTTGTTGCAGCATATTATGATGCCATGGTTATATTTGACCCTAGTGGTCCAATTTGGAGAATGATGCTATTGGAGCCTCTTATGAGACCTTTTAAAATCATTGTGATTTCGCCCACTGAGGCAATGCTTGTGTCATATGAACTCATCATCCTATGTTAACCATCCTACTACATGGACCATAGCCCAAAAACCTCAAAGGATCAATCCTAACCATATGATTTTGGGACCTATGTCTGTTGAATGTTTTGGTTATTTTAACCATCTATCTGCAGGAGCAATTGCAATGAGTGGAGAAATTTGTTGGGTTATTTCTAATCCAAAATGTGTCAGCTGAGCAATCCGGACCATGAAGAAGTTATGTCACATGCCTTCTAATTTCTAAGAGAGTATTCCTATCTTACAGTGATTCAGGCAAAGCCTGTACTCCCCATTGGAAAGAAAGGCAGTTCATCTACTCCTGGAATTGACAAACAACTGCAAATGAATAATGACTCTCACCAATATGAGAATCCCACCACAATTAGATGAATGGGATCATGCACGTACATAAAAATTCAATGATTAATAACAGAAACCCTATCGAAAAATCGGGAATAAAGAAGAGTGGAGTATGCACGGACAACATCAAAGAGCAGGGATTGTACCATAGCTTTCCAGGGTCTGTTTGTCGTTCAAAATCCCACCATTGTAAATCAGACGCTGCTGCTCGGCCGGGACATCGCAGTTCTTGGTTATGATGACCTTGAAAACCCCAACAGTCACATCGAGGCCTGTCTGAATGGAGAACTTGGAGCCGTTCGAGCATCGTATGTGGACGGTGACCGTGCTGTCGTTGTTGACGCTCGAATCACCCTCATTGGCGGAATTGCCGTTAGCACCCATGCTTTCCCTCTTGCATAGAAGAGAGAGGGAGAAAAGATCGGAAAGGGGAAATAAAAACCCTAACCCTAGAAGGAAATAAAAAAAAAGAAATAGAAAAAAAGGGGGATGATCAGAAATTTAGAAGGAGAGAAAAAGGGAAAGTCGTGGGAAAGAGATGGCACTTGAAAAGAGGAAAATCGGAGGGGGGAGAGAGAGAGAGAGAGAGAGACAGGGGAGGAGACGTACGGAACTAGGGCATGTGGGTGAGGTGGGGGCAGGGGAAGGGCGTGGGAGGGATATTGGGAGAGAGGAATAGATAAAAGGACCCGCGAGAATGAAATACCTCGTGGGTTCTTTTTCTCAGCTACAAGTACGGGGCTCTTAGTTGCCGGTTAAACCGTTACTAAAATAGCTACGGCTTTAAACCGTAGCTGAAAGGCCCTCGTCCATTGCCTTAGCATGATTTTTTGGTAGTGTTTGTTAAGAACCTAACCAATATAACAAAAGCATTATAACTAATATAACACATCAAGTTAGGCACTACAACTCATTAGAACCGTAATACGTTCCTTTCTTCTTGATCGCTGATGGGTAGATTGCCACTTCTCAATTTGATTCACCATGCTCATCACCACATGTTCCTCGGTAGACGATTGAAAAGCTAACTTAGAGCGTGTTTGGATGTTGGACCCTGATCGTATAGCATTGTATATTTTAATAAAATATATATTTCATTATGTTTGAATCTAAACATCAACACGTGGTCCACTAGCGGGCCAAGTACGTAGCCGAACCATCTTTCCGACTCCACGCATCTCCTATGCAAGTGTACAATGCAGGCCACAGTGCGGTGCTTTCATTGCACTGCACCGCCACAACAGAAGTACAAAAAAAAAAAAAAAAAAAATCATTTTCAGCAACATGGTTCAGTGGACCATTTTGAAAGCTCTACTCTCTCTTTTGCTTTTCTCCTGCTTCTCACAGCATCGAATGTGAGAGACCGTCTTGTGATACACTTATCCAAAGACCTCCACCATCGTCTGTGGTCAATGATTCATATAGTGATCATCGAAAATCCCTGAAGCTTGCGTTTCTCTGTCCTCCTTCCGTCCACAAATTCTTGTGAGTGATTTAGCGAAGACATGTATTACCTTGCGTTTCCTTTACAGAAAGTGTAATATACAACGTTAATGCTGGGTTCGAGAAGAGAGTATTCATGTTTGTGGGGGATGTATGTTATCCAGAGAATATATTTCTCCTTCACTCGGTATACTCCCCAAACGTAGTGATGTTTTGTGGATGCATGCGATTGTAGAGTAGTTAGCTGATTTCCAAATTACTCTACGAAGATGGTAATCACACTTTAGTGCAGCATGACCAAGACTCCACTCCCAAACATTAATTGTGGAAATCCAAAATGTTTATATATACAAACGTACTCTAACCCAAACAATGTGAGTGGTAATCACAATTCAGACGCTATCTTGCAATAGTATCGTGAATACCGTGACGGGACAGTTTTACGTTGCAATACAATACTATACCATACGTGAATCCAAACACGTAACAAGCTTCCTTTCTTTTCCCTTCTTATTTTGCTTGTCGGGATGCCGATTGCCTCCTATGCTTATGTGGAGGAATATCCTTGCAGCATGACATGGCCCAAGCTTTATAGGGCCATCATGATATATGTTTTATCCATGTGGTCCATCTATTTTTTTCAGCTTATCTTAGGGCATGAGTGCAAAAACAAAGCACATTCAAGGGTCAAGTGGACCACACGACAAAAAAGGGTGGTGATTAATTGTCCACCATTAAAAACTTCAAGGGAGCCACAAAAGTTTTGGATAAGTTGATATTTGTGTTTGTCCTTCATCCAAGTCCATCTAACTTTACAAACAGGTTGAATGGCAAATAAACATCATAATGAGGCTTAAGAAGGTTTCAACGGTTGACATCTTTATTTCCACTATTTTATGCTGTGGTCCCCGTGAGCTCTTTCCATTTGCTTCATTTTTTATTATTAATTCATGTTTCAAAATGAGCTGGCAAAATAAATGGATGTGTGAATAAAACACATACATTACAGTGGGTCATATAGAGTTTCCTATTGTCTATGCAGACTTGCGTTAATTTCGATCAAAGGCCGCCATACAAGTGGGGATATGGCATGATGAACATTCCTGCCCGAATATATGCATTCTGTGTCGGCACTTGTTGCACTCTTGCATCTGGCTAGTTCACATGGGCAACGGTGTCCCTTTAGGACTGTCCATGGGCTGGGCCTTGCGGAAAAAAATCAAAATTTTTATAGGCCCCGCCAAACCAGTTCTGAACCAACGCATGCCAGCCCACCCGCAACAGAGTTGTTCAGATGTACAACGTGGGAAATCTCAAGCCTCAACCTTCCTAGTCTAGCATTGATCTCTACTCATTTGCACCAAATGCTCTAATGAGGTGCATTGTACCACTTTTAAGTAGTCCACGTCAACTTTGACGTGGATGCCTCGAAGAATGCGCACCTGCGCACCTTCTTACGTGAGCACTCTGCACACTTTTGCACACGTGTTATAGGCACACAATCTGAATGGTCCACTTGATGTGGTGCCCCTTGAAACTCTACTATCCCAATTTTCAGCCTAATTTAAAATTCTAGTGGGTTATAGCAAAGAGAAATGTAAATAAGGGGAGCAAACTATTTCCTGTTTCCATGGTCCATCAGAGTTTTTTTTATCAGACTGAAAATTGGGCTTGTAGTTTCAATGGGTGCAGCATCACGTGGACTGTTCAGATTATGTGCTCATAACAGTATGCACAAGTGCTCACGTAAGAATGTGTCCGGGTGAGCATCCGTGGATATGCCTGATTGCGTCCCTCCCTAACCTAGGTCCGGGCAGGAGCTTTCTAGAGCCCACCCTGATATATATGTTTCATGCATGCGGTCCATCCATTTTGACAGATTTTAGGGCATGAGCTCTGGAAGCAGATTCAAGGCTCATGTGAGCCGCACAGTGGGGATTGAACACCCACCGTATAAAACTTTTTTGGGAGCGGTGGAAGTTTTGAAAAAGCTCATATTTGTATTTTCCTTTTATCTAGGTTTACGTAAACTTATAAATACGTTAGATGGAGGAAGGTTTTAACTATGGGCATCGTTATCATCACTGCTTCATGTGGTGTGGTTCTCTTGAACATTGGATCTCTCTCGTTTTTTGGCTCACGGCATCAAACAATCTGTCAAAATAGATGACAACATGGATAAAACACATATATCATGTTGGGCTAAACAGAGCTCCTAGCTGGACCGAGTCGGTCCTTTAAGGGGCAGGACGCAATACGTGCCCCTTTTAGCGACTTCTAACATGAAAGTCAAGTCCCTATTTACATAAATTTGCCTGCCATCTAAATGGGCCCAGGTCTCAGCCATCATAATGGGAGATAACTGCAATAATATGAAATGCAAAAAATCACCCTCCCATTGGAGTCCCTAAAAAAACAAGTCTAAACAAGTCTGTCACTCTTGCTCAGGTTTTTTCAGGAAGAACCACATATGTTTTTATAATGCATAAAAATAGTTAGGGCATGTTTGGATTCGCGTATTAGGGTGTATTATATTGTATCCGAGTACCATTCATGTATACGTTGGATGGTTTTCAAAATATATTCAAATCAACATGTCATTAATCAATATTTGGATAGGAGGTATTGTTTAGGCAAGTATACAAATTCTTGTACAGATCAATGTTTGGATACAACATATTAGGCCTGCGTATTGTACAATCTATTTTTTAGGAGCGAACGGACCATGATCTAGGCCACCTTTGTGCTGTACAATTTCAACGATAGATAATGATAGAAAACAAGCGCATTATCTAGTCTGTTGATTTAAACAGTTATCAAAAAGGAACCCCGACACCAAAATGCCCACAGGGAAACCCATCATCAGCATAAAGAAGCCCAACCCGACACCCACCCCAACATCGACAGCGGGCCCCATGTAACACCCCCCGCCACCCTCAAACGGCATCGGGGCGTAGTACGACACCGAGTAAGAGAACCCGGGCTGGCTTAACGACGGGACCAAGTAGCTCCTTGACGAGGAGGAAGACAATGATGATGACGAGAATGCCCGCCATCCTCCCGCCGAAAGCCGCGAGCACCGAATGCGGGTCGTAGGCCAGGAGGACCCCTAGAAGGACAGCTGTGATTGCTGGCTTCTGCAGCAATTTCAGGGTCTTGAAAAGGGCACCGAGAATCGCTTGGAAGGGATTACGTTGCTCTCTCGATGGGGATCCAATCTTCTTCGAGGAGTTGGAGCATTTGATAGGAGGAAGGTTGGGTTTGGAGAATCTAACGATAGGCTTGGAAGAGGTTAAGGTCAGACGCGTCTAATGGTAAGAATGTATTGGGAGACTCTGTAAGAGAGGATTCCATTTTCAATGAGAGAGGCTTTGAGTTTGGGAAGAATGAAGGGATCAGTTCAAGTAGTGAAGCAGTAGTTGCAGCCATCGATGGATGATTGGGAATCTCGATTTGTTTTCTTCTTCTTTTTTTTCTTCTGTTATTTTTTTTTCTATTATTGGGAAGGCGGTTGGATGGTTTTTCACGCGAATACATTACATTGAATAGTCTGTACTGATGGCAACAAAGCCGTTTGACAATCCTCTACTGTCGCTGTGATTTTTTGGAATTACGATGTATTCGCGCACATGGTTTTCCATGCATCTCAACTTCAAACCAAACACGGTAAATGTCAAATCAAGCCCTTTAATACCATACAATACAGTCTAATACACGAATCCAAACAGACCCTTACTAATATTCGAGATTCCATTGAGGAGAGATGGAAGTCCCTCCCTTCCAGAATGGTGGCGCTTCGGCCGGACGCTCCTCACCGATGCTGGACCTCACCAATTTGTTTCCACCCTTGTAGGTATGATTTGCAAAGGAGATGGAATGAATAAAGAAGAGTAATTGCACTTTGTATCATGAATAGCTCTCTTGCACTTAACATGGAGAGCTCCGTGAATGTGAGTGAGAGAGAAAGAGAGCAGAAACGCTAAAGCGCTGGACGAACTTGCATGGCAGGTCAAAATTAGAACGGCCGAGTCGTGTGAAGCACCTGTACATCCGAGCCCTGTATTATATATATATATATATAAGATCGACTCCGTACATCAGGTGATAACCATTATTTTGATGGTACATGCAAAAGGTAGGCTTGATTAAATATCATATACGCCACACCAATGGGAGCAATGTAAAATTTCTCCCAAAACCGTAAAGTTCGCTTGGTGTGGCCGAAATGAGTTTTGTAATTACAAAGATCTTTGTATATTCTCTTTTATCCTGGTGAGATACACCTAATTAATAGGTTTAATGACAGACATACACCTTTAGCCCTCAGACAAGCCCACGCATCTAATATCCATTGTTTCGTACGCACAAGTCAGAATATAAGCTTTTTATTAAAAGAGCGCTCGTCTCATAAATGCTGTCCTGACACAACGCTGCACCTCCTTTATATCGGAGTTTATAACCTACTTTTGAAAAACAAAAAAGAAGTAAAAAGTAAAATCAAAAGGAAAAAAAAGTAGGACGTAAAATCAAAAGAATAAAAAAGAAAAAACAAAGATAAACGACCAAAAGCCTAACAGCCTAAGCAAAAGCACCCATAAGTGGGACTTACCAAGATTAATAATAACTTCAACTGGATTCCCACCATCTAGCTGCATTCAGGATCAATGGCAGAGATCCTTAGTTGGAGGGAATCCCTATTCTCCTAGCCAGTGAAGGTTCACAGGTGGGGGGAAAAGGTATTCCCGCCTCCCAGTGGACCCCTAATTTATTTGAATTTTGAGCCCCAGGTGCTCTCCCATCAATTTCCATACTTCCTCCGGATCTCCATGCAAGTTTGAGCAAGGCGTTCGGGATCATTGTTAACCCAGCCAAACTTCTCCGTGAAAGGATTGACTAGGGTTTGAGGAGGGTACTGGTCAATGCAATCTTCCCAAGCATTCCTGTCGTCTAAATCCCTTACTACTTCCCACGTGCAGCTGTTGCACAGGAAACCAGCTCCAAAGCCAATCATCAAAACTCTATTCCCCTTCTTAAGCCTCCCTTTTGCCTCCATGTAGGCCAACACATACCAAAGGTTACCTGCAGAAGTGTTACCGAATCGGTGAAGTGTCATCTTTGCGGGCTCCAGATGATGCTGACTCAGCTTCAAACTCTTCCCCACCCCTTCGATGACTGCAGTCCCTCCAGCGTGGATGCAGAAATGATCTATGCCGGTCTTGAAATCCACACATGCGGTCCCATCTCCTTGAAGGGTATTGCCTGTCTTGCTCAGAACGCAAAAGACCACGTAACGGAGTAATTCCGTAAGGGGTAAAATCCTAGGTGCCAATGATCTAAGGTTCTCAACCAAAGCCTGTGTAGCCGCCTTCGGTAGGTCTTTGCTGAGGTTCATCCCGAGGTTGCCCATTTCATCTTCCATTTGCATGGCGCATCCATATGCATCATCGTGTGCTCCTAGGTGGGTCTGGATCAGGCATTTCAGGCGGAACTTTGCTCGGTTTCTAAGATCGGGATTGTTCGTTAGGAGGATAGAACACCCGCCGCATCGGAAGAGGCAATTGGCAACCATCATCGATCTGTCAGTCCCCTCGTACCAACTGGGTCCTATTGATTCTGTTGAGACGACGACTGCCAATGTTTTTGGGCGGCATTTGAAGATGTTTCGGACAATATGGATCGACACCCCACTTGCGCTACACCCCATTCCAGAGAGGTTGTAGACCTTGATGTCCTCCCTCATGTTGTAACGGTGAATTATCCTCGCGGCAAGAGAAGGAGCCGGCGAGAACATAGAAACGTTCACGACGAGCACATCAATGTCTGTCGGGAGGAAGCCTGATTTCAGAAAGAGCTTGTCGAGGGTCGCATTAAAACAGTCATCCATCTCCGAGATTCCATCGACGAGAGATGGAGGTCCATCTCTTCCAGAGATGATGTCTCTTGGGCCATAGGTCTCCTCACCAATGCCGGACCTCACTGTGATCTTGAGGAGGAACTTGCATTCGTCCGGACCCAAGTTCTTATTTCTCATGATAATGTTACTGCAGAGCTCTGTGTTAAGCTTCTGATCATCGGATGGTTTGAAGCATACATAGTCGAGCATGTAGCAGTTTTGATTCTTCCATTGCACGTATAATTTGTAAAGGAAGTGGAATGTATGAAGAAGAAAAATCACACTGAGTAGGAAGAATGGCTCCATATGAGAGAGAGAGAAAGAAAGTTGTGGTGGAAGCTTGGAAGGGAAAGAGTTGGGAAAGAGAGGTTTCGTCATTCGATGGAGAAGGAAATGCAAGATAAGGTTCGTATTTATAGCCGTTTGATAGCTGGGAAATCCCGCCCATAGTTATTAAACCCGAAACTAAGCGCGCTTGCGCAAGAGTCCAAAAGAGACAAATGTATGGGAGCCGCTGATTATGAAATTCTAACTGTGCATATACGCCATGTATGAAAACTAAGGCCCACAAGATCGTCAGGTGGACCACCCATTTTAATTGGACATGAAAACTATTAGTTTATTTTGTACACACTGCGGACCACCCAACTGACGATTTTTATTTTTATTTTTCCAGAGATATCGTTTAAGATGTTTTGGTCAATGAGAGGATCCGATCTCTCGCTTGTGCGTAGGGCTGCATGGGCCGGGCCTGGGGTTGGTCTCGGCCAGGAATTTTGAACTGTTTGGAGCCGGCCGTCAGTCTGGGTTTATTCAAATTATGATTACCGGCCCGAGCCCGGCCCATTGACAACAGTACTTGTGTGCGGCTCGACATGAGGCCAAGCACTGATGCCCACCGTGATGTATGTGTTAGATAGACTCCTTCCATCTGTTCATTTTAGTAAAATAAGAAACCCAAGCACCGGAGAGATGTAAAATTCAAATGAGCCACACCACCAAAAACATTTGGAACTGAATTTTCATCATTAAAAACTTTTGGGAGCTAGTGAAGTTTTGGATCTGGCTGGTATTGTGTGTTTTCCCTTCATCAAGGTGGGAATCACCTTGCGAACAGGTTTGATGGCCTATAAACATCATGGTGGCTGGTAGGTAGGTTTCAATGATGGGTGTTTCCATCCCAAATTGTTTCTTACGTGTGGCCTTCTTTAATTTTGGATTTCCTTCATGTTTTGTTTTATGTTTAAAATAAGTTGGTGAAAGGGACTTATGTTTAGAGCTAGGCAGGACTCGACTCGATCCGGTGGATCCGACTCGTCTAACTCGGTCGGATCCGACTCATCCCGAACCGAATGCCAAGGTCGGGTTCGGATCGAGTAGACCCACCCTAATCCAAATCCCGACTGAGTCGAGTTCGGGTTACGTAGTAATCTGATCCAACTCATCCGAAATCCGATTCGTCGGATCTGATCCGATCCAAAACCCGACTTGGACCGGAATCGGGTATTATATATACAAAATAAAAAAAATACTCATTCCCATCTCTACCTTAACCCTAGCAGCCGACCGCCGCACCCAACCCAATCTCGATGTCCCCTACTCCAGCACACATCCTGCTTCGAGCTCCTCCTCCTCTTCTCTCTCTCTTCCACTCGTCCACATGGTAGCACTCGTCCGTCTTCAAGCTCTTCCTCCTCCCCTCTCTCTCCTCCACTCGTCCACACCATAGCACCTGTTCGGCTTCGAGCTCCTCTCTCTCTCTCTCTCTCTCTCTCTCTCTCTCTCTCCTCCACTCATCCGCATGGCAGCTAAGCAGCACCCCATCCGACTTCGAGCTCCTCCTCCTCCGCCTCTCTCTTTCTCCTCTACTCGTCCACACAGCAGCACCGGTCTGGTCACCTAGCCCATTCTCGAGCCCGATTTTTCATGTATTTAGGTATTTATTTATTTATTTATTATTTTAATTAAAATGGATGGCTCTGATTGACCTGGCCCGCCATGTTGCATCCAGGCCAATTCGAATGTACCCCACTCGATCCGACTCGGTTTCTCTGACCGAGTCGGATTCAATTCAGGTTAGCCCAGCTAAGAATTAGTTCAAATTGAGTCAGGCCTACTGGACTCGATCCCGAGCTTGATTGAGTTCGATTCAGGGTTTTTATAATACCGGATCGAGTCAATTAGTTGGACCTAACTCGGTCCGAGTCAACTCGATGCCCACCTTTACTCATGTTTGGTTTTATGTTTAAATTGAGTTGGTGAAAGGGACACATGGAGTGGATATAACACAAAAATCATGATGAGCCTATAAAGATTATTAGGGTTACCAACGTGGAGTCCTATTTGTGCCCCTGCTTGGACAGAGTCCGTCAATGCAAGAGCTCTGTGGAGCCCACTGGGATGTATGCGTTTTATCCATATTGTCCATCCATTTTGTAGGATCATTTTAAAGTACGAGCTAAAAAAGAGGCTGATCGAAGGCTCAAGTGGACCATTTCATGAAAGTAATGGTAACAATGACCGGCCCCGTTAAAACCTTCTCAGTGCCCACCATGATGCTTATTTTCCGTTCTACTAACCTGGTGAAAGGAAAACTCAATCAGCTAAATTCCGCAACTCAAAAGAAATGGATAGACAACGTGCATGCAACCCATGCAAAATGATGTGCACCACAAACCCTGCCAAAGGGATACGATTCAGTGTTACTCCAGGCTCAGGGGTCAACGTGATGTATGGATTTTACCCACACGGTACATCCATTTTGATACTTCATTTAGGGTATAAGCCTAAAAAGTAAGGCAAATTCAAAGCTAAAGTGTACCACACCATAAGAAGCATCTATGGAAACCTTTTTAGGGCCCACCGTGATGGCCAATTGCCATCCAAAGTACTTGGTTATATGGTCACATGGGCCTAGATGAAAAGAAAATACAAATGTTAGCTTGATCCGTAACTTACGTATACGACCTTCAAAAAAAATTTCATGTGTGTTTAAACTCTACAGGCAGGTCCACTTGAGCCTTGGAACTTCCTAATTTTTGGCTTTTACGGTAGGATGGAAGGATGGTGTGGAAAAAACGTACACATCACGGTGGTCCCTCAAGAGAGTATGTCCGTTCGCAGCGTGGAAAGGGTGGGGTATTACCCAATCCGCGACCCTGCCAGAGGCGGGTTTCCTGTTAAATGTGGAAAGTATGCAGTAGTTTCACTCCGTCCATCTCGAATGCAATCAAGGGTAAAACTGGACCTATATGTGACGCGGTACGGCCCACCGTAATGTTTGTGAGGAATCCACCCGGCCCATCCGTTTGTGAGCTCACGAGACAAAAATTGAGCAGGATACAACACTCAAGTGGGCCTACCAAAGGAAAAGGTGGTTTGGAAAATTCGTGCTGTGGAAACCTCTTAGGGTCGAAATTAATGTTTACATGTCATCCATATCATTGGTAACGTCATTTCTAGTGTGATGAACTGTAAAAACAAATATTAGTAAGAGTCAAAACTTCCGTGGCCTCACAAATGTTTCAAATGTTAACGTTCAATTCTTATGTTTTTAGCCCAGTTGAGAATTGAATCCGGTTCAATTTTAGTTACATGCCTTAAAGTGAACTCAAAAAACGGATGGACAAAGTGGATTTCCCAAAAATATCACAATTGACACCACCTGAGTTCCCAGCGCAGGAACTTCCTGCAAAGGCTTTCACAGGAAATCCACGTCCTCCCTATGGTACTGGGGTACGGTACGCTATCCCATTAAAACCGAGAAAATTATCACTGTGAACCCCACCTTTTATCCAGCGTCTTTTATAAAGAATGCAAAACTTAACTTACCAACTTAGATCTCTTACGTGCGGACAGATCATTTGAGGACGAAAATACAACTTAGATCTCTTACGTGCGGACAGATCATTTGAGGACGAAAATACCCCTGCTTTTTAAAATTATATGTCGTTTCTGTAGACCTATGGCTACGAATTATAACCGTAGCTATAGATAGCGTAAGCAGGGGTAGTCGAATCCTCAAATGCTCTGTCCGTATGTGAATGGCCGAAGTTTAGAAGGTAAGTTTTGAATCCTTCGTAAAAGACGTTGGATAAAAGGTAGGGCCTACAGTGGTAATTTTCTCCATTAAAACCTTGCAGTTTTTATAAGAGAAAAATGACCCAGTGGGGTTTATTATTATTATTATAAAACACGCGCGCGCACACACGCACCCCACACACTCACGCTAGCGGAATTTCACCACCTATGGGTACTCGAACCCTCGACCCGATCCAGTGGGTTGAGTACATGGAAATCTTTGCATGCACCTGGTTACATTTTTACACGGTGGCATCCTCATCAACCATCTGGACCGTCCACTAGGTTGGGCCCACTCTTTTGTTGATATTCTACAAAAGCCACAGTAATACGTGATAGAAAATGTCAATGACTGGACTTTTCTTCTGTAAATGACCTTCTCCACCGTATTTTTACCATTACCTTTACTGTTCAAAACAGTAGGGCCATTTTGTCTGGCTGATGATCATAAATAATATAAAGGAAATGTATATTGATTGTTCATAAGTAATAAGTAATTAAAAAAAAAATTATAATTATTACAAATTATTTTGCCATCTCATGAAAACACATGCATTTTCTATTTTTTTTTATTGATGGCCATGATAACACATGCATCTGATCATGATACCTATGGGTTGGTTCCTTGGATAAAAGAAATTAATGAATAATATTATAAATTACTTTACTGTCCCTGATAACACATGCATTTGACGCTGCTACATTTTGGTTCGTCAACTGCAAAACAGTACCAACATGCATTAATGTTAGTATTTGAATTTAAATTTTCATAATAATTACACAAAAAGTGTAATAAGTACTAATTCTTTATCACGTCAATACATGCCCTAACCAGTGAGGAAGCCGGTAGGTCAGCCGGTAACTGTGGAATTAATAATAATAAAGGGGTGACTGTAGATTAGGCTCATTTTCGATTCACTTGTAAAGCTATCTTCATTTGAAATTTATTCACCTGTTCACCTGACTGTATGTGCGTGGGGCATACCGGTACATCCAACCATCCAACCGGGAGATGCGATGCTCTTAATCAGGCCTACACATTATTAGGTGGGCTAAACCATGATTGAAAATCAATTGAGAACCACTCAAAAAATCTTAAAATTCATGGAATGCCGCCCCACGTGATGGTTGGATCGGTTTAAATTTTGGGCTACCCAGATTTCACAGTTGGGCAGCCCTTCTGCACGGAATGGATGTCATGCTCACAGAGGGTGGAGCCCAAGGAAACCCTGTCTGATACGGTTATTCTGCTTCTCATTAAGAAAGCCGCCTGACTTGGCAGACCAAGTTGCCGGTTGTAAATGAGCTCAGCTGTAACTCATCTACCATGATAAATACAAGATATTTTTTTTCCATCGAGGGCACTAAATAGGAATGGCCATTCCCCGACAGGTGGAAAGTATGAAGTAGTTCCACTCTGGCCATTTAATGGGTGCTTTGGATGGCTTGATGTTAAAATAACAACTGACTATCATTCCGAGTGGGCAGTCAAAATTACTGGAGAATCTGATAGTTTGAAATGGTTTTTACGGTGCGAGTGAGATTTGTGCTTTCAAAGAAAAAAAATATTTGTTTAGCTCAGCACTTTCAAGTTAAACTGTAAGTGGTTCGAACCCGTGTATAGTTAATGCACCACTGGGATCGAGTTATAGTTGTTGCATTCTGAAGGTCAATTGTTGTGGAAACTTGTTGCACTCGAGACACTATGCAAGGGGAGCAAATTCAATTTCAATCCAAATGACTCACGTCACGCCTCGACCAAATTCTATAAGTCTTTTGTCTCAAATTTTATTCTCTTTTTGATTTTCAATTTTAAATAGTCTATTTAATTCAATTATAAATATATGTCAATAGTTATAATCTATGTCATTAACTACACACACGTGCCTGCCCCGAGCCGAGCCGCGCTGCGCCGCGTCGTGTCGAGCCGAGCCAATTTTGAGTCCAAGTCCAAGTCCATGTGCACATGTGTGACGAGACGAGATGGGCTGGGCTGGGCCCCAGGTGAGGGTGTAGGTGTACTCGTGTGTGTGTGTAGGTACTCGTGGGACTTTATTTATGCGATAGTGTACACACACTTGTGCCTTTTCATTTTAAACCAGAGAGATGTGAACGATCGGTAGGTCACACCTGTTGGGTTTAAATCCAATAGACCAAAACCTTTTGAAAGGGTGCTTAATGCACCACTTCGGAGTCTATATAAGGACTTCCATTCCGTTTTCAAAATAATGAAAATCATTTCTACTCCTGTGAAAACTCTCTTTATTCTCTGGTTTATGAGTTGCTAAGTTCATTGTTAAGTTAAGTTAGCACTTTCGGGTTAAACTGCAAGTAGTTCGAACCCACGTATAGTGAATGCATTATTGGGATCAGGTTATAATTGTTGCATCCTGGAGGTCGATTGCTCTAGAAACCTGTTGCACTTGGGACACTATGCAAAGGGAGCAAATTTAATTTCAATCCAAGTGACTCATGTCACGCCTCGATTAAATTCTACAAGTCTTCTGTCTCAAATTTTATTTTCTTTTTGGTTTTCAATTTTAAATAGTTTATTTATTTCAACTATAAGTTTAAGTTAATAGCTCTAATCTATGCCATTGACCACACACATGTGCCTGCCCCGAGTCGAGCCACACTGCGCCACGTCGTGCTGAGCCGAGCCGATTTTAAGTCCAAGTCTGCGTCCATGTGTGCATGTGTGATGGGATGGGATGGGATGGGCTATGCCGGGCCGGGCCCCACGTGAAGGTGTAGGTGTACTCATGCGGGTGTATATATGTATATAGGTACTCGCGGGACTTTATTTATGCGATAGTGTATTCGCATTTGTGCATTTTCATTTTAAACCAGAGAGATGTGAGCGATTGGTTGGTCACACTTGTTGGGTTTAAATCAACAGACCAAACCCTTTTCGAAAGGGTGCTTAATGCACCACTTCGGAGTCTATATAAGGATTCCATTCCATTTTCAAAACAATGAAAATCATTTCTACTCTTGTGAAAACTCTCTTTATTTTCTGGTTTACGAGTTGCTGAGTTCATTGCTAAGTTAAGTTAGCACTTTTGGGTTAAACTATAAGTAGTTCGAACCCGCGTACAGTTAATGCACCATTGGGATTGGGTTATAGTTGTTGCATCCTGGAGGTCGATTGCTCTGGAAACTTATTGCACTTGGGACACTATGCAAGGAGAGCAAATTCGATTTCAATCCAAGTGACTCACGTCACACCTCGACTAAATTCTCTAAGTCTGTTGTCTCAAATTTTATTTTCTTTTTGGTTTTCAATTTTAAATAATCTATTTAATTCAACTAAATATTCCAACATTGCCTTTGTCGCAAGTTTTTCATTTTAACTAATTTATTGGGTCTTGATTCAATGAGGGCCCACATGTGGGGCCCTGTCTGTGTGTTGCGAAATTGCTAGAGATATACATACAATGGCATGTTGCATGGCAGTCGGACGCAGATTGATGACTACCTCGCCAAGACCTAGCTAGAGAACGGATGGTCCTATGAGGGGCTCTGTGAGGCCCACCGTGATGTATATGTTTTATCCATATATACCATGCATCCATTTCGACCGATTATTTTAGGGTATGAGTCCAAAGAGAAGGGATATTGAAGACTCAAGTAGACCACACCATAGAAAGCATTGGGGAATGAAATCCTACCGTTGAAATTTTTGGATCAAACTGATATTTATCTTTTCATTCCTCCAGGTGTATATGTAGGCTCATGAAAAGGTTATATGGCAAATAAACACCACGGTAGGCTTAGGCTCCCAAAGTTTTCAATGCTATGAGTTCGATCCCCACTTGCCTTCGATCAGCCTCCTTTTTTGACTCATGCCTTAATATGATCTATTTAAAAAAAAAAAAAAAAAAGGGACCAGCGTACTAAAACATATACATGAAGGTGGGCCGCACATAGTCCTGATGGAACTGTTCATCTCTAGCTAGGTACGTGCTAGCAGGGGTAGTACCGTCATCTGCACGGACTGGGCTGGCCAAGACAGTACAGCCCTTATCGTGAGGCCCACTTTGATGTATGTATTCTATATTCATGCCGTCTATCCATTTTTCCAGATCATTTAATAGTATGATCCCAAAACTGAAACAGATCCACGTCATAGTTGGACCAGACCTTAGGAAATAGTGGTGATTGAGCGTGAAAAGCTTCTTGTGAGCCACAAAAGTTTTGAATCAAGCTGATATTTATTTCCCCCCTTTTATCCAGATTTATGTGACATTATCAACAAGTTGGATGGAAAATAAACATTACAAAAATATTATGATGGGCCCTGGAAAGTTTTTAATGGTGGAACATTCAATCATTACCGTTTCCTATAGCATGGTCCACCTGAGATATCGATCTGTTTAATTTTTGGGCTCATGCCCTAAAATGATCTGGTAACATGGATGGACTGCATGGATATAGAATACATATATCAAGGTGGGCCCCATGGTAAGGATCGCACCATCTTGAATAAGATGGGCTACATCTAATCTGCCGCAGCAGTCCATGGCATAAATGGGGACGCGTTTTGGCTTGTGATGATCTGTGGGCCCACTATGATGTATGTATTTTATCCACACTGTTCATCCATTTTCCCCTTAGGGCTTGATACAAAAAATGAGTCTAAATCGGTATACCACCATGTGGGAAGAGTAGTAATTGAATGTCCATCATTAAAAACCTCATAGGGCCCACTATAATGTTTCTTTGACATCCAACTTGTTGATTACGTCATATAGACCTAGTTGAAGGGAAAAAACAAATATTAGTTTGATCCCAATCTCTTGTGGCCCCAGGAAGTTTTTAATGGTGGGCCTTCCATCAACACTGTTTCATATGATGTGGTCCACTTGAGATTTGTATCTACTGCATTTCTGCGCTCAAGTAACCAAATGATCTGAAAAAATGGATGGATGGCGTGGATGAAACACATACATCATGGTGGGGCTCATAGAGCCCTGACTTGGCAGCGTCAGATGCCCATCAAGAACTTCCTGCCACATGAAGCTAGGTGGGGCCCAACGTGATGTTTGTGCCCAATTAACCTTGTTCATCCATTTTGACATATCATGTTAGGACATGGGCTCAAAAGTGAGGCAGATCAAAAACTCAATGGCATATGACAGGCAAATGTAGGTAGGAAAATGCCACACTTGAAACCTCCCCAAGTCCATCATAATGTTTACTAGCCTCCTTTCGGTACATAAAGTTGTCCCAACGTAGATGAGAAGAAAACACAAAAATATTAGCATGATCTAAAACTTCCGTGACCTCGTGAATGTTTCAACTGTGGATGTTCAATCCCAACGGTTCCTTACCATGCACCCCACTTGAGTTTTAGATCTACCTTACATTTTGCCCATGTCATAACATGATCACCCAGATTTCTTGGGACACCCTGATGAAGTTTCTGCCATCAGTACCTAGGTGGGGCCGATCATGATGTTCCCGAGAAATCCACCCATGATCCATTTTCCCCCATTATGTTTGGACTGAGCTAAAAAATGATCCCAAAACTAATGTGGGCGCATGGCCAGAAACAATGAGCGTTAAACACTTACCTACCGTTGAAAGATTTGTGGAGCTACAAAAGTTTTGAATCAGGTACATACCTCATGAGAACTTTCAAATTTTAGGTAGGCCCACCAAGTTCTTTTATTAATTTTATGCATGTCTTCACGTGATTTTAGATGGTATAGCTCACCTAATCGAGTTCTTGTGTATGGCTGATTTTTAGGACATCCCATAATTTAAAGGAGACCTATCAAATGCACGGTGTTGATGTTTGACACGCATCATGGAACCATTTCCATATCTATATATATATCCAATAAGAATGAACTTATGAACGACTTGGATGGCATATAAACATTGTGGTGGAGCCTAAGAGGTTTCAACGGTAGACATACTCACTTTTTCCTTCATGTGCAATTTACTGTATTCTAAATTCTCGCCACATTAACATCCATATATTCACAAAATCACATGTTTTCTTTGTCAGTTATTCCATCATATTTACAATCACAAAATAAATTTCAAAATCAAACTATGCCCACCCACTTAGGACTTTTTCAACTACGATATCCAATACCATTTTCAATAAAATTATTATTATAAACAATGAAATATCAAATCTAAATATCAGTGACTAAATATAAAAATAATCGCCTATCAACCAGTTGCATGAGCAAATCATCCCTCCAATGTGGCAAGTTCATCTTCCACAAAATACGACAATTGGTCTTGAGTCTCATCCGCTAACTCTGCCTCATTTTCTGGCACTTGATTCAATTTTCTTATTTGTTCGTCTATGTATGGTTGTGAATCAACATCGATAGATGGACAAGCTAGTGACTAAACCCAACATGGATCATACATAGCACAATATAAAATCTGATAATCAACAATCAAATATATATATGCTGGCATGAGTATATATGTATTTTGCAATATCATAAATGCATATCAAGTGGGATGATCATCCACTTGTTTGGGTGGGATATCCGTCAACCCGCATATATCCCTTGCTGGCTTTTACTATAGGAAAGCATAGGCAAGGCCCACATTTATCCTATCTATAAGCTTTCTCTAATAAGGGCATCTGGTAACATATCTACCAAATAAATCGTATAGGGAGATCCCCCAGGAGCTTAAACACGAGGTGTGCATGCAGTCATCTAAAGAGTACCTCTAAGAATTAGCATATGAACACTATGGATGCATTTAATGCATGCTCACTATATATGCATCAACATACTCAGTCGATATATACATCTCTTGGTACAAGAGGAAACAATAGATTCATGATCATAATGGCTCATATGTTCATGTATTCAATTCCTATTAATAATCATCAGAGCATGAACCAATAGAAGAAGAATCATCTTAGCATGTTATCACAAGCCGATAGTTAATAAATCATGCCAATCATAACAAACATGTCATTTGTGCTAACTGTACATGTATGAGACACATTTGGATTCACTCTCTTATATTCTTGATAAAGTCAAATCTGTTGAAAAGTCATATGCTTAGGAATCTAGACTCTGAATCCTTATTAAGATGATTTAACGTATTATAATTCAAGTAAACTATTCTATTAAGTGGGGTCCACCTTTGATCAACCCAATATAACCCACCATTAATCCTTTTAGCTAAATTTGGAAATCAATAGGGGACTATCAATGCAGTTAATCAATTGAGCCCGCTCGAGGGCCCTCAATTGATCTTCTAATCAATCGACTATATTTCAATGAAATTCATATTTTAACATCTTAAGTCTCTAGATAAATTTGGTCACTTTCAATTAATTGAACCTGGCCATCAATTAATCGAAAAAGTCAAATTTAATTCAACTAGCTTGTTGAACATACTTTACCATTCTCCATCAATTCCCTCGATCGAACTTGAACTTCGATCAATTGGATCATGTTATGGTCTTTCAACTTTATTTGCTGGACAAAAATCGACTCATTTGATCAATTGACCGAAGTCGGTTACGTTCTTCTACACAATACGATTTTTCAGAAATTTTAGGGTTTTCTCTTCTATTCCTTAGCTTTTGAGAATTCAATTGATTCCTAAATTGGGTCCAACTCACCCAATGGTGCTCTCCACTACAAATTCAAAATAACCAAAGGATTGCTCGAATATGAAATATATGGGATCTATAATTGTTGGTTTAAATGATTTTTACAGCATAGTCTAATATCATCTATACTATTCATAGATTGTTGTGGGAAATCTGTCAGTCGGATCATTCTAGGATTTGAGGTCATAACATAATTCAGCTTTAAGATCATTTGATTCGAATCTTCCTACACTGATATGTCTTGTTTTCGATCTTGATGATACTCTGAGATGAGAGAGAGCTCCCATGCCCCACCGCGCAGGGGAGATAGCGTGAGAGAGAGATCCCACGCCCCATCGCATAGGGGTGATAGTTAGAGGGGCTAGCAGAGGCCGAGCGGCTAGATGATTTGAAGCCTCCCGTTTCCCTGGCAGATCAATAGGGGGTTTTAGCCTCTATGTTCGGAATCTACCATTTAATTGCTCTTCAGATGATTTACACAAGATTTTTCAGAGATATGGAAAAGTAAATGATGTGTATATTCCAAGGTTCAGGGACAACAAAGGCCCTAGAGGTTTTACACTTGTTAGATTCCACTATGAGATGGACGGTAGGGTGGCAATGGGAGTTCTTAATGGGAAGAAAATCGACAAGAGAAAAGTTACAGCTCATATAGCAAATCCTAAACCCTACTATGTTCCTAAACCTGCCAGAACCAGACCCATTAATTTGCAGGAACAGAGGCCAACTCCCTCCGTAAACCCTCTAACAGGCGAAGCTAGATTGTATGCTGACATAGTCAAAACCAGGAAGGAGGTTAGGAGGTCAAACTGCTCAGACGTGTTTTGTTTGGTGGTAGATCCGGGAGTGGTAAATAAGAAACCCCAAGAACTGAATTGGGGCTCGATAGGTAGGGTATCCAATCCAGCCACATCGATTTTACAGCTAATTGAAGACATTAGAGGCTCGACATTCGGTTCTTCAGCTATTGATGTCATAAGATTATCGCATCACTAGTTCTTAATCATGTTGAAATCGGAGAGTGAGTACAAAGATTTCCTTGAGGATGGGAATCTACACAAGGTTATGGGCCTAAATTTGGTGGTCCCATGGTCCTAGGACGGTATGGAGGGAAGGGAAGGTATATGGATCAGGATTTTCGGCATTCCCCCACAAGCATGGTTTGAAGCGGTGATTCTGGATCTAGGGAATTACTTCAAGAAGGTTCTACAACTGGATACCAATAGTAGATTTGGGCTATTCCAAATGTATGCAATAGTGAAAGTGATCCTTCTCCCTGGAGTCAGCTTGAGCCAAGTTCTTAATCTGCAGGTTCTAGAGTCAAACTACCCAATCTACGCGGAAGTTGAGAATGTTGATATTTCGCACAAAGATGTTCAACATTATTTCGGGACACAAGTCAAACAAGACGAATCCACCAAGAGTTGGGTAGAAAGAAACTTTTATGGCACTCAAACTGGTCAGTTGGTCTGCCTTCCAACTGTTTGTGTTAGGGCCTCAGAGAGAAACATGAGAACTATTGATGACATAGCAGAGGGGAACTCAGAGGAGAATTCAGACAAGCATAGTAAGGGCCATTTTTGCGTTAGTGGAGAGGACCAAATCAATGCTCGTGCAATCACCTAAAAAGTGCATCTATCAATAGGGCCTACCGCTTGTTTGTGATGGGGACCCAATAGAAGGGAATTGCCACCATGCTCATTGCCTGATGCTAGAAATTTATCACTCCCCCACTGAATGTATGTCGCCCCCGCCAAACCCAGTATCAGCTGGAGCTGATGGGGCAATCCACCTACAGAGTGATAGAGGGGATATGTTTTCTGATGCTTCAGATGGGTGCCCAAACATCAATTCAGTTCAACCTCATAATTTCCAAGCCAACCCCTACCTTTAGTCTGCTACAGGGTTGGACACCAAGGTACAACAATGAAAGCTAATAGCTAAGCAGGTTGAGTGCCACGCAGTCATCCCGAACGTGAGGCCCACATCAATCGAGACTCCACCGCTAGGTGACATCGACTAGAACAAAGATATCTCTAAACTTCTCTAGGCTAGATCAGAAGGGAGCTCCCCTCTCAGAACCTAGGCTTTGAGCCCAGAGAGAGATCCTCCCTGGGCAAAAGGAAAGGTGAGCTTTAGTCCCACAGGAAAAGAGTGTGATCCCTCACCCAGGAATCAACCAAGCTTAGTGAAAAACTGTCTCCAACTAGCGGTAGACCTTTCCCTGTGCTTCGATCATGAAGCTTTGGATCAAAGGAATCCATTAGACAATAGTCAACCTGACGATTGTGTTGTCCAACTCCAGAGCCCTCCCAATGCCAAGATCCTTTACCTATCCTAGTAAACCTTCTTTGCCAAAACTCTTCAGTACATGTGGCCTCGACTAACGCAAGATCTCCAGACAAGGCTGCCTCAGAGGCTCTTGGTGATGGCTCGATATCCGTTAAAGGCAAAAATAGGAAAGTGAGAGGCATAAATCTCTGGGTTAAAACAAGTGAGGGGGGTTGGTATAGCAGACTCAGAAGATGAAACGGCAGGCAGTGAACTTTGGCTATGTCACCAAAGCCATTGTGTGGAATGCTCGTGGAGTTAGAAATTCTTCCACTCAAATAGCTGTCTTGAAGTTGATTAACAAGTTCAAGCCCTCATTACTTGCCATTCTAGAGTCGATGGTTAGGGAGTCCAACAAAGTGGGGTTCGACTTAAAACTCGGATTTCATTGCTACTTATCTAACAATGGAGAAGGTGGAAAATTTTGGGTGTTTTATCAAACTCCCTGGATGTGCCAGTAGCCTCTATATCAAATCAGTTGATTTCTCTGCATGTAGTTGTTCCCAATTCCAGGGAGCCTATCCTATTTTCTATTGTGTATGCGAAGTGCTGAAGAATCCAACGAAGATCGCTATGGAGGGAGATGATGTCTATTAGCAGGAACACCCAACGACCTTGGGCGATAGCTGGTGACTTCAATGCAGTTCTATCGGTGGATGAGAGACTTGGTTCGTTTAGGCCAAATATAGCCAGCATGGATGATTTCAGGCAACCATTCAAGAAGCAAAACTTTTGGACGCAGGTTTCTCTGGGAACTACTTTACTTGGAGCAACAATAGGGCGGCCATGGCGAGGATATGGGCTAGGTTGGATAGTGTTATCATCAATGACTGATGGCTCACGACTTTTCCAAGATTTTGATTTCAACATATGGTTCACTTTAACTCGGACCACGCCCCACTGCGTCTTCATTCTCCAAGTCAAACGCTCATCTCTCCCAAGCCTTTCAGGTTCTTTAGAGTGTGGACTCTCCATGATGGCTTCATGCAGGTGATTAAAGAAGCTTGGTCAGGCCAGCTTTCCCCTATTCCCTTAATCAATGTGCAGCTGAAACTTTAAATAGTTAAGCAAGTCATACGACTTTGGAATAGGGAAGTGTTTGACAACGTTTTCATATAAGTAAAGCAGGCTGAGGAGGAGCTGAATGACATTGAAAAAAGAATGCATGACTCAATGAATGAAGACCTTCAGTGTGATGGAGCGGCAGCAAGACAAAAACTGTCGCAGCTTGAACTCATGGAAGAAGTGTTCTAGAAACAAAAAGCTCACAATAGTTGGCTCAAAGAAGGGGACAGAAACACTAAGTTCTTCCATATCACTGCCTCCGCTCGGATGAGGAGAACTGAGATCAACTCTATAAAACTTGAATCAGGTGAGGAATTGACTAGGCAGGAGGAAATAAAACATGCTGCTATTTTGTTCTTCTCCAATCTTTTCTAGGCCGTCGATACTTCAACACCGATCTCGTTTATGGAATCCGTTTCTCTACTATCTGAGGAAGACAACATGGAGCTGATTGGGTCAATATCCCCAAAGGAATTGCTAGTTGTAGTGTCTTCCGTTCCTAAAGATGGAGCCGCTAGGCCGGACAGTTTTTCAGTGGTCTTCTTCGCCCACTGTTGGCAGGTTGTAGGGGGGGACATACTTGGTGCAGCGCAAAGTCTTCTAGCAGGCAGCCCACTTCCCAGAGGATACACAACCTCTTTAATCTATTTAATTCCTAAATCCCCCTCGGTTGTCTCCTTCGCAGATTACCGCCATATTAGTCTTTACAATGTGATCTATAAGATTCTATCCAAGGTGTTGGCCTCCCACCTTGCTAGACTGCTGCCCAAACTGATTTCTGTTGAACAAGGTGTGTTTGTGCGTGGGCGGCCATCATGGGGAACACTGCATATGCACAAGAAGTATTTAGAAACTTGAACTGAAAAGTTCGCGGTGGCAATATCCTACTCAAATTGGATATCGAGAAGGCATATGACAGAGTGAGTTGGGACTTTCTGAAGAAGGTGCTCAAAAAATTTAGGTTTAGCAATAAATGGATCGCCATTTTGGAAAATTGCTGGAGTAATAACTGGTTCTCAGTGTTGATTAATAGTGAAGCGGCTGGTTTTTTAAAATCCTCCATAGGGCTTTGTCAGGGAGATCCCCTCTCCCCAAGCTTATTCATCCTTGTAGTAGATGCTTTCTCCAGAAACTTCAGTACCATGATGAAAAGAAGGTGGTGCAAACCTTTCCAAATGAGAAGGGGCTGGATGCTTGCCTCCCATCTGCTTTTCACTGATGATACTCTGCTATTCCTGAACGGGAGAGAGTCCTCCCTTCAATTGGTCAAGGTTTTCCTAGACTACTTCCGACAAGCCTCAAGGCAAAGGATTAATCAAAGGAAGTGTAGCTTTATTTGCTCCAATAAGTTGTCCGAGGGGTGGGTTATATTCATCGAACGACATCTCGACATTGGCAGATCAAGTGGGAGATTTTCTTACTTGGGCATCCCCTTTATCAAAGGTAGAGCAAGAGTGGCTATATTCTTATCAAACACGTGTTTTGCAGCATCTCGCTTCACATCATGATAGTTTCGGTTGTCCCGTCCCAAATCCTTGCCAAGATGAAAAAAAGCTTTGCCAGGTTCTTTTGGGGTTGGTTCGAAGGGAAACACAAGCTTCAGTGAATATCTTAGAAGAAGATATCGAGCTTTATTGAGGAGGGGGGCCTGTGAATTAGAAAACTGAAGGAGGAGGTGAAAGCTACTAGGCTCAAAATGGCTTGGGATGTGAATTTCAGTGAAGATAATGTGCCTTGGGTTCTTCTCATGAATTCCAATTACCAAGCAGACCTTTGTCTTAGAAATAGAAGCTCCATTTCCTCCTTCACTTCGCTGTTTTGGACCAAAATTAGAGTACTCCTTCCTTAGGTGGGAAGAGAATGTTCAATGGCTAGTTGACATAGGATCTAGAAGCCTTTGGGTTGACAACTGGTCAGGCCTTGGCCCCTTGCTGCAGAGGATGATCAGACCGGTGCTTGATGAATTGTGGGACCTGAAGATTCATAATTTCCTAGGTCCCATGGTCTCCTCCCCCTGTCGTTGGTGTTCTCCTTCCTCTCGCAAACAAATGTTGATTTTATTTTCTAGGGTGGGTTCGCAACTTCCGAGGACAATGATCGATGTATCTGGCCCCTGGCCCCTTCAGGGAAGTTCTCTGTCAAATCAGCCTGGGAGTTAAGCAGGCAGAGATCCAGTGGCAGGGATTGGATATTCCCGAGCGGGCAGAGCAAATGGCTCGAAAAGATCTTCATTTTTTATTTAGAAATTGCTCTAAGGGGCGGTGCCAGTGGACACCCGCATTCAAGATAAAGGTGTTCCCCATGTTTCCAGGTGCATGTGTTGCGAGGAGAGCTCTCAATCCAGGCCTAGCGTCGAATTGATCAAGCATCTTTTCCTCCATAGTGCTCTGGTGTTAGCCATTTGGGCCCACTTCGGTTGTTTCTTCGGGATCATCACTCTCCCCAACCAGTCGATTAACTCCAGATTGAGACAATGGTGGACTTCGGTCACTGCGGGAGGAGGCTTGGCCCAGTCGCATATATTCTCGGACTGCTGCATCATCTGGGAAATCTGGTTGGCGAGAAATAGGGCCAGATATGATCATAGGCTTGTGAAAGCTACAGTGACCATCTCAAGGATTAACTGGTGGATCCAATGGCTGTCGGAAAGGCCAACCAACTCTCTTTTGAGGAGGCAGGGCGGTACACAAGTGGGCCTTAACCTGGAGGGCCCTCGTAATCTGTTGGTTGACATTGTTAGATGGGCCAGACCAGATGTTAACTGGGTGAAACTCAACATCGATGGGTCTTCCAGAGGCAATCCAGGGCCATCGGGGGGAGGGGGAATCGTCAAAATCGATCAAGGAGCGTTCCATTTTGCATTTGGGTCGTCTTATGTGGTGGGTTCCAACAACAAAGCTGAGTTGAGAGCTGTGCACGATGGCTTACTGCTGTCTGTCAACATAAGTTTCTCTAACATCGAGATCGAATCTAATTCTAAAGTAACGGTCAACATGCTATCTGAAAAATCGACGTTTGCTTGGCAATATTCCTACTGGGCCAACAAGATCAGAGCCCTCATGATGTTGGGCAATATTTCGATCAGCCTCATATGTCATGAGGGCAATGGCCTTGCCAACGGCTTGGCCCGTATTGCCAACAAGCGTCAGTCATCTTTTATCTGCCGTCATGTGCGTGATCTCCCGCTTCACATAAGGGGTTTAATCTTTCTAGAGAAAGTGGGCCTCGGGTCGATCAGATTAGTGCACGCTGCACCTTAATGCGGTCGCTCACCCCCTTGTTTCCTTTTTTTCCTTTTTGTTGTTTTATCGTTCCCTTTCTGCGTTCGGCAACCCTCTTCTGTAGCTTATGATAGGCGGGCCTTCTTTTGATGTTGTCGCCCCACTCGAATTAGATCAGGTTGTAAAATTCTCTTTGTTTCAATGAAGTTGGTGGGCCCTATGAGCTAGGCTTTGCCATTCAAGAAAAAAAAATGTCTTGTTTTCTCAAAGTTGATCCCTAAGAATACAAGATCTCATGCAAAAGTTGTTCTCTTTCTTCAAAATTTCTCCATAGATCAAAATAATGGACGTGGGATGAATTTGCCTTGCTCATTATTTAGATCTAGGATTTTTAGGTTCCGAATTTAGAAAAAATAAAAGAAATTTGTAGAAAACTTATCAACCAAGGCTTTTTTCATACGGTTTCTCTATCTTTCTTCTGGCGGCTCTTTGCTTTAGGATTTACCGCAGAGTTTACCTATGGTTTCCCCCTTTAAATATAGAAATAGCCTTAGATCTAGAAGATTCCACCAGGGTTTTGTAAATTTTAACAAAAATATAAATACTATAGTATTTGGAATCAATCGATTAAGCTATTTTCCACTAAGAGTATATCTACTAACTAGGCTAAATGCTTGAATTTGTTAGTAACAATAAAAATAAATTAATAATTTGATTAGTCCAGTTCTTATTAGGGCTGAAATTTGGGCGGGTTCAACCCGACCGACCCATGACCGACCTGACATTGGGTGGGGCTTGGGCAGGATGTATCGGGTTTGGTTTCGGGCTTGGGCCATACAAGCACCAACTTGATAAAACTTGGGTTGGGCTTGGGTTGAGGTCTCGGGTTGTCCGACCCAACCCGAACCCGATCAATATATAAGTTCCTTATAACTTAATTATAATTCAGTGTGGATCGTCTATATTGAAGGCACATTAAATTCCAATGCCATCGGGTTTCATTGGTCCACGTCGTTTCCAATGACTCAAGCTAACAAGATACGCCAGATTTCTCTCCCAAATAGATTGCTTGATGCATGATACGTTTTTTAAAAGTGTAGTTGTCCTATATTTTAGCTTGTTTATTTAGAAAAAATGAACTTCTTTACAATAAATAACTACATATATAGTTAATAAAATTAAAGGTACAAAAAATAAGATGTGTATTGAAAATATAATAGACTAATGTAATAATGAAAATATTAGCATTTTTTTAAAAGGAAAGGTGGAAATCCTTCCACCTGATCTTTATAAATATAAAAGTGGGATATATAGCCATTCAGGTAGGCCCCAATAAAAAGGATCCGGTCCTTGCCTATCATATAGAGCATCTACACATGGCCAAATAGAAAAACAGAGAAGAAAAACCAAAACTGGAGGACCGATATGCAGTGCAGCAGCAACATACGGAAGAGCTGACAATAGAGACATATACATCCAGATGGGCTCCAAAGGAAAGCTGAGAAACAACAAACATGGCCTCAGCCGCCGCCCAAACCTGCAGATGGCAGAGGGAAGCTGAAAAACAGAGCTAAAGCAGAAGAGAAACCAGAGCTAAAACAGAATCCACTCAGCCCCGACTGCATGCAGCCGCTTCAAGCAGACCTGACATCAAACCCGATTGGCCAGACTCTCACTAAAGCACATACAGAAATTGCTACCAATCAAGCAGAAGGCCAGACCCTACTGAAACAACACTTTGCGACAACGCTAAGCCGAGAATTGCTAGACTTCCTTCTCTAATAGATTATAAGGAGAAAGAAAAATGGGAAAGAAACGACACAAATATCTAGTCAGCAAGAGAGTCGAAGCGAACAACCTCAAGGCCCAGCCTATCGAGAAAGAGGCTTCCCTGAACATGCCGCGGGAGGAGAGAAGAGCTCCAAAATAGCAAGGTGGACTGAGTCTCACTGCCCATACAGGCCATACCATCTGCTGGCCCATTACCTTCTCTATAGATGTGGAGAAAATGCAACTGACCTAAAGAGCAAAAGCTCTGAATTCTCTCGATCCAATGGGCCCATTTCCATGAGGGGCGCATATTACCATCTAGGAAGTTGATCATGATCTTAGAGTCAGATTCGATGATGATATTAGATATTTCAGAATTGAAGCAAAGGGAGAGCTCGTCATGAACTGCACGAAGCTTCGCATATGTGTGGGACATTAGCCCATATCCTACTGAAAAAGAAAAATTAAACTCACCATTGTCACCCCTACATATACCTCCTCCGCTTAACGGCCTCGGGTTACCCCTAGCTGAGCCATCAATGTTGAGCTTGGACCAGCCTGTGCATGGTTTCTCCCACCTGACCACAACTAGGGGATGATGAAGACGCGTTGAATCTGCTCTCCCCAGAAAGGACCGAGAGGATCTTCTCGGCAACGGACACCAAAGTTCTGGGGCTCGCTTAACAAGCAAATGCAGCCAGCACTTCACCTTAAACACAATCTCCTCCACCTTTATAGCCTCGCCGTCGAATTTAGCTAAGTTTTTGGACTTCCATATTTCCCACAAAACTAATGATGGGGTAATCTTACTGATTGGGGAGAAACGTTGTAGTGAGCCTGCAGGCATCCACCAAAAGCTGAGGTTCTCTTCGATTGACATATTGGCAGAAAAGGGGATCCCGAAAACATCTCCCAAACATTTCCAACAGGCTGAAGCTATCGCGTTGTTGATGAAAAGGTGGTGCATAGATTCAACAGAATGGCCTCTGGATGCGTCGATCGAGTAGCAAAAACACTTAGATGCTAATGCTACTTGATGAAAAGGTGGTGCATACAGAACTTTGCATGCCAAACCCACCTGGACCAAGCCCTATGCAGATTGGGAGCTCTACTAAGCTCTTACACAGACTTGACCGAGAAATCGCCTGAAGGAGTGAATGGCCATATGCTATATGAAAATATTAGCATATATCTACCCGACTAACCTGGCCAACCTGACCGAGCCCGCTTGTGTTGGGCTTGGGTTGAGAATTTCCAACCCGAGGTTGGGTTGGGTTGGGTTAGGGTTCAGGTATAGGAATCTTGGGTTGGGCTAGGGTTGAGCACCAACCAAACCCAACCTGCCCGACTTTCAGCCCTAGTTCTTATATGGCTCAAAAATCAGGGTTGTTATAACGCACACCCATGGTTGTTTGAGGGGTCCGCCGTGATGTGTATGTGAGATCTAGTCAGACCATTAGATGTGTAATCTCATGTTAGGTCAAGTGTGAAAAATCGAACATGCTTGTTATTCAAGTAGGCCACACCAAGGGAAATCATTGCAAGAGAGATGTCCACCCTAGATTATTACAAGGCCTCACAGTGATGATCATATAAAATCCAATAAAACCATTAGATGCCATACCAATATTTAGGCATGGAGCCAAAAACCCAGGTCTGTCCATGATTTAAGTGTGCCACACCAAGAAAATAGTTCTTAGGATTTTCTTTGTCCTGTATATTATTTTCTATGGCGTGGGCCACTTGATTATTGAAATGGGAATAATTTTTGGAAGTAGACCTTGGAAGTCGACCCGATTGGAAGTGGGCTTTTGGAAGTTGAACCGATTGGAAGTAGGATGCGGATTACCTGTGGTAGGTAACAACTTAGTGGTTGAGACACTGGCCGTGGGGCCCTCCTCGATGTATGTTTGTCATATATCCACGCCATCCATTGGTTTTAAAATCTCATTTTAGGGCATGGTCCCAAAAATGAGACAGATCCAAGTCCCTGGTACTGAGCCACACAGTAGGGATTGAACTCCCACTATTAAAATGAGACAAATCTTTTGTAAACTCTAATGAGCCGGGATGGGCCGATTAGCTTTTGGACATCCTAGTCCAAGCCCCGTCCGTTTAGAAATGAGCTTAAAATTTAAGCGTGAGCCTGGTCCTCGGGCCAACTCATTGACACTCCTACCTTTAATTATCCGTACTTGACAGGAGCCTAATCCCCCAGGATTATGCTAGGATCGGTCAAGGGATGAAAATGGCAGCACTATGGGCAACACCACGCAAACTGACAGGATCTTCACAAATGCCTCATATCTTCCTCTCCTATTTGGAAGGGAATTGGTTTTGGACTGGGCGGGCTTAGGATCGGTTAGGGGATGAAATTGTTCTACCTTTTCTTTTCTTGTTTATGTCCTGTGTAGGCCTTTACGATAGGCTGGCCCCTCCCCCCCCTTTTTTTTATTGAGGTGGTCCAGCCCGCATGTGATCTAGATGTACAGTTTTTCTCATTTCAGGAATATAATTTCTCTTGAATTTTTTTTTATTTTTCTTTTTTTAAAAAAAGCCTAATCCCCTAGGACACCTATTTTACTCAGGGTGTAAAACACCCAACCCGTTGAGGCCCAAAATGTTGTACATGTAAAATCCACTGAATCAATCATTCTTCTCCATGCTAGGCCATGGGCCCAAAAATCATATTGATGCACAAATCAGTTGGGCCACACCATAGGGGACACTGGGGACCGACCATCAGTTTGTTCGTGGGGCCACCAAAGCGCGTATCTTTCATCAAACCCGGTAGGCATGTGTAAATCACCAGGATAAAATCAGCCTGTTTCAAAACTATGGTGGGCCACAGCACTTGAATAAAGAAATTTTAGGTGCCAATTTACATTGATCTTCCCACATGAGTTATTATTATTATTATTATTGTTGTTGTTGTGGTTGTTGTTGTTGTTGTTCAGGTTGATCTTTTATATATTCGGTGACATGAGGTATAACTGATGGGCAGAGTGGATTTCATATATACACATGATGGCCCCAAAAGCTTTGGTACGATAAGAGATAGAAAGGAATTTCGGAAGTTAGTGTTTTACAAATAAATGCCCAACATTTGTAGAACACATATATCAAGGGTCCACAGGACTTGTAAACAAAAGTGCAACATCAAACTTACAAGTTTTGCCAAGCCACACACACATCCACAGTCCTCACACGTGCTGACCTGGAATGTGTGTGGAACATATACGCTATACATAAGCGGGATAAGCCACCATCTAATGACCTGGCTGAGAAAAAGAAGCCACTAATCAGGCAGCTCATACGCTTCGCAACCATCCTTCATGTTTCTCTACATGCGTTACCCACCTGATATATTTAAGTTTATCTGACTATATTTTCTGCCAGTGAATCAACAGGCCAACATGATGCACGGCTCAAGTGTCCCACACATAAGATAAGTTATCACGTATGGCTGGCATGGTGGTGCATGTCGGCTTACCACAGCTCAGAAACTTACACAGACAGAACATAACCTAAAAAAGACACAAACACACACACACACAATAATAATAATAATAATAATAATAAAAGAAGAAGAAGAAGAAGAAGACCAAAGTCAAGACCAATACATACACAACATGGACTTAAAGCAGAAAGAGATAAAATGCACATGGGTTGATGGTCAACGTCTTTGTAGCATTACTGGTCGTTGATCCAGCCGTACTTCTCCATGTAAGGATTGGCTAGTTTCTGGGGAGGGTACCCATCAATGCAAGCTTCCCAGACATTCCGGTCATCCAAATCCTTCACCACCTCCCACAAGCAGCTGTTGCACTTGAAACCAGCCCCAAAGCTAATCATCAAAACCCTATTCCCCATCTTAAGCCTCTCCTTAGCTTCCATGTACCCCAACACATACCAAAGACTACTTGCTGATGTGTTACCGAATCGATGAAGTGTCATACTAGCTGGCTCCAGATCATTCTGACTCAGCATCAGACTCCTCCCCACCCCTTCAATGACTGCTGACCCACCTGTGTGAAGGCAGAAATGATCGATGCCCGCCTTGAAATTCACTGGGGCTGTTGCACCACCTTTCTTGCTTAGAAGGCCAGAGGCAACGTAACGTAGTAACTCCCTTAGAGGTAAAACCTTAGGAGCCAGTTCTTTAAGGTTCTCAAAGAATGCTTTTGTGGCTGCCTTAGGTAGGCCTTTGCCAAGGCGAAACCCAAGACGGTCCGCCTCATCCTCCATTTGCATGGCACATCCATATGCATCATCATTTGATCCTAGGTGGGTCCTGATCAGGCACCTCAAGCGGAACTTTGCTCGGTGTTTAAGATCGGGGTTGTTTGTTAAGAGAATGGAGCATCCCCCAGACCGGAAGAGACAATTAGCAAGGATCATGGACTTGTCATTGCCTGAATACCAGTTGGGGCCGATGGACTCTGATGTGACCACCACAGCCAACATTTTCGGATGTGATTTGAAGATGTTTCGCACGATATCTATCGATATCAAACTTGCGCTGCATCCCATTCCAGATAGGTTGTAGACCTTGATGTCCTTCCTCATTTTGTAACGGTTGATTATCCTTGCACTAAGAGAAGGGGCTGGAGAGATCATGGAGACATTCACAATGAGCACTTTGATATCCGCTGGAGATATCCCAGATTTCACAAACAGCTCATCAAGGGTAGCATTAAAACACTCATCCATCTCCGAGATTCCATCAGCAAGCAATGGAGCTTCTTCTCCTCTTCCAGAGATGATGTTTCTTGGGCCGTAGGTCTCCTCACCAATTCCGGACCCAACTATGACCTTGAGGATGAACTTGTGCTCTTTCTCACTCAAGTTCTTGTTTCCTAGGACGATGTCACCGCAGATCTCGGTGTCAAGCTTCCGATCATCTGATGGTTTGAAGCACACGTAATCGAGAATGTAGCAGTTTTGGTTCCTCCATTGTTCATACAACTTCCAAAGGAGAAGGAATGAGTAAAGAAGAAGAATCGCACTGAGAAGCATGGAGAGCTCCATGAGAGAGAGAGAGAGAGAGAGAGAGAGAGAGAGAGCTTTCTCACGGGGAAGCTTGAGAAGTAAAGGGTCTTAAAATATGGAAAGAGAGGCTATCTCATGCAATGTTGGTGGGAAGAAGAAAGGCGAGAAAGAACGAGAAGAGAGGTTCGTATTTTTAACCGTCTGATAGGGGAAGCATCTCCATCTACCCAACTTCCAAACATCAACTTGTGTATACGAATCATGCATCCGTTTGTACGTCGTCATGCCTACACCGTTGATGCATGTAAGTGCATTTGATACTTAATGGAAACAATTGGGTGCTCCAGTTTGATTTTCACGCCGGGGACGCTAAATATGGGACTAACATGATGAGTGGAATGGATCTTGCACAATACGAATGGACGGAGTGGAGGTCACACACAATACGATGGGCCCCAGGAGTTGGGGGTTGCAGTTGCACCCGCTGGGTACAATGGGTGATGTAGTGGATTCTGGTCCGCGATCGAGGTCTCATTTCACCTATGATGGGACCCACTTGCTTCTTGGTTAGATGAGCCAAACATTCTTTGTTGAACCTGGACAGAGAGTGCTGTGGTCCATCTGACATTTGGATCGGCTTAAGTTTTGGGACCAGGCCCTAATATAATATAAGAAAAAGGATGGATGGCACAAATATACATAAACTCATCCAAGTAGGCTACACGGTGAGGATAACAAAGGTGTTCCCCTGCAACACTTAATCCGATCCCTACTTTTCGTAAGCAGCTTGCACGCGCGGTGTGCCACGCATCACTGATTTGGTTGGTGCATTGATGCATTGCACCAATTCTGTGGGCTCAACCATAATGTATGTGCTATCTCCGCGCTGTCCATTCATTTGGCGAGATCATTTTAGCTGATGAGACTGAAAATTAAGAAGATGCAAAGCTCAAGTAGATCTCATCACAGAAAGCAACCCACCTTTAAAACCTTCCTTAAGCCTCCCAAGATGTTTATTTGTAATCCAACCTGTTGATAAGGTCACCCAAACCTGGATGAAGGGAGAAAAAAAAAAAACAAATATCAGCTCATCCAAACTTTTATGGGGTCAAGAATTTTTCAATGGTAAGCATTCAATCCCCAATGCTTTTTGTGATGTGGTCTGCTTGAGCTTTGGATCCGTTTTATTTTAAGATTGCACACTAAAATAAACTCACCAAATGGATGGACGGTTTCGATATAACGCATACATCATGGTGGGACTAATGACAACACACCACTAAGGTCATACCATGCAATTGGACGCTTGTTCTTCTTTAATCTCTTTCTTTATAGTGGAGTAAAATACTCCACCAATTTTGTATTTTACGGGTTTCCTTTTTATCAGTAGTTATTATCTAAACAGTGTATTTTTCAATTTTATCATCCAACAGTGAAAGACAAGACCAGACTCAACAGGAATATATATATATATATATATATATATATATATATATATATATATATATATATATAGCTTTGTTCATTTCTCATAGTATGGTCTTATTAGGATCTGACTCTTTTAGAAATTATAATGCCATGAAAAATTGGTAAAACACATGCATCATTGTGGGGCTCAAGGTACCGACCAGTAGCGAAGAGGGGTAACTACGGAATCCGAGTCCAAAAAAATTAGGGTGATACACATTACGTGGTAATGGGACACAGTCAAAATCTATAGATTCAGTGTAGCGGCGCGGCTTACCCAATGAGCAGATCATCCCCATTTGCATGCCAGGCGATCATCATGGCATGGGCCACCAGCATATGTAAATATTGGCTATCCTACATAAGTGGCACAAAGGTGAAAAAAACTAATTGGGCGGCTTTCATATAAGGTCCTATGAGTGGCCCTTGCCAGCCCACCGATGATTCCGAATCTGCGCCTGTACTCGATTTTTAGTGCATGGGCTGGACCTGGACATGCTTTTGCCTTGCCAGCCCATTCACCCCTCTCTCTGGCGTGTAACCGCACAAACATGTACTATGAGGCCGATCCACCTGTGATATGTGATTGATGTTCATCCCATTAATCAGATGCATCATTCTATGGTGAGTCTTGGGCCTAAAAATCAGGCTACTCCATGACGTACGTAGGCCACACCACAGACAACAGTTGACAGTGGATGCCCACCAATTGAAACCTTACTGATAGTATACAGGGCACAATGAGATGTGATTTAGACATCCATCCCATCCATTGTGCATCCCATCCATTGTGTGGGTCCCACTTGGATGAGGGGTCACACCAAATTTTAGGCAATTTCAAAACTTAGTTTTTTTTTTTTTCCAAAAACTTAGGTTAGCCTCACCAATTACTTTTTAGATGTTTTAGGCATGATTTTATATGGTACACCTACCTGAGTCTATTGTCTCCACGTGCTGCACTTGAATTATGAAGACTTTGTTTTCATTCACATTTGATTAAACATGTGCAGAGTTCCATATATGTAGGGCCTATGGTTTGGTGATCCAAACCATTAATCAGATGGAGCCAACATGGATGATGTATGCATTCTTGGTGAGATTCAAGTTTCATTAATGTTTAGTTTTCAATAACTAAGTATTGCAATAACTTGTTTGTACTTTTAATGCAAGCGATGAGTAAAACAAACACAGAGAATTGCTCCAAGATTATGATGAACTACACGGCTGGTTCAAAGCCATTTGTTAGGCTTCGTAATGAGATGGTATAATTTACTTTATTTTTCTTATATTTATTAATTTATTTTATTAATCACATTACTTATCATAACATTGTAAATATGATATTTTTTTGTTTAAATATAATAGTGTAACCGAGAGACCCAGCATGAGCCTGATCTCATTACTTTCTATCGAAATACACACATGAAGACGATGATGGGCACTTAGGTGACTCCGCGTTGTGGGAAGATATGCGTAAGAATCATTTTAACTTATTTTAAAGTTATTTTATTACTTATTCATTTTATACTCATAATGCTTTGTTAATATTATAGAATCAAATGCTACAACTCCATACTCAATCTCAGTCGGAGGACATTGCACTATTGACAGTAGACGAAGCATGTTTTAAGGCCCTTGGATCTAGATTTGGCTATGTCTGTAGTATCGGGCATGAGGAGGTGCCTGCATCGACCTATCGTATCCATGCTGATGTAGATGAGGCTACAAGGAGGGCCAAGCGGGCAGAGGCAACAAGAACAGAACTTATGACTAAGGGTATAGGTCATGCAAGGGACGATAAATGATATGTAGACATGACAGGCTCAGTTGGAGGAGATAGTGTGTACCCTTATGTCACAACAACCCCAATCACATGCATCCTCAGTGGTAAGTTAAATTTTACATTTAAATTATGCAAGTAGTGTAGAATAGTTATTATTCATAATTTATTTTAATTATTTTATAAATTTTCCTACAAAGTGGTGCCATCTTTCTAGGCCCCACTGTATTATAAAGTACTCGCATTTCTTTTTTTATTGGACAATTTGAACATGTGTACTTTTTTTTATTCTAGATAATTATAAATTTAGTTTTAATTTAATTTAATTATTTTTGTATTTCAATAAATAATGATAAATATTGATTAATACATGCTGTTTTGTTTGATTAGTAACTCAACATTAATATTTTTTAATAAGTTGTTAGGTGATGGCAAATGATTAACTCATTGATGATGACTTGCTGTTTTTGTCTATAAATAAAATTTGAGACATCATATTTGCGATGAAATTGGTGACAATCAACACTCGTCACAACAAGGCTGTGGTGATGACTTTAGTGTCTTTTTTTTTTTTTTTTTTGCAATAAGTGAACTTGTGGGAAAATGTCTAATATTTTGCGATAAGTTGTTACATCGTGGAAAATAATTAACTCATTAGCATCGACTTATTATTTTTTTCACTAGATAGAATTTGTGACACCGTATTTGTGATGACATTAACAACAATTGACATTCGTCGTCACAAGGCTTTAGTGACAACTTCAAGTTTTTTAGCAATAAGTGGACTCCTCGCAAAACGTCTTTATTCGCAAATAATTAAATCATATGTGACGAGTATTTGTAACAAAATTGGTAACAAGCCACTCATCGTAAAAAATCTTTTGAAACAAATTTGAGATTATTAATAACGACAAAGGCTCATCACAAAACTTCTTTATTCGCGACGAGTTTCATATTTAGCGACATTTTACAATATGCAATAGCGACGTGTCAACTCGTTGCTAATTAGCTATATTTTGTGACAAATTATTAGGTTGTTGCAAATATTAAGTCATTGGCGACGGGTTAGTGTTTTTATTGCTAAATAGAATTTATGATACCATATTTATAATAAAATTGATGATGAGTTTGGAGTTTTTAGCGATAAGTTAACTCATCGTAAAAAGTCTGAATTGTTGTCGTGAGATTAAAGGAACCATTTTACTTTGCACTTGGAATTTTGAACCACTCTATTTTTACTCGGGATTTTACCATCTCAAACTTTGCATCTCAAATTTGGACCACTCAAAAATTTTCTCACGACTATCAGTTTTAGCAAACACCACCTCAACTTTTTAAAATGCCGATTACATGGTGTTGCTCACATGCAGCACTGTTGTGATGTATTGGGTGGTGCAGCCCCCACTGTGATGCATGTGCCTTATATCCATTCTTTCCATCTATTCGGCCAGCTCATTTTTGGGCATGAGCCTAAAAATGAGGAGATCTCAAGCTCAAGTGGATCACACCACAGAAAACAGTGGGGATAATTACACTCACCATTGAAAGGCCCACTATAATATTTATTTTCTATTCAACCTGTTGATAAGGTCATACAAACTTAGACAAAGGAAAACACAAATATCAGCTTGATTCAAAACTTCTGTGACTCTAAAAAGTTGTTAATGGTGGGCGTCCAATCAGCACTATTTCCTGTGGTGTGATTCACTCGAGATTCATATCTTTTTCTTTTTTGCTTGATGCCTTAAAATTTGCTGGCAAATGGATGGACAGTGCATTTGTCACCAGCATCTCCTGTCAACCCCACATAACTTCCGCCTTCAGGTACTTTCCGTGCATGGGAGCACAGCACAGCGCTGTTCGGCAAGTAAAGTGACTAAAATGCTCATTTATTATTTTGTTAAAAAAAGAGTCCAAGAGCCCGTGTATTGTGGGCCACGAGGTACGTGTCTTACATGTAATATTCCTTCCAACTGGTGCATCGCACAGTCATGATTATTAAAAAAAAATAAAAAATTTGCTATGTTTCTGAAAGAAATAAATAGATTGGCTTTGATTATGATGGAATCAACCTCCTGGACGGTTTAGATGCCACTGACACACCACGTCGGCCTGACATGCTTGAACTTGCTATGTTTCTGAAAGAAATAAATAAATAAATAGTAAGGTAATCTAAGTCATTTTCACTTGTCTAAAGGTACTCGGTTGTATTTTGGAAACAAAGGCATTGTTTGCTACAACTAGAAGGGTAAATCTTTTTTACTTTTGACCATCCTTTGATTAGTTGATTTTAGAGATATGATTCATATTTTCCGCAATTTGGACAGGTATGAATACCCTTAGAGGAATAAGAGTCACCACCGTTTTCCTAGAAATTCCGCGGTTGCATAACCTTGCTCGTTGTAACACAGAATTAAGTCGTAGATGAGACAAAGAAAGTATGCCTCATCAATCAGGGTGGTTGTGGATATCAATTCCCTGTAAATAAGGTGGTGCATTTGCGGCAGGAGGCTGGCCTAGAATAAGCTGTGTAAATAATAGTGTCTCCCTCTTTTACTACTACTGGAATATAACAGGACAGAGCTGTATTGTTTTATTGGCGTCCCTGAAAACACACCCTTATGTAAAAAGATGGACGGTGTGAATATATATATATCCCTGTAAACACACCCTTATGTAAATAAGATGGACGGTGTGAATATATATATATATATATATAGAGAGAGAGAGAGAGAGAGAGAGAGAGAGAGAGAGAGAGAGAGGAAATGGTACTGTCAAGTCAGCCTCATGAGAGCTCCCCATAAGGTTGACCTCTGTGGGCCCCATGATAATCTACGTCGGACATCCATGCGGTGCATTTGGTGGGTCCTTGGTGTAGAGCGGGTTGCAGACACTTAACATGGCAAAGATAGACCAGAGAAGGCTTACTCAGAGGCCGTAATTATCCGGACTGTCAAAACTTTAAAACAGTCATATTTTGCAAACCAGATGAGTTTCTTGAGATACTATATATAAATTTGGGTAAGAGAAGCTACTTTAGCTAACCAAACCTCTATGCCGAGTTGCCCATGCAGGCTGGATTTGCAAGATTCCATCCAATTGATGGTCAAAAGCTCATTTTATTTTCACTTTTACTATAAATACTAAGTTTTAGTTCGAGTATAACTTTTGACCGATCCTTATGAGTTGTAGGAGTCATGCACAACATGAAAGTGGCTTAGAGAAATTAGGAGAACAACGTGGTGGCCAAATTGGACAATTACTCTTTTTGGCTGAAAATCATAAAGTCTACTAGCCGTGAAGATATGTCCAAAACTTGGGGCAACATCTAGGCTAAGTGGGACACATTCAATAAACATATAAATTAGATGCCTTAACCACATTTCAATGGGCCATTTAAACAACAATAAAAGTTTTAATGGGTGAGCATCTACTCTCAACTGTTGACTATAAGTGTGGCCACTTAAGTCATGGTTTGGCCTGATTTTTAGGCCCTTGGGCGGTCACAAAAGGTGCATGCACCCGATTGATTTTTAGGCCCATCACACACCCCATTTGGGAATCGATACCAAGGCATTAGTGTTTGAAACGAGGTTATCTTCCCGGATGGGTATGTATATATTAGGTTGACCTAGTGGGAAGATTTTAATGAGGTCGAGTTCTGTGGAGCCCAACATGATGTTTGAGGGACATCTGTCTCATTAATTGAATGCACCCTTCTATTGTAATGCATGGGCCTAAAATTCAGGCCAATCCAAGACTTAGGTGGGCCACACCATAGATAACAATTAAGAGTGGATGCCATCCATTTACACCGTCTTGATTGCATGTAGGGCCTAATGAAATGTGGTTTAGACATTCAGCTCATCTAATGTGTGTGTCCCAATTGATGATGATCACACCAAGTTTCAGCCCTATCCAAAACGCAGGAAAGCCCTAGCAAGTGCTTTCAGATGTTTTAAGCATGATTTCGTGTTGTTTCATAAGGTCTTGTCTACTTGAGTTAAAGATACAGCTGATTTTTAGGATATCCTATGCCTGAATAGGACTCACCAAATGCACAGTGTAAATGTCCAGTGCACATCACGGTGGCGCCACACAGCTCAACCTCATCCCATGATGTCAACCTCGTATTGTATGTGTCTACAGTCCAATCAGTCGGACCACAAAGTACAATCCAACCTATCAAGTGCACGAGACATCCAATGCTTCTAACATTCCACATGAGGATGATCTAATGCAAAACATCTACTAAATACACGTCAGATATTTACGGCCTGCAAACCTTTCTATTCGGGCAAGCGGATTGGCTGGTGTACCACACAGCAGCTATATAGCTGCTGTAGGTACGTGTCGTGCGAAGAACGAGCACTGACGCTCCTGGAGCTCCCAGTTGTACGAACGGCTCAAAGGAGAACAAAGTTACATGACCCCACAGTGATGTATTTATTATATCTATGCGTTCATATATTTTTAGAGATCATTTTAGAGCATTATCCAAAAAATAAATCATATCCAAAGATCATCTGGACCACACCACAAATAGCAGCGGAGATAATGATTCTCACGGTTAAGAAAATTCATAGGGCCCACCATAACATTTATTTTCCATCCCATCTGTTCATAAGGTCACAAAGACTTGGATAAAGAGGAAAAGCAAATTTCATATTGATCCAAAACTTCCGTTATCCCAAAAAGTGTTTCAATGGTAGACGTTCAGTCCCCCACTTCTTTTTGTAGTGTGGTCCACTTGATAGTTATACCTCACACTAGCTATATAGACTATATATATATATGGTGTATTGAGATCAGCAAGTTCTGTGACCCTGATCATGAGATATGTGTTATATTCAACCCGTACATCCATTTTGCAAGCTTGTCTCAGCGCATGAGACGGAAAATAAGATAGATATAACTATTAAGTGGACCACACTGCATATGATATTTGTTTTTCATATTCATCCTGGTATTTTTGACCTTATGAATAGATTGGATGGAAAATAAACATCATTGTGGGCCCTACGAATTTTTTAACGGTGAAAATCATTGTCCCACTGCTATTTGTGGCGTGGTCCAATTGAACTTTTTATATGATTCATTTTTCAGCTCATGCTCTAAAATGATATAAAAGAAATAGATGAACGGTGTGGATATCATAAATAGATCATTTTAGGGGCCATGTAACTTTATCTCATTTGAACCGTTCGTACAATACGGAGCTGGAGGAGCGTCAGCGCTCGTTCGCACGACACGTGCCTACACTAGCTATATAAATGGTGTGTGGTACACCAGCCAATCCGCTTCCTTTCTATTCATCCTCTTTATAATGGATTGAATGGTCGTGATCATATGATGAGAGCATTTAATTTTATTTTCTGTCATTGTTCACACGGGGTGCCGTGGTGCCCACTCACTGGATGGTCATGATCACCAATAGCAAGCCCATGTATGATTGGAGCAATCATGATTTTTGGGTAGTCCATCAAGTGACCCGAGAGTCATTTGATTCCTGTCAGCTGTCCACATGTCCAGAGTCATTTACCCAGCGAGCATATATACGGTGATTAAATAGAATATTTGCTTGTTATTTCGGTTAATTTGCAGTAAATATTGTCCCCGTCCATTTCCCAGGCCAGCCAGAGAATTAAGGGCCATTCATATGGTAGGTCTACTTCGAGATGAGCCGGTCCACATCAGGCCAGCTGGGCCATTAGTGGGTCTACGGTGTTTGTTGAATTTAGATTCGAAGAGTAGTCCTTATCTGGGTCTAAAAGTGAGGAAACTGCTAAGAGGTCATTCACATGCCCCGTGCCAACACGGGAAATGCGTGTGGGATTGATCTCATTCTTCAGATGAAGCCCATCATAAGAATGACTGGCCCAAAATCAGGATGGTCCAAATTCATCAGTGGGCCTCACAATCGTTTGTGGATACATCTCTAACCGTCCACTTCTGAGGACTTTTAGAATCCCATCAAGTCAGTTAGTCACGTGGATATCACCGTGTATATTCATTGCATAGAAATTGTGCAGCTGATATGATCATCAAGTGGGCCACACATGTAAATCAAATCTTAAATATTCATAAATATCTGGTACACGTATGGACCACTTGAAGATCAAATCATGCAGATTTTTTTAGCAAATGCAAATACCAATTGGGACATCGCTGGCACGGTTGGCCCACACAAGGTGCAGTCACTGCTCCATTCTCAAACAAAAAACTGAATCCCATGAATGATGAAAGCGAAAGGTCGAAAGATCTTTGGTAGGGTGTAACAAACCAGAATCATCTAGAGCACTTGTTCTCCACGTGCGTGTTTACAACCAGGTATGTAGGGGCCAGTATATGTGAAATCTACTCTGTTTATCATGTTTTGTCTTCGATTTTAGATTTAAGGCCAAAATTTTGATAGATCAACAAATCAGATGGGCCACACAACACATAATAATAGAAATGGGATCTCAACCATAAGTTTGTGTGGGGCCACCTAGGTGTTTATCTTTCATCAAACCCGTTAATCAGGTATAACTCATCGGCATGAAAAGAAGGGACAGAAGTCGGCCTGATGAAATACTCAGGCTGGCCACACCGTATGGGCTTAGCAGTTTTGGGAACAATTTTAAATTTGTCACGGTTCGTATGGCCAATATGAGTTTCCATCGAGCATATCTTCTAACTGTACGGTGAAATTAATGTTTGTCATGTAATGGACAGTAAATTTTAGGAAGCAGCGAGACTGGCTATTGAAGTTACGTCACCAAGTTGCGTGCCTACCATGTTGCATGTATTGTATCACACCGCAGATCAAAATCTGTGAAAATAGTTGGAAGAGTGACGCCCACCGTTGAAGCCTTTCTAAGGTTCACCGTAATGTTTATTTGAGATCAAACTGTTCATAAGTTAATATGGACATTAAATAAGGGAAAACACATATCAGCTTGATCGAAAACTTTTGTAGCCTTTAGAAGTTTTTAATGGTGGGTATTACTGTTTTTTTGTGGTGGGGTCCACTAGAGATTCGAATCTGATTCATTATTTAGTTCATGCCCTAAAATTATCTCCCAAAATGTATAGACGGTGTGGATACAAAACATGCATCATGGTGGGACCCACATCTCTAGGTGACGTCACTTCAATGGCTACTCTCGCTGCTCTACCTGTCAATAGCTAATCGGCGTCCTGAATTTTACGACGTGGTGGACCCCACTATGAGGTGTTTTACTGGATGTGACGGAAGACGGGATTGTGGGGGGCGTTTCAGAGATGAAATAAATTTCCTCCCAACTATGGTAGAGGGTACACATTCAAATCTATTTATTGATAGAAAGAGGAGGTTTTACCTTGGTAGCGCTTGGGGGTCAATTGCCAACGGCTCATCCATGTAGTAGCAATTTCGCTGCATTTTCGGATGATCCTGGCCACCCCAATGGTAGCTGCGAATATTAGTGTGCCACTTGAAAAAGAATTACAGAGAAAAAAACTGAGGACAATCCCAGCCACCTGACTTTCTAAGTTGACAACATGAGCCTACTACCATTTTTAATTAAAAGGTTCGGGTTCTACATGCAGTTAATATTTGTTAAGTAGCCTATCTATCAAGGGTGCTACTAAATTGACGGTTCAGATCATGCTTCTGTGCATCCAAATGGGCCTGATCATTGATAGCTGGAGCAACTAGCTTAGGGTGATAGACTAGAGTCGGCCCTTATTGCTAGAGTTGGCTTTTATTACTAGAGATATTTTCAACGTTTGTACGGAGTTGGTTCATCGTGTCTGCTTTTATTTGCTTGGATGGGCTTTTATTGCTAGCGCTAGTCTTCCATCTGGGCTGGTTCATCGGTCATGTTCACATGCACAATAAGTTGTGGACGTCTGTCAAACTCACAGCACACAAATAAGATCTAGCCTTTATTACGCGACGCGTGATTGTTGTTGGGCCGACCTTGTTGGATGTTGAGTATTATTATTATTATTTTTAATTTTTAATTGGCCTATTTACTTTCAGTCAAACAATCCGAGCCATCCAGTGGAAGGAATTTTATTGCTTGGTTTTTATCCATTCCGAGGAAAGCGGGAAAGGGTAAATGTTTTCTGAAACTTGTTAATTCTGTTCAGTTGCGCCTCTTGTTTATTCGGTTTTTGAAAAAATAAAAAATAAAAAATTTCATTTTAATTGCGTGGGTGTGTAACAACTGATACATCGGCTTGATCGAATTTGATCAACTTTGACCCAAGCGTCAAAGTAAGCAAATGTGCCTATGACTAAATTTTGATAACATCAATCTCTTAACTACTTACAAAATTTTAATAGAGTGCAATAGATGATTAGTATAGGATTCTTCCTCTGAAAATGAGTTATTTTATAACTTCCCGTTGAGACTCAAATATTACATAATTTTCTCCATTTATACCTTGATTTTATAAACATAAATCAGTTTAATATTCTATTTTACTCATGTATGTGCCAGGTGAATTTAAGTGCTTGGATTGAAAAAGAGTGCTAAAAGTATGAATTTATTGCTCAAGAACTACCAAGGTAAGGAATGGATTTTAGGAGCCAAAATTAAAGAATTCACATTCCAAAGATCCAAGAAAACCACATGATAAATGAAAAGAATCGAAGATTTGAAGTGAATAACTCTGAAATCGTCCTAAAAAGTATATTCTAAAGCTCTGAAGTCTATTTTGAAAAACTGCGCAGCAGGAAATCTATTTTAAACAAACTGTGCAGGGAGAAATCTATTTTAAAAAAATACATATATTTGAGGCGATTTTTAGGATTTTTCAACTTTGTATGAAAATTGGAGTTCCCTACTTATAAATAGGGCTTCCTAGAGCATTCATAAACATTATTCAAGGCATCCTAAAGCAAAATTTAGGATTTTTAAAGAGTTTTAAATTTTATTAAAGTTTTATAAGTTGTTTTTTTCTTTTCTTTTAGATCTTTTCTATTTGCATTTATTCTTTCTTGTTACTTTCTTTCTTTATTCTACTTATGTTTTTCTAAGTTCCTTCTAACCCGAGCTAGAAGAGAAGTTCATGGGTTTAATAATTCTTTAAATTATGATGATTAATTGTTTTAATAATGAGAAGAATAGTGTATGCATGTTATCTATTGTTTAAGTTTTGTTTGTTTATCCTCTTATGAGATCCATATGTTTCCATCATATGAGATCTACATTGATGGATAGGCTTACCCTATATCAATTAGATTTTCTAGATAGGAGAGGTTCTTAACCTACTACATTTCTTTGATATTCATTATCCTATAGATATTGAATACTTAAAATCACTGGCAGTTGAGAATATATGTCAATGGTGTAAATTCATGATTTTCTAATATTTTATATCATTAATTAAAATATTTAAACAGTTTTATTTTTCAATTAGGCTGACCATATATAATGCTCAGATCCTAGTTGTGTTATCCAAGTCATCATGGTTTTGGAACATTAACCTATGTGTGGAACTCTGAAGCTTGGGTGTTATTTTAATTTACTTGAATTACATCCATTCAAAAATTTCAAAATCAAATCATCGGTTTAGTTTTAATTACTTAGTTTGTTTTGCATGTGATTTTTTCCTTCTCGCATTTCATCTCCATGTGGGATCGACCCTATATTCACAGGATATTACTTACGAACCTCTACACTTGAAGGCAAACAACCAAGTTTTTGGCGCCGTTGCCGGGGAGAAACTGAGATAGAATAGATCTGTGCAAGATAACTAAAGTAAGTTTTTTTCTAAGGTAAGTTCTCTTCTAAACCCTTTAAATTTTCTGTAAATTTTTTTCTTTGAAAGTAAATTCAGTTAGGTCTTTCAAGCACTAACGATGACATAAGGTTGCCCTGCTTGAGATTTTATCACCCAAGTGCTATGGTTGTCCTACAGTTGCTGTTTGATCACAAAGATCATCAGCTGAATTTATTTTTCAGATTAGCATAGTTTAATTTCTGCATTAGTTTTACTTTTGTTGATTTATTTATTATTATTATTATTTTTTGTGGACTGAACCCTCATGTTCGGCCCTGCCGCTTGAGTTGTTGATTTATTTTTGCTTTATGGACTGAACCCTTATGGTCGGCCCTGCCGCCTAGGTTGTTGATTTATTTTTGCTTTGTGAACTGAACCCTCATGGTCAGCGCTACCGCCTGGGTTATTGGTTAAGTTTTTATTTTTATTTTAAGTACCATACTTGCTATTTGAATTAGTGGTATGTGTTGTGTGGTGTGAATAGTTTATGTCCCGTTGGAATAGAGATTAAAACAATCGACTCTCTTCCAAAGGCGGACTGGTTCCAGGCCTTGATCATTCACTTAGGAGAGGCACTCAACATCACTTGGATTACATGGCAGACCCAGTTAATAATCCAAATCCAAATTTGTCAGATCCAACTATAAATCAAAAAAGAAAAAATCAACCTAATCCTCCTCCTAAGGATGAAAATGAAGTTCATAGGAATGTGTTAAACCAACCACAGACTTTACGTGAACATTTACACCATGAGAGATCAACTTTACCATCTTGCATAGTGTTCCCTTCTTATACAGGGAACATTGATTTTAAACTAGGTGTGATTCAATTAATTCATAAATTTCATGGATTGGATTCTAAAAGCTCCTACTTGCACCTCAAGGACTTTGAGGAAGTAATTGCAACGTTATAAGTAAATAATGACAATAGGGATGTACTTAAGCTGAGGTTATTCTCATTTTCTCTAAAGGATCGGGCCAAAGTATGACTCAACTTTCTAAAACCTAATACTATCACTTCATGGCAAGCCTTAAGTAAAGAGTTTTTGAAAAAGTTCTTTCCTGAGCATAAAACAAATGCATTAAAACAAGAAATCATGTCATTCTCCCAAAAGGGGAAGGAACAGTTTTTTAAAGCTTGGGAGCGCTTCAAAGACCTTCTAATTATCTGTCCACATCATGATTATGAACCATGGCACGTGATTGATGCGTTCCGAAAGGGGCTCACCATGGATACCCATCAGTTCATAGAGATGATGTTTGGTGGAACCTTTTTTGATAAGGATCATAATGAGGCTTGAGATTTTCTAGATATGTTGGCAGAGAATACGCAGACATGAGATGTCTCTACTAAACCAAACCAAACTAGACCCATTCTTAGAGAGAAAGTGAGAATGTATGTCCTAAGAGAGGAAAATGACCTTAATGCAAAATTCGCTGCATTGGCTAGAAAGGTCGAAGCCTTGGAAATTAGGAAAGTTGATATGGTTCAAACAAACATTTCCTTAGGTAATTTTTGTAGCATTCGTGGTGGTATAGACCATGACACAAAAGATTGTCCAATAATCTCAGTTGTACAAAATATCATGCATGAGCATGAACAAGCAAATGCTATAAATAACAACCAAAGGTCAGTTATGCAACTAATGAGAAACACATATAATACAAATTGGTGTAACCATCTTAATCTTAGTTGGAGGAATGTACCACAAATTAATGTGCCTAATGCACCTCAAATGCCTCCACAAAACAACTTCTTTGGGGCACCTAACAATACACCATATGTGCCCCCACCAAAGCGATCATCTGTGGGGGATGCATTGACCGCATTCATAAACTCTCGAGCTCGAATGAATTATTCTCTAATCTAATCAAATCAGGAATTAAAGATGGTTGTGGCTAGGATTAAGACTCAACTAAATGCTAGGGAAAAAGGCACCCTTCCTTCTCAACCTGTGCCAAACCCTAGAAACACACATTTCATTGGAAACTCAAATCCAAGTGAGCTACATCATGAATAAGCTAAGGTCATCATTACCTTGAGAAGTAGAAAAGAAGTCGATAACAAGATAATGCAACTGGTAGAAATACCGGAGGATAAACCACTGTCTCAAGAGAATGATAAACCGACCATGGTTCAAGAGTCGCAACAACAAAAGGATAAAGAGACTAAGTCATATGAGCCTCCAGTTCCGTTCACATCTAGACTTCGGAATCCAACTGTCCCCATGAAATATCAAGAGGTGTTGGATGTTCTCCAAAAGGTTACTGTCAATATTGATATGCTTGATGCCATTAGACAAATTTCATCACATGCTAAATATCTCAAGGACTTGTGCACTGTAAAGAGGAAATTAAATGTGCACAAAAGGCCTTTTTTACTGAGAAAGTGAGCGTTATCATTCAACAAAGGGTCATACCCAAATAAAAAGACTTGAGAAGTCCCACTATTCCTTGTATTATTGGAAATTTCTAAATTGAGCATGCTTTGTTAGATTTGGGTGCAAGTGTCAACTTAGTACCTTATTCGGTTTACAAACAAATGGGGTTAGGCGAGCTTAAACCAAATACGATTATACTCCAACTCGCTGACCGCTCCATTAAGGTATTAAGGAGAATTTTAGAAGACGTGCTAGTCCAAGTGGAGAAATTCTACTTCCCCGTGGATTTTATTGTACTAGACACTGAACCATGTGTAAATGCTAACGCTCAAGTTTCCATTATTTTAGGCTGCCCATTCCTAGCAACTTCAAATGCAATCATAAATTGCAGGAATGAAATGATGAACTTGTCTTTTGGTAACATGACTATAGAGCTAAATATTTTCAATCTATATAAGTAGCCCATTGATAATAATGAGATCCATGAGCTAAATTTCATGGACTGCTTGATAGAAGAAGAGGAATTGGAACCTAGTTTGACTTAGGAATTGATTCAAGTTATTGGGGACTTGAAAAATCCTGATTTAGAAAAAGTGCTTACTAAAATTTGTGATGATGATGAGAGCACTACCACCCAAGACATTGGTATGTACCAATGGAGACCGCGCACTCAAATCCTATCTATCGAGGACTCGCGGCCTCTGCCATCAACTAATGTTCCAAAGCTTAATTTAAAACCACTACCAAATGAGCTTAAGTATGTATACTTAAGTGAAAATAAAACTTATCCTGTGGTGATCTCTTCATTTTTAGAAAAGGATCAAGAGATTAAATTGTTGAATGTTCTAAGGGACCACAAAGGAGCCTTGGGCTGGACAATTTTTGACATTAAGGATATAAGCCCTTCCATATGCACCCATCGGATCCACCTCAATGAGGACGCCAAACCAATTAGACAACCTCAAAGGCGTCTCAATCCAAACATGATGGAAGTTGTAAAAAATGAGGTGATCAAATTGTTGGATGTGGGAATCATCTACCCAATATCCGATAGTGTTTGGGTGAGTCCAATTCAAGTAGTCCCAAAGAAATCTAGAATAACTAGTGTGGAGAATTCTAATAATGAACTCATACCAACACGTGTCACCACAGGTTGGCATATTTGCATTGACTATAGAAAATTGAACCAGGTCACAAAGAAGGACCATTTTCCTCTACCATTCATTGATCAAGTTTTAGAGAGGGTAGCAGGTCACTCCTTCTATAGTTTTCTTGATGGATATTCCGGATATAACCAAATAGAGATAGCCCTAGAAGACCAAGAGAAAATCACGTTCACTTGTCCATTTGGCACGTTTACTTTCAAACGGCTGCCATTTGGATTGTGTAACGCCCCAGCAACTTTCCAACGGTATATGTTAAGTATTTTTTCAAATATGGTTAGGAAGTTTCTTGAGGTTTTAATGGATGACTTCTCTGTATTTGGGAGTAGTTTTGAGGAATGCCTCAATAATTTATCTCTTTCCTTGTCTAGGTGTGAAGAGAAACACCTTGTCTTAAATTGGAAGAAATTTCATTTCATGGTTCAAAAGGAAATTATTTTGGGCCATGTTATCTCCAAAAATGGAATCGACGTAGATCGCTCAAAACTCGATATTATAGCTAATCTACCTATCACCCGAATTGTTAGAGATATTAAATCACTTATAGGGCACGCTGATTTTTATAGAAGATTCATCAAGGACTTTAGTGCCATTACCAGACCCTTGACTAATCTTGTTTAAAAGGATGTTCCATTTAAGTGGACAGATGAGTGTGCAAGTGCCTTTAATAAAATTAAATCATCCCTTACCACTGCACCTATCATGCGTCCACCAGATTGGACACTTCCTTTTGAACTAATGTGTGGTGTAAGTGATTATGCCATAGGGGCTGTTTTAGGCCAAAGGAAAGATAAATGGCCCTACGCTATTCACTATGCAAGTAGAACTCTAAACTTGGCCCAAGTGAACTACTCAACAACTAAAAAAGAGTTACTTGCAGTAGTTTTTGCTTTGGATAAGTTTAGGTCCTACTTACTAGGATCCAAAGTGGTCATTTTCACAGACCACTCGGCTTTGAAATATTTACTATCTAGGAAGGATGCAAAGCTAAAACTTTTGAGATGGATCCTCATACTCCAAGAATTTAACTTAGAGATAAAAGATAAGAAAGGAGTAGAAAACGTAATGGCCGATTACCTTTTCAGATTAATGTTAGATGATTCCACTGAGGAGATACATATCCAGGACACTTTTTTTGATGAACAATTATTTGCGATCTCCAAATTGCCTTGGTATGCGGATATAGTGAATTATCTTGTAACGGAAAAAATGCCCTATAATTGGAAGTCACAAGCTAGGAAGCGTTTTGAAACTGAGGTTAGGAACTTCTTTTGGGATGACCCGTATTTATATAAATATGGGACTGATCAGATTTTTAGACGTTGTATCCTAGATGATAAAGTTCAAAATGTTATTTCTTTTTGCCACATGGAAGCATGTGATGGCCATTTTTCTGCTGAAAAAATCACTACAAAAATCCTACAGTATGGTTTTTACTGGCCCACCATGTTTAAAGACACCTATGCTTTTTTTGTTGCTTGTGATAGATGTCAAAGGTTGGGAAGAGTGTCCTAGTATAACATGATGCCTTTTATCACCAATTTTACCATTGGAGCTATTTTATTGTTGAGGTACTGATTTTATGGGCCCATTTCTGTTTTCTTTTAGATTTCTTTATATATTGGTTGGTGTGGAATATATTTCAAAGTGGATTGAGGCAGTTTTAAGTAGGACCAATGATAACAAAGTGGTCATACGATTCCTCAAGGAAAATATTTTTCCTAAATTTGGAACTCTAGAGGCCATCATTAGTGATGGCAGGTCTCACTTTTGTAATAGGACATTTGAAGCTTTGATGAAGAAATATGACATCAAGCATAAAGTGAGTACCCCATACCACCCACAAATGAGTGGGCAAGCTGAGATTTCTAATCGAAAAATCAAACATATTTTAGAGAAAACTATAAGGCCAGATAGGAAGGATTGGTCCCTCAGACTATCCGATGCTTTATGGGCTTATAGGACTGCTTATAAGACCCCGATTGGAATGTCTCCATACAGATTGGTGTATGGGAAGGCTTGCCACTTGCCTATGGAATTGGAACATAGAGCCTACTGAGTAATAAAGAAATTAAACTTTGATATGGATCAAGCAAGTGGACAAAAGAAATTAGAGTTGAATGAATTAGAGGAGCTGAGGAGAGACTCCTATGAAAATTCTAAAATCTACAAAGACATGATCAAATCTTTTTATGACGAAAACATCCTAAGGAAGAATTTTAAACCTCAGCAAAAGGTCCTATTGTACAATTCTCGTCTCCAATTCTTTCCGAAAAAGTTAAGATCAAGATGGACATGCCCCTTCACTGTGAAGAATGTTTATACTCATGGGGCTGTTGAAATTGAGAATCCACGTAATGACAATGTGTACAAGGTTAATGGTTAGAGATTGAAGCCTTATGTGAAAAACTTTGGGAGAGGAGTCCATCCCTCTTCATGAGCCAAAATATTCATATTGATGCTTCTAGCATAACGAAGCATTTCATAGGATTTGTATCATATTCAATTCTTTTTAGTGTCACATAGCAAGTGAGTTTTTCATGTAGGTACTATCCACCCTTTCTTTTATTTTTATTGTTCTCTACATTACATTATCGGTTTCAGTTAGGTTTAAGTTTTTTTTTTTTTTAAAGTTTATGAGGAATTTTATAATTTTTTTCAATATTTTTAAAATAATATGTTTATTACAAGAATGTAAACATGATATTATGCAAATTCTAAAGACAAAGTTAATATTTATTCTAAGTCGATAGTAGTCAGAATTCTGACAACTGAAAATTATAGACTTGAGTTCAATTATCTAATCATTAGTTTAAAGTGAGTTGAAATTTGATGTACTGAATTCACAATACACCCTAGCTAACTAAGTGAGAAATATGATATGTGAACTAGAATAACAAATTTTGATTCAAACAAGATTGAATGAACTAGTACCATTAATATATGCTTAAAAGAGATAATATTGAAGGAAAAAAAGAGTGATGTAAAAAGAAAATTTTATTATAGAGCATGAATACAATGACCATAACAATCGTGTCAGTAATCCGGAGTATGGATACCTAAGTATCCAATACTATTACCATTACAAGTATGATACCTTAGGTTATGAAACAAACCCGGTGGGAATCTTCATCTAAGGGTGGTCTATAATAATGAGGATATGATGATAAAAGAAGAAATGACATGAAGAAAATGAGATAACTAGAGATTTCATATTCTTGGAATGATTGAAAGGAATTAGGATAGAGAACATGCATATTTCTTAAAGTTAGACTAGTGTCACGGAGCACCTAAGTATATTGGATCATAACTATTTTAAATTTTGATTAGGTCTCTGAACTCAAGGATGCAATGGATTAGGAAATTGAGATTCTAACTAACTTCAGACTTAGAGTAAGTATTGTTTTGTTTTAGAATTCATATGATGAATGGAGGCATAATTGTATAAATTTTTGAATGTTGAACTATTTTTCATGTTTTTAATATTTGTGGGCAACATTTCTGAAAACCCTCACGAGACTATAACTCATCCACTAGGAGAAACCTAGGGGTTTAAAGGCTTATTGCATATGCTAAATGCAATCGAGATTACCTGCGAAAGTGGTGTAGTTATAAATTTTTTTGTTTTTAATTTTGTTTCTAAAATTATTTCTATTCTTATTTTTATTTTTTTCACCTATTTTGCTCAGGACTAGTAAAATGCTGGTTGGGGGGTGTGTTGAGACTCAAATATTACATAATTTCTCCCATTTATATCTTGTTTTTATGAACATAAATCAACTTAATATTCTATTTTACTCATGTATGTGTGCAAGGTGAATTTAAGTGCTTGGATTGAAAAAGGGTACTAAAAGCATGGATTTGATGCTCAATAATCATCAAGGCAAGGGATGGATCTTAGGAGACCAAGATTGAAGAATTCATATGCCAAATATCCAAGAAAACTAAGTGAGGAATGAAAAGAATCGAAGATTTGAAGTGAATAATCCTAAAATTGTCATGAAAAGTGTATTTTAAAGCTCTAAAGTCTATTTTGGAAAACTGCGCAGCAGGAGATCTATTTTAAACAAACTATACAGCGAGAAGTCTATTTTAGAAAAATACGTATATTTGAGGCGGTTTCTAGGGTTTTTCAACTTTGTACAAAAATTGGAGTTTCCTACTTATAAATAGGGCTTCCTAGGGCATTCCTAAACATTATTCAAGGCATCATAAAGTAAAATTTAGGGTTTTTAAAGAGTTTTTAATTTTATTAAAGTTTTATAAGTTTTTTTTTTTTAGATCTTTTCTATTTGCATTTATTCTTTCTTGTTGTTTTCTCTCTCTATTCTACTTATGTTTTTCTAAGTTCCTTCTAGCCCAAGCTAGAAGGGAAGCACATGGGTTTAATAATTCTTTAAGTTATGATAATTGCTTGTTTTAATGATGAGAAGAATGGTGTATGCATATTATCTATTGTTTAGGTTTTGTTTGTTTATCCTCTTGTGAGATCCATATGTTTCCATCATATGAGATCCACATTGATGGATAGGCTTACTCTAGATCAATTAGATTTCCTAGATAGGAGAGGTTCTCAACCTATTACATTTCTTTGATATTTATTATTCTATAGATATTGAATACTTAAAATCACTGGCGCTTGAGAATATATGTCAATGGTGCAAATCCATGATTTTCTAATATTTTATATCATTTATTAAAATATTTAAACTATTTTATTTTCTGATTAGGCTGACCATATATAGTGCTCAGATCCTAGTTGTGTTATCCAAGTCACCATGATTTTGGAACATTAACCTATGTGTGGAACTTTGAAGCTTGGATGTTATTTTAATTTACTTGAATTACATCCATTCAAAAATCCCAAAATTAAATCATCAGTTTAGTTTTTATTACTTAGTTTGTTTTGCATTTGATTTTTTTCTTCTTGCAATTCATCTCCCTATGGGATCGACTCCGTATTCACAGGATATTACTTATGAACCTCTGCACTTGGAGGCAAGCGACCACTTCCATAAGAAAAAACTTTTAAAATACCTGTGCAAATCAAATAAAAGAAAAAAACTCACAATCGATCATTAGAAGCAACCGCAATAATGCGTTTTTTGAAAGAATTAACTGATATTAGATAAAGATCAAATCTAGAATATAAGTGTAAACTTGGATTACAATTAAAGATTATGGCTAAGAATTACCACCACTCGTAAGATAAGCTGAGATAAAAGATAAATTGATAAAATTGTTGTTAGTTTGTGGTGTTTTGAAATTGTTGGGTTGAGTGTGTTTTTCTCTGTTACATTTCTTTGCTATTTATAGATTCTTGCTATAGTTTATTCCTTTAAATCCTTCTTCCATTACTACAATGGTTAAAGCAATTCAAAAGCTTTTTTAGATTTTTCTTTTTTCTAGATCTTTTTTTAGTACATTTCTCTTCACAATGGTTCCACTTCTAAATGTCTCTTAGCCATTTACTTCACTTTTATTGGCCAAGGTTTTATTTTGGTTGTACTCAGTCACATTTTATATCTTAGACTGCTCAATCGTGCTTCTTTTATATCGATCGCAACAATCCGTCAACCATCCACTGACATGTAGAGCTAAACTTATGCCATTTGCAAGCTCGGCCACTACCTGACCCCAGCTTAAACTCGGCTTGACTCGGTCCTCGAGCCTGACTAAGCAGCTCGACTCGGTTCGGTCAGCAGCTGGGGCCAGTTTGAACCAAGTTTGAGCTAAGATTAAGCCAGTGCGACATTTTCACAAGCACATGGAATGCACCTTCAATTTCTCACGATATGTAAAACAACAACAACAATTTACATGTATTTCATCAAACACTCAATAGGCAACATCAAAATCAAGATATGAGGGTGTTTGTTTCATATCCATACCATCCTCGCCACCAACTGACACTTCGTTGAGTCATTTCATCAAATAATTAGTGAGTGACATCAATATCAAAATAACCGAGTCACCAAACTGGTTCGATCTGAGTTTGATTCAAGTCAAGTCAAGCTCGGACAAGCTCGAACTCAGTTTGAAATTTTTTTGGAGCTTAAAAAATCAGCTCAACTCAGCTTGAACTCAGTTTTGAACCGAATCAAATCGAGCTTTTTCAAGTCGAGTCGAGCGAGCTAACCTAGTTAACTCGATTCATGTACAGCTCTAGTAAAAAACACTCCAAATCTCTGGAGATCTTTTTATCCACTTTTATTTCTCATACAATGCTACATGTCACCCTTCTATTAGTTTTCCAAGAATCGTTAGAAATAGGGTACAACATTGCCCCATGTCACATCGTCTTTGGTAAAAGGTTAACGTAACATTGATTCATTATTTGGTGCAATAAATGTGACTGCTCAGCCATCTAAAAATATTAATTTTAGTCATCTTGATCAAAATCGATCATCTTGATCGAAAAACATTAAAGTTGGTTGACTTGGCCGAACTCGGCCATTGTGAGAAAAAGGTAAATTCGGCCATTTTGGTCGAACCGAGTTGTCTTAGTTGAAAAACAGTAAATTTGGCCATCTAAGTCGAATTCAGCCGTCTTGGTCAAAAACGGCAAATTCGTTCGTGTTGGTCGAATTTAGCTATTTTAATTGAGAAACAAAAATTTGGCCATCTTGGTTGAACTTGGCTATCTTGATTGAGAGATAACAAATTCATCTATCTTGGTCGAGCTCAGTCGTCCTGATCGAAAAATGACAAAGTCAGCTATGACAATGAAAACCATAAGTCAATCCATTCCAAATAGGGCTTATGATTAAATAGGGTAGTAATACGGCCAAGAATTTAGCCTTCTACTTCCTAAACCATTTGAATAATTTGGTCATGATTAAAATGGTGAGATTTGGCCATTGGAGGTGATTCAGGGCCTTATTGGTTTTGTCTTCCATGATACGGTGGATTCCTAAGGAAGGGCTACCCCTAAGTATACCCTGATTTCTTTCTTCAAGAACAAAGTTCCTAACCTCCCATTCTGATTGCCTAAATTTAGCAAATGGCAAAATATTTTACACTTCCTGTATTGGAAGATGCATATTGCGTTGCGAAAGAAGTATCTATTGTGTCAGCTGTGGTGCTGGCTCCACGGGAGTTCTTTCAAGAAAGAGAGTCATCATCTGATTCATATTTTCAACATAACTGACCATCCATCTGCCTAACATTTCAGCTTGAACTCGTGATTGTTCAATGATATGCTGAATTCCTCATTGCATATCGAGCATTCTGACCAACATAATCTCAATAGGATTCATTTGGCATCTTGCTTTCAACTAACTTTCATACTGACTTATGTTATACTAGTATGAATATTCATATTGGTGTCACACCCCGAAATTCGGTGCTCGAGTTGGCCAGACCCGACTCCAAATTCCAGGTTGTGATTAAAATTTTTAAACATTCTCAACCACAAATTTAATAAAAATTATATCACAATAAATCGAACATTCATCCAATATAATGTGTAGACTCGCTTTTGAATTATACACATACACACACACACACATTTTTTCTAACACAAATAGAAAAGATCACTACGACGAAATGAATGGTTAGATCGTCACTCCTCTTCCCTCCTAACTAATCTCCGAACCCTGAAACATTTTTAATGTGGGTGTGAGAATAACATCTCGTGGGATCATATCCAACCAAAATCTGAATTTTGCATAATTATACAAATAATAAAAATACTTTGTTTAAATTTTAAAACATGAATTAAAGCATTGGATATTAAAAGATTAGATGAATGCAATACCGGAATTGTAGAGATGCTCCAAATGCTAAACTTTACATGAGTTCTATAAATAACAAAATTAAACAATCATCATCTTTTGCAACAACATGCCCAAGTGGATGGCCATATTGCATTAACATCCACGAACAAGTACCTCAAGGTGAGAGACTTATTTATACGTTAGCTGGTCAGACTATTGTTCCAGTTGTATCTCTTGCATATGTTCGCGTACACAATTGTATTCATACGTTGTACAAAAAAGAGACTCTAAAGGATTTAATGGGTTGTAGGGTTTTTCACCTAAGGGACACGATTGCCCTACTTACTAGATTTAGGGTCTTCCGCCCAAGGGACACAATAGCCCTACTTGTTGGCTTTAGAAACTTTTACCCAAGGGACAATCACCCTACCTGCTTATGCCTTTTAGGAACATCCCTAGAGCAGCACACCCGCATTCCAACCTTCATTGTTAATTAAAAATAAATATGCACACAATACGAGTAACTGCCATCCATTGAAATTGAAATAATTAAATATGCAACTTACTACAGATTAGTTACAAACTACATACTTACATCACATATTCTTCGTTATTCTCAAATTATGCATATAAGTCATTGTAAGGTTCGATGACTATTAACTTAATAATTATTTTAATTACATAATTAAAATCCTTAATTATAAATTTAGAATTAATTTTTTTTAATATAAGTTAATAATTAATTTATCAAAATTAAATTTTATTTAAATTCAACATAAAATCTTCTTTATAAAATTATAAATAAGGAAAGCATAGGAACTCCTACAAGTCATGCATCCTTGTTAAGTTCTGAATCTAAATAAATTAATGTATGATTTAGGTTTTAACAATTTTAATTTAATTAAATTAGTAATATATAAATAAAATATGAATATATATATATATATATATATATATATATATATATATATATATATATATATATGTTATGGGTAAAAATGGACTGACTAAGGAGAAAAAGTCAGCTTGGACATCTCTACAAGACATGAGGCTGGCCAGCGCCGGTCATGACTAATGAGCTCCTCAATGGTCAAGGTAAAGATGTTGGCCAAAACTAGCTCAGCCTCGGCACCTCTGCTCGACCTCGCCAACTCAACTCGGCCTCGACAGTTCAGCTTTGCCTCAACAGGTCTACCCGCCCTCGGCAGGTGAGCTCGGCCTCGGCTAGTTAGCTTAGCCTTGGCAGGTCAGCTCGGCCTCGGTCAGCTCCGCTTGGTCAGTTCCACTCGGCCATATCAGTTAGGTACAAGATTCTCTCACAGTAACACATGACAGGAGTAACCGCCCGCGACGTGATTCTTTTAGAACTGTCAGCATCCATCACTCCCTGACATCTCGTGTAATGGCTGAAATTGTGTCTAGAATTACACTATTCTATCTTCACTATAAATAAAAGTCCCATCTACATTGGAAGGTAGGTAAGATCTCACACCTTAAACCCCAGCTACACTACGTAGACATAGGTTCCTAGCCTGACTTTGGCATCGGAGGGTCCCTTGCTTGAGCCGGGGTCTCCTTTGTCTACTCCTTTGTGTAGGACAAGGGCTCGGAGCTTGGTGAAGGGTGAACCAGATTTTTGCATCAACATTTTGGTGCCGTCTGTGGAAAACATAATAAAAGACTGTTCTTGCTCCACCAAAAAATCACAATGGTGAAAGCAAAGAAGAAAGCTCTATCTGTCATTACTGCAGCCAAGCGGGAGCTCTTCCATAAGCATCTGTTGCAGCCAGCTCAGAGCTCTTTCTGAGTTATTTGTTGCAGCCAAGTCAGAGCTCTTCCTGAGTTATTTGCTACAGCTACGTGAGAGCTCTTCCTGGAGCATCTGCTGCAGCTAGGTCAGACCTCTTCCTGAAACATTTGATGTAGCTAAACGAGAGCTCTTCCTGAAACATTTGTTGCGGCCAAGTCAGAGCTTTTCCTAAAGCATTCACTGCGGTTAAGTCAGACTCTTCCTAAAGCATTTGTTACGGCTAAGTCAGAGCTCTTTATGAAGCATTTGCTGTAGCCAAGGAAGAGATCTTCCTAAACCATTTGTTGCAGACACGTCAGAGCTCTTCCGGGACCATCTGCTGTAGCCAAGTTAGAGTCCTGTCCCGATGAGCTTCTCAATGGCCAAGGAAGAGAGGTCGGCCTCAACAGGCCCACTCATCCTTAACAGGTTAGCTCAACCTCGCCATGTCAGTTCGGCCTCGGCATGACAGCTCGGCCTCAACAGGTCAGCTCAACTTCGGTCAGCTCAGCTCGGCCTCAACAGGTCAGCTCAACCTCGATCAGCTTAACTCGGCCTCAATAGGCCCGCTCAGCCTTGACAGGTTAGCTCGGCCTCAGCGTATCAGTTCGGCCTCGGCATGACATCTTAGCCTGGACAGATCGGCTTGGCCTCAGTCAGGTCAGATCGACCTCGACATTTCAGCTTGGCCTCAATAGGCCCGCTCAGCCTTGACAGGTTAACTCGGCCTCAGTATGTCATTTCGGCCTCGGTATGATAGCTTGACCTCAGCAGGTCAGCTCAGCCTCAATCAGGTCAGCTTGGCCTCGATAGTTCAACTTGGCCTCAACAGGCCCGCTCAGTCTTAACAAGTTCGCTCGGCCTCGGCATGTCAGTTCGGCCTCAGCATAATAGTGCTAGCTCGACCTCGGTTAGCTCAGCTCGGCTCAACAGGCCCGCTTAGCCTTGACAGATTAGCTCAGCCTCGGCGTGTCAATTCGGCCTCAGCATAACAGCTCAGCCTCGGCAGGTCAGTTCACCCTCAATCAGGTCAGCTCGACCTCAACAGTTCATTTTGGCCTGAGCAGAGCAGCTTGGCCTCATCAGGTCAACTCGGCCTCAACAAGTCAACTCGGCCTCGTTCAGCTCAACTAGGTCCACTTGGCCTCAGTAGCTCTGCTCGACCTCGGTCAGCTCAGCTCGGTCCTGGTCGGCTCAGCTCAGCCTCGGTCAGGTCAGCTTGGCTTCGACAGCTAACCTCGACAATAAGGCTCATCGGCCAATTCCAACCTCGACATCAAATACTAAGGGACGTATCGACTAGAAGACACGGGGGGCTCTTATCCCACCTATGGGATGCTAAACGCATGAAGGTCTACTACTCCCGGGGACTCAAGAGGTCCTTCGACCAGGAGTGCGGCGACTGACCGACCTACTCGACAAGGGTGACCTCCCTTTCTAAAAGGCAAAAAAGTCCTATACCACGAATTCTAATATGGAAGAGTTTTCCCAGATCGGGAAGAAAATCTCTTTTTCTACAATCTGAGCTACACGAACTACTGAGGACTTCTCTTAGTGTAAGGAAAAAACAGTCCTCACCAGTCGTCCGACCCTTAAAGAAGAAGTTGGACCACTAGTTGGTAAGGCTACTCGGATCGCGCGATCTACAATAAGGATCTCTTAGTATAAGAGAAAATAATTCTCCTAAGTAAACTGCTTGACTCATTATGAAGGGGTCTTTGCAGCCAACCCATCTGTTCAACAAAAGCAAATGACAAGATTAACTAAGAAGGAAGAGCTCACTCCAACGCTCTTACTCGGCTAAAATGTCCAACTTCAACAAAACCAACTTACTTTCCAAGCCCGCTATACGAGCTCGAAAGTAGGGGGCTTACTGTTATGGGTAAAAATGGAATTACTAATGAGAAGAGGTCGGCTTGGACATCTCAGTGGGATATGAGGTCGGTCAACGTCGATCATAACTAATGAGCTCCTTAATGGCCAAGGTAGAGATGTCGGCCAAAACCATCCAGCCTTAACAGCTCAGCTTCACCTTAACAGGTCTACTTGCCCTCGGTAGCTCAGCTCGGCCTTGGTAGGTTAGCTCGGCCTTGGCAGGTTAGCTCGGCTCGACCTCGGTCAGCTCCGCTCGGCCAGATTAGTTAGGTATGAGATTCCCTCCTAGTAACACACGACAAGAGTAACCACCCACGATGTGAATCTTGGAGAACTGTCGGCATCCATCACTCTCTGACATCTCATGTAATGACTAAAATTGTGCCTAGAATTATAGACCACACTGTCCTATTTTCACTATAAATAAGAGTCGCATTCACATTGGAAGGTACATAAGATCTCACACCCTAAACCCCAGCTACAGTACTTAGACTCAGATTCCTAGCCTGACTTTGGCATCGGAGGGTCCCCTGCTTGAGCCAGGGTCTCCTTTGTCTGCTCCTTTGTTCAGGACTAGAGCTCGACTCAAGTGCTCGGAGCTCGGCGAAGGGTGAACCAGATTTTTGTATCAACAATATATATATATATATATATATATATATATATATATATATATATATATATATATATATATATATTACTCAAATTTTATTAAACATTTTCTTTTTCTCCAAATATTTCATGAATAAAAATATCAACAATAAACACTATTTTTATGCAAAATTCATTTCAAAAGCAATTAACTATATTGATAAAAAAAAAATTAATAACAACAATTATAAAATTTTCATGTTAGAGATGGATCACCCACTTGATAAAATTTTCATCAAGATTGTTTTTTTTTCCTCTTGTTTTTTCTAATATTATTTTTTACACGTTCCCTTTTCATGCCTGTATGACTACACTCATGACCTTATTTATATTAGAGGGTCACACCAAACGAAATACATATGTGAAAAAAAGAAAAGAAAAGAAAAACAAAATAAAATGTTACCTTTTATTAATTGCATCTCATGGAAGTGAAACACCCACCATCTAGTTTCATTTATTATAAAAATTACATCACATGTGTATAGGAAGTGATACATGTGTTGCATGGTTGTGCATGTGCATGCTTATGCATGTCATGTATGGTTGTGCATGTGTGAGTAGTGTACACATGGGCATACATGTAAAGTGATTAATATACAATGGATAGTTAATTAAGTAGGTGAGTTGATGGATCAAATTAATGGATGAATTTGGGTGGTGGATGACGAATTGAGAAGTTCTTTGGACGGTATTGATTTGTGTATGGATTTAATGGTTTCATTTTGTTGGTTTAAGTCAACGAATGGATGGTTGGCTGATCTTGTAATAAAACTTGGATGATTTAAAATTGTTAGGTTGGTCATTGTGATGGGTGGTATATATAGATTAGTAACCCCTGATGATAGTCACATATATTTTCATTCTTAAATTCAATAACTTAAATACTAATTAATTTATATTTATATTTTATTAAAAATTAATAATATTTAATTCATGTTATTAACCATTTAAAATGTTAAAACTTAAATGGGCATGGTAGTACACAACGTTTAATACATACTCCATTAAAGAATTATACCGTACATGAATGGGTGGTTGAGATGTTTTAAAAATAATATTTAAGTGGACCATGTAGTACCTCAATGAGCATAGAGGTAGATGTACGATTGATTTTATGAATGGGTTACCCGGTTGCGAGATATAGGGTGTCGGATTTACATTTGTACGCATGGATACATGGATGGTTTTCTCTTTTAAAATTATAAGTTTACCACCAAAATATATGACTTGTGGACCTTTAAAACTTGTTCAATTATATTTCAATGTAAGAAGTACTCCATTAAATTTGTCGAGATAAATATGAGAATCTTTACGGTAATTTTTATTTGATTTTTGGGTGGCTCAATTGGCGGATCCAAGTATGATGTACGGTCGGATGATAAGATATATATAAAATAATCAAATAATTAAGATTATAATCTGATATATACATTAATTTATGGTTACTTTCATACTTAATGCAAGATGGGTTTTTAATTGATTGTATAGGTGGATCATCAGATAAATGACTTAGATGATTAAACTACAATTCTGAAAAATGGATGGATGAGTGGGTGATTGTACACTCTACATGGCATATGAGCAGTTGGATTTAGTGTACGTTTTACGGTTAGATTTAAACCGGTCAATGAATGAATGATTGATCTTAAGTGTATGAGTAAATAGAGTGTGTGTGTGTATACATATACATATATACCCTAAAGTCATACAATTATTATTCACACTAAATTAATAATTCACGCATATTACAACTTGCACACCTTATGAACGCATGTATGCATGAATAAATAAAAAGATTATGCATGAATGCTTAGATGAATGCAAGTGTTCATGTATGCAGATGCATGTGTGCACACCAAAATCTCGGGTCATTACACTTGGTCCAGGTTATAGTCCCATCGCCCATGCCAAAAAATGTTGCTTACTCAGTTAGTTTTTTATTATGTGAGTATGCCAAAAAAATGTTGGTATAAGTGTTGTAACGTATAAAACACTCTTGTTTGTCAAATTTCGATAGGACAAAACAGCTTATGAAGTGGTTCACACAAAGTGATGGAAAGTTCATCTTCAAGTAATCAGAAAGTAAGGTCTGTGCTAAAATACTACGATCTCTTCTTGAGAGGTTTAATTCCAAAGTATCTACCATTCAGGAACTAAGAGACAATGATTTAATGAAAGTTGAGGAGTTGGTTCTTTTCAAACATACAAGTTAAATTTTAAAACTCCTAAAGGTAAGTCCATTACTCTTAAGTCATCCAAATCTATTTCAAAAGATGACAATGTTAATTATTATATTGAAGATACAAAGGATGATATGACTTTACTTGCTAAGAAGTTTTACAGAATTTTCAAAAATAAGAAAAGATCTAATTTTCAAAAACCATCTGATAAAAGAAAGGAAAAATCTAAAACTTTGAAATCTGTAAAAGACAGTCAATGTTTCAACTGCCATGAATCTGGGCATTTGACGAATAAATGTCCCAAAAGGGATAAATTAAAAAAAAAAGGGCATGATAGCTACTTGGGATCAATTCAACGCACTTCACGGTCAATTCACTTCACTTCACGGCCATTTCCACGCACTTCGCGGTCAATTCACTTAACTTCACCGTCATTTCCATGCATTTCACGGTCATTCCCAGCGATTCCGTGTTCCTTCACGATCAATTCGACGCACTTCAAGGTCAATGCACTTCACTTCACGGCCATTTCCATGCACGTCGCGGTCAATTCACTTAATTTCATCCTCATTTCCATGTGCATGGAAATAACGGTGAAGTGAAGTGAATTGACCGCGAAGTGCATGGAAATGGCCGTGAAGTGAAGTGAATTGACCGTGAATAAACATCGAATCGCCGGGAATGATCGTGAATGCATGGAAATGACAGTGAAGTTAAGTGAATTGATCGCGAAAATGACCGTGAAATACATGGAAATGACCGTGAAGTGAAGCAAAATGACCGTGAAATGCATGGAAATGACAGTGAAGTGAAGTGAATTGACCGCGAAGTGCATGGAAATGGCCGTGAAGTGAAGTAAATTGACCATGAAGTGCGTCGAATTGACCGTGAATGAACACGGAATCGCCGAGAATGATCGTGAAATGCATGGAAATGACGGTGAAGTTAAGTGAATTGACCGCGAAGTGTGTGGAAATGGCCGTGAAGTGAATTGAATTGACCGTGAAGTGTGTCGAATTGACCATGAATGAACACAGAATCACCAAGAATGACCATGAAATGCATGGAAATGACGGTGAAGTGAAGTGAATTGATCGCGAAGTGCGTGGAAATGGCCGTGAAGTGAAGTGAATTGACTGTGAAGTGCGTCGAATTGACCGTGAATGAACATGGAATCGCCAGGAATGATCGTGAAATGCATGGAAATGATGGTGAAGTGAAGTGAATTGACCGCGAAGTGCGTGGAAATGGCCGTGAAGTGAAGTGAATTGACCATGAAGTGTGTCGAATTGACCGTGAATGAACACGGAATCACCGGGAATGACTGTGAAATGCATGGAAATGACGGTGAAGTGAAGTGAATTAACCGCGAAGTGCATGGAAATGGCCGTGAAGTGAAGTGAATTGACCGTGAAGTGTGTCGAATTGACCGTGAATGAACACGGAATCGCCGGGAATGACCATGAAATGCATGGAAATGACGGTGAAGTGAAGTGAATTGACCGCAAAGTGCCTGGAAATGGCTGTGAAGTGAAGTGAATTGACCTTGAAGTGCGGCGAATTGACCGTGAATGAGCATGGAATCACCGGGTATGACCGTGAAATGCATGGAAATGACGGTGAAGTTAAGTGAATTGACCGCGAAGTGCGTGGAAATGGCCGTGAAGTGAAGTGAATTGACCGTGAAGTGCATCGAATTGACCATGAATGAACACGGAATCGCTGGGAATGACCGTGAAATGCATGGAAATGACCATGAAGTAAAGTGAATTGACCGCGAAGTGCATGGAAATGGTCGTGAAGTGAAGTGAATTGACCGTGAATGAACACGGAATCGCCAAGAATAACTGTGAAATATATGGAAATGATGGTGAAGTGAAGTGAATTGACCACAAAGTGCCTGGAAATGGCCGTGAAGTGAAGTGAATTGACCATGAAGTGCGTCGAATTGACCGTGAATGAACACGGAATTGCGGGAATGACAGTGAAATGCATGAAAATGATGGTGAAGTGAAGTGAATTGACCGCGAAGTGCGTGGAAATGGCCGTGAAGTGAAGTGAATTGAATGTGAAGTGCGTCGAATTGACCGTTAATGAACACGGAATTTCCGGGAATGACCGTGAAATGAGTGGAAATGACCATGAAGTGAAGGGAATTGATCGTGAAGTGCATGGAAATGACTGTGAATCTAGACGAAATCGCCGAAATTGACAGTGAAATGCATGGAATTGACCGTGAAGTGAAGGGGAATCACCGGCATTGACCGTGAAATGCATGGAATTGATTGTGAAGTAAATGAAATAAATAAAATTGACCGCAAACTGATTGAAATTGTCTGCGAAGTGAATGAAATGGATTTTCGACCATCGACCTGATGGAATCTTGGAAAATAACAAGGTTAGTTGGTTAAAGTAGCTTCTTCTACCCCAAAATCATATATGGTATGTCAAGTAACTAATTTTGGTCTAGATGATATTCTTGTTAAATGAATAAAGAAAGAAATGAAAAAAAGAGGGAAAAAAATTTTATATGCTTATATATACATATTTATATGAATATGTATTAGAGAAAATTGTAGGTAGAATAAATTTTTCCATGTAAAAAATAAAAATAAAAAAATACAAAAAATTTGCATAGACTTTTACGGGCTACAGTTATAGCTACGGGTATAATCCGCAGTTATATCTTCAATACAGTTCCAATACACTTCGATATATATTGAAAATTGCAGGATTTTTTTATGTAAACTCGTTGGACAGTTCTGGACCTTTTTTGATCATATCAAAGACCTTCGATACATTGAAGTACGTATTGAAAGGCCTTCGATACATAGTGAAGGATGTATTGAAAAACCATAGCCTGGGTTATGGCTACGGTTATAATCCGTAGCCATAGGTTCCAGGATCTTTTTCCCTATTGTAATCCCCACCCTTTTATGAGGTATGTGTTATGTCCAAACCGTCCATCTATTTGGTGAATTCGTATTAAGTCTTAAGACGAAAAATAAGACAAATTTAGCTATCAAGTGGACCACACTATAAAAGGCCGTGGAGGATTGAACGTCTACCATTGAAACCCTTTTAGGGGTCGCAGAAGTTTTGGGTTATTATGAAATTTGTTTTTCCTCTTCATCCAGTTATTTGTGACCTTATGAATAGATTGGATGGAAAATAAATGTTATGGTAGGCCCTACAAAATTTTGAACGGTGAAAATCAATTTCCCCGCTGCTCTTTGTGGTGTGGTCCAGTTGATCTTTGGGTATGAAATTTTTTTTTGATAATGCTCCGAAATGATCTCGAAATATGGATGAACGTTGTGGATATAATAAATGCATAACTGTGTGGCCATGTAACTTTGATATCTTTTGAACCGTTCGTACAACTCGGAGTTGGAGGAGCGTCAGCGGCCGATCCTCCTGCGGAAGGAAAAGCAGGGGCATTTTGGACCTTTGGGAAGGCGTCCGTACAGCTGGGGCTTATTCTTGGAAGGTAAAATGAGGTGGGCTTCGTCTCGGAAATGGGCCATAAATGGGTCGTACAGTCGGAAATTTCTCTTGTATATTCCCTCAATCATGGGCCATCCAATACGCGGATTAAAAAAATAGTAGACCACACGAATAGCGGACCATGCATCCATCTGTACACAGCTTCGGAAACGGATGGCTCCAAAAACGAAGGCTGGTAGTTCATTCGACATGGATCGGCTCGATTTTGTGCCAAAGCACGTCCATGATAGGTCCGACCTGATGAATGGACCGGATCTCACCCTGTCACCAATCACCAATCTCCTCAGTGCTTAAGAAGCATTAAGGGTAAATATAGGTCTGAATTTTCTGACATTTATTTTTGCACAACACGTAATCAACATTAATAAAAGCCATTTCTGACGGCCAACTCATCCACCCAAAAATAAATAAATAAAACTCCCGCTTCTATATCTTCCACAGGCGATATTAAACGGTACTGATGCCTCATACCATGTACATCATCCTGATGTGTCAGTTTGTACATGTGAAGCCCATGGTGAGGTGATCTAAACCGTTTATCTGATTGTCCGATTCGTGGATGTGAGATTTACAAAAAGTCACCCTTTGATCAATGAACAAGAAATAGATGGTTAAGAAAAGGTAAGGCAACTTAATTACATTAAAAAAAAAAGTCCAGATATAAAATGACTACGACATTCGAATCTGGAATTTTTATTTTATTTTATTTTATTTTGAGTATATACAATCTATTGTAGGAACCATCGATCGGTTTGATGGTTCTGATCATCTATCCAGAGGCCCTATTTGTATTAACTTGACCCATCAAGAGACAATACTAACAGTGTGTTGCATCCCCATGCTATTGTTCTTCCGCAACATATACACCATCCACCCGACTAATAATGTGAAACAGCCAACGAGTCATGCGCATAAGACATCCAAACCGTTGAAAAGGTAGGCCCTTTCTTGAACAGTAACCGGCACAAGAATCATGAAAATCCATTTATCAGGTGGGGCGCACCTTAGAAGATAATGTACGGGAAATGAGTCCGCGTACAGGTGTGGTCCACCTAAAGTATAGATTAGTCTAATTTTTATACCCCGTGATCTTCAACGTGGACCCTTCCTTCATAATGATTCAGATGTTGTACACATATGACGTGCTGGTTTGACTGTGTGGCTCAATGGACTGTAACTTAGTGGTCCACTGAGGTGGAAGGGAACAGTCCCTCCTCACCTAATAAATGAGATTATAAGGCATTTGTTTTTAAGCCTAAAATATGAAAGAATGTGCCTATTAGGTTTTTGGATTTTCGGCAGCTTCTTTCAACGTGATCTGTAACACGTGTTAACTACTGCCTTACACTTATGGAACCCAACAATCTTCTAGGAGCCCATCATGATGTTTATTTGTCATACAAACCTTTAATAAGGTAATTCCCATGGGGATGAATTGAAAACATAAATACTAACATGATCCCAAACTTTTATGGGCCCTGAAGGTTTCAACACAGGGCAATTTCCATTCAACTATTTAATGTCATGTCGATTACTCGGGAGTACTTTTATATCCATCTTCTTCATTATTTATTTATTTATTTATTTTTTCTGGTCTATTAATGTCATTTCGCAATGCTAATGAATGAAGGGGATTTCCCACATGATCTCCACATAGCTTTTGCCTACAAGAAGTTCCTGTGGGCAAGGGTACAGGCGATTCACGTCCAAATTAGAGGGAGGGCGCGAGAATAAAAACATCATAAGAGGTGGTTGGAATGGAAACCAACCAAAGGGTGCATCTTGTCTTTATATATCTCCCCTTCTTTTATCCCTTTTCTTTGGAAATTGTCCATCCGTTATGGGGCGCAATAGATCAATGGTTCGGATTGCTGAACTGTTGGTCCCACGCATACAACTTAAACTAGTTCATGCCATCGTATCCTCAATCGCATGGATTCATAATTCCTCAAGAGACCAAAACGAAATTTGTCTCGCTGCTCTCCCATGTTATGTAATACTGGAAAAGGTACCCCACTATATGCACCCATTTTAATATGAATGTTCCAAAAATAGGAAATATCGGTAAACAGCCACATGCTTCAATATCAACGTACAATTACAAGATGAAGACATAGGGATACAAATATACACACACTTCAACATCAACAAACAAGGGTAATCTTCTAACGATGACTTGTCCATGATAGGCTGCACTTTTTCTTTTTCTTTTTTCCAAAAGAAGGGCCATGCCCCTATTTCATTGATCAGAAAAAACAGAAGATTCTGTTGTACGAGCTAGAATTTCGGGTGGGCCCCGTACAAAAATTGGATCACAGCTTATTAGAAAGAAGAAAAGACGGAGCAGAAAGCAGAACCAAAAAAAAAAAGAAAAAAAGACAGAGGCCCAAACTTCCTTGAAAAAAGCAGTACTCCAAAAACCAAACTCCCCTACCAGCAGAACTCGCACTTCCCCACATAGACCGAGATTCCTCACCCCAAGCGCTGCGCGATGCTGTAGCCCACCAGAGAGCTGTCTTCTAAATTTCTATTCTACCAGCTCTACTATAGAATTGCCGGAGTGATCAGAATGTGCTTTTAGAACTTTCTTGGTGACCGTGAGTCCTGGCCCGTATGTTCTGTGGATGTACACATCATGGACACATGGTAAGTGTGAAAGAGATGTGGCCCTGCATGCACGTGCATCTTACTTGTGCGTGTATGTATATTGAATGCATGAGAATGAACACCTTGCCAAAAAGTATGACGGTTTTCTCCACGGCTATTAATGGGCCGGACTCAGGACACATCAGGCCCACCTGAACAGTTCAAAATCTAGGCCAAAGCCAAGCCCGTTGACAGCCCCAACTTTCTCATGTTGATAAAGCATTCGGTGAAAACAAGAATTTAGGAGATATTTATTAAGCACTCAATCTACATGTATGTGTGGGGTACATGTATGAGTTCTGATCTACTCATTTGTTAGGCCCCTCTATCTACTGATTGAAAGATTTCTGAGGATTACATAGAAAAGGTCCAATCAATGGCCACATTTCATGAGGCACACCTTATCCAACCAGCAGCTATCGTGTGCTTGTTTTGGTGTATGGCTCATCCACAATAGGGCCTAAGAGATGAACGACCCAGATCTCCTATCTATCTGCTGCATGTACAAATATATATCGAGTAGTTGATTACTAATACAGATGTTGGAGGTGGGCACCATATCCGTTCCCTTTTTGAAAGGGAGATGATACAGTACGGCCCATGGAATTAATATAGGGGAACCAACACGGCATAGTACAATTTGTAGGTAATAAATCCTACCATGTACTGAGAAGAAATGGCTCTACCATATATATTCCGGTTTTTCATTTCTATTCTATCGGTTTCCTCCTGTTTAATTAATCATACCTGGATATATATGATCTGACAGTTGAGATAATGTAATGGTATGTAAATCCTGAGGAAGAGGAGCCCTGCCTCCAGATAGCTCCTGCGACACATGCTGCATGGTGGGCCGAGAGTGTGGATTGGCACACGAGCATCCAAGTGCCAACATTGTTGCACAGACCACATCCTTCATGCATTGGGCTGTGGGAAGAGGCAGGCGTTCATCTAATAAATCAATCACCAATGTATCTTGGCCTTCTAAGGATGTCAAGGATGAGAAGAGATCCCCGGGATGCCTTCCCATTATGATTTCAAGTGATACAACTCCGAAGCTATATACATCGCATTTTTCCGTCACCTTCATTGTATATGCAAGCTCTGTAAGAAGGAACCAAAAAAAAATAAAATAGTAACATAAACAGGAGTTTCGAGTTTTGTTTTAATGGATTTTAATTAATTTTTTAATTGGTGGGATGTGGCTCACTTTCTCAAACATACCCCCACATGCATGAATATGCATGGTGCGTGTGAAATTGGATATCTTTCTCTTTTTATCTTTAAATAAGGTCTTCATCTCTTAATTTTTTACAACTTCAAAATATTAGAAATTTCTCTCGTCGAAATTTATTATCTTCTTTTCTCTAGGCATGCGAGGAAAGTTTGGTGGTGCTTTTTTATGTTGAGTTTCAAGCATGCTGTTGAAACCAGATATGAGGTGATTATATCTTTCGAATAGCACAAACTATCTCAAAGGGAACAACTGAGTCCACACACCCTGTTCAGCAAAATTAAAACTTATTTATGGAGACTGGGATTACAACTTTTGTAATCATCCAAACATGTGAGCAATTATATATTTTATTGATTTATTGTATTTTGAATATTTCCTATACCATTATCTTCAACACCATTGTCCCTCACTGCACCATTAAACTGAAATCCGTATCTTAAATTAGCTATAGGCCCAATTTTTAATTACACATGCATATGATTTTAGTGGGTAAGGTAAAAGTAAATGGGGAAGTAGCAAGGTAGAAGAAGACAATTGAATAGTGTGTGTGTGTATTCCATCCAATCCACTCATCTGATGTGCCAAACCAGGCAAATGGTTAACCTAATTTTTAGGACATTTCAAGACTCATGTAGGCCACACCATATGAATCTAGAGTTTTTAAGCACAATATTACACCATTGCCTATGGTGTGGCCCACCTAAGGCTTGGATTGCACTAAATTTTAGAATTCATGATGAAGATGTGGTGGCACACCTGATGGACAGGGTGGATCTGATGCAGGTTATTAATTAGTTAGTTGTAGGCACATGTCTAACTATGTGTAGTTAGGCTAATGCAATCCAATCTTAAATTAGTGAAGGAAATTTGAATGCAGCTTTTTCGAATCATCCAAGGCCTAGATATGCTTGTAAGGCTTCTGAATACCATATAAAGTTCACCATTTACATACAAATATATAATAATTTATATGTATATTTATGATATGTATGACATACAAGTAAAAGATTCCATGAGGTTGAGGTTAAGCTATGTAGGCCCTACCATGATGTGTGTCGGATATCAACACTATCAATTAGATGCACCCTTTGATGATAAGTCATAGGCCTGAAAATTAAGGCAATCCTTGACTTGGGTGGCTACACCGTAGACAGCACTTGAAAGTGGCTGCCTACTAATTGAAACCTTTGTGATCCTTTATAAGGACTACTGAGATGTAGTTCAGACATCCAATCCATCCATTGTGTGTCCCACTTAGATGAATGGTCAGTCCAAATTTTAGAGCATTCTAAAACTCAAGTATGACCTATGAAGTGCTTTTAAATGTTTCAGGCATGACTTAGGTTTTGTGGCCTTATTGAGTTCCAGATACGAATCACTTTTGGGACATCCCATAAGCTGGAGGGGTCTCGCCAAATGCACAGCATGGACATCCAACATACATCATGGTGGGACCCACATAGTTCAACTTTACATATTTATATATATGTACATGTGTCTAGAGCTGGCCATCCAGTCGAGTTGGACCAAGTTAGGGTTGAACTGACTTGATCCAGTTTTGAAATAGGCCTAACCCAAACTCAACTCAACTCAGTACCAAGTTGAGCATGCCTGGAAAAAAAAAAAAGTTGAGCATACCTGAACCTATCCGAATCTGGGTCGAGGTGGGGTCGGGTGCAGCGTATAGGATTAGATATACTGAAAATTAAGATATATATATATATATATATATATAGTCGAGTCAGTTTCAGATAGAGTCAAGTCAGACGGAATCAAGTATTGGACCGACTCACCCATTCAATTCAGATCGAGTCGGATGAATCGAGTTAGGCGAGTCGAGTCATCCCATGCCCAGCTCTACATGCGTCTTTGTGCGTGTGCGTGTGTGTGTTTGTGTGTGAATTTAACATGTGAGCAAAATAAAATTAAAATTAAAATTAAGGCGCAAGGCTGGAGCAACATACCTGGAGCTACATATCCATAAGTGCCTGCGAGTGTGGACCAATTGGATGAATCAGGCTTTAGAAGTCTAGCAGTTCCGAAATCAGAGACACGAGCTTCGAATTCTGAATCCAGCAAAATGTTGTTGCTCGATAAGTCTCTATGAATCATAGGAGGAGTGAGATCATGGTGCATGTATGATAAAGCATTGGCCATTCCTTTAATAACATTCACCCTCTTGACCCAATTCATCGCCATAGCTTTTTCCGCATCTTTTAGAATACTACCTAAGCTTCCTCTTTCCATGTACTCATAGTTTAGTAACGAGCATTGAGAATGGAAACAAAAACCATAGAGCTTCACGATGTTGCGGTGGCGAATTTCTGTTAGTGTTTGTATCTCATTTCTAAAACTTCTTTCATCAGCTACCTCATTGCCTTCCACGGGGTGAAGTTTCTTCACAGCTACCACATGACCTGTTGGTAGATCTGCTCTGTAAACTCGCCCATACCCTCCCGCCCCAATGCAGTACCTACTGTCGAAATTCTCTGTTGCTTCGATGAGGTCTTCAAACACGACCTTCCCGTCATAATTCCATATAGAAAATAGATTTCCATGGTTCTTCTTTTTAACATCATTCTCTACCTTTCTTTTTCTTTGACGAAAATTGTAATAAAGGAAGACGAACACAGATAGAAGAATTATCACTACCAAGAGAGGAATAAAAATGGCAATGAAAATTTTGTGGTCTTTCTTTCCATCACCCGAATTCATTGAAGAGGAATTGTTGCACAGTTGCAAACCTTGTGCTTTACCACATAAACCTTTGTTTCCAGTGAATGCCTCTGCTGGAGCCTGTTGAAATGCTTTGCCATCAGGAAGAGGACCCTCCAAGTCATTGTGTGATAAATCGATGGATGACAAGCTTAACATGTCTTCGAAAGAAGATGGAATGGAACCTGAGAGCATATTGTGGGAGAGATTTAGGTTCTCCAACCTCTGCAATTTTCCAAGCTGCGATGGTATCTCTCCAGTAAGCAAGTTATGACTGAGATCTAGCATAACTTGCAAATTTACTAGAGAAACAATCTGAAAAGGAATGCTTCCATTCAATTCATTTCCACTCAATTTCAGAAACCGCATTTTGGAGCAGTCTCCTAGTTGTTGTGGTATTGTTCCCCTCAATTTGTTCATTGAAAGGTCGAGAATCTCCAGATTGGAGAGTTCTCCAAGCTCTTGGGGCACCAAACCAGAAAGTTGGTTATTCCTTAAATTCATATTTATTAGTGAAGATAACCTCCCCAAGTCATTTGGAATTTCTCCTGTTAGGAAGTTCGAAGACAGGTCTAGCACCCCAAGCTTATGTAATTTTGCAATCTGTGATGGAATTCTACCGCTTATATTGTTTCCAGACATCTTTAAAGTCATCAGGTTTCGACAGTCTCCCCAGTTTGGAGAGAGCTCACCATACAATCCACTGTTACTCATATCAATGAAATCTAAATCAGGATATACTCCAAAGACTTCAGAAATATTGCCTATGAGCTGGTTTCCTTCGAGTCGAACTCTTTTCAAGGTCGTGCAGTTTCTTAGGCTCTCTGGGACAGGGCCGGTGAAATGATTGTTACCTACCGTAAAGCGTTGAATCAACCCACTCCGACATATCTGTTGTGGTAAATGGCCAGAGAAGTTGTTGTCGCTTAAGCCGAGTATAACCAAATGCCTTAGGTTTGTCATTTCTTGAGGTATCGAGCCGGACAGTTGATTTTTGGATATGGATATTTCAGTTAGGTTTCTTAAATTTCCTAATGACAGTGGGACTGAACTGGTGAGACTGTTAGAGAATAAGCTTAGTCTGATTAGGTTCTTGAGATTTCCTAATTCTGGAGGAATGGAGCCGGAAATCAGATTCCGGTGGAGTAAGAGATTGGTGAGTTTGGTTAGGTTTCCTAAATTCGAAGGGATAGTACCTGTTAGAGAGTTATTGGACAGGTCAAGCAAAATGAGATTCTTGAGTTTTCCTATCTTACTTGGAATTGAACCAGAAAGTTGGTTAGACGCTAGATCGAGGAATGAGAGTTTGAAGAGAGTATCGATATGGGCTGGGATGTTTCCACTGAGTCTGTTGCCACTCAGATTGAGATGGATGAGGTTTGGAAAAGCTGAGAAGCTGAAATTATCGAGTTTACCTGTTAAGATGGCGTTTGGTATGTTTATTTCTATTATACTTCCGGCGTCATTGCATTTGATTCCGGTCCAATTACAGGGTGAGCTTGCTATGGGGGTGGAAGCGTTGGCTTTGGGGAGTAAAGACCAGGAATGGAGAGCTTGTGTTTGGAGGAGACTGTCTTTCCATTTGAGGAGCGCCTCTGCTTCTTGGGACTCTGCTGCTGCTCTGCTACAAGAATCGAACATAACGTACGCTACTAAAAAGAGAAGGAAGGATGAATTCAGAGAGGCCATGGTACTTTTTTTCTTTTTCTTTTTGATGAGGGGAATTGTTGTTTCTGTACTTAAACTGCAGTATTAATAGAGGAATGTGGTAGGAAGATTAGAAAAATGTGGGTAATCCATTGACTATCATTGTTTGAAAATTTTGGTCTCTTTCTGGGCTGTTGAATGCTTGGGTAATCAGTCTGTAGAAGTGGGACCCATGAATAAGTGATCGTGACCATTACGTTTATTGCTTCCACTCTTGATGTACCATGCCTATGAGATACCATTAACATCACGATCTTAGCCTTTCAATTTTTGGCTTGTAAATAGACGACCAAGAGAAGAAATACATCAATAGTCGACATGCCATTGGAAAGGGACCGGATTCTAGAGTATGATCCGCCAAAGTTCAAGCTTTATACGAGATTGTACAATCCCACAACGAGTGCAGATCGTCACCGTTGAAGTCACGGGGAAATTCTGGGCCGTCACTTCTCATTGGTTCATGTCATCACCCTATGACACCAGCTCAAAAATCACGGCAATTTTCTCAACCTTAAATAGATTGCGTGCTACACAGCACAACTTTTAATGTGTGGACCTTCTCTGCCCCACCATGATTTATGTGTTAGATCCACATTGTCCATCAATTTTCCAGAAACCGGATCCTCAGTTTCTCTCAAATGAGAATTCCCCATTTTCTGTATTTTCATTGGGCCACATTATCACTGATGACTTCAACACTGCTGCATTCAATGCAGACTGATGTCTTTAGTGATGAGATGGACCAATCACATTGCAACGAAGGGAGCTTTGGAAGGATATGGCATCCATGAGTAGAGCTAGTCCTGGCCCTTGGTTAATCTGCAGTGATTTCAATGTTGTGGTGAACAGCACTGAGAGGTTAGGCTGTAGAATCCTATCCAACTCAAGCGATGAAGAGTTTGCGGCAGCCATTAATAATGCAGGGCTGCTAGATGTTGGCTTCTCAGGTAACAGGTTTACTTGAAACAACAACCATGGTGGCAACACTAGGATCTGGGCTAGATTGGATAGAGCCCTTTGCAACGGCGATTGGCTTAGGCGATTTCCCCGATTCGGGCTGGAGCATCTCCCTCATGCAAGCTTAGATCACACCTCGTTGTTGCTGATCTTCTCATTTGCTTCTCGTCCAACAGGGAAACTTTTCCGGTTTCAAAGGATGTGGTTCCAACATGAGGACTTCCTACATATAGTTAAGAAGGCGTGGGATGGTGAGGAGTCAAAGCTGCCTATGATCAACGTTAGGTTGAAGCTGAGGAAGGTGAAATGTGCACTTAAAGACTGGAAGAAACATGTTTTTGGTGACGTTTTCCTAAAACGTAAGCAGGCTGAAAATTATCTAGAGCAGATGGAGGAGAAAATGCAAATGTCCACAGACGTGGGCTCGTCGGCTGAGCTGCTAGTGGCTAAACATAATCTTGTGCAATGGGAGCTGTCTGAAGAGATTTTCTGAAAACAAAAAACCCGTAATAACTGGCTGGCGGAAGGTGACAGAAATACTAAAATTTTCCACCTGTCTGCTACGGAACGAGTTGGAAGAGCAAAAATTCTAGAGATTAAGACTGATGCGGCCACTATAATTACAGATCCAGAAGAGATTAAGGCTAGGCAGTCTCTTTCTTCTCCAATCTCCTTAAGAGGGAACACCTTTCCCCTGTGGGTGAAATTCTCGACCACATACCCCATTTGCTATCCGAGGAGGAAAATGACCAGCAGATGTGCTCCACGTCCATGGAGGAAGTCAAGCATGCAGTCTTCTCTCTTCCGCTGGACAGAGCTAGTGGTCCTGACAGGTTTGGAGGATCCTTCTTTAAGGGATGTTGGACAATAGTGGCGACAGATATCCACATTGCGACGGTTAGTCTTTTTAGAGGGGGAGACAACCCTAGATCCTTCACTTCCTCCCTGATTTGCCTTGTTCCCAAAACAGCAGCCCCTTCCTCATTCGATCAATTCAAGCCGATAAGTCTATGCAACTGCATTTATAAAATATTTTCAAAGCTGATTGCAAACAGACTTGGCACTATCCTCCCTAAGCTCGTTTCCCCAGAATAAGGGGCCTTCATCCAAGGTCGGGGGGAACATAGATATGGAAAAGCGCACGGGGGAAACATCGCGATTAAGCTAGATATGAAAAAGGTGTACGATAGAGTTGACTGGTTCTTTCTCAAGCAGGTGTTGCTCCGGTTCGGTTTTAGGCTTTCCTGGGTGGAAATGGTTGAAAAGTGTTGGAATAATTATTGGTTTTCTGTCTAATTAATGGGGAACCGAAGGGCTACTTCAAGTCGTCTCGTGGTCTTAGGCAAGGGGACCCACTCTCCCTAGTCTATTCATCTTAGCAATAGACATATTCAGTAGAGGCATCAAATCTATCATGAACCGTGTCCTATGCCATCCTTTTAAGGTAAAACAAGGATGCCATCTTATCTCTCATCTGCTTTACATAGACGGTACTTTGCTATTTATTAATGGAAGTATCTCCTCACTAACAAAGATCAACTCCTTCTTGAGATCCTATCAAGAATCGTCAGGCCAAAAGATAAACCGTAACAATTGTGTCTTCTTCCGCTCTTCCAAACTGCCCCTAGGCAGGGTGAGAGCAATAGAAAATAAATTGAAATTCTCCAAGGCGCAGGCGGGAGCCATGTATCTAGGGGTCCCGATTCTTAAAGGAAGGATCTCTAAGGGTGCTTTCAAACCGCTGATAGACAAAATGGTGGCCAGGATTAATGAGTGGAATGCGAGGATCCTCTCTCAAGCGGGCCGAGTTACGTTGATTAAGCGCGTGTTGGGCAGTATCCCTGTGCATTCCATGACCGCTATCCCTATTCCATCCCACTCATTAGTAGATATGGAAAGATGTTTTGCAAACTTCTTCTGGGATGGAAAAGTGGGAAAAAGAAAATTCACTGGACAAGCTAGAACAGGATAGCTATACCCAAATCCGAAGGAGGTATATGCATTAAAAAGCTCGATGATATGATGAGCTCTAAGGCTTAAGATGGCGTAGGCAGTGGCCTACGGTAATAGCAAGAGCCTATGGGCCACCTTCATGAGAGCGAAACATGGGGTCCTCAGCTCGTCTTCGATTTTCGCTGGTTACAGGGCTCCTTCGGTGGCAGACTCTCCTCTCTGGAAAAAGCATCCAAAGGTTAACATCGTTCCTGGACTCGAACGTGTGCAAGGAGATTAGTAAAGGGGACCATAGTCTATGAAATGTGGATTGGACAGGTCTAGGCCCCCTGCTGAATATTGTGGTCAAGCAGATCCCAGATGAGTTGCTGACGCTGCAGGTCAGGGACTTCATCGGCAGACAAGGTCCTCTTCCCCCTTCCTCAGTTTCAGAATATCTTCCCCCTGAAGCCATCCACCACATAGAACAGAGGGGTTTCTGCACGATATAAGAAGAAGAGACATGCTTCTGGCCTTTAAACCCGTCAGGTATTTTCTCGGTGAAGTCGGCATGGCAAAATCTTAGAGCTAATTGACAGAGAAGGGGCTGGGTTAGATGGGTGTGGCACCCTCGGGTTCCCCCCAAGCTCGCTACTTTCATATGGAGGTTAATGTATCGGGCGTTTCCGGTGGAAGAGAGGGTATATGCAAAAGGAATTTCACTAGCATCCTCCTGCGTTTGCTGCCTGCTTATTCGGGACCAGCGGCCCAACATCGAATCATTGGACCACCTGTTTTCTAACAGGTACCTAACCACCGAAATTTGGCGTCATTACAGCAATCTGTTTAGCATTAACCTTGCGTCCCTCTGCTCCACTCAGGAAAGGCTGGGTCAATTATGGGGGCATTGACGTCAGATATCTCCTTATCTCATCTTTACGGTTTGGCCCCTTATTTTATACTTTGGGAATTATGGAAAGCTAGAAATTCGACGAAGTTTGAAAGGAATAATTTTTCTGTGTTGGCAGTCATTGCTCGTATAAACGGGTGGCTAAGAAGGGTCAGTAACGGCAATTCCCAAATCAGATCGGATTCCTGGGTGGGTCAGCTCTAATTAAGGAACCTGGAGATCATTGTGCCCCCATGTCCTGTGAAGAAGTTTGAGGTGGTGAAATGGGTGAGGCCAAAGGGTGATTGGGTAAAAATCAATGTTGATGGCTCGGTCAAAATGAACCTGGGGATGTCGGGTGGAGGTTGCATTTGTAGGAGGGCTGACTGTCACGCCCTAAATCCGAAAATCGGATTCACAGGAATCCCGATCACCGAATCCGGTGCCGACAGCCTCCTTAGTACCCCATTATCGGCTCCCAGCGTTCATACGCCATATTTCCGATCCTGGGATCCTATAAGGAGGATTTTCAACATGAATTTGTCTCATAAAAAGCATAACCACAAGTATACCCAAATCATAAGAACAACATCATCACCACATATTCACTAATATAATTATTTGAGTACAATACTGAAAAGGAAATACATGTGTCAAAATCAAAGCTCCAGAAGTCGGCTACATGCTCCAAGCTCCACGCTGGTGCAACCTAACATCACCTGTACGCATCTATAATGCATAAGCTTATAGAAAGCTTAAAGGGCGGTGTAAGTATGTGTACAAGGTAAGTGCCAAGTATTCAATATAATGCCATAATCCTATAATATCATAAATACTGGTAAGATCATAAATCATACGATATCAGAGTAAGCAGAGATACTGATAAGTCCATGAGTCAAATAATATCAGAGTACGCAATATAGATCAGCTACGCAAATAGGGAGTCATAAAGAGCCAAATATCAGATGTCGAGGATGTAATGCAATATACAATTCTTGATGAGTTCACGAATACCGTCAGCCGTATCTAGATCATATAAATGCAGAAACGCAGTAACCCAAAATGTCATATGCTGCAGATGTAATGCAATATGCGGTGCGAATGGAATGACCATGCTGGAGTATGAAGTCGGGATGATAGTACGTAGTATCGCAAGTTACGGGGTCCACCACAAGGATTTCTATCCAAACCAGTCCCATACCTAAATTTGGATAGTCAGACTCAATGTGGTAAACTCCTGATTTCAGGTTAGTCGCGTATCCCAACAGAAATCTTGGCCATTGTGAAGGTACACGTAACAAATGGTTGCACACCACCAGCGCGAGTGGATAGTGAATGAGTGAATGAGTATGCAACTCCTACTCCGCAAATCAGTACTGTACAACTCTGGGATCATCACCGGGGTCTAGTACACTCTACATGCGAATCGCCGCCCACTGACGCGCGATCATGCAAGTGGAAGAGACCTCAATATCCACCTGACCAGTAGTCAGCCAATATTTACCCGACACGTCGATAGTGGACCCATTCACGAGCTAGTCAAACTCAGCCTAGCTATGCCCCCTACGCTCGGGCGGGTAAGGCTACACCCCCTCCCAACCGACCACGATATAGTGAGAGACGCGGCCTCCTGGTATTCGACACTTGGGCGCTCATGTGTCCACTCGGTCTCGACGTTGGGGCATCTCCTGGCTTCGAAGGTTTAGAGACTTTCACCTACGGACATCTAAAGTACCCAGATGCTCAAACCAAACATTTTTGGTGTCCCATCTAGCCATCCACGACATGTCTGTGGAAGCTACGGCCTTGATATCGCTAGGGCGTATAGTAATCATAACACACAATGCAAGATGCATGAGTCATACAATCCGGTCATGCATCAATCTTGCGCATACCGTGCGCTCATGTGAGACAATCTTCGCCTATCAGGGAATCTCATAAACCATCTGTACTATGGCATATGCAATGATCAATCATATCTCATAACAAACATGCAGATGATGCGTATGGGTATGTATCATGATGCTATGCTGTCACATACTCATAATCGGTATTAATAACCGTCATCGACAATCGACCTCGACAATGTGGACATTTAACCAACATTGTCCCCAAAGAATGACCCATATAGAGCCTAACATATAGTGGACCCATGGCCTCACACAAGGGCCAAATATACAACACCATGGGCCTCACTCAAGAACTTAATATACATCACGATGGGCCTTTCACATGGGCCTAACATACATCACAATGGGTTGCATCTCTTGGCCCTCAAATGCACCATAATGGGCTTCATTACATAGGCCTCACATACATTACATGGGCCTCAAATGCTGAATACTCATTAAAATGGTCTCAAATACAGGCTGAATATACATCACAATGGGCCTCGGCAATCGGCCTCGATATTCGGCCTCGACAATTAGCCTCGACAATCGGAGTCGGCCTCGATAATCAGAATCGGCCTCAATAATCGGAATCGGTAATCCGCAATCAGAATTGGCCTCGACCCTCGATAATCAAAATCCATAATTGGCAATTAGTGGGAATGGGTCAAACAAGGCCTAAGGGAAGGTCACAATGTGGACATTCAACCATTATCGCCCATCCATATGATCATTTAACCAACATTGCTCCCAAGGAGTGGCCCACATAACATCATTACATACATTATGGCAAAATCATACATCACATCGGGCCTTAAATACACAACAAGTGGGCCCTGCACCTGGGCCTCAAATACATCACATGGGCCTTAAATACACAATAGTTGGGCCCTGCACCTAGGTCTCAAATCACGTCGAGCCTCACCAAAGGCCACGAACACACACAGTGGGCCTCCTTACGTAGGCCATATATATACATCAATGTGGGCCTCGCCAAATGAGCCTGATAAACATCACAATGGGCCGCTCAAATGGGCCTAATACACATAACAGGTGGGCCGCACCAATGGGCCTCGATATACAATATAATGGGCCGCAAATACATCACGATGGGCCACGACTCATGGGCCTCAATACTTCACAATTAGGCCACAACCCTTGAGCCTTAAATACACAACATGTGGGCCCTGCACATGGGCCTCAAATACATAATAGGTGAGCCCCATTACATGGGCCTTAAATATATCACATGGGCCTCGAACACGGGCCGCATAAACATCACAATGGGCCTTACACAAGGGCCTTATATACATCAAGTGGGCCACATCACACGGGCCGCACCAATGGGCCTCGACATCTACACCATTCATCTATTTTTAGATGTCATTTAAGAGCACTATCCGCAAAATTTACTCATATCGAAAGATTATCTGGACCATACCACAAATAGCAGTGGAGATAATGATTTCCACCGTTAAAATCCTAAAGGACCCACCATAGTGTTTAATTTTCATCCAGTCTATTCATAGGGTCACAAAGACCTGAATTAAGTGGAGAAACAAATTTCACATTGATCGGAACTTCCGCACTCCCAAAATGGGTTCCAATGGTAGGCGTTCAATCCTCACTTTTTTTATTGGCAGTGTGGTCCACTTGATAAATCTGCCTCATTTTTATTATTATTATTATTATTATATATATAATTATCAAACATCCATTCTCTGGAAGTCCATTGATGGACGGTTTGAATTTGACGTCCATTGATGGACGGTCCAGATACAATTCTATGTGGGACCCGCAGAGCTGCTGATGCTACTACATCAGCTATTTAGCTGGTGAAGCACCAACCAATCAGATGCACACAAGGTGGGTCCCATGATCTGGAGAATGGCGTGGATATACAACACATGTACCAAGTGGCCCCACGTCCCAACAATGGACGGATGGCCTGGATGAAGCCCATACGTGTGGACGGCATGTATAAAACACATATTATGGTGTGACCCCACCGTCCAGTAATTTGGACGGTGGAGATAAAACACATATATCATACGTGGGGCCCATTTGATGACGCCAGTACAGCAGCCATCTACTACTGTAAGATGGATGGACGGCATGTATATAATATATATATAACTAGTTATATCAGGTGGGTCCCACACGTGGGGCCTACCAACCATGTATATATATATATTAAATGTAATATATTATTATTTTATTACATTATCTGCATCTCTTCTTTTTTCTTTTTTTTTGATCAGACGTCCAGTCTGGGACTTTCATTAGACGGACGGCAGGGATGTAAGACATCAAGATGGACCCACCACCTGCATGTGTGACACGTGCAGGGTTGGCCGGACCTGGATGGACGGTGAGATATAACACATATATCATGGTGGTATCCACCGAGTGAGGGATGCCAGCCAATCAGCGTCCATCACACGTCCTGTATTGGACGGTGTGAATAATCACATATCATGGTGGGCTCCACCATATGGATGGTGTGTGGATGGATGGAATGCATACATCTGGTGGGTCCACATGTGTGGCCCACCAGCTTGTATCAAGCTGATATTTGTAGTTTCCCTTCATTCAGGTTGTCCATAAGGCAGCAAGGTGCCTTGGACAGCGTGAGTACAATGGATCCATCACGGTGGGTCCCACCATTTGGACGACTTGTGGTCCCACTAGACAGTGTGGATCATCCATCAAGGTGGGCCACACACGTCATCATCAACGTAAAAAAATAAAAGAAAGAGAGAGAAGGAGAGAGAAAGAAGCGTGAGTAGCGGAGGGACCCTGCCAGTATGGGTCCCTCTCTAATCAATGCATACATCAAGATGGGTCCCACCATATGTGGGCCCTCTAATCGTCAAAATCACACAAAAATCACCCACGTCAAGATCTCTTCTTCCTTCTTCCGCCAATGCTATCTAAAGCTCCAAGGAAACTATTCCAACGGTTTAGATGGACTTTGGATGGTGGAGATGGGAGGTAAGAAGGTGGGCCACACTAGCTCTCTCATGGGAAGCTCTCATGGACATTGGGCTGCTTGCTTGTAAAATGGAGAAAAATAAGAGAGAGAGAGAGAGAGAGAGAGAGAGAGAGAGAGAGAGAGAGAGAGAGAGAGGATGGGATGGATTGATAAGGTGTGGTTGTTGTAAGAGATGGGAAAGGGGAGGTATGGGTTAGTTTGAAAATGGTGTAAAAAGGTATGGGTGGGGAGAGAAGGTATGGGTGGGGAGAGAGAGAGTTGACATGTGAAGGGTGAGGTGGCATGGAGCATGGGTGGTGTACTTGACTTGTGAAATGATGGATTGATGTGATGTGCCGTAGAGATTTCCTCGGTATTTGCAACGCGCGGCGTTTTCCTCGAACTGAACGCAGGCCCATATCTCTTGGCCCGGGTATTGCCTCAGCACGTAATACGCAGTATCGGAACCGCGGCGACGACGCGATCTCAAAGGTACAAGTCTCAGGTCGAGTTGACTCTGGAATACGAGACACGATTCAGGATCACGCGTAAATGTTGATAATAAATCGCGGGTAGCCAGAATTCGATCGGGAGGACCGCGGAAGCCTACAGAACAGTACAAGCTAGGATACGGGTCTTACACTGATGGTAACCTCGTCTTTGCTTTTTCTAATGGCTATGGTTTAGGCTCTAACAACAATGTGGAATTGAGAGCAATTTATAACGGGCTTGTCATCTGTGTGAACTTGGGATTTTCAAAGGTAATAGTAGAATCAGATTCTTCAAAACAAAAAAAAATAAATAAATAGTAGAATCAGATTCAAAGCTGATGGTCAACTCCATGAACTGAGTTTGTTAGGCGGGCTGGAAATGGACTCATTGGGCTGCTTGAATTTCCAGCCTCAACAAGCAAGGTCTCTTCCATTTTGTTCACATCAAGAGAGAGGGGAATGACCCGATAGATGATTTGGCAAGAGAGGGCAGTCATCTCCAACATCGCCGTAGCTACACGGAGACTCGAGAACTCCATCTTGCCATCCGGGGGATAGTTATCCTTGATAAGGTAGGCCTTGGCGCCATTAGAGAATTGGAAGTTGTATAGTTCTTAAGATAGGTTGACCCAGAGATCCTTTTTCTCAAAATGAATGAAATGATTAGTTTTCCTAAAAAATTTTTTTTTTAAAAAAGGAATATAAAATATTTGTTTTTAAGAAAGAGAGGATATGAATTCTTTTCTGGATCATTCTCAAGTATTAGTCCAAAGATGAACCACATCCAAAGCTCAAATGAACCATACCACATAAATTAGCCTGGATTGAATGGCTACTGTTGAAACCTTCCTTATGTACACCGTGAGGTTTACTTGCCATCTAACGTCTTCATAATATCACACAAACCTAGTTTGGTCAGAGCTGTCTATGGCTTCAGTTCCCTATCTTCTAACTAGAATTAATAAATTTAATTTTGTGTTTAATAATAAAAACCAAGCACATAACCTAATTATTAGAAGAAATCTTGGTAGAAGGATAGGTTAGAGGGTTAATTTCTAGTATTGTGATATTTAACTTTTTGTGAAAAATTATAAAACTCCAGAGGAATCTTCTAGATCCAAGGCTCTCTCTATAAAAAGGAAGGAACCATAGAAAATTCCTGTAGAAAATCCTAAAGCCAAAGGAGAGAGAAAGAGAGAAGGAAGTTATGGTGAGAGAACTTCCGCCGGTATGTCCCTAGTTCATTTGTCTTCTTTAAAAAAATAAAATAAAATTGTAGTTCGATTTCTAAAACCCTATATCTAAACAATGTCGAAAACCCTATGTCTAAACAATGAATAAGGTGGATCAACCTCACGTCCATTGGTTTGATCTATGGAGCTGTCTGAAGAGAAAATGAAAAAGTCTTTGCATAGAGCTAGTGTCGTGGAGATCAATTTGAGCAATCCAATCATTTCAGTTTAGATCAATCCGAATCATAGATTTCTTCATACTAAACCATATCATGACCTTAACTCCAGAAGTGATCTGACTATTAGATTTCCTACACCGATCTAAGGATGGTGTTAGTGATAATGGACTTTATTTCAGGGTTTCAGTCCTTGCCCGAGTGGTAGACTCCGAGGAGTTTCAACACGAGGTCTTGGGTTCGAAACCCATAGGTGGTGAAATTCCACTACGGTGTGTGTGGCAGGTGCATGTGTAAAAAAAAAAAGAAAAAAAAAAAGAAAAAGAAAAAAGATTATGGATAGTTCAGATCCAAGCGATCCATTGGTTCTTCGTGTTTTATTTATGAAGAAATTTGTGGATGGTTTGGACCTAACTCTTGGATTGATCAAACCCATAAAAACCATGAGACAAAGGAAAAATCATAAACTTTTCGAAAAACCAGATTGTGTAACAGAACCTAGCCAACTTCGGTCGATCGATCGAACATGTCAATTTTTGTCCAGCGATCAAATTTAGAAATTCATAATATTGTATGATGGATCAAAGTCTTGTTCGATCGATCGAGAGTTTCCGCCAACAATCTCGATTGATTGAGGGTACCGATTGAGAATAGCAAAAACTGTCCAACGACTAAATTGAATCAAAACTGACCTTTATTGATCGATCAATTGGTAGGTTCGATTGATTGAAGGTGACCAAACATGTCTAGACACTTAAGAGGTTAAATTCCATGTCTAGACACTTAAGAGGTTAAATTCAAATTTATTTTGATTCGTGGTCGATTGATCAGATGATCGATCAAGGTCCTTTGAGTTGGCTCGATCAATCGATTACATCGATCGACAATCCCCTGTTGATTTTCAAACTGGGTGATGTAGTCACAAGAAGTGAAAAAAGGAAAGAATATACGACCAAATGGTCTCGTATGGTAAGTGCCACACGTTTTGAACCCAAACACATCTAATGTGGGGCCCACTGAATTTTCTTGAGGCAAATCCAACCTGTCCACAAGTAATGGGTTTTAATTTCATGTCATTGGCCTAAACATGAAGGTTAAACTCATCACAGATGAACCTCACCAAAGGAAAGAGTTCAAAATTAATGTACGATATTAGTATAGTCGCGTGCCATAGACATCTTCAAACATAAAATTGAAAAGACCCTTCAATGGGTTCATGGTTGTCCAATTGAAATGAAAAGATCAGATCTGCCAAAGAAAGGGCCAAATTTCAATTTTGGGCAGGGCTCATATTCTCTTTTAAAAGGACCTTTCACTTTGGAGACGAGAACCTACAGCATGGGAGGCAACTGTAGGAAAGAAACATTTTTGTCATATGGAAGGTGAAAAAGTGGATTCAATGCTACAATTCCTTAGTCTCGTCCAGATGGGGCCACCTCGACCAAAACCCCATTTTCGTGAGCTGGTGTGATCAGCAATGAAGTGTGCTTACGGCATACGAATTCCTGTCCCTCAAACATAGATGAGCCGCACTCGCCCACAACATATCAACCCAACAATTACTAAACATGCGACCCATTCCTACCAGGTTTGGAGGTAACTTTTAAGCATCGCTTGCCGTTTGTTGCTCTCGTTTGGTCTGACTACGTGTGTCAATCCGAGTGCCTGCGCATGAACTATCACACTCCGGTAGAGTATCAAAATAACTCTCGTTTTCCATGTGACGCAGAGAGATTTCATAGTCAAAGTGAGATTTAATTTGATGCGTGTCTTGACTGGCAGCAATGAAAGTGAGATTGGTGCGACCAGTCATCAAATGTGAGAAGCATGCGCCACTGAATGTTGACGATGGGTACCATTTTAATCATTCATTTCTAGTTAAATGTTTAGCATGCCCGACAAATATGAACGGAATTTTTTTTGCAAGAAAACTTAGACAATGCGGCCTGCAATAAAGGTAAGAGTGGAATTTTTGGCCAGGGATCGATCTTTGACAATGCGGACCACATGAGATTTGGACTTGGATTCGGTACCGACACCTCCAATACCGAGCTCGGTACTTTTGCTCAGAAAGGCTTTTCGAGTCTCACCATGATGTATGTGTTTCATGCACGCCATCTACCTTGTTTTTTTTTTTTTTTTAAAGAGATCCAAATCTCAGGTGGACCAAGTGAGATGTTGATATCCTCCTACCCCTTTTAAAGCACCATGGCCAACTGCGATGTGTGCCCATGACTTCACCAGCTATCGTGAGCCCAAAAATGTAATAGATACACAAATTAAGTGAGCCACACCAAAAGAAGCAAGGGGCATAAAAACACCACCTTTTTAACCTTCCGAGCAGCTATGATATTTATATGCCATCCAAGCCGTTCATAAAGTGATTCCCACTTGGATGAAGGGAAAACACAACAATTAGCCCAATCCAAGGCTTTCGCTGTCATCGAGGAGATATTTAATGATGAACTCTGTTCCTTGTGTTGTGGCCCATTTGAGTCTTGGATAAACATTTTTTTTGGACATTCTAACATAAACTGGAGCAACAAATGAACAGAATGGATATCAAACAAACACTACAATGGCCCCACATAACTTCTGGTTATACACGTTAGTGTTGATAAGTCTCTTCCCCCTTTGGCCCAGTGCATGTGACGTATCAAACGATGCACTTTGAACATTGACCATTGGGTATGATTTTTTCTAATTAATTAACCAAGCACTTATGGATGGATGGACCTTTTTGGCAAGGGAACTTTCGCCATAAGTTCCAATCTTTCACATGATAGGCCACACGTCCACTGAGATTTGGGTTGATTCACGAGCTTCTCATTTCACATGATAGGCCACACATCCTGAGATTTGGGATATGATTCACGAGCTTCTCAGGTTGGAAGATTCTAACACTTACACGATTTGATTATTTTTCCTGGATATTTCCTCCTTAGTCATCTACTCGTAGACCTTTGAGCAAAATGTTAGGATATTCCAATAAGGAGATTTTCAGATGGCATACTGTACACAATTTATGCCATCAGAGCAACGGTTTGGATCAATGATGCCAAAATGCCAGTAAATAGATTATTTGTGATAAAATCATTATAGTAAGGAGCCGATATTAATTAAAGGAGTGCAATATAAGTGCAAGATCTGGGTCGTTCATTGGGGCCACTTGGTGAACGTCCCCTAGCATTAAAATAGGCAAGCCTGCTGATGAAGTGGGCCGGCCTTACAATTAAGTTGAATGTGGACCGTTGGTTATCCTTTTCCTAACCGTTGATCTTCTTGTACTTGAATGGGCCACCTGATCATTGGAGCACTTAATTTGTGCTGAGGAACATTCATAAATTTCTTGTTATCTGATCCATGACCTAGACTGGCCACAACCTGCAGATGCCCTGGCCAAACAATAAGACTGGTCTGCTCATGGTGGCCACATATTTGTGATGTATGTCGAGTGTGGACTGGCTAACGCTTGATAACTACGCATTTCTTTTCTACATGCATGGCTACCTGCTGATCAGATAACTACGCATTTCTTTTCTACATGCATGGCTACCTATTGATCTGATCAGCCTATTCTCTGATCGGGTCATCTAAATGATCAAACCCATCTGATGAGTTTATATATATATATATATATATATATATATATATAGAATACATCCCAAATTATCGTAGAGACACGAGACGGAAGCAGTTATCCAAAAAAATTTCAAAATAGGAAATCCTCAACTTTTCATAAGTCACCACAAAACATTGGTTAAGAGACTTTTCATGTTCAAGGAAAATGAGTTAAAATAATTTAATTTATAAGACATTCGTCCCTGGGGTACATGTTGGTCGCTTGGTTTTTTTTTTTATTATGCGAGTGTACCAGAAGTAATACAGCCGCTCAATTCAAACCGATCAACTTCAACCCCAAGCACTAAAATAAGCAAATATGTACACAATGAACATATATCACTGAAATTTAAGAAGATCAGTCACTTACTCAGTCACATATAGAAGTTTACAATGATTGGATGATAATATGAGGGTGGGGTTCCTCTTCTGAAGATGGGACACTTTATGCCTTCCACAAGAAAAGACTTTAAAAGTATAAGTACAAATTGGATAAAAGGAAAAACACACAATCAGTCATTGAGAGCGACTGCAAGAATGCATCTCTTAAAGAACTACTTGATATTGGATAGAAATCAAATCCAATGTATGAACATAGACTTGGATTACAACTAAAGATTATGGCTAAGGATTTCTACTACTTGATTACTGCTAATCCTAAGATAGGTTGAAATGAAAGATAAATTGATACATTGTTCTATTGAATTGTTTTGATTTGAAATTTTTTGGATTCATTTTCTCCATTGCATTCCTCTGCTATTTATAGAGTTTCATTGTAGTTTATTCTTTTGGATCATTCTTTCATTACTGTAACGATTATGACAGTCGAAAAGCCTTTTTAGATCATTCTCTTGTTCATATCCTTCATTTGTTACGTTTTCCTTTTGTAATTATTCATCTTCTGTTGGTTAGGTTCTTTGTCTCTCGATCGCCTTCCATTTCTGGATGCTTGACCACATTTCAGCCTCTCGGCCGCAATCTGTTTCCGAACGCTCAACTATGCTTCAGACGTGTTTAGCTTCAATACGCTTCTTAGTTGCTCGTTCCACTTTCGTACTCCTCTCGGCCACTCGTTCTGCTTCCGTATGCTTCTTGGCTAGTTGTTCTACTTCCGTATGCCTCTCCAACACTTGGTCTGCTTTTGGACACCTTTCAGCCACTTGGTCTGCTTTTGGACACCTCTCGGTTGCTCGGTCTTCTTTTGGACATCTTTGGCCGCTTTCTAGATGCCTCTTAGCCACTTGGTTTGCTTTTGAATACCTCTCGACTACTTCCTGTCTCATCATCCTCTCAGTTGTGATTCCATAAAAAGCACTCCGAGTATCCTTACAGATCTTTAGCATGTTTATATATATATATATATATATATATATATATATATATATATATATATATCTTTCCCTTTCTATAATATATGTCATTTCTAATTGAGTTTCTTAAGAACGGTGAAAAAATAGGGTATGTACAACATTGCCCCCATATTGCTTTGCATTTGGTTAAAGATGAAAGCGATGTTGATTTGTTGTTTAGCGTAACAATTGTGACTATTCGGTTAGGCAAAAACATCATTTTCAGCCATCTTGGTTGAACTTGGCTATCTATATCGAAAAAATATCAAATTTGACCATCTTGGTCGAACTTGGCCATCTTGGTAAAAAAGCAGCAAATTCGGCAATCTTAGTTGAACTTGAGCGTCTTGGTTGAAAAACAACAAATACGGTCATCTTAGTCAAATTTGACAATCTTGATTGGAAAACATCAAAATCAATTGACTTGCCTGAACTTAGCCACCTTAGTTGAAAAAATAGCAAAATCAGTTGTCTTGGTCAAATTTAACCATCTTGATTGAGAAACGGTAAATTCGGCCGTCTTGGTTGAACTCGATCATCTTGGTCGAACTTGGCCATCTTGATTGAGAGATAATAAATTCGCCTGGCTTAGTCGAACTGTGTCATCTCGATCGAGAAACGACAAATTCGGTCATTTAGGTAAAACTCAAGCATCCTGATTTTAAAAAAAAAATGGCAAAGTCAACGTGACAATGGAGACTATAGGTCAATCCATTCTAAATACTGCTTATGGTTTACCGATGCATTAATACGACCGAGAACTTGGTCTGCTACTTCTTGAACCATTTAAATAATTTGGTCACGATTCAAATGACGAGATTCAACTATTAGAGGTTGTTCAGGGTCTACGTGGTTTTTTGTTCCATAATATGGTGGATTCCCAAGGAAGAGCTACCCCCAAGTATACCCTAGTTTCCTTTTTCAGGAACAAGATTCATGATCTCCCATTTTGGTCACCTAAATTTAGTAAAAATGGGGGGAAGATTCCGCACTTCCTATACTGGAAGAAGTGTATTATGTTGTAGAAGAGGTGCCAGTAGTGTCAGTTGTAATGTTGCCGCCACAAGTTGTACTAGTGGTCCAGTGCCAGATTTTCAACATAACTAGTTTTGACCTGTTGCTAAGGCACCATAGGTGTACTTTCGGCAAAGAGAGTCATCATCTGATTCATGTTTTCTACATTTGTAACGCCCTGAAAATCGGAGGTCGAGCATAGACTTAACTCCCGAGTTCCAACGCATCACTTATGCAACATAAATAATAATGATTAAATGTTGTCTGTATTAGTGCCTTAAACATGAATGAGATTAGACCAAAACAGCATATCATATTCCAGAGGCATTTAAAGTACACTAGCGGAAGACTGTGATATGTATATAAACTGTGCAAAAGTAATAACAAGCCCTCAGAGTATGAATGTCACTAGGTTAAATAATTACAAGTTTAATTTAAAATATACAAAATCAGATTGTGTAATGTTCTCTATCCAAAACCCTATAGCCCCATCAGCGCAACTCCAGGTCTACATAGACCCGCCAGAGAGTTGCGAACTCCTCGTCATCGTAATAGTCCAGCTCTGCCTCATAAGCATCGTCATCACCTACAGTTAAGACAGAGTCTGGTTGTGTTTAAAACACCGTCTCAGAACATAGGAGTGGGTGATCAACTCAGTGGAGCTATAAGGCAAAGGTTAACATGTTATCAATTCAATCAAGTAGTAATGATAAAGCAATACAATTAAACATCCCTAAGTACTCTGGTTAATGTAAAAAATGATATGTATTAATAATACATGCCCTCGCCTGCACTCCCTCTACGATCTTCCTCTTATGGTTGCGGCATGCACCCCTTCCTCTGTGTTAAACACCAACGCTAAAGGCACATGCAATGCGGTGTATGAGTGTGATTACCAAGTTCTTATTAGACCTTTTCATACAACAGGATTGGGAAGTTAAGGTACCTCCCTTATATCATTTTCCAAATAATGATCCATTCTAAGGTCGTCAGTCCTAGCTAGTCTCATACGATGTTGCGGTTCCAGGTCGCTACAAAGGGCTTATCACCTTAATGCAGGCCTAGCTTATACTCTAGTTGCTACGAAAAGGCTCGTCGCCTCAGTGCAGTCTCAGAGTATGCTCGAGGTCACTACGAATGGCTCCTCACCTAGTCGTAAGCTGACAGCTCGAATACAGTGTCCCATATACCACCATATTCGACTCATGAGTTTAGGTTGCTCAATGGTCACTACGGGGAGGCTCGTCACCCCAGCATAGGCCGACAGCATGACCACGGTGTCCCATACACCACCATGTCTGGCTCATGAATCTTATCGGATCGAGGTACCAAGGTTAAATGGGTTTGGCACTGGTAAGTTGGTACTTTAGATTCAAACAGTAGCGTCCATACATGGTGAACATACATCGGGCCAATCGGGTTACTTGACAAGCTCAACTAGTACGAGCATACGTCGACTTAATCGACATGAAATGCATAAGCATTCCGCGTGGCCTAACCACTGCCGTCAAATGACGTACTACTCGGATTCATCAAACGTATCCGTCGTGGCTAAATCAATTCGACCACCGATCGTAAACCGTTACCGATTGCCTAGGCTACATTGTAGCCCTAATCACACTTCAAACATTAACATTCATGTGTAACTACCAAAGCCAGCATGTGACAACCAAATTTGAATATAAATCTTATCTGAGCATTTCAACATAACACATACTACACATGTTACAATACATAGGCAATTCATCCATCAATTACATAGTAATAAGGTAGGTTACATAAAGAAACTGTAACCATGGATAAGGGGATTGAGAATCCCATCTCAATACCCTCATTACATACATTTAAACTAGCATTTTCTCATTCAGGCATTTTACCAAACACTTAGTCTACACATATTACATACATGTAATAAATCAGTTAAAACACATGTTATAGCAAATCCTCCTACATAGGAGTTTCCATACGCACAACGATCATGTATTAGCAATCAATACTCATAGCAAGTACAAATCATAATTCCATATTCATTCAAACATTTTAACAAACACTTAGAATGCGTTCGAAATAGCCTAACCTACATATATGTGTAATATGATGAAACATCCTAACTACACACATGTGATAGCACTCAAGTCAGTCATAAATCATTAACTGACATTGAAAGCCTTGAAAACTATAACCTAAACGTTTGTAGTCCACTCTTACGCCGGTAGACACGTAACGAACTCAGTTCGTATGCCAAGTCTTTATCTACGGCACTACAATAACCTATATCATGGAATAGGTTAACTACTTCAACATTTCCTCTACTTGTATCCCTAAAGCAGATTAGGGTTAGGATTTCTTACCTACAAACGGAGTCGGAATCGCCGGAATAGCGATACGATAGCGGTGATACGATACGTAGAGCGGCAAGGAAGAATCTCTACAGCAAACACTAGCTTTCCCTCACACTTTCTCTCTCTTTCTTTCTCTTTCTTTTTCTCTTCTCTTACCTAGGATTAGAAATTCGTATGTGAAGGGTGAGAGAGGGTTTTAGGCCTTTATATAAGCTCAGAACTTATGGGAATGGCCCCAGGGCCATGGTATACTTAGGTTATAGCCAAAGACTGGTCGTTTCAGTCTAACGGAGCTATTCTGGAGGCCCCTTTTCTACATGCGGTTGAACTTAAGCTCCCTAATATTGGATCTAGGTCAGGCTAAGTTTTCAGTCCGATCGGATTTGTGGATCGACAGTGGCGGACCAGTTTCAGTTCAACGGTCACCGGTGCTCAATCAGTGTAAGACCCGTGTCCTAATCCGTACCATTTCATTAGCTTTCGCGGTCCTTCCGGTCAAATTCCGGCAACCTTCGCACCGTATTCGGTGTTTGCGCACGATCCTAGGCCAAGTCCCGCGCACCGACGTCGGCTTGATCCGAAAGTTGTATCATAGCGACCGCGTCGTCGCCGCGGTTCCAACGCCGTGACTTGCGCACCGAACCGATACCCAGGTAAGAAGATGCCGATCAGCGTTTATTCCGAAGAAACACCGCGCGTTGCGGATTTCGAGGGAATCTCTACACAATAAGTCCCATCAATCATCATTAAATGCAACCTTATCTCAAGTACAACAACCCATACCTCTTTCTTCACAAAGTCAATTCTCTCTCTCTTCACCCATCCCTCCTTTACTCACTTTTCAAACAAACCCATGCCCCATTAATTACACCCATCACTCCATCACCTCATATCACTCCCATCCTCTCATTTTCTCTCTCATTTTCTCATATCTCTCCAAGCAACCCCAAGCCCCAAACGTCCAAGCCTCCTCTCCCTCTCAAGTGTGGTCCACCTTCCATCATCCATCTACACCCTCCCATCTCTCATCCTCACCATCAAGAGTCCATCATCCTCCATCAAAGTTGAAGCTGAGGGGCATTGGAGTCTAAGAGACCAAGAAGAAGAAAGATAAGGTGGGTGAATTGCCATTATTTTAAATTTTAGGGCCCACTTGTTGGTGGGACCCATTTGGATGTATGTGATTTATTCAAGAGGGCCCATAGTGGCGGGGTTCCTCTATCTCACCGTATATCTCTCTTTCTATCTCTCTCTCTCTTCCTTTGTGATGGTGTGGATCCCACCAATATGTGTTACATCTACCCGTCCATTTACATTAGACGGTGCGGCCCATCTTATTGTAGGTGATGATCCACACCATCCACCGTTTAGGTGGGCCAAATGCTTTATATATGTAAATATATGTTATATTTTATATAATATATATAATATATATAACATAATATGTATTATATATATAATATAATATAATATATATATATATATATATATATTATGTATAAGTATTGGTGGGCCACATCTTCGTGGGACCCACCACATTAATGTATTCATGCATGCCGTCCAGCGTCCCTGGACGCTGGACGCTGGCGAACGGTGAAGTGTAAACTGACGTGGGCTGTGCTAACGGGCTAGCCAAGAGGAGTGGTGGCCACTCATACAGGCCCCACCTTGATGTATGTATGTGATCCACACCGTCCAATCTATTCTCCAGTCTTCTTTAGGCGTTGAGCCAAAATTTTAAGGCGATCTGATCATCAGGTGGGCCATACCATCTAAAACCATGTGAAGACATGCCAGATCATAAAAAAAGTACTCGGTGGGACTCACCTGAAGTTTGGATGCAGGTGAAACTAGTTCTGGACGGGTAGAACAGTGGGATACACATAATGGGCGGGCTGGATTGTGAATCACATCTCGGTGGGCCCCAAAACAACAACAAAAAACAAAAAAAAAATAAAATTTAAAAGCAGCAGCGCTGCTGCTGCTGAGTGACGGGCGGACGGACGCTGGGGCCTCACGGCTCCAGCTGTGGGCCCCCATGGTGATGAACTTCGATCATCAACACCGAGCATTTGATGGGTCCCCACGGTTCATCCGTCCACGCCAAAAGTCAGCTGTATATGGAACTCTGGTGGGCCACATCATTTGAAATCATGTGAAGACATGTCTAAAACATATAAAATCGTTGGTGGGGCCTACCTGAGTTTTGGATGCAAATGAAACTTGACTTGGACCATTAAAATTTTGGGACACACGCAATGAATGGGCTGGATTGTGAATCACATCTTGGTGGGCCCCAAAACAAAAAAAAATATATAATAATAAATTTTTTTTAAAAGGGCAGCAGCAGCGTGACAAGCGGACGGTTTCGCTGGGGGTCACGGCCCCAGCTGTGGGCCCCACCTTGATGCATATCTCCCATCCAAACCGTACATTTGATGGGTCCCCACATTTTATTCGTCCATGCCAAAATTCAGCTGTATATGGAACTCTGGTGGGCCACATCATTTAAAATCATGTGAAGACATGCCTAAAACATATGAAATCACTTGGTGGGGCCTACCTGAGTTTTGGATGTCACTGAAACTTGGTATGGACCGTCCGTCAGGTGGGACTCACACAATGATTGGGCTGGATTTGTGAAACACATTTCAGTGGGCCCCACATCCGCCCCAAGGTCCAATGACCTTATAACAGGTTGGACGCCAAATATCGCCACGGTGGGCTCCCTGCCTACGTGAACCCATCCACGGGTTAGGATGGAAATAAACATCATCGGTGGGCCTTTGGTCCACACCACCCTATCAACGGGGTGTGTGGAAAATAAATAATACAGTGGGCCCTATCCAGGCCCACGTGACTTTATGAATAGATTGGATGAAAATAAATATTATGTTGGGCCTTAAGTTGGGTGGAAAATAAACGTTATATTGGGCCTTAAGCTGGGTAGAAAATGAGCATTTTGGTGGGCCCCACTTAGGTAAGTATTGTAAACCGCACCCTCTATTAGTGTGGGCTCCATCATGATGTATGTGTTTCATCCAACTGTCCAACTGTTTTGAAGATAATTTAAGGCCCATTTTATGAGGCCCATTGGGATGTATGCAGGCCCATGTGACTAGGACCATGTGGATGCATTTGTGGCCCGTCATTGAGGCCTACCTTGATATGTATATATGAGACCTATGTATGGGGCCCATTTGATGTGCTGGAGGCCCATAGGTCAAGGCCCAATAGGACATACATAAGGCCCACTGATAGGCCCATGCTTGCAGTGTAATTTCGCCATGGTATATGTGTTGATTTTGTAACGGGCCACGCCTTGGGAGTAATGCTGGTTTGACGTCCACATTGATAATGTTGGTTAAATGTCCGCATTATAGTTCTCCCTAAGGCCCACTGATAGGCCCAAACTTGTGGTAAGTAGGCCGTCTAGGCCCATCTCCATTATACCTAGAACCCATCTCTTATTACATGTTTAGTATAGATGCATGATTCATGATCATTCGCACCATATGTATGCCTGATGTGAGGAGTGACCGATCATAGCATATACCTTTGGATAGACTATTTATGGGCTCCCTGATAGGTGGAGTTGCCTCATATAAGTGCATGATATATACAGGACTGTTGCATGACTGATAGTGTGACTCATGCACTTGCATTTGAGTGATTGTAGTTACTGTATGCCCTAGCGACATCAGGGCCATAGCCTCCATAGACACATCGTGGATGGCTGAGTTGGATACCGGAAATATTTGATTCTAGCATACGGGCGCCATAGACGTCCCTGGGTGAAAATCCCTAAACCCGATGGTACCAGAGGATGACTCCAATGTTGAGACCGAGTGGATATATGAGCGCACGAGGGCTGAATACCAGGAGGCCGCGTCTCCCACTGTGTCGTGGTCGGTTGGAAAGGAGTGTGGCCTTACTCGCCCGAGGGTAGGGGGCAATACTAGGCTGAGTTTGACCAGCTCGTGAATGGGTCCGCTATCGACGTGCCGGATAGGTATTGGCAGACTATTGATCAGGCGGATAGTGAGGTTTTTTACGCTTACTTGGACTGTGCGGCTAGGAGAGCGACAGTGCCATTTGGAGTGTATTGGACCCCGGTGATTATCCTGAATGAGAACTGTACTGATACATGTTGAGGATTGGCATGCTTGAGTTGCATTTCACATCGCATGGCCGTGTTTTGGCCGATGGCATTCATATCTTGCACCGCATAGCCTTGGTACGGCTGATTGCATTCATGTGCTCATTACCATGTTTCCACATCACTCTGACCTTACATTTTGAGTACGTTTATATTGCGCACACACTTACACCACCCTCTAAGCTTTCCATAAGCTTATGCACGATTGATGCGTGCAGGTGACGCCAGGACGCAGTCGCAGCCATAGTCTCGCTGTAGTTGGAGCGTGCAGCTGAGCTTCTGGAGTTTGCTTCTTTTGTTACATTGTATTTTCCCTTTTGTCGCATTGTACTAAAAAGTTTTTGATCATAGTGGATTTTGTGGTGGTGTTCTTGTGGTTATTGTTTGTGGGTTATGCTTTTGTTATGCTCATTATGAATCGACGATGACTTGAAATCCTCCTTGTAGTATTCCAGGATCTAACCTGGTGAATGGGTGCCGGATCCGAAAATGGGGTTCTACTGCTGTCGGCACGGATTCGGCGATCGGGAATTTTGTGAGCCCGGTTTCGAGTTCGGGGCGTGACGTTGGTATTAGAGCATAACTTGCGAATAACCAAGAACAACATTACATGTCCTGCTATGAATGATTAAGTCCTAAGTTCGGATAGCCTAGCGATCTTTTATTACAGACCCTTAACGTGCGTGCCTTCGCGAGCCTTTAAGTTGATAGGCACCTTCGCTCTTTCCTGTAGGACATGGCGCGCAGGAGAGTGACTCGATCGACTCCCGCACCACCATCGGATACTTCAGCTCCACCACCTGCGGCTCCCGCACTACCACCTACGACCCCTGCTCCACCACCAGAGATTCCTACTGCCCAGCCTGAGGATGTCGCTCCTCTACCAGAGATTCATACCGCCCATCCTGAGGATGCTACACCTCCACCAGAGACCGGTGCGGATCCGACCGTATCCGTGAGTGCTTCTCAGTTGCAGCAGATGCTGCAGGCTGTGACGGCCGCACTTCAGGGGCAGAGCAGACACCCGGTTGTTTCACCGGCCCAGGCAGAGCAGGAGCGCGCGAGTGCCCTACTTCGAGAGTTCCGACAGTTTGACCCTCCGCGATTCCAGGGCGAGCCAGATCCGACAGCAGCTGAGAGGTGGCGCTCTGATGTGGAGAAGATCTTCGATACCATGTCATGCACGACCGAGCAGCGAGTTCGGTTAGCAGTGTTTCTTTTTCAGGGCGAGGCCGAGCACTGGTGGACCTCGGTTACCCGCGTCGCAGGACCTGACTACATCTGGACATGGGATGATTTTGTAGACCGATTCGAGGAGCAGTACTTCCCTGACCATATTCGACGTCAGAGAGCACTAGAGTTCGAGACTTTGGTGCAGGGAGATATGACCGTGGCACAGTACGCGGCTCGTTTCGTGGCGCTGTCGAGGTTTGCGCCATATATGATTGATGATGAGGGGCGGAAGGCCCGCCGTTTCGAGAGCGGCTTACGTTACGGTCTTCGAGGCCGTGTGATTGGGCACGAGCTTCCGACCTTTCAGGCTGTAGTGCGGAGGGCTCAGATCTATGAGACGGAGTGGGCCGGCGCGCAGGCCGATAGAGATCAGAGGAGGGGTCAGAAGAGGCAGACCCCTTCCAGCAGCTCCCAGCAGCAGCGACGACCACAGAGGTATAGGAGCCACCCACCTGCTAGAGCACCAGCAGCCCCAGCAGCACCTCCAGCGCCACCCCAGCAGCCGTTTGCAGGGACTTGTTTTGGATGCGGTGGGACAGGGCACCGCCTGTCTGAGTGCCCTCGCCCTCATCTGCAGCAGTCGAGAGGATCACAGCAGCCTCACTTACATCCGCCGAGAGCACCACAAAGAAACCTCCAAAGACAAAGATACCTCAGAGCAAGATCTCCAAAGACAGAATGACCCCATCAGCAGCGACCACAGCCACCTCAGCCACCGAGGCCCCAGCAGCAGCAGAGGCAGCAGTATAGGCCGCCGCAGAGGCAGCAGCAGCACCAGGGACCACAGAGGGGACAGGCACCTCCCCAGCCAGCTCAGGCTAGGTTCTACGCGGCTCAGCAGGACCCGCAGTCATCCGGAGGAGTCGTCGAGGGTATACTTCCCGTCTCTTCATGCATCGCTCGAGTATTATTTGATTCTGGCGCTTCTCACTCATTCATGTCCGAGGGTTTCTGCCGATCGACTGGATTGCCGACAGAGTCTACTAGTGAGGGATTGATCGTATCGACGCCCTTGGGGAGGACCACAGTATTGGGCCGTTTCTGTCCATCTTGCCCGGTTCTTGTCGGTGATATCTTTTTGCCTGCTGACTTGTTTGTGCTGCCGATGACAGATTTCGACGTTATCTTGGGCATGGATTGGCTTGCCGAGTACCACGCTATCTTAGACTGTTCTGCGAGGACAGTCACATTCTGCATGCCAGGCTTGCCGCAGTTCCAGTTCATCGCCGAGCCTAGAGGAGAGCCGTTGTCTTGCTTGATGTCCTGTGCAGTCGAGGAGCCTATGGCCATTTGTATTGATCGGTTGCCGGTTGTCTGCGACTTCCCCGACGTGTTCCAGGAGATTCCAGGATTGCCTCCTCGCCGTCATATCGAGTTCCAGATCGATCTTGTGCCCGCTACCGCGCCTATCTCGAAGGCTCTGTACCGTATGGCACCGATGGAGTTGCGTGAGCTGAAGCGATAGTTGGACGAGTTGCATGAGTTGGGATTCATTCGTTCGACTAGTTCTCCGTGGGGAGTGCCGATACTCTTCATCAGGAAGAAGGATGGCTCGTTGAGGCTCTCTGTGGATTACTGCGAGCTTAACCGAGTCACGATCAAGAACAAGTAGCTACTCCTGAGGATATATGATTTGTTTGATCAGCTACAGGGTGCATAGTTCTTTTGATTGACCTGCGTTCTGGTTATCATCATATTTGAGTCCGAGAGGAGGACATCCCGAAAATGGCTTTCAGGACGCGTTATGGTCATTTTGAGTTTCAGGTCATGTCCTTTGGACTAACCAATGCACCCGCGGTCTTCATGCAATTGATGAAAGAGGTCTTCCGTCCATATTTCGATCAGTTTGTTGTGGTATTCATCAATGACATTCTGATATATTCAAGGACTCGTGAGGACCACATACAACATCTAGAGATCGCATTGCAGACCCTCCGTGCCCACCAGGTGTATGCGAAGCTAGAGAAGTACAAGTTCTGGTAGGAGGAGGTGAGATTCCTTGGTCACATGGTGATGATGGAGGGTGTCGCAGTGGACCCCTCGAAGTTTGAGGTATTGCGTCAGTGGGGCCAGCCCACGACTACGTCCGAGATCTGCACTTTCCTTGGTTTAGCGGGATATTATCGGCGTTTCATTGAGGGCTTCTCCCGTATTGCGGCCCTGTTGGTTGACCCGCAAGGGCGCAGAGTTTATTTGGAGTGACGCCCGTGCGCGAGCATTTATGGAGTCAAGGACCGTCTCGACGTCCGCTCCTCGTCCTCACTCTTCCCTCCGGGAGTGATGGATTCGTGGTATTTACCGATGCTTCGCGTATTGGATTGGGTGCGTCCCGATGCAAAGACGGTAGACTCGTAGCATTTGCGTCCTTGTCACCAAGGTTCATGAGCCGAACTACCCCACGCACGATTTGGAGTTGGCAGCAGTTGTCTTCGCACCGAAGGTGTGGAGACACTATCTCTATGGGGTTAGGTTCGAGCTCTTCTCCCGACCACAAGAGCTTGAAGTATCTATTTTCTCACTGAGCCGAACATGAGACAGAGACGCTCGATGGCTCCTCAAGGATTATGATTTTGACCTCCAGTACCACCTGTGCAAGGCGAATGTGGTGGCGGATGCCCTTAGCCGTCAGCCACGAGGCCCGGTGGCACATATGATGATTCAGAGTGGAAGATGCTCGAGGATATTGCAGAGTACGACTTTGATTTTGGTCTCAGCCCCTTAAATACAGTGGAGCCTGTCGATTCAACCTCTCTTGTCGCAAGGGTGATCGAGGCTCAGCAGCCATAGATGAGTCGTTGCAGGATTACCGAGCAGATGCGGCATCTGAGAGTCAGGCATTGGCAGATTGGTGCCGATGGTGGACTTCGCTTAGAGGCCGATTGTGTGTCCGGATATTCCCGAGTTGCGCAGAGATCTTATGATCGAGGCACATCGATCGCGGTTTTCCATCCATCCCGGCTCGACGAAGATGTACCGTGATATGAGGAGGCGGTACTTCTGGCGGATGAAGCGCCCGATTGCTAGTTTTGTGGCCGAGTGTGACACATGCCGCGTGTCAAGGCCGATCATCGGAGACCCCTTATTACAGCCGCTGAGCGTCCCGATGTGGAAGTGGGAGCACGAGTCGACTGATTTTATTATGGGTTTGCCGAGGACTCGGCGCGGTCATGACGCCATCCGGGTTGTCGTAGATCATCCGACGAAGTCGGCACATTTTCTTGCGATTCGTGCGACTTGGCCCTTCTGGACCGGCTTGCGAGGTTGTTCATTGAGGAGATTGTGAGACCGCACGGCGTTCCAGTCTCGATCATTTCGACCGAGACCCGAGGTTCACGCCTCAGTTTTGAGATTTCAGAGAGCTATGGGCACCGATTTGCAGCTCAAGTTCAGCGTATCATCCGCAGACCGATGGCCGACCGAAAGGGTCAACCAGATCCTCGAGGATATGCTTCGGCCCGCGTGATTGACTTCGTGGTAGCTGGATGAGCATCCGCGATTGGCGAGTTCGCATACAACAACAATTATCAGCGACCATTGGCATGGCTCCTTTTGAGGCATTATATGGCGAACGCCGTGCAGATCTCCGAGTTGTTGGACCGAGGTTGGAGAGCGGCGTCTCCTAGGTCCCGAGCTTGTGCAGAGACGTCCGAGGTTATTGATATTATCAGCAGAGGATGCGCACAGCTCAGGCAGAAGAGTGTTGCCGATCGCCGGCCGTCCCTTAGAGTTTGATGTAGGGGACCATGTGTATCTCAAGGTCTCGCCATGAAGGGCGTAGTTAGATTTGGAGCTAAGGGCAAGCTTGCCCCGAGATTCATAGAACCTTTCGAGATCACCGAGCGCATTGGCCGTGGCCTATCGGCTTGCCTTACCATCTCGGTTGTCTAACGTCCACAACGTTTTTCATATCTCTATGTTGAGGAAGTGTGGGTCGAACATCATTCCTTATCAACTGGCGCCGTTGGAGGTTCGTGAGGACGCTTCTTACATCGAGCGGCCAGATCCTTGATCGGAAGGAGCAGGTCCTCCGAACCAAGGTCATTCCCTTGGTGAAGGTTCAGTGGGGCCACCATTCTGTGGATGAGGCATCTTGGGAGCGCGAGGCTGAGATTCGAGAGCGCTATCCTCATCTTTTTGATGATTGATTGTATATTGTATGTTGAATGTTGTCTCTAATATTTATTCGATGATGCCTTGTTTCCCCTTTATTATGAGTTATGATTCCTTGCTTTGATTGTGTAAATTTCGAGGATGAAATTTTTATTTGGTGGAGAGAGCTGTAAGACCCGTGTCCTAATCCGTACCATTTCATTAGCTTTCGCGGTCCTTCCGGTCAAATTCCGGCAACCTTCGCACCGTATTCGGTGTTTGCGCACGATCCTAGGCCAGGTCCCGCGCACCGACGTCGGCTTGATCCGAAAGTTGTATCATAGCGACTGCGCTGTCGCTGCGGTTCCAACGTCGCGACTCGCGCACCGAACCGATACTCGTGTCAGAAGATGCCGATCAGCCCCCATTCCGAAGAAACACTGCTCTTTTCTGATTTCGAGGGAATCTCTACACAATAAGTCCCATCAATCATCATTAAATGCAACCTTATCTCAAGTACAACAACCCATACCTCTTTCTTCACAAAGTCAATTCTCTCTCTCTTCACCCATCCCTCCTTTACTCACTTTTCAAACAAACCCATGCCCCATTAATTACACCCATCACTCCATCACCTCATATCACTCCCATCCTCTCATTTTCTCTCTCATTTTCTCATATCTCCAAGCAACCCCAAGCCCCAAACGTCCAAGCCTCCTCTCCCTCTCAAGTGTGGTCCACCTTCCATCATCCATCTACACCCTCCCATCTCTCATCCTCACCATCAAGAGTCCATCATCCTCCATCAAAGTTGAAGCTGAGGGGCATTGGAGTCTAAGAGACCAAGAAGAAGAAAGATAAGGTGGGTGAATTACCATTATTTTAAATTTTAGGGCCCACTTGTTGGTGGGACCCATTTGGATGTATGTGATTTATTCAAGAGGGCCCATAGTGGCGGGGTTCCTCTATCTCACCGTATATCTCTCTTTCTATCTCTCTCTCTCTTCCTTTGTGATGGTGTGGATCCCACCAATATGTGTTACATCTACCCGTCCATTTACATTAGACGGTGCGGCCCATCTTATTGTAGGTGATGATCCACACCATCCACCGTTTAGGTGGGCCAAATGCTTTATATATGTAAATATATGTTATATTTTATATAATATATATAATATATATAACATAATATGTATTATATATATAATATAATATAATATATATATATATATTATGTATAAGTATTGGTGGGCCACATCTTCGTGGGACCCACCACATTAATGTATTCATGCTGTGCTCACGGGCTAGCCAAGAGGAGTGGTGGCCACTCATACAGGCCCCACCTTGATGTATGTATGTGATCCACACCGTCCAATCTATTCTCCAGTTATTTTAGGCGCTGAGCCAAAATTTTAAGGCGATCTGAACTCAGTGGGCCATACCATCTAAAACCATGTGAAGACATGCCGATCATAAAAAAGTACTGTGGGACTCACCAAGTTTGATGCGTGTGAAACTCACATAATGGGCGGGCTGGATTGTGAATCACATCTCTGTGGGCCCCAAAACAACAAAAAAAAAAAAAAAAAAATTTAAAGCAGCAGCGCTGCTGCTGCTGAGTGACGGGCGGACGGACGCTGGGGCCTCACGGCTCCAGCTGTGGGCCCCCATGGTGATGAACTTCGATCATCAACACCGAGCATTTGATGGGTCCCCACGGTTCATCCGTCCACGCCAAAAGTCAGCTGTATATGGAACTCTGGGCCACATCATTTGAAATCATGTGAAGACATGTCTAAAACACATAAAATCGTTGGTGGGGCCTACCTGAGTTTTGGATGCAAATGAAACTTGACTTGGACCATTAAAATTTTGGGACACACGCAATGAATGGGCTGGATTGTGAATCACATCTTGGTGGGCCCCAAAACAAAAAAAAAAATATATAATAATAAATTTTTTAAAAGGGCAGCAGCGCTGCCGCTGACGGACGGACATGCTGGGGCTCACGGCCCCAGCTGTGGGCCCCACCTTGATGCATATCTCCCATCCAAACCGTACATTTGATGGGTCCCCACATTTTATCCGTCCATGCCAAAATTCAGCTGTATATGGAACTCTGGTGGGCCACATCATTTAAAATCATGTGAAGACATGCCTAAAACATATGAAATCACTTGGTGGGGCCTACCTGAGTTTTGGATGTCACTGAAACTTGGTATGGACCGTCCGTCAGGTGGGACTCACACAATGATTGGGCTGGATTTGTGAAACACATTTCGGTGGGCCCCACATCCACCCCAAGGTCCAATGACCTTATAACAGGTTGGACGCCAAATATCGCCACGGTGGGCTCCCTGCCTACCATCCACGGGTTAGGATGGAAATAAACATCATCGCCTTTGGTCCACACCACCCTATCAACGGGTGTGTGGAAAATAAATAATAAGTGGGCCCTATCCAGCCCACGTGACTTTATGAATAGATTGATGAAAATAAATATTATGTTGGGCCTTAAGTTGGGTGGAAAATAAACGTTATATCGGGTCTTAAGCTGGGTAGAAAATGAGCATTTTGGTAGCCCACTTATGTAAGTATTGTAAACCGCACCTCTATTAGTGTGGGCTCCATCATGATGTATGTGTTTCATCCAACTGCCCAACTGTTGAAGATAATTTAAGGCCCATTTTATGAGGCCCATTGGGATGTATGCAGCCCATGTGACTAGACCATGTGGATGCATTTCAGGGCCCGTCATCGAGGCCTACCTTGATATGTATATATGAGACCTATGTATGGGGCCCATTTGATGTGCCGGAGGCCCATAGGTCAAGGCCCAATAGGACATACATAAGGCCCACTGATAGGCCCATATAGTGTAATTCCGCCATGGTATATGTGTTGATTTTGTAACGGCCACGCCGGGAGTAATGTCGGTTTGACGTCCACATTGATAATGTTGGTTAAATGTCCGCATTATAGTTCTCCCTAAGGCCCACTGATAGGCCCAAACTTGTGGTAAGTAGGCCGTTTAGGCCCATCTCCATTATACCTAGAACCCATCTCTTATTACATGTTTAGTATAGATGCATGATTCATGATCATTCGCACCATATGTATGCCTGATGTGAGGAGTGACCGATCATAGCATATACCTTTGGATAGACTATTTATGGGCTCCCTGATAGGTGGAGTTGCCTCATATAAGTGCATGATATATACAGGACTGTTGCATGACTGATAGTGTGACTCATGCACTTGCATTTGAGTGATTGTAGTTACTGTATGCCCTAGCGACATCAGGGCCATAGCCTCCATAGACACATCGTGGATGGTTGAGTTGGATACCGGAAATATTTGATTCTAGCATACGGGCGCCATAGACGTCCCTGGGTGAAAATCCCTAAACCCGATGGTACCAGAGGATGACTCCAATGTTGAGACCGAGTGGATATATGAGCGCACGAGGGCTGAATACCAGGAGGCCGCGTCTCCCACTGTGTCGTGGTCGGTTGGAAAGGAGTGTGGCCTTACTCGCCCGAGGGTAGGGGCAATACTAGGCTGAGTTTGACCAGCTCGTGAATGGGTCCGCTATCGACGTGCCGGATAGGTATTGGCAGACTATTGATCAGGCGGATAGTGAGGTTTTTTACGCTTACTTGGACTGTGCGGCTAGGAGAGCGACAGTGCCATTTGGAGTGTATTGGACCCCGGTGATTATCCTGAATGAGAACTGTACTGATACATGTTGAGGATTGGCATGCTTGAGTTGCATTTCACATCGCATGGCCGTGTTTTGGCCGATGGCATTCATATCTTGCACCGCATAGCCTTGGTACGGCTGATTGCATTCATGTGCTCATTACCATGTTTCCACATCACTCTGACCTTGCATTTTGAGTACGTTTATATTGCGCACACACTTACACCACCCTCTAAGCTTTCCATAAGCTTATGCACGATTGATGCGTGCAGGTGACGCCAGGACGCAGTCGCAGCCATAGTCTCGCTGTAGTTGGAGCGTGCAGCTGAGCTTCTGGAGTTTGCTTCTTTTGTTACATTGTATTTTCCCTTTTTTGTCGCATTGTACTAAAAAGTTTTTGATCATAGTGGATTTTGTGGTGGTGTTCTTGTGGTTATTGTTTGTGGGTTATGCTTTTGTTATGCTCATTATGAATCAGACTGATGACTTGAAATCCTCCTTGTAGTATTCCAGGATCGGAACCTGGTGAATGGGTGCCGGGATCCGAAAATGGGGTTCTACGGAGGCTGTCGGCGCCGGATTCGGCGATCGGGAATTTTGTGAGCCCGGTTTCCGAGTTCGGGGCGTGACATCAGGGTCACAAGTACACTGACCTGTGTTGGAAATTTTTCCTGATCCAAGGGTATAATTGGGTCAGAATCTGACGGTCTGAATCCTTAGATTTGGCCTGCAAGTGAACGACTCAATTCACTTAAGTTTTAGTTCATTTCTTAGATATTTGTGTTTCTCACACACTTCGCTCCAGGCTCAAGTTATGCGTTTCTGGATACCTTTAGGATTTGATTTCCAAGATAATTGTCAAGTCCAGTAATGCGGTCATAACCATATAGTTTTGGGGCAATTAGACTTTCGACGTGCGGTCCAGGTCCGATACGAAGTTTCGATGCGCTCCCAAGAGCAACTGGGTTTTGAGATGGATCCTAAGCTTTTAGGTAATGTAGCGTCAGCGATCCTGCAGATTTTTAGTCATACAGATCGTATTTAAAGTGATTAGTGCTAATTTCACAGATAACCTAATTTAGCCCTAGTTAATTCTCACTTAATTTCTAAAGGATTTAGTCCTTAGTGATTTTTGCCTTAGGTGGTGCTTGGGTCTTTATACGGATTTTTTCGAGACATTACAACATTATTGGCCATCCATCTGCCTAAAGCTTCAACATAAACTCGTGACTGTTTAACGATATGTTAAATTCCTCTTTTCATATCGAGCATTTCGGCTGACAAAATCTCAAGAGGCTCAACCTGAGATGAGGATGCCCTATCTATGTTTAATGAAAAGGGCACTGAATTCAGTGGCAAACATAATTGCTTAGGTGCTTAATGAACTTATCTTTGACGTGGTAAAAATTGTTGGTCGCTCGGTTTGTTTTTTATTATGCTGCAGTGCTAGAAATGATATAACAGCTCGATTCAAACCGATCGGCTTTGACTCCAAGTGCCAAAATAAGCAGATAGGTCTAATATGAACGTATATGACTGAAATCTTAGAAGATTGGTTGCTTACTCCGCCACTTGTAGAACTTTATAATGGTCAGGTGATAATCGGAAGGTGGGGTTCTTCTTCTGAAGATGGGTTACTTTATGCCTTCCACAAGAAAAGACTTTTAAAGTACCAGTACAAATCGAACAAAAGAAAAAACTCATAATTGGTCACTGAGAGCAACTGCAAGAATGCTTCTCTTGAAAGAACCGCTTGATATTGAATAGAAATAAAATCTAGCGTATGAGCGTAGACTTGGATTACAACTAAAGATTATGGATAAGGATTACCGCTACTTGATTATTGCTACTCTAAAGAGAGGTTGAAATGACAAGATAAATTGATAAATTTTTGTGTTGAGTTGTTTTGATTTAAGATTTTTTGGATTCATTTTCTCTGTTACATTCATATGCTATATATAGAGTTCTATTACAGTTTGTTCTTCTAAATCCTTCTTTCATTACTACAATGGTTACAATAGTCGAAAAGGCTTTCTAGATCATTTTCTTATCTAGATACTTTTTTGTTAGGTTTCTATTTTGTGATTGTTTCTCTTCCATCAATCAAGTTCTGTGTCTCTCGATTGCCTTTTGTTTCTGGACACTCGACTGCATTTCAGCCTCTCGGCCGCAATCTACTTCTAAACACTCAATCGTGCTTCGGCCATGTTCTGCTTCCATACACTTCTCAGGTGGTCGTTCCACTTTTGTACGCTGCTTGACCGCTCGTTGGTGTGCTTTCGTACACCTCTCAACCGCCTTTGAATGCCTCTCGGCCACTTGGTTTGCTTTTGAATAGTTCATAGCTACTCCTATCTCATCATTCATTCTGTCAGCTATGATTTTGGTAAGAAACACTCCAAGTGTCCTTTATTCCATCCATTATTTATCCCACATTCCTACAAAAATACTACCGGATGAATTCCACCAAACCTCTATGGGAAGCCCGAGTCTGCACATGTTTTGTGCGAGGGGGCTCATTGACATGATCAACGGCTTGGATCATTGAACCATGTGCCATAGTAGACAAAACCTGAAGAGAAGGGAACGGAATTTGTATTGCTTGCCATTTTTTTTTCTCTATGATGTTATGCAATATTGGAAAAGAACCATGTTTAATGCACACATTAACATTATGGTCACCGATGGGTTGGGCCCGAGGTTGGCTTGTGTCCTGATTTTGAACCATCAAGGACAAGCCGGCCCTATTGAAAATTTTGATTTTGCCTGTTCCCAACCCGACACATTGACATCCCTATTCAATATTAACACACAAGCAATTGGAAACATTCATAAACAGCCACATGCTACAATATCCTGATAAACAGCCACATGCTACAAGATCCGATGTCCGAGTATGAACATTTAGGGATACAATTATACACACATTTTTAACATCAAGAAACAAGTGAAATCTTTTAACGGCCACTTGTTCAGAAAAAGCATCAATAAATGATTAAAAAAGCGCTGCAAAAGGTTGCCACAACGCCGGGAAAAGATACGCAGAAACGGTGGTAAATGCCTAAGGAAAAGTCATTTAGACACATCAAAGCACCAGTAAACACTACAAGAAAAGAGGGCTTTAAGCCTCAGTTCAAAACTGTGGCTAAAAAGGTTAAAAACTGAGGTAAAAGCCTTTCGCCTCAGTTTTGCCTCAGTTATCCAAACCAAGGTTGTAACACCAGTGGCTAAAAGCTTTAGCCTCAGTTTTAGCAACCGAGGCTAAAATAACTTTTATAGCCTCAGTTCTTCAAGTGAAGCTAAAAGAACCTTTTTAGCTTCAGTTTTCTCGAAATGAAGCTAAATCAAAATTTTACCCTCCATTGTTTCCAACTGAGACTAAATCCAAATTTTAGCCTCAGTTGCCTCCAATTGAAGCTAAATCTATTTTTTAACCTCGGTTCTCAATAACCAAGGCTAAAGCCTTTAGCCACGGGAGTTGTAGTCTCAGTTTAGGTAACTGAGGCAAAACTGAGACTAAAGATGGATTTAGCCTTTGTTGGCATCAACTAAGGCTAGTTTTTTAACCTCATTTTTCTATCAACAAATGATTGAACCTGTACATATTTCACCCATTTAACATTCATCAAGACAATAATCAGCACAATATCAACAAAACAATTAATTTACTAAAACAAACTACAAATGTCTTCCTTTCCTAGCCTTCCACCCACAACATCTTTACACAACAAAATGTAGTAATTTACACAACAAATAATGAAAGAATACTACTACCAGCACCAACATCAACCACCACACGACCATGGAAATCTGTACGGTTCTCAACAACTGCAGCATAATGGGTTCCTGAAACAAGATTGGGTTTAGCATGTCAATGGAAGATGCAGTATATTGACCGTCAGTGCTGACCATAAATCAAAAGCATGCATGCACATGCACCCATGGGTAAAATATATGCATGCAAGTAACGTAATTATATGTTGGAAGAAGAAATCAGGGTATACCTTATAAAGGTCAACTGGCCTCTGAACGCTTGCATTTTTAGGCTCAATCTCAGTTTCCTTGCCTGTTTCTTGTTCAATAAATTTCTGTTCTTCTGACTGAGAAACTGGCAATGGTTCTCTCCCAACAACAGCAACAGACTGTTCAGACTTTGTGGTTTTGACAAGGTCGGGTATAAAAATGAGTGAATCCATCTTGCTCCCAGTCTTGGTGGGGCCTTACCTGGCATGCCTTGCACACTCCTCGTAATTCTTAGGTAACATCTTGCCTGCCTGTTCATTCAGGGCCGATTCTGGGAACGACTCTATCAGTAAACACCAGACCACCTGCCATCATCAGCAAAATCACTGACAAAATCAAGAACATAGAACCAAATATCAAGGCTACAAAGTAGGTGGGGTTCATATATAGTGGGGGATAGCTGGGCCATCAGCAGTTAATCACTGTGAACAATGCCTGGCTAAAAAATCAAGGTCCATCATCAGGTATTTCACAAGAGTGCATTGAATATAACCATTGTTTCATCTAATTTCTTACCATTATCCTTAAAAACATGCTACCCTGCTAGATGAATGGACCAGCCTGGCTTAACAACAGTTCTGTTTTAATGTACCACTTCCATGGTGTCATACCTAAGGAGATTGCTGGATTGACAATAATATATGGAAACAAGGGAAGCCTACAACGGTCAATGAAACAAAGTCCAAAAGAGCTTGATTCAAATATTGGCAATCACATCACTCTGAGCCACTGATGGGAAGTACTGCTCTAAAGAGCTTGTAGCGAATAATTCATGATAATATCTCTATGTAGAAGAATAGAACAAAAGGATAGCCCTCACCTGCTCTGCGAGAAAGTGTGCAGAAACAGAATTCAAAGAATATGAACTCAGCTTATAGTCTCATTGTATAACCTGCAAGCAAATAGGGATATAGTCAAACAAGCTAGTAATGGTTTAACTAGATGCAAGTACCTTTTTTCTCTTTGAAGGATCTTTAGTTCTTGCTGGTTGTATCTCCACTTGTTTTTCTAATAAATCCTTGTTATTCATTAAATTATAAAAATAAAAAAATAAAAATAATAAAAATAAATAAAAGAAGAAGAAGAAGAAGAAGAAGATAAGAAAAAGCAACATGGCATGGGTACTGATAATAATGGAAGTACATTTTAGCTGAAGCGGCCTCTATTTTATCATCAAACTTGCTTTTAACTGAAACAGATCCATTTTCCAATCAAGATCCTGAAAAAGAAATAACATGACAAGACAATCATAATCATTTATATAATATTCAATGGATAGGACCTTTGGTTTTAGATGAATCTGAAACATTGGCAAGCGATATGCCAGTACTTCACCATGGCAAGCCTCCGTTTCACTGCTAGTGTAGCCTTTGTACTATCGATTGCCATCCCAAGTTGAATATCAACACCCTATTTCAGCCAGCAAGAAAAAATAAATGGTGAAAGAGTGCCATGAGTGACTTGTCCATTTACACAACAAAATGTAGTAATTTATTCTGTTTACAAAACATCACACAAATACACATATGCACCCCCTAAGGTCAAAAGCTGGCTACAAAAATGATGTAGATCCATCAATTAGAAAAACTTGCATCCATTGGCAAGAAGTCATGGTCGTCATTGTATTTCTATAATTTAAATGTGGCCCACATTGGCAATTGATGAAAACCTAGGAAAACCACAATGAATAAATAAACCTCACAAAAATCACCATGAAGAGATCAATAAGATGGTAGCAGAAATCATCAGCAAAGAAACAGTATTATGGAAATTAAATGCACCCAAATTTGACTTTCGACAAAGACAAGCAGATATCTTGTCCTTGGCTGAAAAATATAGTCAATCTTACCACATGCATCAATCCAACATGCAACTAACCATATTTCTTCTCATCAAAGCTATAGATGAATTATTGAAAATGGCCCACACGATCATCACAGTTTATTTTCCTCAAAAGATCAAATTGAAGCAAAGGATAATGTTGATTGTCAAGACTATAATGAAAAAATGTACAACTAGTTGTGCTGGGGCCCACCTTGGTGTGTGTCAGTCATCCAATCCAATCCATCCAATAGGATTGTACCACCATGAAATAGAATGGCCCAAAGATCATGCCCATACAATCATCATGTGTGCCACACAAAAGAAAACAATGGGCAACCATCCGAAACCTCCAAACGAAGTGGAGGCCCACTTGATGGTTGGATTGGCATGGCTTTCAAGCACTCGCAGAGACCAGAATTCACCCATGTCATTTCTTATAACCACCATTTCGAGCTCGAATGAGAACCATCATAATTTAGTTTCCAACCCCTGACTGATGGCCACTTTCATCTTTTTGTAATTATTTTTTTTTTTCCTTTTCTTTTCTAATCAAGTCATAAATAGTTAAATCAGCATTCAGTCCAGCAAACTTGTCTTAACATGACAAAAATTTGCATGAACAGTCCACTCAATATGAATTCTAACATAGAAGTGAAAAATCAGAGTACATCAACTAGAGTATTTATACTTAGACAATATCTACAAGCAGGAACAATGGGCCAGCACTAAATATCCATAAACTCTAGTGCGAAGATTAAATTGTGATGTAAGAGGAAGGCTATATAAAATTGCAAAGCGACGTATTGAACGATGTTACAGAATTGGCAAGTACCAGGCCTAATGCTTGCAGAGAAAGAGCTCGCAGCACTCCTTCAGACATGTCTACTGGAATACAGATTACACATCAGATCGAAAACATTACAAGTCAAACAAAATCATGAAGATTATCAACCATGTGAGGAGTAAAAAAAAAAGTGTAGTGGGTGAAACACAAGCAAAATTTCAGAAACAATAAGGAAACACAGTCAAAATTCATGTGTTTACAATCTTTTCCTCCCCACTTTTCAGAAACGGTAAGTGTCTAGGACATTGAGCAACACATGAAAAGATGACCATTCACGAAAGAGGAAACCTTCAACAAGCATTAACAAGCAAGAGGAATTATAAACAAGAAAAAAAAAATAACTGTCTTTTTTATAAACCATTAACAAGCCAGAGGAATTACATGACAGGCAGCCCAGGTCCTTCAACATTACACACAGGTTTTTCAATCCTGAGAAGCAGGGTCCATGGTACTTGCCAATTCTGTAACATCGTTTTGGCACCTATCAGTTAGCTCTAAACCAACATTTTGGGGTGTGTTTCCAAACAAGCCTTATTTGGGATTGATACAAGTGTTTGGTCTCCAAACACCCCCTTTTTTTTTCTATGCATCCAAATGGAACCTAAAACTATTGGAATGAGTAGTCGGTATAGTAAACAATCGCATTCTTGGGAATTTCTTGGCTTGAAATTTCTTGGGAGATTTTTCAAGTTTTTTGTTTTTTTGGTTTTCATAAAATATCATTAAAAATAAAAAAAATAAATAGCTTCCAGAACATTTGCGGACGTACTATTTCCTGACGCTTCCAATTTCATACATGTTGATCAGGATTGGTGAACCAGACCATTGATCTGATGGGACCAACTGTGGATGGGCATGCCCCATAAGCCTCCATGTCCTCCACAATCACCTGTACACACAACATGATATAAAAACCACATGGCACAAAAATAGAAAGTATTTCACAATTGCATTGACCGATCAAATAAAGGCAATATACCTCATGATTCCACTTCACATTGTATTTTCTCTTTCTTTCATCTCTCTCTTCCCTCTTTCTTTCATCCTCCAGTCCAACCATAATTAAACACAAGGTAACTGCTGAAAATCTCTCAAGAGGTTACATAACTCGAAACTTGGTTTGGTCAAATACTAAATTGAGAGTTTCAGATCCAAAGGTTTATGATCTAATCTGATATTTGGAGTATCACTGCCTGACCAGGGTTTTTTTTTTTTCATGTACTTGGTTGACACTTTCAAGTGCTCAATTGAATTTTAAGAAACGAAATTACAACTTAAACACTTTACCAGGGATTTTTTTTTGTTCCATGTACTTGGTTGACACTTTCAAGTGCTCAATTGAATTTAAGAAACAAAATTACAACTTCAACCACAGTTTCCATAGAGCCAAGACAAGTTTACTTTCTTTATTTAAAAAAAAAAAAAAAAACTGATAGAGCCAAGCTGACCCTGATATGCTCTTGACTGCAAATCCACAGTTTGTACATTGCATCATCACATGTCAGGCAGATAGCAAAAATTACCTTCTTGTGGGCTTCAACAAGTAGCTTTTGGTCAAGAACCAAATCCTCAGGAACATCAGTTCCCCATGTAGCAAGCCTTTTCTCTTCCACTGTCGCGGGCTTCTTTATATGATGCAGACATGTTAGTGTATGAACAGGACAATCATATGATAAAAATTGCAGAAACTTCCGTTGTTGAGAAAGACAGCATGGAGTAGGTACAAAAGAAAACTTTTTTGGAGAGAGAGATGGAGGGTGTGTGTGTGTGCGCGCACGCGCGCGCGTGTGTGTGTGTGTGTGTGTGTGTGAGAGAGATAGAGAGAGAGATTTGTTAATAAAAAATGGAAAACATTCAGGGGGAAAGAATTCCCAGTGCAAAGAGCCTCCCTCTCTCACCAAAGAGTCAGCAACGCATAGTTAGCCACTCTCCCCAAATGGAGAAATGAAATGTTTATCTTGGAGTCCATGTCCTGAACTTCACTGAACACAAAGGAGAGTCTCCAATGTCATAAGCACAAGAGGCCCAAGGGATGGCATTCTTGCAGTCCCTTTCATGATCAATGGGCCAGAGAATCTTGCCCACAAAAAAATTCTTAACGCCTTCTCTAAAAGTAATAACCTCCACAACACTGGCATCTCCAAGCCTGAGTACTCTAGAGAAAGACATGGAAATAATAGACGATTTGCATAGGAAAGTTGATTAATGGTGATTGTATGCCAATCACAATACGACATAACTCAGGCATCAGTTAAATGGATGGCCAGAGACCAACAAGAAATATAACAATCAATTAGAATGAAATGATAAATGTAATTCAGATCCTGGATGATATTTTAGGAAAACCACATTCACTAGTCTCTTCTACTAACCTTCTGTAGCTTCTTTAATTACGAGCCATATTAGCCTTCATGAGATCAGCAGCAGCTTCAACGGCCTCAATTCCAGCAGAGCCTGTACAGTAGCTGTTCCGGATAATTTGCTTGTAGCATTTGTAGCCCCATTGATGATCCTTCCACCTTGAACCCTAAACAGTTGTGTGGTTATTGATATAAACATCTTCTTCATACTCGCTCCTTGGAAGGGATGTCACCTACAAATACATCGTCATACTAAATAAGCTCCTCCCCAAAAAGATTGAGAAAATTGAAAGACAATCACCAACTGTAGAACTTTTGCAGCTACCAACAGTTCCTTAGAAGCGGTCGACCTATACCATCAATTTCCAAATAATTGAAAGAAATTTATCTTCTTTTTTCTTAGTGAAATGACCAATGCAAAGGTTCTGTCTCAGTTCATTAAGACAGCCATAATTCACCTTTTCCTTTGCTTGCTGGGATTTTTATTATTCAGCTATATATATTTATGCTGATATTAATTTAAAACTTATATCACAAAGTGTTTGGGGTATAATCAGTCTAACTGAAGGTATGGCCCGTAGGGTGGCATGGCAGAACAGGATTCATCTAGCTGACCCCAATTAATTGGGATAAAGCTTAGATGATGATGATGATGATGATAGTACAAAGTTTGATAAATGGCCAAAGAACTTGGGAAGTGAGTGTACCTGACTTGTGATTTGGGATATTCTGCGTATGGTGCAATGTGTAATACAGTAACAATTTGATGATTTGGGACAATATGCCCAACTTGGAATCGCTTTTTCTTCTTCACCAAATATCAGTAAAGCTCTTTTTTATAGTAAAGTTCTTTTCTAATTTTCTAATTGATCAACCAAAAGGAGCCCAGCAAGCATATGTATAATCAGTAACATTTTGGCACCTGGTGTTGCTGATCCTCATGGCACTTGGTATGACTGCAAGCTTGATATAAAGCAGTGTTTTTCCAGTCAACTTGAAACAATGAAAGGTCTACTCTATACACTTTAAGGAATTGCTATCTAACTGTGAATGCTTTCATACATGGGCAAATTTTCAACTAATTAAGATGAATTTTTTCCTGATTTTTTATGCAAAAATGGGATTTGAAATCGTAGCATTTGCAAAATGATGCAAAAATGAATCATGGTCTAAAGAACAAGAAATGAACCATGTTTTTCTCTTTCTTCATGGGAGGTAGACTTCTTTAGATGCAGTTTTATTGCTGATTGTCTTTTCCTTCCAACACCCTAATTAAATTCAAAACCACAATTTTTGACAACGTTATCTGCGGACAATGGCTCTCCTATCTGCGATGAAGTAGTCATACTCAAGTCTTCAGATAGAGCACACAATATTTTCTCCTACAATACTTACCTGGTACAAACAGTTGAGGTTAACTATAAAATAACACTCTAAATATAGAGAAGCAAACCATGCATTTACAAAAAAAAAGGAAGAGTGAAGCCTTCTTAGATGCTACAATTCACCTGCTGACATGGGTCTTGTACAGAGACATTCATCACTGGCACAAAACAAGTCTCTCTGTTTGATACATTTACACAAATGAAAATTGGTGTGAGCTTCAAAGATCAAAGATACATTAACACAATTCACCTGCTGACATGGGTCTTGTACAGAGACATTCATCACTAGCACAAAACAAGTCTCTCTGTTTGATACATTTACACAAATGAAAATTGGTGTGAGCTTCAAAGATCAAAGATACATTTCCTATCCAACCGAGCCTGCGAAGGCATAGCTCTATATCCATTTGATGTTTGCATAAAAATTTCACAGAATCTAAAGATTCTAACCATTCTATATGTCTCCAGCAAATAATCAGAAGAGAAATACAGCAATTGTCTACATTAAGCTAAAACAGGACCACGGACTCAACAGCTAGGATCTCACAGTTCGCAAAACTTTTGATGCATAGACCATCCTCTGTGTTACCCATCATTAGCATTTTGGATCACTGAACCATGGGCACACATTTGTAGAAACTGCAGGCCCAAGTGTACCATACAGATACTTGATCTGAGAATTGTACAATACCACCTTAAGCTATATAGTATATAGTTCACCATCCAAGTATTATTATACTTTTAAATGATAAGAAATCTGCTACGTGGAAGTCCTCTTCTGGCAGTCTCATTGTACCACCAAAACTATAATTGACACTAGGCAGGGCTTCAGATGTGTGCTCAGTACATTTGGTTTTTGAAAGCTGAAATGGAGCCCCCATTAACTGGGATGTTTTCTCATTTTTCTGGTCCAAAATCACCGTAAGAAATGGGGAAGCCCCATTGTTATCTCAAACATGATTCAATGGTAGTGCATCTGATCCACCTAAGGAACTTGGAATGCTCATAACATCTAACAACTGGTGCATGATTCTTTATTGCCACTTAAACTCATGTAGTGGGTTATATCTATAGCTAAATGAAATCTTTGGCAATGGTTTTTAGGGCCATGGATGAAGCATTCAGTGACTGATTGCTTGTGTTCTTTTTATCATCAACATAGTTCTATTCAAAACCAAAGCGAATAGATAAAACAAATATCCATCAAGACAATTTTTTTCCTTACATTCTTTTTTGTTGGACTATGTATCAATTGGACAATCATCATTAGGATTTGGCACCTGGCTGGCTGCTGAAGCATTTAGTAGTAACTTCTATATGTAGAAGGTGCACATTCCATTAAAAAATTTCCTATGGGCAACAGGTGCAGAATCTATTATACGTAGAATGTGCAAAATATTAATTATGTTAACATTAAAAGGCATTATTAGATTTAGAATGTAATATGGCCAAGACAACTGGATTACAAAAGTACCCACTTGATGATATATTTTCAAAACTAAAACAAAACATATCTATATGAGTATTCGTTGATATCACTTGATGCATGAACAGAGAACTATTTATAACATTTTAAAGGAAGCTCATGATTTTGATGAATGATGGGGAAAACAAAGCATGAAGCTCTTGCCAGGAAGGGACAGGAGTTGCATGAACTCACTTAGTGGGCAGTCATTGCCTGGGAATTTGCAATCGGGACAGCAACCATCAAAGGCCATCCTACAAGCTTTGCCAAACCAAAGTCAGGTATCTTAGGATTGAGATCCTTATCCAACAGTACATTGGTAGCTTTGATGTCTCTGTGAACAATTTTCAATCTTGATTCTTCATGGAGATATGCCAAACCTCTAGCTTTCCCGACACATATCTTGTGCCTCGTTGACCAACCCGATTTCAGCTGACATTCTTCTGGGCCTATAGATATCCAAAAACAAAAATCAGACACATGCATTTTATTCACACATCATACACATCACGGCACCAATTAGAAATGTTGGTGAAGCAAATCATACCAAACAGTGCACAAGGAAGTTATTTGATACTCCAGCAGCACATGATGACTAATATGCCTAATCTACTTCACTCAAAATCATTTAAGGCAGAGAGAACTAATAGCCAATCTGCTGTTAGCATGATGGTTAAGAGTAATGGATTTTCAAGAAAGTTGTGGTTTTGAGCTTTGACAGATGTAGTTACTTATATTTATTTATTTAAAACATTATCAAATAGCATACAAGGTTTTAAGGTGACCCAGACCATTTTAGTTTCAGGTTTTCGTCCAAATGGTCTGACGGACTCTGACAACAGTCCAATCTGGGTTTTAAAACATCTACAAAATTAAATTTTACCAAGTCTTCATATTGGGGGAGGAATATTAAAAAAAAAAAAAAACAACCCATATACAGGTCAATACACGTGCGGCGTGCCAACAATGTATTGATGGAGATAAATATGCAAGCCTGCCGAAATGTATCTGATCATATGTATTTTTCAGCTTCCTCTCAAACCTGTAAAATATTCAAGCACAAGATAACTTGAAGTAAATTGCATTATAACACTAATTTAACACATTGATTATTAGAGAAATTAGGAAGAAAAAGAAAGCAGCTGATGTTGAGTTTCAATCAATTAAGCCATAATAAGATGATTGAATATCGATGGGAAGTAAAACTTGGAGATGATGAATGTACAATAAGAAGTGAAAACATCGAGATAAACATGAAAGAATCTGTAGCTAACCATATGTTAAAACTATCCGCGACCCGCTCTACATCAGAAGAATCCAAAACCATACCTGGGATAGCAATTACATTGCAACTCCTTCGATTAGACTCTTGATATTGAGTCCAAAATGCTTCACAGTTCCATCATAGTTCAGCTCAATTTTTTTATTTGTGAATTTCGGTCTTCAGCACTTAATGATTGGGTATGATCAACGATTGGCATGCATAGCCTCTCAAGAGGCTTACCATTTAAGAAGGCCAGCATGCATAGCCTCTCAAAAGGGCTAACAAAGTCCTTCAAAGTTCCATGTCTTGCTTCAATATGTTAAAACTCCGAGGGACTACTCCCAGCAGAAGCTAATGCTGAAGCCGCTGCAACTTCAGTCACTAGCAGGAGCTATATCAAATAGCTTGGCCTCCAAAGAGCACCCTTCAAATAATCCACCAGCCAAGCACCAACTACATACAATTACTAACACAGCCACCAGCCAAGCTCCAATCACGCCTTCAACCATATGACACAAAAAGATTATACCAAAATAAGAATTTCAACCACTCTTATCAGTCTTATTCTTGAATAAGAATCCAAAAAAATTATACCTTGGAATATTTAAGAGGTTAGTTGGGGCACACTTACACAAGATCCGTGTCATGCATTAAGCGGATCCTAAATTCTCCACAAAATCACATCTCTTTGGCATTTTAACAAACAACTCCCCTGCATTGTTTTTTTCTAATACTAACGAAGAGTTAAGACAAAAAAAAAAAAAAAAAGAAGAAGAAGAAGAAAGAGTGGAGATACCTCGTTTCAGCACTTGAGGTCTTGGTGTCGATCCCTAGCAAGGGCGACTGGCATGGGGTGTGTGTACTGACGTCACCAAGCTGGTGAGTGTGGGCCCCACCACATGATGCATGTGTTGCATCAAAACCGTCCATGTAGGTGGGGCCTACCATCAGACCGTCCGTCCACAGAGAGAGGCTGGACGTTGACAGCGCTGATAGTCTCACCCTCCCACACACTCACACATATATATAATATATTATATTATGATATATGTTATTATATAAATATAATATTTTATATTAAAAGATATGGTGGGCAGCCACTCCCAAGTGGGACCCTGGTTAATCGGGACTGTGGATCTAGACGGGCCACTTGATGTGTGCATTTTTGTCCAACCGTCCATTCATTTGGACGCTGGCATATGTGGGCCCCACCATATGATGTATACATCCAAACCATCCATACGTGGGGCCTACCATCAGGCTGTCAGCGCCCAGCATCTCACCCCCCCTCTCATGAGTATGTGTGTGTGTGTATACATATTATATAATATAATATTATATATTAATAAAATATCATGGTGGGTCTGGCGTGCCAAGCACGGCCCCACCATGATGCGTGTGCTGTATCCGTCCATCTGTGTGTGGACGTGGGGCCCACCTTGGTAACATGCTGGGTGCAGCACGGATCCACCATGATGCATGTGTCATATCTAAACCGTCCACCCATCTGCCGGGATGGGCAGAAGCTTTGAGCAGCCACTGATGCATGTGTTGCATCCAAACCGTCTATCCATTTGGTAGACTCATCTCAAGGCTTGAGACTCAAAAGTAAGACAAATCTAGCTACCAGGTGAACCACACCACAGAAAACAATGGATTGAGCCCCCACCATTAAAACCCCTTTTGGGTTACAGAAGTTTTGAATTAATGTGGTATTTATTTCCTCACTGTTGAGGTCTTTGTGATCTTATGCACAGTTTGGATGGGAAATAAATGCTACGGCGGGCCTTTTAAGTTATTAACAACGTGAATTATTATTACCACTACCACTTGTGGCATGACCGATAGCATTCATATTTTGCTGCACCGCATAGCCTTGGTATGGCTGCTTGCATTTATGTACTCAGTAGCATGATTCCACATTACTCTGACTTTGCATTCTGAGCACACTCATATTGCGTACACACTTACACCACTCTCTAAGCTTTCTATAAGCCTATGCACGATTGATACGTGCAGGTAACGCTAGGCCGCAGCCATAGCCTCGCCGCAGTTAGAGTGTGTAACCGAGCTTCTGGAATTTTTGTTACTTTCATTATATTGTATTTCCCTTTCATACGCATTGTACTCAAAGTTTTTTATCATAGTGGATTTTGTGATGGCGTTCTTGTGGTTATTGTTCATGGGTTATACTTATGGTTATGCTTATACTGAATCAAAATCATGCTTGAAATCCTCATTGTAGGATTCTAGGATCGGAACCTGGTGTATAGATGTCGGGAGCTGAGAATAGGGTACTACGGAGGCTGTCGGCGCCAGATTCGGCAATTGAAAATTTTGTGAGCCCGGTTTCTGAGTTTGGGGCGTGACAGAATGCACAACAACTGCTTCATCCACGACCACGTGTGGATTGGCGCCCTCATTTATCTTGTCCGCATGAGCTAAAATTGTTGCCACCAAGCTAAAATTCTATCATTCAACTTGTAAGCCATAAGCTCGACCATTTTTTTTCCATAAATATCCATATAGTAAACGAATCGCTCAACTTCATAAAGTCATTCAAGAAAATCCTCAATATGAAGTTGGCCATCAAAGTTAGGAAGATCGACTTTCATCTTGAATTTTCAATATACCCGATCTACCCAGTCACTGCCTCGTCTAAGATGTTAAAGGATCACGTTATTGATCTCCTCGTCATTAAATCCCACATCCTCAGGTGTGATTCTACGATTCACCACCGGCATTGTCATGTGACACGGAGTTACTCTAAGGCATTCGTCATGCGATCAACGCAGCTTACAACCCTTACATTTCTTGTCGATACTCTTGTTGCGCTTCCTCAAAAGTTGTCACTATTAAAGGATATAACTCCTTAGAGCACCGTCCATGGAATCATGCCTAACCCGTCGTTAGAAGCCAACGATCTAAGGAAAAACCTCTCTCTTATACCACTGACGCGGGGGAGGACGTGATGAGATTGATCACTGTCTTCCTTGAGCGATAAATCCTTGAATCCATGAGAGAAAATTTTCTAAGAAATTTTATTTATACATTGATTCAATAATAAAAACGAATTTAACACTGTAACGTCCCGGATTTTTACTATTTGGATATAAAAAAATCTTGAATTTTTTTCACTATAATTAGCTTATGTTGTCACTCACTGACCCAATTACTTTTTTAGCCTAAGAACCAATAGTTTATGGTGATTATGATCGGATCACCATTTCCGTTAGTTACAGATAGTTCACTCTATGAACTTAGCTAATACAAACCTTCATCATTACACACAAGAAATCTCATTACCTAATTTATTTCAGAAATACCTTGATTATATTAACAAGCTTTAAACAGCTCGTTAATGGACCACTAAATCTGAGACTATAGAAAGACGTTCATCTCAGTTGGCATAACATCCTTCGTGGGACATCAAGCCAAGATTGCATATCCAATCGCTCAACTTGGACTCATAAGGCCATTGCATGAGATGTATGAATATTTTTGAAATTACTTATGAACTTAAGTTAATTGTCGGTCGTACTCTCAGCTCCTCATAGATTTCCTGGTTGGGGCGGCCTCTCCAGGTTGGAAGTGGAGATGTTGGATTTCCAAAATACGCCAAATGGCGGCTACGGGGCAAGTGAAGTTCGCCCACATCCTTAAGGAAAGCAACGCTCCTGCGAATGCAATGGCGAGGCTGGGTAGTAAAGAGCAAACCTCTCGTCTCCTCACGGCGCCCTTTCCCCATTAGTTAGAGGCCTTCTTTTCCTGGACAAGGTCAGTCTAGGATCCATCAAACCCTAATTTGGTTTGCGGCTCTTTCAGGGTGGTCTGGTGCGATTTTAGATTTTGTGTCCTTTCTAAGGTCCTTTTATGATAGGTTTCCCGGGTCCTTTTTCGCCTGGGAAACCCGAATCATGTAAATTTTGCTAATATATATGGAAATTGTCTGCGTTTGAAAAAAAAAAGGAGTTAATTGTCAATATTCGGTCTTTGTCAAAGTTATGCCTTTTGGACTATTAGCTATTAATCAAAATTATGACACTGATTGATATTATTATCATGCTCACATCTATATAGTTATAAACCCGATCTAAGTTAGGGCCTTCCTGATTGATTGACACGTCCAATTATCGAATAGTTGTATACAAACATAAATCGCCTAATGGGATGGTGATACCATGACTTATACTGACTCGTACACCTCTCGTTGGGTCCCATTGGTTGGAAACAATATCCCTTAGGGTTAATATAATAAACAAAAGGGCCATTGAGACCATTTGTGCAAAATCTAGAACTATAAATACCATTTCATTTCACATCCCCTCCCTACACGAATTTGTCCTAGAAATTGGGAAGAAGGAGAGATGAAGGGAAAAAGAGAGAGAGGAATAGAGAAAGAGATCGTCCTTGGTGTTTTCTTACACCGGAATTTCTTTAACGAAACCCAAACTATTATTGTTTTCCTTTGTCGAATCCACCCCTACGCGCGATCGGAAGTAAGAAATGCTTCTTGCCTCTTACTTAAATTATTTCATGTTAGATTTTATAAATCTTACTTAAGTTTCCTTTGATTTGATTAGAAATTGATGTATTTCTCCAAAAACCATAACTTTAAACGCGATTAGGTTACGTGAAACCCTCTTAAGTTGTGGACCATTCTTGTAGCTTTCATTTTATCAACTCTTAATAGTGATAGATAATGATTTTAATTGTTTATAATATGCATATGCTATTTATGCTAAAATTACTTTATTATTATAAACTCTAATATTATAGGTTGTTGGTAGTCCACGTGTTTGATAAAATGCCTGAGCAATATATGAAACTCCTATTATTAAATTTTTTTATGATATTTGATAAGTGTTGTTAATATATATATATATAATTATTTTTTTTTAATATTCATTAGTTCTTGTGGATTCACCCGTGTTTAATTGATATACCCCGCTGTAGTATTAAGTGATTATACATTTTGTTTATGTATTTGATAATTTGATTTGTATTCATGTTAATCGAGCCATGCAAATTTTAAGTAGAGGGATGACCTACTTTGAGTTGATCATCTTAGGAATATTGAATGTCCACCCTTAATTTTGTTTGTCGCCATTTATGGTGATTCGTTTATGGCTAAAAACTGTCAGAAAAACCACAACACAGCCGTTGACTTTGGTTGTTTTTCAGGTAGTGAGTTTGTAGGATTGGTTAGCACACATTGAATAGACACGAGTATCTTCGTTAGTTTTGCACCGAGGGAAGCCAACAATATAGCGGATGGTTTAGCTAGTATGGGTAGTAGCTCTCCGTCCAAAAGGAAATTCCTTCTTTTCTCTAAATCTTTGGCTGTCTATTTGACCAGCCCTCTTCCGGGGCAAGGTAGGTCTGGGCAGCCTTAGAGGGGAGTTGTCCCTATGCGAGGACAGTGTTGGGTATATGATAAGTGGGCCCGAGTCTCTTTTTGGTTTCGTTTTGGGGTATGGAGTTTTGTCTCCCCCTCATTCTGCTGCAAATGGCTTTTCTTTTCTGTAATAAAATTGTAGGTAGCGTTCTTGAAAATAATAATAATAATAATAAATAGCACATTGAGATTGACTGCATTTTCACATGGGAATGAGTTGCAAATCGCCTCTCTGATGTCTCCTTTGTTTCTACTGCTAATTAACTTGTGGATGGATATATTCACTAAAAGTCTCTATTCCAGAAGATTTCGGCTTATTCCTAACAAGCTACGAGTCTTATTAGAGCTACTGAGATTGAGGGACGGTAATTGGGAAGACAGGTATGATAAAATCATATTCAAATATTAAAACCGTGTGACTGTATGTAAAGCTGTCAAACTATATAAACGCATATCATATATATGTGGAAAGGAAAAATTCGGAGAAATTTTCTTTTCAAGTTAATATGCATTCCAATCTAATAAGACATCCAAACACACTTAAAATAGTTGAATGAGTGTATCGAAAATAAAATAAAATAAAGTAATTAATCCATGCAGAATATAGATATAGAACACACTATTTATTTGGCATTGCCAACGGAATAATCTATTACAAGAAATTACACTTATTAGCAAACAAGTTCTTAATACACGGGAGCACAAAAAGTGGCCATGCAATGTACTCTATCTTCAAGGAGATTTTCCAATCCCCCCACCACCACCTTCTCCGTATCCGCCACCAGCTCCAAACCCACTGCCTCCTCCACTGCCGCCGCCGCCACCTCCACCATATCCACCACCGAACCCACCTCCAGAACCTCCTCCAACTCCACTTCCAAAACCACCACCTTTGCCGAACCCACCACCAAAACCACCTCCAGAGCCGCCTCCAAATCCTCCGCCAAATCCACCACCTTTACCGAATCCACCACCAATACCACCGCCTTTACCAAATCCGCCACCAATTCCACCTCCCTCTCCAAATCCACCACCACTACCAAATCCACCGCCACCGCCACCGCCTCCGCCGCCGCCGCCGCCGCCGCCACCCCCTAAACCCCCACCACCACCACCCTTACCAATTCCACCACCGAATCCACCACCCTTGCCAAATCCACCACCACCACCTAACCCACCACCGGCTCCACCACCACCACCTAACCCACCACCCTTACCAATTCCACCACCACCGACTCCACCACCCTTGCCAAATTCACCACCACCACCTAACCCACCACCGTTACCAATTCCACCACCGACCCCACCACCCTTGCCAAATCCACCACCACCGACCCCCCCACCCTTACCAATTCCACCACCGACTCCACCACCTTTGCCAAATCCACCACCACCACCCAGCCCACCACCCTTACCAATTCCACCGCCCTTACCGATTCCACCACCCTTACCATGTCCACCACCAATTTCATGACCTCCTCCAAGTCCACCGCCTTTGCGGATTCCTCCTCCGACACCACCACCCTTACCAATCCCACCACCTTTTCCAAACCCTCCGCCAATGCCACCACCCTTTACGAACCCACGCCCAATTCCTTCATTACCACCTAGACCATGGCCCCCACCAAGCCCACCACCGAAACCGCCACCAAACCAGCCTCCTTTACCAAAGCCAAAAAACTTCTCATCACCAGCAACGCCGTCCTTCTCCGCCACCTTTGCAATATCTCTAGCAAGAACGAGAACATTGAAACAGAATAAAGAAAGAAGGAGAAGCCTTCTCCGAGCGCCACGTGTCATCTTGTATTGCTGCAGTGACAGTGGAATGGCTTCTGATGTTCTGAGCTCGGAGGACGAGCATTTTATACGGAGACAATGAGAGATTTTTACGTGAGAGAGACCCTTTAAATTCATTGAATGTATCCAACCGTCATCGCACGTCCCCTTAAATATCCATTTATCGTTGAGCGCTATTGTAGTTGGCGAACTGATTTCAGTGACTAAAAGCTGGAATGGTTTTGCATGGATTTCAGAGGTCCAAACAGGTTTGCTCGAACACTTCCTGCCTGTAACAACAACATAAGTCCGGCATCTAGCCGTTAAATTTGAGCCTTCTTCAACGATCTAAACCGTTTATTTGATAGGGCACCCTATGGATGGAGGATGCCAAAAAAATCTTCTTAGATCGAATATTTCGACACATTAATTATACAAAGGTTATAATGACTGTTCATATTAAAAACAAAAGAGTCAAACTGTCAAAGGTTGAAATGATCCGATAGAAGCTTTTATTTGTTTCTTTTCCATCACGCAAAATGAGACTATCACATGAATGGTTTGGATCATTGGAAGATAACCCAAGTTCATAGGCTAAAGTACTCACGTATCGTATTCGAGCAAACCTCCGGTTCAAATATATTTTGGAAAAAAAGAAAAAAAAGAAAAAGGATGTCCAGCATCTTCGAACCCCGCATGGTTGCATTTATAATTTCCTGACACCTTTCATGTAAGGGGAGTTAATTGATACTCTGGCAGATTATGATGGTTCATACGGATGTATTCAGAAAATATTCGCGTGGGATGCACTTCGACTCAAATTGAACCGTCTAAATAGGGCACTGTAGATAGGTCGCCGTTATCATATGATTGAATATTTCTAGCCTATTGTTAGGGTGAGTAGGCATTTGTTGATTGAACTTAAATAGTATCTACTAATTTTCATTTTTAACCCTCCATTAGCTGTTAACCAATTCGATAGGACAGGATCTTATCACCCATCCGGAATGTGGCCCACAATCTACCCGGTTTTGATTTGAGTTACTCATATTCCACATGGGACAATCTATGAGTGCATGCGTATCAACCATCATGCCTCCCATTGTATGGACATTTTTGCCACGTGCATCATAGAAAAGGAAGATACAAATGCATGCATGTTATGTTTTCTTTCTTTCTTTTCTTTTTACTTTTTTTTTTTTTTTTTAACGAATAAAGCGCGCGCGCACCACAATGTACTTAAACTACAATGGTTTCTCGAACCTAGGGCCTTTGTGTTGAAACTCTTGTGAGTCTACCTCTATGCCACGAGTAGGGACCCAGATGCACATATGGATGTCGCTGGGGACTCTCTTGAGTAACCGGAAGTACTTGAAAACTAGGGTTCGGGAGAAAAAGTACATCAACCCTGTGGGTGAATGGTTCAGGATAAACCCTACACTGAGAGGTCATTTGGGTGTTCCCAAAATCCCACCAATGTGAAGAGTTCACATGGATTCATTTTATTATATGTTTGGTTATAAAGATTCATTTTTTCCCCTATATGAAAGTTCAAAATTTAATTTCCTTTTTCCTTGAGCCGTAAATTGCAACACCTTCCTTGAAAGTCTTTACTAATTTTTATGGTCTTTTTTGTTGCCACTGAAAAATAAGTTTATCTTGTTTTAGTTGACCGTATTAATGTATTAGAAATCTTTTTTTTTCCTTTTTGGTAAGGATTAAAAGTATTCTTGATAACCAACAATCATGCATTGCCTCTAATACATAGTTAGAATTACTACAATGAACCAAAGTCATATTGTATTATACAACCATCCAAACGATTGGCATAGTTAAGTTGGCCAACGCTGTCTTGAATGCGAACAGTACAGTCACTGCACCATATATTGGATGGGTCATAGTTTTACAATTTGTTGATCTAGTTCCTCTTTATTTATTTACTTATTTATTTTTTGTCCTTCCTTGATCATACAATCAGTAGCCAGGTCAGATTGTCAGGGACAGCAGCAGGAAATGGTCTGTAATAAAGTCCACCGATCGGTTAGGTAGTTTTTATACTATCTGTAAATGCCGGTTGTACTCCATTCTAAACAGTAACGAAGGACCACCGATAAGGTAGCTAGAGTTATACAGGCCGTAATGTGAGTCGTACGCTATCCTAAACGGTAATAAAAGCCACCGATTAAGTGGTTACAATTGTATAGTCTATAAATTTTCGGTTGTACCGAATTTTGATCCAATGGTCGGATAGTTAAATTTTTAGGGTCTGTTTAAATTAATGATTACAACTGTAGTGTAATTTTAAAATGTAATGATCACAAATTACAATACCCATTAGATGAAAATCAAGTAGTTTGATAGACAATTTCTATGTTTGGATAGAAATGGTATACTTAATTTTTTTAAGATAAACGGTAAACTTGTGATGATAACACTTTTATATTATTATTATTATAATATCAAATCAACATGTAAAAAAAACATTGATGTACATGTTTAGATAAGAGATCTCTACAACACAATATAATGTAAAATTATCATTATTACAAATACTTTATGTAAAATTATAATTTTTAAAATACTTATACCTGTCTCCTATGATATGATCTGCATTTTATTGCTGAATAACATACAAAATTACGTGGATAAACAAACATGGTAAAACTATAATAACGACACCTTTACATTACATGACATTAAGGTTGTAATCCATAGTCCAAACACACACTTACCCTACAGAAATGGTTATTAATACATGAGCTCCAATACATACTTTACACCGGATAGTCCGTTTTCATGGTCCACGCACATAAATGCATATATTAGAAAATTTCACATCCATGATCCGTTCCAGACATCACCATGTCCATCAGTTATGTCCCCCTTTTAGGGCCGGAGGCCAAATAACAGCCCGATCCATGAACCATGTGGGCCACAACACAGGAAATGACATTGAATGCCCACCGTTGGTTTATATGTGAAGCCTAACGTAATATTTATATGGCATCCAACCTGATCATTGTGTGTGACCCACCTGGATGAAGCAACTGACCAAAAAGTCAGGCCATTACTCAGGTGAGCCCCAAAGCATGATTTTATGAGTTTTGTATCTATCTTATTTATGTGAGGCCCATTTTTAACATAACCCACATTTGCTGCACAGTTTGAGGTGGACCCCATAGAAAGCTAGCAACAACCGGATGCGGATTTCCTGCGAAAGCCCTTCGCAGGAAGTTCCTGCGCAAGGAAGCTGGGTGGGGCCCACCACCATGTTTGTGGGAAATATAGTCTGTTTATCCCTTTGGCAAGCTCATTTTAGGACAAGCGACCAAAAAAGAGGTGCATAAAAGAGTCAAGTGGGCCACACGAGAGGAAACAACGGGGATTCAGTGAGAACTGTTGAAACATTCTTATAATCATAAAAGCTTTGTTTCAGGCTCTCTTCTTTTTTTTTTTCACTTCATCCCTGTGGTAATTACCTTATAAACGTTTTGGACGGCATATAAACATCAAGGTGGAGCCGAGGAAGGTTTCAATGGTAGGTATTTCTTTTCCCAATTTTCCCTTTGGTGTGGTTTACTTTAGTTTTGGATCCAACTCTCGCCAAATGGATGAACGGAGTATATTTCCCACAAACATGGTGGTGGGCCCCACCCAGCATCCTTGCACAGGAACTTCCTGCGAAAGGCTTTCGTAGGAAATCCGCGTCCACAACAACCCCTTAAGGAAGGGAAGCGGATTGGCTGGCGTACCTCACACCATCTATTAGAGCTGGGCATCGGACGGAGTCAGAACGGATTAGGTCCAACTTGATCTGATCCGAAATCTCAACGGCCTGACCCGAACTCGATCCGATCCGAGACCGAGTCCGGGTCACCTGACTCGAACCGATCCGAACTATACATGGCATGATCCGATTTGAGTCCAACTCAGTCAGGAAAACTGAGCCGGATCGGATTGGGCAAGGTTCAGATTCATTTTCCATGAAAATCATTATCCTCGCTATTTTCGGTGTGGTCCATTTGAGCTTTAGATGTGAATTTTTTTTTCAAATGCTCTAAAATGATCACAACAAATGGATAAACGGTATGGATATAATAAATACATCATTGTGGGGCCCATGTAATTTTGATCTCATTTGAGTCGTTCGTACAACTCAGAGCTTGAGGCATAGGCGTAGTTGTTGACGTGCACAACACGAAAGTGTAGACTTGAGGTGCACTTTGTTGTATTGTGTTGAGAGTCAAATATTGCATATTAGACCCCATTGATTGCATGGATTTACGATTATGATATTGCTTAACGGCCTGAATTAACCGTGTTTGTAATGCAGGGTGTGTTTACGAGCTTGAATGGGAAATGATACTAAAAGTAGGGATTTAATGCTCAGACATCACCAAGGCATTGGACGGGAACAATATTGAGGTTTTACACGCCAGAGATCGGAGAATTCCAGCCACTCATCCTAAATGGGCCTGAAAAGTATCCAAATGTCAAGATCACAGGGTTTCCACCATCTGTTCAGCTCGAAACTTCATACATGTGATAGGGATTATAAATTAACCGTACATATTAAATTTTAGCCATTAAAATCTCAGAAAGTGGGCCAACGGATAGATCAACCCATTAAACTCCAATTTGGGGCCCACCTGATAGCCGGATATACTTCAATTTTTGTCTCAACCCCTTAAACTGGGTGTCAAATCGAATGGACGAAGCGGATTTCTCGCGAACATCACGAAGGACCCCACATGGGGATCTGCGCGCGTCCATTGCATGTGCATGGGACGTGCACTGGATCGAGAACCAGTCAAAGAGCGGGTATACCCGATCCTTAGAGATAGCGTTCGCACACTGTCTCACCGGCTAATCACAGTGGGCCACATCCATCGCCCAAACGGACGATCTGAACCATCTATTTTCTCCATAGGGTGGCCAAGACCCTGTCCAATGTCTTCTTCTGTTCCCATGCGCGCACACACACGTAACTCATGATCAAGTGCAAGACGGACGACTAGAAGATCTGGTACCATGGGCCGCATCAAACTCGAGACAAATCAGCCTGTCCCGAACGGTTTTCCGAGGAGAACGCAATGGACGTGGTGGATTTCTCGTCTGACACTGATTTTGGACCCCACCAACGTCACAGCACGAGTCACGCAGGCTCTGTTTCGTAAAGCAGAGCTTGCGGATGAATCTTGTGGACCACCACCGTACTTCAAGAGTCTGATCTGAACCGTCCATTCGAAGCAGACGAGGTTCTTTACCACGACATGGTGATTCTTGGTCTGAATAATGCTAGAAAGAGGATGCAAAGTGTGTTGGACGGCAGAAACATGCCGCAAGATTAATCAGATGGGCCACATCAATGGCATTCCAAATCACTTTATGTCTGACTAAAATGAAGCGGAAAAGCCGACGGACAGTGTGGATTTATTCTCTGATATCGATCAGGTGCTCCACCAAGCATCAGTGCAAGAGCCCTGTTTGTAGCCTGCGCACGCCTGAGAAAAACGGCCACTGTTGGCTGTTGTTGTGTGATTCTGATAAGCGTCGGACCAGTAATCCAGACCGTTCATCTGAAAGCTACACAAAAACTGTCCGTAGGGACGTTTTCTTTCTACAAAAACTGGGCCCAATGCAGATCAGTTGCATTATTTTTCTGCTGCGTAAAGGATGACACGCAAGCCCCAGCCGACCTCCCTGCTGCGTAAAACTTCCGCATGGAGTGCGGAAGCTCTCCACCGACCTTGCTGAACCCATATAAGTAAGAAAAATAGAGAGAGGGGGGGGGATATCTGGGCTTGGACGGGAGCAGAGGGAATCTCGGCTAGGGCAGGACCTGAAGGACGAAAGAAGGGAGAGAATACAGTGGTTGTCTTCTTTTCCTTTTTATTTTTCTTTTGTCTATTTTATGTTTGTTAAGAGATTTAGCCTAATGATGTTGCTAAGCTAAACCTCTTAGCTAGGGCTAAGAGGTGAAGCTCGTAGTCTGATGGGAGAGACTTTGCTTGTGCCTATTGTTTAGACTAACTGATGTTGATTTTTGTTCAAATTAAAAGGAATACTTTCAGTTATTTTTAATGGTTTGTTGTGACTGAAATTACAATAGATCTGCGATGGTTTTGAGTATTTCATCCTCCTTTTGATGTTTATGACATCAGGAAGCCCTGTTGTTCACCATCGTCTCATGGGCATGGTTGAATGGCAGTATCCTTCCTAACCTTCATACATTGTTGATTAGTTGGTAATTAGTTTAATTCTGTTGTTTGCTTTATCTCCTGGACATGGTTTGGTGATGAAATCCATTCTAATTCATATACCTTTCATCTCGTGAAAACTAGATCAAGTAAGTTCAGCTTAACTTCCATAATTTTTGATGCAGGCATAAGATCTCCCTGATCTCTACAAGTGGATCCTCTGAATCCCTAGTTTCCCTTCCCTGAATTGTTTAAAAGTTTTAGATAATTATTCCACAATTATTCCTTAAATTCTATTTGATTTAGATTACATCTTAGTCTAGTTCTAGTTCTACTTAGTTTCAGATAACGTACAGGTATCAGTCCCTTGGGATTCGACCTCGGTCTCACCGAGTTTATTACTACATCACAACCCTATACTTGGGAAGTGAACATATTGATGTTAGTAAGTTCTATGGGTCTGATCATGGGGTATGTGTTATATCTAAACCGTCTATTCATTTGGCGAGCTCATCTTAAGGCTTGAGACGAAAAATAAGAAAGATTTAACTATCAAGTGGACCACATGAATTGTTTAACGGTGAAAATCATTATCTTTGCTGCTATTTGTGGTGTGGTCCAAATGATCTTTGGATATTATTCATTTTTTGGATAATGCTCTATAATGATCTCTAAAAATATATGAACAATGTAGATATAATAAATAAATCACTGTGAGGCCCATATAACTTTGATCTCCTTTGAACCGTTCATACAACTCAGAGCTCGAGGAGCGTCAGTACCCGTCTTCACACGACACATACCTATAACTACAGCTACAACAGCTAAATATAGTTCTCTCTCTCTCATGAAAGCTCTCTCTCTCTCTCTCTCTCTTACCGAAAATGATAGTATGACGGTATGATATCATCGTCCCTGTGAATACATGTGGTTTATCCGCTCAAAATCGGGTCGGATTGGATCCATTCAGATCGGATCGATCCGGATTGACCACGATCCAAAAAATATTCAGATCTGAATGACCCAAGTCGAACCGCACCGATCTAGGCTGTCGGTTCGGTTCGGATCGAGTCGGATCCACCGAATCAAGTTAGACATGCCCAGCTCTACTAGCTATATAGCTGGTGTATTGACGTCAGCAAGTCAAGTGGGTCAAATCATGAGATATGTATTATATGGAAGCAGATTGGCTAATGTACCACACACCAACTATATAGTTGCTATAGGTATGTGTTGTGCGAAGACGAGCACTGACGCTCCTCGAGCTCCGAGTTGTACCAACAGTTCAAAGGAGATCAAAGTTACATAGGCCCCACAGTGATGTATTTATTATATCTACAATGTTCATCTATTTTTAGAGATCATTTTAGAGCATTATCCAAAAAATGAATCATATCCAAAGATCATCTGGACCACACCAAAAATAGCAGTGGAGATAATGATTTTCACTGCTAAAAAATTCATAGGGCCCACCATAACATTTAATTTCCATCCAATCTATTTATAAGGTCACAAGACCGGAATGAAGTGGAAAAACAAATTTCATATTGATCTAAAACTTTTGTGACACCAAAAAGTTTCAATGGTAGACGTTCAATCCCCCACTGCTTTTTGCAATGTGGTCCACTTGATAATTAGATTTGTCTTATTTTTCTTCTCAAGCCTTAAGATGAGCTCGCCAAATGGATGGACGGTTTAGATATAACACAAAACTCATGATTAGACCCATGGAACTTGCTAACATCAATACAACAGCTAGATAGCTGGTGTGAGGTACACCAGCCAATCCGCTTCAGTTTTATATCCAAACCGTCCATCCATTTGGAGAGCTCATCTTAAGGCTTAAGCTGAAAAATAAGACAGATCTTAAGATCAAGTGGACCACATTGCAAAAAATAGTGGGAGATTGAACGTCTACCATTGAAACCCTTTTCGGGGTCATGGAAGTTTCGGATCAATATGAAATTTGTTTTTCCTCTTCATCCATGTATTTTTAACCTTATTAACAGATTAGATGGAAACTAAACGTTATGGTGGGCCCTACGAATTTTTTAATGGTGAAAATCATTATCCTCGCTGCTATTTTTGGTGTGGTCCATTTGAGCTTTGGATATGATTCATTTTTTTGTATAATTCTCTAGAATGATCTCTAAAAATGGATAAGCGGTGTGGATATAATAAATACATCATTGTAGGGCCCATAACACTTTGATCTCATTTGAACCATTCGTACAACTTGGAGCTTGAGGCGCGTCTATTGAGGATCAAATATTACATATCAGACCCCATTTATTACTTGGTTTTCTGAACATGATAATGCTTAATGTTTCATTTTAATCATGTTTGTGTTGTGGGGCGAATTCAAGAGCTTGGATTGCAAAGGATGCTAAAAGCATGGATTTAACACTCAAAAATCGCCATCTGGGCCACCTGATATCTGGATATGCTTCAATTTTGGACTCAGCCCCTTTAATTAGATGAGAAACAGAATGGAAGGTGTGGATTTCCTAGAAAGCATCACTGTGGGCCCTACTGGCAGGCAAGTGTACGGTGCACAAGCGCAGCTGTTATGCTCCAAAATCCACCAAGTCGTTCAGCGTGCGCTGACCCGACCGCTTTCCAAATCCGGTTTAAAATTAAATCCCGCCTACGAAAACGGGAACAGAGCCTTGTGGTTCTTCCCGATGGGCCATCATCAGGGACCCCTGTAATGATCTGAATCGTCCAACCGGTTCGAAATGATGGCCTGACTAGGACCATGAATACTCCACACGTACAGAGGTAGAGGGAGAACAACACGTGTGCAGCTGAAGGAAAACAGAGAATCTCTGCATCCTCGGCAATGACGCCAAAAACTTGTTCACAACCCCAAGTGTGCGATGTAGTAATAATCTAGTAAGACTGAGGTCAAATCCACAGGGACTGAACCTTGTACGTATTCTGAAAGTAACTAGAACTAGAACTAGAAGAAGATGTAATCTAAATCAAGAGAATTTAAGGGTGTGTTCGGCCAGGCGAAACCCATGGGATTAGGAGGGATGGGATCAATTTTAAGGTAATGATGGTGATGTCGGTGTTTATCTGTTGATCCCATCAGTTTGCAATAGCCCATGGGATATACAGCAGCGTGTTTGGACCGTCATAAATGGCAAGTCCCATGGGTTTGCATCTCCACTGCTTCTTGTGGTATGCCCCACTCACTATTTTATATCTGCCTCAAAACAGGCTCATGGCTGAATGTAGGCTGGTGAAAATGATGGAGGGAGTGGATATCTCAGTGGACCCCACATAGCGGTGAAAACTCGCATCCCGGGATTGGCCGAATCCATCTCAGAGACAGGCGGTGTTTACGAGGGCACGGCGGATGAAATACATCCCGCTATCCCAAATAGCAGACGGGATGGGATGGCCCGCAATAACCCTCTTATTACCTTTTAATACCATATCCAACGCCCGGCCAATGATTACTTGCCTCCAAGTGCAGAGGTTCGTAAGTAATATCCTATGAATATAGGGTCGATCCCACAAGGAGATGAATTGCGAGAAGGAGAAAATCAAATATAAAACAAACTAAGCAATAAAAACTAAACTGATGATTTGATTTTTGAAATTTTTGAATGGATGTAATTTAACTGAATTAAAATAACACCTAAGCTTCAAAGTTCGACGCATAGGTTAATGTTCAAAAATCATGATGACTTGGATAACACAACTAAGATCTAAGCATTATGGTTAGCCCAATCGAAAAATAAAACAGGTTAAATATTTTAATAAATGATATAAAAGATTAGAAAATCATATATTTGCATCATTGATATATATTCTCAAGCGTCAGTGATTTTAAGAATTCAATATCAATGAGATAATGAAAATCAAAGAAATATAACAGGTTGAGAACCTCTCCTATCTAAGAAATCTGATTGATCTAGGGTAAGCCTATCCATCAATGTGGATCTCATATGATGGAAACATATGAATCTCAAAAGAGGATTAAAAATAAATCCTAAACAATAGATAACATGCATACACCATTCATTGCCTTACCAATCTAAAGGGCCACTTTGAAGAGGCAACACGGAGGCTCGAGTCTGCCAGGGCCGAGCTTCAGGCTAAGGTTGTGGAGTTGGAAGAGGTTATGGAGGCTCGGGCAGTAGCCCATCCCAAGGTCGAGGCCCTCCATGAGGCCCTGAGTGTCACCGAGGAGGACAAGGCTACCAACACTACTTTGCTAGCCACAATAGCGAGAGAAGGCCGAGCTAGCTGCCCATGTGGTTGAAGTGGAGTCTAGCCTTACCGATGTGGGAGGTCAGGCAATCAATGTGGAGGCCAGGCTAGCAGAGCTCGAGGCCTCAATTCTTGGAAAGAAAGCATCTACTGTGTAAGCATTTAAGGCTTCTGAGGAGCACATGGCCAACTTCTAGTGATGTTGAGAAGACATCCAATAGAGGTATCCTGACCTGGACTTACGCTGCCTTGATGAAGATGCTCCCGAAGGCAATGTTGATGGCCCCAAGATTGAGGAGCCTCCCCAATGATAGACCTTCTTTTTTATATTCTTCTTCTACATGTTCATTAGTGAAATAAAAATATAATTTTTGTTTGTTCAGCTCTGTGCTTTTATATATGGATTACTAGATACAGTAGTCGAGCATGTAGATTTGTGGTCGATAATCGAACATGTGGATTTTTAGTTGATAGTCAAGCATGTAGATTTTTAGTTGATAGTCGAGCATGTAGATTTTTAGTCGATAGTCGAGAATGTAGATTTTTAGTCACGAAGTTAATACAAAAAATAGTATAAAAGAACATTTTTTTCCTTTAAGAAAGTAAGGTTTCTTACAATGTAGTAACTTGCCAACAACTAGTAACTTTGTTTTGAGGTGGACAATCGAGTGTAGTCAAAACGGTTGTAGAAAAAATCTCTCATGGGTAGTAGATCTTCAAGTGTTCGGCGTTTCATGGGTGAGGTAAGAGCTAACCCTCCATGTCTTCCAGTCAATAAGTCCCCGATCGGACCATACTAGCTACCCTGTATGGTACTTCTCAGTTTGGCCCTAGGGCTCTCGAACGAAATTCCTTAGTATTTTGGAAGATTTCTCAAAGGACTAAGTCCCCTGATCGGAATCTGCACACCTTGACCCTCAAGTTGTAGTGTCGAGAAGTCTTATGTTGATAAGCAGTGACCCTTAGTTGTGCTCTCTCTTAATTCTTCAACCAAATAGAGACTCAAAGTTACCTACTCGTCATTTTCGCCCAAGTTGAACAACTTAGTGCGTGGTAAGGGTACCCTGATCTCTACTAAGACGACCGCTTCTACGCCGAAGGCTAGGGAGAACGGGGTTTCACCAGTCATCGTATGGGCCATCATTCGATACGCCCACAGGACATTTGCCAGCTCATCAGCCCAAGCCCCTTTGAACTTTTCGAGTTATTTTTAAGAGTGGATCTTTATGATTTTGTTGACAGCTTCTACTTGTTCATTAGCCTAGAGGTGTCGAGGGGAAGAGAAGGCATTATGGATGTTAAGCCTTTCACACAGCCCTCATAAACGAGCATTGTTGAATTGCCTGTCATTGTTTGTAATGATGGTTTGGGGAATGTCGTACCTGCAAATGTTGTTCTTCCAGATGAAGTCGGTAATATTCTGCTCGGTAATCTTAGCTAAGGGATCGGCCTCGGTCCAATTGGTAAAATAGTCGACAACGACGATGGCGAATTTAGTTTATCCCTTGCCCATTAGCAAATGTCATATGATGCCCCCCCCCCCCCCCAAACAGGTTCACATCTCCTCGTGTATTGCTTTGTGTCTTCATTAAACCTGGTCATCAGCAGAGTCAGCTTGATAAACTCAATCGACTAGACTCACTTTGGCTCAATGGGCCGAGTTAAGTCGAGTCACATTTTGGAGCTCGATTAAAAAAAACGAGTCAAGTTTGAGCACTAGGTCACTCGACTCGAAACTCAACTTGACTCAAGCTTGACTCAGGTTTAACTCAGTTTGAACTCGACTTAACCCACAATATATAAAGGTTTGGAAAAAAAAAAAAACCTAAGTTTCATTCACCTCACCACACTGGACGATTGCCTTGCTTAGATCTCCCTATCCCCTTTTCGGCTTTTCCTTTTCTTCTCATTCTCCAATCTCCATTCCTCCTTCCCAAATCCGATTTGATCCTTAGCCTTCGCTAGAGCCTGGAAGTGGAATCGGAATAAATTGGTACTCTCTCTCTCTCTCTCTCTCTCTCTCTCTCTCTCTCTCCTTTGTTCTGTTTTTTTGCATTGGCATGTTGCAAATCACAATCACCGCATGTGGGTCCCATGGGCCCACGGACCCAAGTATAGAGATGGGGAACCGTCCATCTTCTCTCTCTTCTTTTCGTATGTTGCGATTCACAATCACCATCATGTGTGGTCCCATGCCCCACCTGGAGAGATGGTAGAATGATTAGAACCATACATCTTGTGCATGATGGTCGGATGTGGTCTCGAAAAATGCTACTGGGAAAGTGTTTGGCCATTATCCCCTATTTTAATCATGAAAAAAACTTGTAGTTCCACAAAATCTAGGGCCCACATATGTGTGCATGAGATCTACAAGGTGAATCATGTTGCCCTTCAATGTTAGGCCATGAGATCAAATGTGAAATTCGGGAATTTTTAATCCATACAAATACAGATAACACACAAGTTTTTACGTGGAAAATTTAATAATAATAATTAAAAATTAAATTAAAATTTTAAAAATTTTATAAAGAAAGAAAGAAAGACAAAAAAATAAAAAAAAAAACAACTACGGCACTTTGGGACGATAAATCCACCGTAATTAGAAAATTATTACCAGAGATAATAACAACCTACACTAGAAATACTAACTTTTTCCTCAAAACTTTTGAATATCCCGGTTAAGTTATATCCCTGAAAGAAGGTATTTATACACTTTCCTGCAGCATTGAAAAATAAAATCTATATTTATTCAAATATGCAGGTTCCGTAAATTAAACTAATGGGCCCTTTGACCTCACTGGCATCAACTGACTCACGTCCACCGGTCGAACTAAAAGCTGACATTCCTGCTGTGTTTATCATGTCAGGTACGTATTTACCGTGGATGTAGAACAGAAAACTGACATTCTTGTTGTGTTTATCACGTCGGGGACGTATTTACCTTCTTTCCTTCTGCCGACTCAGGTTTACCAGCATTCCACGTCGCCTAGTGCTCAAATGCAGAGATGCTCTGATGATCTGAGCCGTCTTTTAATGGTCCTGATTTAATTGTAAATATAGACAGCTGCAGTTATTCATCCAACATTGGACTATTCTCAGACGATGGATGGATGGCTCCTATCATATGACCATGCTCTGCATGAAGCAGCAGTAACTCTTCCGGGGCAACTGTAATCCCAGCCACAGTGCCCATGTGGCGTGAGGGACGCGGATTGCGTATTACCCCCGCCCGTCCCTAGCTCGGAACGGGCAGCTGTATGGGCGGGCCCACCGTGATGTATCTATACATCTAAACCGTCTATCCCTTTTTTCATATTATTTTAAGGCATTGAGACAAAAATGAGGCAGATCCAACAATCAAGCGGACCACACCAAATAATAAACTTGGTTGCATTAAAATGCACAAAGCATTAAATGTCAGTTGCATTAAATGCAAGAGTCATCTTTGGTGTGGTCCATTTGATCATTGGATCTGCCTCATTTTTGTTTTGATGCCTTAAAACAATCTGTGAAAAGGGATAAACAATTTAGATGTACAGATACATGGAGTGGGCTGCCCACGGAATTGGGCGTTCCAAGCTTGGGACAGGCAGGGTAGTACACAATCCGCGTCCGTGGTGTGAGTGGGTGAGTGAGTGATATGGGTGTGTCGTTTAAAAATAAAAATAAAAATAAAAAAATTTAAAAAAACAAAGAAATAAAAAAAAATCATGGTCGCATTTCATATGGCTAGCATGATCAATGTGTGATTTTCAGAAGCAGATTGGCTGGTGTACCACACACCAGCTATATAGCCGTGCGAATACGTGTCGTGCGAAGATGATCTTCGAGTTGTATGGACGCTTCAAAGGAAATCAACGTTACATGGCCCCTCAATGATATATTTATTATATCCACATTGTTTATCCATTTTTTGAGATCATTTTAAAGCATTGTAAAAAATAAATAAAAATAAAAAATAAAAATGGATCATATCCAAAGCTCAAATGGGCCACACCAAAAATAGCAACGAGGATAATGATTTTCACCGTTAAAAAATTCTTATGACCCACCATAATGTTTACTTTCCATCCAATCTGTTAATAAGGTTACAAATACAAAGATGAAGAGGAAAAAAAAATTTATATTGATCTGAAACTTTTACAACCCCAAAAGAGTTTCAGTGGTAGACATTTAATCCCTTGCTACTTTTTTGGAGTGTGGTCCAATTGATAATTAGATCCATCTTATTTTTTTGTTTAAGCCTTAAGACGAGCTCGCCAAATGGATGGACGATCTGGATATAATATATACCTCATGAAGAGACCCACAGAACTTGTTGGCGTTAATACACCAGCTATATAGCTGGTGTACCACGCGACCGATACAATTGGTGTGTTGACGTCACCAAGTTGTGGTCCCACCATAAGATATGTGTTGTATCTAGACTGTTCAACATTTTTTTAGTTCCTCTTAAGGTTATAACAGAAAAATAAGACAAATCAAAAGATCAAATTGACCACATTGCAAAAGCAATGGGGGGTTGAACGTCTACCAATGAAAACTTTTAGGGGTCACATAAGTATTGGATCAATATAATATTTTTATTCCTCTTTATCAAGGTCTTTGTGACATTATTAAAAGGTTTGAATGGAAAATAGACATTATAATGGCCCTACTATTGTTTTAACCGTGGGAAATATTGTCTCGGCGGTTATTTTTGACGTGGTTCACTTAAATTTTCGTTCGGACTCATTTTTTTAATTCATGCTCTAAAATAATCTTGCCAAATGAACAAACAATGTATATATAATAAATACATCATTGTGGGCATGTAACTTTGGTATCCTTAGAACCGTTCGTACAGCCCTAAGCTCGAGGAGCGTCGGCGCTTGACTTCCCCGACACGAACACACACCATCCAGGTCAGTGGTGTGTAGAACACCAGCCAATCCGGTTCCGATGTGAATGACCGAACAACACATTGGTCAGGCAACCCATGTGCATTCAATGCGTGCGTCTGGCAATGCTTTCAAATCGTCCATGGCTTCCGTGCCGGGGTGGATAATGCATGGTTGGATCACCGATTTCTGATGGGACGTCCGACGCACTTGCAAGTCGGCGCGTCTATGTGTTGGCAAAGCTCTTGACCGACACGCCGTAAATTTCATTTCTTGTAAAAACAGATCTAAAACAAATAGATCCAAGCAACCCAGCAAGCCTCTTATGCTAAAAAAAAAATAATAATAAAATAAAATAAAAAAGGCTGATCGGACCATACAACACGCTGATGGACCCCACGGTTGAACTCCAGCATGCCAACATGAGTTGGATGTGGTTTCCATGCAAGAGGTGGCTGATTGGAACACTGATGTGGCAAAACATATAAGAGCGGTTACGTGTGAATGGTGACCCTCCGGCGAATCAATGATCAATTCCTATTCATCCATTAAATAGTAATTCAATTCCATTCACGTTCTAAGGCAAGCTGATGTAGAGCGAGGTCGCGGAAAGTTACATGGCCAAGATGGATCAGAAAAGGCCCGGTCAACGACAGAAGTGATCCAGACCATCGAACCTTAAATCGGGCGTATCTTGCAATCCGGAATGAGTTACCTGACGTAAAATATATGATTTTGGGGTAGAATGAGCTACTGAAGCCAACCAACCCCGCTACGCCGGATTACGCAGCCCGGAATTCCGAAAAACCCTTGGATCGACGGTCGTTTTCCTGTTTTAATTTCGTTTTTACTATAAATAGTAAGTTTTAGTTTGATTATAACTCTTCATCCGTCGGGCTTTAGGAGTTGCGCCCAACGTGAAAAGAGCTTAGAATAATTAGGAGAACGGTTTGGTGAAGCCAAATAGGACACTTACTATTTTTTGGCCGAAAACCTCGCGCACTAGTAGACATCACGACTATCTATAAATAGTAAGTTTACTATTTATAGTAAGTCGCGGATTCTAGGAGTTTAAGTTATAGTTTGATTCTGATTTCTTTCCCATTGCTTGGTACCCCTATTTAAAGGGTTGTGAACTCATTTTTATTCATCAATTAATCAATTTCGAATTTATTAGAATTTATTTCTATTTTCTGCTTTCTTTCCTCGTGGATTCGAAAAGTCTCTGTGAGGAGTCCAGAGAAGCTCCGTGGATTTGGAGTAGTTATCCTCATCATGTTCATCCCTGCGTCAATTGATATCAAAGCGAGAATTTCCCTCGGGCCGATAGCAAACAATGAAGGTATGAATCAAAATCCTGTGGACGGTGATTCAGGGATTCGTTATCTTTCGGAAAGAATGAAAGCTTTCCACTGGGAGAGTCAGTTGACCATGCAAGGGCTGCAGGCAACTCTCGACCGTCTTACGGATGCGTTACTCCCGCCCTGAGCCCTAAGCGGTGCTCCACCACCTTTGGTTGCTCCCCCACCCATGGTGACTCCACCACCCATGGTTGCTGTACGACGCAACCCTGATTTTCGTAAAGCACTACCAGTGGCAAACCGTAGGGCTACATTAGATGATTCAAGTTCTAGCGACGAGGACCTTAATGAGGGTTTTGCTCGACGACCAATCCATGGAGGTGATCATCTAGATCGTGCTGAAAGAGACTATCGAGGTAAGGCTGAACTTCCTAGTTTTAACAGTTTATTACGTATAGAAGATTTTCTCGATTGGCTAGCCGAAGTAGAGAGATATTTTGATTACATGGACGTGCCAGATCATAAAAGGGTAAAATTGGTAGCGTTTAAATTAAAATCTGGTGCTTCTGCATGGTGGGAACAATTACAACTCTCACGAGCCCGCCAGAACAAGGCGCCCATCTCATCATGGCCATGGATGAGACGTCTTCTTCGATCTCAATTTCTCCCCAGTTATTATGAGTAGATATTATTCCAGCAATATCAAAATTGCAGACAAAGAAATTGAACAGTCACAGATTACACTGAAGAATTTCAACGACTGTCTACACGAAACGATCTGTCAGAATCTAAGTCACAAAAGGTGGCAAGATTTATAGGTGGTTTACGACCGACAATTCAGGACCAAGTTCAGATGTACCTAGTCGGGACTGTGGATGAAGCAGTTCAATTGGCGGGTAGGGCAGAAACACAACTTGTAAGAGCTCATGCTCGTCCATATCCTTCAACTCGACCCCCCATGACTTGTCTCACGCAGGATCCAGTGCTGCAACAAGGAAAAGACCCAGTACCTCAACTTCCTACAATCACAAACCGTAATACAGGGAGTGGCTCATCCAGACCTCAATGTGCAGCACCCACAACAGCGGGTCCGAGTAGGATTCCAAATCCTTATGCTCGGCCAAGGTCGAACAATTGTTACCGCTGTGGCCAACCAGGCCACTTATCAAACACTTGTCCTTAACGTCCCGCAGCACACTTGATTATAAACGAAGGGGGCACTAAATATGAGGCCGTAGAAGAAGACCATCGCTTTGATGAACATGAACAAATCACTGAAGAAATAACAGGTGGCGATGCAATGACGGGTGAGGATCGTGGCGAATTTCTAGTTGTGAGGCGATTACTGTATGCCTCACGAAAGGAATAACATCCACAACGACACAATATATTTTGTACTCGGTGCACCATCAACGGAAAGGTCTGTGATGTGATCATAGACAGTGGTAGTAGTGAGAATATCGTCTCGAGAGTGATGGTGGACAAGTTGCGGCTACCAACGATGAAACATCCTTCCCCGTACTCAATCGGCTGGATAAAAAAGGTGAATGAGACCAAGGTAACTGAACAATGCACTATTTCATTTTCAATTGGCAAAAATTATAAGGATCAAATACTTTGTGATATGGTCGATATGGAAGCTTGTCATATGTTACTCGGTCGACCCTAGCAGTCGGACCGTGATGCGACCCATAGGGGACGAGATAATGTTTACGTATTCGTCAAGGATAGTCGAAAAATAATCCTTGCCCCTATGGCACCAGAGAACCACCCTAAAATCTCTAAAGTGGAGGGGAGTTCCCTCTTGACCATTCGAAATTTTATGGAGGAATCCAAGGAAACCAGCAAGGTATACGCTGTAGTGGTGAAGGGCGAAGAAGAGGAACCCTCAAACATCCCTCCAAGTTTAAGACTGTTGCTAAACGAATTCAAATAAGTCTGGCTTGAGGATTTACCTGATGGATTGCCCCTCATGAGGGACATCCAACATCACATAGACCTCGTCCCTGAGGCTACTGTTGAGGGTCAAATATTGCATATCAGACCCTATTATTACCTGGGTTTTCAAACATGATACTGTTTAACGGCCCGATTTAAATCGTGTTTGTGTTGCAGGGCGTGTTTACGAGCCTAGACTGGAAAAATGTACTAAAAGCATGGATTTAGCGGTCTAAAATCACCAAGGCAAGCGACGGACCCCAGGAGACCAAGATCGACGGATGTTCACGCCAGGGATTCAAGAAAATCGAGAAACTAAAGCTCAAGTGACCCGAAAGACATCCAGAATGCAAGATCACAGGGTTTCCACCATCCGTTCAGCTCGAAATTCATACATCGCCTGAGGGCCATAAATTAACCGTACACATAAAATTTCATCTATTGGATCGCTGTGGAAATGGCCCAACGGACATATCAGCCCACACATCAACAATTTAAGGCCCACCTGATGTTTGGATCTGCTTCAAGTTTGGGGTCAACACTTAAAATGAGATGGGTAAGTAGATGGTCGATGTGGATTTTGTAGAAACATCAAGGGACGCACTTTATGCAGCGGGCGTGCACACATAGCATTCTCACTTACGTTACACCAGACCATTCCGCAGTCAAAACGGCCGCTGACCGAGCTCTCCCTCTCCAACTCAACTTCTTTCCTGCGAAAGAAACAGAGGTTGCAGCTCTTTCTTATGGGCCACCACCATGATTCGACGGACCAATCCGGACCGTCCATAAGACTTGCACGGCCCCTCTCACTCAGACCTAGGAGAGATAATTTAAAGAGGACAGCTTGATCGGTTTTCAACCGTCCAAACATAGGTCGGACGGTTGGGAGAAAAGTCGGTGGGCCACACCAAAATCAGTGTAAAAACTGACCATTCCCGACTATTTTCTCGAGGGAAAACGGGTGGACGGCTTGGATCTCTCATTTGAAGCCGATCATGGACCCCACCATCGTCACAGCGTCACCGGCGTACGCAGGCCCTGTTTCCGCGCCCGTTGCTGACCAGTTTTGGGACTATTATATGCCCATGGTGATGATCGGACGGCCGATCTGGTCCGTCCATCGTGTAGGCCACTCGCAAACGTCCCAAGGGATGTTATTTGTTCAAACAGAATCACAGGAGCATGGGCGTTGGGAGGATCCGTTTTTGCTGCGTAAAGAGACTTCTGCGCCGACTTATCTGCGGAGGTTCCTGATCGCCTACGGCATCAAGGAGGCTCCCTTTCGCACACGGATACGGACGGATGCTTGGGCTGCCTATAAGAAAGGAAGAGAAAAGGGAAGGAAGGGAGGACGTGTGGAGAAAGCATTAGAAGGTGGAGGCTTGAACGTGGACAGGGAGAACCAAGAGGAGGTAGTTCTTTTGGAGGCCAAACGTTCGGCTGGTTTTTATTCTTTCCTTCTTGTTCTTTCCTTTCTCTTTTTATTTTATTTTCATCTGCTTTGTTCAACCCATTCATATGTGGCTAAACCTCTTAGCTAGGGCTAAGAGGTGAAGCCTGTAGCGAGATGGGAGATTATATTTTGTGCCTGTAATTTAAAATTCATAAACTGAATGTGATTTTTGTTGATTATTAAAGGAATATTTTTCTTAGACTTTAATGGTCCGTTGTGACTGAAATTACAATGGGTTTGCAAGGGCTTTGAGTATTTCTTTCCCCTTTTTATGTTATGAAGTCAGGAAGCCCTGTTGTTCATCATTGTTCCATGGGCATGGTAGGATGACAGTACCCTTCCCGATCTTCATACCTTGTTGGTTGGTTGGTAATTAGTTTAATTCTGTTGTTTACTTTGTCTCCTGGACATGGTTTGGTGATAGAATCCATCTTAATTCATATTCCTTTCATCTCATGAAAACTAGATCAGATAAGTTCAGTTTAATTTCCATGATTCTTGATGCAGGCATAAAGATCTCCCCGATCTCTACAAGTGGATCCTCTGAATCCCTAGTTTCCTTCCTCTAAATTCCTTAAGTTTTACATTAATCTCTCACCATTATTCATCAATTTACATTTGATTTTGATTACATCTTAGGCTAGTTCTATTTCTACCTAGTTTCAGGAAACATACAAGTTTCAGTCCTTGTGGATTCGACCTCAGTCTTACCGAGTTTATTACTACATCACAACCCTATACTTGGGGAGTGAACAGCTAGCTTGCCCAACCACCCTCATTATCGGATGAGTCTGAAGGAGTGTGAGATACTTCAAGGGCAAGTAGAGGAATTGATCCGTAAGGGTCTCTTGAGAAAGAGCATGAGCCCATGTGCTGTACCATCATTATTAACGCCTAAAAAAGATGGAAGCTGGCGCATGTGTGTCGACAGTCGGGCAATCAACAAAATTACCATCAAATATTGGTTCCCAATACCACAGTTGGACGACATGCTCGATATGTTAGAAGGGGTCAAGGTGTTCTCTAAACTAGATCTAAGGAGCGGGTACCATCAGATTCGTATTCAACCAGGTGATGAGTGGAAAACGGCATTCAAGACCAAGGAAGGGTTGTATGAGTGGCTGGTCATGCCCTTCGGCCTATCGAATGCACCAAATACTTTTATGCGTTTGATGAATCAAGTTCTAAAACCGTTCACTGGCCGATTTGTGGTAGTATATTTTGATGACATATTGATATATAGCCAGGATGAGGTGGAGCACAGGAAACATCTCAGGCAGGTGCTGCAGGTCCTACAAATTAACAAGTTGTACCTCAACTTGAAGAAGTGTAGTTTTTTAACTGACAGCCTATTGTTTCTAGGATTCGTTGTAACGTCCGCAGGCATTCGTGTGGACGATGAAAAGGTGCGAGCTATTAGGGAATGGCCGATCCCAACAAATATTCATGAGGTGAGGAGTTTTCACGGGTTGGCGACTTTCTATCATCGATTTGTACGAGATTTTAGCACCATAGTTGCGCCTATAATAGATTGCATGAAAAAAGGACCGTTCCAGTGGACCGATAAAGCTGACAAGAGCTTTCATGAGATCAAGCATCATTTGTCTACAACACCGGTTTTGGTACTTCCTAATTTCGACAAATTGTTTGAGGTTGAGTGTGACACTTCGTACATCGAAATTGGAGGAGTATTATCACAGGAAGGCAGGCCGGTAGCCTTCTACAGTGAGAAGCTCAGTGAAGCCCGAAAGAAGTAGTCGACTTATGAGCTTGAGTTGTACGCAGTTGTTCAAGCACTGCGACATTGGCGGCACTATCTAATTCAAAGAGAGTTTGTTTTGTATACTGACTATCAAACATCACTACAAGAAAAGATGGCTTTAGCCTCAGTTCAAAACTGTGGCTAACAATGTTAAAAACTGAGGCTAAAGCCTTTAGCCTCAGTTTTGCCTCAGTTATCCAAACCGAGGTTGAAACCCCCGTGGCTAAAGGCTTTAGCCTCAGTTTTAACAATCGAGGCTAAAATGACTTTTATAGCCTCAGTTCTTCAAGTGAGGCTAAAAGAACCTTTTTAGCTTGAGTTTTTTCGAAATGAGGCTAAATCAAAATTTTAGCCTCCATTGTTTCCAACTGAGGCTAAATTTGGATTTAGCCTCAGTTGCCTCCAACTGAAGCTAAAACTATTTTTAACCTCAATTCTCAACAACCGAGGCTAAAGCCTTTAGCCACGGGAGTTGTAGTCTCAGTTTATATAACTGAGGCAAAACCGAGACTAAAGATGGATTTAGCCTCTTTTGGCATCAACCGAGGCTAAATTCGGTTTTTGACCTCATTTCTCTATCAACCAAAGCTAACAATATCATAATCAACAAATGATTGACCCTGTGCATATTTCACCCATTTAACATTCATCAAGACAACAATCAGCACAATATCAACAAAACAATTAATGGTCTATTTAAAGTTTTAAAAACAGACTACAAATGTCTTCCTTTCCTAGCCTTCCACATGAACTGTTTCAGTAAGGTCCCTTTGGGCCAATCAGATGTCTTCCTTTCCTAGCCACATCTTCTGGCAAGATGTCTCCAACACCAACCTCACTGGCCATGATCACGTGTCCACTATGTGTAATGTAAAAGCGACTGGGGCGCAATCCATTTCGGTCCAATGTTGCTCCAGGATGGCGGCCATCAGTAACTGCATTTATACAATAAATATAAGTTCAAAATACTCATGTCACATGCAGAATCATTAAAGCATGAAGCAGTTCCAGCACAAACTTCACATGATATAAGTGCAGGTCCATCCCATGGCTCAATAAGAGCTGAAAATTATTCGTACATGGCCTCAATTACAGCATAATCATTTTCAAAACTGGAAAACCTCAATTAAATAATCAGACAGTTGTCCATGTTGAAGTCGAAGACCTCGGATTGGGGCCACAGAGAGTCAAGTTCGTGTTTTAGAACCTTGCTCCAGTCATAATTATATCAACAGGAAGTTGCTTACAGTGGATATGGATTATATGAAGTTTATCTATGAATGGCAAAGAGTCATCTGTTTTAGCTCTGCATGCCTGAGATTGGGCGGAATAGAACTAGTATAACCTACATGTATATTTCGTGAGGTATTGTTCAGAATTGCTCAGGACCAAAACTCGAGAGGTATTCTTCAGAATTGCCCAGGTCCAAAACTACTCACAGAAAGAGTTACCAGGATCTTGAGACCAAATGCATATGATATAAAGTATAAAGAGACCACCACTGACATTACATGATATATGATCTTACACTCCTAAACACAAACAACTCTCAAATAGTTTTTAGGTTACATGATCAAGAAACTGAAAAGAGCATAAAAACCATAGACTATAAATGATTTAAGATCCAGAGTGTACCACATAACAGAGGTACAACTGATCCATTCCATAAGACTCCAATTGCTCTTACCCACATAACAGAGGTACAGAAACCCAATCATCTTTGACACAGCCTATCAAACAGGGCTGTAGTACAAAAAGGAGTTAGCATCTATCAACATAAAAAAACATCCTACAGTTTGCATCACTCATAGGAAACAAAGGATGTTGCCTATCTACATCAGAAATACTTACACATCAAAGTGTCCAACAGCCCCATGTATCGACTATTTCAGCTATAATCACCTTGCAAATCAATGCGATTCCTATTAAAAAAACAAAAGGATACTGACTATCATTGAGTTGAGGATCATGCAATTCCTATTAAAAAACAATGATTGAAAATTGAGATAAGCATATTATAACGTCCCTGACTCACCATCGTCTAATACACCAACAACCTTCTCAAGTGCTTCGCTAAGTTCTTTTTCATGCTCCTATTTAATAATAATAATAATAATAATAATAATAATAATATCACATCAATTGCAAAAGATATGATCTTGAATATCTGATTTTTTAAATCCAATGTGTGAGACCATTAATAAAGCAACAGGGAATTATGGTATGGATGAGTATTGAAAAGGAGAAAGTTACCCCAAGGATTAGTTTCACCTTCTCCACTTGAGACGGATTAGGATGCTCTCGAAGGACCGTCTCAACCTGATACATATGATTCTAGCTGCCATGAGAAGAAGGGCTTCTCTTTTCTTCTTTATTTATTTATTTATTTATTTATTTATTTTTAATTTGAGATGGAAACAACTAAAAATGGAAAACAATACAATACAGAAAGCAAAGCTAATGATTTAGATAGTAAAATATGAAGAATGAAATGTATGATTTGATAAAAAGGGGAAACAACAATAGGTATAACGCTCACGAAACTTCATGAGTCAGTTAAAAGCACAACAAATCAACCTGACGAGTCAAGTTTTGGGCAGAACTGGGGGCTTTCTAAAATCCCAAGTAGAAAAATATTAAATGACATATTAGATTGTTACATTTAAAAAACTAAAGTATATTCAATGACAGAGAAAAAGAAACACAATGAAATCTATTACATGGATGTAAAGAAACACAATGAAATCTATTACATGGATGGTGGGTACAACATTACATGTGAAGTAAGCCTCATAATATTATATTTCCTGTAAATTGAATAAAGAGAAACCAAAAGTAGTCTAATGTGAAATGAGAAGAAGCACATGACATTTAAGACTAACATGAATAGTAGTGCCTCAAATAACACATTAATGATAATCCAGAATAAGATGGAAACTAGTACATCAAACAAACAAACTAAGCTACCAATTCTAGCTTATCCAAGGTGATTGGATACGCAAATGATTCTGTAAGGCTATGTATGGATACACAAATGATTTGAATTGCAAATGCTCATCTAATCTATAAATGAGAAAATTGTAACTAATGTGCTAAGTTTAGTTCCCTGCCAATTCAAATTGAAATATCGACTCTACTGAGACTGTGTTTGAATACACAACTGATAAACACATCGAATCAAGAAATTACTATTTTCGAACCAATTTCATGGGTTTAGTTTGCTGTCAATTTAATTCCTCACACTGATTTTCTAAGGATGAATTTGGAACTTTAGATATGCAACTAAGTGGAATTGCAAATGCTCACCCAATCAAGATTGCTTGATGCTTTTATCTTCCAGAATCATGTAGATCTTGCTCATCTAGATGATATTTTTTCCCTTTTAAATATCTTGGAGTTGATCTTTTGTGTTGCCTTGTAAACTTTACAGGTTTCTTATTATTTTAAAGATCCCGATGTCACAGACAGTGATTTTCAAGGCTCCTCTAGCCCTGCAGGTATGTTTTTTTAAATCTCATACTGCAATACATCTTAAGTAGCAGTTGTTGCCAATGGAATGATATGCATGACTAGGACCCTATAATTATGATCATGATACTACTATGTGCAGGGAAAGGGTTTCAGTTCAAGTGATGTCTTTATCAAAAGAGTTGTCGCCAAGGCAGGGTACTATGTCAGAAGTGAGTTTCCCTCTAGCTATTTTTTTAAATCACTTTCATTGATAAAGAATTATTCAATATGCATTTGATTCTATATTTCACTTTCATCCTTAAAAAAAAAAAAAAAAAAAAAAAACCCTGAAGTGAGGCATGGCCCGAATGGCAAGTATGATACTCCAACATTACCATGAATGTAAGCCAATGCCCTACGTATCTACAAAATACGAAAATAGAAGCGAGAAAAATTTCCATTACAAAAAATCTCATAAAGTTTCTTGTCAGAAAATGAATCAACGTAATGCCAGCAACTCAAACACCATGAAAATTTGCATTGGAAATTTAAAAGCTGACATCAACTCATAATAGTCCACCCACCCAAACCCAATGCAATAAAATTGAAGTTACGAGCAGACATCAAGAATTTACTTGGATTCTCATACAACAAAAAATTGTCATACAGAAAACATGCTCCACAAGTTGGATTCAAAAATTCAAATTCAAATAATTGACAGAAAAAAAAAAGGCCACTAAAGCATAATACAACCAATGCATTACTTTCCACAGAAACTTTGTGCAAAACAAGGATGTGTAGATTAAAGATAATGTGTATGCACTTAAAATCATCGGCAATTTCTTTACCTGAAAATCCATTGCTGTTGAGATCCAGTTCTTCCAGCTGCATGGAACTCCCAAAGAGCTCAGGTGGTATAGATCCATCTAGCAGATTGTTACCAACCCACAAAACCCGAAGGGATAGCAATGGATGAAACGAAGGAAGCTTCCCTCTGATCTGATTTTGACTCACATCCAATATTTCCAAGTTCTGAAATATCTGCATTGAACAATCCTTAAAAGATTCCCCAAAGCTCCATGAGCTGGGCTGGGATTGGACCATAGAACTGGTTTCCTACAGATCTAAATGCTGCAGAGAAGTAATCGTTCCATGGTAGGGATGAGGCGACCGATGAAAGAATTGCCCGAGAGGCTGAGATTCCTCAGCATTTTCAGTCCATTCAAGGTGGAGAACTTCAAATACAACTGGATCACAAATTCAAACAAGAAAAGAGAAGGAAAATGTGAAAAGAAAAGAGAGGGAAACCATGAATCGTTTGTAGGATTTCCACCACTAACCAATATTATCAGGAAAATCTTGCTGAGAATCTCAATATAATATTACTTCTAAATAATTTCTGTTAAAATCTAGCAACTTGCTTCGTTTTTCATCTTCATGTTTCCATCCAAATGTATCAAATCATTAGTCATGCTAATCCAAACATAAGCTTGAATTGAAAATTTAAGTAACTTGTTATCGAAATGTATGTCACATTGATCCTACATCTATGATGCATCCTTGCGTTTGCATGCATTTCTACCGGACATATCATGGCCATTTACTTCAGATTGGACAATTCTAATGCTTTCTGCTCTGAATACCAATTTCCAAACGATGACAAGATCCAAACATCCGTAAAAAACAAATCAAAGATAGGAGAACTTTGAGGCCTAAGATCTTACCAGAAATCAGCAGGATTTCAACACTTTCTCATCAGATCTAACTTCGGTCCGCAGTCTAACGAAGTTAAAATTTCCCCTAAAGAGATTCCAAAGAAGAATATGCCCGATTCATGATAAGATCTAGAACAATATCCCCCTTCTAATCTATGCATGTCTGGAATTACTTTAGATCTGAAGGAATTTCACTAAAATCGATGCAACATTGGTTTCATCTCTTCGAGATCCAAAAAAAAAAAAAAAAACAAACAGATCGAGATTTTCTTTATCTAAAAAAATAACTGATCTGAATTTCTTCTCCACGTTTTCTACATGGAGTAGGGCGAGATTCGTAGAGTAAGTAATCAAATAGAGAGATTCAAAACCGGAAAGAGAAAAGAGAAATCGAGAAAGATCTCTGTAGAAGAAACTGAAATCCAAAGCTAGAAATTCCATCGTTGGAGGTAATGGAAGGAATTTACAGAGAAAAATTAGAAATTCCACATACCTTCAACGCCATTTCTCTCCTTTCTTCTCTTCCGCTCAACGAAGTTGAAACTCTAGCCGCGGAAATGACACGTGTTTGTTGGTATATATATGTTGATAGATTGCAAACACATCCCTCCTTTTCTCTTATTTATTGAATTACCACTGATCCGTGCCCCTCGTAAGTACAACGTTTTATGTGCACTCGCTCCATAATATGTGGACTAAAGGAGCGCGTATGAACGATCTGAGCCGTTCACAATCGATGAGAAATGGGTTGATTCCATTTGATTATAAATGGTCTACTCTTGTATAAAAATTATAAATGATTGAGAGCAGATTTTTGGCCTCAGTTTCTCATCGACTGAGGCAAAAGGTTAGATTTTTAGCCTCGGTTACTTACCAACCGAGGCAAAAGGGTAGACTTTTAACCTCAATTTCTTACCAACCGAAGCAAAATGGAGACTTTTGGCCTCAGTTGCTCACTAACCGAGGCAAAAAGGCAGACTTTTAATGGTGCCCTTCCAATGAATGGCTTGGATTTTACAATCGTGGCCCACCTGTCTAGTGGACCGATTTGATTCCAGGGATAGTGAATCTATATAATGGTGCCCTTCCAATGAATGGCTTGGATTTTGCAATCATGTGCCATGCTGGTTTATTTGCTGGCATGTGCGTTAGATGAGTTTTACACGTGTGTGGGCTTAGCAAAGATATATATAAATAAAAGCAAGGAGTGGTTGAGAGGCTGGACCATTGTACTTTTACTTAAAAGAACTAAATGGGTGAAATTATACAATGCTCTGGACAAATGTTTGTATGTTCATACTCCATTTTGTGGAAGTGAAGAACGTGGGTCAGTGATCCGAACCGATGAAGATAAGGACCCCACTATAAATGGACAATAAATTAAAAAATTCTTTGGATGAAGAGATCCTAACCCTTGTAAGAAACAAAATATGGCAATATTCCACATTCCACGGATAGAAGATAGAAGACCATTTTTTTATTTTTTATTTTTATGGGGGATGGTTAGCCAATGGGCTATCCAGAATGAGGTCCTTCGTATCAATGGTTTGGATCATGGGGAAGTCGGCTACCCTTGTAAGAAAAAGAGTAAAAATTGTGAAATATTAATACTTTTTTTTTTATATGAAGTAGACTTTTGGCCTCGATTCGTAACTGAGGCAAAAAACGTAGAGTTTTGGCCTCAGTTCGCAATGGAGGCTAAAAAGTAGGGTTTTGGCTTCAATTCCAGCAACATAGGCTAAAAAATAGACTTTTGGCCTCAGTACCTATGCAATTGAGGCTAAAAAAAAAAGACTAAAAAGTAGACATTTTGCCTCGGCTCCTATGCAACTGAGGTTAAAAAGTAGACCTTTCGCCTTGGTTCCAATGCAATTGAGGTTAAAATGTAGGCCTTTCACCTCGGTTTCTATGTAATTGAAGCTAAAAAGTAGACCTTTCACCTCGGTTCCTATGTAACTGAGGTTAAAAAGTAGACTTTTCGCCTCGGTTTCTATGCAACTGAGGCTAAAATGTAGATTTTTCGCCTCGGTTCCTATCCAACTGAGGCTAAAAATTAGACCTTTCGCTTCGGTTCCTATGTAACTGAGGCTAAAAAGTAGACTTTTTGCCCCGGTTTCTACGTAACTGAAGCTAAAATGTAGATTTTTCGCCTCGGTTCCTATGCAACTGAGGCTAAAAATTAGACCTTTCGCCTCGGTTCCTATGTAACTGAGGCTAAAAAATAGACTTTTCGCCTTGGTTCGCCTTGGTTCCTATGCAACTGAGGCTAAAATGTAAATTTTTCGCCTCGGTTTTTATACAACTGAGGCTAAAAGTTAGACATTTTGCCTCGGTTCCTATGCAACTGAGGCTAAAAATAGACATTTCGCCTCGGTTCCTATGCAACTGAGGCTAAAAAGTAGACTTTTAGCCTCAGTTACCTAGCAACTGAGGCGAAAAATAAACTTTTAGCCTCACTTCCTTAGCAACCGAGGTTAAAAAACACATTTAGCCTCCATTTTTTCAAATGAGGCTAAAAAATTGAGGCAAAAGGCCTACTTTTTTGTAGTGCATTAAAGTTTATTAATAGTCAAACTAACGTGAATCATGTGCATGCTAGATGGGTTGCATTTTTACAGGAATTCATATTCTTTCTGAAGCATAAGTCAGGGCAGTAGAACAAGGTGGCTGATGCACTTAGCCGTCATGCATCACTACTTGTTATGATGAGCAACGAGGTGGTCGGCATCAATTGTCTCAAGGAGCTGTATGCCGAGGATGAGGACTTCAAAGATTCTTGGATGAAGTGCCAAGAAGGTCACCCCAGTGACCTTCATATACAGGACGATTTTCTCTTCAAAGGGAATCGATTGTACATCCCCTAAAGTTCTCTGAGGGAGCAGATTATTCAGGAGCTACATGGAGGTGGCCTCGGTGGACACCTGGGGCGAGACAAGATGCGAGCTCTTGTGAAAAAGCGATATTATTAGTCGCAATTAGTACGCGATGTGAGAAAAGCTGTACAACGTTGCCATGTTTGTCAGACCTCAAAGGGACAATCACAGAATACCGGCCTCTACACCCCGTTACCTGTGCCTAACGGTCCTTGGAAGGATTTATTAACGAACTTCGTGCTTGGTCTCCCACGAACACAATGCGGCATGGATTCGGTGTTCGTGGTGGTAGATCGTTTCTTCAAGATGGCGCACTTTATCCCATGCAAGAAAACCCTTGATGCAACACATGTGGTGAATTTATTTTTCAGGGAGGTCGTACGGCTACACGGGGTCCCCAAGACCATTACTTCCGATAGTGACATAAAGTTCATTAGCCACTTTTGGCGGACTTTATGGAATCGATTCGATACACGACTTCAATTCAGCAGTGCTTACCACCCATAGACTGATGGGCAGACTGAAGTTGTGAATCGCGAAACCTCCTTTGCTGTATTTCAGGAGAAAAACCGAAGCAGTGGGATTCGGCCTTGTCTCAAGCAGAGTTTGCAAACAACATGGTGAACCGCTCGACTGGGAGATCACCGTTCCAGATTATCTATGGACGAGTGCCTCGCCATACACTTGACTTGGTCCCTCTGCCCAAGCACCCAGGCACAAGCATTGTAGCAAAACATATGGTAGACAAGATCATGGGCATCCATGCAAAAGTGCAGACCAAGCTACATGCCTCGAACGATAAGTACAAGGAACAAGCGGACAAGCATCGGCGACAAAAAGTGTTCGAGGTGGGCGACCGCGTTATGGTCCATCTGCGCAAAGAAAGATTTTCGACTAGGACGTACAACAAGTTGAAAAATAAGAAGATTGGACCGGTACCAATCATCCGAAAGATCAATGACAACGCTTATGTTGTTGATCTTCCAGATGACATGGCAATCTCACAGACTTTCAATGTCGCGGACCTAACCGAGTATCATGAACCAGAGCATGACGAGAACTTGAGGACGAGTTCTTTTGAAGTGGAGGAGACTGATGTAGAGCGGGTCGCAGACAGTTACATGGCCAAGATGGATCAGAAAAGGCCCGGTCGATGACAAAAGTGATTCAGACCATCGAACCTTAAATCAGGCGTATCTTACAATTCGGAATGAGTTACCTGACGTAAAATATATGATTTTGGGGTAGAACGAGCTACTGAAGCCAACCAACCCCGCTATGCCGGGTTGCGCAGCCCAGAATTGTGAAAAATCCCTGGATCGACGGTCGTTTCCCTGTTTTAATTTCATTTTTACTATAAATAGTAAGTTTTAGTTTGATTATAACTCTTCATCCGTCGGGCTTTAGGAGTTGCGCCCAACGTGAAAAGAGCTTAGAATAATTAGGAGAACGGTTTGGTGAAGCCAAATAGGACACTTACTATTTTTGGCCGAAAACCTTGCACACTAGTAGACATCACGACTGTCTATAAATAGTAAGTTTACTATTTATAGTAAGTCGGGGATTCTAAGAGTTTGAGTTGTAGTTTGATACTAATTTCTTTCCCATTGCTTGGTACCTCTATTTAAAGGGTTGTGAACTCGTTTTTATTCATCAATTAATCAATTTCGAATTTATTAGAATTTATTTCTATTTTCTGCTTTCTTTCCTCGTGGATTCAAACAGTCTCTGTGAGGAGTCCAGAGAAGCTCCGTGGATTCGGAGTAATTATCCTCATCACGTTCATCCCTACGTCACAAGCCAACTAAGAGTTATTAATTACAATATTGGAAGGTTGTTTTCTGTATTTTAGAGACATGTTTTTCACTGGTTTGGAAAGGATTTGAATAATTTCTTTGGGCTAAGATATAGACAACAAACGTCACATTCGAGGAAAAGATAAACTTACTGCGAACAGTAAAATTAAAAGGAAAAAAAAAAAAGTCACACCTCATAAACCACAAAAATATATAAATTCAATGAGTATTTTCAAAAATATATATGGAAGAATTTTTTTAAGGAAAATTATGAAAATAAAAATCAATTTTCACAGAAAAATCTATTTATTGTGAACAAGGAAAACATACTGATATCAAAATAGATTTCAATTGCACAGTTTTCAAAGAATTTTATCAATTTAAGCATTGGCTTTCTACTATTATAGAAAGGCCCTCACAAAGCTGTAATGCCGCGGTTCGCTAATACTTGGTATTGAGTGTTCCCGGGCTTCATTAGAAGTGGTTGAAGCCAATTATCGATTGTATAGATTGTATGGATTGTCATGTGGTTTGATTGTTCCACAACGTTAGATGGCCGAGCTAGTGAGTGAACCCATTTTCATGCAGGTATCAAGAATCAATCCTCTGAACTTATCTTCCACTAAGGGTACCTCCATCAAACATGTTAAGTGGCTTGTTTTGTTATTAATTTAAAAATTAAAATTTTAATCCTGATTAAAGAAGTTTTAAATGGCTCCAAATTCAGGGTCATTACATGAATGATACGTATGAATTGTATATTATAAATTATTGTTTTAATCATAATTATACTTGGCAATTATGTCGCATGCTAATCTTGGGAGTATTTCTCCACTATATAGGCATATGATGCATTCTATTTAATATGTGTAGGGATCTTAGGAGTAAGATGAGGCCTTAGGGGCATATCTTAGCACTTAGTTGGGAGTTGAGAGTAGAAGAGTTCTTTGTTTGCTAGTTTGAGTTTTGTATATTTTGTGTTACTGCAGTTATGTATTCCCAGCTAAGAGATTTGAACTTGAGTACATTTCGGATGTTTACCTTGATACTCTCTGATTTAGTTATCCATGCTCGCCTTTTTGTTACCGTTGTGTTGATATACGCAATTCTGATTATTTAGTATGAGTTAAATGCCAATCTGACTTTGCAGGCATGGGAATAATGCTCTCACGTCCGTTTTTAATTGAAGTTCACACCTCGAACCTGGTATTTGAGTCGTTACTCGGATGCCTGGGATTGGAGTGTGACAAAAGGGCCTGGGATTAAAGTGTGACAAAAGGACCCCATTTTATTTGAAAAAGATTGCTCTCCTCCTTAGAATTGTCGAACATCCACTTGTGTTTATTATCATGTTCCCTAAAAAATTCTTACCCACATTGTTCCATCGTTGTGTGGTCCCAAAATTTCTTAGCCAATGTTGTTGAAACTTTGGAGAGATGGATAACTTAGATTTCATCATTAGTGTTGCCACTGGTTAGATATCAACAAGTATCAACATCATTGTGGGGAACACCTATGGATGTCGGACATGCATGAAACATCTAAGTTGTGAATAAGGTGGGAACACCTCTGTCTTGAGCTTGTTTGGCAGTTAGTTTGATTTGGACAGTCTATCCAGTTTTTTTCAAATTCTGGAATACAAATTTAAAATGGATGATGACACGTGTGCAACATGTGGGAAGTTTAAAGATGGGTGTTGACGCACATAGCACAAAATGGCCCATGTATACATTGGCACACTGTATATCGGAACATCAATGGTGGTATGTAGTACATGTGGAGTGTTTAAAGATAAACGGTGTTACATGTAGCGCATGGTTATATGTTCAAATGAATATTGAAAAATGAACACAACATCTGCACTTTTTGTTGGAGAAAGCTTTTCTCTGCAATAGACGGCAGTTGGTAATGAGCTATTCATTTTTATATTTTTTCTTATTCCATGTATAAAGTGGTTTAAAACTAGAAACACAGTATATTGTCTGCGGGGAAATCTCACTCGCAACCAAACAGCTCCTTAATATGGATGTTTGTCAATCCCAACTCCGCACAAAGCCCAAGCCCATTTCATGCCTGGACAAATTCTAACATAGCATACGTCATTGGCACGTAGATTAAAAAACCATGATGATCAAGTGATCAAGCGGCTTAGTATATGAAACAAATGAATGGCTAAATTAAAGAATTGGTGTGGTGACCATTATTTTATTTTTTTTCACATTATAACAAACCAGATGAGCGTGGACAAGAATGACTTTCGAGCAAGGGAATCTGGGGCCCACCAAATGGACGGCCATATGTTTAACAAGTGTGCCATGTTAGCACATGCAGAAGAATGCATTGGCTATTCATATAGGATCAGCAAACCTAATACATACATTAGGCTTGTTTCGGTTGTAGAATACTGATACCAACTAGCCTTCCGGGTCTAACCTTTCATGAACGAGGCATGGGCCTCATTTTAAGGCCCGTTAGAGAGAATGGGCCCATCTGAAACAAATCTCCATTCAGATCATCAAAACTGGGGCCTACCAAGAAACCCACTTTCTAACAACCGTATAATCTCTTCCTCTTCCTCCATCAACCAACTACACTGCTTAATATAATCTTCCACCAAATCCCAAATTCAAACGTCTTCCAGCGGACTTTAATCATCTCCCTGCATTCTCCAGCAAAAGTCACCCTATCGAAATCCTTCTCTTATTTAGATTGATGCTCAGATTGGCCTCAAAACCCAACCATTTTACATTCTCCTCTGTCCTAAGTGCTTGCATTCCAAAAAGAAAACAACCATTTCATCTGTATAAGATTTCAGAAAAACTATGATACTCTAGCTAGCAGAATGACGTTTCATGATACGCTTGCATTTCAATGATACACATGCACTTGCAAATTGCTTGGACATTCGATACGTGACATTAAAGTAATTAAAACTAAACCGTTCGAATTATGCGTAACATATTAGATGTTTCATGAAATTGGTGGACATTTATTGGACAGTTAAAAATGAAAATATCAGGTGGTCTTATTTCAACAAACAAGTGTGACGAAATCATAAGTTAAGATGCTTCAACCCATCTGATTTTTGGATAATAACTTACCAACAATCGAGACAATTTAGTCCGTGGATTTGAGTTAATTTATTCCACGTGTACCATCTCTAAGTCAGAGCTTATCAAGCATCGTGCGCAGCTAGATTATCAATAACTCCCCATGAGATTTTGTATTGCATTGGCACATTTAGGCAGACGCACCAATCTCTATATTTCTCTCCAAACGTACAAAAATATGGTTTCAAAATTGTTTGTGCATGTGTTGAGATTACATGAAAAGAAAAAAAAATGCTTTTATTTGCAAATTTCTTCCTTATTCGTGCATTCAAGAGAGAACCTCAAACGATGAAGCAAGGCATTGTCTGAGCTTTTATGAGGTGTGAGTTGGAGATCCGGCCCTATGGAAGCACCTTAATCTGAATTGAAACAAATAAGATAAAATAAAATTCCAAGCGACTAGACAGAGAACACACGATTTTTACACAAAAAGCTCTTGTGGAAAAAAAAAAAAAAAACTATAGCATAAAGTAACAATCAATATACTATTCAGAGAAGATTGCAGGGATGGAAAGAACTTACTACCAAAACCTTAGCTTTCTTCCTCTTGGAGGCTCTCAAAAAATACCAAAAACAATACAAAATCGTAACTCACTTTTAACCCCAACGTAACTAACCTTAAAAAGCACCCTTTCATAAGGGAAATATCAAAAAATATTATAAGGGTCCACTAACACTAAGGCCTTGTTAGCCTGTGATACATGGGTGTTGAGGGTCAAATATTGCATATCAGACCCATTTATTGCATAGATTTACACGCATGATACTGCTTAATGGCCTGATTAATCGTGTTTATAATGCAGAGTGTATGTACGAGCCTGGACCGAAAAGGGTGCTTAAAGCATGGACTTAACGCTCTAATGACACCAAAGCGTGGGACGGACTCCAGAGACCCAAGATCAACAGAATTACACATCAGGGACCCAAGAAAATCAAGGAATTGAAGCTCAAGTGGCCTGAAAAGTGTCCAGAATGCAAGATCATAGGGTTCCCACCATCTGATCAGTTCGAAACTTCATACGTGGCCTGAGGACCATAAATAAACCGTACACATAAAATTTCAGCTCCTGGATCACTGTGGAAGTGGCCCAACGGACAGATCAGCCCCTTTAATCATTATGTGGGCCCCGCCTGATATCTGGATATACTCCAATTTTGGTCTCAACGCCTTAAACTACGTATCAAAACAGATGGATGGAGCAGATTTCTTACAAACATCACCATGGGACCCACACATGTAGTGCACGTGCAAGGTGCACAAGTGCACCGGACAAACATCAAAAATAAGGAAGTCGGTCAGCAGGCGCTGACCGACTCAAACTCGAACTCTCAACAGCGTAATGCTGTCCGGCTTGCGGTTGGGCGCAGTGGGCCACCATCTTGATTCGGCGGTCCAATCGGGACCGTCCATTGTGCGCGTAGGTGGGGTATTTACCTCACCAAGGCGACCTTTTGAGACCATGTAAAATATTACAGAATCCTGACCGTTAAAAGCATGATGAACGGCGGAGTAGAAGGTATTGTGGGCCGCATAGAATTTGGTCCAAAAGTAGTGCTTCCCACCTGGTTTTTCGAGTAGAACGCAGTGGACGGATTGGATTTTCCAAAAAGACAGTAACGTGGGGCCCACCATCGTCACAGCGTCAATGACGCTACCCTGTTTTCGCAACCGGAAGCCGTCCGGTTTTTGCGGCGGATCCTGTACTCGTGGGAGCGATCGGACGGCTGATCCGAGCCGTTCATCATGTAGGTCTGCCAAAAATCTTCCAAAGGATGTTGTCCTTTTGGAAGGAAAGCAAAGAAGAAGAAGAGGAGAAGACTCCGAGTTTGGCTGCTGTGCGTGAAGAATGTCTTCGCAACCAACTCGTCCGCGGACTCCGGCCTTCCGCACGGACCTCCTGCTCTATATGAGGAAAAGAGGGACGACGGCCTGAGGTAGTTTTGGAGGTAGTGTGTAGCCGAGAACCAGGGAGCAGGGAACGTGAAGGTGCTGGGGTCGGTTTTTGTTTGGGCAGCGTGAGGAGGAAAGGAAGAAAAAAATAAAAGAAGAAAAGAAGAAGGAGTGCTCGGTTGGAGGGCTGGCACGTGAGTGAGGAGCTGTTTTGGGACGTGGCTGGAGGCAGCGTTTTGAGGAAAAATAAAAAGGGATTTTCAAAGAGGAAGACAGGGAGCGCTGGAGCAGAGGCCGGTTTTGCTGGGTTTTTTTTCTCTCTCTCCTTCTTGTTCTTTTCTTTTCCTTTTTATTTTTATTTTTGTTGTTTAATCAGCCCATCCATGTGTGGCTAATCCTTTTAGCTAGGGCTAAGAGGTGAAGCCTGTAGCGAGATGGGAGACACTATTTCCTGCTTTTCATTTAAATTTATGAACTGAACTTGGTTTTGAGTTGATTATTAAAAGAATATTTTCTCAGTCTTTAATGGTCTGTTGTGACTGAAATTACAATGGGTTTGCAATGGCTTTGAATATCTCTTTTTTTCTCTGTTGATGTTTATGACGTCAGGAGCCCCTGTTGTTCACCATTGTCTCCTGGGCATGGTTGGATGATAGTACTCTTCCTAACTTTCATGTACTTTCGATTGGTTGGCAATTAGTTTAATCCCTTTATTTACTTTGTCTCCTGGGCATGGTAGGATGATGGAATCCATTCTAATTCATATACCTTTCATCTCTTGAAAATCAGATCAAGTAAGTTCAGTTTGAATCCTTGATGCAGGCATAAGATCTCCCTGATCTCTACAAGTGGATCCTCTGAATCCCTAGTTTCCTTCCTCAGAATTCCTTAAAGTTTTAAATAATTATTCCACAGTTATTTCTTAAATTCTATTTGGTTTAGATCACATCTTGGTCTAGTTCTAGTTCTACTTGGTTTCAGATAACGTACAGGTATCAGTCCCTGTGGATTCGACCTCGGTCTTACCGAGTTTATTACTACATCACAACCCTACACTTGGAGAGTGAACAAGTTTTTGGCGCCGTTGCCGGGGACTGATGGTTACGATTCTCTGAAATTAATTAGTTTTAGAATTAGTTTAATATTAGGATTTAACTAACTTTAGTTTTAGGTTTTTAATTGATTTTTAGAACTAACTTGTTTCTGTGTTTTGTAGGTTACTGACATAAGTCCATAAATTGGTAGTTCCTTCCTAATTTCTCTATTCCTTTTTCCTATTTTTAGAATTAGGGTTTAAATTTTAGAAATTTTCTAATTCTAGTATCCTCCCTTCTGTAGGAAATAGTTTATTTTTAGAAATTAGGTTATTTCTTTCCCTTTTTAGAAATTAACTTTCTATTTCTATTTTAGTAACTTTCTAACTCTTTTAAAATCTAATTTGTTTCCTAATTTATTTTTAGAATTTTGTTTAGAAACTAACATTCCTATTTTGTAGGCCTTTAAGATAGAAATTTCTAATTCAGTAAGCTCCTTCCCTACTTTCTATTTTTCAATTCTCTCTTAGTAATTTACTTTCTAGTTTAGATCTTCCCTAATTTACTTTAGAAATTTTCACTTTCTTTTAAGAATACCTTCTTTTAGAAATTAATTTACTGTTATTTTTCTTTTAAAGGATCATTCTTCTCTTTTTAGAATCTAACTTATTTCTGTTTTATTTTGCAGGTTTTTAACTTATGACTCCAATTTGGTAATTTCTTTCTAACTCTCTCTTTCTTTCTAGATTTTCTTTCCTTTTCTTAAGATTAGGTTTTTAATTGAGGGCTGCGAGTGTTTTCATGCCCAAGTGGGCCCGTGACGACACTCGACGTCTCTTGACTGAAGGAGGATTGGTTGAGGGGTTGACTATCCATCGCAGGACTAGACACCGCTCGAAATCCCCTGAGTTAACGGAAGTTATGGCTGAAGACCAACCTCCTCTACTCCCACCCAGGGTGGAGGATACCCAAGATGAAAATGAGGTGCAACAGACACCCCCGCCTCGTACTTTACGAGATTATCTACAACCGGCGGGAGTGAGTATGCCCTTATGCATGATTTTTCCTGAAAACACAGGACAAATGGACATCAAGCCGGGAGTTATCCAACTCCTTCCCAAATTCCATGGACTTGAATCAGAAAGTCCATATTTACATTTGAAAGAGTTCGATGAGATTATAGCTACATTATGTTTTCCTAATGTATCTGAGGATACAATTAGGCTGAAACTCTTTCCTTTTTCCTTAAAAGAGAAAGCTAAGACGTGGTTACATTCACTGCGTCCTAGATCCATTGGCACATAGAACGATATGCAGAGGGAATTCATAAAAAAAAAATTTCCCACATCATAAAACGATTACCCTCAGAAAAGCGATCATGAACTTTGCCCAAAAGGAAGATGAAACATTCTTCCAATGTTGGGAAAGGTTCAAAGATTTGGTCAGTTCATGCCCACAACACGGATTTGAAACGTGGCGCATTACAAATTTTTTCTATGATGGACTAACATCTTCCATGCGCCAAATGGTCGAGACAATGTGTAATGGAGAGTTCATCAACAAAGATGTTGACGAGGTATGGGATTACCTCGATAGTCTCGCTGAAAAAACACAATTATGGGACTATTACCCAATGGCGAACACCACGTCTAGGCCGACTAAATTAAAGGAGAAAGGTGGATTATATCTCTTGAAAGAAGAGGATGATCTCAAGTGTAAAGTGACTACACTCATAAGGAAAGTTGAGGCCATGGAAGGAAAGAAGGATAAGGTCAATGAAATTGTTTGCGGCATCTGTGATTTCAACATTCACACAACTGAAAACTGTCCTACAATACCTGCCTTTCGAGGAGTGTTGAATGAACAAGCCAATGCCGTAAATAATTATCAAAGACCTTTTACTGGACCTAACTCCAACACATACAATCCTGGCTGGAAAAATCATCCAAACTTTAGTTGGAGGAATGGACAAACGGCGACTCCTCCTGGTTTCTTCAATCAAAATCCAAATCAAGTGAAACCTCAAGAGGAACCAGTTCAAAATCCCATACAAGAGCTGGCTCAGGCAATGCGGGGAATCACAGATTTTATGCAAAAGATAGATTCTCGTATGACGGTTATAGAAAAGGGGATGCTTCCTGCACAACCTCTCCCCAATCCTAAACCGCAGTACGAGAATAATGATCCCAGCTCTTCAAATCAGATGGGGCATGCTAAATCCATCACCACTCTTAGGAGTGGGAAGATCATTGATAAAACTCATCCGGTTAGGCCCGAAAAGCCTCAAGAACCAGAAGAAGACAACAATGATGGATCCAGTGATGCCCCACAAAAAGTAGAACCGGAACTTCTAGAGAAGCCAGTTGCTCCATTCCCCCAACGGTTGGTTTCACCAAAACCTCTCTCTAACTCTCAGGATATCCTAGAGGTGTTGAAACAGGTGAAAGTCAACATTCCTCTACTTGATGTCGTTAAACAGATACCTTCATATGCCAAATTCTTGAAAGACTTATGCACGACCAAAAGACGGAAAATTATTCAAAAGAAAATATTCTTGACTGAAAAAGTGAGTGACATCCTGAAGCAAGACGTGCCGCAGAAATTCAAGGATCCCGGTAGCCCAACCATATCATGTGTAATCGAGAACCATCGAATTGATCACGCACTTCTTGACTTAGGAGCGAGCGTCAATCTGATTCCCTACTCGGTATACAAACAGTTAGGTTTGGGTGAATTAAAACCCACCCTAACCACACTACAACTTGCTGATCGCTCTGTTCGTGTACCAAGAGGGATAATTGAGGATGTGTTAGTCCAGGTCGATAGATTTTACTACCCTGTAGATTTTATCATCCTGGACACCGAACCCATCAATAACATGAGCACTCAGATACCCGTCATTCTTGGTCGCCCATTCCTTGCCACGTCAAATGCAATTATCAATTGCAGGAATGGTATCATGACTATGTCTTTTGGAAATTTGACATTGGAGTCAAATATTTTTTTCAGTAACGGCAGCAACTCAGAGGATGATGACGATTTCCACGACATTAATATGATTAACTCTTTCGTGGAAGATACGACACCGCTGACCTTATCCTCCAACCATCTGGAGACGTGCCTGGCCCACTCCCATGATTTTGATGATGACATGATTAGGGAGACGTGTGCCTTACTTGATACTGCACCGGTACTTGAAGTTAACCGGTGGAGGCCACAATTTGAAGAATTGCCACAAACCGATGTAGTGCCTCTACCGTCTAACCTCAAGCCGCCGAAGCTTGACCTAAAACCTTTGCCCTCTGATTTGAAATATGCCTATTTAGGTCAAAATGAGACATACCCGGTGGTGATCTCTGCCCACCTGGAGAAAGAGCAGGAGAGTATGCTTATATCTACTCTCATTGAGCATAAAGGAGACCTGGGATGGACGATAGCGGACCTCAAGGGAATCGATCCCTCGATTTGTACTCACCGCATATATCTTGAGGATAATGCAAAAACCGCTCGGCAACCACAACGTAGACTAAATCCAAATATGAAGGAAGTGGTTAAAGCCGAGGTTCTTAAACTATTGGACGTGGGTATTATATACCCTATATCCAATAGTCAATGGGTGAGTCCAACTCAAGTGGTCCCTAAGAAGTCCGGAATCACCATCGTAGCCAATGCTAATAATGAACTCGTGCGAACTAGAGTCACTACTGGTTGGAGAATGTGCATTGACTACAGGAAATTAAATACCGTCACGAGGAAAGACCACTTTCCTTTACCATTCATTGATCAGATCCTTGAAAGGTTAGCTGGTCATTCCTATTACAGTTTTCTTGATGGGTATTCGGGCTACAATCAGATAGAGATAGCCCCTGAAGATCAGGAAAAGACCACATTTACATGTCCTTACGGCACCTTTACCTATCGAAAGATGCCATTCGGACTATGTAATGCCCCTGCCACCTTCCAGCGATGTATGCTTAGTATTTTTTCTGACATGGTGGGGCAATATCTAGAGGTCTTCATGGACGACTTCTCTGTTTATGGTCCATCTTTCAGCAAATGCTTAGAAAGTCTTAAATGTGTGCTGAAAAGATGTGAAGAAAAGAACTTGGTACTTAATTGGGAGAAGTGCCATTTCATGGTTCAGAAGGGAATAGTCCTTGGGCATATCATCTCGTGCAAAGGAATTGAGGTAGATAAGGCAAAAATCGATCTTATCTCTAACCTACCTCCACCCAAGAACATCAGAGACGTGCGATCCTTCTTAGGACACGCAGGATTTTACAGGCGATTCATAAAGGACTTTAGTCTTCTCTCTCGTCCTTTATGTAATCTTCTTCAGAAGGATGCTCCGTACGAGTAGATGAGCAATGCCACGAAGCTTTCACCAAGCTTAAGGGCACGTTAACCACTACACCTATCATGCAACCGACTCGAGCCTTCCTTTTGAGCTTATGTGCGACGCTTGATCTTGCTCTTGGGGCGGTCCTAGGCCGAGAAAAGATAAGAAGCCCTACGTCATTCATTACGCGAGTAGGACTCTAAATCCCGCCTGTGAACTACTCGACTACGGAAAAGGAACTCTTAGCGTAGTGTTCGCCTTGGACAAATTTAGGTCCTACTTGATCGGATCCAAGATCATTATCTACACGGATCATGCGGCACTTAAGTATCTTCTTTCTAAGAATGATTCTAAGCCCCGCTTGATACGATGGATCCTTTTACTCCAAGAATTTGATTTGGTAATTAAAGATAAAAAGGGAGTAGAGAACGTAGTGGCCGATCACCTTTCTCGCCTTAATACCTCCGATTCCCTTGAGGCGACCCATATCAATGATATGTTCCCGGATGAACAACTGTTTCGAGTCTCCCATTCACCTTGGTTCCGATATCGCTAATTATCTTGCTACAGTGCCATACCGACATAGGGACTCGCAAGATAAGAAGAAATTTTTCACCGAGGTGCGAACTTTTCTCGGATGATCCTTATTTATTTAAATATTGCCCAAACCAAATTCTAAGGAGATGTGTACTAGACGATGAGCATCGAGCGTCATCTCCTTTCGTCACTCAGAGGCCTGTGGTGGTCACTTTTCTCGCTAAAAAGACCACGGCCAAGATTCTGCAGTGTGGCTTTTATCGCCCACTATATTTAGAGACACTCATGAGTTTTGCAAAGCTTGTGAGTGTTGTCAGAAATTGGGAGCATTGTCCCGTCGAAATATGATGCCTTTGAATCCCATCCTTATCATTGAAGCATTTGATTGCTGGGGTATCGATTTCATGGGACCATTCCCCCAATCGTTTGGGAATCTGTATATTTTGCTCGCCGTGGATTATGTCACTAAATGGGTCGAAGCGATTCCGTGTCGAAAGAATGACCATCGCACGGTCATTAAATTTCTAAAAGAGAACATCCTTTCTCGATTCGGAACGCCTCGAGCCATCATTAGTGATGGGGGCTCACACTTTTGTAATAAACCATTTGAGAGCTTAATGAAGAAATACGGTATCTCTCATAAGGTGAGCACCCCATACCATCCACAGACAAGTGGGCAAGCCGAGATTTCTAATAGGAAAATTAAACACATCTTGGAGAAGACGGTCAACCCTGATCGTAAGGATTGGTCAATTCGATTGATCGATGCCTTATGGGCATACCGTACTGCATTTAAAACCCCTATTGGAATGTCTCCCTTTAGACTTGTCTATGGGAAGGCTTGTCACTTGCCTGTGGAGCTGGAACATAAAGCGTACTGGGCGATCAAAAATCTGAATTTTAATCTGGACAACCCCGCTCGCTACGCAAACTTCAATTGAATGAACTTGAAGAAATCCGGAATGATGCGTACGATAATTCGAGAATTTACAAGGACAAGATGAAAGCATTTCATGACCAACACATTTCGCGAAAATCATTCACGCCTGGTCAGAAGGTCCTTTTGTACAATTCTCAATTACATCTCTTTCCGGGTAAGCTTCGATCTCGTTGGACCGGTCCTTATATTGTTGTCACTGTTTTTCCACATGGGGCCGTTGAGATAAGAGATCCCGACAATGGTAAGGAGTTTAAAGTCAATGGACATCGATTGAAACCATTTGTCGAGAAATTTGATTCAGAGGACATGTCCATGCCTTTGACTGATCCTGTTTACCAGGATTGATCTCCTAGTCTGATGGACGTATAGGTAGGTTTAGTTTCCTGTATACTATTTTAGTATAGACGGTAAACTTAGCGCTCCTGGGAGACAACCCAGCTTTTCATTCTATTTCATTTTCCTAGTTAGTTAGTTCAATGTTTGTGGGTAACATTACTGCAAACCCTCACGAGACTACAACTCGTCCACTAGGGGCAACCTAGGGGTTTAAAGGCTTATTGCATACGCTAAATGCAATCGAGAGCACCTACGAAAGTGGTATAGGTAGGATTGTATTTTTGTTATTTTATTTTACTTTTGTTGGTTTCTCTCTTGTGCTGACCGCTCCTACGTAGAAATCTTTGAAAAGCCTCTTGATTCTTTCATCCAGGTATTATCTTTCCATCACTTCTCATTTACTTTTTGTCCCATGTGCATCGCATGCTTATTTCTTTTACATTGAGGACAATGTAGATTTTAAGTTGGGGGTGGGAGATTATGTCACCTAATCAGCATTTTCTTGGTCTTGAATAAAAGTTGTGAAAATTTTAAAAATTTTCTAACATTTTGTTGAAGTCGAAGTGATTTTGACAGCCATCTAGGGCACTTAGAATTTCAAGATGCGTGATGTTGGTACTTTATGACTCTTGGATTCAGTTATCTATTAAATTTCACAGCTAAGTTTGAATTATTAATCCATTATTAGAATTTGTAAACATTGGTTGAGTCATGAATTCGCAGGACACATCTCGCCTGCATATTAAGGTTTCAGTTCGATATTAAAGGATTAACTTGGTAATCACTAAACATGAAAGGAACCAACTTGGAAAATTGAAAGGATTGGGCAAATGGTCTTTACCTTAGGTTTGCTCCCTATAGGTGTAGATTTAATTCCCCATGAATGATATGTGAAAAAGTTGGGTGTATAGTCTTTACCTTAGGTTTGCTCCCTATAGGTGAGGATCTGATCCCTCTTCTTGGCGTTACTTCTAATAAAAAAATCAAAAAAAAAATAAAAGAATAAAAAGATAATGTGTAAGCCAAGAAGAGTTATCATGAATTCTCTCAGTTGTTACCAATGATATCCTTAAATATGAAGGTGAATCTTAATGTTGACAAGTCGAGATTAGATTATACATTCATAGATCTCAATGGTTAGAATTTTTCTAATTAATGGAATAATACTTTGAACTTGATTATGAAGTTTACCATGTACTGGAGTCTAGGAGAAAGTAATATCCAATAGTCATGAATCTAAAAGTTCTCATATCTGTATTACTCTGCAAAAATCACTCGAGTTTATAAATTGTTCTGTAATTCTCAACTTATTTTTCACATACTTTGCTCGGGATTAGCAAAATGCTGGTTGGGGGTTGTGTTGAGGGTCAAATATTGCATATCAGACCCATTTATTGTATAGATTTACACGCATGATACTGCTTAATGGCCTGATTAATCGTGTTTGTAATGCAGAGTGTATGTACGAGCCTGGACCGAAATGGGTGCTTAAAGCGTGGACTTAACGCTCTAATGACACCAAAGCGTGGGACGGACTCCAGAGACCCAAGATCAACAGAATTACACATCAGAGACCCAAGAAAATCGAGGAATTGAAGCTCAAGTGGCCTGAAAAGTGTCCAGAATGCAAGATCATAAGGTTCGCACCATCTGATCAGTTCGAAACTTCATACGTGGCCTGAGGACCATAAATAAACCGTACACGTAAAATTTCAGCTCCTGGATCACTGTGGAAGTAGCCCAACGGACAGATCAGCCCCTTTAATCATTATGTGGGCCCCGCCTGATATCTGGATATACTCCAATTTTGGTCTCAACGCCTTAAACTACGTGTCAAAACAGATGGATGGAGCAGATTTCTTACAAACATCACTATGGGACCCACACATGCAGTGCACATGCAAGGTGCACAAGTGCACCGGACGAACAAAAAAAAATAAGGAAGTCGGTCAGCAGGCGCTGACCGACTCAAACTCAAACTCAAACTCTCACTTACGCAACAGCGTACCGCTGTCCGGCTTGCGGTTGGGTGCAGTGGGCCACCATCTTGATTCGGCGGTCCAATCGGGACCGTCCATTGTGCGCGTAGGTGGGGTATTTACCTCACCAAGGCGGCCTTTTGAGACCATGTAAAATATTACAGAATCCTGATCGTTAAAGGCATGATGAACGGCGGAGTAGAAGGTATTGTGGGCCGCATAGAATTTGGTCCAAAAGTAGTGCTTTCCACCTGGTTTTTCGAGTAGAACGCAGTGGACGGATTGGATTTTCCAAAAAGACAGTAAAGTGGGGCCCATCATCGTCACAGCGTCAATGACGCTACCCTGTTTTCGTAACCGGAAGCCGTCCGGTTTTTGCGGCGGATCCTGCACTCATGGGAGCGATCGGACGGCTGATCCGAGCCGTTCATCATGTAGGTCTGCCAAAAATCTTCCAAAGGACGTTGTCCTTTTAAAAGGAAAGCAAAGAAGAAGAAGAAGAGAAGACTCCGAGTTTGGCTGCTGTGCGTGAAGAATGTCTTCGCAACCAACTCGTCCGCGGACTCCGGCCTTCCGCACGGACCTCCTGCTCTATATGAGGAAAAGAGGGACGATGGCCTGAGGTAGTTTTGGAGGTAGTGTGCAGCCGAGAACCAGGGAGCAGGGAACGTGAAGGTGCTGGGGTCGGTTTTTGTTTGGGCAGCGTGAGGAGGAAAGGAAGAAAAAAATAAAAGAAGAAAAGAAGAAGGAGTGCTCGGTTGGAGGGCTGGCACGTGAGTGAGGAGCTGTTTTGGGACGTGGCTGGAGGCAGCGTTTTGAGGAAAAATAAAAAGGAATTTTCAAAGAGGAAGACAGGGAGCGCAGGAGTAGAGGCCGGTTTTGCTGGATTTTTTTTCTCTCTCTCCTTCTTGTTCTTTTCTTTTCCTTTTTATTTTTATTTTTGTTGTTTAATCAGCCCATCCATGTGTGGCTAATCCTTTTAGCTAAGGCTAAGAGGTGAAGCCTGTAGCGAGATGGGAGACACTATTTCCTGCTTTTCATTTAAATTTATGAACTGAACTTGGTTTTGAGTTGATTATTAAAAGAATATTTTCTCAGTCTTTAATGGTCTGTTGTGACTGAAATTACAATGGGTTTGCAATGGCTTTGAATATCTCTTTTTTTCTCTGTTGATGTTTATGATGTCAGGAGGCCCTGTTGTTCACCATCGTCTCCTGGGCATGGTTGGATGATAGTACTCTTCCTAACTTTCATGTACTTTCGATTGGTTGGCAATTAGTTTAATCCCTTTATTTACTTTGTCTCCTGGGCATGGTAGGATGATGGAATCCATTCTAATTCATATACCTTTCATCTCTTGAAAATCAGATCAAGTAAGTTCAGTTTGAATCCTTGATGCAGGCATAAGATCTCCCTGATCTCTACAAGTGGATCCTCTGAATCCCTAGTTTCCTTCCTCAGAATTCCTTAAAGTTTTAGATAATTATTCCACAGTTATTTCTTAAATTCTATTTGGTTTAGATCACATCTTGGTCTAGTTATAGTTCTACTTGGTTTCAGATAACGTACAGGTATCAGTCCCTGTGGATTCGACCTCGATCTTACCGAGTTTATTACTACATCACAACCCTATACTTGGGGAGTGAACAATGGGTCATATGGGCTTAGAAAAATGAATAGACCAAATAGTGATTTTGGTAACAGGGTAGGAACCTTTGGTCCACTTCACACTTATTGTCTTGTGTGACACTCGATGCCAATGAGTTGCATCTTGAAGCCGCACATCTTAATTCAATCCTTGGTACCTATATATGTTTCGCAGGAGGAATTGACAGAATTTGATCTCATTTCATCATATGGGTGCTAAGGTGAAAATAGCAGAAGTGGGGTTATTGTTCAGTGTAGGTAAGCACTCATGCAGCCTCTAATGGCTATTAACTGACTGTAAATCTTTAAAACTAGAGTTGCTAGTTGCTTCTAATTATCAGAATGTCACTTGTTTAAACACATTTTAAGGATCCTTCTTGTTTTTCTTTTTTTTCTTTTTAAAACTGAAGAATATATTCATTTGGAGAATCTTACAAGTTTCTCGGGTGAGCATCACAACAAAAAGGCGATGACCTCACCTATCATGTAGTTCTAACATTAAATCCATAAAATTAAAGACTAATCTATCTTCTGCCTCCGTCCTCACCTGTCAAGGAAAAAGGAGCCCCGAGCAAGGGAGGGGAGGTCTGTGGCTGTCTGGTAGAGCACCCTATCTTGACTTGGCTCCCAACTTTGGCCAGCCCGAATACTCCATTGGCCTCTCTCGCCGTGAATGAGATCCTCAAAGTGGCCCTCTTCTTTAATTGAGAGATTTTGGCCCATGTGTAGCAGAGAGCCCATCCCGGTTACAATCTTTGTTAAGCAGGTCCACCAAGCTCTTAGAATCACTTATGATGATGTGTGAATGGCCTTTAGCGACAGCTAAAGCTAGACATTTTAAGGATCCTTCAATGTTGATGAACTCTCTCTCTCTCTCTCTCTCTCTCTCTCTCTCTCTCTCTCTCTCTCTCTCTCTCTCTCTCTCAAATCTTCTTTTTGAATTCGATCTCTTAATTGCTAATAAGTGCGGGTGGGCATTCTGAAGGAGGTCCAAAACAGCAATCAATCTCCGTTTGTTTAAATCAGAGACAAACAAATTCTAATGTTGAGATCACAGAGTGAGCTCAATTGGATCCTAGAGATAGCAGATTGAGCATCCCTTGCATTAGTAGGAGGCGCTATCTTCAATTAGCAGCATTACAGCGAGCCTCTAAGGCTAGTTTTACTTTTGAGGTGGTCATCTCATATTTCCTAAAACAACTAAAATCTGGCTACTAGAAATGCTACAATCTTCACTTACATAATCAGGAGACTCGGTGTAGACACCCTACCTGGGATAGGAAAATCTACTTTACTTGATTTAGATTAAAAGTTGAAATTGACTTCAAAAGCACCCATATCCTTTCTCTAATTAGCCCAAAAGTCTCACAGAGCCCACATACCACTGAAGGATCAAATCAGAAGTTGTTGGCTGAGTTGGAGAAAAATGAGCAGATAAAGAAGGATTTGGAATGCAAAGAAGAACAAAGAGAGAAAAAAGAAGGGAAAGAAGAAAAAAGAAAAATATGAGGGTCATAATCTCGCATCCCAACAATCCATATCAAATAAAGTGGGGTCAGGATAGGAGGCATTCGATCATATCCTTCTTCAAGAGTATCAGATTTCTCACCTCCCCTCTCATGGCTTCAGCACACCCACTCATTTTTCATCCATTAATCTGTTGTATATTCATTCTTGTTAAAAACTTGAAATACTTCTGGAGAGACAATGGAATTGGTTGAAATCTATATCTTTATTGAAGAACAAACTTGGCTATTATATAGCCTTACAAAACAAACTAAAAACAAAAATAACAACCTACATCTAACAGATCCTGATAACGTGGGATGACTAATTCAAATAAACAACCATCCCTTAACAATAGGGACTTAGTAACTGAGTGGTAACAAACCACTAAAAACAACCTAACATCTAGAATAACAAAACCTAGCAATTCCTCCCTTAAACTAACTGATATAAGCACTCAGTTTATATCCATCTCAGAACAAATTCCCAATAGCCCTCGCAGCTTCAAGAAAACATCCAGCTTGAGTGGTTTATTCATCACATCAGCCAGCTGTTCTTGTGTGCCACAATGCACCAACTACACACTACCAGACTTTGTGAGCTCTCGAAGGAAATGAAAATGTACATCGATGTGCTTACTACGACCATGCTTTACTGGGTTCTTTGAAAATTTGATTGCAGAGCTACTATCACAGTGAATAATAGTTGACATGCCTTGATTTTGATCCAGCTTTCCCAACACCCTTTTCAACCATACTGCCTAGCAAGCACATAAAGCTGCAACGATAAATTCTGCCTCTGTGGTAGATAGACTTACTACCGGTTGCTTTCTTGATGACCAGGATACTGCTCCTGAACTCAATAAAAACATATAATCTGAAGTACTCTTTCTTTCATCCAAATCTCCAACATAATCACTATCAGTGTAAGCAACAAGTTCATCATCTCCTCCCTTCCTGTAGAAAATTCCAAACCCAGTTGTTCCCTTCAAATATCTCAGTACCCTTTTTGCTGCCTGTAAATGAAGCTCAGTAGGATTCTCCATATACCTACTAATAAGACTCACCACAAACATCATGTCTGGTCGAGTAGCTGTGAGATATATGAAACTACCCACAACCTGTTTATAGTAAGTCTTGTCCACCTTAACTCCACCTTCATCCTTCACGAGCTTAAAGCCAGGGACAATAGGATTATGAATAGAATTACTTTTGTCCATTCCAAACCGTTGCAGCACCTCCAATGCATACTTCTTTTGGCTGATAAAAACACCATCAGATCTTTGCAAGACTTCAAGACCAAGAAAATACCTCATCTTACCAAGATTTGTCATGTCAAACTCATGCTTCATGGAATTTTTAAACTCTTTAAACATCAATTCATCATTTCCAGTAAAAATGAGATCATCAACATACAGACTTACAATTAATACTTTGCCTTCTTTTCTTGTCTTGATGAACAAAGTATGCTCGTAGTCACACTTCTCAAAACCTTCCTTCATGAAATAGGCTTCTATACGGCTGTACCAAGCACGTGGGGCTTGCTTAAGCCCATAGAGTGCCTTCTTTAACTTGTAAACATTATGTTCATTTTCCTTTTGCACATAACCACAAGGCTGCTCCACAAAGACCTCTTCATTCAACTCACCATGTAAAAACGCAGACTTCACATCTAGCTGGTAGATGGTCCATCTTCTTTGAGCTGCAAGTGCTACCACCAAACGAATTGTACCATGCGCGCCACAAGTGCAAATACTTCAGTATAGTCTACCCCATGCTGCTGAGTATACTCCTTCACTACAAGCCTAGCCTTGTATTTGTCCACTTCTCCATTTTCATTAAATTTAGTCTTATAAATCCATTTCACTCCAACCTTCTTTCCTCCCTCAGGTAACTCCGTCAATTCCCAGGTGCCATTTTTTTTATTGCTTCCATTTCCAGATCCATGGCTCTCCTCCATTTCTCACTTTTCACAGCATCTTCAAAGTGAATAGGATCAGTAGCTGCAAACATGGCCAAATGAGCTTCATTATCTTCTTCAGAAAGGCCTTCTCCTGTTTCATAGTCTCTCATCCAGACTGGTGGTCTCCTATTTATTCATTCGAGCTAGGAGAGCTTTCTTCGGTGGAAAAATTCTCCTCTTCTGCTTCTATATCAGCTTCAAGATCGGATTCGCTCCCCTCTTCATTATCATCAACCACAACTGCTTCCTCCTCATGATCACCCCATTCCAAATCGCACACAATGGATTCTTCATAGTTCTTATCCCAATCCCAATTCTTGTCTTCTTCGAATACAACATCCCTACTTATTATGATCCTTTGTGAAGTTGGATCATAGAGTCTGTAAGCCTTTGACTCCTCACTAACTCCCAGCAGAACACAACTCAAGCTCTTATCATCCAGCTTAGTTCTTTTACTGTCAGGCACATGAACATGAGAGATACATCCAAAAACTCTAAAATGCTCAACCGAAGGCTTGACTCTACTCCTTTGAATGCAAAAAGTTTTCCATGAGCATCGCCCAATGATCATAGTGCCCATCAAATTTTGGAATTATTGGCTGCACAAATGAACTCTCTGCCATTATACTTTGATTACTACACACGTAGAAGACTGCTGCTTCTAATTTTAATCAGCCCCGGGATGGAGCTCTGATACCAAATGTTAAAAACCAAAAACACTTATGGAAAGACAATGGAATTGGTTGAAATCTATATCTTTATTGAAGAACAAACTTGGCTATTATATAGCCTTACAAACTGAAAACAAAAATAACAACCCACGTCTAACAGATCCTGATAACGTGGGATGACTAATTCAAACAAACAACCATCCTTTAACAATAGGAACTTAGTAACTGAGTGGTAATAAACCACTAAAAACAACCTAACATCTAGAATAACAAAGCCTAACAATCCTCATATACTTCCTCTTCTAGTCTTTTTTTCCACTTTATTATTAAATTAACGGTATCTCCTAGGTCATAACCAATGTTGAGCGCCTTGTCTTCATGGCCATGGTCCTAGTGAGTTAATTTTTTGGGATGTAACACACAATTTTATTAATGTTGTCCCAAGCAATTGGACACTTTATATTCAATAATATTTGGGATTGGTGCTCATTGTTACACTGAGGGTTTGTACGAATGTATCCCAACACGTCACAAAAAGATACACGGTGACAGGATTTGGGTCTTTTACGTCGACCCAAGCCGTCTGTGTGATGGATTGTACATGCCTGAAAAACTCCAAGATTAAATATTTCAACCCTTCAATTATGCCATAACTACATGTTTGCATTTGTGATTTTAACCCTCGTACTTTTATTCTTTGCCTTTACGAATCCTATCATGCCACCTTTGAGCGCAAGGCAATTCCCGGAGTGGAAGACTGGGAGACCATTTGCACTAGGTGCACGCTGAGCTGGTATCAGTACCATCTATAACTTCAGGGTGGCACATAGGCCGGTCTGTTCACAGGATCCGACCCTTCCGTCGGATATGTCACCTCCAAAAAGCCCCAGCCCATGAATATCAGCCCGGTTCAAAACTCAGGTAAGCCTAGCACATGGAACATACCTATCTAATGAATGGATTGGATGATGTCAATACATCACAGGGCCCTACATGTGGCTGGCACTGCCTGAAGCCCGCTAACATGGCACACGTGTAAGATCAGCCCCAGCATATCTTGACCATAAATCAATCCAACCTACTCATCATGCAGGCCTAACCATTTTTCTTTAGTTGTCATTTTTTCCTACACTTGTTATATAGCGACCTGATGAGTGAAGCTGATCCCTAGGCCGAGGTTGGTTTGTGTGGGCCTCACCTGATGAATGCCAGATCCAACACAAGTGTCCCACCTTGGCATGTAGGCCCACCCATTGAATTACCTTTGCATTACACTTTAGCATGTATTTATTATCCACGGAAAAATAAATGTACGTGCAGCAATCTGTAAAAGAAAAATCGTCCAACTAGTTTACTATTGGACGTGGGCCGCCAGAGGCCCATTTCGTGTGAACCTAGCAGGTGAGCCCTTCTAATTATCATTTACGCCATCGACTCTGTGGGGTCATGAAAAGATTATTTTCTTCCATGGTGGTTGGACCGGATGAATCAATCCACCATTTCAGCCTGATTCGTAAATCCATGCTGTTAGACTTTCCTCAGTACAAAGCATCTGCCCTGAAGTTATGGGCCCACCTTGGACACCCAAAATGCAGAACCATCAAATGCACCTACATAAATTCGAAGGTTTGTTAGTAGGTCCCCATTGTTTTTCAGTACACATGATGATTTGATGGCCCAAATTTTTTAGGCATCCCATTTTCATGGTGGGGCGACCTCTAGATGGGTTGGATACCATACACACATAATTATGGGCCCAACACCACTAACTGGTTGGACAATCTTCTTTTTACAACCAGCAAGCATGAAAGACACTAATTTAAATGTTGCTTTTCTGATATATTATTTTAATCCTACAAGCATCAACTTAAACAATGTCTGCTTGCAAATTAAGTAAACCATTGGTATGTGAATTTTCACATACAGCAACTTCTTTTGCCACGAATGTGTCATTTGATGGTCCAGTCATCAGGGGGGCTACACCGTTGAAATCAATGAACAGGTTATGGTCTAACTCAATGTACCAATTGGGCAATCTGAACAGTGGATTGGTATGACTTAGGCCGCAGATGGTCCACCTTTTCTCACAGCACTGATATGTATGTTTCATACAAGTGAAAACATTGGCAGGAAAGAAAACATTTCATGGGAAAATCCATATGCACCATTTGTATATGTGCATTTTTCTTGCACTTTTGTTCCTTTTTTATTAAGACACGTTTGGCATTGCATCTGATAAGTGCAGGATTGATTCTCAAGAATCTATTCTGTAAATTGTTTAAGTTGAAAAAAAAAAAAGGGAGAATTTATCAATTGAATTCATTTTAAATTGTTTTATCTAGAAACTATTTAAATATTAAAAAATTATTAAAACATCTGAACACCTTGTTACTTATGTATTAACTTTCATGTATATATATTGATGATTAATTTTGCCTCAGTACTATCTCCATTTCTAGAATTGAATTCTCTTCAATACCTTATTTACCAACCGAATAAATCACAACAGCATGTGTGGGGCTGTATATATAAATCCACTTTGTCAATTAGGTTCCGAGAGAAAATTTCAGTGGCTCATGTGGGTACTACCAATTAAGGAACAATGGGAATAAGATACCAACCGTAGGTTTGTTTGTGCCACTACCATGGTGTGTATCTTTCATTAAACCTGTTAAATATCAATTATAACTCACCAGGATGAATTGAAAAAAAAAAACCTGTGTGTGAATTTACAGGCCTAAGTAGCAGTTTCACATTGTTTCGATTGGTGTGGTCCATTATAATCTTTAATAGCCTTATCTTTTGCATCTACGATTCAAATTATTCAAATGAAGGTTCTTACCTAATGATAGAATGGATTTACCTATAAAACATAGTGGACCTACAGAGCTTGGGTGTCTCACACACGTGGTAACTCTTGTTTTTCATGCATATCAAAAATACAATGTGGCCCACACAAAACATGCATAAATCCACTCCATCCACTAGGTTATCACCCCTTCTTTGGTTTTAATAGCAAAAATCAAGCTGATTCGACGCTAAACTGGGCCACCCCATAAACTTATTCCTAAAACCTTAAAACTGTCCAATTAACGGCACACATGAGTTATGAAATACTGGCATTTTTGGATAATTCATTAATCATGATGAGACACATCAAATGAATAGATTAGATGGCATATGAACACCATGTTTAATTAGCACTCTGCATAACAATAATGGGCATCCTATACCAGCGTTTTCCGAGAGTAGTCTATTTGAGTTCTCGATGGTCATGATTAATTCTTAGGTTTGAAGGTATACCTGATAGACAGGGTGGATCTCATGAAAGTTCCACCCACATGGCTTTTGGACATGTGGTACCTTGTGCTAGTGCTAGGATCGTAGGTCATGTAAAACCTTTTAATTCTTGCAGGCGAAGCAGGATCCCTTGGATAGAATAGCTAGAGAGAGGAGAAAACCTCTCTCCTTGCAGGCAAGGCTAAACGGGAGCCCTTGTGATAGAATCCAATGCATGGCTCATGTTAACCCTGCAAGAGGAGAGGTGTTCTTGTCTCTCTGTTTCTCACCTTTGTGTGATGTGAACCCGAACGCATTCACACATGCGTGCATGTGTCACTCGAGGCACATTTGTGAGATCTATGTTTTCTATCAAGTGAACTATATCGCTAGATATTCTGAAATAAAAATTTGGCTATTGGACACCTTAGCTGTGACGAATCAAATCAAAGAATTGAATGTTTAGGAAAAAAAAAATTATAACTATTTAATTTGATTCTTACATTGTGGACTACCCTAACAATGGAATTCTCTGATTTTTCAAGCTACATGTTTGAGCATTATTTCCAACCTAATGAAAAGCTCAGATCCTGCAAAAGCATTTGGTATTTGCATGTCTGAAGGGCGTGTGGTGGTGTATGGCTTTACACCTAGGCGATTTGTTTTATCATTTACCAGGTGGTAAATAGGTAAAAATTACTTTTAATAGCTGTTTGGAGAGAGATAGAAATCACTAGATAAAATCGAGATTGTATAGCAAGGATTGGTTACATAAAATCTGTGAGTCCCACCGTGATGTATGTGTCTCATCCATGCCGCTCCATTAGTTTTGCTAGCTTATTTCAGGGCATCGGCTCAAAAATGAGGTAGGTTGTAAGCTCAAGTGGATCACACTCAGGGAATAAGGGGATGATGATGTACACTCATAAAAGCAAAAAATTAAAAAATAATAAAAATTGTAGGGCCGTCAATTATATGTATCTGTCATCTAACTTGTTCATAAGGTCATAAGGACATGGATGAACCAAAAGCATAAATATCAGCTTCATCCAAAACTATTATGGTCCCTAAGAAGTTTTCAATGCTGAGTGTTTAATTCCCACTATAGCATGTAGTGTAGTCCACATGCACTTTCGATTTGCCTCATTTTTTGGCTCATGCCCTAAAATGAAATAATAAAATTGATAGAATCGTGGATCACGTGTATTACGCAGGGCCCCAACAAATTTTATGTATATCTTTCTTCTCGTCATCTATTTTAGTGAAATTGTGAACGTCAAAAAGGGGCTTGCATAATTTCCCATGGAAAATAGTTATTCCCCATTTACAAGAATTTACCATGGTAAATAGTAAAACGAACTTATTCCCCATTTATAAGAATTTACTATGGTAAAAAGTAAAATGAACATGTCCTTACTGTGAAATTGACAAACCTCTAAATAACATACTCGGAATTTGGGACGTGGTTTGCGCGTGTGATTTTCTGATTTGTAGGACCAGAATCGTCTCCAACACATGTTTTACCTGTGGGAAACACCCAAAGCTCCGTAGGTCCACCATGTTTTATATGTAAATCCACTCCGTCCATCAAGTGAAAACCATCATTTGGACTGTCCACACAAAAGATCAAGATGATAAAGAGTTTAATGGATCACCGCCAAAGAAACAGTATAAAACTTCTCCTAAAACCTCTTAAGTTCACATGGTATAGCCCGCTTGATATTTGGAATAAGCAAGTTTTGTATTTTCACTTCAGCTTGATGAGTTACACCTATTAACATTGTTTGATGAAATATGCACATTGCAGTGGTCCCATACACAAACCTATGGTTGCCATTTCATCCTAAGTATTCTTTGCAGTGTGTCACACCTGAGTTGTGGATCTCACTGATTTTTTTTCTCAAGGTCCTAGAGTCCAAGATGAATCTTGATGAATGGAGCGGATCTTGAATGCTCGGACGTGTCGTGGCAAAAAAATCATATGGTCAATGTGTTTTAATAATTTTTTAAAATTTTAAAAGTTTTCATATCAAAATATTTAAAATAAATTTATTTTAACTAAATTTTCCAAAAAAAGAAATGAAAGGACTTCTCGAAAGAAGAGAGAATAATTGTAACTGTCTCACGTGCAAGAAAATGGGAAATGGAGTTGAAGGGAGGTGGAGACGGTGCTGACGTCATGACACACGTGAGCGGCATTGTGTCCAGTCATTAGGTGGGGCCGGGTACCATTGGCAGCTCATCTGCTGGGGCAACGTGTTTCACGGTCTTCTCTCTCGTCTAATCTTGATAGATTTTGAAATTGATGGAATTCTCAAAGGCTATAATATCATATACCAAACGTTATGAAAAGATGTAATTGCTTTTTCATTGATAGCGGCTGATGGACCCCACATTGAATAATGATCCATATACCAGACATCTAGTAATGGTGTGTAGTCGATGCATGAAGGGTTGTACGTTGCTGATATGGCTTCACAAGGGAACACTGAAAAACCAGAATTGTGGTCCTACAAAGTGGCACTCTGGTCTGTTGTGTTTTATCAAGTTTTGTTGAATCTTTTCTGAGTTGTTGTTGAGTTTTTACTGAGTCATAACCAGATTGATCTTTTCCAGTGTATTGATTGGCCCACAGGCCAAGTACCCATTCAAATAGTTTAAATGAGTCCAAGCTAGGCAGGGTTTTCACATGAGACTATATTAATTGGAAGAGAAAGAACCACGTTGGGTATGGTTTGAATTTTGGATCCATTCATTTGGTGGGTTACCATGTGGACAGGCCAACAAGTCTAGCAATCTAATTAGTGCGAATTCACCCTACCAATATATATCATTGATCTTTATTTATTATTATTGGAATTCCTTTATTAACCGTTCATTGTCATGCCACCATTTTGTCATCTCCTCCCTCCTATCTGTAATATATATACCTTCCGACAACATATATACAAGGTGACCGTTAAACTAATGCAATAGCCCAAAAATAATGGTGACTACAATGTCTTATTCATCGCATCATGGAAATGTAAGGTTGAAAACGTTGAGGAGAGAAAAGAAGAAGATTAGTACTGTATATTTGCATCACACACTTGTAATTTGTCAAGCATATATGTGCATCTCATAATCCTGTTGAGGGTTATCAATCATTCTCCCAAAATCTTATTTTGTCTTAGTACTAGCAAACTAGCTCCCTTCCTCAGATTATCTCTTAGTCCCATCGTTGATCGCCAATCTAGTCAATCCCAGCCATTCTATTGTTGATCAGTAGTTCGTATGCATCGAGGGTTGACTCCATCATTGCATCTTGCACCACTCTATCATCTGGTACTGTTTCTTCCCCTCCAGTCCCCAGCATCATCACCGATCATCAAGTCAATATCGTCATCGATCATCTCCTAGATTCTCTCATTGCTCCTTTTGTTACTGTCAACCATGTCATCACTCTTACTAGATGACACCATCATCGATCAGCCCTTTCTTCATCGTTATTGTTGTCGTCCCCTACCGTGAAGTTGATGACACCATCATGAACTGTCTCCACCTCGTCATTGATTGCTGTCAAGCCTACTGTTAGTTACCATACGTCTTCCCATGCTATTTCTTCTTCCTCCACTGCTCCTCATTTGCTCATCAATATCACCAACTCAGTCTCTATTAAACTTAATGGCACCAACTATCTTATCTAAAAGAAAATCAACTCGTTGACAATGGTGTGCTAGTAGAGATAAAGTCATTCCATGGTTAGCAAATGCGGGAAGTTTTGGATTTGATGTTTCAAAAATATTTTGGACAAAATAAAATTAAAATAAGAATTGGAGAAATTTTGTGGGTTTGAAGAAGTTGAGGCGTGATTTGGAATCACTTGGCTTGGAATCGAATTTGCCCTCCTTAGACTACATCCCAAGTGCAACAAAATTTTCTGCGCAATCAAACTCCAAGATACAATGATTATCACCTGGTCCCAGCGGTGCACTCTGTTCACTCCCCAAGAATAGGGTTGTGAATGTAGTAATAAACTCGGTGAGACCGAGGTCAAATCCCAAGGGACAGATACCTGTACGTAATCTGAAACTAGGTAGAAATAGAACTAGCCTAAGATGAAATCTAAATCAAATATAAATTGATGAATAATGGTGAGAGATTAATGCAAAACTTAAGAGCAATAGGAGATAAGAAACTAGGGATTTAGATGATCCACTTATAGAGATCAGAAAGATCTTATGTCTGCTTCAAAAATCATGGAAATCAACTGAACTTCCTTTGATACAGTTTTCAAGAGACGAAAGGTATATGAATTAGAATGGATTCCATCACCAAACCATGTCCAGGAGACAAAGCAAACAACAGAATTAAACTAATTAAAAATCAATTAACATGATATGAAGGTTAAGAAGGATAACGTTATCAAACCATGCCCAGGAGACGATGGCGAACAACAGGACTTCCTGACGTCATAATCAAAATAAGGAAAAAGAAATACTCAAAGCCATTGCAGACCCATTGTAATTTTAGTCACAACAGACCATTAAAAACTAAAAACATTCCCTTAATTATTGAACTAAAATCAAAGTCAGTTCATAAATTTAAATTAAATTACAAGCATAAAATAGAGTCTTCCATGTCACTACAAGCTTCACTTCTTAGCCTTAACTAAGAGGTTTAGCCACACATAAACCTGATTAGGCTAAATCTCAAACACATCATAAAACAGTAAAGAACAAATCTGACTTTTCCTCTTTCTCTCTCTTGTGCATCCACGTCCAAGCCTAAGCTCTGATTCCCCCTCTCCCTCTCTTACTTCTATCTTTTATAAGCGCCAGCAAGGTCGGTGGAGAGCTTCTGCACTCCATGCGGAAGTTTTACACAGCAGGGAGGTCGGCTGGGGCTTGCGTGTCATCCTTTATGCAGCAGAAAAATAATGCAACTGATCTGCATTGGGCCCAGTTTTTGTAAAAAGAAAACGTCCTTATGGACAGTTTTTGTGTAGCTTTCAGATGAACGGTCTGGATTACTGGTCCGACGCTTATCAGAATCACACAACAGCCAACAGTGGCCGTATTTCACAGACGCAGAGTCTGCTGCGTAAATCAGTTGGCGCTGATGTTTGGTGGGACCCGTGATTGAAGTCGGTGGAGAAATCCACGCCGTCCACCGAATTCCTCTCGGAATTTCGGTCAGAAACGCATAGTTTTGGATCGCCCTTGATGCGGTCCACTTGATTTCCCATTTTGTCATCCAACCTGCGTTTGAATAATATTTTCCTGTGTGTGCAAGGATGAGGTTGGAAGAACTTCCTGTTTACGGTCAGTTTGACCTTGTGGAACGAATGGACGGTCCAGATTGACCACTTGATTGAAGGTGGTGGCCCACAAGGATTCGTCCGCAGCCCCTGTTTCGCAACGGGATTGCGAAATCCTGGTTATCTTGAATTTGAGCGGGTCAGCTGTGGCTGACCGGTTTGACCGGATTTGGTGCGCCGCGCGTGCTTCTCTTGTGATGTACTCGTGCACCGCAGGATAAGGTCCACTGTGATGCATCTTGGAAATCCGTTCCGTTCATCCACTTCCTCATATGATTTAAATGATTGAGTCCAAAATTGAGGCATAACCAGAGATCACGTGGGGCCCAGATCAGTAAACTGTGGGTTGATCTGTTCGTTGGGCCACTTCCACAGCGATCTAATGGATGATTTTTGATGTGTACGGTTAATTTTTTATCTTTAGGCTACATATAGAGTTTTGAACTGAACGGATGGTGGGAACCCTACGATCTTGCATTCTGGACGTCCTTCGGGCTACTTGAGCATCAGTTTCTCGATTTTCTTGGATCCTTGGCGTGCAAATCTGCCGATCTTGGTCCCCTGGAGTCCGTCCCTTGCCTTTGGTGTTATCAGAGCATTAAATCTATGCTTTATCATCCTTTTTCAGTCTAAGCTCGTACGTACACTCTGCATCACAAACACGATTAAATCAGCCATTAAACGGTATTATGCTTGTAGATCTAGGTAATAACTGGGGTCTAATATGCAATATTTGACCCTCAACACACTCACTATACGTGGGATCTATTGGAGGACCGCAGAAACAAACTCTAAATTGTATCACACAACGATAAGCAAATGCAAAACTCATGAGCCGAGCGTAGTGGTATGGGACATTGTACTCGAGTTGTCAGTCTTCGCTTGAATGATGAGCCTCCTCGTATTGGTAACATGCCTGTCATATATGATTGAATGGGGTAATGAACTCAAAAATGGATCAAGAAACACAAGTGAGTAGTTGTTATGGCCATCACGAGCCTCGTGATCCGGATGAGACCCATAATATAATGGCGGTACCCTAACTTCCCCAATATGTTAAATCAATAAGACCTAATAACTATATGGCTAATCATGCATATCATTCGCATTTATTGATAATGTTGATAATGAGTCATATTACACTAGGGTAGGTAATTTGTGAATGAAGTCGGAATCGCATGATGAAGGAGTATTGGCATTTGTGAAACAGGCGTTGAAATCGCTTGTTGAGGAAGTGTTTAATTGTAAGAACCATATATCATTTTATTATAATATTCATACACCTAATAAAATTAGATAGGAATTGTTTGTTTATTTGTCCTATCATTACCTACGTTGATTGAGTTGTAGCATGTGCAACTTAAGATTAATGGAACCACTAAGTTGATCATTCACTCCCAATCTGGGAATGTGTTTTAAAACACCAACCAAATATTATTATAGATGTAGGGGTTATTGAGGCAGATGCATTGGAGGTCGCATACATAAATTCAAAGAATCAGTTCTCCTACTTCCAACTTTCCAATAAGCAATTGTAGCCAACTCTCCTCCCGGCCGGACTTGGTGGATATTCTTTTTATTGGTTAGATTATGGTTATGATACATTCTCTTTTTATTTTGGAGCTACATATTACGACTCAGTTGTGGATCCTATGCTACAGATTGATGTATATCGTATATTTTAAGTTATTACTTGTTTTAGTTATATTCATTTCATAGTATATTTTGTTATTTAGCTTAACACTATGATTACTTAGATATCAAGTTAAAAGTATAATCAATTCAAGGTTCTGTAAAGCATAAGTGACATCCAAAATATCAGAAATCAAGTTCGTACTTGACCTTTGAAATTTATGGTGTTACAAGGATGGACTCAATCCTGACAGGAGTTATGGGGCGGCCCACAATAATGTATATGTTTTATCCATGCTGTCTATCTATTTTGCTAAATCATTTTATAATATGATCTAAAAAACAAAGAGGATTTAAAGTTCAATTGGACAACACCACGAAAAACTGGGAATTGAATGCTTGTCATTGAAAACTTCACGGCCACGAAAGTTTTTGACCAAGCCAATATTTATGTTTTCCCTTCATCGAGGTTTACATGACCTGAACAGGAATGCGGATTAGCTGCGGATAGGATGAGCAGTGATACTCACTACTAAAGTGATGTCACCAAGTTCCGTGGGCCCCACTATGACATAGGATGAGGCAGATCCAAAACTTGAGCAGACCCCATCACAAGAAACAATGAAGTTTGAACTCTTACCTTTAAAAACTTCGGGGCCATAGAAGTTTTCGATCAAATTGATATTTGTGTTTTTCCTTCATTCATGTCTGTGTTAACTTGTGAACAGGCTGGATCTCAAATAAACATCACGGTGGACTTGAAGAAGGTTTCAACGGTGAGTGTTACTCTCCCCACAATTTTTTGTAGTGGGTTAAATTCAAGATTTGTATATGCCTCATTCTTTAGCTCATCCCCTAAAATGATCTCTGCAAATGGATTGATAGAACACATACATCATGAAGGGCTCACATAACTTGTTGACATCACTTTAGTAGCCAGTCTGGCTAGGACTGTTTAATTTTTTAAAGTTTGTGTGATTACGTGTAAATGAGTAATTATTACCATTTCACCCTATTTGAAAATACATCCAAATTTCTACCCGTTTGAGAACACATACATCCTGAAAGGCTCACATAACTTGTTGACATCACCTTAGTAGCCAGTCTGGTTAGGACTGGTTAATTTTTCAAAGTTTGTGTGAATACCTGTAAATGAGTAATTATTACCATTTCATTCCGTCTGAAAATACATCCAAATTTCTGCCTTAGAAACCGATTCCAAAGAGCTAGATTAAATTTGTGGACCTTAAGGTGATGTACATTATATATCCATTCCGTTCATCCGTTTTACCACAATATTTTGAGGCATGAATCAAAAAATGAGGCAAATCCAACACTCAAGTGGCTCCCACCAAAAGAAACAATGGACCCAGGAGGTTTTTAGCTGTAAGTGTTCGATATCCTTTTTCCCATGGTGTGGTCCACTTGAGCATTGGATATGCCTCATTTTTTGTCTCATGCCATAAATTAAGCTAACGTAATGGATGAACAGTGTGGATAAGCCACATGCATCACGGTAACACCCACGAATATTTTGCAGTATTCTTGGTTGATTTCTGCATCTAAAGGGCATCCGTGAAGCCGAGCATCGAGGGAAATAATGTAAATACCAAATAAAATAATTATTATCACTTTGCAGGGTATTTACCAGTTAATTGAAAAATCAAACAATCCTAACTGTCACTGGCTAATCCCCGTCCTTATTCTATTAGAGGTTGGATGGTAAATAAACATGACGCTGGGCCCTATAAGGTTTTGACGGTGGCATCATTATCACCGTTGCTTCCTGTGGTGTAGCCCACTTGAGCCTCGGATCTGCCTCCTTTTTAAGTTCATGCTTTGAAATAATAAGTCAAAATAAATGGACGGCGCGGATAAAACACATACATCACGGTAGTCCCACAGAGCCGTCACTCGGGTCTCGCAGGGGTAGGAGGCAATCCGCTCTGTATATAACGTAAACCTGACGGAGTAAAGCGATGATTAGAAATGCAAGATCAACGGCCGTGTTGTAAGGACGCCGAAGTTCCTGCGACAGGAAGCTAGGTAGGCCACCTTGATGCCGGTCCGGTCGGCACGACAGCAAACGGTGGGTTGTAAAATGCCTACCATTGAAACCTTCCAGGGTCCACTGCCATCTATACCGTTCATAAAGTCATTCTGCGAAAATATTAGCCTGATCCAAAACTTTTATGGCATTATTTTCATCCTCACCAATTGATGAGTAAACCTTATTATTTTACGGTTAGGATTCGCGGCTGACCCACCTGACGAATGGCTCTGATCACTCACATGTGTGTCAAGTGCTACAGAAATTGGAATCTGGAAACCCTCTCTCTCAGCCGGTGAGGTGGTCCCACGCAGCCCTTTCTAAACCACAACGCGAAATCCTCTGGTGCCAGACGCGAAATGAGGAACTCTTGCCACGTGGCGGGAATTTATTGACAAATGTGGAAAAAGGCCATCATGCTTTGGTGCGTCATTACCGTCGAAGGATTGGACTGGAATCCGCTGCGACACCCACCTCTTTTCACGCAGCGCGTATTACCACTAAGCTTTGTAGCCCACCATGTTGTTGTAAGGAATCCGATCCGTTCATCAGGTGAGCCCCTTCAATTCTAGTACCTAGAGCCAAAAAAATAATTCCGATCCACAACTCTTGTGGGCCACACCAAAGAAAATAATGATTAAGGGACACTAACCATAGGTTTGTGGGTGGGCCCAACATGGTGTGTATATATTCATCAAAACTGTTCATTGGGAGTCAGTTAACAGGACGAAGGGAAGATTCGAAACTCGGCCTGGTGCGAACTCAGGCAGCTGACATCGCGTGAGCTTAGAGATTTTAAGAAAAACTTTACACTTTTTCTACTTCTGTGGACTACTGGAATTTTTTATCGGTAAGATATTTTGGGCTTATCGTGAAAGTAACGTATCTCAGCTGATAGACGGATAGGATGCCGATTATATAATATGGTGGGCCCATAAGGCTTGGTGTTGTCCGCGCTATACAAAACTCATGGTGTTGACGGTTTCGTTCCGCAAAGATTCTCACCTTCCTCGCCACGCACGCTCACATCACACTGGAAGCAGATTAGGTGCGGCACCGGCCTCAATCAAGACAATGCGACCCTTACCTAGTGGCCCACCTTGATGTATTTATTTTATATCTACGCCGTCCATCCGTTTTCCGAGATCATTTTACAATATGAACCCAAAAACTATTCAGATCCAAGCAAAAAGTTGTGATTGAGCGTACCACCTTAAAATATGTAGGGCCCTCTATAATGATTTTGTAACTTTTATTCACCATCCAACCTGTTGATAAGGTGACATAAACATGTATGTAGTGAAAAAATAAATATCGGCCTGATCCAAAACCTTTTGGGCCCATTATAAGTTATCAATGGTCAATCACCATTGTTCACCATGTTATGGTCCTCTCCATATGTGAATCTTATTCATTTTTGGTTTCATGCACTAAAATAATCTTTAAAAACTTATGGACAGCGTAGATATAGAATAGATGTATGAAGGTGGGCCCCACAGTAAGGGTCGCACCGTGTTGAGTATGACCGGCGCCGCACTGAATCCGCTCTCCATCACACTTTTCACCACTTACGAAACTACCCTTATGCTAAATTACGAAACTGCCCTTACTGTTCTTCCCGTCCATTTCGAAATTTAACCCGTCTGAGGAGGAAAACGGAGCATGCCCATAAGGCACAAGCGTGGGAGATCAGGACCGCTCGTCAGGCACATTTCATAGTGGGTGTGACCATATCGAAAAATGAGGTAAGTACAGCAATTATAACGAATAGATTTAAAGAAAAGAGAAGATATCGAAAAATCTGGTCCTGTTCCACATTTAATGCCAAATCCAACGGTTAGGATTACATCTGTGGTGGACCCACGTTACGAGGAGTTTATACGATCCAAACCGTTATTGTGTCACTCATTACCATAGATTGGCTGCGCCCCAAAATGGTCCACATTGCATAGGAAAAGGTCCACCAACCATACCGATGGGTCCCCGCCAAGACCGAAGCGCAATCTTTTATCCGGACCATCTAATCGGATGGTCAGGATATCTTGATCATTCGACCCATCCAACCATACAGTACTCTCCATCCACAACACGTCCCACAATTTGAATGGCCAGGATGGTTGGCTGTATGTGGTTGTGACATGTGATGGCACGTAACATCACGGTGAGCCCCAGGAAGGTTTGAATAGTGGGAGTCTCCATCCTCTCTGTTTCCTATGGTGCGGCCCACTTGGGTTTAGGATCTGCTTCATTTTCTTTACCATATCCTAAAATGATCTGGTGAAACGGCTGGACGGTGTAGATGTCCTCAGTGGGCACCACAGAGCAGGAAATTCACGTTTTGGAGCCGCTATTACTTTTCCAAGGTGGTGGTGAACTTACACAGTTGCTAACTTGTTGTCATTGTCAACCCTCTTGGTTGATAGGTATTGTTCACCTGCTAATACGACTAGGGTTATCAATGGGCCGGGTTAGGGCCGGGACAAGCACTGTGCAAATCCGGCTTGCAATTCTAAACTTAAGCCCAAATGCAGCCCAAACCCGTCACAGGCTGAAATAATCCAGCCCGGGTCCACTACGGAACATTTATACAGAGTTCAACCCGAGTCCCCCGAGCCCGCTCCTAAATATCTACGTGGATAAAAGATATTTGGTTATGAATCACGTGAGAGAGTGTGTGAAAGAAAATGGGAAAATTAGGTTTAGAAAAGATTTTCTGCGGCAGGTCAAGTTTACAAGGGCTTTTGGAGTGCTAGGCCTCAATTTGGCCAGATTTACAATCATTCTCCTGATATAATCCCAACCGTCGAGCCTGATACACCACCCCAACCCGACCAAATATGGGCTAAGCCCGATGGCCTATTGGGACTACCTGGCCCATTGACAGCCCTAAACATGAGTTGAACAGAGTCGAGCTTGGCATAGCTTGACTCAGCTCGGCCAGTAGTTAACCCCAGTTCGAATTCGGCCCAGCTCAGTCCTCGAGCCTGACTAGCCAACTCAACTCGGTCCTTGAGCCTGACTGGCTAGCTCAGCTCGGTTTGGTCAGCAGCTCGAGCCAGTTTGAGCCAATGCAATATTTTCTCAAACACGCATAGTGCATCTTCAATTTTTCACATAATATAAAATAATAACAACAGTTTCCAAGTGTTTCATCAAACACTCTAGCGAGCAACATTAACATCAAGATACAAGGATAATTTTATAATGCAAAGTTTTTATTTTTTTTAGTGATTTGTTTTATATCAATTCTTTCTTCGCCACTAGTCGATCCCGCAGAAAATGTATACACCCGAAACAACACTTCGTTGAGTCATTTCATCAAAACACTTAGCGAGCAACGTCAATATTAAAATAACCTAGTCACCGAGTTGATTTGACTTGAGGTTCGATTTGAGTCGAGTCGAGTTGAGTTAGGGCAAGCTCAAACTCAGCTTGAAATTTCTTCAACCCCCAAGAACCAGCTAACTTAGTACGAATCCAATTTCAAGCCAAAGCGGGTCAAACTTTTCTTAGTGGAGTCAGGTGAGCTGAACGAGATAACTCGACTAGGGTGCAGCTCTAATTTGTCAGGACTGGTCAAGGCCATTTGTTTGATACTCTGATAGAGTATTGTGCTTGATACACCTCTACTTAGAAATTGTTAAGTCCCCGTCCAACATTGTATTGGTTTAGAATTCCTGACCTTGATCCATGCCAATTGTTCACTGACATAAGGCCATTGGATATTTTTTCAATTTCAACTGCCCAATAATATCCATCAATCCAGTACACAAATAATCAAATAAGCTTATAGTTTTTGGTTTATCATGTCGAAACTTGGAAACAAATACACACGTTGGAACGGTTTAATTCGAACTACTTGTATGCCACGTCTGCAATTTTTCAGTGCATGCGTATCATCCACCGTAATTGCCGGAGCATTGAAGTTTTCTCAGGTCGGAATCATTTACAATGGAAGCCATTTGCGTCCTCCACTAGAGGTGGGCATTGAGCCAAGCCGAGTCGAGTCAAGGTGGGTCAAGCTCGGCTCGGCTTGTCCATGGTGTACTCGGGCTCGAGTTCGGCCTCGAGTTTAACATTGAAGCTTGACTTGTTTGCCAGAACTGTTGAGTCGAGTTCAAGTCAAGCTAGTGGTTCGAGTCGAGTCAAGTTTACAGCGACTTGAGCTCGAGCTTTTGATTGAAAATTTGCTGAGGCAACTCTCTGGCAATAAGGCCATTGTGGGAATGTATATGATGTCACCCTCCAATAAATGTCCACCAATCTGACTGTTTAAGTAATCAAATTAGTATAAGTTTTAGATTTTTAGTTTATCATCCATTTGAAGAGGGCCACACCATTTGTATGGCTCAATTTGAGTTACTCACATGCCACAAGTATATCTCATTGCTTGCACTGCTGCACATCAACCATCACACTCCACTAGAGTATCAAAATCTTTTTTCATTCCCAAAATACAAAAATCATCTCACACAAATCAGTCCTAAATGCTGAATTCCCATAAAATCAAACATACCAAAACATAAAATCCAATACCAACCTCCACCCAAACTACATCTTAAAATTATAATTTTTTTTAACCCAAACTACATCTTAAAATTATAATTTCTTTTAAAAAACGACAACGGCTGTATGAGGATCTGGACGCTGAGAATTGGGTATACATCATGGATACAATGCATACATCGAGTGGGCCCATTGCCCAAACAGATGGACAATGTGGATATAACCCATATATTAGGTGGGCCTACTATCCAAATAGATGGACAACATGGATACAATGCACACATCAAGTGGGCCCATTGTCCAAACAGATGGACGACATGCATCAGGAGGGCCATCATGGAACCCGATTCGAGATCCAAGCCACTCATCAGGTGGACCCCATTCTCTAGCACCGGGCCCAACACATCAAGCCATCATGGAAACCAATCCTCCTACCTAATGTATGCGTTGCATCCGCCCACATAAAAAGGGTAAATAATCACAGCCGTTCATTCAAATCTTCATCTGGATGACTGGATCTCCAACGGAATCTAGAAAGAAGAAAAGAAGATTAAGAAGAAGAAACAGATGCACTCACCTTGTCAGGATTGGGCGAGATCAGGTGGATGTTCGGGCAGCATTCGGGCAGTCATAGGCTGTAGGTGATGGTGGCCCACCTCTAATTAATGTTGCTCGTCGAGCGGGCAGCCGGTATGTTGGGTGGGGTAGAGATAGAGAAGAAAGGGAAAGGTGCAGCCGTACGGGTAGAGTATGATTTTTAGTTTTAGAATCTTATATATATATATATATATATAAAATCCTATTCCTAATCGAGCCGAGTCGAGCTTGAGAGTCAAGTCAAGTTGAGTTAAAATGGCCCCTGGTCAAACTCAGCTTGAACGCAACTCGAGCCCTAAGATTTAAGCTTGACTTGGTCTGAGTCACCCATTCAATCATAGTCAATCCAAGCTGACTCGAGCCTAATTGAGTGAGTTATTCGAGGTAGCTGGACTAGTGAACAGCCCTATCCTCCACCGCCTAGACGAACTCGGTTCGAGTAGGGGATCTGTGAAGCCTGCAATGTATGTGATCTTATCCATGCTGTCCATCCATGCTTTTCAGATTATTTTATCACGTAATGCAAAAAACAGGCAGACCAAAGGCTCAAGTGGACCACACCACACGAAGAAGAGGTGATAATGACGCTAATGGTTGAAACCTTCCATGGGCCCACCATGATATTTATTTTCCATCCGACCTGTTCATAAGGTCACATAGATCTGGATGAAGGGAAAACACAAATATCAGCTTGATCAAATCTTCTGCCGGTCCCAAGAAGTTTGTGATGGTGGGCGTTCAATCCCTACTGTGTAGTCCGTTAGCCTTAAAACTGCTTTATATATATATATATCAAACCTTAAATTGACCAGAAAAATGATGGTTAAATTGACCAGAAAAATGATGGACGGTTTGGATAATACCCATACATCAAGGTGTGCCCCACGGAGCCCCTGCGGGCAGGACGCAATCGGCTTCCGTCTACAATCGGCTTACGCAGCTTTTTTTTCGCAGCTGTGTAAAACGAAATCGTACTGCGTACTGAGTTACTCAGTACACTTTTATAGCACCGGTAAACGCTATTTGGCCCACCTCGAATGTATGTAGTTTATCCACGCCGTTCATCTATTTTTTCAGCTCATTTTCGGAGTTGAGACCAAAATTGAAGCATTTCCAAGGATCAAGTGGATCATACCACAGGAAACAGTCGGAATAATGTTGTAGACGGTTGAAACCTTCTTAGGGCGTACGGTGATGTTTCTAAGAACACAGACATAGATGAAGGGAAATCATGAATATCAGATAGATACAAAACTTTCTTTAGCTCCCAGGAACTTTTCAGTGGTACAAGCTCAAATTACACTGTTTCTCGTGGTGTCGTCTACAAGAGTTTGGATGTACTTATTTTTTGGCCTCCAACCCTAAATATTATCCAAGAAAATGGATGGAAACGGTCGGCTACTCCCCCTGACACCAGCACGTGGCTGGCGGTCGGTGTTCTGTGGGCTCCACTATGATGTATGTGTTTCATCTATTCCTTTCATCCATTTCTACATATCATAGATCATTGTATGGTTTGATCCCAAAAATGAGAGGTATATAAATCTCATTTGAGCCACACCACGTGAAAACAATAGTGATTGGATATCCACCATTATAATCCTCCTAAGGCCCACTGTACTGTTTATTTGAAATCCAATATGTTGATTAGGTCATACAAGCCCAGATGAAAGGAAAAAACAAAAATCAGCATGATCCAAAACTTTTATAGCCCCAAAATGTTTTTAATGGTCGACACTCATTCAACATTTTTTCCTGTAATGTGGTCCAGTTAAGATTTGAATATACCTCATTTTTGTCTGGTACTGTAAAATAATCTATAAAAATAGATGGACGGCATGGATGAAACACTTACATCATTGTGGGGCCACGGAGCATGTCAGGGGGAGTAGCCAATCCGTTTTTGGACGGAGTGGATACATGAAAGCGGATGGGCTGGTGTACCTCACGCCAGTTATATAGATGCTGTAGGTACGTGTCGTGCAAAGCCGAGCACTGACGCTCCTCGAGCTCCAAGTTGTACGAACGGTTCAAAAGAGATCAAAGTTTTATGAGCCCCACAGTGATGTATTTATTATATTTATACTGTTCATCTATTTTTATAAATCATTTTAGAGCATTATCAAAAAAATGAGTCATATCCAGAGATTATTTGGAACACACCATAAATAGCAACGGAGATAATGATTTTCACCGCTAAACAATTTGTAGGGCTGACTATAATATTTATTTTCCATCTAACCTGTTCATAAGATCACAAAGATATGAACAAAGAGGAAAAATACATTTCATATTGATTCAAAACTTCTGTAACCCATAAAAGGTTTCAATGGTAGACGTTCAATTCCCCCCACTGCTTTTTGCCGTGTGGTCCACTTGACAGCTAGTTCTATCATATTTTTCTTCTCAAACCTTAATACGAGCTCGCCAAATGTATGGACAGTTTGGATATAACACATACCTCATGATCATACCCACAAAACTTGCTGACATCAATTCATCAGCTATATAACTAGTGTGATGCACACCAGCCAATCCGTGCTCGATAAAATACATAGACTAAGGTTGGCCCCACACATTTTACTCGGTACGTAATCCGCTTCCGCGTAAAACCCCCAGTACGCATAACTCGGACGGACACGGTTTGGCCAGCGGAAGAGCGTACTGAGCAAACTCTGTGGGTCCACCACAATTTACTTATTTTATCTACTCCGTCCATCCATTTTATCAGATAAATTTAAGCTGAAACCTAAAAATGAAACATATCAGAAGCTCAAGTGGACCACAACACAGGAAACAGTGTGAATTGAACATCCAGCGTTGAAAACTTCTTGGGGTCACAGAAGTTTTTGATCAAGCTGAAAATTTTCTTTTCCCTTCATTTATGTCTTTTTGATCTTATAAATAGGTTGGATGACAAATAAACATTACTATGGTCCTACCAAAGTTTTAATGGTGAAAATCATTATTCCCACCGTTTCCTGTGGTGCGGTCCACTTGAGTTTTGGACATGCTTTAATTTTGAGATCAATATCTAAAATGAGATGGAAAAACGGATGGACGGCGTGGATAAATAACTTACATTCACGGTGGGGCCAATGGAAGTTACTCAGTACCATAAAAGCCTCCCCGAGTAACTAAGTACGCAATCTGATTTCAACAACAGCTAGCCAGCTGGTGTCGAAGCTCTGTGGGGCCACCATGATGCGTGTTTTATCCGCGACGTCCTTTCATATTGCCATCTTATTCCTGGGATGACCCCAGAAATAGGCAGATCCAAGTCACAGATGGACCGCACATGACTTTGCCACGTCAACCCACCATCCACGAATCCAGTGTGTAACACAGCCAATCCTGGAAACGGATTGGCTACTCCCCCTGCCACCAGTAGGTGGCTGGTGGTCTGTGCTCTGTGGGCCCCACCATGATGTGTATGTTTCATACATGTTGCCGATTTATTTTTCTACATAATTTTATGTCATGAGACCAAAAATTAGGCATATACCTATCTCAAGTGGACCACATTACAGGAAACAGTGTTGAATGGATGTATACCATTAAAAACTTTTTGGGGTCATCAAAAGTTTTGGATCAAGCTGATCTTTGTTTTTTCCCTTCATCTGGGTATATATGACCTAATCGGCAAATTGGATGTCAAATAAACAGTACAGTGGGCCTTAGGAGGATTTTAATGGCAGATATCCAATCACTATTGTTTTCATGTGGTGTGGTCCACCTAAGATTTATTTCCATCTCATTTGATTATAAGGTCCTAAAATGATCTGTAAAAATGGATTAACGGAATTGATGAAAAACATACATCATGGTAGCCCCCATAGAGCACTGACCACCCACTAATGGCTGGTGTTCGGTGCTCCATGGGCCCCACCATGATGTTTGTGTTTCATCCACGACGTCCATCTAATTTTCTAGATCATTTTATGATATTAGACCAAAAATAAGTTATATCCCAATCTCAAGTGGACCACATTACAGGAAACAGTGTTGAATGAATTTCGACCATTAAAATTTTATTGGGGTCTATAAAAGTTTTGGATCAAGCTGATATTTGTTTTTACCCTTCATCTGGGTCTGTATGACCTAATAAACAGTACAGTGGGCCTTAAGAGGATTTTAATGGTGGATATCCAATCAATGTTGCTTTCCTGTGGTGTGGTCCACCTGAGGTTTATATTCCTCTCATTTTTGTTATCAAGCCCTAAAATGATCTTTAAAAATGGATGAACGGAATGGAAAAAAGACATACATCATGGTGGGGCCCACAGAGCACCGACCATCAGCCACGGGGCTGGTGGCAGGGGGAGTAGCCAATCCGTTCCCAGTAGCCAATCGGTTTCCGCCAATCCTAGCCCATATAAATCCTCTGACCCGTACTTTAACATATAAATCCAGTAACCCTAATTTTAAGGATACGTACAAAAATAAAAATAAAAAACCTAATGAAAGACGGAAGCGGATTGAGTACTGAGTAACTCAGTACCCTAAGCGTACTGAGTAAATTCTGTGGGGTCCACTGTTATTTATATATTTTATCCACTCCATCCATCCATTTTACCAGATAATTTTACGGCTTTAGCGTAAAAATGAAGTATATATAAATCTCAAGTGGACCACACCACAAGAAAGAGTGTGAATTGAACATCTACCGTTGAAAATTTCTCAGGAGCCATAGAAGTATTGGATCAAGCTTGTATTTGTTTTTTTCCCTTCATCTATGTCTGTGTGATCGTATGAACAGGTTTGATGAGAAATAAACATCACTGTGGGCCCTAAAAAGGTTTCAATGGTAAAAATCATTATTCCAACTATTTCCTATGGTATGGTCCACTTGATCTTTGGGTATGATTAAATTTTGGGCTCAACCGTTAAAATAAGATGGAAAAACCAATGGACAGTGTGGATAGACCACATACATTCACGGTGGGCCCAACAGAGTTTACTCAGTACGGTAATAGCGTACTGAGTAACTCAGTACGCAATCCGATTTCATAAAAGACCAAGTTGAGTCACCCAAAAAAGACCATTGCATAGCTTGTCTGGGAATAAGTTGGGTCACAAAAAGAAGACCATTGCATAGCTTGTTTGGGAGTAGATGTGAAATATGATAGGTGGAAACAACAGAAATATGAGTTTAGGACAGACTATCAGCTTTTTATAAGATAGACTTAAAGGTCAGTTACAATGCAATTTTAAGGTGATATTCTCACTTGATTTATAAGAAGGTTACAATGCAATTTTAAGGTGATACCTTAATTTTTAATTATTTGTGATTTACCTCCTAAAAACTTTTAAATTTCTACAACTTTTTTAAAAACAATTCAAAATAAATAAATAAGGGAGAAGGATGAGAAGAAAACGTTGGAATTATTATATTTTCAAAATCACACAAAGATTAAAGGCATTCTTTCATTATTATTTCAAAAGTATAGAATGCTCCATTCATCAAAAGACACCATTATTTATTGTTGAATTGCCATCTACAAAAACCTAAAGCCATAACCCTTTTTCTTCTTTTTTTCTTTTATATATGAAAAACGCAGCAAAAATCTTTCTTTTAATATTTTCTTAATTTTTTATTTTTTATTTTTAAAAGAAAACAATATTATGCACAATGCATACAAGTCGAGTCATCCTGACTCCAACCATATGACCGATAAAGTGGGACACAGTTGCCTATGACAAGGCAACCAAGGATATCCTTGGTAGCAAGCTCTACCACGTCTCTTGTCTTATATGTATTTTATCTACACTAATCATTTGTTTTTCCAACTTATCTTTAAAAAATAGCCTAGAAATAAGGTAGATCCATATCTCAAGGGGACCACCCGGAAACACTAAGGATTGAAAAGGGCACAAAAGTTAGATGAAGTTGCCTCCACCTATGTGTGACCTTATGATCAGGTTCGATCTCAAATGAACATGATGATGGGTCTTAAAAAGGTTTCAATGGTGGACATCAATATCCCCACTTTTCCTTGTAATTTAGTCCACTTTTTCTTCTGTTTTTTTTTTCACACGCACACACACCCCCACACACTCGCACTAGTGGAATTTCACCACCCATGGATACTCGAACCCTTGACCGGGTTAGGTGGTTAATTAGTACACACCCATGTTAGTACACACACTCCATGTTAGCCACCCCCACTAGGAATCGATACCAAGACCTTAAGTGTTGAAACGAGGTATCTCCACTCAGCCTGGCAGTTGAGCTATGGATTTGGGTGTTAGTTCGGTCCATTTATTAAGCTTTGGATATGTTCAATTTTGAAGTCATGCCCTAAAATATGCTTGCAGGATAGACAGTGTGTATAAAACACATACATCATAATGCGCCCAACAAAATTAGGTCACAAGAACCGGGTTGGAAGGAGCTATGCATCCCATGGAGCTAGGAGTGCGGACAAAATATGCCTAGTGATTGACTATCAAAGATAGAAATCTACGAAATTTGATTGGGCCGTGTGCCCCTTTTAAGGATAAGGTGGTTGAATGTCTTTGACTTAACTTTCAACCATACTTTGTATGCTGCCTCTCCATTTGTGATGCTCGAATCAAATCCTACCATGGTCAATCCACTTCCCTGTGCAAGGTCTGGATTATCGGACCATAGGCCTCGGTTCGCAGAACTAAGATCTGCTTCCAAAGATGTGGTTCAAATATCATTTAATTGCACATTGCACAGTAAATTAAGGCAATCTAAACCGTCCAAATTGGGGACCGTAATGTAGATTGAGCCTAAACGAAAATTCGCACTAAGAAGATAATAGTAACCACGTGTTTTCTCCCTTCCGAATTTGGACCACTCGTAATTCACTGTTCAATTAGTATGCAGGTGCAGCATAGAAGTTCTAAGAAAGGTCCCTCCTCACGGTACAATTGGAGAACTGGTGACTGGGACTCTTTTTCTAGTGGGCCACCACCATATGGGTATAGTAGCCGATGGGCCAAAAGTCAATAGGATTCGCCTGTGGTAGCCATCCGATCATAGGATCCCAAGAGAGCAGTTAAAGCAACAGCCCTACGTTCACAAGGACCATATTAGAATTGTCCAATCAAATCCTGGAGTTGAGCCTATCCACACGGTGGCCACCGAATCAACGGTCTAGATCACCCCATTCATTGGGACGCGGATTAGGTGTTGTTGTCCACACCATCACAACTGTTGTGTCGTCATCCACAACCCAAATGCTAAGTAGATCCGAAGTTCAAGTGGACCACACCCCAGGAAACGTTTAAACTTTCCGAGGGCCCACCGTAATGTTTATTTGTCATCCAACCCATTGATAAGGGAAAACACAAATATCAGCGTGATCCAAAACTTTTGTGGCCGTTAAAGAAGTTTTTAATGGTGAACATTCACTCTTCACATTTCCTCTGGGTGTGGTCCACTTGGGCTTCGAATCTGCTTCATTTCAAAATAAAAGCCTAAAATGAGCTGGAAAAATTGATGGACGGTGTTGATGTAAAATACATACATCACAGTAGGGCCCACATCACCCAACGTACCACCACGCTCCACATTTTCCACTTTTCCCGTGAGAGGGACCTGCAAATAAATCATGGGAAGTTATCCGCGTATTAGAACAGAGAAATGCTCCAATGCTCTCAAAGCACTACAGGCTATAGTGCTCCCAGTTGCGTTGGGGCACTTATAGTATGATACATTGACCCAGACCGTTCATTACATCTAACGCAAATATCACGGGTTACCATTCAAACATTGCACCAATCTGATAAATATTAACCTTTCGATTCGATGGAATTTAATATAGATGGTTAAGATTGTTTACACAAAAATAGCATTTTTCATCGCAATTGATTTATTCAACCACCTTGTTGGACAGATGCACGGTTTATTTGTAATTCGGGTATAACAGTACAAAATTAACTATTGTACCACCAAAAGTAGAGAAGGGGCTCATCTATCAAAACGGTGGGTGTAAATGGTAAATACTTTTTCTTCATCTCAGCGTATCACCTGGAAGAGGTTCGTGTAGATCCGTACAGATCCACACGCTTGCACACGTGGGTCTGAGTATTCCACAAGGTTGAAAAAATAATTACATTATCTGCATAAAATAATTGAACAATTTAGCTTTTCAGGTGGGCCACAAGTTATAAAGCAAATTGATGGTTTTTTTCTAGCCATCCATCTGTTTTGTATTCTGTGGCCCACCTGAGGGGTGAAAGTACCGATTTTAATGCTAGGAGATCTAAGAAGTGTAGCTCACATTATAGAAAGCTCAGATCTCATATACGTGTCACGTTATAGTTCATGGGCCGCGTGTGGATGTCAAAGGCTCGCACACGCGCGAGGAATTAACACACGTACCATGGAAAACGAAATAGAAATGGAGAGATCCCTATATACTCCGTGGCAGGGGCAAATGAAATAGGACTGTCCATAAAGTGGGCCTCACCTTGATGACCTACATGCATGGAAAACAACGGACGCGGATCTCCTGCGAAAGCCTTTCGCAGGAAGTTCCTGCGCAAGGATCTGGGTGGGGCCCACTACAATGTATGTGAGAAATCCATTCCGTCCATCCGTTTTGAGATCTCATTTTAGGGCGTGCGACAAAAAATGAGGTAGATAAAAAACTCAAGTGGGTCACACGAGAGGGAAAATTAGGGAAAGAAATTTCGACCGTTGAAATCTTCCTAGTCTCCACCTTGATGTTTATATGTTATCTAACCCGTTTATAAGGTCATTGTCAATGGGATGAAGTGAAAAAACCAAAAATATAGACTGATACAATAATTTTTTGGGCATAAGAATACTTCAACGGTGCTCACTGAATAATCACTGTTTCCCCTCGTGTGTCCCACTTCTGTTCTATATACACCTTATTTTTTTACCTCAGTTCTTAAATGATCTTGAAAAACGGATGGACGGATTGGATTTTTCAAAAACATGCCGGTGGGCCCCGCCCAGCATCCTTTCGCAGGAAATCGGCGTCCGAAAACAACACCCTCTGGACGGGGAACGGATTGGCTACTCCCCCTGACACCAGCCATTGGCTGATGGTCGGTGCTCTGTGGGGCCCACCATGATGTATGTGTGTCATCCATGCCGTCCATCTATTTTTATATATCATTTTATGACATGAGAGAAAAATTAAGTATATCTCAATCTCAAGTGGACCAGATTACAGGAAACAGTGTTGAATGAATTTTGACCATTAAAAACGTTTTGGGGGCATAAAAGTTTTGGATTAAGCCGATATTTATTGTTTCCCTTCATCTGGGTCTTTATGACCAAATCAACAGATTGGATGTCAAATAAACAGTACAGTGGGCCTTAGAAGGATTTTAATGGTGAATATCCATTCATTATTTTTCTCCTGTGGTGTGGCGTATCTAAGATTTATATCCCTATAATATTTTGTATCAAGCCATAAAATGATCTGTAAAAATGGATGAACGGAATGGATGAAATACTTACATCATGGTGGGGCCCACAGAGCACCGACCACCAGGGAGTAGCCAATCCGTCTCCGTCTGGACGATCCCAGACATTACTTTTCTCCACTGGCCACCTACATGCATGGCGTGCTGACTTGCCGTGCAGACCTGTCTTTACAGCCAACGCACGATTTAGTAGCAAATCCTTACCGTCCAAAAGGTAGGCTCCAGCTTCAAGATCACCTAACACAAACATCAGGTCTGTTCGTTTGTCAGGTGCGCCACATCATTGGATCAACAGACAACCAACGGTCTGACTCAACTTACAAATGGACCAATCTGATTAGATGGATCGGCCCCATTTTGGAGATGAGTAATCTTCATCATGGGGCCTACCATTTGCATGGTACAAACGTTCCTCACAAGTGGCATGTTGGTGCGGAAGGCAGGCCTGCCTGACAAGTAAGCACGCGTTGCCTGTATGTGATCAGATCTCTACCGACGGTTAAACCAATTTGTTACTTCCCGTGGGTTCACGAGCCACTGTTCGGATGGTTAGGATGGTAAGTGGGTGTGGTGCCCATTTGAGAATTAGGACATGGTGTCCTAAAACGCTGAGCTCGTGCGAAAGGGGCCCATGTGAACCATTGACCTAATGTCCCACCTCAGTGGGGTATACTAAAAAATTATTCCAAATTGGAAAATCCAAGCAGTACAATCTCTCTTTATCTTTCTGTTTTTTTTTTTTTTTTTTTTTTTTTTTTTTTTAAATTTATTTATTTTAGCATGGTTGTATTTGTCACGCCCTGAAATTCGGTACTCGAGTTGGCTAGACCCAGGTCCGAATCTCAGGTCATGATTCAATTTTAAACATTCACAACCACACTTAATTAAAACTCATTACAATAAACAATATTCATCAAATACAATCTTTAACTATTACAGCCTAAACTCACTTCTAAGTTCTTATTATACATTTTTTTTTCATCGGTACAAATAAAAGATAAGTAAATTGATGATTGGATCTTCACTCCACTTTGCCTTTGACTAAACTCTGATGCCCTGAAACACTGTTACAAAGCACTACAGGCTATAGTGCTCCCAGTTGCGTTGGGGCACTTATAGTATGATACATTGACCCAGACCGTTCATTACATCTAACGCAAATATCACGGGTTACCATTCAAACATTGCACCAATCTGATAAATATTAACCTTTCGATTCGATGGAATTTAATATAGATGGTTAAGATTGTTTACACAAAAATAGCATTTTTCATCGCAATTGATTTATTCAAACACCTTGTTGGACAGATGCACGGTTTACTTGTAATTCGGGTATAACAGTACAAAATTAACTATTGTACCACCAAAAGTAGAGAAGGGGCTCATCTATCAAAACGGTGGGTGTAAATAGTAAATCCTTTTTCTTCATCTCAGCGTATCACCTGGAAGAGGTTCGTGTAGATCCGTACAGATCCACACGCTTGCACACGTGGGTCTGAGTATTCCACAAGGTTGAAAAAATAATTACATTATCTGCATAAAATAATTGAACAATTTAGCTTTTCAGGTGGGCCACAAGTTATAAAGCAAATTGATGGTTTTTTTCTAGCCATCCATCTGTTTTGTATTCTGTGGCCCACCTGAGGGGTGAAAGTACCGATTTTAATGCTAGGAGATCTAAGAAGTGTAGCTCACATTATAGAAAGCTCAGATCTCATATACGTGTCACGTTATAGTTCATGGGCCGCGTGTGGATGTCAAAGGCTCGCACACGCGCGAGGAATTAACACACCTACCTGGGAAAACGAAATAGAAATGGAGAGATCCCTATATACTCCGTGGCAGGGGCAAATGGAATAGGACTGTCCATAAAGTGGGCCTCACCTTGATGACCTACATGCATGGAAAACAACGGACGCGGATCTCCTGCGAAAGCCTTTCGCAGGAAGTTCCTGCGCAAGGATCTGGGTGGGGCCCACTACAATGTATGTGAGAAATCCATTCCGTCCATCCGTTTTGAGATCTCATTTTAGGGCGTGCGACAAAAAATGAGGTAGATAAAAAACTCAAGTGGGTCACACGAGAGGGAAAATTAGGGAAAGAAATTTCGACCGTTGAAATCTTCCTAGTCTCCACCTTGATGTTTATATGTTATCTAACCCGTTTATAAGGTCATTGTCAATGGGATGAAGTGAAAAAACCAAAAATATAGACTGATACAATAATTTTTTGGGCATAAGAATACTTCAACGGTGCTCACTGAATAATCACTGTTTCCCCTCGTGTGTCCCACTTTAGTTCTATATACACCTTATTTTTTTATCTCAAGTTCTTAAATGATCTTGAAAAACGGATGGACGGATTGGATTTTTCAAAAACATGCCGGTGGGCCCCGCCCAGCATCCTTGCGCAGGAACTTCCTGCGAAAGCCTTTCGCAGGAAATCGGCGTCCGAAAACAACACCCTCTGGACGGGGAACGGATTGGCTACTCCCCCTGACACCAGCCATTGGCTGATGGTCGGTGCTCTGTGGGGCCCACCATGATGTATGTGTGTCATCCATGCCGTCCATCTATTTTTATATATCATTTTATGACATGAGAGAAAAATTAAGTATATCTCAATCTCAAGTGGACCAGATTACAGGAAACAGTGTTGAATGAATTTTGACCATTAAAAACGTTTTGGGGGCATAAAAGTTTTGGATTAAGCCGATATTTATTGTTTCCCTTCATCTGGATCTTTATGACCAAATCAACAGATTGGATGTCAAATAAACAGTACAGTGGGCCTTAGGAGGATTTTAATGGTGAATATCCATTCATTATTTTTCTCCTGTGGTGTGGCGCACCTAAGATTTATATCCCTATAATATTTTGTATCAAGCCATAAAATGATCTGTAAAAATGGATGAACGGAATGTATGAAATACTTACATCATGGTGGGGCCCACAGAACACCGACCACCAGGGAGTAGCCATTCCGTCTCCGTCTGGACGATCCCAGACATTACTTTTCTCCACTGGCCACCTACATGCATGGCGTGCTGACTTGCCGTGCAGACCTGTCTTTACAGCCAACGCACGACTTAGTAGCACATCCTTACCGTCCAAAAGGTAGGCTCCAGCTTCAAGATCACCTAACACAAACATCAGGTCTGTTCGTTTGTCAGGTGCGCCACATCATTGGATCAACAGACAACCAACGGTCTGACTCAACTTACAAATGGACCAATCTGATTAGATGGATCGGCCCCATTTTGGAGATGAGTAATCTTCATCATGGGGCCTACCATTTGCATGGTACAAACGTTCCTCACAAGTGGCATGTTGGTGCGGAAGGCAGGCCTGCCTGACAAGTAAGCACGCGTTGCCTGGATGTGAACAGATCTCTACTGACGGTTAAACCAATTTGTTACTTCCCGTGGGTTCACGAGCCACTGTTCGGATGGATAGGATGGTAAGTGGGTGTGGTGCCCATTTGAGAATTAGGACATGGTGTCCTAAAACGCTGAGCTCGTGCGAAAGGGGCCCATGTGAACCATTGACCTAATGTCCCACCTCAGTGGGGTATACTAAAAAATTTTTCCAAATTGGAAAATCCAAGCAGTACAATCTCTCTTTTCCTTTCTGTTTTTTTTTTTTTTTTTTTTTTTTTTTTTTTTATTTTAGCATGGTTGTATTTGTCACGCCCTGAAATTCGGTACTCGAGTTGGCTAGACCCAGGTCCGAATCTCAGGTCATGATTCAATTTTAAACATTCACAACCACACTTAATTAAAACTCATTACAATAAACAATATTCATCAAATACAATCTTTAACTATTACAGCCTAAACTCACTTCTAAATTCCTATTATACATTTTTTTTCCATCGGTACAAATAAAAGATAAGTAAATTGATGATTGGATCTTCACTCCACTTTGCGTTTGACTAAACGCTGATGCCCTATTATTTTGGGTATGAGCACAACCGCTCGTGGGATCTTATCCAACCAAATATGAAATTTCTAGATTTATATCAAACGAATAAATAATAAAAGTACTTTCTGAAATTCCAAAACATGAATCAAAATATTAAATATTTCATATGACATGAATGCGATGCTAGAATCATAAAGACGTACTGAATGCCACACTATCATGAATTCAAGAATAAAATTAAATAATCATCACATCTTACAACACCGTACCTAAGTGTATGACCACGTTGCATTAACGCCCACACACCAGTACCTCATGGTGAGGGACTCATTTATACGTTAGCTAGTCAGACTACTGCTCCAGTTGTACCTCTGACGTATGTCCGCGCACACAATTGTACTCATACGCCGTACACAAAGGAGACTCCGAAGGATCCAACGGGTTCTAGGGTCTTTCACCCAAGGGACACGATTGCCCTACTTGCTAGCTTTAGGGTCTCTCACCCAAGGGACACGATTGCCCTACTTGCTAACTTTAGGGTCTTTCACCCAAGGGACACGATTGCCCTACTTGCTAATACCATAATCATTTTTTCATTTTTCTTTCTTTTTCCATAATTTCGTAATCAGTATAGATGAATGCATGTCATGAATTATTCTAAAATCAGTAGCGAAATAATTTAATTATTTAAATCCTGATACAACAATGCAAGTTCTATTTAAGGTCTAAATCTCAATATCAATTTCAGAAATAAAAGTTAGATTAAAATCTAACTTTACAAGTTAATCAGATTCAGTAAATGCTAAAATTTAGAAAAGTAGATATTAGGTATAAAAGAATTTGACAATATTAATTTAAAGTCATTATGTCAAATAAATAAATTTTCTAAAATACATAAAATCAGAAAGTTCATAAATGGAGGAGAATCACCCACCTGATATTTGGACCGTCGATTTCTGGACTAAACCATACGCCCACGACCTACTTAGCGTCGCATGCTAGACCTGACCCACGCTTACGCTCTTAACGAGTTTCTCCCACTGACGCAACACATATCATTAACTTGCTATCTACACTCGCTGGATGCGTGAGAAGTTGAGTTTCAGGACACCATCTACCAAAAGAAAATAACACTTAAGTGATCTATTTAATGAATGGTTTGTAATGTACAAGAAACTTTATTTAAATTCTAACTTTAATTAAATTAATTTTTTTTTCACTTAAATAATGTTAAATATTAGCATAAAAATATTTATTATTTTTATTCACTAAATTTTTAAAGTAAAATTTTTATTTTATTTATCACATCAACTTAACAAATACATACATACACACATATATATTGAAATAACTTGATTATTTTATAACAAATTTTAATTTCTTTTTGATAATTCATTGAGAATGTATATTTAGGTTTAATCGATAAATTATTTAAATTTTAATTTAAACAAAAATTTTGAACTATAAGGAAAACATTTTTTTGTTTAAGTTAAAAATCTAATATTATATTTTATTAAAATTTTAATTTAATAAAGTTTCAAATACACATTAATCACTAGAATTTCAAAATATAGAAATCTAATCAATTTAGTTTCAATTCCAAAATTTTAAAAATTTTCTTAAACTTAAGTTCATTTAAATTTAATTTAATTAACTCTTCAAATTTTAGAAATAAAATTTGAATTTTAATCTTTACATAACAAAAATTATCACACTGATTTATATAATATAACATTAATAATGTAATTAAATTATTATTTGATAATTTAAAATTTATTATTATTATTATTATTTATCTAATTATTTAAATCTAAATTCAGAATTTTATTATTATTTATTTTTAAATCTAAATTAAATAAGGTTAAGAAAGATATTAATTTGGACTTTGAATACTATTATTATTATATAAATTATTTGTTACAACATTATGTCAGTATGATTAACCTTATTTTATAGTTGACTATTTAAATTAATAAATTTACTTTTGTTTGATACATTTAATATAATTATTATATTACTTTTATGTTAAATTGTTAATATCATCATTTACATAATTTTTTTTTTATAGAATTAATAAATTATATTTATTAAAACTTTTGTATATTATCAGATAAAACCTTTTGACTTATAACATAATCATATAAATAATATTAAATACTTATGTATTAATTATGTAATATAATATTATCTTACACATGTTTACTTTAATTATGTTATATATTTTTTCATTATTTTTTTTTTTTACATACAATTATATTGTATTACTACTATATTATTATGAAACATAATATTTATATTTTACTATACCTTAATGATCTTATAAACATTTTTATTTTATTTTATTTTATTATATATCATATTAATACTGATTACATATTACAATTATATAATTTATAATTTGTTATTATTATTATATATTATTATTTTATTTTTTATAATCATATTTGCTTATATATACTTATCAATCTTACATCACTTATATTCACAATTCTATATAATGAATTATCAATACTTTAAATAATTAATTATATATTCTGTTTGTACTGTAAAATATTGTAGGATATTATAATTTATTTGAAATTTAATTTAATAATTTTTCCTCTTAACAAACATTTAAGAATTAATAAAATAATCTTAAATAAACTATTTATTTTATTCTGTAAATTTATTTTATTTTATTTATCTATAAATTATTTCAGTATTAAATATTTAAAATAGAATAAAATAGAAATTTCTAAATGCGTAGATTCCCTACAAAAAAAAAATAAAATTAAATTAACTAACAATAATATTTCTACGAAAATTTGGATTAAATAAATATAATAAAATTGAAAATGGTAAATTTTAGGTTAAGATCACCTACCTTAAAGTCTGACGATCCGGCCTCGCTTTAATCTCTCTCTCTTGATTTACAGCGCTCTCTCTCTCTCCCACTCTAATTTTTTTTATTTGATTGATTCTTTCAATTCTTTTTCTCTCTCTTTTTTTATAAAAGGATGCGTAATGGAATGGAGGATTGAGAATTTTGGGACGGTTTCATTTAGTGGGAGGTTCGGCGGCCATTACCGTACAAAACAAGGAATTGTGGAGAAGGTGGTTTAGTCGTGCGTAAGATGTAACTTTCATTTTTTTATTTTGTTTTTAAGATATAGTGGATCCCATTAACAATAATTTAAATCTAATCCGTCCATCATCAGCCTGGCCAAGAGAAGATATAAAGCAACAAAAATGAGGCGATCGAAACTCAGTGGGCCACACACAAGCGACGGTGGGGTTGGTTCCCAAAATGGGTTGTTCTCGATTTTTATTATTTTTAACAACAATCTAGTGGTTAAGATCGAATTAATCTTGAGTCAATAGTTGATGTTGGCTAGATTTGGATTAGTTAATAATTAAACACGTGGTCTTAAGTATATGAATTGAGAGAGTGCATTATAAATAAACTTAAATATATTCTACCAAAATCATGTAATCATTAATGACATTAATTAATAGTTCACACTAAGCAAAACGATCACACATCAACGGTCACAATTTATATGAGCCGATAGATGCATATGTGCATGGGTGCGTGGATGTATGCATGGGTCTATGTGTGTATACTCCAATGAAGGCAATTATACATACATGTATGTGTACGCACGTGTACCAAAATTCTGGGTCATTACAGTATTTCTCCACGCCATCCATTAGTAGGCTACTAAACAGAGGGTTACGATGGTTAGGACTTGTCGGAATTTGGAGGCATGGTTCATCAAATGAGAGGGGCCAAAAGGTTGACCGTATGGATCACTGACCCATGGTCCCAGTCGGACAGGGTAGCGCATCAGATCTCCCTCTCTCTCACGTACCCTACATATCCTCTCATGTTGTTTATCCACGCCATCCATCCAGTTTAGGAAATTATTTTAGGGCATGCCCTAGTTGCGATTGTTCTTGGACAATAAGCCCTAATATATAACTCGATTGAGTTAGATACATTATTAATGGGTGATGAACTCAAATTTGAATCAAAGGAGACTAATGAGGAAGCACTACGTGTCACCATGAGCTATGTGAATTCGTTTATCAATTCTTAATAGAATGTGGATATCCGAGCTTTGTCAACCTGCTCTTTGAATCGGAAATAATAACCACTTAGCTAATCATACATATTATTATATTGCTGGGTTGTGCTATGGGCCAACCATTGCACATATATTGACGTTCTCGCTAGTAATAACGTTGATGTATAAAGTTTACGACTGTCGTGTTCCTCAGCATTCATCATGCTAAATATTATTGGGTTATCTTGCGAACTAACCATTGCGTTATCATGTCATTTATGCATTTAATATATTAACTTAAGAATTGTTTCTTTTGTAATGCTATCATTGCTTATACTTGATTGTTTTGATAATATGTATAACTTAAAAAATTAAATTACAAAGTTAGCTACTCACTCCCATATAGGACGATAGTTTTAAACACTAACCAGAAAATATTATTGATGTAGGTACCACTGAAACCGGCGCATTGGACGAGACATAGTGGACCTTGTTGAAGGTGCCACATACTTTTAGTTGTCAAATGGGCAGACTAGGGCGGAGTACCTCATTTCTTTCATTTTTGTACATTTTAAAAATTTGTATTTTGGAGTCCCTAGCTTTATAAACTCTATTAGTTGTTTCGTAAAATGTATATTATAGCTTGTATAGTTTTCATTTGAGTGAATACTAATTTTGAAATTTTACATTTTAAATATTGCCATTTATTTGTAAGCTTAATTATCTTTGCTTAACTTTTAATGTCGTTAATTTAAAGCTACTCTAATTATTGATCACGAGTGAACACAAAACAAAAATGTGCAGGCATATAAAAACTTGCCCACATGCATTTTTGCTATGTTCATACTAAAAAGCTCGAGATCGAAATGTCCGTACTCCAGCATTGATTTTCCGAACGTGACATAGCTCGATCCAAAACTTTTGTGGCCTCGGGAAAGTTTTTAATTGTGAGTATTCAATCACCGTTATTGCTTGTGGTGTGCTCCACCTGGGATTCGGATCCACCACATTTTTGGTATCATGCAATAGAATGAGCTGGAAAAATGGATGGACAAAGTGGATAAAACACATGTATCATGGTGGGCCCACAACAAACCCAACAGCATCGACCAGTATGACCTCCGTACTGAAGAGGTCACTACCGAATCCTAGTCCCAAATTAGATGAACAGTCACCGTTCATTCATAGCACGATCACCTAAACTTGTCGTGCCGCATCAACTTTCCTCCCGGCATGCTGCTCGTTTGGAACATCAGTGCCATGAAAACGGTAGGCCCCATGAAGATGGTCTGGAACAAATATCAAGTCAGCCTGCAAATCAGGTGGGACACACCATTGGAATAATCCACAACCGACAGTCAGAATCGGCATACAGCTACGGCCCACCTACTGAATGGATGAGCGTGATTTTAGAGAAGGGTGGCCTTCACGGTGGGGCGTGTCGTTTACATAGCGTGTAGCGAGAAACAATGGTACCGTACCATAGCTTGTGGTACTGTTGATTGCAGGTGATGAGTTCTCATTCATGAATCCATTTCCACGTATAGACTGTCCAACCGTCTCTGTCGAGGGAGCGGATTAGGTGTTACCGGGTATACACCTTTGTGGGTCTAACCCCTACCATGTGGAACCTAACTTGATGGGTTTTTTGGTATATCACGCCCTCCATCTGTTTTTTATTTTTTTATTTTTATTTTTATATCATTTTAGGACGTGGTCCCTAAAATTAAGAAGATATAAATGTCAGGTGGACCACAACACTGGAAACAAGGGTGAATGATTATTAAAAGTTTTTTTACGAGACACAAAAGTTCTGGATCAAGCTCATGTTTATATTTTTTCCCTTTATCCAGGTCTATTACGGGTTGGATGGAAAGGAAACGTTACAATGATCATTACTTTGGTCCCTAAGAAGTTTTTAATGGTGAGCGTTTAGTCAACATTGTTTCCTTTGGTGTGGTCCACCTGAGATTTGGATCCTTTTGAGTTTTGGGAGAAGTTATAAACTGTGATGGGAAAAAGGATAAACGGTGTGGATATAAAAAAAACTTCATTTAAGTGGGCCCCATGGTAAGGGTAAAACCCACTAACGTGTTATCTGGGTAACGCCTAAACCGCTCCCGGCTGTCCAGGAGGAAAACTTTAATACTCTGTAAAAATGTGATGGATGATTCGCAGGCACTTAGAAATTACTTCGGAATTTCATTGTTGCGTAAAAAGAATTTAAATTCAACTGTCCACGTTGTTGGTCTCCGTACGGATGTATTATAAAATGAAAATGAAACTTATTTGATCGTTTGACTATTGGGATTGGTAGACTTGTATTGAAAAGTTACAAATGAAAAATATCAATGGCTCTGTTTTTATCAAAGAAGTGTCCAAGGATCAAAGGTTAGGATTGTCCAATCAATCTGCTTTTGGGACTTTGGCTCAGTGAGAATGTCTCCCAAACTCCAAACAATTTAAAATTTTTAAGTGGAGGCGTATCAAGCGTCTTACGCAACCTGAGTATCATATAAACTCCAAGTTAATTAGGTGAGTCCGGGGTAATGTTACCTGGGTGAGTCCTGACTGTGGGGCTCACCTTGATGTATGTGTTCTATATCCACTCTGTACATCTGTTTTTCCAGCTAATTTTAGTGCATGCTTCCAAAAATGAAGCAAACTCAAATCTCAGGTAGACCACATCACAGGAAGAAGTGGTCATTAAATGTCCACCATTAAAAAATTCCTAGGTTCACTGGACTCACAAACGGTGGTCATCCACCGTTAAAGAATTCTTGTGGGCCATAAAAATTCCTAGGGCCTACCGTAATGTTATTATCCATCCAGGCTTTTGATAAGGTTACACAGAACTCGATGAAGGTAGAACACAAATGTCAGCTTGATTCAAAACTTTTGTAGCCACGAGAAATTTTTAACGGTCAATTAACACTGTTTCGTCTAGTGTGGCTCACTTGAGATCTGGATATACTTCCCTTTTTGAAGCATGCCCTTAAATGTGCTGGAAAGGCTGATGGACCGAGTGGATATACAATACATAAATCAAGGTGGGCCCCACGATCAGGGACTCGTCCACTTAGTTGTTCTCCCGGACCCCAACCGCACCCGTTAACAGAGGGGTGAAAAATAGGCTGTAAACGGGCCGAGCCTAGCCTGGGGTCGGTCTTGGCCCGGATTTTGTACTTGATCTGGCCGGGCCGACGGGCATGCGTGTTCAAATTTCGGATTTTGAAGGCCGGAGCCCGGCCCATTCACACCCGTAGTAACAGCAACAGAAGCGGTTCCCCCAAGTGATGAGGGGCATTTTCGTCATTGCACCTTGAAAGGGCAGTCTGGATATTTCCCAGAACAATAAGGGCAGTCAATAAATATACCGCCTATATATAACCCCCAGCCCCTTAAATCTCCCTTCTCGCCCCCATCTACAAAATCCCCCAAATCCCTCTTTCTACCTCTCTCTTCCCCCTTTCTGTCTCTCTCTTCCCTTCCCCTCTCTCTCTCTCTCTCAAACGCCTCTCCCCAATCTCTCTCCGAATCCCCGCTCCCATCGCTGTTTTCCGGCACCGTAATCCCACCGGAACCGACCTAGTTTTCAGATTCCGGTCATCGGTTTTCATCGTTTGTTTCCCAAACGCGCAAAACTCCCTCTTTTCGATTTTTGGTTCTATCGCCTTCTTTTTCTTTTTCCAAAATTTTTTTGGGTTGGATTTTACTATTTTAACCTTTGTCTTTCGCTTTATTAACCTCGTTAACCGTATCACGCCCTCTCTCTGATTTGTCGTATTTTACGGTAAACAACGAAGCTGCTTGCTGCTGACGTGTCACATTAGCTGAGCGAGTCCCCAAATGAATCACCATCGAGTTTTGACGCCTGGGGCGTCGAGAAAGCGAAAAGAGAGAGACGAGTTTGACGCCCCTAAGGTGTCAACAACAACAGTATCGGAGATGATGACGCCGAACAATCGGCTCTTAGCCGGCTACCTAGCGCACGAGTTTCTGACCAAGGGCACACTCTTCGGCGAGACGTGGGACCCGGCTCGAGCCGAAGCGGTCGCGCCAACGCCAACGCCAGCAGCCGCTGTAACGAGAAAGCCGATTCGCAACCCAGTCCGAACCGATCCAAAAGCCACGCCGAAGCCTCGAGCCTATGCTGATGTGGCACACCTCCTCAAGACAGATGGGGCCCACATCGAAGGCATCGTCAATCCCACGCAGCTGGGTCGGTGGCTCCAGATGTAAAAAAAAAAAGGCGGGTCCCAACTGTACACGTGTCTTCCATCAATTGGATGAGTTTCAATTGGAGCGAACCACGTAAGGCTGACTTCCGTCACCTTTTCTCCCCTCTCAGTGCAGAGGTGCGTCCGACCCCTTGAAAAAACAATTCGAGATATGCAACGAAGGGAGGAAATTTTCATTTAATTTTGTTTTTCCCTTTCTTTGTAGTCTTTAAAATGTAAAATTACAAGATCGTTTTCTGCCAAATCATTTCCTCTCATTCCATTTCTCTATTTTTCGTTTGATATTTCTACTTTCATGGTGGAGGTGGATTGCTGATTACTGGCGAATCTCATCGCACGTGTCAACGTGTCCAGATTCGAGACGCTCGGCTTGTTCATTTATCAGGTGGGCTACATATATTCGATGAAATGGTCGGCTAGAGAAATTATAGCCAACGGTCTACGTTCAACGTGCATGTGTTGCTCTGGTCGTAGGTCCGCCTGATGAACGTCCCAGAGCCTGCGCACTTGTGACACGTGTGCATACGTGGGTGCATTAGTCGCATGGAGATGATGATGTACAGCCACGTGACTCTCAGACGTTACTCTACAATGCGAGGCATTTGATGTAAAAAAGAAGAGCTTTGCCGAGTCCAAAGCGCACGTGCGAATATGGAGCACGTGTATGTGATCCGAGCTTTTCATCATTTGGGTCACATAACTAGATCACCTGCCATAAAATCGAGGTGCTTCAGGCCATCCATTTGTTTTTGTTCACTGTTTTCCAGCTGTGGAAGTGACCTGATTCTTATACCAGAAGATCTGTGACCCACCTGATAGAAAGATAGGATCTCACACACGTGTCTTCCTTCGTGTGAATGAGCGTAGGAAACTTCAGAAAAGCTTTATATGGAAATAGAAATGAAGCTGAGAAAGCTTGATAGCAAAATAGCAATTTTTTTGCAATGTTCGATCAGAAAAAGCATGTGTTGTATGAAATGTAGGGTGCGGATTGCATGCATGTGTTTCGTGCGCGCATGCATGCTCCATAACATTTGACGTATGTTTTAGTATGGGCTTTGTACAAGTGGACCCATTGTCATTGATCCAGACCGTTTATATGATGGATGTCCCAGGTTAACTGATCCTAGCTGTAGAATATTTACCCCCCTTTTGTTTTTGTTTTTGTTTTTTTGTGGGATTTTTACATACAGCTCCCATAAATTAATTTATGTTACATCTTAGTAAATCATGTTAAAATTTCTTTAAAGTCTTTATGTTCAGTGACTAGTTTATTAAAGTAATAAAATCAACCTTAAAACTGCCTCTCGGCCTTAAAGTCTACGTGCTGGAATTGACTGCGTTTTCCGCAGCACTGGCAAGACCTAAGCTCTGTAAGAGCTACCTTGTTGGACCTCCAATGTCTACTCCATTCATCAGGTGACAATCATTACGTTCACGTGCACACAGAAATATTAGCCACTCCACTCGGGACTGTTGGGTATGGCCCATGAGTGGGTCTCTTATTTATTATTATTATTATTTTCCTTAAATTAGACTCCTATTAGGTAGGCTTCACAATTGTTTAGATTTAACTGTTGGCTTGTTTAGATTGAGCAATTCAATGGACTCTACCGTAGTTGTGATAATTATATATAGGTTTGGGATGAGGAGCTTAAACCGTGGTTACTATATGCGGTTATTAAGATGGATATGAAAACTCACGGTATGAAGATTTCAGAGGAGAGAAGTGTGATATGGTAGGCTCTCTTTTTTATAAATACGTGTCTTGGTTGCCTCACCTGTATATAAAAAAAACCCTAATCATATTGAGAAGTGAGAGGTTTTCCTAATAATATAAGATCCATAAGAAAAGCATCACCTATAATATATGGGTTTAAGATTACATTATAGAATCTTTATTATTGATACATATATGATACATTTATTCTGTTATTCAGATTACAATTGGTATTAGAGCTAACTATGCATTAATTTTGGAAAATTTAAGGTTTTTGATTTCCAAACCCGGCTCATTCCGAACCCGGATGCCGGATTGGGACGTGCTTTGGATCGCCCCAAAGTCCAGATGCATGAATTTTAGGCGCACAGCATGTTGTTGTCGGCAATCCTTTCGCATCCTTCGGGTATGGTTGCGGCTGCAGTGGACCATGGTCGTGATCTTCAGATGACTTAGGAGGGAGCCGCGACAACTACTAGCGTGACAAGGAAGATGGGTTTTCAAAACCCATCGGCGTCGTTTCCTATTCAGATGGACTTCTGAGCGGCGCCAACCATGGCGAAAGGGAAGATGATCTTCCATCGGCTGCCATGACAGTCAATTGTCGTCGATACCCACTGCCGCGACAACCATCTATGGTCCGTTTCCAGCAGCTATGGTTATCAGCCCCAAAACCCACTTCCTGTTCGGTCGAAACACCGGACGCCTCTTCGTCTTCTCTTCTTCATCTTCGGTAACTGTAACAATAGCGGTATGGGCTGCAATTATCATTAGCGGCCATTAATGGCAGAAACCAACCTCCCCATCGACCACAATACAGATTAAAAAAAAAACAAAACTTGCAGCATCGCCATCTCCGAGGTCAAAAGTAGCTCGGATGATGCCAACGACGGTCCCCCATTCCGTCAGCACCTGTCGTGCCGCCGCTAGTTTTTCTACCCTTGCTGTTGAAGATGAAAAGGGGCTATGGTTTTGGGCGAGACGGGTAGTCTTCGTTTTGGGGTTTCCTTATGGGTCGTGGTTGGGCCTGCTATAGCTTGAATCGGGCCTAGTTTTGGGTCTGGCTTTCGGAGTCCGGTTTCTGCCCTGAAAGGAGATCAGGGATTATGGTTTTAGCTGGGTTTTCTGGCTTGGGATATTTTTTGGGGTGTTGGGCCCATTTCCAACCAATCTTTGGGCTTGGGTTTTGGGTGATGTAGAGTCTCCATTTTGGGGATCTGGCATGTTTCCAGTTTGTGTATATTTTGGGCTTCCTTTGGGCCTATTTCAGGGGTATTTTGTTTAGGCCTGGTGCAACACTTCTTGGCCAGTTTGGGCTAGGGCAGTACACGAACCGAGTTAGCTCGGTTAGCTCGCTCGACTCGACTTGACAAAGTTCGATTTGACTCAGTTCAAAACTGAGTTCGAGCCGAGTTAAGCTGATTTTTTGAGCTCGAAAAAATTTCGAACCGAGTTCGAGCTTGCCCTAGCTCGACTCGACTCGGATCAAACCCCAACTTGAATCAAGCTCGGATCGAACCATTTCGGTGACTCGGTTACTTTGATACTGATGTTGCTCATCAAGTGTTTGATGAAATGACTCAACAAAGTGTCACTGGTGGCAAGGAAGGTATGTATATGAAACAAATATCATTTTTTCTTGATTTTGATGTTGCCTACAAGGTGTTTGATGAAATACCTATAAACAATTGCTGCTACTGTTTTACATACGATAAGAAATTGATAGTGCACTCCATGTGTTTGTGAAAATGCTACATAGGCTCGATCTTGGCTTGAACTCGGCTCGAATTGGCCCGAGCTGCCTCAGGCTCGAAGATCGAGCTAGGGTCAGCTAGTGGCCAAGCCGAGTCTCGGTTCGACCCGTGTACACCTCTAGTTTAGGCCTCCTTTAATGGATGTGATTTTGGCCAATGTGAGGCCTATATCGAGCATCAAACAGCCTTGGGGTTATTTAGGCCCATCTTAAACTAAAAGGCTCGTATTATGGGCCTGTTCGATGGATCTAATCGAGGCAAATATGTGTTAGATTTCATCTTTCTTTAAGCCCTATTGTAGGCCCATTTAAGCCCTTAATTAAGCCTTGTTTTTTTAAGCCACAATTTCAGGGGCCCATTTGATGCTTATTCTGGGCCCAACCTCAGACCAGATGTGGCTGTCTTCTTTAGACCTTATGGGGCTTGCTTTAGTTTTTTGGGACTATTGTCCATATAAGATAATCTTAATCATTTAAATACATTATACTTGGGCCATTTTCTGAATTCAAATCAAACCCAAATAAGAATATAAATGATTAAGATCATTTAAAATTATAGAGTTCTTGACCAAAATAGGGAACCGATTCTACTAGTTGGATAAAGCTGGGCTGAGTTCGCTTTTACATAAGCTGACTTGAGCCACCTATAATGGTTAGGAAAATATAAGGGAGTACATCGTTGTATTACACATGTAGTTTTTAAAATACGCACATTGGGTCTTGAGATTAATGATGAACTCTAATTTTCTTAGTTTCGAACTCCCTCTCTCTCACTAATTTAGTCAATTCCAATTTAGTTATAACCCTTGAAAGAAAAAGTGGACATTGAATGAACTAATATCTCGGTGCATTTAGGATGAAGAGAGACTTAGAAGGTGAGGCAAGATACAAAGTGCGCACCTAGTGATATCTGGTCAAGCGAAAAGCTAATAAGAAAATAAAGAACAATTCAGGAAAACGTTCTATGGATCCTTCAGGTGCTAATCAATCATAATCTGACAGGAAATCTAAGTGAAAGGGAATCCCATTGATAACTATTGCTTCTGTAAGAAGTTGGGTCATCAAAAGGATTGCACAAGGTTTAAAGGATGGTCCCTTAAAAAGGGTAAGAACCTAGTTTTTTCTTTTTAAATAAAAATTTAAAAAAAATCCAATTTAGCTGATAGGTCAACGGACTCTTAGTGGATAGCTTCCAATGTAACTATTTACATATAAAATTTCATATAGCATATGCTATGGAGTCAGTCACTAATTGATGTTGAAAGAATCAATATATGTGGGGATGACGTAAGGGTAGACATAGAAGTCATTGGAACCTGTAAGCCAAGGGTATTGTCAGAACACTTTCTATATCTAGTAAATATTGTATGTGTGCCTTTTATAAGGTATAATTTGGATTTTGTTTTCCATTTAAACAAGTGTGGTTATATATTTAAATTTGGGAATTGAAAATTAAGTATTTGTTATGATTCAATTGTGATTGATTCTGACACTTTAGTTAATAACCTTTATTAGCAATGTTTCACATGTTTGTAGCACTAATTCTTTACATAGAAAAACTAAAGACATTAAGCGAAGTTTAGACTGAAAATTCCTCCATACTATGGCACAGGCGATTAAGCTACATCTCTCATGAGATATTGGAAAGGCTTGTGCGTGGAGCAATTCTTCACTCTCTGAACTTCTCAAACCTTAGAGTATGTATAAAATACATTAAGGATAAACGGACTAGAATTAGGAAAAGGGTGCCGTTGGGAGCGTAAGACTCTTAAAAGTGATGTATACAGGCAACTGCAGATCATTCCCTATAGTATCTTAGAATGAGCAAAAACATTTTATCACTTTAATAGACGATTACTCTTGTTATAAGTACATGTACGACTGTGCATATCCTAAATAGAGTCACAGGTAAAACTGTATCGAAAACTCTATATGAATTATGGACATGGCGAAAGCTTAGTCCACAAATTTTCACGTATAGGGCTATCTTGCAGAAGTTAAATCGTATAGCCCGTATGAAAGAAAGCTTGACCCTAGAACAGTTAGTTACTTCTTTGAATGATACATAGAAAGATCCAAAGGATTCAGATTATATTATCCATAATGTTCCATGAGAGTAACTGATACTGCGTATGCTAGGTTTATGAATAACACTGAAGATAATAGAAGCACAAACTTCAGAAATATTGTATTTGAGGAAGGAATGATTATGATCATTCTGAGTAGCGTTTCCGTCTATCTAGTAATGGAGTTTAAGATTCCTGTGGATGGCCATGTAGAGTCTCAAATACAACTCATTGACAATGACACAAAAATTTTAATTTAGAATAATTAGTCCTTAAGAAGATCACATAGATAGATAAGATCTGCTATTCCACATGAGTATATCGTATATCTACGAGAGCACGGGTTTAATATATGAGTGGAAAAGGATCTTGTATCTTTTTCACAAGTCAAACTATGTGCAAACCTTTCTCATTAGTTCGATGTCATAAATGATGAAATAAAATTCGTAAATGACAACATAGTCTAATACCTTGTTGAATTGCCTGAAGGGATTAAGTTTGTCACGCCCCAAACCTGGAGATCAGACTCATAGGAATCCCGATCGCCGAATCCGATGCCGACAGCCTCCGTAGTACCCCATTCTCGGCTCCTAGCACACATATGCCAGATTCTGATACTGGGATCCTACAAGGAGGATTTTCCAACATACATTTATCTCGTAAGAAGCATAACCACAAGTTTACCCAAATCACAAAGGCAACATCATCATCACATATCCACTAATATAATCGTTTGAATACAATACCGAAAGGGAAATACATATATCGAAAATCAAAGCTCCAGAGGTCCGCTGCATGCTCCAAGCTCAACGCTGCTGCGACTTAACGCCACTTGCACGCATCTATCGTGTAAAAGCTTATAGAAAGCTTAGTGGGTAGTGAAAGTGTGTGCGATACACGTACCAAGTATCCAATACAATGCCATAATCATACAATATCGAAAATACAGGCAAGATCATGAATCATACGATATCAGAGTAAGCAAAAATACTAATAAGATCATGAATCATACGATATCAGAGTATGCAATGCGGATCAGCTATACAAATGCGGAATCATAGAGAACTAAATATCGGATGCCTAATGCAAATGCAATATGCAAATCCTAAAGAGCCACGAATACCATCAACCTCATCTAGGTCATACATCAAACCTGCGCGTATCGCGCGATCATGTGGGGATAACTCCGTCTCACAAGGAGTCCCATAATCATCTCAGCCCAATGACATCTACTTTAATCAATTATCCATCACAACATGCATACAAATGATGGGGGTCCACAGATGAACGGCGGATCTAGTCCAAATATTAAGATAAGCTCACTGATTTAAAATGCATCACGATAGTTAAGAAAAGAATCCAACCTATGGCCACCGCAACATTGGACGATGCTTCCGATGTTGGACAAATTTCTGCCTTCACTGCGTGCACAGTAGCCTGCCAATCACTGGTATCTCGCTCAGGTCCTCATGCCCCACCCACTCAGTATCCGCCCACATGCGTCCGCCCATATATGATCACAGTGATGGAGCGTCATAATATCCCCCACCGATTACAGATCGCGAGTCGTCGGAATTCGACCGAGAGGACTGCGGAAGCCTATGGAACATTACGGGTTAGGATACGGGCTTCACAGCTCTCCCCCCAATAAAAATTTCATCCTCGAAATTTATTATCACGCAGGACAAAGCAATGGAAGAGGAAGCATGACTTATACATATACTAATCAATACCATACAAGGCATAATCAATCTATAAACAAATAGCGTTCTCTAATCTGAACCTCGCGCCTTCAGGATGCCTCATCAACGTCATGATGACCCCACTGATTTTTGGATCTCGGATCAGAAATGATCGAAGCTCGAATACTAAGCAGCCTCACAATCTCAACGGTAGGGAGCTATGTTAGAAAATTCTCTAAGTTATTCATACTCGGGGATCTAACCATTATAAGTTCTCAACAATCATAGAGTGTAGGGTAGCTATCAGCAGATATGTGATGTTATCTTCAGGTATTCCCAAGTTATGCGCTGATACCATCTTCTGTCACGCCCCAAACCCGGAGATCGGACTCACAGGAATTCCGATTGCCGAATCCGGTGCCGACAGCCTCCGTAGTATCCCATTCTCGGCTCCCAGCACACATATGCCAGATTCTGATCCTGAGATCCTACAAGGAGGATTTTCCAACATACATTTATCTCGTAAGAAGCATAACCACAAGTTTACCCAAATTACAAAGATAACATCATCATCACATATCCACTAATATAATCATTTCAATACAATGCTGAAAGAAAAATACATATATCGAAAATCAAAGTTCCAGAGGTCCGTTATATGCTCCAAGCTCAACGCTGCTGTGACATAACGCTACCTACATGCATCTATCGTGCATAAGCTTATAGAAAGCTTAGTGGGTAGTGAAAGTGTGTACGATACACGTACCAAGTATCCAATACAATGCCATAATCGTACAATATCGAAAATACAGGCAAGATCATGAATCATACGATATCAGAGTAAGCGAAAATACTAATAAGATCATGAATCATACGATATCAGAGTAAGCGAAAATACTAATAAGATCATAAATCATACGATATCAGAGTATACAATGCAGATCGACTATACAAATGTGAAATCATAGAGAACTAAATATCAGATGCCTGATGCCAATGCAATATGCAAATCCTGAAGAGCCACGAATACCATCAACCTCATTTAGGTCATACATCAAACCTGCGCATATCGCGCGATCATGTGGGGATAACTCCGTCTCACAAGGAGTCCCATAATCATCTCAGCCCAATGACATCTGCTTTAATCAATCATCCATCACAACATACATACAAATGATGAGGGTCCACAAATGGATGGCGGATCTAATCCAAATATCAAGATAAGCTCACTGATATAAAATACGTTATGATAGTTAAGGAAAGAATCCAACCTATGGCCACCGCAACATCGGACGATGCTTCTGATGTGGGACAAAGTTCTGCCTTCACTGTGTGCACAGTAGCCTGCCAGCATAGTAGCCTGCCAATCACTGGTAGCTTGCTCAGGTCCTCATGCCTCGCCCACTCAGTATCCCCCCACGTGCGCTCGCCCACATGTAATCACAGTGATGGAGCATCACAATACCCCCCACTGATTACAGATCTCGAGTCACCGGAATTCGACCGAGAGGACCTCGGAAGCCTACGGAACATTACGGGTTAGGATACGGGCCTCACAAAGTTGATCGGTTGTAAGTGAGCATTTAAAACCAAATGGGACTCAAGGGCAATATTGAAATATTTAAAGGTAGACTAGTTGCCAAGGATTTTAGTCAATGTAAATGTATTGATTTCAATGAGACTTTCTCACATGTATCCAAGAAAGACTCATTTAAGATCATTATTACTCTTGTGGCTCGTATGAATCTGTAGCTACATCAAATTAACGTGAAAAGTACATTCTTAATGGAGATTTAAAGGAGAATATATATGTGTGTGTGTGTGTGTGTGTGTGTGTGTGTGTGTGTATTGTAGCCAGAAGTTTTTAAAGGCAAAAGCTCGGAACAGTTGGTCTGCAGACTTAAGAAGTTCATTTATGGGTTAAAATAGACATCGCGATAGTGGTACTTAAAGTTTCATAAAGTTGTTTCTTCATATGGTTTCATTGAAAATACTATGGATGGGTATATATATGTGAAAATTAGTAGGGGTAAGTTTGTCATTTTAGTTCTGTATGCTGATGAAATTTTGTTGGCCAATAATGATATTAGATTGTTACGTGAGAGTAAAAAATTTCTATCTCAAAACTTTAAGATGAAAGATCTCGGTTACGCATCATTTATCATTAGCATTCAGATTCATTGGGACAAATCACATGGACTGCTTGGTTTGTCGTAGATGGCCTATATTGATAGAGTTCTCGAAATATTTTGTATGCAAGGTTGTGCTCTTAGCTAAGCACTTATTAAAAGAGGTGATAATGATCAGCACTGCCAAACATTATTTATGTAAATCAGCACTGTCCAAACATTAGGCATGTAAATCAGCACTGTCCAAACATTGTCCAGCACCGTCCAACACAATCTGGACGGTGTGGATAACAAATACATCATGGCTCGCCCCTCATGGATGGACAGTGTATACAACACATATCATCAGCGCAGGCCCCACCGTCCGCTACTACTGGACGGTGGGAATACAATAGATACATCAAGGTGGGTCCCACTGTCCCATGTGTGGACGGTGGACAAAATGCATACATCAAGTGCATCCCACGTGTGGACGACCACTGCATCAGGGCCCCACCGTCCCTACGTGGACGGTGTGGATAGCATAGATGAAACACATATGTCATGAGGGTCCCACAGACCTTGCTGACGTCAAACGCACCAGTAGCAATAGCTGCTGGTGAGGTACGCCAGTCAATTCACTTCCATTTAAAAAAAAGGGGCCCCACATGAATGGACGGTAGGATATAACGCACACCTCATGATCAGCCCACCGTCCAGAAGTCTGGACGGTGTGGATCTGAAGCATACATCACGGTGGTCCTCACAGCACCGTGCTGATGGATGGTGCAGATAAATACATCACAGTGGGCTTCATCTAGACGGACAGTGTGGATCAAAGGGACCCACAGAAGTGACGTCACTACAGCAGCTGTTTAGCTGTGTGTGGTAGACCAGCCAATCCACTCCTTATCAGGTGGGTCTCACATGGGCCCACCATAACGTTTTATATATATATATATATTATTATATTTATTTCTTCTTTTTTTTGTTTGAAGGACAGCGTCCAAGCCCTGGACGACCTGAATGTAAAGCACATACATCAAAGGTAGTGCACCGTCCAAAGATGGACGGTGCTGATACAACTCATACATTGTGGTGGGGTCCACACGTCCCATGTGTGGACGGTGGGCATACAACACATCATCAAGATGGGGTCCATGTGGTGGCCCACCGGCTTTGGATTTAAGCTGTTATTTGTGTTTTCTCTTTGGCCAGGTCCGTCCCATGGTGGACAGCAAGGTGGGTCACACTAATGAGACGTCCAAAAAATTTTGGATAGTTAGGATTTTGATCAAATTAGGTGGGCCACACAACGCATCATTATCATCATAAAAAATGAGAGAGAGAGAGAGAGAGAGAGATCGGAATAGCGGAGGGACCTCGCCACTATGGGCCCCCCTTGATACAAATCATATATAAAGATGGGTCCCACCACAAGTGGGTCCTCAAATCATCAAATCCAAGCAAAAAAATTTATAAATCTAATCCTAGAAAACACCTACCATTTGCATCTTCTTGGACTGCTTCTCATCTTTAGCTCTAATGAAACATGATTCAACAGTTGAGATTGATCATAGAGGGTGGGATTGGATGGCAAGAAGGTGGGCCACATTAGCTCTTCTCATGGAGAGCTTGGACGGTTCTCTCCTTTGGGGTTGCTTGGGAGAATGAGAGTGAGAGAGAGAGAGAGAGAGAGAGAGAGAGAGAGAGATGATAGAGAGGTGTGCAAGAGAGAGAGATGGGTGTGAGTGAGTGATGGAGTGATGGGAAGGGATGGGTGTGTACTTGACATGTATGGGTGGAGAGAGAGAAAGAGAGAGAGAGAGAGAGAGAGAGAGAGAGAGAGAGAAAGAGAGTTGACTTTAGGGGAGGGGTGGTTGTACTTGCTTGAGGTGATTGATGGGATATGTACTTGACATAATTGATGTGATTTCTCTTAGGTTTTGCAATTGCACGGTGTTTTCCTCGAACTGATCATGAACCCATATCTCCTGGCTTGGTATTGCCTCGGTGCGTGAGACGCGGTATCGGAATCGCGGTGACGGCGCGTTCGCTAAAGTACAAGTCTTGGGTCGAGCCGACTTTGAAATACGGGATACGACTTAGGGTCGCACGCAAATGCTATCTATGCGTCGTGGGTCGCTAGAATTCGACCGAGTGAACCGTGAAAGTCTACGGAATGGTACAGGCTAGGATACGGGCCTGACATAATAATTATAAATAAGAATTTTAGGGGGTGTTTGGTGCATGGGATTACATGTGTCACGCCCCAAACTCGGAAACCGGGCTCACAAAATTCCCGATCGCCGAATCTGGCGCCGACAGCCTCCGCAGAACCCCATTCTCGGCTCCCAGCGCCCATTCGCCAGGTTCCGATCCTGGGATGCCACAAGGAGGATTTTGTACATCAGTTTGATTCGTAATAAGCATAGCCAAAGGCATAACCCACAAACAACAACCAAAAACTCCATCACATTTCCACTATAATCAAAAACTTTACAAGTACAATGAGCATAAGGGAAATACAATGAAGATAGACCAAAACTCCAAAAGAAGATCAGCCACGCGTCCAAGCCTCAGCGCTGCTACGATCCAACGTCACCTGCACGCAACGGTCGTGCATAAGCTTATAGAAAGCTTAGAAGGTGGTGAAAGTGTATGCTCAAGGTGATAATGTAGCTATGCAGTATCAGAGTAATGTGGAACATGCTGATGAATGCTAAGAATCCCATTAGTCGTGCCCAGGCCATGCGGTGCAAGGAATGATGTCGGCCATACCAAGGCCATGCAAGGCGAAATGCAAGTCAAGCATACAAATCCTCATCTAAGTCCACATGTCAATACGGCTCAAATCTGGAATATCACCGGGGTCTAGTACACTCCAAGCCAGATTGCCGCCCCATCGCGCGCAATAAGGTGAGTGGAAAAGACCTCACTATCCGCCTGCCAATATCGGGCTCGGCTCGTCAATAGCGGACCCATTCCTCGAGTTGGTCAGACTCAGCCTAGCATTGCCCCCTACTCTCGGGCGGGTAAGGCCACACCCCCTTCCAACCGACCACGACACAGTGGAAAGCGCAACCGTCTGGTAATCGGCACCCAGCGCTCATGCACCCACTCGGTCTAGACGTTGGAGCAACCTCCTGGTACCATAAGGGTTTAGGGACTTTCACCCAGGGATATCTATCACACCCCATGTAGAACGGTATTTCCGGTATCCAATCCTGCCAACCACGATACGTCTGTGGAGGCTATGGCCCTAATGTCGCTAGGGCGTACAGTAACCATATCACACAATGCGAATGCATGAATCACACTATTCAGTCATGTAGTAATCCTGCGCGTATCGTGCGCTCATGTAGGGCAACACCCCCTGTACGGGAGCCCCTAAACAATCTGCCCGAAGGCATATGCTATGATCAGTCATTTCTCATATCAAGCATACGTATGATGCATATGATCATGAATCATGGAATTAAACATGTTATATGGGGTGGATGATGTTCATAATGAAGATGGGCCTAGACGGCCTACACACTACACATATGGGCCTAACAGTGGGCCCAAGGGAAAGTCATAATGCGGACATTTAACCACACTACACTTTCAATGTGGACGTCAAACCAACATTGCTCCCAAGGCACGACTGCCACAAATATCATTTCATAAGTTATTTTGGGATCACACATTGCAATGGACCTTAGGTACATCCATTGGGCCCTTAAATACATCAAATTAGCCAAGTCACATGGGCCTTATATTCATTAAGTGGGCCACATCAATGGGCCGCACCAATGGGCCTTATGTGCATTGCAATGGACTATAAACTGTGGGCTTTAGAACGTATCAAATGGGCCTAATCTTATGGGCCTTACATGTGTCAAATGGGCCTCGACAGTTGGGCCCCATATATGCATCAAATGGGCCTACTCACATTAGCCACATTTCATCTTAATGGGCCTCGACCCATGGGCCCCTATTACATTAAATGGGCCTCGACCCATGGGCTCTATATATACATTAAAGTGGGCCTCAACCATGGGCCACACGTACTGAGGTGGGCCTTACCTATATATCAAGGTGGGCCTCAATCATGGGCCTCAACATTAGTAAAAATATATATATAAAATATAGTATATAATATATATAGTATATAATATATATATACATATAATATTATATGAAATATAATATTATATATATTTCATATAATATTATATGTATATATATATATATACACACACACACACACACGCACACATCACAGTGGGTCCACACACTCATCACAGTGGGCCCACGCACTCATCACAGTGGCTCCACGTCCACCGTCCAGGCGGACGGTGAGACTAAAACACTTACATCACTGTGGGCTCCATGTGGGGCCCACCATAATGTTTATATTCCATCCAGGCCGTTGATAAGGTCACCTGGACCCAGGTGAAGGGTGGAAACAAATTTCACCTTGATCCCAAACTTCTGTGGGCCCAGAAAATTTTAATGGAGGGCGTTCAATTCACTGCTGTTTCCTACGGTGTGGGCCACTGAGTCTTGGATGCGAGGCTGATTTTGGGGTGGGCCCACGTCGGGTAGGGGCCCACCATATGAAGCGGTTTAGATAGATATAAACATCAGGGGAGGAACTGGCGTCCCGCGCCGACTGCCGGCGTGACGGCAGCTGTCTTATTATTTTATTATTTTTTTGATTTTCGATTTTCCATGGATTTTGCAGGTGGGGTCCTCCTCTTGCAGACACGCCATCCAGTGCTCTTCCATGGCTCACCACGAGCGGCATTCAAGTCAATATTGGACATGATTTTGGGTATAGGAAGTTTAGGGAAGGTTCCATATGGTGAAACCGCCATTTGGTATGATATGGCCCGCCACCGAAGGTCTGATTAATCCCATCTTTTGGCTCAACGCCTAAAAGAGTTTGAGGAAAAGGATGGCCCATCATAAACATTAATACATACATCAAGGTGGAGCCTACACAAGTGGGCCATCCCCAAACCAAGCTAACATTTCCACTTCCCATGAAACGTCCAGCGTCCCTGGACGCTGGACTCTATAAATACACTAGAGGTGGGCCTTGCTTATGTGGGCCACCTCATGGAGGATGGCGTGGATACTACACACAAAGTGGGCCCACTTGTAGATGGCTTGGAAAGGATGCATGTTTCAGGGTGGGATCCATCCAAGTGGGCCATACAACCCTGTTATGATCACACATATAAAAAAAGAAAAGGAAATAGAGAGGGAGAGAGAGAGATAGAGAGTGAGACCCGCGTGATGGAGGGACCCCGGCACTATGGGCCCTCCCTTGCACTAAATCATACATCAAGTGGGTCCCATTACATGTGGGCCCATTAAAGTTAGATCCAACGGTGGAGATCCCTTCTCCACTAAATTAGATGGTCTAGATGATCCTAAATATGCAAGAAAGTAAACATCATGATGGGGTCCATGGAGAATGGCCCCATCATGGAGTGATCATGATGATCCAAGTGGGCCATCGGCCACATCTTAGGGTCCAAAGTGAGATCCAAACCATTGATCGGTTGGCCTCACTTGGTCCATCTTAAAAATATGAAAATCTACCCTATCAAGGCACCCACCACTTGATCTTCTTGCTCCCTTGGCTTCCTTAGCTCCTTGTGCTACTCTTTGATGGAGGAAGATGAAAAATGGATGGTTGAGATGAGAGATGAAGGGGTAGGAAAGGTGGGCCACACAAGTAGCTTGGGAGAAATGGGAGAGGGTCTCATACGTATGGGTTTGTTGCTTTGAAAAAAAAAATGAAGGAATGAAAAAATAAAGGAGAGAGGGAGAGATAAGAGAGAGGGAGAGTAGCTTAGGTAGGTAATAATGACTTGTAAGAGAGGGTGGCTAGCATTAAATGCTTGTAAGAAAGGATAGGGGTAGGTAGGGTGGCTATAGCTAGGGTAGGGTGGCTATAGCTAGGGTAGGGTGATGTCATCGTTCTCATAATTTCCTAGAGATTAGTGCCACATGGAATAGGTGGGCCCCGCAATACGCGGTCCACGGCCATTATAATGCATAGTCCCCAACTTATGATCTAAGCGTCGGTTTGACGCACAAGACGCGGCGTTGGAACCGCAGCGACGGAGCGGTCGCTATGATACAACTTTCAGATCAAGCCGTCATCGGTGCGCGGAACCTGGCCTAGGATCGTGTGCAAACACCGGATATGGTACGAAGGTTGACGGAATTTGACCGGAAGGACCGCAGAAGCCAACGGAACAGTAAGGATTAGGACACGGGTCTTACAACATGGGTTTAAGTAGGATGGAATTAGGAAAATGTAATAATTATATAGTGTCGGGGATTGTCGTTTAATCCCGTGGCTTGGCATCTGGAATGGAAATAGATTGGCAAATCACCCTACCACTATGGTCGATGCTCTGTGGGCCCCACCATGATGTATGTGTTTCATCCATGCCGTCCACCCATTCTTCCATATCATTTTATGGTAAGAGCCCAAAAATGAGTTTAATCCAAATCTCAAGTGGACCACACAGTGTTGATTGAACGATCACCATTAAAAACTTTTTGGGGGTCACAAAAGTTTTGGATCAAGTTGATATATATTTTTCCCTTTATCCAAGTCTTTACGACCTAATCAACTGGTTAGATGTCAAATAACCATTATAGTTGGCCCTAAGAGGTTTTTAATGGTGGAATTCAATCACTACTGTTTTCCCATGGTGTGGTCCACCTGAGTTTTATGTCTACCTCATTTTTGGGATTAAGCCCTAAAGTTATATTTCAAAATGGATGGACAGCGTGGATAAAACACATACGTCATGGTGGGGTCCACATAACACCGACCAGAGTAGGAATGTGAAATCCCTTGCCCAGGGGCAGATTCCAAGAAGAGGCTTCACAACCCAATCCCAAACAGGGCGTTGCAATGATCCATGGGATATTAAAACCCACTCCCACGTAATCCCCTTTAAACCCATGCGCCAAACACCCCCTTAGGGCATCTCATCCTCATAAAGGGACTCCTGTAATACACGATTGGATGGTATATACACAACATGGTGGGATCCACTCACGAATATAATGGAAAGTGGTGACCAACATGATGGTTCAATCAACCGATTTTTTAAGGGTATCATACTTTCATGATAAGAGCAGCACCCCAAAACTAATATAATAGTCTTGTTTAAAGTAGGACGGCCAATATATTGGGCTTAAAAAATCAATATTTTGATTGGCCTTGCATTAAAATAGAAATGTACCAAGCCAAGCTGTTAATCGATCGGAACGTCAATTTCAAAAACCAAGGAATCATATGCAAAGTCACTGCCTAACTCAAATCTATAAAAGTAGCATAAAATGAAGAGCTTCGAGCTCTTGCCAACTCAATCAAACAAATCTACTTTTAGCTCAACACCACCTATCAATCTTTATCCTATATAGACACCTATCTTATCTTAGCGAAGCATAGTTTAGCCTCGCTACTACTAGTCAGCACCATGTTGTTATAAGTCGGATCGATTAAAAACAAAAAAAGAGTCAGATCGATTAGCATAGCTTAATTTAGTTCTCCACTTCTGTCTGTCGCTTTGCTACAGTAAGTTGGCTTTAGTCTAGTTAATCATTCATGACTCCATTGTCGGATCCACCAAATCTCTAAGTCTTTAGTGATTTGTTCAGTGATAGCCTATTGAACAAACAACAATCGTCTCACAATTGTCCGACCTTTGTCGACCACCTCACAACCATTCAGGTTTAAAAAATTGTTAATCATCAACGGACGTCTTGCTGGCTCACACTGTCGTCAGTAATTTATTATGCTTTATTGATTCTATATGCTGATTGTACTTATATCTACATTCAGATTAATAAAATCAGTTCTTGGTCTTTAATTTTCTATTTTCTTTCTTAATGTTTATTTTATTAACAAGCATGATGGAGTCATTACCGTAGTGATAATTCATTATCGTCCAGTAAAAAAGAACTTATTCGAAAGGATAACCCTCTCCTTCATAAATACATAATTTCTTGTCAATAAGTAGCTGGTAAATCTTCACAGATGTAGTCTTAATCCATCTATTTTGGCATCTGGGTTGGAATGCCTTCGGTCCGATTTGAATCAAATACAACTATATCAAGCGCGGCACATACATACTGGCACACATAATTAGGCACCACCTGTTGAAAACGATGGCTCAAAATATACGGCCAAGGATGGACTGAATCATCCCACGAATGCGATCTTTTAATGGTTTCCCTTCGCAATCACCTCCTGCAGTTTATATATTCTGTTACGAAGGTCATTTCCGTCACCTCAATCCTGTGGCTGCGGTCCGAAATAATTGGACGGCTTGAACAAGAGCAGCTAATGCGACAAATGCTTGGCTAATCAAAGTTGTTTTTGGCTGCATTTGTTTGCGACAAGAGACTGATTTGATAAGCAGACTGGCCTGATCTTTGCAAACGGATGCTAGCTTTCCACGTGTACTGATTGTAGATGGGTTAATGGGCTGTACCATACCTGCGTGTGTATTTACTAACCTCTTAAATCATACTGTGACCAACAACATCTCGATTTACTGTTGAACTTTGGAGGATAGAAATTTTTTTTGAACATCAACCATACACGTGGCAATACACTATGGGCCATATCCTAAAAATGACAATGATTACCAGTGCTAACCATCTAATTGGTAGCTTGCAAATAGACAATAATCATACAGAGGTCCCTGGTAGATGTGTATCAGGATTTGGGGTATGACCCATCTATGGTAGGACGGCTGAGATGACGTCTCTAAATGTAAGATTACTCGTTAGGTAGGTTTGGTTGTTGTGAATGAGCCCTGGCAATCAGGATTCGCCAATCATCAACTGCACCACATGTGTATTTGAATATAGATCTTCATGTTTTTCTTTTTTAACGGGTCGCTTTTGTCCCACAGATATGGTCCACTTAATAAATGGAACAGGCTGGTTTTTCAGGCTAAGATATGTTAAAGGTGGGCTAAGCATAGTTAAATTCAATTATAATAAGTTCAGGTTTTATAATAAAAGGTATTTTCATCATCTAATATTTTTATTCGTTGAATCTTTGATCAAGTGTATAAAATAAAATATTATATGATCAGTTTTAATGTATATATATGTGTGTGGGTGTGTGTGAAGAGAGATGCTAACATGGGAATTGATTCTTATGAGAATTTGGGAGCACTTTTTGATACGCATTGTGGAAACAAAATCTAAGCCTACTAAATGAGTATCTCATGAAACCCTCACAGCCTGAAAGTTAGCTGGGGATTTTAATTTGGTGGTCATGACAGAGTGAGAGGCAAATCAAAGAGGAGAATTTCATCTCACTCTACTGATTTTGTGCTCATCATAAAATAATAATAATAATAATAATGTGCTCATGAATTTTGCACGAGATGGGTTCCTATGTGAGCATTTTAATATAAAAGTAGATAATTAGGATATTTCATTTATTTGGCTATTTTAGTATCTAATTGGTGGACATAAAATGGACGGTTAAAAATGAAAAATATCCAACAGTCCTGTTTCATTGAGAAAGTATCGAGGAATAAGAGGCTAAGATGGTTCAACGACAGTGGCTTAATATCTGAGGTTAATATCTTGATCTCGGGGAGCGTGAGACAACGACAGTGAGTTTATGTAATTTTTAGTCGGTTTAACTTGAGTGGCTTCATGACAGATAACTTCCCATATATAAAAGGGTACTGGAATCTGGTACATTAGCGAGTCAAATACCCGATCATACATCGGTCCCACCGTGTAGTGTTTGTGGCATCCACTTCATCCATTCGGTGCGGCCCACAGATGTTTTACCAAGGCGTTAGCCAAATCCACAACTAAAGGTCCACCGCACCGCAGGGAACAATAAAGAACAACCATAGGTTTATGTTTGCATACCAACATGGTGAGAATATTCCATCTGATCCATTCATCAAGTGAGATTCACAACGAAGAAAGGACATTCCTAAACTTAGCCTGGCCACGCTTGTGAACTTCAAGGTGTTATGCATGATTATACATTATTTCCCATAGCGTGACCCACCTGAGTTTTGGATAAGGACGATTTCTAAGATGCACGGTGATCATGAGAAGGTGCACCTGATTGACGGAGTGGATGTTATATGAATAAAAAGGTGGGCCCCACAGGTAAGGTGTTGGGGCTTCTGCCTACAAATGGTGGTGTAGAGAATTCCAATCCAGGTAAAAGAATCTAAATAAATGAATAAATTAGTAGTAGCAAACAAGGAAGATCGCTTAAAAAGCAGATCGATTGTTATCTTGAAAAGGAGGACATTGACACCAAAAGATTTAAAAATCAATCCTATGGTCTAGATCTGCTCTAGTGCTAAAGGACGGATTTAGCCTATGTAAAGAAGGATACGATGTCAAGTTGGGAGACGGACTGGGTATGACTCAAGGTGTACGAGAACCGAGCTAGGTTGGTTAGCTCGCTGGACTTGACTGCAAAAAGCCCAATTTGGCTAGGTTGGAAGCTGAGTTCGAGCTAACTGGAGCTGAATTTTTTAGCTCGAAAATGAAATTGAGCCCAATTCGAGCTAGCCCCATCTTAACTTGACTTGAATTGAACCCAACTCGAATCAAACTCAAATCAAACCGGTTTGGTGACTCGGTTACTTTGATATTGATGTTGCTCACTAAGTGTTTAATGAAACGACTCAAAGAAGTGTGGCTGGTGGCAAGGAAGATATGCCAATATCATTTTCTTTCTTGATTTTGATGTTGCTTAGAAGGTATCGAATACCTATAAAACCATTGCTGCTGTAGCAAATGTAGTGAGATTTTGAAAGTGCAGTCTAGATGTTTGTGAAAATGTTGCAATGGCAAACTTGACCCGATCTTAGCTTAAACTGGCCCAAGCTACTGACCGAACTGAGCCGAGCTGGCCAGTCAGGCTCAAGGATCGAGCCGAGCTGAGTTTGAGCTGAGGTCAGCTAGTGGCGAAGCCGAGTTGAGCTGAGGCTAGCTCGACTCGGTTTGACTTGCCCCTTCCCTCACCAGGAACTGACAGGTCCTCTGAGTGGCCACTATGATGTGTGAGTTTAATCCACACCGTCCATCCATCTTTCCATATCATTTTAGTATACAAATCAAAAAATGAGGTAGTTACATGGCTCAAGCGGACCACAACACGGATCCTTACTCTTGTTCGGGTGGTGGACTCTCGGGAGTTTCAACACCCGGTCAAGGGTTCGACTATATCCATAGGTGGTGAAATCCCACTGCTGTGTAGGGGTGTGTGTGCGTGTGTACAAAAAAAAAAAAAAAAAAGGGCGGACCACAACACATAAAGAAGTGGTGACAATGACATCCACATTTAAAACCTCCCTGGGACCTACCTTCATGGTTAATTTCCAACCTGTCTATAAGGTCACATGAACATGAATGAATGAAGGTAAAAGCAAAAACAAATATCAGCTTGATCCAAAACTTCTATACCCTCTAAATTTTTTTTAACGATGGATGTTTAATCTCCACTCTGTGGCTAACTTGAGCTTTCTAACTGCCTACTTTCTGGGCTTTTATCCTAAAATGATATATATAAAAAATGGATGGACCTTATGGATAAAACCCATACATCAGGGTAGCCCCTCGAGCTCTTGCACGTTCCTGGCTAGGGACGTGCAGGGTTAGTACCCAATCCGCGTCCTTCAAGTCGTGGACGTGAATGTCCTCCCAACTATTGTGGGGAGCCAACAAAAACTCTGCAGGGCCCACCACGCTGTGTCACATCCACTCTGTTCATCGTTTGCGTCAGCGCATGTTAGGACACGGCCCCAAAACTCAGGCCAATCCCAACATTAAGTGGGCCACACCACAAGAAAAAGTGGTTGTGGGAGCACCCACCAATGAAACCTTTCTGGGCCCACCATGATGATTATGTACCATCCAACCGTTCATAAAGTGAAACACACAAGGATAACAAGCAAAACCAAATATCAGCGTGATCGAATATTTCAGTAGCCAACAACAAGAAGGTTTTAATGTTAGGCGTCCCATCCACACTTTTACTGTGGTGTGTCCCACTATAATTCTGATTCGGATTTATTTTTATAATCACGTCTTAGTATGAGCTGGCGCAAATGATGGCTGGAGTGGATGTCACGCTTGTCACGGTGGGCCCCACAGAGCTTTCCGTCGGCCCTGTGAGCTAAAAACGTAGAGAATAGATTCAGTGTGTCGTACAAGTCAACTATTTTTCTCATCTCACTTTTTATATTTTGTACACGTGGCATGTATAAAATGATCCGAAGTTTCTGACCGTTCATTTATAATACAGCTTCACATATGGATTGTAGACCACAAATGACAATGATGGGGCAATACTAACGAATAGTGGACTTCGGTATATTTTCCTTTCATGGTCTTTGAAATGGATGAACGGTTCAGATCATGATGCAGACATGCCACTTGTGTGATATAAAAGCTGCGATGAGTAAAAGGGGGCGATGTATCTCCTGCCCGTGGAAGGTTGCGTCGTTCGTCGTATCAAATGTTGAGTAATTATAAGATGCTGCTCAATACGAACTTTATGGTGTAGTGACGCATGGGATTTTTGTACAATATGGACCGTTATTCAATGATCCAAAACTGTTGATATGATGGGACATACTGTGAATGAGTTATGAATTAAAATATATTTCATATTGAAAGATTATAACAACTTCAATAAAAAGGTCCACATATAGACAGCTAAGGAGAAATATACAATAGATGTCAACATTCAGAAAGGAAATGGCCCAACAGTCAGGGATATTTTTGGAATCTGCCTCTTCCATAATAGGATTCATCGTATAAACGGACCGGATGAGTAGAAGTATTCAATTCCTTTGAAATGCTTGGACTGTGGAATATCTTCCAGGAATTTATTCCATTGCCTTTCTGGGAGTCAAAAGTAGAGCCGGGCATATCTGACCCAATCTGGTGGATCCGACTCGATCAGACCTGATCCGAGTCGTTCCGAATTGAACCGACAGCCTGGATCGGTGCAGATCGAGTAGGGCCATTCAGATCCGATATTTTTTCAAATAGAGATTGGGTCATGGTCAATCCGGACCAATCCAATCTGAAAACCCGATCCGAATGGATCTGAACCGATCTAATCCGACCCGACTCGATCTGAAGTGGTTCTTGTCAATACTTCTACTTTTTCCTACGAGATGGTCCACTTGAGCTTTGGATATGCATCAATTTTGGGTTCAACCACTAAAATGATCTGGAAAAACGAATGGACGGCGTGGATAAACCACATGCATTCATGGTGGGCCCCAACAGAGTTTACTCGGTACGATAAGAAGAGGATTTGCTGGTGTACCACACACAACTATATAGCTACTAAAGGCTGTAGTTGTAGGTACATGTTGTGCGAAGACGAGCATTGACACTCCTCAAGCTTTGAGTTGTACGAACGGTTCAAAGGAGATCAAAGTTATATGGGCCCCACAGTGATGTATTTATTATATCTACACCGTTCATATATTTTTAGAGATCATTATAGAACATTATTCAAAAAATGAATCATATCCAAAGATCATCTGGACCACACCACAAATAGCAGCAGAGAATGATTTTTATCGTTAAACAATTCGTAGGGCCCACCATAACGTTTATTTTCCATCCAATCTGTTCATAAGGTCACAAAGACCTGAATTAAGAGGAAAAACAAATTTCAAATTGATCCAAAACTTCTGTGAGACCATGACCTCAAAAAGGATTTCAATGGTAGACTTTCAATGGTAGACGTTCAATCCCCACTGCTTTTTTCAATGTGGTCCACTTGATAGTTAGATTTGTCTTATTTTTCGTCTCATGCCTTAAAACAAGCTCGCCAAATGGATGGACGGTTTGGATATAATACATACCACATGATCAGACCCACAGAATTTGCTAACGTCAAAACAGCAATGCACGACACTTTCGTGCACAGCACGTCACAGCTGCACGCCGCGCGCAACACGTCAACACAGCGGTACACGCCTCGAGCTTTGAGCTGTACGAATGGTGTTGAGGGTCAAACATTGCATATTAGACCCCAGTTATTACCTAATTTTATGAATATGATAATGTTTAACGGCATATTTTAATCGTGTTTGTGTGCAAGGTGTATTTAGGAGCTTGGACTGAAAAAGGGTACTAAAAGTATGGATTTAACACTCTGAAGTCACCAAGGCAAGGGACGGACCCCAGGGGACTGAGATCGAAGAATTTACATGCCAGAGATCCAAGAAAATCAGGCCACTCATGTTAAACGGGCCTGAAAAGCGTCCAGAATGCAAGATAACAGGGTTCCCACAATCCATTCGACTCGAAACTTTATATATGGCCTGAAGACCATAAATTAACCGTACAAGTCAAATTTCAGCCATTGGATCCTTGTGAAAGTGACCCAACGGATAGATCAACATCTAAAATCCTGATTTGGGGCCTGCCCGATATTTGGATATGTCTCAACCCCGTAATTAGGGTGAAAAAGCAGATGAACGAAGTAGATTTTTCACACGCATTGTAGTGGACCCCACATGAACATGCAGGAGTGCACAGGCCGTGCACTCCTGCACCGCACCAGAATGCAAGAGGTTGGTCAGCGTGAGGACGCTGTCCGCCGATTCGTGCTTATGGGCCCCACCAATCAGCCATTTGCATGATCTGGACCGTCCAATGTGTCCATAAGGGGGGCGTGACCCTCACCTAAGTGGTCATTTGGCTCCATACAAACGTACACACGTGGATCGCTAAAAAACGCAAGATGTTTAGCGAGTTGATTTGATACGATGGACTGTACCAAAACCTAATAAAAAAACCACTCCTTCCTGACTGGTTTTTCTCCAAGAATCTAATGAACGGGTCAGATTTCTCAAAAACCAGCACTGTGGGACCCATCGAGCTTCATAACGTGTAATGACCCTGAAAATTTTGTGCTAATCTTTCCTTAGTAGTTTTTGGGGTAATTAACGCTATTCTCGATTGCTTGTGAAATTTGCATCAACCACTTTAAATTTGATCTGCATGACTTAAAACCTGTAGATTAGTTAGCGCTATGTTACTTTGAAATCTGGGATTCATCGTTAAATCCAGTTGTTCTTGGAATTTTTTTGAAATTCTGGATCGGACCTGGACCGCGCGTTGGAAGTCCGATAGCGATGATCTAGGCTGTTGCGGTCACCATGTTGGACTTGACCTTCACCTCGAAAATCAAGTCCATATGATGTTCTGGGTCAATTTGATTGAGTTCGAAGTGAAGAGTGTGAGAACGGTTGGAAATTTAATAAGTTTTTATGAAATCTGAGTCGTGTCGCTTGCACGATGATTTTAAGCAATCTGACTATTGAATTTTGACCCAATTTCACCCTCTGATCAGGGAAGGTGGCCCAGGCATGTCCTTCTACTTGTGGACCTGATCGAGATTCAGTGACCGTTGAATTGTGTGTGGTCCGCCACGGCTGATCTGTAAAGCCGGTCGGTACGAAAACTCAGCTTGACCTAAATCCATGGTCAGTGAGCTTAAGTCCAACCTTTCGTGGTAATAGGCCCACCGGAAGTGCCTCGTTGGATCGAGAGAGGCTTGTTTTGTTTATACCCTAAGTATACCTTGGCCCTGGGGTTATTTTCATCAATATTAGGCCTATTTATAGACCTTAAAACCTTAGCTCTCTTTTCCATACGAATTTCCTAACCCTAGCTAAGTAAGAGAGAGAAAGTGAGAGAGAAGTTGATGAATCATCTTAGATTCTTTCTTGTTCTTCTTCTTCCTTGAACCTTCACTTTGAATCATTATTCCGGCGATTCTGAGTTCATCTTTGGGTAAGTTAACCTAACCCTAATCTGTGTTAGAGCTTAGAATAGTCTTCATGTTGTTGTATCTCATTTCTATTCTTGTCTTAGGTTATCTTGTCGCCGTTGACGAAGACATATCGTCTGAAATCAGTTTGGTGTTCTTTTCTGGCTTAAGGTGTGGACTTTAAGTGTATAAGTTATGATTTTTAAGGCTTTCAATGCCAGTTAATGGTTTATTCTTGCTGTGGATGAGATTTCACATGCTAAATGTTATGTTTATTTTGCGTTCCTGATGTGCATGTGTTATATTGAGATTTGTGTATTTTATGTGATGTATAAAGTACCGTATGCGTATAAAATATATGAACCTGTGTTTGCCATGATTATTTGTCATGTATGTATGCTAATTGTATGTGTGACAACTCCTTGGCAAAAGGAATTGTCCAAATGTGTGTATTTCAACCTACGTCATGTATGTTGAACTATGTACTCTAAGTGTTTGTAGAAATGCTTGAATGATCTAAAGTGTAATATATTATACTATTTGCGGGCGTTGAGAAGTGATTCTCAATACTCCTATTGATGTGTATGATTTCCTTCATGCTAGTTACATTCCTTGTTGTTTAATTTCAAGTCTTGCTTATGTGAAATTCCATGTTAAGTTGATTTTCTTCAAATGCTTATGTATTACAGGATTTGAGTTGTTGTTCCATTACTATTCTAAATTGTAGATACGAATCTCTGTTGTAGTGTAATGTGTGTGGGACTATGCATTAGTCCAGGAAATCGGTAATCAGCCTTAAGATCATAGCTGAGGATGCTTTCACCACGTAGGACGTATTAGACAAACCCGAGTCGTATTAGAGTTGTCGACAGTGGTTTGGCCACGCGGAGTGTTTGCACATTCTATGTCGTTCAACCCAACGTGCGCTCGTGCTAGTCGAGTTCGTCAAGTAACCCGATTGTCCGATGTATGTTCACCATGTATGGACGCTACTGCTTGAATCTAGGGTACCGAACTTACCGATGACATCCTATTAACCATGGTACCTTGATCCGCTAAGACTCATGAGCCGGACATGGTCGTATGGGACACCGCGGTCGAGCTATCGGCCTACGCTGGGGTAACGAGCCTCCCCGTAGTGACCAGTGAGCAACCAAACTCGTGAGCCGATTATGGTGGTATGGGACACTATATTCGTGCTGTCGGCCTACATTGATTGGTGACGAGCCCTTTGTAGTGACCTCGAGCATGCCTGGATACTGCATTGAGGTGACGAGCCTTAGTGTAGTAACGAAGGTATGATAGGCGTGCATTGATTGGTGACAAGCCCTTTGCAATGACCTACAACCATATGATCGTATGAGATATCTAGGACTGACAACCGTAGAATGGATCACTGTTTGGATGATGATATGAGGAAGGAATCTTAGCTTCCCAATCCTGCTGTATGAAAAGGACTAATAACAACTTGGTAATCATGTTCATGCACCGCATTTGCATGTGCTTTGTAGATGTGGCGCACTTTGAGGTGGTGTCATGCGTAACGTAAGATGAAGATGCTGAGGGTGTACGCATGAGGGCACGCATCATTCTGCATACATCATTGCATTAACAAGAGTACTTAGGACATGTTTAATTGTTCTGCTTTAGCATTACTGCTTGATTAACATGTTAACCTATGCTTTATTGTTCCACTGAGTTGATCACTCACTCCCACGTTCTGGGGCGGTGTTAAACACCCACCAGACTCTGTCTTAATTGCTGATGTTGCAGATGTTGATGCGACTTCTGAGGCAGAGCGGGAGATGGATGATGATGAGGCTGTTTTCTCTTTTATGCAGTTTTCAGACGGGTTCTAGTGAGCCTCGTTCTGATGCGCGGGATGCTGGGATTTCTTTGGAAAAATTAAATGATGTAATCTAATACTTGTAATTTTGATAGTAACACTTACATTACGACCCGGTATGAATATGTACTTCAGGGATTTACACATGTTCACATTTATTTCTATAAGTCTTCCGCTTGCTTTCTTCACGTATCCCTGAATTATATTTGTTATTTGGCTTAATCTATTCCATGTTTTATGCACTAATATAAACAACATACATCCATCATTGAATATATTGCATAAGTGATGTTTTGGAACTTGGGAGCTGAGTTATACTCGACCCCCGAATTTCAGGGCGTTACATAACGTAAGAAAATTCGCAATGCCTTGCGTCCATGAAATCTGGATGCTGTGGGCCGTTCCATGGGCATGATCACAGTCGGATGAGTGATCCGGACCAGTCAAAGCTTTCCCAAGGTGCATCCGCCCAAAATCAAGATGGCTAAAAGGAATGGATTGGTGCGATCGGGCTGTGTTCTGTCAAAACTGGCTGCGTGATCCCTCTCTACATAGGGCAAGCTTGTGCGTAAACTCCAGCAACTGATTCCTAACCACCGACACACGTTGCTGCGAAAATCACCCAAACCGACTCACGTACACTATAAAAGGAGGAGGGCAGCGATGGGATAGATCTATCTTGGCACGTGGAGAAGGGGAGAGAAGAGCCAGCTAGCTGTGGAGTGGTTCTCATTTCCTGGTTTTGTTTTCCCTTTGATTTATTTTTAGCCTCATCATGTCTAAGATAGGCTAAGCCTCTTAGCTAGGGCTAATAGGTGAAGCTTGTAACGTGATGAGAGACTTTTTGTTTATGCCTTTTGATCCCCGAACTGATTTTGATTTTAGTTTGATTTTAAGGAATGCCTTTAGGTTTTAATGGTTTGTTGTGACTTAAATTACAATAGATCTGCGATAGCTTTGAGCATGTCCTTTTCATTAGTATGATTATGAAATTAGGAGGCCCTGTTGTTCACCATTGTCTTCTGGGCATGGTTGGATGATGGAACCCTTCCTAATGTTTATAACCCTTTCAGATAGATGTGGATTGGTTAGATTCTGTTGTTTGCTTTGTCTCATGGGCATGACATTGTGATGGAATCAAGTCTAATTCTCATGTCTCTTATCCATTGATGACTAGATCAAAGGAAGTTCAGATTTGATTTTTAAGGTTATATCAAGCATAGATCTCCCTGATCTTTACAAGTGGATCCTTGGCGCCCAAGTTTGCTACCTTTGAATTTCTCAAGGTTTAGTTTAATATTTCACCATTACTCTTTTAAAAACCTCTGATTTAAATTTCATCTTCGCGTAGTTCTAGTTCGAGTTACTTTCAGATTACGTACAAGGTTCAGTCCTCGTGAATACGACCTCAGTCTTACCGAGATTATTACTACATCACAACCCTATACTTGGGGTGTGAACAAACGGCTCAAATGAGATCAACATTACATGGGCCCCACAATGATATATTTATTATATCCATACTGTTTATCAATTTTTCGTGATTAGTGTAGAGCATTTGGAAAAAAAATGAATCATATATAAAGCTCAAATGGACCACACCGAAAATAGTAGCGATGATAATGATTTTCACCGTTAAAAAATTTGATCTAAATCGTACCCAACTCGATTCGACTCGGTTTCCCTGACCGATTCGGACTCGGTTCAGGCCAGGCCAACTGTGCATCGAATCAATTCGAGTCAGATGTCTCGGACTTGATCCTAGATCGGATCGGGTTTGGGTCAGCCTAGGTAGATTTCGGACCGAATTAAGTTGGACCCAATCTGATCTGACTCGGTCTGATGCCTAGCTCCAGTCAAAAGGCAGTCGAGGTATTATCTCTGAGAAATATTGTTCGTCGATGGGCCCAATCAGGTGTCAGGTCAGCTCACATGTGTATCGAAGCAACCGAGTATGCCGATCTGATGAGCGGTCTGGACCAGTTCTCGGCCAGGGTACCTTTACTCCTGCCCGCGAGTTTCTTCGACCTTCGTGTAATATGAAAATGTAATTTCCCCTTTATAAAAGGGTATTTTTGGTAGTATTCCACCTATCCTTTTCCTAATTAATTAGAAAAAATAAAGATTGTTATTAAGGGGAAACAAAAATAAAGTAATCCAACTAACAAGAAAACTGGGTATGGTACCACATTAATGGGTTGTTTTAATTAAGGGAACTTGTTTCTAAGTAGGTTTTTAAAACACAAATAGGTTGGTTAACTAATGGAGAAGGAATTGTAGGCCCCCTTGGTTTGTTTTCAATTTAGGGTCCATTCCGTTCCAAACCTCTTTTGAAAAAATTTGCCCAACCCATTGTGGGATACTGTAAAAGGTTTTGACCATTAAATTCAACCCTTTTAACTCAAAAATGCCCAATATTTTTTTGTTTTAGGGTGGAGGCTAGTGGGTCCCTAAATCCATGGAAAATCGAAAATCAAAAAAATAAAAATAAAGCAAAAATGCCTTTTTTGAAACCTTCTCCGGCCTTGCAACGAATTGGGGCAATGATAAGTGTCGGGCCCACATTGAATTTAATTTTCATCCAAAAGGTTCGAGGTTGGGATCGGATCCCCAAATTAAGGCCCATCCCTTAGGTTCCCACCTATTAAGTTGGGAAAACCCTCCTTTGAATCTTTTGGGTCCAAAATTTTAGATCGGGGGAAAGGTTATCCTTAAGGTCTTTTACCTTACCAATTTGAGTAAATTTATGGTGGGCCCCACATGGAGCCCACAGTGATTTATGTATTTATTGGGCTACAGTGGAGCCCACTGTAATGTTGTACGGTGGAGTCCACTGTGATGTTTGTGTGTTTAGGTGCGTGCGTGTGTGGGTGTGTACGTGTGTGTGTATATATATATATATAATATTATATATTCTATTATATATAATATTGTATGTAGTATATATATAAATTATATATTATATTATATATAATTTTCTGCTGGTGGGAGGCCCATCTCAGCTTACTTGTGGCCCATGATTGAAGCCCACTTTGATTTATATGTAAGGCCCATGGGTCGAGGCCCATTTGATGTGTTAGGGGCCCATGGGTTAAGGCCCATTAAGATGTATTAGGACCTATGGGTTGAGGCCCATTTGATGTACATATGGGGCCCAATTGGCGAGGCCCACTTGATACACATAAGGCCCATGTGAGTAGGCCCATTTGATGCACTCTAAGGCCCACGGGTTATGGCCCATTACAATGTACATAAGGCCCATTGGTGCGGCCTATTGATGTGGCCCACTTAATGAATATAAGGCCCATGTGATTTGGCCCATTTGATGTATTTAAGGCTCAATGGGATGTACCTAAGGTCCATTGCAATGTGTGATCCCAACATGGGTTATGTAATAATGTTTACGTCGGGCTATGCCTTGGGAGCAATGGTAGTTTGACGTCCACATTGCAAGTATAGTGTTGGTTAAATGTCCGCATTATGACTCACCCTAGGACTCATTATAGGCCCGTACGTGTTATGTGTAGGCCGTCTAGGCCCATCTTGGTTATGAACATTATCCATCCCATATAACATGTTTAGTTCCATGATTCATGATCATATGCATCATACGTATGCTTGATATGAGAAATGACTGATTATAGCATATGCCTTTAGGCAAATGGTTTAGGGGCTCCCGTACAGGGGGTGTTGCCCTACATGAGCGCACGATACGCGCAGGATTGCTGCATGACTGGATAGTGTAATTCATGCATTCGCATTGTGTGATATGGTTACTGTACGCCCTAGCGACATAAGGGCCGTAGCCTCCACAGACGTATCGTGGTTGGCAGGATTGGATACCGAAAATACTGTTCTACATGGGGTGCAATAGATATCCCTGGGTGAAAGTCCCTAAACCCTTATGGTACCAAGAGGTTGCTCCAACGTCTAGACCGAGTGGGTGCATAAGCGCTGAGTGCCGATTACCAGACGGTTGCGCTTTCCACTGTGTCGTGGTCGGTTGGAAGGGGGTGCGACCTTACCCGCCCAAGAGTAGGGGGTAATGCTAGGCTGAGTCTGACCAGCTCGAGGAATGGGTCCTCTATTGACGAGCCGAGCCCGATATTGGCAGGCGGATAGTGAGGTCTTTTTCACTCACCTTATTGGGCGCGATGGGGAGGTAATCTGGCTTGGAGTGTACTAGACCCCGGTGATATCCCAGATTTTGAGCTGTATTGATGTGGACTTAAATGAGGATTTGTATGCTTGAGTTGCATTTCACATTACATGGCCTTGGTAGGGCCGACATCATTCATGCTTTGCACCGCATGGCCTTGGTACAGCTATGGTATTCTTGGCATTCATCAGCATGTTCCGCATTACTCTGATACTGCATAACTGCATTATTATCTTGAGCATACACTTTCACCACCCTCTAAGCTTTCTGTAAGCTTATGTACGACCGTTGCGTGCAGGTGACGTTGGATCGCAGCAGCGCTGAGGCTTGGACGCGTGGCAGATCATTTTGAAGTTTTTGTTCATCTTCATTGTATTTCCCTTTATGCTCATTGTATTTGTAAAGTTTTTTATCATAGTGGAAATGTGATGGAGTTTTTGGTTGTTGTTTGTGGGTTATGCCTTTGGTTATGCTTATTACGAATCAAACTGATGTTGAAAATCCTCCTTGTAGCATCCCAGGATCGGAACCTGGCGAATTGGCGCTATGAGCCGAAAATAGGGTTCTACGGAGGCTGTCGGCGCCGGATCCGGCGATCGAAAATTTTGTGAGCCCGGTTTCCGAGTTTGGGGCTTGACAAGTGTTGCCCCTAGGCATTCCTTGATTCCTAGCTTCATGAATTACGTTCCTATTTTCACGGTCAGACGTCTAAAATCTACCGGTAGTGGTGAATTTTGTATGTTCAGGACAGGAATATATTAAGGATATCTGAAATCTACCGATATTGGTGAATTTCGCACATCTTAAATTGGACCAGAGATAGGAACAAGTGGTGTTTTCCATTGTAATTGAAGTCTCTATAGAATTGGCTGGACTGGTGATACAGGTATCTGATTTCCAACAGAACTTAATTATATCAGCATGTTGCTAAGGTACAACAGGTGCTCTATCACTAAACAAAGCCACCAATTGATTCATGGTCTCGGTGTGGCCGGCCATCCACATATTAAAAGCCTCAGTCTGAACTCACAAGTTAAAGCCAAGAATCAAGGAGTGTCTGGGGGGCAACCCTCGCGTAGAAATCATCCGTATAATAAAGAATAGTATCAAGATGGCCTTGAAGTACCTCCAGTTGATACACAACAATACTAAGAGCATAACCAAAATTTTCAACTTATTCAAGAAATAACAAGCTAAGTTTTTGGCCGAACTACTATTCTAGTTTATCATAAGCCATATCCTGAATAGATCAATCAACAATATCCATTGCCGAGAAATTATAGACCTGATTTTATGTTATTTACCGATGATTTGCTTGAACTCGCTATAGTTCTGCAATGTGTTGATCCCCCTTTACATATCAATCATTTTGACTAATATAATCTCAAGGGGTTCAACTCAAGATGTCGATGGTTTATTTGAGTTTGGAGGAACAGGCACTGGACTAGGTGGTGGATTTTCTTACTCAAGCACTTGTTGGGCTTATAACTCCTCCTTGTTAGTAGGAGACTCATTAGCCACAACAACGGTTGTTTAAGTATTATAACCACCCATTCGACTTAGAATGCTACGAAGGCACTAGAGCATTTCTCTTCGATGTGTGCAAACAGCCAAGACTTTGTTTCCTTTTGCTTAACCGTGGTACATGTGTTCAAGATTCTTACCATTGATGAGATGGGCACATGGTGACCAGATGAGAGGGCGAGTTGTCCATCCATTTTTTAGCTCATTTTAAGGTATCAGCTAAAAAACAAGCTAGATCCAACTCTCATCTGGACCACACCATTAAATGAGTTCCATATGTGGCTGATTTTTGGGATATCCCATAACCTAAAGAGGACCCATCAAATGCACAATGTTATGTTCAACACACATCACGGTTGGGCCTACACAGCTCGACCTCATGGGAAGTTCCAATGAGGTCGACCTTATAGTACCATTTCCCATGTCGACCTCATGCGAACTTCCCATGAGGTCAAGTTGGTGGGCCCCAACCCAGATGTATGTAGAACATCTACCCCATTAGTCAGATGCACCATTCCATGGTGGGCCAAGGGCTTAAAAATCAAGTCAATCCATGACTTGGATGGGCCACACCACATATAATAGTTAAGAGGGGTTACCCTCCCATTAAAATATTCATAATCATTTATTGGGCCCACCAAGTTGTGGTTCACAAATCCAGCCCATCAATTGTGTGTCCCACTTGGATGAGGGATCAGACCAAGTTTCAGCCCTATCTTAAACTCAGGTGCGTCCTATCATGTGCTTTTATATGTTTTAGGCATGTCTTCACATGGTTTTAGATGGTATGGCCCACCTAAGTTCAACCTCATAGTACCATTTCCTACACACACACACACACACACATCCAGTTCTATGTGACCTAATCAATAGGTTGGATGGAAAATAAACATTACAGTGGGCCCTAGGAAGTTGCGTTTAATCACCACTATTTCTTGTAGTGTGGTATATCTTAGATTTAGATCTGCATCATTTTTAGGCTCAAGCCCTAAAATGAGCTAGTAAAATAGATGGGCAGAGTAGATAAAACACATATATTATGGTGGGGCCACAGCACCGACCAGTACTGAGATCTCAATGCTGGAGGGGGTCATTACTGAGTCCGAGTCACTTTTCAGAACACAGCATGTGCTATGAGAAGTTAAGTCCTGAGGCGATAAGGTTTATGAATAAGTTTTAGTTCGTTGTCGATCCTATGCACGTGGCCGTACATATGGTGAATCTGGACGGTCTATATTGGGGAGCTATCTATTAAGAACCGTGCTACCGTTCATTGCATTCGTACCTAATGCTAACCTCCTTTGGATACCCACCGCTAACTGAGTGCCACGTGGGTGGATCCACCCGTACATCAGATGCCCTGCTTTATATTAACCCTGGAACTTAAAATTATAAATGATCCAAAACTTCGGTAACCTACACCGTATTAAATAGTTGGGATGGTACATACAACGTTAGTTTGTTTAGGGCCCACTGTGAAGTTTCCACGCCATTCAATCATGACCAGGATAAAAGGATGCACGAGTATATTAGAAATACCGAAAAATAAAATAAATTATTTTTGTTTCACAATCATGTGAAATATACACTGATGCAATCGGAATGGTCCAATTTATATAGGCACCAGGGAGTGGACCATTGCTAGGTGGCCATTAATGGTTCAGAATATTTGAAAAATGTTTCTAACCGTTGATCATTAATTTCAGCCATTTCTGATCTTCGGATCGGAAGATCTGACCGTTGGATCATCATGGCCCGTCCGTTTTAGGACCCTTGTAACTTGCAAAGTTGTTAGCCTTTTTAATAATCTTACCGTTCTCAGTCACCTATAAATCTCTGACTTATTTTAGACCCTAGCGCTGCTAAAATCACACTGCCTATGCCCGAGCGCATGCGTGTTCTAGTGCTACGCAACCCGAGCATCTCAATCTCCTAAAACTCCAAATAAAAATACTACACACACCTCCGCATGTAAACCTCAAATCTTCTAATATTATTTTCGATATGGGACAAAACACACACCGCACTTTTTCTTTTGAAATTTCTAAAACTTTTTGGCGCAGAACCAAAATCCTAAAATTTTCAAATATTTGATTTTTTTCAAAAAACCAAAAATTTCAACAGAGTATTCCAAAGCTCAGGTGGGCCACACCACGAGTTTTAAAGGTTTTAGTGTAATTTAAAATTGAGGGAATGTTCATTTCACCACATTAGGGAATGTTACCCTAGATAGGTGACTGTGAGAGGTATGCAAGAGTTTTTCTCATCCTAATAATAATAATAAATAAATAATAACCACACCAATTAAATTATAACTATCCATCAAAGGACCTTTCTATTAATGGCCCAAGATAGAAACCACACCAATTAAACAATAGATTTATAGCTTGGTGCATCATCATTTGCGGTTTTCTATAGTGGGTCATTTGTGATAGTCCATCAGATGGTCGATCTAGACTCTCTACTTCACATGGGAATGGCAAGAAATGGAGAAGCTTAGTGGGCGAGTCCCTCCCATGGGCCCACCTCAATGTATGTGTTGTTTATCCACGTTGTTTATATGTTTTTTTTCTCCAATCATTTTATTGAATGGTTTGAAACATGAAGCATATAAAAATCTGAAGTGGACCACAACACACGAAACATTGGTTATTGAATGCAACTATTAAAAACTTCCTAAGGTTCACCATAATATTTATTTGCCATTCAACTTGTGAATAATGTCACATAAATTTGAATGAAGTGAAAACACAAATATCACTTTGATCCAAAACTTTTATGGCCTGCAAAAGGTTTTTAATCATCTATCACTATTATTTCCTATCGTTGTCTTTTACCTAAAATTTGGACCCATTTTATTTTTGCTTCAATGAGGTAGAAAAAGGGATCGATAGCATGGATATGCAACACATATAGGTGGGCCCCGCTATCAGGGACTTACCAAGTAAGCTATTACCTGGACCGGGTTGGTTGATTCCACTACCAACGGACTGTTCTACCCCTTCCTCGATGGACTTGGTCCTATCTAGGGCTCCGTGGGGCCCACCATGATATAAGTGTTTTATCCATGCGGTTCATCGTTTTTCTCAAATCATTTTAAGTTATGAACCAAAAAATGAGGCAGGTCCAGGGCTTAAGTGGACCACGAAGTGGGAATTGAACATTCACCATTAGAAACTTCTTCAGAGCTGGAGAAGTTTCCGATCAAGCTGATATTTGTGTTTTCACTTCATCCATGTATAGATGACCTTATTAATAGGTTGGATGAAAAAAAAAATCACGGTGGCCCTTGGAAAGGTTTCAACGGTGCGTGTCATTATCACTGCAGCTTCCTTTGATAGGGTCCACTGGAGCTTTGGATCTGCTTAATTTTTTTGTATCATACCTTAAAATGATCTTATAAAAGCGATGAACGGCATGGATAAAACACTTACATCACGATGGGCCCCACAGATCCCTGCCGGATGGATTACCGTCCGGGCAAGGGTAATACGCAATCCGCATCTTAAAAGATAGAGATATCCATTTCTTGCCCGCCAACACATCATGAATAGAATTTCCCATCTACATAAGAGGTGGGCCACATGTTATGTCTCACCGATTATGAAAATCTATTGGGTGTCTACAATAGAAATCTGTCGGGGGGAAAATCGACAAGTCAATAAGTCGACTTATGGAATGGACCAACTCTACTGAACCAGCACGAACCTAATGGAAGTCGAGCCTGATAAGGCATCTACCTCCAAAAACAGGTCGATCTTCAAGGAGGTCGAGACAACTGTAAGGACACTCAAAGAACACAATAATGAGCCCGATCGGATAATTCGTGTTCCGACCTAATGGGTCAGTTGCAGATCAACCACGGTTCGGCCATTGGTCGGATATAGGTCGATCTTAGATCTATTCCAGATCAGTCATTGTCCGATGATAAATCGATCATAGATCATCCATTGGACAGATATAGATCGGACAACGTCTAGTTACAGGTCAAGCGATGTCCCAAGACAAGGTCAAGGACCATCAGCGCCTAACTAAGGGTAAATACGGATCATCCAACCCAACTATTGGTCGAAGATGGTGAATGCTGATCTGTCGAGAAGGACAGGGTTGCTCATTCCCGAGCCATCATCCGCCTATGGGAGCCGGCCTAAATTCGAGCTACAGATTCAAGGAATCTCCTATAATCCCAAAGATCTCTCCCTAAATCTTTGGGGGATAAGATCAAATCCTGATACATAGGAGTCCGGCAATCTCGTAAAGATCCTGAATCTGGATGGATCTCTAAGATATCGGGGCAGGTCCTCATACGGTCAGACTCTCTACCCTATATATAGAGTTATCCCTAACCTTCAAAGGTACGCAACTTCTAACCCTAGCATTCGACTGGTCTCTTTTATGGAGATCCTACCCTACGAAAAGACCCTGTTCCTGACTTAGGCATTGGAAAGTCCCCTGCATCAGCCAGGGACTCCTTTGTTTCTCTTTTACATTTGTGCAAATACAAGAGGGTCAAGCACGGAGGGTCTGCTGGAAAACTGCATCAACAGTTTGGTGTCGTCTGTCGGAAATAACGTTTAAGTCGTTCTCAATTCTACCAGCAACATTAGCAATGGCTAGGGGAAAGAAGAAAGCTCAATCCCCTCCAGTAGCGATTCCGATCGCATCCCTGCCTACAACTAGTTGCATCCCAGAACCGTTAGTGCAAGCAAGGCAACCCGAGCCACAGGAGAGCCATCAGGGTTCGTCCTCGGGCTTGGGCAGACGCGGCCAGCGGAATCATACCAGGAACGGCCGCGTGAACAATCTCGAAAGAGAATTCAGAGATATGAGATCAGACATGGGCTATGTAAAACGAATGCTGAAGCAAATGCATCCTCAACATGCACCGAGAGTCAATGAGGACGGGCCACCTAGCTACGGTCCTTCCCGCATGCATACCATGCCCCAACCGAGCCAGCAACATGGTTCGATCAGGCCTATCCCATCTAACGTCTCAAGAACTGTCCATTTGCCTACCTCCGACCTACGACGTGAGTTAGATCGGAAGAGGCGCGACAAAGCCCTGGTCGAAGCTACTGCTGAGAGCGAGGAGCCGTGGAAAGCCGAACTGAAAAGTCTACATAATCATATCGGCAACATGCAGCAGATATACCAAGCCAACATGACAACGACCGCGATGGAAGAGACCGAGTCCCTGTTCAGTGCTGAGATTCTGTGTACACAGCTTTCGGACAGATTTCGACTGCCTCAGATTAAACCCTTTGCAGGGGATATTGACCCATCGGAACATATGGAATCTTTCCGGGTTTACATGGAACTACATGATGCTTTTGATGCGATCATGTGCCAAGCCTTCTACCTAACTTTAACCAACGCCGCTCGTTATAGTTCAAGCAATTAAAACCGAGGTCCATTAACTCTTTCTCTAAACTTAGCCAATCTTTCATCACAAACTTTATTGGAGGAAAAAAGAGACTCAAAGCGCCTGCCCATCTTATGAACGTGGTTCAGAAAGAGGGCGAACTCCTGAAGGATTACATCAAACACTTCAACCTGGAAGCATTGCAGGTTCGAAAGCATTCAGACGAGACCGCACTGAATGTTATCATGAGTAGGTTAATGGACAAGTCATTCCTCTTTTCTTTGGATAGGAATCCTCTCACTACGTTGGCCGAGTTCCTGAACCAATCACAAAAATATGCTAACGTCGAAAATCCCGGATCTTACAGGATGCGCCCAAAATAAAAATCCACTCGTCAAGGAGCAGACAAAGGCCGATCCTAGTTCGAGTGACAAGAAGAGAAAGGACAATCGATCTCGAGACGATCAAAAATCGAACAAACAGTCTGATCGTAAGTTTAAAACTTACACACCTCTGACCAAGACATCGGAACAAGTCCTGATGGAGATCAAGGACAACATCCTCTCCGTTGGACGAACAAGTTGAAGTCTAACCCCGATAAAAGAAGCAAAAACAGATATTGCTTCTTCCTGCTTTGACCTCAAATAGGAAATCAAAGCACTGATTTGTGATGGTCATTGCGGAGATTACATCAACAATAGAGGAGATCCGATCCAGGCCGCTGAGGAAAAACCAATTGGCAATCAGCCGACCGGAGAAATCTGCACCATCTTCGGAGGCCACGGAGGAGGAGGTGATTCGAATAATGCTCAAAAAGTGCACGCTAAGAGCATTAACCATTCTGAAGAAGAAATCCTGCTCCTCGAACGACCTTCAAAAGATCAAAAGATGGAGAAATATAGCGTAACCTTTACCGAAGAGGACGCCCGAGGTATCCACCTCCCCCACGACGATGCACTAGTAATCACTTTGACCATCACCAACCGAAAAGTGTTTCAAGTCCTTGTCGACATAGGATCGTTAGCAAATGTGCTCTTTATTCGAGCTTTCGACAAAATGGGAGTTAGCCAATCTTTACTCTGACCTGTCAAAATTTCATTAGTCAATTTCTCAGGTGGACAAGTTGTGCCTGAAGGAGCCATTCAACTCCCCCTCTTGGCTAGGGATGGATGAAATCAAACCACTATGATGGTCAATTTTCTCGCAATCGACCAACCATTTGTCTACAACGCTATCCTCGGACGACCATCATTGTACCTCTTGCAAGCCATGGTATCAATGTACCACTTGGCGATGAAATTCCCAACCGAGCAAGGAGTTGAAGTCATCAAAGGCGATCAACATGATGCTCGACAGTGCTACGCAATGGCACTGAGAACCCCATGTGAAGCAATGACCATCGAATCTCTGGATTCGCGTGAAGAAACTCAAGATAAAGGCCGACCTACGAAAGACCTCATTTCGATCCTACTGGATGTGTAACACCCCGAACATTTCGATACCCGAGTATTGAAAGTTCTCAGGTGTTACCATGAAATCTAACTTTGCACGTACATGTGTGATCCCAATCCACCGATCCTAACCTTAACTACCAGAACCAAGTGAAGATCACCATCAACACTTAAGAAATCTGACCTGGGAGAGGGAACACGACCATATAAACACTAGATCAGACCTACTCTTGGACCTCGGAGGGTCCCGCATACAACAAGAGACTAGATGGATGGAACAGATCGATGGAAAGGCCGCTAACCTTTACAACACAAGGACTGCGTGTTCACGAAATCATGTACAGTGATCCACCATACAGCAAAAACTGGTCAAACAGTGTTTGACCGAGAATTTACGAAAGAAGGAGATCGTCTCCTTCACAACTCCCCACCAACGCCGTTTCAAAAATGAAGACGATCATGGGGATGTACGTGGGCCACCTTCCCATCTAACCAGCAATCCAGATCGTCCATCAGAACTCAAGGTGAGATCCGTAGGTAGTGGGCCACGCATGGGGGGAGATCAGTACCACACGGCTTCCAGCGAAACCCCACAATGAAGGATGGTGCGTCCACGCCATGAAAACAGGGAATGCCAGTTTAAACATAAGGAATCCATTCGGATTCATCGCAACAAAGGAAAGAAAGATGGAGAGGAAACCTCCGATCGCACCGACCTCTACACCACACCGCACGGTGCGAAAGATAGTACTTCAAATCGCAAAGGGGTTGTGCGATCTCACGACTACCACGGATCGATCAGACAAGGACCATCCCACCGTAAATCCGATCAATCTGATGGTGCCAGAAAAAAGGAAAAAACAGAGGGAGCCAAATCCGCCATGAAAAAGGAAGAATCTGGCCGTTGAAGAACTACCAAATGTGGGCAGAAGATGGGCCACTAAGAAGCTTGGGATTGATTACAATGATACATCCTCTCCAATGGATAAGCTAACCTCCATTTGTATTCTTCTCTTCATTGTTGCACATCGAAAGTGGCATCTTCGTTAGCTCAATGTTAAAAATTCCTTCCTGCACAGAGACTGTCACGCCTGAAAATTCATAACCTGAGTACAGTAACCCTAATCTCGAGTTCAATGATGTAAAATAATATTTTATCCTTTCATTCACAACTTTTTGCATTTAAACCATCATACATCCAAACCAAATCATATTTAAATTGTTCAAACTATGATAAACTAAACTTTAACTTTAAAGTAAGTTTCATGAATCGAAATCCAACTAATTAACAACTACTAATCATTTTTCATGTTTACAACTTTCTAAATATAAAAGTAAATAGAAAATTTATAATAAAATAATCACCTAGGTATTCTTTATCTTCTGCTTATCTTTTTTTATTTTGTAAACATGTAAGATGTTAAATTTGGTTAGTTAGAAGCCCAATGAAATCATATCCACCACGATTAAATTCTAAAGAATATACAGACAATTCATATATAACATAAGCTAATAGAATATCAAGAGAACTGAGACACATCAATGTTTTACACCAAGATACAATGCATGACTTAAATGTTTCAAATGTTATAAATGCATGGTGCATACAATTAATCATTCCATCTTGATGAATTAATATAACAGTTTTCTACGAACTCGCATGCCATTGACATTAGGAACCTTTTGCAATCCTGACATGCTCACATAATCGGTCCACCGATGCATGTACTTATATCCAACATCTCACACGACACTATCATTAAGAATCTTTTACAATCCTTGTATGCTTACCTAATCGATCCAATGTTGTGGCAATACTAATATGCACGCAAATGAGCAATTCTAACATGCTAACATATCAGAGCATCTGGATCTCCCACAACACTGACATTAGAAATTGTTTGTAATCCTAACATGGTCACCTAACAGGTTCAATGAAGCACGAATCTTGACATGCATGCGGATGAGCAATGATGACATGCTCATCAATCCTTTGCCCAATAAAATAAATAAATTCAATTTAAAGTTTTATCATTTATTTCCAGTTATATCATGATCATGAAATCCATTCATTCCTCAAATCGTCATAATGCTAGTCAATAACATGATTTCGAGCACACAATGATCACGATTCATGTAATGTTCATGAATAGATGACTTTTAACAAAAAAATCCATTCTTAACAATAATTCATAAGATTAACAATACAAAGAATTAAAATAATAAAATATTACAATATAATTCAAGGGAGCGCACAAGAGTAACGATTTGAAACATTCAATATTTAGGTTGTTCAATAAGAGAACTCATTTTGAGGATTTGTATATTTAAAGGGTGGACTTTATTGGTTGTTTTGTAGAATATTTATTATGGCTTGTATAGTCCTCATTTGGGCAGACACCACTTTTGAAATTGTGCATTTTGAATATTAGACATCTATTTTTTTACTTAGCTATATTTGTTTAACTTTTGATGTTGTTGATTTAAAGCCACTATGATTGTTGATCATGAATGAATGTTAATCGGACTGCGCAGGTACATGGGAACTCGCCCACGTGCTTTTTTTTTTACTAGGTTCACACCGAGGAACTCGAGATAGGAGTCTTCGTACTCGGCCGATCGAAATTCGAGGCGTGAGAACTTCAAATTAGGTTTCGACGATGCGCTTTTGATCATTTGATTATCTTTAAGAAGTATAGGGCTTCCTTAACTATCATTGTTGTTTATGTGAACAACATTGTGATGACATGTAATAATTCAAATGAGATCTCGTTTCTTAAAGTATTTTTAGCTCACCAGTTAGAAATTAAAGACTATGGGCACTATGCTACTTTTTAGGTATTGAAGTTGATCTTTCCACTAATGGTATCTTTATTTACCAGCGAAAGTATGCCCTTGATATTTTGAAAACCGCTATCATGCTTGGAGCACATCCTACAGGCTCACCTATTGTAGCGAATCATTAATAATTTTCAATGGAATCTCATCCTTTTAGTAACCCCGTCTCATATCGGTGATTGGTTAGAAGGCGTGTTTATTTGTCTATCACACATACCTTGATATACCTCATGTTGTCAGTGTGACTAGTCAGTTCATGCAAAATCGTGTTCATGATATCACCTTGATGTGGTTCATCACACACTTAGTTATATGAAGTAAGTCCTGTGAAAAGGAATTCTACACTAAGTATAAATATATCTAACTATGTGTTTATTATAATGTTGTCTGAATAGGTTCTACTAATGACAAACACTCTATTATATGCTTTTTTATGTTCATTGGTGATAGCTTAGTTTCTTGAAAAAGTCAAAAGCAATCGATTATTACCTATTCTTTTGTGGAGGCTAAATATCGGCCCGTGGGATATGTCAGTAGTGAAGTCTTATGGCATCAACCATTCAAGTAAAATGAGCTTTATTCTACAAGTTCTAGGGTGAGATCTCTAGGGTGTGCGAGTGGCATCAACCATTACATTTACATGAGCCTCGTCATAAAAGTTGGATACCACAAAAGATCAAGCTGGTCAACCATCATATGGGCCACTAAGTAAGTTTGGAAGTTTTTATGGTTGTCCGTTGTTTTCTTGGGTGTGGCCCACCTAATGATTATAAACAAGAATTTTAGGGCACCTCATCCTCATAATGGGACTCCTATAATACACAATTGGATGGTATATACACAACATCGTGGGATCCACTCATGAATATAATGGAAAGTGGTAACCAACATGATGGTTCAATCAACCGATTTTTTAAAGGTATCCTACTTTCATGATGAGGGCAGCACCCTAAAACTAATATAATAGTCTTGTTTAAAGTAGGACGGCCAATATATTAGGCTTAAAAAATCAATATTTTGATTGGCCCCGCCTTAAAATAAAAATGTACTATGCCAAGATGTTAACCGATCGGAACGCCAATTTCAAAAACCAATGAATCATATGTAAAGTCACTACCTAACTCAAATCTATAAAAGTAACATAAAATGAAGAGCTTCGAGCTCTTGCCAACTCAATCAAGCAAATCTACTTTTAGCGCAACGCCGCCTATCAATCTTTATCCCATATAGACACCTATCTTATCTTAGCGAAGCATAGTTTAGCCTCACTACTACTAGCCAGCACTATGTTGTAACAAGTCGGATTGATTAAAAAAAAAAAAAGTCAGACCGATTAGCATAGCTTAGTTTAGTTGTCCACTTCTGTCCATCGCTTTGCTACAGTAAGTTGGCTTTAGTCTAGTTAATCATCCACGACTCCATTGTCGGATCCACCAAATCTCTAAGTCTTTAGTGATTTGTCCAATGATAGCCGATTGATCAAACAACAATCGTCTCACAAGTGTCCAACCTTTGTCGACCACCTCACAACCATCCAGGTTTAAAAAATTGTCCATCATCAAACGTCTTGCCGGCTCACACTGTTGTCAGTAATTTATTATGCTTTATTTATTTTATATGCTGATTGTACCATATCTACATTCAGATTAATAAAATCAGTACTTAGTCTTTAATTTTCTATTTTCTTTCTTAATGTTTATTTTATAAACAAGCACGATGAAGTTATTACCATAGTGATAATTCATTATCTTCCAGTAAAAAGGAACTTATTCAAATGACTAACCCTCTCTTTTATAAACCGCATAATTCCTTGTCAATAGGTGGCTGAGTGGCTAAATAAATCTTCACAAATCTAATCTTAATTCAGCTATTTTGGCATCTGGGTTAGAATGCCTTCGGTCTATTTGAATCAAATACAACTATATCAAGCGCGGCACATACATACTGGCGCACACATAATTAGGCGCCACCTGTTGAAAACGATGGCTCAAAATATAAGGCCAAGGATGGACGGAATCATCCCATCAGTTCCATCTTTTAATGGTTTCCTTTCGCAATCACCTCCTCTTAGATATTCTGTTACGAAGGTCATTTCCGTCCCCTCAATCCTGTGGCTGCGGTGTCCGAAATGATTGGACGGCTTGAACAATAACAGCTAATGCAACAAATGCTTAGCTCATCAAAGTTGTTTTTGGCCGCATTTGTTTGCGACACGAGACTGATTTGATAAGCAGACTGGCCTGATCTTTGCAAACGGATGCTAGCTTGCGACGTGTACCACTGAATGTAGATGGGGTTAGTGGGCTGTACCATACCTGCGGGTGTATTTACTAACCTCTTAAATCATACTGTGACCAGTAACACCTCGATTTATTGTTGAACTTTGGAGGATAGAAAATTTTTTTTGAACATCAACCATACACGTGGCAATACACTATGGGCCATATCCTAAAAATGACACAGATCATCAGTGCTAACCATCTAATTGGTGGCTTGCAAATAGACAATAATCATACGGAGGTCCACTAAGACCTGATAGATGTGTATCAGGGTTTGGGCTATGTCCCATCTATGGTAGGACGGCTGAGATGACGTCTCTAAATATAAGATATGGGGTATTCATTAGGTAGGTTTGATTGTTGTGAATGAGCCCTGGCAATTGGGATTATCCAATCATCAATTGCACCACATGTGTATTTGAATAATATTGATCTTGCTGTTTTTCTTTTTTAATGGATCAATTTTGTCCTACAGATGTGGTCAACTTAATAAATGAAACAGGCTGATTTTTCAGGCTAGGATATGTTAAAGGTGGGCTAAGCATCTTTAAATTCAATTATAATAAGTCCAGGTTTTATAATAATTAAAGGGTATTTTCATCATCTAATATATTTTATTTGTTGAATGTTTGACCGAGTGCATAAAATAAAATATTATATGATCAGTTTTAGAATATATATATATATCTGTGTGTGTGTGTGTGGAGAGAGAGATGCTCACGTGGGAATTGATTCTTATGAGAATTTGTGAGCATTTTTTGACACGTGTTGTGGAAACAAAACCCAGGTCTACTAAATGAGTCATCTCATGAAACCCTTGCTGGCTAAAAGTTAGCCGGATTTTAATTTGGCGGTCATAACAGAGTGAGATGCAAATCAAAGAAGAGAATTTCATCTCACTCTGCTACAGCCCACTAGATTTTCAGTACAGGCTAAATTGGGCTTAAGGTTTCATGTGGTGACTCATCTTAGTGGATGGTTTAGATTTTGTGGTCATCATCGGTTTAAAAACAAAAACAAAAACAAAAAAAAAAAGTGCCCATAAATTTTGCACGGCATAGGTTCCTATGTGAGCATTTTAATAGGGTGGAAAGCCAGGTGGGGTGGGTTGGTGCTCAACCCTAGCCCAACCCAAGCTTCCTATACCTCAACCCTAACCCAATTCAACCTAACTTCGGTTTGAAAATTCTCAACCCAAGCCCAACCCAAGCGGGCTTGGCCAGGTTGGCCAGTAGATATATGTTAATATTTTTATTATTACATTAGCTTATTATATTTTCAATACAAGTCTTATTTTTTGTACTTATAATTTTATTAATTATATATATAGTTATTTATCGTAAAGAAGTTCATTTTTTTTAAATAAACAAGCTAAAATATAAGACAATTATTCCTTTAAAAGTCATATTGTATATCAAACAATCTATTTGGGAGAAAGAAATCCGGCATATCTTGTTAGCTTCGAGTCATCTGAAATGACCTGGACCAATGAAATCCGACGACATTAGAATTTCCTATGCCTTCAACATAGACGATCTGCACTCAATTATAATTAATTTATAAGGAACTTATATATTGATCGGGTTCAAATAGGGTCGGGCAACCCGAGACCTCAATGCGAGCCCAACTCAAGTTTTTTTGGGTTGGTGTTTACATGACCCAAGCCTGAGGCCAAACCTAATACATCCTACCCAAGTCCAACCCAATGTCAAGTTGGTCACAGGTCGGTTAGGTTGAACCCACCCAACTTTCAGTCCTAATTTTAATATAAAAATAGATAATTAGGATATTTCATTTATTTGGGTATTTTAATATCTAATTGGTGGACATAAAATGAAAGGTTAAAAATGAAAAATATCCAACAGTCCTGTTTCCTTGAAAAAGTATCCAGGAATGAGAGGATAAAATTGTTCAACGACAGTGGGTTAACATCTGAGGTTAATATCTTGATCTCGGGCCTGTGAGACAACGACAGTGAGTTATGTAATTTTTAGTCGGTTTAACTTGAGTGGCTGCATGTCATATCACTTCCCATATATAAAAGGGTGCTGAAATCTGGTACATCACCGGATTTATCTAGCGAGTAAAATACCCGATCAAACATGGGCCCACTGTGTAGTCTTCGTGGCATCCACTCCATCCATTCGGTGCGGCCCTCAGATGTTTTACTTAAGGCCTTAGCCAAATCCAAAACTAAGGTCCACCGCACCGCAGTGAACAATAAGGGACAACAACCATAGGTTTATGTTTGCATCCCAACATGGTGAGAATATTCCATCTGATCCGTTCATCAAGTGAGATTCACAGCGAAAAAGGGACAGTCCTAAACTCAGCCTGACCACACTTGTGAACTTCAAGGCGTTATGCATGATTATACATTATTTCCCATAGCGTGACCCACCTTAGTTTAGGATAAGGACGATTTCTAAGATGCACGGTGATCATGAGAAGGTACACCTGATGGACGGAATGGATGTCACATTGTACAAAACTGTGGGCCCCACGGGTAAGGTGTTGTGGCTGCTGCCTACAAATGGTGGTGTAAAGAATTCCAATCCATGTAAATGAAATTTATTTTATTTTTTATGTTTAAAGTACAGATAGCTTAAAAAGCAGATCGATTGTTATCTTGAAAAGGAGGACATTGACGCCAAAAGATTTAAAAATCATTCCCATGGTCTAGATCTGCTCTAGTGATAGAGGAAGAATTTAGCCGGAAACGCATTGGCTACTCCACTGACACCAGCCAATGGCTGATGGTAAGTGCTCCGTGGGCCCCACCATGATGTATGTGTTTCATCCATGCCGTCCATCTATTTTTCTATATCATTTTATAGAATGATACCAAAAATTAGATATATCCCAATCTCAAGTGGACCACATTACAGGAAACAGTGTTAAATGAATGTAGACCATTAAAAGCTTTTTGGGGGCCATAAAAGTTTTGGATCAAGCTGATCTTTGTTTTTTCCCTTCATCTGGGTCTGTATGACCTAATCAACAGATTGGATGTCAAATAAACAGTACAGTGGGCCTTAGGAGGATTTTAATGGTGGATATCCAATCACTATTAATTTCCGGTGGTCCACCTAAGATTTATGTCCCTCTCATTTTTGGGATAAAACCATAAAAGGATCTTTAAAAATGGATGAACGTAATGGATGGAACACATACATCATGGTGGGTCCCACGGAGCACCGACCATCAGCCCCTTGGCTGGTGGCAGGGGGAGTAGCCAATCCGTTTCCGATTTATCCAATGAAAGATACGATGTCAAGTTGGGAAGCGGGCAACCATGATATATGAGTTTAATCCACACCGTCTATCCAGTTTTCCATATCATTTTTGGGTAAAAACAAAAAATGAGGTAGTTCCAAAGTTCAAGCAGACCACAACAAAGAAAGAGCAGTGACAATGACATCCACGGTTAAAACCCCCCTAGGACCTACGGTCGTGGTTAATTTCTATCCAATATGTTCGTAAGGTCACATGAACCTGAACGAAGGTAAAAGCGAAAACAAATATCAGCTTGATCCAAAACTTACTGTACCCACTAAGAAGTTTTTAACGGTAGGTGTTTAATCTCCACCTTGTGGCTAATTTGAGCTTTTAACTGCCTCTTTTTTGAAGCTTTTAACCTAAAATGATTTTAAAAAATAAAAAAATAATAATAAATGGATGGACCGTGTGAATAAAACGTACAAATCACGGTAGCCCCTCGAGCTCTTGCACGTTCCTGGATAGGGACGTGCAGGGGTAGCACCCAATCGAATGTCCTGGCAAGTATTGCGGGGGAGCCAAAAAAAATTCTGCAGGCCGACCATGCTGTGTCACATCCACTCTGTTCATCGTTTGCATCAGCGCATGTTAGGACTCGGCCCCAAAACTCTGGCCAATCCCAACATTAAGTGAGCCACACCACAGGGAACAGTGGTGATGGGAGCACCCACCAATGAAACCTTTCTTAGGCCCACCATGATGATTATATACCATCCAACCGTTCATGAAGTGAGACACACAAGGATAACCGCAAAACCAAATATAAGCGTGATCGAATATTTCAGTAGCCAACAACAAGAAGGTTTCAATGTTAGGCGTCCCATCCACACTTTTACTGTGGTGTGTCCCACTATAATTCTGATTCGGATTTATTTTTATAATCATGTCTTAGTATGAGCTGGCGCAAATGATGGATGGAGTGGATGTCACGCTTGTCACGGTGGGCCCACAGAGCTTTTCGTTGGCCCTGTGAGCTAAAAAAGTAGAGAATAGATTCAGTGTGTCGTACAAGTCAACTATTTTTCTCATCTCACTCTCTATATATTTTGTATACGTGGCATGTATACAATGATCCGAAGTTTCTGACCGTTCATTTATAATAATACAGGTCCACATATGGATTGTAGACCACAAATGACAATGATGGGGCAATGCTAACGATGGCGGACTTCGTCATATTTTCCTTTCATGATCTTTGAAATGGATGAACGGTTCAGATCATGATGCAGACATGCCACTTGTGTGATATAAAAGCTGCGATGAGTAAAAGGGGGCGATGTATCTCCTGCCCGTGGAAGGTTGCGTCGTTCGGAGAAATTTACGACTGTTGGCCCCACCTTTTATCCAGTGGTTTTTTTCGAGGCAATACAAACTTAACGTACGCACTTAGACCTCTTCGTACGGACATCGAATTTGAGGACGAAAATAACCCTGCCTTCCTCATGCTGGCGTGCGGAGACGAGCGCTGACGGACAGTCCGGCGATGGGAACTCAGGTGAGGCCCACTGTGCTGTTTGTGAGAAATCCTCTCCGGCTTAAGTTCATTCATAGGGTCACAAAGACCTGGATGAAGAGGAAAAACAAATTTCATAATGATCCAAAACTTTTGTAACCCCTGAAAGGGTTTCAATGGTAGACGTTCAATTTCCTACTGCCTTTTACAGTGTGGTCCACTTGATAGTTAGATCTATCTTATTTTTTGTCTCAGGCCTTAATATGAGCTCACCAAATAGATGGACGGTTTAGATATAACACAGACCTCATAATGGGACCCACGAAAGCAACCTAACAAAAAAAGGTACAGGCAGCCCGCGGCTGTCTGGCAGTTTTTTTTTTTGTTTTTTTTAATTTTTACAAAGAACTTTTTTTCTTACATTTTTTTCTAATACATAATTATGTAAATATGTATATATAAGTATATAAAAATATTTTTCTATCTTTTAATTCATTTCTTTGCCTATTTATTTAACAAGCGTATCTCTTAAATTAGAATGTTTTTTTTTTTCTTTTTTTTTACACACGCCCACACACCCCCATGCACTCGATCGCTTGACTGGGTGTTGAAACTCGTAAGAGTCTACCACTCGAGCAAGAGTAAGAATCCTAAACTAGAATGATTTACTTACAGGGAAAATTTTAAGAAAATTTTGGTTCATGGTATGACCCATTAGATGACTACCCTGGATCACCAAACCATGCGTCACAATTGAATAAACTCAAGACCCGAGAGTACTATTCATATTATCTTGTTAACGATCATATCATTCCTCTCCAAGTTTTACTATCGGCTTTGATTTTCATGTTTATTTGGATAGGTAGAAAACCATTATGAACTCACAATCATATGGTTGATTAAAAATGTGAAAGCAATGAAGAAAATTAAAAAACACAATTATTTATGTAGTTTGTCATGAAAGTGATTATGAGATTATCAAGTACAGTTAACCATATGATAAAATTACGAGTAAAAGCTGTGAACACGTCATTTTTTGTGTTCTCAAACCCTATTTCAATTAGGAGCAAAAAGAAAGATTCAAATCCAAAAAACTCCAAAACAAAAGTTTCATCCAAACAAAGAAACTATGTGGTTTATACATGACGAAATCACCCATGAAAATTAATGGAGCAAGCATGAAAATGAGCGGGACAAACATGAAAATCAACAGGGCAAGCATGAAAATGAGCAGGGCAAACTAGAAAAACAGCGGGGCAAATTGAAATATGAGCAGGGCAAACTAGAAAAAAAGTGGGGCAAATTGAAGTATGAGCGGGGCAAACTATAAAAACAGCGAGGCAAACTGAAATATGAGCGGGGCAAACTAGAAAAACAGCGGGGTAAACTGAAATATAAGCGGGGCAAACTAGAAAATCAACGGGGGAACATGAAAATGAGCGGGGGAAACTAGCAAATCAGCGGGGGAAACATAAAAATGAGCAGGGCAAACTAGAAAATCAGCGAGGGAAACATGAAAATGAGCGGGGCAAGCATGAAAAATGAGTGGGGTAATCATGAAAATGAGCAGGGCAAACATGAAAATGAGCGATGCAAACTAGAAAATCAGTAGGGCAAACTGAAATATGAGCGGGGCAAACTAGAAAATCAGCGGGGCAAACATGAAAATGAACGGGTCAAGCATGAAAATGAGCGGGTCAAGCATATGAATCGTCATTTTTGCAAACATAATTTTGCTATTTACCCATGTCATATATAATTGCTACACCTACATATGAATCGCCATGTTGACAGTGTGTAACAATAGAGCCCATTTTCTCTTCTTTTTTTGTGTAACATTGACTAAAAAATGAAGGGAATTCTTCCACCGTACACGGCATAGTTGCACGACAATCCAAGCCATATAAATTTGATTGAAATTAACTGCAAACTGATTAAAATTGATCGCGAAGTGAATGAAGTTATAGAAATCATCAACCAGCAAATGTTTCACATTCATCACCCCACCTTTGTAGCTTTCCTTCGCACACGGATAAAAGTGACTGCTAAATGATGAAGATTTAATGCATATCTTGGCTACCCAAATCGTCCAATGACCCAACAACAATGATAGAAACCCAAAGAGCATTAACTTTGCTTGCAAAAAGGAAGGAAGAAAAAAAATTCCTTAATTAAAGTAAGAATTAAAACAGAGGAGTATTGTAGATCATACTCAGAATACAAGTCCACCCTATATTGTATATGCACATAAATCCTGACCATCTGAATTGTGGGCCTCATTTTGGATGGGAATTGCCCAAGATTGCACTTCTTAGATGGTCCCTCGATTCGATGGGGAGCCACCATGTAACGCCCCGATTTTCAGGACCCGAGTATATGACCCGTGTCCCAAAAACCCGAGTGTTAGCTTTAAAGGATGGTCGAATTCGAGTGTACATTTTTTTTTCCTTCATCAGAGTAAGCAAATGAGCGTAGTGTGGACAAATCGACATAAAGGAAAATTTCATTATCATTCAAATTTACAAGAAGTTGCCCATAATGACTTATACAAACCAATGCCTCTGAATTTAACAAGTACAAGATTTACAAGAATTTAATACATGAAGAATAGTGGAAATCATGTAAATATAAGCCACGAGATCACGCAGCTCCTCCAGGTAAATATAGCCATGCATCCCTGGCGATCGTACCCTGCTCCTCATCAAGTCTGAACAAGCATATTACTAAAGCCACCTGTACTACCTGTACGGTTGTATATTTGATGGATGAGTGGCCAACTCAGTGTGAATTCCCCTCAAGATTACACACCGCCGCATTAGGTAAGAAATAGTATAAAACATCCAGACAACCAAAACAGAGTAAATGCAGTCTTATTAGGTGCATGGATGCATGAATGCAATCATCGACCCGGGTAAATCATCCGGACGGTCGGAGCCCCAGGAAAGACATCCAGACAGGCAATGGGGTCGTCACCCAAAGATGTGAGTGGTCATCAGCACAACACGCAGCGTAATCATATGGGCATGAGTGATCCAAGTCATCATCATAAATCGATCGGCTAGTCATTAGCGCAACTCGCAGCGTAATCGCATGGGCATAATGATCCAAGCCGTCGTAGTATGCCTTGCATGCATGATTAGCCAAGTCATTATTAATCCATTTACAACCAGCCAATTTAGATAAGCTCAAAGGTCACTACGGGGAGCACATGGCCCAGCGTAGGCCGACAGCTCGGGCATAGTGTCCCATTACCACCATCCCCGGCTCATGAGGCTACCATCTTAGGATGTTTAATGGAAACCCGTCGACTAGTGGCCAATCATATTATAATATATGGGGCTTACCATCGTGTGGTTGCACGGTATAAAACATCGAACCCATATCGGAAAAATAATAGAACAAAGCCACATAGGGCGATTGTCAAAATAGGCCTCATAGGGCGAGTATCAAAACCATGCGATAAAAGACCATCCTTAAAAATTATTGGACTCAACAACCCTGGATGGTAGGCCCACATCAATGATCCATTTAGGCCACTACTCAATAACCACTAAGTCGAAGGTCCATTTTAATCACCACCAATCGGGTTACATCCCAAGTATGGGTGTACATTTATAGGTGGGGGTTTCCCACTAATGTACCAGTTTAAAGTCCATAAGCAATACACAATAATCCACAAGCATGAACAAATATACAGGATGAACATTAAGCAGGCAATATAGCAATTCAATTTCCACTAGCTAACACATGTGATTATAAGAGAGAGATACTAATTATAATTCTTAACAAAAACTATAACTTAAGCTAATGAGAAGATGGAAAGCTCAAGGGGAAGAATCATCACCTTATACTTTAAATCGCCTTCTAGCGTCGCTAAATAATTGCACCCTTAGAATCGTATCCTATCATAAATCATGAACTTGTGTAGTTAGATTCAAGTTCTACACACCACCTAGGTTAAGGTCATAGCCTAGGGTTTTAATTATTTATCTTTAAGGTTTTAGTGTAGAATTAGGGTTTTATCCACTAATTTAGTTTTTGGCTTGTTATAGAGTTTGAAATCTAATTAATTTATAATAATATTAGACGTGACATAATAACAAGTAATAACCGACAATTATTCTTTAAAAATACTGATCTTATAACCAATAATCTATAAATGACAAAACAAGAATAACATTGATAATAATAGGTGTTAATATCTAATACCAACCATCAAGTAGTTCAATTAATGATATCTAATAATAATTCCTAACAATAGTAAAAAAAACAACAATATTTAATGATGTTATAGATAATGATAACCTAGTACTGGCTAACTAGCAACAACACCAACCGTTACATTAAAATGTTAATTATAATTTCTAGTTAATAGCCTTAAAATAATGTTAATTGCTAAAATAGATGGAAAATAATAATAGTATTATTGATAACAAAAACAACTAATGATGAATCTGATCGATGAAGAGGAACGAAAATTCTCACCTTATTGACTCGGTTCGAGCCGAGTCGACTCGGCAGCCACCAACCCATCTTCTTCTCTTTCTCTCTTGTTTTCCTTCTTCTCTCCATCCTATCTTCCCCTTCTTTCTTTTTCTTTTCTGTTTTTGGGGAGTCCGGAGGTGGCTGGACTCGAATCAGGGACGGCCCAACTCAGTGGATTCGACTAAGTTAACGGGTTGACTTGACAGGAGTCCCATGGAGGAGACAACATCCCTCTCCTTCTCTAGTTTCTCTTCTCTCTTCCTCCTTTCTCCCTTCTACTTCCTTCTCTTTCTTCCTTCCCTGCTGGTCACCCAGCAACATTTGGGCTTGGACAGGGCTCACGCAACTCGATGTCAGCGAGTTGATGACTCGACTCAAGTTGAGCTAGTGCGGTAAGACAATCACCACACGGAGCCGCCTCTCCTTTCTTTTCTTCTCTTCTACTCTCACTCTCTGCTTCTCTTCTTTCCTGCTGGAACACTCAACAGCACTCGAACCAGCACCCCAACAGGGTTCCTGCCCTAGCCCGGACCCAACTCAGGTCGAACTCAGCCTGGTCGAGTTGGCGTAATACGCACCCCCTCTCTTCCCTGTTCCTCCTTCTCCATTCCTTCTCTTTTTCTCCCTCAGCCTCTCCCTCTGCTTTTCCTCAGAGCCAAGTCCGAAATCTCACCTTCGCCTGACCCAACTTGAGCTCGGTCGAGCCAGGCAGCAACTCATACCCGGCCCAGCTGGTGCGGCAACGCCCACACACCAACTCTCACTCTCTATTTCTTTCCTTCCATCTTGTCTTCTTTCTCCTCTCCCTATCAACTGTTGCCAACAGGAGTTCTAACCCGACCGAACTCGCCCCAACTTGCTGCGACTCGTCGCGGCTTGAACGGAGAAGAAAGAGGCAGCTCCAATGGCAGGTTTCGTTCAGAAGCCTCTTCCTTCAATCTGACGGTGACAAATGATTTGGACAGTCGTAGAGGAGCTTGTGGAAAGGCGAGTTCGAAGCTCCATGGAGGTTTGCTCGGTGGGTTTCAGAGAAAGAGAAAAACGGCCGGTTCTCTCTCCTCCTCTTTTCTTTTAAACGAAAGACCTAGTTTGCAGGGCTAGGATTTCCCTAAGATGAACGGCTGGGATTGGAAATGGAGGGAGCACGCGGATCGCCCTCGTGGCAAGGAGGACAGTTGCCATTTTTGGAAATGTGTTTTTGCAGGGCCGTTTTGCAGCGAGGTTTGTGTGTCCATACATGCATGAAAATCTGATGTGAACTTGGGTTTTGGTCAAGCATTTGTCCTCTGTCGGATGGACGGTTTGGATCATCAAGGTGGGGACCATATGGTGGGCCGCAGTGCATTGCAAACGGACGCCGTTCGCTGCTGTCGAGAACGCAGAGAGAGAGAGAAATCTCTCTTTATTTGGAAATGGCGGGTCAGCGCCTCTTGACTGAGCCATCGGGTCCGGTGCACAGCGAGTGCACCACCCCTGGTGCACGCGCAATGGCCGTGTGGGGTCCACCGTGATGTTTGGATGAAATCCACTCCATTCATTTGGTTTCACAGGTCCAATTAGGACCTTAGGCTAAAGATGAGGTGGATCCAAAGCCTAGGTGGGGCCCACAACTCGATTTGGATCGTATTGGTGGATTCCTGCTAATCCAATGGTCAGATCATATCGAATTTGAACGACAACGGATAAAAGGGTCTAAGGGATTTATTCAAGCAACCGGGACCACCTACACTATGGATTTAGAATATTAAATGCTATTACTAGAATAACTTTTAATGTTTACTATTACTATTATTATTATTATTATTATTATTATTATTATTATTATTATTTTCCTTTATATATTTTATCATATATAATTTATATTATCACAAATTGTTAATATATAAATTATATGAATATCAGTAAGCAGAGATTAATAAATATATATTATTATTTGTATGGTCAGATATGTGTTAGGTTTTTAAACTCTATACAAGTCATTAAATTGTTTGAAATATGATATTCATTATAAATTTTTCCAGTATATTTTATGTATTACAATTTCTATAGTTTGTAATTTACATTAATGATGTTGTAAGTATATGCATATAATATAGGTTATAGTTATATATCATTTTAATATGAAACTTTAAATATTTATAAAATATATAAATAACATTTAATAGTATATATATTTAGGTTGTATAAATTTTTTTTTTTGTGTGTTTATATTAAATTACATTAAATGGTAATACTCGAGTACTGGAAAGTACGGGGTGTTACACACCAAATGGGTGGTTCTTATTTGTAGGAAAAGTAATGATCACATACAATCCATTGTTGCTTAGCTTAAGATACAACTAATCACATGTGCCAATATGTCACGTATAGGATATTTGAACCATGAAGAAATGTGACCCACCATGTAGGTCAGCTGGCATAAAAATTAGCCCTACTCATTTATCAGGTGGGCCAAATGAGTACATGGAAACACATCAGCATCTCTGATTTAAACTCTATTTTTTTCACAATGGCCTGATTTTTTCACCAAATGATTCTTCAAGGTGAGTCCCTCCTTTAGTATGGACCTCATGTCCCAGGCAAATGATAGGTTTACAGGTTAGATGGACTGTGTTATAAGCTATCCAACAACCGGTTGTAGGAGATCATTACTCTCAAAGAAAAGATGTTCAAAGTTCCCAATTCATCAACAAAATCAAATAGTTTGCCCCGCTCATATTTCAGTTTACCCCGCTGTTTTTCTAGTTTGCCCTACTCAAATTTCAGTTTGCCCCGCTGTTTTTCTAGTTTGCCTTGCTCATATTTCAGTTTGCCCCGCTTATATTTCAGTTTGCCCCGCTTTTTTTCTAGTTTGCCCTGCTGTTTTTCTTGTTTGCCCCGCTGTTTTTTTAGTTTACCCCGCTCATATTTCAGTTTGCCCCGCTGTTGTTCTTGTTTGCCCCACTCATATTTCAGTTTATCCCGCTGTTTTTCTTGTTTGTCCCACTCATATTTCAGTTTGCTCCGCTGTTTTTCTTGTTTGCCCCGCTGTTTTTCTAGTTTGCCCCGCTCATCTTTCAGTTTGCCCCACTATTTTTCTAGTTTTTCCCGCTCATATTTGAGTTTGCCCTGCTGTTTTTCTTGTTTGCCCCGCTCATATTTCAGTTTGTCCCACTATTTTTTTAGTTTGCCCCACTCATATTTCAATTTGCCGCGTTGTTTTTCTTATTTGCCCCACATATATTTCAGTTTGCTAAACTGTTTTTCTTGTTTGCCCCACTGTTTTTATAATTTGCCCCGCTCATATTTCAGTTTGCCCCGCTGTTTTTCTAATTTGCCCCGCTCATATTTCAGTTTGCTCCGCTGATTTTCTAGTTTGCCCCGCTCATTTTCATGTTTGCCCCACTCAGGTGGTAGACTAATAGGAGTTTCAACACCCAATCAAGCGTTCGAGTATCCATAGGTGGTGAAATTCCACTAGTGTGAGTGTGTGAGGGTGTGTGTGTGTGTATTAAAAATAAATAAGTAAATAAATAAATCATTCTAGTTTAGGAGATATGCTTGTTAAATACATAGACCAAAAAATGAATTAAAAGATAGGAAAATATTTTTATATACTTATATATACATATTTACATAATTATGTATTAGAGAAAAATGTAAGGGAGAAAAAGTTATCCTTGTATTAAAAAAAAAAAAAAAAGTAAAAAATCTACATAAATTTAGTTTTTTTCCATGTTGCTTTTGTGGGTCCCATCATGAGGTCTATCTTATATCCAAACTGTCCATTTATTTGACGAGCTCATATTAAGGCTTGAGATAAAAAATAAGATAGATCTAACAATCAAGTGGACCACGCTATAAAAGGTAGTGGGGAATTGAATGGCTACCATTGAAACCCTTTTAGGGGTTATAGAAGTTTTAGATCATTATGAAATTTGTTTTTCCTCTTCATCCAGGTCTTTGTGACCCTATGAATGAACTTAGACGGGGAAGATTTCTCACAAACATCACAGTGGGCTTCACCTGAGTTTCTAGTGGTTGACGATCATTCAACACTGTTTTATGTAATGTGGTACATTTGAGATTTGGATATACCTCATTTTTGGTCTCATACCATAAAATGATCTGGAAAAATATAGGGGCGGCATGGATGAAAAGAATACATCATGGTGGGGCCCACAGACTACCAACGATCTGCCATTGGCGTGTGGCAGTACCCAATCCGTTTCCTTGAAAAGAGGGGTATTTTCGTCGTGGAATTTTCCGTCCGTACGAGGAGGTCTAAGTGCGTATGTTAAGTTTGTATTGCTTCAAGAATATCCAAAGGACAAAAGGTGGGGTCCACAGGCGTAAATTTCTCCGTGGTATCAAATGTTGAGTAATTGCAAGATGCTGCTCATTAGGACCTTTATAGTGTAGTGACGCATGGGAATTTTTAACAATATGGACCGTTATTCAATGATCCAAAACTGTTGATATGATGGGACATTCTGTGAATGAGTTATGAATTAAAATATATTTCATATTGAGAGATTATAACAACTTCAATAAAACGGTCCACAAATAGACAGCTAGGGAGAAATATACAATAGATGTCAACATTCAGAAAGGAAATGGCCCAACAGTCAGGAATATTTTTGGAATCTGCGTCTTCCATAATAGGATTCATCAGATAAACGGACTGGATGAGTGGAAGTATTCAATTCCTTTGAAATGCTTGGCCTGTGGAATATCTTGTGGGAATTTGTTCCATTGCCTTTCTGGGAGTCAAAAGGCAGCCGGGGTTGGAGGCGGGTTAGGTACTGACGGGTTGCGTAGCTTGACTCACTAGTGAAGTGACGTCACCAAGTTCTGTGGGCCACACCATGATGTATGTTTTGTATCTACACTGTCCATCCATTTGGAGAGATGATATTAAGGCATGATCAAAAAAATGAATCAAATCCAAAGTTCGAGAGGACCCCACCACAAAAAACAGCGGGGAGAATGACGCCCACCGTAAAAAAGTTCTAAGGGCCAGGAAAGTTTTCGATCAAGCTAATATTTGTGTTTTCACTTCTTTCATGTCTACTTTAAACATGAACAGGTGGGATCTCAAATAAACATCATGGTGAACCTTCGGAAGGTTTCAACGGTGGCATCACTCTCATCACTGTTTTCTGTGGTGGGTCCACCCCAGTCTTGGATCTGCCTCGTTCTTTGGACCATGCTTTAAAATGATCTCTCCAAATGTATGGACGGTGTTGATACAACACATACATCATGGTGGGGCGACGGAACATCATGGTGGGGCCACACAAGTTGGTGACGTCAATTCAGTAGCCAGTCCCGCTACTCAACCTCTCATATCCAATCTGCGTCGGCCGGCATATTATTGAAAATTTTGGATGACCCATCTTTTTTCAAATACCTTCTTAGCCAGGCTGAGGTTTAAGAATCCTTGGCCCTTGAACGGTCTAAGAATAATCATTGACATGTTTGTCCTTTTGAGGGTAAAAGGCATCTCTTTCCTCATAATTTTGATTGACTAATTGTCTTGTTGGATATTTCGGTCGATAAGATCTCCCATTTGATCGAGTTGGCCTCACACATTTCTCACAAAAGTGTTGGTAATTTGGTATTGTTCTGCCTAGATATGCTTCGCCTTAGTCGACCGCAATCTCAAGCCTCACGTCATTTATGATGTTTTGCTCTTAGGTTGATTCATCTGAACTCCAAGATCGATCTTTTGTCATGGTCGAACCGGCCTTCGAGGATTGATGGTGGCCATATTGATCCCTATATTGGATGAAAATGAATCAATATCGCTTCTTTTTCTTTCTTAAAAAATTTCAGTAACCCTTTATCGATATTATCCTAAATAACATTCCTTGAAACAATACATTTGTTAATAGAATGCGACCAAATTGTATGCCATTTATAATATTTAATTTTCTTCAATTCATCGGCTGTCAGAATCTTTTAATTAACCAAAATTTTGATAAATTTGCCAACTAATATAATATCAAAGATTTCATCAGCATGAGAAATATCAAAGGTATCGAACTTTCTAATTAGAGGATGTCACTGTGTCTACTTTAACTTAAACTGAATATGTAAATGGTTGTTTAGCCACTACTTCAGCGATTGCAATATCATAATTAGGGTCGTAATAATATGTCCCTACCGATGAGTTGTTTTACCTCATTAACTCTTAAAGTAGGGCATCATATCGAGACACCTTCCTGGTCAAATTGTAAAGAGTTGTGGATTCCATTCCGATAAAGTTCTTTTGAAGTTTGAATTCCAGTCCATCTTGAGCCAACTTAACAAATTCTATCCCAATCGTAACTACCTTACATCAACTTTTTGCTCTTTTAAACCGAGCAATATAATTCTCGACTGATTCCCCTGGTAATTGCTAAAAAAAGCAAGATTGGCCATGAAATTTTTTTTGTCTTTATAAAAGAACTGAGCATGAAATTTTTCTTCCATTTCTTGTCCATTTTGTATGGAATTTGGTAATAAATTAGAATACCAAGTAAATGATAGCATAATGAGTGTGACCAAATAATTATAATTTATAATACTCATTATTGGCCAAATCTCTACATTGTATGGTAAATCGACATATGTGTTCTACAGTCGCTTGACCTATATCACCTGTAAATAACGTAAAGTCAAGTTAATAGTTCCTGTGCAATGAATATTGTTGGTCAATCCACTCAGGATATGGCTTATGATAAACTAGAATAGTAGTTCGACCAAGAACTTAACCTGCTATTTCTTGAAGTAGTTAAACAATTTGGTTACACTCCTAGTATTGTTGTGCAATAACTGGATATACTTTAGGGCCATCCTGATATTATATTCTTTATTATACGGTTGATTTTTAGGCAAGTGTTGCCCCTAGGCATTCCTTGATTCCTAGTTTCTTAATTACGTTCTTATTTTCATAGTCAGGACGTCCAAAATCTACCGGTAGCGGTCAATTTTGCATGTTCAGGACAGGAATACATTCGGAATATCTGAAATTTATCGATATCGGTGAATTTCGCACATTTTAAATTGGACCAGGGGTAGGAACAGGTGGTGTATTTTGTTGTAATTGAAGTCTCTATAGAATCGGCTGGACCAGTGGTACAGGTGTCCGATTTCCAACAGAACTTATATCTGCATGTTGCTAAGGTGCAATAGGTGCTCTATGATTGAACAAAGCCACTAACTGATTCATGCTCTTGGTGTGGCCGGCCATCCGCATATTGAAAGCCTCAATCTGAACTCGCAAGTTAAAACCAAGAATCAAGGAATGTTTGAGGAGCAACCCTTGTGTAGAAATCAACCATATAATAAAGAATAGTATCAAGATGGCCTTGAAGTACCTCCAGTTGATACACAACAATACTGGGAGCATAACCAAAATTTTCAACTTATTCAGGAAATAACAAGCCAAGTGTTTGGCTGAACTACTATTCTAATTTATCATAAGTCATATCCTGAATAGATCGATCAGCAATATCCATTGCCGAGATATTATTGACCTGATTTTATGTTATTTACCAATGATCTGCTTAAACTCGCTATAGTTCTGTAATGTGTTGAATCCTCCTTTACATATCAATCATTTCGGCTAATATAATCTCAAGAGGTTTAATTCAAGATGTCGATAGTTTATTTGAGTTTGGAGGAACAGGCACTGGCCTAGGTGGTGGATTTTCTTGCTCAGGCACTTGTTGGGCTTATAACTCATCCTCATTAGTAGGACACTCGTTAGCCACAATGACGTTTGTTGAAGTATTACGACCACCTAGGGGTGTACACGAACCAAGCTAGCTCGGTTGGCTCGCTCGACTAACTTGATTCGGATCGAACCTGAGTTCGAATAGAGTCGAGTTGATTTTTGGAGCTCAAAAATGAGTTCGAGCCGAGTTTGAGCTTACCCCAGATCGACTCGACTCGGATCGAATCCAGCTCGACTCGGTACAAGGTATATATACCCTTTATAAAAAAAACCTATTACCCTTTATTCATTTTCCCTTACCGCACGGCTGCTCGCCCCCTAAACCCTAACCCATCTTCTTTCCTCTCTCTCTCTCTCTGGTCTCTCCCTCTCTCTCTCTCTCTCCACATCCGCCAATGTAAAAAATCAAAAATAAAAAATCAAAGAGAGAGCGAGAGATGAAAGGCATCTCTTTGGCGCCTGGCGATTACATCCGTTTCAAATCCCAAGTTCCCCTCCACAAGATCTTCATACTCTCTCTCTCTCTCTCTCTCTCTCTCTCTCTCTCTCTCATCGTTGATTTTCCTAAGTTTTAGATTTTCGGTTTCTATCCTTAACACATTTGGTGCGTTATTCAATTGTTATCGATTATATATTAGAATTGGATGCTACTCCTTATTCAATCTCGTGGTTCTGTTGTGATTTGTTTTTTTTAGCTTATTTATTTATTTATTTATTCATTTTATGTTGCATACACTGCAATTTTGAAGTTGCAGTCAAGGTGTTTGTGAAAATGCCTCAATCTTGGCATTTTAGCTTTCTTTCTTTTTTTCTTTTTCTTTTTTATGTTGCGAACTCGGCTCAATCTTGGCTCGAACTCGGCCCGAGCTGGCCTGAGCTACTGACCAAACCGAGCCGAGCTGGCCAATCAGGCTCGAAGACCGAGCCGAGCCAAGTTGGAGCTTAGGTCAGCTAGTGACCGAGCTAAGTGGAGATGAGGCCAACTCGACTCGGTTTGACTCGATGTACACCCCTACGACCACCCATTCGACCTAGAATGCTACAAAGGCACTAGAGCATTTCTCTTCGATGTGTGCAAATAGCCAAGACTTTGTTTCCTTCTGCTTAACTGTCGTACATGTGTTCAAGATTCTTACCACTAATGAGATGGGCACATGGTAACCAAATGAGAGGGGCAGCCGTCCATCCATTTTTCAGCTCATTTTAAGGTATCAGCCAAAAAATGAGCTAGATCCAAATCTCATCTGGACCACACCATCAAACGAGTTCCATATGTGGCTGATTTTTGGGATATCCCATAACCTAAAGGGGACCCTTGAAATGAGTTCCATATGTGGCTGATTTGGGGATATCCCATAACCTAAAGAGGACCCAGCAAATGCACAGTGTTGATGTTCAACACACATCCCGGTGGGGCCTACAAAGCTCGACCTCATGGAAGTTCCCATGAGGTCAACCTTATAGTACCATTTCCCATGTCGACTGATCAAGTTGGTGGGCCCCACTGTGATGTCTGTAGAACATCTACCCCATTAGTCAGATGCACCATTCCATGGTGGGCCAAGGGCTTAAAAATCAAGTCAATCCATGAGGGCCACACCACATACAATAGTTGAGAAGGGTTACCCTCCCATTAAAACATTCATAACTATTTATTAGGCCCACTAAGTTGTGGTTCACAAATCCAGCCCATCAATTGTGTGTGTCCCACTTGGATGAGGGATCAAACCAAGTTTCAGCCCCATCTTAAACTCAGGTGTGCCCTATCAAGTGCTTTTATATGTTTTCGGCATGTCTTCACATGGTTTTAGATAGTATGGCCCACCTGAGTTCCATATGTATCTGATTTTTGGGATATCCCATAACCCAAAGGGGACCCATCAAATGCATGGTGTTGATGTTCAACAAACATCACGATGGGTCCCACAAAGTTCGACCTTATAGTACCATTTCCTATATATATATATATATATATAACTTCATCCAGTTCTATGTGACCTAATCAATGTGTTGGATGGAAAATAAACATTGCAGTTGGCCCTAGGAAGTTGGTGTTTAATCAGCACTATTTCTTGCAATGTGGTATATCTTAGATTTAGATCTGCATCAATTTTAGGGTCAGGCCCTAAAATGAGCTGGTAAAATAGATGGGCGGAGTAGGTAAAACACATACATTATGGTGGGGACACAGCACTGACCAGTACTGAGATATCAATGCTGGAGGGGATCATTACTGAGTCCGAGTAACTTTTCAGAACACAGCACGTGCCATGGGAAGATACGTCCTGAGGCAATAAGGTTTTTAAATCAGTTTTGGTTCGTTGCCGATCCTATGCACGTTGCCGTACAGATGGTGAATCTGGACAGTCTATACTGGGGAGCTTTCTATTAAGAACCTTGCTACCGTACATAGCATTCGTACCTAATGCTAACCTCCCCTGGATACCCACCGCTAACCGAGTGCCACGTGGGTGGATCCACCCGTCCATCAGATACCCTACTTTATATTAACCCTAGAACCTAAAATTATAAATGATCCAAAACTCTGGTAACCTACACCGTATTAAATAGTTGGGATAGTACGTACAACGTTAGTTTGTTTAGGGCCCACTATGAAGTTTCTACGCCGTTCGATCATGACTGGGATAAAAGGATGCATGAGAATATTAGAAAAATTTGTTAGAAACACTGAAAAATAAAATAAAATAAAATATTTTTGTTTCACAATCATGTGAAATATACACTGATGCAATCGGAATGGTCCAGTTTGTATAGGCACTAGGGAGTGGACCGTTGGTAAGTGACCATTAATGGTTCAAAACATTTGAAAAATGTTTCTAACCATTGATCATTAATTTCAGCCATTTCTAATCATCGGATCGAAAGATTTGATCGTTGGATCATCATGGTCCGTTCATTTTCGGACAATTGTGGTTTTCAAGGTTGTTAGCCTTTTCAATAATCCTGCCGTTCTCGGTCGCCTATAAAGCCCTGACTCATTTCAGACCCTATCGCCATTACAGGCACACTGCCCGTGCTTGAGCGCATGTGCCTTCCATTGCTATCCAACTCAAGCGTCTCAATCTTTCAAAACTCCAAATAAAAATATTACACACACTTCTGCTTATAAACCTCAAATCTTCTCACACACACCACACTTTTTCTTTTGGAATTTCTAAAACTTTTTGGTGGCAAAACCAAAATTCCAAAATTTCAAATATTTGATTTCTTTCAAAAAACCACAAATTTCAACTGAGTATTCCAAAGCTTAGGTGGGCCACACCACAGGATTTAAAGGTTTTGGCGTAATTTAAAATTGAGGGAATGATCATTTTGCCACGTTAGGGAAAGTTACCCTAGATAGGTGACTAGGAGAGGTACCCAAGTGTTTTGCCCATCCTAAAAATAATAATAAATAAATAATAACCACACCAATTAAATTATAACTATCCATCAAAGGACCTTTCTATTAATGGCCCATAATAGAAACCACACCAATTAAATAATAGATTTCCAGCTTGGTGCATCATCATTTGTGGTTTTCTATAGTGGGCCATCTGTGATAGTCCATCAGATGGCCGATCCAGACTCTCGACTTTACATGGGAATGGCAGGAAATGGAGAAGCATAGTGGGCGATTCCCTCCCATGGGCCCTCAATGTATGTGTCGTTTATCCATGTTGTTTATATGTTTTTTTCCTCCAACCATTTTATTGAATGGTTTGAAACATGAAGCATATACAAATCTCAGGTAGACCACATCACACGAAACATTGGTTATTGAATGCAACCACTTAAAACTTCCTAAGGTTCACCATAATATTTATTTGCCATTCAACTTGTGAATAATGTCGCATAAATTTGAACTAAGTGAAAACACAAATATTACCTTGATCCAAAACTTTTATGGCCTGCAAAAGGTTTTTAATCATCAATCACTATTATTTCCTATCACTGTCTTTTACCTAAAATTTGGACCTGTTTTATTTTTGCTAAAATGAGCTAGAAAAAGGGATCGATAGCGTGAATACGCAACACATATATCAAGGTGGGCCCCGCTGTCAGGGACTTACCCACTAAGCTATTATCCGGACCAGGATGGGTGATTCCACTGTCGACGGATTGCGTTCTACCCCTGCCTCAACGGACTCGGTCCTATCTAAGGCTCTGTGGGGTCCATCGTGATTTATGTGTTTTATCCATGTTATCCATTCATTTTAATGTATCATTTTAAGGCATAAGCCAAGGAAAGTAGGCAAATCCAAATGACACCATAGTTGAAATCTTTTTAAAGCCCACTGTTATATTTACTTGCCACCCTACCTGTTCATGAGGTCATATTGATCCAGATGAAGTAAAAACACAAATATCAGCTTGATCAGAAGCTAAGTTTTCAGCAGTAGGCGTTCATACCCCACTGTTTCCGTTAGTGTTGCCCACTTGAGCTTTGGATATGCTTGCTTTTTGGGCATCTGCATTAAAATGAACAGATGGCATAGATAAAACACATACATCATGTTGGGCCCACATAGAGTCTGTGTCAAGACCGAGTCAGTCGTGGCAGGGGTAGGACGTAAGCAGCATCCTCCACCAGCCATAAAAGATGGACGTGGATTGCGTCCTACCCCCGCCCGGACGGTAATCCGTCCAGGAAGGGATATGTTGGGCCCACCGTGATGTAAGTGTTTTATCCACGCTGTTCATCATTTTTCTCAAATCATTTTAAGTTATAAACCAAAAATTAAGGCAGGTCCACGGCTTCAGTGGACCACGAAGTGGGGATTGAACATCCACCATTAAAAACTTCTTCAAAGCTGGAGAAGTTTACGATCAAGCTGATATTTGTGTTTTCACTTCATCCACGTATAGATGACCTTATTAATAGGTTGGATGATAAAAAAAAAATCACGGTGGCTCTTAGAAAGGTTTCAACGGTGCATGTCATTATCACTGCAGCTTCCTTTGATGTGGTCCACTGGAGCATTGGATCTACTTAATTTTTTTTTTGTATCATACCTTAAAATGATCTTATAAAAGCGATGAACGGCATGGATAAAACACTTACATCACGGTGGTCCCCACAAATCCCTGTCGGATGGATTATCGTCCGGGTGTGGGTAGGACGCAATCCGCGTCCTAAAAGACAAAGATATCCATTTCTTGCCTGCCAACACATCATGAATAGAATTTCCCATCTACGCAAGAGGTGGGCCACACGTTGTTTCTCACTGGTTATGAAAATCTATTGGGTGTCTACAATACAAATCTGTTGGGGGAAAAATTAACAAGTCAATAAGTCGACTTATAGAATGGACCAACTCTACTGAACCAGCACGGACCTAATGTAAGTCAAGCCTGATAAGGCATCTACCTCCAAAAACTGGTCAATCTTCAAGGAGGTCGAGACAACTGTAAGGACACGCAAAGAACACAATAATGAGCCCGATCGGATAATTCGTGTTCCAACCTAATGGGTCAATTGCAGATCGGCCACAGTTCGGCCATTGGTCGGATATAGGTCGATCATAGATCTATCCCAGATCAGTCACTATCCGATGATAGATCGATCATAGATCGTCCATTGGACAGATATAGATGGGACAACGTCTAGTTACAAGTCAAACGACGTCCCAGGACAAGGTTAAGGACCATCAGCGCCCAGCTAAGGGTAAACACGAATCATCTGACCTAATTATTGGTCGAACATGGTGAATACTGATCTGTCGAGAAGGACGGGATTGCTCATTCCCGAGCCATCATCCGCCTATGGGAGCCGGCTTAAATTCGAGCTACAGATTCAAGGAATCTCTTATAATCTCTTAATCTTTAGGGGATAAGATCAATCCTGATAACGTAGGAGTCCGGTAATCTCGTAAAGATCTCGGATCTGGATGAATCTCTAAGATATCGGGGCAAGTGATCATACGGTCAGACTCTCTACCTTATATATAGAGGTATCCCCAACCTTCAAAGGTACACAACTTCTAACCCTAGCATTCGACTAGTGTCGCTTTTCTGGAGATCCTACCATACAAAAAGACCCCGTTCCTAACTTAGGCATCGAAGAGTCCCCTGCATCAGCCAGGGTCTCCTTTGTTTCTCTTTTACATCTATACAGATACAAGAGGGTCAACTGCGGAAGGTTTGCTGGAAAACTGCATTAACAATTTGGCGCTGTCTGTCGGAAACGACGTTTTAAGCCATTCTCAATTCTACCAGCAACATTAGTGATGGCCAGGGGAAAGAAGAAAGCTCAATCCCCTCCAATAGCGATTCCAATCGCAACCTTGCCTACAACTAGTTGCATCCCAGAACCACTAGTGCAACCAAGGCAGCCCAAGCCGCAAGAGAGCCATCAGGGTTCCTCCTCAGGCTCGAGCAGACGCGGCTAGCGGAATCGTACCAGGAATAGCCGCTTGAACAATCTCGAAAGAGAATTCAGAGATATGAGGTCACACATGGGCTACATAAAACGAATGTTGAAGCAGATACATCCTCAACATGCACCGAGAGTCATGAGGAGGACGAGCCACCTAGCCATGGTCCTTCCCGCATGCATACCATGCCCCAGTGGAGCCAGCAGCGCGGTTCGGTCAGGCTTATCCCATCTCACCTCTCAGGAACTGTCCCTTTTACTGCCTCCGACCTACGACACGAGTTAGATCAGAACAGGAATGACAAAGCCCCAGTCGAAGCCATTGCTTGAGCGAGGAGTCGTGGAAAGCCGAACTGAAAATTCTACATGATCAGATCGGAAACATGCAGCAAATATACCAAGCCAACACAACGATGACCGTGATGGAAGAGACCAAGTCCCCGTTCAGTGCTGAGATTCTACGCGCATAGCTTCCGGAAAGATTTCAATTGCCTTAGATTAAACCATTTGCAGGGGATACTGACCCATCGGAACATATAGAATCTCTTCAGGTTTACATGGAACTACATGTACGGGTGAAGGTCAGAAGATTTCGAGTCAGAGACTTAGTGCTTCGGAGGACGTTCCAAAATACTAAGAAGATAGGGTTAAGAACCTTAGGTCCAAACTGGGAAGGACCCTATGTGGTAACGAGTACAAACCGACCTGGTTCATATCAACTGGAGGACTTAGCTAGACAACTGCTCCCACACCCTAGAACGCTGAACATTTAAAGATCTATTACCCGTAAATTGGTCAATATGACATTAATTATGTATTGTTCAATTCTGAGTTACACTAATAAAACGTCAGCACGTTCTCCAATTAATTCTCAACCAAAGTCTAACCAATGAGCGATCTTAACCCGACCAATGGTCGGCCCAAATCTGCTCAACGACTGAACTATGTCTGAACTCACTGGTTTAGACAAGTTTCAGCAATTCTCTGTACAAAGTCCGAACGATGCCTGAGTTACAACTTAGGCTCAGTCTGACACGTTCATATGAAGTAAAAAACAATCTACTTAGCTCAGGAATTTGGAATTTAAGACGAAAGCATTTTCATTAATAAGGGCCCGAAGGGCATAATTACATCTGTAATATCCTAGAAAAATACATGTACACCGATCTACAAATGACTAAGTATTGAAGCTTAAAAAGGCATAAGTGGGCAGCACTTGAAGTGCTTAAAGTTAAAAAAGGAAAATGAAAGGCAGGACGAAGGAAATAATGCTTTGCAAAAGCCGAGCATCAGGCTTGAGAAGGTTGCTCGGGAGTCACCTCAGGAGCCGCCTCGAGAGTCTCTTCGTCGCTTGACCCTTCAGAACTTGATTCTGCCTCCTCAAAAGTAGAGAGATCAAGCTCTGGGAAGGTCAGCTTCATCACCCTCGCGCACTCAGTATAACCTTGGCGGAAGAGGTTATCCCTCTTGTCCAAGAACGTCTGAGACGTCTCGAACTCCCGGACGACCTCTTTCCGAGCCATAGCGATCGCAACCTTGGTCTCCTTCCTTAGCTTGTCCAACTTCACCTCGGTCTCGACAAGCCAAGCAAAGCACTCGTCATGCATGCCCTTGGATTCCTCCAGGCATGTGACTACCTCGGCCTTCTCAGCAAGAGATGCCTCAAGAGCAGTCTTCATAGCCTACAACTCGGCTCCAAAGTGAGCCACCTGTTGCTTAGCCACCTCAGCCTGAGTCTGCATCCAAGCAAACTCAGCGCGCTGCCTCAACACGCACGGGGCGAACTACAAAAAAAAAGTAAGGGTGAGCAACTGAAAAATGAAATTCAAATAAGTCTCGGACAAGGTACTTACTCCAAGGAGGGTCGTCGACATGTGCCCGAGGAGCGTATCCATGGGAAAGCCAAACAAATTAGAGAATTCCTCATCGGCAGCATAACAGTCTACCCACGGAAGGATCTCCTCCACGGTCTGATGAAGGGTCCCTCGCTTCTCTTCCTCCTCTCCCTTCCCCAAAGGTCGGACCTCAGTCGGAAACCCCTTGGATCTTGACAGGAGCAACTCCTTATGGAACTTCTGTTCCTGCCCCTCCAGAAGGGATCTCCCCCTTTGTACCCTCTCCCTCGACCTCGTAGACGACCGGGCAAGAGGGACTTACCTTCCCCTTGGACTTGGAAAAAGTCTTCTGCCTCTTCCTTTTCGGTGCTGCCAACTCATCCCGAGCGGGTGCGCAAACCTTTGAAGTTGGATGGATGAACGACCGAACTTTGGGCATCTTTACATTAACGTACAAGGATGAGATATCAGGAAGGTTATCGAAAAATTCCAAGTCGTAAAGCTCGGCTAAAGACCTTACCAAAGTTCTTGCCAGTAAGAGCGTAGTCCAAGCCTGTTTTGAGGAGTAGCTCGGGCTGAAGTACCTTCCAAGACCTCTCCCCTTCCTTGAGCGCCCACAAATCACGGATCCGAGCTAATGATCCACTGCTAAGCGTAGAAGGATGCTTGGGTGTGGCTACATCAGAAAACACAGGTAACAAAGGTCAGACGTTAGTGAAAACCAATCAATTAAGGGACAACTACTACAGTAGAAATGCTAACCTGTGTCGGAGAAAGCTCGGGGGACCATGAAGGTCGACTCTGGCTCAGCTGTCTCCCAGCACCCAGAGGCCTATAACCATTTGTCTCTCCAATTTTATTGGATGACAGAGGGTCGGTTATAAGGGCCTCACTAGTGTTCCACTAGGCGAAGAAGTAGAACCAGTCAGGCTGAAGTTTATTCAGCTTTAACTGGTACAAGTGAAGGAACTTGTCCACAGTAAGCTCGGACTAGTCTAGTTTAGCCCATAGGACTGCACAGCCTAATAAAGCCCTCCATCCGTTAGGGATCATCTGTCCCGGAGCTAAGCTAAGGCGAGCTAGAAGACGCCTGACTATTCCCCGCAGAGGAAGCCGCGGGCCACACTGAAGCGCGACCCAGAATATCGCGACGGCCCCCTTTAGAGGTCTGTCCAGAAGCTCGTCTAGCGAAGGAAGCTGGAGAACCACAAACTCGGGGACATGATATCTGAGCCTGATTCAGACAAACTCTTCCTTAGACAAAGTCGAGGGCACCGACCCCCTCAGCTCTCTTCATCATCAGGTTCTTCCGGATCAACCTATCCGAAGGGGTCACGCCCAACGACCACTGGGCCCTTAGCCAGGGATGTGCTTGATGCCATAGGCGTGGGTGATGTCCTCTGTAATGGGGACAAATTCAACTCCATGTCCATGGGCATTGGCCTCTAGGCAGAAGACCACTCCAACACCCGCGACGCCAACGATCGGAAGTCAGATTTCGCCATCATCACCAGCGACGATGGTGGGTTCGACATTACCCTAAGGCGAGAACTCGCCCCACTATCACTGCCAAAGGCCCCCTCCCACGAGCTCAATGAGCTGGACATAATGTTAGTGAGTAAAGCTACTCGAAAATGGAAAAATGACAGGAGGGAGAGATGGAAGCTCACCGGAGAGGAAATGAACGGGTCGCTGGCCTGATCACAGAAGAAATGGATGCCAGAAATCACCCGAGGAACAACAAAGGAATGAAAGGGGGGAAGAAGATGAAATGCAAACGGAAAGACCCTGAGGGTTAGGGCTTCCCTTATACAAAGATGCCACTTGGCATTCATTAAGGGCACCCATCAATGCAATTCTATACGCCGCCCCCTCGACTATCCCAACTTGACACGTGGCGCGACCCCATGCACTGCTCAACCCTAATATCGAGTACAACGTCACGCGTCACGGTCTTATTGGTCCGCCATCAAAAAGACGGCTTGACGCCCCACGTGACCTCGAGCCACGAAACGGCATGTCACGATTACGGACAGATAATGCTTCTACTACCGTGCTGGCTGCCATACTTGGCATTAATGATAAGGCGACCCGACCTACTCCGCACATAACCTGACCTAACTACGGCTCAGCTTACTTTCCGAACCTCTGAAGATCGGCTCGAAAAGTAAGGGGGGCTCATTGTTGGGGGAAAAATCGACAAGTCAATAAGTCGACTTATGGAATGGGCCAACTCTATTGAACCAGCACGGACCTAATGGAAGTCGAGCCTGATAAGGCATTTACGTCCAAAAACAGGTCAATCTTCAACGAGGTCAAGACAACTGTAAGGACACTCAAAGAACATGATAACAAGCCCGATCGGATAAATCATGTTCCAACCTAATGGGTCAGTTGCAAATCGGCCACAGTTCGACCATTGGTCGGATATAGGTCGATCTTAGATCTTTCCCAAATCAGTCACTATCTGACGATAGATTGGTCATAAATTGTCCATTGGACAGATAAAGATCGGACAATGTCCCATTACAGGTTAAGCGATGTCCCAGGACAAGGTTAAGGACCATCAACGCCCAGCTAAGGGTAACCACAGATCATCAGACCCAACTATTAGTTGAAGATGATGAATGTTAATCTGTCGAGAAAGACGAGGTCATTCATTCCTGAGCCATCATCCGCCTATGGGAGCCGGCCTAAATTCAAACTACAGAGTCAAGGAATCTCATATAATCACGAAGATCTCTCCCCAAATCTTCGAGGGATAAGATCAAATCCCGATAATGTAAGAGTCCGACAATCTCGTAAAGATCCCAGATCCAAATGGATCTCCAAGATATCGGGGCAAGTCCTCATACGGTCAAACTCTTTACCCTATATATAGAGGTATCCCCGGCCTTCAAAGGTACGCAACTTGTAAGACCCGTATCATAGTCCGCACAATTCCGTGAACTTCTACGGTCCTTCTGGTTGAATTTCAGTAACCCTCGACCTGTATTCGACGTTTGCCGCGATCCTAAGTCGGGTCCCACATACCAACGTCGGCTCAATTCGAAACTTGTACCTTAGCGACCATGCCGTCGCCGCAGTTCTAACGACGTGACTTGCGCACCGAACCAATACCCAGGTCAGAAGATGTAAGCCTGCGTTTATTTCAAAGAAAAGCCGCGCGTTGCGAATATCGAGAGAATCTCTACGTATATCCCATCAATCAATGTCAAGTACAAGCCATACCCCAAGTACAACAACCCATCCCTACCTTTTCAAAAGTCAACTCTCTCTCCCCTCATCATTCCTCTTTTTTTTCATTTTCAACCATAACCATACCTCCCATCACCCTTTCCTTACAACCACCACATCACCTCATCCCTTAAGCCACTACTTCTCTCTCTCTCTCTCTCTCTCTCTCTCTCTCACATTTCATCTCTTCACTTCCCAAGCAACACACCATCCCACGTCCAAGCTCTCCCCCTCTCAAACAACAAGTGTGGCCCACTTTTTCTACCCTCTTATCTCACATCTCAACCTTCCAATCATCATCTACCACCATCAAAACCCCATCAACCTTCATCAAAAGGCAAGCTAAGGAGCATAGGAACCTAAGAGAGCAAGGAGGAGGCCTAGTGGTGAGTGATCCACAGTTAAATTCCTTTTTTAGGGACCACTTGTTGGTGGGACCCATTTTAGGGACCACTTTTTTAGGGACCACTTGTTGTATCATGTGGGGCCACAATGTGATCATCACTACATATGATGAGCCCCACACACTCTGCTAAGCATGCATCTCATATAGGTTGTTTGCGCATTCTGATATCTTCGTATTAGTGGACTATGGGACATATCAAAACCCCTTACATTACTTTCATGAATCTCTTGAATTATTATTAATCTTAAAGGATAACCATCACTATGAGTAGGGCGTTGACCCTCTCCAACCATACAGATGATGCAAGTGACGCATAGGTAGAGGATCCAGAAGACTAGTCCCTAATAGAAGATGTTACAGACTAGAATAGGCAAATTAGTTCAAGATTCCCTTTCTTTATACTTTCGCAACGTAATTTGAACATTGTAGCAAGCTCCCGCCAATATGTGAGCATTTGACAATTATTTAAGTATGGAATGAGAAATACAATTATTTTATTCTTATGAATGATTACCACTGCCAATGTATTTGAATGCGATTCCTAATAAGAAGGATCTCATGGCTAGCCTTCGAGACTCCTACGTCATACATTAATAACACACTAATTTCCTCGAGTGTGAGTATAATCTCTAACCGAGAAAATTAGGGCTGTTACAGGATGAGTCCAATCCATCTAGGATTGTCCAAATTGGGTCGTCTATAACATTACTGCTGCATGATAAGATGATAGCCCTCCTTCGACGCTATACCGACATTTTCACGTGGTCCCATGAAGATATGCCGAGAATTGATCCCGACATCATCACGCATCGACTGAACATCGATCCATCCTCCTGACCGATTCAACAGAAGCGACGGGCCCTCAGCCTTGAGAGGTATGTCGTAATTGAAGAAGAGGTCAGTAAGCTCCTTAAGGCCAGTTTCATCAAAGATATCTACTACCCGGACTGGGTGGCCAACATCGTACTAGTCAAAAAAGATGATGAGAAGTGGCAGGTCTGTGTAGATTACACAGATCTGAACAAAGCATGACCTAAGGATAGCTTCCCTCTTCCCAAAATCGATCAGTTGGTCGATAGTACAGCAGGTCATGAATTGCTTAGTTTCATGGATGTATATTCAAGATACAATTAGATTGCAATGAATTCTAATGATAAATCTAAGACCCTTCCGTTTGAAAAATGCAAGACTGACCTATCAGCGATTGGTCAACAAGATGTTCACCTGCCAAATAGGTCGGACTATGGAATTCTATATCGACGACATGCTCGTTAAGAGCATCACGGATACAGACCATGTAACCGACTTAGAGAAAATGTTCCTCATCCTTCAAAAATACCGAATAAAATTAAATCTGATCAAGTGTGCCTTTGGCGTCAGCTCAGGGAAATGCCTTAGTTTTTTGGCCAGCCAGTAAGGGATTGAGAAAAATTCAGAGAAAATTAAAGCCCTACTCGACATGGAGTCACAAAAAACAATCAAGGACATGCAAAGGCTCACTGGAAGAATAGCGGCCCTCAACCGCTTCGTGTCCCAAACTACAAATAAGTGTCTCCCCTTCTTCAAACAAGTGAAGGGGAGACAGATAATAGACTGGACCGAAGAATGCAAGGCAGCCTTCCAGTAGCTCAAGCAATACCTAGGATCGCCACTCTTGCTCTCTAAACTCAAGCTAGGAGAGACTCTGTTGCTATACTTGGTTGTATCCGATGCAGCAGTTAGCTCGGTGCTGATTAGAGAGCATGAGGGGAAACAGTTCCCAGTTTATTACATCAACCAAGCTCTAGTCCATACAGAGATGAGATACCCCACATTGGAAAAGCTAGCTCTGGCATTGATAATCTCTTCTCGATGCCTGCGGCCGTATTTTCAAGCTCACGCTATCGTCGTTTTAACCAACCAACCACTACGTTAAGTCCTCCAAAAACCTGAAGCCTTGAGTCAGCCGACTAAGTAACGATTGAACTAAGTGAGTTCGACATAAAATACCAGTCGCAGGCCGCGATCAAGGGTCAGGCAGTGGCTGACTTCATTGTTGAATTAACCTGTTCTCCCGAGTTAGATTCGATCATTGACCAATCTACAACTAACCTACCTAGATCGGAAGTCGCCGCAGGCATTATTGAATCATCCGACTCCAATGCAATTTCCAACCCACCCAAGTGGACTCTCTACATTGATGGCTCATCCAACTCTAAGGCAAGCGGGGCCAGGATAGTCCTGGAAACTTCTGACCATACGTGCATACAGTATGCCTTGAGATTTGGATTTTAAGCCTCCAACAATACCGCGGAGTACGAGGCCTTGCTCGTTGGACTCAAATTAGCGGCAAGCATGGGGGCTCAACACCTCGAAGTATTTAGCAACTCTCAATTGGTCGTCAACCAAATATTCGACGCTTATCAAGCTAAGAAAGAACGCATGAAATCCTACCTCCAAAGAGTCAAAGAATTGATCGCCAACTTTCAAAAATGTAGTGTTGCCCTGATCCCGTAAGCCGAGAATTCAAAAGCTGATATGTTGGCTAAGCTCGCTACAGTGGATGAAGATCAAATCCCGAGATGCATCCCGATCGAATTCCTACCCAGGTCGAGCATTGATGAGGCCAAGCTCACGACCATGCTTCCTATCAGCTTGGACACGACGTAGATGGATCCGATCATCAAATACCTTGAAAGCGACGAGCTACCCGAGGATCGAATGAAAGCACAGCGAATGAAGGTCAAAGCCGCCCGATATATCATACTCAATGGAATACTTTACAAGAAAGAATTCTACCTTCCTTACCTGAGGTGCATTCGACCCGAGGAAGCAAAATACATCCTAAAGGAGACCCACAAAGGAATCTGCAGGAACCACTCCGAGGGACGAGTATTAGCACACAAGGTCATTCGACAGGGTCACTACTGTCCAACCATCCAGCATGATACACGGAAGCTCGTCCAAAGGTGCGATAAATGTCAAAGATTCACTAGTGTACCTCAACAACCCCCAGAAGATCTCACCCCAATGGTCGGGCCATAGCCGTTTGCTCAATGGGGAATCGATATTATCGGTCCACTCCCCATGGGTAAAGGTCAAACCAAGTTTGCCGTCGTGGCTGTCAATTATTTCACCAAATGGACAAAAGCAGAACCATTAGCAAAGATAACCGAGCAAAAGATCACAGACTTTGTTTGGAAGAATATCATATACAGGTTTGAGATTCCTCAAACTATCGTCTCTGACAACGGGAGACAGTTCGATAACAAGAAGTACCAGGAGATGTACAAGAACCTCAGAATTCTCAATGTCTACTCTTCACCACGACATCCACAAGCAAATGGCCAGGTCGAAGCAATTAATAAGATCATTAAGCATCATCTCCTTACCAAGCTCGAGGACGCTAAAGGAGAGTGGGCCGAAGAACTCCCGAAAGTCCATTGAGCATATCGAACTACTGCCCAAACAGCTACCAGAGAGACGCCTTTCACCTTAGCATATGGAGCAGAGGCAGTCACTCCTATAGTGATCAGGCTGCATACAGCCTGAACAAATTCATTCGATAAACAAGCCAATACCGAGCTTATGGCCCTCAATCTCTACCTCCTTGAAGAGCAAAGGGAACTAGCTTGGACTCAGACAGTCGTTTGACAGTAGAAGGTTTCGCATTTCTATAATGCACGGGTGAAGGTCAGAAGATTTCAAGTCAGAGACTTAGTGCTTCGGAGGACGTTCCAAAATACTAAGGAGATAGGGTCAGGAACCTTAGGTCCGAACTGGGAAGGACCCTATGTGGTATCGAGTACAAACTGACCTGGTGCATATCGACTGGAGGACTTAGCTGGACAACTGCTCCCACACCCCTAGAACGCCGAACATTTAAAGATCTATTACCCATAAATTGGGTCAGTATGACATTAATTATGTATCGTTCAATTCTGAGTTACACTAATAAAGCGTCAACATGTTCTCCAATTAATTCTCGACCAAGGTCTAACCAATAAGCAATCTTAACCCGACCAATGGTAGGCCCAGATCTGCTTAACGACTGAACTACATCTGAACTCACTGGTTTAGACAAGTTTCAGCAATTCTCTGTGCAAAGTCCGACCAATGCCTGAGTTACAACTTAGGCTCAGTCTGACACGTTCATATGAAGTAAAAAACGATCTACTTAGCTCAGGAATTTAGAATTCGAGACGAAAGCATTTTCATTAATAAGAGCCCGAAGGGCATAATTACATTAGTAATCTCTTAGCAAAATACATGTACACTGATTTACAAAGGGCTAAGTATTGAAGCTTAAAAAGGCATGAGCGGGCAGCGCTTGAAGTGCTTGAAGTTAAAAAAGAGAAATGGAAGGCAGGACGAAGGAAATACTGCTTTGCAAAATCTGAGCATCAGGCTTCAGAAGGTTGCTCGAGAATCACCTCAGGAGCCGCCTCAAGAGCCGCTTCATCGCTTGACCTGTCAGAACTTAATTCTGCCTCCTCAAAAGCAGAGAGATCAAGCTCTGGGAAGGTCAACTTCATCGCCCTCGCACACTTAGCATAACCTTGGTGGAAGAGGTTATCCCTCTCATCCAGGAATGTCTAAGACGTCTCGAACTCCCGGACGGCCTTTTTCCGAGCCATGGCGATCACAGCCTTGGTCTCCTTCCTTAGCTTCTTCAACTTCGCCTCGGTCTCGACAAGCCAAGCAAAGCACTCGTCATGCACGCCCTTGGCTTCCTCTAGGCATGTGACTACCTTGGCCTTCTCAGCAAGAGATGCCTCAAGAGCAGTCTTCATAGCCTACAACTCAGCTCCAAAGTGAGCCACCTCCGCCCGAGTCTGCATCCGAGCAAACTGGGCACGCACCCTCAACACACACAGGGCGAACTACAAAAAAAAAAAAAAAAAAAAAAAAAAAGAGCAAGGGCGAGCAACCAAAAAATGGAGTTCAAATTAGTCTCGGACGAGGTACTTACTCCAAGGAGGGTCGTCGACATGTGCCCGAGGAGCATATCCATGGGAGAGCAAAATAAATTAGAGAATTTCTCCTCGGCAGCATAACGGTCTACCCACGGAAGGATCTCCTCCACAGTTTGACGAAGGGTCCCTTGCCTCTCTTCCTTCTCCCCCTTCCCCGAAGGTCGGACCTCGGTCGGAAGCTTGGAAGCCCCTTGGATCTCGACAGGAGCAACTCCTTCTAGAACTTCTGTTCCCCCCCTCCAGAAGGGATCTCCCCCTCTATGCCCTCTCCCTCAACCTCGTAGACGACCGGGCAAGAGGGACTTACCTTCCCCTTGGACTTGGAAAAAGTCTTCTGCCTCTTCCTCTTCGGCGCTGCCAACTTGTCCCGAGGGAGCGTGCAAACCTTTGAGGGTGGATGAATGAATGGCCGAACTTCAGGCATCTCTACATTAACGTACAAGGATGAGATATCAGGAAGGTTATTGAAAATTCCCAAGTCATAAAACTCGGCTAAAGACCTTACCAAAGTTCTTACCGGTAAGAGCGTAGTCCAAGCCCGTTTTAAGGAGTAGCTCGGGCTGAAAGAGTACGCTCCAAGACCTCTCCCCTTCCTTAAGCGCCCACAAATCACGGATCCGAGCTAATGATCCACTGCTAAGCATAAGAGGATGCTTAGGTGTGGCTACATCGAAAAACACAGGCAACAAAGGTCAGACGTCAGTGAAAACCAATCAATTAAGGGACAACTACTGCAGCAGAAATGTTAACCTAGGTCAGAGAAAGCTCAGGGGACCATGAAGGTCGACTCTGGCTCAGCTGTCTCCCAGCATCCAGAGGCCTAGAACCATTCGTCTCTCCAATTTTTGTTGGATGACGGAGGGTCGGTTATAAGGGCCCCGCCAGTGTTCCGCCAGGTGGAGAAGTAGAACCAGTTAGGCTAAAGTTTATTCAGCTTTAACTGGTACAAGTGAAGGAACTTGTCCATAGTTAGCTCGGGCTAGTCTAGTTTAGCCCATAGGACCGCATAGCCGAATAAATCCCTCCATCCGTTCGGGATCATCTGTCCTGGAGCTAAGCCAAGGCGAGCTAGAAGATGCCTGACTATTTCCCGCAGAGGAAGCCGCGAGCGCACTGAAGAGTGACCTGAAATATCGCGACAGCCCCTTTGGAGGTCGGTCCAGAAGCTCGTCCAGCGAAGGAAGTCGAAGGACCACAAACTCGGGGACATGATATCCGAGCCTGATTCGGACAAACTCTTCCTTAGACAAAGTCAAGGGCACCGACCCCCTCGGCCGTCTTCATCATCAGGTTCTTCCGGATCAACCTGTCCGGAGGGGTCGCCCCCAACGGCCACTGGGCCCTTAGCTAGGGATGTGCTTGATGCCTTAGGCGTGGGTGATGTCCTCTGCAATTGGGACAAATTCAAATCCATGTCCACGGGCACTGGCCTCTAGGCAGGAGCCCACTCCAACACCCGTGACGCCAACGACTGGAAGTCTGATTCCGTCATCATCACTAGCGACGATGGTGGGTTCGACATTACCCTAAGGCGAGAACTCGCCCCACTGTCACTGCCAAAGGCCCCCTCCCGCGAGCTCAATGAGCTGGACATAATGTTCATGAGTAAAGCTACTCAAAAATGGAAAAATGACAAGAGGGAGAGATGAAAGCTCACCGAAGAGGAAATGAGCGGGTCACTAGCCTGATCACAGAAGAAATGGATGCCAGAAATCGCCCAAGGAACAGCAAAGGAATGAAAGGGGGGAAGAAGATGAAATGCAAACAGAAAAACCCAGAGGGTTAGGGCTTCCCTTATATATAGATGCCACTTGGCATTCATTGAGGGCACCCATCAATGCAATTCTGTACGCCGTCCCCTCGACTACCCCAACTTGACACGTGGCGCGACCCCATGCGCTGCTCAACCCTAATATCGAGTAAAACGTCACACGTCATGGTCTCATTGGTCCGCCATTGAAAAGAAGGCTTGACGCCCCACGTGACCTCGAGCCACGAAACGACATGTCACGATTATGGACAGACAACGCTTCGACTACCGTGCTGGCCACATTACTTGGCATTAATGATAAGGTGACCCGACCTACTCCGCACATAACCTGACCTAACTACGGCTAGGCTTACTTTCCGAACCTCTGAAGATCGGCTTGAAAAGTAAGGGGAGCTCACTGTTGGGGGAAAAATCGACAAGTCAATAAGTCAACTTATGGAATGGACCAACTCTATTGAACCAGCACGGACCTAATGGAAGTCGAGCCTAATAAGGCATCTACGTCCAAAAACAGGTCAATCTTCAAGGAGGTCAAGACAACTGTAAGGACACTCAAAGAACACGATAATGAGTCCGATCGGATAAATCATGTTCCAACCTAATGGGTCAGTTGCAGATCGGTCACAGTTCAACCATTGGTCGGATATAGGTCACTCTTAGATCTATCCTAGATCAGTCACTATTTGACGATAGATCAATCATAAATTGTCCATTGGACAGATATAGATCGAACAACGTCTGATTACAGGCTAAGCGACGTCCCATGACAAGGTTAAGGACCATCAACGCCCAGCTAAGGGTAAACACAGATCATCCGACTCAACTATTAGTTGAAGATGGTGAATGCTGATCTGTCAAGAAAGACAAGCTCGCTCATTCCCAAGCCATCATCCGCCTATGGGAGCCGGCCTAAATCCGAGCTACAGATTCAAGGAATCTCGTATAATCCTAAAGATCTCTCTCCAAATCTTCAAGGGATAAGATCAAATCCCGATAACGTAGGAGTTCGGCAATCTTGTAAAGATCCCAGATCCGAATGGATCGCCAAGATATCGAGGCAAGTTCTCATACGGTCAGACTCTCTACCCTATATATAGAGGTATCCCCAGCCTTCAAAGATACGCAACTTCAAACCCTAGCATTCAGGTGGTGTCTCTTTTCTGAAGATCATCTCATACGAAAAGACCCCGTTCTTGACCTAGGCATTGGAGAGTCCCCTCCATCAGCCAAGGTCAACCGCGGAGGGTCTTCCAGAAAACTACATCAACAAAATCTATGGACAGCCAATGGAATAGTATTGATATGGCCCACCCAACCAATAGATTTGGTCATGATTGTGCGGCCCACCTTTTTCATTGATCGGATTGAACCATGACACGTTACACGGACACCAGAGGCTGTATCCGCCCCGGTAGATGTAACAGAAATGTTCAGCTATAGCACCTCTTTGCATAAGTATGCATTTTGCCACTGCACAGATGGCCCATATGTACCTTAATCAAAACCATCCAAATCACCTACCCCACTGTAGATCCTGCCTGGGCATAAAATTGAATTGATTGAATGATGCAAATCTATTATATCCACGCAGTCCATTCATTTTGCTCATCATTTTAAGGCATGAACCCAAAAATGAGAGAGATCCAAACCTCAGGTAAACCATACCACCGAAAGCCGTGGGAACACCAAGACCTTCGTAGGTGTTACCCTAACCATGTGGGTCTACCTTAATGTACTTGTTGTGTATCCATCCTGTACATCTGTTTATATATCTCATTTTAAGGAGTAATCCTAAATTTTAATAAGATCTAAATCTCAAGTAGACCACATCACTAAAGACAGCGCTGAATGACCATTAAAAACTTTTTGGAGGCTGTCTACAAAAGTTTTGGATCAAGCTTATCTATTTATTTACCTTGATCCATATTTTCTTGACATTATCAACAGGTTTAATGGCACACAAACATTACGAAAATCCTTATGATGGGCCCTTTGGAATTTTTAATGGTGAAACATTTAATTGCCATTATTTTATAGTATGGTCCAGCTGAGATTTGTATCTACTTAATTTTTGGGATCACGTTCCAAAGTAGGCTGAAGAAACGGTTGGATCCTTACTCTTCCTCCGGTGGGAGACTCTCAGGTGTTTCAACACCCGGTCAAGGTTCGAGCATCCATGAGTGGTGAAATTCTACCAGCGTGAGTGTGGGGGTGTGTGTGCGTGTGGTAAAATAAAAAAAATTAAAAAAAATTTTAAAAAAAAAAAAAAAGGTCTGACGAAACGGTTGGACGGCGTGGATATACAAAAAGCTATCAGGGTGAGCCCTACGGAAAGGGTAACACCGTGGTGGGTGTTACCCGGGTACCCCCTAGTCCGCTCCCAAAATGGCCAAGCAAAGCGAAGCGTGTTGAAAGTTCATTCGACTAATCAAATCTCGCCACCTCAGGGCCTTACCAAAGTGGGTGTTACTCCGGCCCCACCCAACCCAACCCCACAAGGCAGGGGCGCGGATTAGATACTGAAAAGGTGAGTAGCCAAATCGCCTCTGAAGTGACGTCACCAAGCTCTGTGGACCTCACCTCGATGCGTGTGTTGTATCCATACCGTCTAACCATTTGTAGAGATCGTTTTATGGCACGAGAAAAAGAATGAGATAGATCTAAATTTCAAGTGGACCCACCACAGAAAACCGTGGGATCAGTCACACCCACCGTTGAAACATTTATAAGGCCCACCATGATGTATTTTTTAGATCCAACCTATTCATAAGTTAACATAGAGATAGATGAAGTGAAAACAAAAATATAAGCTTTATCGGAAACTTCTGTGGCCCCTAAGAAGTTTTGAACGGTGGATGTCACTGTCCCCACTGTTTTCTATGATGGGGTCCACTTGAACTTTAAATCTATCTTATTATTTTTCTCATGCCATAAAACGATCTCTCCAAATGGATGAACGGTATAGATACAACACATGCATCATGGTGTGGTCCACAGAGCTAGGTGACGTCATTCAGTAGCGATTTGGCTACTTACCTTGTCAGTATCTAATCCGCGCCCACAAGGCACTGACATTTCCCTTCATCAAGACATGTGTCAACTTATCAACAGATTGGCTGGTAAATAAAAATTGGAGTGGGCCTTAGGAATTTTTTAATGGTGAGAGTTCAACCACCACTGTTTCCTATGGAATAGACCACTATATAAATCTTCTTCAATTTTGGGCTCATGCACTAAAATGAGCTGTAAAAAAGGATGGACGGCGTCGATTTATGACAAATGTATCAATGTGGGTCCCTCTGTTATGGCCTACCGAACGCCCTTTTATACCGACTGATCGAATCCTCTCCCGCAGGAGCGATTTGATTCGCTAGCAGTTTCACTACCCTACTCATTCGGACACTTGTTGGATGCCATACACATGTCATATATGTTGATCAAGTAGTGGGCCCCATTGATTCTAATCCAAATCATGTCCTTAGTTGATGATTTTAACTGTCCAATTGGTGATCATCAGTTCATCACATATATGGCTTAAATAAAAGAAAGAAAAAGCCAGCAATTCATTTGCCCATTAATTACAGGTCATGAATATCATCCGATTGATCTGACTTTTATGCCATGTCTCACACAAATTGGCTCCTAAGATCTGGACGGTTTAATCTGAGGTACATACATTCCACGTGTGCAGTGGGAGTGTGCGCGTGTATGGATGGCTGCACTCTGCCAGAGTATTCATTTCTTTCCACCCTTTTACGATTACAAAAGCCCTGCTCCAAAATGTCTTACCTCAGATTTTAAAGGAGTAGCTGCATCCTACAAACGAAGGGAGCGATTACATGCTAGGGGAGGCAATCTAGATTTTGCACCACATGTGGCACGTGTATATACCCGTTTGGTATCGTATTCGTGACTGTTACTAGAAAATTCAATTGGAAAGAAAAAATATTGCAAGGTAAAGATTTCAAAAAATGATTATAGTATTTTTTACGGAATTATAATTAATAGAATAATCAAATAGTGACTAGTTAGAAAGAATTCAAAATCAAACTAGGCAGTTGACCAAGCGGCTGATAATCATACAGATCAATCAAGTGGCCGATAGTTATACATGAACTTGATCGAACAGTCAAGTCATTAAGGAAGCGTAGAACGATTACTAGGACATGTTTTAAGGAAGTCTCTAAAAAGTTGTATAGTAATGAACAATTATAACAGCTGTTAGACCAAGTCTTTTTATATTACGTATGGTGTAATTATACTAAATCAAACTCAAACATTATGTTTTAATTATCAAATTTTTTTTATATTCTGTATAGTGTAATCATTTACTTCTTACCAAGTAAATTACATTTCTTATCATAATTATTTACTTTCAGCTTGCTATATACATTTCGTATTGTACTTCATTGTATTAATCAATTAGTTGATAATTTTAATTGTAATTTGAGTCTATGCTCGCATGATAGATTTAATCTTGCATCAAGTCCACCGCTGCTAGAGATCAAGACCTCAAGGGTTGAAATGAGGTATCTCTACTCAGTCTGCCAGTTGAGCTATGAATTTTGTTGTTGATCTTTACAACTGTATATAAGAATTCCTCTCTGGTTTCTCTTTTAGCTGTATTGAAAAGTAATTTTATATGGAAAATGAAGTTGCAACCGATGGTCACAAGATGAACCCTACCAAATAGCTGAATAGGCGGCCGATGTCATTAGATCTCGATCATATACTCCGTGCCAATCTTTGCACCTGGGTTATAATTGTTCAGTTTGAAGTTAGCCAATGGGACACCTGCATTCCAACCACATAGGAACCAACGCCAACAACAAGTATACGATGATTCGAAGCAGGCATATTGTTGAATCTTCCATTGATTGAGCCTACTCAACATTTGATTTGGTTGGAGTATCTTCCCCATCTAATAATAGTTCTTTCCTCTGTTAATGTGAACCGTTTATATGTATATTCTAGTGTTCATTTGTATTGTACCAATTAAAGTTCTAGGATCATCCAAATATATTGATTTCTGGAATAGCGTATTCACTATTACGTAGATTAACGGTTTAGATCTTATTCATATCTACCACGTGGCCACAAATGACATCGATGCACGAAAATGACGTTGACTCGAGAAGCACTGGAAGTCAAGTCGATCCGGGTAGAGTAATCGGCTTGGCTCAAAACTTTGAAACTGCGCCGGCTAAAGTTCGTTTATCGGCGTCCTGGAAGATCTTGATAAGCGGTGGAGTAATCAACCATTTCTCATCCTATTTCTGATGCTGTATTTTTGTGACATGACACGCGCTGTTCTGTGAATAAACGGTTTCACCTCTTCCTCTGTACACACATGGCATCATGTAAATCAATCCAAACCATCCAAATCACTGGCCCATCATGGATGTATCATGACTCTTAAGCACGCTATCTGACCACTTAGCCGTCTGATTCCCCAGTTGGATCCAGACCATCTTCTTTTAAATGCTCCATTTGGTGGCCACCACTTGGACGACTAAGATTGGAGGATCAATTTGATTTTAAGGCTATGCTCCTTCCAATGAATGACGCTATTTGTGAGACTTTTTACAAGCGAAAATGAAGATCTTGAAAGAAATAAGATAGCAACGGTTCCTAAAAGAGGCCATATATCATAAGGCCAGGATCTTGAAACTGACTAATTTGATAGGAAGCCATCATCTACGTGGGGCCCATCAAACCAATGGTTTTGATCAACTAAAAATGTACCCGAATGTAACAACACAAAAACGGTTATAAAAGATATCAAGCACTGGAAGTATATGATCTCCTGATGTGAAAAGCCCAAAGGGCGTTATTCACCAAAGGTGGGGCCCATCATGCCAGTGGTTTGGATCAAATAAAAATAAGCCCCACTTATAACAACACAGCAATAGCTCATAAAAGATGCCACATATTTAAAGGCTATGATCTTCCAAATTGAAATATTTGAAGGGAGTTCTTCATTCGTGGGGGCCCATCAGGTCAATGGTTTAGATCAACTAAACGTGGGTCCCACTCAGAGTAAAAGATGTCTAGAGGAGCAATGGTAAGTCGTAAGGAGGGTTTTCCGAGCATTTAATAGGTTAGCGGTTTCGACTTTCAAGGTTCACACAGGTGTGCAAGAAAGCTTGTCCATCCATCCGGCTGGTCCAACCTTCTACGTGTTTCCCAAAAATAAATCTAGTCCACTCAGTTCATAGGCCCCAATAAAGGAAATAGGTGGATGGCTTAGAAAACTTCAGCCATGTTTTTCAGAGCCATGCGACTTTTCGTTGTGGCCCTGACCAAATGATCATCCTGATTCTTGGACTGGGTATCAATAGTGTTGCGATTCCAATGGATGGATTGGATCTCAGACCTATCATGACATGCTGGCACGTATGGAGGGCGCGTGTGGGCTTAGCCAAGCTCTTGGGGGGGAATTTCTAAGTACTCATCACTTAGTTGGGATATTTAATATTTCAGTGGCACTTTCATAATATTGCTAATCTGTACAGAGTATTTGTCTTTTAGTGTTGTCACCACCTGTCAAATTCAGAAACCCTATGGCCTATCTGGACAGCGAATTACTACTGTAATAACCCCATCATTACGATTTTATAGCGCCATCTTCATTGCCATTGGCCTAGGTGGCCCACTTAGATAAACAGTCCAGATCCATGTGGTGTCCACCAAATACATGTGGGGGGCAGACTATTAACAATTAGAAGCCAATGCAAGATCTGGGCCGTTCATGAGGTGGGGTCCCACTATCAGAATACCCTCCCCAAGATCAATCTCAATCATCCACTTCTCAGGGCAGGCCATGCAATTCATCAGAGTATAATTAGGTGGTCATGCTACCCACTGCCCAGATCTTGGATGAGATCAGAAATCTGACCCTCATAGTCTTAAAATCTGACCATCATAGTCTTAAAATGAGACCATCTGGGACAATATACAGGGATTGATGTGTGGTCCGGGTATATGCACCCACAGCTAATTTTTTGTTGACAGTGGACCATTTTGATCATTTCATAGCATGATCAAGAACAAACCATACAGATCAATATAGTCAGTGGTGGAACAAGTGGACCCACTTTATCCTACCACCCATCAAGTCAAGCAAGTGCGGTCCACTTCCCATCATCATCATCTACTCAAAAGATAGAAAACAACAATGGAGCAGTTCCATGTTAGTGCTTGAATAAAAATTGGATGCAGTATCACATTGAATTGTGATCATTAGGTGATATTTAATAATAATAAAATAATTTGCAATAACGTACCTTTTTCATCAATTTTGAGAACTGGGTTTCCTGCATTTGTAATTACTTCAAAAATGACCAAGTATTTGCAATGGGACCAAAAGGCGTTCCCAATTCATTTCACTCAAGCATCCAAAACAGAGTATTAGATGTAGATGCCATCAATATCTGTTACTACATGATGGGCAACATGAATTACTACAGAGAAGAAAAGGGACCACATTGTACTAGAATGACTGATCAATGGCTGAAAACAGTGGGGGGAATGGGGGCATTATGATAGATGTACAATGTGGAAAAACATAGACATCTGCATCAGCATCTGTTGCTGAATAGAAAACCATAGACAATTGCCCGTAAACTGAAAAGTTAGCGTACCTCACACAGCAAGTGATGGGGTGCACGTGCCCGTGTAGAGAGGGAGAGATCCTTGTGTAGTAAAGGGTATGGGCTATAGAGAGAGGGAGGGAAGGAGGGAGGGAGGGAGAGAGTCCCACCTACATGCAAAGAGGGGTTAGGAGCTACACAGAGAGTGTGTAGACGGAGAAAAGAAAGGACATGGGCTTTTCCTGGGTAAACTATATGCCAATGATAGTTTTTTCCGGGTAAAATCAGAACAGTAAGTTGCCAACCAACCATAAGCCTCCAAAGCACTAAAATACTCCTAACTTTATTTCAAATTCTTTCCCATATTCAAAGTTAGGTGCTCTCTTGAAAATAATTGCATGGGTAGCATTACCCACCACAACTCGCATCATGTATAATAGAGATACGAGAATGATCACAATAATCAGGTCTGAAATTACATAATAGATACGATGAATAGGATTATTATTTTCTCATAAGAAAGCATTGGAGATTCCGAAAACACAATATAACAGCCAAATCTATCTGAAATTTGGCTCAGTACCAGACTGGGCCTCAAACTACCCAGTTGACTCAACTCAGTCCTAAGCAGCAATCAACAGTATAAGATCGATTGCTAGAACAAAATCAATGATGTTTCCTTGTATTCATCACGAGGAAGTAGAGCCCTAAAACTGCAGTTATGTTCCTTTCACGTCTAATTTGAAAGTAATGTAATTGTAATTTGGAGAAAAGATCCCCAACCATGGAGTGTTGCAACGGCCGTTACTGGGCCGTAAAGATTACAGTGGCAACCGTTACACGTTACGGGGTCATAATGACAATAACAACCATTATGGGAAAAATGACCTGTAATGGCCATTTTGTAATAGCCCGTTACGCCCCCCATAAAGGCCGTAACGGTCCATTATAAGGCCAATACAGGTTTTTTGGGGTTTTTTCAATTTAAAAAAGAACGACTGTAACAGCTATTACAACCTGTATCGTAGAGGTAAAGGTGGTAGCTGTTATGGCCACCGTTATCATTACGTAATGCCTTGCCCCAACCTAAACACTAAAGAGGGATATATTAACTTGGTTAAGACACTTCAACAAAGAGATAAATTGCAATTCAATTTGATAGCGCGTCCACATGCACCCTCAAGCTCTATATCCAAGTACATATAGCCAAAGGATCGGCTAGGAAACATAGGGGACATGAGTAGCAACAAGGGTGGGATTTTTGTTATTTCATAAAAATTATGAAACATGAGGGGGGGGAATCATCTCATGCAATTTTGAAAGAACCATCCAACACCAATTTTCATTATTAATTGATAAGATATAACAAAAGTTCTGATGACAATGCATAAACAGAGCTAGGTAACCACTACAAGACAGAAATGGGGTTTCCTCCATCCTTAAGCCTTTTTAATAGCAACAGAACGTGCTTTTAGGTTTAGAAATATTCCCCTAAAATTGCCAATGAAAAGAAACTGTAAGTCCACATATATCCATACAATCAAACATGCATGCGCCCAAAAGTTCAGACAGAATGTGCATGTGCGAATGAATAAAAATGTCGCATCGTATGTAGAAGCATTATATGAGACACCATGCACATTTGATGCACTAGCAATACACATTTTTTGCATAATATATACCCACATAACTACGCATATATTCAAAAACTTTAAAGGCCATGCTTCATGCTCAGTACGCTCGTCTTTCATTGCATGCCCTAGACATTGAATGTTCTCAACTTCCCCTTTCTTGGTGGCTTGAACTAGTCATCCTAAAGTTAGTATGGAGCTTCACCATGCTGACATGTGAGGCGTGTTGTTAATCATGCATCAGGAGGTTCCCGAGTTTGTGCAGCCAATTACTCAGAGCATGACCTTTCATGCTTGAGGGTGCTGCATGCTTAGCAGTTTGCCTGGCAACCACCCCTCCATGACTCAAGACTTTTGGCTGCTCGCTGAATGGGTATGTGTCATGCATGTAGTAGTTGGCTGACGGTCAATACTGATAAGATTGCTAGCATGTGAGTGGTGTCATTGTGAGCTACCGCCATGGAGAAGGGCTATGATGATGATGTACATAAATAACTATAAAAAGTGCACCAGCATTCAGTAAAATACACAACCATAAGCAAATACATGTGTCCACAGCCCTACACATGTACATGTGTTGTACAAAAGCTTACACAGATGCTATTCACATATGTGGGTGCTTAAGTATCCATATAGCTTATATAAATATGAACTAGAAAATGAATGCATCAAGGAACACAGAAGCATGATGTGTATAGGCCCACAGCATATACAAAGAAATGTACTTCACGTACAGGAGAATGACTGAAAATATCCATGTGGAAGTGATACATGCATATCTGCATGGAATACATATTCATCCACATGAATGTGGAAGCATATACCTAGCCCACGCTTTCATAATATGCTTATGCAAAACTTCAAGGGCAGAATTTGTAACTATACGCACCATAAAGGAGTAATGTAACTATATATGGTTTCCTAATCTCTACCATATATAACACAGAGTAGCAAGGGGCAAATTTACCCATGCAATTAGTGGTTTTTGTTTTTTTTTTTGTTTTTTTTTTTTTTTTTTTTTTTGTTTGGGGGGGGCTGATTGAAAATGGGAAGGAATAGGTTATTTTGGTAATCTAGAGGTGTGTGGACCACCTAACAACCAACGGTTCAGATTTTGCCCCCTCCCTCCCTCCCACCAGTGTGTCTGCCTAACAACCAACAGTTCAGATTTTCCTCCCTCCCCCCCTCCCTCCCTGCCTCCCTCTCTCACATTGTGAATCCACTCAAATACTCATGTGTATGCATTTATACCAATCTATAAAAGTTAACATGTGTATGCATGCACCCATGCACAAACATAAACATATATATGATATGTAAAATGCCCCCAAAAAAATTTCTGAATGGGTTACACATCCAGCCACCCTAGCAGGAAAATAGAGGGGTTAGAGATGCCACTGACCAGGCAGAGAAACAAAAAATGAAAGAAAATGAGAGGGTGCATACCAGCATGAAGCTACAAAGCTGTGAAACACAACACGGAACTGCAGAGGCATATATTGGTAGTTTATCCAACCGACGATAGGCCAAAACTGCAAATTAGAATACCAGCAGCTTAGCTTAGAACAATCACCCTATTTCAGAAAGTTATTAAAGGAGTTCCCAAGTCCATACCTTCCACGCAGTCAACTGGACAGAAGGGTAGTCCTTTCTAACTTTGTTCTTAACAAAAATCCAAGGTCGTCCTACATGGCCAAGAAATATTAACAATAAAAAGGAACAAGCTTTTGTTAGAGTGGAGATGCACACAGCTCACAAGAGGAAACAGTGAAGGCACGGTGAATTAGAGCCACTTCCCCAACAAAGAGACTGAGTAGAAGCACATTGTCACTGTAAAAGTGGAGATATAACATATTTAACAAGGACATGGCACTTTTTGCATTAACCAACATGAACCTCTGTCCAACAACCATGGATATGGCTCATATGAAAAACTAATTTAAAATCGTATCTTTTATTTTAACATATTTTTTTCATGGCCACTAAGATTTTATTACAAGGCGAAACAAAATAGGCTTACAATAAAGAAGTAAAATGTATACATGATGAGAAATCATATCTCATTACAAAACCCGCCTTTTTCCCAACACTAAGATTTGTGAAGATAGAAACAGCATAACGTGACTCAAGCCTATCCTAATTTTCCGCTTCTTTATTCCTTTTCTAACACTTCAAAGGGAGAGAGAAGAAGAGAGAGCTCTTCCCGGGAGGGTCTCTCCATGCAGTAAGGAGGACAAAAGAAGAAGATGGGAGTCTTCTAACATCTCTCTACGAGACAGATTTTATTTTTTTTCCTTCAGGCAAGAAGTTATTTAAAGGGTTTTTCCCATGTCCAATGTCCCCAGACCTTTTAAATGGCAGATGGGGTGACCTATTGTCGATCCAAACTGTTCATTCATCCATACAAGTGAACAACTAAGAGCAAGTCATGGTGCAAAAATCATGCCAACTGGGTGATCCTAAGCTCACCATTAATAGCATGAAAATGGACAGTCAAGATTGACTAGAGATACAAAAATAAGCCCAATCAACATCTTGAACATCTAAAAGATAGATCCCACTTAGTATTTCTTATGATTCCAAAGAAACACTTTGATTTGATGGTCCTAACCATGTGATTTCTGGCCTGTAAACAACATACAGTTCTAACAAATTGGCCCCATTCAAAGGGTTAGGATCATCCAATCGGCATGATTCTTGCCTCATGGTTTGCTCGTAGTTGTATGAATGAATGAATGGTTTAGATCGACAATAGGTCACCCTGTGTACCATTTAAAAGGTTTGGGGATGTTGCTAATGGCACCATGAAGATGTAGACGTTAGCAAAAACCTTATTTAATAAACAAGTCGTCATCTTTCTGCTTTCGGAAGGATCCATGGCATGTGGACCTAGAAAGGCAATGAGTCTGCACATGGAGACTGCTTTTGGCTCTGGCCTCAGGGTCAAAGAATTGTGCCCAAATTTGGGTCCAATTGTGAGAATGGTATCTCTCTAAAATCACATCTATCAATCAATCCTAATCAATTAAAAGTAAAATAGTGCTTGGTGAAAATTCAATGGGAACATCAATGGTAAATATTATCTTCTTCATTCAATTTTTCAGCAATGATTTGTAAAGCGTTGGTCAAGCGCTTTGGACGGTCTGGATTGCTTTATAACTATGACAAGTGTACGTTTAAAGAGAACCATTTTTAAATGGTGCAAAACTAACATATGATCTAGCCCACAACCCCATCAATCTATTCTTTATCGGACCGACAACCTCCACAACACCTGTTTTATGCATGCGTAAAACATCCAAGCTCTGTGGTCCCACCATGTTGTTTGTGTGACATCCATTCCATCCATTATGCCCTTCAATGCTAGGCCATGGCGAAAAAAATCAGCCAAATAGACAACTCAGGTATGCCACACTAAAAGGAACAATGGGGATGGGATGCAAACCATAGGTTTCCCTCTATCTCTCTCAATTTTTTTTCACCCCTACTCCCCCCACATGCATTGCACATGCCATATCCCCGAGTCTCATTTAATAAAGCAGCCCACAGCACAACTAACCACTCTCCTCCAGTGTTTCAAATAGCGCCTGTAGCATAGCGATAGCATATGCTACGTAGCGTAACGTGGCCTTAGCACTACGTAGCGCCCCAAATAGCATAAATCCCCTGTAGCGTACGCTACAGGGTTCGTAGCGTAAGCTACAATGTATTTTTTTTACTATTTTAGTTTTTTATTATTTTTTCATGTTTTCTTTGTTTCTAATGTTGAGGAATGTGACACTTGTATTGTATTTGATACTTTTAACCTATGGGATATTTATTTCTTTTCATAATTGTGACTTGTGGTTTCAATTAGACATTATTAATTAAAGTGGTTTGCTTAGAAAGTTGTTGATTTGGCTTATATACGTGGATTGGCTTTTGATAAATGATAACTAATAACTTTTTTGAACATGTTTATAATTGATCAAATAAACCATCTTTTAGGCATTTTTATATTTTTTTTCCTTTTTTTCACTATTTATTATATTTGTCCTATTTTTAAATTAAAAAATAGAAGTATCATGTAGCTTACGTTACATGTTACGTATTTACGCTACACGCTATAGAGGGCTGAGCGCTACGCATCATGCTACTGCTATTTAAAACATTGCTCTCCCCATGGCATCAACCACAGTAATCCAGCTAGCCACTCTCCCTCTGCCCTTTCTAAGATGCCTCTCCACATATAAATGGTTAATTTGTACGCTTATTTCACTTATTCTTTACTTTCACAAATAAATATTGAATTTTTGGCTTATTTTAATTACTATATAGTTATTTTTATTTTTATTTTACAAATGAATAATCACAATACTATTGAATATAATAGGTCATTACAATAACTACTTGTGTCAACATGCTAGTGAATCTTGACTTTCTAAAGCCACGATATCCAACCCAACGACACCTTTATCCATGTCCTACAAAACTAACGCGGCCAAATAAAAAAGAAAGAATTTCGATTCACAAACATATCCTTTTCTTGAAAATCAAGCAACAAAATTTCTTCATAGATGCAATATAAAATAAAAATAAAGGACTCTTGATTGACATCCAACAGCCTACTAATGGTTTGCTAGTAATCAATATCCCCCCTCTTCATCTACCATAGGCAACACATGCCAAAGAACCAATACATAGTGTAATCCAAGAATTCCATCATAACTATTCGTAAAAGAGTCTTTATATGCTTTAAGGGAACCCTAATATAACCCTAACCATCAGTTGCTTCTAATCCTAAACATTTGTTCCATTAAAACATTAAAATTGACCAAAACAACCCTTAATCCTGTCACAACCATAAATGACTCCCAAAAACAATGGTAACTCACTAAGACAATGATCCTTCAAAAAAAAAATCACTAAGACGATATCAAAATTCCATGATCTTGGGCTTATTTGGTAGAAAACTCTGCAGGCTTTCAAACACAACCAATTTTGTGTCATTCAGACATTGTTTGCTACCCAAAAACTCACAAAATAAGTGACAAGAATACTAAGGAAACTTGTTCAACAAGCCTAACAAGTAAGGAAGCAATTAAATGTGGTCCATAATGCATACCAGGACTGCAGATTTTTTCCATCAGATCAACCTAGACCCTCAAAATGGTTCAAATCTCCAATCTTGATGGTTGGATGGTCTAAATCCTCCTTGATCACAACCCATGGATGGGCACAACCTTCTATCAACTAGCTTATGTGGCCCAGATGCATCAATTCCTCCTGAATTCAGAAAAACTTGTCCTCGAGTTCAAAGTCAGTAGCAGTCTACCACAACGGCCTGGCTTGTAATGTGCCTTCTTCAACTCCAATGGTAATTGATGTTGAAGGCTTCCATGCTAGATCAGGATCTTGATCATATAATAGCGACACGCATAACGCTGTTCTTTCTTTCACTTCTTCATGGTCCTCCATGTCTAGGGTATCAACTTCCACTTCTTCTACAACAGTGGATTTACAAACTTACAACATTGGAATGTTGATCATGGCTTCATTTGTTACTATGGATCAGCCTCTGGTCGTCACAGTGTTGTCTTTATCATTGTCGGCTTTCGATGTGTACTCTGATTCTGTGGGACAGTGCCATTGTGTTTATCTCCATAGAGATTGCAAGCATGACTATCACACTATCCATTTCCTTGATCATTAAGTACATAATTGTCTATCCTTCGGTCTTTTCCTACTGGGTCATTTGTCGATTGATCATCTGATTCAGTTAAAACATCCTCTGATCCAACTGTGAATCATCAACATATCAATCAATGTACCCATCAGGCATCCAACGACAAATTCTCAGAATGTTTTCATTAGAAACCTCTTCCTTAGGAGATTCAATTGCTGCTTCAAACCAAGGTATGCAAACTCAGGACACGGACTACACTCGGTCAGCCTACAAAACTTCACTCGGTTGAGTCATGTTTTTTCTGTTTAAATGATTCTATAATTATATAGATTACATATAAATATTTTAAAAACTTGACTAAAGAGAGACATGAGAATGGGGGAGAGACGTAGCCATGAATGGGGGAATTCTAGGAGTTTTTTTAGTTAATTGAGGAATGGGGAATTCTAAGAGTCGTTTGACTGTTTTAGTCTTTTAAGATGCGCATTTGATACTCAGGCCATGTATAACACTTGATCCACAGCCACCACACACAAAAATGTTACACATGGCATACACTAACTCAAGCTAAAGCAGGTAAACTATGCAATCAACCGTTGCTGAGGCACAATCCAATATTAGGATTCTTAAATAATCCTGACCACAAATTTGTACACTCTTGTTTGTTGAAACAAAACCATTAGTTTTAATGTTTTATTTTAACTGCCCAATAAAGGCCCACCAATCTTATAGATGGATAACCAAATAAGCCCAAGTTTTGGCTCTTGGTACATCTAAATTGGTACCTTATTAATTTGACAGTTTAAATTGAATTACTTAGATTGCATGTGTGCCTTTAAAGCCAACTTCTAAGTGCCTACCTATCAAGAATCACGCTCTGCCAGAGAATCAAACTTTTCTCTAAAAGAAAGAGGCTATTATTTAAAATAAAATTAAATTAACTGCATTCATCGTGAGTTTGCACCCATGTGAGTGATTTTACTCGGCTGAGTCATGCATTGACTCACTCAACACGGCTGATTCCTGTTTCAACAGAATGCCATAAAAACTGCTACGATCGCCGAGTCTTGTTGCTTGAATGAGTCACCAAGTCAATCCAAAACTTGGGAAAACTCACCCGAGTTTTGTTCAATCGTAACCCCCAACAAGTCTACACCAATTTTATTCGGTAGGGGTTCAAAACAGAGTTGACGTAGGTGAGTCCCAAGTCGACTCACCAAGTCTGACAACCTTGCTTCAAACATGACAAATTTTGTGTCATTCAAACATCATTCGATGCCCAAAAATGGCACACAAAATAAGAGACAGAAATACAAGGGTAATTTTCTTCAACTAACTCTAATAGCTAAGCGAAATGACTACTCATGTGGTCTATAATGCAGATTAGGACAACTAATCTTTCATCAGATCAACCTAGACCCTCAAAGTGGTTCAAATCTTCAATGTGGAAGGTTCGGTGGTCCAAATTCTCCATAATTGAGAACCTTAGATGACTCGATCTTCAATCAGGTAGCTTGTGTGACTCAGATCCATCAAAACATACGTCCAAGTTGCGTGGATTACAAGTGTGACTGAAGCTAGGGTTTGAGATGAATATTTGGAGTCATGTAAAAGCGGAGAAGGGATCACAACTACAGCGTTTCACAAAAATGGTCCATTTCGCTTCAATTCATTGAATCCCATTCAAATCTTGTATTTGCTCTCAAAACAGGCCTCAATATTGTCTAAAATTAAATTAAAGCTTCCTCTGAGAGAAACTGAAGATTGAAGTGGAAATCAGAGAGAAATTGAAGATTAAAAAAGAAAAAGAAAAAAAAAAAATCAAAATCAGGCCTTTATGGCTGTATGGCGGATGCAGGCAGCCTACTTTTTTCGAACAACCAGTTCACCCCGACCCATTACGCGATACGGGGCTGTAGCGCCCATGCTAAAGAAAAAGGGGTCCATAACGGCTGTTCCAGGCCCGTATCGGGCCGATATGGGCCCGTAATAGTCATATACATGGGCAATACATTTTCTTCCTTTTAGAAAAAATGACAGTTACAGGGCCCTGTAATGGCTGTTACGTCGTATTGTCCAGCCTTGCCACTATTGAATACCTTACCTCCCGTATTGTGTAACGAGGGTAATTGATATACAGGGGTAGCACATACGGTTACAACTTACAATATAACCAATACAGCCATATCTTAACTAATATAAATATTTAAAACCATGGCAAGAACAGTAGTGTGAAGTCCACAAAATAACTTTTAAGTCGAGAAAAGATCAATCACAAGGAACACCCTTGCTCTAATATCATACTTCTCTGAGAGACTGATTGCGAAGGGATTAGCCCCCATATATACATCAGCCAAATGAATAATAAAAGCAAAGAAATACATAAATCACAAAAAAAAAAAAAAAAACCCGAGAATGTGACCAAGATGGAAAGGGGTCAAAGTAGCCCAAGGACTTCAAAATAGATGTTAATGCTCATATAAACTCAATGTGAATGGGGATCCAAGATATAGGGAATACATTACAACCATCCAACAGCTATGAACTAAGAATTAGGCACATAATAAAAGAAGAGGTCAGGGGCTAAATGCTTCACCAATAAATTTCACAGGTATTTTTTATTGGTGAAAAGCATCCTGCATACTTGATTTGAACTAGGAAGCAAAAATACAGAATTATGTAAGAACAGTGTCCCAAACATGAAATTAAGCCTTTCATGGTAATTACACGAAGTCACTGCCGGTGTTTTAAATATCGACGATATCAGCCGATATATCCCATGATATATCTTGTATCCCACCTGTGCGATACGAAACGCACAGGCGGTGCCGATATATCCCAACTATTTGATCTAGTGAGCATTTTCAATTTTCGATCAATGTTTTTATTGTAAATCACGATAAACCAGTGTGAAATGGTTACAAATTTATGATTCTTCATGTTTTCCATGAAAATTTATGGATTTGGAACTTCGATTTTGAGATTTGGGAGAGATGGGTCAAATTGTGCAAAATTGAGAAAAAAACAAAATTTCTCAATTTCTCACAAACCAATTGCAATCTTTGAATCCAAACACAAAATTAAACATGTATGTAACCTGATCTAGTAATTCTTCTTTTGCTTTTGAATGTATTGCTCGTGTTTCCATACATGTCCTCTTATGTTTATAAATTATATTAATAGACTTTGAATATACTTGCATCAGTTCAATTGGAAAGCACATATATTAGGACCCCATACAAAGGAAACCTTATATGCACTTTTTTTTGTAATGTTTTTATTTCTAAGTGTGTATTGATGTCTTTTACAACAATCCCTGAAGTTTCATTGAAACATTCGACCAATTTCCCAATGTTCCCATGTTTCCCAACAACAACGATACATTACGCGATACAACCGATATATCCCATGCGATAACCAATTATTATCCATATCCCAAGGGTGCGATACATTAGACGATAACGATATTTAAAACATTGGTCACTGGTAGTCTGGTACATAAAGACATCAGTGAAAAAAGTAATGCTGATATCCATGAGACTAGAGTTATTCATAAAAGTACTTACCCTCAACTACCAGGCCATAGTACATCATAAAAACCATGTTGTTCCATGGGGAACTAGTTAATTGTTCCAACAGTACCTGAAAGAATACCTTAGTGTATAGTCATTCAAATAACCTTATAGCCAAGGCGCAATTTAACCAATCAAAATGACACAACTCAAATCAATGTTTAAAGATCATCTGTAGCCAGTACATATGGCTTGATATGTACCAGTCTCATTCATCGCCCATGAATGTTACAGCTGTATTGGCCCGAAACAATCTGATACAGGGGTGATACGGGGTGATATGGGGTTGTATTGGTGGTGAACGATACGATGCTGGATACATTGATTTAAAATCTTGACTCAAAAAGTAACATGATTCAATTATTCCTTAAAACCATACCCCTTCTCCTCCCTCCAAACCCCACACTCTTAACAGTTCTCAATGTTAGCAATGATGGAAAAAATAACAATGGCATGCTTCATTATAGGAAAAGAAAGTATAAGATTTACAAAGAAACTGAAACACACCTTCTTAGCAACAGTTGCATTGCCCTTCCTTCCTTTGAAAATAACATCCATCAGCTTGTGCAGAAAGTGACCAAAAGGCCCTCCATATGCAAAACCATAGAGCTGCAAATTATGATAGGATAGACAGTAGAGTTAAACAACACTAGACATCTTATAGACATAGGTTCCATTATACATAATATATGTGCATCGGCAACCACAAGACGTTCAATGCACAGTAATTATATGATTAATGACCCAAGTCTTTGCACAGTATACATGGGATCTCAATTCTAACAGGTGGGCCCCGTGGTTCGGTAATCCAAGGCCCAGCCATTGATGTGTTGTGTCCCACTGTTAATGGAACATGCCCTAAGAATCTCCCAGATTGGAAGATCCCAACAACCAATCTTGCAATTTTTCTTTAAGTTGAATGTAGAGTGTTGTGTATTTCTCTTCTTAACTAACTGTCAGCCTCAAATTGGAAAAGCTAAGATTGCCCTATTGAGTATAGTTGGGAGCATAGACCAATAGTCTAGATTACCAAACCATGAGCCCCACTTGACGGAATTGAAAACCTATAGAAATTCTACAAAGCCACTGGTCACAAATCATATAGTTCCTCATCAACAAAATGCTTAAAGAAAGCTCTTTTTGGAAAAATAAAAAATAAATTACGAAAGAAAAATAGAATTCAAATTCATTTCAACTGTCCTCATCTTCAAGGATCGCAACACAAACGGTAGATTATCTCTAGCAACAAAAGGTTACAATTTGGAATTCACATGTGAATCCACATCATCATGTTTAAACACGCAGTTGGGGAGCCTATTTGATTCTAAAAGAGCACTTAAGCACATACACTCAACTTATTTGATTGTCCCTTCAGCCAAGATGGAGTAATAAGAAAGATGGCCTCCATTTTCATCAACACAAAGGTAACCCAAATGGATGAAGTGAGATAGAAAGTCCAACAAAAACATGAAGAAAAGAAAATGAAAATGGAAGCCATTTTCAGCACCTCTTCTCTACCAACATAAAACAGAACAAATAATAATAATAATAATAATAAAAGGAAGAAAAGAAACTTTTTTTTTAAGCAAAGGAAGATATCCTTCTTTCTGTAACCATTTAGTGTATGAATGTATGTGAAATGCAACCCACCTTTACCACTAATATTGTTAGAAATTTGAACTTGAGGAGACACAAACCATGCATGAATCATGGATCCTGCTATCCTTAATAGGTAAATGCCTCCACACTGGTCAAACTGAGTATACAAAGGGTTTACAGCAAGTCTTCACCTCTAGGGTCGATGACTGTTGTTGATTTGTTGTGCAAACATTTGCAGCAGTGAAGAACAACCCCAAAGGCCTCATAAAAACAGCCTACAGCTTTGAGAACTAGAACCGATTTGCAAACTGGTTTTTATAGAGAGAGTAAAGCATAAAACAGGTTCTTTTATTTTCTATGGATGCCTTGGTAGGGTTGTTGCCTGTTTGCATGTACACCGAAGTCTCTTTATCTGGACTGGGAGTAATTTCATCATTTTGGATTCTCAACAGTCAACTCCTAACAAGGTGGCCAACAATGGCCAAGTCCTGATAGATGGGTCAAACATGGATTACCACTAACCCCCAGCTAAACCACACCTTTTTGGCCACTAACTGAGAGTAACGGCCAATAAAAATAACCAGGTTTGAACCTGGCGGGTGAGAAGTGCAAAGCATGCCTCAAGCACCCTTATAATCACTCAAGCCCAGACATAGGAACAGCAATAGACCAGGTTTAGGCCAAGCTGGTTTTCGGTCAGGCCAGGCCAGACACCTAGGAACCAAGGCCCGAGTGCAACCCAAGTCTGGCATAGGCCTAGCAAAGCAGGACCAGGCCCCAGCCCAAAACAAATTGGTTGGGACCGGGCCTGACCCAACCCAACCCAGCCAGGCCCAAAAATCAATAAAATCCTTGTTTTCCCACTTGAATGTTCCTAATCTATCCATTGATCAAGTGGACCACACATGCACAAAGAAATAAACATTTTAGAGTGAAAACAACAATCTACCTTCAAGATGCATAGGTTTCCCAAGCAAGGATTGGAATGGCATATCTGTAGGATATAGCACATGTGCCTATGAAGTTGGGCCAAGCTAAAATGACTTGAGCCCAAGCCTGGCCTGAAAATTGATCGAGCCATGCATTTGAGGCTGAATCTTGGTCCAACAGGAGGTCGAGCTCATTGAGCCAGGCAGGCCCATTGCCACCATTACCTACACCCTCGCGCACGGTATCCTTTTGTAGAAGTGAACATTTAAGTGCTAGGAAATTGCTCATACCAACCTCATGTGGAATTTTGCAAAGGTCAGGTTTATAAGATGTTTAAATGCCCATTTAAAGGCCCATGTGTTACATAAGTACCATTGGACCGAGGTTTGACCTAGGTTGGAACTTATACTGAAAAATCAACCCCAAAAAAATAGAAACAACCACCCAAATGAAAAAGGGAATTATGCAAACAAGGAAGAAAACCTACAAAACATCATCATCAAACCAAGATTATGACCATTCCCTACACACTGTTTCAAGTAATTTCAACTAACACAATTAAGCACTCAAAAAATTTAAAAAGAAATATATATATATATATATATATATAAAATAACAAACAGAAAGGAAAGAAAGGATCCAAACGTCAAGCCGCCATTTGAAAAAAAAAAATGAAAGAAAAGAAAAGAAAATATGACATACCACAACGAGAAGCAACCTTCTCAACTGAAGCTTCTTTATTCCAGAAAGCTTCTGAGCAATTGCATCACTACATCCTGCTAATACTCCCGCTGTCACTGCCTAACTTACATACAAAACCAATCAAGAAAATCTCTTATTATGGAAAACAAAAATCAATAACAGCAATAGTAAGAATAACTCTAAGCGTGGATTTCTGGGGATTTGGATTTAAGATTTCAAATCTTTCAAGTGTGTTTGGCAGCTTGGATTTGAATCCAGTAATCCATAAATTGAGTTTAGCAGGCTAGATTTTGACATCAGAATTATATTATGTATATTCACATGAAAATGAATTTGATGATGAAAAAAGTCTCAAATTTTCCAACATAACTAAAAAACAGTTGAGGAGGATTCCAAAATGGCCCTTTCTGAGGATTTTCTGAAATCCCTGCTGCCAAACGTCCTTAAAAGGAGTGAAATGGATTTCCAATCAATTTCCCCCCAAAATCCTTGCAAACAAACGACCCCTAAACGGAATTTGATATCTGCATCCACCCTTTTCATATTTCCATACACCCATATGAGGAATTCTCAAAATGGAAATGAGCAGTATGAAAATAAAAAAGGGTAAGTAAATAAATTTATTTAAAAAAAAAAAAAAAAGAATCAGAAAGAAAGATAGTCGATTGCAGTTGAACCTTAGTTCTAAGAGGGTGAAGTTGCAGTTGGCGAAGGTAATTCTTCCATGCGTCTCCAGCTATCTCTGACATTTTCTCTCACTAATATGAGAGTCTTGAAGCGGTATTTTGGGGAAGAGAAGAGAAGACGAGAAGGAAAGGTGGAGGCTTTTGACTTTGAATTTGAACGTCAACAGAATGCGGGATGATTAAGAAGGGGTTAGGTAAGGGGAGCAGAGAAATCATCAGATACAGCGGTTGTACAACAAATTCAAATACAACCATCTTTTACCCTCAATTTGTTGATTTTCTAGAATATCATATCCGTAGAAAATGTGATATCATAATATTTTCATTATATTTTATAAATACTAATCGGATGTAATCATTGTATGGGCCACACCATACACAACCATCGGAAGTCTGTTGATATCAACGTCATATCCGAATCAATATGTGGATCCGAATGATTTTTATAATATACGGTTATGATGATGTTTTTAATAGAATTTACGGTTAGGATTTTCGATATATGTGACAATTTGGCGTGGAATATTAGCTGTATCGAAACTTCTGATGCAGCCACCGTTTATGATCATTTCCAGGGAGGCAAGACGTGAGACACGAACAGAGGGGTTCGTTTTCCGTCTGTCGCAACTAACGAGGGGAAGATGCAGTGTTAGTCCACGGTAAGCGTGCAACAAGCCCGGCAAACTCGGACTCGAGATTCATCTCGAGTTGAGACGGGTTCGGTGGGGTCCAACCCAAGCCCATCCGACTAAAACTTTCAAGTTAGGTTGGTCTGGTTTGGTATAAGCCTAACTTAAGGGCCTATTTGGATGTCCGTAAGTTATTTTAAGTTATAAGTTGCTCATATGGAAGTGGCTTTTCGCCCCGTTCTATTACAATTTTTTGGTAGATTTGTCTATAGATAACTTACAGGTTGTATATTGCTTATAGGTGAATTTTCTCTCCTAAACACCACCTATAAGTGACTTCTCTATAAGTCACTTCCCACTTCCCCAACATACAGGCATCTAAACAGGTCCTAAGTTACACCCTTAGTTTAATAACCAGAATGGTCCATAGGCCATCTAGTGGTGTATCAAGATTCTTCCTTTTTGGTAGTCATAGTGGCAATAAGTCAGATTTAACCTCAATTGGGTTAGGTTACGATGTCCAGCAAAACTCATTGGTAACCTATTTCAAGTTGTGTTCAACCAAGGCCCAATCCATTTATTTAAATAAGGCACATTCAAGTTTAAGCTTAAGCCACTACGAATTTAGCTTGGTTTGAACTCGCCTCAAAAGCAGGCTAGGTCGTTTGACCTGCCAGCGGACTTTACTCACGACGACCCCAACTTTTAAATACAAGTAACTGATCAAAAATAGCAACACACATGGATGTAAGAAGACGGAGATCAGGACAGATGCAGGAGTCAGGGAGTGAGATAGACATGAAAGAGTGCAAGCTACTTTCATGAAATGCGCTATTTTCAGTCCATATCATGCCCATTCAAAATCAAGTTACAACATGTGAAATGCATTAGCCTGCACACGCTTACATTGTGAGGCTTTCTTCTACAAGCGCATCTATAGATTAATACAGCACATGTGGCATATGAAGATTCCTTAGGGCGGACTTGCACATGTGTTTCAATGTAACATGCATACAAGATTAGGGGCATATATGCTTATATGCGCACAGAATATTCTCTTGTTAACACCGAATGGATAGGTTTTCTGGTTTGTTTTTAATTATTATTTTTATTTTCATGTAATCAAGCAGCCCTGAATTAAAGGACACAGCTTTGCACTGGGTGCACGAGTTTCAATTCTGATAAGTGGGCCCTTGGTTTGGCAATCCATACCATTGGTTGCTCCTTTGGTGGACTGTTTTCATACAAGTTTCAATCTGATAAGTGGGGCCCATGGTTCAGCAATCCAGACGACTGGTTTGTTGCTCCTTTGGTGGACCATTTTCCTAAAATGTGTAGATTGGTTTTTTGTCAATTGAATGTGGACCATGGTTGTATTTCTATTCCTAGCATTATATTTGTAATTAAACTGTGAATGGAATGGCCACGCCCACGAATGTCTTGTAAGAGGAAGTTCACATACACAAGACATTTCCCACTAAAACTCATAGGAGCTACATCAATGGGAATAATGTAAAATTGCTCCAACCTGAGTTCCCATATTTTCTATTTTCTGTTCATCCTCGTGATTTACACCTGATCAAAGGGGTTACGTGAAAGACACAGACCATCGCGGCCCCACACTCGAACCTGCGGTTGTCATCCCATGCCTATTCATCCCCCATTTTTCCATATGGCCTAGCCCATCTGAGTTACGGATCTAGCTGATCTTTTGTCTTAGGGCCTAACATCGAGGATAGAACGAGATAGACGGGGTGGATTTTAAATCTACAACATGGTGGGGCCCACAGACTTGGGTGTTTAAGGCAGGTGCTGCGGAGGATTCCAGTACAATGCATGTGTCACAACAACTCAAACTAACTTTCTGAAACCGACGCAACGGAGGACTAAATGACCCGCCCAAACTGGCCCGAAACCCAACGCAAATTACTAGACTGTGTACACATGATGAATGTACATTTGTATATGTCCATAGATTGATAGGTCTGGCATACTTCTAGCCCCATATTCGATTCGTAAACCCAATTGATGTACGTGTATATTTTCATGGATTGATCCACTAATTGGTGTGGCTAGGGGTGCACAAGGAACTAATAGTTCTGGTAGTTCCGGTAAATCGAACTGGAACCGATTAGACCGCACAATTTGATCCGGTGCATTGGCTCTAGTTCCAGTTTGATCAATAATCAAAGAAACGGTTAGTTCGGTTCGGTTTTTTGTTTGGAGTTCTATAAAAACTCTATAAAAACAAATTGGACCGTAAAACCAAATCATGTAACCGAACTTGGAACTGAACCCCTTGATCAGTAAATATTTAAATTTTATTTTATTTTTAAATATGAAAAATTAGATCATTGATCAAATGGATCACAATATGAATAGACATTAGCAGAAAAATCGTTTTGGGAATACTAAAGAGTCATAAAAACAAACCATGACAAAATTAATCTCCATGAAAATTTTCAATAAAAGAGCTTGGGTTGGATTAAAAAATAAATAAATATAATAATAATAAAACAAAGCAATTGGGCTGGATTATAAAAAGCCCAGAACTGGAGAACTAAACTGGATGAAACCAATTTCTTACAGTCCAGTTCCAATTCAGTTTTAGGGTGCAAAGGGTCCGATTCCAGTTCTAGTTTTCCTGGAATCATTGGAACAGTTTGGTTCCAGTTGCCCAAAACTGGACTGAACTGAACCATGTGCACCCCTAGACGGCTGGCATACATTTCCCATTTCGTAAGCTTGATTTGGGTTGCATGGTAAGCATGTGGATCATTCAAACACATCTATATGATAATAAATAATAATTAATAAGAATATGACAAGATTAAGGAGAATGTTGCATTTAGTTGTAATGAATATGGTGATGTTGTGATCATGTCATGGAACGCTTGACAGACTCAGCTGTGTCCTTGATGGTATCAACGGCATCCTCGACCTTGTTGGCTACGGTGTCCTTGGCCTTTTGGGCTGCTTCCTTTGCTGAACACCATGCATCTTGGACGGTTTGTTTTGCTTTCTCTCCTGTTTCTTGTGTTGTTTCAGATGCCTTGACTACCGCTTCTTTTGTCTGCTGACACCCCTGAGGCAGTTAAGAGCGAGGGTAGTTTTGTCAATGTGAATATTTTTTCTGGGAATTTACAGCATTAAAGTTTGTAATAGCCTAGTTGTAGACGATGAAGACTTTAAAGGAGAAAAAGGAATTAAAAGCATCCTGATGCATAAGAACGTGAAGATTGGAATTTATCATTATTGAGGGATGATATGGACGGTTCATTTGATGGGATCTGTATTGACTGGGGTTTACGAATTTGGAGTTTACCATCCCTCAAATGGAGGTCTGCAAATACACAGTTATAAGAAATTGAAGCAATGCTCAGATCTTCCCCCATCTATGGTGAGCCCCGTAAGATATTCCAGGATAGGATCCTCTCCCTTGGTTGAGAGAAACATTTTAGTCTTAGCTATCTGCTTTAAGGGCGAGTCCCATGAGATCAACGGTGTAGATCAAGGAAACATGGGCCCCACTTGCAAATATCTGTGCACGAGGACTTTATCAGCATTTCAATTAAGGAATATTTCAAGAATGCCACGTAGAACATGGCACGCATACATTTCTGGCATGGTTGGACACAAGAAGGTAGATCATAAAATGGTTTTCACTTTTGATTCGAGTATAGCTACGGGGCGCATGACCTATCAATATTTAATGAAATGAATTATCTGGGGTAAATTGTGCATCAGTCCATTTCATCAGAAAATGTGTGCTTTTAGCTCCAAAACAAATTTTAATGGAAGTTACTATTTTTAGTAATTTTGACTTTTAATACATTTTTTAAAATTTTTAGAGTTTTAAATTTTCCTTTTTTTAAAAACAATTTATAATTATGTTAGTACTCTTCCAGCAAAAAGTTTAGTTGAAGTTTTTATTTTTAAAAATTAGACTTTAGATTAGTTTTATTAAAATTATGATTTTTATTAGAATTAAAATTTTGCTATTTTTAATAATTAAGAATATTTTTTTTCTATATTAATAGTGTAATCAACATGTAGACATTTGATTTTTTTAATTAATATTATTTCTTTCCTTTATTTTTTTTTTGCTCATGGATTTGATAAGTCCATCTATCCTTGAGGAAGAGGAAGGAAGGTGATCGGACTAATCTCGTTCATCCTGCATCAAATGCTCATCACAAATAATTAAAATAATGTAATAAATAAATAAATAACTCTTGCTGGATTTAAAATATCAGCAAAACCTTCTGTCGGTGATCAAGGACCATGGGGTGGACGCGCCATGGATACTTCAAAATGATCCTAACCATCCAATCATAGGCGTGGAAAAGTAAGGACAAAAATATCGATATTCAATGAGCAATCAGTTATTATGATCGTGCCATCAATGTAGTTTCTGGTCCATGAACACTCTACATTGGGCCCCACTGGATCGAACGGTCCGAATCATTGCACATGATCGTATGGATTTGCAGAGAGAATGAACACACCTGATCTGCGGCTGACGTTACCTTATTCTTCACATCTTCCGCAGTCGTCTTCACTTCCTTCACCCCTTTCTTGATAGCCTCGGTCGCCTTGTCAGTGGCATCCGATGCTGCTTCACGTGATGATGATCTCACCTGTGACAAATCAACACCGTTCAAAATCCAAACCAGATATGCGTCCACCGTCTGATTCGTCCAGATCCAGCACACACCATCACTAACAACAGACCAATCGGATGGACGGGATGCCGATGGGCACATTAAAAAGATGCCTCGCGCCTCACATTTGCCAATGTGTCAAACACATGTGAGATCCTTGCCTTTCATCGCAGGTAGTGGGACCGACCATGAGACGCGGATTTCCTGGGAACCTAGGTAGGGCCACCGTGATGTTTGTGAGAAATCCACTCCGTCCATCCGTTTTTTTTTGAGCTCATTTTAGGACATTAGGCTAAAATGAACCGGATCCAATATTCAAGTGGGCTGAAAACTTGAGGATTGAACATCCACGGTTGAAATATTCGTGGGGCTACAGAAGTTTTGAATCAGGCTACTATTTGTGTTTTCAGTTCATCCCAGTAGAAATGAATGACGTTATGAATGGTATGCATGGTATGGATGGCATGTAAATATCACTGTCGAACCCAGGGAGATTTCAACGGTAGGAATTTCCCTACAGACCTTTTCCTTTAGTGTGGCCCACTTGAGTCTTTGATCTTCTCACTTTTGGTCCCAACTCCTAAAATGATCTCAAAAAGCGGATGGACGGAGTGGATTTCTTACAAGAATCACTGTGGCCCCACCTAGGTTTTCAGGAACTTCATGCGAAAGGCTTTCCAGGAAATCGGGGTACCCCACTGTGGGAAACGGAATGGCTACTCCCCCGCCACCGGCCCGGTCGCTGGTGATCGGTGCTCCGTGGGCCCCACCATGATGCATGTGTTTCATCCACTCCGTTCATCCATTTTTACAGATCATTTTAGGGCTTGACGCCAAGAATGAGAGGGATATAAATCTCAGGTAGACCGCACCACAGGAAAACAATAGTTTTGGATATGCACCATTAAAATCCTCCTGAGGCCCACCGCACTGTTTATTTGACATCCAATCTGTTGATTAGGTCATACGGACGCAGATTAAGGGAAAAAACAAAGATCATCTTGATCCAAAACTTTTATGGCCCCCAAAAATTTTTTAATGGTCGATGATCATTCAACACTGTTTCCTGTAATGTGATCCACTTGAGATAGGGATATACCTCATCTTTTTCCTCATACCATAAAATGATCTATAAAAATAGATAGACGGCACGGATGAAATATATACATCATGGTGGGGCCCACGGAGCACCGACCATCAGCCATTGGCCGGTGGCAGGGGGAGTAGCCAATCCGTTTCCCCCACCATGCACTTCATGAAATCGGATTGCGTACTGAGTTACTCAGTACGCTCTCATCGTACTGAGTAAACTATGTTGGGCCCACCGTGAATGCATCTGGTTTATCTACGCCGTCCATTCATTTTTCCAGATCATTTTAGTAGTTGAATCAAAATTGATGAATATGCATAGCTCAAGTGTACCATAAGACAGGAAAAAGTAGAAATATTGATTTCCACCGTCGAAAACTTTCTGAGGCCCCCAGTGTTGTTTAGTAGTCATCCAACCTGTTTATAAGATAAGACGGACATGGATGAAGGGAAAAAATAAATATCAGCTTGATCTAAAACTTCTTTGGCCCCCAATAAATTTTCAACAGTCGATGTTCAATTCACACTGTTTCCGGTGGTGTGCTCGATCTGAGGATTGGATACACTCAATTTGTGGGAAAAATACCTAAAATCATCTATTAAAAGAGATGGACGGAGTGGATAAAATGCATGAACGACAGTTGGGCCCACAGAGTTTACTCAGTACGCTTAGCATACTGAGTTACTCAGTACGCAATCCGCTTCCGCACTTCATGCTCTTGTATGGGGCACACACATGATCTATGGTCCGTTTATCCTTAGCGGTTAATGTTTCTCCTACGCGTGTGATCCACGTGATGAGTGGACGGGTCTGAATTTTGAGTCAGGGCTAATCAACAGCGGGACCCACATGATGAATGGCCAGGACTGCGTACACGTGTGTAAAGAAATAACTCACCAGGAAAGGTCTTGTGTTAGTAAGGACACATGACCGAGTGCTGGAAGGCCTCCTTGTGGCGATGGTGGAACCAAGGTGGCCAAATTTGGGAACGGTAGTGATTGCGAGTATCATGCTTTCGATATTTTACTTTCTTTGGGAAACAACTGAAATTGGATCGTTTTGAATTTCATGTATATATAAGATGCAGGCACGTATTAGAGCGTGGCATGTGGCAGAACCGTCCAATATGGGACACGTGGCAAGATGCAGCTGGTGATGGGACCCAGTATTCGTGGTTAGGTTGTTGTTGCACGTTGACCACTACAAATGCATTCTTTTGCGGTCGTTTTGGTTCTTGGAATGCTTTGCACACGTGCATGAGTGGTTATCAGTTATCACATGTGTGAGAGAGAATCGTTTGAAAATATCTCTTTAGCGGGAGCAAATTAGGTGTTACACGAGTGACAGCTTAGTGGCCCATATTGATGATGTGTTGTATATCCACGCCGTCCATCTGTTTATACAGATAATTTTAGTAAGGAGTTACAAAAATTATGCATATCCAAATTTCAGGTCAACCACACCAAAGGAAACAGGGGTGATTGAATGCCTCAACATTAAAATTTTCATAGGGCTCATCGTAAAGTTTTCGTAATGTTTATTTTCAATCCAACCTGCTGATTATGTCAAGAAGATCTTGATGAAAGGAAAATAGAAAGATTAGATTTATCCAAAACTTTTGTGCCCCACAAAAGGGTTTAATAGTTATTCATCACCGTTTCTATTGGTACTGTTCACCTGATATTTGGATCTTCTTATGATTTGGGACAGAATCCTAAAATGAGATGGAAAAACAGAAGAACGGAATGGATATACAAAAACTACATCAAGGTAGGCCCCACACGGTCAGGGTAACAGCCACTAAACTGTTACCAGTCAACTCGGCCCTGTTTGGGAGCATGGATTTGGAACTCCCTGGATTTGAAACCCCCTGGATTTCAAATCCTTCTATTGTGTTTGGCAATCTAAAAGTAACCCAAAAGTAGCCGTACATAGTATATTTCCAGAGGTTTGATTTTAATTACTAAATCAACTTTAATATCTGTAATTAATGAACATATATAATATTTGACACAATGGTTGTAATAAGCCTGTTGAAATATATACTTTGCCATAAAATGACGAATTTTCAAGTCTCGAATGAGCCATAAGCACAAGATCATGTAATCAATCATTTTTAACCGTTGATTTACATGGACAATGTTTGGACAGCGTTGATCATTGTATTCAAGTAATTATAGTGATGCAATTGATAATCCAAGCATTTTGGGTAATCATTAAGGGGTCATGTGTCCAATAAATTAATATTTAAGTGACACATTTTACACATGCAACTCTGGGAGGTAATTTAGATGTAAGCCAAGCTCTCGCCGTGGATTTCAAACCCTTTGGATTTGCAACTCTCAATTACTTTATGGCACCAAACAATCAAGGATTTGAAATCCTCTTGAATCCAAATGACCCCATGCTATTAATGGTACTAGAATCCTTGAAGCATTCGTGAGACCCAAGCATTGCGGGCCTACGTGTTGCAAGAGTGACATCTGTTGATGCAAAAATCCGGTGCGTCCTCCAGACCTTCGTGTACCTGCACGGAAAGAGGACAAAGGAGACCCTGGCTTGAGCAGGGAACCCTCCGATGCCAAGGTCAGGCCTGGATTCCGGGTCTAAGTGTATTGAGTGGTTTTTTGAAAAAGAATTTTTGCCCTTACCCCACAAGACGATGGAGGTTCCTCTTTTATAGCTGCTGGAGCATTTAATCGTACGAGGATTCTTCTCCTGATATCGTGGGCGGGATCCTCTCCTGGTATCACGGAGACAGGATCGTGCCCATCTCCAGCCTCCATCCGATCCCGTGAGCTTCGGGGTCGGGGATCTTATCCCAAGATATTCGGGACGAGAGGCCTTATCTTGCGCTGGCCGATTTTATCAGATCGGCCCGATGCATGCCCGAATTGCTGATGTGTCGTCCGAACCGACTTAACTTCTGTCTCGGTTTAGTGAACCATGCCTCGGATCTGACACATCCTTTGGCGACCCGAGGCATTGAGTCCGAGTCTCCGAACTCTGTATCTTTTGTCCCCAACAGTAAGCCCCCTTACTCCGTGTGTTCCATATGACACTTAGGAGTAGCGAGTTTTGAGTCGGTTCATAACTTAGTCCGAGACAATAAGTAGTCATTTAATGCATTCTGTGTCGCCTTTGACGGGAGACGGTTCAGTTTCTGACATCGCATGCGCCGTCAGCCGTCAAATCGCTCACCCCGCCAATGAGGGTTGGACACGTAGCAAGGGCATTATTGTCGTCAGTCGACGTGCGCCACGTGTCGAGTGGGGGAGTCGATGCAGGCGTCGAATCATTTCCTCATTAATTGCTTCCGCCACATGGCGATCTTATAAAATGGTGGGGGTCCCGCATTTCAAACTTCTACTGTCATTCCCGCTTTGCATTTCCTTTGGAGCTTTTCCGATCTTTCGTCTTCTTCCTTTCCTCTTTCTTAACTGTCAGCGGCTCCTTTCGCCATTTCCGTTTTCCTTCCTCCCTCCGGTGAGTCTCCCCTTCCTCTTTATTTAGTGATAATGGCGGTTAGAGGTTCTCGAAGTCCCCAGGAGGGAGTTTCCGGAGATGAAGGCGAAGCGCAACGTTTTTGAAATGTTGAGGAATCGCCTTCCTTACTGACAGAGATAGCAGTCGATGCGAACGCTGCTTTTCTTTCTGAGAGGGTCACTGAAGCTCCGGCGGAGCGCCCTGCTTCCGTTGATCCTTCTCGTGGTGGGTCGTCTTTAATAACCCGCCCGGGAAGGCCTAATCTTCCAAGGGGCATGGAGGAAGAGGAGGAGGAGGAAGAGGAAATATTGATTGCCGAGGGAACCTCTGGGCCGGTTCCTGTTGATGTCTGAAGGAGAAGGATCGGGGGATGATCTAAGCGGCCCGGTTCCTTCAGTTTTGACTGAGGCGGATTTAGACAGAATCCGAATTGGGTATCACATCCCCGAATCGGTTATTACTTATCTCCCCTGTCCGAATGACTTGCCGGATCATCCTCCTGCTGGGGCGGTCGCGATCTACCAAGTCTGCCCCTTCAGGCCATCGTCTGGGGAGTTTTATCTCGTATTCAGATTGCCCCGGGGCAAATAGTTTCGAATGGGTGGAGGAACTTATTTGGGTGTGCGGTGTTGTGGGCTGAGATGGAACAGCCACCGCTAACAGTCGACGAATTTCTCCACTTATACCAAGTGCGCGTGAACCCGAACTACCCCGGCTTTTATATCTTCGCTGCTTGGCGGGGCGGTTCCCTGATAATCGACCCTCCCACTTCCAACAAACATTGGAGAGAACGTTGGGTTTGGGCCGTCCGGGTCCTGCGAGGCTCGTGTTCCTCGGGCGTTCCAGAGCAAGTGACTTGGGTCTTCTCTCTTGCCCTTCTTTATTTTTGTAATAGGTCCGGGCCCAGATATTCCGAAGAAGCGGCAAAAGCTCGGCTTCAGTGCTTCAGCTCGGATCAAAGAGTTGAGGACGTTGGATCAGCCAAATAGGTCCTGGAAGGTGCTCTTACAGTCGTAGCGTCTTCATCTCGCAGGTCTAGACTCGGCCATCACAGGTAACAGAAAATGTATCTTCATGTATCTTCTGAATTTTTCCTGACTTCGTTTTTTTTTTTTAATTATTATTTTTAGATTTGTCCGAAGCTCGACCCCATCTCAAGATTGTTCCCGAATCGGCCCCCTCGAAAATGACTGGAGCTCGTCCTCCTCTTAGGGCGGTTTCGAAGTTAAAGGCTCCTCCGCGATTAGTTCTTCTGTCGGAGCCTTGGCCGCCGAAGAGACAAAGAGTGGTGCGGAAGGAGAAGGAGCCCGCGAGTTCTTCTGCCCCTACTGTCGTCGTAATTTCTGACCCGGAAGAAAGGGTGGAAGGGACGGTGGCCGCAGCCTCGGAACCTCAGGCGGCGCCCGACTCGGGACACGTTGCGACGGATGTTCCGAGACGGGAGGAAGAGACTAGGGCTGCGTCTTCCAGAGGGAAAGAAGAGACGAGGACTGCATCCTCCAGAGGGGAGGAAACGAACCAAGAAGGGTCGTCCGTCCTGCAGAAGGTGGTGTCGGGGATGGTTCCCTGGGCCTTAGCCCATGGGAGCGAAAAGGAGTTCATCAATCTCTACAACGCTCCTTCATCGCAAACCATCAGCCATGCAGCAAGGGTGCTTTTTGAACTCGCTCTCTGCTTGATTAAGGCCAGCAAAGAGTTATCTTCGACTCATCGGCTGCAGACTCTTCTGTCGGAAGCCGAAGGGCGACGCGAGGATACCGAAACTCGGGTCGGCATTCTGACTGGCGAGGCGGCCCTTGCCCGGAAAGCTGCCGAAGACGCAAAGGCAAAAGCGGCTTCCTCCAGGAGAGCCCTCGATGAAGCGCAAGCCGAGGTTACTCGGGTATTGGCTCTCCTTTCCAGAGCTGAAGAAGAGAGCCGACGAGTTCTCGCAGTCCATGCTTCTTGTGCAGATGACTTGGCTCGGGCTAAGCTTGAGGCGGAGGAGCATATTCAGCAGGCCAACGAGAAGACTCGGGAGGCTGAGAAGGTTAGGGACCAAGCCGTCCAAGCTTTCCTCGAATCAGCGGAGTTCGAGGATGAGAGGGATCGCTTGTTCCAAAGCGGATATCTGGAATGTGTCAAAGATATAAAGAAATCTTTTCCTGACCTTGATCTCTCAGAAATCGAGAATCCGGACGCCACCGCTGAAGTCACTGCTGGGGATGAGGCCGGTACATGCGAGAATGCTTCGGGTACCGTTCCTACCGGAGGACAGTAACCAGGGCCCCTTGTGTTTTTTTTAAATCGATGTATTCACATGTTGTACTCGCATGTGGTTGATGAATGAAAGAAAACGCTTAGTTTTATTCATTTGACTTAGCTTTAATCTTTCTTAGTTCAGAGTCTTTAAACATTGAATAGTAAATCTTGAGGTGTTCAGCGTTCTAAGGATGAGGCAATGATTGTCCGTTTAGATCTTCTAGCCGATACGTTCCTGGTCGGATGGTGCCCGAGACGATATAGGGTCCTTCCCAATTGGGTCCCAACGTACCCGATCCAAATTCCTTGGTATTGGAAAATACTTTTCGGAGAACCATATCTCCCATTCGAAACCTCCTGATCTTAACTCGGGTATTGTAGAACCGAGCCACTTGTCGTTGCCGTGCCTCCGTGCGCAGCCGCGCCACTTCCCTTTGTTCGTCCAGAAGGTCGAGCCCGAGTGTAAGGAGTTCTTCATTTTCTTCCGCATTGAACGAAGTGATTCGAGCCGAGGGTAATCCGATTTCAACGGGAGTGACGGCTTCCGAGCCATACGCGAGTGAAAAGGGAGTTTCTCCTGTGGCGGTTCGAGCTGTAGTTCGGTAAGCCCAAAGAATTTTCGGGAGCTCTTCGGCCCATGCTCCTTTGGCCCGGTCAAGCTTGGTCCGAAGATGTTGCTTGATAATCTTGTTAACCGCCTCAACTTGTCCGTTAGTTTGAGGATGATGAGGTGAAGAATAGACGTTTCTGATTCCGAGGTTGTCGCACATCTCGCGAAAGCTCCTATTATCAAATTGTCTTCCATTGTCTGTAATAATAGTACGGGGCACTCCGAATCGGCAGATAATGTTTTTCCATACAAACTCGGTGATCTTCTGCTCGGTTATTTTAGCTAATGGCTCTGCCTTGGCCCACTTCGTGAAATAATCCACTACTACCACAGCAAACTTGGTCTGACCTTTTCCCATAGGGAATGGACCTATGATGTCGACACCCCACTGTGCGAAGAGCCAGGGACCAGTCATCGGCGTCAGTGCCTCGGGGGCTTGCCTCGGAATTGCCGCGAACCGTTGACATTTGTCGCATTTTTGGACGAGCTTGCGAGCGTCGTGTTGGATAGTGGGCCAGTAATATCCCTGTCGTAGGACATTGTGGGCAAGAGATCGCCCTCCAGAGTGGTTTCCACAGATTCCTTCATGGATTTCACGTAATACATAGTTCGCCTCACTGGGTCTGAGTCACCGCAGCAACGGAGCGTAATAACCTTTCTTATAGAGGGTTCCGTTGAGTATGGTGTAACGGGAGGCTCGAATCTTAACTCGTCGAGCCTCGGCACGATCTTCAGGCAGCTTTCCCTTGTCAAGGTATTGGCGGATTGGATCGATCCAGGATGGTTCCGAGTCGATTGTATTGACGGCCTCGCTAATTGGTTCATTTATACTCGGCTTATTGATGTATTCGACAGGGACGAACCTGGGTATATCATCTTCATCGGCGGAGGCGAGCTTTGCTATTAAATCGGCTTTGCCGTTTTCTGTACGAGGGATCCGAGTGACACGACAGAGGTGGAATCCATTGACAAGTTCATTCACTTTCTCCATGTATGCTCTTAATTGGTCTTTCCGTGTCTGGTATACACCGGTAACTTGATTAACAACCAACTGAGAATCGCTGAAAACACTTAGGTGCGTGACTCCCATGCTAGCGGCGAGTCGGAGGCCGAGTAACAATGCTTCATATTCTGCTGTGTTGTTCGACGCTTGGAATCCAAGTCGTAAGGCATACTGTATATAGGTATGATCGGGGGTTTCCAGCACAACCCCAGCCCCACTTGCCTTCGAGTTGGAAGAACCGTCGACAAACAGTTTCTAAGGAATAGGGCAGGGTAGGGTCGGGGGAGCGGTTGTTGGAACTGCAACATCCTTTGGCATATCGTTGACCGGGAGTTCGGTTGGCGGTGTTCCCTCGGCAATAAAATCAGCTACGGCTTGCCCTTTGATTGCTGCCTTCGGTCTGTATTGAATGTCAAACTCACTTAGTTCGATGGCCCACTTCGTGAGTCGGCCAGAAGCTTCTGGTTTCTGCAATACCTGGCGAAGCGGAAGATCGGTCATCACGATGATGGTATGGGCATGGAAATACGGCCTGAGTCGGCGAGAGGAAGTTATTAAAGCCTGGCAATAATGCTTTGCTGACGTAATAAACCGGCAGTTGCTTTCCTTCGGATTCTCGTATCAAAGACGAGCTAACCGCTGCCTCGGATACTGCTAGGTAAAGGAGCAGGGACTCCCCTGATTCGGGTTTTTATAAGAGAGGTGGAGAACCGAGATATGATTTTAATTGTTGGAATGCCGCTTCACATTCTTCCGTCCAACCCATTGTTTGTCTTCCTTTCAACTGTTTGAAGAAAGGGAGACATTTATCTGTGGCTCTGGACAGGAACCGATTAAGTGTCGCGACTCGTCCAGTCAACCTTTGGATGTCCTTAATGGTTTTAGGGGATTCCATATCAATCAAAGCCTTTATCTTTTCAGGGTTTGCCTCTATTCCTCGCTGACTAACCAAGAAACCGAGGAACTTTCCAGAGCCCACCCCAAAAGCACATTTACTCGGATTCAGCTTCATCCGAAACTTCCGTAGGATGAGAAACATTTCTTCCAAATCATTCACATGATCTGCCGCGTGTATACTTTTGACGAGCATGTCGTCAATGTATACTTCCATAGTTTGGCCTATAAGCCGAGCAAAGATTTTGTTAACTAGTCTTTGATAAGTTGCGCCGGCATTCTTCAGACCAAATGGCATCACTCGGTAACAGTAAAGGCCTTTGTCGGTGACAAAGGTAGTTTTTGATTTATCTGTTTGATGCATTGCAATTTGATTATACCCCGAATATGTATCCATGAAGCTGAGGAGCTCATGTCCGGCGGTACTATCTACTAGCTAGTCTATCCTCGGAAGCGGAAAGCTATCCTTCGGGTAGGCTTTATTTAAGTCAGTATAGTCAATACAGACTCGCCACTTCCCGTTGGATTTTTTTACAAGCACGACATTCGCGACCCATTCTGGATAGTGTATTTCTTCTATGAAATTAGCCTGGAGGAGTTTGTTGACTTCTTCTTCAATGATTTTGGGGGTTCCCGGATCGGCGGTATGACGGATCGGTGTTTGAGCCTGAGTCATCACAAAGGGGTCAATCCCGGTCATATCTTCATGACACCATGCAAATACGTCGGCGTACCTACGAGCGGGGCTATCGCCTTTTCTCTCAAGGGGGATGAAAGACGAGCCAATTGCACTGCCTCTTGGATCCATCTGTTTCGACCAAGGGGACTGAGATAAGGTCTTCGACCGGCTGCCCTCGTTCATGACTCTCGCCCCGAGGGTCCAATGATTCGATCGTTGATATGTTGATCGGACCCCTTTACAGCTATCATGTAACAACGCCTCGCATCTTGCTGGTCTCCTTTGACAACTCCTACTCCCGACTCAGTCGGGAATTTCAGTGAAAGATGGTATGTGGATACCACGGCCTGGAGGAGACTTAATGAAGGTCGGCCGAGTATTGCGTTGTATACTGAGGGTTGATCGACGACCAAGAATTCGACCATCATCGTCGTCTGATGTGGGGCACTACCAGCAGTGAGTGGTAACGAGACAATCCCTTCGGGCAGTACTTGTCCTCCGGAAAAACTGATTAACGGGCGTAGCATGGATCGTTCGATCCCCATTTTGTCGAACGCCTGAGTAAACAACACGTCTGCAGATGACCCCGTATCGACGAGTATCCGGAACACTTTTCGGTTAGCGATAGTCAGGGTGACAATCAATGCGTTATCGTGGGGGTGATAGATACCTCGGGCATCTTCCTCTGTGAACGAAATGCAATATCTTTTCCTTTTCTTCTCCATTGGTGGCCGATCTATAATCATAAGCTCGGACTTAAGCTGACTAAGTTTTCTCGCATGATTCCTTCGAGCATTGTTTGAGTCGCCCCCACCTCGCGGACCGCCGATAATTGTCCGGATTTCTTCCATAGGCTGACTCTCGGTCGGGCGCGCTCGGCTACCCCAGCTTTAACCACATGTTCTTTGAGTTGGCCGTCCTTTATGAGTCGTTCAATCTCTTCCTTTATGTGACGGCAATCACTTGTGTTATGCCCGTGATCACGGGGATAAGGCAGGATTTATCCTTGTCCCGCCGATTAGGATTACTCCTGAGCTTACTGGGAGCCTTTGATTTTCATCAATACCTGTTCCTGAGTCTTGTTCATGGGGGTATATGTGGAAAATCTTCGATCCGGCCGTTGCCTGACCTTTGCTCATCATGCGCTTGATCATCCTTGTGTTTCCTTCCTCCGGTCGGCTTCCTTTTGGTCGACTCTTTGACCAAAGTTTTAGTTTCACGCAAGATTTCGGCGTTTGCATACTTATCCGACCGTGCCATAAATTCTGCCAGAGTATCGGGCGGAGTTTTGTCTAGAGATGCCAGGAATGACTTATCTCTAACTCCTTGCATGAGCGCATTGAGAGCCGTTTCTTCTTAATGTTTTCGAACCTGAAGGGATTCGAAATTGAAACGCTTGATATAATCTTTCAATAGCTCTCCCTGCTTTTGAACTATGTTGTTCAGATGTGCAGGGGGCTTCAATTTCTTTTTCCCACCGATGAAGTTGGTGAGGAAGGCGTCGCTCAGCTCAACGAATGAGCTGATGGACTTTGGTTTCAACTGTTTGAACCACAGTCGAGATTCGATATGCTCTGTCGGGTCGGTCTTGCCGGTGAAAAGAGTGATTTGAGGTAATCGAAACCTCTCGGGCAATCGAGCCTTCATTACCGAGTCCACAAAGGGGGACGTCTTTGCCTCGGATCTGGTCGAATACATATTCCGGCCATGCTTCATGTCCGCCATCTCTTTCACCATTTCTTCCCGCACTTCTCTTTTAAAATTTTGAATATCGGCTTTCCAAGGTTCACTGCTCTCTGCCGTGCCTTCCATGGAAGGGCGGTTGCGCCTTCTTCACTCTATCTCGTGTCGAAGATCGGTCGGGGGCAGGGAAGCGTTGGCCGACTGCGCTGGAGATGGTTCTGATTCGCCTCGGGGTTGGCTCAGCCGAAAAGACTGCGGCGCGGAAGGTTGAGGATCAACCGCCGCAGTCGGTACGTGTGCTGTCTCCCCTTGAGGATGCGGGAGTGGCTGCATTTGCTGCTGATACATTCGTTCCAGCATCTGCTTCATCATATTCATATCAGACCGGATTTCTTGAACCTCCTGGTCCAACCGCCCGTCGTTGCGACCCCGCTGATTGTTGCTTGTTCTGGTCGCTCCTCGTTGGCGGTTGTTAAGTGGGTTCTGGGCTGCGGGGACCGTGACTGGACCCGCTGGCCCTGTAATCGCAATCTCATTCAAATCTTCCTCTGAGACCGTCCTTCTAGTCATCACCATGGAATTCAATATAGAAATATGAGATGGCTTTTTGTACGGTTCCCACAGACGGCGCCAAACTGTTGATGCAAAAATCCTGTTCGTCCTCCAGACCTTCGTGTACCTACACGGAAAGAGGACAAAGGAGACCCTGGCTTGAGCAGGGAACCCTCCGATGCCAAAGTCAGGCCTGGATTCCGGGTCTAAGTGTATTGAGTGGTTTTTTTAGAAAGAATTTTTGCTCTTACCCCACAAGACGATGGAGGTTCATCTTTTATAGCTGCTGGAGCATTTAATCGTACGAGGATTCTTCTCCTGATATCGTGGGCGGGATCCTCTCCTGGTATCACGGAGACAGGATCGTGCCCATCTCCAGCCTCCATCCAATCCCGTGAGCTTCGGGGTCGGGGATCTTATCCCAAGATATTCGGGACGAGGCGCCTTATCTTGCGCTGGTCGATCTGATAAGAAGATCGGCCCGATGCATGCTCGGATTGCTGATGTGTCGTCCGAACCGACTTAACTTCTTCTCGGTTTAGTGAACCATGCCTCGGATCTGACACATCCTTTGGCGACCCGAGGCATTGAGTCCGAGTCTCCGAACTCTGTATCTTTTGTCCCCAACAACATCCACTCCATCCTTCATTGGTGCCGTAACACATTGACAGTACATCTCAAATAAATCTCATTCCAACCACGGAAAAATCCCAAATAAAATCTCATGTCCATATTAAGAACTTTTCTATTCAACCAATCGTTTTACTTTATTTGTGACCGTGCTTGGGACACCTAATTAGAGAGAACACATATTATATTAACCAAAAGATATAACATGTTTGAAGAGTGCTTTTTATGGAATGACAGCTAACAAGAGAAGTAGCAACCGAGAAGTGTTCAGAAGCGAAATGAGTAGTGGAGAAACATTTAGGATACATGGTTGAGAGGTGTTCAAAAGCAAATCAAGCAGCTGAGAGTTATCCAAAAGAAAATCGAACGGTCGAGAGAAATCAAGAAATGGAATGTGACCTAAAAGCTCGATTGAACAGTTGAAACAAAAGGATGAGGAAAGCAATTAAGTAGAGCGTGGGCAAGCAACCGACAAAAGAGATGCAATCGACATGTGGTCGAAGAGTGAGTGACGACCGATAAAAACAAACCTTAGACGAGCGGAAGAGAAACAATCATAAAAGGAAAATATAATAAAAGAATGATCTAAATAAAGACTTTTCAACTACCGTAACCATTGCAGTAATGGAAGAAAAATCTAGAAAAATAAGTTGCAACAGAACTCTATAAACAGTAGAGGAATCCAAAGGAGAAAATACCCTCCAATCCAATCACAACAATTGCAAAAACTAACAAACTTATCTTATCAAACTATTTTATCTCAGCTTATCCTAAGAGTAGCAGTAATCAAGTAACGGTAATTCTTACCTATAATAGTTGTAATCCAAGTCTACACTCATACGATGGATTTGTTCTTTATATAATATCAAGCGATTCTTTCAAGAGATGCATTCTTGCAATTGCCCATAGTGACCAATTGTGAGTTTTTCTTTTTGTTTAATCTACACTAGTATTCTAAAAGTCATTTTTTATGTAAGGCACAAAGTAACTCATCTTTAAAAGAAGAACCTCACCTTTCGATTATCGCTTGATCGTTATAAACTTTTACAAGTTGTTGAGTAAGCGACCGATCTTCTCAAAATCCAGTCATAACCGTTCATATTGGACGTATTTGCTTATTTTTTCGCTTAAGGTCAAAGTTGATTGGTTTGGATCGAGCTGCTATATCGATTCTGGCATGCCCGCATAATTGAAAACAAACCGAGCAGCCAACACCAATGACGCATGAAAATGGACGGTTGGATCATAAGTGCAATGGCTAATATGAATGTGTTTGCACCTGTTTAGATTTAATAACATGTATGATGCTAGATGACAGCAAGATCTCGATAAGATACAAACAAAAGATCTTTTCAACTGCTCTATCAACTAAATTTGATCAAAATCTACAAAGTCATTAGTAGTCTAAAAGGAATAAGTATATTTGAGATGTATATTACATATTTCGCTCATGTGATAATATCGACTACTCACATTGGTAACCTTATAATCAATAATGAGCAACAACCAAAATACAATCACAACTAGTGACAAATTCAGCTAATGCATCATAGCATCATACAAAGAGACCCTTACGACTAAAATCGCTTGAGCAATGAATCAACATAAATGTAACGGCGAGTTGGTCGATTTTCAAGGTGCACAATGCACATTTAAGTGAAAGAAATGAATGATGATTATTAATATGTGACGTACTACAAAGAAATTTTGCCTACGTAATTGACTTAGGATGTGCGCGTAATCAATGGCCAACTTATGACAATGACTAACACACGTGACGTTGCAGAATAAGTTACAACCATTGATGTGCCTAGAATAGTTAAAAAAAACCTCTTTAGATACAGCCCAATGTTACTTATCCTAGTTTAGCTCTTACTTTAGCTCTTAGTATAATCTAGTCCATCTATACAGCTATAATAGACCAGCTTTAACTTAGGAGTAATGTAATCCAATTTATCTACTTGGTTACGTTGGACCGACTTTAGTTTAGCTCGTAGAGTAATTCCTTTATCTACGCCCAAGTTACTAGACTAAGGAATACCTTAGTTTTAGGACATCATCATCTACGCTATTATTATTAGATCATCGGTGAGGAATGCTCACTTGCACACCAGTTCTCACGAGAACTCATGAGAACTTTTTAAGAACTCATCTCCTATGATATGAGTGTAAGATTTGAACCGTCAACATGATACACACCCCATGAAACTCTTATAACCCAACGTTTACCCTAAACCAATACTTTGGTGGGCCATGGAAAAAGAGCGGCAAATCAAGGAAGGAAACTATTTCTTTTTTCCATAGCCCACCAAAGTTTTAGATCAGGGTAAAAGTTGGGCCAATGGGGTTTTTTCGGGTGATGCATCACATGGACTGTTCAGATCTTGTACTCATATCATTGAAGGTGATTTCTTAATTATTATTTTTACAAATTCTCATGAGAACTGGTGCACAGGTGAACATTCATATATGTATGTGTGTGTAGCCAAATGGTCTATCGTGCACTGGTTCGCACGAGTTTTCGTGCGAACATTTTGAGAACTCATCATACGTGATGTGAGTCCAAAATTGAACTGTCCACGTGATGGAGCACCCCATGGCCCAACATTTACTTTGATCCAAAGCTTTGATAGGCGAAATAAAAGGAAAACAATCTCCTCCCTTGATTTGCATATATCTTTTCTATGGCCCACCAGAGTTTTAGATCAGGGTGAAAATTGGTCCTTGGAGGTTTCATGGAATGCCACATCACATGGACCGTTCGGATTAAACGCCCATGACGCATGTGCAAAGGTGCGCGGGTGCGCATGCCTCTCTCTCTCTCTCTCTCTCTCTCTCTCTCTCTCTCTCTCTCTCTCTCTCTCTCTATATATATATATATATATATATATATATATATATATATATATATATATATGTGTGTAAACCACACCACAGTAGTGATTGATCATTTCCCTTCATCTAGGTTTATTTTACTTCATCAATAGGTTGTGGTGTGGTTGGATCACCATGGAAGTGTGTACTCTACTCAACTTGATAGATCTCATTTTTGGCAGCTATGTGTGTATGTATATTGCTGCAGGCATGCCAGCGTGTTAGCGTGCTGCCCATGCTGCTGCTGTAATGACCCAGAATTTTGGTACACGTGCGTACACATACATGTATGTACAATTGCCTTCATTGGAGTATACACACATAGACCCATGCATACATCCACGCACCCATGCATACATACATCTATCGGCTCATGTAAATTGTGACCGTGGATGTGTGATCGTTTTGCTTAGTGTGAACTATTAATTAATGTCATTAATTATTACATGATTTTGGTAGAATATATATAAGTTTATTTATAATGCACTCTCTCAACTCATATACTTAAGACCACGTGTTTTATTATTAACTAATCCAAATCTAGCCAACATCAACTATTGAATGTGCACTAAGATTAATCTGATCTTAACCACTGGATTGTTGTTAAAAAATAAAATAAAAATCAAGAACAACCCATTTTTGTGGGAACCAACCCCACCGTCCGCTTGTGTGTGGCTCACCTGACTTTCGGATCAGCCTCATTTTTGCCTTATATCTTCTCTTGGCCAGGCCGAGATGATGGACGGATTAGATCTAAATTATTGTTAGTGGGACCCACTATATCTTTAAAAAAAAATGAAAGTTATATCTTCCGCACGACTAAACCACTTTCTCCACTTTCCTTCCGTTTTGTACGGTAATGGCCGCCGAACCTCCCACTAAATGAAACCGTCTCATAATTTCCACTCCTTCATTCCATTACGCATTCATTTATAAAAAATAAAAAAAAATAAAAAAAAAAAGAGAAAGAATCGAAAGAATCAATCAAAAAAAAATGAGTGAAGGAGAGAAAGATCTCTGTAAATCAAGAGAGAGAGATTAAAGCGGGGCCGTATCATCAAACTTTAAGGTAGGTGATCTTAACATGAAATTTATCATTTTTAGTTATTATTATATTTAGTTAATCCAAATTTTTGTAGAAATATTATTGTTAGTTATTTTTTTTTTATTTAGGGAATCTATTCATTTAGGAATTTCTATTTTATTCTTTTTATAATATTTAATACTAAAATAATTTATAGATAAATAAAATAAAATAAATTTACAGAATAAAATAAATAGTTTATTTAAGATTAATTTATTAATTCTTAAATATTTTGTTAAGAAAAAAAAATAATTAAATTTTAAATAAATTATAATATCCTATAATATTTTACAGTACAAATAGAATATATAATTAATTATTTAAAGTATTGGTGATTCATTATGCAGAATTGTGAATATAAGTGATGTAAGATTGATAAGTATATATAAGCAAATATGATTATAAAAATAAAATAAAAATATATAATAATAATAACAAATTATAAATTATATAATTGTAATATGTAATCAGTATTAATATGATATATAATAAGATATATAACAAAATAAAATAAAATAAAAAGGTTTATAAGATCATTAAGGTATAGTAAAATATAAATATTATGTTTCATAATAATATAGTAGTAATACGATATAATTGTAGGTTAAAAAAAAAATAATGACAAAATATATAACATAATTAAAGTAAACATGTGTAAGATAACATTATATTACATAATTAATACATAATTATTTAATATTATTTATATGATTATCTTATAAGTAACAAAATAGAAAAGTTTTAGTTGATAATAGATAAAAGTTGTAATAAATATAATTTATTATATTTTTATGATTATGTTATAAGTAACAAAATAAAAAAGTTTTATTTGATAATATATAAAAGTTGTAATAAATATAATTTATTATTTTTTTTTAAAATTATGTAAATGAGGATATCAACTATTTAACATAAAAGTAATATAATAATTATATTAAATGTATCAAACAAAAGTAAATTTATTAATTTACATAGTCAATTATAAAATAAGGTTAATCATACTGACATAATGTTGTAACAAATAATTTATATAATAATAATAGTATTCAAAGTCCAAATTAATATGTTCCTTAACCTTATTCAATTTATATTTAAAAATAAATAATAATAAAATTCTGAATTTAGATTTAAATAGTTAGATAAAAAAATAAATAATAATAATAAATTTTAAATTATCAATAATAATTTAATTACATTATTAATGTTATATTATATAAATCAGTGTGATAATTTTTGTTCTGTAAAGATTAAAATCCAAATTTTAATTCTAAAATTTGAAGAGTTAATTAAATTAAATTTAAATGAACTTAAGTTTAAGAAAATTTTTAAAATTTTGGAATTGAAACTAAATTGATTAGATTTCTATATTTTGAAATTCTAGTAATTAATGTGTATTTAAAACTTTATTAAATTAAAATTTTAATAAAATATAATATTAGATTTTTAAACTAAATATATATATATATATATATTTTCCTTGTAGTTCAAAATTTTTGTTTAAATTAAAATTTAAATAATTTATCGATTAAACCTAAATACACATTCTCAATGAATTATCAAAAAGAAATTAAAATTTGTTATAAAATAATCAAGTTATTTCAATGTGTGTGTGTGTATATGTATTTGTTAAGTTGATGTGATAAATAAAATAAAAATTTTACTTTGAGAATTTAGTGAATAAAAATAATAAATATTTTTATGCTAATATTTAACATTATTTAAGTGAAAAAAATTAATTTAATTAAAGTTAGAATTTAAATAAAATTTCTTGTACATTATTTCATTATAATTCTTAAATTAAATAAAATTTTATTTAAGTATTTTAATTATTAAAGTTTTAACAAAATGATATCTAGAATTATTAATTTGAAATAAAAATTTATATTGTTGATATTTTCGATTGTAAAATAGTGATTCATCTTACATACCATATCAGCCCAACAACACGGACAGTAGAAAACCTTAATTGGAAACAGCCATGGTTAAATAGACTAACCTGAAATCCAAACCATTCATTAAATAGACTACTTAGGTGTTATTTTCTTTTGGTAGATGGTGTCCTGAAACTCAACTTCTCACGTATCCAGCGAGTGTAGAAGGAAGTTAATGCCATGTGTTGCGTTAATGGGAGAAACTTGTTGAGAGCGTAAGCGTGGGTCAGGTCTAGCATGCGACGCTAAGTAGGTCGTGGGCATATGGTTTAGTCCAGAAATCGACGGTCCAAATATCAGGTGGGTGATTCTCCTCCATTTATGAACTTTCTGTTTTTATGTATTTTAGAATATTTATTTATTTATTTCACATAATGACTTCAAATTAATATTGTCAAATTCTTTTATACCTAGTATCTACTTTTCAAAATTTTAGCATGTACTGAATCTGATTAACTTATAAAGTTAGATTTTAATCTAACTTTTATTTTTGAAATTTAGTTTAAGATTTAGACCTTAAATCTGTGTTAAAGTAATTGATTTAAATTAATTGGTTTAAAATAATATTAATAATTTGAATCTAAATTTTGATTTTTCTTTTTTTTTTTAGGCAAAGAAAATAGCTTGATGTTTCAGTAAATTTCAGGAATTGAATTTTTACGGCATCGAATTTCTGCACATTTGTATAGAACTTGCATTGTTGTATCGGGATTTAAATAATTAAATTATTTCGCTACTGATTTTGAAATAATTCATGACATGCATTCATCTCTACTGATTACGGAATTATAGAAAAAGAAAGAAAAATGAGGAAATGATTGTGGTATTAGCAAGTAGGGCAATCGTGTCCCTTGGGTGAAAGACCTTAAAGCCAGCAAGTAGGGCAATCGTGTCCCTTGGGTGAGAGACCCTAAAGCCAGCAAGTAGGGCAATCGTGTCCCTTGGGTGAAAGACCCTAGAGCCCGTTGGATCCTTCGGAGTCTCCTTTGTGTACGGCGTATGAGTACAATTGTGTGCGCGGACATACGTCAAAGGTACAACTGGAGCAGTAGTCTGACCAGCTAACGTATAAATGAGTCCCTCACCATGAGGTACTGGTGTGTGGGCGTTAATGCAACGTGGTCATACACCTAGGTACGGTGTTGTAAGATGTGGTGATTATTTAATTTTATTCTTGAATTCATGATAGTGTGGCATTCAGTACATCTTTATGATTCCAGCATCGCATTTATGTCATATGAAATATTTAATATTTTGATTCATGTTTTGGAATTTTAGAAAGTACTTTTATTATTTATTCGTTTGATATAAATCTAGAAATTTCATATTTGGTTGGATAGATCCCACGAGCGGTTGTGCTCATACCCAAAATAACAGTGTTTCAGGTCTTGGAGTTTAGTCGAGGCGAAGCAGACTGAGGATCTAACCATCGGCTTAGTGGTAGCCATATCTGTATTTGTATTTTAAAAAAATAATAATAATAAATTGTATAGCAGGAACTTAGAAGTGAGTTTAGGCTGTAATAGTTAAAGATTGTATTTGATGAATATTGTTTATTGTAATGAGTTTTAATTAAGTGTGGTGAATGTTTAAAATTGAATCATGTCCTAAGATTCGGAGTCGGGTCTAGCCAACTCGGGTATCGAATTTCGGGGCGTGAAAGTTGCAGGCGTGCCACCATTCTGGAGTGTTGCTGCTGGCGTGCTGCTGCCCCTCGCCGTGGCACTAGGCCCGCCTGCTTAGCACAGCGTCCATGTCCGCCGCCCAATTTGGCCCGATGATGCCTTGCCCACCGCCTAATTCACCTTGACGATGCCCAGCGACCCCAGGTCAAGTGGGGACACCCGTTGAGTTTAAACATATCAATAAGCAGAGGAGAAGAAACTTATGAGGATTTCCCTAGTAACGGCGAGTGAACCGGTATCGGCCCAGCTTGAGAATCAGATGGCACATGTATGTATGTGTATATATATATATATGGGAAAAGGTACTATACGCTCGACCTTACCGTAGCCTTCCATAAGGTCGAGCGTTGGCATATTGCTGGCCGTCGGATGCTAGTGTTTTAAATCAACGGCTATCCTCAAGCTGGGATTTCTAGGAGAGAGACCGGTCGTTTTGGTTACTGTGCAACCTTCTCTCTCTTGCCCTCAATACCAGCCCTCTCTCTCCCTCAATCCCTACCAGGAGACGCGTCCGCATGCAGCCCTCTCTCTCCCTCAATCCCGACCACTAGGAACGTTCGCCTCCACCTCTCTCTCTCTCTCTCCTTCTCTCCCTCAATCAGTACCACTAGCCGCAACCGCCTCCACCTCTTTTTTTTGGTATTTTCTTTATTTATTTATTTTTCAGATTGAGATGGTCGGGATCTAGGTTTTTTTCCCCAAGATGATGATCTCATCCATCACTTGGGATGGTTACGAATGGTAGAAAGTTTGGAATTGGATTCTTATTTTGATCTCTATCTCTTCCTTTCATCTGGTGGGCTGCACTGTATATTTCTGTGGTTCGGACACCAGGCTAATATGGTTGCTATATTTCTGTTTTTTGGTTTTTTGATTTTTTTATTTGTTTTTTTTAATTTATTTTTTGTATCTGTATCTGTATTTGTTTTTGTTTTTGTTTTTGTTGTTCTTTTAGAAACAAAAACAAATACAAATGGGTTTGTAAGTGGGGCAGTGTATGTTTGGGGATAGCGTTTTGTGTTTTAGTTCGCGGATGACGGCTCATCATCCAAAATTTTCTTGATAAACTGTATGTCTATTGAATTTCTCAAATGCATTATTTTTCAATTCAAAAGTTCGTGGGGCCACAGATATGACTAGTGCAATCTACATCGTATCCATTTAGCCATGGCCCATAACGTTATGCTCTTTCTAATCAAGCAGTTCCTAGCCATGGCCCACAACGTTATGCTCTTTCTAATTAAGCAGTTGGGAAACTGATAGAAATGAATGGTGTAAGTAAGATCTAGAAGTCCAAATAGGGAGCCAAAACAAACCATAAATCAGTATTCAGTCATATATACTTCTGGCTGAGGTTCAGCTGCAGAAAAAGAACAGAGGGGTAACTTGTTTTGCTCTCTAGTGAAACAGAGTCAACTTGGTTACAGGAGCTTTAGTTACATGTTCAAAAAAGAAAAAGTACAAAAACCAAAAGTCAACTTGGTTACAGGAGCTTTGGTTCCATGTTCAAAACAAAAAAAAGTAACAAACAAAAAAAAAGTCCATATACATATGTCAGTCCCTTGAACTATAAGGGAACTACAACACTTAAAAGCTGCTTTTATAGGGAATTTGATAACACCACCAGAAGCTACTTCTTGTAGCTTCTCTTACATAGTAGAAGGTATTTTAAAGTATAGAATGGCTTCTACTTTGAAAAAAGAAGCGACCAAATGCACTTTTAGCCTAAAAACTATGAAATCTAGAAATCTTTCCTAGACTCAAAAAATAGCACTGGAATCAACTAAGACTCCCTAAGAATGTCATAAAATAACATTACTTATTTAAAATTAAGAATAGTTGACCCTATGAATTTTTTATCCCACCAGAAGTGGGATGACCCCACTATGATGTCAGCATCATTTCATGGTAACCTCATCAGATCATGAGTCCTAGTGACCCCATCCTTTGGCCTTGTTTCTTCTTTCAATGTTCTACTTTCCCATGAGAAGCTGTAATTCTACTTGTTTTTTTTTTAGTAATTACTTTATTAATTTGGTAGCTGTCTTTATCATGATATCATGATATATCAGTATGTATCGACAATATTATTTTTGATATGTTAGATTCTTGTACTCTAGGACAGTATTGTATTGCTGACCGGCAATACTGAACATGTTGGGTGATATCAACAATACATAGAACACTGAATTTACCATTTCTCTGTGATGGACAGTATTGTATTGTGTTACAAGTTTCTTCCGCATGACACACCTACTTTGAATTAGTTGGGTGTTCAGCGCCATGACTAGTAGGTAGCCCGATGGTGTTAGAGAGGAATTATATGATCTGTGGGTGGGCCTTATCTACCATATGTGGATCCCACAATACGGTAATCCAGAATGTTGATCTGATGGGCTTCACTGTGGATAGCCTGCAAGTTCGGGAGTGGGAAAAACAAAAAAAAGGACCCAATTCAGATATAACTAGAGAGGGCACAAGAACACTGATGACACTTGACTCTTGTGGTAATCAGTTTTCCTAGTTCCCAACACAAGTGGAAGAAAAGGTAAAGGATGGGTTGTTATGGATAATTGGAGCAAGTAAATTGAGTGATGTTCAAAGTATCTCTAATGCTGAAAGAAATGAATATATACATGATTGCTCTTCACGCTCACCAACTAACAAAGTTAAAATCTCACCTTTTACCATAGTTTAAAAACTCACTGATTCGACTTGAAACCCAGCTGAGTCAACTCAACTTGGTGAGATTTCGAGCAAAGTCTTTAGGAAATTCGGTTCCGGCACCGAGTTGGCCCTGACTTAGGAAAATTCATCGAGTCAACTTAAAACTTGGTCGATTCGACATGACTCATGGAGACTTGGCGAGTCACTCATCCTATGAAGCCGGTTTATAATAATAGTAATAATAAAGTTTAAAATAAACTAATATGAGGAACATGGAAATTGAACCCACCAACTCTATATATCAGGAAGACACTCCCTACCAGCAACCTCAGTATGACTTTCATTTCTTATTTCAAAATTTTCAATACTTACATGATATGCAATTATTTAAAATATTCCTTAGTATTTCTAGAAGTTTATATATATATATATATATATATATATATATATATATATATATATATATATATATATATATATATATATATATATTAACACACGCACACACATTACACACCCCCACAAACTCATGCCGTAGTGGGATTCGAACCCTTGACCAGGAGTTGAAACTCCTGAGAGTCTACCACCCAGGCAAGTTTTGATTTATATTTATTAACTATTGAGTCGAGTCAAGTCGAGTCTTTGAGTCAACTTGACCCAGATGAATACGGAGTCAAGTTTTTGGGTGATTCTATCAACAATGGCTGGCTTTGTTTTCCATTTCTCCGTGATGATCCAGAATCCGAGCAAGGAATATTTGAACAGGTTTTGAAAAGGGACCTTGACTTTTCATCTGATCCATGGCCTAGTATTTCTGAGAGTGCAAAAGATTTAGCATGGAGAATGCTTATTAGAGACCCAAAAAAGCAGCTGACCGCCCATCAAGTTCTGTGTGAGTGTTTTTTTTTTATAGCTATATCATGTTTTATAATTTAGAGATCTTGAAAGTAGTGAAATATTTATGGTTTTGTTTATTAGTGTAGAAATACTTCTCAGTTCTCATTCTGTTTTGTTATCTTCCAATGATGGACATGCTTCTCACTGTCCATAATCTAGAACATTCAGTGGTCTTCAGAAATTTCCTTTAGTTGGCACACTATTTAAGGATAATGAAACCTTATAACTTATAAGCCCTGGTCATTACGCCTTAACAAGGCAAACAGAAAATCATCATTACAATCTTGCAGCTACACTCGCAAATAGATAGGCCACGCGTGCTTCCATTTGACTGCCTTGAAATATTTCTCTCTGGAAATTCCTGTGGCCTCTTGTCCATTTACAGAAATTATGGATAGTTATGTCATTTTGGGTAGATTGGAACTCATATCCTTCCTAGTAAACTGAATTTTCCTTTTCTTTTTTCTGCTTGTGCTTAATGTCACGCCCCAAACTCGGAAACCGGATTCACAAAATTCTCGATCGCCGAATCTAGTGCTGACAGCCTCCGTAGTACCCCATTCTCAGCTCCCAGCGTCCATACGCCAAATTTCGATCATGAGATCCTACAAGGAGGATTTTTCAATGTACATTTAACCATAATAAGCATAACCACAAGTTTACCCAAATTACAAAGACAACATCATCATCTCATATCCACTAATATAACCAGTTAAATACAATATTGAAAGGAAAATACATATGTCAAAAATCAAAGCTCCATAAGTCCGCTGCACGCTCTAAGCTCAATGCTGCCGCAACCTAACATCACCTGCACGCATCTATCGTACATAAGCTTATAGAAAGCTTAGTGGGTGGTGAAAGTGTGTGCACAAGGTAAGTGTCAAGTAAGCAATGTCAGAGTAATCAGAGTAAGCGGAAGTACTGTCAAGTCCATGAATCAGGGTACACAATGCAAGTCAGTTATACAAATGAGGAGTCAAAGCGAGCCAAATATTAGATGTCGAGGATACAATGCCATAAATCATACAATATCGAAATAAGTGAAAATATACTGATAAGTCTATGAGTATCATCATGTCACGCCCCGAACTCGAAAATCGGGCTCACAAAATTCCCGATCGTTGAATCCGACGCCGACAGCCTCTGTAAAACCCCATTCTCGGCTCCCGGCACCCATTTACCACGTTCTGATCCTGGGATACTATAAGGAGGATTTATAATCATCAGTCTGATTCATAATGAGCATAACCAAAAGCAAAACCCACGAACAATAACCACAAGAACACCATCACAAAATCCACTATGATAAAAAAACTTTTGAATACAGTGCATATGAAAAGAAAATACAATGTAACGAAAGTAACAAAACTCCAGAAGCTCGGCTGCACGCTCCAACTACGGTGAGACTATGGTTGCGATTGCGTCCTGGCATCACCTGCACGCATCAATCGTGCATAAGCTTATAGAAAGCTTAGAGGGTGGTGTAAGTGTGTGCGTAATATAAGCGTGCTCAGAATGCAAGGTCAGAGTAGTGCGGAACATGGCGATGAGTACATGAATGCAATCAGCCATACCAAGGCTATGCGGTGTAAGATATGAATGTTATCGGCCATAACACGGCCATGCGATGCGAGATGCAACTCAAGCATGTCAATCCTCATCATATATCAGTACAGTTCTCATTCTAGATAATCATCGGGGTTTAGTACACTACAAGTGGTACTGTCGCTCTCCTAGCCGCACAGTCCAAGTAAGCGTAAAAAACCTCACTATTCGCCTGGCCAATAATCTGTCAATGCCTATCCGGCATGTCGATAGCGGACCCATTCATGAGCTGGTCAAACTCAGCCAAGTATTGCCCCCTACCCTCGGGCTAGTAAGGCCACACCCCTTTCCAACCGACCACGACACAGTAGGAGACGCGGCCTCCTGGTATTCGGCCCCCATGCGCTCATATATCCACTCGGTCTCGACGTTAGAGTCATCCTTTGGTACCATCGGGTTTAGAAATTTTCACCCAAGGACATCTATGGTGCTCCGATGCTTAGTAACAATATTTTCGGTATTTAATCCAGCCACCCACGATATGTCTGTGGAGGCTTTGGCCCTGATGTCGCTGGGGCATACAATGATCACAATCACACAAATGCAAGTGCATGAATCATACCATCAGACATGCACAATCCTACGCGTACCACGCGCTCATGTAGGGTAACTTCGCCTATCAGGGACTCCATAAACCATCCACCCGAAGGCATGTGTAATGATCAGTCAATCCTCACATCAGGCATACATATGATGCGTATGATCATAGATCATGAATCTATATTAAACATGTTATGTGGTGATGGGCTCTGATCAAAATGAAGATGGGCCTAGATGGCCTACACATTACAGGTATGGGCCTATTAATGGGCCCTAGGGAGAGAGTGACAATGCGGACATTTAACCAACATCATCCTTACAATGTGGACATCAAACCATCATTGCTCCCAAGGTATAGCCCGTTATAAGATCAACACATATACCATGGAGGAATCACACTACAATGGGCCTTAAATACTTCCTATTGGGCCTTGACCCATGGGCCTCCAGTACATCAAATGGGCCTCATACATGGGTCTCGTGTGTGTGTGTGTGTGTATATCAAGGTGGGCCTCAACGACGGGCCACAAATGCATCAAGATGGGCCTAGTCACATGGGCCTTGCATACATCACAATGGGCCTCATAACATGGGCCATAATTAAGGTAAGCGGGCCACATCTCATGGGCCACGCCCAAATTTAAGTGGTGATAATGATTCCCACCATTAAAATCCTTAAGGCCTGCCATAACATTTATTTCTCATTCATTCTGATCGTAAGGTCCCAAGGGACTTCAATGGTGACCGTTCAATTCTCACCGTGTATCGTGGTCCACATGATAAATAGATCTGTCTTATTTTTGTCTCAAGTCTTAAAAATGATCCTTTGAAAATGATTGGACAGTTTGGGTGCAACACGTGCATCATGGCGGATTCCATATGCGACGGATGGACGGCAAAGATGAGGTACATACCTCATGATGGGGCCCACACTATGGAAGGTGTGGATTATAACACATACATCAGTGGGTCCCATGTGGGGCCCACCTTAACGTTTATTTTCCACCCAGCCTTGGCCCACTGTAATATCTATTTTCCACCCAACCTGGGCCCACTGTAATGTGGTTCGCCAATCCAGTCCACCCATTATGTGTGTCCCACTTAACTGAGGGTTCAGACCAAGTTTCAACCACATCCAAATTTCAGGTAGGCCCCCACCAAGTGTTTTTATATGTTTAGGCATGTCTTCACATGATTTTAAATGGTGTGGCCCACCTGAGTTCCGTATACAGCTGATTTTTGGGGCGGCCTCCTAGTCCGAGGGGACCCATCAAATGCATGGTGTGGATGTTCGAAACGCATCACAGTGGGGCCCACAACTGGGGCCGTGAGGGCCTGCCAGGCCGTCCACCCGCCCACTGACAGCGGCAGCAGCAGGTGCTGCTGCCCCTTTTCTTTTATTTTAAAAAAAAAAAACCATTAATTCGATGGTTTTTGATAGGTGAGGCCCACCTCAGATGAATCCATCCCAGCCATTGGTCCCTGTGGCTCGATACAATCCCAACGAGTCCAATATTGGGTGGTTTTTGATGTACAGGAGCATCAGGGAGTAAATCAAAGGTAGGAACATTGTTTCCTATACCATGGCCCGCCAGGAAATCAGATCAACCTCATTTTTCGGTTCAACGCCTAAAATGATCTGAGGAAGAGGATGGATGGCTTGGATTGTATACATACATCAAGGTGGGGCCTACATGAGCAGCCCACCTTAAAAGCAATTTTTTTTGTTAGTACACACCCATATCAATATATGCACTCCACGTTAACTACCCCTGCCTCACGTCCAGCGTCTAGAGATGCTGGACGGCTAGGATAGACACAACATCATGGTGGGTCCCACATGTACGTGGCCCACCTATACCTATATACATATAATATATATATATATATCTTATATTATATATATATAATATATATTATATTATATATCATATATATATTATATAAAATATAACATATAACAAGAAGGGCATTGGGTCCATTTTAACAGTGGATGGTGTGGATCTTCACCTATAATAGGGTGGGCCACATCGTCTGATATTGATGAACGGAGTAGATATCACACATTTTGGTGGGATCCACACCATCACAATGGAGGAGAGAGAGAGAGAGAGAAACAAGAGGGACGGTGATGGAGAGGAGGGACCCTGCCACTATGGGCCCTCCATTGATACAACACATACATCAAGTGGGTCCCACAACAAGTGGACCCTAAAATTTGAAATTAACGGTGGATCACCCACCTCTAGGCCTCCTCCTTGCTCCCTTAGCCTTTTATGCTCCTTACCTTGCCTTTTGATAGTGGTTGATGAAAGATGAATGGTTGAGATGGGAGATGAGAGGGTAGGGAAAGTGGGCCACACTTGGCATTTAGGAGGGAGAGAGCTTGGATGTGTGAGAGTGTTGTTGCTTGGGAGAGAGTTTTTAAGAAATAAGGAGAAATGGAGAATTAATGGATGAAGGGATGGGTGGAGTGGTGGTTGTAAGGAGAGGTATGGGTTGGGTTGAAATTTTAGTTAAAGAGGAATGGTGAGGGGAGAGAGAGAGTTGACTTACGGAAAAGGAGGGATGGGTGTTGTACTTGACATTGATTGATTGATTGATTGATGGGACATATCGTAGAGATTCCCTCGATATTCACAACACGCGGCGTTTTCTTCGGAAAGAACGCTGGCCCACATCTCCTGGCCTGGGCATCGGTTCAGTGCGCGAGTCGCGGTGTTGGAACCGCGGCAATGGCGCAGTCGCTAAAGTACAGGTTTCGGTTCGAGCCGACTTCGATAAGTGGGACTCGGCTTAGGATTGCCCGCAATCGTCGGATACGGTGCGAAGGTTGCCGAAATTTGACCGGAAGGATCGTGGAAGCCAACGGAACGGTACGGACTAGGACACAGGTCGTACACATCAGTCGTACCAAGGCTATGCGATGCAAGACATGAGTACTAATGGTCATATCAATGCAGAAACATGACAACCCAAAATGCTAAGTACTGAAGATGCAATGTAATATGCAGCGCAAATGAAATGACCAAGTGGGAGTGAAGTCGGGATAATAGTACATAGTATCGCAGACTATGGGGTCCATCACAAGGGACTTCTATCCAAACTAGTCTCATACCTAAATTTGGATAGTTAGACTCAATGTGGTAAACTCCTGATCTCAGGTTAGTCGCGCGCCCAATCGAAATCCTGGCCATGCGAAGGTACACAAGAATTAGTTGCGCACCACCAGCCCAAGTGGATAGTGAATGAAAAAAATGCATGAACATGCAATTCGTACTCAATAAGTCCACATATCAGTACGGTTCCTCTCTGAAAAATCACCGGGGTCTATTACACTCCAAACCAGGTTGTCGCCCCATCGCATGCAACAAGGTGAGTGGAAGAGACCTCACTATCCGACTGGCAATATCGGTCTGGCTCATTGATAGCGGACCCATTCCTCAAGCTAGTCAAATTCAGCCTAGCATTGCCCCCTCCTCTTGGACAGGTAAGGCCGTACCCCCTTCCAACCAACCACGACACAACGCGAGACGGTGCATCGAAACCGCAGCGACGGCGCGATCGCTAGGGTACAAGTCTCGGGTCAAGCCTACTCTGGTTGACGGCATGCATCTCAGGGTCATGCGTAGTTTTTGAATAAAGGTCGAAGGTTGCCGGAATTTGACGGGAAGGATCGCGAAAGTCTACGGAACAGTACGGATTAGGATACGGGCCTTACACTTAATGTATAGTTGGTTTTCTTGCAGGCCATCCATGGGTTCAGGTTGATGGTATAGCTCCTGATAAGCCTCTTGATTCTGCAGTTCTAAGTCGCATGAAGCAATTCTCTGCTATGAACAAGATCAAGAAAATGGCCCTCAGAGTGACTCAAGTTGCTTGCTGAAATTTGTACTTTATCTACAACTAGTTGAAGGCAAACTTAACCTACAACCCATTTTTACAAGCATTTTGTCCTTGAAAAGCGAATTCAGCAGCATAAGAAGAAATGAGTACCATTTTTATTTTCTTTGATCAATCTGAATTTTATTAGAAAAGGAGTCAGTGATCTCCACCATCATAGCCTTGTTTCAGCTTTCATCTTTTTAGATCCTGCTTTTATGGATCTAAAAGGAAATATATTATAATAAATGTTATCTTGTTATTGTATGGATATGTCACTATTATGTTTCCACAGTGAACATGTCTGACCGCATATTTATACAGATCTCTAGGGTCCTATGTCTCTCTGGTGTTGGGTATGGTCTATCAGGTCATGTACTAGCAGTGGTAAAAGCACTACTATTATATAAATTTGAACATAGGAAATAGCTACGGATTTTGGCCATAGCTACTGATATTATAGCCGTAGCCCTAGTTCTAGTTTTAGCTGCAAATCTAACTATATCTTCGAAACTATGGCTACCGTGGTAATTACTACGGATTATAACCATAGCTATAGGTGAAAGTGCACTCCTTTAGGGCTAACCACCCAGGAGCATGTGTTTTATTATCCACACCATCCATCTTCTTGTTCTATCGCACAACAAAGTGTGATCCACTGCTGAAAGAGCGGAAAAAATGGCTGCAAAACAATAAAAGAGAAACATGTAGTAAAAAAAATTTAATTTTTTTTGCTGCAAAAAATTAAAGCTACGGGCTGCGAAAGGACAATCTGTGCATTCTGTAACTCGTCCTGCTTCTTTAAACAAGAGTACTCCAGTTGCTTCAGAGCGGTATCAAGGTTTGGAGCTTAGTCAACATTCCTATCCTGTATTGACAATGGGACCTGATAGGTGCAGAAGCAGCAGATGAAATTACAACACCAGAAGAAGAAGGTTAAATTTCCTCACCTAGACTCTCTAATAGTGAAGATGGTATCTTTCCCTATAAATGTTCCTTGAAAGTTATAGGAGCAGTAGGATAAACAGTAAAGAAAGAAAAAAGAAAGAGTTAGAACTTTCGAGATAAGGTGCAGGAGGACATTGGTTTTCTGGGAACAGCCAAAACCTCCTTAACTATTCAGACACATAGCATTGTTCGTAACTTATCCTTTTGAAAAACACAAACATTGATGAATCTCAAGCTGCCATGCACCTCCTTTTAAGTAATGAAGTACATGGCCACTTAACTGTTTGGTGTGCTTACCACTACGAATGTACTGCATGTTACCTACTTGATATGTTTGTCTTGCCCGACATGATAACTCAAGAAGAAAGTACTATCTTCTTTAAACAACTAAATGTCTACATGTATATTCACGTACAGCGGTACAGGCATGACTTGATACTTGCTGTAAATTAAACCTTTCTCAACCATCTGACATCCTGTTCAAGGAATTCTGTAACGTCTGTAATACAGTGCTCTTTTTCTCTCCTCACCAACATGCATGCACAAACGGTTAAGTGTAACTGTTGAAAGAATGGATGAAGATCTTCCAACCTCGAAGATTTTTGGGGCATCCCCCATCTAGATCATCTCAATCTGATCCAAAGCCAGAGTCTGATCCATGCCGAGACCTAGAACCTAATCTAGAGCATCTCAATCTGGAAAAAAAAAAAAAAACCAAAGAAAATACCAAAAAACAGAGGTGGAGGCGGTCGCAACTGGTGGTACCGATTGAGGGAGAGGAGAGAGAGAGAGAGAGAGAGAGAGAGAGAGAGGTGAAGGCGAACGTTGCTGGTGGTCGGAATTGAGGGAGAGAGAGGGTTGCACGCGGACGCGTCTCCTAGTAGGGATTGAGGGAGAGAGAGGGCGGGTATTGAGGGCGAGAGAGAGAAGGTTGCACGGTTACGGAATGACCGGTCGAGCGTATAGTACCTTTTCCCTATATATATATATATATATACACATGCAGAACGCTCACCTGTGAACCAGTTTGTACATACTACGTACGAACTTTTTTGATAACTCATCATATCTGATGAGTCTCAGAAATCTGAACGGTCCACATAAAGCAGAACCTTTTAAACCCCCTGGTACCAATTTTTACTTTGAACCAAAACTTTGGTGGGCCATGAAAAATGCAAATAGTTTCTTCTCTTGATTTGAATTTCTCTTTGCTATGGCCCACCAGAATCTTAGATCAAGGTGAAAATTCGCCCCCTGAGATTTCATGGGATTCCGCATCTTATGGACCGTTCGGATTCGACACCCATGACACGTGTGCAAAGGTGCGCACATGCGTAGGTGCGTAGGTGAGCATGCCTCTACATACATACATATATATAGGGAAAAGTTATTATACGCTCGACCTTATTATAATTTCTATAAGGTCGAGTGTTGGCGGCACGTTATTCGTCGGATGGTGAAAATTTTAAATAGACTGGGAAATTTTATACGGCAACCAGGAATTCATGTGCGAGCCTTTCGTTGTTGGAAGATCATGTGCTAGGATTCTGTGTAGGGCCCACTATAATGTTTGTGATAAATCCAACCCGTCCATCCGTTTTTCAAAATCATTTTATGACATGCAACCAAAAATGATGAGGATCCAAGATCCAAATATGAAATGGGCCACATGAGAGGAAACAGTGGGGATTTAGTGACCATTGTTGAAACATTCATATGACTATAAAAGTTTTGTATTGGTTTATATTCGTGGTGTTTTCATTTCATATCAGTGAAAATGACCTTATAAACGGTTTGGATGTAATATAAACACCAAGGTGGAGCCTAGGAAGGTTTCAACGGTAAGCATTCCTTTCTATAGTGTTTCATCTCGTATGGCCCGCTTGAATTTTGGATCCCCCTCATTTTTGGTCTAATGTCCTAAAATGATATCTAAAAACAAATGGACGGGTTGTGTTTCACACAAAGATCACTGTGGGCCCCACACAGAATCCTTTCCCGAATCTCCATGGGAAAGGCTTTAGTAGGAAATCCACATCCCTGGGTCTGGAAACGGACTGGCTACTCCCCTACAACTGGCCAATGGGGTGGTTAGTGTTATGTGGGCCCCATCATGCTATATGTGTTTCATCTATGTTGTCTATATGTTTTTCTAGATCATTTTATGGACCAAAAATGGGGTATATCCCAATCTCAAATGGACCACATTATAGGAAACAATGTTGAATGGGCGTCGACCATTAATTTTTTTTTGGGGGCCATAAAAGTTTTGGATCAAGTTGATCTTTGTTTTTTTCCTTCATATGGGTCGTATGACCTAATCAACAGATTGGATGTCAAATAAACAATACAGTGGGCCTTAGGATGATTTTAACCGTGAGCATCACTCTCCACACTTTTTTCTAAGGTGGGGTCCATTTAAGCTTTGGATATGATTCATTTTTTGTTTAATGGTCCAAATTGATCTCGAAAAATGGATGAAGGGTGTGGATATTATAAATAAATCATTATGGGGCCATGAAACTTTGATCTCCTTTGAACCGTTCGTGGAACTTGGAGCTCGAGGAGCGTCGACACTTGTCTTCGTGCGACACGTATCTACACCAGCTATATAGTTGGTGTGTAGTACACCAGCCAATCCGCTTCCCTCCTAGACGGAAGGGAATTGCTCAACTTACTGAGTAAACTGTGTGAGGTCCACCATGATTTATGTATTTTATCTTCTCCGTCGTCCATCCAATTTTCCAGATAATTTTATGGCTTGATCTGAAAAATTAAGTATATACAATGTTCAAATGGACCACACCACATGAAATAGTTGAATTGAACTTTTATTGTTGAAAAATTCTTGGGGGCCACATAAGTTTTGGATCAAGCTTATATTTTTGTTTTCCGTTCATCCATGTATGTATGATCTTATGAACAAGTTGGATGACAAATAAACATCACTATGGGGCCTAACAAGGTTTCAACGGTGGAAATCATTATCCCCACTTTTTCCCAGGCACAACGGACTTGATATTTGGATATGCTTCAATTTTGGGCTCAACTCCTTAAATTAGATGGAAAAATGGATGGACAACATAGATGAGACACATACATCATGGTGGGGCCCACATAGCACCAACCACCTGCCATTGGCCAGTGGCGGGGGAGTAGCCAGTCCATTTCCCAAACTCAAAACCCAGGGACGTGGATTTCCTGCTAAAGCCTTTCCCATGAAGATCAGCAAAAGAATTCTATGTGGGGCCCACTGTGATCTGTGTGAAATCCAAACTGTTTATAAGTTCATTTTCATTGATATGAAATGAAAACACCACGAACATAAACCAATACAAAACTTTTTTAATCATATGAATGTTTCAACGGTGGTCACTAAATCCTCACTGTTTCCTGTCATGTGGCTCATTTAATATTTGGATCCTCCTCATTTTTTGTTGAATGTCCTAGAATGATTTTGAAAAACGGATGGACGGGTTGGATTTATCACAAACATCATAGTAGGCCCTACACAGAATCCTAGCACATGATCTTCCAACAATGAAATGCTCGCACATAAATTGTTTAAGGCCCTATAAAATTTCCCGATTTATTTAAAATTTTCACCGTCCGACGAATAATGTGCCGCTAGTACTCGAGCGTATAGTACCTTTTATATATATATATATATATATATATAGGGGTCGTTTGGCACCATGGATTTGAGGGGATTTCAAATCCCCTAGTTGTTTGGCAGCATAAAGTAACCAGGGGTTTCATATCGGGTTTGAAATTCAATGTGAGAGTTGGATTACACCCGAAATCCTTTCAATAATTGCCTGTGTAATATGTGTGTCACCATATTATTATTTTATTGGGTACATGGCCCACTAATGATATCCAAAAACAATTAGATTATCAATTGCATCACTATAATTACCTTAATATAATGATCAGCACCGTCCAAACATTGTCTATGTAAATAAACGGTTAAAAATCGTTAGTTAGTCACTTGAACATGATCTTGTTCCTGTGGCCCATCCAAGACTTGGAATTTCATCATTTTCGGGCAAAGCATATATTTCAGCGGGCTTATTACAACCATTGTATCAAAAATTACATATGTCACTAATTATAGATATTAAAGTTGATTTAATAATTAAATTCAAATCCAGGTAAATATACCATGCATAGCTACTTTTGGACTATGGTTGATTCTTAATCCAGGGTGTCAAACACAATATCCAGGAGGTTCCAAATCCATCCTCCCAAACAGGCACTTGGTGTTGAAACTCTAGTGAGTCTACGACACACTACAATTTTTTGTTCAAACTTCTAGTAGTTTTTTACATTTTTCAAGAAGTCCTCCCCAGCTTTTTCTAAATAATTCACCTCGAAAAAGTAAAGACCTAAAAATATAAAATAGAATTATAGACTCTTTCAAAATTTCCCAAGAAGTCTAGGGCTGTATGATCTTCGAAAAATCCATCCCCTAATTTCTAGGATTTTTGAGAAATGTTAGAGTTGGCCAAGAATACTTTAGGAAATGATTAGATTAAGTTTGGTTAATAAACACCTTGGACTTGAAGGCAAATGGATGTGTTTCGAATTCAAGTAGCCAATTTTTGCATTTGGCAGTCTTAGATACAGTAATAAATGGCTTCAGAGGTATTTCAAATGCTAGAGGTATTTGAAATGCTACCTTTGGTGTGTTTTAAAATATCAATGAAAGGACGTGATTATGGAATAATCCAAAGTAAATGTCTTTTTAGCTCATTTTAATAGGCAAAAGAGTTGTCCGTGTAACAAAGGTGTCGCAAGACTATTAATTCGTTATACATATGATGTGTTGATGATACCCAACCATCCAGACGTTGGACATATAAATGGACTGGTAGAAAATGTTAGTGACTTGCTTGTTTGTGATCCTTAAATTTATGGCTCACCCAAGGCTTGGAATTTACTCATTTTTTGCCAAAGTATATATTTCAATGTGGGTGTACACGCTCTCAAGAATTCCAATACATTTCAACCAAATAGAGCTGAGGATTCGGAATCACCTTCGTTCCAATGTAATTGGGGAATGAAATTCCCAATGAAGGTTTTTAAAAAATGAAAATGTGACCAAACTTTTTTTTGTAAAAACCAGAATTATTGAGTCAAGGAATATGAAACTAACAACCAAACAGCCTTTTAGTGAATCAATCAAACAAAATTTAATATTTTCCTAGAAAATACTAAAAACATAAGAACCAGGGAATGAATTCCCCGGCAACCTAACAGGCCTTTCATGGATCAACCACCATTAGATTTTTGTTTAGGGCCCAAGTCCAGCTCTCCTTGGGCAGATTTTGGGCCAAGCCTCAAGACCCGTAGCTAGGACCCACCTCCTTTAGCCTGATCATTAGTGGGCTGTACACGGTCTTGTATCTGACTAAAGGCTGATAAATAGGCCTAGCCCAGTCCAACTTATTTAATAGTGGTGGGCTGATTAATTAAATTGTAAGCAGGCAAGACCAGAGCTCGATTGAGGCTGGAACTGGCCTACAGTCGGGTCCTTGGCTCATTGACTGGACTTTGCCTCCTCTGGCGAATAAAGCTTTAGATCTACTTGCCACACTCGAAGTAACCTCTTGCCTATGGATCATAATCTAAAAATTAAAGCAAACATCTTGTCTGAACCGCCTCACTCAATGGACGGCTCACCAAAAAAGCTTTATTCAATAGTCCAAATTGGAGGATGAATATCCATCAATCAGATATTAGAAACCTTCAATCAATCAAAAACCGTCTTGTCCTACAAGACATCCAGTCCATTTACCATAGCTCAATAATTACACATTCGACCCTAACCTCTGATCAGTGGCTACAAATGGATTGTTGTGCCCAACATAACTCATCCAATGGACGGGTGTAGTTTTCGGGTTACCGGCCCAACCAATGAATCCAGCAGCCCAACATGCATACGGTTATAGATTCACGCACAGGAAATGATACAATACCTCACACGTTTGGTAATTACTGTCCAATGTGGTTTACATCACTTGGGAAGGAATCTAAGCATGAAAGTGAGATTTGATTAGGATTTTCTTCCCACCAAAATTTCCCCATCTTACCAACAGCAAGGCCTATCGTATGATGTTACCATACAACAGGAGGTATTGTATTATTTCCCTTCACTCATGGAGAAATACAAGAATTCACGTCACAGAAAACAAGGACACTTGGATGCTTACAAAGCCAATTTACATCTTGAACGCATATGATTGTCATAACAATTCCCCAAATATCATAAAATTCCCATTCTCTAAAATCATAATAGCCTAACAGTTAATCTAATGATATCCCATCTGCAGTCTGTCTTTTGGTCACAATCAGAAAATGTCCTCCAGATCATTAAAACACCCTATGTGCAATATGCTTCTTACCTTTCCACCATTAAATGTCTAACCTTGGCCTTTGCTCCATCAAACCGTTCTAATCTTTTCAATGCTGCAGACTACGGTCCCTGTGCAACGCATTCTGGACCACTCCCAGTCCAAAAATAGCGAGCAGAAAATAAAAAACCAGCTCCCAGTTTATTTCATTCCAAAGAAAATCAACCAAATCAAAATGCAATCCAATCCACTCCTTCGAATACGTGATTGTGTAGGGAAACCGGCGATGCCAAATGCTCCAAGAGACTGGACATAATCCCCACCACCATTCCATCTATTTCCACAGTTTAACGGATTTGTCATGGCTAGCAGAGGCGACCATCCCAGTAACTCGTGATTGTGCCAATGCAGCGATCAGGCCATCGTGTGCAGGAACTGTCATGCTTTTGTTTTCTGCCATGTTCCACAACTCCAAAGACTGCAGCCATTGTCAAAACAAACAGAATCAGCAATGTATTTCACATCCTACCCACAGCAATCAGCAAGTCACAATTCATTTTTCCTATTTTTCTTATGAGCTTTGTAATGTTTTGGCAGGCCATGTCTGCTGCTGCTTGAGAAAGAGACCTATCTACACTTCCAAAAAAGTCAAAATGCCAACATGCTCTAAGCTTAGAAAACTTGAAACCAGATAATAAGTTTCCTATGATGTGTTTCAGGTCAGACAGAATTTCAGACAATCGAAGGAGATCAGCTGGCTTTTCTAACACCCTAATGAACTCGATGAGTACTAGAAACAACTCCAAACACACACCACAGAGGAGCTCTTAAAACTAGAAAAGGAGAAGGATTGTTGTATTCAATTTTATGAGACTCGGACTATTATTTCCAATAACTTTCAGTCTAAAAGTTCAATAATTCATTACCATTAGTAGCACTATTTCCTGTCATCATAAGAGAGGACTTGAATAAGGAATACCTGGTACCCCCCAATAATTAAAAGGGTGGGATAACTAGGATGAAAAACGCAAGAATGGAACTTGTTCCCATTGGAGCTGAGCTCGTGAACGCACTCCCCTCCAGATAGTGACCATACCCTCACAGAGTCCTGGCTGACTGATGCTAAATATTCTCCATTCACATCCCAGCAAATGGAGTGCACCTCTTTAGTGTGCCCCTGCAAGCAAAGTTGCATGATAAATACAATAAACAGAGCCCCTGCAAGCAAAGTTGCATGATAAATACAATAAACAGAGATTCCGTTACATCTCTCAAAGATAGATATATTAGATAGATACAAATATATCATATAGTTTTTCTTTATAGAAAATACCGCTAGAATACTAGCATATCCATGTACCTGTAGTGAGTATGTCTGCCTATCTTTCTCAATATCAAAAATAGAGACCACATTTTCCGCTGCTGCTGCCAGAAGATGCCCAGTTCTAGGCTGAAATCTTACCTGTGCTGTACCACCCTGAGCCATTGAGTATAACTATTCAGAACAAAGATAACAAACCCAGATCCCTTACCAAGAGGGTGAAGGGGCAGAAAATCGTAAAAAAAGAAAAGAAAAGAAAAAAGTTAAAGAGGGTTGGAAACCAGCCTTAGTAACACGTGTGCTTGAATACTGGCCGATATTCCAGAAACGAAGTTCACCGTTACCATCACATGAGCAGAAAACTTCTGTCTTAGTTGGATGGAAATCGAGTGACATCACAGGTGAACCATGTCCGGTATATGAATTCAAGCAATAGCTTGGCTGCAAAGCATAAAATATAAGTTCAGAAATTCAGTATTCGTGGTGTTGAGTTTTTCTAGTGTAGGCATATGACTGAGATTTGTAGTGGGAAACGATAATTAAGAGAATATAAAATGGTGTAGAAAAGGTTTGAATTACTACATCAGTTAGCCATAAAGAATGTATGGTTTCAATTAAGACATTACAGAATACTCAAACAAGCCAATTAAGATATTACACAGGAAACATGTAATGAGCATGTATAGAGGGATGAAAATACTCGGGGAAGAACAGAATATATAACATAATATTACCTCTGCTGCATTCCATAGCCGGATAGTTCTATCAAAGGAAGACGTTGCCAGCTGATTTGAATTTGGCCTAAAACGCACGTCTGTAATAATAAGAGAGTGTTCTTCAGGAGTGCTCACTGTCTCTAGAGTGTCCATGTTCCAAAGAACGGCCTGGTGACATGAAGCACAGAGTAATCACTATAAGTGCCTGTCATCTCTAGCCAGCGTACTCAAAACCTAGCATGATCTTCATTGAATTTATTTCTGACAAGTAAAAAGGCATGCCCCAGTGCACATGCTACAGGCATATGCACATGCACTGCAAATGTCAACATAGCACAAGAGGGGGACAAGTGAGGCATGAATAAAGTGGACCCAAGTAAAGATGAACTGATGCAAAAGTCAAGCAGTTCCACACATCAGGCAGCACACACCCATCTGAAAAGAATGAATGGTCTTTCAAAAATATGCCAACATTTTATGTTGAATCACGTGGCCCACCTGATTTTTGCATCAGAAAATCTTTACGGCTAGGCTCACATAATAGGCTCCAGGCTGCCATGTGTAAAACCGCATGTGGGGGAGTGGTGTGTGTAGGGCTAGTAAACATGAAGAAAATAATAGTGCTTCTCTCCCATCGAGGTAATTTGTGTGATATCCTCACTACTTACAGTGAAAACAACATATCTTATAAATCCTATTATTTCAATGGTCCAGAAGGTATGGAATATTAGTTAAGGGGAGCTCTTTTGCCCCTACAGCTTGAACATATATTAGCATACATGTCCCAACATGTTCATAGATCAGACATGGATACATACATCAGTATCATACATGCAGAAAAGGTGTATAAGTAGTATCAAATGGTGATCCTCATAAACCTGTAAATTGTATCAGTAAATAGTAGCATAAAATGGGAAAAATGTACTAAATAAAGGCATGCAGTAAATCAGATAAAGAGCATAGTTTTTTTTTTTTTTTGAAAGATATAAATAGCTTAGTAGTGACACAAGATAACAGGAAAAATGACAAGGTTTTTCCTAGTAGCCATATCAAGGTGCGTCTGAGTGCTCCAAGTGCATCTCCGACGAGCCAGTAAGTCAAACAATGGAGTGTTTCTTGTCCACAATTCCAACAACAGAATGCTGATATTAAATAGCTACCCTGCATTACCTTCTTCTCATGCCCAGCACTAGCCAACAATTTTCCATCTGAAGAGAAATGGCAGCAGACAACTTTGCTATTGCTTGTACGAATACATCCAACTTCACTGAAGGAAAAACCTGAAATAGAGAATAAGAACATGGATTTAGTTTTTCTTTTTCTTTCTGGCAAAGATTTATTTATTAAAGCCAAAAAAGCAGAGATGATGAGGGGTCATCCCACAACAAAATGAGGAGAATTAAAACCCCAAGAAACATTGTATGAATCCATGTTACAGTTAGGTCTGCGACTTGGGTTCGGGTCAACTGAATGACCGAACCCAATTGACCCAACCCGAGTTCTGGTTGGCTTGGGTTGGGTTGTCAAAGGTAGATTGGATTCAGGTTGGAAAACACCAAACCGATCTGAATTCAGGTTCGGTTCAAGTCGAGCAAATTCAGATGGGGTTAGGCCGGGTTGGGAATTATCACATGTATTTGGTCGGCTTGACGTTGGGCTGGGTCAGATTCGGTTTGGGTTGGGGACCTGGGGTTGGAATTAGGGCTGGGTCAGGTTGCAGGTTGGGTCCTCTTGAGGTCAGGTTGGGCTCGGATTGACCCTCAACACGACCCCGCCTGACCAAGCTGCACCCCAATTTACAATGGCTTCAGCTATTTGCAGTGCCTGTCCAAAAATGACATAAAAGAAAATCAATTACCCTTTGAAGACTCTGTATTGTGCTCTGTTGGACTTCTTTTTAATGTACCAAATATGTCCCTTGCATCTCCATCGTCATGTGACAGGAACGATTCCACATTATCATCCAAGGAACCAACATCTCCAAAATGTTCCATGTCCTCCTGCCATGTGAAATGACAAGAGGTAAGAGATGATCAGATAGAAATTAATGCGTGTGGCATGTTTCCAGGTTATGTAAATAAGAGAAATTTTGAAATTGGATACCAGCTGATTTGAAGATGATGCAAGTCCGGCAGTTCCATCTGGAACATACATCATTGAACTTTTAGACATGCTGTTAACATGTGGCAAATTTGCTGCCATTGGCACTCCTTCACCAGGTGTATGAGTGGTGGATGGAGTGGATGGTGCGGAGTTAGAAGGGCCAACAGTATTTCCTGTACCAGTGCTGTTCGCAGCTCCAGAAGAAGTAGGTTGTCTCCTTTTTTTGTTATTCTGACATTAAAACCAAAGACAACCAGATTTAAAGAAATTGAATAGCCTGAAAAGAGAAACCGACTCCAAAGGAATTGAACTGAACAAGAAGCGAAAGAGAAAAATAAAAAGAGACGCCAAAAGGAATCTCTAGACGACAACCTGCTGCAGTTGCTGCAGTTGAATCTGGTCCTGTTGCTGATGAACTGAGGGCTGCTGCTGCATCTGGGCCATCTTCATCTAATTAAAAAACCATCAGACACTTGGAAATATGTCAATAAATGACAGCTGATACCATTCGGCTACCAGACACTTAGCAAGATGTCAAATAAACGACAGCCAATACCAATTCAGCTACCAAACCAGCACATGCTGACTTGTTAATTTGATTTGTTAAATGCTAGGAAAATGAGATATCCAAATCCAAGATATTTCTAGATACACCATCAGAAAAACATTGCCTTTGATGCAAGACAAGGACAGACTAATGAATTGTGTGCATGCAAATGTCCATGCAGAAGCACGCTCAGCTGGATTACTCATATATCTATGCACAAGTGTACTTGCATGTTCAAATCAACACCCATGTATAAGCATGGGTCCAGGAATACATGCATATGGACATGCACTTCACAAAGAGTGGGGTAGGTATTTTACGTTGTACGTGACAGCTATGTAACTCGAACAAAGACGATGATGCAGGACACATGCATGTGGATAAACGGGGAAGTGAGATCAATCAGCATATTAAATTAAATAATCAAAATCACAAATCACACCAAAATCATCAAATATCTCAAGAATCCAACATGAAACTATGAATAGTCTAGGCTACAATTAACAAATTACACCATGCATGATCATTGAATACTAGAAATTAGGATCTAATGGATGTGAGAACACGCAAATAGCATAGGAATAAGCCTATTTCAAAAGGGAGGAACTATTACTACCTAGGGTTTGCTCAATTAGAATATAAGCTAACCTAGGGTTCAAGGAATTTGGGAAAAAGGTAAAATTAGGGTTTAGACAGTTCAATTAGCTTAGGGATTTTCGGGCTTGGGCCTCATTTGAGGGGAATTAGGGATTTGAGTGGTTGGAGGATTTGGGTTTTAGGCTAATTAGGGAAATTAGCATTCTAGGGTTTGGAAGATTTGGGGAAAATTGAGAAGTAGGGAATCTAGGGTTAGGTTTAGGGTTTTAGAAAGGGATTCAGGGGTTTTGATGTGGGGTAAGAGAGAATCCAAAAGGGAAAAGGGCCAGACCGTACGACCAGCATAAGGGCTAGCACATGTGGTAGTATGGTCATAAGTGTGGATCGTTGGCTAGGATTTTGGAGTCCTCAATTGTTGGGTTCGGTTGGGGTTGAAGTTGGATGATGAAAAATTAAAGAAAATGATTATTTGGATGGTTTTGGATGGGAAGGGAAGAAAAAAAGATGAAGTTCTGAGAAAATATCTCTTTTATATAGAAAGGTGATGTAGAACAATTAATGACTTGCTCTAAAATCTCGAATTACTAGAGCATAGCGAATCAATCCTTTTATCTCATAGCCCAAGCCCCACGTCCCATGGGTTAGGATCTCGGCCGAAACCCCCCTCGTGAGCCCCACTTCACATGGGTTCCGCTTCACACGGGTGGGGCCCGCCTCACACAAGCCACCTGCCTCACAAGGCCACCCACCCCGAGTGTGCCATTGCATCCCACAGGCCATCCCACTCGAGCACAGTGTGAAAATGCCCCTGCATTAATCACCCCTAATAAGGAATCTCGAACACGAGATCTCCCCCTCTGATACCAATTTGATGTAGGACCGATGCATGAACTCAAATATTGTGTGAGATCAACCATCAAAATTAAATTAATTAATAAAAATCACAAAACTCGCTACCATCATTATAAATGCCAAAATTCCAAAAGGAGATCAAAGCATAATTGAAGTCTAGGTTACCAAGCATCATCATACAAGACCATTAAATAAGGAAAACTATGATCTAATGGATGTAGGGACATCCAAATAGCATAGGGTAAGCCTATTTCCAAAAGAGAATGTCTAATACTATCGATGGTGAAATTAGGGTTTAGGGAAATTGGGAAAAAACTTGGAATTAGGGATAATGGAGTAGATTGGGTAAGTGCTTGAGAGGTTTGGTTATTAGGATAAGAGAATTAAGGTTTTGGATTGAGGGAATGTAGGGATTTGGGTTCAACTAAAGGTTGTGAAGAACTAGGGTTTACTAATTTGGGGAAATATGAAGATTTTGGATTTCTAGGTTTAGGGTTAGGGTTTGGAAAGAGAAGGTAAGGTTTTGTGGTATGAGTGATGGAAAACCAAATGAGCAAGGGTGGGGCCATACCACCAACCCTGTGGGTTCACACGTGTGGCCATACGAGCACACGTGTGGACCAAGTAAGTAGGGTTTTGGTTTTCTAGGGTTTGGATCATCGATGGATGTAAAAGGGATGAAGATTGGGAGGATGTTAATGGCTTGGGATGAAGGAAAATGAAAATCAAAGAATGTGGAAGAATACCTTGCTGTTGATGAAGAAATGAGAGAGTGGGGGATAAAAGGAAGCCCCACACTTCCATTGATAAAAATAAGCTTCACACCAATCTTCCTTCCAATTCACATGGTAGTCACCCTCACATCACATGAAGATGGAAGAAGAAAACAAGGAGCTTTCTCTCTTCTTTTTTTCCTCAAAACGAAGTAATGAGATGTCAAGAATTCAACCAACATGCATCTTCCTGGTGTAGGGTCTTCGAAGATGCATCAAATAAATGTGGGGTCTTTAAAACAGGCCACTTGGCCCCACGTAGTGGTCATCCATCCAAAGGAAAACTGGTGGTAATCTCATCCTCCTCTGGTAGACCTTGAATGGTGCTCTGATGTCCTCATCAGACATGTCCATGTTCGACAGCGATATGGGGCATTGGACACAATGGCTTACAAATATTAAAATAACATAATGTTTTATTTAATAATACATTGTAATTATTTATATGTTTAAAAAAATTTAAAAAAAAAAAAAAAACATCCACCAAATAAAAGACAATTAATAAACATAAAATAATACGTCTACATATGACCTATGTTCAAGAGTGTCGGACATTGTTGCACATGCACAAAACGGCATCACAATTTAAAAGAAGTGTTGCATCCTTGTTATATAGCATGTGAGTAGTTAAGTGTGAATGGATATCAAGAGTAGGATTGGCATATAGATATGGTCAAGGTCAAATTAGGAAATCCTGTTATTTAAGAGTTTGCTTTTGCAAGTAAATAAATGGAGTCTTTTAGGGTATGTAAATGTTTAATTACAGTTTTTCTGGAGTCTTTTTAAAGTAGGAAATTTCTAATTATATTAGTGTTTAAACTGAGATAGTATTTGACCGTGCCGAAGGAAACTATTTCACTATAAACATCTAGTTGGGTTCTATATAAATGTTCATCCTGAGTTGAATGTAGAACAGATTTTGATTAAAGAAAAAGGGAAATTAGGTTGGGAGCTTTGACATAGGAAATTCCTGCAGGGGAGCGTTTACTCCACAAAAACTCTCACAGATCTAAATTACCACATCTACACTGCAGCTAAATATGCGAGTGCACATGTATGATGTATGTGCACACAATTACACTAATGCACACAATTACACTAATGCACATGCATCTATAGACATGATAATGAATGGAGGTACTACACAATGCCCGACCCAGAATATTTAAAGTTCAATCCAGTTATCAGTTAAAAAGTGCGCTGATGGTTCAGTTATCCAAACTGTTGATATGATGGGCCCAACTGCAGATGAACCATGCACCAAAAATCCCAACACAAGAAAATCCTCAACCTTCATTCATAGGCGGCAAATAGATGGTAAAAAAGATAACACAGAAATCATCATTTATTAGACATCCATGGCAAAGCCATCATATCAACAGTAGGGAACACTACGAACCAAATGACCTGCTTGTGTTATCAAGTGGATGAACAGAGATAGATACATATTATTTTTAATATTTTCTAATAAGTTCTATGTCATTGTCCAGTTCTCATTGGACCCATGTGACACTCATCCCCAAGTCCAAGTCCAGGAAACCTTCTCTTTTTTCAATTAAGTAGTTTCCATATTCGGGAATTATAGAGTTCTCATGCATAATCGTATTTGTCATTTTCCAGTTCTCTTTGGACCCATGTGACCCTCATCCCCAAGTCCCAGTCAGGGAGACCTTTTTGTCTTCAATTAACCAGTTTCCATATTGAGGAATCATAAAGTCCTGATGCATCAGAACATGAATGCTGTTCCGATGCACCCATTTCATACAAGTTGGGCACATGGACCATTGATCCAGAGCATTAGTACCCATGAAAGATGAGAGATGACCCAACAAATTTCAAGATTGGAAGATCATATTTATCGAACCTGCTATATCATCAAACCTGTCTTTTTTATTAATCATTGCTTTATTTTTCTCTTAACCATCTGCTTAAAAGACACTGATCGATGGATTTAGGAACAACAATCTGGGAGAGTTCATGGGACTCCCATCTGCTGTAGATTCCACAAGATCAATGGTATGGGCCACCAAAACCATGGGCCCCATTTGTATAGACTGGTGCATCAGGTCACTACCCACATCATGATGCATCAGGAATTTATAGTTCATCCTTATTTCCAATATCTGGAAATGTTTATTGTTTAGTGACACACGGATACATGTGAATTGCAAATACTTTTCTAGCTTAGTAACACTTTCACTCACTCAGTCAAAGATGTCTCATTTGCCATGCACATTGGAAAAACTAACCTTCATGAATAATTCTGTTTGATCCTGTGAACCCACTCTCACTTTTGGCGAACTAGATTGAATTGGGGAACCGATAGATCCATCAGTTCCTGTGGGCTGCCCGTCTTTCCCATTCAAGCTACCCCTAACCCTGAATCTTCGAGGATCCACATCTCCATAGTTAGGTGAGCTCCCAAGGTTTCCTTGTGCTTGAGCCTGTGCTAAGAGCTGCTGCTGCTGATGTGGCGTCAAAAGCTGAAACTGGTTTGTTGTCTGTAGAAAAGGCTTCTGTGCCTGTGGGCCTAAATTTGGGCGCAGTTGATCAATGCCCTGCACATATAGGGGAAAAAAATAATCAAAAAGTGGCATTTGCATGCAGACTAAAAGAAATCAATACTGAGTGTCTTCTAATACCATATGAATTTCAGTCTATGACTTACAGTTAAAGGCCATCCCTTTAGTGGAAGACCACTAACACCTTGGTTCAATCCTGAATAGAAGATGACAAAAATTGAAGTTTAGTAACTCTGGAAAACAAATCCCATAATGTAAAACAATCCATTTTCATGAAACAACAGGGAATAACATTCCTTGCATCAAATGCATTAAACAGTATTAATTACTATTTACTAAGTTCCACAAATGTCTTCCGACTTGAATTCCAAATGCAGTTTCACAGTGCTAAAATGGCGCAACTGTTCTAGGATTCACAATGAACCAGTTGTCAAGATATGGAATGTCTCAATGCCAATTTACCTAATGTCCAGTAACAACATAATTGATGCAGGACAATTAACCACTTGCTCTAAAAGCTCGAACTGTTAGAGTATGGCGAATTAATCCCTTTATCTCATAGCCCAGGCCCCACAGCGCATGGGTTAAGACCTCTATCGAACCTCCTTCGTGGGCCCCAAATCACATGAGCCACCCACCCCGAGTGTGTCCCCACATCCGACGGGCTACCCCACTCGAGCTCAGTGTGAAATGCGCATTAATCACCCCCGGTGAGGATTCTCGAACACGAGATCTCCTCCGTGGGCCCCAAATCACATGAGTCACCCACCCCGAGTGTGTCCCCGCATCCCACGGGCTACCCCACTCGAGCTCGGTGTGAAAATACCACTGCATTAATCACCCCCGGTGAGGATTCTCGAACACGAGATCTCCCCCGTGGGACCCAAATCACATGAGTCACTCACCCCGAGTGTGTCCCCACATCCCACGGTCTACCCCACTCGAGCTCGGTGTGAAAATGCCACTGCATTAATCACCCCCGGTGAGGAGTCTCGAACACGATACCTCCCGCTCTGATACCAATTTGATGCAGGACAATTAACCACTTGCTCTAAAAGCTCGAACTGTTATAGTATAACGAATTAATCCCTTTATCTCATAGCTCAGGCCCCACATCACATGGGTTAGGACCTCAGCCGAACCCCCTTCGTGGGCCCCAAATCACATGAGTCGTCCACCCCGAGTGTGTCCCCGCATCCCAAGGGCTACCCCACTCGAGCCCGGTGTGAAATGCGCATTAATCACCCCCGGTGAGGAGTCTCGAACACGAGATCTCCCCCGTGGGCCCCAAATCACATGGGTCACCTACCCCGAGTGTATCCCCGCATCCCATGGGCTACCCCACTCGAGCCCGGTGTGAAAATGCCCCTACATTAATAATGATGCAGAGTTAAATGCAAAACAATAATAAAAGAAAAGGAAATTACTCAGACCCATTGAAGATCATTCAGAGAAAACCTGGAATACTTCTATTCCATCAAAGTGAAGTTCCAGCAATGTTTCACCACTCGATGACATTCCCATATTCCACATATCAGCAGAATGCAGATTTACTGAATAAATAACAGGAGGGGTTTTTTCTTTCCAAACTCTATATCTTTGGTGTTGATGACCAGACGGTTTAACAATTTCTTCATGCAATCACATAATTAAATTAGTATATGTAACCAGATTACATCAATCCATGTTATTGAGAATTGTCAAGATAGAATATGTTTTCACTCTTCCTTGCTGACAAGGGCAGTGCCAATCTACCAGAACTAGCACCACACCAAGAAACGATCTTAACTCTGGTATCATCCAGGCAAAACCTAGATAGCATTGTCAGTCTTCTAATCAAAATGGAAGGTGAGGCAGCAGTCTCCAAAGCACTGAAGTGCCAGCATATGACTTCCTAATTTAATTTTTTTTTAAGCCAACAATTAAATCTTGGATAATAATAAATTCATCATCATCAGCTAAGCCTTATCCCAATTAATTAGGGTCAGCTTGCATAATGATAAAAACAAAAAAAAAAACAAAAAAAAAAAAAAAAACAAAAAAAAAAAAGGTGATCAGAGCAAAAATCACACCACAATTTCTTCTTTTTTTTAAATGTAATGCCGGTGCTTTTAACAAAAGAAGAAGATGGCAGAAATACTTAAGAGAACTGCCAAGCAATTGTTGTATCAGAGCCGATTAGCCATGCTTATTTCGAGTCATGCCTAGTTTCACTGGATTGTTTGCTGCTTTTTCTGATCAATTCGGTGTTGAGGTTTTCAGTTGGTTGGTTGCAGCATGCCGCTGTGTTTTCTTTTGGGTGCTAACAAAATTGATTTCATTCATTAAAAAAATCATGTTGTATCGTACTGTAGCTATTGTGTCAGCAGATAAATTTCTGGTAACATTGAAGCTAAAATTTGTTGCATCAGTACTGTGGCCATTGCATCAGCAGATAAATTTCTGTTAACATTGAAGCCATAACCACTTGAGGTTGAGAGCCACAGCAATTGTTATTAAAGATATTTTAGAGTTTATCAGCTTTTTCTAGTTAGATAACACGTTTTCATGTGGAGAAATCCAAGAGAAGGATCTACATAAAGATCTGTTGACAACAGAAAAAATCCACACGTATTCTTAAAAAGGACATATATTAAAGATAAATTAGTTTATTAGCTTTTTCTAGTTAGACACTGGTTTTCAGGTGGAGAAACCCAAGAGAAGGATCTACATAATTACAGGCCATAACAGCTGTTACATAACCGTTTTTAAAACCTTGTAAAGATTTGTTTAAACAAGAAAAAAAAAATCCACAGTTAGAAGTCTAATTTTTCATTAAAAAGGGATATTAACATCTTAGAAGATGAGTAACACCAAATCTAAAGTTTTTTTTTCTTGAATGCAATGAAAAGGAACAACACAACCAATAGCTCAATGCCTGATATCAGAAGTTTACGTCAATTAATCTTTGGTCTTTAAAGGTGCTTTTGTCATTTCAAGGGGCATACTTGAAAGTAAAGGGTACTTAAATTTTTGACAAAAAAGCGATGGTCCATGTTGTCCTCTAAATCAGAATATTGAAAAATACATGTAAAAGTTCCCAAATGTCTGATGACTGGATGTGATGTGAAGACAAGGAGTGGTGGTAATTTCCTAGATAACCAAGCAATCTTACCTGCACCACCAAGTCCAGGTTTTGACTGCATGACTCCCTGTCCATAAATTGATGATGGATCCATCGGCAGGGATCTTTGAGTTACACCCAGGTTGACATCACCTTTGATGTCCTACAAAATTTCAAAATGTACATCTCAGAGCCAAACCCATGCACAGGAAAAAAAAAATGATTAAAAGGGAAGAAAAAAAGAAAAGCATGCCAAACGAAGGAAATAAAGTGCAAGTAGTTACAGTTGTCTGTTGAGTTCGTGCCTGAATTTGTTGCAATGCCGCAGACACACTGCCTGGGTTACCTTGGACCAACTGGCTGTGTCAGCAAGAAAATTAAATTTTAAAAATATATATATATATATCAAGCCATTCTCACCAAAAGTGGACAACACATGGAAACATTTTAGGCAACTATATTAACATGAGATTACCCAGGATGGTTAGTTGCTGATTTAAGTAAAGCCATTCTACTAGCATCCATTAGTTGTGGGGATGACTCAGACTCCATTGAGTGAGGATGTTTCATACGTTCTTCATACATTTTAGCAGCCAAGACACTGGCAGTAGACTGCCCCAACATCCCTTCAGAGATTATAGCATTTATTGGGCCACTAAGAGAAGGATGATTAGCATCCCTTCTCTGCAATTGAGCATGTCTCTGCTGCATGAATTGCAATTGCTGCATTTGTAGTTGATGCTGTTGTTGTTCCCTTGCTTTAATTTGTTGTGCCTGTTAATTGGAATAAATATAACATTGGTTGAATTAGTAACTGATCTAACCACTGAAAAATTCAAATAGAAATCACCTCACAATATAAGAACAACAAGTACTACAAAAATTCTAAATCCACCTCAATATAAGCTGCAGCAACCTCAGAATGCTTCTCATTCGTCCTTGCAATGAAGATGTCCCAAAAGACAGACCACCACTCAAAGAGAAATCCCCCAGGAGCATCAATTGCTGCATAGTCATGCAAGTCAGACATTGAGTGTTTGATTAAAAATTTCAAACCCCATTAATCAAAAGCAGTCCCATATGATTGTCATTGTCATTTCTATTTTTTTACATATCTTAGTTTATCAAAGAGAGTATTGCAATAACAACATTACAACAAAGAGAAGAAAAAATTGGAGAACTACAAATTGTTTTCTTATTTAGCGTTAAAGGCATAATCTTACATGGCATTCTGCTATAACAGTGTTAAATCTGTCTAAAGTTGATTGATGGTGTTTGGAGTGTTACTTGCACTTAATATATGGGTTGTGGTAGTGTTTTTGGGCCAATAGGTTATGTTTTCAGTCTTTCCTTAAGCAATAGGGGCATATTTGTAATTTCAGCATTGGTTTTTAGTCCAACCCTAATAAAATACTAGTAGACGTATGGAGGCTAGAACAGCCAACCGTCCCTCTCCTTTTCTATCCTCTCTTCCTTTCTTTTATTTCACTGCTCTATACCAGTTTTACCAGTTTTCATGGTATCAGAGAACTTCTGGGAGTGATTTGAGCCCCACATTCTTCTCCATTCAAGACCCTAGTTCCTGGATCAAGTATTGGAGGCCTTCCAAAATCCTAGGGTACTGATCAGACCTTAAGAGAAGAAGCATGTTTAGTTGTTTTTGGTGTAGAAAACGACATGTTTTTTGTGTTTTTCTTCTCCTAGATGGAATCGCTCACATAGGGAGTGTAGAAGCCTTGACAGAAGATGACAGCTTGCTGATTTTTATACATACGTACATACATACATACATATATATATATATATGAGGTGATGGTTAAAGTTGATTTTTTATTTGTTAAGTTGTGAGGAAGCAGTTTTGGTATAGTATTTCTATATATAATGCTGTGTGAGATGTGTCAATTATATTGAAGTGGATTCGAGTGATGACGGGCCAGAAATTTCTCTGTGATACTATTGTGGAGGTGTAGTTTTGTGTGGATCTCATTATAAGGCCAGCATTTTTATGTAAGTGAATTCACAGTAAGATATATATGGAGCCCAAAAGTGTAGTTGCTGGTTCCTCATTACATGGAGAAATGTCTGGATCTTTGTTTAATGTGTCGATAACTTCTATGAAGTTGAATGGGAAGATTTATCTTCTATGGGCCAAAGTCTATTGAGGTGTTTCTAATAACCTGAGAAAATGATCAATTCCTCAGTCCTCACTGAATCTAGACTGGAGGAATCCGATCCTAAATATAGATAATGGACGTGTGATTATGCCCAAATTCGATCTTGGTCATGGAATAGCATGAAATCTAAGGTGAGTTTCAATTTGGTGTTCTTGAATACAGCGAGGAAGATGTTTGGGATACGGCAAGGAATATGTACTCCTCAGAACAAAATATCTCTTGGGTGTATCAGTTGTACGTCGAGAAGATTTTTTAACATTCAAAAGGGGGATAAGACCCCTGGTGAATATTTTGCAAACTGACTGGAATGTGGGAAGAGTTCTCCATATATCATCCTATTAACTTAGATGTCACTTTTATGAAAAAGTAGTGGGAAGATATAAAAGTTGTGAGACTCCTGTCTAGATTGCCAAAAGAATATCAATCAGCTAAAGATCAGGTTTTAGAAGGTATATCCATTCCTTCAGTTGCAGAAGTTTATGCCAAGCTTCAGAGAGCCTCTCTTGCAAATGAATCTAACAATACTCATGTTAATGTCTCTGATAAAACTACATTAGCCACTTCACCTGGCTATATTGGCTTGCGTGGAGGCCATGATAGGTGCTTCCTGTGATGGTAGAAGTGGTAGATTTCAGGGGGAGGTAGATGTGGTCGTGATGGTAAAGGAGACCATACATGCACCCATTGTGACCTAACAAATCATACTATGGATTTTGTTTATCTTCATGGAAAACCTCCTAGGGCTACCCTTATGGTTGAGGGTGTTTCCACGGATGGCAAACCCACTACTACTATTTCGTCGAATACCATTGATGATCATATTAGTGTTACACTATCATGGGAAGAATGTGTGATACCTCTCTTCTAGTGGCTTTACGTCTAACAATGACCCTTCCAACTCTACAGGCACTTTGGCCCAGTCAGGTAAAGCATGCTTCGTGTAATCTCAGCCCTCTTCCTAAATGGCTAGATCATTAATTCCGGGGTGTCAAATCATCTCTCCAGTAACCACAGTTCTTTCTCTTCCTTTGATCTGCTTCATCAAATATGTCTATTACATTAGACGATGTTACCTCATCCACTGTTGTTGGACTTAGTACTTCTCGGCCTAATGTGTCAATCTCCTTATCTTATGTTCTATATGCCCCCAAATTTTCTTTAGCCCTCTATTTATAAGAAAACTAGCAAATTCTTCAAGACCACAAGATGGGTAGGACGATTGGCGGAGTTCATGAGAGGAATTGTCCGAACTATTGAAAGAGAGAATTAGTAGGCATGGCAGTGCTTCCTAAGAGTTCTACAATTCAATAGCATTGTCGTTTAGGTCGTCCATCTCTCCAAAAACTACACTCTCATTCCCTCCCTTCCAAAGGTGTCGAATTTGGAGTGTCAAGTGTTGCCAACTAAGTAAACATTATACGGTCCATTTCTCATCTAGAATTAATTCAAGAAGTGGTATTCCGTTTAAATTAGTTCATTATGATGCGTGAGGTCCAACTCGAATCCCTAGTTTGTTAGCTTTTAAGTACTTTATTATCTTTATTGATGACTAAAGGAACCGGAGTGGGTAAAGTGGGCTCCACTTGATCACACGTTTGGCACATGTGGATCCCACAATGATCAAATATGTGACCTCTTGCATTCCTCTCCTTTTTCTTCTTCTTCTTTTTTTATAATGACCTCTTGGGTTCGTTATTGATAAATTGTTTTAGTTATTTTTTAAGTATTGTAATGACCAAAGTTTCGTCACCTAAACTGATATATGCAATGGGAGTAATTTTGTCTTTTCCATAGTTAAGGCTTCTTTCTTCTATCTTAAGCCCATTTTAAGGTCTCCTAAGTGGACATATGGCATTATTAAGCATTGGGAAATATAATAGTTTTGAGTCTTTAGTGTTTGTTGAAGGGAAGAAGGTAATTTGTGATCTCTATTTCTTGGGTAGAGGGTTTTGGGTTCTCCCATAATAGCTATTTTCCTTGTTCTTTGATCCCTTAGCATCCTTTGGGTTGCATTAGTTATTCATATTACTTATGAAAATGAGAAATTTCTGGAATGGAACAACACGTTCTAGACAATTTGGTCGAGTGGAGGCATCACTACATGGATTGGCATAAAATATAAAATACACCTTCAATATACAAGAAAAGAGAAAAGAAAGAAATGAGAATGCAATAAATAGTTTGAGATAATAGTCGCGTTGTCCGGACACACGAGAGAGGAACAAACATTGGACATATTATAGAATGATTGCCACATTCTTGGACATGGGATGGAAAATATTGCATATGGATCATGCTACATCAAGTTTCCTGCCAATATGTCATGAGTAGAACAATTAATCCCATAACAGCAGGACACACCAAGATCGCCTAGCGTGAAAATCAAGCCAATCCAAGTATAGAACACAACCAGAAGTGGACGGCCAACAATCTGACCAAACATATGGGTGTGCACGCCTGCTGAATGGATCAGCCTGAATTTCCTACCATATTATCTTCATGGTGGAGCCTACCTTTTGCATGGTTCAGATTCCTAGACACGAGGTTTAGTATTGGCAAGTTAGCATGCTAGGGTTATACGTGATTATTCCTCTTCCAATATGGATATGTATATCTTCTAAATGTAGAGAAGGAGAATAAGATGTAGGTACTGCTGCCTGTTAGGAGTATTGTTAAATGGACTTTCCTAATTCCACAATTTACACACATTAAAACACGAGCATGAGTTTAGAGTCCATCTTCTGGTGTCTTTGCATATATGACATAAGACATGCTTCTTATCTCTTAGAGTCTTGAGATGTGATAAAACCTAAGTTAGAATAGGAGTTCTATTATATTAGGCATGTTGAGTTTATTCGATTATGAAGAACTGTGTGACGCAGGACAGCCCTAATTATGATGCATGCTTATGGACACAATTAAACAGCGGAAATAAAAGGAATAAATGATCTAAAATTCTAACAGTAATCATCATAACTGAAAAAATCATAAAAGAAATATGCAATGGAGCGAGCCATCACTACAACCATGGGTTATGGAATTCAATTACTACTTGGGTTGGATCCGGCGAGGGATGAGACTTCCCGATCTTGCATGGTCACACCCAATCGATCAATGACGATCACTAGTCCGAAGAACCAAGAAGTTTCTCGGATTAAGGATTTGAGAATTTGGGGATTTAGGGTTTAGATCGGTTCTCAAGATTTTGATCGAACAAGGATTAGCCAAAACTGGAAAATAGAAGGAAGAAAATTATTACCTTGAAGAAGTTGGAGGGGCCCAAGAAGAAATTAGAAGAAGATCAAGGGAAGAGAAGAAGCACCATTAGAGAGAAGAGAGGAAGGAGGCAACCAAAGGGTTTGCTTTTCATTAATCAATAGTTGAAATTCGTGTTTAGGGTTTTACCCCACTTAAATAAGCAAATAAAGACAATAAATTACTAAAATACCCCTAGAATAAGCAAATAAAGACATAAAATTACTAAAAGACCCCTAACTAAGTCAAAAACGCACAAATAACATAAGTACGGGAAAGTTTGGGCGCTTTTGAGCGCTCGGTCTTCTTTCTCCAATCTTCCTTCACATGTGTCTTCCCTGAGTGGGGTCTTCTATATGTCCAATCACATGTGAAAGGTCTTCAACTCCTCAATAGTCGCCTATCCATAAGGACGGCACTTGTGGTTGGCGCTTTCTTCGTTGGTACACCTTGAATGCACTTGTGTCCGCATCAATTTAGAAGGGATTGGGTAGCAAACTCAAAAAAAGGCCATGAAAGGAACGATGTATCAACAATGGGAGTATGGGCACGGACGGACTAGATCTTCCACATTAAAAGTTGGATTAATGCTCATTTCAGGTGGAAGGTCAACCCGATACGCGTTGGACCCAACCTTTTGTAATATCTTGAATGGTCCAGCACCACGCGCTTGTAATTTCTTTGCAGATCCTTGAGAGAATCGTTCTGGCCTTATTCGCACCATTACATAGTCTCCTTCTTGAAATTCTTGCACTCTACGATGAGAATCAGCTGAAACTTTATAATCATCATTGCTCTTATTTAACCGCTGTCTAATATGTGTATACAAATCATGAATATGGCGTGCAAATGCATCGGCTGACTCAGAAGACCTTTGGGTAACAGACATAGGTAAGAGATCTATGGGCATTCTAGGTTTATAACCACTTACAATTTCAAAAGGACTCAACCCTGTAGATCTATTAACTGACCCATTATAAGCAAGTTCAGCAGTTGGTAAAATTAGGTCTCAAGTCTTAATATGTTCACCCACTAGACAACGTAGAAGATTTCCAAGGCTACGGTTTACCACTTCAGTTTGACCATCTGTTTGCGGGTGGTAAGCAGTAGAAAATTGCAAACGAGTTCCCATAATGTGTCACAGTGTCTTCCAAAAATAGCTAGTAAATCGAACATCACGATCACACACTATGGTTTTAGGTAACCCATGGAGACGCACCACACCATCAAAAAAGAGACGAGCAACATGAGACGCATCTGACGTCTTCGAACATGGGAGGAAATGCGCCATTTTAGAAAAACGGTCCACAACGACAAAAATGGAATCGTGCTTTTTAATAGTCTTGGGAAGCCCGAGCATGAAGTCCATACTAATGTCCTACCACGGAGCATGTGGTACTGGCAATGGCGTGTACAGCCCAGTATTTTGCTTTCTTTGCTTTGCCAGCTAACATGTTCGACACTGCCCTAAAAATTTGGCTACGTCTCGCTTGAGGCTTGGCCAATAGAAACGATCTTCCACGAGAGCAATGGTCTTATCACGACCAAAATGGCCAGCTATCCCTCCTAAATGAAGCTCCCAGATGAGGAATTCACGAAGGGACATACGGGGAATACAAAGTCTGTCTCCCTTGAAAAGAAAGCCATCTTTAAGAACATATTCACCCATAATATGCTGGTCACTAGAGAGCGACGCGTAAGTACCCCCAAAATCAGGACATATGGGGTATTCATCTTTCAGTTGCTCAAATCCGACTACCTCTACACTCAAGGAGTTGAGCAACGCCACTCTCCTACTAAGGGCATCCGCTGGTTTGTTTTCAACCCCAGCCTTGTGTTTCAAAACAAACGAATATTCCTGAAGAAACGCTACCCACTTGGCATGCCTTGGGTTGAGTTTCTTCTGAGAATGCAAATATCTCAAAGCCTCATGGTCAGAAAACAAAACGAATTCTTGCTGTAGGAGGTAGTGTGGCCAATGTCTCAGGGATTGCACTACCGCATAAAATTCTTTGTCGTAAGTGGAGTATTTTTGTTTTGCCTCATTCAGTTTCTCACTGAAATAAGCCACTAGGTGTTCTTCTTGACTCAACACTCCACCTATACCGACATCAGACGCATCGCACGCTACTACAAAGACTTTAGAAAAGTCAGGTAGGCGCATGACAGGAGCTTCCACCATCTTGCCCTTAATTTCTTTAAAAGCCTTGACAGCGGCTTTAGACCACACGAACTCTCGATTTTTCATGCACTCAGTAATGGGAGCCATGATCGTGCTAAAACCTCTAATGAACCGACGATAAAAAGTTGCTAGGCCTTGAAAACTTCGCACCTCATGAATGTTCCTTGGTTCTGGCCACTCAACTATGGCCCTGACTTTTTCAGGATCTGCGCGCAGTCCTTCAGATGACACTATAAATCCTAAGAACACAACTTGGCTAGACATGAATGCATATTTCTTAAGATTAGCGTACAACTTTTCCTTCCTAAGGACACTACAGACCTTCTTTAAATGTTCAAGGTGTGATTCCTTAGTGGTACTATAAATAAGAATATCGTCAAAGTACACCACTAGGAATTTTTCCATGAACGGCCTCAAAGCTTGTGTCATCACCCGCATGAAAGTACTGGGTGAGTTAGTCAAGCCGAAGGGCATGACCAACCACTCATACAGCCCATCTTTCGTCTTAAACGCTGTCTTCTACTCATCTCCTAGGCGTATACGGATTTGGTGATATCCACTCTTGAGGTCTATCTTCGAGAATATAGTGGACCTGGCCAACATGTCAAGCATATCATCAAGTCTAGGTATAGGGAACCTATACTTGACAGTAATTTTGTTTATGGCACGGCTGTCCACACACATGCGGCACGTGCCGTCTTTCTTTGGCGTCAACAATGCAGGCACGGCACACGGGCTCATACTCTCTTGGATGAAACCCTTTTGCAGAAGCTCATCAACTTGCTTTTTCAACTCTGCATGCGCTGCAGGGTTCATCCTGTAGTGAGGAAGGTTCGGTAGAGTAGACCCTTGGACAAGATCAATGGCATGCTGTATGTCCCTCATAGGTGGCAACTCATTCGGTAAATCTTCAGGAAATACATCACTGTATTCCTTCAGGACCGAGGTCACCTCACAAGGCAACTCTGATGGAACCTCAGGTGTAATTTCTCTAGCCACAAGGGCATACACCATAGAATCCTCCTTAGCCTCTTTTTCAAACTCTCTTGCGTTGATTATATGTAAAGACTTAGGTTTGGATTTCCCCATTTCTCTAGGCTCACTTGCCTTCTCATCCTTCTTCTTCCCTAGTGTATTCTCAAGTGGCATGGGATTAAGTTTGATCTTTTTACCATTATACATAAAAGTACACACATTCGAACGGCCAAAGATCGTGACATCATTATCGAATAGCCACGGTCTACCTAGGATAACATGTCCCACATCCATAGGTAAAACATCACACCACAGGAACTCTTTGTATGACCTAAACTCGATGGGGACTAGACATTGCTAGGTGACAGGTAGGGATGTCTTGTCAACCCAAGAAACTTTATACGGGTCTGAATGAGGTGTGGATTTCAGTTTTAAGCAATCTAAGGTGCTAGTGGAAATCACATTCTGACAACTTCCACTGTCCACTATCACCTTACAATTCTTTTCACCACACTTAGCAATAGTGTAGAAGATAGTGCTTCGACGCCAGTCAGCACTGCTTCTAGACTGAGCTAACACACGCCTGACTACTGCAAGCGTTGCGTCTCCATCCACTTCTTCTTCATCAGTAAGTCCTCCTTCAGGGTGATACTCTTCAACTTCATAATCACCCTGGTCATCTCCACCTTCATGGGACTCGCCTATAACTAAGGGTCTCCCACGACTCTTCGTAGGACACTGATTAGACATGTGGCCAAGGTTGCTACACTCATAGCACCTCACTTGGCTCATGTTACTAGGACCGGCACCAAGAACCCCTTTGCCCTTGTCCTCCCTAGGCCTAGGAGGAATGGTCGCCTGTGCCCTAGATTGACTACCAATATTAGGTCTAGTTCCTTGGGAACTAAATCTAGCACTGGAGTCTCGGGACTCAAAACGACGAACGACAGGAGCCTTCAGATATTGCTCTTACTCCTGCACGACTTGATATGCTTCATCTAAGTCTGTTAAGGGCCGAGTAATAAGCTCGCGCTGAAGATCCGCACAAAGGCCCGTCTTGAAACGGGAGAGCGTTACTAGAGGGTCTTCTCGGATATCACATCGCATCACATACTCTTCAAATTTAGCGATGTAGTCAGCGGCAGGCAATGACCCTTGGCGTAAGGATTGTCATTGGTCAAGGAGCTTCTGACGGTATGAGAGAGGAAGGTACTTCTCCTTCAACTTCTCTTTCATCTCATACCAATGTGTGATAGGGGCTCTACCAACTCTCTCTATCCTACGCTCGGTGTTGGTCCAGAAGAGCTTGGCTTGACCCACAAGCTTCATCTTAGCAAACCGCATTTGACGGTTTTCTAACATGCCATACCACTCAAAGTAGCGGTCCATGTCAACAACCCAGTCAAGGAACGCCTTGGGATCCAAGCGTCCATCAAAACTCGAGGCCTCAACTCTCACACTCTTCATCGCACGCTCATCTGGATCATAACGGTCTTGATGACCATATGTGGCTCGTACCTCTCGCACCACACCACGACCGTTACCACGATCTCTATCCTCACTACCACCACGTGTGGCTGCGCGTTCTTCAATGATTCCTTTCACTTGGGAGTGCGCATCTTCCCCTACAGCGGGGTTTTCCTTTTGGGACGCCTCTAGTTGCTCCACCTTAGTCATGGTAGTGGTAATTTAGTTCTCAAGGCGGGCAAACTCACGCCTTTGACCCGCTTCTAGCGCAGTTATCTTTTGTATCAATTGAGCAAGTTGCTCAGATAACTGTTCGTTATTCATGGTAGGTTGAAGTCCAAAACCTCTACCTCTTCTCGTGGGCATACAATGAAGACTTGAACCAAACTCTACCTAACTAGACTAATAGGTGTTATGACTTTCAAGATGAATGCGATGAATGCAAAACTACTATGAACTGACACAATTAAGTTGAAACAGGAAACAACTCAAATCTGGAAATTTTCCAGATTAGGAACTTTCTAAACCTGGAACTTTCCTAAGTTAAACCTAAAAATCAAAACCCTAATTTGATAACTCGATCTAGACAAAAACCATGCAAGCCTAGTCTCCCTTCCACCACCTCCTCCGCCCATTACCCATAAAGAAGCAATTGAGGAAATCTTGGATGACGAGATAGTATCCACGAGAGATGGGGGTTTCCAAAGGTATCTTGTCAGGTGGAAAAACAAACCATCGTCTGAATCTACGTGGCTGTCGGGCGACGCATTGCAAGGTATTGATCCAGATCTACTCGAGCGCTATAAAAGTTTCAACTCGTCGGAGTCGAGTTTTTCTCACCCGAGGGGAATTGATGCGGACACAGGTGCATTCAAGGTGTACCAACGAAGAAAGCGTCAACCACAAGTGCCGTCCTTGTGGATAGGCGAATATTGAGGAGCTGAAGACCTTTCACATGTGATTGGACATATAGAAGACCCCACTTAGGGAAGACACGTGAAGGAAGATTGGATAAAGAAGACCGAGCGCCCAAACTTTCCCATACTTATGTTATTTGCGCGTTTTTTGACTTAGTTAGGGGTCTTTTAGTAATCTTATATCTTTATTTGCTTATCCTAGGGGTATTTTAGTAATTTTATGTCTTTATTTGCTTATTTAAGTGGGGTAAAGCCCTAAACACGAATTTCAACTATTAATTAATGAAAAGCAAACCCTTTGGTTGCCTCCTTCCTCTCTTCTCTCTAATGGTGCTTCTTCTCTCCCCTTGATCTTCTTCTTCTAATTTCTTCTTATGCCCCTCCAACTTCTTCAAGGTAATAATTTTCTTCCTTCTATTTTCCAGTTTTGGCTAATCCTTCTTCGATCAAAATCTTGAGAACCGATCTAAACCCTAAATCCCCAAATTCTCAAATCCTTAATCCGAGAAACTTCTTGGTTCTTCGGACTAGTGATCTTCATTGATCGATTGGGTGTGACCATGCAAGATCGGGAAGTCTCATCCCTCGCCGGATCCAACCCAAGTAGTAATTGAATTCCATAACCCATGGTTGTAGTGATGGCTCGCTCCATTGCATATTTCTTTTATGATTTTCTCAGTTATGATGATTACTGTTAGAATTTTAGATCATTTATTCATTTTATTTCCGCTGTTTAATTGTGTCCATGAGCATGCATCATAATTAGGGTTGTCCTGTGCCACTGTGGATGTGTTCTTTAATGATTAGATGCAATCCAACAGTAGTGCAACCGTAAATTTCTTTTCATCCGCCTCTATTGTTAGAGTTTTCTTACTTCTTTGTCAAACTTGCATTTTTTTTCTCGAAAGGAGTGCATGTAGGATCCAGAGATCCTTGGGTTGGTACATGTATGCATCCGGCACGCACGCATATTGAATCTCACAAAAGTGGACTTCCAAAATCCCCGAATCATGCAACATGCATATAGTTAATTTCCATGTGATAAGGAATCTTGTGTTTTCTTCCGAATCATAGTATTAGTCGGAGTCTTCGTTACAAGGGGATTAATAGTGTTAGGAGTAAAGCATGGAGTATTTTGATACGTATATGTGTGCATATTATATATACGGAAGGTGTGAACATGAAAATGTGAGTTTCCTCTCCCTACTTTCATCGCAGTAACAGTTTCTTGGTTGATTTATTTATCAAATGGGCTATATCAAAAGGCCCGCAAAGTAGATCTAAGCATCAGATCTTTTGATATAGCCCTTATATAAATAAATCAATCACTATCAATAAGATAGGAAACTATTCCTCTCAGAAAATTAGAAGAGAGAAAACTCATGGTTTCATGTTCACGCCTTCCATGCACATTTATATCCATATATATAATGGGCCCCATCTGAATGTGGAGGTTTTTGGGTGTGTTCTCATTATTCTCTATGTTGTGACCTCATATTTGGATCAACCCGATTTTTTGGGTGTCTTGCTGTCATGGTGGGGCAACCTTACTGGAGGGGTTGGATGTCATACAAAAACCAAGGTGGGCCCCACAAACAGGCGCATGGGTGCACCTACACGCACGCACCCCAAGCTTTAAGCAATAGCAAACTACATTAATTTCGACTTAAGCCTTGTACAGAAAATTAAGGATACATTGCAAAACAAGAAATTCTGTCTCCCAATTCCCAACTTTATAATTTTAAAAAAAAATTAATTAAAAAAAAAAAGGAATCGAAACAACCAAAATTCCGTGAGAATCTTGAAACATTATTACCTACTGGATCTGCCGCGACCTTTCCTTCGTTCATGAAAGCTTTTGCTGAAGCATGTAAGTTTCTTTTCAACAAATAATCGTATATATAAACATCAAGCCTGAAATTACAAAAAGAAGAGAAAAGAAAATAAGATCAGAAAATTAATGAAGAACACAGCAAAAGAAAGCAGCTTTCAATCTATTCGGCAGCTTCTGATTGACTCGATTGACAAAAGAAAACAATAACTCACATCTTATCTGCTTCCCAATTACTCTGTTGCGCCATGCTTCACTTCTACGGTCCAGAAAACGGAAAACGGAAAAAGAATCAAAATCCACCGCGTGATCGCGTCCGTCTCCACCTTTAAAACCAATTCGATTCATAAAAGAAGAAAATTAGCCAAAAATACCCAAATTCGCAAGAAAACGAATAATCAAAGTCGGTTTAGAATAACTAACCTTGAATCTCGGAAAAGAGAGGAATCAAAACCTACATTACCGTTCCCGGAATCCAATCGAACTCGATCTCCATATCCAAAACCCTAATTCGAACTCAAACAACGAAAATCCACCAAAATTAACGGGAAAAAACAACAGCATTTCAAATAAGAGCTCCTGCAGGCGCGAAATCGAATGAAGATGGCATCTTCCAGGAAATTGAGAATTTGGAGTTACAGAAGAACAGCTCGACCATTAACAGAAACTACTCCCTCGCTCCCTTCGAAGAAAAATCAAATAACCTGAATTATAGATGGAGCTTTCGGTCCGGATCGAAACCTCAGGTTTGGAATTCGAACCTCGAGGCTTGGAGAGGTTTGCGTTGGATTCGGTAGGAGGTGGCGAGGTTCGGGGAGATGAAAGCGATCGTCTTTAGTAGGTCTAGACTCGGTTTGTTAACGGAGCGTGTGAGAGTTGTTAAGTAGCGAGCAAGATCGCGGAAAGGCGAACAGTCGCGGTTGCGTTGGCGGGTTTACGTACAGTTTGTGCTGACGTGGACGGTGGAGATAAAAGTGAGCTGCTCGAGATATAACGATTGGGTTCGGATGTAATTACTAGGAGTTTATCGGGGTATTCTCGTGATTGAGGTGGATCATTGACCAGGGCATCTAGCCGTCCATCAAACGTGACTAACGGTAGTAACACTAATCGGACCTTTCGAACCGCTATTTGAATGAACTTTTGTTGGTTTTTCAACGAGTTATCCTGTTGTGCACTCGTTGTCTTGGCCAACTGTGATGGGACCATGCACATGAATGGCTCTGATTTCCCACATGCAAGGCACATGGTTCATTGATCAGGCCTTGGTCACCCGTGTCCCATTAAGAGAAAACCGTCAGGGCGGGCGGCCCGGATCCACCGAGGTGGGTGGGATCCCTGACCGTGGGGCCACTTTGATGTATGTGTCTTATATCCACGCCGTCCATCGGTTTTGATTTCACATTTTAGGGGATAATCCAAAATTGAAGCAGTTTCAAATCTCAAGTGGACCGTGGTACAGGAAACCGTGGTGATCGAGCATTAAAAAAATTTCGTGGGGCCACAAAGTTTTAGGTGGCATTTGTGTGGTCTCTTATTCATGTATGGTCTCTTCATATATCTCGTTGTGACCTTATTAATAGGTTGGATGGCAAATAAATATTCTGATGAACACATTAAGGTTTTTAAGGGTAAGGATTCAATTGTTTATTATAGTACTTGAGATTTAAACCTGTTCCGTTTGTTAGAGGAAGTTGATCAGCTGATGTACCACACACCACTGATCTAGCTCATGTGTTGACGCCACCAAGTTATATGGGTCTCATGATGCGATATTATATTCAAATTATTCATTTATTTTACCAGCTTGTCATAAGGCTTGAGTTTAAAAATAAGACGGATCAAGAGATCCAAGTGAACTAGGCCGTAAGAAGTAGTGGGATATTAAATGTCTACCATTGGATTCCGGTGGGAGCCACCGAAGTTTGGAATCAATATGATATTTGGTTTTCCTCTTTATCTAAGTCCATGTGAACCTGTCAATAGGTTAAATGGAAAACAAACATTATCCCAACTAATGTTTTAATGGTGAAACTCATTGCCCACACTGCTATTTGTGGTGTGGTCCACCTGAGCTTTGGATATGACCCATTTTTGAGCTCATGATCTAAATTGATTTTGCAAAATGGATGAATATGTCAAATATAATAAATACATCATGCAGAGACTATGAAACTTTGATCTCCTTTGAACCGTTCATACAACTGTGAGGAGTTTTAGCACTCGTCTTCTTCACATGACATGTACCCACACCAGCCAGGTCCATGGTGTGTGGTACACCATCCAATCTACTTCCATTTGTTGGATCAACCCCTACAATATTAAGCTTTCAAAATAGATGGATGGTGTGAATGTAAGGCACATACGTCATAGTGGGCCTCACAGCTATTGATCCACCCAAATCATGTTGACCATCGGGTACCTCTTTTGAAATAGATTTTTTACTCTGCTATGTTGTTTACATGAAATTCATCCCAACCATCCATTGTGTCATCTCCTGTGAGGCTCATGTCCCAAATCTTGCTCTATATATATATATATATATAAGGAAAAGGTACAATACGTTCAAGTTGATTTTAACGTCCCATGAGGTTGAGCTGTGTGGACCCCACCGTGATGTGTTTCGAACATCAACACCGTGCATTTGATGTGTCCCCTTTAAATTATGAGATATCCCAAAAATTTGCTGTATACGGAACTCAGGTGGTGGGCCATAAAAAATCTTTGGACCTAGACCTAACATGAGATTGTACATTTAATGGTCAGAGTGAATTTTACATATACATCATGGTGGGCCATAAAAAATCACATGGATCCTCCTACCCAGCTATTTCAAAAAAAAAAAAACATTATATATATATATATATATATATATATATATATATATATATTGTTGAAGTCAAAATTTGGACCACCCACGGACGGGCCTTGGTCCTGTTGCAATGAGTCCACTGATATTTATACCTATGGGTCAAACGGATCATGTCCGTTAATATCGGCACGATTTACTCAATTAGATATATATTGCAACTGTAGAGATATTATTCGTAAACTTTAGATCGTGTAGCGTATCGTGTCTTAAGGGCATATATCATCAGGCAAGATCTTCGGTCACGTCCGCATTTAGGATAATGCCTAGGCTCGGTACTCGGAGCGTCACGATCTGGGCTCAGCCTCGTCTTACCTAAACCCGAGACCGAGCAATAGTCGTCGGAGTTTACCATCGCAACGCTCATGGTCGGAGTTCAGTGAATGTCGTGATCTTCAGATGAGGACAAGGACAAGAACTCACCTCGACCAGCCTATAGTTGTAACTCAGAGGTTGACTCGCACTTGATTATCCTTATTCAAAATTTTCCCATAACATATATATAGTTGGACTAATTTATTTATTATAAAAATTAAAAATTAAAATAAAATAATTAAATTTTAAAAAAAAAAAAAAACACCTATAAATTATGTTATGGAATCACCCCAGCATGATTTTGAGATCCAACCATTAGTTGTATAATCAGGAGATAGGCCAATTCTAAAAAATTCAGTCTCATTCGTGATTTTGTTGCCATGTGCTAAAAGAATTAGTAGAGTGAGATGTCCACCCTTAAAATTATAGGGCCACTATAATAATTATATAAAATCCACTTCAACTATTAAATGTAACACCAAAATTTAAGAATGAAATCTAAAAACCAGAATTACATACAATTAAGATAGGCAACATCAAGGGAAATAGTTTGGAGGGACCATGTTATATTGTACAATATTTTCAATTGCATGGTCTACCTGAGTTAAAGAAGAATTTGAGTTTTGGATCCTGTCTAACAGGAGGTGAAACACCTGGTGTTGAGTTTGAATTTTTCATAAACATCCATGTAACTCGTCCTACTCTTTACTGCTGAGGTTGCAGGCGGACCAAAAGAACTAACCCCATGTTATAGGAAGTGCTTTTCTCACCTGTGAAATTATATTTTTATCCTTTATTTTTTCTTACCAGACACGTGGGGGCCACGTAGCATGTATCTCTCATCCCACCTCTCCAACGTATATGCATATTAACATTTTTATTAAATGAACAAAAATATAAAATGTTTCAATACAAGAGTAACCTATTTAATTATTTGATCGTCTTAATTCATGTAATTACAGCGGTGGAACTCATTCCTTGATTGGGTTTTATGTTTATATATACCACGTGGATCCTGTAAGTCTCGTTTTTCACATAAAAAAATTTAGAAGCATATCCTGCGCTTATAAAGTAACCACAGTAAAATTCTGGGCGTTGGTGTGTGGCCTACAAATAGAGAGTTTGAATTTTGTCTTATCGAAGTTATTTTACAGTGATAGTTATAAACTTATAACTGTATGAACCACCTGGCCAGCGATCTGGACCGTAGAAATATGGGCCACTTGTCAAAATGGAAAATATACCGTGAGTAGCATGTTTCATAAAATACTTCAATCCGAGCATGGTTCTCACGCAAATTGTTCGAGCGGGACCATGTTGCACTGATCTGTATGTTATCTGCGAGTTGATCGGTCCATCAGGTGGGTCAGGCAGGTTTACATGTCAAGTGGGTCCACCTCTCACGTGCGTTTCGTGTGCCATTTTGTAGTAGTACATAGAATTGAAAAATCTCTTTTTGCGGCAGATCTTAACCCAGGGATCGGTGTCCTGAAAATGGACGGTGGGCACCGAGGAGTAAGAGATGGAAGCAAATCGCGTACTAACTCAAACCATGTAGTGACCACTCTGGTTGCATGTGTCTTATCCACGCCGTCCATCCGTTTTTACAGCTCATTTTAGGACATGAGACGAAAATTGAAGCATATCCAAGGCTCAAGTGGCCCACACCACAGGAAACGGTGGTGATGCTTATTTTTCATCCAACCTGTTCAACCTGTTTATAAGGTCACACAGACGTCGATGAAGGTAAATCACAAAAATCATCTTCATCCAAAACTTCTGTGGCCCCAAGAATTTTTCAACGGTAGGTGTTTAAATCGCACTGTTTCCTGTGATATGGTCCACTTAAGTTTTTTATATACTTCAAGTTTGAGTTCGTGGTCTAAAATGATATGGTAAAATGGATGAACGGAGTGGATAAGTCAAATACATCATGGTGGGCCCCACAGACTTTACTACAGCGTCCTGTGTTACTTAGTACGCGATCCGCTTCCGTTTTCTGGCCTTCTGGACGCCGGTAAATTTATTTCAAGTGCCCAGACTACCCTCGTCAAGCGTCTGTTCATGGCCGGTCGAAATGTGTAATTTGTTATATTATTCAAGGGTATTTTGTCAAGAAAGGTTTAAGAGAAATTAAACACTGTAACACCACCTTTTACCCAGCGTCTTTTGAACAGCTCCTAAACTTTACTTTTCCAAATTAAACCATTCTGTACGGACAACTGTTTGCAGACGGAAACATCCTTGCGTTGAAGACCTACGGGTTATAACCGTAGCCGAAGGTATTTTGCCACCGTCAATAAAGGTTATCTTCGTCGGCAAATAGTGTGTCCGTACAGAATGGTTTACTTTGGGAAAGCAAGGTTTGGGAGTGTTGAGAAGACGCCGGGCAAAAGGAGGCGTCTACAGTGGTCAATTTCTCAAGGTTTTAATCGAGTCAGTCGTTTCGTTCCCGTACTTTTGACCATTTCCGCTCAATGAAACGCTTACTCTGACTCTAATGACGAAACTACCCTCGTCTTTGCTTCGGTAGAAGATGCTGCCGGTACAAAAATGTGAAGCATGTTGATGGGTACAATGGTAAATTCAAAGGCCGGTGACTGGGCTGTTGCAGTTTCGGCCAGGTAGGTGGTGGTACAGAAAACAACTTTTGACCAAAAGTAATGCAAACGCTGGCTGAAATCAATTACTCGATCAACGTCGTTCCTGCACTGGCCCCTGTGATACACGGGCGCGACTTGGCTGGGACCGGAACAAGAGATGCGGTGGTAACCTGACCGTGGGGCCCACTTCGATGCATGCGTTGTATATCTATTCTGTACATATCATTTCATGGCATGAGCCCAAAAATGATTCATAAATATGGGGGGTGGACCACAACACTGGAAGCAATGGTGAATGGCTATTAAAACTTTTTGTGGTCCATGGAGGTTTTGAATCAAGCTGATATTTATGTTTTCTCTTCATTTAGGTCTGTGTAACCTTATCAACAGGTTGGATGGCAAATAAACATTAAAATGGGTCGTAGGAAGTTTTTAATGGTCGGCGTTCAATGACCACTGTGCGGTAAGTTTTTATTGATGGGCATTCAATGACCACAGTTTCCTTTGGGGTGGTCTACCTGTATTTCGTATGTTTTTTCTTTTTGAGCTCGTGCCATAAAATGAGTTGGAAAAAATGAATGAGGTGGCCCCATAGTCAAGGTCTACCCACAGCTAGTGCCGGTACCAGCCAAGTCACGCCCATAATGGATCCAGATTGTCTATTTACGTTGCTAGTAGCGAGTGACTATTGTTCAGTTCTATATGGGCCCACCATGATATTTGTGTTTTATCCATGTCGTTCGGACATTTTTCCAAGATCATTTTATAGCATTGACCCAAAACTGAGTCAAATCCATATCTTAGGTGGACCACACCATAAGAAGCAATGATCACTGAGTGTCCACCATTAAAAACTTACTGGGCCACACAAGTTTTGGATGGAGCCATATTTGTGTTTTCCCTTTGTCCAAATCTGTGTTAATCAATAAGTTAGATGGCATATGAACGTTACAATGGGCATTGGGAAGTTTTTAATGGTGAGTGTTCAATCACAACCATTTCCCATGGCATGGTTCACTTGAGATTTGGATCCAATATATTTTTTTAGTATATGTAGACACCTTATACTAGTCTAATAAGATGGTTGAGTTTGAACCAATAAATGGTCAACCAAAACTTTAACCCTAAGAACCCAAATCCTAAACCAATAAATGCCCATTTCTTTACCCAAAATTATATTTTTACCCCTCATCCAACCCATGAGATGATGTCATGTGGCAATCTCCAATCCTAGCCCTTCAACCATTTTTTACCATTGGACTTTGTAGAAATTACACAAATTTTTTTTTTTTTTTTTTTAAATAAGTTTGGAGGCTATAAATAGCCCACTCCCATTCTCATTTCAGGCATTCAGAAGATCCCAAGCATCTAGAAGCATCTAGGGAGGCATCCACTGTCATTTCAATCATCCATTCTCCGTAAGAGATCCTTAGCCTTAGCCATCTAGCCATCTCTCTACCAAGGAGAGAGAGAGAGAGAGAGAGAGAGAGTCAAACCCTAGTCTAACCTAGCCTAGCCAGGATCTGAGTCTCCTAAGTGCCCAAGTCTTAATCCAAGTCACTCGATCTAGTCTTGCGATACTACCGTTCATCCAACCATTTAAGCTTTCATCAGATCTAAGCATTAACATTATGCAACATTCAATATTGCAGGCATATGCTTGTATCTAACTGACGAACGTATGGTCTTTGGCTTGCCGATATAATCGGAGCTAGCTTACCAGAAACTTAGCCAGTTAGCCTTTTGTTTTTTCATAAATAGCAATATTGCATTACATTCCATCATTTTCTTGTATTTAACTTGCGGGCGTATGCTCCGTGACTTGCCGATATAATCAGAGCTACCCCACCAAAAACTTATCCAGTTAGTCATCGTTTTATCATAAACATCGAGCATCCCATACTTCATATTTCTACATACTTTACACTATGCACTCAGTTGGTTTGAACGTATGCTCTGTGGCTTGCCGATATAATCGGATCATGCCCATCAGAAATTTAGACCAATTAGCCATCATTATCATTGCATTATATCACATCTTTTGTGTGTAATAGCTAACCCTATTTCTCATAAATTAGTCAAATCTTATGAAATAGAGACCATACATTTGTATGATTAGAGGTGGGCAACTTAGGCCCGATTCGGTGGATTCGACCCGACCAGACCCGACTTGGTACCGTTCCGAACAGAACCGACGGTCTGATCGAGCCTGATCGATTCTGATGGGCCAGATCCGGAAGTATTTCGAATCGGGTACGGATAGCACTGTATCCGAACAGATTCGGTCCGAATACCCGGACTGATTGGGTTCGAACAGACCCAAATAGACCTGACCCAGCTTTGACATTAGATATACTATAAATACCCCTTTTTCACCCGAACGATTTACCCTAGCTCGTTTTTCCCCCAAATTTTTTACCCTAGCTCGATTTTTTCCCCAAATTTCTCCCACCCGAACCATTCCAGGCCACCACTCCAGCCCGACGCTCGTCGCTCGATCGGCTCTTCCTCTCCTCTTCTTCTTCCTCTCTCCTCTTCTTCTTCCTCTCCTCTTCGCTGCTGCCTGCCCGACGTCCAGCCGTCCCGTCCGTCCCTGTCTGCATCTAATCGGGTAAGGGTCGGGGTCCAGCAGTGGTCGAGGTCCGTCCGTCCATGGTCGCTACCCGTTGGTGGCCCGCTGCTCACTGGTGGTCCACCGCCCGCTGGTGGTCCCCTATATTTCCGTTTGCATTTCATTTTTGTCTGTCAATCTTGGAATTTAAGTTGTTGGATTTTCAGGTTCATCGAGTCGAACCAGTTATCTGGAGATCTTCGTGCGGAGCTTGGGAATCTCACCAACGTAGAGAAATTGTAAGGCCTTTTTTCCTTATTTCGGAAATTCTACATGATCTTTATCATAGAATATCTCTAAAAAATGATTAGTAGATTGTTTGGTATAAATTTGTATCATTCAGTTTCAGTTTTGGGGTGGGTATTTGTTTGATTTATTTCTGTTATATTTTTCACGTCTGTATCATTCAGTTTCAGTTTTTGGGTGGGTATTTGTTTGATTTATTTCTGTTATATTTTTCATGTCTGTATCATTCAGTTTCAGTTTTGGGGTGAGTATTTGTTTGATTTATTTCTGTTATGTTTTTCATGTTTGTATGGGATGCTTTTTCATGTCTGTATCATTCAATTCAATTCAAGATTTTGAATTGATGGGTTTTCAGAACTAGGATACTTGAAATCACAAAAGAACATTATTTCATAGGGGTGGCCACTTGAGTTGTGGATCACTATTGATAATTTATTTTTATTTTGGCCTCACAACCAAGGCTCAATGGATGGAACCTCATGAATGGAGTGGATTTTATATATATAACTGGTGGGCCCCACACCTCTTAGGTTTTTTATGGTTGTGTAGAACCGGTGCTGAAGGTCCCATGTAAACGAACAGCTATGAGGCCATGTAAAAACAGAGTTGTAGGGAGCCCATTCCTACAATTGCAGTTACATGGAGCCTGTGTAAGCAAAAAGCTATGGGGTCCGCCGTGATATGCGTGTGATACTTTGGCCAGCTCACCCAGAAATGTGACGGACCCTAGGGTCATTGAAGTTTTGTATCAGGAAATATTTGTGTTTTCTGTTTATCCTTACAATTATAATTGAAATTGTACGAACAATTTGGATGCCATATAAATATCACCTTTGACCATTTGGTGGGCCCAAGGAAGTGTCAATGGTGAGTGTTTCCATCCCCACTGTTTTGTGGTGCATTAGAGTTTTGGATGCATTCAATACGCAGGGTTTCCTGTGGTGTGGCCCACTTCAGGTTTGAATATGCTTCATTTTTAGGCTCATGCCCTAAAATAAGCCGGCAAAAATGATGGACTGCCCAACAGAGACAATCCGGCAGCTCCAATTATCACATCCACATGCTCCCCACCAAAGATAACTATGGATAAAAAGAACATCAAATATGGGAGTGACGTTAGGCAATTTTCATAATCTTATGCACAAGGTACAGTTACCTACTAAGGGAGAATGTTCACTCCCCAAGTATAGGGTTGTGATGTAGTAATAAACTCGGTAAGACCGAGGTCGAATCCACAGGGACTGAAACTTGTACGTTTCCTGAAACTAGGTAGAAATAGAACTAGCCTAAGATGTAATCAAAATCAAATGTAAATTTAAGGAATAATTGTAGAATAATTATCTAAAACTTTAAGGAATTCAGAGGAAGGAAACTAGGGATTCAGAGGATCCACTTGTAGAGATCAGGGAGAAATTATGCCTGCTTCAGAAATCATGGAATTGAACTAGACTTCCTTTGATATAGTTTTCAAGAGGTGAATGGTATATGAATTAGGATGGATTCCATCATCTAACCATGCCCAGGAGACAAAGCAAACAACAGGATTAAACTAATTACCAACCAATCAACAATGTATGAGGATCAGGAAGGGTACTGTCATCCTACCATGCCCATGGAGCAATGATGAACAACAGGGCTTCCTGACTTCATAAACATAAAAGGGGAAAGAAATATTCAGAGCCATTGCAAACCCATTGTAATTTCAGTCACAACAGACCATTAAAGACTAAGAAAAATATTCTTTATAATAATCACTAAATCAAATTCAGTTTATGAAATTTAAAGGCATAAAGTAGAATCTCTCATCTTCCTACAAGCTTCACCTCCTAGCCCGAGCTAAGAAGTCTAGCCTAGCATGATCCTGCTAGAACCAAATAAAAAATATGAAAGGAAAGAAATAAAAAGAAAAAGAAAAAGGAAAAAAAAACTCCCGAAACCGGCTTCAAAATTCGCCTCCACGGCTGCACTTCCTGTCCCAGATGATGGCTCCCTTTCTCTCTTCTCTGTCCTTTTATAACCCGATGTAGGTCGGCTGGGCTGTTTGCGCAGCAAGCAAGTCGGTTGTTTCGTAGTTGGAGACATTTTACGCAACAGAGAAAACCTTTCGTTTTGTTTGCACATGCAACCATGATCGAAGTTGGACAGAAAATCCACTCCGTCCATCAGCTCACCTAGAAAAACCGGTCGTATATGGATGGTTTTGGATCGGATCTTTAGTGGTACGGAACATCTCTCTCACTGCCGTCTATCTTGCGTTTGAACGGATGAAAATATATCTCTGCTGCCTCTTGAAAATTCGTCACCTAGGTTAGGATGATGGGGAGCGTGGGCTTCTTATGGACGGTCCAGATCAGACCGTTGCTGTCCTATGGAGGCCTATAGAGATCAACCGCGAACTCTGTTTGCGAACAGAGCTTCCGCGTCCGCGCTGTGATGGATGGCGGCCCACTGATTGATGTCAGGACGAAAATCCATTCCGTACATTGGAATCTACTCAAAAAAACATTTTGGAAGGGATATTTTTGGAGTGAAATTGGAGTGGCCCATACGATATTTTATTCCGCCGTCCATCCTACGTTTAACGGCTAGGATCTTACAATAGCTTGCATGGTGGTAAAACGACACCTAGGCGAGGGTCTACCCCAACCTCTCGTCACAATGGACGGTCCAGATCTGTCTTTTGAACAATGCCTGGGCCCCACAAACCCCAGCCACGAGCTCTGTTTTCTCGCTGGCGAAAATTTGAATTGGAGAGGATGACGTCCCTGTGTTGCCATGCAGTGTTAGTGCAAAAAGTGTACTATATACACTGTATGATGATTATGAGAAATCCACACCATCCATCTTGTTCTTCTCATGATTTAAGGCGTTGAGACCGAAGATGAGGAGTATCCAGAGATCAGGTGGGTCCCAGATCAGTAAATTGTGGGCTGATCTGTCCGTTGGGCCCCTTCCACAGCGATCCAATGGATGAAAATTTACGTGTACGGTTAATTTATGACCCTTAGGCCATGTATAAAGTTTTGAGCTGATCGGATGGCGAGAACCCCGTGATCTTGCATTTTGGACGTCTTTTGGGCCACTTAAGCTTCAGTTTCTCGATTTTCGCGGACCCCTAGTGTATAATTCCGTTGCTCTTGGTCTTCTAGAGTCCGTTCCTTGCCTTGGTGCTTCTGGAGCGTCAAATCCATGCATTTACCACCCTTTTTCAGTCCAGGCTCTTAAATACACCCTGCATTACAAACATGATTAAATCAGCCATTAAACGGTATTATGTTTGTAGATCCAAGTAATAACTGGGGTCTAATATGCAATATTTGACCCTCAACAGAGAAGTAACTACTTTCGTTGATTAATAAACATGGGATAGACATTCTCATGTATCATGACTCTATCATAAGTACATACCAAGGGAGACAGAATTACTTTCGTTGATTAATAACGGGTAGAAGTAATTACTTTCATTTCTATTTATAGTTTCATGTGAACATGAACATGCAACTGTCTATTCAATCATTACTTTATTTTTTTCTTAAATTATTATTGTGACTTATTAGTTTATAGTTGTGACTTATGAGTATGAATGTTACTTGTAAGTTAGATAATTAGTTACCCATTTGAGGATTTTTATGTGGCCATATATAGATATGGTGTGTTTTTGGTGGCATAGAAATTGCTGAAATTGTCCCATTTTTGGACAGTTCAAGGTTAGATGTGAAAACCGAGAGATGCAGAAGATTTTCTGTGCATTTGAGACAACCCAATGGGGTTGAATATATAGAGATTACAACCATCTATACAAGGAAAGTAGTAAACGCAGAATCCCCTACCTATAGAAACAAGATATACAAGGTAACAAGATATACAAGGTATGTGAGGTGTCTAACATCCCCCCTCAAACTAATGCTGGTCATCGACAAGTAATAGTTTGCCAACAAGAAACGAGTGACGTGCAGATGTGAGGGATTTGGTGAGAATGTCAGCAATCTGATCATGGGATGCCACATGTGGAAGAGAAATGAGCCCAGACTGAAATTTCTCACGAATAAAGTGACAATCAACTTCAATATGCTTCGTTCGTTCATGAAAAACTGGGTTAGAGGTGATCTGAATGGCACTGAGATTATTGATATGGAGTGGAGTAGGATTCAGTAGAGGAATGCTCAAGTCTGAAATAAGTCCACGTAACCAGACAAGCTCACTACACGCAGCGGACATCGCCCAATACTCGGCTTCTGTACTCGATTTGGAAATAGTGGCCTGCTTCTTGCACTTCTAAGTGATAAGAGAAGTGCCGAGAAAAACACAGTACCCAGTGGTAGATCTTCGCGTGAGAGCATATCCGGCCTAATCAGCATCCGAATAAACACGAAGGTCTAGAGTCGTCATGGAGGAGAAGAACAGAAATCGATCTAGAGTTCCACGAAGGTACCATAGGATGCGCAACACCGCAGTCATATGAAGAGTCCGAGGAGCAGAAACAAACTGACTGACGACTTGAACAGCGTAAGCAATATCAGGGCGAGTCATAGTTAAGTAAACCAGACTCCCAACCAGACGGCGGTATAAATTAGGCTGTGCAAGTAGATCACCATCATCACGACCATAGTGAACGTTAAGTTCTAAAGGAGTCTGAACCATCTTCTGATCCGTCAGTGATGCTAAGGTGAGAAGATCCTTAGTATATTTACGCTGGCTGACCAGAATCTCACAGTTGGAACGTGAAAATTCAAGTCCAAGAAAATATGTTAGATGGCCGAGGTCTTTCATCTTGAATGATGATTGCAGAACTTCCTTTAAAGCCGAAATGCCAGTAGTATCGCTACCAGTCAGTAGGAGGTCATCAACATAAACCAGAACAATAACAATGCCGTGAGAAGTGGTGCGCAAAAATAAGGATGGGTCATGACCACTTTGAGTAAAGTCAGCACCCGTAACCACATTGTGAAAGCGTTGGAACCATGCCCGCGGTGCCTGTTTGAGGCTGTACAGGATTTTCTTTAGGCAACATACCTTATTGTCAGGAATTAAAGAGCCAGGAGAATGTTTCAAATATACGGTTTCTTAGAGGTCTCCATGAAGAAAGGCATTTTTCACATCCATCTGAGAGAGTGGCCATGAGCGAACAGAAGATATAGCCAGAAGAGTACGAACAGTTTTCATTTTGGCCACAGGAGCGAAAGTCTCATCGTAATCAATTCTATATTCCTGTTTGTATCCCTGAGCGACAAGTCGAGCCTTGTATCGATCCAATAATCCATCAGACTTAAGCTTTACAGAATAAATCCATTTGCTACCAATTAGCTGTTGGTCAGCGGGTCGAGGGACAATCTCCCACGTATGGTTATCATCTAATGCCGCAAGTTCTTCTGCCATAGCCTTCTTCCAACAATCATGAGTGGCTGCCTGAGAATATGAAGTAAGAATAAAAACAGTATCCAGAATAGCATTCATGGCAGACATAGAGCATATCAAGCGATCGGGCGCTCGATGTTCACGAGCAGAACGACGTATCGAGGTAGGTTCAGGATCCGCAACAGGTACAGTAGGTTCGGGTTGAGTAATAGGTAGTGGATCTGTATGTGGTCGACGTGAGTATACCTGCAATGGACGAGGGAGAGTACTCGAGGCAAATGAAATTTCAGGAAAGGTGCTTACACCAGAAAAGTTTGGAGTGTGCAGAGGAGGAAGAGATGAATGAAAGACAATATGTTTAAGAAAAACAACATGTCGTGAAACCCGAACACGACGAGAAACAGGATCATAACATCAAAAACTTTTTTGAGTTTCCCCAAATCCCAAGTACATACATCTGACCGATTTTGGAGATAGTTTATTACGTTCACGTGAAGCCAGGTGAACATAACAAATACAACCAAATACACGGAGTGTGGAATATGCAGGAGGTAAGCCGGTGAGAACAAAGTAGGGAGATTTACCATTCAGAACTTTGGTTGGCATCCGGTTAATCAAGTAGATTAAATGTAACATGGCTTCCACCCAGAAAGAACGAGGAACACTCATAGCTGTCATTAGAGTGTTGGCAGTTTCAACAATATGACGATTTTTTCGTTCAGCCACCCCATTTTGTTGTGGAGTATCAGAACAGGTGGTCTGATGAATAATCCCATAACCTTGAAGAAAGGTACGAAATTCGGTTGAGAAATATTTCCCCCTGAGTCAGAGCAGAGAGTTTGAACTGGAGCCCGAAACTGAGTCTCCACCATAGAGTGAAATAACTTGAATTTTTCAAAAACCTGTGACTTTGATTGCAGAAAGTAAATCCAAGTGTACCGTGTGAAGTCATCAATGAATATAACATAGTATTGTAACCCAGAGAGGGACATAATTGGTGATGGACCCCAGACATCTGTATGCACAAGTTCAAACATAGAAGATAATTTTGTAGTACTTAAAGAAAATTGAATACACTTACTTTTTGAAAGACAACAGGAAGAACAAGAATAATCCAAATCATTTTTATTAAGAGAAATATTCCCTAACATGCCAGATGAAATTAACTGAAGTAACCGATTCGAATGTAGATGACCCAAGCGAAAGTGCCACAGTTTCCACATTTTATTAGCTGAAGTAATATCTGATGAAGATGGAGAAAAGAAACAACGAGCCGGGGTGACAGATGGATCAAAGTCAAGCACATACAGACGACCATGCCGCCTACCCTTCCCAAGTACCTTCCCTGTTGTCAGATCCGGCACAAAACAACAGTTGGGAAGAAATATGACTAAGCAGTTATTGGAAGTGAGTTGACCAACTGAAATTAAATTAGAGGAGAGGGTAGCGACATGAAACACATCATGAAGAGTGAACTGGCGATGAGCAGAAGGAGAGAAAGTCAATGAGCCAACGGACTGAATATGTAATCTAGTGCCATCCGCAGTAGAAATAACCTAATTGCCGGTATAGGGACTAATGTCACGAAGATGGGATACATCACCGGTCATATGATTGGAAGCACCCAAATCGAAGAATCATGTAAAAGATGGGGATATACCTGACATACCGGCGGCAGAAAGGGCATGAACAATTTGTTGGAGCATCGCAGGAGTCAATGGAGATGAAAGACCTTCAGCAGAAGTAGTAGATGCAGACTCACTAACAGATGGCTCGGAAGAAATAGTGACAGCCGTAGCAGAAAGAGCACGACCACGGCCACGGCCACCACGTCCACGGCCGAAAGAAGAAGCATAAGCTCGTGTACGGCAGTCCTGAATACCATGACTAGTCCGTCGACAATAAGCACACCATTCCTTGCATTGAACGACAACATGACCCACCTTGTTGCACCCGCAACAAGTCAAGGGAGAGGAACCAGAACCACGTGTTGGTGGAGTTGTGGACACAGCAAGCACCATATCAGATGAGCCCGGAGTTGAGAGAACTTTTAGTCATTGTTCCTCAGCCAATAAATCATTAATAACCGAATTCAATGAAGGAGTAGGGCTACGGTTCAAGAGAGCAGCCCGACAATGCTCAAATTTCGGACGTAGCTTCATAAGGAATTGACGAACTTGCGCACTCTCGCGCATAGTTTGGAATATTTTAAAGTCATGAGGAAATGTTGGATCCATCATAGTCATCTCTGTCCAAATTATGACAATTTTAGAGTAAAATGATTGAAGACTGTCGTTACTCTGAGTAAGGGTAACAAGATCCTGTTCCATACGGTATAACCGGGCCGTATTACTCTGTTGATAAATCGACTGGAGATGTTCCCACATCGCCTTAGCAGTGCGATGAGGCCTGAGTCCAACAGCAATGGACCGATCGACCGAATCGAGAATCCAGGTAATAATCCGTCAATTGTTTATTTCCCAATCATCTAATTTGGCGGCATCTGTAGGGATAGTAACAAATCCATCTAGTAGTCCCCACAAACCACGACCCTTGAGGAAGTTCTTAAAATGGATGGCCCATAGAGAATAGTTGGTACCATCAAAACTACAACGTGGGGCTTCTGTACGTGATGAGTCCTTATCCATTGATTGATCTGAAGTAATGGAATATACAGAAGAAAGTTTCAAATGTACTGTACAGCAAGGGATCTGGATCTGGACGAGCAGAGTGCGTCGGATCTGAATCTGGATTGAAAGTTTCAGATGTACCATACAGTAAGGGATCTGGATCTGGACGAGCAGAGTGCGTCGGATCTGAATCTGGATTTGGATCTAGATCTGGACGAGCAGGGGCTGCCGGACGAGCAAGGGCTGGCCGGACGAGCAGGGATGAACAGAGGAGCATAGGGACAGAGGCGTAGAGGTGAGTAGAGGCGAGTAGGGATGACCGGACGACGCAGCAGGGTCGGACGAGCAGATCTGAAGCAGAAGGGTCGCAAGATGACGCAACAGGGACAACCGGATGACGCAAGGGAGGTCGGATGAGTAGGAACAATGACCGAACGCAGCAGGAATGGCCGGACGATGTAGCAGGGGCGGTCGGACGACGTGGTTTAGGCGGCCGGACGACGCAGGGGCGGTCAGATGACCAGAGGCACTTGCCAGACGCAGCAGAGGTGATGAACGGACGATGCAGGAACAGTTTCGGATCAACCTCGCTCTGATACCATGAAAATCGAGAGATGCAGAAGATTTTCTGTGTATTTGAGACAACCCAATGGGGTTGAATATATAGAGATTACAACCATCTATATAAGGAAAGTAGTAAACACAGAATCCCCTACCTATAGAAACAAGATATACAAGGTAACAAGATATACAAGGTATGTGAGGTGTCTAACAAGATGGATAGTATGCTTTCATATAATCTATTTAAATGTTCATGCCTGATCCGCGGTCCATCTTCTTGTTTCTCTCTGGATATGTTTCTTCCGTTTCGTATCCAATGTCAAATATCTTTACATTGCTTTAGATATTTGGCATCGGAATGTAACGTAAGATCAACTTATCTGGAGAGGCACGGGGAGATGCTGCCGGATTTTCGGTGTGGACGTTTAAATGGGAATATGAAAGCATTACAATCTATCTAACCTTGAATGGGTAACTAATTTAGGATTTAGTATAACTCTGTTAGCATTAGATTGTTAATGCTAATATGATTTAGTATATTTCAACTATCAGATGGAAAGTGAGGGTCTTTCCAATACCCTGTCCTCGGCCCCTGGTGGTCAGTCAATTACATCACCTATGATCCTTAAAGATGAAGGATTATGTCTTGAACATGAAGAGGTGCCCGTTGACGTCATTGATTCTAGTACCACACAGTCACATGTTACGGGAAAATCGAAGAGGAGGTCTGCAGTGTGGGAAGATTTTGAAGAAGTAACCCTAAAGAACGGCCAAGTGATGCAAGCACTGCAAGAATTATTACACTAAACAAGCAGATGGTTCGACCACAACGTTAAAGAAACATATTTCAAGGTGTCATAAAAAAGTGAGATGTACGACAAGGCAACAAACACTTTCATTTTCGCAATCTGCAAAGGGTCCTTCAGTGTCTATCTACAAGTATGACAGAGAGTCGGTGAATGAATGGACGGCGAAGTTAATTATTATAGATGAAAGACCATTTCAGATGGTAAAGAGTCCTACTTTTGTTGGACTAGCCAGATGCCTTAACCCCAAATACGAGAAGGTCTCTCGTACAACAATCAAGAGGGTGTGTATGAAGATATATGAAGGCGAGAAAGTCAAGTTGAAAACGATTTCCCAAATTAGCCTGACATCAGATTTGTGGATGACATCCAATCAACGAAAGGGGTATATGTCCGTAACTGCTCACTACGTTGATGCTGAATGGAAGCTTTGTAAGAGAATAATAAACTTTCGTTATCTTGTGCCTCCTCATAGTAGTTTGATGATTTCAGACTGCATACACAGATGTCTTATGGAGTGGGGAATTAAGAAGAAGATCTCCACAATTACTCTAGAGAATGCCTCTGCAAATGATAGCATGATAATTAATTTGCGCAACCAGTTTAAGGCCACCAGTGACCTGTATTTCAGTGGAAAGATATTTCATGTTAGGTGTTGTACCCACATCCGAAACTTGATTGTACAAGATGGCCTTAAAACAATCGATCCAACGATTGAAAATATAAGAGAGAGTGTGAAGTAAATACGAGGGTCACCTTCACGATTACACGCATGGAATGAGATCGTGAAGCGGTTGAATTTGTCAACTCAGAGAACGATGAAGTTGGACGTCACGACACGTTGGAATTCAACTTTTGAAATGTTGGATTCAGTAATAAATTTGAGACCCGCATTCCGTCACTATGCAGAGCGTGATAGTGCGTATGCTTGGTTGCCTTCTGAAGATGATTGGTCAAGAGCTAAATCAGTTCGTAAGTTCCTTTTTATTTTTTACAACTGTACGAAGAAATTTTCGGGTTTCAAATATCCAACAACAAATATATTTCTGCCTGAACTTTAGAAGGTAAAAGATGCCTTGCGTAAAAGCAGTAGTGGACAAGACTTTTTACACTTTATGACTATGGGTATGCAGGTAAAGTTTGATAAGTATTGGTCTGAGTGTAGTCTGGTAATCGGTATTGCGGTCGTTCTTGATCCCCGATACAAGATGTATATGGTTGGTTTCATATATAACAAGTTGTATGGTTTGATGGGTGTTGCTGAGGCCGAAAAGATTTCTGATGCAATTAGTGAATTGTATAATTTGTATGTTTGTGTCTCAAAAGAACAATCTCCTCGTGTGGGTTCTAGTTCTGCTTTTAATGAATCGCAAGAAGATACGGCAGATGATTTCATGTCTTACTATATACAGCTGAAAGGGACTCAAGTACGGATGGCTAGATCAGAACTTGAAGACTATCTCAAGGAAGATCTTCTAGTCCTAAACAAAGGCGATGATTTTGATATTTTGGAGTGGTGGAGGGCGAGATCTGGTAAGTTACAGTACCCTGTGCTCTCGTTAATGGCACACGACATATTATCAATTCCAATTTCAACTGTCACTTCAGAATCTGCTTTTAATACGGGGAGTAGGATCGTAAGCAAGTATAGAAGCTCCCTTATACCTGAATCAGTTGAAGTGCTCATTTGTACTTAGGGTTAGCTACGTCCGATGTGGGAGAAAGAGAACTCTATTGATGAGGAGTTCAATGAAGAGGAGAGTGACAAGATTGATGAGACAATACTTGCAACTGTAATATGATTTTGATGCATTCTATTTCTATTATATCATGTTATTTGTAATTTTGTTAAAACAGTTACATTGAAGTTTTATGGTTATATTTCTCTCTCCACCCATCCCTTTCTTATAACATATAATTTTTTTTCATTAGTACTATTCAATTAGATAATGTTGTTTAAATCTCTTATTATATTGTTAGGTAATTGCGTTCATTCATAACTTTATTATTATTACTATTTTTTTTTTGGGTTGTCCTAAGCTAATCAAATGTACACCAGATATGTCATCAGAAGATGATGCATCAGTGGATATTTGAGATTATGTAGTCCAAACCTACTCCCAGGATGGAAAGATAAAGTTGAAATGTAAATTATGTGGAAAACAGTTTGTCAACAAAACAAATCGATTCGAATTACATTTGTCTTGTCGGGGAGGAGACGCCGCACCTTGTAGTAAAGCTTCTCAGGAGGTCCGAGATTTATTTGGAGCTATTCTCGATTCTAATACGAAGACTTCCCACACACCTCACCCTTCAATTACAACCAATACAATTAACCAAAAAATATATAGAAGTAGGCCTGTTATAAATGAAGAAGGGTTTAGAAGAGGAACTGCAACTGCCTCTAGCTCTAGTTTCAGGCCTTCTACAACCACAATTAGTAGAGAAGAGGAATAAGAGAAAATTTTAAGGGAGCAAGAAGAACGAGATTATAAAGAGACCGTCAAAGAAAGCATGCAAATGGCATACAGATCAAGAAGTACTAGACAACAACATCCACCTCCAAGACAACATGATGCTGAAGCAGGCACAAGTAAACCATCAAAGTTTGTTAAAAGTCTTACAACATTTTATAGGCTATTGGGAATCTCGTACAAATCAGCTCATAAAAAGCGTATGAAAAAAGTTCTTGCATTTGTGAATGAGGACGATGGGAAGGGATCCTCACCATCCGATTCAGCAGAGTTGAACGACCATTTTTTGGACACATCCAGCTCTGAGTCGCCCAAGAGTTCTCCTACAGTTGAATTAGTAAAAAGATAACCGAAGGATGAATCTGGCAACGAAGGTGGAGGTGGAGGAGGGGGTTACTATTACGGACAAGGTTCATTTAGTTACATGCCACAAAGACATTCATCATATAGAGGGTATTGAATGTATGTAAGTTTTACCTAATCTATATGTCAGTATGTACATGTTTGGTTTTTTTACTTTTATTTTTGGACATGATGTTGGACATAGTTTATTTACTTTTGAAGTGAAAAATGTTCTTTCGTTTGGATGATACTCTTCCTTTCTCTGCTTTTCTGGCCTAATCTTTTTTTTTTTTTTTCTTTCTTTGTGTATTATTTTAAAAATTTAGCTTAAAGTGTGTTTGGTACCAAATTTCATGAAAATCTGCACCAAATTAGACTGATTAGTCATGAAATTTCCTGGTATTTGCCGCAACCATAACTATTTTTTTTTCTATACAACTTCTTAACATCTTGGTTGCACTAAATATCATGTCTAATGTGGCACAAAATATCATGTCTAATGTGGCACTAAAAATCAGCACGTTGAATTATAGGGTTCTGATGTATAGATGAAGTCCTGATCTATTGGGACTATGGTTTGTTATTTCTTTTAATTATACATTTGTATAGAAGTGTTAATATGTTTGTAAGTTACAGCAGTTTAACTGCTGTAAGTTAAATGGAAGGTTACAATCAACAGCTCACGCTAAAAGAGAAAAACATGGGTCCAATTGATCTGTTAGGAGTTAGAAACTTAGAATCATCCAACATTGGAGATTTTTCAGCCCATAATGACTAATGATTATTATATGAATATGTTTACTGGATGTATGCTCATTAATATTGAAGAGCTCTTGCATGCATGCATATATACTATATTAGCTGCACACTCCGAAATAGGTCTAGCTCCCATATTTGAAACTTCAATTCTATGCATGAACGCTGTGCTTGATGCTATAACCTCGTGAAGAGGAAAACCTATTGGACAGGTTGGACAGCTTAGTGCATCGTCCATTTAAAAGCTCATATGAGAAAGTGAGGATGAGAGCACTAAGGTCTCTCACCTGACCTCACGGACCTTTTAGAGAGAGAGTCGTGGAGAATGATGCATGAGGCCTACAATTTTACCCTCTTAATATGAATTGTCTTAATTTAAAAATGAAAAATGAAAACTAACAAAAACAAATGTTAGGCATTGGAAATACCGGAGCCACTTAAATTTGGTAGGAAAATTGCAGCCGATGTCAAGCTTTTGGAGTCAATAGTTCAAGAATCTGAACCACTCAAAACTTTAGTCTCCAACCATTTAAAGCGCTCATCCAAGTCATCCATCATATGGATCATCAAGCCGTCCATCTATTGCCATTTTAAGCGTACAAATCGCAATGCATCAAACATGTACTATGGCTTCAAGCAACAACATGTAATGACATAAATAATAATATTATTTTCTTTTCAGAAAGTATTGAATATACCAATGCCTGAGTTAAAGTACAACATTTAGCTGTTGTTTTTTTCTTTCTTTCTTTCTTTCTTTTTTCCTTTCTTTCTTCTTTTCAAAAAGAATGGTGAATTTTAAACCATCCATTTCAAAACAATCCTCTTGACCAAGCCACAAATTAATTTAATCCATGCATTACCTAAATTGTCTAATCATAAACTAAAGATGCGGAGTCAAATCTAACCAACTCGAGTACTGAATTTTAGGCATGACAATATGCTTATATATGTAAGCAAGACGTGTGCCATTTAAAATGTCAAAATTGAGATAAAATATAATAAGGAAAATAATGTCACAGTTATGTTTTGGGCTGAAATTAATAAAGAAAGCCACGTGAAAATAAGAAAAGTTGTATGTGATAATGCCAGCACATCCAACCTGTCCAATAGGTTTTCCTCTTCATGAGGATTTTTGGAAAACTTCGCAACATCAACTGAGTGAGTGGACCACACTTGTGTTTTTTCATTAATCAGTGTCTGGACATTGTTTTATATGGTATGGCCCACTTGATGAAAATGTGATGGCCCAACTGATGTATCGGATGGATCTGATGCATATTTGATCACACATGGTGACTATTTAGCTAGTGCAATCCATCCTTTCCATTTACCTTGCAATTCAGGCCATTGTAGTCCTGATTTTTCTCTTCTTTCTTCTCTCCAAGTTGTTACACGCACATCTCTTAGTTTACTTAAATAGTTTCACGATAAAAATGATTTGTTCAAACTCTATGGGCTGGTAAGTTGTGCAGCTGGTGCATCTTTTAATGTGGATTTGGTGGCTAAGGACTTGTTTCTTTCACCAGTTTCTAGTGTAATATAAAGGAAATGTTCAATGCTTATAAATTACTTTATATATCTCCTAACAACAAATGCATGTTGCAGCTCTTCCTTTTGGCTATAAATAAGCTACCACCAAAAGCCTTACATATTGCAGAAACGACCAATATCATTCCTTGTTGTGGAAAAGGAGGCAGACAATGAGCGGAAGCAAATTTCTCTTGTCCACTGGAAGAAGGTAAGCATCCTGAACTCATGTCCATCAAGGTCTCTGGGATAACTTTTGGACATGAGCCTAGCCATGAGACAGATCCAAAATTCAAGTGGGCCACACAATAGGAAAAGTCATGAGCCAGCAAAACTAATGGACAGGACAGTGTGAATGTCACAAGTACATCATGGCAAGCCCACATAGCTACCATCTTCTGGAACATCCAGCAGGCAGAGTGTGCTGGCAATTCACATTTATTCTTGTCCAAAATTTAGAGCAGCTTAAAAAGAAAGAAAACAAAAAAAAGTTGAATAACATGGTTGAAACTTTCTCAAGAGCACAGAAGTTTTACAACAGGACCCTATTTGTTAAATTTCCTTGGAACATGTTAGATGGAATATAAGTATTAAGGTATGTTACAGGATGGTATTAACGATTTGTGTTTCCATCTCTACCATTTCATGTGATGTGGCCCACTTGAGCTTTGCATCTCTCTTATGGATGTTTGGGTGACCGCATTCAATCCATGCCATCCTCTTTCCATTTGGGTCAACACGTGTAAAGGCGTAGAAGTCATTGCCACTAACTAATACTTTTCGTTCTAAAAGTTACAGGATCCGAAAGAAAAGAGTCAATGACAACAAAATCAGTATATAAACAAAGGTGCATTTGTTGTATAGAAACCAGTGTTACCCACTTACCCAGTTACCCTAACTGCGTGGGGCTCAAATTGATGTATTTGCTGCATATCAGCACTGTCCATCTTTTTTTCCATATCATTTTAGGACAAGATGCCAAAATTCAAGAAGATTTAAATATCAGGTGAACATTCCACTAAAAACAGTGATGAATGACCATTAAAAACCATTTGTAGGCCATAGGAAAACTACCGATCCGAACCTTTCAAAATCCGATCCGACTCGGTTTTCCTGACCGAGTCAGACTCAGAACGGTTCAGACCAGCACATATTCGGGTTTGTCCGAGTCAGCTGACTCAGACTCGGTCCCGGTTCTGTTCGAGTTCGGGTTGGGACATGTAAAATCCGGACCTGGTTAGGTTGGGCCAAATCCGAGTCGACTCGGTCCGATGCCCAGCTCTATGTATGACAAAGTGGGTGTTGTAGACACCCCACCCAGGCTAGCAACTTGATGAAACATGGATAATCATTAGGAATTAAACCTAAACCCTATCTAAAACCTCAGTCATTTTCAAGCCTAAACCAAACCCTAATTGAACATAAGCCATTATCTAAGCCAAGCCATTACCTAAGCTGAGCCATACACAAGCCACTATCTAAGCTGAGCCATAGCCAAGCCAAATCCTTAAACCCAAGCCTTAAACCACTCTCCAAGCCAGAAAGAGCCAGCTGACCAAATCGCAAAGATGAACAGTAAACAGCGGCAATCCAATTACTGCCTCCTCTTGGAATATGTGCCCCGAGCTACAACTGTTGCTCCATTAAAAAGTCAACTGTGTTGGGACCTATTTAACCATAAAGTTCATACTATTTACCATTTTACCAAGTCTTTTAATCCATAAGAAAGTGCCATGTGACATCTCCCCCTCCCTTCACCAATCATAGGCTGTTGTGTCTTCATAATTTCTAGAATTACCAAAAAACCATCTAAATGGGCTATAAATACCCCCTCATCTCTTCATTTCACCAACCAAGTGAGTCTCACCAAAAGAAAGAGAGAGAGAGAGAGAGAGAGAGAGAGATTGTGTGTGTGTATGTGAGTAAGAATGAGAGAGAGTGCTTAAGTTCTCAAGCCCTCATTTTCTTCAGCCCCCTCTAGCCTCCTCCAACTCTTTCTTAACCTCCTAGTCCTACTTAGGTCAACCCTTCCAACCATGGTGCACCCAAGCCTTCAAGCCATTTCAAGTGCAAGCTAAAAATCGTGCCATCATCACTAGCATTCATACTTTGTCAATTGCATCATTACTTCACTTCTCAACCCCTACTACTCAAGGTTACTATTAAACGTATGCTCTGTGACTAGCCGGAACTCTGGATCCCGTCGCATCATAAACTCATGGTAGCCTAATCTTCTTACATAACATTTTATAATCATCACATCTCTTCTTAAATCCCATTTATAGACATTCTTTGGACGTATGATCTATAACTTACCGGAATTTCGATCCTGCCATATCGAAAATCCAAGTATGCCTAGTCTCATTTTAATACCTTACATCCTATCATTTTATCCCCTAAGATCAGCTTACCACACGAATTAGAGACCTGTACGCTCGTATGAGCAGAGAGAGTGGCTAACACTTTCCCTCTTTGTAACTCAGGTCCCTTACTCAGAATCCAAAGTCGTAGATTAGGAGTCAACTTAAATCAGGAGAGTCTCCGACTTCTCTAGCTTTTTACAGATTCTGCAGGTTCTAGCCGACTGCGGGATTTTGAGCTAATTGGCCAGTTGCGACTCAAAGTCTATTGCATCATCAATCCAAATAAGTCCAAGTAGCCTCAAAACAAAGATAAAAGCGTGGGCACCGATTTCCAACATTCATAGGTGCCTAACACATTCCCTCTCTGTAACCGTGATCTCTTACTCAGAATCTCTAGAACGCAAACTTGAGAGTCATCTTAATGTTAAGAAAGTTCAGGTTCTCGGTACTAAGTGTTTCTATAGGGTCTATCGATTGTAGGATTGAAGTAATTGGTTAGTTGTGACTCTAGTCAAACATAACACCCTCTTACTCCTAATAAAGAAAAGAAAAAAAAAATCCCCGAGCGAGGCAACCTATAGAAAAGTAAGCCAATCCCCACCCACAGGATCCTCAACATCCACATGCTCATATCCTAAAATGATATGGAGAAATGGATGGTCAATATAGATAAAACACGTACATCATAGATGCGTCCACATAGCACTGACCAGTGGCCATCTCACCACGGGCATCATCGGTAGGCAATTCATGTCTGTTCTCAGTGCCCTTTTATCATACTGAGCAAAAAGGTTGTTGGGCCCATCATGAATGTATGCGGTTTATCTGCGCCGTCCATCTATTTTTTGAGCTTATTTTAAGAGTTGAGCCCAAAATTGAAGCATATCCAAGGCTCAAGTGGACCACACTACGGGAAACAATGGAAATAATGGTGGAATAATGATTTCCACTGTTGAAACCTTCCTAGGGCTCACAGTGATGTTTATTTGTCGTCCAACCTATTCATAAAATCACACAGGCATGCATGGATGAAGGGAAAACACAAATATCAGCTTGATCCAAAACATCCGTGGCCCCAAATAATTTTTCAATGATAAGTGTTCAATTCACACTATTTCCCGTGGTGTGGTCCATTTGAGATTTGGATACGCTTCGTTTTTGGGCTCAAGCCCTAAAATCTTATGGTAAAATGGAGGAATGGAGTGGATAAAATACATAAATCACAGTGGGCCCCACAATACACATTCCGCTTCCATCCCGAGTGGGGCTTGCCCTGCCATGTTTGGAATGAAAGAAAGGATAGTCCCCTCATCAGCCCAAGTCTACGTTGAATAAGAGCCATTTTCATTTGCCGTCATGCAGGTTGCGTGATGTCAGTGGTGTGTTGTTATCAACATGTTCTGTGGGCCATACCATGATGTATGTATTATATTCAAACCCTCCATTCATTTTGTGAGATCATTTTAGGGCATTGGCCCAAAAATGAAACAGATCTAAAGCTCAAGTGGATCATACCACAGAAAGTAGTGAAGACATTGATTCTGACCGTTGAAACCTTCCTAGGGTCCACTATGATGTTTATTTTCCATCCAACATGTTCAAAAGCTCACACAGACCTGGATTGAGGGAAAAAATGTTAGATTGATCCAGAACTTATTTGACCCCAAGAAGTTTTCAATGGTAGATGCTCAATTTCCACTGCTTTATATGGTGTGGTCCACTTGAGATTTGGATATGTCTCATTTTTGGGCCAGAGCTCTAAAACAATCTCAAAAAATGGACATACAGTTTAGATATAACACATACAACATATTGGGCCCAGATAATTTGGTGACATCAACACGCCATTGAGGCCGGTGGTGTGGCACCACCGCGCAATCCTCTTCCCCACTTCTTTTAGCAAGTGCCAGACAGAGCATGTAAGGGTCAATTGTACAACAAAAAGCCTACATGTATGGTGGACCTACCTGGTTGAGTGTCTTTAGATTTACGTAGTTGGACAGGCACCTTGTCACTGGGTGAGCGCTAGACTTCAAAACCTGCACTTGCTTACGGGTTGTTTAGGGCCTATTTGATACCACCAGATAAGTTACTTTTTAACTTATGCTAAGTCAGATGGGTTTGTTTGGCACCATGGATTTGGGGTTGAGGGGTCCCCTTGTATGTTTGGCACCGTAAAGTAAAAGTAACTGGGGTTTTCAAATTAGGGGGTTTTCTAATCCCCTCAAAGGAGTTTGAAATCTACAATGACAGTTTGGATTACATTTAAAATCTTTCCAAGAGTTGCCTATGTAACGTGTGTGTCACTTGACTATTAATCTATTGGGCACATGACCCACCAATGATATCCCAAAACAGTTAGATTATCAATTGCATCACTATAATTACTTTACTACAGTGATCTACATTGTCCAAACATTGTCCATATAAATCAATGGTTAAAAAATCGCTAGTTAGTCACTCGGATGTGATCCTGTGCTTGTGACCCATCCAAGACTTGGAATTTTATCATTTTTGGGCAAGTATATATTTCAACTGGTTTATTACAGCCATTGTGTCAAACATAAATACATAGACTAATTAGAGATATTAAAGATGATTTATTAATAAAATTCAAACTCCCATAAATATATTATGCATAACTATTTTTGGATTACAGAGATTCTGAATCCAGGGTGCCAAACACAAGGGGAGGTATTCAAATCCAGGGGGTTCCAAATCCACACTCCCCAACAGGCTCACTTTTTTCTTCTTTTTTTTTTTTTTTTTCACTTCAACAACATCGTTGTGAAAGTAATTTTATTTGTTGAAAGCCACTCATCTCATTAACTTTAGCAAAGGAGGCTTTATCTCGTGTAACATGTCAAAAGAGGCCTTGCATGATGGACTGCCCACATTGAAGGTAGGGCCTACATGATCGATGATCCACATCAAAAGGTGGGCCTCACATGATGAATGACCCCATATTAACGTAGGCTCACATAATGGATGGTTCATATCAAAGGCCGACCCCTAATGATATATAGCCCACATTCAAAGTAGGCTGGTATGATAGACAACCCACTTCAAAGATGAGGCTTACATGACGAACGGTCCACATCAAAGGTGGGCTCCACATGATGGGCAATAGACATTGAAGCTGAGCCTCACATAATAGATGATCCACATCAGGGGTTGGACCTTAAGGTGAGGCCCGCATGATGGGCGATCTAAATTGAAGGTGGGGCCCACATGATGAATGATCTACATTAAATGTAGGCTTCATAAAATGGGCAATTGTAATGAAGGTGGCCCCACATGATGGATGGCCCACATCAAGGTGGGCCCCACATGATGGACAAACCATGTCAAAGGTTGGCTCTAATGATGAGTGGTCCACATCCAAGGCGAGCCCTGCATGATGGACGACCTACATCGGAGGTGGGGCCCATGTGAAGGACGGTCCACATCAAAGGTGGGCTCCACAGGATGGGCGATGGATATTGTTGGTGAGCTTCACGTGATGGATAATGACATTAATGGTGGGCTCCACAGGATGGGCGATGGATAATGTTGGTGAGCTTCACGTGATGGGCGAGCCCCCACATGATGGATAATGAACATCAAAGGTGGGCTCTGTTGCAAAATATTAATTTTATAAATATATATATTTTAAAATAAATAATAATAATAATATATATAAAAGTGTTTGAAAAACACTTTTTTGTGGGTTTTTAGGAATAGTCCCACATTGGAAAAAGCAGAGAAGAAAAAGTGGTTTAAATGAAAGTGTTGAAGTACTATAATATTTGCCTATCTAGTCCGTTGACCATGGGACTTGCGTGTTCCAGTGCGTAGCGTGCTCAGGCACGGGCTCAGTCACGGTCACAGTCACGGGCTCGGTGTGAGGGCATGGGCATGTGAGGCAGTGTGGCTGTAGAGGCGCTAGTGGCGCACTTCGCACGTCCGCATAGTTTTCAATGGACTTTAATTGATCAAGTTTACCCAAAAAAAACTTATCCGATCTTAAAAATCAATAATCGTACATTATAATCAAAGTATTGAAATTTGTACAAGTCATCCATGGAATCAAAAGTGCTCAATTGAGTGTGATTAGATTAATAATTTTTTAAAAAAGTAAATGGAGATAGAGAAGAATCTTTTCTAATATATTTTTATGAATTTAGGGAGATGTTATTTCTATGGGAAGGATTGTAGTCTCAGTGGAATTACATTGGATTTGTCTAAATAGAGAGTTTAAATTAGGTTTTCTAATTAGAAAAGATAATGGCAAGTATGAACACCTTATTATCACCCTGACTTAAGATATGTTGGAGTTAATTTATAATTAAGAATTTTTTATTTTTTTATTTAATAATGGTTTATAAATATGGGTACAAGGCATTGGTTTGAGATACATCTCTCTTCCTATCCAGTCTTGAAGAAATCTCTTTCCTCTCTGAGACCTTAGTCCATCAATATAGAGATCTCATTTTGTGTATAGTATTCTCTTCCTTAATGGTCGAGAGTCGACATCTAAGGTGGGCTTTTCTTTATCTCCATGCATTTCCGTGAAGTGAAGAAGGTAAGCACGGTTCACATACATTACTGACTCATTTTAATTTTAATTTTGATAGTTTTTTTTTTTTTTTTTTTTTAATTTTTTACACACGCATGCGCCGCACACCCACGCACGCCGTTGTGGGATTTCACCACCTATGGGTTTCGAACCCAAGACCTTGTGTTGAAATTCTAGAGTTTACCACTCGGTCAAGGACTGAAACCCCAATTTTAATTTTGTTACTTACTGACGATAGTTTAGAATATTTAATCAACTTATCTCAAGTCAATGAATGCATCTACATGACAAGCATCATATACTACTTCAATATCATATCATGTAACTTTCCATTTCAATATTTCATGGCTTACTAAAACGAAATTAATGACCAGCAATGAACACCAAAATCAACCATTGGATGGTCATGGCATTTAGAACAGTGTCGTGGTTCCTACCAAGAACCAACCACCAACATTGTTGAAATAAGTTTGGGGTCAATCAATAAACGACGAACTCTACGTTTAAAAAAAAAGAAGAAAAAAGTAGAAGGGTAGTGGCCCAAAATAAGTTTGGGGTCAATCAATAAACGACGAACTCTACGTTTAAAAAAAAAGAAGAAAAAAGTAGAAGGGTGGCTAGGAATCTCATTATACACATGTTATGCCAATTGGGGCCCACACATCGGTATCTAGACCAATAGTTTGTTGGGTCCAACGATGGATGGAGCATATTTTCAAATTTTAATTAATATCTCAGTTACCAATATCACTATCCCCTTGGTTTGAATGTAGACCGTTTATAAATTTATTCCCAAGTGTCCAGTATATACATTTGAATTAATATACTTTGAAGGCCTAGTCCAACCACATCCATACACCAGGCCAAACTATGGTTAAAAGACTCGGCAACTCAACTTGATTTGTTCCGGCGTAAATCAGCCCAATTTGCCCAAGCTGAGGATAGCTTCTAGTATTGAATTGGATGGAGTCAATAGAGTTCAGGTCGCTTTAGATGAATTACATACTTTTGAGGCTGAACCAGGATCCAACACTTGTTGCAACCACCATAACCCATATGTTGGGTTATAAAATGATCTAAATTGTACATTTAATGCAGGTGTATTTTTACACTGGGCTTGAGTGGGGTGTCCTGTGGAATGTAGGGGCGCACTTGGGGTGGGCAACCCATGTGAAGCGGGTGGCTCGTGTGAAGCGGAGCCCATGTGAAGTGGGGCCCACGAGCGGGGATCAGTCAATACCCTAACCCATGGAATGTGGGACCTGGGCAATGAGATAAAGACATTGATTCCCCATGATCTATCAATTTGAGCTTTTAGAGGAAGTGATTAATTGTGCTGCATCAAAGTGGTATCAACTCTAAAAATGATAGTCTAATATTATAATTAATAGCAATGAAATTCACATATCCTGATTCAAACTCCTCTTGATGTGCTAAGCTTGGCTCACATCCAAAACAGAATCTAAAGCATTGCCCATGCCCAGCCCAAGCGACAGTTAATGTATTCATGACTAGCTTGACTTGACTCATGATCACTTGCGCATGCTAATATATGTAAATGAAATAGATGCATTAAAACTGTAATGAGAATCTTAAGTTATTACAGTTCAAGTCAAATGAAAATATATTGCAATTCGGATTCAAGACAACAGTGCATTTTATATAGCTAATGTACATCAATACATGCATGTCCCGAAAGATCAAAATCACACTGTGAGATACTAAGCATGCCGTTATCTTCCATGTTCATTTACGAACATTGAACAGTTGGCAAGAGCTCACATGCAAGTTTCATCATTAATACACATAAATATAATATTATACATTAATGTTAAAAATATGTAGGCTCAAATGGGTAGCCCAAGCTTGGCTCTAAATTGTTTGAGCTTTTATATCTGAACTCAAGACCAAGGCCATCCATGAACTAAAAGGCCTACTCAAATCCCATTTAAATACTGGCCGAACCTAAATGCCCATGAGCCGGCCCAGCTAATGGACATTGTAGGACCACATATATGGGCTGAGCATCTTAGCACATCAGCTTTGTTGGTGCGCTAGATCTAAGCTGTGACACACCTGATGATGAGGGTGCTGATTGAGTACTACCCTACCAGGACCTAGCTAGAGACATTGGTCCTATTAGGCGCTTTGTAGGATACATCACAGTATGTGTTTTATCTAAGCTGTCCATCTATTTTGAAAGATTATTTTGGGACATGAGTACCAAAAGTTGAAAACTTTATGGGAACCATCTTAATGTTTATTTTCCATCTACCTATTCGTAAGGTCACATAGATATGGATGAAGTGAAAATATAAATATAAGCTGGATGTGGCCCAAGAAGTTTTCACGGGTGGGCTTTTAATCCCCATTGCTTCCTTCGTGTGGTCCACTTGAAGCTTAATCTTCCTCTCTTTTGGGCTCATGCCCTGAAATGATAGGTTAAATTTGTGGGCGGCAATGATAAAACATATAAGTCACGGTAGGTCCCACATATCCCAATCTGCTGGGGCGGTGGATGCCTGATCCATGCACCTAGGTTTGTGGGGTCAGTGACTGTGGGGTCGATTGTGATTCATGTAGCTAACATCCACACCGTCTATCTGTTTTGAAAGCTCATTTTAGGACAGATTCAAATCTTAGGTGGACGACATAACAGGAAAGAGTGGTGATTGAATCCTCGACATTAAAAATTTCTTGGAGGCCACCGAAATGTTTATTTGCCATCCAACCTTCTAGTAAGGTCACATAGACCTGGAAGAAGAACCCAGGCAAATATCAGCTTGATCCAAAACTTTGTGGATCACAAGAAGATTTTAATGGTCAATTACCACTGTTTTCTGTGGTATGGTCCAACTGAGATTTGGATGTCCTTAATTTTTAGGATCACACGTTAAAATGAACTGTTAAAACGGTTGGACGGCGTGGATGTAAGGTACGTACATCAAGGTGGCCCCACAGTCAGGGATCTCACGCGCCTTGGAAACTACCCGCCCTCTCGTGAGTTTCGTAGTCTGGGGCTATGAGGTTACACTGTTACGTGTGGGTTTTATACGAATTGTTCAAATCAATTTAGTTTCCATGTCGTTTTGGTTTGTGACGAAAAAAATGAGATACATTTAAAATTCAAATGGGCCATAAAAATGAGTATTAAAAGTTTAGTGTTGAAAAACTCATGGAGAGCCAGGTATGTTATGAATGAAGCTGATGTTTGTGTTTTTTCTTTCATCTTGGTGCGTATGACTTTATGAACAAGTTGGATAGAAAGCAAACATCATGGTGGACCAAAGAAAGTTTCAACGGTAGATATCATTAACACTGCTGCTTTTGTGATTTGGTTCAATTGGATGTGCCTCATTTTTAGGCTCATAATCTGAAATGAATTGGAAAATGGATGGACGGTGCGGATAAAAGCCATTCATGACGGTGGCTCCTCATAGCCCCTACTGGCCTGCCGGGGTCCAGCACACATGGCGGCATTAACTGTTCAATGACATTTCCGCCCTTATGAAATTCGCTTTCTCCGTGCAAAGGTCATTCTCCCTTGTTTCCTATCTGAGAGGATTCGCTTTCTGCTCCTTGTTCAATGGAGGATACGTTTTCGATCGAAGATCGAACCCTCGATGCCTACGACGACGAAAGCATCGATCAAATCCCTGAATGCTTCCGCTGCTGCGTCTGCCTGTGAGTCTGTCTCCGCTCCCATTTCCTTTTTCTTTTCTCTTCTTCTTCTTCTGCAGATTTTCTCCTTCGCTACTAAAAATCGCATTAGATGCGGTAATGATAATGTTGTTTTTGTTGATGATGATAATACTAAATATAAGATCAGAAATTTCAATGAATTTATTGTTGTCGTCGTCGTTGTTGTGTTATGAGAAATGCTCCAATCCATCCTTGAATTGACCTTATTTCCATAGCCATCCCTTTCTCAAGGTATGGATGGGATGGTTATGATTGCCGAACAAAAGTGATTCTTTAGGAGCATAAGCTATCCTGGATTGGCCCTAACAAATAAGGGCCCGTTTGGCCGGGTGGATTGGAAGGGATTGAATGGTATTAGGGTGGATGGCATGGATTTCTAGGTAATGATGATGTTGTCAGTGGATTGTCTTGAGATCCATGGATTGCTATATCCCTGGATTGCTATATCCAGTCTGTTTGGCACGCCCGGCCAATCCCGGGATTAAACCTTCCCATCCCTTCCAATCCCTCCAACCAAACACATCCCAGGCAAATTTGAACGAATTAGGGTGGATTGGATGGGATTTAAAAGTAATGATGGTGTTGTCAGTGTATTGTCTTAAGATCCATGGGATTGGGATCAGATCACCGACTCTGTTTGGCACGCCTGGCCAATCCCGGGATTTAACTTCCAATCCCTTCCAATACCATCCAGTCCCTTCCAATCCGACCGGCCAAATGGGCCCTAAATGGATCCAATTGTAGACTGGATTTATTTTTGTGCAAATGATCTTGACCGTGTGTATAAAGGCCATTGATCAAAAAGGTTATCATTTCCAGATTGGTGTGATGTTTTCATGTTAGCCCATAAAACGTGTGCTGGATGTAATGAACGGTCTAGATCAATGAATTGGACTAAGTGTACTAGTGCAACTCGGAAACACTATTAACTTATAGCGCTCTAGGAATGCTGGGGCATTTATTTATTATTATCATTGTTATTACTATTATTTAGTAATTGAAAGGAGGAGGTGTGTTACATGATGAAATGACCAAAATGTTCTCTTTTGTTTTGTTTTGTTTTATTTTTATTTATTTTTTTAATATGTAAACTAGTGGTTAAGTCAAGAATTGTGGGGCGGACGTGGTGCATCCACGGCATCTAACCCATCCAGCAGATGCAACCCACTATGATGATCGAATGAACTAATCCATGACATCTAACCCATCCAGCAGATGCAATCTACCATGATGATCGGATAAACAGAAAAAAGGCCGATACAATCATTAGATGGGTTACGTGGATTTGCATGTTTTTGAGTGGTATATGTTGATTTTTATGGTGTGGTTCACATGATGATTGGATCGGCTAGATTTATGGTTCTTTTGAATATCATGGTGAGGTACACATGTTGGATGGGTCGGATGTCACATGCACACCACATGGGCTCGAAAATTCCAGACTTCATTTCCTAGACAAAAGATATAGGAGGGAACTTTAGCCATTTCACCCCTGAACAGCACCTCTGCAATTACTTGAGGCATTGTTTTGTAAAATCAGAAACACAAGACATTTGTGGTAAAAATCCATAATAATAATAACTATTTATTGAACAAAACACAAAAAAGAATTGATATCTACACCCATCAGCTTATATTTGCATACACCCATTTTCCATTTTGGTAATTGAAAATTGAAATAGCACACTTTTGTATTCGAAGTTACTTCAATGGGAATGGGTGAAAGCAAATAAAAAGGGTGGGTTGCATGTTGAGTTTGGAATGATTTAGAAGTTCCATGGCTGTGATTTTGTTGGTTTGCTACATGTGAAGATTTGGGATGAAATGAATTCTTTTGCTTTTTTGTAGGTTTTGTTTGATAAGCAATTGCTCTACATTACTTCGCTAGAGTGTGTTTGATAAGCAATTGCTCTACATTACTTCGCTAGAGTGATTTAATTGTCTTATACCAAATCAACATTCTTTGTCTAGATGACTAAAAGTGAGATGTGTCTGGGGCAACTAGGAAAGCAGGAAGCACATTAGGTGGAATATAAATTCTTTTTCCACCTTTTCTATGTACCAATTGAACAACTCCTGCAATCCAACCTGAAATATGTTGGATTTGGATTTGAGAGAAGTCCCACCATGGTTTTGAGACTCGGTAGCACTAGAGTTAGTTTGATACCATGGGCCCTGTGAGTTGGGCCAATGCAACCCCGACCCGGTACATGTCTCAACTTAACTCTGGGATGAAAGAGTCTATCGGGGCCATTTTGTGAGGGACCTGAAATTCAACAGATGTAAATTCGGGCAGAAATATTTCATGCCTCTCCATTTTATAAGGGACCTGAAATGTAACAGATGTGCATTTGGGAAGAAATGCATCCCTCCCTCTCCACTTTGCAAGGGACGTCCAAATGTTCCTAAAAGCATGTATGAGATGTTGAAATCTTGAAGCAGCAGTTTTTAGAACTAATTCCCAATATACATGCATACATTCACATTTGTCTTTGATGGGTAACAGACGCTTTCATCTCAATATATAACGCCAATATTTTTTGGATAATTTTGATCACGCAATTAGTTTTTAGGAGCATCCTTAACCTTAAGACTTGGTAGCTGTATATGAGTGCCACATGTGAGGTGGATGAGGCACCAACATTTCAAAATGGTGCTAAACTATCATATGAGCCTACCCTTAAAATTCTCGCAATAGAGAGGCAATGCGTCAGATTTTATCTCTTCCTGTTTTCACAGTGAGATGCGTCTGAGCAAGTGATGATGATTGTATGAATCTGATACTTCTTTCCATGAAGTTTCAAATATCGAGCTTTTTAAAACTGATGCTCAGACGCGTCTAAGATTTGAAAAAAAAAAAAAAGAGTCTAACCTTAAAATTGGAGATGGGATGTGAGAGGAATATTCTGACTGCTTTCTGTTTGTTTCCACATATTAATGCTTTTGTTCCTGCAAACGTGTCACTTTCATACAGCATCTGATCCATTGAAAAGGTGGGCTGCACTATAAAGACTGAGTGAGGAGAAAATCAAATTGGTCCACTTAAATCTTGAAATCTCTGTTAAAGTTTGAGATAATCAAGATTCTTAAAATTTTCCTTTTATATATTTATTGTTTTTTAGGTATCTATCTATCTATAATGGGTTCTGCTGACATCCCTGAAGCTTTTAAATGGTACATGGGGTGATCATCATCAATATGAACCGTTCGTCATTCATACAACTAGGAGCAAACTATGGTGTAGAAATCATGCCAATCGGATGATCCTAAGAGTTTGATCAATATAATGAAAAACGGACAACCAATATTGAGCAGAGAAACAAAATATCTCCAATCATGATCTTGAAACATCTTCTAGATAGATCCCACTTTGTATTGGTTATGATTGCAAACTAGCACTTTGGTTTGATGATCCTAACCATGCGATCTATGGCTGTCTAAACAACGGATGTTTGTAACAAGTTGGCCCTATTCAAACGGTTAGGATCATCCAATCAGCATGATGTTTGTATCATGTACTATTGAATGAACTGTCCCCATCAATGAGTAGATGTCCCACGTGTCATTCAAAAGGTTTGGGGATGTTGCTAATGTCCCCATAAAGGTATAGATGTTAGCAACGCCCATACATGATAATAATTTTAATAGAGAAATGCTCCAGTACTATAAGTTATAATATTTCTGGTTGCATCTGTTGACTTGCACAGTCCAATTGATCAATCCGAACTATCCATTAAGTCTAGAACACATTTTAGAGTCTCCATACATAAGTAACACCAATCAGACGATCCAAGCCATCCTTGATTCTGTCTTACTTTTTGTTGCCATCCTTTTACCTTGCCATAGACACAGATGGTTAGGGTTGCCTAAGAAAAGTGATTCTTCATGATCATTATCAACCAACGATGGTCCCCAACAAATAGATGGATCTAATTGTTGGTTGGACCTATTTTTATGTAGACGGTCTTTATAGTCCATGCTTAAAGGCTAGTGCTCAGGAGACTACCATTGTCGGCCAGTGTGATATGTATATGGCAGCCCATGAAATGTGTGTTGGACCTAATGGACAGTCTAGATGAATCGATTAAACTTTCTGAGTGTCAAATGCAACTAATAGCACTCTTAGCTTATAGTGCTTCTAGTTGCACTGGGACACTTGTCCTATCCATTGATCTATAAAGTTTGTTAGGTCCCCTCCACATTTTATAGGCTACCATTAGAAATGCCACATTGATCTTACAAATATTGACCATTTGATCGATGGCCTAAAACATGGATGGTCAAGATCATTTACACAAAAATGGTATCAACCAACAATTGGATCCATCTATTTATTAGGAACCGTCATGGATCGTTTAGGGCGTGTTTGGCTAGGTGACTTACACGGGATTAGATGGAATGGGATATGGTTTAAGGTATCAGATGGACTGTCAGTGTTTGTCCGTTGATCCCATGGGTTTGCAATAACCCATGGGATATACAACATCGTGTTTGGATGGTCACCGGGATTGGCTACGGTGACCGTCAACGCCTGTTGGCGTGTTTGGCTGGGATGGGATTGCATGATACGCTTCTTGCACTCGACGTATTTGGCCAGAACTTCGTCCGACTGTGGAAAACCGGGAACGGATTGCCTACTCCCCCTGGCACCATCCCCGCGGCTAGTGATAGGTGCTCTGTGGGCCCCACCATGGTTTATTTGTTTCATCCATTCCGTTCATCCATTTTTATTGTTCATATTAGATATTGATACCAAAAATGAAATGGATATAAATCGCAGGTGGATGACACCACAGGAAAACAATAGTGATTGGATATCCTCCTAGCTAAATCCTCCATTTTAGGTCCACTGTACTGATTATTAGACATCCAATCTGTTGATTAGGTCATACGGTGAACGTTTGCATCTCCACTGCTTCTTGTGGTGTGCCCCACTCAATGTTTTATATCTGCTTCAAAACAGGTTCATGACTGAATGTAGGCTGGTGAAAATGATGGAGGGAGTGGATATCTCATTGATATCTCGGTGGGCCCCACATAGCATAGGAAACTAGCACCCCACATTGTCCACGACAAGATCCGCAACTATCAACGGCTCAACAAGTTTTTAATGGTCTACGTTCATTCAACACCTTTCATGTAATGTGGTCCACTTGAGATTGGGATGTACCTCATCTCTGGTCTCATACCATAAAATGATCTGGAAATATAGATGGACGACATGGATGAAACACATACATCCATGCTAAGGCGGACAGAGCACCGATTGGCTGGTGTCAGGGGGAGTAGCCAATCCGTTCATGGTAAAACCATGCTACTGATATTAGCATGAAATCCGCTTGCCTACTGGGTAACCACACCACTATGGAGCCCATTGTACATTAATACACCAGGGTGTCGGTGTGGACCGATCACTGTTGTGTTGACATACACAGAAGTGCATACACTCACTTTTATCCTCTATACCTCGTTAAACATAAGCAATCAACTAGCAAGGAACCTAATTCATGTAGAATGCATACCATGAAAAAGAGTATCATGGTATGCTTAATCAAAATAATAACATGTTTTTCTAGTGTAGAATAGAGTTTAATTACGATATACAGAACGAAAAACATAACCACGAGACCTGTTACAATTGCAGCTACTCTCTCGCTAATAGAGACGATGGCATCATCCGTCGAAGTAGCCCGAGAAACCATGGTTTGGGTCGTCTCTTGGGTCGACGACCATGAAGTCCTCCGCGAGGCAAGTCATCACAAGAAGCGGATACACATCCCTCAAATTTGGCTCGTCCTATAGTTGGCTGAGCAATTGTGGTATTGTAGTGACTATCCCAATAAGCAAACGCTTCTTTCCAGTTTTTGAAGGCCCGGTGTCTACTCTCGCTGTAGCCTTCTACTTCCAATCTGGCCTCATCCTAAGAAAGATAGATTCCCGGTCGGCGACCAACCAGTATGACATAATATTTCTCTTTCCCCATTTGCATTAACATGTCAATCAAGGAATGATAATGAAAGCATGCGAATCAAATAAAAAAAATCAGTGAATGGGATAGAAAAATTACAAATGACTATCAATTATTAAACTAATGTATCTCACATGAATATATTTGTTAGGAAGGGTATTGTGACTATTCCAATGTATTGAAATGAATATGAATATGTACCCTTCGATATGTCTGACTGTAGTAGAGCATAAATAATTGCAACGTAAGATTTTCTCCTACGGTAATATCAGGAATGTCTATTTGATCTGATTATATCAAATGATCATACTAACCTATAAATATCGAGATAAATGTCATCCCAAATATGAAAGTATCGTACGTTGTATCTAAGATATAAACCGAAATAAAACAATCCAAACAACTAAACAAAATAAGAAAAGTTATTACAGGTCCAAAAACACCAAATTGTATCAAACATATGACAATCCCCATCATACGGAATAACTACCACCATCACCAAACTTATCACGGAGGGTTTTCTTTAACCAATCGACACGACGCTCAAGTCATGGACTGACAAAGAATGATGCGAGCTTCTTGTCCCTGCTTAAGAGCTGACCAACTTCGATGAACTCAGAGTTGGTTAGCTCTTGCACCTCTTCGAGGACATCCATAACTTTGCTAGTTCGGTTGACCTCTTTTCCTAGGCCAAAATCATGCATGGCCTTCGCAACAGACTTAAGAGATATGCCAAGTACATCACAGGGACGAGGAGGCCGCATTCGCTTCTTGGTGCTACTCCCACTGCGATTCTGATCAGAATCCGACGTGCAATTGGGAGTGCCGCGAAAGAATCGATTTTCCATGGTTGGTGTTTCCGAGGAAAATTGATTGTTCTCTGTCGAGTTGCCTAAAGTATCCTCTGAGAGGTCAACGGTATCGTAAAGATCGTAATCGAGCTCCATCCAAGCCTTGTTAAGATCTCGTTGAACCCGAGAGGAGGACGCAGCCATACTCCTACTTCCTTGCACGTAATGTCCGGTAGCCTGATCAGATCCGACGATAACCGCTAGGTTATCCATTCTCTCGATTCTTTTGCCCCGTAGTCTCTCAGCGCGCGAATGTGACTACAACAAACAAATTGGTATAAGTAATTCAAAATATTCATATTTATATAATCATCATTAGCACATGAAAGTGTACTAAATTGTACAAACAGAAAAATGGTTAAGTTTTCTTACCTTGAGATACTCTTCCCATACTTCGTCAAGTGTTGTGACCACCATCCGCTCATTATCTCATCCAAATCCACTGGTGGCAAGCATGTCCCTGACGTCATTATACTCCCTCTTGTGATACCGCAACCGGTTCTATACGTTCTGCCAGTTGACAGAAACCTGTGTTTGTTTCGTCACTTCCTCAACAGCTGCTTGATACACTTTTCTCTTGAAATCATTGTTGGCTTTCCGTCCCAATGCGATCTGTTCTAGCAATGTGTCGAATAGAACTTGATTCATTAGTTTACTCCATTTGATCTTTGCTGCCTGGGAGAGCGGCTTTACAAGGGATTTCATCGTCTTCTCTCGTGGTGAACATCGAGTAGGTAACATAGGAGACCTAACTGGCGACTGTATCGGCGTGGACGTATCATTTACCCAGGAGTCCGACATTGCACCTACACAGAAATCACACGGTTATGGAGCCATCTAATGAATGTCAATGCGTGGTCAAATTAGAAGTACGTGTCTAATTCTACAATTCATCAACTGATAGAAATAGTCCTCCATTAATGCATACATTGCTTAACAAAAATAAAAAACAGTTCATTACTTCATGACAACACTTGCGAAGAAGAAATTAGAATGTTGCGGCTATCTACTACGCTATCTAGTCCTACTATTACATTGCGCATCTGCTCACATTCGTTGTGCAGTATCTTCGTACGCTCTAACCCACGCTTCTTTATCCCGTTGATTAGATCGAAATAACCATTGTCGCTCGTCATTAGTGGAAACCTCATGCGGTGTAGGGGTTACTTTCCACGTCGGCTACTGATATACCAGCATCCTGTAGATCTTCATGATACTCAATATCCGATCGTATGAAATTATGTAAGACAAAGCAAGCAATGACAATTTTCACTTGTGTTTCGAATGGATATTGCATTGCCGTCTTCAATATCAGAAATCTATTCTTCACTAAGCCAAAACAGCCTTCGATAGCTTGCGCAATTGGGCATGGCGATAATTAAACAGCTCCTTCATGTTCGCGGGTATTCTCCCAGTTCGATACTCTTGCAAGTGGTATCGAACACCGCGGTATGGAGCCATAAATCCTGGCGAATGAGCACATCTAGCGTTGACAACATAGTATTTTCCTACACATTTGAATGAATGTTATATTAAGAGTTCCATTCGAAACATTCATTAATAAAGATATTTCTAGGGCAACGATTATGATGAACAAGAACTACCATTTGGGACAGTTAAATGATCATTAGTTCGGGTTAACGCGTTGTGTAGCATCCTCACGTCAGAAGCAGAACCTTCCCAACCGGCTAGCACATACAAAATTTTCATATCAAATGAATAGGCCGCAAGTACTTTTTGAGACAGTATCCCTTTCCTGTTGCGAAAGCTCGCATGGTCGGCTGCTAGTACATGAGCAGGAATGTGTGTCCCGTCAATTGCACCGACACAATCCTAGATGCATTTCATGGAATTTTAGAGGGCGGAATAGTTGTGAATAGATGGACAAGAATAACAATATATACAGAGAAATTCGGGTAAAATTATACTTGAAAATATGCAGCCTAATTTAGATTTATTTGGATCTCAGAGGGTGTCTCTTGTCCGGCCTGTTTAACGTACTCAGGGTACAGCGATACAAAGGCATCTAGTACACTATGAAAATGACGGCTAACAGTTTCACCCGATCGAATGAATCGGTGCCCTATTACACGATTGCGAACGTTATGACCCACTGTGTAGAAAAATGACGAGTTGTTCTTCAAGACTGACATTACAACTATCGTGAAGAAGTGTTTTCTCGCGTATTTTAGTACATAGTAGAAAAAATGCTTCTCGACTCATCCTGAGTTGAGTAACACAGTCCTGGTCACTGGCCCGAATAATCGAGTTGATGAACCTCGCCCGCTCATCATCCCCATGACGTGCTGGTTGTTTGAACATGTAAACTCGACAGTATTATCCAACCGCGGCCACACAAGCTGCCATCGCTTGAACAACAACGGACCTCACAATATCTTCGTCCTCTCCACTTTCCATTTGAATGAATCACCTACACTTAAATGTTAGTAGGTGTGTTTAATAGAAATTCACAGTATTCTTAATGACCCATATTAGTAAGTGTAAAACCTAGTCCTCAACATAGCTTACTTCATCCAGCCCACTTTTCGTTCTTTTTTCTTTTTTTTTTGGTAGAGTTTGGTTTGCAAGTATAGTTCTACTAAGCAATAGCTAATCAATAATCAATTCTTTACGACAAAATGCATTTGTTTGGTAGCAGATTCGGTGAGGTCCTTACCGTGAGGCCCACATTGAAGTATATATTACATGTCCACTTTGTCTCCGTTTTTTCAGCCTATTTTAGTGCATGATTCCAAAAATAAAACAGATCTATATCTCAGGTGGACCAGGCATGTCATAGCTATATCCCAAACCGGATTGGACTCGACCAAGTCCGAGTCGAATCGGAGAAGCCACGCCCTACTTGGATGGGTTGTCAATCCATGTTTCCAAGTATCAGATTGTGATCTAAAGTGATGCTTCTAGGCCAAGCATAAGATGGTTGCAATACAGGAACTGATAAAAAAATTCATAGCAGACCCAATAAAAGAAAAGAAGAAAGGATAGAGTGCTTGAACACCAGCTGTCAATAATATTTAATATATTTAAAATATAAGAGTAGATTTTTGTTAAGCTCTATTTTGTGAAGCCAAGTTGAGGTGCCTTGATTGAGAAAAATTATTTCTTGAATTTCAATGAAATCTGATCGATTCAAGTCGACTCGGTGAGTCAAATCGTAATATTTCATAAGATGAAAAGCAGACCTGTTACACCAGTGTCCTCAGTAACACCTTTTGATTGAGCAGCCCAGCAAGGAGAAATCTGCTTCTCTATTACACCACTGCAGATGGGCCTGTTTACCAAGGTACAGCTCATCATGATGATTAACCTCCAATGCACGATTGTTGCAATTACCATCTTTTAATTGTAAAAAAAAAGAAGAAGAGAAGGTAACATATGATATGATGCGGACCTTGTTATAGGTGATTTCACATGATGGATCTGTTTGGGATGATAGCTAGCATTCATGTGGTGGATTTTCAACTCAGATCAATATCAATGGTACTGCTGAGTGCATGCTAAGAAGGCAAAAAAAGGTATCAAGAGAGTGAGCAGTAGTGATGGATTCTGATCATGGAAAATTTATGAAAAGAGTGGTAACTGTGGTGAGTAAATGCTCACATGTGGATGTGCATATTTATTGTGCCGGCAACATTTTCCATTTGGTGTTTCGACCTTTTCTTCAGTACAAGTTATTTAGGTATGGCATTTGGGAAATGTGTGCATATCAAGTTCCTGTCATAGATATATATGTCATACTTTAGTTTGCTGCTGACAGTTGGCCTATGATTTCACTTAATGTGTGATTGAACTTCATCTTTCAAATCAAAGTAGCATCTCACAAACAAAAGTTGAAAGAATGTTCTTACCATTAGAATTTTTTATGCTTTGAAGTTGAAAGGATGCCCTGCTTTTATGATATACCTAACATACCGACTCGCATTGTTTCATTTTTAGTACGAAGTGTAAACCATTGTTTACAAATCTAGCGAGTATTTATCTAGTTGCCAGCGTGAAGAATGTGGTCTTGGACACATGGTGTATTGTTAAGTTCCTGGCTGCAAGCTAGAGGTGCATTCTGAATTCCCTCAAGGACCTTTTACAAAATTGAACAACATAGGTTCTGCTGAGGTCTATATTACCCAAACTCTGATCTGTGGGCATTGAACCTTTGGCTAACGTTTCATTTTAAGTGTATGTGCCATACACATGATGTTTCAAGTTCTGTACTCTTTGCTGTGAGCAAGCAATGTGGATTTAAAAAAAAAAAAAAATACTAAACCTTGATCATTTCTTGAGCAAGGACAATACGGTGCATGGATAGAAAGGATGATGGTGTTGAAGAGTTAATGTAGCGAGTTTAATCCAATGAATCAGGCTATTAAAAAAAAACCTATGAATCAGAACTTTGTCCCTTCTGTTTGCTGTTTCTTAACCATGAGTTGTAGAGGTGGTTTGTGAATGTTCTATCTAAACTCTCGTTGTTTTTCTTTCTGTGCTGTGAGTTCAACTTTGCATTTGTTAGTCAGGTGCCATTTCTCATTGAGAAGAAGATCATGCAGAGTTTGCAGTAGCAATTCCTATGTTTTAACACTTCAGAGAAAGAGGTAAAAGTTCAGTGTTAGGAGTAATGGTTTGTAAGTTATAACGATTCCTAGAAACGAGTCAGAGTTAAAACAGGGAGTTATTGGTGAGCATGTCAAATAAGGGGTTCCTCTCTTTAGTCAAGAAAATGTAGTATGAATAAATTCTTTCAGTAACATAGACGTAGTATAAAGAACCCATAGGATTAATATTTTGTTCTTTTGAAAAGTGAAATTTGTAATTGCCCCATCAAAGCATTACAAAGCAGTATATTAGGGAGCAGGCCCAACTTGAAGGTGACCCTCTCATCACTCAAATACACAGGCCCGTTACTAAGGTGGAAATTTACAACCTATGAAGAGCATACGTAAGAATAAAAATAGAAAAGTCCAAAGAGCATCCATCTTCCAGGCCTCTTGAATTTAGGAGTTTTTGAATGGTTTTCATTTGTTTTATATAACATAGCCCACCTAATCATTTTACAGGCTTAATTTTTTTTAGACCACCCAAGTGCCTACCTCCAGGTGTGCCTTGTATAGAAGAAGTACACATGCATGAGCTGAGATTAGGAGTACACAAAATTCACATGCAACATTGTTTAGGATTGAAAACATAGGTTCTTTGATAGGCAAGCATAAGGAGATAGGTGATAGTGTACATTTTGAGATCACAGTAATGCATACATTTTTTTTTTTCAGAATGAGATCAATAGTTATGGCTTTGAGCTCTATCTGGTGACAGATCTACCAGATAGAGTGAATTTGACAGCAGGTCCTGAGTGAAATGGGGGCATTTGGGTGTGCATTGAGGATCCGCCAGTCAAAGACCCATCCTCTCCCCTACAAATCACACACCCAAACAATGCTTATGGATTCGGATGTCAAGAAGCCATTCTGATGAAAATCGCCATTTCAATTTCACCGATCCTCTGCCCTACAAGTCACACACCTCATCAATTCGTATGGTGGGTCAAGAAACCAAACCCACGGAAATCCCCATTCAAATTTCAGCTTCGTGAAAACATCCATGCTACCGAGGGTCCAACCGGCAAATCCCCATCCACCAGTCAACCCACGAAAATCCCCATTTCAAAACATCTTCATCAAAACATCCTTAACAGACTCAATACAAGCTGAAAATCCCCATTTTCCATGGTTCGTATCGTGTACTTACCTTCAAACGGTGAGATTCCACCCTGATCAATGCCGGTGAGGAAGATGAATGACCAACAGCCTGATTTTCTGCCGATCCCCACCAAGAAGCACCGTCGCCCTACCCTGCTAAGGCGTCAACATTATATGGAGACGCGCATAGACCGGATTGATTGAGTCGTCTCTTCCATCACCCGTCCGCTGTCCTGCCCACGCCATCTGAAACTAGATTTTCCATCCCATTCCGAATCCCATGGTATTTCGAGGGATGGGGGAAATCTCGGTGGGATTTTCCAAATCCGTCTTTGCGGCGGGCGGTGTTTACGAGGGCGCGGCGGATGAAGTACACCCGCCATCTCAAACAGCAGATGGATGGGATTGCCCGCAATAACCGTCCTATTACGTCTTAAAACCATATCCAACGCCTGGCCAAATGCGCCCTTATGATTCTAAATAAGCTCTTTTGTCAGACAATCATAACCATCTCATCCGTGTCTTGTAGAAAGGATGGCTATAGAAAATAAGGCCAAATTAAGGATGAAGAAGATCAACCGATAGCCCACAAAATGTGTGCTGAACTTATTGAACTGTTCAGATTGATTAGTCGGAGTGTCCAAGTTACCTGATGCGACTAGGAGCACTATAAGCATCTCTCTTTTATAAATATATATAACATGTGTATGTGTGATAATATTTATAATACTAATATTAAGATAAAGTTGGTAATTGGGTACTTGCCAGGTACTTAATTAGGTACCTGACCTGACTTGATTCCAAAGGGGGCTGAAGTGGTGGACCTAAGCTGACCCCATTTTTAAGAAGGGTTTGGAAATTGGACCCAGGCCCATTTTAATCGTGTCTTGTCTGCCGGGTACTTGCGAATCTGGTACCCATTGATAGCCCTTGTGAGATGGTGCTGCCATGAGAGGAAGGGATGTCCTGTCGCAGCCGATCATATATCTTTCGCATTCTACCATTTGAAAGCCAACTCAAATTGTTGGGAGAAGGCTTAGATGATGATGGTAATGGTGATTTAGGTTTGATATCCTTAGGATGGCCATGCTGGGCCATGGCCTAGGCCCGAGCCCAGTCTGGTTAACCATACCTGTAATGGCCAATGGGCCTCAAATGCTAGGTCTGAGCCGGGACTGATTAGTATCATGCTTGAACTTTCAAGCCTGTGTCTGGCCTGCGGCCTGATGTTCAGCGTGGGCACATTTCTTGTTGGGTCAAGCCCGAAAGAATGATGACCTGGCTCGGTCTTTTTACAGCCCCAGGTCAGATTTATTTTATTGATAGAAAGATCACCATGACATACAAATCTGTCTACATTTGCATTTGCTATGGTCACTGCATTTTTTTTGTTTAGAATATGGAGGTTGGTGCTTTCTTAAACTCATACCTGCCTATTTATGACATGCTGATCTGCTTTTAGTTGCTGCACAGGCTGAGAAAAAGCATAGTGAATTCTTTGCATGGCCCATGAAGAATGACTTCTTAGGGTGGCACAGACATCGGTAAAAAGTTCATATTGGAGTCGGCTGTGATTCCTGTGGGGTAAAGTGCTCCAAACCCATCTAGTTTCATGCTTGCAGAATGATTCCACAATTGGCTTAATGGAGATTTGACTTACGAACCTACGACGGGCTCAATTTTGGATATCAGCCCTCTTTGCTTATTTTTGAAGGGCCAGGTTTAAAAAAATGCCAACGACTTTTCTTAATAAGATTGTTACTTTAAGGTGCTTTTGGTTACACCAAATTTCATGATGTTTGGTGCAATCAAATGCATCCTTAAGGGGGGAAAAAGGAAAGAAATGCCACCAATATTATTTCTGGGAGAAACGTATTGGAAGTACTTACTGTTCCAAAAAAAGAAGAAGGAAGGTACTGGAAGTACTATTTGCATTTCAAAGATACAGTAACTGATGTACGGTCTTTATAGAATAATACACAGCATGATCAGCTTTTGAGGGATGCAGTGTGCTACTGACGCATGTGTGATATTACCATATTTAATTTGGTGAACAGGGAAAAGGACTGATATGTTGTTTCTCTTGTCATTTGGAAAGACCCAGCAAATGATGGAAAAGTCTGTTAGAGGATTTCAAGGCCTGCATTCAGATGAATAGCTGCAATGCCTTCTCTCAAATATCTTATTTCCAGCTTTTGATCTAAAATTTCAGACCCAACATGATGCTTTCCAAAATGGCAGACCTTAATAAACATATCCCTAATTTGTGTTCCTGGCTAACCTGCCATTATTTATCACTATGGTAGTGGAAATTTTCTGGGAAACAATCCTTTGCTATCACATATCTCTGGGTTATCAGCACTGTGTATCCTTGCACATAGCACAAGTACAAGATCTAGATCACTCATCCGTATGGTCTGTTCTCTTAAAATCAAACAGGTTGGATGATCCTAATCTTCAATTGGAGGGATTTGATGACTATGCTAGGACAACTAGAAAGAAGTCTAATCCATTGTTTGACACTCTATATGGCCCAACAGATGATTGGTCCAGGTCTCATACCTATCAGATATGGTGCTTGACAACCAACTTAGAATGTTTATCACAGTATCCTTCCCTATTTCATACTTTTTCTTTATGAAAGTTGGGGTTGTTCTAGTCATTTGTCACTCACCTCCGAATGACAGTTAGTATTGTTACTACAGTACATCTTTCACATATTAGAGGGAGGTAAATACTCAATGATTTGAATATTTCTCTGCAGACGTGTCCACTAATTGGAAAGAGATACAGATGCATGGATTGTTCGGAAGCTGTTGGGCTTTGACCATTGCGAAAAGTTCTATGATACTTGCTCCAAGCTCCCTGGCCGATTCAATCAGCAGCATACCCCCGACCACAGGTTTCAGCTCGTTCAGGCTTGCATATTCCATAGTAGAGTGTTGAGGCTAGTAGATGAGCAATCTGATGATGGTTCCGTCACTTCCATTCTCTTGGATGATGCTCCAGAGGATCCAGAAAATACAGATTCTACCATCTAAAACTGTAAGAAAAGCTTGGAAAATGCTGTCTTTGCTGTCATAATCTTGAATTGATATTCATCATCTGTTCCAAGCTTAATATTTTAGATCTTTTGTGGCCCCAAATCGCTACGTTTGTCGATTCCACTATGCTTCTGGGGCAGTGCAGATTTCTGGAAACTGCATTGCAAGGGATATGTTTTCTGCTTTTCTGCCCTAAACTGCAGGCAGAGGAGTTTCAGGTTTTGATTTGGATCGAAAACTGCCAAGTGTTTCCACCTCTCTAACAGTCAAATGAACTGTCTTTTTTTTTTTTTTTCAGGTTGGGATTCTAACAATATCTAAGCCGCATGAACTTGTGTGTACAGAAGATGGTTCAAAAGTTTTACAAAGCAAGGGAAAAGATAAGTACATTGAAGAGGTTTTTTGCTCAGTTGTTTGATGCCCCATGTAATTAGTAAGAATGCTTCTCTGATTTCTGTTGCCCTCAGATGCAGATATATTACTTGTCGATTTCGTTGTCTCATCTCCACACCCATTTGATCTGTAATTTCGATCCCATTATTGCCTTTTTCCTCTTCAGAGCCCCATGTATTTAGGATGGGCACCAAATCTACCTTTCATTCTAATTTATGTATTTGCAATGGAAGGCTCCGATAACAGATTTGGGAATATTTGAGTATAGATGTTGCTTTCCAAATGTTTGTACCTGATGTACTACCATAATAGGTTGGTATGTAGTCACTTGTCGGCTGAGTTTGTGGAAGACATCCTGATATTGTGGGCCTCTTGACCCAAATCAACTTGGTCCTGTCACTTAAGAAGTGAGGGCCTAGAGAGCTACATGAAAAATGTAACGCTTCTTCGGGCGATGGGGAGAAGTGGTTGTGTGGATATACGAAAAATTATCAAATAAGAAAGATTGTAATGAAAGGTGCCAGTTAAGTTTTTTTTTCAGTATAAAATTTGAACTAATATTGGTAAATGTGGTATGTTAATCTAGATCATTTTAAAACCTTGTAAACAAATTTTTTTTTTTTAAAAAAAAAACCTGAAAGGTGATGAATTTTATTAAGGTAAAAGACAAATTCTAAGGGAAATATAATCGGAGGGCTTAACCAATGAAGAAAAAGTACACTTGTCAAGGATCTTTATGCAAGAAGCCTAACCCAGAATATCTAATTTAGCCCTTTTAAAAACTTCCACTACTAACCTTACTTCGGAAATGCTGTAAGGGCTAACCTCCAAAGCGCCCTTCCCTTTTTCCGGACCCTCTTCCTATCCCACATTAGAAGGGGCCCTCAATAGACCCCCATTAGCTTCAAAGAAATTCACCCACACCCCTCTAGCAAAGGGTCAGGTGGATAAATGGATAGATCGACTCCACATTTTGCATACATGTTATACAAATATGTTTTATTACCATATTCCTCTTTTGAATGTTATCTACACCGTGCACTTTTTTTTCCCTTCTTTCTTTCTTTCTTTCTTTCTTTCTTTCTATACACCAATCAAGCAAAGTCTGCCACCTTAGGGGGGGCACTGTATTGCCAAACTTGAGAAGTATGACCACAACGATCCCTGAGGCAAGACCCTCAAATCAGCCAATAGAAAGACCGAATTGAAAACCGGCTGGCACTTCCTTTTCCTTCCTTTTTTTTTTCAAACCAACACCTCTCTCATTTGAAGAGGGGCTATGATGATGAAGCCGCCCCAAAAGCGCGAATGTACTTGTCTGCTTCCTCATCCATCAAATATCTCAAGCACTGGGGAGATCTAGCTACCTCATTGCCAGAACGTGAGTAACATCGAGCAAATGGGAAAATTTACTTCCAGATATGATCTAAGCTTGCAATTTACTTCCAGATATGATCTAACTAAGCTTGGTATTACATCGAGCGACCTATCTCCAATCCATGTGGTCTCCCAAAATCAGATTTTCCTACTCTCCCTAGGAGAAAACCTAATAACTTGGTTGCCAACCTAGAAGCTCCCTTACACAACCTATTTTTAAAGAATGTGCTATTCTGCATTTAAATTAAGTATCAAAACACTGCCCATTAAGATGTCCATCTCTCCTGTTTAAGATATAATTTCACTTTATTTATTGGTTCATGATCTATCTAAAGTGGGACCGCCCTTTCATTGCCCATCATAAAATTTACTTTGTTATGACGATCCTAACTATTTCATCAATGCTGAGAAAGTGGATGGTTCATTTTTTTTTTTTCCTTTTAAATTTGATACGATTCATATTTGTTATAATATAGAAAGACTATATCAACGACGTGGACCATCAATCATATGGGGCCCACCTTCAATTGCCAATTCCTCGTATGAATTTATTTTGATTAGCTATTTCTAACCATCTCTCAGCGGCTATGATAATGGACAATACATCACAATAAAAAAAAAGTTTAACCAATGATCTGGACTGTCCATCATGTGAGACCCACACTTGATTTTCCTAATCCTAACCAACCGATAATTGACTAGGAAATTGGACAATCTATATTGATTATAGTAGATGTCCAACTAACCACGACCATCCAACCAGTGGCTAAAGACACTCAAATGTGATTATCCTAACCATTTGATCAGTAGCTAAAAAATTTGTTGGTCTTTTTTTTTTTTAAGAAAAAAATAAAATAATAATGATGACGAGGCGTCCCAGCTCCTTCAAGGAAAGACTATTATCCGCCGATGCAGGCAATCACCGGCAAACCATGTACATCGGGTAATCTTTGGGGAAGAGAATCGAACTCATGTTTGTAGAGAAGAAATCCACAATCAAAGCCATTTGCCTAAACCTTTGATAGTTTCACTTTTGATCATTGATCTCTCAAAAAAAAAAAGAAAAAACCAATTTTGTTAGATGATCCTACTCATTTGATCATTGGCTAGGAAAATAGACTTCCATATTGATTATAAGAGGTGGGTCCAATTATTTATGTGGCTTGTCTATCATGTTGGCACCACCTTTGAGCCGCCCTCTCTTAAAAGTCACTTCTATATGATGATCCCGTCACCATTAATGGACTCTATAAATTGATTTATAATAGAGAAAGATAAATCATTGATTTGGATTGTCCACAAGATGGGGGCCCATCTTGGATTGATTGTCAATCCTAAAAGTCACCTTGATGGAATGATCCTAACCATCTGATCAATGGAAAATGAGTGTTCTGTATTGATTGTAATAGAGGACTCCTCTTCTTCCGGTGGACGGAGAAGAGTTAATGGAATAACTAGTTAAATATAATAAAAAAAAAAACAAAAAGAGGAACCCTTTTGGTTAAAATTTTAACCTATTGAAAAGCTTTTTCACTGATGCAGGTAATTTATGTTACTATTGAGATTTTATTACTTAGCTGATAATCTTTGAATCCAAACAAAACTTAAAACTAGGAATTACATTTTCGGCCCTCAAGACCCAAGGCAGAATCTGTTTAGTTTCAGGGAAGATGGGCCAATAAGTCCAAATGAATTATCAATACAATGCGTCTGTTTAGTAAGTCATTGCTTGGATGATCAATGTAATTTTAGTAGGGATAGGCAATGGAAGGTCGGTCCCACATAAACTTTGTCCAGGTAATTGCTCATCTAAATCTCTTATGGCCCAAAAATCATAATATCTAGCCTTTCTATGTTAAAATTCTATTTGTTGACTACCTACTAAAAGGTTAGGATTTTTTTTTTATTATGGGGTAATGTTTCTTACATGGGTCATCTTGGTAACATCAACTGTTACAACCTTTCGGCGTGATAATTGGGCATGCTTTATTTTGGCGCGCTTTGTATGATTCTTCATGGACTTGGATAATTTGAAACTGCATCTGTGGCTAGAGGGGATGTTTCCTTTGACATTTATCGATGAGCTTTTGAAAATCTTGCCATTTTTTTTGTAAAATATTAATTAAACCATATTAGCTGTTAATATCGCGAGATTTCAAAAATCTTGGTAATTTTTAAAATTTCAAGACTTCATCCCCAAAGTATTTAATGCATCGGAGAGTTCTTTAATACTTTGATAGAGGATGAGGCATGATACGTACCTAATAAGAAGTCATATATGTGGCACTTGTTAAGTTAAATCCGGTGGTAGACTCACAAGAGTTTCAACACAAGGTCATGTGTTCGAGTACCTATTGTGGTGTGAGCTTGTGTGTAAAAAAATAAAATAATAATAAAAATCAGATCAAACTAATTGAATTGTAGAGTCCACTCTCTAAGTCAGGGTCTCAAAATCAGTTTGTTAGAACCTTTGCTTCGTGGACACTTGTTGTTTGAAATAGGACAATTGGATATTTTCATCTTCAGCAGTGTAATCTAATATTCAGATAATCAAGTAAGTTGGAGATTTCAATAAATATCCATGAATCTAAGTCAGATAAGTCAGAAAATTTAATAACTATCCATGAATCTATTAGTCAGATAATCAAATAAGCCAGATATTTTTAGTTCTTGATACACTGTAATTAGGAACCAAAACTTGGAGAGTTCATTTTGATTACTTTTATGCCGTTCATGCAATCTCTAAGTAATTTCAAAGTGCCTGAATATCATCCAAGAAAGTCTGCTAGAGCATCAAAGCATTGTAGTTTTTCATACATACATGTCCATACGTGTGTTCGCCCACATATATGTTTTTAGTGAGATTTCTCTGATAATAACCCAAGGAAGACCTGGAGCAGAAATCTACTGAGTGCTTTAGTCTGCTGAGTGTTGATCATTAGATTTTTTTTTTCTCCCTAACCTCTCAACTATGATATTAAAAGATAGTTTAATTGGTTTCTAAGATCACAAATAGTTTAATTGGTTTCTAAGATCACAAACATCTTGACGTATTGCTCTTCTAACCGTTGTTTTGTGGGCCACTCTTAAGATCTTCTAACATTTAAGATTACTTTGGGTATTACCCAACCACAGACCCCAGATCAAACGGCAATAGTTCCTATGTACAGAATAGCATTACTTAGAGATGCATTGCAGCAAACCTTCAGATGAAGGGGAGGGAGAATGAACAAAACCTTTCAAAATGAGAAAATCCTCCAATGTAATGTGTGTTGATGAATATGTGGAATTGATGCGAGGCTCATCTCCACCACACATGCTGCCACGTGTACAATAGTATGGAGAACACGTCCGAATGGTTGTCTACACAGTTCTGGTCATTGAATGTGCATTGCTGTCCATTTTTATTTAAACATCCGTTGGCAGGTCACTGTTTAAACGGTCCCCAACGTTAAATACGTGACCAAGAGATGGAGTGAGACATAAAACATTGTTATATCAACTTTCATTTAAGACGGTTTAATGGGTCTCTTCGGTGGACCATCCCAACCATGAAAAAGGTGGGTCATACCCTGAAGCTAGCTTGGAGAAGAAATCAGAACAATTCTCTCATTAGTTTGGCTACAACCATACATTGAGTTAGACCATCGGTTGTCCATTGATTTTTAACATGCAGTCAGCCCAACGAATGGACGGACCGTCCTGGCTCTGCCCTATGTGTTCTTGGTTGTGTTGCCTTCCTTTCACATGCATTGGATATTATACATGAGCCGACATGTTGGCAAAAACTCTGATGGAGATTTTCTCCTCACTGCTGGGTTCGATGAAATCGAACTAGCTTCGATATCATCAAGTATTTTCGAGATTTTTCACCCCTGGTCACTGGACAGTTTTGGTCCGTTTTCGATTTTATTGAAGGACTTTAGATGATATCGAAGGTCGTCAATGAAGGACTTTCGATATCATCAAAGAGTTACGCAGATGCGATTGCGGAAACGCAGATTCTGCGAATTTTGTTTTCTATTTTGATTCTGCCTCTTTTTATTCTTATATAAAGGGGTGTGTGCGGGATTAGAGTGTATTCCAGGCTATTCTAAGGTTTCCTAAAGATTTTCTAGGAGGGCTTAGGGCTATCAAAGGTGAGAGAGAGAGAGAGAGAGAGAGAGAGAGAGAGCTTGTGGAAGTGATCTAGGAGGGCTTAGGGCTATCAAAGGTGAGAGAGTGAGAGAGAGAGGTTCTGCTCATAGAGGCGATCTACTTCGCAGTCCACGTCTCAGCGCTTCTACGTTTTCGTGATCGGTGAGATCCCTCTGTATTTCATTATTCTCTTATTGTTCATCCACTCATGCGTAAGTGAAAAAGGTTTGATCCAAGTGGTGTGTGCTTATGATCGGTTGTAATGTTCTGCTTTATAGTGGATTATTGATCTGAACGAGGTCCCGTGGTTTTTACCTCTTTGAGGGTTTTTCACATAAAATTCTCTGGTGTCGTGTGGTTTATGCTTTGATTTATTTCATTACTTTATTATCCCATAATTCTGGTGTTTTGGGCGGCTACATCCTAAGGTTTTGTGTAACGTCCTCCAACAAAGTGGTATCAGAGATAAGTTCATTGAACGGAGTGAGATCGATTCTAAATTATAGAAGGTGGCTCATCAAGGATGATCAACTTCAATGGTTTTAACTGGACCATATGGAAGGATAAGATGGAGGACTTGCTTTATTGTAAGGACTTATATTCTCCAATTTTAGGCATATCAGCAAAATCCAAGGATATGTCTGATGATGATTAGAAGAAGTTGGACCAAAAAGCGGTGGGTTTTATTAGAAAATGGTTGGATGATTACGTATTCCACCATGTGTCTACGGAAACCTCAGCTGCTAGCCTATGGCTGAAACTAGAAGGGCTGTATGAGAGGAAGACAGCCGGTAATAAAATCTTTCTGATAATATGACTTGTGAACCTCAAGTTCAAAGATGGTGGTTCTGTGGCTGAGCACATGAATGAGGCCAGCAATATAGTGAACCAACTCTCCGCTATGAAGATGGTCCTAGATGATGAATTGCAAGCTTTGCTATTGCTTAGCTCATTGCCTGACAGTTGGGAGACAATAGTGGTGTTTCTAAGTAACTCTACGCCAGACGGAAAGGTATCCATGGAACAGATAACCAGTTATCTCTTCAATGAGGAAACAAGGAAGAAGTCTCAGGGGTTTACTCAGCAAGAGACCCTTGTGACACAGGAACAGGGGAGAGGAAAGAACATGAAGGGCGGAAAGGCTTGAGATAAATCAAGGGGCAAGTCGAGTACCAGGAATGATGTTAAATGCTGGAATTATGGCAAGAAAGGCCATTATAAGCATGAATGTCATAAGAATAAGAACGACACGAAAGAAAAAGGAAAGGAGAATGCATATGAATCAGATTCCACTACGGTTGCTTCAGATGGCGACGTTGTAGTTATTCTTTCAGTAGATCATGATATTTGTCTCATGGTTACGAGTCAGGATACCGACTGGGTGATTGACTTGGGAACCTCTTTTCATGCGACTCCACGCAGAGACTTCTTCACAAGCTACAAGCATGTGACTATGAGACCGTGAAGATGAGAAATTCTAGCGTATCGAAGATCGTAGGGGTCGGTGATATTTATGTGAAGACCGATGTGGGCTGCACATTAGTTCTCAGGGATGTGAGGTATATCCCAGACCTTCGCCTCAACTTGATGTCGACGGAAAGGTTGGATGATGATGACCATGAAAGCCATTTTGCTGGTGGGCGCTGGAAGCTCATCAAGGGTTCGTTGATCACAGACAGAGGACAGAAGTGTTGCACCCTTTACAAGGTAAGTGTCAGTGTGTGCAAGGGTGGGTTGAACACAATGGAAGATTCAGTTATTGACATGTGGCACAAGCGTCTAAGCCGCATAAGTGAAAAGGATTTCAGCTACTAGCGAGGAAGTGGCACCTTCCAGACGTGACAGGTATACCTCTCAAAACCTGTATTGATTATTTATCAGGGAAACAACATAGAGTTTCATTTGTTAAATCTGCTTCTCATGTTAATAAAGTGCATGCATTAGATTTAGTTTATTCTGATGTTTGTGATCCTATGAGGACAAAAACCTTGGGTGGGGCATTGTATTTTATCACTTTTTATAGATGATGCATCTAAGAGGGTTTAAGTTTATGATTTGAAATCCAAGGACGAGGTCTTTGGTGTGTTTAAATTATTTCATGCTATGGTCGAGAGAGAGACAGGTAGATCATTGAAGTGCATCCGCACTGACAATGGTGGTGAATACATTGACGACTTTCATGAGTATTATAAGTCCCTGGGTATACGACATGAACAGATGGTTCCCAAGACCCCCTAGTATAATATTGTGGCTGAGCGAATGAATCGCACCATTGTAAAGAGAATCAGATGCATGTTATCTCATATGAAGTTGCCCAAGACGTTCTGGAGAGAAGCAATGCACACAGCAGTATATCTAATAAACAGGCTCCATTAGCCCCATTGAATAGAGAAATGTCTACGAAGGTGTGGACTGGACAGGATCCATCATACAGTCATCTCAAGGTGTTTGGATGTAGGGCATCCGTTCACGTACCAAAGGACGATAGGTCCAAGCTCGATATGAAGATCAGGCAGTATGTCTTCTTGGGGTACGGTGGTGAAAAGTTCGATTACAGATTGTGGGATCCGACTAAGAAGAAGCTTCTCAGGAGCAGAGATGTGGGTTTTTTTTTAAGATTAGTATATTGAAGACATTGGTAAGCCAGAAAAGAACTAGCCTAGTTCAGGTGAGTTAGAGGACATGAATCCGATTATTTCTCCCGTGGTGCCCGATGATGGGGGAGTACAGCAAGGTGCAGAGGATTAGGGAGTTCCTTTAGAAGATGGACCAGGGGAGTAGCCGCCACTTGATCCACCTATTGAGCTACAGGTGAGGAGGTCATCTAGGGACAGACAACTATCAAAGAGGTACTCGCCTCATGAGTACATTATGCTTACTGATGGGGGAGAGCCAAAAGATTATTCTGAGGCCCTAGTCGACGAGCATAAGAGGGAGTGGTTGAAAGTTATGCAAGAGCAGATAAAATCCTTGCATAAGAACAACACCTATAACATGGTGAAACTGCCTAAGGGTAAGAAAGCTTTGAGCAACAAGGGGGTGTTCAGAAAGAAGGTTAAGCAGAAGAATTCACAGACGAGGTTTAAGGTCAGACTTGTGGTAAAAGGATTCGGTCAGAGGAAAGGTATAGACTTCGAGGAGATATTCTCACCAGTGGTGAAGATGACATCCATACGGGTGTTTCTTGGGTTGGCGGCTAACATGAATCTGGAGATAGAGCAGTTAGATGTTAAACCTGCCTTTCTCCATGGTGACCTGGAAGAAGAGATCTATATGCACCAAACAGAGGGGTTCAAAGTCAAAGGCAAGGATCATATGGTGTGTAGGCTGAGGAAGAGCTTGTATGAGCTGAAACAAGCTCCACGACAATTGTACAAGAAGTTCTACTCATTTATGTTGAAGCATGAGTATGACAGAACGGAGTCGGACCACTGTGTGTTCTCGCGTAAGTTCTCAGATGGTGATTTCTTAGTTATGCTGTTATACGTTGATGACATGCTCATCATGGAAAAAGACATCAAGAAGATCGACATGCTGAAATAAGAGTTGGGCAAGTCGTTTGCGTTAAAAGACTTGGGTCCGACTAAATAGATCCTAGGAATGGAGATAACTCGTGACAGAAGTAGTAGGAAGCTTTGGCTGTCACAAGAGCGGTATATTGAGAAAGTCTTAGAGCGGTTCAATATGAATGCAGTGAAGCTGATCAGTACTCCACTGGATGGTCACTTCAGATTGAGCGATAGACTGTCTTAAGACGAAGGCAGAGGTGGATGAGATGCAGAAGATACCCTACGGGTCAGCAGTAAGAAGTTTGATGTATGCTATGGTATGTACGCGTCCAGACATAGCATATGCGATTAGTGTTGTTAGCCGGTATCTTGCTAATCCTAGCAAAGAACATTGGGCAGCGGTGAAGTGGATACTCTGATATTTAAGAGACTCATCCAGGTTGAGCCTATGCTATGGTGACGAAAAATCTGTGTTAGAGGGCTACACAGATGTAGATATGTCAGATGACATAAACTCGAGGAAGTCTAAATCAGGGTTCATGTTCACGTTTGCAGGGGGAGTGGTTTCTTGGCAGAGCAAGCTACAGAAGGTTGTAGCATTGTCGACGACAGATGCCAAGTACATTGCAGTCACAAAGGCATGTAAAGAGATGCTTTGGATGAAGAATTTCTTATAGGAATTTAGCTTGAAGTAGGAGCAGCACGTGGTCTATTACAATAGTCAAAGTGCTATACACTTGAGTAAGAATCCAAGTCAACACTTCAAGTCGAAACACATAGAGATTCGGTATCAGTGGATCAGGGATACTTTGGAATGGAATGTGTTACAACTTAAGAAGGTCCACTCGGACGATAATGGATTAGACATGATAACCAAGGCTTTGCTCAAAGGCAAGTTTGAGGTTTGTAGAAACTAGACTGGCTTGAAGAAGGTGAATTCCTCTAAAGTCGAAAAGGGGGAGATTTGATGGAGATTTTCTCCTCATTGCTAGGTTCGATGAAATCGAACTAGTTTCGATATCATCGAGTATTTTTGAGATTTTTTACCCCTGATCGCTGGACAGTTTTGGTTCGTTTTCGATATCATCGAAGGACCTTAGATGATATCGAAGGTTGTCATTGAAAGACCTTCAATATCATCGAAGAGTTACGCAGATGCGATTGCGCAAATACAGATTCTGTGAATTTTGTTTCCTATTTTGATTCTACTTCTTTTGATTCTTATATAAAGGGGTGTATGCGGGATTGGAGTGTATTCTAGGGTATTCTAAGGTTTTTTAGGAGGGCTTAGGACTATCAAAGGAGAGAGAGAGAGAGAAAGAGAGAAAGGAAGCTTGTGGAAGGGAGGTTCTGCTTGTAAAGGTGATCTACTTCGCAGTCCACGTCTCAGCGCTTCTACGTCCTCGTAGTCGGTGAGATCTATCTGTTTTTCATTATTCTCTTATCGTTCATCCACTCCTGCGTGAGTGAAGAAGGTTTGATCCAAGCGGTATGTGCTTGTGATCGGTTGTGACGTTCTGCTTTTAGTGGATTGTTGATTTGGACGAAGTCCTGTGGTTTTTATCTTTTTAAGGGTTTTCCACGTAAAATTCCCTGGTGTCGTGTGGTTTATGCTTTGATTTATTTCATTGCTTTATTATCCCATAATTTTGGTGTTTTGGGCGGCTAGATCCTAAGGTTTTGTGCAATGACCCCCAACAAACTCGCCATACGGCGTTGTTTATTTATTTTATTAGCCTTATAATGTAAACTAAAAATGTCATCATTATAATTTTATTGCCGCCGAATCAAATATAAAATTGTCAATCAAATGCAGATCTTTCCAATTGATAAAATAATTTGTAATCATTATACTTTTTTTTTATATAATATTATCATAAAAATCTTAAATCCAAACAATAACATTAGTATATAAATAAGATAACTTAACATTAAAGTAATAAAAAAAAGTCATTATTATAATTTTAACATATATAGATCAAACATAAAAATCAATAATTAGACATTTCATTTACATTTTATAATAATATGGTACTGGGTGAAACACACAAGCCTAAAGCTAGGAGATTCCTTCACGTGGAACATACATCATATCCATTCAAATTGAAAACATGGTGGCAAGAACCTCATTGTCGAAGGCCCGGTACGAAAAGTCTATGGCGATTGTGGGGTCATGTCAATCGCCAATAAATGGAAAACCTTTTTGTTTGTCCACTTAGGATACTTAAATGAAAAGTCTTCTTGCAATTGAAATTCCAAAATGGCTTCAAAGGACACAAGGGGATGTGGATTCTACCCTTGTTGCAATTTGTCTTTCCCACAACCATCTCTCTATGCAGGAATGCCTCGTTTGGTTCATTCATGGCGGGGGCCCATTATATTAGCGGTCTGGATCAACATACCAGCGAAAGTTCTATCATCAAGGACACAGCATGTTTACAGACCCGAGATGATTTGTGTTCTCTTGAAAGAAACATGATGGGCCCATGATGTGATGGTTTTCATCCCCGGCCGGTTTAAACTACCCAGAAACTTACGTTGAAAATGACCATGTCATCTTTTCTGGTCTCGCCTCTCACATCCACTTAAGTGGCACACGTGTGTAAGATGGTGGCTTATGACCGTCTATTTACCTTGTAAGAAGAAAGTCATCTACCAAGTGGGGCCCACCCAATTATCAACTGAATATCCTGTACATATTCCACGTTGCCACGTGTGATAGGTGAACGCCTAAAAAGGTGTGCTAGGTTGAGTTTACATGAGATAGTGTGTTGGATGAACGGTGGATTTCTTTCCAAGACACAAAGTCAATCATCTCATCATCTTAGCAGGTGGGCCCACTAGAGATGGGATCCTAAGTCACACAATCGAATTATTTTTTTAGAGCAAAGTGGGAGAAAAAAATTCCAGGGTCGTACAGTACGGACGGCTGTGGAAAAACGGGAAAATCAACTTTAGAGGATTCGCATGTTTAGGCAGTTCGTCTGTTCTCGTATCATATCATCATGCGAAGATCGAGATTATGATCTGGCAGAGTATGATAGCTGATATGCATGCACTAAGAAGCGGTGATTCTGAAAATAAATGGATTATAAACCATGTACTATATTAATTTGATTACATAACTATCTGAATGGTGGACACTTTAGTGGACGGCTGAAATGAAAAATTATCTTACCTTCTGAGTTCAGCAAGCGTCCACGAAACAGATGCTAGGATTGGTCGACCAATCTTATTTTGGGATGGTGATAAATCCACCGTTGGTTATGCAAGTTGGGCTGTTTAATTTGACTTAACATATACCACGTGGGCAATTTCTGAATACGTGAATATCAAGATTTTTTTTTTTATTTTTTATTTTTTTTTATTTTTTTTTATTTTTTTTTTGGGTTAGTACACACCCATGTGTGCACACACAAGCCATGTTTGCCACCCCCGCTAGGGATCGATACCAAGACCTCGAAGTGTTGAAAGGAGGAATCTCCACCCGGTTTACCAGTTGAGCTATGGATCCGGTTGTTATCAACCATCATTCCACAGGAGTATTAAATAACTCCGTGCTGTAATGGGCCGGGCCTGTGGCTCGTCTTGTTTCGGTGAGATGTCAGGCCGACTCTCTTCAAAATTTTGATTTTGCAGGCCGAGCCTGGCCCATTGACACCCCTAATCCTCATGAGTGAGGGAGAATATTGGGGTTGGCACCTTGGATGTGAGTTACATGAGTGTATTTCAATTCCAAATTAGTACTTTTTGCCTTTGGCATATTTGATTTGGAAGTATTTCATATACATCCTTTTCAGTTATTTTGAAATCTCATTCAAACGTGGGGATTCCTAATGAAATGCCTTTTTCGGCTATTTTTTAAAGGTAGGAAAGTCACACTCCTAGCAAAGGTGTTGCTAGTTAGGCTATTAATTCATTATACACATGTCATGCTAATAATACTCTTAAAATAATTCAACTATCGACTGCAATACTAAAATTAAATCAATGGAATGATCCGAATTATCCAAACATTGGATATATATAAATGGATGGTTAAAAAAATATTAGTGAGTCGCTTATTTCTGATTGTTATGTTTGTGGCTCATCCAAGGCTTGAAATTCCTCATTTTTAGGTAAAGTATATATATTTCAATAAACTTATTATAATCATTTTATAAAATATCACACATATATACTAATTTGGGACATGAAAGATAATTTAATTTATTAAATCCAAATCTTATGAATATATTGAAGAATTCCAAAGCATTTCAAATGCAAGCTCCTAAATCAAAGATTTAAATTCCAGTGCATTTCAACTAAACATAATAAAGGATTCGAAGTCACCTTGATTACAATGTAATTGTGAATTGAATTCCAATGCATTTCAAATCCAAGCTCCCAAATGGGCCATTATAGTGGTCATGTGTTGTTCTTAATCCATCTTTCCAATTCTCGCTTCCGAATTTGTGGGATTTGCAAAGGCAATTCAAGCTTAGGAGAACTGAAGATGTCACATGTGTGGTTGTTGCACACTTGCAAGACCTCGCTTGGTCATGGTGGGGCCCAATCTTAATACACCCAACTCAAAAATTAGGTTGGTCCAATCATCAACTGGGCCAAACCAGTATGAGAAAGTTTAACGCAGCTCAGCTTTGGAGGTAAATGGCTATATTTAGAGTACAACTACTTTTTTGCGCATAAATTTGGAGCTAAATGGAATCTTTAGTATTTGAAACACACACTTTAATGTATTTTGAAATCTCAACAAATTGTTGTGATGTCTCTTTTGGCTCCCTTTTAGAGGTAGGAGAGTCGCGGCTGTAACAAAGGTATTGCTAAGCTACTAATTCACTATACATGTGGCATGTTGATGATACTCCAAAATAATTTAATTATTGGTTGTGACACTAAAATCACATCAATAGAATAATCCAAAATGCCCAAACGTTAGCCATTTAAACTAATGGTTAAAAACATTGATATATATATATATATATATATATATATATATATATATATATATAGACACACACTAATTTGGAAAAATCCTATAATTATATTAAAGAATTCCAATGCATTTCAAATTCATGCTCCCAAGTAGAAAGTTTAGATTCTAATGCATCCAACCAAACCAGAAGACTCAAAATCACATTGATTCCAGTGTAATTGTGATTAAGGAGTCTAATGCATTCTAAATATAAGCTTTGAAGTGGGCCGTTAGGCTTTAACCAAAGGACATGTGGCCAACCTGATGAGTGGACCAACTGATTTTTGGGACATAAAAGCATGCTTACCATGGTCTCACCACAATAAATGGAAAGATCTCACAAACTATGCATGTGAAATTGTTCAACAATGAATCAATTCAAAGGACGAGCTCCTTATCTATGATGAGGAGGGAACTTGCTTGTTGTGTACCAAGTTCGTACATCTAAGTCTTGGTTGGTTTATTCAAGCTATTGATTTAATGACCCCTAGCACTAATGGACAATGTAAAAAATAAAAAATAAAAAAATTCCAAATTCATTAACTGTAACCTTTTCATTGTTGGCATGAAAATATGTCTAAAAAGAAATGCAGCAACAAACCACATCAACAGACGAAAGACCAAAAATTTGGAAGGCTAGCTTGTTCCAATTTGGAAGGGTGCATGGTCCATCCATGATAGGTTAGTATATCAATAGAAAAAACATTGCCTCATATATACAAATTCAGTGCACAACAGATAACCATCTTATTTGTTAGGAAGATCGGCGGTTTAAATGAAGCTTATGAGTTGCCATTGGACACTGGATTGGTGGCACCACACCACACGGTTATCACCTTTGTTTTTTACACACACACCCACACCACACATTAACACCCACACCCACGCCACATGGGCACTCAATTCCATGATCTTAGTGTTGAAACAGTCTGTCTAACACTGAGCCATGGAGCCAGACCCACAAACAGTTCTCCTTAAATAGGTTACTTCTAATAATTTTTAAACTCTCTCTCTCTCTCATAAACAATCATCTTTGAATTGTTTTTATATTTCTATGTATTTAATCACCATAGCCATATGCATTTATATATAACCTTCGGGATTCTTAGCGGACTGAGGTTTTGTCCATTGCTAGTCGGAAAAGATGACTTTCATTCAACCATTTTCCTACATGACTGGGTTCATCCTTCTTGTCATGGGAGACATTCTCAACAATTGGGAGAGAAAATAGGACCACATAGCATACACACATGTACATGTATACATGTGTCAACATCTTTTACTTGGCTATGTATCATTGCAGATAACACTTATATTAAATTTTAAATTTTCTTTCATTAATAAGTGGTTTATTCTGTTGGTTAATTTATCTATACAGTCACAATATATTGACATTTTGATGTTCTAAAGAAATCATCATGCTTTGGTAATATATATATATATATATATATATATATATATATATATATATATATATATATATATATATATATATATATATATATATATACATATATATATATATATTTGTAATTTATTTTACAATATGATGATGATTTTCCATTATTCTTAGTTGTCAAGAAGTGCATCATTTATCCTATGGTATGGAAATCTTTTTCCATCATCCATGACTGTAAGCACAACTCTTTTTCAATCAATACATCATCATTCCATTCTTCAACCCATGATGAACGTATGTTTTTTAAAAATCTTCATTAATTACTAATGTTATTAATGAGTATGCTATCTGTTGTTAAAAAATGTCTTAAATCTGGAAAAGTTTGAGTAGCCCAATAAAGTTTGGCTCGAAGTACAACAACGAAGTATATCGGAATTTCTGAGATCCTGGACTCGTCGAAGATCTGCTTCGACTCGTCAAAGGTTACGCAGAAAGCACATGGACTGTGTAAATTTGAGGCAGTTTCCAGACTATTTCAAATCGATGCGAAAGTGAAGTTTCCTAAACTATAAATAGGAGTTCCTAGGGCATTTTTAAAAAATACTAGAGCATTCTAAAGGTATTCCAATGGATTCTAAAAGGGTTTTAGGATTTTCAAAGGGTGTAATAAGGGTGAAATTCGAGGTTGTTCGAATCGGATAACTTTTCTCTTTTTGTAATTTATGCTTTCATAGTGGATTTTTGTCACTTTATGTCGTGATTTTTTTTTCCGAAAGAGTTTTCCACGTTAAATCTTTGTATTCTCTTGTGTTTGCTTGGTGCTCTTGGATTGCTATCCTAGATCAATTTCTGTGTGATTCCGCAGAACAAATCTCAACAAGTGGTATCAGAGCTATCGTTGGGGCACAGATATGGATTTGCAGGATTAACATTAATGGGAAGCACTAGGTATGATATTGAGAAGTACTCAAGGAAAAATAACTTTGAGTTATGGAAGATCAGGATGATCAGTTCCTTAATCAAGTAAGGTGAAGATAGTGCTCTTAAGGAGCGAAAGTCTACTATGACCAATGATGATTGAAATACCCTTGGTAAGAAAGCCTTATCCTCGATTCGTTTATGTCTCATGGATGAGGTTCTCCATAATATTTTGAGAGAGAAAATTACAGCTAGTTTATGGGTGAATTTAAAAGATATCTATACACTTGAAGCTACAGTAGTATAACTTCAAGATGGCAGAGGATGGAGATTTGGAGCCCACATCAGTAACTTTAATAAATTGGTTTGCAAACTGGTAGATATGGAAGAAGTGATCAAAGATGAGGAGCAAGCATGTATGTTGTTGAATTTTCTTCCGCCATCGTATGAGTCATTCAAGGACACAATGTGCATCGCAAATAAAATCCTTAGTGTCGACATCGTTATCTCATTCCTTCCAGGTCGGCGACATGGGGACATCTTCCGATGCACTGATTACGAGAGGCAGAAATTCTGATCATGGTACAAGATCTTTAGGGTCAAGATCTAAGTCTATGTGTAAAGGCAAAGACAAGTTAAAGTACTGAAATTGTGAGATGGAAGGACACATGAAGAAGGATTATACAAATCTTAAATTTAAGAGAGAAGAATCTGAGTCTTCGTACAAGGAGGCCAACGCTGTCATGTCTAATGAAAGAATGAGTGGATGCGAAGGTGATGTCTTGTCTATGTCTATGATCAGACACATATACGATGATTGTAGGGATGAGTGGATTCTAGGCACAAGGGTATCTTTTCACATGGCTCCTCATCAAAGTTGATTCACCAGTTATAAGGAATGCGATGGTGGACATGTTTTTATGAGCAATGACAATGCTTATAATGTTGTGGCTATTGGTACTGTAAGCATCAAGATGTTTCATGAGATGGAGTGTAGCTTGACTGTTGTTAGGCACATTCCTGATATGAAGAAAAGTCTGATTTTTCTCGGTGCACTCGAGTCTATAGGATGCAAGTTCATAGGTATTGATGGTGCCCTTAAAGTATCTAAGGGGGCACGTGTAATCATGAAAGCGTAACGACTCGATTTACATGTGGAGCTGTAGTGGTTATAGCGGATTCCACCTCTGCACGTGTGTGGCATGCTGGGCATGGCCACATGAGCGGGTAGAGCATGAAGGCTGAGATACACGAATAGAGATACAGAGTAGGTGGAGCAGCTACTTGTGAGAAGAATCACACCACATAATCGTAAGTAACCGGTGAGGTACATGGACGACTCTAATATCACATAATGCTCTCGTTACATACGAGGGGGATCCGTCTACTATTCAGATAGTTCTAAGTGAGCCTGGTGCTGAGAAGTGGAAGGTGACTGTGGATGATGTGATGGACTCGTTGTACCAGATTGACATATATATGGGAGCTGGTGGAGTTTCCAATAGGTTGGAAAGCAATTGGATGCAAGTGAACCTTCAAAAGGATACAATATAGATACAGAGCGATGCTAGTAGTGAATGATCATGCTTAGAGGGAGAGGATTAACTTCTCAGAGATATTTGCGCCAGCAGTATAACAGGTGTCTATTAGATTCGTATTAGCGTTGGTTGTCCAATGCGATCTCGAGCTGGAACTGATGGATGTGAAGACTGCACTTCTGCATGGAAAATTAGAAGAGTTGTTCTTCATGAAGTAACCAGAGCAGTTCGAAGTTAAAAGGGTAGAGAACAATGTTTACAGGAGTTCGTTGTATGACCTATTGCTTGGGTAGTGGTATATAAATTTGATTCTTCATTATGAGTCAGAAATTTTCTAGGAGTGAATACGATCAATGTGTTTATTATATGACAATGAATGACGACATGTTCATTATCCTGAAATTGTATATTGGTGACATGTAGATCGCCAAAAATGACATGTCTGAAATTGTAACGCCCTGAAATTCAGGGGTCGAGCATAACTCAGCTCCCGAGTTTCAAAACATCACTTATGCAACATATGCAATGATGGATGTATGTTGTCTGAAATGGTGCATAAAACATGGAGTAGATTAAGCCAAACTGCAAACATAATACAGGGATAGGTGAAAGACGCAAGCGGAAGACTAAAGAAATACATGTGTATATGTGTAAGTCCCTGTGATATGTATGCTCTGCCGGGTCATAATTACAAGTGTTTGTCTTAAAAGATACGTATCAAAATGAAGTAAACCATTACAAAATAAACCCTGAATCTCCGTATATTTGGACACGGCTCACATGAACCCGCCTGAGAACTACATAGAGGAGAACGCCTCCTCATCATCCTCATACTCTTGCTCTGCCTCGGGGGTCGCATCATCATCTGCATCTAAGACAGAGTCTGGTTGGTGTCGAAACACCGTCCCAGAACGTGGGAGTGAGTGATCAACTCAATGCAACTATACAGTAAAAGTTAACATATTATCAATTCAATCAAGCAGTAATGATAAGGCAATACAATCAAACATGTCCTAAGTACTCTTGTTAATACAAGGATGTATGTAGAAATGATGCATGCCCTCGCCTGCACTCCCTCAGCGTCTTCATCTTACGGTACGCATGACAACCTCTTGCAGTGCTCCGCGACGCCAAGGCACATGAAATGCGGTGCATGAATATGATTACCAAGTTGTTATTAGTCCTTTTCATACAACAGGATTGGAAAGTTAAGGTAACTTCCTTATATCGGTTCCCAAACAGTGATTCATTCTAAGGTCGTCAGTCATAGACAATCTCATACGATATTATGGTTCTAGGTCGTTGCAAAGGGCTTGTCACCAATCAATGCATGCCTAATCATACCTCAGTTGATATAATAAGGCTCGTCGCCTCAATGTAGTATCAAGGTATGCTCGAGGTCACTACAAAGGGCTCGTCACCAATCAATGTAGGCCGACAGCACGAATATAGTGTCCCATACCACCATAATCGGCTCACGAGTCTGAATTGCTCATTGGTCATTACGGGGAGGCTCGTCGCCTCAGCGTAGGCCGACAGCTTGACCACGGTGTCCCATACCACCATGCCCGGCTCATGAGTCTTAGCGGATCAAGGTACAATAGTTAACGGAATTGCACTGGTAAGTTTGGTACCCTAGATTCAGACAGTAGCGTCCATACATGGTGAACATCCACCAGGACAATCGGGTTACTTGACAGTTTGACTAGCACGAGCGCACGTTGAGTTGAACGATATGAAGTGCACAAACATTCCGTGTGGCCAAACCACTGCTGACAACCCTAATACGACTCAGGTTCGTCAAACACGTCTTACGTGGCGAAAACAATCTCAGCCACGAACTCAAAGCTCGTTACCAATTTTCTGGACTATTTCATAGTCCCAAACACCTTCAATTATAACAGATATTCATACGAGCAATTTAGAACAGTAGGAGAACAACAATTTCAATCATATAAGCATGTAAGCATTTGATGGATTTCAACTTAACATGAATTCACACCTAAGTAGTGCCTGAATTTAAACAAACAAAGAATGTAAATTGCATATGGGAAATCATATACATCAATAAGATAGTTGAGAATCTCTCTTCAATGCCCATAAACAGGATAATATATTACACACTTAATCATTCAGACATTTCTACAAACACTTAGACTACATATTCCAATATACATGACGTTTATTGGTGATAACACACACTTGGACAATTCCTTTCGCCAAGGAGTTGATACACATACAACTATCACGAACACACGACAATTTATCATGACAAACACATGCTCGTATTTCATACGTATACGATACTTTCTACCTATACATGGAATACACAAATCTCAATATAGTTCATATATATCAGAAACACAATATAAACATCGCATTTGGCATGTGAAATTTCACCCACAACAATAATAAATCATCAACCGACTTTGAAAGCCTTAAAAACCATAACCTATACGAATATAGTCCGCACCTTACACCAGAAAGTGCGTAACCGATATGATTTAGACGATAAGCCTTCGTCAACGGCGACTAGAGAACCTAAGGCATGAATTAAATTAGCTACATCAACACTTAGACTATTCTAAGCTCCAAAACAGGTTAGAGTTTGATTGACTTACCCAAGAATGAGATTAGAATTGTCGGAATAACGATTCAGATACAATGGATTAAGTATGCCGATTAACTGGAAAGAATATCAAGATGATTCACCAACTTCTCTCTCACTTTTTCTTTCTTTTCCTCTCTCTCTCTTAGCGAGGGTTTAGAAAATTCGTATGGAGTTGAGAGTGAGGGTTTTAAGGTCTTTATATAAGCCTAAAATTGATGGAAATAGCCCCAGGTCCAAGGTATACTTAGGTTATAACCAAATCGGGTCTATTTTGATCCAATGGAGCGCTTCTGGAGGTCTTTTTTCTGAGTGTGGTCGGACTTAAGCTCACTAATATTAGATCTTAAGCAAGTTAAATTTTCAGTCCGATCGGGTTTCCAGATCGCTCATGGCGAACTAATTTTAATTCAACGATCACCGAAATTCGATCAGGGCCACAAGCACTTTGACATGTGTGGGTCATCTTCCCTAATCCGAGGGTAAATTTGGGTCAGAATCCAACGGTCAGAATGCTTAAAATCGGCGCACAAGCGACAGGACTCAGATCTCAAAAATTCATATTTAATTTCTCACATTTCTCACACTCTTTACTCCGGACTCAAGTAAATCGTCTCAGGACATCATCTAGACTTGATTTTTGAGGTGATTGTAAAGCCCAACAAGGTGATCATATTTGTCTAAGTTCATCGCTATCGGACTTTCAACGCGCGGTCCAGGCCCGATACAAAGTTTTCAAGTACTTCCGAGAGCAACTGGATTTAGCGTTGAATCCTAGATTTCAGGGTAACGTAACGCTAATGATTCTACAGGTTTTGGGTCTTACAGATCGAATTTAAAGTGATTGGTACCAATTTCATAGGTAATCGAGTTTAGCGCTAGTTAACCCACATTTAACTTCTAAAGGATTGAGGTAGTACTCGGGTCTTTGCACGAAATTTTTCGAGATATTACAGAAATCAATGTACTGAAGACTCGGTTAAGTGGGACATTCGAGACGAAGGATCTGAGGGTTGCAAAGAGGGTTCTTGGCAGTGATATTCATAGCGACTGGAGGAGGAGCAGGCTTTGGTTTTCTTAGGTAAAATACCTTGAATCAGTATTGATCAAGTATATGATGGACCAGGTAAAACTGGTGAGTGTTCCATACGCGACTCACTTCAAGCTTTCCTCAAGACAATGTCCCAAAATAGATGAGGAAAAGAAGGATATATCTCATGAACCTTATTCGAATATGGTTGGTAGTGCATGTCATGACATTTATTTCACAAGCAATCGGTGTTGTGAGCAAATACCCCGGCAAGCAACCTTGGGTAGTGGTGAGATGGTTACTTCGATACATTCGAAGTACAGAAGACTACATCTTAACTTTTGAGAAGACAGGAACAAAGTTCGTAGGGTATGTAGATTCAGACTATGCAGGCAATGTGGGTTCCATAAAGTCGACTTAAGATTACTCGTTTGTACTAGTGCGTGGAGCAATTAGTTAGATGTCGAAGCTTTAGTCCATGGTGGCTTTTTTTTTTACGGCCGAAGTAAAATATATGGTAGTGACGGAAAGTTTTAAGGAAGGTGTTTGGTTAAAAGGCATGATAAATCAGTTGGGGCTTCAGCAGAAGACTGTACAGGTTAATTGTGATAGCGAGAGCGCTATTAATTTGGCTAAAAATTTTATTTATCACTCACGTACTAAACACATTGTTGTTCGTCACAACTTTATCTGACAGGTGCTTGAGAAAGGAAGCATAACACCGAAAAAGATTCACACTAGCATGAATCCAACAGACACGCTCACCAAGGTCATTCCTATAAAGAAGTTCAAGTTCTGTGCAACTTCTCTGGACTTAATGATGGCGTAAAAAAAGGACGGAGTATGAGAAGCATTGATTAAAGCTATGATGTGATGCAGAAAAGAAATCAAGAAACTATACGTTTGAAGATTGAAGACATGGTGGAGATTGTTGTTAAAAGATATCTTAAATTTGAAAAAGTTTGACTAGCCTAAGAAAGTTTGGCTTAAAGTCTAGCAACAAAGTATATCAGAATTTTTGAGATCCTCGACTTATCGAAGATCTGCTCTGACTCGTCGAAGGTTATGCAGAAAGCGCACGGACTGCGTAAATTTGAGGCGGTTTCCGAACTATTCCAAGTCGGTGCGAAAGTGGGGTTTTCTAAACTATAAATAGCGGTTCCTAGGGCATTTTTAAAAAATCCTAGGGTATTCTAAGAGATTCTAAAAGGGTTCTAGGGTTTTCAAAGGGTGTAGCAAGGGTGAGATTGAGGATTATTCAAATCGGGTAAGTCATCTCTCTTTGTAATTTATGCTTTCATAGTGGATTTCTGTCGCTTTGTGTCGTGGTTTTTTTTCAAAAGGATTTTTCACGTTAAATCTTTATGTTCTCTTGTGTTTGCTTGGTGCTCTTGGATTGCTATCCTAGATCCATCTCTGTGTGATTCCGCAGAACAAATCCCAACACTATCATTGCTTCAAATTGTATAAAATAAATTGTTATTTTATTATTTTGCAATAATCACACACACACACATATGGGAAATGGTACTATGCGATCGAGCGTATGCAAAGTTACCATGAGGTTGAGTTGTGTTGAATACAGATTTGTAATGAGGAAAAGAAGCGGATTGCGTGGTGTCCTTGGGATCTGTTGACGTTATAAAATTATATGGCCCCACAATAATGTATATGTTATATATAGTATTTTGAGAGCTTTGCACTCCATTTTTTACTACCATTTGATTGTTGTAATAAATTTCAAGTGGCTCTTTAGGAATTTATTTTAACTTTAGATTTTCTAAAACCATCAAATAGCTTTAGCAGTTACTATACCTAAAGTGATATATTCCACATCCATCATATATTTTAATATACAAACTTACTTTTTACCATACCAAAATATAGGTCCACAGGTTAATATGAAAATATATCCCATAGTAGGATTTTTATCATCTTTATTTCCTGCAAAGTCATCATCAAAATAGCCTTTTATTTCCAGCAAATGATCATCTTAACAACATAATTTGTATGTTTTAGTTTTTTAAACATATCGCACAATGCATTTAACCGCTAACCAATGAATAATCAAAAGATTGCATTGATATAGACTAACTAATTCTACTACAAAACTTAGGTTAGGTCTAACACACAACATTGCATACATTACACTTCCTATTGCATGTGCACATAATTTATCATTCATTTCATTTTTTTAAAAAAAAAATCATTGATAAGTGTCATATTCTTGAATAACTTTGTTGTTCCGTTGTATATGGGAGAGCCTAGGATTTCCAATTTATTCTTCTTAAATTTCTATTAAATATTTTCATGGTATGATTTTTTGTAGATAGATTTAGTTTCCTATTCTCTTTATCTATACTTATTGAATTCTTAAAATATATCGTGCTTCATCTATATCTTTCATTTCAAACTCTTACATCATTCTTTTATTTCGATAATTTTATTTATGTCGTTACTATTAACAAGATATCATCTACATAAAATGATAAGTTTATAATGAATCTTACCACTATCTAATGGGTATACATAATTGTTATTTTGATAAAATCAGGTTATATGACCACACACACGTGTGTGTGTGTGTAGTCGAATGCTCAGCCGCGCACCAGTTCGCATGGAACACGTGCAAACTTTTTTGAGAACTCATCATACGTGATGTGACTCCAAAATATGAATGGTTCACGTGAAGCAGCACCTCATGAAACCCCCCGGCCCTAATTTTTACTTTAATCCAAAACTTTGGTGGTTCATGAAAAATGAAAACAATTTCCTCCCTTAATTTACATCTCTCTTTGTTATGGCCCATTAAAATTTTAGATCAGGGTGAAAATTTGTCCCTTGGGGTTTCATGGGATTCCGCATCATATGGACTATTTGGATTAGACACCCATGACACGTGTGCAAAGGTGCACATGTGCGTAGGTGTGCAAGTAAGCATGACACTCTGTCTCATTGACAAAAAATTGATCATAACTCCTAATGTGCTAAGTCTCTAATGTAACACTGAAGTCGCATATCTATTATACATAATGCAAGTGGCAAGGTGATGTAGGGCGTGACATAGATACATTCCTAGCGTGGTTGGACTAAAAGAAGGTGAACAGTAAATTGGCTAACTTTTGATTCAGGTATCATTACAGGGCGCACAACCTATCAATCTTTACTGTAACGGGCCATCCGAGGTGAACTAACCCACGTTGTGGGTCGCGTCTATCCATTTCTTCAAAACATGTGTGTGCTTTTAACTCAAAAATAAAAATTTAAGGAAAAATCACTATTTTTAGTAATTTTGTTTTTTTAATAATTTCTTATTTTTAGAGTTTTTTTTATTTTATTTTTATTTTTTTTTATTTTTTATAGAAATAACTTGTAATCATGCTAGGACTCTTCTAGTAAAAGTTTATTTGGAATTTTTATTTTTAAAAATTGGGTTTTAGAAGAGTTTTACTAGATTAGGATTTTTATTAGAGTTAAAATTTTGTTATTTTTGGTAATTACAAATTTTAGTTTAGTTTTTTTTCTTTATTAATGGTGTAATGGGGACACATACATATTAGACAATCATCGAACAATTTATTTTTAAATTTATTAGAATTATTGTTATTATTTTTATTTTCCCTCGTGAATTCGAGGAATTTCTGTGAGGAGTCCAAAGGAGCTCCATGAATTTAGAGTAGTTATCTCTTATGAAGATGGTGATCGATCTCATCATGTCCATCCCTATGCCAATTGGTATCAGAACGAGGACTTCTCTCGGGCCGATGACAAATAACGAAGGAATGGACTAAAATCATATAAATAATAATTCACAGATTCGTTATCTTTTAGAAAGAATGAAAGCTTTCCATCAGGATAGTCAGTTGACCATGCAAAAGCTGCATGCAACCCTCGACCGTATTGCGGATGCACTAATTTCACCCCGAGCCCAAGGTGATGCTCAACCGCTCATAATTGGTGTACGGCACAATCCCGATTTTTATAAAACACTTCCGAATGTGAATCGTAGGGCTACCCCAGATGAGTCGAACTCCAGCGATGATGATATCAATGTTAGGAGTAGTGAGAATCTCGTGTCAAAAATAATTGTAGAAAAGCTACAACTGAAAACAGAAAAACATCTTCGTGCACAATTGGATGAATCAAAGAGGTCACCAAAACAGAGGCACAAGTGAATGAATTGATCCATACTAGTCAAGTTAAGGAGAACATGAGTACATGTATTGTGGCAGCCCAAAAGCCTAATGCAAAGTATAAGAAAAATGCTGATAAACATCGACGCTAGAAATTATTTGAGTATCGTGAGCAAAGTCCCTTGGGTAACTCGAGGACGAGTTTTTTTTCAAGTGGAGAGGCCTGATGTAGGACGTGGCGTAGAGACATTCCTAGCATAATTGAACCAAAAGAAGGTGAACCATAAATTGGCCATAACTTTTGATCTGAGTATCGTTATGGGGTGTACAACCTATCAATCTTTATTGTAACGGGCCATCTGCGGTGAACCGATCTACATTGTAAGTCGCGCTTGTCCATTTTGCCATAAAACGCATGTTTTTAGCTCAAAAACGAAATTTTAAGGAAATAATTACTATTTTTATTAATTTTAATTTTTTAATAATGTCTTATTCTTAGAGTTTTAGATTTTTCTTCTTTTTTATAAATAACTTGTAATCATACTAGAATTCTTCTAGTAAAAGTTTATTTGGAATTTTTATTTTCATAAATTAGGTTTTAGAAAATTTTTATTAGAATTAGGATTTTGCAATTTTTGGTAATTATGAATTTTAATTTATTTTTTCTTTATTAATGGTGTAATAGGGATACATACATATTAGACAATCATTAATCAATTTATTTCTAAATTTATTAGAATTATTTTTATTTTTCTATTTTCTCCATTATATTGGTTGAATCTCTATGAGGAGTTCAGAGAAACTCCATGGATTCAGAGTAGTTATCCTTGATGAAGACGGTGATTAACCTCATCACGTCTATCCCTGTGCCACATGGATGCTTTTACCCATGTAGTTTTTTAAGGGGACCCAACTTCAAAAAATTAAAAGATATGGAAATGAATTTAAATTAAATACGCCCGTGTCAAAATAATTTGGAGAGTTTGGCTACTTGCCAATCCACCACCTAAAATTTTCTAGCAAAAAGCTTGTTAACGGCCAAAATTGTACTGATCGCTTAAACCATGCCAGTAATCCGTAACCAATAACTGGGACTTTGCAGGTATCTCTCTCTCGCATCTCTCTACGTACCTCTCTCTCTCTCTCTCTCTCTCTCTCTCATACATTCTGTATCTGTATAGGTTGTGTGTACGCTAGCTATTCTCTCCTAACCTCTCTCCGGGGTCTTGTATCTCCTTCCTTCCTGTCCTTTGGATGGCACCATGGTTGGTATATATAATAAAACCACATTACTACCACTAGCCTAACAAAACTGAAAAACTAAAATTGTGATTTCCTCACATTCACATTGATATCTTTGGCTCTAAATTGCATTTATATTAATTTAAGTCCAACCTAAAAGATGGTACCTTCAATTTGAGGCAGCATGCTAGGAAACATCATTAACACGTGTAGTCTCTTTTTCATAATGAAAGCATTTGCAATTCAATTCACTTGTACATCCAAACACTAACTATAACAGCTATAACCCTGAAGGAACAATAGGTTTTTTTTAAATTAAAAAAAAGTGATAGACATGAAGGTTACTTCAAAGGAAGAAAGAGTGGTTAAAGAAGAAAGGAAGTAAAAGGAACACGGTTCAAAAGGGTCCCAATCTCTAGCCCTTTTCTCTACGAACAGAGCCAAATGACATGATGTGTTGCATTTAAAACAGCATCTTTTGTAATGTGGATGGTGGGTCCAAAAACATGACATTTGATGACTACAAAAAGACAACCAAACTTGAAAACAAAAAAAGAAAAAAAAAATGAAAATGAAAGGATGAGAATGATAGAGAGATGTTTATGTGATTGGGATTTGTGAGAGATGCTTGCATGCACGCATGAATCCTCACCTGTGTGCAAAAAAAAAAAAGAAAAAAAGCATGGACAGTGTAGACATGGGGGCTAATGACAGAGCCCAAAAGCTGCAAAGACAACACTCTACACTATGCTATCTTGTGACTCAGACTCTGCTCCTTTCTCATCATCCCTTGTTAGACCACCCGTTCATGTGGTGGGCCCTGCTGTTTTGGGACCGTACTCGAAAAACCCACGTCGATCTGATCGCTTCCTCCATGGATAGTACAGTACTATCTACGATTAGATAGGGACCGTTAAAAAGCTGATCAGTTGGTTCATGTTGGAATGGTACTTGGAACTTTCACATAGGTGGGATACTTTGGGGCACAGATCATTCAAAGGAGGGCCCACCAAATGAACGATCTGGATCTAGTACATATGTCATATCTGTGGAAGGAAAAAAAAAAGGGTAGTTTCAAACATTGGATCCATCTAGCGTTGTACGATGGTAATTAATAAAATAAGAATCCAATGATTATAGAAAAATGCGAAGATAGGATGAAGAAATAGTAATAAAATCGTCATATGTTGATTTTTGGAGGGAAACGGTTGCGAGTTTGGGAAGTGTGATGATTGGCTGCGCATTTACACGTGGGTCAAGCGTACGGTGCTAAGGAATTCGAGGAATGGGCCATGAACTTCGCGTCCAACACTACTCTGATAGTTCATCATCGGTTTTAACTCCTGGTGTCCCAGTCATCGTACACGTCAGATACATTTACTCCAATCTGACTCGTTCAAGTTGTAGAAACTATAAAAATATTATAAAAAGGACGGTGCTCATTTGTTTATATTATCAAATAGGCATGTACACAGGAAAAAAAAGGACAGAGTTCCAAAATCAACGTGTAAATAGATGGATAACGTCATTTATTCATGAGAACATAAAGATGTGCTCCATGGACGAGGTTTGGACGGTACAGATTTCTGTATATGGACACCACAACCGCGACGTATGAGATAACTTAGTTTTAAAAATGGTGGTAAACTACTATCTTTGTATGGCCGTAAATAATATCCAGTAGCTATTCTGTCCACCCTTTAAAATTGATAGAATACCCCACAAAGATAGATTATATTAATTCGTTATTAACAAAAGCATACATAAGAAAAGTTATTATGACCATATTAGTTTAGTGGGGTCGTCTAGCAATTTGAGGGGGTTGGAGATTACATCTCTGATCTCCCGCCAGGGACCTGGCGGGTTTTTAATTTTTTGTAAGGTGCGAGGCACTGAATTCTGTACTCCTTAGATAAATGAAGTGAACCCGTTGTACGCTAGTCAGGACATGGAAATGGATGATCCGGAACGTTCAAGGGGTAAGACCTATCATTAATAGCCAATATAAATTTTTTGAATAGAGATGGATAATTTTATCTGTCCTACCTTTGGATAAATAAGAATGAGAATCCTAGACGGTTTAGATTTAAATCCATTTTTTGAAAGCTTAAGATTATAATAATGGGAATGAAGGTCCTTCCATGGCCTTTCTGGTTTTTCCCTACCCCTATCATTGGGTCTTATGCTGATCAACATGGCCCACTTGGAAGGACGACTACGTAACTTCGGTATTCCGAGGACTACCTGTCTTTTGAACTTTAGGGTTTCTAGATCCTGCGCGAGCAGGCTGTTAGGGTTTTAGGGCCCACGCCGCGATCCGATTCGGACTGAAATCCTCTACAGGCAGGAAGCTCGTATTGATCAAAGATCCGTGGGGCCCTCAGAGTCGTTCGTATGAAATCCAATCCGTCCATCAGTTGATACCATTATATTCACTGTACAAACGATGAATCAGCAAAATCTAAAGTGGGAAATAGTATGAACTGATACAAAATCTCTATGTTCCTTTGTTGTGTACTGCCTGTGGCTTTAAAAAAGAAGATTTTCAGTTCGTCCTTTTATCCTTATATGATGCACCTGATTAACGGGTTGGATGAAATATAAATACCATTTTGGGCCCCCAAACGAACCTAATTTTGGTGTCCCCTCCGCATCGTTTATTTGGTATGGCCCACCGGACTTACAGATAACATATATATTTTGTTCTGGAGCGTAAAATCCAGAGACGATGTACGGAGTAGATTTTACACAAGCGGGTCTCACGGAGCTCAGGCGCTGTGAGGACGACAGGTGTTGTATAGTTCACCTGCATAGGGTTCTTTCCATGGTACGCGGATTGCGTCCTGCGCCCGCCCGTCTCTAGCCACGAACGGTCAGTTCTGTGGACAGGCCCATCTTGATGTATCTGTTTATCCACGCCGCACATCACTTCTCTCAGATCATTTTAATGTAAATAAAGGAAAATGAGGTAGATCCAACGCTCAATGGACTACAAAAGTAATAAGCTTGGGTTGCATTAAATATAAGAGTAATCTCTGGTGTGATTTATTTGAGCGTTGGATCTGACTCATTTTTCTAATTATAACTTAAAATGACATGAGAGAAGGGATGGACGGCGTGGATAAACAGATACATTAAGTGGACCCGCCCACAGAACTTACCGTTCGTGGCTAGAGGCGGGCGGGCGTAGGACGCAATTCCCGTCCGTTTCCACAGTTTCGTGACGTAACGTGTAGGCACGTGGACGAATGAGATTGTAGGTTTTTGGCGGGAACCTAAGAAAAAGAAAGAAAGATTCGATCCAGCGAGCATATCCAAGTCGAGCTATGCGAGCAAGAGTCGTAGGAGGCTCGCCCTAACTGTTTGCCACTTCTGCCCCACCGCATGATGATCGAGACCGTTCATATATAATATCTCACCGTAAATATGGCTAATTCATAAAATTCAATGGTCATACAGCCTCTCAAGACATGGTATAGTGATTTATAGAGTGCCTTTTTACAACGTTGCTTCTAATTCAATATTTTTGGATATACGATGCCTTGTGAGGAAGATTTTACAGAAATTACGAGTCGACGGCGAGCACTTCTAGATGAACGGTACAGATAATCACTCGGTTGGATGGAAGGGGCGAGCCTCATAAGAGTGTCTCCTCCACGTCGGGTGCTTTTGAGGAGAATTAATGGTCGTTGATTTGTTATTTCCGTCTTCTTGGAAGCGGATTGCGTCCGACCCCCGGTCGGAACTTTGAGCGTCCGATCAGGTTTGCGTGGTTACCCACCGTGATGTATCTGTTTATCCACGCCGTTCATCCCTTTTCTCTTAAGGTATGGGCCCAAAAATGTTTCAGATCCAACGCTTTAGTGGACCACATCAAATAGTAAGCTTGGGTTAATTGAGGGTTAAATCATGTTAAGGCATGGGCCAAAAAATGAAGCAGATCCAACGCTAATAGGAAACTGGGATTTTTCCATGCGGCCTCCTGCCTTTCTACTGGGATATTTCCATATGGCCTCCTGCCTTTGGTCCACTAGAGCGTTGGATCTGCCTCCTTTTTGGGCCTATACTTTAAAATGATCCGATAAAATGGATGGACGGCGTAGATAAACAGATACATCACGGTGGGCCTCCACACAGATTTGGTCGGACAATTCAACATCCAACCGGGGTCGGACACAATCCGCTTCTTAACAAAGCTTGGGAATGATCCAGTTGCCTCAGTGTATGAAAACCTTTCCAGGCGCCTAGTTACATTTGGATTTTCTGGCATTTAAAGTTAATATCTGGACCGTCCATTAGGTATAGTACACTCTTCATTGGCTTATGTTAAAATATTATACTGATGGGATGATTGAAAGTGGGATGATTGAAAGAGTAAATTTGGTGGCAGGAAAAATAGATGGCCAAGATCGTTAATAGAGTGCGGGTGACTTCACAGAGGTTTAAACGTCTATTTTAGTGAAGGAAGTATGTAATGAACTATGGACGGTCCAGATAATGTGATTTAAGTTCCAAGGAGTCCAAATACGAGTTGGTGCATGAGAAACTTTCTATACACTAACGCATTAGATCATTATGCTTGGCTGCGGCGGACGCGGATTGCGTCCAAACCCCGCCCGGACGGTAATCCGTCCGGGCAGGGATATGTGGGGCCTACCGTGATGTTATTGTTTTATCCACGCGGTTCACCGATTTTATAATATAATTTTAAATTATTATACAAAAAATGAGTTATGTCCACAAATTCAGTGGACCACACCAAAGGAAGCTGCACTGATAATGACATTCACCGTTGAAACCTCTATAAGGCCCAACGAGATTTTTTTTTTTTACCATCCAACCTATTCATAAGGTCACGTAGACGTGGATGAAGTGAAAACACAAATATAAGCTTGATACGAAACTTCTCCAGCTCCCTTGAAGTTTTTAATGGTGTAAGTTCATTCCCCACTTTGTGGTTCAATTAAGCTTGTACTTGCCTCATTTTTTGGGTTGCATGTTAAAATGATCTTATAAAAGCGTTGAACGGCTTGGATAAAAAAAATTACAACATGGTGGGTCCCAGAGGGGGTAGGACGCAATCCACGTCCGGCTGCGGCTTGGGTGTTAATGGGCCACGTTCGGGTCTGAAATATCAGACATTTGAATAGGGCCGGTCCGATGGCCCGTCCTGAAACAGTTCAAAATTCGGGCCACGATGTAACCAGGCCCGGCCCGTCGACAGCCGTAGATGCAGTGCTTATCCACACTTAAATATAATTATGGAAACGAAGGGCGGCTTGCAAGGAAAGATGCAATGGGTACATGTGCCAACGAGGCAAGCGTGTGTGAGATCCGACCATTCATCAGGCGCGCGAACCATTGGCGTGCCTTGGGCCAAAATCAAACATGTACATTCATCAGGTGGACTACACGTTTACAAAAAAAGGATTACAACAAAATGTGATCGGTGTTCTATATTATATGAGTGGGCCCTCAACAGTCGCAAGCTATTATATGACATGAAATGTTCGTTGTTCGTGATGACCCCTGCTGCGATTGTATACTTGTAATGGAAATACTCTGGAATCCAAATCACATGAAAAATGAAATCTGTGTGGATTAGAATCATAACTTGGATGCCCTTAGAATATACTCAAATTCAAAAGATTTTTTTTAACAAAAAACTACATAATTGATGTTGATGCACAAATCTAGGCTGCAGTCCTCTGACCTCCGAGCACTACACAGGAAAGAAACAAATGAGACCCTAACTAAAGTAGGGGACCCTTGTGTGCCAAAGTCAGGCTAAGAATCTGGGTCTAGTCATGTACAAAGGGTTTTGGGCAAGAGATTTTGTGTACCTCCCCATGTAAACGGCTCCCCTTACTTATAGTGTTTGTGAGACGAGGTGGCCCATCATCTCAAGCACGATTTTAGTTGCCTAGGCAAAATGTGCGTGAGTGATGAACGTTGACGGTTACCCTGTAATTGCGTGTTGGATGGTTACGTGTAAGTGATGGACTCAACGGTTACCCTAGATTTGCACCCGCATGAAGATGATCATTTGCTGAGCAACGAAAAGATATCGACACAACATTGTTGCCATCCTCAGCTCAGCCTCTGAGAGCCCTTGTGTTGAGCTGGACTGATCCTCTAGCCATCCATGTTGAAACCGAGCTAGCTTGTTTGGTTAGTCGAATGACTGTCGAGATGGGCTCGAAAGTCTTACGTCAGTCGGCAGTTATCGAATCCTCATTCGTTCGGGCTCTTACCCTTTTCGAGCAGAAGGGTATAACTGTTAACTTACTGAGATGACCACTCTTGAATCATTCTCGCTACTATGAAGCTCAGTTCTTCCGAACGAACTGTAAGGATATGCACTCATCGACTTGAGTCGATCCCTGGAGGTGGTCGGATTACTTTTTCCATAACAATTGACATGAAATTTATATTTTAATGACTTTTAAAAAAAAAAAAAAAAAGAGACATTGTTGATAGTTAATTAATGGGTAGAGATATCATTCCATTGCCTTCTTTAGAGTTGTGCATAAGCTGAGCTAGCTCGAAAAGCTTATTGACTTGGCTCAATCTAGCTTAATTTGACTCGGCTTGAACGGCGAATCGAAGCAAGCCAACGTCGAGTTGAGAAATTAGATCATGAGAAGCTTGAGTCAACACGGATATATATATATATATATATATATATATATATATATATATATATATATATATATATATATCCTAAATTTTTACGTGTCTCTTTCTTTCCCTTTCCACTTTACAAACTGATGTGGGGGAGGATGTGTAGAGGTCGAGCATCGTCTTCCTCAAAGGGATAACTCTTCCAAATTCATGAAACTTCTCTAGACTCCTCACAAAGATGCCTCGAATCCACGAGGAGAGATAGAAAATATTTCTAATAAAATTCATAATAATTTGAATAATAATTGTCTAATGTGTCCTTGTTATACCATTAATAAAGAAAAAAATAAAATTTGTAATTACCAAAAATAGCAAAATCCTAACTCTAATAAAAATCCTAATTCTAATAAAAATTTTCTAAAACCTAATTTCTAAAAGTAAAAATTTTAAATAAACTTTTGCTAGAAGAGTCCTATCATGATTATAAGTTATTTCTAAAAAATAAGAAATCTAAAACTCTAAAAAAATATTATTAAAAATCAAAATAACTAAAAATAGTAATTTTCCTTAAAAATTCATTTTGGAGCTGAAAGCATGCATTTTCTAACGAAACAGACAAATGTGATCCACTTTATGTGTCGGTTCACCTCAGATGGCCCGTTTCAGTAAAGATTGATAGGTTTTGCACCCCGTAACGATACACGGATCAAAAGTTACGATCAATTTACGGTCCACCTTCTTTTGGCCCAACCATGCTAGGAATGTATCGGTGACATGTTCTACATCACAAACCCTACCCGTTGTGTCTGCCCGAGCTTCTCTCTCTCTCTCTCTCTCTCTCTCTCCCCTTCCTTCCCAATCAGCCACTCCCAAGTCCCAGTCGCACCCGCCCAACTTAATGTCTCAGCCGTACGACTCGCACCCACCCATCTCTCTCTCTCTCTCTCTCTCTCTCTCTCTCTCTCTCAGACCGACTTGACCTAGTTGCTCAGTTCAACCTGCCCAACTCGAAACTCGCCAATTCGAAGTTCGTACTCTTTATTTCTCTCAAATCAATAGCAAGGTATACTTTTAATTTTTGGTTTTATTATTTATATAATTAATTGAAAATAGAAAATTTTAAATTTTAAAATTGAGATTTGGAGTTTTGATTTGCAAATTGAAAGGTTTGGGGTCAGGTCAGGGCTGTGATGAGTCGGTTGGGTTAGGTTAAGGCTAAGTTAAGTCGGGTCGGATCAGGTTGAGGCTAGGTTAGGTCGGGTTGGGTCTAGTTTAGGGCTAGGTTGGGATGGGTGTGGGTCGGGTTGGGTCAGTTGGGTCAAAATGAAAAATTGAAGAAGTTAAAGCTCGGCTTAAGCTCACCTTGTCTCGATAAAGCTCGCTTGCCTCAACTCAAACCCAACTCACTCAACTTGAACATTCAAGTTGAGCTAAGCTAGCATTTTGAGCTCGATGGTCGAGCCAAGCCAAGAGCGATTAGAGGTAGTCATGGGAATGAGCCGAGTCAAGCAGGGCAAAGCTTGACTTGACTCGACTCGATATACAACTATAGCCTTCCCTGATGAGGCTATGAGAGCAAATGGGTGGTGGCTCAGGTGGGCCCCATCATGATGTTCACGTGAAATACCCTCAACCACTAGGTTAGTCACATATGTTAGGCCAAGAGCTCAAAAACCAATTCCATCCTTGATTCAAGTGGACCACATGATTGAAAATAGTGTACAGGGCAATGTTAGCCCTCCAAACTATTTCCATTCACATGCCCCCACATGAATCATGGATGGATATGATTTTTAGATACAGGCTAAAAAGTTGTGTGGAATCCAATAATTGGAGTAGATTTCATATAATTCTCACGGTAGGCCTCATAAAATTCAAGTGTGGGCATCCATCTCCCAATTATTTCCTTTGGTGTGGCCCAACAGAATTACAAATCAGCCAGATTTTTTGCATTTGGACCTCATATGGTACTAAATATATAATGGTCGGAGTGGATCTTACATAAACATCACGGCGGGCTTTGTCCAAATCAAGGGTGGAGTTCCATGCAAGACGTTTTTTTTCTTCTTAATACTCATTATATAGTTAAGAGGGATGCACAAAAATTTAGTTTTTACGGGCCCACCGTGATATTTATATAATACCTACTCTGATTATTAGATAGCTAATCTTAATTTATGTCGAAATCTAAAAAATAAGATGACTTGTGATTCAGGTGGGCTACACCCAAGACAATAGTTGTGAGAGACACTTCCACCCTTGATTTTTAAAGGGCTCAATGTGATGATTATATGAAATCCACTCCAAACATTGGATGCCACACGGATGTTTTAGGCATGGGGCTTAAAAGCCAAGCCCATCCGTGATTCAAGTGGGCTATACTAAGAAAAACAATTAGAATCTTGATCATTGCCCCATGTACACTGTTTTTAATAATGTGGTCCACTTGAATCACGTATGGGGTTATCTTTGGGCCCTAGGCCTAACATGAGGTGATGCACTTAGTGGTCAAGATAGATTTTACCTAAATATCATGGTGGGATCCGCCCAAGTAGTTGGCCTATTTGCTCGTATGCACATCGCTTTTTAAAAAATGTAATGAAAGCTAGTGGGATGATAATAATTCTGATTAATGAGGTAGTTTGAAAAGTTTTTGGGAAAAGTACTGAAATATAAATTTTATGTTAATTAAGTAATTCTTTATAAAATTTTAATCTAAAAATTGTATTTGAATCCTAGTAATTAGAATACATTAAGTAAATCAGTATTAATACACCATATGATATATGTGATATTTGGCATAATGATTGTAATAAGCTTATTAAGATATATATTTTGGCCAAAAATAAAGAAATTCTAAACCTTGGGTGGGCCACAAAAGTAGGCCCACTTTTGAAAACCAACCATTTATAGCATTTACATATGATTCTCAACCAATTCACATGATTTTGCTGCATTCTACTTTATATTGGTTCCAATTACTATTCTTCACTATGAACGAAAAAATCCTTTTAACCTATATGTATTCATTTACCATTTATTACAATTGTTTACCATCAACCAAATAACTCATAAGTGGTATACATTCACACATGTGTTATCCATTGGTAGGTATATCGAGGCGAATCACAAAACAAACATGCATCTGTGTGTCATTAAGTGGGCCAGTGTGAACATGCCCTGATCAAAATTCATGTGGGTTTTCTCATTTGGTGAGCCATAGACCATGCATATTGTTATGAGAAAAATGGATTGATCAACAAGATAAGGTCAAGTCAGAACTCCATGCGCTTATCCAGGTCAATCAGCAAACCGATACGACCAAAAGAGCTAACCTCTGACCTGAGATCAAGCAGGAAATGAGATCGAGCTCGACATATCGCCGTTGAGACATAAATACCCATCGATCACCAGAGGAGTAAGATCGACATGATTCCAGGTCGGCACAACCCACATTCTTTTGATTCTGACATGATCCCGACCGCATCATTCCAAGATCTTAGCCGAAGATCTAGGAAGTCTACCGCAACACGGATCCTCCCAAGATCTCAGCTGAGAATCTAGGGAGACCCTCACAACTTATAGTAGGACCCGAATCCTATTATGAGGTACCCCTACTAAATTGGGAGATCCCTCCTATGCCACCACGTCTCATCATCTTTAAATAGGAGTGCATACAAAGGTGAAAGGTACGCACAATCCTTAGTCGAAAACCCTTAATTCTACCAGACCTAAATTCCCTACCTGACTTAGGCATTGGAGGGTCTCTTATGTTAGCTAGAGTCTCATTTGTTCCTCTCTTATGAAGGTATGCGAAGGTCCAGGGGAGGCTAACCAGATTTCTGCATCAACACATATAAAAGAAAACTAACCAATTACCAATTTTCTATAATTGTAATAAGCATGTAGCCCACTAAATGAGTGAACCACTAAAATTTCTAACTAAGGCATTCTCACAATTGATCCCACCATGATGATTTCATAAAGAGGAGTTATATAATACTCAAGCTGGGTATGATACTTTAATGTAGGCACTGAGAATTACAAACACGATATATATTTTCACTCAAGTTAAATTGACCAAAATTAGATTGGTCGAATGATCCTATACCTTGATTCATGAACAATTATTTGGGTAAATAGGACCATTAATTGGATATTTTAAAATTTTAACTCTCCAATAAATGTCCATCAATCCAACAATTAGATAAAAGAAAGGACTTGGATTGGGGACTGCCCTTGCTTGTACCAAGGATAACACAGGATTTGATTGGACGATGAGTCGTTATAATTGTTTGTACCAAGGATAAGACAGAATTTGATTGGACGGTGGGTCGTTGTAAGAGACGTAACCCACACGCAGAGTATGTATTAAAGTTAATTGATTAGTATGTACTTGAGTGGGCCCATATCTAACAGCTTGTCATTAAATCAAATCCTATTGTAATATGCCTAGACTGAGCTTGGTACAGGCTAGGCAACATCCAACCCTAGCTAGTCTACATAAAAAGGATAATTTTTAGCTGGGACACAATTATTGCTTGGTAACCCCACCACCTAGATACATGGTGTCACAACTTTATGGGGCCCACTATGATATATGCATTTTATCCATGCTGCCCATCCATTTTGATCCCTTATTTTAGGGCATGAGCCCAAAATTGTAAAGTATTAGGCTTAAGTGGACCACACCACAATGATGTTTATTTGTCATCCAACTTACTCATAAGGTTAAACAAACTTGATGAATACTTTATATATATATCATTGATTTTCTTTAAATAGTTATTAGATTATGCGATAGCCAATAAACACTTTACATATGTGGATCTACAAGAACTCCCCTCCTGATGGATAGCTCAGATGTCACATCCCTATGCCAGGTGGTCATATAAGGTGATTTATTGATCGATAAACCTCTATCAATCGAACCTTGGAGATGAATAGAATATGATACATTCATATTAAAACTGGATTTAAACATGAACATTTTATGTGTGAGTTTTAGAGCTACCTTTGCGGCACATGTGAGAAGGTGACACTCGTGTGTAAGGTGATGAAGTTTGAAAATATTGACACCGAATTTCTTATTGTTGTCGTGGAAGAATATTTCACAATTTACAATTGTTTAAATGGAAATATATAATAGTATACAGAATCTATTCTAGGAAGAAAAGCTAAAAATAAGCCTAACTGTTACAAAACTTTGACTCGTGATTTGCCTACCTGTTACAGAAAATTTCTAGTTGTTAGACCCAGATGTTCAGCTTAATAATCAGGCTAAGATGGATCTTGTGCTTGATTTGAAGAGTCCTCCTTTATACAAGGTCCCAACCACTTATTAGGTGACTTGAGAACCATTCCCATGGCTAAAAAATCTCACCTCCCTTACATTGGTTTTGGCTATACATGTACTCGAACACATACAATTGGTAAATTTTCTAGTTGTCCATTTTTTATAGTGGGCTCCACTAGTTTTTTAACTGCCCCATGTTTATGGTGGACCCCACATAGTGAACAACCCGATCTCGCACATGGGTCATGACTCACCACTTCATTTTCTTTTCAAGAAAAATGAGAACATAGGCCCGCCCTTATCACATTTGTACGGTTAGAATTGGTCAGGCAATTACTTAAAAACAACAAGCTTCCATTGACGTAATCACAACTCAGGAAGCTCATACTGCATGAAGAACCTAAAAATATAATACTTTATAAAATTAGATGGCTTATATATGGAGCTAATTTAATCATAAGAGTGATGTTAAAATGCGCATTTTTAGTGCCAATGACTTTAAAGGCATATTTTGATATTACTGATTTCATGAAAATCAATAGAAATGGAAAAGGCTTTTAATTAGTGTCATTGCTTGAAATGGTTAGTAAATAAAAGTGAAAATTCCATAGAATAATCACTTTTTCATAGTTTGAATTCTTAAAGTGTGGTAAATAATGATGGCTAACTTCGTATTTATTGCCAATAAAAATATTAAGAGGAGTGTTATGCAAACTTCATAGGCCCCATCATGATATACGTGCTTCAATTAGGTTGTTCACTTGCTTTGTCAGATCATATTAGGCCATAAGTTTTTTTTTTTTTTTAAAGCAAATCCAAAACTTTTGTAGCCCTCGAGAAGTTTTCAATGGTAAGTTTTCAATCCTTATTGTTTTCTATAGTGTGGTTTACTTAAGATTTGGATCTGCCTCAACTTTGGGCTATTGCCCTAAAATGATATGAAAAAAATGAATGGACAATGTGGATATGACATATATATCATGGTGGGTGGCCCACCCACTACATTATTGATTTTGCTTAATTCTTGAATTGAAATTTTGACCCTAAACCAAACGTAGAGCATTAGTCATAATTGTTTGTTTATGAATTTATAGCTAACCAAAAAATTTCAAAAATAAAATTCATATTTTAATAGTCTGTGAAAATAATTATTTCCTAATTATTACCTTTTTATTTTTCTTTTTTCCCCTCAAAATAAGTATGCAAATGGGGCATAAACAAATTAGATGTTTGATACTATCCAAATTTGTCTCACTTAGAATTTCAGTAATAAAATATTAGGTAAAAAATTTAAATTATATAAAAATATTCTAGATCTAAATCTTATTTTCTCGGGTGAACTTTTAAGTGTTGAAGACTTGTATGCGATTGTTGTAAGTCGGATACACCTTAATAAAACTTCAAGATTTCATGAAAAAAAAATACCAAAGAAAAACATTAATGCCTCTAATATAAAGACAACTATCACTTTGATGCCATCTTACAAATAATAGATTCTTAATGATATTATATAAAAATAAAAATAAAAAAATCTCAACTTACCTTTCAATTAACTTGTACTTTTTGCTTGGGTTCCTACCCATGGCTCAATGGTAGACAGAGAGTATGTTTCAATATTGGGGTCTTGGGTTTGAGTGCCCATGTGGAGTGTGTATTCTAAAATAAAAAACATGTTCCTTTTGTAAGAAAACCCTGTGAAAATAACTAACAAGAGTAATAATTACAACTAAATGTCATTCTCAATATTTAATATTTTTCTTATTTTCTAAGCTCCAGGGTTATGTTTTATGTAGCTAACACTTGTGACTTGGGATAAAATTTTAATTTCTAATATAGTTTTCAAATAATTTTTATTTACAAGAACACATGATCTAAATGAATGCGAAATTAGGAAGGGTCCATTTAAGCCCCTTGAACCAACCATGTCTTATCAGGCAATTCCAAATTCATTAGGAATAGTATATCCACAAATAAGAATTAAACAATACTTCAAAAACTTAATAATAATAATAAAATATCATTACAAATGAAAGTACACAAAATTGGTAGACATTCAATGAATATGGATAATTAAATTTATTAGATTTATCTAGTAGATGAAATTTGGGAGCTACTCAATTCATAGTTGAAAAGATGCTATATAGCTATAAATAGAAAATGCTATGTTTAATTTGGTTTTTATTTTCAAAGAAATATACAAGTCAAAATGTTGAAGAACAAGAAATTCATATTTGATATTGTTTAGACTTGAACAGATGAGTGAAAATAATAACATATGACATTAGTAAGGCTTGAACATCTTGACTTTATATGATAAATATCCGAAGGAGCCCTTTTGTAAATATTCCCACTAGTTGTTACTCCATTTAGTCACAACTTTGGTTTGAGAGTCGTTCGAAGCAACTTGACATTTAATCAAACTTTGATAAACTCATTATAAGTGGCACTTAGATTCATACAAGTTGTACTATTGAGTAATGTCATCATTAAGATTAATGTAATTCCAATAGCTATAATCGTATCTACTAACATTTAGAAATTTTCACGGTGTACATATTCCTACCCAAAATTTTTCTTAAAAACTCATTTGTACGAATTTGATCGGGATGAAAATTTAACCAAAGCTTACTCGATCCAATTGAATTGTACATTCTCAATCTCCCCATCTAAGTCACAGTATCAATCTTCCATCAAAATCTTCATCACATTCACTAGATGGTCCACTGACATCAAGCAAAGATGATCGACATGATCTTTGCATGATCCCCGATGAATCTATCAGATCACTTTACATGTCGGGCCATATTTGGACCTGTTTTCGAAATCCACAAATATTTCAGAAAGATTCCTCTAAAGTCTATGGTTTTTTATAAACTAAATAGACTTTATCCAGTACCTTACATTCTCCACCCTGTAGATCACAATCTGATAACCAATTCAAAAAACTAACTATACATATAATTCCTTATGCTTTGAAGAATCTCATGGATCACTTGTCTCGCATGTTTAAAATCATTTACCATTCATTTGGGAATCAATCACTTTTAGCCATCCGATAAAAAATAACAAATTGAAACCATACTTTTGACAATTTAAACTGTTCATTATATGGACCACCTAACATCATACTATGTGATCAACATACAATCATAAATTCCAAATGTTCACACCCGTAACCAAACCAAAACAAGCAACCAGGAGTGAGTTAAATACACTGCCTCGAATCGATGAGTCATTGTTCAGACCTAACCTGAACTCTTCTCCTTCAACTTTGATCTTGCACAATACCAAACCACTCCATCAGATCGTTGATCTCTATTGTCCATTTTAATGCTCCGCACATGCATAAAAGAGAGTTATGAAGTCAGTGTGTGAGACTGACTTAGCTCGTCTGTTTTTATAAAACCGAGAACCCCTGCTGACTTCTTCTCCTTCTTGTTTGATTCTTACCAAGAAACTTAAGTCATACCATTGATACAGACCATCCAAACTCTACCCTTTAGTTATCATCAATGATATCCAAAACCTCAACCCTGCACGCTGTCAAGAATTGAGACCAATGTCTCACTTTCCCGAATTCTGCCTTCCTCGGTAATTTATGGCGGTGGAAAACCTTGAAAAGGCCGAGCTATATGTCCTAGAGGAGGGGTGAATAGGACTATACCAAATTAAAATGATAACAGCGAAATTTAAATAATTAAAGGAAAGATAGCACTATAAACAATCCACAATACGGAAATGAATAACAACCTCAAAATTCTAGTATTGAGAGATTGATACAAATATTATTCTAAGGACAACCTTACATCATAAAAACCAAGGGTTTGTGGTAGGACAGCCTTATTAGAACGATTTGTGTATCAAAAACTCAAACTGAAGAGGAATAAAAAAGAAATAGCAAGAAAGGAAATCTAAGCTATTACAACATTCCCCACAATGCTGAATTGTAAAGATTACAACATTCACATCCAAAAATACATCCCACAATCTTGAATGATAAAAGATATAGAAAATAAACCACACATCCACAAAACACAAAGAATATAGTGGTTCGCCTGTGTGTACACCAACTATTAAACAATAGCCACATAGCTACTCCACTCCTAATATCCTCACACAGTGGATATTAGCGTTCGTTATGAAAATAGGTTTTTTCAGGTTCACTTAAAACCCTCACAATTGTGTCTTTCAAGTGCGCTTACACAATTTAAAAAATCCTACACTCTGAGTTTTCTGGATCTCCTCAGATAACCAAAAGAATGAGATTTTTCTGGCTCAATTTCAAAAGAAACCAAAAACAGAAGATTTACACAAATGTAAAATATCTGGATATTCTCCTTTTGTTGTAGCTCAGAAGAACCAAGTCGGAGTAAAAGTTTGAATATAAAATTTTAATGTCCACACTTACTTATGAAATGGTTTTAGGTTCTAAATTGATTTTAAATTAAATCAAGTTGGGCTAGCTCTATTTGATTTTGATTCCAAGAAGTGGGAATACCTCAATCCCTCTTTCAAATCAGATTGGAATGTAGAATACAAAATCAAATATAAAAAGCTAATAAAAGAGAATATTAAATATGCACAATATAGCTTAAGAAGTTTACAAACTTATCTCTCAGAGTGATGTCTTGATTATACTTGATTTGAATGAAATACTCTGAAAATCGTGCTCTATTTATAGTTGCAGAAGTCACGTTCACGACTGGTCCTGTAGACACCCCACCTAAGCTAACATCTTGAAAAAGCAAAGACAATCCGAACCATGACCAATAACCCAAACTCCAAAACCCTAATCCGAACCCAAAACCCTAATCCAAACCTTAAACCCAAAACCCCATAACCTAACTTAAAACCCATTAGAGCCAGATCAGCATGAAATACACCCAGTTGAGCCAAAAACCTGAAAAGAAGACTGTCAGACGAACCAGATCACCAAACGAGGCCCACACGCTCGATTCCAGCTCGCGCGATGGTCTGACTACCGCCGGTGGTACTCGGATTACTGCCGCTCGCGGGGCGCGTGTGTTCTTCGAGCTACAGCTATCTTTGCACCCAAAAGTCAACTTTCCTCCAAATTTACCCCCCAACCTACCTTATGTACCATTTTACCAACCCCAAGAGCCAATGAGAGCATGCCACGTGGTATCTCTCTCTCCTAAACCACTCACAAGCTGCCATGTCAGCATTTATCCCTCTCAAACCCAGCAATTACCACATTATCATTGGAGAAGGCTATAAATAGCTCTCTTCACATTTTCACAACAAGTACCTTCACAAGTGTGAAAGAAAGAGAGGGAGAGAAGAAGAGAGTGAGAGTGAGGGTGAAGAGGAGCTCCCAAGCCTTTAATTTCAGATTTTTTTCAACTACCTCCTAGCCTCACCTCAACCATTTCAACCCTTAGACCCACCCCTAAAGTGGTCATGGCTCGGTCTATGTCTTAACCTATTAAAGTTCAAGCCAAAGATCCATTCATCTCATACACAAGCATTCATCATGATATATATTCTCTTCTCAACCCCCCTGCTCCTCTAGGTTTCTAGTGAACGTATGCTCTGTGACTTACCGTACACTGGATCCTATCATATCAGAAATTCCTAGCGTTTTAATCCAATTTTCTTTATCTCTTTGCATAGGCATCATCACATCCACCTTTTAAACACCCCATTGGAAGTATGCTCTGTGGCTTACCGAAATCTCAGATTTTGCTGCATCAGAAATCCGCATATGTGCCTAGTCCCATCTCAACCACAACATACATCATCCCTTGAGATTATTTTACCACACTAAGTAGAGACCGTATATTTGTACGGGCAAAGAGGGTGCTTAACACCTTCCCTCTTTGTAACCAAAGTCCCTTACCTGGAATCCCGGATCGTAGATCAGGAGTCAATATAAGGTAGGAGAGTCTTCGAATTTCTCTAACCTTACATATTTCGTAGGTTCTAACTGACTGCGGGATTATGAGATTAATTGACTAGTAGCGACTCTAACATTCACAAATCAACCTACTAACTCCCACCTTTCACATTAAAAATATTTAAATTAGCATGAGCGTCATTTTCCAGCATTCATAGAAGTAAACTGAAACTCAAGCGCTAGAACGTTTCAGCGAGCTTATAAGATGTTCTCTTGTGAGTAAGATATTTAAAACTAGATTAAAGTTTGTGAGAGAATGTTTTAAACACCGAGGTATATTCATGAGAACAATCTAGAGAAAGTGTGTATTTAAAGAAACTCCAGCATCAATGCGTGAACGAGAGAAAGAGAGAGAGGGAGAGAGAGAGAGAGAGAGAGAGAGAGAGAGAGAGAGAGAGGATCAACTAGCAAGTTCGATATTGGGTCCATGATCGAGTCCACATTCGGGTCTACATTCAAGTGATTCAACTTCTCTAATATGTGGGTCATTGCATACAAATTATCATATTATTATCTATCTTGTTGAGCATTACATTGTTCTTATATTAACTATAAATTTCCTAATATATGTAATTGTATATGATGTTGTGTTTCCGATAAACGGTATATTTATGGATAGAATGATGATATTCAATCTATATATAAAAAAAAAGTTTTAGTGTTTAAATTGTGTAAAAACACAAACTAATGTTTTTCGTAATAAACATGAAAATTAAGAGTCAAAGTAGTAATTTAATAATCCAAATCTGATCATAAATCGATGGACGTAGAAACTCTGAATTTCATATAAAGGATCACTTAAAATCCTATCTTATTATGTTGTATGCTTGACAAGCTATACCATGACTCCAAAATCAAATAAATCGTGAGTTTTTTGTAATTTTTCTAAGATTTTAATTTTGAGCATATGAAATATTGCTCGAAATTCAAGTTTTTTTTATTTTAAATATTGATATTGTTCTCTAAAAATACATTTGTGATGATTTTAGATACTACATTGATTTTTGTTAAATCATTACCTTTACGGTTCAATTGCTAAGCCAAGAGTGCTCTTTAGATGGGTGAACATCACACAAAATATTCTTATTGCTAGGCGATGTGTTATATCAGAAAGGATTGGCTACTCGAATTAAAGGAACTTTGGAATTCTATTGATTGATTGCGTTTTATTGATTAATAATATTATATATTTTGAATTACATGCATATCTCGAAAAGCTTGAACCATTAAGTCTTAACTCAAATTTTGTATGTACTTGTTTTTGTAAATATTTATTTTTACGTGATTACGAACTTTTTTTCTTATGTGATAAGTTGTACAAGATTATCTCATTGAGCTTTTAGTTCACTCCTTGAGGAGATTTAATTTTAAGTGCAGAGTTAGAGGAAAACATCCCATAATAGGAAGAATATTAGAGTTACCTCTATTTGTAGTTTATTTCCTTTCATAGTTTAAGAATATTTGTAATAAAGTCTTAGTAGCTTGACCATTCAGTTGATTAGTTGAGAATGTGTTAATAGTTAAAGAATAGTGATTATTTTATTTAAACGTGGATATTATAAACGTGGATGATGATATAAATAATTTTTTATAGTATAAGTGACGGGTGAATGTGAATGTAATTGTAAATGTAATATGTAATGTTTAAAATTCAAAATCCTACCTATCTTACACTCTAGAACTTGAGATTAGGGTTACGATACTTGGGTATTAGATTTTAAGACGTGACACTTTCCATTATTGAAATTCTACTGTCATGTTAAAAAAATTTTGCTCTCAATCACCATGAAATCCATATATGTGTATTTCAACATCATTGCTTTGACAAATGTGAGAATCGACATCAATCCAATTGCGACCATCTATAGTGTGATTGATTGATCCACATGCTTGATCAACTTGATCATTGGTCCCTTTTTAGGGTTAATATAAGGTGAAATCTTAGTTATAAATGAGACTCTTTGAAAAAAGTCCTCAAAGGTTTTAGTATGTTGGATTGTCCGGTATTCGAAGTGCTCCTAGGCTCTTTAATATGCAAGTCCATAGAAACAAGTGTTGTTTTCAATTATTGATTTGTATTATGATCGTCCATGATTGTATGATCCAACGCTATGGGAGCATGGATTGATTCGTCCAGTAATTTTTCTTATGACCATAATAAACATGTTAAAAAATTAATCAATTCTTTAATATTAGTGTATGGACGCAACAATTTATATGCAATAATCTCAAAATAAAAATACGAAAAGTTTTATAAAAAAGAATGACAATGATTATACGTATTATGGAGTTAAATCTTATAATTTATTTATTTTTAATAAAATTCACTACAAGGAACATCCCCTTTATAATCATTTATAGGGCTTGTTTGGTTAGCGAAGAAGTTCCATTAGACAACCTTGTTTAGGTAGAGCATGTGTCAATGGCTTGTCAACAACTGTTATTTTGACAATAATATTAATTTCAATAAAATCATATTCAAGATTATCCAAAGATAAGACTCTCCATGGTTAATGACATATATGAATATGCTTGAGCAAGATTGTCCATCTTCAACCACCCATGTGCTAGACTGGACCTTTAAGTGCCCCATACTTGCCACGATGTGCCAGATCATAATATTTATTAAGACAAAGTATTTAACAAATAATAGCCAATGCAAAAAATAATTAATACAAAGAAACCTATTCAAACAAGTCTTATTGGACAAGTATGTTAAAAAAAAGTTCTATCTTAATTTTAATGTAATAAAGCTTGTCCTTGTCTTCTAACTTTCTTTCTATAATAAGTACTATGATTTCAAAATATTACCTACCAGGAAAATCCTACCAAGATCTCTAAAGATCCACCCCATACTAATAATAACCACATGAAATTAAATCAAAATCTATCTCTTCGAGCTAAATTTGCATTTTTCATTCAAATGTACTTATGGTTGATGATAATCAATCTTTGTATATAAGTTATTTTTTTTCTAAGAAATTTGTTCATGCTAGAAATTGATTTTCCTAAAATTCCCAGTTGAACTAAACTATTCTTTGCTACTTTGTTCAAAAAAGAAAGAAGATTAAAAATAAAAATAAAAATCAAATTTTCATAAGTTAGCCTTTTCTTTAAAGCTCATCCAACACAAAAGATTCAATTTGAGAGGAGTTTTAATTACTTTGTCTTAGAGAGTGTTTTTTAAAGATAATTCCTTTAATTACGCTGTCTTAGAGAGTGTCAATGCAATGGCATTCCCGACGGAATTTTCGGTGTGCAATGTAAAGGCACTCCAACCGGATTTTGTTTATGTGTGCAGATAGACTCATGGAGCATTCCTTGCCATACCCATGCAGTCATTTTGCACATGGTATCATATATATATGTTTCAATCCAAGCCATTGAAATTCTTGGCCTCTTTATGGATTGTGCTTTTCCAAATACAAGCTTTAAGGATCACCCTAATCAGATGTGATCAATGGCCACTATTCAACACACCGATTTCAGTTGTGTTGGAGGTTATGACCATGAAACCAATCTGATTTAGGGTCCATAGTCCATATCAAGTGAGGCCCACGATATGGACGTCTTGATTTAAGGCTTATATATGCCGAGTGTTAAGAGGTGATGTGCATGAGTATAGATGATCGTAGTGTGATAGTGTACAGAAAGAGAGTTCTAACCTGAGAGAGAGAAGCGCGCTGGCCACCTGTCGATTTCGAAAGGGTATCCAATGCGCTTGGCTCCAAGTCCATAAAATAATTCTCGGCAGTTTCTCGGGATGCTCTCATTTCGCGAGAAATTGAGTGAGTGCGCAGGTGAGGTTGAGGAGAGCGGATTCGGTGCGGCCCCGGCTGCACCCAAGATGGTGCTGTCCTTACTGTGGGACCCATATTGATGATTGTATTCTATATCCACTCCGTCCATCCGTTTTTAAATGTAATCTTAGTACCTGAGATCAAAATTGAAGTAGATTCAAATTTCAAGTGGACCATTTCAATGGAAACATTGGTGATTGACCATTAACAACTTATAATAGGCCATATATATATATATATATATATATATATATATTCTTACAGGTTTATGTGACCTTATGAACGGGTGGATGAAAAATAAAAATTATGGTGTGCCCTAAAATTTAATGGTAAACATTCAACCAACATGGTTGCCTATAATACGTTTCACCTGAGATTTTGATCTACTTTATTTTTTGGGGTTCTTCCCTATAAAGATTTGGAAAAACGATGGACGGTGTGGATATAGAATAAATACATCAAGGTGGGCCCACGGTAAGGCCCGCACCGTCTTCGGTGAGGCCGGGGCCGCACCTAATCCGCTCCCAAAGAGGAGCAACAGAAATAGTACGATCGTACGGCCTACTGGAGATATAGTTCGATCATCAGGACCATTGGTCTGGTGGGCCAAACGATGGATGAATCACGCCCCAAAATTTTCCTCCATAGGATAATCCCGACCCTTGTACTTTTAACCTGCAAATAGACAGTCCAGAATAGCAAAAGTGCATATTCGATTTTGAAGACGGCAGAAGATTGGTTTCGAGGCTCTTCCACTCATCCATGATCGAGGCCAACTACCAATGGTCAGGATTATCAGAGACAGCCAGAATTTATCGGCAAACTGAAATATGGAGTGGACTTCGCATACCCTCCAGCTGCACAACAAGGGTCATTCAAAATGGGGCTCGGCTTCGGTGGATCCATAACTGTGGGGCCCACCTTGATGCATGTATCTTACATCCACACCGTCCATCCGTTTTTGCACCTCATTTTACTGCATGGTCCAAAAAATGAAGCAAATCCAAATCTCAGACGACCATATAACAAGAAATAGTGGTGAGTGACCATTAAAAACGTCTGGTGGGCCACAAAAGTTTTAGATCAAGCTAATATTTATATTTATGTGGTCCCTTCGTCCAGGTCTTTGTAACCTTATCAACAGATTGGATGGCAAATAGACATTTTCATAGCACGCAGGAAGTTTTTAATGGTGGGTATTTAAACACCCCTTTTCCCGGGTTTGGTCCAGCTAAGATGTGGGTCCACTTCATTTTTATCATGAATTGAAATAGCTGTCAAATCGGATGGACAACATGGATGTAATGCACGTATATCAACGTGGCCCCACAGGAATCCACCCAAGTGGCACCCTTCCAACGTTAGCCCACGCACCAAAAGACTACTCAAGTAGGAAAATCCTAACCGTTGAGTTATCAAGAAGGAAAGGACCGCTGTCGACATTCAATTCATAGATGCAAAGGGAAGACTTTTTGTGAATTGGAAAATATGCATAGTGGGGCCCATACCATCAACGGTTTGGATTACTGAGCCATACATTCTGAGCTGAATACCTCGTCAGCTTAACATGGACTTACAAAACCTCCAATGTGATGGTCATCAATCAACTCATTAGAAGAAAATGAGATTTACTAGCCCTACATGCATGAATGGCGCTGCTCATATGCACGTCCACTATTATTTTGATGGCCACAAATCAGATGGATAGAAATGAATGATGGTGTTATTTTTTATTAGCCTTAATGGCAATTCTGGGCTCATTAATTTGAATGGACCTGATGTTGCATGTCTAATGAAAGAAGCATACTTTGCAGAGATGTTCAATCGTACCTTGCTTCTTACAGCTCTTTGGTGTGAGGGGTTTGCTAAGAAGGGCATATGGTAGGGCCAGAACAATCAGAGTATATTTCAAACTCCTGCTCTTGGGAAGCCCTAGACATCACTTTTTCCGTAACTAGTGGGCTCAACGCATCCTTTGTCCATGTGCTCCTAATACCGCCATTGGAGTGGGCCATACGCAAAGAAGAGACAGGGGCAACTCATACCAAAGAATAAGTACAATGAAAATAGGGTTAGTCCAAGGGCTACATACGTTCCATTTTTCAAGAGGTTAGGCCATTAGATAACAAATTGAAGAGTAAAATAGACCAAGTGCTGCTCCTATATATGTATAGGTAATGCTTATGACGTAAACCTTATAGCTCAATGGTAGACTCCTAAGAGTTTCAACCGGATGTCATGGGCTCGAGCACCACTGTGGTATGAGTGCATGACTGCGTAACGCACCCACTGTGGTATGAGTGCATGAATAAGTGTAGGGTGTGTTAGTGCATGATAAAAAATTGTATTTATTGAAACTATGCACTAAATAATGAAAAAATCTTACCATTCAACCAGGTTGTCTCTTTTTCTCTTGATGTTTATGTTAGCTTTAAATGGTCTATTGATAAATATACTGTAGGTATTTATCTTAAATTTATTTTTTTTACTTATTTTGTTCATTTGCCGATTGTATTAAACTTCAAATATGAATTAATAAAATTAATATTATTAGCCTTTAATTTTTATCTTTTCAATTTATCATTATCTTGTTGAGAAATATAAAACCTGCAATTATTGTTGAAAAAAAAGTTCATAACACAAGGTAAAAAGAATTCATTCAAAATGACTGAATCCTACCATTTTAAATTGCTTAGTTTTATAGTAGTCAATGACTAACGAAGGTAATCAATCCCACATATTTAGTCTTAATTAGTCTATGCTAGCATTAGGGTCACTAGTGTTTAATCGAATTGGAGTTAAGTATGACTTTGGTATACCCACACTATCTTAATCACGTACGTTAACTTAATACTAGTCTTTGTTAACACAATTGGCCTCATGTTTAATTAAATTATACAAATAGATATGACATCACTCACAAAGCCAACTAGACCTAACTCAGTCTAATTTTAATTAGGTTAAGATGATGAACCTGACTTGAACTTAATTGTATCGATTCTTAGGACTTATTTGTTTTTCAATCTCCTATGAAAAATAAGGTAAATGAGACGCCACTAAATTTTTTTTTTTGGTGTTTATTTAAACAAAAGCTGAATACAAGTGATGACTACAAAAATAGATAATCATTATCATTTACAATTATTTTTAACAAGTCCTACTAGAATTGGACGCCTAACCGCTCTCGATCTATCATAGGTTGTTTTAAAAAGCTGCGGATCAAATTGAAATTTATGTTTTCCCTTCATCCAAGTCCCTATGACCTTATCAAGGTCATGGATGACAAATAAATATTTTAATGGGCTCTAAGGAAATTTTTAATAATTGACTTTTAATTAATACTATTTCTTGTGGTGTGGTTCACCTGTGATTTGAGCATACCTCATTTTTTAGCTCATGCTTTAAATAAGATGGCAAAATAGACAGGAGGCATGAATAAAACACATATATCATGGTGGGACACAGATCTTCGACCCCACCTAACTGGCTGATGTTGGGTCACTAGGCAAACTGTGTCGGCTCAGCAAATCCACCTATTATTGGGTGATTTCCACCTGGCATAAAATAAAATAAAAATTCACCGAAGATTGTCTAAATGTGAAAAGAGAGAAATGTTGCATCACAGGTGAAAACCGTGATGAGGCGGCATCAATGAGATTCTCCCCAAGCGGACAATATGTCATTTTAGCATGCAATGAATGGGTCTGAAACATCACATGGTGGGGCTGAGCGGGTCGCAGATTGGGCGAGCATCGGAGCAGAGAGAAGCATGACATCAAGCCACGCATCCATGTACCCCAAAGTGCGCGGTTTTGCTGGGGGGTAGGTACTTGGAACTGCGCATGCGTACATCATAAGATGGGGGCTACATGTGGAGGTCGAATATCAACCACCGCTATAATAAACGTATGGCCCGCATGATCAGCGGTACCGGAGCCTCAATTTATTGGAGACGCTCATCTACGCGGCGCGATGTCCGCACGTGTGATAATCTATCGCCGCGCGAATCGCGGAGGGGGGCGGACTTCTCCCGCCATCCGTACCCACCATTTTCTCTTCTATTGAAAATATCGTGATAAATTGAGAACTGCAATCCTCCTTCCCTCTCTGCAAATAAAACCCTTCTCCACCTCCTCTCTTTCTTTCTGTCTCTCTCTCACTCTCGTTACCTTCTTCCATTTGGGTTTTGCTCTGCTCTCTCTCTCTCTCTCTCTCTCTCTCTCTCTCTCTCCTTTCATGTGGGTATAGCGCTCTCTTGTTTCCTTCTTTCTTCCATTTGGGCTCTCTCTCTCTCTCTCTCTCTCTCTCTCTCTCTCTCTCTCTCGCTAGTTCGCTGTCTGAATGAGATTTCATTAGATTAGGAAGAGAGAAGACATGGGAAAATACATGAAGAAGGCGAAGATCACAGGCGAGGTTGCAGTTATGGAGCTTACCCAGTCGTCTCTAGGCGTCATAACCCGAGCCAAAACCCTAGCTCTCCAGAGGCTCCAGAAGAACTCCGTCTCATCTCCTTCTTACCTCCAGCTCCGCAGTCGCAGGCTAGAAAAGCCCCCGATAGCTTCTGCCCCCACCGAACCCAAGAAAGCCAAAGATGCCTGCAAAGAAAACCCGAATCCTAGGCTGGTAGTGTGTTCAGCGAATTCAGGGTCTGCCACGTCTGTCATGCAGAGCTGTTCGGACAAGAACGCCCCTGCTTCTGTGGGGAAAGAGGGCTTTTCTAGGGAGGGATCGTCGGAGAATGAGGTCTGTGTCGAGGCATCGTTTGGAGAGAATGTTTTGGAGATTGATGGAAGAGAGAGGTGGGTTTTCTTTCTTTTTGTTTTTGTTTTCTGTAGGTTTTTGAAAGAAGCCCTTTTGGAGGGTTTTCTTTTCTTCTTTTTTATGTTTTAGGGTTTTAAATGCTTGGAGAAATTGGTTTTCTTTTGGTGGAGTTTTCTAAAATTGGCTATTTCAGAATCTATTTCGTATTAGGGCTTTTCATGTTTGAAAGAGGCTTTTGTGATATCTGGTTTTTTCCCCGAAGTGGGTACTTTCCAAGCCACTTCATTTTGTGTGTGTGTTTGTGTGTTTTATGTTGGGGTGCGTCTTGAGAGCTTGTTTTTGCAAAAGCCTGTTTTCTAGGATTTTGACATGATAAATAGAATTTTTCTTCTTCTTATTCACTATTAAAAATTGTGAAAGCCTTCTTTGATTAGTTCTTTTGTTTATTCTGATAAGGATTCTTTTGAAGATTTTTATTTTTTTTATTTTTTTTTAAATTTTTTAAATTTTTATGGGGGCTTTATGCATAGTTTTTTTTTTTCGTAACTTCTGATTTTTGTGGCATAGGTACTTACCCCCCCCCATGTTGTTCTCCTTGTCATCCTACATACAAAATATCCATAAGAAAAAAGGGGAAAATCCAGTTATTCATGTCATGTGGTTTCAATGTTTTTTTTTTTTTTTATTTTTATTTTTTTAAATTGGGGTCTAAATGTTCTTTATAAAAAATCTCCATTAAGGTTTGACAAAAAAAATAAAATATCTTGCTTAGTTGAGGTTATTCATGTCATGAAGTGTGTGGTTGTGTGTGTTGCTGGAACTCAAGTACCGTTAGATAAAGTTTGCCTTGTTTGCTTGTTATGCATGTAGGTAGCTTTCTTTACTTTTTGCTTGTTGTTTCTATATCGTTTCTGGAACATGGGTACTACTTGTATTGATTTTATTGAGAGGTTGCACATGTCTGAAAGATGTGTATTTAATATTGAGATACGGTTCTGTTTCTGGGACATGGGTACTGCAAATACACTGAGGGTTATTTATTGTACCCAAGTGGGTTTCTTCATTTGATATAAGTCACATAACTTAGATTTAATGTCCTTTTCTTGATTGTGGCTCTTCTATTGAAATCTCGTTTCCTTTTCTATTCCTTTCTTAGGTTTATTCGTCCATAGAAATGATTTTGTTTTAGGTTTATAACCCTTGAGAAGAAGAAGAAGAAGAAGAATAACAACTATTATTATCATTTGTATTATTAGCCATTGTTGTTGCGAGTTAATGTTATTTCTCTTTCTGAGGCTTGATAATAATAATAGTAATAATCTTAGGCAGTAACACTTATTTGTTTTGTCAATAGTAACAATAATAATTATTCTTCAAGTGTGCACTGATAGGAAGTTGCATATTGGGCATGGAGTCCACACAAATGGGGCCTTTGCATCGAAGATTCAGTGTTCGACCTCCTTATACATTAGATGTGGTTGTAACTTCATCTTTCTCTTAACTGTCTATTTGAAGGGGAAAGATCAAAGACTCAAGATTGGAGGGATTTTGGGTCATGGTCCATCCATGGTGGGGGTCTTTTGATCAAGAATGTGGATCATGGTGCTGCCGGCCCTTCTTGCATCTTCTTCATGTGCAATAGGATATTTACCACTTTGCGTGCAACATATTATTTGGCCTATCATTCATTATTGGGATTATAATAATCATTGTCATAACATTAAATTTACCGTTCTCAATGTTGACGTATTTATGTGCAATAGAAGTAGCAGCAGCTACTGTTGTTTACCACTGAGGAATCATTTGTCTGCAAGTGGAGCTTAGATAACCAGGAGTGGAATCACATGTTTGTGGACAGTCTGTTTGAAACCAGGAAAAATAAAAAAAACTTTACCTGGTTTGTGGAGCTTTTTAAAGTTATGCACTTATGGTTTAGATGCCATGGGGCAGGATCACTTTTATGTTTGATTTTCTACAAAATAATATTACTTGAAATAGGTAAAGAGAGACTATTTTGCTTGTTTTACTTGTGTAAATCCTTCTTACGAATCTTTGGTCTGTTTATGGTCGAAAGGAACAAAAACCAGAACAAGAGAAGCTGAATCTTCTTTATGAAAATCTTGCTTTTGAGGGTTAGCTCGTGCAAATTACTAGTTTTTTAAACTTGGTATAGTTCTTGATGGTGGTTATTGAAGCTTGATGGTACCTGCATATTATGCTGCTGCAATATTGTTTGATGCATCACAAATATTTGTCTGTGTACTGCATATAGTTCTTGATGGTGTTTATTGACACTTGATAGTACCTGCAGAATATGCTGCCACAATACTGTTTGACGCATCACAAATATTTGTTTGTGTACTGTGTTTTACTTGCACCCAGCTGGTTTAATGATTTAGGTAGCATGAAACCCCATATAAACATATACTACAGCATACACGTTTAAAGTGCTTTTTCCTGAACCCCTTGCTTGGCCTCTGGTTTTGCAGATCAGAGGCTTGTTAGCCCCAAAAGCACTGTTCCACATGCAACACATGTACCAACCTGGCAAGTGCATAAGTTGCCTCCGACTGTGAATATGATGTTACACACAAATCAGGCTAGTCCACTCAACAGACAGATGATTGGTCTAATGAAATTGCAAATTGTCCACAATTAATGTACATGTGTGGTGTACAACTTACAAGACCAGCCTGATTTTGGTGTATGGGGTCATCTTGATGGTGGGTGTCAGCTTGTGCAATCTCAGATTTGCCAGGCTGGCACGGGTTGTGTAATCATCCATGTGAGATGCACGAACCTCTTGCAGATCTTGTTTCTCTCTTGCTTTCCCTGTTTATGGATGTGTCTTGAAGGAACAAATTTTTTTTTTTTCCAGGGTTACGTTCCTTTCTGAAATCATGTTTTCTTTTTGTGTTATGCATTTTCTGAAACTAAATTTGGCTCAATCATTTGGAGAGCTTGAGTTGCATTGAAAATTTGTATTTCTGAGTTAAAAAAAAATCATGATTGTGGGTGTTGGGCTCCCTTATGGGTTATGTAGCATTCTAATAATAAAAATACATTTCGTAAGGATGATGAAAATACATTCCTTCAAGTTTTTCTCCACGAACTGTTGTTGAATTATTTGATTGTTTGAACAGGAATATTTGTAAGGTGTTTATTTTCTTCTTTATAATGATTTTCACATTGTTACAGGAACGTGAGGGAAACCACACCTTCCAGTCTGATAAGGGACTCGGAGACGCTAGGAACTCCTGGTTCTACAACTCGGCCTACAAACTCAACAGCAACAAACAGGAGAATACAAAATGCAATGCTGCGAAATATCCCAACGGCACATGAGATGGAAGAGTTCTTCGCTGGCGCGGAGCAACATCAACAAAGAATATTTACAGAGAAGTATACCATCCTTGATGATTCTGCATCGAACTGCTTATGCTATTTCACTTTATTTCATTTCTTTAGTTCTTTTTTTTTTTTTTTTTTTGAAATGCAACGTCTACTTGTTAGAACTAGTAAATCCTAAACCTCCCTTGGTAGATCTTAAAAAAACAAAAAAACCTCTTGGTAGTTATATGTGTGACCGAAAGTACTGATTACCAAGTTCGAAAAGGAATGGACTTCCCAACAAATGCCTACCAATATAAGCTTATACCAAATATATAAAACCTTGAATATTTATTGAAATGGAAGTTAGGTTCCAGATTATCTCTTACGGCAGTGTCCATGAATATGATGGGTGTTTGAAAATTTAGATGAGTCTACATGACTCGATGAGGATGGATTGATAGGGCAGCTATAGTGATTCTGTTTCAGAGAGAGTTGTGTATCTCCACCCACTGGAACAGAATGTTTTGGTTGTTTCTGTTTGTTTGCGTTTCCATTTCATACGGGGAAGGTTGTTTTGTTGTCTGTTCCAAAAGGCTCACCACCCAAAAAAAAAAAAAAGGAAAACAAGAAGAAGTCGAAAAATGGAAGACCCTCTCTTTCCTACAAGGACCATGGCATTTCACACCTCTCTAATAATCTGTTAGGTTGGGATATTGTATGTAGCTAACCTGCCCTAAATCAATTGATAGCATCCAAACTAGCAAAATCTAGAAATTGTTCTGGAAACATTCTGGTGGAAAGGGAAAGGATTGAATGTACAAGAACACATTTCTGGTACCTGTTGCTATATTGGTTCCTCTACCATTGCAGAAGTTTCTGCCAATAACAGAATTTGACTACTATGGCTAACTCCCTTTGTAAAACGTACAACTAATTGGTGGCCCATTTTCAAAAACTTGAAAATACTTCTATGAGTGCTCTAAAAACTCACCGCAGTAATAATAATAATAAAAAGCCTAAGAAAACAGAAGATGGAATGAGCCTTCATTTCTGTATAGATCCATGTACTGCTACCCACTTGGACTTGCCCCCTCTTGGAGCCTTTTAAGTCTGCATCATGAGATTCTGGTTGTCATCGCATTCAACCAGTGCCCCGACTTTGTGTTTGTTAGCGAAATGCATGCCGCGATAGTCAGTGGCTCTTTATTTTTTTAGGTGTAAATATTTATCCCTATTGCTGATGATGTCTGTTCGTGGTGAATGTTTGCAGGTACAACTATGATCCAGTGAACGACTTGCCACTTCCCGGCCGTTACGAGTGGGTGAGAGTGGATTTGTAAGGGACACTCCACTGCCTTCTTCTCTGTTGTAAAAAGGGGAAATAGAAACATAGGGTAGGGTAGGGTAGTGGAGTTAAATGGGTCTGTAACATAGAGAGAGAGAAAGCTCTTGAGTTACACTGAGAAGCAGTATAAATCCAAAAAGAAAAGAAAAGAAAAGAAAATTCCTTTGGTCTAACAAACAGATGATATATATAGAGAGGGAGGTGGTGGGTCCATGGGAAGGGGGTGTGTGGGTGGTCTCTGATAACTGGCAGATGGAAGAAGAGACTCTTTTGGGGGGGGTAATAGGAAAATCCCTGATTTTGTTCTCTTGTCTATACTTCTACTGATGGAACTGAAAAAGCTCTTTAGAAATAAATGTGACCCTTTTTTACCTTTCCTTTGTCTTTATTAGTGCAGCATCTCTCTCTCTGTCATTATTTTATGCAGTTTTTACCTATCATTTATTATTTTTTACAAGCGGTAAAAACAATGGATTGAAGATTCACTCGTGGGGACCTATTTGTTTTATCTGGAGAAATGATATATCTGCCCCCGAACTGATAATTCAACCCCAACAAGGGGTAGTTTTGGTCAAAAGCACTTGTATAAACAGAAGAATTTCGCTATGGTGTTGTTTCCGACACCACCCCAGCAGTGCTGTGTCATGTGTTGGGCGGATGCGGGGCCTACGTTGATGCATTTGTTATGTATCCACGCCTTCCAGTCATTTTGCCTGCTCTTTTTTTAGGCATGAACCCAAAAATGAAGTCTTCAAGTGGACCACCCTACAGGAAACAGTGGTGATTGAGCGGCCACAAATTTTGGATCAATCTGATAGTTGTATGGTCCCTTCATCCCGTCCACTTGATCTTCGAATCTGCTTTATTTTTGCGTTCATGCCTTGAAATGAGTGGCAAAACGGATGGACGGTGTGGATATAAAAAAATAAATACATCAGGGTGCCACTACTGGGCGTGGTGCTGGCAACGCTGCCTAATCCGCGTCCGTTGATTACGGACAGGTGTTCGAAATTTTCACCAGTCCGATCGATCGCATTAATGCTGGGATGGGCTAGCTATCCACCCTGTGGCCCACTGGAGGAACAGTGCAGATTATCAGGCAAGTTTGACACGTGTACGGTGAGGATACAACTGCTTTGAGCACACCCCTAACTGTTGTTTCAGTCGGTGACACAGTCACCATGCATTGAATCGTGTTTTACCTGAATCTGGTGTTTTCCTTTTTTGGGTTCTGCAAAAATCTGGTGTTTTCTTTTTATGGGTTCTGCTAACGTATACGTCCCTAAACGCACACAGGGTACCCTATTGTTGATCCGAACCATGCATTTATTCATACACCTAGGAGCAGGCCATGATGCAAAAATAATGCCAATCGGATGATCCTAACCTTCCGATCAGTAGCATGAGAATAGACAGTCAAGATTGACGGGAGTAACAAAAATCGTTATCTTGAGAATCTAGCAAATAGAACCAACTATCTATTTCTCATGCTTCTAAAGTAACACTCGTGATTGTTACTCATGATTCTAAACATTTGATTTATGACCTGTAAAGTAACACTCGTGATTGTTACTCATGATTCTAAACATTTGGTTTGATTCTTTCATCATGGCTTGCTTTAGTTGTATGAATGAATGAATGAATGGTTCAGATGGATGATAGGTGACCCATGTGGTTTTCTAATATTCTTTTGAGACTGCCTACTGACTGAGGTTGTAGACCCAACGTGTGGCTTATACAAGCCTGTAACGTTCCTGAAAACTTGATTAAATCAAAATTTGCAATTAGGAAAATGGTTTTCCATGTACACTCTTAATCAAAACCGTTCATTTGGGTGCATGAACATTCTGTGGACTAAGAAATTGCCTCTATTGGCTTATCCTAACCGTTAAACCTGTGGCCTGCGAGTGGCATTTGAGAGAAAATTAAAATGGTGAGGGGGACCTCATCCGTTGAGTGGTTCTGATCTCCTACGCATGCAACAGTGTCGGCCTTTCTTCCGGTAGAAGAGATTTTGAAATTTTCTTAAACCATGTTGTGGAAGGGAGGCTAAAGAAATCATGATTTTGAAGAAGTCTCAAGTCCCAACGGTTTGCGCAGGTTTATTGTCCACCCAAAGGATGACTTCCATCCTATTAAGTGCATGAGGCACTCAATCCGTCCAATAGGTTGGCCCCATCATGAGGATGACCTTGTGCAAAAATCAGTCATATCCATTAATCCAGTTAACAACATTTGTATCTTTCTATTTATCAATGGCTGAAAATTGTTTTCTATCATCTGGCCCACCTGATGACTAGATAGGGCTGATTTTTGCTGAAAAATGGTTAAATCTGGTTTCTTTTGTTCACTAAAAAATGTACATGGATAGATGGGGGACACGTGACGTGGTGGGCCCTGCCTGGATGGATGGCTGCCCAAAAATCACACGTTCAAATAACCCCGAGTCCCCCCCAACTGCTTCAATGGATGACTATTGTCTGATTAAAACGAGAGGAACATCCAACTGGTTTGAATTCTGGACTACCGTCCATCCATGATCGGTCCTCTAGATGAGTGGTTCCCTCGTGTCATCACAATTACGTGTGGATATTACTCCTACTGAAAGGCTTTGGTCCAATCCAAAGCTCACACTGTTTTCCATATAATGCATCTTGTCATTTTTTTTAAATTTTTTTATAGAATATCTGAGCCGTGCAAAATGTGGACCGCACTATAAAGATGACCTGTGGCGAAATGTGAGATGGTTGCATATCAGGTGAAATCCATGGACGACCGATTGCCTTACGTAACTTAAAGGTGTCACCTACCTAATGACTGGATTTGTCCCATTTTAGCCCCACGTGATCTTACGGCGTGGCCCACCTTTTTTCACGGCTCAGATGTTCTAAAAAAGTGACATATTGTTTAGCAGATCAGAAGGTATGTTGTCATATGTTCTTTATTTTCTAATGTCATCTGCAGATCAGCTTGAGGTTGCACCTGGGCTGTATGGGCTGGACCAAGCCCCGAGTTTTGGGACCATAAGTAATTACAATCACTTGAATCACGTGATTTTTGGGCCACATCATATCCATGATGTAGTCAGTGGTCCACCTAATGTGCGGGCCCCCTTCATGACCTTTAGTTTGAGTGCACATGCTATGATCATCACTCCCAAAAGGGTTTTTCTTTTATTTTATTTTATTTAAAAAAAATAAAAAAAATCGTGGGTCCCACTTTCTATGTTTTCGTTGGGTAAAAATGAATTTCTTACCGCTGTGTGTTTTATAGCAGCCGGTTGGTAAAGGAGACATTTTGTAGGTGGGCCGTTCTAGAAAACTACCCGTTTTAATTGTGGTAGGTGAGATAGCATTATGGATTTCTTTGGTTGATAAAGTCAAAAACAGCCCAAGTTTTCAAAAGAACATTGATAGCCTGCCCACCCGTAGTCAGAGCGTGTGACTCATCACTGGCTGAGCACTACCTGGGAGGAACACGCGTCAGATCCACACCGTCCATAACGTGTGGAAACCATATTTTTATTATGAATCTGAAAAATCAGTCCACAATTCAGAACATAGATGAGTCGAATGGTATAAAATCATGCCTGAAATCCATAAATTCACTTTGTGTGGCCCATATGAAATTTGAAATGTTCTGATTCTTTAATTATCCCTTCATCATGGTGGGGTACGTCAGATTAATGGATTAGATCATATATATACAACAGAGAGGAACCCAAGCAATTTGCATCCCCATCTCAAATGTTCCTGTTGATAAAACCACAGGAATTTTGAATCAGCCTCATTTTTGGGACCCATTTCAAAGACAGGATGGCGCAGCAGATGGACGGGGTAGATATTATACGCATGAAGTCGTCCATCCACGTCAGCGAAAGTCAAGCCCCCCATGTTGCTAGTAGTAATGCAGGCGTTTTCATTTTCAGTTTGGGACGGCGTGCGCACTTCGGTACAAATGGGACTGAATTTATCTGGGCCTTGGATTTCAAGTCCAACGTGAATGGGCTTGGGCATACGTTTAAGCCCATAGACTCTTGGAAGATTGGTTTGATATCGTCCGATATGATATTGTGGTAATTGGATTAGTGAGCCTCATGAAAATTACATGAAAATTAGGCCAGGTCAGTGCTTGTTGTGGTTGGGTGAGAGAAGCTTTTTGAGAGTCTGTGGACGGCTAAAATTCTTCCCTGATTATGGACTCTGACACCTGTGTAAAATCGAGGCCATTCATCTTGTGGGGTTGATGGTTAACGTGCCTCAATCTCTGTAGAAAGGCTATGGAGCAGAGAGGCGAGAGAAATGGTGGAGCAGAGAGGAGAGAGAAAGAAAGTGTTCATTTTTTGTATTCAATAGAAGTATGAGGAGCACGACTTGGCTGCTACCACAGTACACTATAGGGCCCACCTCCATGCATGCATTGTATATCCACGTCGTCTATATGTTTTACCAGCTTATTTTAAGGCCTACTCCCAAAAATGTAGAATATACAAATTTCAGGTGGACAATACCATAGGGAACAGTGGTTGTTGAACGCCCACCATTAAAAACTACCTAGGGTCCACCGTAGTATTTGTTGACCATCGAACCTGTTGATAAGGTCCAACACACCTGGATGATGAAAGGAAAAAAAAAAAACAAATATCAACTTGATCTAAAACTTTTGTGGCCCACCGAAGGTTTTTAATAGTCTATAATCACTATTTGTTACTAGGCCATCTGAAATTTGTATTTACTTTTTTAAAAACACATTCTAAAACAAAGTTGGCAAAACAGATGTACAGGGCTTGCCTAGTAACTCACTACTTTTAGGGTACCCAGTAAACTTTGTAAGGTCCACCATGATTTACGTATTTTATTCACTCCGTCTATCCATATTATCAGATAATTTTAGACTTCATCCTAAAACTGAGGTATATAAACTATTCAAATGGGCCACATCACAGGAAACAGTTAATTGAACGTATACCATTGAAAAATGCTTGGGGGGCATGGAAGTTTTGGATCAAGCTTATATTTGTGTTTTCCATTCATCCATGTCTGCGTGATCTTATGAACAGGTTGAATGACAGATAAACATCACTCTGGGGCCTAAAAAGGTTTCAACGGTGAAAATCATTATCCACACTGTTTCTAGTGGTACGATCCACCTGATCTTTAGATATGCTTCAATTTTGGGATCAACCCCTTAAATTAGATGGAAAAATGGATAGACGGCATGGATAGACTACATACATTCAAGGTGAGCCCAACTGAGCAACTGAGTTTACTCGGTACGATGAGAGCTTACTGAGTAACACAGTAACGCAATCTGATTTCATTGAAGTGAGCCCTACAGTCAGGCCTGCACGCACACATCGCTGGTTCCCGTAGCACGCTCAAGTATAATATGGGTGACCTAACCCTTATAGATAATTGTCACAGCTTAGAATATCTCCGGAGCATACGCCATACGACACTCGACCCACAACCTCCCTTGGGGTTGGGTCAGCTAATCACCCAAATGTTGGCTATTTCAACTTAAAGAAGGGAGCTAGTGATAGAGACTTTGAAAAGGATTATATTCCACTAAAACTCATATAAGATAAAATTTTCTTAGGTGACTAGCAAACGAGAACCCTTCCTTTAAATAGATAAGAACCTTATGACCGCTATACATTAATGATATTTGGTAATTATCTAATGGTTAAGAATATCCTGTAAATATACTAAATATTCTACACAACATTCTCCCACCATTGAGTTGCACCTCCATTATTGTCTCTACACCATCCCTCACTCGACCCCGGCAAGTAAGAAGCCATCAAGACCCGACACTAAGTCCAACTTGGTACCTTTCCAGCATGAATGATACATCTCGAAGAGGTCCTATTTCGGTGGGACAGCGGTTCTAGACAAACTACGAATCAGAACAGTACAGTTATTGAATGGGACAACTGACTTAGCCTGAGAAAAATGTATGGTTGGGAAAGAATGAGAAATGGTCCTTATTCAATCCACTTGTATGGGCCACTTGATGACTTGGGTTGGATTGATTTTTTTTTTAGGTCAGAGCATTTTCTCAATTGACTCCATCTGATGAATGACCTGACACGTATCTCTCACGTGTGCTATATTGGCATCACGTGGCCTCGTTTTCTCTCTTTGTTGGTTGAGTGCTCTAATGAAATGTTTTAATTATGTATGGATGCAATGATCATGCATAGAGGACAGTGGGACCATGTATGATCATGTAGGCCATGCATTGCGCTTGGGATCCTGCTAATTTTCTTACTCGGTTTGGCTTTTGACCCAAACACTAGCCAGCTGGTTGGTATTAAAGTTCTGTAGGTCCTAGCACGATGTATGTGTTTTATCTATGCTGCCTAACCGTTTGGTCCGTTCCATTTTGGGCATGGGCTCCAAAATAAGGCATAGGACGGAAGTTTTGGTAACATGATATTTGTGTTTTCACTTTACATAAGCTGTGTGACCTTACCAGTAAATTTGAGGGCAAATATGATCAATCTACATGACTACGTGAGAATGATTCAATTTCTATGAATCAATCAACCGGCTAAAAACTTTTTAGAGGGCCCTAGGAAGTTTTTAATGGTGATACTCAATCAACGCTGTTTTCATGTGATGTGGTCCACTTGTAGTTAGGATCTTCTTTTATCTTCATACTCATGCCTTAAAATAAGATGAAAAAATAAATAAATAGCACGGATAAAACACATACGTCACGGGGTTGCGGATTGCGTACTACCCGTCCCTAGCTTTGAGTGGGCAGTTCCGTGGGTGGACCCACTGTGATGTATCTGTACGTCTAAACCGTTAATCCCTTTTCTTATATTATTTTAATGTATGAACACAAAAATGAGGCATATCCAACTCTCAAGTTGACCACACCAAATAATAAGCTTGGTTGCATTAAAATGCACAAAGCATCAGATGTCATTTGCTTTAAATGCATGACTCATGTGTGGTGTGGTCCATTTGATCGTTGGATCTGCTTCATTTTTGTTTTGATGCCTAGAAATAATCTGACAAAAGGGATAGATAGTTTGGATGTACAGATACATCACGGTGGGCCTTCCCACAGAACTGTCCGTTCGGAGCTAGGGACGGGCGGGGATAGCACGCAATCCGCGTCCGCATCACGGTGGGGCTCACAGAGCCTTTGACACCAGCTAGCTTGCTAGTGTTGGGATCACTATAGCCAGGTGGCTAGTGTCGTCCCTAATTTGCTTTGATCCGATGAGGGACCCCACAAAAATCCAAGTCCTCTCTCTTGCTTACGTCAGCCACGTCAGCCATTGGCTTCAGTTAAAAACTGGCAGTTCAGCATCTTAAAACTCAGATATTTCCATACGGCCGTCCAAAACATCCAGTTCACCTTAAGTCTCACCATGCTCTACATGTAAATCCAATCCGTCCATCAGATGAGCTATTCGATTATAAGCGCTGATCCAAAAATCATCCAGATCCTCAGCTGAGATGGGTCACACAACAGGAAACGATGGGGATGGGACACCAACCATAGGTTTGCATGTGAGGCCGTACCTTTCATCAAACCCATCAATCAGGCTTGACTTACTAGGAAGAAGGCAAGATACAAAAATCATCCTGCATGCTTCGAAACTCAGTGGAGCCACAACATGCAAAATTAAAGGTTTTAGGTGAAATTTCACATTGTTCTCATCGGTGTGTCCCATATGAGATTGTTATTCGCATGATATTTTCCAAGTACGGTAAACTTACTGGTTATCACCTGATGGACGGAGTGGATGTCACAAATAATACATGGTGGGTCACAAAGAGCTTACAAGTTCTATGTAGGTGTTTTATACAATACCCATGTCCCTTACCCGAAGCAACCGGCGTCTGATTTCATCTGCCACGTGGCATATTTTAAGCCATAATCTGAATCTGGCCGTAGCTTTCAAACGAGTCCCACGCCCGTCCCATTCACATTTGATATCCTCCTGAGGAATTATGTGAGGCGTGCGTTGCATCTTCGCACAGTACACACGTGTTCTGAAATAAGACAAGTGGGGCCCATGCACTTATAATCCAGAACATTGGTCTGTTGTCTCCTACATAGATGTATGATTCTCCACAAATATTCCAGACAAGCGTAATGGGATTTGGGACCCTTTTCAGTCTCAACTTTTGTGTTTCTCCTAATAGCCGTCTATCTGTAGGCCAGAACAACCAAAGGTTAATATTCTGTATCAAGAAAATTTATTTGGGGTTGTCCATCCACTGTGATAAATAACAATCAATGGTTTGGATTATCGGAAAGTGGGCCCCACTTGTCAGAACTAAAAATTCATGTATACAGTGGAAAAATTCGAGCCGGGCATCATATAATTCGTGTTTCTGCGGGTGAATGATGATTTTTAATTTTCCTCTGTAAATTTCTTTCAAATTCAGATAATTACATTCTCCGGAATCTTGGAAAATTGAAAAAAAAAAAAGAAAAAGAAAGGGAAAAAAGAGAGAAAGCAAGAAAGGAGGAAGAAAAAAAGAAGCCCATATGACTTTATTATTGTAGGGGGATGTTCTTGGCATTGGATACCGTTTGGCAATGAAAGAAATGAAATAAGATAGCACTAGCTTTTTCAAAGGACAGATGAAATTGAAGGAATGGGTGTTACTTTTTAATATTCGAAGGACCCAGCTTCCTCTTTCTTTTGGAAGAAGCCAGGGTGAAAAGGTACTTCCTCTACGGTGATTTTCCACCTGCTTTTGGTCTTTTACTGCAATGAAATGACGGTGGCCCTGTTCCCCCCCTTCAACCTAGGGTTTGTGATTGCATTTATGGTGCTGGTTGGAGGAGAATTCTCATCGGGGTGGGGTTTTATTTTTTGGTGGGAGTTTCTTGTTTTCTGTTTTCCTTATCTGGGTTTCATGTTTTGGGGTCATGGTTGGGGTTTTAAGGGCTGAAGTTGGATGATTTGGGTGGCAATTTGGATTGTCTTTGTTGACAAAAATGGTGGGTTTTGCTGCTTTTTGTGGGGCTGTTTTGATTTGAGGGGTTAAATTGTGGAAATTGGGTCTTGAATTTTGATTTGGAGAAGAAGAAATTTGGGTTTGTTTTCTTGAATTTGGCAAGTAGGTGTGGAGTTTTGAGTGCGGGATTGCAGCCAAGAAAAATTTTTAAAAAAAGGTGCTTAAAAAAAAATTAAATTTGTTGTGGGTTGTATTGGGTTTTGAATTTAGGGTACTAGTGTTGAAAATGTTAGGTTTTGAATGCAAACTGTGGAGAAACAAATGATGGGTTTCTTTTGTTGAGGGTTGTGTTCATCATTCTTTCTTTTTTTTTCTAGGGGGGGTTGAATTGTCTACTTTAGGCCTTATTTTCCATATATGTGTATGTAAATTTCTTTTGTTTTGTATTCGAGCATCTTGAATTTATTTATTATTTTTTTATTCCAGAATTTAGTGGTTGGAGTTGGGATTAGTACTGAACTTGAGCTTGGACTGTTCTCAAAGTCTTTTACAGTGAGGGGGTTTTGATTTCTATATTTTATGGGCAATGGTGGCGAAAGGGATTTGGAGTTTGATGAAACAATATGAGAGGTATAAAATGGATGAAGCGAATGGGAATCATGGTTAGATCGAGATTAGGAAAGATAATGAAATGCATTTGTTCAGCAGAACAGTTGAATGTTGATGAAATGGATCCTTCGTCGGAGTCCCTAGCTACCAGGGATTATTCAGTAAGCGGCTACTCTTCTCGAACTGGCGAGGGTGAGCGCAGGCCGGAAACTGGCAACATTGAAGAAGCCGAATCATCTCTTCGTGAGGGCGTGTGTCTGAACTATGAGGTTGGTCCTTCTTGCTTTGATGTGCTGATCCTTTGGTTTTTAGTCTATGCCACTTTTAGTATGGATTAGTTGTCAGAAGAACTATTTGAAGACTATAATAGAATTTTCACTGCATGGATGACTTGATGAAGTTGGGATGAATGGTGGATAGGCCTACAGAATTGTTTACTATGTTCTGTTTTTAATGCAATTCATTTGACGTTCTCTAAATCATACAATTTATTTGGCCTTGCATTGGTAACTATGTTGGCCATTGTTCTTTGTTCCAGATCAAACATGTAGATATATGCATATATTTTGAGAAATGCTTCCTCCTCAAATAAAGAAATGCAGAATACAAAGTTGTTCTCTCTAATAGACACAAATGGAAGCTGTTAGGTGTATTTTCTGAAAATTTTACTTTGGTGGCCTGTACTTTCAATGATTCTGCTTTGCTTTTCCATTCTCCTGTCACCATGAGACTCATTGTTGCCACTGTCATCAAACAAAAGCAGATGCTGAGTTCATGCAGTTTTTGTGTGTGTGTGTGTGTGTGTGTGGCAGATTGCTATTTTCCTGAGATAGTGCCCATCTGTTAATGGAGTTAAATCTGTTAGGTTGTTTCTTCAAGAGATAAGTTTGGAATGTACAACAGTGAGAGAAACAACCATGCTGCTGGCTTCCTTCTCACCTCCCTTCCATTCATTTCATTTTCCATTTTCCTTTTCTGGTCATTTAACATGGGAAAATGCTGGAGCTTCGTAATGCGTAGGCATTCCATTTTAAGAGACGAGCATTGTTTTAAATCTTCTCTGTTGCTTTTGGGAACTTTCCTTAGTTGTTTCCTACACTTCAGGTGTTTTTTACTTGTGCTTTTATTTCTTTTCTAATTGATTTAAATTGAAGGTATCTGGAAAATAAAAGAAAAACGAAATTGCTTCAGCTGGCAAAACAATGTTACAAGTTCCACCTCAAATATTTATTGGTCTACTAGTCATGGATTCCATCATATTTGCACCCATTGGAATGAAGAAGATGTTTCCTTTTCTGGGACATGCCTTTGAATTCTCTGATTCTTTGTGTACCTTCTCGGGTTTGTTATAGAAGCACAAATGGTTGAAGTTATGGAGAAGTCTAACTAGATATATACTTTCTTACTAGTAAGGTTTCAGTTTGGTGACTATCAAGCTGTATTTAATTTGTAAAAATGGACTAATATGTGGTTACCCATTCTATTCACTATCTTTAATGACATAACTTTTGAATGGTGTCTTTGAATGGAGGAGTATTTCTAATTTGTAGAGCAGGTCTTCTTCACCACCCGTGTATGGTGTGCACTGATTTTATCTTGAGAACATTTTACAGTTTGAATATCGCCTTGTAGAATCTAGTCTCAGTAGCATTCTATGCAAGCCTTCTCTTTGAACGAGTTCGTCACTCTCGCAAGATAACCCATTTCACTTTGGCCATGCAGTTTGATTTAGTGCGGTGCTTATAAGCTTAATTGACTTTAATAGAAACACCCATTGATTCTTTGCTTGCATGTCTTCCAATTTTTTTACACCTTTCTGGAAAACTCTAGAAACAATTGTATTGGTTGTGTTAATAATCTTGAAATATTCAGGAATCCAGTAATTCATAGCAATGTTTGATTAAACAGGAACTCAACATGACGCCCAATACCACAATTTTCTGACTTGGCAGCATAGTGCATATGGACTCTAGTTACTCTGCCCTTTTACATCATTTATTTCAGTAACATGATCATAGTCTATCTATACAATATTTTATTACATTTATGCCATTTTGTGTGATATTCAAAGGCAGGGCATGCATCAAAACTTTCAGTTTGTGTTGGCCATATTTCACCAATCACATTGGGTTTTCATATTGGATTTACTTTAATTTTAATATTTAGATTCCTTTTTTGGATATGAACATGAAATTTCATCTTGAGGCTTGAGCACATAGACGAGATATTATGGTCTGCTTTTCCCATATATATCTTCATTTAAAAGAAGTTTCTCTTTAAAATCCCACCATCTTCTTTATAAATTTCAATCAATGGGGCTGAGAGGGCTTTGGTATTCATAGGAAGCGAGAGCATTGTTAGGGAGGCTCGAATATCAAAGAGGAAATGTAGAAGCTGCACTGCGTGTATTTGATGGAATAGACATTGCTGCGGTGATTCCCAAGATTAAACTCTCCATTGCTAGAAGAGTAGATCGTCACAGACGCCGATCTAAAAGCGATGCTGCCCCACCCATGTCAATGCATGCTGTCAGTCTACTCTTTGAAGCCATTTTTCTCAAAGCAAAATCGCTGCAGGATCTTGGAAGGTTTAAAGGTATTTGCAGATCTTCAAGTCATTATAGATTAGCTACATTTTTCATTTCCAATGGATCTCACGAACATGGCTTTGGAGCTAATAAAAAGTGCACTTTAAAAGCAATTTGTCTAGCTAATTTCTCTTTCCAATTGGTTTTTTGCAGAAGCTGCTCAATCGTGCAAAGTTATTCTGGACGCTGTTGAATCTGCATTGCCTGAAGGCTTGCCTGAAAACTTTGGCGCTGATTGTAAATTGCATGAGACTCTAAACAAGGCTGTTGAGTTGCTTCCTGAGCTATGGAAAGTCTCTGGTTCTTTCCAAGAAGCGATCCTGTCCTACCGGCGAGCCCTCCTCTACCATTGGAACCTCAACACCGAGCCCATTGCAAGAATACAGAAAGAATTTGCCATTTTTCTTCTCTATGGTGGCTGTGATGCAAGCCCCCCAAACCTCCGCTCACAGATGGAAAGTTCCTTCGTGCCCAAAAACAATATAGAAGAGGCAATCCTTCTGTTACTGATACTGTTAAGGAAGTTTGCTCTGAAGAGAATCGGATGGGATCCATCAATCATCAATCACCTTACCTTCGCATTTTCTGTGTCAGGTGATTTAAAGGCGTTGGCCAATCATGTTGAAGGGTTACTTCCCGGAATTCTGGAGAGAAGAGAAAGATATTACACTCTTGCACTATGTTACTTTGGGGAAGGTGATGACCTGGTTGCTTTAAATCTTCTGAGGAAGCTGTTGAGTAGTAGGGAAAATCCCAACTGCATCCAAGCTTTATTATTAGCTTCAAAGATTTGTGGTAGGAACAGCAACTTTGCAGAAGAAGGCGTCTGTTTTGCAAGAAGAGCGATTGCTAATATGCACGGCAAATGTGATCAGTTGGGAAGTATCGCTAACTGCTTGTTGGGTATTTCTCTTTCGGCTCAGGCAAGATCTGCTGCTTCTGATCCGGAAAGAGTTACCAGACAATCTGACGCACTTGGGGCACTACGAACAGCTGAGAGATTAATGACAGCACAAGACCCAAATGTTATATTCCATATCAGCCTGGAAAATGCTGATCAAAGGAAGTTGGATGTAGCACTTGATTATGCGAAGAAGTTGATGAAATTGGAAGCTGGATCGAATGTTCAAGGATGGCTTTTGTTGGCTCGGATCTTATCAGCTCAAAAACGCCTTTTTGATGCTGAGACAATCATTAATGCTGCTCTGGATCAGACTGGGAAGTGGGATCAGGGAGAATTGTTGCGGATGAAAGCTAAAATCCAGATTGCACAGGGTCAATTGAAGAATGCTGTAGAGACGTACACTCATCTTCTTGCTGTTCTTCAAGTTCGGAGTAAAAGTTTTGGAAGTGGGAAGAAGCTTTTAAAGGTTTGGCATCAGATTGTTTGATCTCTTAGGGTGCGTTTGGATGTACTATTGATTTGAACTTCAACCATTGGTCTAATAAAGTGGAAATTGTGAAACAGTAATTACCTTAGCATTCATATCAAGAACTGGTCTGCAAATTACATCTGTTTTGACTTGAGAGTAATGTTACTGCGATTTTACGGTTACCCCTTCATATTGAATACTTGGAAATTATCATTCTCTTTTGTCATTTGCTATTGAATTTATTCATCATGACATCGTCATCATAGCCTTGTCCAAACTATTTGGGATCATCTTATGAATCATATTTAACCAATATATCCTATCGAAGGCCCTACCATTAGTAAATTAACTAACAAGCCTTCATGTGCTTCCTACCCAACCTCAATACCAGTCCACCCTGCTTTTTCGGTCGGCTTGGCAATCATATTGGTCTTTGCTCAATCAGGGTTTTATCGCCTATTTCATCAAGCGGGGACAAGACAGGGGTTTGTAAAGTCAATCCAAACAGAACATCAACCGCCGTTTAGATCAAAATGGTGTTTCTTGAACACCCCTTCTGATGGTGCGTCCAAATGAGCCCTAATTAATGTTCCTCTCCTTGCAAAGCCTTCTTTGGTCTTTGTTGCTCATGAATGAACCATATCTATCTGCTCTCCAATGCTTTCTCTTATTTGAACTACTAGACTGCTAATCTGACCTTATTTTTAATTCTGTCCTTGCTAGCGTTCACACAATTAAGTCGTCATCTCTGAGACACAACCTTTGCTCATGCTTCTAACTTCACAACACTCTGGCCATATAACATACATAGTTTCATCATTGTCTTATAAAAAATTTCCTTAGGCAGGCGGTGATCATGCAACTCCCCGTAGGCACATCTCCACTCCATCCACCCGAGTTTATTTTATTGCAAACATTCTCCTCAGTTCATCCTAATGAATAATAGAGCCAAGTTAGCAATACACGTTCATCGAGGAATCTCTTGGCCTTCAATTTGAATGATAGAGCCAAGTTAGTATCGCTTCTACAACTATTATTACTAAAGTTGTGCACTAGACATTTAATTTTGATTCTGCTATTTTGTTAAGCCTCTGAAATTTAGGCCTACCTCCAAACATCCAATTTAGCATTTGCTCCGCTCTAGTCTCATTGACCAATACAATGTCATAAGCAAACAACAAGCACCAAGGGACCCCATGTTGGACACTAGTGGTTAATTTGTCCATGACAAGTGCAAAAATGAGAAGGGCTACTAACACTTGGAACTCATCTGTCTCACCACATGCTGTTCTCACTCTTGTGGCACTTTCATATGTCTTTAATGATGGTAATGTATTCTCCTAGATCCTTTCTTCCCATCACCCAACACAACCTCCTGAGGCACTCAATGTATGCTTTCTCCAGATCTTTAAAAATCATGTGTGGATTCTTCCTCTTATCTCTGGACTTCTCCATCAATTGTCTAAGTAGAGAGAGAGCTTCAATTATCATTTATTCTTGATTAAACTGATTCCTTTGCAGTCTAATACACATGCATCTTGACACAGTTTAGTTGCTATTCCAGCACCAGCTGACTAGAAGCAACAATATATACAATTTCAAAAGAAATGTGAAATTAAGCGCAGCTTACTTACCACCACCCCCCCCCCCCCCCCCCACACACACACACACACGCAAAAAGAAAAAAAAGAAAAGTAAGCTTGTTTTGATGTTTTTGTTTGGAAATACGAGTGTTAGTGTACCTCTCATAAACCAATGTGTTCCTTCTCTTCTTTCTTTTTTTTCCTTTTTCTCTGTATAAATCAGTTCTGTCATCATCATTCGTAAGAGTTCAGTTGCATTTCACGTTAAAAAATAAATAAAAATAAAAATCCAGACATAATTTTACAATTTATGTTTAACTACTTTCCAAGAGTTAGAAATCTGTTGATGAGAGATTCTTATATCTGCTACTCTTTTCATGAATGTTGCATGCTGACAGGGAGCAAACAATGACAGAAGTTTGGAAATAGAAACGTGGCATGATTTGGCCAATGTCTATACAAGCATGTCACAGTGGCGTGATGCTGAGGTCTGTCTCTCCAAATCAAGGGCCATCAGTCCTCATTCTGCTTCAATGTGGCACACAACAGGTACTTCACTATGTTAGTTTTATGTTCTTTTAATCATCATCATCTAAGCCTTATCCGAATTAATTGAGGTCAGCTACATGAATCCTGTTCTGCCATTCTACTCTTTCAAGGGCCAGACCTTCAGAAGCCCTAGCATGAGTTTAGAATGTTATATTGTTCAGAATCTTCAGATTCATGATGGAAGTTATGGCATAAGTTGGACACTGGCTGCTGACCTGACACAACGCTCCTTTATCCTTGAGACTGGCAATGAGAGCATAAAACTCTCACATGCACTATGTAATAGACTATTACAGACTATTACATAGGTTGGTTACAATCAATGAGTTTTTATGGTGGTTTAAAGAGCTATTACAGACTATTACAGAATGTCATATTGTTCGGAATCTTCTGCTCATTGTTGACAATCACGCTCTAAAATATAGAAACAAGGTAGTGGGGAAATTTATGGAAATGCTTCAGTTCGCGAAATCACTAAAATTCTTCAAGTTTTGTATCTGGTGAGTAAATAAGGAGATTTGTGGGATGGGATCACATTGAATTTTACCTTGTCATGAGTTTACCAGGATTTACTACAGAAAGAAGTGAGCATGAGTGATTAAAGCTGACTTAAACCAGTTATTTTTAGGCTCTTTGTACTGAATGATAATTATTCTACTCAAAGATAGCTGTTTACAGGGCGCGATTTAGGTATGATTTACAGAGAAGCTCCCACTCAAATCATAAACCCCATAAATTTTTAAAATGCTGATTGGACTTTAGGTTATATGAATACGATCTATGGAAACACATCACTGAATTGTTTTATCTCCACCCCTTATGGTGTCCGTGTTGCGTGGCATGCTTGCTATGAAGACAAGTATATCTAGCCTCCAGGAGTCGATACTTATGCTCTTTGCTGGAAATCGTCATCATCATTGTATCCTTTCTCCCAGCAATTTCAGTAGGCTTTTAAATGATAGATTAGCACCGGACATCTACCTCCCCCCTTTACTTGGGCTCCTGTAACCTACCATGGCAAAGCTCACATTGACACCACTCACATCCCACCACAGTCCTACCCATACTTAGCAAATAAGTGTATTTACTGGTTTTTTTTTTTTAAAAAAAAAAAACATTTTGTACAGTTTAAGTCAGAAAATATGGATTAATTCGCATATTTATGATCCATGATGCATAAAACACAACCTAATATGCCCCGGATGAACCAGCTTTGAACTGAACAGCATTGCCGGCCTACCTCATTTGCAGGCAGCTCCTCTCCCTCCCTCCCTCCCTCAGTGCGCGCGTGCGTGTGTGTGTACGTGTGTGTTGTTGTTGAGTTGACAGCAGTGAGATGCAAAAACTAAAAGAAAAGGATTTGTTATGTTATACTCTGGTAAAGTATGGCACTTGATAAATGGGCATGAGCCAAAAGAAAAGGATGAGTTATTTGATATTCTAGCAAAGTACAACGCTTGATACACGGGCACAAGCCAAAAAAGAAGAAGAAGAAGAAAAGGATGAATTATTTGATACTCTTGCAAAGTATGATGCTCGATACACGGGCTTCATCTTTGTTGTCGTCGTCATCTTCTTCTTCTTCCCTGTTATAGAGTTGATGGTGGCAGTGTGCTGCAAAAGCCAAAAGAAAAGGTTGACTCATTGACACTGGCAAAGTATAACTCTTGATACACAGGCACAAGCCTAAAGAAAAGGATGAGTTATTTGATACTTTGGCAACGTATGACACTTGATACACAGGCACTCAGAAATTGTACATGTGGCATACAAGAACTCAATTAAACCGACTAAATTGCAGAAGCCACTATTGCTAACTTACAGTCCCAAAATCAGATTGGTTGAGCAAGCCTAACCTCCAATTCATGGACACTTATTTGTTGAAATTGGGTCATAGGATTTTTTATTTTTCATTTCTAACCGCCCAGTCAATATCCACCGATCAGATTTTTGTTCATGATGCATACTAGAACCCATTATGTGGTCAGTTTTATTTGAATTACTTGTCTGCTAACTGTAGCATTATCGTAAATTTTTGGGGTTCCTGTTTTTTATGGTTGAATTTTAACCATATTTTCAATGTCTCCACTAAATAATACTCTTTTCCCATGCCGTATGCTAAATTGCTAACTATGGTCCTCCCCAGTCTTGAACCCTGCCCAACTATTTCATGCACACCTCAGAGGGTGAGCGAGCAAAGCAGGGTCATGGAGTGGCAGTTGCTAGCCAAAATGCTAAGCTTGAAGCACCCACAAGCATGAAAGGTCATGCTCGAGTACGTGGCTGCAGAAAATAGCAGGGCACCCACTGATACATGATTACCCACACAGCTCACGTGCCAGTATGATCTAGCTCCACACTGCACCTTAGTGCAACTATTCACCAATACCTACGAAGGGTTTTATCTTTTTGAACTACTAAAACCTCCTGCCGGTGCTGTGATGGAAATGCTTTCCTGGTTTAGCTTTTTGTCGAGAACCTTTTTGCCAATGAAGTGGGGTCCACTTTTTGTTCTTTTGTATATGTATTGTCTCCAGGCCATAGACATGCAAACACCTCTATCATGGTGAAGGTTTCACATAGATTTTAAGTTAGGATCTGCGGAATACTGTTAAACAACAAATGACTGCTCTCTTCAAAAGACAGAAATGCCTTTCTAGGTCATAGGTTGTATATAGCCAAGTAGAACTTGAAAAGAAAAAAACAAAAAAAAAAAATTCTTATTTGAAATGCTTCTTCAGTTTTCCAAAATGTGCGTGTTGCATGGTGTGCCATTAAGGCCATTACGTAAAGGTAACGGTGGCAACCGTTACACGTTACGGGGTCGTAACGGCCATAACAGCCGTTATGGAAAAAATGGCCCGTAATTGCTGTTGACAGCATGTTATATCCCCTATAAAGGCCCTAATAGCTCCATAATGGTCTTTTACTGGACAGATACTAGTTTTTTATACTTTTTAATCAACATTACAGGGCATATACAGGTTTTTCGAGGATTTTTTCAATAAATAAAAAAAGAGAGACTGTAATGGCCGTTATGGGGCCGTAACAGCCGCTATGCCCCGTATCGTAAAGGTAACTGTGGTGACCGTTATGGCCACCGTTACCGCTACGGAACACCTTGGCGTGTTGGATGTTTACTCTGCATGAGTGGACTTTCACAACTTACTGACGAAAAATGTTACCCATGTACCGTTGATTTCTTGACATGGCCCTTCTTATTGAGTGGAATGGTTACATGGTCCTGTTAACAGTGAAAAACCATTTTAAGCACGGCAAACTTTTCATAGCTGGTTTGACGAGTCTTCTATATATAGCATCTTTCACCAGATACTTGAAGAGCTAGAAGATACAAGATCTGTTAAATTCGTATACTTCAGTTGTTTTCCATTCCTACCACAGAATTTCCATTTCCTGGTCTCCTACTGATCTTGGGTCTCTTCAACTTGGAAGGCTTCCATTCAAGATTGCTATTCATCCTGACGTGACAATCATGGGAATGGTATTAGCCTTGCATGGTTGCCAAGAGCCTTTTCAACTGAAATTGCTCTGGTGTTCATTTTCATATTGGCTCTGATGTGGTAGAGATCTTATAATGTGTTAGAGCCATCTCTCCACTGTAATCATGGCAGGGGTACACATGAACCAGGACTGTCCAAGTCAGTGGGCCCTATATGGTGGACGGTGCAAGGTTGAAATACCAGATCATTTCGATAATCCTAATACCTGCTAATTTTACCTCACTTATCCATGGTATCAATTAATTTTCTTTTCAACCATTGGTTTTAGGCTACTAATTAGATATTTACTGTTGTCCAATCAACCTTTTCTTTTTCCTTTTCTTTTTCTTTTTTAACGTGGGCAATTGGCATAGGGCCACTAGATGGACAGTCCCAATTCTTACGGTCTGCCCATGTGCTCAGGGGAGGAGCTCTATCATATTAGAAGACATCTTAATCATTTCAGAGCTATTTCATATTTCACACTCAAGGACATAGCAGAATTTTCTTGAGGCATTTTGTGGGTGGCTGATGATTTTGTTGCTGATTTTCATAGGGGTACTGTATGAAGCGAAGGGCCTCCTTAAAGAAGCTCTGGGAGCATTTACAAATGCTTTAGAAGTAGAGCCAACCCATGTCCCGAGCTTGGTCTCTACAGCCACAGTTCTGAGGCAGCTCGGCGACCAATCATCGGCCGTCGTGAGGACCTACCTAATGGATGCACTGCGGCTAGACAGGACAAACCACCTCGCCTGGTTCAATCTTGGCCTACACTATAGAGCTGAGGGCAGTAGATCAATGGTGGAAGCTGCTGAATGTTTTCAGGCAGCGGCTCTTCTCGAGGAGTCTGCGCCAGTCGAACCCTTCAGATGATGCCCGAGCTTCGCATACACACACCGTGTAAGTGATCAAAATACATCTACACTTATATTTCTTCCCTTCAAAAATGTAACTCAATATGTTTTGCAATTTGTAGTCTTTTGGATACAACAGCGAGCAATAAAATGAGATTATTATTGTTCGGTTTCGATTGGATTGGGCCTCAATGCACCTGATGATGGTCCACCAAGCCAAATGGTGTTTCTGGTTTGGCCCAGAAACTTTATAGGTGGGACCCTCCTTGACAGACCCAGCTAGTTCACCTGGTGGGCCATGCTATGATTAGCCACTCTCCAACTGTCCTATTAGCAGCAGCCTAGAAATTTAGGATCTATTATCAACTTTGTTGTTTAGCGAAACAAATATATGTGTGTGTGTGTGTGTGTTTAAAAAAATAATAATAAATCTGTGAAGTCACTGGTATATTTGCAAATGTGGCACATGTGAGATGCTTGAAGTTGAATTATATTTGTGCGAGTCACGTGATATATATTTGAGGTGCTCGAAGCTGTAAAGTTGGACATGTGGCATTAGATACTCATTGGCGCATTTGACACATGGGCACTTGAAGTTAGATGGCAGCAGTTGCACTCGTTGGCACGTGGTATATTTGGAGCAATTAGAGATGAATGGCAGCCCATATGGCACGTTGGCTGCTTTGTACATGTGGGGGCCTAAGATGAATGGGGGCACATATGGGGGCATCACGGAAGATGAACAAGGGCTCATTTGTCACATCGATGTATGTGGCACCTGTGAGGCTATTGAAGATGGATAGTGACAAGGTTAGACTTAAATCTTTAATAAATCAATTCTCCTTCCAGTGTAAGTGGTTTTCTCCTTGTTTATTTTCCAACAAAATAGGAAGTTAAAAAATAGTTTTTGACACAAATTCCAAAGCAAGCAATGGAAAGTGAGTTCCACCAGAAACAATGTTTTCTTTGATTTTCATGGATCCGAATAGGCCGTTGAGGTGGTGAATTTTGTATGTTAGATTTTCTGAAGGGGGTGCCAACTTTGGGTGCATTGTCCATTGGACAGCGGTCTTGATCGCAGACAGGTGAGCCCCACCTGTATGGTTGCATTGGTTCGAGCATTTATTGGGCATTGTAGTGTAATCGTGTTTACGGTCGACTGGGAAGCCATTTGCCTACTACTGAGTAAACTCTGTGGGGTCCGCTGTGACATATGTATCCTCCGTTTTACCAGCTTATTCTAGGGGATGACCCCAAAATTGAAGCATATCCAAGGCTTAAGTAGACCACACCACGGTAAAGAGTGTGAATTGAACACCTACACTTGAAATTTTCCTCCATGCCTGTGTAACCTGATGAACAGGTTGGATGACACACACGTGTCTATATATATATATATATATATATATATATATATATATATATATATATATAACACACCTAGATCCATAGCTCAAGTGGTAGACTGAGTGAAAGATAACTCGTTTGGTCTTGGCACGGGTTCCCTAGTGGGGGTGGCTAACAATGAAGTGTGATCCCACAGTGCGTGTACTAACAAGCTATATATATATATATATATATATATCACTGTGGGCCCTAAGATGGCTTCATCAGTGGACGTCGTTATACCCACTGTTCTCTGTGGTGTGTTCCACTTGAGCTTTGGATACGCTTCAATGTTGGGCTCATGCCCTGAAAATGAGCTGGTAAAATGGATGGACGGCGTTGATAAGACACGTACATCTGCGGTGTGTTTAATCCATGCTGTCCATCTATTTTTCTTGATCATTTTATGTTATGATACCAAAAACGAAGTATATCCCAATATCAAGTGGACCACATTACAGGAAACAGTGTTGAATGAATGTCCACCATTAAAAACTTCTTGGGGGCCATAAAGGTTTTGGATCAAGCTGATCTTTGTTTTTACCCTTCATCTAGGTCTGCATGACCTAATCAACAGATTGGATGTCAAATAAACAGTACAGTGGGCCTTAGGAGGATTTTAATGGTGGATATCCAATCACTATTTTTTTCTTGTGCTGTGGTCCACCTTAGATTTATATCCCTCTAATTTTTGATATCAAGCCCTAAAATGATCTGTAAAAATGGATGAACAGAATGGATGAAACACATACATTATGGTGGGGTCCACAGAGCACCGACCACCAGCCACCATGGTGGTGGCAGGGGAGTAGCCAATCCGTTTCCACCGGAGTATACCGCGCAGAGCCTTGGATTCCTTCCTCGGCCACGTCCCAATCTATCCTTTTCACTGGAAAATCATATCGGATTTGATAGACTATGGTTGACCGTGCGCGTGCGCACTGTCCACAGTTCACATGGAACACATTCAAGTTAATCTAAACCGTCCAAATCGTAGAATTTTTTATATGGATGGAAGGTATCCTAAAATATACATGCTTTGTCAGATGACCCATACGTTCTGATTGGCGGCCATCACATGGGTGACTGAATCAGTAATTATTGACGGTCCAAACTCACCGTGAAAATTTAGATGGTGAGAATCTTCCCATCTGTGTGACTTAGACGTCTAAGTTGGGCCGTTGATTTCAGTAGTTTTGTTTGATTAAAATATGTAGATGGGCGTGCGAGTATGGTCCACCGTACTCTGCCCGAAGTTGATACAGTTTCTGGCAGAGTGAATGCAAGTGTCGCAGATCTTGTGTGGTCGCGCTAGATCAGCTATCCATGAGAGAGTAAAAATAAAGATAGTCACGTGCAAAGTGCATGACATTGATATCGAGGTTTAACGAATGTCACGGACAAAAGACGGTCTCTTTCATTATCCAGAAACTTTCTTTAAAAGGCTCGCCCACTGCCTCACTAGCCGGTTATCCAGGACCGTTCATCTGGACGATCGCACCATGTATGGCCCACGTAGGTAAAAATCTTTTACTGATAGGAATGTTCATACTCCGTTGGTGGGTAAGGAATGTCTGCTCTTCTGGAGTGGTGTTTTGGATCAGTATTTGTTGTTTTTTGGCCATTTTGTCGGCCATGGTTCCCACCGTTCGATGGCACAGGTGTTATAGATCTGAGCCATTTATCAGATAGGGTGCGCTGTGAACATGCCTTAGACAATAAATAATGTTGGTCCGTTGATCAGGCAGATCAAATTTATAGAGAAATAATGGGTGGTTGAAAATTTTAAGCACGCCAAATTCAATGGCATGTTACCTAATGAGTGGCTCGGATCTTTAACACGTGTGCTATCCTACGTGGGAACCAGGCTTTGGCTGGGAGTTGTCATACCACACCCGATCGAACCGTGGATCGCTCGCACGCGAAATTCAATGTATATGTTGCCCATTGAGTGAAGTAGCATGATTTTTTGGCCAAAAGATCTAAAACCATGGTCCATGTAACAAAAGCACGGACCTACTTATTTGATTTGCGCCCACCTGGCCAGGCTCATTTGGATTTACGGTAGAGATGATACGTTGGAGCCGGAAGAACCCTAGGCTGGTAGAGCCATCTCTCCATGATGCGGTTTGTTTAGCTACGCTGCCACTAGCGAGTGGCTAGTGGTCGGTGCTCTGTGGGCGCCAACATGATGCATGTGTTTTATTCACGTTGTACGTCCATTTTTTCAGATCATTTTAGATTTATATGTTTTCTTTTCAAAATTAAAGCCGATCTAAATCTCAGGTGGACCACACCACAAAAACAGTAGTGATTGAATGCCCACTCTTAAAAACTTCTTAAAGCCCACTATAACATTCATTTCACATTTACGTCGTGCATGCATGGATGAAGGAAAAAAAAAAAGAAAAAAAAAAAAATCAACTTGATCCAAAACTTTTGTGGCCCTTAGAAGTTTTTAATGGTGGGCGTTCATTCAACACTATTTCCTATGGTGCGGTCCACCTGAGATTTCGATTTATCTCGTTATTGGGTTCTTACATAAAATGATCTTGGAAATATGTATAGACGGCGTGGATTACATCATTGTGTACCGACTTAGTACCGACAACTAGCCATTGGCTAGTGGCAGGGTCACTAGCCGATCCGTGTCCATTTTTCCACGGACACGTGGACACGTGTAAGGGTGATGTATACATCGGGTCCACCCAAAAGCAGGTACCACGAGAGATGGCTTACATTATAAAAATAAAACTCACCACATAATCCAATCCGTTACTTTTTTATAGACTTCACTCCACTGCAATTTTGACCGATTACTGTTTTTGTTTTCCACCGTCAGTTTAATGGCAACATATAGGAAGGATATTATTGTCTAATAGATGTGATTTTTGACATATAAACAATCCATCTAAGGCCCTGCATATGGACGGACCCGATTCGGCCATAAACCTGCCACGTGTAGTAGGAAGATGACTCTACCATATTCCAGTTATTCCGGCTTTACCGTACGCGCTTGGCTTTGATCCCCGAGAAAGGGCGAAAACCCTTTTACCGTGATCAACGACCGAGATTTGACCACCTCGATTCTGCCTTTGACTCCGTGGATGATCACCGATTCACCGAAGTCGGTGGATCCCTAACTGTGGGGCCCACTTTGATGTATGTGCATTACATCCACACCTCCCATCCATCCTGACGGATCATTATAGGGCATGATCCAAAAAATGAAACAGATCCAAATCTTAAATGGACCAGACCATAGGAACATAATTGTTATTGAATCCCAGCCATTAAAAATTTCCTGGGGTAACCGAAATGTGTACTTCCCACCATAACTTGTTGATAAAATCATAAAGGCCTGCCATTCATCTTGACACATCATCTTAAGACATGATAAAAAAAAAAATTAAACATAACCAAATCTTAGATGGATCATACCATTAAGAACATGGTCCCTATTGAATCCCTACCAGTAAAAACTTCACGAGGTGACCGGAATGTTTATCTGCCATCCAACCTGTTGCTAAGATTATAAAGAACTTGATGAAGGGACCAAATAAATATGATCTTGATTAAAAAAATTTGTGGTTCACCGGAAGTTTTCAGTGGTCGATTACCAATTGTTACTATATTATAATATAGTCCACTTGACATTTGGATCTTCTTCATTTTTGAAATCATTCACTGAAATGAGTTTCCAAAACGAATTAACGGCGTTGATATAAGGTACATGCATCTCGTCGGGCCACACGGTCAGGGATACCACCCACCTCGGTGGATCCGGGGATCCACCGAAGCCTTTTGCGGACGTGACCGACTGCTCGTCTTTTGTTCCGTCAATCACGACATAGAGAGACCGAAAACTTTGCTACTCGGGCTGACTAACGGCCAATACGAGCGCTCCCAAAAACCGTACACGTGGCATATATTTGTACCTCAATCAAAATTCTTAAATCGTGGGACCCACGTTAGATCGGTCATTGGCCAGAAAGAATTATGAAAGTATGATTGAAATTAGCCAATTTGTGGACTTCTAATTGACGGCTGTCAGAATCCAGACGAGAAGTTAGAATCATCAAACCCTTCTCATTTTGGGGCTATAAACCATAGGCAGTGGGTCCCACTATTTGGACAGTTTGGATTTGATTGTGTGTCCGACGTTTACGGAGGCTGGTGCAACCACCTGTTTTCGTCTCGTGCACTGTTTAGTCAATGCCCATTTCACCAGTCCACTGAAGTGGAGTTATTTAATGCTCTCGCACACTGGGACGCTTGATACTCAGGCACTCAGAAATTGTCGCGTGTTATACATTAACACGGATTAAACCAACTAAATTGTGGAATCCACTGTAGCTAAGTTGCAGTCCCAAATTCAGATTGGTTGAACAATTCTAAAAAACTAATTGATCGGTTTTCATTGTTAACCGTCCAATAAATGTGCACTTCCGACAATCAGACAATGAATGAATGCAGTTTTCCTGTTCATGATAGCTGATACATCTAAACGCGGAAGATAATCTGGACGGTTTATTTGAATGTCACATGCAAGCAATTTTTAAGTAATTTCTAGCGCAAGCGTATTATCTATTCCACTCTGCCAGAGTATCAAAGGATCTTCCTACTGAAATTCGCGCTTGATCCGGAAGAATTTTCTTCTCCCAGTCCGTGAAAGGTGGGATGTCCGTCTGCATATGGATCCATACGTATATCTACTGTATTCTGTCCCGAATGGTTGCTTATTCGAATCACATTAAACAGATGATCCTTTCCGTCCGTTCCCGATACCGACTTCTTGGGACCCACTAGTTGGTCGGCCTTGATTCGTCATTCCCGCATAACGTGAGCAGTTCACGTGGGGCCGAGATCCAGTGATCCAAACCGTTGATCTGATGAAATGGTTAGGTCATGTGAGCTGTCACTAAAATCATCGAGATTGGAAGTCCTTAGCCGACAAATCTTCCGACGATGAGGTTTTTAATAATCCAATCATTTCTTTTTTGGTGCACCGATCCATGATGATGCCAATAGGATAATGGTTTGGATAATTAAAACTTGTCCCCACATACACAAGTATCAGCAAAATTTTTCTCAGTGGAAATTGGATATGATATTCAATAAATTTTGTTGGGCCCACCATGAATGGATGTGGTTTATCAATGCCATTTGTATTCAGCCCAGAATTAAAGCATATCCAAAGCTCAAGTGGACCATACACCATGAATTAGTGGAAGTATTGATTTCCACCGTTGAAACATTCCGAGATCTTATAGTAATATTTATTTGTCATTTAATCTGTTTATAAGATCACATAGACACAAGTATGAAGTGTAAACACAAATATAAGCTTGATCTAAGTACATCCGTGGCTATAAGAACTTTTCAGTGGTAGACGTTTCAATTCACATTGTTTCACTTGAGATTTGGATATATTTTATTTTTAAACTAAAGCTCTAAAATTATTTAGTAAAATGGGCAGAGGGAGTGGATAAAATTCATGAATGGCGGTGCGCCCTAAAGAGTTACTCGATAAACAGCCTGCTTCATTCTCAATGGCACACATTGCTAGATCCTGGCCATTCATCATGCGGGTCCCATTTCGAACATTCTCCGACAAAAGCAGCTAACGCGTGATGGACCGGTGTTATATTTTTCGAGCAATCCATTTTCTCGTACCCGTACGGTCATCACGAATGCCAGCACATCGACGATTTTGGCGGGCTTGTGCCGTTGGCAAAGCGTGCCGCGAAGAAAGCCTCATATTTCACGCCAGCGAGTCGCGTTGGCAATGCCACGGAAAATAGGATGCGGTCTGGATGGACCCCGATCCACTGTGGGGTCCACCTTTATGTATTTTACTTACATCCACGCCGTCCATACGTTTTCACAGATCTAAATCTCGAGTTGACCGTACCACAGGAAACAGTGGTGATCCAGCCACAGAAGTTTCGGATCAATCTGATATTTGTTTGGTCGCTTCATCCAGGTATTGTTAACCTTATCAACGGGTTGGATGAAAAATAAACATTCCGATGTGTTCCACATGAGATTTAGATCTGCTTATTTTTTAAAAATCATACCTAAAATGAGCTGTCAAAACGGAGGGACGGCATGGATGTAAGGAAAATATATTAATGGGATGCACCGACTGTGATGGATTCAAGATCCACCGAAGCCGTGTCGCTAAAAATACGCCGTATATTCTCCCCATGAGTGTCTGGCCTGCCCGTCCACACGCAAGCATACATCCAAAATACGCGTGCGAGATATGAACAGTCCATCACGTGGGCCACACCGTTCAGATCTTCTGATCTGAGAGCCGTTTCACTTCTCAGGTGGACCATATATGATGTGCAAAACAAATGGACGGGGAAAACAATCCTAGCCATCCATTAGTTCAGAACACTCAGGCCAACCTTAGAAAACGCCCTGATTTTTAATCCAAAATATCTAAACACTGTGGCCATCTAATGCAAAGATCCAGTCTCTCACACGGGGTGCCACATCGGCATGTGTGTTGCGCGTGGAAGGCACGTGTCCCACCCGCGCGTGGGCTAAGCAAACCTCCCAAGTAAAATTTTAAAAACCGCAATTGAAAGAGCCATCTCTCTCTTTCTTCTTTTGCCGCTGACATCCCCCGAAAAGATATAGCGTCAAATACATACGAAAACCCGTATAAATATACGTAGTGGAAGGGTAGATGGGCTTTCTTTCTATAAGACTGTTGTTTTGGTCAGAGGGAGGGAGGATTTTGGTATTGGCCCACTTGGGCAGTGGTGTTGATGGAGGGTGGGAGAGTAGAAGCAGGGCCCTCTGCTTCTTGGGTTTGTAGAGAGATGATTTCTGATGACAGAAATGGAGTTTCAGAGAAGAAAGAGAAAGGTGGTGGTGATGAAGATGTTGTGGTGGTGATGGAAGAAGAAGAAGAAGAAGGTGATGATGGGAATGCTGCTGGTTTTGTTCCTGGCCCTTTGATTCCTCTCAAAGAACAGCTGGAGAAAGACAAGGTCTTTAAAAAAAAAAAAAAAATTTATTTTAATAATGTTAGCTTGGGTGTAGTTATTTTATATATGTGGGGTGATTCTAATGCTTGTTTGTTTGTATTTTTTGCATGAATTTAAGATTGTGAAACGAGAATGCAATTTCTTTAGTGGGTTTTCTTTTTCATTGGCTTTTCTTAAACTTTTGTTTTAGTTTTGGTGTTTTGATTTGATGGGTTTTTGCAATTTTAGCATTTATGATGTGTTTGAGGTTTTGCTTCTGATGACTGGGGTTTCAATTTTGGTGAAACTATTGTTTTTGTTTTCTTTCTTTTTTTTTTTTAATGATTTTGATTGTTTTGGTCTATTTGTATATTAATTACTTGTTTTTTTTCCCTGATAGCTGAAATTGCAATTTTCTAGGATTTTGGTTTTGGATTTTATAGGATTGGTATCATCGTTGGCCTTTCTTGTTAGAACCTGACCCAAAGATGTGCGTGTGAGAGCACGATCCCCTATTCAAGTATCAACGCAGAAGTAGCAAAGTAAAATACTAGATACACCTAATTCAAAAAGTATCATGGTAGCACATATGACCCAACTGGTAGAATGTTAGATTCTGACACAAAGATGTGCCATATATGGTACATGTACCAAGATGGAGGATTCAGACAGTTTGGACCAGTGTGAGGTGGGCCCACAAGGATGTGATCATACGGTATCCAATAAGGGACTGTGTAGCGATGTCCAATGCCATGTGTCAAGTTCTCTTAGATTTGCTTAGTTGTCAATAATTGTCTCGAGTTTGATAGAGCCCAACCTATGATAGGATAGGAGTGTTTTTTTTTAAAAATTTTTTTAATTTTTTTTACACACGCACGCATACCCCCGCACACTCACGCCATAGTGGGATTTCACCACCTATGGGTACTCGAACCCTTGACCAGGTGTTGAAACTCCTAAGAGTCTACCACCAGAGCAAGAGTAAGGACGTCCTATATAGATATCTATTGCTTTAGATAGGTCCAAGTTATATTAAGGAGAGAAGAGTCCTTTATAGATCCGTATTGTCTTAGATAGAATCAAGCAATAAGAGTTGTTAGAGAAGAGTCCTATATAATCAAGAAGGATAATCACTTTTCTTTAGTACGTAGTTAGATAACTTCTAGTCAGGATCTATCATTTTGGTATCAAAGCCTCTTCATCCTGTGGCCATGTCTTCTTCTTCTGAAGGATACAACGTCCCTGTCAACAATGAGCGAAATGATCTTGCCTCTATCCATGACAGTGTCACCAATTTACATGCTTGAGTCACGGAGCTAACCAAAGTTGTTTTGAAGATCCAGGAGACCCTGTCTACATACCTACAAGTGCCACCACCTCTGCATTCCTCCCCACCTCTACCTCCTCCACCGTATACTAATCACACCCCACCTATGCCATCATCAAACCTTCCCCTTTCAGCACCCCAATTGGCTACTACACTTCTTAATATACCCCTTGTTGTCAGTCGATTGAGCCTGGCTTAGCAACGAAAACACAGAGAAGCAGTTGTATTTCAACTGCGATGAGCGGTTCTGACCAAGGCACTGTTGCAAACGTGTCCTCAACTGTTGTTACTAGAGGCTGATGACAGTTTAGAATCCGAAGCTCGCTTGGAGGACCATGATGCTCTCATGATGGAAATTTCTTTGAATGCCCTTCTTGGTAGTCATTATTCCGACACAATGTGGCTTTCCAGACATATTAAGAAACGGCCAGTAATGATACTAGTTAACTTGGATGCCACCTATAATTTCTTGCATCCGACTGCAGCCAAGCAATGCTGATTTCTGGTAAGCTATGCTAATCCCATTAAGGTTATTGTCGCCAATGGTAATGTCATGCACAGTCCGGTACGTTCTCACAATATCACCTTGTCTACATAAGGCTACAAATTCACCAGGAACTTTTTCTTCTTACCCATTTGCGGTTATGATGTAGTTCTAGCGGCAGAATTGCTCAAATCAATTGGAATTATGAATTGGAATTTTAGGGATCTAATGATGCAATTTCACTTAGAAAGGGGATCAATCCAATTGACTGTTGTGGCTTCCATTTTCGACATTGTCAATAGATCCGTTGAATAATGCCTTCGATGTTTTGTCAGTCTTCGCCCACATCATTGGGTTCAATAACCTCCTAGGGTAGAGTACTGGTACAACACCTCCTTCCACAACTCCATTAAAATGTCACCCTTTCAGGTAGTATATTCCTTCACACATTGAAACTTATGTGCCACACTTCACAAGTGTGCATGCTATAGACTCTGCCTTGTGTGATTGTGACAATATCCTATGAGTACTCGAAGATAATCTACAGTTATCGCAAAATCACATAAAGGGATATGTAGATTGCTAGTGCACGGAGCATAATTTTGATATTAGTGATTAGGTATTTCTACGTCTCCAACACTATTGACAACACTCTATGGGAGATCTTGGGCCACATAAATTGTCTCAGTTCTATGACCCTTTTCAAGTCATGGCATGTGTAGGACTGGTTGCTTATAAACTCGCATTATCACCACGATCCAAGATCCATCTAGTGTTTCATTTGTTGGTCCTCAAAAAGAAATTGGGGGCTAATGTCCCTTCTTTGACCACGCTCCCTCTAATTTATTATTTTTTAAAAAAATCTTGGTGCTACTACGTGGACCCAATGCAAAATAGCTGATCGAGGAATTTTCAAGCATAAGAATCAAGCCATTACCAATGTCCTTGTGCAATGGGCAGGTGTACCAACAACTTTGTTGCTCATTCTCCGGCCTTTGCAACTTGAGGACAAGTTGTCATTCAAGACAGGGTGTGTTGTTATGATGGCCAATGCAACGTATCAAGTTCTTTTAGATTTGCTTAGTTATCAATAATGATCTCAATGTATGGAGAGATTCATTAGATAGATTTCAACCTATGTTAGGAGAGTGTTGGATAAGAGTCTTATATAATTTTCTATTGCTTTAGATAGAGTCCAAGTTATATTGTGAGAATTGTTGGATAAGAGTCATATATAGATCAGTTTTGTCTTAGATAGAATTCAAGCAATGAGAGTTGTTAGAGAAGAGTCTTGTATTGTTGTATTTGCTTGATTGGTAAGCAAGAAGGATAATCACTTTTCTTTATTATGTAGTTAGATAGCTAGTAGATAAAAATAACTTCTAGTCAGGCTCTATCAGACTGGAGTATCATATGGAATTCCTTTTAAGAGGCAATCGTATTGGATACGGAATCTAATGATGGAAAAGAATATCCACCACCAATCCATGCGCATAAGAAAGTGTCTCAGTCCCCTCACCCAACTCAAGCGGAAAAAATTCCCATTGTATGAATGGTGAGGAGTGCAAGGTCGGTGCGGTAACCATCATCCATGGTTGATAATGGGGGGAACAAGTACTATTTTCAGCTTTTCCATTTCATCCATGGTTGATGCGTGGAAGATCCTTGCAGAAGCATCGTTCCCAGTTCTTTCTTTGTTAGTGGGACTAAATTCTGCAGAGCAATTTCTTTTTGGTTGTTGGGAATGAGCATGCTTAGGGCTTGTTTGGGTTCCTTGAAATATAAATTACAGAAACATTATTTTCATGAAAATGGCATTTTGTCGTTTGTTTTTATAATTTTCTTTGAAATCTTGTTTCTATTTATCTCTCATTTCTTGAAAGATGCCCTCTCTTCATTTCCTTACTTGGACTTAGGAAACATCATTTCCAAGAAATTGAAGGAAATGAGAGGAAACAACTCCTTATATATATATATATATATATATATATATATAAAGTACCCCAATATGGTAGCCACATGTGAAGCATGTACCACCATCTATCTTAAAGTGCCACACATGGCATTGTGCCATATGTACAACATGTGTTGTTGCCCATCTTTTATTGACCTACATTTCAATGTGCCATGTGGATCATATGCCACTCTCATCTTTGAATGCCCTATGTGGCCACATGTGCCATCCTCATCTTTGAATGCCCTACATGTGTCCACATGTGTCACCCTCATCTTTGAATGCCCTCCATGTGGCCACATGTGCCACCCTCCTCTTCGAATGCCCTGCATGATTTCGCACGTGTGACATGTGCCACCGACCACCCTCATGTACCCCACTTGCAAGTGTCCATTCAAGTGCCCCACAGGTGCCACAATCCATATATAAGCACCTCACACATGCACAATATGCCACATGTGTGACATGTAAAACCAACCATCGTCAAGTGTGCCAACATGCCACACGCCCCAATGTGCCAGCCTCGTCTTCAACCACCACGTGCAAATGTACTGCATGTGTTGCCGTCCATCTTCAAGTGCTCCACATACGCAACACATGTCAACATGCCACGTGCAACATATGCTACCCATTAGGGTTGTCAATGGGCCAACTGGCTCACCTTTCCCTCTCTCTCCTGATCTCTACTCCCAATCTCCTCTCTCTCTCTCTCTCTCTCTCTCTCTCTCTCTCTCTCTCTCTCTCTCTCTCTTTGCTTCTCTTCCATCTGACGCAGCCAGACTGAAATCTCGGGTGGATGGATGAAAACCGTATGAAGGAGAGAGGGACAGAAAGAGGTGATTGCGAGCTGCGATTTGGAATTGTTGTGATCGTTGGGATTCCTGCCATAAGCCTTTGCCATCACCATCTTATCTTCTTTTTCAAACTTGTGCTTGGGCCAGCAAAAAGGTCTAGGGCCAGACTAGGGCTGAACCATTTAGGCCTATCACATGACTGAGCCAGGTTTGGGCCTACACTAAACATTACGGGATGGGCTTGGACAGAAGTTGGCCCGGCCCTAACCTGGCCTGTTGACGCCCCTAGCTACCATCCATCTTCTAGCATCCCCCATGTGCCAATGTGTCACGTAGGACAATATGACACATTTGCCACAATCCATCCTCAGCGCACGCATGTGTCACTTAGGTCTTTTGAGTAAAATTTCCCTGAAAAATTCATTTTTCTTTTTTTGCAAACAATAGATTTGGAAATGAAGAAATTGTTTTCAAGGAAATCTCGTTGCAAACAATTAAGGGAAACGGCTTTTCATTTCTCATTGTTTTCTAGAAATGAGAAACAGGCCTTGGGTAAATTTTCAGGTCTGTTGGAATTGAGAAGATGTGAATTACTGCCACCACGGAAGATTTTCTATACTAGTCTGTTTCTTTCTTTCCTTTTTTTTCTTCGAATGCTTTTGTGATGTCTTGAGGGATTATATCTGAACTTTCATTTGAAATCTGTTTTGGTTTTTTCCCCCCCCTTTTGTTGCTTTATATTTGTGTTTTTCAAGCTCTGTTGACATTCTATTAAAAGTGTATTGTTAACCTTGAAACTCTTCATGATTTGATTCCTTAGTGATCTTGGGTGTTTTACATCTTTGATTTCTAGATAAAATTCTCTATAGTTGAGAATGGAACTAGAACAGATGATATACATGGGACCAAGAAAGAAAACTACCTGTTATTAGTCTACTTTGGTACATTGTTAAAATTTGGGTCTTCTATTAATGTATTTTTTTTGTCGGTCCTCTCATGGTGAGGAAGATTTTAATTTAGAATATCTTCATCATCGTCATCTAAATCTTATTCCAACTAATTGGGTCAGCTACATGAATCCTGTTTCGCCATTCCACTCTATCAAGGGCCATAGCTTCAGTAAGACTGTAGGTCAAGTCTTTTCTTACTAAACCACCCACATCTTTTTGGGCCTCCCCGTTGCCCTTTTAGAGCCTTCAACTTGCACCAACTCACTCCCTAACTGGCGCAATTCTTGGTCTCCGTTGCACATGACCTTACCATCTAATTCTGCTTTTCATCATCATATTACCTATTGGTGCTAATCCCAAGTTCCCTTATCTTATTAGAATGTCTCTAGGTTTAATTTTGGAGTTGTGTTTTATTATGCAGGAAGATGAGAGTTTAAAGAGGTGGAAGGAGAAGCTTCTTGGTTTTGTTGAAGGAGATTTAAATGGTACTTCTGGGTTTCTCTCACCCTTTTCTCTTCTTGCTTTGATCCCATTCATATAAAGGTGATTTCTTCTTGCAGACCAAATGGAACCTGAAGTTACATTCCATTCCTTAGGAATAGTAACTGAGGACTCTGCCGAGATAAATACACCCTTACCGGTCAATGAGAATCGGAAGAGTGTCTTGTTTACTCTCAAGGAAGGATCTCCGTATTGTCTCAAGTTGACATTCACCGTCTCGCACAATATCGTCTCTGGCTTAACCTATTCAAACACAGTATGGAAGGGGGGGCTTCAAGGTACATTTCTTCCTCATATTGAAAAAATTGGATTCTTCAAACTATATTTAGGATTGCCTAACTTTGAGGATGCTTTGCCAAAGCATCGTGAACAAGAATGTGTTGTAATCTGTTTCTTAAGTTGAAATCTTTGAAATCTGTTTCTTAACAAAGTTCTTTTCTTTTCTTTTCTTTTTAGAACTTTGCTGAGCACACACACGTGTGCAATAAAGGTCATGTACACCTCCCACATGTGCCAGCATGGCACATAGGTGCAATATCTAATCCATTATCCATCTGTGAGGTTGGTCCGACCTTGTACATGTTTTCCCAAAACTAAAATGCATTTCAATCAGCGTGTGGGCCCCAATATTGGAAACAGGTGATGGTTTAGAAAACTTCAGCCAAGTTTTTCAGAGCCGGACGCGGATTGCTTTGTGAGTTGTGACCTGATGCGGTGGGATTTGATTGGGCCACGCAACGTCATCAGACATGCAGTCACGCAAAGCACGTTTGAAAATTGTTAGGTTGAGTACATACTCAAATGGGCCCCATTTCTGAATACATCACGTGGCCCAATCAAATCCCACCACATTGAGTCACCACGGACGTTGGTGGTGGCAGGATCAACATGCAATCCACGTCCTTCAGGACCATACATTTATTTCTCAAACTGTGCCCCACCTGACCAGTGGATCAACCTGATTCTTGGGTTAGTGCATCCATAAAGAGATTTCATGTTGATGGATGGATTGGATCTCAAATCTATCGTGCCATGTTGGCACATGTGGCATGTACATGAGCTTTATTGCACACTTGTGTGTGCTTAGATGCTTGCCACTTATTAGTGGCATTTTGATCACCAAAAATACTGCTTTCTAAGATTCAAATCAAGGGTGGGTGTTCCATCTCAACTGTTTCCCTGTCATGTGGTCCACCTGGGTCACGGATCGGCATGATTTTTGGGCCCATGCCCAAAGAAGGGGTAATGTATCTGATGGTTGAAGTGGATGTCATTGACGCATCACAGTGGGACCCAAAAATGATTCGATGAACATTTTCACCAAAATTCCACCTCTCCGACCATCTGATGCAGCCCGGCTCATTTAGCCATGGGCCCTAAAAATAGGCCAATTGGTGACTCAGGTGAGCCACACGACAATAAACAGTTGAGGGAGACACTCACCTTTGATTTTGTAGATGGCCCACCGTGTTGTGTATATGCCATTCAATCCATTCACCTGGACAAGCTGCCCCAGATGGAGGGATCCTGCAGCCATCATGGGGTTTTGATACTCTGGTTGGCCCCGATTGAAAGCAAGGAGGGCGGCCATCCCTCCTCACCTGTCTCCTATTGGGCAGCCCACCTGAATTTTGGATCGGATTGATTTTTGGGCCCTGGCAAACGAGCCAAGGCACATCTAATGGACAGGTTGGATGTCATTAACACATCATGGTGGGCCTATGCAAACCGTTATCACCTTAATTTCGGTGGTAATGTTACCATGGAATCATTTCAAATAGTTTCATGTATAACAATGGTATCAAAGCTTCCATCAGCCCAAGGTTCATCAAGTTCAGTCATCTATGGATCCATGATCTCAATAAATTAGTCTTGACCTGTATTTCTACAAATTAATCTACATACCAAGAAGGGCTTCTAATTGAATCTGCATAAAAGCACCACCCCCATAGAATGCATCAGCTGCTTTAAGCCTGATTTATTTATAGTTGTAGGTGAGTTGTTACTCGACACTGGTTGTCCTTATTAGCCATTTATAGAACTGATCCTATGATAATAGGAAGATGAGTTACAACTATGATAGGATTCCAGCCTATTGCTTAATGGTAGACGGTGTGTTTCAACATTTTTTTTTAAGGGTCAAGGCCACCAAAGGTCCGTAGTCAGAATGGATCATAAGCTAAGCTGAGTAGTACACTACCAACTTGGATACTGAGCTAGGTAGGAGGTCTCAACCTCTAGGGTTGTAGCCCGTCTTACCTATCAAAAGAAGAAAACAGGAATAAAAATATAAAAAAAGAAATCTATGATATTATATTTTAGTGCTTTTTAAATATTAGTATGATGCAACCTCTGCTCTTTGGTTTAGATGAAGAATGCTCTCAGGGCTTGAAAATGTTGAAAACTCATTTTTCACATTTCTCTGAATTGTGAATGCTCTTACAATACTCAAGAAAACTCACTACTCGAGAGAAATTTGGAATGCCTACCTCATACTCCACTGGAGAAGAAATTTGAATATTAATAAAGTTATTTCTCCCTGTCTATTCTAAAATTCCATATGAGCGTATACCTGTTAATTTCTTTGTGATTCGGGTGTTCAGATTTCAGTGACTTGACAACCGGGTTGCACCACATTTTATTATGGTGATTTAGGTATTATTCCACTTGTTAATAATGAGAATGTGCTTCTTACAGAAGATTATTACAATGGCATTAATTAGTTAAAAGAAAATATCTGTAAAAAGACTAATGAGAGCCTTGATATTTTCTAGGCATTGAGATAAGAACATGAAAGCACTCACTCAATGACTATTACCGTGGATGTGCTATAGTTTCCTTCCCTTACAGGCAAACCTAAGGTTAATGTTGTTTTGTTCGTAGGTGGGATGATGAAGAAGATACATGTATACCAATATAAAAGTATGCAGTTTTCTTTCTTTTTTTTTTGACATTTTTGCCCCCCACAATTAGCTTTTTAGGGTAGAAAACTTTGAATATTCAAAGTACATGAGAAGATATTTTAAATGAAGTCGGGGGTATTTTGGAAACTAGAAAATGCAGTTGTTGTTCTTTCAAATTTCAAAAGGCTTTTAAATGGCTTAGATTTCACCCGCAGCCAAGTATTGTCTGTTCAATTCTTTGATGCAAGTAGACCACTCGAACTTCTCTTCTTTGTGTGTAGTCCACATGACACACAGCAGGGAGAGTGCAAAAAAGGCTCTGTGGGGCTATTGTGATGAATGTGTGAAATCCATACTGTACATCATTTGTGCCAACTCATGTTAGGACATCAGCCCAAAAATGAGGCAGATCAAAGGCTTGAATAGGCCACAATACAGGAAAACATAGAGATGGGTCGCCCATTATTGAAACAACGATTCTGCTTCCTACAATTTTCCTGGTTTTCCCCTTTCCAATCTCTCACAATTTTCTCTCTCCCATCCTCTCTCTAGGTGTGCTGCACATGCCACATCCCCTGATTAGAATAAATTACCTTTTGGCTACTTGGAGGAGTAGAATGTTTCTATTTTCTTCTCCCAGTCATTGGATAAGAAATTATGTTCATGCAGTATTTAGAATACTTAATTGTCTGTAAAAGGACTCATGTATCTATAAACCCCATTTGACCGGCGCTGCAACTAGCTTTTGGCTTACCCATGGCATGATTTTACACGACTTATTATCCTTAAATGTTCTTTCTTGTGACCTTCTCAATGGCAGTTGATCAATGCAAAGGCATGTTGGGTACCTTTGCTCCACAGCGGGATCCCTATATTCATACCCTGGAAGAGGAGACAACTCCGTCTGGTTTGCTTGCTAGAGGAATTTACGTGGCGAAGCTTAAGGTACCTTTTCATTGCCATCTCTATTTTATGCTTGGACAGCTTACAATTCAAAGGTCGCACCATTTTGATTTGATAGCCAGGTTCCACAATAGAATACAGTGGGATTATGTTTCCCATCTGCTATTTGAATGAAGGGATCATCTTTAAAGGTACAAATGGGTTGGGTCTGATCTAACCCATTAAAATTGGGTCGAGTCTAGGTCAGTTCCTAGTAAAAAATAACTGACCCATTAATTTAATTGGTCTAGTTTGGGTCCTGGAACCAGATTCAACCTGTTTATCACATGGGTTGGATTTAGAACTACAATTTAGTTTTCACACAAAATATCATTTTTGATAGTAAAAAAGATAAAATGGCCAGTGGTCCAAATCAACAGGTAAATTTTTTTATGGTTAGGGTAGGTTAAATTAGTGTCATATCTGGTATTTTTTCCATCAACAATGGGGCCCAAGATTTGCATGGTCCAGATTGTCACAACACTGAAAAAAGGTTGTGAATTATTGCCATAGCCTACCTAAAAAGAAAACAGAAAACCCACTTAATTAACTTCTTGGGTCTAGGTCTAGGTCATGTCTGCGGTTGCGTCCATTTTACAATGTCGGAGTTGGGGTCAGGTAGGATTGCTCTTGAGAGGACCCAGACTAGCCTATATTGTAATTTGGGTTAAGCTTTTGGACCAAGACCTGCCCCATGGGTCTAAATTTTGGACTCAGACCCACTAGTTAGGGTCAGGTTTAATGACCCATCAGGTCCACTCGACCCATTTACAACCATAGTCATATTTTCATGACAGTTAACTTTGATATCTATGCATGTACTTCGAAATGGTAGCTAATAGGCTGTATGAGGCTCTGAGCAGAAACCCAAAAAATCAATAATTTATTTGGGTAATATTGGGTTCTGAGCCTCGCCAAATGTATTATTTGGCCAGAGATTGATTTAATGGGCTCCACCATGGATGGGGATGCCCCAAGAAATCTCACTGATGGGAAGATCCCAACCCTTGTATCCTTTGCCCTTATACACTGTTGAATGTGGAGCACTGGGGTATTCCTTTCTTAACCCTTTCTTTTTATTTTTTTTAAAGGTGGATGCACACACACACACACACACACACACACACACACCACATGGGTTCTCGAACCCATGACCACAGATTGGAAACACAGTGTCTATACTGATCCATGAGTAGAGACACTTTATTTGTGGGCTGGTGTCTGAAAACCACCCATTTTCTGAGGATCGGTGCCTCTAGTTTTAATAGCTTAGGCATCACTTCACCAGTCCGTTATTTTCAGTTTGCTTTTTTTTTTTTTTCTAAATAATCTCTAGTGTAAACACCCATTGTTGCTTTTTCTTAGCTGTGTCCTGGTTCTCTGCAGTTTGAAGATGATGACAGAAGATGTTATCTGGAACTTGATTATTCCTTCGAGATCAAGAAGCGCCGCTGATGAAGCGCCGACGCAGGGACTCTGAGCTGTTTTTTTAACTTTTCATTACATGAACTATTACGAAGGAGAGATGGATTGTGAGAATGTGAGTCACGTTGTTCATAAAAATATAATGTGAAGGAGAGATGGACAGAGAATTTTAGCAAATCACATTGTTCATGAAAATACAATTTAAATGTCTGTTTAGCACGCCACACGTTTATTGGTACTTTGTTGCCGTTGCCTTAGCAGCAGGCATTTAATAACATAGATTCCTTTGAATTATCACAAATATTCAACTATTGAGGCACCACATCTAATAATGTAGCCAACCCATAGAAGGTAGGGCTGGCAAAGGGTTTAGATCAACCAGTAGGCTAACCAACTTGACCTGCTTGAGATGGGCTTGGATTGAGCTCATTGGGTTCTGAGATGGACTCAAGTCAGAAAATGTCACTTGATTAAGCAAACTAATCGGGTCAGTCAGACATGGCTATATACTTATAAGCAACAACTATACACTTGCTTTAGTGGTTCAAATGCATGGAACCTTAAAAAACAGTTTTGGGTTTTGTGCCCTTCCAATACAATTTTTAGCAAGAGTAGCTTGACCTGAGCTCCAGAATCAGCTCATGGGTCAGGCCTGATCATCTCATCTCTGGTCATGGGTCAGGGTGTGCCTAGGTTAGGCTTGGGTTGCCCTACCTCAGCCCAACCCATTGCCACCTCTAATAAAAGCACATTGAAGAAAAAAAGACATTACACAAGAAGAGTGTAAGTTTTTGCAAAATACCTGTACTTGAGAAATAACCCTCCTTTAGTAGTAATTTTCTAATAAACAGAATCGATCTAAAAAGGAAAAAAGGAAACAACGAAATGCATTTCAAAATGCTAACCAATAACGTAAATTCCATCATTTCTTCCTCAGATCAATTCCAGCCTTTTTGGCAACTGCATCCAATCCATTCTTCTCAATAGTCTTCAATGCTTTAGTTGACAACCGCAGCTTGAGATAGCGCTTCCCTGCCTCCCACCAAACTCTCTTGTATTGTAAGTTGACAAACTGCAGTTTCTTAGTCTTGTGGTTTGAAAATGAAACTTTGTTTGCCCTGTTTGCCTTCTTGCCAGTGAAAGGGCATATTCTACCTAAGAAGAAGAACACATAACTTGGTTGTGAGAATCATAGAACATGATATCATGAATACATATGCAACAAATTAGCAGAAACACTCAATAGAAGATCGTTGATGTGGATGGTAACTGGTAACTTGAATAAACCAAAAGTACAAATATCTGAGAAATGAAAAATCTATTGGGCTCTTCATGTTTAAAATTAAGCATTTTCTATGATCCAAGATAAATTAAACAAGATCAAGTATCTCTAGCAATGCTACAACTGCAAAATAAAAAAGCTGAGAAATCTTATATTATGCTTAATTGATAAGTTGATGTTGGCACGTGTGGCCATTTGGGCCTCATTAGATGTGATTAAAAGGAATTAGTTATGCTTGACCAAATCCTGAAATAAACCGCTCAATAGACTTTCAAAGACTGTTAGAAATTGTGTGAACAAAAGGAGAGGGCCATTTCACCAGATTGGATGTGGGAAAATCTAACCGTTGGAACCCAACGAGTTGTTCATATATATATATAGGCCTCTTAAACTCTATCCATGTGTGGAGAAAATATACAACAATTGCAAACGATTAGCAAAAAACCCATCCCGAATCCATGATCTCCAGCCTCACAGCAGTTTGTCTTCTTCATTTGGCCATCATCTTCCATCGATAACAAGCCTAAGCTGGGAACTATTAGCTAAAATGCCATTGGTTCATTGATACCGAATGTGGGCTTTAGGTAACAAAACCCAGTTGAATGAGTAGTGGGAATTTACAAACATTATTGAAGTACTTTGGGATTTAGCTAAGAGCTATGGATGCTACTGTTTAATAAAATATTCCATGAGGTTAAAATGACCGTGGATGATCTAGCTAGGGAAGTTGTCTCTAGAGACACATCCATGCGCAGAGCAATCTCCAAGGATCAAGAAAATCTTGAATTTGGTCCAACCCCATAACCTCTCTGGCAAAAAATCGAGCGAAAATGACTGTGGATGGTCTAACTAGGGAAGGTGTAACTAAAGATACATCCACGGGCCGAGAAATCTCCAAGGATCAAGAAAATGTTGAATTTGGTCCTCCGGCCCCATGACAACCTCTCTGGCAAAGAATCGAGCGAAAATGACTGCATTCTTGTCTGAAACTGGATCGATTTTGTGGAAAATTTTCCAACAACAAGACTCAATTAAGTTAATTAACATGATTGCAGAAGAAGGGCATGTTTGAGAGGCTTGGAATGTATTTGGGTGGAAAATATATTCCAAGAATCTCTTTCATAGAAAGTCCTAAAAAACTCCCAGCCCTAATTTGTTTTGTTTCTATTTTCTCCAAATGCTTTCCTGGAAAATAACTTCCAAGATTGAAAAAATATCACTCTCCTTTTTTTATTTTCTAAGCTCCCAAACAGACCCTGTACGAAAAGCATTGGTCTCCAAGATTCTCTGATAAATTATGTTAGTTTCTCATTGAAAGACGGAAAACGTCTCCACTGAGCAGGGAGCAACGAAGCTGTAAGTAGGTAGGGCCGTTTCCTTAAGGACGAATACTGGCATGAACCCGAAATGGTGATTTCTTATGAAGAAGCTGGGTGATTTGGGCATCTGCTGAAAAAGAAGAAGGAAACTTCTCCACTTCTATCATAACAATTTATCAAAGAAATGGATTTGAACTGAAAGGTAGAAATCATAACCAAAAAAAAAAAAAAAGGAAAAGAATAATCAATGAATCAATTGCAATATGCAATTGCTTCAAAATCAGGAAAATAGAACCAAAAAAACGAGAAAAAGAAAAAGAAAAAAAAAAAAGAAAAAGAAAGATCAGATTTAAATAAATAAATTATATATATATATATATATATATATATATATATATAAACAGATAAAATCCAACTGCTTAAAAAAGGAAAAGAACAGAAAAAGGAAACATTTTTACAGCGAATGTATCAAAACCCAAATCAGACAATGCACAGGGTCGAAAGTGAAACTAAAACTAAAGCATCTCCAATTCTCTCAACCAAAAGCAAATGAGAAAGTGATTAAAAATAAGGAATGGTACGAGATGAAATGGTAAGATGGATGGATTTTTACGAGCAACGGGTTGGATGGTAGTAGCAGGCCTGGTGGAGGAGTTCAATGCGGGACTTGCGGAAATGAAATCGTGAGAGATGTTGATTCCGCCGAACTGCGATGCCAGGGAACGTAGTCCCCATGCCTTCCTCTTCGTGGTCAGAGAACCATTGCAAGCAGCAGCAATAGAAACCCTAGATATACAACTCTCAGATTTCTGGTAGCAGATGAAGCTCGAATGGCCCAGCAGTGCTGATGCTGCAGCTGCCATGGCCGAGAGAGAGAAGAGATAAGGAAATATGCGGGTAGGGTTGAAATATGTATGGGTAATTTCGATTCTGACAAAAAGGGATCCATTCTCCGGTAAATCCAAACCATTGCCTCAGAAATCTCATGACCGAACAATCTTAAAACTTTCATTATGGGGCCTACACGCAGATGGTTAGGAAGAGAGATACATTAACAGTTTTCGGTTTCTAACATTGGTCTATGAGATCTTCCTGTGTTGGAGATTTTCGAGGTGTATATCATCCAAGATGGGGCTCAAAAGACCAATGGTCTGGATTAACCCATGAGCCTCACTTGTCGGGATTGGACGCGCGTGTACAATGTTGTGGGCCACGTAACGTATAAATCCTCATTCCTGTTAACTGAGGGGGAAATACGTTGGCTACCTCGAGAGAGTAGCATTTGGAACCCTTCACCATATGCGCATGAAAATCGTTCATTTACTTTGCTCTGCTGGCCCCACTGTATCTGGCAAGACATCGGGGCAGCGGCTTTGGTTTATCTGTGAGGCCCACCGTGATGTATGTGCCTTACATCCACACTGTCCATCCGTTTTGACATCTACTTTAATATCATGATCCCACCAATGAAGCATATCCAAACCTTAGGTAGACCACACCACAGGAAACAGTGGTGATTGAATACCCATCATTAATAACTTCTTGGGGGCCACCGTAATGTTTATTTGTCATCGAACCTGTTGATAAGGTCACAAAGACCAGGATGAACGGACTACACAAATATCAGCTTAATCTAAAACTCGTGTCCCACAAGAAGTTTTTTTATGGTCAATCCCCATGTTTCCTGTGGTGGGTCCACCCGAGATTTGGATGTGCTTCATTTTTTGGGCCATGCCATAAAATGAGCTGTCAAAACGAATGTGACACCGCACCGCCCCGTAAAACCGCACCGCATCTACGAGAGGAGCTGATGGATGAGTAGGCTTCCCCTTTCGATTCACGGAATGTGATCTGGGCCACGAGCTTGCTTTGAAAAATGGAGTAGTGCTGTTGAGAAAACGGGATTAAGGCAAGGCGGGAGAGCGCGGCGAGGCTCCGGTACGGGGTCAGCATGGATACTTCATTAGCCATTTCGTCTCCTCCAACAAAAAATGGCTACCTACTGGAGCTTCGACCAACCACCACCGGTCAATTCCCCCACAAAAAAAAAAAAATGGAAAAAAAAAACTACCATCCGTTCCACCTAGTGAAATGTGACCAAAGCCAAAATCACGCCGGTCCTCACTTTTCTGGGATAGGCATTGTCATTGTATCTAGCAAGTAGGTCATTCCCCTTTCATAGATCATTTTATATGCACCAGTAGACTGGCCTGACCTTGGGCTGTCAAGGCCATCAACCGCAGTGCTTAACTTAATTTTTCCTTTTTAAACAGCTATGCTATTTCCAAATGGCATGAAATTCCCATGATAGGGCATTTTCACAAAGGCCCACCGTGAGATTAACTGATGTACCTTTCTTGACGGCCTATGATGGATAAGATAGGCTTGTGCTTGTATTTTTTTAATTAAAAAAAATGCTCTAATAAATTATCATATGTGAGCCTCTTTACCGGTGCTCTTGCCTTGGCTTTCACAATCAGCTGGCGCTTCCTCTTTTACCCGTATACTCTTGGAACCGTCCACGGCAGAAGTTGCATTGACACACTTAAATGGCAGCATATGCTCCCACCTAGTATTGTTCACGGCTTAGCCATTAATAAATCCACAAGCCAAAGGATTAGAGCCAGCAAGGTGATGCAATGCAAACTCACTAGGCATATGATAACCTCTCAAATGCAAGTAAACGGATACTAGCAACCAATTCGAGATCTCTCGCACCTTCATGCTTCAACTCCTTAAACTCGCATACATGGCATGGAAAGCATCATCATCTCTCTTGGATAGTGCATCATCCACCGTATTCTCAACCCCCACCACTTCCGACTTCATATCCAATTAATTTGGCTAGCCATTCTAGCTATAATTCAACACCACCATTCCAATTTAGGACACTGGTAGACGTTTACATTTGGACTATTCGCCTGGTGGCCCCCACCATTTTGGCCCATGGCTCAATAATCAGGATGATGGATTAACCCTTCCTGCTTGATTAGAACACGGGCAAAGAATCAGCATGAGAATTTCTTGTGCATACCAACAACCGGGATTATCCGTCATCCTCATTTTCAAGCCCTATCCAATGGTTGTATGTACCTGCAAACATCCCCCATCAGAAATTAACATGCCACAAAAACTATCCCTAGTTTTTTGTCATAAAGCACTTCATCGTTTGCCTTCTTTCAAAGCCAAATTAAAATAAAGAGGATCTAATTACGTGACCAGACAAACAAGCACCCTTGGAGTTTCTGACCTTGAAAAAATGGATAGAATAAGGTCCTAGTTTCATTGATCCTCTGGTTACAATATTCTTTTATAAAAAACAAACAAAAAAAAACAAAAAAAAAACAAAATATCGCCCAATATGTGCTGGTATCGCCCATGAACCATACAGTTGTATCAGCCCATAGAAGCCCAAAACAGCCTGATACCAGAGCAATAAAACTTCATAAACTGATTTGCAAACTTGAATTGTCCCCTCAAGATGGTCCTGCTAGTTCTGCCGATCTATTTCGACATTTTTATTTTACAATGAATAGGGCCACTCTATGACTCTTTTAACTCATTTCTTCTAACAAATGATTTTTTTTGGAAGGATTCTTCTAATAAAGGATAATGTCAGGCCATTGAAACAAGGTCCAATATTGTCCAATATGTCATTTGCACATATGACATCATTGTGTGCAATGTATTGTGATCATTCCCAATATGAATGATGCATTCTGATATTATGGATTTTATGATATTAAATTCCATCAAAATTATCAGGCAAGGAATAATGAATACCGTCCGATTCTGTGCATCAAAATGAATCAATGATACAAACTGATACAAGCGATACCTTTCGACTCATTCCTGTAACATGATGCATTGCAGTACATTCTTGATAGAATTCGGTACATTCCAAAATTTTGAACATTGCACAGACATGCATGTGCAAGTGGAATGCACACAATGAAATTTGAGACAAAAACATGAGAGGAATAGCTTACAACATTCTATAAATAGTGCAGGAGGAGATCTGTGGAAGAGTTCTTCAACCTGCAGCTCTGTCCAAGGTGAACGTCCCCAAAAACATACCTGAATTACCCGATGGCTCATCACATTGGTTTTGCAGTGATTCATAATGCAAAATACAAAAGACAGGAAGGAAGAGAAAGGTACCTATATTCACAATATTCTGACCATGCACACCGAGCTTTTCCATAATCCCAATAACAATCTTCATTCCTCAAAGGCCCACGCTTGGCTGTTCGTGTAAGAGAATTTCAGTAAAATGGAATTGCACGATAAGCAATGGCAATAATATGAAAAAGCATGCACCTTTTGTCACAAATTTTGATTTGTCATCAGAATGAAGGTCGTGCCACATCTGGAGCCACACCTCTCGCATTAAAACTGGCAACCTAACAATGTTCCTGTGGTTTGCTATAAAAGGAGATGCAGATTAATACATGGAACCGCACTATACATGTTAAAAAGTAAAATTTTGGGCCTGTTTGGTAGCCAGCTGAGTTGTCCCATACAGTGTCCTAGATAGTTTGTCTTAGATGGTCTGTTCCTGGACGCTGTTTGTCAAACACCTGGAACAAGGAACATGGAATGGACAGTGGTGCATGTGGGGAAGCTTGAAGATGGTGCATGTGCACAATGGCATGTGGGGTGCTTGATGATTGATGGTGGCACATGCGGCACACATGAGGTGTTGATGAACGATGATGGCAAATGCAGCACATGTGGCAATGTGTAGCAATGTCATATTCCAGCACATACCTTAGCAGGAAGACAACTTTTACACCTTTTTCTTTCCTTTCTTTTTTTCTTTCTTTTTTGGAAGAAGAAGCTATCCTATACAACAAATTTTATTTTATTTTTTAAAGAAGAGTGGACAGTTGGGAAAAAGCGATCCATGTCTCAGTTCCCATGGAAAAACTGGGTTCACAAACTAGGAACACACTGTCTGACCCAGATGGACAGAACCAAGCTTGCAACCAAACAGCCCCTTTGTAAAAATGAAAGAGTTCCTATTAGACACTGACAACGATACAAAAAGCCACATTTAGCCAAGTCAAGCTATGAGCAAGAGACTAGGACATGAAATGTCATAACCAAGGATTTGATTGAGGCAGAGCAAAAGATACTCAGGCTGCCATCAAGTTGAGCTGTAGAAAGGGACCAGCCCAAATCATTTTATGCATTTGTCGACTTTCATAACCTATTTAACACAACCTGTAAGTACTGATCACCACACCTTTATCAATTTCCCAAACCGCTGTCCTCCTTCCAGGAATGCTTTCAGAATCTTCATAATAGGTTATGTACTTGACGCGTGGAGTCCTTGTCATGTTTGGGACTATATCTGAATCATGATGATGCTCTACATTCAGGTCCACTTGGACATCAGACCCATCATGCTCTGACTGCATTTTTTTTTCATAGGATAGCGAGTCATTGCATAGTTAAAATGATATGACCAACCATTCCAGAGATACATGGATCTATATCACAGAGTAAAGCAAAAAAAGAAAAGAAAAAGAAAACACTTTTATTACTGACAAGCATTGATTTCCAAATTCATGCTAGGGCGTTTTTATGGCCCTTGATAGAGTGGAATGGCAGAAAAGGATTGATGTAGCCAACCCCAATTAATTGGGACAAGGCTTAGATGATGATGATGATGCCCCGCCTTGGATGTTGAAATGCCAATCACATATTTTTAATGTCTGAATTATTTTGACGATTTATTAAATTCAAGCACTCCCATATTTGAAATCATGAGACAACTACAACAGGAATTGATGGTGATTTATTGGACCTGCTGGGGATACCTGAGGAGCCCTTGTTATATTCACTTTAGACCCAAGCCAAGTCTTGCACCATGAGAGGGAATTATACGGTACCTGAAAAAATAACTTGTTGAAGAGTGTTACATAAAAACAGAAAGGAATACTGTTTTGGTTTTTATAATTAGCTAACTAATGCTAATTTATCCGACAGAACACTACATTAATTACTTCTTGAGCATACCGTCTCATCTCCACTTGAAAATCCTGGATTCCCATCAACTATATTGCCTGACCTGATAGTAACACATTTAAGCATTTCCATATGAGAGTTCAGAGAGAGTGCCTAATAAATGTTCCAAGATTCACCAGATATGCACATTTGGTTGCACCAAATATCATGACATTTAATGACACTTCATGATTAATCATTGTAATTTGGTGCAAAATATAATGAAATCTCATAATATTTTGTGCAACCAAACGCACCCATATAATGTGAAACTATTTCATCAATGATGCAAGGAAATATGCAAGGAAACAGAAGAAAGGCACAGCAATATACCACAACTGAATCTAACGAAACCATTTCATCAATGATGCAAGGAAACAAAAGAAAGGCACACCAATATACCCCAACTGAATCTAATGCTGCAGTGAGATACAAGAAGCATAAACAAGGATTATGAGCGGACATGAATCAGTGGCAATATACAAATGCCAAATTTCCATTCGGAACAGTCCCTGAATCCCATTTGGAAGGATAAGACTGAACAAAACCGTTAATCTATATTGAGGAGCAATGCATTACAAGTTACAGCTGCTGCAGATTCCACGAAGGCAGGAGCTAAGCTGCAGTAAAATGGTAACCTGGCAGTCCTCAAAATCAGTAGCATATTAGGAGCATCCTCATGTGTATGCATGTATAGATATATTGCCAAAACATTCAAGGAATTTTCATGTACTCATGAATGGATACTGTCCACCTTGAATGCATGTACCAATGTGTCACATTTCTACGTGTTGGCATCAAAATTTTATGAAGTACGATCCATGATAATGGGTATCAGCCAGCGCGGGAGATCCATGCTCATTTCAAAGTTAGTGCAGAGCCCTATATATGCAGCCATTTTGACAGTCCAAGCTAATGGTCAAGGCCAGAGTGGGACCATGTTCTCACTCCAAGCTCAGCGTCCAAGAAAAGCATGAGAAGAGCAGCAAGCAGCCTGGAAGGAGATAAAATCAGATCCGTGCTCGCCTCCAAGGGCAGTGTGGGGCCCAGTATACCACATCGCACCACAGTCTGCAACCAAGCGCAGTACCAGTTCATTCAACTAGATTTTATCCCACGCTAATCACCTAGGTCAGCGCTTCGCACTTCCAGCACATGCCAACAGAAGCATTCTGAGTCATCCAATGATCGCGCGACATGTGTCCAAACCGCTGAACAAGCTTTTAGGTGGGAAATAACCATGTAAACACCTCAGGGACAGGAAATAACTGTCTCCCATTATTACAAATACCCCTTTGGACCTTTATTTCCAAAAACTCATGACCAATGTTTTAAATAGCGGTAGTGTGATGCATAGCACTCAGCCCTCTATAGCGTGTAGTGTAAATACGTAGCGTGTAGCGGAAGCTACACGATACTTCTATTTTTTGATTTAAAAATAGGACAAATATAATAAATAGTGAAAAAAAGAAAAGGAAAAAAATATATAAAAATGCCTAAAAGATGATTCATTTTATCAATTATAAGCATGTTCAAAAAAGTTATTAGTTATCATTTATCAAAAGTCAATCCACATATATAAGCCAAATCAAATAATTATCACATCAACAACTTTCTAAGCAAACCACTTTAATTAATAATGTCTAATTGAAACCACAAGTCACAATTATGAAAAGAAATAAAAATCCCATAGGTTAAAAGTATCAAGTATATTACAAGTGTCACATTCCTCAACATTAGAAAAAAAAAAAAAAAACATCGTAGCTTATGCTACAGACGCTATGCGCTACGTAGCTGTAGCGTACACTACGACCCCTGTAGCGTATGCTATAGGGGGTTTACGCTATTTGGGATGCTACGTAGTGTACGCTACGGGTGCTATTTGAAACACTGCTCATGACATTTGGTTCCTGAGATAGCTTAAAAGCTCTCTGGATACTTTGCAAAGCCCTTCTCTTCCTTCTCCCCGCACCAACAGTCGAGACAAGGTGAGAATGAGAGAGTTTAAGGACTCATCCTTCTGAAAGGTTGCTCCACGCTAGCCTTTAGACCTCCAGCAGTGGCTCTATGCCAACTGTTTGAGTACCAACAGTCTCGCTCCAAGTAAACTGTCTGAGAAACTTGAGCAGTGGCCCAACACTCAACTGTTCAAGGCTCTGGTGGCGACTCCTCGCTGACTATTTAGAGCCCCAAACAATGGTCCCACGCCGACTGTTTGACTGATGAATTGCCAAGGCAATCCAGGCTAACCCTGGTTTCTCCAGTAGAATGGCCATGTGTTGTTTCTGTCTGAGGTCTTTTAAACGCCTCAGGGCAAAGCAGACATGCTACTAGAACTTTCGAACTTCCTAGAGCTATACAGGACATGAATGCTAAAGCTATTTAAGTCCTAAATGCACCAGAATGCTCCACCTAATCGATGGTCTGGACACTTTGAAGATGAAGGATCATAGATTAGGACTTTATGCATCATTTGTATTACTCTATTTTGTACCTTGTAACGACTATTTTTCTCTAGTTTTTTTTAACGATTTAATTAAGGGCCTATGCCAAACCACAACCTAGATTGTACTTTGTTCCCAGATTAATAGAAGCCTCTTGTTGTGAAAGAGTATACCTTCGATTGATGAGATGATGTCATTAAAGAATATGAAAATAGATCATCGAGGAGCAGGTTCTAGAGATGTCTTGTGAGTTTGACTACTACTTCAATGTGCCCAAAATATGTTTCAAAATCATCATCATCAAAGCGTTAGACAGAACTTGCCTTGAGAATAGTGCCCCTTCAATCTCATAAATCACATCTGTTATGATCCAGTTATCAGGGTACGGCTTGCCACTTGGTGCAAAGTAATAACCAACCTGTCTCACCAAGATACCCAAAGTATTATTTACTGAAATAAAAGATATCAATAGCTAATCAAATGCAAAACATAAAAGCATATGATTAGAGCAGAATACACAGGCATAAACATTATTAATAACAAATACGAACTATGTCTCAGAAAGAAGAATAGTAATCAGATATAAACTGAAACTCCTAAACACATGCACATTTTGGAAGAATGTGAACCAAAATAAAATACGGGAGCCACTATTTACATCCACCCTTTTTGATAGCTCACCCTTCAATCTACTTTTCGTAATACACTACTATCAATCAAACAGGGTGGTTTGTTTATCACTTCCTATAAGATAATTTACAGTAACAAGTTGATGCAGGACATGAAATTCCAATATGATATGCAAGATCTCATCAGGCTTAAGATCACGTTAGTTCAGAAACAATTACACAAATTCCATATCCCACACAAAAGTCCAATTCAATTAAGGGGAATCTATGCGGATCCAGGCCTACACATGATAGGGCTGGATCAATAAAATTTATGAACCAAACGATGCTCACAGATAAGAAATAATCATCCACACATGCATAGTAATCAGTCTCTAATCCAAGGGATTCACCAATTCCAATTCAGAGAACCCAAGGGTAAGAAAATGGGCATAAATTTGGAGATTTGAGTAATTTAGAGTTAGGTTTAGGGATTTTGGGTGAAAATGGAGTGAAAGATAGGAGAGAGACCAACCAGAGAAGTACCGCACGCGTGGACAACAACTATGGCCTACACGCATGTGCGTGTGATCCCGGCCGCACGTGTGCGGGGCCCACTATTCAGAAAAAGGCCACCTTGGCCCTAGTCAGCCAGGGATGGACTGCAAACCCCAAATCTCAGCTCGATCCGATACATGGTTTGTGCGTGGTGCTCCGCCGAAGTTTCAGCCCTCCTGCAAGGTCAGATTTTGAAATTCTGTTGTAGAGAGAAAAACGGCTGCAATAGAAGATGGATTTGAAGCGTAGATGATTGTAGGAGAATAGAAATATGGATGGAAGAAGGTGAGAAGTATGGATGATAGAAGATAGGAGCAGATCGGGATAGATGTGGCTTCGCACCATGGTAGTTAGCCCTTCGAGGAAGGGAGGGCTTCGTACCCAATTAGGCTTCACAACTCAGAGAGCAGGAAAACGCAAAATTTTTATTAATCTTCAATGAATCAAAAGAACTTCAAGGGATGCCTATTTATAGGGAAAACCCTATACCCAAAAACTCGCGTCATATGCGCAACCTATTAGTTCACAATGAAGTAAACGAAAATAAAAATCAATCAAAGAAATCTAAAGCGTTCACGATGTTCTAAATAACATAAATAAGCAAAACCTAAAATATAAAATCATTCCGACGAGTGGGCCACAATCATGAGATCCCATGATGGGTTTTTCTTGACTAACGGGCCAAGTCTTTTGAATCAAAACTTCATCTTCTAGCTAGGAAACTCTTCCTGGACGTCGTTATCGATCCAGATCAACGATGGGGCCCTCCTTCTGGCGTACGAGCGTAGGGGGGTGGTGTGCGTGCACGTGTGGACGACGTGCGCGGGATGTCCCCATCACAAGTCACTAGTAGGGTTCATGAAACTAATTGTTTATCCAACACATGATATTGGATCCCAGGTTAACTAATTGTTTATCCAACACATGATATTGAATCCCAGGTTAAGGGATTTCACTGGTACTTATTATTTACAGTATCAAGAGTTAAACACTCACAAACTTCGCTCATACCCAATGAGAATCCAAATCTGACTGAAGTCAATCTTCAGTCAGGTGCTCAATTGAGTCAATCAATTTTGAGTTTTTGCTTAATAGTTAATATGATGTCCAAAAATTAACTCAGGAATGTCAGGGTTAGACGGATGCAATGCCACAATTGGCTCAGCCATAACAAATTACAAATTTTTTTTAAAGAAGAATTTAGAAATGATTATTATTCAAATAAAATAGCATTACCTCAGTCTTCATATCTATCCCATATATACAGAAAATGTTTTTCAATGGAGGTCTGTCCCAAGGTGTAAGAGGATTTAGAACTGGATCACCATGATACAACCTGAAATTTACAGCATTAAAAAACATTAAGCCTGCTGGAAATGATATGACTCCAAAAATGCATAACATTAGTACAGCACATGATCCTCAAGAGAGTAGGGCCGTCAAAGAAACAGTCATATATTTAAAGGATGCATATACTATCAAAGAAACAAGATATATAAAAGTGGACAGTGTTTGTCACATGTGTGGCATACATATATGAGATCCAATCCATTCATCTGGAGAGCACTACCAGGGATTAGTCATTCTCCAAAAGCTACACCAAGCAAACAATCCTAACCCTTAGAACAGGATTTTTATATATATATAATTAAAATGGATGGTCAATGGAACTTTCTTTTCTGGAGGGTGATGACTACAACAAGGGAAGGGAATCTCCTATCTGAAGACATTGAACATTGGACCCCATTTTGGCCAAACCATTGGCTCACCATTTCCTTCCCTTAGGGTATGAGCAGAGGAAAGCGAGAGATCCTCAATTACTGATTTCCTCAACAAATCTCACCAACTTTCACGGATAACCACGCTCAGAAGCGCATTTTAAGACATTCAAAGAGTCTCAACTAAATTAACCAAAGCTAGGGTAATCGGAACATTGACATTTTTTTAAGAACCATCAGTTCTTCAGAAATCGTCCAATTTGAAGGGTTAGGATTGGTTGATCGGTGTTTTGGGCTGTGGCCCATTCATGATAGGGCCTAAAAGATGAACCCTTTGGATATAGTACGCTTGTACAAATTTTAAGTAAACAAGGTGACAAATACATATATATTTGATAATAACTATTCACTGATAAGATGAAAGATTGCAAGAGGGTAGACTGCCAAATACAAGGGTCAGTCTCAATGCATCCTCTTTAACAACAGAATTGGCAACCTCTTCCACCTCACTCAGGATATGGCCAAGGAATCAAGGATTTAACAAGCCAAAGCATGCAGATCTTAGATGCCTCATAAGCTATCAGATGTTGATGAACTTTGTTTCACCTCATTATAAATAAATCAACCAGCTATAAATAATTAATATAGCCAACAATTATGCAACATGAATATTTTCCAACCATGCCTATCCAGCTATCACCATAACTATCATGGGGATTACAGTCCATGCATGTTGTGTCATCAAATGCAAAAATAATGTCAACTCTGACATTATCAAGCTAGGGCAGCGTGCATTCAGCTTAACGAATGGTATTACCAGATGTGGCTTTGCTTACTTTTCGAGTTGATACAATAGTCTTTTGCTATCCGGATCATAATCTTCTATTGCTTTAAAAAAGGTCCCATCTGATACTTCTCTGGCAGAAAAAGATAACTGAGTAGGGAGTCCGCATTCCATGCCAGAAGATGTGGCATGTGCTACTTCAGGAAATGATGGGTTCGCATCAACACCTGGAAAGATGAAATGATTAACTGGTGCTTACAAGCATAAGATGTATTGTAGAAGATTTCATCATCTGGCAAATGTACAAGGCTTCAAAGCTGCACCTTGTTTAGAAGGAATTTCAATATTTATTATATTTGTAGGCCATCCCGAGTAATTTGACTGAAATTCTGTGTCATCACAATGGTATGTATAATGTCCCCTTCCTCCTCCCTCAAAGAAATGTTTCCAATGTGTATTATCAGTCCTACAATACTTTGAGAATGGCACCATCCATAAAGAAGAGCCAAATGAATTGAACATCAATCGAGCAGTTCCCTGATAACTTGTACAATCCAATGAAACTTGTGTTAATGCATCGGATTTCCAAGACACATGACGACATCAATGTCCACAATTCGAAAGTATGAATACACTAATGAAAGATAATTTGAAAGAGTCCAAGCACAAGAGGAAATCCAGGTTGATGTAACATTGATTATACATTAAAATAAAAATGAGTTGCAGAAGTGCATTTGCTCTGAAAGTACAACCGCCCCAAACCTTTGTAACTTCTATCATCTTATTGTCTCTCCCACACACGTAAGCAAATGTGTTTCGCACATACATGTTCCATGGACAGATCACAGAATGGAGGTGGCAGCTAACAGTGCATAATGAATCCAAGCATAAAATCAAACTCGTCACACTAACGGATGGCTAAGCATTGTCAATTTGAAAGGTTTCCTTAATTTACTAATCATTCAATGGAGGTACTGAGCCAAGAATTATCTCAGAGTTTGAAATATGTGATTGCCAATTCCTGATGTTCTGAAATATTGACCATAATCATAGGAATATTTGTGTAATATTCACCAGATGCAAGGAAATTTACATGCATAGATCTAATAGGCCCTTTTCCATGATGAGTAAACAATGTAGAGTGGATGGAATACTAAGGCCCTGTTTGGTAGATGCCTAAAATTGAGTTCCTCTCATTTTAGTTAACAGTACCTGTGTATTAAAGATCAAAATCTTCAATACGTAACTGCTGCTAACTAAAATGAGGTGAACTCATTTTTAGGCATCCACAAAACTGGACCTAAGAATGTGCAGTAGCTCCGACAGAAAAAAAAAAAAAAAGAGCACTGACAAAGGGTTTCACTATTATATCCAGTTTTCTTTTGCAATTGATTCCATGCAGAAAACTGTTGTGGAGCATTGTTGGTTAGGATTCATTTATCCATTGTTGGTTAGGATTCATTTATCCCCAAGCAAGTTGTTAAAATGGTAAGATTTGCAATTCAAACCGTATCATATATGCCTACGATGCAAATCATAGCTCCAAATTGCAAATCTGCATGATTGTACAGTTATTGTATCGAAACATATAACCATGTAATTATCATGGACTCTGTAAATGGGCCCAAATTTACTTCAAAAATTCTTTTTTACTTTTTTGCATTTTTATTCATTTTTTCTTCTTCTTCTTTTTTTTCACCCTTTTGCTTTTGAAACATGTAAAAGGCCCTTTGTCATTAACAAAAAATCCCCATTGTTGTCTTTTGACTTTTGAGAGAGAGAGAGAGACGAAATTTGGGGATTTTTTTAAAATTTAAATTTGATTTTTGAGAGATAAATTGCATTTTATTAAAAGAAGCCCCAAGAGAACAACAAACCCAGCTAAGCAAAGCCAGCAAGGTAGATGGCCAACCAGCAGCTACAAAAAGAAATGGAACTGACTAACAACAACTGCCGGGAACAATGGAACCAGAAAAAGAAAAACAAGACTGAGACTACAACTATCCAGGACCACCCAACTGTCTGTTGTTTTGGGGATTTTGATATTAACAAACCCAAAACAAAGAAATCAAGATATCTCTTTCATTGGTCAACATAATCAAATGCCACTTTTTCGAACATGATTCTACACACATGAAAGGTACAAAAGAACATAAATTTTCATAGATTCTTGTATCTTTCCTTTGTTTGCTTTTTTAAGGTAAATTCTACCAAGACAAAAAAACAAAAAACAAAAACAAAAACAAAAACAAAAACAAAAAAAAGAAAGAAGGGAGAGATACAAGATTCCTTTGGGGTGCATTTGGTCGCATTGGTGTTTTAAATAGCGAATAGCATGTAGTGCAATGTTCATCTCTCTAAAGTGTGAGGCTTAAGCTACATAGCATGCAGCGTAGGTTACATGCAACTTCTAGATTTTTAATCATGGTTGCCCTTGGTTGCACCAATGTCATGATATTCTGCACCTTTAGACTTACTAATAATGAAATTTAACAAAGTTTCATAATATTTGGTGCAACTAAATGCAACCTAAAGTAATAGGAAAGGGCAATGATTAAGTATAAAGGTTAAGAAAGAGCAACAAAACTGGTTTAATGTTGTTACTTATATTATTTTACTAAAAGCACTGAAAAGATTAACTAACTTTTTAAAAGGTAAAAAAATAATTGAATAACATTAATTGATTTTAATGTTGCAGTAAAAAAATACTAATAATGTGACCTACATAGTGTGTAACATAGTCTATGTAGCGTGTAGCGTACGCAAATTATCATATAGTGTAGGCTGCATGCGATTTAAGCTTTTTCATGAGCTACGTAGTGTTAAGACTAAGTTACGCTACGTAGCATAAGCCGCACGCTACATAGTGAAACTATTTAAAACATTGGTTTGCATCAAATATCATGAAATTGCACCCTTAATATCACAATATGTTAATGTATATAGGTTTCAGATTTTTATTTTATTTTTTCATTTTTTAAGCAAATCAGAAATTTTTTATGATTGATGATATGATTTGCAATTCGATATGATTAGCCCCTATTACGATTTGCAATACATAAACAATTCTGACAACATTGGTCCCAAGCAATGTTTTAAAACCTACATTGGATCTTCATCAGTTTTTGTCAGCAATTTTAATCCAAATAGGTCCAACCGGCAGTCTGACCTGTTAGGCCTATGACATGTATATTAAAAAAATAAAAATAAATAAATAATCGATGGGAATTAAGCAGCTAAACACCAAAAGCACAGTGGATTTGCTTTTTATAAAGTTGTCATGATTAGAATCGCACACTGATCATTTGAAGTTTTTACCAAAAACAGATGAACAGGCCAATCCAATCAGCGAAATGCCCAACCTATATGTGCAACCAGTTAGACTGGACAGCTCGAACGGTATCTTTCCCAAAATTTGGTTTATAGGTAACACGATCCATTTCTGTGTCCGATTCCTGCCCAAAGTGGCCTAACCATCCAGTTTGATTCAGTTTTAAAACACTGATCCGAGGTATTTTTATTGTATTCCAAATACCCGCTAAACTATGGTGTGCCCGTTTTAAATCTCAATGTCTCATCCAACTTTTATTGATTCAGGGTGGGTCATCCAGTTTTGCCTTGTCCAGTCCTAGAAGATCTTATGCAGATTTTCAATGATCTAGGGCTCATGACCACTTAGGATTTATCTCAAAATTTGTTGAATGTGACTGGGCTTGTAGTAAATAAATTGAAGCTTTGAACCAAGCACGTAAAACAAACGTAGCAGAAACATAATGTGATAATCTGTTGAGAGCTGAGATATGAATACAGCTCACAACATGAAACTAAAATGCAATGGCATAGTCATGATTATTATTATTTTTTTTAAAGGGTGTTATGATATGACGTTTTCGATGTGAATCTATGCTTATTACAGAGAAAACAGCTTAAAAGGAGGATATAAGTGAGAAAACAAAAGCTTATAAGACAAAGCTCATTTTGTCCCAAAGCACTACACTTGTCTATAAGCACTAAGCAAGCCCATAAGTTACAGGGGCAATCTGTTGAAATGAAGGGGACTTACTTCCAGTCAATGTTTTAAATATCGACGATATCGGTTGATATATCCCACGATATATATTGTATCTCAATCGTGTTATATACGAAACGCATAGGTAGTGCCGATAAATCCGACATGTTCAATCCGGTGAGCATTTTCAATTTTTGATCCATTTTCTTGGAAATTATGTTAAATTAGTGTCAAATGGTTATAAATTCATTGGTTCTTCATTTTTTGCATGAAAAATCATGGAGTTGGAGCTTTGATTTCGATATCCATTGGTTTTTCATGTTCTTCATTTTTTTTTTATTTTCCAAAATTTTCTTCAACCAGCTGTCAATTTATAATTTCAAAGTATCTAGGAGTATTTGATGAAATGATCATCACATACACTCTGATTTTGAAATTTGAGTTTAGGTGGTCCGATTTGGGAAAATTTGGGGAAATTTCACTATTTCTCCCAAATTGCTTGCAATGTTGCACTCGAAACATGGAATCAAGCATGTATGAGGTCCAATCTAATGATTTGTTAAGTCCTTGTCAATTTTTTAAAAATAAAAATCATTTTTAATTAAAATTTTAAAAAATATATATATTAGTTTTTTTTTTTTTTTTCCAAAATTTCCCTTCAACCAGCTGTCAATTGAGACTAATTTCGAAGTATTTAGGAGTGTTTGATGAAACGATCATCGCATACACTCTAAATGTTATGCATTCAATTTGAATGTAGTTATATTAGTTCAGTTAGACAACACATAGCGTAGGACCCTATACAAAGGAAACCTATTATTTGCACTTCTTTTTTGAGATGTTATGATTTAAAAGTGTGTATTAAGGTCTTTTTTAATAATAACTAAAGTTTTATTGAAAAAATCGACCACTTTCCCAATATTTTTCCATGTTTCCCAAAAAGTGCGATAAATTACCCGATACAAACAATATATCCCATGCGATAACCGATATGTATCTGTATCCCAAGGATGTGATACGTAACATTATACCGATATTTCAAACACTGCTTCCAGTATTTATGACACTAGAGAAAACATGTGACAAGCAAATGACATGATTTGGAGGAATTACACATTGTCCATGTGATGATGCATCAATATATACAAGGGTTAATGATTCTAAAGGTCCCACTGACTGGATCAGCTCCTTGTCAGTATGTGGTTGACACATCTGTATGGGCTTTCTTGTGATTGAAGCCAAAGTACCACATGCATGCATACATACATGGACTACTATATATAGTCATAGACTTATCTGACATTGATATGACTGTGACAACATATGGTAATATTCATGGCATTATGTTGCTAGTTGTTTTGATGCTATATAGCCAATTTTAAGCTATAGAAATAAAGGCTTTAAATGCAACATAAACCTGAAATTTTGGATCAGAGGGAACCATCACAATGCAAGTAGTTCATCGACCGTCTCCATAGCATTGCGTCTGCTATCCCAATCATGATTTCCTACCTCCAAAGGTAAAGGAAAGGTCTTTCCCTTTTGGGTCGGATAATGATTTGATGTTCTTGATTATTGTATGCGTAGGTAGAGAGTTGCAAATGACATAACTATCCTTGCTAATTTGCTATAATTTAAGATCGCGTGCCCATTAAAACAAATGAATGTAACAAATAAATAGCCACATAAGGAAAAAGGCATGCATGCTAACAACAGATTCAATCAAAATATTAATCTTTTCTTTTTGCTTCTATAAATTTCATAGGCATGCACATGCAACAAAAGAGATTTCTATACACACAACAAAACACATTCTATGTATTCAGGGAAGTGAATGAGATAACACGGACAATTGCCAAGGAAGGTTTGTTGAGATCCTATCTAGATATCAGAACCTTTCATTTACTTGTAGTTTAAAATTTTATCTTTATTTATCAATAAAAAGAATACAAAATATGCCACCTATCCAGTGATTTGCCAAAAGCTCACTTGAATGATGCCCATTAGAAAAAGCAATGGGAGTTCAAAACTCATGCCATATAGTAGGCTAAAGAAAAACTCATTGAAAAGAACATCACAAATGCGAAATGCCCCAGTGATATTAAAGCTATTAGTGCTGGAAGGTATAGGCAACTCCAGTTTCATGGAATAAAATTACCATCTCTAAGCAGTTCAGCCTGATAATATTTGAGGGGGATTCACACAATGTCATCAAGTGGGTGAATCTTGCAATCTCCCATGGAGACTGGCCACCATTTTTTGACAAGATCAGAGACCTTAAGGGGCTCACCGAAGCGGAGTTTGTTCACATTCATCATTCAACCAATGATAAGGCAGACAAGTTAGCTAATGAGGGGGCTAACAGCAGGGGTCTGCCACTCACCAGACGGTCGGGTGAATGGATGATGGTAATGTCATGTCTGGGTCAGCCAGTCCCTGGTGCCTTCAACTATCCATGGGGATGATGGGTTTTCGGTTCTAAATACTTTGTATAGGTTTGCTGCATGAGTCTGCTTGTTGTTCTGTCTGGGCTTAGCTTGATGCCAGATGGTTGTACAGTCCCAGGGGCATCTGTTTTTGAGTCTCCTGGGTTCTTTTGGTTTTTCTTAAATAAAATTTCCATTTATCACAATAAATGCCCAAGGGTGGGTTGTAAACATGTGGACAATATCACTACTGTTAAATGAAGATGGCATATCCTACTTTGGGAGTGACAATTTTAGCACCACTAAGGGAGATTTAAGTGTGTAAAAATTGGGTCACCACTTGAGCATTGGGACCACTGCTTGAAGCAATGTTTGTGACTCCAAAGTATGAGACTAAATAAAGATATGCAGCAGTAGGCAACTGTTTGTATGGTGCATTTCAGTATGAATAACGAGAGAGACACTCATTTATATCCCAAGGGAGATGATTCATGGGAAGCACTGGATTTTAGTATGTCAGGCAAGGTGTTCCGTAACGGTAACGGTGGCCGTAACGGCCACCACCATTACCTTTACATTACGGGGCATAACGGCTGTTACGGCCCCGTAACGGCCGTTACGATCTCTCTTTTTTATTTTTTTATTTATTGAAAAAAAAACCCCTGAAAAACCTATATCTGCCCCGTAATGTTGATTAAAAAGTATGAAAAACTTAAATATGTCCCGTAATAGACCATTACAGGGCTATTATGGCCATTATAGGGGATGTAACGTGCTGTTAATGGCAATTACAAGTCATTTTTTCCATAACAGCTATTACGGCCGTTACGACCCCGTAACGTGTAACGATTGCCACCGTTACCTTTATGGCCCCGTAACGGCCTTTACGGCACACCATGTTTTAAGCTACAACTCAAAAGATGACATATAGAGCAGAATATTTATCAAAATAATTGGATTTATAGACTCGGCAAATGAGTTTGCAGGAAAACAAAGCTCAGTATCATAGGCAACAATAGATGCATAAGTTTAACGATAATATACTGATCTACAAAGAGACAATGTAAAAACAAAAAAGAAAAAGGACAAAACATGACAAATCCAAGATGGATGGAAACATCTCAAGGGCCAGACCCTCGGTTAGACCATAGGTCATCAAGTCTCTTATGCTCCATCCACCTCCTTTTGAGCCTTCCCCTTGCCCTTTTAGAGACTTCAACTTCTATCAACTCACTCCTTCTAACCGGCACAATTATTGGTCTCCATTGCACATAACCAAACTATTCAAGTCTACTTTACCTCATCTTTTTTATCCTTCTGTTACATGAATCTTGTTCCACCATTCCACTCTATCAAGGACCAGATCTTCAGTTAGACCATAGGTCATCAAGTATTTCTTAAACTACCTCCAATCACGTCCTTTTAGGCCTTCCCCTTGCCCTTTTAGAAACTTCAACTTGTACCAACTCACTCCTAACCAGCACAGTTCTTGGTCTCTATTGACCGTTGCACATGGCCAAACCATCCAAGTCTACTTTCCCTCATCTTATTAGTACTCTTGTAAGTTCCCTCAAATGCATTCATTTCTAATTCTATCCTTCCTCGTCTTGTCACTCATCCATCTCAACATCCTCCTTTCAGCTATGCTCATCCTATGAACGTGTTCTTCCTTAACTGCCCAACAGTCTGTCCCATAAAGTGTGGCTGGTTCATAGCTATCCTATAAATTTTCCCTTTCAGTTCTTGTGAAACAAGATGTAAACTACCAATCAATGTTGAAGCTTTTCCCTGGTATTGTTCTGATCATTTTTCATCACCATTCAATATTTTCCAGATAAAGCAAGTTCAAATCTCCTGAGGTGGTCACAGAAAAGGTTCAAATTCCATGACATTGAACTAACTCAATGAACAGTTACTTTTGTCATTTATTGTGAAAAAACAAGAAAGATCAGGTTCAGTTTAAGGTAGGTCTAAATCGAAACATTTGAACATCCAAAGAATTCCAATGATATGATTAGTAGGGAGGAGCATCCACACTCTAGTTGATGTACTGCTTTTCTGTCTGCCTGAATCAATATGTACTCATGTAGCCTCAACAAATAGATATGATTTAAGAAGAGCACAAAAAGAACTATGACATAACCATGGATCATGAGAATTTGCAAGACAATTAACCAAAGGTAAAAAACAATACACGCATACAAGATCTGCACCTTCTTACATAGGCCCTACTATGGATGGGGCCAACCCCCAAAATCACATTGGTTGGATGGTCCTAGCCACCGAATGGAGGACAGTTGAGGATTACAAGTGGTCAGTCAGGAAAAGGTCTCACCAAAATCAAGGTTCAATGGCTAAAATCCTCCAATCAATGGCTAGGATCATTCTGACTGGTGTCGTTTTTTGTATGCCAGCTATCCATGGTAGGGCACAATATAGGAACAGTCCAGATGTCACATAAGTGTGCCAGGTGTAGGAGAATGATGCTTGATAACTTAGATTTTAGCATTTAGCACTGGATGCTTCTCAACCAATAATGTCTCTAAGGTGGTATTTGGGAACGTGGAAAACCCTGGAAAGGAAATCATCTTCAATGGAAATGCTATTCATCCATTTGAGGAAAATAGTAGCATTGGAAAATGGTTTTCGTTTCTCAGCTTTTCATCAAAAAACTATGGACCTTCATTTCAAAAAAAAAAAGAAGGTGTTTGATCAATTTCCAAGGTAGAGAAGAGACGAGAGATGACTATTCGAGGAGAGCATATGTGTAGTCCATGTAAAAATGGAATGCAAAACAAAGGATGGAATGCAAAACAAAGGATGGGAGATTAGAATCCAATTCTTCCAATTTCCTGAGGATTCGAGGTTACCTTTTGCATCCACATTCTACTTATCCTCCATCCAAACACAACCTAAGAAGAAAGCTCTGGCGATGTGTTCACATAAACAACAAGTGCAAAAGAAAAAGAAAAAAAAAAGAGTTTGAGAATAGGGAAATCACCTCAGCAACGGGGAGGCCAAATGTGAATCCAGAAAGAGTGGCTTTGACTGTCTCAATTGCACCAAGAAGAGGGGAACCTGAAATTAACAGCCATGAAATGATTACAGTAAAAGGTATGCATTGCCATCCAGAAGCTTCAATATTTAAAGTAAATTGGCTCTAAAAAGGAAAGTGAGCACACCAACTGCAAAATAGGCATGTATGTGGTCATCAAGCCATTGCATGTACATTTTTGGAGCAATTTCTAGCTTCAACCATTCCAAAAAGTAGCGAAAGACATTATTTCCCAATGAGTGGGCGAAAACTAATGAGGGTCCGCCACGAAGTTTAAGTGCTGTTTCAAAAGTCAACCTGCAACAAAGTAAAAAAGAAATCAAGGCCATCCTTGTACTAATTATTATCAATAAATGCATCCTAATGTAACTTCTTGTTGGGCTAGATAATAGAAATGATAAAAGCTCAAAGCTAAATGCTTTTTCAGTATAAACCAAGACAACTTTCTCTTTTGAGTCCTCTACTCAATAATGATCCTTGCAAGAAGTTGGGGGGTAGAGGAATGAGCCAAAGGTAGAGAAGATATCTTCAGAATGCAAATGCAACTCAGTTTTAAGAAAGATTCTCTTCTTTCTGCTTATTTGGTTCTTCCCCTGAGATTAAAAAACCTTCAAAATTTTGTTGGAGCATGTTTGAAAGAATGGAATGGAAATCAGGAGAGAAAAAATGCTAGTTTCTCTCTTTTGGCTAGGTTGTTTACTTTAAATAATAATTTATTTATTTAAAATAAAAAAAATAAAAAAACACTACGTCTACTAGAGGACTTCATGAAGATGCCTGCGGAAGGTGAATATGACTAGATTTTCATGATCGTTTAGCATTTAATGTCCGATAGTAAGCGTTTAGTGGCTCATTGAACATTCAGAGCTTTTCCTCTCCTCACAAGGCATGTGATTTTGTTGGATGTTCATCTTGGGTGAAAATTATTGGGGTTGTGCCCTGGAAAACCAATGTTAATAGACCTCGTTTTATATGGCATGATGCCTTCTTTTTTTTTATAGGGATTATGAATGAATTTTATTGAAAACTGGTTGACAAAGTCAAGACAAAGAATACATCCAGCAAAAAGGATTACAATTCCAATAGGGAACAGACTACATTCAGATCTTTCTGAAAGCGCCTGGTAGCCCATTCAACTACATCTCTTTTCACCATCCTCAGGAGCTGATCTGGAGATTTAAGCTTGTTGTCGAAGCACCGAGCATTGCGTTCAGCCCAGAGATTCCACATACCAGCCATAAGGAGTAGCTGCCACACAACTAACCTTTCTTTCGCCAAATGAACGCCATGCTAGGCCCAAAGGAGTTGCAGAACTGATTGTGGCATTCACCAATAGATCTCAAATAGATTGAAGATGTGGATCAAAAGCTGACTAGCATATGGGAAATGGATTAGAAGGTGTTCTACGGATTCCATGCTGGTCATACAGAGTAGACAAATGTTCGGTAGAATCATACCCCTCCTTTGAAGATAGTCTATTGTTAGGATCTGCTTCCTACCCGCCAGATATGTGAAGGAAGAGAACTTGGGAGGTGCCCCGTAGAACCAAAATGCAACGGGAGTGATGCTTTCGAAGGAATTTCGTGAAGGCTGGATCATGTTGTAAAAAGATTTTACCGAAAAAGAACCAGAAGCTGATGCCGACCACACCAAAGACTCACTCGAGCCTAGAGAGAGGTTGAGTTGCTGAAGTCATTGTAATAAATTTGCATAATCTTCGCACTCCGAATCCGATAGGCCCTTCTACATGGGGGACACCATACTCCCCTTACCGTGAAAGAAAAGCAACGATCAACCGTAATATTCTTATGTAAAGATAGAGCTACAAATGACGGGAAATACTCTTGTAGAGGTCTTGTCCCGCACCACGTATCCTCCTGTAGAGGTCTTGTCCTGCACCACCTTATGCAATCGCCATTTCCAAGAGAATAGGCTGATGTGGCTATAACTGATGGGGACACCGCAAGGATGGTTTTCCACACTGCTGAAAGCCGATAGAGTGATGACTTCTTTGTCTCCCAGCCTCTTTCTTCCAGCCCATACTTTTTAGCTATAAATTCTCTCCAAAGCCTTCCTTCGACCCCAAATCTCCATTGCCACTTGCCAAGCAACGCCACGTTCATAGCTTTGAGATCTCTAAGTCCCGCTTCGCCTTCGGTAGAGGTAAACAAACCTCGTTCCGTTTAAGGGGATGAAATTTATGTTTTTACTCAGCACCTTGCCATAAGAAGTCCCTCCTTAGTTTTCTAAGTTTCTATAAGTTTCTATAATACCGATTTCAGGCATTTAAGAGAGACATGAAATATAGTGGAAGATTAGATAGGGCTGATTTAATGAGGATAATGCACCCGGCTAATGAAAGAAGCCCCCCTTTCCATCCTGATAATTTCCATTAAAATCTCTCAATCACCTTGCTTCACAAATGTTTTGGTGGTTTCCACAAACATAGTGGGAGACCCAAATAAGAAGGGAAAGATCCCATGCCGCAACTGAATATTGTCACATAGGTTGTTGCTTCTTCTTTAGAGAGCACTATCCCCAGCATCTTGCTTTTGTGCATATTGATTTTCAACCTGGATACCTCTTCGAAACAACCCACTATTTTCTGCAAATTGTCTATCTTGACCAGATCTACCTCACACAATAGAAGGGTGTCGTCTGTGAACTGCAAGTGGGAAATATTGGGCCCGGAGTTCAAGCTTCAAAAACGCAAGATTAATTCTTGATGTTGTCCTTTCAACATCATACCACTTAAAGCCTCCACTAAGACTATGAACAAGAAGGGAGATAATGGGTCGCCTTGCCTAAGGCCCCTCAAGGCTTTAAAGAATCCTTTTAGAGCTCCGTTGACCAATACGGAGAAGGAAGCAGAAGATACACAATGCACCATCCAGTTTATCCATTTGCCACCACATCCAATCCTATTCAACATGTATTTTATGAAGTCCCAATCTACATGGTCGTACGCATTTTCAATGTCGAGTTTACATACAACCCCTTTTTTACTTTTCCTTGTGTCTTGAATCAATGTATTATTGGCTAGATGCGCGTTATCTAGGATTTGCCAGTCTGCAACAAAAGCTCCATGGTCATCCAATATGACCGAGGGTAGGACTTTTCCTGAATCTAGAAGCCAAAACTTTGGCCAATATTTTGTAGAGACTCCCACTGAGGCCGATAGGTCTATAATCAAGTAAGGATTCCGCGCCTTCTTTTTTTTAGATAAGAACTACGAAAGTTGCCCCCATGCCTCTAGGGAGATGACCTTTTGGCATGAAATTCTTGGATGAAGTCAACCACATCTTTCTTAAGCATGTCCCAAAAAATTGGAAGAAATGAATAGGGAACCCATCAGGACCCAGAGCCTTGTCGCTCCCCAATGAGTCAATTGCTTCCTTGATTTCTTGTACGATATCGACCCCTCTAGGAACTCCTTGTCCAAATTTGAGATCTTACAAATTTGTATATTGCCTAATGTAGGACATGGCCGTTCTTCCTTAGATAGCGATTTGGTATAAAAATCTACAATGGCTTTGCAAATTGCTTCCTTATCTTCTATTCTTTCCCCATCAACTAAGATGTTGCTGATATGATGATTCCTTGCCCAGGCACTAGCTATTTTGTGGAAGAATGAAGTGTTGTTGTCACATTCCTTGAGCCACACAGCTCGCGAAATTTGCCTCCATATAATTTCTTCTTGCTTTAAAAACTTGGAATATTCAACAGAGAGGGATAATCTTTTGGTTTGATCTTCAGCAGATAGTGATTCTACCTCTTCTTTCATATCCAAATCATGTATCACGTTGATGATGCTATCGATTTTCTCTAGTCTTTTGTTAAAATCCTCTTTCTTCCAGAGTAATAGTTTGTAAGTAATTTGAGTTTTTGGAATAATTAATCCGCGGCTAACCCTGAAGCTGAGAACGATAGCTACCATTCTCTTACTATATTCACGAAATTTTCTACTTCTAACCACACAAGTTCAAAGCAGAAAGGTTTGGGTCCCCAGGTGTCTTCCTTGACTTCAAGTAAGATCGGGCGGTTATGGAACCTATGTGTGGGTTTTTAAAGGTATCACTTCAACTGCTCTTGGGCACTAGAAATTGGATACGGCGGCTTGGTAGCCAAGGAAGAGTTGTGTTTCATGGATCTCATTGCCCTAGCCATGATCATACAAGTTCCAGAGCATATCAACATGGATAGTCTCTAGCCATCAGGGTCAACTTGATGTCAAATTGCCGCCTTCCCTAGCCCACATGATTGTAGAAGTGAGCCAATGGATGGCCGCTAGGATGGGGCCTTTGGTCATTTGCATTGGCATGGATCGCTTACAAGCATCAGATTAGGAGACCCATGATGCCCAGACTTGAATAGGCTTGTAGCTACACTAGCTCCATCGAATCCCCATGACCTGAGAATGTGTGGATAGAGAGGCCTTGATCAATCATGCTTTAGCTCTCCTTATGAGGCCTCTACATGCCATTGAAAGTAGGAGTAGCTACATTTCTTCATCAGGATCCTCAAAGCACGCACGATCCAACAAGGGTTCCACCATGTATTTCCAGGTAGTGTTCGTAATATCGATACTATCGGCCAATATTATCGGTATCGATGGCGAGTGATACGAAACCCCTCAAAAGGCCCATGAAATACCAAAAATTCGAAGAATCTTACGTATCATGTGATATATTGCAAAATATCGTGAGAGATTGCAAAATATTGTGCGAGATCGATAGATATTATCACTTCTACTGTTTTTTATCGAGGATTTTAACATTTCCTTCGCAGTTAAAGGGCCAGGAATGTCGAAAAATCAGAAAAAACCGGAATCACCCCAGAAAATCGAAATATATATATATATATAAAGGAAAAAACTTTCAAAATAGTGTATTTTGGTACCTGTAAAAGAGATTGCCTAATCGGAAGTTGCATTTGGTAGGCCAATCAATCAAAGTCATGCGCCGTTCGTAGGTTTTTTCGAAAAAAGCTTCAATTCCCTTCGATTTCGGCAAATGATCTAAAAAATTGGAGATTTGGAGTGTACTTAAGAGAAAAAGAGGGATTTTTGGGTTCCTCCGTTTCAGGGGAAAAAAAAAGGGCCTCGGATGCCTTTTAGGGACATGGATTAGCAGTTGACAGGTTTGAGTAGGGAGTCTCGCTACTAAAGTGACGTCACCAAGTTATGTGGGCCCCACCATGACGTATGCATTGTATCCACGCCGTTCATACATTTGGAGAGATCATTTTAAGGCATGATACAAAGAATGATTCAGATCCAAATCTCCAATGGACCCCACTATAGAAAATAGTAGGGAGAGTGATGCCCACCATTAAAGACTTCTAAGGGCTACAAAAGCTTTCGATCAAGCTGATATTTGTTTTTTCCCTTATTTCATGTATGTGTTAACTAACGGAAAGGTTAGATCTCAAATAAACATCATGGTGGACCTCAGGAAGGTTTCAACGGTGGGCATCACTCTCCCCACTGTTTTCTGCGGTGGGGTCCACTACTGCTCTGGATCTGCCTCATTCTTTGTCTAATACCCTAAAATGATCTCTCCAAATGAATGGACGGTGTAGATACAACACATAAATCATGGTGGGGCCCATGGAACTTGGTGGTGTCACTTTAGTAGCGAGTCTCGCCACTCAACCTGCAAGAAGCGGATTGCGTACAGTAACTCACTACACTTAGTGTACTGAGTAAACTCTGTGAGGGCCACCATGATTTATGCACTTTATCTGCTCCGTCCATACATTTTACCAGATAATTTTGGGTCTTAAGCCTAAAAATGAGGCATATCTAATGCTCAAATGGACCACACCACAAGAAAGAGTTGAATTGAATGTCTAACGTTGAAAATTTCTTGGGACCACAGAAGTTTTGGATCAAGATTATATTTGTTTTTCACCTTAACCCATGTCTGTATGATCTTATGAACAGGTTGGATGACAAATAAACATCACTGAGGGGCCTAGAAAGGTTTCAACGGTGGAAATCATTAACCTCACTATTTCCAGTGGTATGATCCACTTGATCTTTAGATATGCTTCAATTTTGGGCTCAACCCCTTAAATTAGATGGAAAAACGGACGGACGGCGTGGATAGACCACATACATTCAAGGTGGGCCAAACTGAGTTTATTCAGTATGATAAGAGCATAGTGAGTAACTCAATACGCAATCCAATTTCCAACCTGTAGTGCTAATCAACGTCCTTTTTTTACGGGCGCAGGCAGAATCGGTAGCCGGATATAGATGGTCTTGTTGGGGGCTCTATAGGGCCCACCATGATGTATGTGCTTTATCCACACCGTCCATCCATTTTGATAGGTTATTTTAGGGCATGAGCCTAAAAAGGAGGCGAATCTAAGGCTCAAGTGGACCACGCCACAGGAAGCCGTGGTGACAATGATGCCCACCGTTGAAACTTTCCCAGGGCTCGTCATGATGTTTATTTGCCATCCAATCTATTCATAAGGTCTGACAGACCTGGATGAAGAGAAAACATAAATATTAGCTTGATCCAAAACTTATGTGGCCCCCCTAGACATTTTCAATTATAGCCATTCAATCCTCATTGCTTCTTGTGGTGTGGTCCACTTGAGCCTTAGATCTCCCTACGTTTTTTAGCTCATGCTCTAAAATTATCTGTTACAATGAATGGACGGCGTGGATAAAATATATACATCACACTGGCCCCACAAACCCCTGATAAAACATATACATCACACTGGCCCCACAAACCCCTGATAAAACACATACATCACCTTACCGATGTGTAGTATATCTATCCTTTTCTCCAGCCTATATTAGCCTACATTAGAATGTGGTCCCAAAAATTAAGCAGATCCAAATCTTAGGTGGACCACACCATAAGAAACAATGGTGATTGACTACCTCACTATAAAAAAATCTTAAATTTTAAGCAGATCCAAATTCCACTGACGCATCATTAAAAACTTCATATGACCCATGTTTCCAACGATGTGGTCCACATGAGATTTGAATCTGCCTCATATTTTGGAGTATGGTATAAAACTATTTGGAAAAATAGATGGACAAAGTGGATAAAATGTATACATTATGGTGAGGCCCTCAGATCAGTAGGCAATCCACATCCCGCTAGGACCTAGTTAGAGATGGATGGTCCTATGGGGCTCATGGTGGAGCCCACAATGATGTTTGTGAGAAATCCACAATGTCCATCCATTTTTCCAGAGCATATTAAAGCATTAGACCAAAAACTAGGTAGATCCTAAAATCAAGTGGGCCGCACGACATGAAATAGTGAGCATTAAACGTCCATCATGCCCCAAAAATCAGCTAGTCACATCATTGATGGGAATGTTTACAATTTCTACTTTTGAATGAATTAATTGTATTTTCATACATGTTTTAATACATTTATTAATGTTATGCATTCAATTTGAATATAGTTACATCAGTTCAATCAGCCAGCACATAGCTTAGGACTCTTTACAAAGTAAACCTATTATGTACACTTCTTTTTTGAGATTTTATGATTTAAAAGTGTATTAAGGTCTTTTTTAATAATCCCTGAAGTTTCATTGAAAAATTCAACAAATTTCCCAATGTTTCCCAAAAAGTGTGATAAATTACGTGATATAAACGATATATCCCGTGCGATAACCGATATGTATCTATATCCCAAGGGTGCGATACATGGTGTGATACCGCTATTTCGAACACTGTTTCCGGGACATGAATACCACATGAATTGGTGGGTGATCTTATGGTTTGAATGGTCCATTGAATGATTAAAGGTCAGCCAGCACCACTGAGGTTTTCAATTGGTTAACCAAAGTTTTTCAACCGTTGATTTTTGTTTTCTACCATTGATTTGTTTTAGATCACGCTCAATGGACATCCAATCGTTGAGATCTAAAATGATCCATACCCTAGGTGGCATGGGCATTGCTCAGGGATAGTGACCACTGATGGTGGAGGGATTTGGATGGTTGGGGTATATGAGTAAGGTATATAGACATCCTTCACAGTAAGGTACACAGATGTTCCATAAAGTGGAGAAGCACCATATGCAGTACACCAAACTCCTTTTTATTTAACTTTTTTACTCTCTTTTTTTAAGGGATCCATCACTCATAAGATCCTATCTGAGGGAAAGGAGATAGAGAGCCCTTGGACATCCACATCTAAGGGGGAGGTGGACATTCCTACCCAGAGAGAGAGAGAGAGAGAGAGAGAGAGAGAGAGAGTGCATATGGGCCACACCTAACCCCTCTCACATCCCACACATTCACATGTTCCAAAGTGTGGGCCTCTTCTTCTGGGATGTTTTGTGATCAAATACAGCCCTTACTAGGATTCTGACAAGTGGCTCTCTACCCTTTCCACCTTTGATAGATCTGGGAGAGACTCCCTTGTTTGGGAGATTGACAACAACACGTGATCAACAACTCTTCGTCAAGTATAATTTAATCTAATTATTTTTTTATGGAAGCATGGCCGAATCTAAACAAGGATCTTAATTAACAAATTAATTGAATTAGATTTTTTAAAAGCCTTCATCCCGTTGTGTTTCTAAAATCCGCCCATCAAAAACTCATGGGCAACCATCTTTGCTACCAAGGTTCCCTCTTCCCAGATAGATATGTTTTATGCAAGATATCTCCATCATTAAGGTTTTTACTTAGAGATGTATTTGATGTTGTGAAGCAAGCAGTCCCCTCCTGGACTTTTACTGTTGAAGGCAATCTTATTACATCACAATCCAGTGAGTTGGCGAGGAGACATTCCCATCGGAGGCAGGATCTTAGTTTAATGAACTTTTTACCAAGGTGCCACTACCACTTAGAACTAGCACTTCAAACTCAGACCACCCCTCCTGTTGCCTAGGATTCTACACTTGTTAACATTTTAAAACAAATGCTTTCCTGCTCCCATACCTAAATCCCCTCCCGCTTGCCTCCACTTTGTGCAGAGTACAATTAACCAAGGATTGGTTAGAGAAAATCTTGATTTTGCATGCTTCTGTGAAGGTCGCTTTTCGCCATATTCAGCAAGAGGCTAATGACGAGTGGGACTCGAGACTTACCTTCATCAATGGAAAATTGGGCTTAGATTCCTCCAGCTTAGTAGTTCCTTTACTTCCTCATTGAGGTTGGTTTCCTCTCACTTTATTCATCAGGAGGCCAACAAGGAATTAAGCGAAAGGCATTCCTTCATCACTGGCAAATTAAGCTTAGATTCCTCGAGCATAGTGGGTATTACAGTTACTTTTTCTCTTTGAGGTTGGTCCAACATTATTTGTTTTCCGTTCTCCTTATTATTATTATTTTTTTTAATTATTGCTCACATCCATAAGTAAAAGAGAAAAGTCATAGAATTAAAATAAATTCAGTTCCTCACAACTTGCTTGATTTTATCGCCGTTCCGCCTAGCTTGGTTAACCCTAACCTCGACTCATTTACTTGATCAATGTCATTCTAGTTTCTTGCCTTGTAATTCTAATTTCTAATACATGAGATAGTGACACCACTGATGCTTCAATCCACACCATCCAATGTCATCCATTACTTCCATTTTCTGGAAATCTAGGACCACCAACCTCATCTACTAATCTCTATCAAATATGCCATTAATGGGTAAACGAGCAACATAACCAGGCATTAAATATTTCAACTGGTAAGAAATTGTTTGAAAATATGCAGACACAAAAAAGAAAGGAGATAGACAAACTTTAGCTTGTGGAAGTAAAGGTCCCGCTCCTCCAGCATTGACGCTGACAACCTCCAATCATATGGAACGGCAAGGATTGCATTTGCCTCAATACCAAATTCAATGCACCATTTAACCCACTCTTTCCAAACAGAGGAAAGAGGACCTGGACATGCATAATTTGCAATGTGTAAGTAATCAATTGAAGCAATAGAAATTTATTAAAGTGTGGACCTCTGCCAAACTATATTTACCATTGAAACATTCTCTCTAAAAAGATACTGCAGACCACCAAACTTTTCTTGACCGGTGGTGAATATCAATCTAAAGGAAATCCCCTAGTTGAACAAAGCGTGAAACAAAGTGGCAAGGTATTCGAGTGTGGGAGCAGGGAAGCGTCTATTTCAAAATGTTAGCAAGTATAAACAGCAAGGAAGCAGGAGTTGGAGCATGATTCTGAAGGATGATTCAAAGTGGGAGAGGCACTGGGTTAGAAGGATTGTGCAACTATAATCCATAATCGCTAATTTCCATATTGATGGGAGCGTATCCAATTGAGATTGTGGATTTATATACTTGAAACTCCTAATTTATGCCAGTGAAATGATTTACCCCAGCAAACCATGAATGCTAACATCTTGACATGTAGGAGCATGCAATAACTGGTAGAATAAGAAGTTTACCTGTAATATAACCTGGATCCAGTTCTGTAATCGCAGAAAGACCACTATCAGGTCGTGACTTGCATTCAGGGTGATCTGTTTGATTGTAAGGATCTAGCAAGATACACTTAAGCCAACAATTTACAGCAGATAGAACCTGCAAGAAACGTGAAATAGGTTGTGAGTTTGTAAATTATAAAATATCATCTTGTCACAAGTTTATCATCCAAAAACTGAATAGTAGTAATCTACCATAATTTTTACATGGTCTGCATAAATAATGGTGACAGAATAAAACTTAGTTGATGAAAACTAAGACTAAGTAAAATCCTTGGCTGAATTGACCACAGACATGATTTTATTTGATGAACGGGACTCAATTTAGAAGATCAATCTTGATGATCAACGCCCACTCATAACCCAACAGATGGCAATGAAATTGAATCGACCAGGTAATTTTACCATCGGCAAGCTCCTTTAAGAGAGCATCCTCATGCCAAGGGAGTAAGCTATAGGAAAAAAGAAGCAAGGGGGAGGTCTCCTCCAACCAAAAATCCTCCCAAAAACAAACCCGCTCACCACATCCCACTTCAAATCTAACTCTATCATACCCACAAATCTAGAATTATCACCATATTCCAAGATGGCTTTCCAAATAAAGCGGCTATTGCCTCTCACCACCATGCTTGGAGACCAACCTCCCTCTGATTCCTCATATTTTGAAGCATAATATCTCCACAAAGCATCTCTTGCTCTTTTCCAAATCTGCACCACCACTTTGTAAGAAGTACCCAATTTCTTTGTTTGATCTACCAATACACCACCGCCATGACCTTCCCTAAGAAATATTTTTTAGTGTTCTCAAATAGGCTTCAAAGTTTAAATGGATATGATGGCTACGACTGACACATGGAAATTATACTTGATTACAATGTCTATGTGATTCTGATATTTGTTGATGATGAGCAACAGCATTGTTAACCTTTATTCAAGTGGTGAGTGAGGCTAAACTTAAGTCTTATGCTGATCTTCCCGATAGATTGAGGACAAGAGAAGGAGAGAAAAATGTCCTCAAATTTGTAAAAATGAGAGAGAAGAAGGGCAGGGACCTAGATTATACTAGATGTATTAAGAACAATAACCGAAGGGTACTAGTAAAGAACAATGAGATTAATCAAAGGTAGATAAGCTATTTTCAGAACTTGTTAAAAACAACCACTCTAAGAGCATGGATATAGAAGGAATCATAAACTCACATGATGTCGGAGACCATAAATACTTTTGTAGGAGATAAACAAGAAAGACATCTGGACCAAACGGTACACCATTAGAGGTTTGGAAGTGTACAGGAGATGCTAGATTATTTTGATTAAAAAAGTTGTTCCACAAGATTATAAGATCAAACAAGATGCTAGACAGATTGAGGAAAAGAACCATGGTACCTATTTATAAGAATAAAGGAAACATGCATAGCTACACTAACTATCGTGGATTGAACTTACGTGATGCAGGGCATGAAATTAAATATGACATGCAAGATTTCAAGCTATAGATCATACCAATGTTAAACAATCACAAAATTCCACGTCCCACATACGATCAAACATTCAACCAGGGGAATCTACGGGAGTCCAAGCCTACACTCGTTTAGGACTGGATCAAATAAAATTATAAACCAAACAATGCCCAAAGGAATATAAGATTCATCTACTCTTGCAAAGGATTGTTCCCCAATTCAAGAGATTCACCATGTTTCAATTCGGGGAAAGTCTAGGGTTTGCAAAAGTGGAAAAAACTTGGGATTTGGGATTATTTGGGATTAGGGTTTGGGATTTAAGGCGAAAAGGAGAGAAGATAGAAAATATCCAGAACCTGAGACAATCCGCGCGTGTGGACAATGGCCCGGCCCAGACGCACGTGTGTGGGGCCCACAAAACTGGAAATGTCTAGCTAGGGTCTGGTCGGCCAAGGGAGGTCCTCTCTCAAGCCAAATTTCAAGCCGTTCTGATGTATGGTGAGTGCGTGGTGCTTCGCCGAAGTTTCAGCCCTCTGGTGGGCCGGAATCTGGAATTCTGCTATAGAAGAGAACTTAAGTGCCAAAAAAGAATAAATCTGAAGATGGGATGGCTGTGGGAAATGAGGGATGTGGGGTATAGGGGTGGGAACGATTTGGGATGGTTGTGGTTTCGCACCACGGTAGTTAGCCCTTCGAGAAGAGAGGGTTTCGCACCCAATTAGATTCTTCAACTCAGAGAACTAGAGAAGAAGAAGAAATTGCATAATTTTATTCATAACCTTCAATGAAATAAAACCTACATGGGGTTGCATATCTATAAGAAAACTCTAAACCGCAAAAGTCGCGTCATGTGCCCACACTATTACTTAGAGACAAAGTAACAAAAATAACAACTAATCAACGCAATCAAAACCATTCATGATATTTCTAATAATGATAATAACCAAAACTCAAAATCCTAGATCATCTAGGGCAGTGTGCCACGATCATGAGATCCAATGGTGGAATCCCTATGATGATTGGGTCCACTCCAATGCTCCATAGCACGGCCCCCTAACTAAGAGGTCCTCCATAGATGTCATCGTCGATTCAGATCGACAGTGGGGCCTTCCTCCTCCTTGAGTATGTGCGTAGGGTGAGGGGCGTGCGCGTGCACCTGATGTCCAAATCAACTCTCCCCGGCTGCAAAGATTTTGCCACTGGCGAAACAAAACTCCTGAACCGCTCCAAGATGTCAAAATCAAGTCTCTGAAGCTCCTTCTCAATGAGCCATGCACTGTCTGAAGTTGGGCATGACTTCCACTTAACCAGGAACTTTTGAAATCCGCCGTCCGATGTCGATACTATCAGATGGTCCAGAATATCCTCTATCTCCTCTCTGAGTGTGAGAAGGGTAGGTATGGGAGGTAGAGGCTGGGAAGATGGGTCAGGAAGAAGCTATGAATCTAGGAAAAGGTCTGGGGAATCAGAATGGTTTGATGCAAGGCTGGACAATATATCAATGGTCCCCTGAAATGCAATTAGATCCTTCACATTAAATGTGGATGTGGAACTAATTCCCAAGGAAGGTGGAAGATCTACCACATACTCATTGAGACCGTTTCGTTTTATAATTTTGAATGGTTCAGCGCTGCGTGCGTATAATTTATGAACGGCTCCCTGAGGGTACCGCTCTGGCGTGATGCGGATCATCATGAAATCCCCTACATTGAATTCCTTGAATCGTTTATATTGGTCTGCAGAAATTTTATAATGTTCATTACTAATATTGATCTTTCGCCTGATTTCTTGATGCAATGAATGAATGTGATGTGCAAGGGACTCTGCAGACTCTGATGACCTATGAGACAGGGACATGGGGACAAGATCAATAGGCTTTCTGGGAACAACATCACACCAAAGTGTGGCTTTATATGATTCAAACCGAATAGGAACAAGACAACGGTGCGAGACTGGACTGGAAGTTTCATCAATCCAAGACACTCTATAGGGTTGAGGATGGGTTTTAAGCTTCAAGCCCAAATGGCTCACAGTGTCAGTTGATGCCACGTTGGTACAACTACCACTATCCACGATTATCTTGCAGCTCTTATCACTACATTTTGCGTGAGTATAGGGGATCGTGTTGCAGCGCCAATCGTCGGTATTCTTGGCTTGTGCAAAGACACAATGTACAATTGCGAGGGTCGCAGACTCTTGCGCTTCCTCTTCCTCATCACTACGGGTTTCTGCTGGCTCATATTCCTCCTCACCGTCACTCTCTGGGGGCACTACTTCTACTTGCCCATCAATAAGGAACACCTTGGTGCCCTCTTTCATGCCACACTAGTGGGCAAATTGACCAAACCCCTAACATTTAAAACACCTAGTCACATCACTTTTGCGCGAGCTAGACTCAACAACTCCTTTACCTTATCATCATTGGACCCAGATTGAACACTACTGGAAGGCTTGTATTTAGATCCAGTGCTAGGCTTAGCCCCAGAAGGGTTGGCCTTAGCGCCAGAATTGTGAGGCTCAAACCGCCTTTCCACAGGTGTTTTGAGGTACTACTCGACCTACAACACTACTTAATACATCTGTTCAAGAGTGTCTGTCTTTGGCGAGCAACTCTCTCCTAATGTCAGAACGGAGGCCCGTCTTAAATCGTGCAAGAGTGAGTACGAGATCCTCATCAACTTTACAGCAGGTCAAATACTCTTCGAACTTCTCAATGTATTCAGCCACACTCATGGAACCTTGTCAAAGAGACTGCCATTCTTCAACAAACCTCAAGTGATAGGAGAAAGGAAGGTACTTTTCCTTAAGAGTTTCTTTCATTTCTCCCCAATGGACTATTGGGGGCTCCCTCGACCTTCTTTCTTTCGCTCCACAATAGCTCAAAACCTCTTTGCTTAGCCCACAAGCTTCATCTTTGCAAATCGGACTCGACGAGAATCCGACATGTCGTACCACTTAAAATAGTGGTCCATATCCGCCAACCAATCTAGAAAAGCTTTAGGGTCCAAGTGGCCATCAAACGTAGGGGCCTCTACTTTAATCCCCTGGAGGAGTCACTCATTTGGGTCATAGTGATCATAATGCCCCTCGCAGGGTGGGTGCACAGGTGCGCGCTCATGACCAATTCCTTTGCCACCTTCATTCCTTTGTTTATCCTCCTGACTACCTGCCTGAGATTGGACATCTTCCCCAATGTTGGGGTTTGCCCGAGCGAAGGCCTCTAGTTAGGTAACGCGCACATTAAGTTGTTCAAAGCGTTGATCAATATGTTGTTTTAAGAGCCTACCCAAAGACTCAAACTGTCGAGTTATATTGTTCATTAACTCTTGCAATTGCTTCATGTTTAGTGTAGGGTGCAAGCCAAAACCACAACTAGTACGTGTGGGCATACAACTACTCACTCAACTTAAAGACCCTCTAATACACCATATGCGTCTAAATGGGACTAAATGATCATATAGGACTCTATATGAGGGAAACTACACAACGCTACTAAAATTCCAGCAACATAACTGCCTAAATAGTTCGTTAACAGAAAATTCAGTCATGAAAATTGGGGATATTCTGACAACAGAAAATTCAGCAGTCCATGTTGTGAATGATGGGTCCTAAACAGCCCTATATGATGAGACTTGATGCAAAATAGATGTGAATAGACTAAACCCTAAACATGCAATGCATTCCCCTATGAAAACCCTAAGCTCTAATACCAAATTTGATGCAAGACAAGAAATTAAATATGACATGCAAGATTTCAAGCTATAGATCATACCAATGTTAAACAATCACAAAATTTCACATCCCACCTACGATCAAACATTCAACCAGGGGAATCTAAGGGGGTCCAAGCCTACACTCGTTTAGGATTGGATCAAATAAAATTATAAACCAAACAATGTCCAAATGAGTGTAAGATTCATCCACTCTTACAAAGGATTGTTCCCCAATTCAAGAGATTCACCATGTTTCAATTCGGGAAAAGTCTAGGGTTTGCAAAAGTGGAAAAAACTTGGGATTTGGGATTATCTGGGATTAGGGTTTGGGTTTTATGGCGAAAAGGAGAGAAGATAGAAAAAATCCAGAACCTGAGACAATCCGCGTGTGCGGACAACGGCCTGGCCCAGACGCACGTGCGTGGACCTCTGTCCGCACGTGTGTGGGGCCCACGAAACTGGAAACGTCCAGATAGGGTCTAGTCGGCCAAGGGAGGTCCTCTCTCATGCCAAATTTCAGGCCGATCCAATGTACGGTGAGTGCGTGGTGCTCCACCGAAGTTTTAGCCCTCTGGTGGGCAGAATCTAGAATTTTGTTGTAAAAGAGAACTTGAGTGCCAAAAAAGGATAAATTTGAAAATGGGATGGCTGTGGGAGATGAGGGATGTAGGGTGTAGGGGTAGAGACGATTTGGGATGGTTGTAACTTCGCACCACGGTAGTTAGCCCTTCGAGAAGGGAGGTTTTCGCACCCAATTAGATTCTTCAACTCAGAGAACTAAAGAAGAAGAAAATGCAAAATTTTATTCATAAACTTAAATGAAATAAAACCTACATAGGGTTGCCTATTTATAAGAAAACCCTAAACCCTAAAAACTGTGCCATGTGCGCAAACTATTACTTAGAGACGAAGTAACAAAAATAACAACTAATCAACGCAATCAAAATCGTTCATGATGTTTCTAATAACGATAATAACCAAAACTCAAAATCCTAGATCATCTAAGGTAGTGGGCCACGATCATGAGATCCAATGGTGGAATCCCTATGATGATCAGGTCCACTCCAATGCTCCATAGCACGGCCCCCTAACTAAGAGGTCCTCCATAGATGTCGTCGTCGATCCAGATCGATAGTGGGGCCTTCCTCCTCCTTGAGTATGTGCATAGAGTGGGGGGTGTGCGTGTGCGCATGATGTCCCCATCATTATGAGACATTGGGAGAGAGTGACTGAGTAAAGACTAAGGCATGAGACAAATGAATCATAAAATCACTTTGGTGTCATGCCAGAGAGGTCTATTACTGAAGTTATTTTCCTACTTAGATGATTGATGGAGAAAAATATGGAGAGGAAGGATATCCACATGGTCTTTATTAACTTAGAGAAAGCATAAGACAGCGTGCCTGCAAAGTTAATCTAATGGGTGTTGGGAAATAAAGGAGTTTCAAGAGAATAAATTAGCATGATTAAGAGTATGTATGAGGAAGCGGGTAACACATGTGAGGACCGCTTGTGGAGAGAAATGAGTTCCCAATTACCATAGGCTTGCACTAAGGGTTGTCATTGAGCCTGTACCTTTCCGCATTGATTATGGACGAGTTAGCTAGGCATTTGCAAGAAGAGATCACATTGTGTATGTTGTTTGTAGATGACATAGTTTTGATTGACAAGACACGGGAAGGCGCAAGCATAAAGCTAGATTTATGGAGGGATGCTTTAGAATCTAAAGGATTTAAAACTAGTCAAACTAAAACAAAAGTATATAGAGTACAATTTTAGTAACAATAAGAGTGAAAACAAGGAATTAGTTAAGATTATTGATTAAGAAGTTTCCTAAAATGAATACTTTCGATACCTAGGGTCAATAATTCATGAGAGTGGCGAGATTGAGAAGGTCTTTGCCCATAGAATTCACGTTGGGTGGAAGAAATGGAGATATGCCTTTGGAGTTTTACATGATGTCGAGTACCACTCAAACTAAAAAGGGAACTTTATAGGCTAGATATAAGACCAACCATGATTTATGGGACAAAATGTTGGGAGTTAAGGAACATGTTCATGGGATGAGTGTAGCTGAAATGAGGATGTTGAGATAGATGAGTGGCAGGACAAGGAAGGATAGAATTAGTAATGCAGGGGCATTTTCACACCAAGCTCGAGTGGGGTAGCCCGTAGGATGCGGGGACACGCTCGGGGTGGGTGACCCATGTGATTTGGGGCCCACGGGGGAGGTCTCGTGTTCAAGACTCCTCACCGAGGGTGATTAATGCGCATTTCACACCGGGCTCGAATGGGGTAGCCCGTGGGATGCGGGGATACACTCGGGGTGGTCGACGCATGTGATTTGGGGCCCACGAGAGGGGTTCGGCCGAGGTCTTAACCCATGAGATGTGAGGCCTGGGCTATGAGATAAAGGGATTAATTCATCATACTCTAATAGTTCGAGCTTTTAGAGCAACTAGTTAATTGTCCTGCATCAAATTAGTATCAGAGAGGGAGGTCTCGTGATCGAGACTCGTCACCGGGGGTGATTAATGCAGGGGCATTTTCACACCGGGCTCAAGTGGAGTAGCCCGTGGGATGTAGGGACACACTCGGGGTGGGTGACCCTTATGATTTGGGGCCCACATGGGAGGTCTCGTGTTCGAGACTCCTCATCGGGGGTGATTAATGCGCATTTCACACCGGGCTCGAGTGGGGTATCCCATGGGATGTGGGGACACACTCGGGGTGGGTGGCGCATGTGATTTGGGGCCCACGAGGGGGGTTCGGCCGAGGTCCTAACCCATGAGATGTGAGGCCTGGGCTATAAGATAAAGGGACTAATTCGCCATACTCTAACAGTTCAAGCTTTTAGAGCAACTGGTTAATTGTCCTACATCAATTAAAAATGTATACATTCAAGGGAACTTAGGAGTAGAGGTGTACACGAGTCAAGCCGAGCAGAGCTTTGCCCAGCTCGTGCTTGACTCAGACGGCTTGAGCCTCAGCTCGTGCTCGGCTCGGCCTTCGAGCTTGGAACAGCAGCTCGGTCCAGTTCGAGCTGAGTTTGAGCCAAGTTTGAGTTTGAGTTTTCGAGCTGAGTTCGAGATCGTAACACAAGTTAGAAAAGACCCGATCTTCAAAAATCCAGATGAATAAATAAATAAATAAACTGAAGAACTGCAAACTGCTTAGTCACCGTACTCTACCTTCAGATCTATAAAAGAAAATGAATAGAGAGGGATAAATTACCGGATGCTAACATCACCAACGATCCCATTTGCCATCCCGGCCGGCAACCTAGCAAGCCCCGACGAGAGGTGTGCATACCCATCGAAAAGAAATTACAGGAAAAAAAGAGGGCAACAACGACGTCGAGGAAGCCAAAGAAGAGGGCAGTTTCGTCGCTGTTGAAAGTAGAAGACATCTTCTTCTTGCTTTTTCTGCCGCAAATCTAGGGTTTTGCTCTCTCTCTTCTCGGTGTTTTTGGAAAAGAAGAGATTTCTGGATCCGAAGTATTATATGATTGAGGAGATTTCTTGACGGACGCTGGACACTAGAGAGAGAGAGAGAGAGAGAGAGAGAGAAGAGAGGGTCGGACGCTGGACAGATTTGGGGATTTAGGGATTTGGTGTTTTTTAAAAAAGAGTAAAGCACCGCCAAGTATTTATATATATAATATATTATATTATTAATATACCTGGTTTTCAATCCGAGCCGATCCGAGTCGAACCGAGTCAGGTTCGAGCCAATACCGAGTCGAGCTCGGGCAAGCTCGAACTCGGCTCGGAACTTTTCCGAGCTCAAAAAATCAGCTTGAACTCAGTTTCGAACCGAGTCGAGTCGAGTCGAGTGAGCTACCGAGCTAAATCTGCTCATGTACAACCCTACTTAGGAGGGGCACCAATGGTGATAAGATGAGGGAAAGTAAACTTAGATGGTTTGGTTACATGCAATGGAGACCAAGAATCGTGCGGTTAGGAGTCAATTGGTACACGTTGAAGGCTCTAAGAGGACAAGGGGAAGGCACAAAAGGACATGAATGGAGGTAGTAAGAAAAGACTTGATGACCTTGGATCTAGTGGAAGGTAGGGCCCTTGACATAATAGGATAGAGTGGAATGACAGAATAAAATTCATGTAGCCAACCCCAATTAACTAGCTAAGGTTTATGTGATGATAATGATGTCATTGTCAACCTATGCATCTCTTAGGAAGTCGCACATGGAACATGGCCCACCACATGGCATCACCACTAAAGGTGCCATTTGACAAAAGACAATTTTTAGAATACAAAACCAAGACCATTTGGCATCTTAGCTCTCTACAAGAGACACATGGCAGAAAGGTACACATGGCACGAAGGTACACATGTCACTTATCTCGTGATTTAATGTATCACGTGATAAAACAAAGCATTTCACTAAAAGGAAGAGAAAAAGGTAAAGTTCATCGCATGCAATGTAATGCATGGGCATTTTCACATCGGGCTCGAGCGGGGTTGCTCGTGTGATGCAGGCCCCACCCGTGGGAGGTGGGTGGCTTGTGTGAGGTGGTACCCATATGATTTGGGGCCCACAAGGGGGGTTCGGCCGAGGTCCTAACCCATGAGATGTGGGGCCTGGGCTATGAGATAAAGGGATTGATTCGCCATCCTCTAACAATTCAAGCTTTTAGAACAAGTGGTTAATTGTCCTACATCACAATGTGTGTGATGTAACTAAGCACTGTAGCTACTTCTATAGACAGGCTACTGATGATATGTCGGAAGCCCTTCTTCATGGTTCGTCTACTTGATTACATTCTATCACCAGCAGCCTACACAGTATGGATAGAAAAAGTAATTTAAAAAAAAAAAATGAAATAAAAAAGTATCCAGCCACTTTCATGGGATAATGGATCATGTACCAAAAGAAGTAGAATAGAATTTAAAAAAGATGACCATGGCCTCGTCTTAGTTACTTTTGTAAAGATAAATCATCATTCTTCATCATAGCCTTGTTCCGCATATTAGGGGTTGGCTTCTTTTTCTCACAACTGCTTGAAAAATCTTGATGACTGACTGCCTACCTGACACCAACCCTACTCTTTCAAAACACATACGAAGCATGGTCTTCATTTCATTCAATGTCAAAATTCCAGTTACATATGCAATCTGCAGCTTAGCAACTTTGTTGATGACCAGATGTAATTTGTAAATTTCACATATCCTTCTTTCTTTTCAAAAAAAGAAAGATTCTCTTTCCTGTTTATTTAAAATAAACACCCAAAAGGCATAGAAATGTAGGTGGGGTTTCTAATTCTGTTTGCTCCTTGTTTTTGAGTGGGCTGGGGATCAAGGGATGGTTGGATAACCTGTAACGTTTTTTCTTTCTTACCTTTTGGCTCTTTGTGGCTTTGTTTGTGTTTCTGTTTGTGACACCTCCTCAGCGCCCCTTTTAACGGAAACTTCTGTTATCTTTCAAAAATAATAATAACCATAATATTTAATAAATAAATAAAAGATTGAGAGTGGGCCATTTTTGAACGGGATTATATTAAATGATCCTCATCCAAGGATATCCATTGTACCTCGGGATTCCATTTTGTGCAAGTGGACCCATCGCTCAGCGATCCTAGTTGTCAATCTGTTATGCCCCCACTCTAGATGGACCATGACTGAAAAATAACCTCATCGACTGTCGATCTCCACACAGAATGTTTTTAAAAAAAATGCAGCAACAGTGGAAATTCCCCTGAGGAAAGAAAAAAAGTTGGATGGCTACAATTATCCAATTAGGAAAGATTTTTCACACATGCCCCATCAATAATAATTTCCACTTGATCAACTATACTGATCACTGAATCATGTAACCCTGCTTGTGCCAACAGAAAACCTGAGGATACATATGCTGCCTCTTCTTTGAATCTCATGGACCCCAATCCATATGACGAGAATCCTCATATCATGTCCGTTGAATTAGGACTCGAACGGATTTTTAAAAATAATAATAAACTCCGACGTGAAACTCGAATTAAAAGCTAGAAAAGAAAGAATCCAGACATTGAACTGAACCAAACGCAGCAGCTTGAAATTCATCGAGCAGAAATGAAAACCTAGAAAGTATGAATTTAAGGAAACGAATGCAGGGGATATTCATTAAGGAGATTGAAATGGAAGTAGTATCACCTTGGTGGTGTCGAGCCAGACAGAGTCGAGGGGATTGAAATCGAGAGGAGAGTAAGGGCAGTCGAGGACGGACCACGCTCGGAGCTGCGTGGAGGCGTAACCTGGGATTATAATCCCAGAAAGCTTCGAGTAATCTCCCGAGGAGTCTCTGCCATTGACGAAGCTGATGTTCAGAGCTCCAAGAAAGATAATTGCAGAGAGAATGGTGGGCAGAGAAAGAGACGAGTGTAATTCATTCATTACAAAAGATCAAAGCAAACGAGAGAGAGAGAGAGAGAGAGGGAGAGAGAGCTCCGGCTTTGCTGGTGCGTGTTTCAAGTAGGAATGGAAATGAGGCCTTTTTGCGAGGTTTATAGGGATTTTACCGCAAAATTCCTCCGATTTTAATCCCGTGTTCCGAACAGGCGCTCAGGGGATGGAATGACAACACTACCCTTCTAAGTTCTAAGGGCGCGGATTAGGTGGTGGCGGAGTAACGGCTTAGTGGGTGAGGCTACTGACCGTGGGGCCCACGGAAATATACATTTTTATATCAACACCGTCCATCCGTTTTTAAAGATCATTTTATGGCATGATACCAAAAATTAAGTATATCTAACATTCAAGTGGATCACATCACAGAAAAAAGTGGTGATTGACCGTTAAAAACTTCATGTGGGAACAAAAGTTTCTGATCAAGCTAATATCTTTGTTTTCTGTTGGTTTTTACTTTATCCAGGTATTTTTAACCTTATCAACAGGTTGGATGGCACGTAAACATTACGGTGGGCCGTAGGCAGTTTTTAATGGTGAGCGCTCAATCACCACTCTTTCCCATGGTATGGCCCACCTGAGATTTGGATCTGCTTGGCTTTTTGGCTTATGACCTAAAATGAGGTGCAAAAATGGATGGACGGCATTGATATACATTTGATACATCAAATTGGGCCCCACGGTAGGGACCTCACCCTCTTTTAAGTTGTTCCCCGCTTGTCACCTAATCCCCGCTACCTTCTAAGCACTTTGTTTTTTCCGAAAATGATGACGGTGATGTGATTAACAACGACCGGAATCCCCCATAACACCTTTTTTTCTTAAACAGTGCCGACCATAGGTTTGGGCACGGGGCCACGACGTGTATCTTTCAACAAACCCGAACAGTGATAATTAACCAGGATGAAGTGAATGGTAAGAATCCAAAGTCAGGTTGGCCACACCACCTGAGCTTAGTATTAATTGTAACTTTACATTTTCTTTTCCATTTCCATGTCCTATCTAAGCTCTCCCTTAAGTTGATATTGTGTGTGTGTTTGTTGTACCCTATTTTTAATTGTTGTTAGGAAACTCAATCGACAATAACACATGTCAAAACAAGAGAAATATAAAACATGCTAAAGATCTTCAATTATTTTTGAGTGCTTTTTACAGAATTACAATTGAAAGAATGACAAAATAATGTACAATTTGAAAGGAATTCAAAGGTCAACTAAGTATTAGGGAGGCATACAGGAGATCAATCGAGAAAGCAACCAAGACAAAACATTGGTCAAAAAAATGAAGTAGTCGATAATCATATAAAAGTGAAAAAAGTGACCGATAAGCATCCAAAAGTAGACCAAGTGACTAAAGGAAACCAAGAAATGGAATATAGCTGAAAAACTTAGTCGAGCGGTCAAACAAAAAGATGTGAAGAGTAGTCAAGTGGAAAGTAGTTAAGTCGGTAAGAAAACCTAAAGCGGTTACTAGACTAGGACATGTGGCAAGTTTAGAAGAAATTTTCCATAAGGTTATGTAGTGATGAAATGATTATAATAATCGTCAAAACGTGAAAAGCATTCAAATGGTCACTTTAAGGCTATAAATAGTAAGAATTTCAATAATATTAGGCATTTCATACGAATCAAACTAAATCAAATATATCCTTTATTTACTTCATACCTATTAGTATTATCCATTGTTTACATTTAATGTAATTAGAGTTGTACACAAGTTGAACTGAGTCAAGGTTGGCATAACTTGACCAACAATCAACCCTAGTTTGAACTAGCCCAGCTTGGTCCTCGAGCCTGAGTGGTCAGCTCAGCTCAGTTTGATCAACAAGTTGAGATAACTCGAGCCAAGTTCAAGCATGTGCAACATTTTCTCAAACACATAAAATGCATCTTCAATATATACACACTTTGAATGCAAAACAGTAACGACACTATAATCATTTCATTAAGTACTCATGCGAGTAGAATCAAGATAAAAATAAGAGGGTAGTCCTACAAAAAATAAAAATAAAAATTGTGGTGATTTGTTTCTTCAATCTTACCTTGAATGCCCATTGCAAGAATACCCTCATATGATTCTAGTTCAAGAAACAACAATTCGCTGAGTCATTTTATCAAACACTCGATGAGCAGCATTAAGATCAAATTAACCAAGTCACTGAGCCTATTCGATTCGAGTTGGGGTTTGAGCTGAATCAAGACGAGCTCAGGCAAGCTCGAACTTGGCTCAGAATTTTTTTTCGGGCTAAAAAAAACAAGCTCAACTAGGTCAGAATCCAATTTCGAGCCAAGGCAAGTCAAGCTTTTTCGAGTTGAGTCAAGCGAGCTGACCAAGTTAACTTGTGTACAACTCTAAGTGTAATCCGTAGCAGTCATCAAATAGATATTAATCTTAGCTGTAATTTGAGTTTATGCTCATATGTTGGACTCGATTCAAGTATTAAGCAAATTCTCCATTCAAAGAAGTGCTCTACAGTTTTCTGCAGCTGATTACGATTATTTTACTTTCTTTTTATCTATATTGAAAAAAAAAAAAAGGTACTTTCATATAAAAGGCAAATATGTAATCCATTTTCAAAGGAGGAACCTCACTCTTTTATGATCGCCTGATCATCTTAAACAATATTATACAAGTGGCTAAATAGTCAACCTATCTCATTTGATCTCAGTCACATGCAACCAATTCCAACATATCTGCTTATTTTGACGCTTGGGATCATAATTGTTTGGTTTGAATTAAGCTGCACATTCAATTCTAATATACCCATACAAATCACATCACCGAAATTGAAACCGAAAAAAATGCATAACATGGTTAACATAAGCTTTCCCATTTGATGTAGGGGAGTAGATTTACATATAAGGCATACAAATCAGATCCTCTGTTTGACACCAACATAAATATTTTATTTATTGTAATATGATTGAACCGCATCATCACACACACTGCATTTAATCCAGCACTTCTGTTAACATCAATAATGATATGGATCAATCATAATGCAGTAAAAATGGAAATTTTCTGTTGGTCATGAGCAGAGGATCCCGATTCAAAACATGCCCACCCTCATAGAGTTTTGGTGTTTGACCTGCTGTGTAAAACAAGAGTTGTAGATAACTCATGTTTTAGTGTTCCACCTACTAATTTGGAGGTTTTTTTGAGTGGTGTACATTGTTTTTTTATGGTGTGGTCCACTGATCGTTGGATCAGCCAAAGTCTTTGCTCAATCTGATCATCGAAATGGGGTGCATAGTAAGATACACAGCATTTGAAGAAAAAAGCCACCGAGGGCATTTTAGTCATTTCGTTCATAGGAAGACACTGATTATGGGTGACATCCGCGGTAAAAATCCCGTCATTGCATGCCACTTTTTTCATCGTTTTATCAGATGGGGCCCTCACTAAAGACGCCCCGGCGCAAGATCGGGCCCATCTGCTGAATGATCTAAACGCGGCACGTGCATGCTCAGACGGCAAATGGACTTGCCATTTCCTGGGAATGTTCACAGGCTTACTTGGAGATGTTCCCACCGGAATGACACAATGGTTCGCTCATCCACTGCTCCTGACTGTTCATCGGGTGGGCCACACCTGGTTGGGTAGTCTGTACACGGCAAGAGAATGGCACTCATGAAATTCCAATCAAAGAGTGAGGGCAGTCCTTACGAAAATGATACAAATTTCTCTCTTCGGAAAGCTGACCAGAAGGTAAACGGAAGACCTTCGAACAGCTGAGTTGCTTTGAGCGTCCCCACCAAATACCTGATTGAAAGTTTGGATTTTATGAAGGGAATTATTATTTTAAGGCACTGCTTGGCATGCGGTGTATGGAAGTTTTGAATTATACTTATTCGCACAATTCAATAAAAAACACCAGGCCATGCATGTAAATGAGTGCTTGTATTCAATTTGTATGTAATTAAGAAGTAGGGGCATACTAAAGTTGTACTTAATGTTCGATTGGACACTCAGTGACCTGTATTGAGACGGACTTATTAAAACTAGATACAGAAATTTTACCCCTCTTAACTATCGGTTGTAACAACGATCAAGCAATTTGCATAAGGGTATAAGTTAGTTATTATTGATAGATCGGGATATTACTTTCACTAATAATTGCAATCAATATATTTCTTAAGAGAATGAAGATGAACAGATAAATGAAAAAAAGTTAAAATAATTCTGATTTGATTAATTTGTAGATGATGCTCATTACAAGGGACAGATTAAAAATAACAAGAGAAATAAAGAGATAAATACATGATTCATTCGTATAAATAAAGAATCCAGGCAAATGGTCAACGGGGATGTGACCAAAATGTTTGATTTCCTTAGTAAGAACTCAGTTGATTGTAATATAACAACATAAGATTGTGGATGGACCATATTTGGAGGTGGGCCTTGAGCTCTTCATTGCATTATCTTTTTATAGACTTTTAGGATGCAATAAAACCCTTGTTGGGTTTTCTTCATGGTCTAGAAAATCCTTCACAGCTACCGCTTATAGTATTCCCATAAGGAGTCTCTGTAAATTTGAAACCGTTAGTCAGATCTCTTCTTTTATATATATGTTGCCCATAAATTGGACCTTCAGGATATCGTTACATTGAAATCTTGCTCAATCAAAGCTATATTTCTACCATTTTCCTACTGTACCTTTGAACATTTGTGGATTTAATGATCGGGCCCAATCCAATAGTTCCATCCACTTAAATATTGTTCAATCTTTAGATCTTCGTAGTCTTTATAATCACTAGGAGAGCTCTGAACATAGTTGTATCATTCCTAGAACGGCATGCATACAGTTTTACGCCACCGCATTAATGACGGAAGACATATTGATAAAGGAAATGCGATGAAAGATATCTTTGGATACAAGTACAATTATGCCAACATCAAATCCGTAGTGACGACTTTTGATAGGTCCACGTACGTGTATTGAAAATTGATGTAAAAAATATTAATGAGTGATTACATGATGAAAGTATTGTCAGCTATTGCCAATGAATAGAAATTGCCAATAATGTTTAAAACAATTACTTAAACACCTAATGCAACTTGTCTTTGGATAAACCCATATTTAAAAAACAATTATTTAAAATTCTCTATACTGTTTGAAAACCAAGCTCTTTTGGACTACGTGTTTTATCTACGATGTCCATCACTTTTGCATGGTCATTTTAGGACATGAGCAAATAGATGCATATCCAAAGCTCAAGTAGACTGCATCCCTGAAAACAATATGGATGGAACACTTATTTAAAACTTCACAGGATTATGGAAGATTTACATGAAGCTTGCTTAATGTTTTTTTGTAGTCTAGGTTTGTTTGACCTTATGAACAGGTTGGATGACAAATAAATTAATATAATAAACTTTAGGGAGTTTTTAACGGTGGATGTTCAATCCCTTCTTCTGTTTTCTGTAGTGTGGTTCGCTTAAGTATTGTATCTACATCATTTTTTGGTCATGCCCTAAATAAGCGGGCATAAAGGATAAACCAGGTGGATAAAACACATACATCACTGTCGTTGGTAGAGTTTGGGATTTATTTATTTTTTTATTTCCACATCCTTACAGGCGGATGCTGATATTATGCAAATAAAAAATGCACGTGACATGAACCTCCTAACTATGGAAGCCACTGGAATTCCATTGCATTCCCAAGTCAGACTACTTAATTAATTCTTCCTCTGACAGTTGTTTGCTGAAATAGGACCGTCAGATATTTTCCATTACAACTGTCAAATATATGTCCACCATTCCTTAAAATTACGTAATAAAATAAAAAACTCTAATTTTTAGGTCCATTATACATCTAAGTAGCCCCTATTATTTGGCCAGTTGGAATTAATTACTAGTATGCCTCGAGTATGATTTTCAGTGTCCGCTTATCATCCATCACGCTCCGCCAGAGTATCAAAGTTTACCTCTTTAGCTAATTAAAAAAAGGTACAATTTGGAATACCAACGGAGCACCAAAGCACTTGCGCATGTGGCTCCCAGCAGTAGAACCAAACTGATCGTCTGAAGTCGGAGAAGGTAGGTGGGGCCCACCTCAATATTTGTAAGAAATCCACCCTGTCCATCTTGATGGGGTTTTCCTCCTCAGTTCAGAAGAGAGATAGTGCAAGCGGTTGAAAATTGGAGTGTTTCACCGCACTGCTCGACCAGTCGAGTGGACTGCTCGACCAGTCGAGGGTCACTCGACTCAAAGTCTAGCGAGCTCAGTGAATAGTGCTCGACCAGTCGAGGGCCGGCTCGACCAGTCGAGGGAACAGTGCTCGACCAGTCGAGGACTCTACTTGACTAGTCGAGCTTACGCAGATTTGAATCCGGATCTTGTGCGGACTAAGAAAATTGGAGGCGGTTTCGTAAGAGGTGCGAAAGGGGACTTTCAAATCTATAAATATGGGTGCCTAGGGCCTTTCTAGGTAATGCAATAGGGTTTCCCAAAACTTTGTAAGGGTTTGCTAAAGGGTTTAGGGCTATCAAAGGTGTGAGAGAGAGAAAGAGAGAAAGAGAGAGAGGAAGCTTATGGAAGGGAGGTTATGCTCGTAGAGGTGATCTACTATATTTCAGTGCTTCTACATCCTCGTAATCGGTGAGATCTTTCCATTTTTCTTTTATTCTCTTATTATTTATCCACTCCTGTGTGAGTGAAGAAGGTTGTAACGTTCTACTTCATAGTGGATTGTTGATCTGGACGAGGTCCCGTAGTTTTTACCTCTTTGAGAGTTTTCCACGTAAAAATCTCTTGTGTCGTATGGTTTATGCTTTGATTTATTTTATTGCTTTATTATCTCATAATTCTGGTTTGTTTTGGGAGGCTAGATCCTAAGGTTTTGTGCAAGGCTCCCAACACATCCGTCTTGCTGAACATGAGACCAAAAATTGCGTGGATCCAAAACTCAGAGGCAAAAGAGACAAGAGAGGGAAAATTGGGGAAGGAAATGTTTGCCGTTGAAACTTTCCTAAGCTCCATCTTGATGTTTGTATGCCATCCAATCCATTTATAAGTTGATTCTCATTGGGATGAATCGTAATCACAAAAAACTTAACCTGATACAAATCTTTTGTGATCGCAGGAATGTTTTAATGGTAGTTGTTTAAACCCCACTATTTCCTCTCATGTGGCTTACTTGAGTTTTACATCCGCCTCATTTTTTATCACATATCTTAAAATGAGTTCGCAAAACAAATGGACAAAGTAGATTTCTCACAAACATCATGTTAGGCCCACCTATCTTCACACCCCAGGAGCTTCTTGCAAAACATTGAATTTTGATCAAGGAAACGTGGGTGGTGTGAAAGATGGCATGCTTTCATGGACACATGGGCTAGCTTTACTGTGTTGGATTTTTCGGCTCAAGAAGGCATATCTCACGCCTTCCCGTAGGGAATTAATTTATGTCCATAAGATCCAGTTGTCCATCAAGTGAACTATCGTGTTTGACCGTGAGCCTAATACTCAAGCCAATCCAAAACTCAAATGGACCACAACACAGAGAATGCTTGGTACTAGGACAGCCGGACAACCACTATTGAGGTTTGCATGGGCTTGAACCCAGCACCGTGGTTTTTTGACGGACGAATATGATGCAGCTTGTCCAGTCGACTAATAAGACTTGATTCGGTTCAATACCACGACTCACCCCTAACTCAGGTTAGTTCCAACGATTCACTCGTGACTGTGATTGAATAAGTTGGCCTAAGTTGTTGTTAGCACAAATTACATATTTATAATTTCTGTAAAATAATACAAGAAATCAAAATATTAAGGACAGGCTAAAGCATGTGTGATCATGTTGTTCTTAAAACATTATTTGCCCCTTCTCAAAGTAATTGAAACTATTGATAGGTCGCAGTCATATAACTCTGAAGATACGACGAGCTTGTATGTGGTTCTGCATTTAGCAAGCACGAAGAACCACCAATGCAACTTTGTGTACATATATAGTTTTGTCTAGCAAATAAAATGAAAGTAAAATCCCAAATCAAAGAGAATATTACAAAAATAGTAACTAGTTAAGACCACTACTCTGGTTTATTTCTTGAAGACTGCTGGCTAAAGTTTGTATTAAACCTTGCTGACTTGATAAGAAGTCACTAGAGTTTTTCTTGTTGACTTGTATGTGAGAGTGATTCGAGTGGTTAGTGATTATCCAATGAACCATCCATGCACTATTTATATAGGCCAGATCGCTGGACGTTTTGGTCCAGAGTCAAAACTCCATATGACCATTTATGGTTGTTGGTGATAAACTAGTCGTTATTTGATTGTTTCTGACCATTATGCATGTGGGATAACCAGCTACTGCATGCCAGCTGTTTAGACTCACTTGCTAGCCATTTTATGATTGTTGGGCTAAACACATGCAACAATTTCTGCATGGTCTAGTTTATTACTGCATAAGCAGTTACACATATCTTAAATGGCTTGTTTCTAGCTTATATAAAAGATTGACTGGTATCATTTAAACCTCTCACCCACAACACTCCAGCCACTTGACCCATAGCCTTCGTTGCACCGCAACTTGCACTACTCTCGAGAGGGAGCGACCCATCTGCGACATGTGCGAAGTGCAAAGTGCGCCACTAGCGCCTCTACAACCACATTGCCACACATACCCACGCCCTCGCACCGAGCTCAAGAATTACAGTACAACACTAGAACACGCAAGTTTCGGTTCTCAATGGATCTACTAAGCAAATAATAAGGTACTCCACACCTTTTATATAAACACAATATTTTCTTCTCTCCTTTCTGATATGAGATTATTCCTAAAATACTAAAAAATTTAAAAATTTCAAATAAACACTTTTTACACACACACACACACACACACACACACATGGAAACGCTCACCTGTGAACCAGTTCGTACGTACTACATACGAACTTTTTTGAGAACTCATCATATCTGATGAGTTCCGAAAATCTGAATGGTCCACATGAAGTCGAACCTCATGAAACCCCCTGGTACGAAATTTTACTTTGATCCAAAACTTTGGTGGGCCATGAAAAATCCAAATAGTTTCTTCCCTTGATTTGAATTTCTCTTTGCTATGGCCCACCAGAATCTTAGAACAGGGTGAAAATTCACCTCCTGAGGTTTCATGGGATTCTGCATCTTATGGACCGGTCGGATTCGACACCCATGACACGTGTGCAAAGGTGTGCACGTGCGTAGGTGCGTAGGTGAGCATGCCTCTCTCTCTCTCTCTCTCTCTCTCTATATATATATATATATATATATATATATAATATTTTTTTAATCAACTATTTTTCACAATAGTTGTTGAGTCTTCTTAACCATAGGCAACACACCTGCCAACCTAGCCTGTTTTCTGTAAGTACAAAAATACACTTAACAAGATTTGCCCGTTAGAAGGATTTGTTGAGGAATTTTTGTACAAAGATAAATTTAAAATATTGAAAAGTAAATTTTTAATGATTCATTGTCAAATCCAAGAGTTAAGAGTCAGGATTTATTGCAGATGATTTACCATTCAAACCAACTTAATTTATCCTTCAACAAATCGGCCATAATCTCTGCCCAAGATTCAATAATTTGTGTATTATAAGATAAAAGTTCTAGAGGTTTAGTAATGAGAATATGAAGAGTTCATATCATCATCCATGGTTGAGAACCTGTGCCTACCTTCTGTATATAGCTTATGATTGTCTCTCCTTCACTCTCTTTCTTTTATTTTGAGGAGCACAAACTAATTTTTATATGGATTCAATTATGGTTTTTTTTTTCCCTTTAAGTTGTGTGGATAATAATTCCTTTTATTATGGAAAAATAGAAGGAGCCCTTTAATGCCTCCTTAAGAGAGCAAATGCTCATGAATTAGGGTTTTCATTTGACATCTCGATTCACTTGCTTTTTTTAAAGGAAAAGCAAGTAAATTGATGGATAGTTATTTGGTTTATCATGGAGATCAATCAAATATTTATATGAATATTGATTTGTTTTCCAATTAAGGCTTTGTTTGGATGGTGGGAAAAGAAAAGAAAGGTAAAAGAAATTTGTAACGATTATCTAATAATGATTTTCAATAAGCATCAATTTCATGGATTTTATTTTTGAGGTTTTATTTTAATAATGATGGAAATCTAAGTAAAGCTCTCGCAATAGTCACTTCGTATTTCATGCGTGAAAATTTGATTTTAATGTTTGGATAGTGATTTCATTTTTTTCATCAAATATTTACTTTGCTATCTAAACATAATATATGTCCCATCGCGAGAAAAGTCATCCATCCTTTCTCTTCTTTTCTTTTCCCATAATCTAAACATCCTAATAATGATTCCATTTAGTATGAAAAACTAAAAGGAACCCTTTAGTGCCTAAGCAATGGAAGAAAAATGCTTATGGATCAAGTTTTTTTTTTTTTCTCACGAGGCATTAATTCACTCAGTTTCCAATGAAATCATAATAACTACAATTTATAATACAAACAAGGAAAACATTTAATGCATACTACTCAAATTTCATTTTTAATCATTTCTAGCATAACAAATTGCATAAATGGTCATTTGAGTGACTATAAACCAGATCTTTGTAAAGGATTTACAAATAAACATTAAAAGGGCCATTTAGATATTACAGGCTACAAAACACTTTGGGAAGTGACTCAATTTTTTCCAGGGATTTTATTGTATTTTAGATTATTTGTAATATAATTATAGCTCAATTGTCATATTTTTTATATTGACCTTTGTTGTAGCTTCTCTCCTCCAAAGTCTTGCATCTCTCTCAAATAGCTCTCTTCTCTCTCTAGTGACCAGCCTCCTCTCACTCGCGAGTGTGGATATAATGTTCTATGTCCTTTTATTTATTTTTAGTGTCACTCCACCTCCTAATCAAAAGTAGGAAAGAAATGTACCCAACATGGTACCCATTCTTATGATGCATTATGGTGCACACGCACTGTCTACAGGTCCACCGTGATGTTATGAACAAATCAAACCTGTTCATTAGTGGCTCAACTCGGTTATTGAATTAATGAGATATCAACACAAGAATCGCAAAGTGGATAAAATTACATCAAACGAATACGTGAGTAGTAAGGGAGAAATGACTTTATTGATACCAATTTTCTTATAAAACTAAAGAAAACTCACATTTTAAAAAACGTTGAATGACTACTTACAAACACCCCTTCCCCTTTCAAATAAAACCCTTGAGTGATTTTCAAATGGGAGTTCCTCTAACTAAGAGATTAATTTTAAATCAAACATATTTAAGTTTGGATCAATTTAATCTACTTAAGATGATAAAAGCCTAATTATAATCAAAGCAAACATAAAAAAATAATCCTAACTATATCTCTAGATGAGCTCAAAATCTTCAATTACATCCTCTCATATCTTTAATCACATCCTTAAATCATATCTTTAAATAAACCCAATATCATCTATTATATCCTCTCCTATCTTCCGCAAATAATAAATTGTAACTTTTGATATTTAGGTTCAAAATCTATCAATAAACAATGCAAAATCAATGCATGTTGGGCGATGGGCCTACATCAATTTTTCCTGGCTTTGAAAGAACTCGTTCTTGAGTTGGAAACCAATCCCAACCGTTATATTTGTAATACCTCTATGATAAATCCTGTTCTTCTTTGGTGGAAGATAATGGTACAACTTTAAGCGTCAGTTTGAAACAACCTTTGCCAAAGTCTGTCGTAGATGACATCTTTTTTGCTTGCACTTTTATGGGCGCCAACTTGTTGTAACTTTAAAATTTTTCATGAATCTTAAAACATTTGTTTTATTTTTTGTGCCTCATTTATCTTTTTTTTTTACAAAGATGCTTACATTTGAGTGTTAAGTGATGGGGACATCATGCGCACGTGTATGTTCCCCACCCTACGCACGTACTCAAGGAGGAAGAAGGCCCCACTATCGATCTGGATCGACGACGACATCTATGGAGAACCTCTTAGTTAGGGAGCCATGCTGTGGAGCATTGGAGTGGACCCGATCGTCATAGGGATTCTACCATTGGATCTCATGATCGTGGCGTTAATTAGTTGTTATTTTTGTTACTTCGTCTCTAAGTAATAATGTGCACACATGACGCGACTTTTAGGGTTTAGGGTTTTCTTATAAATAGGCACCCCCATGTAGGTTTTTTTCATTGAAGTTTATGAATAAAATTCTGCATTTTTTCTTCTCTATCCCTCTGAGTTGAAGAAACTAATTAGGTGCGAAACTCTGCATTCCTCTAAGGGTAACTACCGTGGTGCGAAGCCACAACTATCCTAAATCATTCCCATGTCTTCCACCCCACATCCACCATCTTCCATAGCCCTCCCATCTTTAGATTTATCATTTTTTTGTACCCAAGTTTTCCACTACATCAAATTTTCAGATTCTGGCCCACTAGAGGAGCTGAAACATCGGTGGAGCACCACGCACATACCGGAAGGCGGATCGTCGTGAAACTTGGTGTGAGAGTGGGCCTCTCCTGTCCGACCAAGCCCTAGCTGGCCCTTTTCAGGTTCGTGGGCCCCACACACCTGCAACCAGACAGTCATGCACGTGCGCCCAGGTGGGCCTGCTGTCCACGCACAGAATACTTCTCAAGTTCTTCTCTCTCTTCTATTTTTTTCCTCTCTCGTCTTAACTCCCAAACCCTAACCCTAGAAAATCCTAGATTCTAAGTATTTCCAACTTTTGCAAACCCTAGGATTTTTCCTATTTGAAACATTGTGAATCTGTTGAATTGAGGAACAATCCTTTGCAGGATTGGATGAATCTACACTCCATGGGGTATTGTTTGGTTTATAATTTTACCTGATCCAACCCTAAACGTAAGTAGGCTTGGACCCCTGTAAATTCCCCTTGTTAAATGTTTGAACGTATGTGGGACGTGATTTTTTGTGATTGTTTAGAAATTGGTATGATCTAAAGCTTGAAATCTTGCACCTCATATTTAATTTCATGTCCTGCATCAAAATTGGCATCAGAGCTTAGGGTTTTCATAAGAGAATGCATTACATATTTAGGGTTTAGTCTATTCACGTCTATTTTGCATCAAGTCTCATCATATAGAGCTGTTTAGGACCCATCATTCACAACATGGACTGCTGAATTTTATGTTGTCAGAAAATCTCCAAATTTCATGGTTGAATTTTCTGTTAACAAACTATTTGGGTAGTTATGTTGCTGGAATTTTAGTAGCGTTGTCTAGTTTCCCTCATATAGAGTCCTATAGGATCATTTAGTCCTATTTAGATGTATATAGTTATATTAGAGGGTCTTTGAGTTGAGTGAGTAGTTGTATGCCCACACGTGCTGTTGTGTTTTGTCTTGCACCCTACATTAAATATGGAACAATTGCAAGAGTCAATGAACAATATAACCCAGCAGTTTGAGTCTTTGGGTAGGCGCTTGGAATAACGTTTTCACTAACGCTTTGAATAGCTTAATGTGCACATTACCTAACTAGAGACCTCTGCCCGGGTAAACCCCATCATTAGGGAAGATGCCCAATCTCAGGTAGGTGGTGAGGAGGATAGACAAAAGAATAGAGGTGACCAATGAATTGGTCATGGGCGCGCACCTATACACTCACCTTGCGAGGGGGATCATGATCACTATGACCCAGATGCGCGACTCCTCTAGGGAGTTAGAGTAGAGGCCCCTACGTTTGATGACCACTTGGACCCTAAAACTTTTCTAAATTGGTTGGCGGATATGGACCATTATTTTGACTTGTACAACATGTCGTATGCTTGTTGAGTCAATTTGCCAAGATGAAGCTTGTGGGCCAAGTAAAGGGGTTTTGGATTACTGTGGAGCGAAAGAAAGAAATGTTGATGGAGCCCCCAATAGTCCATTAGAGAGAAATGAAAGAAATTCTTAAGGAAAAGTAACTCCATTTCTCCTATCACTTGAAGTTGGTTGAAGAATGACAGTCTCTTCGACAAGGTTCCATGAGTGTGACTGAATACATTGAGAAGTTCGAAGAGTACTTGACCCGGTGTGAAGTTGATGAGGATCCCGTACTCACTCTTGCTCGATTAAAGATGGGCCTCCGTTTTAAAATTAGGAGAGAGTTGCTCACCAAGAACATAGACACTCTTGAACAAATGTATCAAGTAGTGTTGGAGGTTGAGCAATACCTCAAAACACTTGTGGAAATGCGGTTTAAGCCCTGCGATTCTAGTGCTAAGGCCAACCTTTCTGGGGTTAAGCTTAGCACTGAATATCAATACAAGCCTTCCAGTAGTGTTCAATCTGGGCCCAAAGATGATAAGGGTAAAGAAGTTGTCGGGTCTAGCTCGCGCAAAAGTGATGCGACTAGGTGTTTTAGATGTTAGGGGTTTGATCACTTTGCCTACTAGTATGGCACGAGAGAGGGCACCAAGGTGTTCCTTATTGATGGGCAAGTAAAAGTAGTATACCCAAAAAGTGATGGTGAGGAGGAAAAATATGAGCCAGCAAAAACCCCCGGTGATGAGGAAGAGGGAGCGCAAGAGTCTATGACCCTTGCAGTTGCGCGTTGCGTATTTGCACAAGCAAAGAATACCGACGATTGGAGCCGCAACACGACCCTCTATATTCACGCAAAATGTGGTGATAAGAGCTATAAGATGATCGTGGATAGTGGTAGTTGTACCAACATGGCATCAACTAGTATTGTGAGCCATTTGATCTTGAAGCTTGAAGCCCATCCTCAACCTTATAAAGTGTTATGGGTTGACGAAACTTTCTGTTCAGTCTCGCACCCTTGTCTCGTTCCTATTAAGTTTGGATCATATAAAGCGACACTTTAGTGTGAAATTGTTCCCACGAAGCCTATTGATCTTTTCCCCGTGTCCTTGTCCCGCAGGTCATCAGAGTTTGAAGAGTCCTTTGCACATCACATTCATTCATCGCATTAAGAAATTAGGCGAAAGATCAATACTAGTAATGAACATTACAAAATTTCTACAGACCAACATAAGCGATTCAAGGAATTCAATGTAGGAGACTTTGTGATGGTTCGTATCAGGCTAGAGCGGTACCCTCGGGGAGTCGTTCGTAAATTACACGCATGTAGCGCTGAACCATTCAAAATTATAAAATGAAACGGTCTCAATACGTATATGGTAGATCTTTCACCTTCCATGAGAATTAGTTCCACATTTAATGTGGAGGATCTTGTTGCATTTCGGGGACCACTGATATATTGTCCAACCTTACACTGAACCATCCTGATTTTCCAGACATTTACCTTGATTCATGGCCTCTTCCCGACCCATCTTCCCAGCCTCTACCTCCCATACCTACCTTTCCCACACCCAGAGAGGAGATAGAGGATATTCTAGACCATCAGATAGTATCGATGTCGGATGGCGGATTTTAAAAGTTCTTGTTTAAGTGGAAGTCACGCCCAACTTCAGACAGTGCGTGACTCACTGAGGAGGAGCTTCAGAGATTTGATCTTGATATCTTGGAGTGGTTTAGGAGTTTTGTTTCACCAGTGGTGAAATCTTTTCAACTGGAGAGAGTTGATGGGGCATCATGCGCACCCGCATGCCCCCCACCCTATGCACGTACTCAAGGAAGATGAAAGCCCCACTATCGATCTAGATCGACGATGATATCTATGGAGGACCTCTTAGTTAGGAGGCCGTATTATGGAGCATTAGAGTGGACCCGATCATCATAGGAATTCCACCATTGGATCTCATAATCGTGGCCCACTGCCCTATATGATGTAGGATTTTGAGTTTTGGTTATTATCATTTATAGAAACATCATGAACGATTTTGATTGTGTTGATTAGTTGTTATTTTGTTACTTCGTCTTTAAGTAATAGTGCGCGCACATGGGGCGACTTTTGGAGTTTAGAGTTTTCTTATAAATAGGCAACCCCATGTAGGATTTTTTTCATTGAAGTTTATGAATAAAATTATGCATTTTTTCTTCTCTATCCCTCTGAGTTGAAAAAGCTAATTGGGTGTGAAACCCTCAATTTCTCAAAGGGCCAACTACCGTGGTGTAAAGCCACAACTATCCCGAATCATCCTCATCTCTTCCACCCCATATCCACCATCTTCCACAGCCCTCCCATCTCCAGATTTATCCTTTTTTTGTGCCAAAGTTCTCCACTACAACAGATTTTCAGATTCTTGTCCACCAGAGGGGTCGAAACTTCGGTGGAGCACACGCACATACTAGAAGTCGTGAAACTTGGTGTAAGAGTGGGCCTCCCCTGGCCGACCAAGCCCTAGCTGGCCTTTTTCAGTTTCGTGGGCCCCACACACATGCGGCCAAACAACCACGCATGTGTGCCTAGGTGGGCCTGTTGTTCACATGCAGAATCCTTCTCAGGTTTTTCTCTCTCCTTTATTTCTATCCTCTCTCGCCTTAAATCCCAAACCCTAACCCTAGAAAATTCCAAATTCTAAGTATTTCTAACTTTTATAAACCCTAGGTTTTCCCCTATTTGAAACATGGTGAATCTCTTGAATTGAGGAACAGTCCTTTGCATGATTGGATGAATCTACACTCCATAGGGTATTGTTTGGTTTATAATTTTACTTGATCCGGCTCTAGATTTCCCTTTTTGAATGTTTGAACGTATGTGGGACATGATTTTTTATGATTGTTTAGAAATTGGTATGATCTAAAGCTTGAAATCTTGTACCGCATATTTAATTTCATGTCCCGCGTCATTAAGACTTATTTTCATGTCTATCAATGTGACTAGTACTATAGTTGATCAATCGATTACTAAATTCAAGTGGTAGGTCCAATATTAATGTATCAATCACTTCATATATCAACTTTTCTTTTAACTCCATACTTCTCTTCACTGTTTTTGAATTTCTAATTCAATTATAGGTGTTCTCACATTCCAACAATCATAGGGTTTGATTATTAGTATATTCATAAGTCGAGGCCGCCCATTGTTGGTTAGGACCTTGGTGGGGACCTTTCTTTATGTGTTCACATGCTCCAATTTTAATCATTGGTTTCCATTCATGCCAAAGCTCTCCTACTTTATTTGTGAGATTGCCTACTATATGTGAAATTGACCTACCACTTAGTGAGTATCTTGATCAATTGGATTGCTTGCATAAACTCTTCTCATGTCACCTCCTTTGAAGTTATTAGGAGATGATGTAGAGTCAGTAATTTTCAACAACGACCCATTCTGATACCAAAAATAGTGCAACCTGAATATTGAAATCAATGAAATATTGATACATGAATCGTAAAGAAGTTAACAATAACTACACTCACATGAATATTCTAGTAGAGATGGGTAAATAACTTTATCGATATCAAGCTTCTTACAAAACTTGATAAGACTCACACTTGAAAAAATAGAATGATTATTTTTCTATACCACCCCCTATTTTATAGACTTTAAGTGAATATTTAATGAAAATTCACCAAAATAAGAGATTGATTTTAAATTAATCATAGTTGACTTCAAATCAATCTAACCTATCTAAAATGTTAAAAGCCTAATATAATGATAAAAGCATGCATAAAAAGTAGTCCTAATTACACCTCTAAGTTAGTACCACATCTTCAATCACATTTTTAAATCATATATTTAAATCAATCTCATAGCATCCATCATATCCTCCATATCTTCAATGTCACATCCTCCAATATCTCTCATAAATAATAAATTGTAGTTTCTAATATTTAGGCTCAAAATGTATAAACAAACAATCTAAAATTAACACATGTTGGGCCCTATGGCGAACTGTAGATCCGCAGGTTAATTAATCATCCTCCTTTTCTATCATTGAACCCAAATAATCAGGCTGATCTCAAAATCAAGTGGGTCACAGTAACAATCTCAACAATTTTAATAGAAAATAACTTTTAGTTTTTAACCATATAATAAATGCCACATTTCAAATAATATTAAAATCAACTTCAGTTTATAAGTATGTTTCGAATTTAAATTATTCGTAGTTATCTCCATATAAAATGACATTTGCAACAGAGGACTTACTTTTTTAGCCCACCCTGTAAGACCCGTATCCTAGTCCGTACTGTTCCATTGAGTCCCGCGATCCTTCCTGTCGAATTTCGACGACCTGTGACGAATAATCGACGTTGCGATCGACCCTAAGCCTTATGCTGTAGATTTGAGTCGGCTTAAAACAAGACTTGTACCATTGCGACCGCACCGTCGCCGCGGTTCCGACGCCGCGTCTCTCGCACCGATCCGATACCCTGGCAGGAAGATGTGAGCCGGCGTTTATTTCGAAGAAAACGCCGCGCGTTTGCAATCCCAAGAGAATCTCTTCAATGTGTCAAATCAATCCCATCAATCAATCCCATCCATCACCTCATGTCAAGTACAAGCAACCCATGCTTTCTCTCTCCAAAGTCAACCTTTTCTCACCCTCTCTCTTACACACCCATGCTAGTCAAGTACACATCACCTCACATCCATCACTCCCTCTCTTTACATCCCATCTCTCCCTCTCTCTTTCTCATTTCCCAACCCAATTCTAAGCAACCCATAAGCCTCACACGTCCACATTTTTCCAAGGAGAGAAAAAGAAAAGTGAGTAGTGTGGCCCACTTTCCATCCCTAAATCTTCCATCTTAGCCCTTGAATCTTCATCTCCCACCATCAAAGTGAAGCACAAGGAGGTCGGCTTTCCATCGGACCAAGAAGATCGGACGGTGGGTGCCTTATAGGATAGATTTTTTTCATGTTTTGATGATGGACCAAGTGAGGCCTACCGATCAATGGTATGGATCTCACTTGGGACCTTAAGATGTGGCCGATGGCCCATCTTGATCTTCATGATCATTCCATGATGGGGCCATTCTCCATGGACCCCATCATGATGTTTATTTTCTAACTTGGAAAGAGGTCATCTGGACCGTCCATTTGAGTGGAGAAGGGATCCCCACCGTTGATCCTTGATTTGGTGGGCCCACATGCAATGGGACCCACTCGATGTATGATTGCTTGTAAGGGAGGGCTCATAGTGGCGAAGCCCTCCATCATGCGTGTCCCATTTCTCTCTCTATCTCTCTCTCCTTCTCTTTTATTTATTTCTTTATTTATCTTTGTGTGTGATGGGGTGGCCATGTGACCCACTTGGATGGGCCCCACCTTAAGGTATGTTTTATCCTTACCGTTCATCCATTTGGTGGCCCACAGGAGCAAGGCCCACCTTGTGCATGCAATATGCATAGGCCGTCCCTGTCCAGGGACGTCCCTGGACTGAAATGAAAACACAAATATGAGCTTGGTGAGTTTTGGAAGGGGTTTGCCCATGTAGGCCCCACCTTGATGTATGGGGCTAATCCACACCGTCCATTCCATTTTCCAATCCATTTTAAGCGTTGAGCCAGAAGATGAAGCTGATCCAAGCATCTGGTGGGCCATACCTTTCAAAACGGGGGTTTTCACCGTCTAAATTCACTTGAATCCTTTTTTCATGCCAAAAATTTCCAATATTGGACTCTACAGATTTGTTATGGTCTGTAGAGACCAATGGCTGGGGTAGATCTACCTGATGCGGGCCCCACATTGAGAACAAAGTTTTTTTCAAAAAAAAATATATTAAGCAGCAGCAGCAGTTGCTGCTGCTGTGGCGTCAGGGACGCTGACAGCGCCAGGCGGGCAGGCGTCCGTGCAAGGACCCACGGCCCCTCATGTGGGCCCCACCATGATGTATATTTTGTATCCACGCCGCCCATGAGGTGGACCACCCCTCGAGGTGGGTCCCCTCCAAAATCGGCCGATCCGACCTCGGGCCCACACCACAAGAAAACAATGGTGATTGAACTCTACCATTGAAACCCTTTTATGGGCCATGGTTTTGGATCAAGCTAAAATTCTTTTTTCCTCTTCTTCCAGTGGCCCGTGCGACCTTGTGAACGGGTTGGATGGGAGATAACGTTATGGTGGGCCCCACATGGGACCCACAGAGATGTATGTGTTGTACCCACCGCCCGCAGACGGTGGGGCCTACCTTCGTATATGTTCGTCCGCACCGTCCTCCCTGGACGGTGGGACCCCCCCCTGTGCGCGTGTGTGCGCACGTGGGTGTGCGTGCGTGCTGTGTGCGTGCGTGCGTGTGGTGTGTGTATATAAATATATATATATATATATTATTATCTATATATATATATATCATAATATGTATATGTATATATATATATATATATATTTATATATATATATATATATATTATATTATATATGTTATATTGTATATATTATATATTATATTATATAATATATATTTGTTGGTGGGCCTTAGGGATTTTAATGGTGGAAATCATCATCACCACTTGTGTTTTGGTATGGCCCACCTTGGTATACATGTAAGGCCCATGTGATGGGGCCCATTCAATGTATTTGAGGCCCATGTTACAAGGCCCATTGTGATACATTCAAAGGCCCGTGGGATATGGCCCATTGCAATGTACATAAGGCCCCTTCGATGTGGCCCACTTGATTTATAAAAGGCCCATATGATGCGGCCCATTTGATGAATATAAGGCCCATGGGTCGGGGCCCAACAGGATGTCCTTAGGGTCCATTGCAATGAGGGATTCCCCCATAGTGTGTGTAATGACAGGTTATGCCTTGGGAGAAATGTTGGTTTGATGTCCACGTTGTAAGAATAATGTTGGTTAAATGTCCGCGTTATAACTCTCCCTAGGGCCCATTAGTAGGCCCACATTTGTTGATAGTTCACCACTTTATAACATGCTTAGTATAGCCCCATGATTCATACCCATACGCATCATTTGTATGCTTGATATGAGGAATGTTTGATCATAGCATAAGCCGTTGGACTCTGAGACATTACGGGACTCCTTATGAGACGGAGTGCCCCACATGATGCGTGGTACGCGTGAAATTGCTGCATGATTGACGGTGTGACTCATGCATCTTGCATATGTGTGACTTGATCACCGCACGCCCTAGCGACATCGTGGCCGTGGTTCCACAGACACATCGTGGATGGCCATATCGGATCCTGGAAATGCTTGGTTCTAACAATGTGGGCACTTAGGATGTCCTTGGGTGAAAGTCCTAAAACCTTTTGGTAGAGGTTGCTCCAACGTCTGCACCGAGTGGATACACGAGCGCCCGAGTGCCGAATACCAGGGGCCGCGTCTCCCACTCTTTCGTGGTCGGTTGGAAGGGGGTGTAGCCTTATCCGCCCGAGTGAGGAGGCTATAAGCTAGGTCGAGTTTGACTAGCTCGCAAATGAGTCCATTATCGACGAGCCGGGTAGGTATTGGCAGACTACTAGTCAGGCGGATAGTGTGGTCTCTTCCACTTGCTTGGCTATGTAGCTAGGGAGGAGGCAGTCAGTGTGAAGTGTATTAGACCCCGATGATCCAGAGAGGAACTGTATTGATATGTGTACTTGATGAGGACTGGCATGCTTGCTTTGCATCTCGCATATGACATTTCGCTACATAGGCCTCGCATCGCATGGCCTTGGTATAGCCGATAGCATTCATGTCTTTCATCATATAGCATTGGTGCAGCTGATGGCATTCATGGACTTATCCCATATTTCCGTATTACTCTGATATTGTACACTTGGCGCTGGCCTTGCACACACATTTGCACCACCCTCTAAGCTTTTGTAAGCTTATGCACGATCGTTGCGTGCAGGTTGTGTTGGACAGCAGCAGCGCTGAGGCCGGTTATTTTGAAGCTTTTGATCACCCTGTATTTCCCTTTCTGCATTGTACTTAAAGTTTTTGATTTAGTGGATATGTGGTGATGTTGTTTTGTGACTTGGTTATGCTTGTGGTTATGCTCTATTACAATTTTTTTTTTTTTATGAAAACCCTCCTTGTAGGATCCCAGGATCGGAACCTGGCATGAGAATGCCGGAATCCGAAAATGGGGCACTACGGAGGCTGTCGGCACCGGATTCGGCGATCGGGAATTTTGTGAGCCCGTTTTCCGAGTTTGGGGCGTGACAGAAGTTGGTATCAGAGCATAACTTGGGAATACCTGAGGATCACATCACATATCTGCTATGAACTTAGAATGTATAGGTTCCAAGTCGGAATAACTTTGCGATTTTTCGACTTAGACCCTTAACCTTCATGCCTTCGAGAATTCTCAAGGCTGATAGACCCTTGTCCCTTCCTGTAGGACAAATGGCTAGAAGATCGACCCGAACGAATCCCCCTCCTCCACCTGCGACCCCCGCTCCTCCACCAGCTGCTGCTCCCGCTCTACCACCGGCGACTCCCGTTCCGCCACCAGATATTCCTGATTTCCCGCCCGAGGATGCCACTCCTTTACCTGAGACCGGTGCGGATCCGACCGTACCCGTGAGTGCCACCCAGGTGCAGCAGATGCTTCAGGCGATGACCGCTATTCTTCAGGGGCAGAGCAGACGTCCCACTGTTACACCAGCCGAGGCTGAGCAGGAGCGAGCGAGCGCCCTTCTCAAGGACTTCCGACAGCACGATCCTCCGCGTTTCCGAGGCGAGCCTGACCCTACTGCAGCAGAGATATGGTGCTCCGAGGTGGAGAAGATATTTGACACCATGAGATGTACGACCCAGCAGCGTGTCCCATTAGCTGTATTCCTTCTCCAGGGTGAGGCTCAGCATTGGTGGGCATCTGTAGCCCGATCTGTAGCCACTGATTTTGAGTGGACCTGGGAGGACTTTGTGGACCGGTTTGACCGGAAGTTCTTTCCCGAGCATGTGCGACAGCAGCGTGCATTAGAGTTTGAGACTCTGGTCCAGGGGGACATGACTGTGTCCCAGTATGAGGCTCGTTTCGTCGCACTATCGAGATTCGCGACGTATCTTGTTGATGATGAGGGGCGAAAGGCCCGCCGTTTTGAGAACGGTTTGCGTCCTGCCCTCAGGAGTCGTGTGATCGGACACATGCTTCCGACTTTTGAGCAGATTGTGGAGAGGGCCCAGATTTATGAGTCAGATTGGGCCACTTTGCAGAGAGCCCGTGACCTGAGGGGAGACCAGAAGAGAAAGGCACCCTCTGGTAGCTCCTGGCAAAGCATCGCTCACGAGCCATATTTCATACGCCAACATTGCAAAAGAAAGCAGTACCCCAGCACCACCTTCGTGACCATCCGGGACTTGCTTTGGGTGCGGTAGGGACGGACATCGCGTGCAGGATCGCCCCATCCACGCCGGTAGCAGCCAGGACACCGCATCGCCTACACGACAGCCACCACAGCGGCGAGCCGACCACATCACCACCTCCGGGCCTCCCCACAAAGCCAGAGGCAAGAGATCAGCCGCCACGCGCGTGATCGCATCGCATCGCAGAGACCTCGAGAGGGACTCGCACCTCCCAGCAGCTCGGGTAGATTTTATGTCGCGCACAGACCCTCGATCATCGGGAGGGGCCGTCGAGGGTACTCTCCTGTTTACGCATGCATTGCACGTGTATTATTTGACTCGGTGCATCTCATTCCTTTGTGGCCGGGATTTTTGTCGATCGACCGGTTTGCCGATGGAGTCCGCCCGTGAGGGTTTGTCAGGATCGACGCCCTTAGGGAAGACCGCAGATTAGACCGATTTTGCTCGTCTTGCCCGTTCGATTGGGGATATCTTTTTGCTGCGGACCTATTCGTATTACCGATGTCCGATTTTGATGTTATCTTGGGCATGGATTGGCTCGCCGAGTATCATGCCGTATTGACGCTTTGCGAGGTCGACACGTTCTATATACCCGCGTGCGGAATTCCGCTTTGTCGCCGAGCCCGAGGAGAGCCGCTTTCTTATGCATTATCGTGTGCCGTTGAGGAACCAACTGCTTTGAATCGAACAGCTGCCGGTTGTTTGTGGTTTTCCGATGTATTCCAGGAGATTCCAGTGGTTACCACCTCGTCGGCACACCGAGTTCCAGATTGATCTTGTGCACAGTACTACGCCTATTTCAAAGGCCCCGTATCGTATGGCACCGTTGGAGTTACTGGAACTAGCAGCAGTTGGACGAGTTGCGCGAGTTAGGCTTTATCCGTCCGAGCGGTTCACCGTGGAGCGCCAGTACTCTTCGTGAAGAAGAAGGATGGCTCGTTGAGGCTTTGCGTAGATTACCGCGAGCTCAACAAGGTCACAATTAAGAACAAGTACCCGCTCCGAGGATCGATGATTTGTTTGATCACGCAGGAGGCGCAGTTCTTTTCGAAGATAGACTTGCGGTCCAGTTTCATCATCGAGTTCGGGTTCGAGATGAGGATATCCCAAGACAGCCTTCAAGACTCGCTATGGTCATTTTGAGTTCCAGTCATGTCCTTCGGACTGACCAATGCCCCGTGTTCATGCGATTGATGAACGAGGTCTTCCGTCCATATCTCGACCACTTTGTTGTGGTGTTCATCGACGACATTCGATCTATTCGAGGACCCGTGAGGAGCATGAGCGGCATCCGGAGATCACATTGCGGACCCTCCGTGCACACCAGCTTTACGCAGCTGGAGAAGTGCGAGTTCCGGCAGAGGAGGTGAAGTTCCTCGGTCATGTGGTGACGAGGCAGGTGTCGTACTGGACCCCTCAAAGATTGATGCCGTACGTCAGTGGGCCAGCCCACGAACGCATCCGAGATCCGTAGTTTTCTTGGTTTAGCGGGCTACTACCGACGTTTTATCGAGGGATTCTCTCGCATTGCCCCCGTTGACCAGGTTGACCCGGAAGGCTGTCGAGTTCGTGTGGAGTAGGCATTTATGGAGCTAAAGGATTGCCTCACGTCCGCTCCTATCCTCACTCTTCCTTTTGGGAGTGATGGATTTGTTGTATTTACCGATGCCTCGCGAGTTGGTTTAGGTGCTGTCCTGATGCAGCACGGGAAACTAGTGGCTTATGTGTCTTGTCAGCTCAAGGTCCATGAGCTGAACTACCCTACGCATGATTTAGAGTTGGCAGCAGTGGTCTTCGCACTGAAGGTGTGGAGGCACTATCTTTATGGGGTGAGGTTCGAGCTCTTCTCCGACCACAAGAGCTTAAAGTATCTGTTCTCTCAGTCCGAGCTGAACATGAGGCAGAGGCGTTGGATGGAGCTCCTGAAGGACTATGATTTTGATCTCCAGTACCACCTAGGCAAGATAAATGTGGTGGCGGATGCCCTCAGCCATCAGCCAAGAGGCCTAGTGGCGCACATGATGATTCAGAAGTGGAGGATGCTCGAGGATATAGTAGAGTATGACTTCGAGTTTAGTCTGCAGTCATCTATCGTTCAGCTATCGAGTCTGTCGATTCAACCCTCTCTTGTCGCAAGGGTGATCGAGGCTCAGCAGACAGACGAGTCGTTAAAGGATTATCGAGCAGAGGCAGCATCTGAGAGTCAGACAGATTGGCTGATTAGTTTTGATGGTGGACTTCGTTTCAGAGGTCAATTATGTGTCCCGAATATTCCCGAGTTACGCCGAGATCTTATGACCGAGGCACATCGATCGCGATTTTCTATCCACCCTGTCTCGACGAAGATGTATCGTGATATGAGGCGTCAGTATTTTTGGTTGGGGATGAAGCGCTAGATAGCCAGTTTTATGGCCAAGTGTGACATGTGCCACCGTGTCAAGGCCAATCATCAAAGACCCCCTGGTCTATTGTAGCCGTTGAGCATCCCGATGTGGAAGTGGGAGCACATATCTACCGATTTTGTCATGGGTTTGCCGAGGACACAGCACGGTCATGACGCTATCTGGGTTGTCGTGGACTGTCTGACGAAGTCGGCACACTTTCTTGCGATTCGTGAGACTTGGCATACGGACCGGCTCGCCAAGATGTTTGTTGATGAGATCGTGAGACTACACGGTGTTCCTGTCTCGATCGTTTCAGACCGAGACCCGAGGTTCACGTCTCAGTTTTGGAGGAGCTTTCAGAGGGCGATGGGGACCGATTTGCAGCTCAGCACCGCGTATCAGACCGATGGCCAGACTGAGAGGGTCAACCAGATCCTTGAGGATATGCTTCGGGCCTGCGCGATTGATTTCTCGGGTAGTTGGGACGAGCACCTGCGATTGGCTGAGTTCGCGTACAACAATAGCTATCAGGCGACCATTGGCATGGCTCCTTTTGAGGCATTATATGGCAGACCGTGCAGATCTCCGAGTTGTTGGACCGAGGTTGGAGAGCGGCGTCTCTTAGGTCCTGAGCTTGTGCTGCAGACATCAGAGGTTATCGACATCATTAGGCAGAGGATGCGCACAGCTCAGAGCCGGCAGAAGAGTTTTGCTGACCGTCGGCGTCGTCCCTTGGAGTTTGCCGTTGGGGACCATGTGTATCTCAAGGTCTCACCCATGAAGGGTGTGGTTCGTTTTGGAGCGAAGGGCAAGCTTGCCCCGAGATTTATAGGGCCTTTCGAGATCACCGGGCGCATCGGCGCCGTGGCCTATCGGCTTGCCTTGCCATCTCAGTTGTCTGGCGTCCACAACGTTTTCCACGTCTCTATGTTGAGGAAGTGTGGGTCAGACATCGTGCCTGTTATTGATTGGCAGCCGTTGGAGGTTCGTGAGGACGCTTCTTACATTGAGCAGCCAGTTCGTATCCTCGATCGGAAGGAGCAGGTCCTACGGACCAAGGTCATTCCCTTAGTGAAGGTGCAGTGGAGCCATCATAGTGTGGATGAGGCGTCTTGGGAGCGCGAGGCGGAGATTCGAGAGCGTTATCCCCATCTTTTCGATGTTTGATTGTATGATGTATGTGTTTTGATTATATATGATATTATATTTCCTATTCTCTTATGAGTTATGTTGAGTTGTGATGGTAGTGCAAATTTCGAGGACGAAATTTCTTATTAGGTGGGGAGAGCTGTAAGACCCGTATCCTAGTCCGTACTGTTCCATTGAGTCCCGCGATCCTTCCTGTCGAATTTCGACGACCTGTGACGAATAATCAACGTTGCGATCGACCCTAAGCCTTATGCTATAGATTTGAGTCGGCTTAAAACAAGACTTGTACCATTGCGACCGCACCGTCGCCGCGGTTCCGACGCCGCGTCTCTCGCACCGATCCGATACCCTGGCAGGAAGATATGAGTCGGCGTTTATTTCGAAGAAAACGCCGCGCGTTTGCAATCCCAAGAGAATCTCTTCAATGTGTCAAATCAATCCCATCAATCAATCCCATCCATCACCTCATGTCAAGTACAAGCAACCCATGCTTTCTCTCTCCAAAGTCAACCTTTTCTCACCCTCTCTCTTACACACCCATGCTAGTCAAGTACACATCACCTCACATCCATCACTCCCTCTCTTTACATCCCATCTCTCCCTCTCTCTTTCTCATTTCCCAACTCAATTCCAAGCAACCCATAAGCCTCACACGTCCACATTTTTCCAAGGAGAGAAAAAGAAAAGTGAGTAGTGTGGCCCACTTTCCATCCCTAAATCTTCCATCTTAGCCCTTGAATCTTCATCTCCCACCATCAAAGTGAAGCACAAGGAGGTCGGCTTTCCATCGGACCAAGAAGATCGGACGGTGGGTGCCTTATAGGATAGGTTTTTTTCATGTTTTGATGATGGACCAAGTGAGGCCTACCGATCAATGGTATGGATCTCACTTGGGACCTTAAGATGTGGCCGATGGCCCATCTTGATCTTCATGATCATTCCATGATGGGGCCATTCTCCATGGACCCCATCATGATGTTTATTTTCTAACTTGGAAAGAGGTCATCTGGACCGTCCATTTGAGTGGAGAAGGGATCCCCACTGTTGATCCTTGATTTGGTGGGCCCACATGCAATGGGACCCACTCGATGTATGATTGCTTGTAAGGGAGGGCTCATAGTGGAGGAGCCCTCCATCATGCGTGTCCCATTTCTCTCTCTATCTCTCTCTCCTACTCTTTTATTTATTTCTTTATTTATCTTTGTGTGTGATGGGGTGGCCATGTGACCCACTTGGATGGGCCCCACCTTAAGGTATGTTTTATCCTTACCGTTCATCCATTTGGTGGCCCACAGGAGCAAGGCCCACCTTGTGCATGCAATATGCATAGGCCGTCCCTGTCCAGGGACGTCCCTGGACTGAAATGAAAATACAAATATGAGCTTGGTTCATGAGTGTTGGAGGGGGTTTGCCCATGTAGGCCCCACCTTGATGTATGGGGCTAATCCACACCGTCCATTCCATTTTCCAAACCATTTTAAGCGTTGAGCCAGAAGATGAAGCTGATCCAAGCATCTGGTGGGCCATACCTTTCAAAACGGGGGTTTTCACCGTCTAAATTCACTTGAATCTTTTTTTCATGCCAAAAATATCCAATATTGGACTCTACAGATTTGTTATGGTCTGTAGAGACCAGTGGCTGGGGTAGATCTACCTGATGCGGGCCCCACATATGAAAAACCCTTGAAAAATGGGTTTTCAAAAAAAAAATTAAAAAAAAAAAATATATGGGCAGCAGCTTTCGCTGCTGCCGCTGACAGCGCCAGAGACGCAGGCGCTGCGTGTAGCGGGCGTCCGTGCAGGGACCCACGGCCCCTCATGTGGGCCCCACCATGATGTATATTTTGTATCCACGCCGTCCATGAGGTGGACCACCCCTTGAGGTGGGTCCCCTCCAAAAATCAGTCAGATCCAGACCTCAGGCAGCCCACACCACAAGAAAACAGCGGTGATTGAACTCTACCATTGAAACCCTTTTATGGGCCATAGAAGTTTCGGATCAAGCTAAAATTCTTTTTTTCCTCTTCTTCCAGGCCCGTGCGACCTTGTGAACGGGTTGGATGGGAGATAAACGTTATGGTGGGCCCCACATGGGACCCACAGAGATGTATGTGTTGTACCCACCGTCCAGACAGACGGTGGGGCCTACCTTGCTGTATATGTTCGTCCGCACCGTCCTCCCTGGACGGTGGGACCCCCCCCTGTGCGCGTGTGTGCGCACGTGTGTGTGCGTGCGTGCTGTGTGCGTGCGTGCGTGTGGTGTGTGTATATAAATATATATATATATATTATTATCTATATATATATATATATATCATAATATGTATATGTATATATATATATATTTATATATATATATATTATATTATATATGTTATATTGTATATATTATATATTATATTATATAATATATATTTGTTGGTGGGCCTTAGGGATTTTAATGGTGGAAATCATCATCACCACTTGTGTTTTGGTATGGCCCACCTTGGTATACATGTAAGGCCCATGTGATGGGGCCCATTCAATGTATTTGAGGCCCATGTTACAAGGCCCATTGTGATACATTCAAAGGCCCGTGGGATATGGCCCATTGCAATGTACATAAGGCCCCTTCGATGTGGCCCACTTGATTTATAAAAGGCCCATATGATGCGGCCCATTTGATGAATATAAGGCCCATGGGTCGGGGCCCAACAGGATGTCCTTAGGGTCCATTGCAATGAGGGATTCCCCCATAGTGTGTGTAATGACAGGTTATGCCTTGGGAGAAATGTTGGTTTGACGTCCACGTTGTAAGAATAATGTTGGTTAAATGTCCGCGTTATAACTCTCCCTAGGGCCCATTAGTAGGCCCACATTTGTTGATAGTTCACCACTTTATAACATGCTTAGTATAGCCCCATGATTCATACCCATACGCATCATTTGTATGCTTGATATGAGGAATGTTTGATCATAGCATAAGCCGTTGGACTCTGAGACATTACGGGACTCCTTATGAGACGGAGTACCCCACATGATTGCGTGGTACGCGTGAAATTGCTGCATGAATGACGGTGTGACTCATGCATCTTGCATATGTGTGACTTGATCACCGCACGCCCTAGCGACATCGGGCCGTGGCCTCCAGACACATCGTGGATGGCCATATCGGATACCGGAAATGGGTTCTAGCACGATGGGCACTTAGGATGTCCTTGGGTGAAAGTCTCGAAACCTTTTTAGTACTAGGAGATGCTTCAACGCCTCTTGACCGAGTGGATACACGAGCGCCCGAGTGCCGAATACCAGTAGGCCGCGTCTCCCACTGTTTCGTGGTCGGTTGGAAGGGGGTGTGGCCTTATCCGCCCGAGTGAGGGGGCTATAAGCTAGGCTGAGTTTGACCAGCTCGCAAATGAGTCCGCTATCGACGAGCCGAGTAGATATTGGCAGACTACTGGTCAGGCGGATAGTGTGGTCTCTTCCACTTACTTGACTGTGCAGCTAGGGAGGAGGCAGTCAGTGTGAGGTGTATTAGACCCCGGTGATATCCAGAGAGGAACTGTACTGATATGTGTACTTGATGAGGACTGACATGCTTGCTTTGCATCTCGCATATGACATTTGGCTACATAGGCCTCGCATCGCATGGCCTTGGTATGGCCGATAGCATTCATGACTTGCATCATATAGCATTGGTGCAGCTGATGGCATTCATGGACTTATCGCATATTTCCGCATTACTCTGATATTGTACACTTGGCGCTGGCCTTGCACACACATTTGCACCACCCTCTAAGCTTTTGTAAGCTTATGCACGATCGTTGCGTGCAGGTTGTGTTGGACAGCAGCAGCGCTGAGGCCGGAGTGCACATCAGTTTATTTTGAAGCTTTTGATCACCCTGTATTTCCCTTTCTGCATTGTACTTAAAGTTTTTGATTTAGTGGATATGTGGTGATGTTGTTTTGTGACTTGGTTATGCTTGTGGTTATGCTCTATTACAAATTTTTTTTTTTTATGAAAACCCTCCTTGTAGGATCCCAGGATCGGAACCTGGCATGAGAATGCCGGAATCCGAAAATGGGGCACTACGGAGGCTGTCGGCACCGGATTCGGCGATCGGGAATTTTGTGAGCCCGTTTTCCGAGTTTGGGGCGTGACACACCCAATGCTTAATTAAGCCTATAGATCCACTTAGGACTAAGCTTAACTCAATGACCCATGAATTAACGTGGTTCATTGGGTTAAGCTTAGCCCTTACATATGATTTAAAGAGGTAAGAGGTATTTATTATTGCAAGCTCTCTTTGATGAGAATATACTTAATTAATAAATACTTAACAAGTTATTCAAACACAATTTTTTTTTATTTTTTATTTATTTTTGTGTGTGTGTGTGTAAATAGTACATAACTTAAATAAAGTAGAGAAGCACCAACATTGTACCTATCCTTCCAACAAAATTTCATAAGCTTGACAGTGCCAAACTGGCAAAGAAATGAAAAAAAGAAAGAAAAAAAAAAAAGATACTACAATGTTGTTAAGTGACTATTTGGGACCTTGTAATTGGAATGCATTAGAATCCAATTAACAATTACACTAGAATCCATGTGAATTGAAATTCTTAGTTGTTTTTTGCCACTTCTAATTGAAAATACGCTAGATGCTTGTAATTGAAATGAGTTGGAATTCTTTATTATATTAATAAGAACTTGAATTTGATTAACTAAATCAAGTTTAATATTCAAAAATAGTATACATATGTGATATTTTGACGTAATGATTGTAATAAGTGTTGTTGATAGATGTCTTAAATCTGCTATATCAATAGTTTGTCAATGGCAGGTTCGATGTTATCGAAGCTCAATGCCATCGAGTATTTCCCAGATTTCATTTGTTGGTTATTGGACATGTTTGTGTCATTTTTCGATGACTCGCTAATGTTTTCTTACCGTCTATTTAGAAGACCAATGTTTAAACAATCTGTTGGTATAATCCATAATTGGATTGTTTTGGGGTAAGATTAAAATGATTTTAGTAGTGGAATCGATAATTGAATTGTTTTGAGGTATCATCGGCATATCAAGTGTACGACAAATTAATAGCTTAGTGACACCTTTGTCACTAGTGATACATTCATACATTTAAAAAGAGGGTTAAAAAAAAACCATTTCACATCAATTGCATCCGATTCACAACAAAATAATGTGACTTTAAAACACACTAAAAAGTGCATTTTCTTTTACCTCTCATTCCATTACTTTTGAAACCACCTACCTTGGCACGAAATTAAACACACCATTTTGGTGCCTTTACCTCCCAGGACATTCAATTCTAAGGTGTTGAAAGGGGTGTAAAAGATAAAAGGTTTTGCTTAGCCCAGCTACGTATCTTCTGATGTTTGTTTCAATTCAGGTTTGATAGTAAATGGAGATCCTTTTCATCACTTCTATCCAATATATCCTAAGGAATATTCAGCCGTTTTCTTTTTATATTTTCGTCATATTTTTGAGATGTCTCTACCCTATTCTAGCTCTCGCTCGACCGTATTATTTATTAATTAGTTACCTCTACAATGGTACCCACAGCTACAATGCAATATGGTGCACACATACTAATTCTGGGGCCCAACTCAATGCGTTGATACACCCAACTCATCCACTAGTTTTGTCTTCCTTATGTTATTCTTAGGCTTAAAAAATTAGGCTGATCTCAAAATCAGGTGGGCCACAATAACAATCTAGACAATTTCAATTACAAACGTTAAAAAAAAAAACTTTTAACCATATAATAAATGCCCTCTTTAAAATGATATGAAAATTGAGTATAATTTACAAGTATGTTTTCAATTTAAATCATTCAGTAGCTTTTCCACTTTAAAAAGATTTTTGCATCAGTGAACTCACTTTTGTAGTCCACTCAATGCTTAATTTAACCTAAGGATTAATCTAGTACAAGGATAAACTCAACTACCCATAGAGCTGTACACGAACTGAGTTAGCTCAGTTAGCTCATTCAACTCGACTCAAAAAAGCTCAATTCAGCTCAATTTGAAATTGAGTTCGAGCTGAGTTGTGCTGATTTTTTGAGCTCGAATTTGAGCTTGCTCGAGCTTGACTCGACTCAATTGAACCCCAACTCGAATTGAACTCAGATCAAACCAATTTAGTGACTCGGTTATTTTGATATTGATGTTGCTCAACAAGTGTTTGATGAAATGACTCAACGAAGTGTTGGCTGATGACAAGGAAGGTATGGATATGAAACAAATACCCTTATATCTTTTATGTTGCCTATTTAGTGTTTGATGAAATACCTGTAACCCAATGTTGTTGCTTTATATTCCATAAGAAATTGAAGGTACACTCCATGTGTTTGAGAAAATGTGGTAGAGTCTTGATCTTAGCTCGAACTCAGCTCCAACTAGCCCGAGCTACTGACCGAACCGAGTTGAGTTAGTTAGTCAAGCTCAAGGACCAAGCCGAGCCAAGTTCAAGCTGGTCGGCTAGTGGCTAAGCCGAGTTGAGCTGTGCTTCGGCTCGTGTACACCTCTAACTACCCATATTATATCAATTCTTTTAACATAAATCAAATATTTTAAATAAATTTATTACCCATAAACCTTTTTGATATAAATTCTTTATTGTTAATCGGTAAATACTTTACAAGTGATATAAACACAAAACATTATTTTTCTTTAAATAATTTACAACTTAGAGCCTAATGAAAATTAACATTAAAATTATCATTATTTTGTGTTAGTTTGTTAGTACAAGCCCCATTGCTAGCACACACCCCACCTGGAATCAATGCTAAGACCTCATTGTTTCATTGTTGAAACAAGGTTATCTTCGCCCAACCTACTACAATAGCCAAATAAAATAAACTACTTAAAAACTTTTTATAAGGATTTTCCAAGCAGCGCCGCTAACATTATTTCTATCGTTTCCTACAATATTTTGTAATATTCTGCAGGCTTGACGGTGCTGAGTTGGCAAGAGAAAGAAAAGAAAAACAAAAAATAAAAACTGCAACGTTGCTTAAAGGATAGGATTTTGCTCGGACCCGGCACGCCCTAGCTGTGTATCTTTTAACGTTTCTTTCAATTTAGGTTATAATAGACGTGAAGATCCTTTTCATAACTTTTATCCAATTTATTCCAAAGAATATTTGACCGTTACTTCATTTGTATCTTTGAGAGCCACCGATCAATTTGAATTTTTTTAAAAATAATCCATCCATGCTAGGGTCCAATACATGAATGGAATTGATTGACACATTATCATGCCACGTGTACCAATCAGAGATGTCTGTACCATACTTCGGTTCTCCCCGTTCTACCGTATCATCTCCCCACCTCTGTCTTCCCGCTTCATTTGAGCAAACATCCGCTACTGTCCATGCGCTGCCGACCCATCCGAGTCTGACGCGAGACATGCGACTCGTCCGAGTCGGATCGGACTCGGTCGAGTACGACCCGGTTCGTTTATACGAGTCGCCGAGTATATCCCCTACTAGACCCGACTCGGACGAGTCACCCCCAATATGCCGACTGGACCCGAGTCAGGTGAGTCACCCGGCTCGCCCGAGTTTCAACTCGACTCAGGACGATACGAGTCTGTCCGAGTCGTCTAGCGAGGGAAACCATGCTACTAGTGTCCAGAAAAGAAGAAGGAGAGTCCTTTCTTTATACTCTCTATCTAGAAGAGAATAAAATACTCCATCCGATCCCTTTCGTTATCTTCGAAGAAATCGTCTCCCTTCTCCCAATCGAAAATGGCAGAAAACGACGATCGAAACCTCCAAACCTCCAATACTCCCTTCAAAACCTCCACTACTAATCTCAACAGCCTTCAATTCGGTCTTACGACGGAGAATTCTCCATGGGTTCCACCTCCAGATTCCGTTTCAGAGATCAAGGGATCGGAGATTCCACAGAATCCGAAAGCAATTCGGAATCTTCGTCCGTTTCTGGTCTCGCCGATGACGATTCCGAGCTCGAATCCATGACCGGAAAGGTACCCGTTTCTGTTTTCTTTTTTCCTTTCTTTGGATTGATTTCTGGAAATTTTAAAGGGTTACATTTTTGTTCATGAAGATTGGAAAATGAACGGAACACCTGTCATACTTAGAAGATAGTGTAAGATTTATTACATAATCCTATAAAGTAATTGATATATACACAGGATTCAGTTTTGGAATTCTTGCTTTTGCACATGAGATTCGAACTAAAATTCCAATTCAAGAAAATCTATACCACATGCATGAAACCAATCTCAGGGTGTGTCTAGATGAACTCCCAAGTTGCAAGTAGATAGTGTATTTTGGTGGAATGGATGGTTATTTTGAGGCGATGGAGTGTACACTTCACGCACAGGGACATTTCCAATTTGGAAACGTCTATCCTCTCCTCTTATGCATGTATGAAGCCTAGTTTTGTAGGCTTTAAGCAACTCTCTTTATGGGGTGTGTTGTCTACAGAAGGGTAATGCATCCTTAGTGAGAGATTCCTTGTACAGTGAAAGAGTGGGAGAAAGAGGCAAGCCTTATATTTCCAGATTTATCTTATTTTAATTAAGAAGAAAGTTCTGTGTTGTTACCCTGTTGGCACAGGCAGATTGCTAAATCATGTAAATCTTTGTACCTCTCTCTCTCTGGCTTTTGGGTTTTGTTTGGCTCTGTTATTTTGTGGTTGTGTTGTGTGTTACCTGCATTGATTGATTGTGTGTGGATGTTTTTCCATGACAATTGGTATCAGCGCCAAAGGTTGAAAAGCCTTTTAGCACAATATTGGTGTTGGTGGTTGTGTTGCATTTGTTTTAGATGGTCAGATTTAGTTCTACCAGATTCAAGGTGCTGAAGTTTGTTGGATCCAATTACGCATTGTATAAATCGAAGATGAATGCTGTGTTAGTGAAGGAAGTCTGTGAGATTGCGATCAAAGGAAAAGAAAAGAAGCCTGTAGAGATGACTGATTTTTTAGGAGAAAAATCAATTAGCCATGACATATCTTCTTTTTGCACTAGATGTTCGATTTTGTTTAACGTGCCCAGTCAAACCATTTCTAAAGATTTGTAGGATAAATTGTGAAACTTATATGATAATACGAATGGAAATTAATGTCAAACAAGATCTTTGTTTGATGACAGTTGTATAACTTGAAGATGAATGGTCCTCTTTATAAGAACACTTGAATGGGTTTGATACCCCGATTAGCAAATTGGTGGCAATCGATATGAGAATTGACAACAAAGTTGTACTTCTACTTTGTTTGATTCCAAATTCGTAGGATGGTTTGGTTATGAATCTCAGCTATGGTCCAGATCTCAATATGGGGTTAGTTGTATTCATATTGCTTACCAGTGAGTCCTGCAAAAAAAAAAAAAAAGAAAAAAAAAAGAAAAAAAAAAAGAGGGATCTTCATGCTATGATGGTTAGAGGAAGATCTATTGAGAGATGTATCGATGGGATAGATCAGATGAGATCCAAGTCGAAAGGACACGAAACAAGAAAGTATTGGAATTGCAGAAAGAAAGGCCACTTGCACAAAAATTGGAAACTTAGAAGGGAAATTAGGAAAAATTTAAAACTGATTTGCATGATCAAGCATCAGATTCAAAGGGTTCCTAGGGAAATTGAGAAAGGTGATTTATCCAAGGACATGAGAACCACAACATGCAATAAAGCCATCGAAATGAAATCTCCATCACCATTCGTTAGGTCTAAGGATGTATGGATAGGGTATTGGGAAGTGTATGCTCCCCTCCCATAATGGGACCTACAAGCATTCCTTCTGCCAAGGAGAACCACAACATGCAATGAAGCCATCGAAATGAAGTCTCAATCATCATTCCTTATGTCTAAGGACGTATGTACAGGGTATTAGGAAATGTATGCTCCCAAAATGGGACCTACAAGCATTCCTTCACTTGATTTCTTATTCAATGTGCCAACTACCCGTGTTTTGCACAGTCATGTATTGATGTGAGTCAACAACTCAAATAGCCCAAGACAAGGCCCCACTGCTTTAGCAGTCATCAAGTCACATGAAAACCTTACCTATGTACTGTAGGCCTGGCAATGGGTTGGGTTAAGTCTGGGTCGGGGTCAGCCCAAGCCCAAACCATTTAATAAATGGGCAAAGAAATCCAGGCCGGGATCCTAAGCCCAAGCCCGACCCATTTAATAAATGGGCCGCAGACAAAGCCATGCATAACTTTCAATTATATGAAGCATTTGATTGTTTTGAGATTTTATAGGCTATTTGAGACCCAAATTTGTTTTTAAGTTTTGCTAAATATTTATTCCTTTTTGTGTCATCATTTTGCTTAACTTGTTTTTTTCTTCATTCTTTGTGATGACTAGGGAATAAAGCGCCTTTGTTCAGAGCTCCTTGAACTAAAGAAGGCATCAGATGATGATTTTCACAGAAGTGTTTATTCAAATTACTCAGAATTTATTAGGTAATCATCTTAATTCTCTTACAGATTTAGGCAGTGAGATGAGGATATTGTGAATATGGTAGGTAACGTAGGCCATGATCATACTCTCGTGTCTGAATTGGCATGATTTATCAAGTGAATTTGCAGCTGCTTGAATATGATTTCACTACTGTGGTTCATTGGGTGCCTGCCTAACGTCTGCTATCTGTGTAAGAGTTTAAGTACTGAGCATGGACACATGGAATAAAACTACATTTGTTATTGTTTTCTGTTCTCCTGGTAAGTCTTGTGTCTTATATTGAGAACTGACTTGTGCCCCACTATATAGTTTTCAATGAATTCCAGATATTGTGGACTTTTCTTTTCTCTTTCCCTTTTTTTCCTTTATCGTTTTTATTCTAACTGGATTCTATACTGAAATTGCACACATTCATTGTAATTATATGATCATGGTTCTTAATTCCAGGTTCAAATGATCTGCTATATATCAGATTTGTGGCTCTGAGTCATTCACTGTGTGGACTGTTGAGGCATCAGGCAGTAGCATAGGCTTGATCATTTTTTATGATCCAATTTTTTGATTCAACAGCTTCTATTGTTACTGCAGTTTTTTCCTCATCCATTTACCATTAGGAGCAAAACCTGCTCGATCTCCAGTATTTATTTATGAATTTTAATGATTCTTTAGTATAGTGATTGAGGTTTCTCACTTTACATGCAGAATAATGAAAGAAGCAGAAGTCCTGGAAAGTGAACTGATGGAACTGAAAAAACATCTTTTAATCCAGAGAAAGCTTTTACGCGATCTTAAGAATGGCATCTATTTAGAGATTCTACCGGAGGAGTCGACGGAATCGTATATCGAGGAATATTCTGATTCTGAGCTATGTCCTCTGAGCCAATTAGAGACTCTCACCTGTGCTATTACAGAAACACTGGATATTCTTCTGTCAGAACATAGACTTGATGAAGCTCTAATCATTCTGGAAAGGGAGCACGCAACTTTACAACAGATACAGTCAGAAGAAGATTTTCCACCTCAAATTGTAACTTCTTACAACTCGGAAATATCAGAAAGGAGGAAAAGGCTTGCAGATCAATTTTCCCTGGTTGCTGAACACCCAAGAACAGCTGCACTAGAACTCCAAAAGGCACTGTCTGGGCTGTGCAGTCTTGGTGACTGTCACAGGGCAAATCTTTTGTTGTTCCAATTCTACCAATCACGTCTAGCTCGTGGCATGCATGATTTGCAGTGTTCAAAATCATATCTGCCTGATATATACATCAGAGAACTTGCAAAGTTTGTGTTTTCCGTGATCTCACAAGCAGCCACAAGCTTTATAATCTTATATGGTGAAACATCTCCATATACTTCAGAACTTATCCAGTGGGCACGGGAAGAAACAGAAATGTTTGTTAGCTATTTTGATAGACATGTCAAGTCTATCTCAGAAACAACTGGCGGCTTGTCTTTGGCAGTAGAATCTGTGAAACATGCAATATCATTTTGCTCTTTGCTAGAATCTCAGAGAATATTGCTGCGGCCATACTTGATCAAGCTAATCCGCCCTTGTATGGAAGGGGTATTACAGATGCATATAAACCATTTTAAAAAAGTCATTCGTATCTTTGCAACAACTGATACTTGGGTCCTAGGTAAATTTCTGACTTCTGGACTTGTTAAGGATAGGCCCTCTCATGTAAGGACCGGTGACAATGTGGAATACTGCCAGCTTAGTAACAGTGGACGGAAGTTTGTTACCCTGATACAGGTATGTTTAATCCTTCCTGATCTTCTGGCAACCAATGGAATTAGGAAGGGTAAAAATTACAAAGCAAGAAAAGAGTGCATGTGTGTTGCAAAAGGAACAACAATAATTGCATTGTTGGATGGAATTTATTTTGATAATGCTTTATAATTTCATCTTCGATCCAGTTCTTTTTGACTCTGTGTTCTGGTTATGCTTTATAAATTCTAGGTTGAATGATATGTTGTCACAAATTTGACCATTCCTATTGGTGTTTACAAGCACCTCTTTTTATACTTGTCACAATCATATAGGGCTTTAGATGTTCATGCTTCTGATACTTTTCCTCTTTACAGAGCAGGGCATAACTGTTTTATATATTGTAGGCTGCAATGAGGGTGAGAAACACTAGCTGAGCTGCACTGATATTTGTAGAATCTCACAATTAGAGATTAATTGAGATTAGGGCTCCTCTACACCTCTCTCTCTAGGAAAGTATTACTTTCGCTTGAATGAACTTGTTGTTAATTAGGCATTGGTAGTGAAACTGCAGATTCTTGGTTAATGCACACTGATATCCTGCTACTAATTCCCAGCTACTGCCTTCTATTGTTGCTTGCTCGACAGTATTTTCATATTTCTTGCTAGTTTCTTTCAGGCTATCATTGAAGACGTTTCTCCATTGCTTCTCCTCCAAATGGAAAGTTCAATTCTCAAAGGACTTGCAGATCTCTTCACTGAGTATGTTGACATCCTCAAAAGATCCATCCCAAGTGAAGCAAATGTTGTTGACAAAGGTGGTCTGAGAACCAATTCAGCAAAAACATTGCATCAACAGCTGTCCCTTCTAGTCAATTCAGCTACACTTGTGATACATTTTTTCTCTAGCATTGCTGGGAGTATATTTAAGGGCATCCAAAGCTCATATGATGAGATATTAACAGAGGACAGAGAACATTCTCAACAAAAGGAGCTTGATAACTGGATCTTCTCAGTTCAAGAAGCTGGAGATCAACTTAGATGTTATTTCTGCCAGCAGTTTGTATTAAGTGTCATGACACATGCTGAAGGTGGACAAGAACTAAGCTCCGAAACATATGTTCATGGTCAGAGTGAATCTGTCTCCGTGCAGGATCAGATGCCTTCTGCTGCTTTCCAGGTTTGGTGTTTTCCTTCAGATAGAAGCATAGAGTTTTGGAGCACTAAAGATCTGAGTTGTTTAAAACTTCTGATACACCCCACTTTAATGCTCCTAAAGGGAGGAGGACAATGCCCTTGGGGATTTCAATTTGATCGAAATGCCTCCTAATTTTCATAATCTACTAATTTCAAGTTGATAGAAATGCCTCCAAATTTTCATAATCAACTAACCGTTACATGTTCTCAGTTTATTCTTTCTAGATACAAGAGTAAATGACTTTGTATAATGGTTCTGAGATTTAATCTGCTCACAGAAATGGTAAAAATGGAAATTTACTTTTTTTTTTTTGTATCGTAAATTGCTTTTAAAATGAAACTATGAAATAATATCCAGGACAAAACGGATATTTCTGAGTTAAATAAGAACTTCTCTTAAAAGTAATAGATATTTCTTATTTTTCCATTTTACTGGAAAATATAGTTAAATTTTGCCAAAAAAGATGTTTCGTTTTTGTGATTGTAGGTTGTAACATTATTTCTGCTGATTGTCATTAGTCCCTAAAATTTAGCTAAGTGCTTCATGTCTTGTTGCTTAGATTTGATCTTCTATAAACATTTGGGAGAGCGAGAAAGAGATTGGTCATTAATATGCATGTCGATTACTGGAGAATAGTAAATCAGTTTTAAATTTTAATTAGATGGTGATGTTTAGAATGTGTGTTTCTAGCCGTGAATATTGTCTTATATATATATATTTTTTGGAGAATAATGATCAGGTGTTGTTTCTACAACTGAGGCGTTTGGAGAAACTTGCTAAAGATGTCTTTGTTGGAGTGGATTGGGTGGTGGAAGACCTATTGAGGGAGCTTATAGAGGCCGTATTTGTTTGGCTCTCAAATAACCAGGAGTTCTGGACAGTTATAGGAGGGAGCTCAATCGTCCAACAAACTAGCAATTTCAACCAGGTAGATTTATGTTCCTTTGTGTAGTGGAAAATGTATGAAAATTGCTGAACCAAAGCTCAAAATCTGTATTTTTAGTGCAATTTCGTGAAAGTATTGTTCCTAAGATTGGAACAATATGTGAAGTTACGAGTGGGACCGATCAAATAAGATTAGAAATCAAGAAGTTCATCACCATCATCATCATAGCCTTGTCCCAGTTATTTGGTGTCTGCTTTACCAATCCTATTTCACCAATCATGCCCAGGGCCAAAATCATCATCTCACTACCTTGTCCTAGCCCTTTTAGGGCTTCCTTTTAAGATCCTTTCTGGCTCTTAACCTTAATCGAAGTTGCCCTCCTTACCATGGTAAGTGTGGTTAATTGGTTATCTATTGGTTTTCAGAGTGCATGTCCTAACCATCTCAATATGTTCTCCATCACTCTCCAATTGTGGCTACTCTTAAATCTACTTCAGGTGACTCGTTCTTGATTTGGTTGATTTGGAAAAAAAAAAAGATGAAGAAAGAGAAGAAAAGGAAAAGAAGAAGAAGAAAAGAACATGTTCTTTGGTTGTACCCTTTGGCTTTCCCTCACATCCATCTCAGATTCTCAATATCCTCAACTCTGCACTCATCCTCCGCTCGTGTTGCATCCTAAGTGCCAAATAATCTGCTCCATATACCATATCTGGTTAAATAGCAATCTTACAGTCCCTTGAATTTCATTGGGTTATGTGAGAATTGATTTCATGTCCCTTCAATCCATAGGATAAACTTTTTTACTTAGATTACAGTCCTGAAACTCCATTCCATCCCTGGTTGAAGCATGCAATTCATTCATGGTTCTTTTCAAATAGGATTCAAGTTGAATCTTGAATTTTCTTCTACTGGATTCGAGGCAATTGTAGGATTCGAGTGAATAGTCACAAGTTCTGGGATTTTAAGACTGCCTGATAAATCAAATGTATGCTTGACTTCCATATGCATGACCTGTCTTTCCATCTGCTCAATGATCCATAAAGAACTCCATAGTTATCTTTGAAAGGAACAGGAAATTGTAACGGCCACTGCATAGACATGTTTGGCATGCATTCACATGCACATGTATCTGTAGGTACTCAAGCAAGCGTCCTTAGTACACACGTACATGTGCACATATATTGTGCTGTGGAGACGGATGTTTATATATGCATAATGAATCATTGAAACCCATCTATTGATGCAGCTTGCTATCCATTAATTGTAATTTTATCTTGTTTCGTTTGGTATTAATATTTCAATTTCACCTGTTGATTGTATGTACTTACGCTGTCTGTTTGAACTCCTGGAACAGTTTCTTTTAGATGTGCAATTTCTGGTGGAAATTGCAAAGTTTGGGGGATACTTTACGGATAAGCTGATGGATGCTTCCTTAGCTCTTATAGACAGCATGGAAACATCATTTGTTGAAGCTGGGATCAATCCCAATGGTGATGTACTTGATGATGGGCGGGCTGTGAAATCTGCCAAAGCAGTGATTGACAGGCTACTGGAGATCGAGAAAACAAAGTTGCCTCCTGCAGAAGGTTCTCTTATGGGTACTCTCAAAGAGTATTCTGAAAACCAACAATATAGAGATGGGGATGCTAGAAGTTCCTGGGGTGATTCTGTTGACATGGAAGATGGACAGGCAACAAATGCAGCTTTATCACCTATCAGCAGGCTACAAGACATGGAGAAGGCTGAAGTGACACCCTCAGAAGGATCTACAGATGTCCTTGAAGAGGAAGTTTCTGATGATGAAATTTCTCAAAGTTCCTCGGACAATGCCATGGACTCGGAGGACCCACAAGTAGAAAATGCAGCTAACAAAGCAATTAGCAATCTGCAGGAATTCGAGGAAGCAGAATCACAAAATGTGGAAGGATCTGTGGGTTTTCTTGTGGATGATTGTGATAAACCAGGGGAAGAGACGGAGGCATCTGTTGAGGAGTGTGCTGCAAGCTCCTCCAATGAATCCATTACTTGCTCAGATGAACGGTTAGAAAATGCAGCTGATTCGGTGATTAAAGAGATCCAAGATATCCCAGAACCAGAATCATCAGCCATAGAAGGCACTGTGCTAGTCCTAGAAGAAGATTTTAATAAACAGCTACTTGGAGACGTGAGCAACCATGTCGAGGAGAGTAATAGAAATTCCTTAGACTTGAGAGATGGTTGGGCTTCAAATGTAGTGGTTGATGAGCGAACGGAATCCAATGTAATGGAATTTCCAGATATGGAAGGGTACGAGTTCGTTCTGGACGAAGTTCCAGACCAACATGGAAGGGGAGATGTCGACAACTCTGTTGAGGAAGAGGACACATATTATTTCTCAGTAGAATCAGAAGATGGACACGAGTGTCCCAAAGGCTTCAATTCTGCAGAATCTCAATAAGCTCCAATCACAATTTGTGACCTTGGGTCTGTAATTGCATGAGTTGGGGCTGCTCTTGACATGCAGCATGTAGTCAGTGCTTGGCCATAGCCAGCATGGTGATGTGAGGGGTAAGTTTATGTAGAATAGTTGCAAAACTATGGGAAAATTTTCAAAATAACTACCCAGTGTGAGTTCTCTTCACTCAATACTAGTATAGTCACTTCAAGTCCATTAGGTTTTGAGCAGGTGATGATGCATGGGGCCCATAACCTGATCCTGATCAAGCTACATGCATCGAGTGTAAGGCAAACTCCACATCAATCCCTAGCATTTGCTCATAAACTAATAAAGAAACTCCGCATTGATCAGGACCATCCACCTAGTGGCCCCGCCTTGGGTTCTCAGCCTCAGACGGTCAGATTCCCTTTAATTGGACAACCACAATAGTCATAAGCAAATTCAGAATTTCCTGCCCACATGTTAGAGAGCTGTATTTCTCGTCTCCTTTTAAATTGTCCAATATGTATGTAGTTTTTGGAAGTTCTCCAGTACTCAAACAGCCATCAGATGCAACAAGAGAATTCTGTTAAGCATCTTGCACCAGCTAAAATAGCGCCATGAAGGCCAGCTGTTGCTGTGAATTGCGATCATGAGTAGGAAACTGATGCTGAGGTGGCCATGCAGAGTCCAATATACAGTGGTTCAAATTGAGATGTAGGGGAATGATATCAGCTTGATTAGACAATCCTGACCTTTAATTGATGGAACATTTTTATTGTTGAATTTGAATGGTTTACTAGTTTTCTGTGGCTGGCATCAGATGTCTGCCAGTCAGCCAGCTAGGATTATTATACTTTCCAGCGTAACTTTTGCTGTCCATTGGATGACATCACAGTTGGATTAACCTTCCCACAAACTACATGGATAAATGAAGGTTCTGGATTGATGTTTTATAGTAATAATACTGTCCTAGGCTTCAGAAAAAAATAATAATATAATACTGATTTGTATATAAGCTGCTAGAAACAAATCAAAATTCTTTTAAAATTCAATCTCAGTAAATAAAAACATAAAATAGTGTGTTGAGCCCTGTCCATCTTCATGCAAGTACACATGACAACATGGAAGACAGCTCTGGCCTGAAAATAGGACTGTTTCCCTCTTAAGGTGGGCCAATGTTCAAAACAAATGGATGGCGATGAAAGAATGTTGTAATGTTCATTTGTTAGTTGAGTGACTTTTTTTTTTCCCTTCTTAAATGTAGATCTAATTAGTACACCCCACTAGATGGAAATCTCGGATCTTGCACACGTGCTTCTGTGCAATTTGGATGGGCGGAGCTCCACACGCAGGCTTAGCAAGCCGAAGAAAATTTCACTTGCAGTTGTAGGGATGTCAGCGGCAAGGCCCAGCCCTACTAAAAATTTGGTTTTCATTGACAGTCTCACAGGATAGTATTGATCTGGTACAAATTTTGGGAATAAAGGCAAAGATGTTTCATCAAGGGTTCAACTGTTTGCTAAGTCAATCCCAAAATCAGATTGGTTGAACAATCCTAACCTTTGATTTGTTGGAATCCAATAATCAGATAATCAAATAAGCGGAAACTGTGGTTCGTAATGTATCTAAAGTAGGACCATTTGATTGGACAATTTAACTTGACCACCTTATGCCACGTATGCAATTTTCCAAGTTCCTGCTTGGCATTTACACATGGCCAGAGTATTATCATCCATCACACTGTAGAAATTGGTACATGGCTCAGTAACCCAGATGAATGTGGGACCATAGCAAAAAACCCACGTCCCCAGCCACCAATCTTAGGCCATCTTCGAGCAGAACGTGGGCCCATTGCTATGGTTCGCTTCTAGACCATCCACTGCAGCATTTTGCAAGGTGAGGACCATCCTGTCAAGGGGGGTTTTAGGGCTGGATACAACTATGGCAGGGCCAAACAGCTCAAAGGACTGAGTCGATAACCCATGCCATGGGGCCACGCTTCAACATACACTTGAGGTTGTATTTTGTACAAACTACCTTTTTCTTTTGCAGGAATCATTGGATTCTCGGCTACCTCAGGTTGAAAGAAGTCAAGTGAGCTGTAGCCTCAAAACCACTTTACGCAATGTACTCAATTCTAGCAAGTGGGTGCATGCAATCTAGACCACCGGTTTGTTGTGTTCTATGGACAAGGCATTCTATAATCCATTCATGGTGGGACACAGCAAACCCAATGGACTGGATTATCAAACCATGGATCCTTGACAGAAGGGAAAACAAAGCATACCATGTAAAGCCTCGGCTCCATGATCGCATGTATCAAGGGGTTTTCCATGGACTCTACTGTACAATAGATTACCAAAACATGGGCCGAGCTGTACAAAATAAATACATAGGGAGAGGATAGCATTCACGCCCTAATGCTAACGCATCGAGAACAAATACATCCTCCACTGGTAGTTTATGAGACTCAGGAATGATAGCTCTCTCACTCTCTCTCTCTCTCTCAATAGGGGCGATGATAAACATCATGGATGGAATGGAAAATCTGTCTATTGCATTGACTGAGGTTGATGATGAAAGTGGTTTCAAATTCAATCCTTAGTCTTTAGATGAATACTATACCCCAACTTAGTCTTTAGACGAATATCATACCAATTGCTCTAGCTAAAGCAACATCTAGTATTTTTTCTTCTTTTGACACCATCACGCCGGCCATCGGAACACTAGAGAATAGTCTCCCATTCACCATGTCAGCTAAAACACTCCAGATACACATCACCGCTGGTTTTCTCTGCGCCTCACATATCGGGTCCTGTCGTTGTATCTCGGCCTATCTTGAGCTCTCTGGGGTACCGGCTCAACCCTCCTCTGTCTCTCTGGTGACCTTTGAACTATCTCCCCATTTACAAACAGTTCAGCTGCAATTCAAAACAAAGTTCAAAAAACACAGCATAGGAAATTCCGTCAATCTAGTAAGGAATTGGTGATCAGAAATCTCACGGGACAACAGTGGATCTATGATCCAACACATAAATGGTCCACATTTTAAATTCAAATCTGACAACTGGCAAAAGTAACATTGATGCATACATAAATGAATCCAGGGATTGAAATGGGAGTACTGGATGAGCCGGAGAGGTGAGTCGCACTCCTAAAACCACTATTTAAATACATGAACTGTTTAGCACCCCAGCTGTACATTTGTGCATAGGAGTGTTGGCTTCTAAAGTAGGTTCGTAATTAGACCATACTTATTATTTCCAGCAAAGTATTTGTTATTTCTTCATGCTTGGAAAAAATATAATATGTGGACCAATAATCATCCAAGAAAAATGTAGACCAACAATGGAGGTCCACATTTCTCTAGGGGGGAATGTGTGGTCCTAGAATTCTATTTCTAGACTGGTCAGCTGTTTGGGCTTTCTTATATCAGTCGTGAAGCATGTTGGAGGAAGAAATGAGATCTAAATAGGTACCTATACATCTTAGTTCTATAAGTCCCAAGTTTCTTTTGGTTTGCTGCATATCACAAATTTACTCATTGGGCAGGACACCGCGTATGAGAACAACAGGCAGTTCAACATAGCCATTGAGTTACATGGCATTTGCATATATCATAGCCAACATTATATCTTCTGATTGTAGGCGGTAGGATTATTTTACAGCTAAGGAGAACTTCATTTTCTATTTTACAGGCATGAACACAATAAAGAACCACCCAATGACTATATGATCCCAAATAATGGGAAAAAAGGATCACTATCCCAATACTACTTTAAATATTGTAATTGAAATATAAAGTAAAGAAACACCTGCAATGTCACTTAACAGGCCACATACAATTATATATTGGGGGCAAAAAAGACTCTTGACTTCTTACCAAACCCATGTTGGGTTGAATAACACAAAGGAAATACAATCAGATAAGTCTTCCTCCTAAATACTCATAAAAAATGTTGGGTTGAATAACACAAAGGAAATATAATCAGATAAGTCTTCCTCCTAAATACTTGTAAAAAATGTTGGGTAGAATAACACAAAGGAAATATAATCATATAGGTCTTCCTCCTAAATGCTTTGCAAAAAATTCAGCCATTTAGCAAACAAGTAGTATAACATGAACACACACACACACACACACACACACACACACACACATATATAAAAGAACCCCCCCAAAAAAAAGGAGAAAGAAAAAAAGAAAAGAAAATGGATATCTACAGGCAGCCAAAATTTGCATGTTTCCTCCTCATCGTTCTGCATCCCCAACAAGTATGAGGAGTTTGTAACTAATGGCGAGGACTTCAATCTAAGTCCATTAGCATTCAAAGCAAGACATCGCCTTTCAAGGCTGTTCTGCTTTGCCAAGATGGACTGAATATATTAATTAAAATATGGTATGGATTCATAATCAATCTGCTTTGTAGGAAAATATTGCATGTCCGGAATAAAAGTGAATGTTTCCTCCTTTCTGATCTGCAACTGCATTAAGTATGTGAAGTGCAGAACGTGAGGGGAAAATTTGCATGTTTCCTCCTTTCTGATCTGCAACTGCATTAAGTATGTGAAGTGCAGAACGTGAGGGGAAAATTTGCATGTTTCCTCCTCATCAATCTGCATCCCCAACGAGTGTGAGGAGTTCGTAACTAATGGCGAGGACTTCAATCTAAGTCCATTAGCATTCAAAGCAAGACATCGCCTTTCAAGGCTGTTCCGCTTTGCCAAGATGGACTGAAGATATTAAAATATGGCATGGATCCACAATCAATCTGCTTTGTAGGAAAATATTGCATGTCCTGAATAAAAGTGAATGTTTCCTCCTTACTGATCTGCAACTCCATTATGTGAAGTGCAGAACGTGAGGGAGAACTTCGATGTGAGTCCATTAGCATTCAAAGCAAGACATTGCCTTTTAAGGCTGTTTCACTTTGCCAAGATGGACTGAGGATATAAGAAATACAGCATACATCCATAATCAATCTATTGACCAGAAAAATATAGCATGGTCGCAATAAAATCAGTTTCCCTCATTACTGATCTGTCTCCATTGTAAGATTGTTGAGAGAACTTTAACTTGAGTCGATTAGCATTCAAAGCAAAATATTGCCTTTAAGGCTATTCCACTTTAACAAGATGGACTGAGAACATTAAAATCATGGCTTGCGTGACACATCCGTAATCAATCCACTTCACAAAAAGTACAGCATGGACAGTACAAAATTGCATGTTCGCTCCTTACTGAACTGCAACTTCATTGAGTACATGAAGTGCAGAACTGATAGAGAGGACTTTAATGTAAGTCCATTAGCATTCAAAGAAAGATAATGACTTTTAACGCTGTTCCACTTTGCCAAGATGGACTGAAGATATTTAAAAACATAGGATGCATCAAAAATCAGATCACTTGCAAAGAAAAATCTACGGTAAGATAAATCATCTTCAGATCTTGAAATGCACTACCACAATCGACATGAAAGATGCTCTAACAAGACACAACAATAGATATGGTAGATGAAACTTTCATGTCATATCTTGCTTTGAGAAAGTAAGATACTAGGAAAACTTAGAATCTTCTCATGATGCTGAAACGCTTACCTCCATAGTCCTTGTTCTCAGCATCAACATAGGAATCTGGAAGCACAAATAGGACACCAGGCAGACCTGTAGAGAGAGGGATAAAATCAGTGAAATATTTTTTTAAAGGTAAAATCATAACAAATATTTACCAGCCAACACAATTTCATAAAAAATATAAAACCCCACTTCATACCAACCTTCAAGCTTATTTGAGGTCTCCTCATCAATCTCACATCCAAAACCAAAATATCTCTCGCAAGAAACGTTATAGATCTTCTTCTTTGCCTCTTCCTCACTGATAGATCATACATGATGAAAAAGGTTCAGAACTCTAAAATTCTTAAAGATGTCGAATCAGCATAGTTAGAATTGGATTCATTTTCCTCAATTACTTAGAAGCAATATAAAACCCTAACTTCCAATGTCACGGATCAATGTATGTAAAAAATACGCATCAACCCAAAAAATAAAAAATAAAAAATAAAAAAAGAAATTAAATGCCGTGGTAAGGGGTTGTTTGGACGCATGTAAATGGGGCTAGTAGTAAATGATTTACAGGGAAATCTACACTTTGCATTTGGAAGACCTTTTTTTCCTATAAATCATTTACAGCATTTATCCCCATCTCATTTACAGGCAAAAAGGTGGGATTTCATTTACAGGCTCTCCATTGACTCTCTGTTTACCAGGCAAAAGGTTTCTGTTTTTTCTGGTTTTGTCAGCTTTCCCTGTTTTGCTTCCCTTTCTGCTGAATAAAATTTCAACTTTCAATTTTTTTTTTACAAAAACAATTACATGTTATCCAAACACAGACAATCATTTACTTGTAAATCATTTACAGCTTACAGCCAAGCAGGACAGACTGTAAATGGTTTACACCTGTAAATCATTTACCACCTAAACCATTTACAGGCATCCAAATGAGTGAATGACCCTTAAGTAAAGGCCAAAAAATGAGTTCATCTATAATACATAATTACTGACAACTAAAATGAGATGAACCCATTATGCATTAGAGACCAACAGCCCTAATACATAATCACTGTTAACTAAAATGAGGTGAACTCATTTTTAGGAGTCTACCAAACAAGGCCAAAGAACCAACATTTCATAAGTGCCCACAAAACTCAAGCACAAAACAGAATCTGTCTAAATAATAACAACAAAGCATTGCATGACTGAATAACAACAAACAAATCTGAGACATCTATAACCGACGTATTCACCCGCAAAACAAAATCAGATATTCAAAAAGGAAAAGGGGGGAAGCCTAGAGGAAATACTAAGAAACCATAAGGGCCCGTTTGGATGCCTGTAACTTTTCTAAAATGTAACAAAGTTACAGGTGACTTTGTTACAGTTGGTGTTTGGGGGAGGAAAGTCACAGGTAACTTTCTCTCAACCTGTGACTTCCTTACAAGAGAAGGAGGCGAAAATCTTACAGGCGTTTGAGTTGTTTTTCAAGTTACCTGTATCTTTGATACAGGTGATACAGGTAACGGTTGATAATTTTGAAATGAAAATCGCTGGGAAGAATCGCACATGCATTGAAGAAGCATCCCTCTCTCAAGTCTCCTTCTCCCTCTCTCAGTCTACTTATCCCTCTCCCATCGAGCTTCTGCAAGGTAGGAAACCCATTTTCTCTCCTTTTCCTTTCTTACCTTTCTCTCTCAATTTTTTTTTTTTTTTTTTTTTTGTGTTGACGGACACAGCTTGGGGAGGTGGCGTGGATAATGGCTGATTGTATTTGTTTTATCCATGCCGACCATCCATTCTTTTGGATCGTTTTAGGGCTTGATTCCAAAAACGAGGGATATCTAAATCTCAGGTGGACCACACCACCGAAAATAATAATGATTGAAAGTCCACCATTAAAAAACTACTAGGGCCCACTGTAATGTTTGTTTCACATCCAAGTTGTTGATTAGGTCATAAAGACCTGGATGAAGGGAACAAAACAAATATCAGTTTGATCGAAAACATTGGTGGCCCACCAAAAGTTTTTAATGGTGGGTTTTCAATCAACATTGTTTCCAGTGATGTGGTCCACCCGAAATTTTGATGTACCTTATTTTTGGGCTGATGACTTAAAATGATATGGAATAATGGATAGATGGTGTGGATGAAACAAATACATCATAGTGGGCCCACATAACACATCACATAGCCTTCATGGCTTACTTATATGACAGCACCATTTTAAAAATTTGCAAATCAAGTCACTGATGGTTTATGGTTATACTTGTTGTATTTGGCTAGTCTCCTTTGTTAATGAAATCGTTACCCTGAGCTTTGCTAATCCCACACATGCAGCCATACATGCCAACCAGTTATGTATGGGAGAACCAGGCCGTGCATCAAGCGGGCGCCCTTGTGTAGATGTATTGGCCCAAACATAGGCCATTTTGCTCGGCAGATGGATTGTTTCAGTGGTCCACGTCCAGTGTACAAGTTGGCCTTCTGATAACTGGACCATTCTAATTTTATGGGCTAGTCATTGGACACAATGGACCCATCTGGTGGTCAGCTAGGATGTCAAACACACATGTAGCTCAAGTTTTTCGCCCACATTACTAGCATTTTGAAAACATGGGCCCACTTTTATGGCCCACCTGTTGATTAGTTTAGCCTAAGAATCGGCCAAACTATTCATTTACATGGGCTTGATAAAATGGAATAATTTTATCCTTTTTTTTTTTATGTGTCAATCTGATTTTTCAATGATTCCCTATTTCAACTCTATGTAGTGTGAATATCCAACTTATTACCTGTAACACAGGTTATCCAAACACAAAAACAAAGTTACCAGTAAGTAAGTTACAACTTACATCCAAACAGGATTTCCTGTAACTTACTTACACCTGTAAGTAAGTTACATGTAACTTTCTTACAACTTAAAAAAGTTACAGGCATCCAAACAGGCCCTAAATGGAAAAATCCAAAATCCCAAATAGAAAGAGTCATCTGTAGCTTTTTCCTCAGTACTGGCTGAAAATCAAACCTTAATTAATTATTATTTAAAAAAAAAAAAAAAAAACTGATCATCCACTTTGGGGCCCACCTGATGATGCAAATTCCGATGTGTACATTTCTTATGTTTCAGCCGCGATAATATCATGAAGCATCGAAAAGAATATCATGCTTGAGTCTTCTCATTTCTTGCCCTAATTTAAGGTTTTTATTTATATGCAACGTCGTTTACTAATTTTAATTTCTGCATTTGTCGTAAAATCCCTAAAATCAAGAACAGAAGGAGATCATCAAGCAGTTTCTAGAAGCTTCTAAAAAAAGCAGTGGGAGGGGAAAATCGTCGAGAGAAGAAGCCTAACCTCCCGAGGACCTTGGCTAGGGTTTGGACGTAGCAGTCGATCATCTGCTGCTTGGTGGCCCCCTCGCCGCCAGGCTTGTCCATGACGATGAGCCAATGCTCGTAGTCGCAGCCCGGGAAGAGCGGCGCCATCTCCGTCGGAGGACGATCGCTGAAGTTCGAACCCGAGTTGAGAGGCGAGTAAGCCGAGTCACCGCCAGACCGCTGGACGCGGCACCGGACGGGGATGAGCCGGGAAGAGCGGGGAGAGATGACCCGAACAGCGTGGGAGAGGGGCGTGAGGCGGGCTCGGGCTAAGCCGAGGAAGGGAGAACCCAAGCCCAGTGAAGAAGGAGAGGAGAAGAGACGTTTGGAGAGAAAGATAGGACGATTGCAACGAGAGGAGGAGGAAATAATGGCTCGGGCTATTGCGGCCATCGCCATTTCTGCGGAAGAGAGTGAGAGTGAGGGTTTCGGGGTTTCGAGGGGTATTTATCTTGCTTTCTTCCGGATATTTCCGAAGGTGGGGCTACGGTTCGGTCATCCAGACCGTTGGCTTTGGACGCAGATTGCGTCCTGCCCCGGGGCAGGGCTCTGTGGGGCCCACCTTGATGTAAGTGTTTTATCCATGCCGTTCACCGCTTTTCTAATATCATTTTAAGGTATAATGCTAAAATGAGGCAGGTCCACAGCTCCAGTGGACCACACCAAGGAAGCTGCACTGATAATGACACTGATTTTTTTTTACCATCCAACATATTTCATAAGGTCATGTAGACGTGGATGAAGTGAAAACACAAATATAAATTTGATCCTAAACTTCTCCAGCTCTCAAGAAGTTCTTAATGTTGGAAGTTGAATCCCCAATTTGTGGTCCACTTATGCCTTGTACCTACCTCATTTTTTGGCTCATATTTTAAATTAATTTGAGAAAGTGTTTAACGGTGAGATGAAACACGTACATCACGGTGGGCTCCACAAAACCCTGAACGGATGGATTACCCTCAGGCAAGGTAGGACGCAATCCGCGTCCGTTAGTTTTATGGTCCCGACTGAGGATGCCGGATTTCCCCTCGGAAGCGGATTGCGTGGGGTGTCCATGCCACCGACATCTGACGTGGCAAAGTTAAATGGCCCACCATAATGTATTTGTTATATCCACACCGTCAATCATTATACCAAAAATAAGACAGATCCAAATCTCAAGGGACCACACTATATAAAGCAGTGGTGATTACAATTTCTTGGGGCTAGCTTAAGTTTTGGTTAAGTGATGTGTTTGTGTTTTCTCTTCAGCTGGGCCTATGTAAACTTATGAACAAATTCGATTTGGGCAGCAAAGAAAGTAAGATTTATGGCCTGTTTGGAAGCGTGGATCTGAAGCCAACGGTTCGGAACCCCCTGGATTGGAAACCCCCTGCAAACCTTCCCGTGTGTTTGGCACCATTAGAGTGTGAATCAACTTTAATTCATAAATACCTATGTATGTATATTCACAGTGGTTTAAATTTAATTACTAAATCAACTTTAACATTCTTAATTAGTGAGACGTATAATTTTTGACACTATGGTTGTGATACACCCGCTGAAATATATTCTTTGCCTGAAAATGATGAAATTTCAAGTCTTGGATGCAAAGACAAGATCATGTCCAAGTGACTAACCAATGATTTTTAATAGTTGATTAATGTGGATAATGTTTGGACGGTGCTTGACAATTTTTGGACGGTGCTGATTTACATAGACAATGTTTGGACAGTGCTAATCATTATTAGTGGGTCATGTGCCTAATAGAATAATAGTGTACAGTGACATACATGTTACACCGGCAACTATTGAAATGATTTTAGGTGTAATCTAAGTTCACACCGTGGTTTACAAACCCCCTCAAAGAGGAAACCCCTCGGATTGGCAATTCCCATTTATAACCAAGGAGATTTGAAATCCCTTCCCATCCCCTCCAATCCACCTTGCAGTTTGATTATTTTTGGCTAATATCCTAAAATGATCACAGTCGGCTTACATACATGCACCACGGTCGGGTTACAGACTTTCCTCACGTTATGAGTTGTGTGAGGGCACCAACAAGATGTTTATATGGAATCCAAGCCGTTCATCCGGTGTGCCTCCACTTAGGCACTGCACATCTCAAGAACGGGGTGGATTATGTATTACCCCGGTGTTACCCATCCGTAGGCTCACATGATACGTTGTATATTCATGCGGTACATCCTTTTCCAACCCATTTTGGTACGTGGCACAAAAAATTGAAATCGGATTGCCTACTGAGTTACTCAGTAAGCTCTCATTGTACTCGGTAAACTCAGTTGAGCCCACCGTGAATATCTGGTTTATCCACACCGTCCATCCATTTTTCCAGCTCATTTAAGGGTTGAGCCCAAAATTGAAGCGTATACAGAGCTCAAGTGGATCATACCATGGGAAAAAAGTGGAAATAATGACTTCTACAGTTGAAACCTTGCTAGGCCCTACGGTAATGTTTATTTGTCATCCAACCTGTTCATAAGATCATGCGGACATAGATAAAGGGAAAACACAAATATAAGCTTGATCCAAAACTTCCATGGCCCTAAAAATTTTTCAACGGTAGAATTTCGATTCACACTGTTTCCTATAGTGTGGTCCATTTTATTGTTGGATATGTTTCATTTTTGGATAAAGCTATAAAATAATCTGATAAAACAGATGGACAGAGTGGATTAAATACATAAATCATGGTGAACTCCACAAAGTTTACTCAGTACGCAATCCGGTTCCTAAAAAATTACGCATATCCATATCTAAAGTAGACCATGCTAGAAGCAGTGGTGATTGAATGCCAACCATTAAAACTTTCCTAGGGCCCACTTTAAGCAAATCTGTAATGTGTATTTTCCATCCAACCTGTTGATAAGAAAAGAAAATACAAAAAAACAGCCTGATCCAAAACTTTTGAGGCATATAAAATATTTTTGATGGTCATTTATCGCTTTTACGGTGGTGTGATCGAAGATTTGGATGAACTTGAATTTTAGAATAATATCTTAAAATGAGCTGAAAAACCGGATGGTGGCATGAATATACAATGCATTCATCAATGTTGGCACCACGCATTAAGGTAACACCTACTCTGCTCTTTTAACCTTCCCTAACTGGTGTTGGCGCACCCAATATGTGATGACTGGGTTCGGGTTAAGAGTCAATTATGCAGAGACGTAGTATGATCGGTTATGTGGGCCCACCATGATGCATGTGTTTTATCCGTGCCATTCCATTAATTCATACCCTAAAATAAGGGAGACCCAAATCTAGGTAACACAGGAGCCAATTGTGATAGAACACCCACCATACAAAAATTCACGGTATAAATAATTTATTTTTATTTTTCTATTTTTACCTTCATTCAGATCTGTGTGGGTTAATTGACAAATTAGATGGTAAATAAACGTCATGGTGAGAATTTTTTTATGATGGGCATTCAATCACCATTGTTTCTTGTGTATGAGTCTACCTGAGACCTAGATCTGTGTCATTGATAGGCCCATGCACTAAGATGGGCGTGCACGGCTCGATCCCATGTGATTATTCCCTTTCTCATCTACCATCCAGCGTCGCAGTCAGGAGAGTTGGAGAGACGACAAGAATACATCAACGGTCTAGGGAAAAGGTCAAAGATCTGATGGCTAGCATATAACGATCTGGAACGTGTTTGTTCCGTGAACCATATCCAAGTGAGTTGCTCTGTAAACCATACACTTTATTACACATCAGGACTGTAGTTGCTATTCTGAAGTGCAGTTTCATATCGAGCTAGGATAACTACTCGAGCTCGCCCCACGAGGGAGATCTGAACCGTTCATCAGGTGATCCCTACATTGTACGTCTTGTGACACCTGAAAAAATAAGCGGGCACGACGGCCATTCGGTCACACTTGTCTGAAAAAAATGAACTGTTAAATGAAATAAACCTGCGCGCGTGGCATATCCGATGGTCAGACGGACCTGGTTTTCAGGTCAGGAAGCATCCGAGATCCTGCTCCCTCAAGTTCCATATAGCAAATAGGGTTGTAAATAGGTGGGGCCCAGCTCTGCTCCCGTCCGTCCATTTAGATGAATTTTACATCGGCTGAAGGTCATGGCGGAGACCATTGGATCATCAAACCACCACTGCTATTTTCGCATCATGGATCCATCCATGCCGAGACCCAGATATTGACAGTTGTATTCAAGGAGGTGGTCCCATGTATGAAATGTGGGTCGAACCAGACTGATGGTCCATATCTGGCCATCCGTGTGTAGCACATTAAGAGCGTCAGGGCTCCCTGCTGCAATGCCTTGGATTTCGCTTCAGGAAGAATTAAACCCTTTGTACTCGAAGCCACGTATAGAGACGAAAGGGGATTGCATACCCAGTAAAACTCTGTGGGGCCCACACAAGCTCAAGTGGACAACACCATAGGAAACAGTGGGAATGGAATGCCTACTGATGAAAACTTCTTGAGGGCACAGAAGATATTTGTTTTTTCCCTTCATCCTTGTCTATGTGAGACCTTATGAACAGGTTGGATGACCAAAAAACATCACCATGGGCCAAAAGTTTTGGATCGAACCGATTTTTGTGTTTTCCTTTTGTCAATGTCCATGTGACCTTATGAACAGGTTTGATAACCCCAAAAAATAAAAATAAAAATTCACCGTAGGGGCCTTAGGAAGGTTTCAATGGTGGATGTCATTATCACCACCGTTTCTTGTGGTGTCGTCCACTTGAGCTTTGGATATGCTTCCATTTTTGGATGCTCTAAAATGATATGGAAAATCATTGGGTAAGATAAATACATGATGGTGGGCCCCATAGAGTTTACTCAGTAACTCAATATGCAATCCGCTCTATAGAGACACCATTTGTCAGGTGGGCCACACATGTACATTGAATAAATGCAATGGCTGTCCATTTTATCAATTGTTGTAACAGTGCAGCCCACCTGATGAATGGATCTGCCTGATTATTATTATTATTTTGTTACAGGCAGCTTGCACTCCATGGGCAGCAACTATCATTGTCCATTAACATGGATCTTAAAATTCCTCTATCCCAAAAGAAAAGAAAAAAAATCCCTCCCATCTAGTGTAGATCATTAATCACTTATTGTTCCAAGTCGTTTTGAAAACCATGTTTGAAGCCATGATCAGCGGCACAAGTGAACAACCCACACCAGCAGTCAGGTGGGTCGCAACTCCTATGTAAACATGCCCTGGCCCAACACTCAAGCTGGTCTACCCACACTAATACTCATCAGGTGAGCCGTGAGCCAATTCATAGAATATGTACTGTTGGTGTATTTTTTCTAACCACTGAATTTTCAAACCCACATGACCACTGATAGGTAAGAGTGCCTGATTTTTAGGCCAATGTGTAATCACTGCTGGGCCCACCTGATGAGTGCCCTGGAATTTGCAAACCCATTGCCAAGCTGGCATGTGTACTGCAAATGGCCTCTTCAATCTCTCCCGGAGCAAATGTATCTACCACTTACCTGATGGCAGCAGTGCACCAAATCTCACAAATAAATTGGCAAACCACCCATAAAATAGAACTTGGTAATATGTTTGAATTATTCTTCTAAATAGAAAATAAGTGGAAAGCAGTTGAAGAAGGCTAATGATGACCCATGCTCACAAAAGGAACATAAATACATGCATATATACCCCCTAAAACAGACATTAGTGGTAGGATTTTAACAGTTCTGAGAATCCTTTCAAGTTCTTCCTACTTCCTCAACCTTGACATCATGTGCTCACACTTCTGTACAGGGGAAAAAAGAAAAAAGTGTAAAAAAAAAAAAAAAAAAGAACTTTAAAATATTTTACAACTGGACCTGATCATGACTAGTGCAGATTTAACTTTAAGGGCCTCTCATTTTAGTTAACAGTGATTATGTATTAGAAATCTCTAATACATACTCACTGTTAACTAAAACAAGATAAACTCACTGTTAAGATGTCTAGCAAACAGGGCCCGTGATGTGAGATGGGCATCCACCCCATCATTCAGACGTACCCTTCCATGGTGGGCCATGGGCCTAAAATTTAGGCCAATCCATGAATTAGGTGGGCCGCACTATAGACAACATTTGAGAGTGGATATCCACCCATTAAAATTTTCATGATCGTTTATAGGGTCCACTACGATGTGTTTTAGAAATCCAGCCCATCCATTATGTGTGTCCCCACCAAGTGCTTTTAGATGAGGGGTCACATCAAGTTTTAGCTGTATCCAAAACTCAGTTGGGCCCCAACAAGTGCTTTTAGATGTTTTAGTCTTGATTTCACACTGTTTTAGATGGTATGGCCCACTTGGGTTCTAGATACAGCTGATTTTTTGCACATCCCCTAACCTAGAAGGGACCTACCCAATGCATGACTTGGATGTCCATCACAGTGGGGCCCACACAGCTTGACCTCATGGTACCATTTCCCATATATATGTCCATTAATCTTTTCACTACTTTCAGGTTGACTTGGAACCTTGTTCTTATTGAGTTTTCAAACCTTCGACAGATGAACCAAAGAAGGTTGACCAAATGTAAATCCGTTTTGTCCAAAAATTTTGGAGAACTGACAAATATTTCCATTTAGTAAACAACATCACGGGAAAAAAGAAGTTTTTTTAGGGAGCAAAAGAAAGGTATTTTCATCTCGTTTGTTTGAATATTTTATTCAACAGCTAAAACTCCTTTCCCTGCTCTTGACTGTTGATTTCTTCTAATTGGAAAAAAAAAAAAAAAAGGCAACACACTTGCTTCAAACGATTCCCATTATATTGTATTAGGGTGCATTTGGTTGCACAAAATATTACGAAAGATAATGATATGTTACGATTGATCAGTCTAATTTGGAGCAGAATATCATGAAATTTCCTGATAATTGGTGCAAACAAACACATCCATTTTATGTTTATATGAAATTATGCTTTTGTTTTATCCCATGGCTAGTAAAGCAAAGGGATGAAGTTGGTAATTCTTTCCAAGTTGTGGAAGAAGATTTACTAATTGTGTTGTCTAGATAGTTTAATAAAATTTCCTTTCTGAATTGTATAGAGCAAGGAAAAGTACTAACATGTTCAGTGTGAGGTAGATACTTTCCATCGAATGTCAAAACCACACGATCCTTCCCATCAACACCTTTAACCTTATCGACGGAGCAGTAGAAGTCTATTGCTGACATACTAATACAAGGAAACAAAGTTACTGTGCAATAAAATACCATGAAATTGAAGTTAACAGAAAAGGACTCGTAAGAGTTTTATCTGTTCAGTACATATGACCCCCCCCCCCCCCCACCAAAAAAAAAAAAAAGAAAAAAAGAAAAAAAAAGAAGAAGAAGAAAAGAAAGAAAGCACACACCCACACCCGCATGCATGCAGACATCACAGACACACACTTCAGATTATCCTTCGTTTCCTAATCCAGATCACCATTTGCAATCCTGATTGATCGCTAACTACCCTATGGTTTACGATCCGGATCATGATTTCAATTGGTACTTTTAGCGACATATATTTGTGCTCGTGCACTCTTTTGAGTAAGTTGTAATTTGGAATTTTCCACAATGGTATGTGTATACTACAGTTTCAGTGCATCGCTTGAAAAGTTAAATATAATACTATGATGTAATAGTACAGAGAAGGATGTTGCTCAAAAAATTAGACTTAGGTGGATGAAGTGGAGATGTACCTGATCGATGCATACCAATCAAACTGAAAGGGAGGTTTTATAATACGTCACAGGACCAACCATACTTTATGGGACAGAATGTTGGGGAGTCGAGGAACAACATGTTCAAAGGATAAGTGTAGCCTAAAATGAGGATGTTGAGATGGATGGGTGGCAACACGACGAAGGATAGAATTAGAAATGAATGCACTCAAGAGAATCTAGGAGCAGCAACAATAGGTAATAAGACAAGGGAAAGTATACCAGATGGATTGGCCATGTGCAATGGAGAACAAGAACTCCACCGGTTAGGAGTGAGTTGGTTCAAGTTGAAGGCTCTAAAAAGGCAAGGGGAAGGCTTAAAATGACATGGGTGGAGGTAGTAAGAAAATATTTGATGACCTATAGTTCAACTGAGGATATAGCTGCTGATAGAGCTGTACATGAACCGAGTAAGCTCGGTTATCTTGCTTGACTTGAATTAGAAAAGCTCGACTCGACTCGGCTCGAAACTGGGTTCGAGCCAAGTCGAGCTGATTTTTTTAGGTCGAAAAAATTTCAAGCCGAGTCCAAGCTAGACCGAACTCGACTCGACTCGGCTTGAAACTGGGTTCGAGCCAAGTTGAGCTGATTTTTTGAGGTTGAAAAAATTTCGAGCTGAGTCCGAGCTAGACTGAACTCGACTCGACTCGGGTCGGAACTTGACTCAGTTCGAATCGATTCGACTCAGATCAGGTTGTTCACTTAGTATAAATATTTTGTATATATTTATATATTTAAAAAAATTATATATTATATACTATTTATATTATAATATATATTATATATATTTAAAACTATAAAACCTAAACTCGAACTTAGTTCGTAGGCTCGAACTCGAACTCCGGTCGAAAGATTGAGCTCAAGCTTGGCTCGAGCTGGCCCGAGCCAAGCCGAGCTGCCTAGTCAGCCTCAAGGACTGAGCCGAGCTGAGTTTGAGCTGGGGTAGCCTGCTGGCCAAGCTGAGCTGAGCTGGGCCAAGCTTGACTCGGTTCAACTCGTGTACAACTCTAGTTGCTGATAGTGACATGGTGGAACAGGATTCATGAAGCTGACTCCAATTAGTTGGGAAAAGACTTAGATGATGATGATGATCACCTCCACTACCACCATCATTATAGCCTTGTCCCAACTATTTGGGCCCAGCTTTACAGATCCTGTTTCACCAAAATAGAGATTCGGAACATGAATTCTCATAGGTAGCATAATACTATGCTTGAAATATTTATAATAATATTCAATTTGACACATAAATTACAACAACAATTTGTGTCTGCAGTTATATAACACATACTTGATAGTTCGTACAGGAGTGACCAAATGGTAATGCTCATACTGCATGCCCATAGCCATACCATGCACTTGAGTGACCTGCATTCCAGGTAACCGTGACTCATGCACCTATGCTGCAATTACACCTCACACGTTCTTTCTTACTCTTTTGAAGCAGACAATGAAATCATTTTTGCATGAATTCTTGGTATAATAAAAAGCTCTCTCTCTCTGTCTTTTATTTTTATTGCTATCTCTAACAATATGAGAAAATATCAAGAACTCCAAAAACTTGCTGACTTGATAACACAATGCCTATGCAAATACTGAAGATGATCCAAACCACCACCTCTATTGTAGTAAATCTGCAGCCTCCAAGAATAAATGGCACAAGAACAAACCTTGATCAAGTCAATCAATGCCTATTTCATGACTTCAAAAGTTAGGCTTAACATCCCAATCTTCAACACCAAAGCTTCCCATCTCTCCTAGACAACCACACTCCTTGTTATTGTTGAAATGACTACATTATACTGCTTATAGTACAAAAATCCGGTAGAGGAAACCCTCTGTGCTGTCAAAACTGATCATTGCTGGAAAGCGAAACATCTCTATAAAAAGTCTCTTTAACCGGGTGGTATGCTTAACCCCCAATCTTCTCATTGCTCATCTCAATCTTATATATTGAAGATCCTACTTTTGTAGTCTCTTCGGGTAATAACCATTCCACGATAGGCATTAGGTTTCACCAGCAATAATGTGTGCTCCCACAAATTTCCCTTCAGCCATCCAATTGTATGGACCTCAATAATTCATGAGTTTACTCTTGGTCTTCATAATGCATGTACCGTTCTTGTTACAAACAAACTCAGAGCAAATCTTCAACAGAAAGGGTAAGAGCAAAACACACATCTCCAGAACAAAGCTATCTCTGTTTTTTCTGGAAGCACACACTATCATTGTTGATGAGGACATAGCACACACACGCCTGCACGCCGCCTACAGCGCACGCATACCACCACCCCTACGCACGTATGTACGCAGAAGGAGGATCCCGTCATCGATCTGACTCGATGACGATGTCCAGGGAGGGCCTCCTAACTAGAAGACAAGTTTTGGTTAAAAAAGTGGGCCCGATAGTCAAGAAAAACCCATCATGGGATCTCATGATCGTGACTCACTCGTCGGATTGATTTTATATTTTAGGTTTTGCTTATTGTTATTATTTAGAACATCGTGAACGCTTTAGATTTCTTTGTTTGGTTTTTATTTTAGTTTACTTCATCTCCAAGTAATAGGTTGCGCACATGGTGCGAGTTTTTGGGGTTTAGGGTTTTCCCTATAAATAAGCACCCTTTGTAGTTCTTTTCATTCATTCAAGTTTAATAAAAATTCCTGCTTTATTTTTCTGCTCTCTTCGTGAGTTGTGGAAGAATTCAAAAGTGAGTGCGAAGCCCTCCCTTCTTCGAAGGGCTAATTACCGTGATGCGAAGCCACATCTATCCCCATCCGCCCCTACCCTCTTCCATCTATATCTCTCATCTTCTATCATCATTACTGCTTTGAATTTCTCAGCTTTTGCAGCTATTCATCCCCCTACAGCTAGTTTACAAATGGACCTGTAGGATGGCTGAAACTTCGACGGAGCACTACGCCTCGACCTTACGTCGGATCGTCGTCAAACTTAGAGGGATTAGAGGTCTCCCCTGGCCGACCAAGGCCTAGGTATCACTTTGGGGAGGCGGGCTTCCATCACACGTGCGGCGAGCCCACCTGCGCACGTGCGTTAGCCCCGGGCCATCATCTGCACGCAGGAGCTTTCTCCGGGTCATGTTTTTCTCTTTTCATTCATATTTCTTAAACTCTAGCCTTACTTTGCATTAGCCCTAATTTATTTGCCTTTTTTTTTTTTTTTTACCTTAGGGTTCCTTGAATTGAAATTGGGGAATCCCTTAGATTAGGGACTGATTTTTATGCATGTGTGGTTGATTTCTATTTCCCTTTGACATCGTTTGGTTTATAATTTTTATTGGTCCAGTCCTAGCCTGTGTCTGCCTAGACCCGCATAGATTCCCCTTTTTAATTGAATGATTTGGATTGTCATGTGGGATGTGGAATTTGTGTAACTGTTTCTGAATTGGTATGATTTAAGCCTGAATTCTTGCATCTCATACTTAAATTTCATGTCCTACATCAATTGTTGTAACAGGAGGTAGATCTAAAATAGAGTGCTCTAATTATTCCTCTTCAATGGTTTGGCCTTCAACTGCTTGCACAATCTTAGTTGTGATGCTCCTTTCACATTGCAATCATGTGCAAATTGAGAGGGAATCTGCTTGTAGCATCTTCTCACTTAGCTTTAGTTTTGTATGTCTTCCTTAACGCTAGTTCTCACTACTATATCCCCATGCAATTTCAACTTCAAGAAAATAAAACCAAGAAGAATAATATTCTTAGAGATGCAACCACGTGTTCACCATGGTAGAGCTCCTTGCTTGAGAATAAACTCAAACAACTACAAGTAAGAATGAATGCTTTCATTCAATTTCCCAGAAGCATCAGTATAAAAGGTGAAACGATCATTTACAAAGTTTTAAGGAAACATAAGCAACTCAACCTACTTCTTGAAAAAAAAAAATTAAAAAAGAAAAAAAAAAAATCAACTCAACCTCCGCATGCAATGAGAATATGAGATAAGATGTTTTATTTTTCAACTTACAAAAACAGCTAACCAACTTTTATCATCAAAGGATACAAACTCAACTAAACTAGGTAAAATGTCAAATATAGCTTGGACCTGAAAAATCTCCTAAACATGGGGCTACAAAAGACTTCCTTAAATATGAGACCGACTGTAACTTATTTATTTATTTTTTTTTATTTTTAAATTACCAAATAAAAACCATTACTTTTCAATTTCCATTTTTAAGAACTCCATATTACTCCAAAATTCCAATACTACACACGGTGTAGATAGTAATCGATTTGAATCAAACCAGTTTGTCGCTGTAGACAAAAGATTAACCAAATCACAAAAAGATGGTGCTAGAGTAAGGTAATAGTTTGCAACACAGTACCATGGGGGACCAATTACAACAAAACTCTCACAACAACATCCACACATTCAAGAGACTAGAACAAAATTATCTAAAAGATAAAAGAGACCATGATTCTACCTCATCCAACATTGATAATGCCAATTTATGTTCACCATAATCAAATCCTAATAGTTAAATAGTCCTAATATAATCAGTTGTGCAAATAATTGATTAAACCTAAGACTAGGACCGCATTTTGGATGCAAAAAGGAATATAATTGTGAACATTCAGTTCAATCGAGACCAAATTCCCAATAGAAAGAGCCAATCGGCCTACACACCACTCAGCCACTCTCTACTAACATGAGTACACAACATGATTGGCTTAGAGGTAAAAGATCTAATTTCGTTAAAAACAAAGCACAGCTCTTGCGGCTCAGCCCTCACTTTTTTGGCCCCTTAATTACATTGGATGAATCTCCTTTAGACATAATCACACCATTAAACTTCCTTAAAAACTGTAAAGAGCTGAAATGATGATGTTTCCTTTGATTTTCCCTTGCAACATTGCACAAGAATCGACTCTTCATTGAAGATTCAATTCTTTCTTTCCTTCCAAATTTCCCAACAAAATGCATATGGAAGCAAATGCCAAAGCACCTTTCCTATTTCCCTTGAAAGGGCCATTTCCCCATCTAGTGAACACCTCGTTAAGCTTCACACCAACACCCCCCCCCCCCCCCTAGCTTGTTAGTACACACTTCATTAAGCTTTCCCTAACATACCAAGCAATTTCATAAAAGATGGGCAAAATCAACCCACATCGAGCTAGCTACTAAGTAATGGAGGAAGATGGGGAATTCCTCTTCCTCACACAGCACACACCTGTTAAGAAAGTTGAAATATCTTTGTTTCTCATGGTATTGAAATCCCATCTAGATATTCGTAGTTTTAGCCTAATCTAGGTTCCTGTAAACGAGCCTTGGGTCAAATATTTTTTTCACCTACCAATCTTACCATTGCTGCCATCATAATCTAATCAAGGTCATTGGATTTGAATCCCGGTAATTACAAATGCTTTGTTAAGATTTGAAGATGTATCCAACTATCTATCTATATGAAGGAATTATACCATGCTCTACCAGAGTATAGTGCACACACACTCTTATGTACACATGGCATTTGTGTGGCTCAGTCGAAACAATCCAAATCATGGGTTCCACAGCAGATGGGATATAAGCCAAAAACCATGCTGACAGGACCATCCTAACCTTCTGATTAATTGACAGTTGGTTGGTGTTCAAGAACTTGAAAACTTGACCAGACTCAATGTCTTGTTGGGTTGGGTCAACTCGAAGATTACTGTATCTTAACTTGACTAGATTCAGCATTTAATAATTAAATTAAAAATACTTATAGTGGAGACATATACTAACAATAGTTATCTTAAGTTAAAGTATATAAAATGGGGAGTTATTTGATACTCTGGCAGCATATGATGCTTGACAAAGAAATTGTATGCATGGCATACATTGTCTCCAATTAAACCAAATAAATTGTGGAACCGACTGTCACTAAGTGACAGTGTTAAAATCAGATTGGTTGAACAATCCTAGCCTCTGATTTGTGATACTTATGTTGAAATAGAACCATTGTATGTTTCTCATTATTAATTGTCCAATAAATGCCCATCAATCCAATATTAAAACAATCAAACAAGTGCAATGTTTGGTTCACGATATATATAAACTGGGACTATAATTTGGACAGTTTATCTTGAATAATATGCCAGGCATGCAATTCCTAAGCAATTTGTAGGTGCTTGTGTATCATTCATCACACTGCCAGAGTATCAAAGTTTTTCCCATACAAAATAAACAAAGTGAACAAAAGTATTGCGCATCGTCTGCTGGTTACAGGCGTTTCCTCTCTTTGATAAGTTGTGAGTTCGAGTTTCACTAGCAACTTTTCACTTTTACCTGTTCACCAGGCGAGTGTGTAGGCATGACTCATCGAGTCAGTGAGCCGACTTGACGAGTCTTGTTCAGCCAATACTGACTCATGTTCAGGAGAGAGTTTCCTAGTGACAGACTAGGCTCAAAATCTCACCGAATTGAGTTGACTCATCCGAGTTTAAAGTCAATTCACCGAGTTTTGAGCTGGAACCGTTGATTACTCCTTGTAACTGTCCATTTCACCACCACCAAGCAGATGGTCAGGTTGTCTGTTCAGTGTTTTTATTTATTTATTTATTTTTTATTTATTTAAATACGAACAATCATCCAGAGTGCAGGCCGCAATTTGGATGGTTTGGATTGAGGTAAGTGCATGTGTAGGAGATGCCTGAGCAGAGCAAGGTAGAATTCCTCATCTACATATCTGCCCTGTATTACAGAAATACAAAAATCCACCCAAAATCGTAAAAAATCTCAAATCGCAGAATCCAAACTAGGGATTTGAGGACTTACATGCCATCTCCGAATTCCTCATTGATAATTTCTTTAATGCTCTCGCCGAAATGCATTACAGCTTCATTCAATCTACAAAAATAAATAAATAAATAAATAAATAAATCAAATTCATATTCATATTAAAAAAAAGAGGAAGGAAAAAAGGAAAAGAAAATCCACCGGTAGATAGCGGGTTCTTGAATGATGTGGGGATCGTAGGATCTCATGGGCGGCTTCATCATCTCGGCGATGAGGTCTTCGCTCAGCTCGGGCAGTGCTGCCCGCAGTATCAGGGCAGTATCGGCCTGGAGCTGAGCCTGCCTTCTAAGGAGCTGAGCAACGTAGACGTTAGTCAGACCCGTCTCCGCCGAGATCTGACTGAACGTCTTGCCGGAATCTCGTTTCACGGCAAGGAGACGGCCGACGACGCTCGCCTTGCTGCTCTCTTCCATTTCTTAAAAAAACCGGGCGCTGATTGGGTACACCGCCCGAACCTGGACATAACTATGGACGGATGGTCCTGGCTGGGGCTCTGTGGAGCCCTCCTTGCCGTTTGGTTCCATCCCCCACTGTTTCCTGTGATGTGGTCCACTTGAACTTTAGATCTGCCTCCCTAATTAGCTCATCCACTAAAATGATCTTTCAAAACGGATGGACGGCTCGGATAAAACACACACACCAAGGTGGGCCGCACAGAGCACCTTACAGGACCGTCCCTCTCGGAAGCGTATTGCCTCTGACCCAGTCACACAGAGATATCTCTCTGCCCGGGCCTGTGTGGGGTCTACAGATATGTCCGTGACAAATCCACTCCGTCAATCTGTTCTGAAAGACCCAAACAGTGCAGGATTCTAAAAATCAGGTAGATCCAAAACTCAGGTGAACCGTACCAACAAAAAAGTGTGAACAGCAACATCAACTGTTGAAACCTTCCTGAAGATGACCATGATGTTTATATGTCATCCAAACCGTTAATAGAATTATTATCACTCAGATAAAACTATAGGAACCAATATCATCCTAATGCAAAACCTCTGTCACTGCCCAGCATTCAATCTCAACTGTTTCGCGTGGTATCGCCAGTATGACTTTTGGATCCGCCTGATTTTTAACATCCTGCCCCATTGTGGTCTTTCAAAACAGATGAACGGAGTGGATTTTTCACGAACATCTATCTAAGCCTCACATAACCCTAGGCACAAAGGTATCTCTGTACCCGAGTCACAGGGAATCCACTTCCATCCCTCACCGTCAAGAGCGGATTACCTGTTACCCAGGCAACAGCTTTAGTGGGTGTTACCCTTACTCGGAGGGGCCCACTTTAATTGACCTGTTGTATATTCACGCCGTCCGTTTTAGCATATCAATTTAAGAAGTTATGCCAAAAATTAACCAGATTAAAATCTAAGGTGGACATTAACCACTTGGAAAAGTAGTAAAGTACAGTTTAAAGTTTTTTTTTTAATTTTATTTTATGTCATGAAAGTTTCGTATCAAACTTATATTTTTCTTTCATTCAGGTCTGTTTGATCTTATGAATGATAGGTGTGGTCCAACTGAGATTTGGTTATACTTAATTTTCGAAACTATATCTTAAAATTGGCTGGAAAAACGAATGGATGGTGTGGATATACAAAATATCATCAATATGGGCCCTACTGTAAGGGTAACACTCGCTAAGGTATTACCAGGAAACGTATGATCCGCTATCCTCTTTTATCTAGTCCCGGCGGCGGTTCTACTCAATCTGCGGAAAAAACAAACGCCGCCCTGTCTGCCTTTTATCAAATTACCATCCGTTAAGGATTAATACCTTGGTAGGGTATGATGGATGATACACAGGCTCGTAGAAACTAATTACAAAGTAAACACGTGGTAATAAGTACGTACATTAAACCGTCCATATTATGTTATCCAGCGAGATGGCTCATGAACAAAAAAAAAAAGCTTATTTTATTATCTGACTATAGGATCGGTGGACGTGTACATTGGACGGTTAAAATGAGAGAAATAAAAATCCAGCGGTACCATTTCCAATGAATCGGACTGCCTGTGACACAAGCGTAGAGATATACTTCTGCCCGGGGCTGTGTGGGGTCCACAGAGATTCCGTGAAAACTCTACTCCGTACATATGTTTTGAAAGAGCACGATAAGTCAGGAATTAAAAATTTACCCATATACAAAACTCAGGTGGGCCACACCAAACGAAACAGTGGGAACGGAAACTTCCACCGTTGAAACCTTCCTGGATCTTACCATGGTATTTATACGCCATCCAAACCGTTCATAGGGTTATAAAAACTCAGATAAACTGTATAACAAATATTATCCTGATACAAAACTTCTGTCACCCTAGGTATTCAATATCTACTGTTTAGTTCGGTATGGACCACTTGAGTTTTGGATCTACCCGATTTGTATATTCCTGCCCTATGGTGATCTTCTAAAACGTATGGACGGAGCGGATTTATCACATACATCTCTGTGGGCCTCACATACCCACAGGCAGGGGAGTATTTACCTGCCGGTCAATCCGCTCGGATAGTGACTGGCGAACAGTTGGTTGCACGATCTAGTCCGTTTTATCTGTATTATGTCACGTGTCCTGAGTACCGCGCATCCATGTGCGCATGATCGGGCCCACTTTCAAAGACGCACCTGTACTTGAAGTGGCTAGTCTTGCTGCTTAAGTGATGTCACCACATTATACGGCCCATCATGAAGTATGTGTTATATCCATGGTACATACATTTGGAGAGATCATTTCAAGGCATGAACTAGAGAATGAGGCAAATTCAAACCTCGAGTGCGCACCATGACAGAAAAACATGGGAAGTGGATGCCTACCATTAAAAACTTCCTTCGGCTGTAGAAGTTTTCAACCAAGCTGATATTTGTGTTTTCTCTTATTTCATGTATATGTTAACTTATAAACCGGTTGGATCTTAAATAAACATCACGGTGGGACCTAGGAAGGTTTCAATGGTGGGTGTCACTGTCCCCACTTTTTTGTAGTGGGGTCCACTTGAGCTTTGGATCTGCCTCATTCTTTGGATCATGCCCTAAAATGTTCTCTCCAAATGTATGGATAATATGAATATAACACATACTTCATGGTGGGGCCCACAAAATGTGGCCTGCTGTCAAGTTCAGTAGCTAATCCGTGTCTGTGCAGCCCTAACCGTGGGGCCCACCTTGATGTATGTATTCCATATCCATGCCGTGCAATCGTTTTTCCAGATTAATTTAGGGCATAGGCTAGAAAATGAAGTAGATTCAATTCTTAGGTAGACGAAATAGTGGTGATTGACCATTAATGAGCCGTAAAAGTTTTGGATGAAGCTGATATCTATTTTTTCCAGGTTTATGGATGTTTATGGATGAAGCTGATATGTGTTTTTTTAGAGGTTTATGTTAACTTATCAAGAGGTTGGGTGGTAAATAAGCACTATGGAAACATTATATTAGGCCCTGGAAAATTTTAACGGCAGAGAGTTCAATCACGAGTGTTTCTTATGGTCCACTTGAGATTTGGATCTTCTTCATTTTTGGCATCATGACCTAAAATGATCTGAAAAAAATGGATGGACAGTGTGGATATAGAATACATACATCGAGGTGGGCCCCATGGTAAGGGCCGCACCTAATTCCCTCCCGTAGTTTGTCAGCCTTTAGCCTCATGCTAGTTAGGTGTGGCAATGAGTCGAGCCTAGTTTCGAATGGGATTGGATTTTTTTGTTAGTCACAAACTAGGCTGGGGCCAGCCATGTATGACCCGATCAATTTTTAGGCCAGGCTTGGGCTCTAAATCATTTTAGCCTGACTGAGCCAAGCTCAGCTTATGTCACACCCTAAGATTTGGTTACCCGAATAAGACTACTCAATGCAGACTACTTAATGTCCAAATTCTAAGCACGTGAGCTACAATTTATATATTATCATTAATGCATAAGTAAATACTCAATCTCACAAGGCTATGTACATATAAAACAAAGGAGGACAACTACTAATTTCCAAACTTAATTAAGCAACATAGTCCATACATCTGTAACTAAAACAACTAATTAAATTAAATAACTTAACTTATTACATTAACATCGAAATTTCAAACTAAACCTAATACAATTAATAATAAAAGGTCCGCCTGCTTGAAATATTCCAACTCGGCACCTGTATGGTTTAAATTTAATGTGAGTACAATGACTCAATATGATCGTTTCAAACACAAATTTGAAGTTCTAAATTTCTTATGTCTTTAAGTAAGTAATATATATTTGAAATAAACATAACAATATGACTTATGCTAACATTAAGTAAAACGAATGTAAAAATTGTATGCATGCAATACTATTTGATAATTCGACGTAATTAATTAAATAAACATCCATGATTAATTACAATACCGTACTCAGTGTATGACCACGTTGCATTAACGCTCACACATTGATACCTCGTGGTGAGGGACCCATTTATATGTTAGCTAGTCAGACTACTGTTCCAATTGTACTTTTGATGTATGTCCATGCACACAATTGTACTTATACGCCGTACATAAAAGAGAGTCCAAAGGATTCAACGAGTTCTAGGGTCTTTCACCCAGGGGACACGATTGCTCTAATTGCTGACTTTAGGGTTTCTCACTCAAGGGACATAATTGCTTTACTTGCTGGCTTTAGAGTCTCTTAACTAAGGGACACATTTGCCCTACTTGCTGATATAAATATAATTTTTTTTTTTATAAATTCAATAAAAATAGAAGAGTAAGAATGACATGAACTATTATAAAATCAACAATAAAATAATTTAATAAATCTAATTTTTACGTTACAATGCCCAATCTATATAAGGTGCATAAATTTAATGCTGATAAAATTTAGTCTATAAAATTGTAAAAAGACTGTTTACTGTAACCGATAGTAAATTTGGATTTTCTGGGGTACAGGTCATGTTTTGTAATAGTGTAGACATTTATACCAAAGCCCTTGACTTTTCTGAAAATTTTATTTGAGCTCTGAATTTGTGATTTTCTTTTTATATTTTATTTATTGATATAACAAATTAATTTTTAAAATTTTGAAATAATATAAAAATTATAATATTAAATTCTAACTTAAATAATTATTTAATCATATATATTAAAATTTATATTAATTGCCAAACACTATATTCTATGATTCTTAACAATTTCATAAATAATCTTAATCTCATTTAGTTAATTTCAAATATATTTAATTATTAATATTTAAATTGAATTCGTATTCCAAGTGAGTGTAATTACTATTAATTTTATAAATAGTAACTACAAATTAAATTATAATATAAACTTATAACTCAATTAAACATTTTAAGGTAATTCTTAATTTAGGTTAATAAATCAACTAATCTAAAGTCCTAAATTTATAATTGTATATGTTAGATTTATGGAATTAATTATTCTAAAATGTTAATCATATATCAAATTAAAATTTTAAAATCTTTAAGAGGATTTATGCTACTAATTTAATTTATATACATAAAATTTTCTTATATTTTATATTTGAACTTAAATGTAATATAACATTATATATATATATATATATATATATATATATATATATATATATATATATATATATATATATATATATATATTATAAATTTCTGAATTAATTTGAAGTTAAATATAAAAGAATTTCAATTAATTAATAAATCCATAAATTTAAAGTGGGCTTTATATTATTGATGGTAAAACAGTTTAATTCAAAAGAGTATATAAATTACAATAAATTGAAACCATAAATTTACGTAACAATTTTAGCAATAATTTAAAATTAATAAATTTTAAGAATTTTATATTTTAAATTAATTATATATAAATTTTTTATAACAAAAATTTAATAAACAAAAGCATCTAAAAATTTCATATATGAGTTAGAATCACATCAAGAACACAGAATAATTTATTTAAAAATTAAAGGATTAACTAAACTATGATATGAATTTTAATTAATTAATTGTAAATAAAATTGCATGAAAATTCAAATTTAAAAACATAGAAATATAAAATTCCAGATTCGTAAAAGATCACTTACCTAAAACAAAAAAATCTAATGATCCGGCCATGCTCCAATTTTTTTTTTTCTCTTGATCTATAGGGTTATCTCTCTCTCTCTCTCTCTCTCTCTCTCTCTCTCTCTCTCTCTCGTTTGATTGTTTTTTATTTTTTTTATTTTTTAAGGAAGTGAGTAACGAAATGGAAAAGTGGAGAATGTTGACAGTTTCGATTGGTGGGAGGGTTCGGTGCCTATTACTATACGAAAAAGAAGGAAGAAGGGAGAGAGTGGGTTGGTCTGTGGCACGTCACTGAAGATAATTCATTTTCTTTTTTATAGATATGCTGGGTCCCACTAATGATGTTATGAATTAACTCCATCCATCATCTTAGCTTGGCCATGAGAGGACATGACGCCAAAAATGAGGCTGATCCAAAACTCAGGTGGGCCACAAGCAAGCGGACGGTGGGATTGGTTCCCACAAAAAAATGAATTGTTACCGCTTAACTTCATATGTCCATGTGTCCTGCCTTCCAAAAAAAAAGAACCGCACACAGTTCGGTTCAGTCTTAATGTGCACGTGGCCTGCATGACTTCATCTTTCTATATGTCCATTTCATTACACATGCATGCTCACTTGATCAACGGATGGATTAAGTGCATTCACATGAAAAATAAAAGATTTGATCAATTTTCAGGCCAGGTCAGTTCGTGTTGGGCCGAGCTAATTTTTACCATGCTCAAGCTCGGCCCTGCTGTGGGGATGTAGACCAAATAATATATATATATATATATATAAAAATTGCCTGGACCTGCTATGCTGGCTCATATCAGGCTCTGGCCTCAGTGTGTTCCGGCCTACGAGAAACCTGGCCCATCACAACTACAAATCCCAGTTCCCTTCCTAAGTTGGCTGGACCCGGACTAGACAGGCCTGCCAAGATCGCTTTCGTACCTCACCCATTAGCTTATCAAGTGGTCCCTGCAGTAGATGGTCCAATGGAGGCCTGTAGATAGGATTTTCAGTGGGCCAGGCCTGGGTGGTGGCCCATATTTTGAATAGTGGGCCTGGCCTTTCAAGCAATCTCTATTTGAAAATTTTGATTTTCCTACTGGCAGACCTACCTACCTGTACGTAAAAAGACTAAGGGGACTGAGTGCGTGAAATGGAGGAGCTTCCATGTGGCACACGAGTGTGAAATCCAGGCCATTCAACGGCAGTCCACCATGAACGTTCCCCAAAAATCATTTTAGCAAACCAATCAAATGGGGTACGTGTGAACATCAGATATGGACCACTGATCCTTTTTTTTTTTCTAACCATCAATTTTTTTTTTTCTTACATGTCATGTACGTATGTCATCCAATCCATCCAACAGGTTGGCCTCACCGTGAATTTTATCTTTATCAAAAGCAAGACCGATTGACTCATTAGGTGGGCCACAAGATGTAATTTGGATTAAATCTTCAGCAATAAGTGGATCAAGTGCTGGGGCCACTATTCTAACGGGTTTGATGTTGTCAGATTGTGTGGGAGACCTCATAACACACACACACACACACAAAAATGAAGACCATTTGGCTATATCACATGTCAGTAGACCTCCTTTATATTTAAGAGAAACATTCAACTGGCTAGTTTTTAGGTGAGAACTCGCGTGCGCACCTTACACACGTGTCATGAACATAAAATCTAAACAGTCCATGTGATGCAGCACCCCATGAAACCTTTAAGGCCTAACTTTTAGTCTCATCCAAAACTCTAGTGCGCCATGGCGACACGAGAAACAATTTCCTCTCTTGATGTACCTATCCCTTTGCTATGACCCACCATTCATGTGAATTAAATTATAGCCTCAGACGTACCTTTAACTATATAATAATTGAATAATTATTAAATAAAATACCAAGCCATCAACCTCTTTTATTTATAAAAATCATAGTAAAATTAGATAACCAAATGTAGTAATTTTATCTAAACTAGGACCCATAATTTGGACAGTTTAATTTAATTAACTTGTATACCGTGGTATAAACTTTAGTTAATTTATGAGTGCTTGCATATCATCTATCACACTATTCCTCTCTCTCTCTCTCTCTGGCAAATTATCAAGTGCCAACATTTTTCAAAATTGTTGATGTGGACCCACCATGATGTGTTGATGAGACCACTTTAGCTATTATGCATTCCCTCTCATATTTAGCCGTTGGTTCATAAAGATGCTAGAGCAATGTTCTATTAGATTATTTGTCTCTTTGTAGTTGGATTAAGAGTAATGTTGTATCACTACTTGTCTCCTTGTAATTGGATATCATGGTAATTATATCACACGTCCAATCTCACTTTAGCATCAAAATAGGCATGACTAGTTTGGATTGTTTGGTGTCATGACCTATTTGTAAATGAGTTTCTTGTGATTTCCATCAAGACTGTCGGTCCCTCTTTAAATGATTTTGCATGTTTTGGACTATTCTTATTGTCCCTTGTGAATCTTTGAAATGATTTATTTTTTCTTCTGGCTTGACGAATGGCCTATGCACAAAAGAAAATGCCAATTATTTATTTAAACAATTACCATCACCATCATCATGATCAATGTTATCGTTATCAATCTCATCCTCGCGGTAATTTATACAAGAAAGTCTAGGGCATGAGACAATATCGGGTTTTAAGCCACTCTAACAATCCTCCAAATGCTGCTTGCATGGGGCCCAACACATCACCATGCTTTCATTGGTATTTGATATGTACTATTACACAAATAACGTCGCGATGACAATGCCAAAGTGATGTGGACAATAATTTTAACATCTTCATTTTTGTTATTTATTACTATTATTATTATAATAATCATCATCACCATCATCACCATGCTACTGTCTTATTATCATCATCAACCATTTCTTAAAATTTCCACGATTTTACTACAAAAAATGCTATTATTGAACTAATTTAGATTACATTAAGGTCACAATCATGCTGCGACCTGGTTTGTCCTACTCATAAGCTAATGGCCTGGGCTCAGGCCAGCCTAATCAGCTAGCCCAAGTGTCTAAATCGAACAATTAATGTTGAATAAGTCAGCCAGCCGGGTTTTCGTTTTGCATAGGCTTGGCCCCAGGAATAGCCTGCTGGTCTTCAGGCCCAAGCCAATAGGGTCCAATCCAGCCCAACCCATTTGCATAGATAGTGATATAAACCTTTTGGTCTTTTTCCATGATAGACTTGCATAGATAGTGGTAGATCCCTTTGGTCTTTTTCCAAAGTAGATTTGCCTACCACCTTCCTGAAATAGGGTAGCATGGATGCTTTCAAAGAGAATGATGGAAGATACAACTCCACTTAGTTGAATAAGGTCATGTGTAACATTCAATGCTTTTGACATATGAAAAGCAATTGGAGATAAAAAGGCACGAGAACTCCAATTAGAAACATGGGATGGGGTTTAGCTCACAATTTTTTAGAGTTGTGGTGTCTCATCAACCATATGCATTACATACACCTATGACAATCTCAACCCTCCAATGGATAGTTTAGTGTTTCAAAGGCGTACGGTGAACGAAACATGACGACTTCAAGTATCTTGGCAAACTGACACCCTAGTGTGTCCAAGAATGATAAAGATATGAATAGTGTGAAAAGAATCCTGCAGTAAAAACTGCTGACTTTGGGGATCGAGTTGTTTGATGCTCTGGTAGGGTATGGTGCTTGATAAGCAGCACCTATATATAGACTGTTAGGTGGTATACAATAGCTCTGACTGGATCAACTAAATTGTGGAACCCGCTGTTTTTAAGTAAGGTCTCAAAATCATTTTGGTTGAACAATCCTAACCTTTGATACATGAACATACACTTGTTAGTTATAATGGCCCATTGGGTATTATTTTATTTTATTTTTTAACCATCTAATAAATGCCAGCCAATCTGATAGTTAGATAATCAAATGAGTATACTTTTTTTTTTTTTTGGTTCATAATACATTTAAATTGGGGCCCATAATTATGCAATTTAATTTAAATTATTGGAATGCCATTTATGCAATTTTTAGCAATTTCTATGGGCTCTTATTATTATTATTTATTATTTAAAGAGAATGCCTTCTTTCATGAAAAGACCATTAATTGTAAATGTTTTGAGGGTGATTGAAGATCTTTGCCATGGTCATCTAGGGCTAGGTGAGAGGTAAGAAAATTAGGCGGCAAGAAAGAATTAATATAAAATAGAAAAACAATAATAACTTGCTATCTACACAACTACGTAGTGTATACTCTCCCGATGGGTGTAAGCTTAGAATCAGGTCTTACCACCGGCGTTGGCCACCGACCTCGAAAAATATACTGGCTGTTTGATTAGCAAAGTATATTATTACATATATTAGTACTATACAAATTGCGGAGCAAAAATGTCTCAAATTACGTGTGGTTGCACTGATAAGCGTATTTTATGTAATTTAGATATAGTTGTATCTTTAGTAACCAACTGTTCAAATTTTACTCGTTTACTTTTATTATTGATGCTGATTTTTCTTATAAAGGATATTTTTATTTATTTATTTATTATTATTATTATGTTGAGTCGCCTACCCCTTTTCTTTCCTTTCTCATCTCTCTCTCTCTCTCTCTCTCTCTATCTCCCTGCACCCTTCTACATGTAATGTAACCTTTTACATAGGCCTCTACTCCCTATCTCCTTACAAGTAGTACTCCACAACATCTATCTCATCCTTGAGCTCTCTTTTTCTTATCTCTTCACATGAGTAGGCTTTCTAGCGTGTGTTTTCCTTTTCTTTCTTTTCTTTTCTTTTCTTTTCTCAGTACGTTTTGAGTCAAAATCATATGCTTCTCTAAATCTTTGACTGAATTTTGGACCATATTCAGGATCAAAATGAACATTTTCTACACTTGTTTTGAGCCGACACGGCATCTTACTTACTACAGTCCAAACCGTCTATGAACAAGGTCATGGTTTCAATTGATTTGTCTTTTCGTAGCTGTAAGCACAAGAGACAGACACCTTTAGACGGAGCGGATTAGATGCGCCCCGGCCTTATCTAAGAAGGTGCAGCCCTCACCGTGGGCCCACCTTGATCTGTGGATTCTATATCCACGCCGTCCATCCGTTTTTTCAGTAGGACATAAGGCTAAAAATAAAGAATATCCAATCTCAGGTGGATCGTACTGTAAGAAACAATGGTGATTGAACTATCCACCATTAAAAACTACCTAGAGATAACTATAATATTTCATAAATGTTTATTTTCCATCAAACATGTTAATAAGTTCACAAAAAAAACAGGATGAAGGGAAAAATAAATATCATCTTGATCAAAATCTTTTGTTGGCCATAAAAAGCTTTTAATTACCAGTCACCACTGTTTCTCATAGTGTGGTCCACCTGATAGTTGGATCTTCTTTATTTTTGAGATAACAGCTAAAATGATCTCGTGAAACCGATGGACGGCGTGGATATAGACTAAATGCATCAATATAAGCCCCATGGTAAGGACCGCACCGTCTTTGGTAAGGCCTGGACCGTACCTAAACCGCTCCCCCTTTAGTCCCGAAAGGTACAAAAAAAAAAGTCATGTGCATGCATGCCTGGTTTTCATTCAGCTAGAAACGCAAAGTCCACTCTCCCTCTACTTGCTTCTCTCACGTTGTGGGCCAGCCCACGTGAGAGAGAGATAAAAACAGTTCATTCGTCAAGTCCCACCTCGTAATTTCCATGGCGACTGAACATTTCTTTGAATGCAGTATGCTGGGTAATTTCCTGATGATAGAACTAACCTAATTTTTGTCCACATGAATCTACATGGTGGGGTCCACCTGATGAATGGATCAGATGTTTCATCACTTTTATAGATGATGCATCTAAGAGGGTTTGGGTTTATGCTTTGAAATCCATGGACGAAGTTGGTGTGTTTAAATTATTTCATGCTATGGTCAAGAGAGAGACATGTAGATCATTGAAGTGCATCCGTACTGACAATGGTGGTGAATACATTGGTGACTTCCACGAGTATTGTAAGTCCCTGGGTATACGGCATGAACAAATAGTTCCCAAGACCCCCCAAGCATAATAGTGTAACTGAGTGAATGGATCGCACCATTGTTGAAAGAATCAAATGCATGTTGTCCCATGCGAAATTGCCTAAGACGTTCTGGGGAGAAGCAATACACATGGCAGTGTATCTGATAAACAGGTCTCCATCAGCCCCGTTGAATGGAGAAGTACTTGAGAAGGTGTGAACTGGATAGGATCTATCGTACAGTCATCTTAAGGTGTTTGGATGTAGGGCATCTGTTCATGTACCAAAGGATGAGAGGTCCAAGCTCGATATGAAGATCAGGCAGTGTGTATTCTTGGGGTACAGATTGTGGGATCCGATCGAGAAGAAGCTCGTTAGGAATAGAGATGTGGTTTTCTTTGAAGATCAGTGTATAAAAGACATTGGTAAGCTAGAGAAGAACCAGCCTAGTTCAGGTGAGCTAGAGGACATTGATCCAATTATTCCTCCCGTGGTGCCTAATGATGGGGGAGTACAACAAGGTTCAGAGGACGAGGGAGTTCCTTTAGAAGATGGACCAGGGGAGCAGCCTCCACCATGGTGGTCGATGGTGTGTGGGCCTCACCATGATGTATGTGTTTCATCCATGCCGTTCATTCATTTTTACATATCATTTTATTGCTTGATCTCAAAAATTAGAGGGATATAAATCTCAGAGGGACCACACCACAGGAAAACAATAGTGATTAGATCTCTACCATTAAAATCCTCCTGAGGTACACTGTACTTTTTATTTGACATCCAATTTATTTATTAGGTCATACAGACCTAGATGAAGGGAAAAAACAAAAATCAGCTTGATCCAAAACTTTTATGGCCCCCAAAAGGTTTTTAATGGTCGACGCTCATTCAACACTGTTTCCTGTAATGTGGTCCATTTGAGATTGGGATATATCTCATTTTTTGTCTCATTTACTAAAATGATCTAGGAAAATAAATGGACGGCATGGATGAAACACATACGTCATGGTGGGGCCCACAGAGCACCGACCACCGGTCATTGGCTAGTGGCAGGGGGAGTAGCCAATCCGTTTCCCTAATTATATACCATCTTATCCATTGGATCAACTCTAACCAACGAAATATATCTAGCCCGTATAATTTAAATTGGTGATATCATCAAACCGTTGCAGAAAATCAACGGTCAGATCCTCGGTTGTATCAATTGACTAATGTCTTATTTATTTATTCTGATTTTTTAATGGTTGATACGACTCTAGCATTGAATAATCTGTACGAGTTAGTGTGATCATGTGTAACTCCTAGTAATAATTCACGTATCTGTTCTAGAAGTCTAAACTAATATACTGTATTATTTAAAGACTATATTATTTAAAGATAGATGATATGGTGGGCTATGTGCATGGGAACCTTCCATGCACTTAGTTGCATTTGGACTTGTTGGTATACACCTTTCCTATCTGGACGGTCCATTATGCTCGAGCCAATCTTTATAGGCTTCCTTGAAAAAACCATGCTAATGGGATGATCCACACGGTCCATCAGTGGGATTGCTAGATCTATGCACAGTAGGTTAAGAGTATCAAGATGGGTGACTTGGATGGAGACTAAGTCCACTTGCAATTAAGTACACGGGAAGGTTCCTAAACACTCGATGATTCAATTAGTCGGGTTTGAAATATGAAATTAGGTGGTATGGAATTGCATTTGGTACAATATAAATTTATCCCGTGTTTGGAATTGGTGCGAAAGATTGCATTAATCCATATATCATATCATCCTGTTCTAGTAAGAGATATGTCGAGATTTGTTTTATGTAAGTACAAATCCATTACATTTGTGAGCCCTACCTTGATGCATGTATTTTATTCGTATTGTTCCATTTGTATGTGCTCTTTATACGTGATATTTGAGTTGCAGGTCTATTAATTATATTTATGGTTCACCAAATGCAATGTCTTACCTGATGGAAGAATTTGATCCAAATGTGAGATTAGGCGGCCAGAACTATGTGATGTTTGTATAATAATGATGTTAATTCCAACAAATGCAATTCAATACCACCTAATCCTGCGTTTCCAAAAAGCCTTAGAAGTTTAGAGAAGGTCATTGGCAGGACACTTGCCACCATGTAAGACTTGTGCATGATCCCTGCCATTCACACGTGGGGTATACCTGAGCATTCTATGGTACAGACCAGTCGACAAATCGAGTGGGCAATATGGATACGAGGAAGATGACTAGTTCGAGGATAGACGGTTGGTCCAACTGATGGATGGACAAGATGGTATCTTAGAGCAGGCTTTATCAACAGCGTGGGGACACGTGTAACGGTTTTTCAATGTTTGATTGCACGATTGGTCAGTAGATCTTATATATTCAAAGTTCTGATACTTCAGCCGTAATGTTGTTTTGGAAGTACGCGTGCGCTTTTCAAACTCCTACGAAGGAAGAACTCCTTTGGGACTAGAAAGCAAGCTCAAGCTAAGATCTTTTCATTAATCATTAATTAGTCAACCAAATTAACCATTGGATCCAACTTGGCCTACAATCTAACCGCTCTCTTTCTTTATATATATATATATATATATATATATATATATATATATATATATATATATATAGGGAAAAGGTACTATGCGCTAGGCCTCACCATAAGCTCCCGTGAGGTTAGCTGTGTGGGCCCCACCATGATGCGTGTTGACCATCAACATTGTGCATTTGATGGGTCCCCTCTAAATTATGGGATATGCCAAAAATCAGCCGTATACGGAACTCAAGTGGGCCATATCATCTAAAATCATGTGAAGACACTACTAAAACATATAAAAGCACTTGGTGGGGCCCACCTAAGTTTTGAATGCTCCTTAAACTTGGTCTGAACCCTCATGAAAGTGGGACACACATAATGGATGAGTTGGATTTGCAAACCACATCTCAGTGGGCCCAAAAAATGATTATGAATGTTTTAATGGTGCACGGCCCCTCCCCACTTCTGTATGTGGTGTGGCCCACACAAGTCACGGATTGACTTAATTTTTGAGACCTAGGCCCATGATGGAATGGTGCATCTGACTGATGGGGTAGATGTTCGAAACGCATCACAGTGGAGCCCACATAGCTCGACCTCATGGGACGGAGGTCGAGCGCATAGTACCTTTTCCCACATATATATATATATATATATATATATATATATATATATATATATATAGGAACTTCCCATGAGGTCAAGCTGTGTAGGCCCCACTATGATATATGTCGAAAATCTATCTCATCAGTTGGATGCACCATTGTGAAGACATGCCTAAAATATATAAAAGTATTTGGTGGGGCCCACCTAAGTTTTGGATGTAGCTGAAACTTGGTCTAACCCTTCATCCACGTGGGACACATACAATGGATGGGCTAGATTTGTGAAACACATCTAGGCGGGCCCAATAAATAATTATGAATGTTTTAATGGGAGGGTAACCCCTCTCAACTGTTGTATCCCTTGTATGTGGTATTACCCACCCAAGTCATGCACTGATTTGATTTTTAAGCCCGTGGTTGACCTCATGGTACCATCTCTCTCTCTCTCTCTCTCTCTCTCTCTCTCTCTCTCTCTCTCTCTCTCTCTCTCTCTATATATATATATATATATATATATATATATATATATATATATATATGGGTACATGCCATGGAGAGATGTGGAGTGAATACTCTTAACCACTGGGTTAGAGATAAATTACTTGTTAGTTCTTTTTATGTTTTAAGATTTTCGATTAAGCAAATTCTTAGGCCGATATGGGCCAAAGTAGGATTGGCTGTTGGAATGAAGCACATACAAAATGGGTTGAGTTTTCATCTGGGTTTAAAATTGAGTTGGTTTGTACGTGTAACAACTGTACGGTGGAAAGGAGGAAGAGATAAAGGCTTGAATTCACCATAAGCCTTGAATTTATGAGTAAAAGACTTACTACACTTAAATAAGTTTTCATGACTCAAACGAGGACTTTATGCATGACCGGACCTCTTCAAATCATAAAATACTTCAAAAAAGAATAAAATTTATAAATGACTAAAAATAATAAATTTTAACTCAAAACAAAAGAAACCTTTAAAATGACTTTATTTTCAAAAAATATCTAAGATTAAAGTAGAATTCATCAATAGCTTTTCAATGATATATTATATGTATGAAATGGACCCTTGGTCACAAAATTACAGCCATCAAAAGCATAATGCACATTTAACCATTGGATTGAACTTCGGAGTTTGTTTTCTTTCTATTGCAGTTGTCTAAGTGATTGTCTTTGACTTTAACCCACATCAGCTTAAACTCCTCGAGTTTAGAATGGTAATAACCTAGAAAATAAAACCTCACATTCTGTTTCTTTATAATAAATCCTCCACACTTGGAATGCCGACTTCCACATCTTTTGTAAATGTGGATTTATGAATGATCGCTCTCAATAAACATCGACTAGCCATGTTGTTGTTTCTACTGCCGATCTTCAACGTATGTAACTTTGGTTGTCATGAAAAAGGTAGAGGGATGACGAATATTTCACATGATGGCTGCAAAATTGTTAACTTGCTTGGCCATATAGTTATCCTTAACCTACAATTCATCGATCACTTTTGCCGGTCCATTCATCAACTAATATTTTAATTGAAACTTTTTCTAGATCGTTCGTTAATCCATCAAGCAATTAGATGGTGGATTCGTCGAGAAGCATTTATTCATGTAAATAGGTTTATTCTTCTTATTTATTCTCAAGAGGCATTCTTCATTTGTATATGTCTCACTGATTACTTGACCACAAACTAATCAACCATAAGATCCTTGGAGAGATATGAGTCTTTTATTAGCATTATTATATTTGTGATCCATGACCTCAGTCAACCAAACAACAGTTGCTTATACCTTCTACATTAACTGTTGCTAGGCCATAAACTTTATCCTAGTAACTATTGATTTCATACAACACCACATGTAGGGCTATTGTTGCCTGATATGTTATTAGAAACTTTTGACTTGAGGAAAAGTCCAACTGGCACAACAAGTTTATGGTGAAAAAGGGAAGGAGAGATCACCTTCTTCTTCTTCTTCAAAAAACCTTGAATCCATGAAGAAATTTGAATCCACAAGATATAAAATCTCTAAAAAAGAAAATAATATTGAAATTAATGAATAAAAGTTTGTTATTAAGCCCTTCAATATAACTTATATAAACCTAAAAATTGTTTTTGAAATAGTAACATTTCCCAAATAGTAAATTTAATAAAAATAATAAAAAAAACTCATAAACCAACTCAAATGCTTTTTCATAATTCAAACAAAGACTTTAAGCATGGCTAGACTTTTTCATGTCTTAAAACAATAAAAAAAAATAGTAAGAATTATAACTAACAAAATATATATAATAAATTTTATCTTAAAACTAAAAAAGAAATTTAAATAACCTTATTTTGGAAAACTGTGAAGGGACTAAAGGCCAAAGACATTAACTAACATGTTGAGCTTATGGATATCTTTCCAACAACTACAATGCACGTTATACCTTTTGATTGAACTTTTTGTAGCCTAATTTCTTTCAATCCTAGCCAGTCATATTATTGTTGCCCTTGCCCCACATCATTTTAATTTGGTGTATTAGAACCTTATTTGGGACTGTAAAATTTGATTTAATTGGATGTTCACTTGATTGGTTCGCATCATTTTAAGAAAGCTAGTTATGTAGGTAATTTGAACGATGGGATTAGTGATTTGTGTGATCATAGAATATTATATAAAGCTAATTGTCATATATAGCTATCTTTTGGGAAGAAAAGTTGTTGAGATGAATATTTGTGCCTACATGGAGTGAAGGGAAAAAAGAAAGCTCATTTTGGCTTGTAAATAGGTTTGCCCACTCGAAGTGCCGAATAAATATTTATTATTTTTATTTTCATAATTTTGAATTCATATAATTTGGTATCCAAGCAACGGAAAATGTAATATGCTTGAGTGAAATTCAAAATGAGATTAAACAACTTAAGAAAGGTTTGGAATGCAAAGTCAAGGTCAAGGTCATGGAGAGATGTTGTGAAAACCCTCAACAATTGTATCACAATACAAGATAGTAATTGGATTAATATATCATAAGTAAGCCATGGAGTTGAGTAACCATTTACCCTCAACTAGATCTTTGAGGATCCTTGGGCCTATTTGTGATTATGAAATGAGGAGGGAAGGATTGAGAGATCCCTGGATGAGGGAAGGAGTGAGAGACCTTGGATGTCCAAACTCCCTTGGACGCCCATAGCTAGAGAGAGAGAGAGAGACGTCCAGCTCGTCATCTCCCATCTACACGCGTACAGGCCCTACAGAGATTAGGACGTAGTTTCTCGCCTTTTTATACATGTGATAGATTGTGGAGAGGCTCCCTTAAGTAGTTAGCAGGAGATTGACACGGACTATATTGAATGAAATATCGAGTGATTTTTTTTTTTTTTTTGTAAATATGTATGATCTTATGATATATGCTTGCATTTTACTTGTGAAATATGGCGTGATCAAAATAATTATCCTATTTTCAACTTTGTTGTTTGGCAAAACCAAAAAAAAAAATCTTGATAAAATTAGTAATATATAGTTATTGGAATGTTAGAAATGGCATACAAAACATATTTGGCGTGTTTAAACTTGAATTGTGGCACACATGGCACATGTAGGGCACAGGAGAAGATTGATAGTACGTAGCTCATGCGGCACATTAGCATGGGGAAAATGATAGCACATATCCTACAATGACACATGTAAGACATATTGGAGATGGAAAATGGCTCATGTGGCATATGTATAGTGGTTGAAGATAGTGATATATTTAGATTTTACTCTTGGAAAGCTCATTTTCATTCATTGTGAAAAAAATGCATTTATTAGAATTTGAGGAATAAAAATAAAAATATTACTCTTCAACAAAAAATAAAAAAGTATCTGAAAAATTGTACTTAACCACATATTCTTATAAAGAAAGGATTCTATTAACTCTTCAACCAAAAATAAAAATAAAAAATTGAAAACTAATACTTTTCACAATTTTTTATAAAGAAAGTGTTGATGCAATTTTCTGATGGACCCTCTTCAAACTCTTTGACACCTGCACACAAGAGACGGAAGAAGAAAGAAAGACCCTGGCTAACGCAGGGAACCCTTTGATGCCAAAGTCAGGGATCCGGGTCTTTGTGGAAATGGTCCAAAGTAAAAGAGTCACCAATCTTTTTAAGTTTATAAGTTGTATACATTTTACCGTCTAGGGCCTTTTCTATTTATACGAGAGAGAAAATTACACGGTCGGAAGATCTTTTCTATTAGAAGGAAAATCACACCGTTGGATATCTTTTTCCATTTGAGATTCTCGATATGCTGGAGATCTTTCGTAGATCATGGATGTCCGAGATCTCTGGGATCTTGAATTTATCTCCTGAGATCTTTCGGAAAATCTTCGGGTCGTTCGCTTTAGATAAAATCAGATGTTAGCCGGGAATCGATAGACCCATTGATGTAGAGCGGGTCGCAGACAGTTTCATGGCCAAGATGGATCAGAAAAGGCCCGGTCGACGACAGAAGTGATCCGGACCATCGGACCTTAGATCGGGCGTATCTCGCAATCCGGAATGAGTTATCTGACCTAAAATGTATGATTTTGGGGTAAAACGAGCTACTTTAGCCAACCAACCCTGCTATGCTGGGTTGCACAGCCCGGAATTGCAAAAAACCCCTTGATCGATGGTCGTTTCCCTGTTTTAATTTTGTTTTTACTATAAATAGTAAGTTTTAGTTTGATTATAACTCTTCATCCGTCGGGCTTTAGGAGTTGCGCCCAACGTGAAAAGAGCTTAGAATAATTAGGGGAACGGTTTGGTGAAGCCAAATAGGACACTTACTATTTTTGGCCGAAAACCTTGCGCACTAGTAGACATCACGACCGTCTATAAATAGTAAGTTTACTATTTATAGTAAGTCGCGGATTCTAGGAGTTTGAGTTGTAGTTTGATTATGATTTCTTTCCCATTGCTTAATACCCTTATTTAAAAGGTTGTGAACTCGTTTTTAATGATAAATTAATCAATTTCGAATTTATTAGAATTTATTTCTATTTTCTGCTTTCTTTCCTCGTGGATTCGAGAAGTCTCTGTGAGGAGTCCAGAGAAGTTCCGTGGATTCGGAATAGTTATCCTCTTGAGGAAGACGGTGCTTGACCTCACGTCCTCCCCTGCGTCAATTGGTATCAAAGCGAGGTTTCTTTTCGGATTGATGGCTTCTAACGACGGGTCGGGCAACAATCCCATGGGCGGTGCTCTAGGGAATTTGCCTTTAACGGCGGCAGCTTTTGAAGTAGCGCAACGAGAGAATCAGCAAGCCATGCAAGGGCTGCAGGCTTTCATCGACCGCATAGCGGATCTCTTGGCGGAAAATCTAAGGCAACTCCGTATTCCTGGTGGCAATCCTCCACCCCCAATTAATCTCCCTGATCACAGGATAGTACCGACAGTGCATCCAAGGGTCATTCCTGAGGAAGGGGGCTCCAGTGAGGAGGAAATCGACGACATACTCTTCCAACACCCCAGACATGGCGGCGATTGAGTAGATCAAACGGATTGAGAATTCAAGATGAGAGTTGATATTCCTAGCTTCAATGGCCAATCACACATTGAGGATTTCCTCGATTGGCTTTCTGAAGTTGAGCAATTTTTTGACTATATGGACATTCCTGAAGTAAAGAAGGTCAAGCTTGTGGCCTACAAGTTGAAAGGAGGAGCTTCAGCTTGGTGGGAACAACTGCAACTCCGCGAACTAGGCAGACGAAAGCACCAATCCACACCTGGCAGCGAATGAAGCAGCTACTACGTGCCCGATTCCTCCCTAGCGATTACGATCAGGTATTATTTCAACAATACCAAAATTGTCGGCAGGATAGTCGGTCGGTGAGAGAATACGCAGAAGAATTTAACTGCTTGGCGGCGCATAACGATTTGGTCAAGACTGAATCGCAGCAAGTCGCCCGATTCAACGGTGGATTGCGTATGACTATCCAGGATCGGGTCCAGATGCAGTCCGTCTGGATGATGAATGATGTGATCAAGTTGGCTACTCGGGCAGAAATGCAACTTGAACGTCTTAACACACGGTTCTATCCTACTGCAAGGATTCCTGTGGTAAGTCTGCCCCAGGGAACTGCACAACCTAAGGGGAAGGAGCTCGTAGGAGCACGCACTCAACCTCCTACGTTTGAGAACCGAGATCAGGGAAGCGGGCAAGGTAGACTCCAAAGGGGCGTATCGACTGCTGCTGGTCCAAGTAGAATCCCGAACCCCTATGTTCGGCCAAGGCCCGATAACTGCTATCGTTGTGGCCAATCGGGCCACCTATCAAATACTTGTCCCCAGCAAAAAGTGGTAAACCTCGCCATCAATGATGGTAGTGCTGATAACGCTTATGAAGATCCAGATATTGAAGAATAAGAGCATACCACCGAGGACGAGGCAGATGATTCAGGTTGGATTCAGCAAGATCATGGCGAGTCGCTTGTTGTGAGGCGACTATTATATGCGCCAAGAAAAGAAGTGCATCCACAGCAGCATAACATCTTCCGCACTAGGTGTACGGTGAATCGAAAGGTTTGTGACGTGATCATTGACAGTGGGAGCAGCGAGAACATCGTCTCCAAGGTCATGGTGAAAAAATTGCAATTGAAAATGGAGCGTCATCCCTCTCCATATACAATCGATTGGATCAAGAAGGTCAGCAAAACAAAGGTAACTGAACGGTGCACCATATCCTTTTCAATTGGCAAACATTATAAGGATAAAGTAGTATGCGATGTGGTTGACATGGAAGCATCTCACATACTACTCGGTCGGCCCTAGCAATCTGACCGTGATGTCACTCATAAAGGGCGAGATAATATATATATCTTCGTTAAGGACGGCCGGAAGACCATATTGGCCCCTATGGATCCAGAGGGACCACCTGAAACTTCTAAAGTGGAGGGCCATTTTCTCTTAACCATACGGGACTTCATGGAAGAATCAAAGAAAACAGGACAGACTCATGCATTAATTGTAAAAGGGGAAGAACTCGAGCCTACCAACATCTCTGAAAGACTAAGGCCCCTGCTACATGAATTTAAAGAAATCTGGCCCGATGACCTTCTCGATGGGTTACCCCCCATGCGGGATATCCAACACCATATCGACTTTGTTCCTAGGTCCAGTTTACCGAATCGTCTCCATTATCGAATGAGTCCGAATGAGTGCGAGATTCTGCAGGGACAAGTAGAAAAGTTGATTCGTAAGGGTCTTATTCGAGAGAGCATGAGTCCATGTGCTGTACCATCTCTTTTAACTCCAAAGAAAGATGGGAGTTGGCGCATGTGTGTCGACAGCCGAGCCATCAACAAATCACCATAAAATACAGGTTTCCTATACCATGGTTGGACGATATGTTGGACATGCTAGAGGGTGCAAAAATATTCTTTAAATTGGACCTAAGGAGCAGCTACCATCAGATTCGAATACGGTCGGGTGATGAGTGGAAAACAGCCTTTAAGACCAATGAAGGATTATACGAATGGATGGTCATACCCTTCGGTCTTTCGAATGCGCCTAACATATTTATGAGATTGATGAACCAAGTTCTGAAACCTTTCATTGTGCGGTTCGTTGTGGTTTACTTCGATGATATTTTGATATACAATTAAGACGAAACCACTCATATGGAACACCTCAAGAAGGTCCTTCAAGTGCTTACTAAAAATAAACTGTACCTCAATTTAAAAAAGTGTAGCTTCATGACTGATAGCCTATTGTTCCTGGGTTTTGTCGTCACATTCACGGGCATTCGGGTGGATGAGGAAAAGGTGAAGGCAATCAGAGAATGGCCGGTTCCTACAAATATTCACGAAGTGCGAAGTTTTCATGAACTGGCGACATTTTATCGTCGGTTCGTGAAAAATTTCAGTACCATTGTATCACCAATTACAGATTGCATGAAGAAAGGGCAGTTTCAGTGGACTGACGAAGCCGACAGGAGCTTTGCCAAAATCAAGCGCAGATTATCCACGACCCCGGTTCTTGTACTTTCCAACTTCGACAAACTGTTTGAAGTCGAATGTGATGCCTCATATGTCGGAATTGGGAGAGTTTTGTCTCAAGAAAGTAGGCCGGTAGCCTTCTACAGTGAGAAACTTAGCGATGCACGTAAGAAGTGGTCTACATATGAGATCGAGTTATATGCGGTGGTCCAAGCACTGCGGCACTGGCGACATTATTTGATTCAAAAAGAATTTATACTTTACACGGACCATCAAGCTCTCAAATTCATTAATAGTTAAGCTAACATTAACCGTGTGCATGCTAGATGGATCTCGTTTTTTCAGAAATTCACATTTGTACTAAAACATAAGTCAGGGCAACAGAACAAAGTAGCTGATGCATTGAGTCGCTGTGCAACTTTGTTAGTCACTATGAGCAATGAGGTTGTCGGGTTCGAGCGCCTCAAAGACATATATGCCGATGACGACGACTTCAAGGACGCATGGGTTAGATGCCAAGAAGGTCACCCCGGCGACTTACATATGCAATACGGGTTCCTTTTCAAGAAAAATCGACTGTGCATCCCAAACAGTTCGCTAAGGGAACAGATAATCCAAGAGTTACATGGAGGTGGCCTCAGTGGACACCTTGGGCGAGACAAAACGCGAGCTCTTGTGGAAGAACGGTATTACTGGCCGCAATTGGTACGTGATGTGGAAAAGGCAGTCAAACGTTGTTATATTTGTCAGACCTCTAATGAGCAATCTCATAATACAGGCCTTTACATTCCGTTACCCGTGCCTGACGGTCCTTAGGAGGATTTATCTATGGACTTCGTGCTTAGTCTCCCACGAACACAACGCGGTATGGATTCGGTGTTCATGGTAGTAGATCGTTTCTCCAAGATGGCGCACTTTATTCTATGCAAGAAGACTCTCGATGCAACACACGTGACGAATCTATTCTTCAGAGAAATTGTGCGGCTACACGGGGTTCCCAAGACTATTACTTCTGACCGTGACACGAAGTTCATAAGCCACTTTTGGCGGACTTTGTAGACTCGATTCGATACGCGACTTCAGTTCAGCAGCGCCTACCAACCACAGATTGACGGTCAAACTGAGGTTGTGAATCGCACGTTGGGAAACCTCCTTCGATGTATTTCAGGAAAAAAACCGAAGCAGTGGGATTTGGCTTTGTCTCAAGCGGAGTTTGCATTCAACAACATGGTAAACTGCTCGACAGGAAAATCTCCGTTCCAGGTTATTTATGGACGAGTCCCTCGCCACACACTAGACTTAATCCTTTTGCCCAAGCTCCCAGGCATGAGCATTGCAGCAGAACATATGGCTGACAAGATCATAGGCATTCATGCGGAAGTACATACCAAGCTACATGCCTCGAACGAAAAATACAAGGAGCAAGCCGACAAGCATCGGGGATAAAAAGTGTTCGAGGTAGGTGATCAAGTAATGGTCCATCCGCGCAAAGAACGATTTTCGACCGGAACGTACAACAAGTTGAAGAATAAAAAGATTGGACCGGTACCAATTATCCGAAAGATCAATGACAATGCTTATGTTGTTGATCTTCCAGATGACATGGCAATCTCACGGACTTTCAACGTCGTGGACCTGACCGAGTATCATGAACCAGCGCAGGATGAGAACTCGAGGGCGAGTTCTTTTAAAGTGGAGGAGACTGATGTAGAGCGGGTCGCAGACAGTTTCATGGCCAAGATGGATCAGAAAAGGCCCGGTCGACGACAGAAGTGATCCGGACCATCGGACCTTAGATCGGGCGTATCTCGCAATCCAGAATGAGTTATCTGACCTAAAATATATGATTTTGGGGTAGAACGAGCTACTTTAGCCAACCAACCCAGCTACGCGGGGTTACGCAGCCCGGAATTGCGAAAAACCCCTTGATCGATGGTCGTTTCCCTGTTTTAATTTCGTTTTTACTATAAATAGTAAGTTTTAGTTTGATTATAACTCTTCATCTGTCGGGCTTTAGGAGTTGCGCCTAACATGAAAAGAGCTTAGAATAATTAGGGAAACGGTTTGGTGAAGCCAAATAGGACACTTACTATTTTTGGCAGAAAACCTTGCGCACTAGTAGACATCACGACCGTCTATAAATAGTAAGTTTACTATTTATAGTAAGTCGCGGATTCTAGGAGTTTGAGTTGTAGTTTGATTATGATTTCTTTCCCATTGCTTGATACCCTTATTTAAAGGGTTGTGAACTCGTTTTTAATAATGAATTAATCAATTTCGAATTTATTAGAATTTATTTCTATTTTCTGCTTTCTTTCCTCGTGGATTTGAGAAGTCTCTGTGAGGAGTCCAGAGAAGTTCCGTGGATTCGGAATAGTTATCCTCTTGAGGAAGACGGTGCTCGACCTCACGTCCTCCCCTGCGTCACCCATCCGACCCTTAGGTAAGATTGGATAGCAGATAAGCCTCGAAGTTAGGAGGTAGTATCGAGCTATCAGTAGGTTGGTATTATCCCAATGTTAAGTAGCCCTTAGCTTCCTTTGTCGAGCTTAATAGTTCTTACTAAGCCGTTGTTTCGGAAAGTTCGTCGAGGGTCATGCCGACCTTTGGTTATGCCGACCTATCTTATGGTTGTGCCGACCTATAGTGATGCCGATCTATTTTATGGTCGGCCCTTTCTTGCCAGTAGTTTGGCTCGTTCGGTTTATACTGGTTGTTGATTTGACCTCATTTTGTGGACTATCTAGTCTTTCCCATAACAGAAAGAATTCAAAAACAACATAAAATTAATTTCATAGAAAATAGTGTTTTATTTTATTCTCTTTTCATGAATCCAATATCATTTAAGAAAGAACAGACAAGTTCATGGGAAGAAACAATAGCAGTTGGGGCCAGGTCCTAGATGAAAATGTAAATAAAATAACAAATGATGAAATGGATGAAATTCGTTGGGAGCGGACCAAAAAAAAAATGTGGTAGATAACAATCAAACGGCCATTCAGGATATGAATTCTCCAAAGTTACGGTCAGATGAGACTACGGAAAATGAACAAAAATAAGTACATACAAAGGTAGGTTCTATCACCTGTCCAATCATACTTATTAGGAAGTTTGATACGAATCATCTAAGTTCACGTGCTGTATATATACTCTATGAGCTTTTGTTATCTTCCCTTGATCTTAATGATCACACGCACCTTGTGAACAGAATGAAAGATACACACAATGTCAAAATGAGTCACGCCAGACGTTAGCAGATTGTGTCCTATCTCATTTAGTCAACGGCTGTGTGGAGCCCACATTGATGTATGGGTTATATCTCTTGCAGTCCATTGATTTTTTAAATCATTTTTGGATATGAGCCAAAAATAAGGTAGAACCACACCACATAAAGCAACAATGATAACAATGCCCTCCAATAAAACCTTTTTAGGGCCCATCTAGATATTTATTTGCCATCCAAGCTGTTCATAAGGTCACAAAGACTAAATTAAAGGAAAACACAAACATCAGCCTGATCAAAACTTGGGCAGCTCTTGAGAAGTTTTTAATATTTGACGTTCAATTCCAATGTTTATTTCACTTGAGCTTTAGATCTGCCTCATTTTTTAGCTCTTGTCCTAAAATAATATTAAAAAAAATGAATGGACCGCATGGATAAAACCCATACATGATGGTGGCCCCATAGAGCCGGACGGAGCAGGACGCAATCTGCATGCACTCCAGACATCATGCTTAAAACATGTCTAATGTGAGACCACCATTATTGCTTGACTTGGCTACCTTGCCGTGCATGTGCACTTTAACAAGACTTTTAAAATCTCAATCATGCATCTGGGCATAGTAAATATTACTTGGTCATATAGCTCAATAACTACGGTTGTTACTAGATTGCTAACCGTTTGATCAATGATATTTGGGTCATTGTATGTGGACCACTGGTTTAGCCGTCCATTTTCCCACGTTGGATGAATATTTAGGATCGTCTGATGGGCTGCAACCCATCCACATAAAGACATCCAAAACCAAATTAAAATATATTCAAGTACATTTGGGGGATTTGTAGGGATTGAAGCATATTTTAAAAAATTTTCAAATACAACATTGTATGAACTTTTGCATACAATTATCTATTTTTGACAAATGTATCACTTACATATAACATCTGATCCATCCAAAAGGTAGGCCACATCATAAAGATCATCTTTGGTAGAAACTATGGTGGTCCATTCATGATCCTTACTCTTGCTCGGGTGGTAGACTCTCAGGAGTTTCAACACCCAGTCAAGGGTTTGAGTATCCATGGTTGGTGAAATTCCACTAGCGTCAGTGTCTGATGGTGTGCGTGTGTTAAAAAAAAAATTTATAAAGAAAAAAATGGTGGTCCATTCATTAATGTCCACATGCACCGCTTTAATCATTGGAAAGTTTGGGGGATCCAACCCATGCCCTAATTAATAGCAGATAAAGTGCATTATAACAATGAGGTCATGGGTTCGAGTTCACATGTGGGTGCATGTAAAAATAAAACGAATTTCTTGGAATTCAAAGGTGGACATCTATTTCCTAATTATTTTCTTTTGTATGGCCCACTAGGATAATAAAACAATCACGACCCACTCAAAATCAAGAGTGCCGTCCCAAACCATTTGGTTTTTTCTCTCATGAATGTATAAGTTGTTGCCTTTAACAACCTTTCCATTCATGTGGTCCACCTAAATCACGGTTTTTACATCAAACATCATGGTGTAGTCCCCCTTAAGTAACCAACCCATTTGTTCACACGCCTACCCAATTGACTCTTAACTGTTTGAGAGAGGTACCAGAATGTAAATTTCATTTTAATTAGGTACCTACCTGTAGAATTTAAAAAAAAATTCAATGGAAAACTTGTACTTAACTCAATTTATGTATGACTGTCAAAAGAGGTTTGTAAAAGTCAACATTCAAGACTGCATGTGAACATTTTCTTTATTTAATAATGTTTTTCATACAAGGCCGCACACGTATAATGATCCAATGGGCATCCAGCTGTCTGGAACCATATAAAAATGGGCCTTCTTTTTCTTTCCGTACTGGATGGTCCATTTGAATGCTACAGATTGAATGGTTAGAATTGTGGAAACAGCCTAATTTTTGAATTATGGTCCATTCATTATATAGCACATCAAATGAATGGTTTTGATCTATTCCATTTGTTCCATACAGCAATAACACAGAGGCATCGTACATCCAATGCATCAAGAGGCGCTGGATCCGGTCCCACGTTCCAGGAACAGGAATGCTTTCCCTCGAATGTGGAACGTTTACTTAATCTTATTTTTGCGGGCTATTGACCGAAGGGTTAGGATCTTCTAATCTTGAATAGTTATGAGGCAGTCCCCACCAGATATTCATCTCACCAGGTCAACGGTTCGGATCACCCGACCATGGCTCCACATGTACGGAATTAGTCAGCAAACGTTACGTCAGTTGATGAGCAAGGTCTGTTGGACGGTAGTATTATCCCCACTGGGACCCAGCTGGAGACGGACGGTCCAGTCAGCGCCTGTGGGGGTCTATATGCTCTATCTACACTGTTTATCTATTTTAACGGATTATTTTAAGGCACGGTCCAAAAAGGAGTAGATTGAAGGCTTAAGTGGACCACATCACAAAAAGCAGTGGGCATTGGACTCCTATCGTTGATTCAAAACTTCCGTGGCTCCCGAGAAGTTGTCAATGGTAGGCTTTTAATCCCCACTGCTTTATGTGGTGTGGTCCACTTGATCATTCAATCTGCCTCATTTTTAGTATAAAGAACTAGACGGATGAAAGGCCAGGATAAAACATATACATCACGGTGGGCCCTATAGAGGCCCTGACAAGACCGTCCGTATCTGCCTATGTCACGGTGTAGTACCTAATCCGCTTCTGGGTATGTGGTCCGAGCATCCATACTGGAGCGGGTTGGATACTGAACGCTTCAGTAGAAAAAACACTGCTAAAGTGACGTGGCAAAATAGCATTGGTGGATTTAAATTAGCCGTTTTCTTCCAATAAATGCTCTTCCAATGGAGATCCGGATGTTTTTCCTTTTAGGCCGTGAATGCACTCAGCCATGCACAACTAATTACTTATATTAAAAAAAGAGGAGGCAGATTTACTGTGAAATACTTCCGCAGCAAGTTCCTGTGCTGGGAAATCAGGTGAGGCCCATTGTGATGTTTGTGAGAAATCTTCTCCATCCATCTGTTTTTTGAGTTCAATTCAGGACACGAAGCTCAAGTGGGCCAAAAATGTGATAATTGAACGTCTATAGTTGAAATATTCATGGGCCATAGAAGTTTTGAGTCATGCTAATATTTGTGATTTCAGTTCATCCCAATAGGAATGAAGTTATTAACGGTATGGATGGCTTGTAAACATCACTGTTGAACTCAGGTAGATTTTAATGATAAGAATTTTCCTAACCACGTTTTCCTTTAGTACGGCCCACTTGAGCTTTGGATACGGTTCATTTTTGGCATCATGTTCTGAAATGAGCTCAAAAAATGAATGGAAGGGGAGAATTTCTCACAAACATCACAATGGACCCCACCTGGTTCCCAGGACAGGAAGAAATCCTCATCCAGATAAAATGGACCTGGAGTTTATACCAAGGGAACGGACCATTGGTATTTAACCAATGGCGTTTTGCCGCATCACTTCAGTGGCCTTTTGGCTATTGAAGTGTTCAGTATCCAATCCGCTCACATGATGAAAAAGCCTTTCGTTAAATTTCAACAAATACGATTTGCTTTTAACCCTTAATTTGGATTTTTGCGGCCTGACGAGTATGATGGACAATAGGTGCATGTCCCTTCGATTCTTGATCAATGGCCATAAGGCCTCTTGATCCTGACCGGTCGTGGTGGAGATCGGGTACATCCCACTAGGGTTTGGTAATCAGTTTCAACAAACTCATTTTGACTATATTATTATTATAATTACCATTTATATTCTAAAATTCGTTTTGAACCATTCAAATGAAAGGCGTAAAGTGGATTAGTGTTTCTAGAACAAGAGGAGGGCTTTTTCAAATTTGGGTAGGCAAGATTCGACCGCTAACATAGTAGATCAGAGTTTATAAAAAAGTATTACCAGCTCATCCCAACGTACAATAGAATATATATTAAATGAGACACGAATCTTTTGGATATTTCTACCCTTGTAAAAAAAGTAATCAAGTAAATTATAATATTATATTTTTATCCTGATTTCTGTCCGGGTGAAAAAAGAAATGCTGCAAAATCATTATTGTAATAAAATGTAAGTAATGTTATCAAGAAATATAAGAGTAAATAATCATTACTCATTTACAAATGTCATCACACAAATACAAGGGTAAATAATTATTATACATTTATGGCCAAAAAGTCACCGCACTAGTATAAGATTTACTATTATTTACCATTGTAATTGAAAAACCAAATGGGCTCGAGGGTGTTTTGAAAATTTAAGAAAATTATAGTTATAATTTGGTTAGTGATTTAAACTCTTACTAGGCTTACAATAACTAAGAATTTTGGATTTTTTTAATTAAAAAAATTCTACATAAATTTTAAATTTATAAAAGAATTTCCTACAAATGAGTACGGCATTTTGAGGAGAAATGTACCGAAGTATTCCAATATATTGTTTCTCTTTAAAAAGTAATAAAGTCAACAAAAATTAAGTTTACATGATATGTGTATGATATTCCAACCTATCAAGTGTAAGCACCCAAATATAATAATAACATAAACAAAAAATCTTTGTAATCAATTCACCATATGGACCCCATGTGCATCTTGAAAATTTGAAAGTGTAGCTCACCTTTGTATAAATCAACCAATTTTTTTTTTTCTTATTTACATCATGTAAATTATATTTATTAGAGAGATTAGATATCATACAAATATCATGTCGTCACACACAGTTCTCTATTTTGCTGGTTTTTTAGAAAATACAGTATATGGTAGGCATTATGATATAATTTTAAGCTAAAATAAGTAAATGTTCATGGAATTTTGTGTGATTTTACCAAATCACATAGCTTGCTCAAGTCCTTCCTATTCTTAGATTAAATGGAGCATGAAAGAAGGGAGATTGTGCAACAAAGGATCATATCTATAACCTAAGTGGGTAACAACGTAAGAAAATGTGAAGAGTGTTAGAGATGGATCGTCACAGCAGTACAGGTCGAAGCTCCATCGCCCCACCATGATGTTTCTATTTTATGTACGTCATTCATTCATTTTGCTAGCTTATTTTAGTGCATTATTCTAAAATTGTAATAGATACAAAGCACAAGTAGTCCATATCATAAGAAGCAATGAGGATTACATGCATATCAGGGAAACTTTTTATATGTCACAATTTTTGAATTAAGCTGATTACTTTCTTCTTTATCCAAGTGTACACGACTTTATGAACATGTTAGATGGTAAATAAACATTTCATAGAGCTGTAAAAAAGATTCAATGCGGTGAATAACTATCCTCACTATTTCCTGTGGTGTGGATTAGTTGAGCGTTGGATCTGCTTGCTTTTTAGTTTCATTTTTTGAGTTCATATCATATGACGTTCTTGCAAAATGAATGGATGGCATGGAAAGAACACATACATTATGGTGGGGCTCACAGAGATTTACCAATACCCGAAATCATTAAGTGACCAAGAAATAAAAAGAAAAACCAAAAAAATTCCAGTCCTAAGTAGTTCCAGTGTAACGACACTCCTCCCCCTCTTTATTTTGGCAACGATGGAGGGGTCCAATAACTGTTTTTGTCACCACCACCACCATTTAGGAAAATAAGCGGACATATTAATGAAGCCCACTTGTCTTGAGAAAACGAGACGGGCGGCATTTTGGAAATTATCTCGGATCCTCTGCAAGCACAGAAATCCCTATAAATAAGGCGTTGGGTGGGTAAGAACAAAAAAAAAGAGGAGAGGGAAAAAGAAAAGATCTGATGGCTAGTTGCGTAGAAACAGCGCGTGGGGATTTCACACAGGACGGCTCTGTGGATCTAAAAGGGAACCCTGTCCGTCGATCAGAGAGAGGAGGATGGAAGGCTTGTGGTTTCGTTGTAGGTAATACTCACTCACTCACTCTCTCTCTCTCTCTCTCTCTCTCTCTATTTTTCTATTTTTATGGGCACTTTCATTTCATGTCCCATAGATTTAGTTAGGCTGCTCTGCTTTCATGTGGGGAACATTGTGGATGGATCCTAGTTGGAATATCACACTGATCAAGCAATACTAATCATCCAATCCGTGGTCATTAAGAACCCAAATTCAATGGACAATATCAGATGGTTACTCTCATTGAAGGGTTTTCTTCTTCTTTTATTTTTTGTTTGAAATATATATATATATATATATATATGGGATCTGTTTTTTCTTGTAATCTCAAGAGTCAGAGCGCCCTTGAATTTTGTACGACCATCTTATCTTGAAGCTGGCTTATTTCTGCATTTTGACAATGGGAATGGACTTCTGTGTTAGTTTTGCACAATCTAAGAAGAATAGCTACTCGTCTTCATTGCATTTGGCGCTAATGTACAGCTATCCAGGTCGTCCAAATTGTTGATGGAGGATCTATTTTAAAATCAGAATGATCAAGTAATCCTGACTGTCCGATTAATGGCTATCAAATAGATAGCCTGGATTGCCGTACAACTGTGTGCAATTGAAGAACCACCGCCATTTTTGAGTGATGCAAAATCAACGTAAGAGTAGGATGCTGGTTGGGTATGCACGAGTAAACTCTGTGGGACTCACTGTGATGTATGTATCTTATCCACACCGTCCATCTCATTTTTCCACTGTTTCATGTGGTGTGGTCCACTTGAGCTTTGGGTATACTTCAATTTTGGGTTCATGCTATAAGATGAGCCGGATATTCGGATGGAAGGCGTGGATAAGACACATAGATTATGGTGCCCAGTGCACAATCCGCGTCCATAAGGGTATCTTTTGAACCCTCTTCTCCCGCTGGATGTGTGATTAGCTTCTTCTTTGTTTTTTTTTTTTTTTTTTTAACAACTTTTTCCCGTCTTCGTAAGCTAATTGCATTCTGAATAACTACGAGTATCCTTGGTGGGACCACCATCATTTATGTATTTTATCCACTCCGTTCATACATTTTAACAGATAATTTCATATTAAAAATTAAAGCGCATGAAAGACACAAGTGGACCACACTGCAGAAAACAATGCTAATTAATTGTACGTCTACTATTGAAAAATTCACGGGGGCTAAAAAAGTTTTGGATGAAGTTAATATTTGTGGGTTTTTTTTTTTTTTTTTTTTTTTGCGTGTGTTTTTTCCTTCATCCATGTCTTTGTGATCTTATAAACAGGTTGTGGGCCCTAGAAAGGTTTATAGGGTGGAAATCATTACTTCCACGGTTTCCTGTGGTATAGTCCACCTGAGCTTTGGATATGCTTCAATTTCTCTTGGATCAACCCTAAAATGACCTCCAAAAACGGATGGACGGCATGGATAAAGCACGTATAATCACGTTGGGATCAACTGAGTTTACTCAGTACGATAAAAGTATAATGAGTAACTCAGCACACAATCCGATTTCCTTTTCTTAATGCCGAATCAACGTGTTACACGTTTACATCAAATGTTGCATGAGACGTTCACCTACAACGCTTCGTTTCTCTCCAACGTGTTGCATCTATAGGATATGTGACTCGTGAAGAATGTGGGCCCTGTTATAAAAAGATCACCAGGAGAGAAAACCAGGATCATAATTCATAGGCTCATCAGAAAAGCTAAATTGTCAAAATCAATAGAGACCAGATGGTTTGACTCAATGCACGGATGTGGCCGACCTAATGAGTTGATTGGTTCTAATTTCTCTATTTAATCTCTACAATGAGATACAAGTTTTTGCAAGGTTTGGATTTTACACACGAAAACAAGCTGGTGGGAAAAGAAAACGATGTATGTGAAGGATCACATGCAATGTTGTACGTGAACATTTCTCTACGGGCGCTGTTTGGCTAGTGACGCTGCCACTACGCAGGTGGCTAGTGGTGGGTGGTTTGTGGCCGCCACCATAATGTATGCGATTTATCCATGCCGTCCATTCATTTTTTCATATCATTTTTTTTGGAAAGTCATTTTTTTCTGATCATTTTCGAGCATGATCCCAAAAAATGAGTTTGATCTAAATCTCAGGTGGACCACATCACAAGAAAACAGTAGTGATTAAATGTACACCACTAAAACCTTCTAAGGCTCATTGTAATGTTCATTTGACATTGAACCTTTTGATCAGGTCATACGGACCTGGATGAAGGAAAAAAAACAAATATCATCTTGATCCAAAACTTCTGTAGAAGTTTTTAATGGTTTTTTGCTGTGAGCGTCCAATCAACACTTTTCCTGTAACGTAGTTCACTCGAGATTTGGATGTACTTCATTTTCGGGCTAGTGCTATAAAATGATATGAAAAATGGATGGCCGGCGTGAATGAGATACATATATCATGGTGGGCCCACAGAGCACGGACAACTGCACAATTTACACCTTAATTACTAGGAGTCTGGATCCATTGTTGGACATTTCTTGCATTTTCATTAGGCACTGAATTCGATAATGAAGGCTGATGGCATCAGTAATGATGTGAGCAAGTGAAAATGCAAGAAAGTGAAATCCCTTTCTCCCAGCAATAGAGGATCCAGATATTCTACCAGAAACTATGGAGGTGGATTGCATGGTGACACCAACACCACAGACATCCCTGTTGACCGGGCTTTGTAAGGTCCATCAAAATTGATGTGTTTATCTTCGCTGTCCATCCATTTTGCTAGCTCATTTTAATGTATGATCTCATAATTGAATCATATCCAAAGCTCAAGCACGATACACGGTAGAAAAGAGTGGGGAAAATGAGATTGCTTGTGAAACCTTGTCTCTTCAAAGGACTTCATCGACCGTCATATACACCACAGTGTAAACAAGACCATCGTATACATCACGGCGTAAACAGCTATGAAGGCCCCCTCAATTTTCAATGTGCAAATTGTTTCTACCATGTTCATAGGAAAAAAAAAAAGAAAGAGTAGGGATGATGACATCCACCATTGAAACCTACCTAGGATGTGCATGTCATTGGAGAATTCTCTATAAGCCAAAAACAAGACCCTTTCAGGAAGGACTTCTTGGACCATATGCAGACCTTATGAAAATTCTTCTGCATGTAGTGCTAGGTTATGTGTAAGCACAGTTGATAGGACCATTGGCAACCCTGCTACCACCATTCTTTTATATACAAAGTTTGCTATTGTCATGTTCTTTTATTAATTTTTTTTTTTTTTTTTTTTGCATGATTGTCTATTATTTAGTGTATATATAAAAATTGCTTACTTTTAAAGTCTTTCCAAATAAAAATTTATCTTTAAGATCATTAAAAAGTAACTATTCCCTAAGATATGATATTTTTTAAATGATTAAAATGCTCATAGTAAAAGTTCCTCCATTTAGTCAACTAATGGTTAAATGTCATCTATCATATTGTTTATTCGTGCTATTCATTATATGGAGGTTGCGTAACCAAAAGCTTCGTGGGGTTGACCATGATGTCCTTGTGATGTCTGCTCTGTTCATCAATTTTGCTAGCTTCACCATAAGGTGTGAGACAAAAAACAGGTAGATCCAAAACTTGAGTGGACCACAATGTAGGAAACAACGAGGAATGGAAACACCTATATCATGGAAATCTTTATAAAGCTCACTTTGATATTTTTGTGACATTTACTCCGTTCATCAGTTTCATAAGCTCATGTAAGATGTGAATTCAAAAATTAGGCAAGCATAAAACTCAGTTTGGCTATACCACTAAAAAGAGTGGGGGATGGAGAACACTTAGTGTTAATACCTTCATAAGGCCCACCATTACTTCTTCCATTCAACGCATTAAGTTGATGCTTTCTGGGATGATGTGAAAATACAAATATCAACCTTATCCAAAACTTCCACTAGTTGTAATAAAATTTCAATAATGTATTCAATCCAAATGTATTATGCAACGTAGCTCACCTAAGTTTTGGATATGCTTAATTTTTGGGCTCACATTCTACTTAAGCTTTTAGGCTGTCCATCAAAATTTATGTGTTTTATCTTTGCTGTCCATCTGCTAGCTCATTTAAGGTATAATCTCCACGATGGTCAAAGAAAGAGTAATTGCTTTTTGGGCTAAGCATTTATTTAGAATTTTTTAAAGAAGTAGGCTGTTTATTTTTTCTTTTTATTATTATTATATGCAGTAAATGATTAGGTGGTTATATGAAAAATGGCTTCATTAAATGATGCAATATTTGATCATTTGAATAATCCCTCTCTCAATTTCCATCCCCTGTTTTGATGGAAACTAGTCATGCATGACGGCTACCATCCTAAGCTTGGTTCCACCAGACGCTGATGTGGGCGCCACCACGATACATGTGTTTTATCAATACTGCCCATTTACTTTTGCATATCATTTTAGGGGATAATACCAAAAATGAGACATGCATATCTCAAGTGGACCACACCAGAAGATAACAGTGGTGATTGAACGCCCATCATAAAAAACTTCCTAGGCCCATTGTAATTGTTCAAAAAAAAAGAAGTTTATTTTCCATTCAACCTTTTGATTATGTCACACAGACCTGGATGAACGGAAAACAAAAATATCAGCTTCATCTGAAACTTTTGTGGCCCTCAAGAAGTTTTTAATGGTGGCCCTTTAATCACTATTTCCTTGAGTGTGGTCTACATTTGATTTTGATCTGTCTCATTTTTTGGGCTCGTATCCTAAAATGAGATAGAAAAATGAGTGGAAGGATTGGATGAAACAAATACATCATAGTGGGCCCACAGAGCACCATCCAATAGCTACCATGCCATTAATGAGGTAGTGCGTACCATGCCAAAAATCAGATAGTAAACCATAAATATAGGTTGGACTTAGATTATTAGGGTTCTTTCCTAACATTAAATTTTCTGTCAGTACCAGTCGGGCCTCACTCATGATCAGTGGACCAATATTGTTTTCAGTCTTGGACATTTTCACACTACACCCCACTTGATGAAGGGCTCTAATCTCTCACATGTGCCATCAGACCGAAGAATGATAGCAGTCATGCAGGCCCCGCTTTCTATCAAAACCAGCACGTGCCACCCTTATTTTACCCGACTTAGCCAATGGTACAGTCGTCGTGTGGGTCTTACTGTGCATGGCCCATGCATCCTAATTCCCAAAATTGAAAGATCCTCGCTACGTTATTTTCCATTTGATAATTCCACTATATCATGATGAACGGCTACACTACCACAGCGACGTGTAACATTACGTGTAACACATCTCTCATCCTACGGTGGTGGTGGGTGAGAATCCATATTAATTTTCCAGCCAACTTTTGGTGGTCTCTGTTGGGAATGGTTCGGTTCCGATTTCACCCCAAAATGGGACCAAATCGAACCGTGTGCACCCCTAGATGCACCCAGAGTCGACGGCCTGATCTGCAAATGGCTACATGTCATGCATGTGTGAGATCCAATCCGTCCATGCGGTGGACCCCACCTAAAAAGTAGTGAAAAACCATGTTGTTTGGTCCACAGGGCAACTAGACAGTCGGACCCAAGTGATGGACCGCTGGATATTTGACAAGTGGGCCATGTATCTATATAAATAATTACATTAAAATGGATGTTTGGATGTGTATGGTTGGCAGTTTACGAAGTGTTTGAGAGGATGGCATTCTACGGAATATCGTCAAACCTGGTGTTGTATATGACGAAGAAGCTCCATCAGGGCACTGTCTCTTCCTCCAACAACGTCACCAACTGGGCTGGAACCGTTTGGTTGATGCCCATCTTGGGAGCCTACGTCGCTGATGCTCATCTCGGCCGTTATTGGACTTTCTCCATCGCCTCCTGTATTTATCTCTCGGTAATGTATTCCCATCATCATCATCATCATCCTGATATCAATGTTTTGGATCATTGAACTAATGGACCTGCTAATAGAAACTCATAGTTAGAGCATTGAATAATTCCTCTAACAGCTTGTTTGGATAGGGAGATAGTCCAGGTGGAATCCTGTAGACACTGAAAACCATGGACATGAGTCACAGTTAATTTTCATGGAAATATCAAAAGGTCAACCTGTAAGAAGTGTGCCTCCTAAATTCATTGATTTAGGACAATGCCAAAAAATACCATCTATAGACTTTCCTGACCTTTAGATTAGTGGCTTGCATGCGAATATATGGTTTTTTTTTTTTTCTTTAAAAAAAAAAAAAAACCAATAGCTCCCCATAATAAAAATAAAAAATAATAATAAAAAAAGTTTCAAAGATTGGACTGTTAGGATATTCTAATGGGGAAGATTTCTAGAGAATGGTCCATACATGGTGGTGTCCATCAGATCAATATATTCGGCCACTAAATAATGGCCCTATCACTTGGTTCCTATTATGATTATTGTATGGTAGGTATGGTAGGTATTTGTTATGTTCCACATGGGTTTAAGTGCTTTTGCTTGATGGGTTTTATCAGCATTGATTCGGTCTCCCTAACATTGGGTTTGAAGGTGAAACACGTGTTTGGTTTTCAAAGCAAAAGGGACCGGACCACCCCTAGAATGGAACCTACCATTAGGTGGAAAGGCTATTCCGAGTGAATGGTGGGACCTGAAAAATCGGTTACATTTTTCATATGCTTTCCTCTTATAGTGGGATTACTAAAATTAAAAAGAAAAATTATTCTTTTCATTACTTTTGTTTTTACACAAGCTAGAGAGAATGCTACTGTAATTGACCATTATTTAGTAGGGCGGCTTCTAAAGTGGCTAATTAACCTGCCACGGTTCCATACAGTTGCAAGTTCGCACCCCGTGGCTATGGCCTTGTAATCATACTTAATTATATTGATCTTTGTATCTCGAACTGAGTATGAGCCATTAAATATTTAATCTTTTTAGATAATCACTTGTTCAACAAATGTTTCTTACAATCGCCTTGGCATTATAGAATTCAAAACATGAACAGGTCATGTCATTATTTTAGATGCAGTTAAAGGGTGAAAACTGGAACTTATTTGGTACTACGGTAAGGGCACCATATTTTGTCTCGAAATTTGGTCGTTCATACATGCATATAGTGCCAAGAGTGTTAGAGCCTGTTAGAGTCAATCCAAACCAATCACATGTGACCCAAGAGTGTTAGAGCCTCTTAGAGTCAATCCAAACCAATCACATGTGACCCCAAGCATTGAGATATACAAAGAGACTATCAATGGTCGTCTATGACCAAGAACTAAAGCAGTTCAGCTATTTATTTAGTCACTTGCAAATGAAATCAAGTGATTTATGGATGGGAGATTCATCCTTTTAATTAGTTCTTTTTTACTTTCAGTTGAAAGAATTTTTTCTCACCATATAATAGCATAGATAACTCGATTCGTACAACATGTAGAGTGAACTCAATTGTATTAATTAAAATGTAAATAAAACTTTATAATCATATCCCTTGGCAATCCAATATTGTTTGCTAGATAGTGAGGCCTTAGATCTAAGTTTTCATTGGTCCAACTTATGTGTAGACAAAAGTAATTACACTACTAAAAAAGAAAACAAAATGTCATACTTGTGATCCAATGCTCGCATAAATAGAAGAGAATTACACTACTTCTAATCTAAGTCAGTCTAACGTAACCGTGAAGATGGGCGATATTATACTATCAGGCTGCTTTTTACATGAACGGTTAAAGTAAGGGTTCCTACCTGATGGACGGAGTGGATTTACTAATAAAGCATGGCGGCCCCCACAGAGCTTGGGTGTCTTACGTAGCTGCGTAAAATGGGCGTTGTAGACGGTTCGGGTCCCCTCAACCCGAAGTGACTCACCGGCATTCTAAATTGAGCTCGACTTGGGCGATGCTTTACCTTACAATGGTGGTAACTCATTGGTCATTCATATAGCCATCCAAACCGTCCAATTTGCTCGTCCTACTGTGATGGACGATAGCCCAAAAATCACACCAAGTGGATGATCTTAACCATCTGATTTCGCCCAAAAAAATCTGACCACCGACCATTTTATGCATGAACCGTTCACTCCCATGACCACAATTAGATGGTGGGGCCCATTAAATCAGTTTGATTGTCCTGCTACAGAGTTTGAATGGATTTTGATGCTTTGTTTACTATCTCATGCCTTGCAATTGCAACTGTTAGAACTTAGGTGCATTTTTTGGCGCGTTTGGCCTGCATTACAAATTCAAATTAGGAGAAATGATAAGGTTTTCACAATTTGAAAAAGGGTGGTGACTCATCCCCCTCAATCTGACACTAATAATGTACAGCTATCCAGACCATCCAAATTGTGGGTCCCATTGTTGATGGAGCATCTCTCTCAAACCATACTGATCAAGAAATCCTAATCATCCAATTAATCAAATAGATGGTTGAAAGTGAAATAGTGAGTAGCCAAATTAGAAGGCTAAATCAGCTGGTTACTACTATCTTCTCAGTGCAATTTTTCACTCATGCTCCATCCACTGTTGGGCCAGTGATTTGGACAGCCTGAATTGCAATACAACCATGCCACATGTACGGCCGAAAAGTGGGCCACCCTTTTCTTAAGTTGTGAGAAAAAAAAAAAAAAAAAAAACAGCACACGAGTCCAGCCCTTGAAACCCGTAGTGAAACCTAGCTATTGGTAAGATTAAGTGGGGCCCATTTCCATTTATCATCCCCTTCAAATCATGATCAGATGAACACATTTCACCCACAGCATTAATTACTCTACAATTGATATATAACGAGATACGTTAGTGCAAATATAACCATGCATGGTTGTTTTTTCTGTCACGGTCGATGAATTTCTATTAATCAATCTTCTCTGTTTCCAGGGGATGTGTCTGCTGACGCTGGCGGTATCTCTCCCTTCACTAAAACCGCCTCCTTGTCATCTAGACAACATTGCCGACTGCAAGAAAGCTTCTACATTGCAACTTGGTGTATTCTTCTGTGGGCTATACATACTGGCGGTCGGGACGGGCGGGACCAAGCCCAACATCTCGACCATAGGCGCAGACCAGTTTGATGATTTTGAGCCCAAGGAGAGGGCCCACAAGCTCTCATTCTTCAATTGGTGGATGTTCAGCATATTCTTCGGGATACTCTTCGCGAACACAGTCCTTGTGTACATACAGGACAATGTGGGGTGGACACTGGGCTATGGGCTGCCAACGCTTGGGCTTGCGATTTCAGTGGCGATCTTCTTAGCTGGGACACCTTTCTATAGGCACAAGTTACCCTCTGGGAGTCCCTTTACAAGGATGGCTAGAGTCATTGTCGCTGCCCTTAGTAAATGGAGGGTCCCATTACCAAACGACCCCAAAGAACTCTATGAGCTGGACTTGGAAGAGTATGCAAGAAAACACAAGTTTAGGATCGATTCTACCCCTTCTTTGAGGTCAGTGATTTTTATTTATTTATTTATTTATTTTATTTTTTTATAAATATAATAATTCCCATTTGGGTGAAATGTGGGTCGTTTGGCTACCAGGAAAGGAACCTATTCCTTAGGTAACATTCCTTTATATAAGTGGAATATTCCAAAAGAAAAGATAAATAACAACGACAAGAAGAAGAAGAAGAAGAAGAAGAACAACAACAACAATAACAATAATAATAATAATTATTATCATTTAATGATGATTTCCATGAGAACTATTAAAACATGGATTCATGTGTTTGAGTAGAAAGTGAAAATTCTACACTCCTCTAGCAATACTTATTTTTTTTTATTCAAGTTATAAATTATACAAGTATAATGATTGCTGGGTGGAATTCGGCCTTTTCTTTGCTATCCGAATAACACAATTTGTCACATTAAAGAGACACCCTTTTCCCTTCCTATCATTTGGCGTGGAATCCATGGTTTCCCAATATGGCTTCAAAACATTTAGATGTGAGTAAAGGCCAAAAAAACACATTCCGGATATCTGTAATGATTACATTTTTCATTACTGTTCCCCGGAGGATTCCTAAAAGGATGGAGGTTTTTCATTAGATAATAGTTACCTCATAACTTGTGCCAATTATGGTAAAGTCTATTCAAATACGTGGAATTATTACATCTATGGAAAACTGAATGTTTTACTTTGGATTCCATGCATCCAAACAGATGAGTTTAATGAACATATTTTGCTCCCCACCTTAGATCTGACTTGCAGATTTTAGGCTTAATGTTTCTCTTTCCAAGTGCCCAAACATGATAATGGAATCCTTTTTCTTAGAAAATCTGTTTCTTGGATTGCCTTTCTTTCCTTCATTTTAGTTTCTAGGTAGTGAGACAAGCCATATTAGTAAAATGCTCATGCCATGCAAGTGATAGAGAAGAAATGTATGGTGTGTGACCTGTATCTTGCACAGTGTTTGCAGTCTTCGATTCTGACAAGTGGGGTGCATGATTTTGAAATTCCCGCCATGGATGGGCTACGGCTCAAATATCTCCTTGAATGGACATGCTTAGCCTTTCGATTTGTGCCGATTAAGAAGAGAAACACAACAATGGTACACATTCAACCGAAAGGGGTCCGAATATTGGTCGGTCGGGTCTTCCAATCATGGAGATTTTTGGAGCATTCTACATCCACAGTGGGACACTGATATAATGGTCCGGAATACCCTTTTGTACTGTGCAAAGATTTGGGCATTTAGAAATGAGATTGGTGTCATTAGGGAATTTCTTATATTTTGCCAGCATTTGGATGAACTATTGATTTGGATTCGATTATGAATCTAATAAAGTTATAATAAACAAATTGTGATATCCTCCCTTTGCATTCATATTGATTCGTTTGGACTCCAAATTTCAATCAAGTTGGGACTTGAAAGAAATAGAACTGTAATTCAAGAGCTACTTGCTATGAATGCTAGGAAAACATCACTATTTTTTTCTAAGTCCTCTTGATTAAACTAAGTTCTCAATGCCTCACATTTGCTTAATTCGAATTGTAACTGAATTCATGGATGCAGATTTCTCAACAAGGCGGCTGTGAAAACTGACCTAGACTCTCCATGGACACTCTGTCCAGTCACCCAAGTAGAAGAAACAAAACAAATGCTACGAATGATTCCAATCTTATTGGCAACCTTTATTCCAAGCACGATGATCGCTCAAGTCAATACACTTTTCATCAAGCAAGGTACAACGCTGAAGAGACACATCGGTTCCAGCTTCAAGATTCCCCCTGCCAGCTTAGTCGGCTTTGTAACACTAACCATGCTCATCTGTGTTGTGATATATGACCGTTGCTTCGTTAAGGTCATGAGAAAGTGGACCAAGAATCCGAGGGGCATCACCCTCCTCCAGAGGATGGGAATTGGCCTTCTCATCCACATTGTGATCATGTTGACTGCATCTCTAACTGAAAGGCATAGACTGCGAGTCGCTAGAGATCACGGCGTAGTCCAAAATGGAGGGGAAGTTCCACTCACTATATTCGTCTTACTCCCTCAATTCATGCTTATGGGAGTCGCAGACTCTTTCCTTGAGGTGGCGAAGATCGAATTCTTCTATGATCAGGCTCCAGAGGGAATGAAAAGCCTCGGGACCTCTTACTCCACGACGAGTCTTGGGATTGGGAACTTCCTTAGCAGTTTCCTTCTTTCAACGGTGTCCCACATCACTGAGAAACATGGCCACAAAGGGTGGATTCTGAACAATCTCAATGCCTCTCATCTGGACTACTATTACGCATTCTTCGCTATCTTGAACGTATTGAATTTCATTTTCTTCCTAATTGTAGTCAAGCTTTATGTATATAAAGCCGAGGTGACAGATTCGACGGAAATGATCGAAGGAGAAAACGGGAAGTTGGCATTGAGCGCTAGTAACCATGAAGTGTCATCAATTTAAATCTTATTAGTCGATTCAATGGAGAAGAGCCTCTCGTTCTCGTGGTATGTCATTTTGGGGTACATGTACCTAGGTAAAAGTGGTTTTCTATGCATCAAGAAGCAATGACAGACAATGAAGTGAATCGTATTGGATGCCGGTTTTGAAAATCATGCGGTGTACCAACATTGAAGATTTCAGGGTAGATGGTGTTTTTGTTGGGTTCTAAAACCTCGCTTCTTGCTGACGAGTGGCTGTAGCCACCATAAAACAGAAAAATAAAAACTGAAAGAGAAAAAGCCTTGAACTGAAATCTTGAATGAATAGAAACGATTACACTGGTGCCATTTATAAGCTTTTCTCCTTATGTGAAATGACAAAAAAATCCTCATCTAGATGCTTCCTAGGGGCAGCTAAAGATAGAAAAAATCCATGAAAGAAATTTACTATTTATCTTAACATAGCTAGCAATCTAAATTTAGAAAAAAAAATAATCTAAACTCACACAGCTAGCTCACATGGTATGCACAGCTAGCTCAAAAGATCCTTACACGGTTTTGGATTTGCACAAATCCACCACCGTGTCCAACACTCCCCTTCAAACCAAAACCGGCTTCATTCCAAGCATTGATTTAAGTCTCCTGAATGTGTCAGTCGGTAGTGGTTTGGTGAAAATGTCTGTCACTTATTCAGTGGTGTGACAGTATTCCAGCTTAATCAATTTCTGCTTTACTTGATCTCTAAGAAAATGATATCTTTTGTCGATGTGCTTGCTCCTTCCATGCTGAACTGGATATTTGGCAAGTTCAATTGCCGACTTGTTGTCCACGTATATAATAGTAGATTTCTCATGTGGATGCTTTAGCTCCTTTAACAGATTCCTTAGCCAGATCCCCTCACATACAGTGGATGAGGCCGCTACATACTCAGCTTCACATGTGGACAGGGCGACCACACTCTGCTTCTTTGAATTTCATGTGAATGTTGTCGACCCAAGATAGAAAGCATAGCCTATATATGGTGCTTTTTCTTTCATCTTGTCACCACCCCATTCACTATTAGAGTATCCATACAACATCGCCCCATCATTGTATGGATAAAAGAGGCTGAATTCAACAGTTCCTTTGATATACTTCAGTATTCGTTTTGCAGCTAGCTAGTATGACTCTTTTGGCACTTCCATATATCGGTTTAGAAGCCCAACACTGTAGATTATATTTGGCCTAGTGATTGTGAGGTACCTTAAACTTCCAATTAGGTTCTTGAGTAGGGTTGAGTCGACGTTTCTTCCTTCGCTATCTTTTGTGAGCTTCAGGCCTGTTGTAACAGGTGTATTTACGGCTTTACAGTCGACCATCTGAAACTTCTCAAGAAGTTCCTTTGTGTACTTCTTCTGGGATATGTAAATGCTGTCGACTTGTTGCTTCACTTCAATGCTCAAGAAGAAGGACATCAATCCACCATCAGTCATCTCAAATTCTTTGAATATAACCTGCTTGAATTCTTCAAATATTGCCTGACTGTTCCGGTGAACAGTAGATCATCAACATATAAACAAGCTATAAGCATATCACCACGGGCATTCTTCTTTGTGTAGATGGCATGCCCATACAGACATTTGACGAAACCATTCTCTTAAAGATAACCGTCGATCCGTGCATTCCAATCACAGGGAGCTTGCTTCAACCCATATAGGGCTTTCTTCAGTCGATACACCTTGTGTTCCTCATCTTGCATGACAAAGCCTTCAGGTTGGTCAACATAGACTTCTTCTTCGAGTATTCCATTTAGGAATATGGATTTTACATCTAGTTGGTAGATCATCCAACTGTGATGAGCTGTAAGGGAGATAATCATTCTTACAGTGTCACGAGTAACTGGGGTGAAAACTTCTTCATAGTCTACCCCATATTTCTGTTTGTAACCTTTTACTACGAGCCTTGCCTTATATCGTTTGATCTTACCATCGGCATTCCGCTTGATTTTGTACACCCATTTGAGACCAATGGTCTTCTGGCCTTTAGGGAGTGAGGTCAGCTCCCATGTTCGATTCTTCTCGATGGCTTGAATCTCTTCTTCCATATCCTTTCTCCAACATTCTTCATTCACAGCCTCTTCGAATGGGAGAGGCTCGTGGTCCGCATACAGGCAGAGCAAATTCACTTCCTTAGTTTCTGCATAGATTTCGTTGAGGCTTCTCATTTTAATAGGAGCCAGGGGTGAAGGAGAATTGGATGAAGATGTGCTGGATGAATTCTGATTTGATGAAGTACTTCCAGGAGAGATGGAACATACTCCTGGACTTCTGCGATTCGAAGGGAGTGATGTGGGTATCTGCTCTTGCTTCTTATGTCTCTCTTCTTCGTATTCTTCGACCTCGACTTGCTTTTCTTTGCTCAAGTTTTCCTCGTTCCATTTCCATGCTTCTTCCTCACAAAAAATCACATCTCTACTCACCACCAGCTTATTGGTTAGTGGGTTGTAGAGCTTGTATGCCTTTGACTCTTCGTTGTAGCCAATGAAGTTGCACTTCTCGCCACGATCATCAAGCTTTTTTCTCCTCGCTTCTGGAACTTGAGTGTATGCGACACACCCAAAGATCTTAAGGTGCACTACGCTCGGCTTATGTTCACTCCATGCTTCTTGTAGTGTCTTGAATCTGATACTTTTGGTCGGACACCAATTAAGCAGATAGGCAGTACATGTAACTGCCTCTGCCCAGAAATTCTTTGACAGACTTTTCTCCTTCAACATGGTCCTCGTCATGTCGAGGATAGTATGGATCTTCCGTTGCGCAATTTCATTTTGTTGTGGCATGTACACTGTAGTGTGTTGTTGCTTAATGTCATGTTCTCTACAATATTCTTGAAAAGCATTCGAGGTGTACTCCCCACCTTTATCAGATCGGAGAGTTTTGATTTTAAGACCACTTTCCTTTTCAACAAGGGCCTTAAAATTTTTAAAAATAGTAAAAGCAGCAGACTTCTCTTTGATTACATACACCCACAATTTTCTACTGGAATCGTCAATGAAGGTAATAAAGTATTTATTACCTCTAAGAGAGATTGGTTCCAATGGTCCACAGATGTCAGTGTGAACCAACTGCAACGGTTCTCTTGCTCTTCGGGATACTCCACTCGGAAAGGAGTTCCTTTGTTGTTTCCCAAGTGTGCATGCCTCATACATATGTTATGGAGCTTTAATAGCAGGCAAGCCATGCATCATGCTTGATGACGATAGAAGTTTTAGGCCACTGAAATTTAGATGGCTAAAGTAAAGATGCCACATCAAGGAATCATTTTTTACTTTTTCATAAAAACACTTCTCAAGCATTGTGTTTATATGGAGAGGAAACATACGATTCTTCGCCATCTGGACTTTCACAATCAAACGTCCATGCATATCTCTTATGGAAAGAGAAGAATTCTCTATGTGTATGCAATACCTTTTTTCAAGGAGTTGTCCGAGACTCAGTATATTACTTTTCATATTGGGCACGTACACATTGGAGATATAGTTTGGAACACCATTCTTCTGAAAGATTTTGATTTTGCCATTACCTTTCACCGGCATTTTTGATGAGTCTCCAAACGTTACATCGCCATGAACTCCTTCTGTGAGTTTCACAAAGAGTTTCTTGTCGCCGCACATGTGATTTCTTGCACTCGTGTCGAGATACCATACATCCTGTTGATCACTGCCTTTCTCTTGTGCAAGGAGAAGTGTGGGGCTTTCTTGTTCATGTCCTGATGCTTCGGCATAGTTGGATCGCTCGTCTTGATTCACCGGCTTGCTCCAACAATTAAATGCATAGTGGCCAAGCTTGTCGCAATTATAGCACTGGATGTTTTTTGTACTTCCTCGTCCATGCATCGATCTGCCTCTACCATTTCCTCTTCCACAGAAATTGGTATTTTTCTACTGGTTTTGGCCATGGCTTTGTTGGTATCCGCGTCCTCTGCCTCTTGCGCGATTGTTAGGAAAACGTCCACCACGTTGTGAACTTTCACATCCACCATTGTTATCATTTAGAGTCAATCTTGACTCTAAAGCTTGTTCCATTGGTATGAAACTGACATTCTTCTGCATTCGTTGCTCATGAACTGGCAACGATCCCATCAACTCCTCAATGGAGAGTTTCTCAATATCTTTTGATTTTTCGATCGCCACAACCACATACTCAAACTTGGTTGTAAGAGATCGAAGTATCTTTTCAATAATTCGGACATCTTCAATCTTCTCACAATTTTTTTTAGATTATTGACAGTTATAAGCAATCCTGAAAAATAATCAATAATATTCTCACCTTCCTTCATGTGAGTCGTTTCGAACTCTGCTCTAAGGGTTTGGAGCTGAACCCTTTTGACACGATCAACACCCTTAAAGATGGTGCTAAGGTCTCCCATGCTTACTTACATGATGTTGCTTTAGTGATCCGTTTAAAGGTGAAATCATCCAACCCTTGATAGATAAGGAAAAGAGCTTTCTTATCTTTCTTTCTTTGATCCTTGATATTGGCCTTTTGTTTGGCGGTGTAGGCAGCTTCTTGCTCCGTTGTGGGCTCTTCATACCCGTCGGTGATGATCTCCCAAAGATCTTGAGGTCCAAACAAGGCTTTCATTTGTATGCACCAGTTTTCATAATTGTCCTTAGACGACTTGGGTATTTGAGGTTGTATTGTGCTTGCCATTAAAATATTTCAATATATATGCAGCTAAAGTTCAAAGACCGTCCACTACTTGAGAAAAAAAACCTTATAGATTTTACAAATCAAAAAATCTGGATAGTTTGATAATGGTGATGGATAATATATATGCTACTAGAACTTGCAATAGTTTATAGACCATCCACCACTTGAGATGCTGAAAAAGAAGAAGAAAAATGATAGATGTTTCAAGTAAAATTTGGACAGCAGGCTTGACAGATTTTACAAGCAAAAATCTGGACAAAAAAAATGATGAAGAAGAAATGCAGTTCAGCCTCCTTCTCATGGCTGATTTTTGTTGTTGTTGTTGTTGTTGTTGTTGTTGTTGTTATTGGGTATTTCAGACCCAAAACAGGTAATGCAAGACCTGCTTCTTACTGATGAGGCCCAAGGATCAGCGGTTCTGATACCACTTTGTTGGGTTCTAAAACGTCACTTCTTGCTGATGAGTGGCTGCAACCACCATAAAACAGAAAAATAAAAATGAAAGAGAAAAAGCCTTGAACTGCTGAAATCTTGAATGAATAGAAACGATTACACTGGTGCCATTTATAGGCTTTTCTCATTATGTGAAATGACAAAAAAAATCCTCATCTAGATGCTTCCTATGGGCAGCTAAAGATAGAAAAAATCCATGAAAGAAATCTACTATTTATCTTAACATAGCTAGCAATCTAAATTTAGAAAAAAAAATCTAAACTCACAGATAGCTCACACGGTATGCAAAGCTAGCTCAAAAGATCCTTACACGGTTTTGGATTTGCACAAATCCACCACCGTGTCCAACAGTTTTGATATGGGGTGACATGTATCATATTATGGTCTAATTCAAAGTACAATGTATACCTTTTGGCTTATCGATCTGCCACAAACGAAAAGAGATTGTTGTATGAAAGTTTACAAGATACACAGAAAAAATTGGATTGAAATAGGTAGTACATGGTTAGTACAGTGATTAGACACTGTTCTTGATGATGGATGGTTCTGATTTCTCATGTCTTCTTTAAAAGATTCTTTGTATTCCCTCAATTTAAGCTTTCTGAGAACTCGAAGAGTCAGGCCAGAGCTCCATTCCATGCGAAGTTGGATATAATAGTTACCATTTTAAGAAAAAGGCTCTACTCACCTTAATGAACTCGTTTCGCGTGATTTTTTTATACACATTCATCCAGCATGTATCGATCCTAAGAGACCCATATCAAGAAATTGTTGGATAATCAGAAGCTGAGGTTTAATTTGGAAACGAACAAGTGGATTATAACCATCTTTGTATGTAACTTGAAAGCGGAAAAATCAATGTCTGGATCATCCTCTCAGCATGGTTCTTCAACCGTGACCAATCCATAATTAGCATCCAAAAGGATGAACCATTCCATTTATCCAACCATCTTAGCATTGGGGCCGCAATACGAAAAACTGGCTCAGATCAAAATAAGATCAAAGAATCTCACAACAAGAAGAGGTAGAGAGAGAGAGAGAGAGAGAGAGAGAGAGAGAGATCCCAAAACAAGCACTACAGGAAATTGCTCTTTTATCGACGACATAATTCATCATTATTTTATCGTTTTTCATTGGTAATGATTATTAGCGACGAAATATGTTGTCGCTAAGATCGTTACAATAAGACCGTGGCCAAAGGCTTTTCTCGACGAAATATGACTTCGTCAGCAATGATAAAACAAATACCGACGATTAAAATCGTCGGCTAAACATGTTACTTTTGGTAGGAAAAAATAATATATTTCGTCGATAAACACAGTTTATACCGACGAATATCTTTGTCGGTAAAACAATAATACCGACGAAATAATTTATTGGTATAAGCCCACTATTACCGACGAGTATGTTCATTGGCATAAGCCCGCTAATACCGATATTACCGATGAATATATTCATCGGCATAAGCCCACTATTACCAACGATTATTTCGTTGGTATATCTCATATATAAATTGTTGGTGTAAATTTTTGTATTAATTTCTACCTACGAAATATTTCGTCAGTATAAGTTTTAGACTTACTATTACCAACGAAATATTTCGTCGGTAATAGTCTCTTTTTTTTTTCAAAATTTAGAAAAAAATTCTTGATATACACCTGTTACAATACATTTTCATCATATTCACATCCACATCCATCCAAACACAAACTACATCCATCCAAACATAAACCACCTCCATTCATACATAAACAATCTCATTCACATCACATTCATCCGCGCACAAATACATATAAGTTTAACATTCGTATATAAAATAAATCATAAATAAAAAAAATCATGAAGATGAAGGCGGAGGTGGTGGGGCATCGGTGGCAAAGCGTGCAATAAGAGCCTGAAACATCTCCTGCATCCGTCGCTCATGCTCCACCGGCATCTCCTCGATCCTCCTCTCTTGCTCCTCCTCTCTCCGCCTTTGCTCCTCGTCCTCCTGTCGCCTCTCCTCCTCTCTCCGCCTCTGCTCCTCCTCCTTACGCCTTTGCTCCTCCCTCTGCCTCTCCAGCTACTCTCTGATGTCATCGACGATAAGCCGTAGCTGCTGAACCTCTTTCTTTGCTATATCAACTCGGCGTAGGACGCTCTCCCCAGCGACGGATCGCCTGGAGGTAGTTCTAGCCGGTGCCATGAACTTGGCACCATGGCCAAGCCCATGCACATATCCAGAACGGGTGCCAGGCACCTCGTTCAGGATATCTGGCTCACTCCGCTGACTACCATCGGAAGTGGGCTGACTGCATGTGGTGTTCATTGCCACCTGTAATGAAAATATATGAATTTTCATAACGAATGACATTATTATAAATCAATGAAATTAAATTTTACAATGTAAAATTTTTTACCTAATTCTCGCTCGATCTAGGATGAACCTAAGATCCCGTCACCTACCGATAGTGAGTCCCTCTGTAGAGGTTTACTGGTCCAGGCTCCTGGCCGGTGACGGAATCTCACTGCACAATCGAAAGGACAACAGAGTTAATATAAATGCATGAAAAGAATATATCAACTTAATAATCACCAGTAATTTCTTACCATGTCGTAACGATGTCGTACAAATGACTTAATTTGAACCAGCTACATAGTTCACTTCTAACTTTTCCCTATGCGCATAATTTATTCTACTCCTTTTCTGAACACATTATTCATAATACGTTGTTATTAATTGCGAATTTAAATATTACCTTAAGATATCTTAAATATGTAAATATTACCTGAAAAGCCTCAGACAAAAATCTCTCGCAGAATATTCACTAGTTGTCGATAGTCACGTGCGACGGTGCGGACAGTACGACCTCCTCGTGGGTCCTGCACCACTTGTACCGCTGGTGTAACTCTTCGCGGTACTCCTTGAACCGCTCCCTGACTATGTCGTCGACAACATGAGAAATGTACGGAACACTTAAATCTAAGACAAATTTATCTTACAGTTTTGTAAATAATAGATTAAGGCAATAAACTTATTAAGAAATAACTTAACCGTAAATGAACTTTCACAAAAGAAAATTTAATTTACTAAAATTTACCACAAGACGCTGATGGATGAGCTGCTGCACATCATCTGTCACGTCTGTCCAACGGGGGTGGTGGCAGGGATTAGAGATCGGCATAGGACACCGACCTCTGATGTAAACAACCTGGCATTGTCCCTAACAGGTCTAAGGCGGTCCTGTGGGAAATCTACTGTCACCCTACCCTCACGTGTAAGTCGCTATAAAACTAACCTACACGTGGGTCCATATCCTCATCAGTTGGTCGACGATGTTGTCACAGAAGAAATATGTAAGTCTAAACACAAACAAAAGTCACTAAAAGAAATATATGTCTAGACTTACATGTAGTGCCCATGTATACACAACCAAGGGATTAGAAGCCTTTGATGCAGCATGTGACATCGATGCTGTCTCCATAGCATCATAGGTGCAAGGGGTAGATCCAGTGCGCGAATGGCCTGATCTCCCACTTGGTGCCATGAATAAATATGTGTGAACTATGAACTTATAAATTTAAATAATGTCAGTACAAGTGTATGAACATTAATATAATAAACACATTAAACTTTACGGTGCAAGTGGAATATACTAAAACATTATACAAGTAGTGTTGATAGTAGAATGAATTTGTGTTTATGCTTAGAGAGATGATTAAAATATGATTAGACGATTATACTATAATGCAAGTAGAATATAATCAAACCGTAAACATTCTAGTAAAATTTAGAAAATTCATTACACATTGTTATCCTATATTAAATACATGTATTTCATTGTAATACGAAATAACTTCGGATCAACTATTTGAAGTACTCCCTGCGTAAGTTATCGTACGCTGCAGAAGTATATGTCAAGCTGTGTGAAGCATTCGACATTGTTACAGCCAATATGTCAGTCATAATATGAGAAATCTGGTCTCTTGGGACTCCATTCAGATGCGCAAGTGACAAAACCGCATCTTCCATACGAAGTTTTCCGCGGTTATATTCCTCCATTAGGTTCGAAATTTCTTTGAGATTATATAATCTTTCATAATGAGTCATCGTTGATATATTCTTCCCTACACTCATCGACCCGACCAGGTTTCTCTTTGGCCTTACCAGAAGAAGATAGGGCTGGAAAGTCCATTCACAATAGCTGATAAAGTATACTGCGTGCTTCCGCTACGCTTTGGTTTGAGGAGGACATGATCAGAAATTAACTTAACTACAAATGTGGATTATAAACAAGTCAATTACGGAATAAATCATGACTTGTAAAACATGTATACATGTAATAATCAAATTATTCGAATTCAAAAATGACATGTAAATCATGTGTACATTTAATAATCGTTGTCTGTATCACCATCACTTAGGACTATTTCTTCTTCACCATCACTATCGCTGATCAGTATTTCCTCTTCATTGTCTGTAATATCGTCATCAATGAAACCGCTATCATCTTTAACAATGTCATATATTATTGAGGCATCAACATGATCAAGTGGCACATCATCTCTATCCAATTGCACCACATTAATATCAACATTTAGATCAGTCCTTCTGTCCCCAGATGACATGTCTTCTTGATATGCTTGTTCAACCCTAAACATTTCATTTTTCCCGTCCTTGCTATCTTCAACGTCTGGTTCGGGAACGTCAAATACGTTCTTGGGCTTTATTTTCTACACTATGTGTCAATAGCCTCCTAACTTGGTGTCTGCGATGTAAAATACTTATTCGGCTTGGTTGGCAAGGACAAATGGGTGGTCCTTAAATCACTTTTGAGATAAATTTACTCTCGTAAAGTAGTCGTTAGTCTGTATTCCCAACTTCTTATTTCCAATATCCCACCAATCATATTAAAATAAGTACACCCACTTTCTCATATAATAACTCAGCTCAATAATATCCATCAAAACGCCATAAAAGTCAATTTTTATCTCTACATGCGTTCCGTTTACAACCACCCCACTATGTTGTGTGGTCCTATACTTCTCATGCTCTTTAGTGTGGAACCGAATCCCGTTTATAATACAACTTATATATCTAGATACACGTCTATCAGGGCCACACGCCAGTACGTAGAGTACATCAGACACATCTGCAGAGTTGCTAGCGCGTAACGTCTTCATCTTTTGTCACGTACAGAATGTAATTGTTTAGAGATTTTCTTAGGTTTAAATGTTGCGCAATACAACAAAATTCTAAGTGTGGTGAGATACAAGGTGAAATCTTACACATTTTACGAACCATTCTAGAAACTAATCCTGATGCATTCGATCATAATTTGTCGGGTATCGGGACTTCATCTCCTCTCTGTGTTCGCTACACATAATTGACACGTTATCGGCAAGAAACGTTAAGATCATCATATGTAGAGATACAATTATCGAGGAAAGACTTACTCTAAGTACCACTCTATTTCTTCACAATTATGCAACACATACCATAACACCTTTGCTTGATCTCCAAGGACTAAATCCTGAAATGTTAGGGATCTTAAAGGACGGACGTTATGTGCAAATATAGATATGAGTCTTTATTCATGCTTCTGCCCTTCGTCGGCATTCCGATCTTCTCAGTTGAATTTATTCTCTATGCCACGAAGATACATGGAGTAAAATGTCAGGTACTCATTATCAATGTACACCTCAGCAATGGATCCCTTTGGACGTGCCTTATTCCTCACAAATCGTTTCAGTGTGTGAAGGTATCTGTATACAAAACCACTATGTTATACGTATGAAAACATGGATATATGTAGTTTATGAAATGAATAAAAATTTTAATAAGTTCTACCACCTTTCGATCGGATACATCTAACGATATTGTACTGGGCTTGCAAGCTTCACCTCGTGTGGTAAGTGAATCGCTAGGTGTACCATGATATCGAAAAACACAGGTGAAAATATTCTTTTAAGTTTGCAAAGGATAATGACAATGTCCTTCTCCAATCGTTTAATAACCTCTACTTCAATGATTTCGAACACAAATCCTTAAAGAATATCCTTAACTCAATCAGTGCCATATTAATATCCTTGCTCAGGAATCCATGAATCGTAACTGGTAGTAGATGTTGCAGAAGGACATGACAATCATGACTTTTCATTCCTGTTACCTTACAGTCCATAATATTTACGCACCGAGAGATATTTGACGCATACCCATCAGAAAACTTCATCGATCTCAACCATTCACATAAACGCTTTTTCTCTAGTTTTGTCAATATGTAGCAGACTACTGGCATAATATATGAATTTTCATGTGATTGTGAGTGCAACTCTTTCCTTAAACCCATTACTTGTAGATCCAATCAAGACTTAAAACTGTCTTTTATTTTCCTTCTATATGTTCATCAATGTTCTAAAGACATTGTCACATATATTCTTCTCAATATGCATGACATCCAAGTTAGTCGCAATTTCAGATCACTCCAATAGGACAACTAAAAAAATGCTCTTCTTCCTCCAGTTATACTTCAGTACTGTATGTTTCCTCTTCTTCAAGTGCAGTGCCTTCCTAAATCTAACTTCTTCAATGTTACTTAGTTATTGTATCATATCTTCTCCAGATAGCTCTTTCGGTGGTAGCCTATGATCTCGTTTGCCATCAAAGATCATCGTCTTCCTACGCCAACTATGATCGCTCAGAAGGAAGTGACGATGGCCCATATAATACGCTTTTTTATTATGCTTCAATGACAATGAATAAATATCAATACTACATGTAAGACAAGCCAATTTTCCCTTCGCGCTCTACCTAGATAAATTCCCATATGCGGGGAAGTCATTTATTGTTTACAAGACCGCTGCATGCAATCAAAATGTCTGTCATGCAAATGTGTCATACATCTGTACACCTTGACTCTACAACTTATTTAACTTATCTACTAACGGTCGCAAATACATATGAATGTCATTCCCGGGTGACTTGGGTCCAGGAATAAGCAATGACATCATGAAAAATGACTTCTTCATACACAATAAAGGAGGTAAATTATACGGCATAAGTACCACTGGCCACATACTGTACGAGGTACTCATATTACCAAATGGATTAAAACCATCACTTGCAAGACCGAGTCAAACATTGTAAGAATCCTCTGTAAACCAGTCATATTGCTTGTCAAAATTTTACCAGGTTTCAGAGTCCGCAGGGTGCCTCAGTGTACTATCATCATGAATGCGTTTTTCCTTATGCCACCTCATATCTTTAGCCGTCTTGCAAGACGTAAACAATCTTTGCAATCTGGGTTTCAATGAAAATTACCTTAACACCTTTTGTGAAATTTTCTTACGCTTGGCTTCGTCATATTTCCACATAGACTCTTCACATTGTAGACACTTTTCTACATTTTCATGCTCTTTCCAATATAATACACAATCATTTATATATGTATGTACGAAGATGTAACCAAGGCAAGTCTCGCATCAAGGATTTTATCTCGTAATGAGACTTATGTAATGTCTTATCGTCCGATAATGCTTCTTTCAGCAAGTCAAGCAATATGTTGAACGATTTGTTACTCCAATGATTTATTGTCTTCAAATGAAGTAACCTTGTAAAAAAATTCAACTTGGAGAAGTTCTCACACCCCAGATAAAGTGGACGTTGCGCATCCCTCAACAACCTACTAAACTTAATTTTCTGAATATCTTGGCTACTACTTGTCATTACAAAATCAGTATCCGCAATTGTTCCTCTGAACATATCCTCTATGGCCTCAACTCTTTGGTAGAACTCTTCACCACAATGGATCCACCAAGTGTAACCCTGGTCAATCCCAACTATGAACAAATCATCTTCTACTTTGTCTAAAGTCTTATGAACCATGTTCTTGCATTTTGACTTGGACACCTAATCCTATTGCCTGAATCTTCTTGATTTCGCGCAAATTCCATGAACTCTTGAACCCCTTGTTTATACTCTGGACCAAACCTATTCTTAGCTCGCATCCAACTCTTATCTATCTCTACAATGAAAAGATTAGAGTCAGTTTACGTTTAGGTTTTCAAGTTTAGGTTTAAGTTTTCGAGTTTAGGTTTAGGTTTAGGCTTAGGGTTTAGGGGTTCGGATTTGGGTTTGAGTTTAGGTTTAGGTTTAGGTTAGAGTTATAGGTTTAGGATTAGGTGTAGGTTTAGGTTAAGTGAATTAAGTTTAGGTTTAAGTTATATGTTTAGGTTTAGGTTTAGGAATTTGAGAATAAGTTTAGGTTTAAGATTAGTAATTCGAGTTCGAGTTCGGGTTCGGGTTTGGGATTGGGTTTAGGTTTAGGTTTTCGACTTTAGGTTTAGGTTTAGGTTTAGGTGTAGGTGTAGGGTTAGGTTTAGGGATTTAAGAATAGGCTTAGGTTTAGGTTTATGCTTAGGGTTTAGGGATTCGGATTCGGGATCGGGTTTAGGTTTATGTTTTCAAGTTTAGGTATATGTTTTCAAGTTTAGGTTTAGGTTTAGGTTAGGGTTATAGGTTTGAGTTTAGGTATAGGTTTAAGTTAAGTGAATTAAGTTTAGGTTTAGGTTTAGGGATTTGAGTTTTAGTTTAGGTTTAGGTTTAGGAATTCGGTTTCGGGTTCGGGATCGGTTTAGGTTTAGGTTTAGGTTTCGGTTAGGGTTATAGGTTTGGGTTTAGGTATAGGTTTAAGTTAAGTGAATTAAGTTTAGGTTTAAGTTTAGGTTAAGGTTATAGGTTTAGGTTTAGGTGTAGGTTTAGGTTTAGGGATTTGAGTTTCGGTTTAAGTTTAGGTTTAGGAATTCGAGTTCAGGTTTGGGTTCGGGATCGGGTTTAGGTTTAGGTTTTCGAGTTTAGGTTTAGGATTAGGAAATCATTATACCCACTGTAAATATATGTAGTTTATCTATACCGTCCATCTACTTTTCTAGATCATTTAAGGGGTTGAAACCAAAATTGAATCATATTCAAAACTCAGGTGGACCATACCCCAAGAAACAGTGGGTATAATGATTTCCATCATTGAAATCTTTCTACGGCTTGTAGTGATGTTTATTTTATCATCCAACCTGTTCACAAGATCACACAGACAGTGATGAAGGGAAAAAATAAATATCAGCAGTTCCCACCTTCTAGAGACCCCCGCTCAACATCCGGATAGCTTCAACGCAGATCCGGGTCTGCTCCATCAATTTCGAGCTAATACATAAACATGGGCATGTCCAAATGGCCATTGTCCATAGAAAATAGACAGCTTCATCATGGTCATAATAGCGGTTCCCACCTTCCAAGGACCCCCACTCAACATCCGGAGAGCTCTGATGCACATCCGAATCTGCACAATCAATTTCGAACTAATACATAAACACAGGTCTGTCCAAATGGTCAGACCACTTATATTGCTGTCAATAGGAAATGGATAGCTTCATCATGGTTATAACAGTGGTTCCCACCTTTAAGGGACCACCGCTCAATTAAATCCTAAATTAGTTACCCATCCAAGGTTGGATAGATTGTAATACTTTCATATTTCCATTTAAACGTCCACGCTGAAAATCCAGTAGCATCTCCCCATGCCTCTCCAGATAAGTTGATCTTACATTATATTTCGATGCCAAATATCTAAAGAAATGACATTGGATACGGAACGGAAGAAATATATCTAGAGAGAAACGAGGAGATGGACCGTGGATCGGGCATGAACATTTAAATAGATTATATGAAAGCATACTATCCATCTAACATTAAACTGTTCAAAATGGGACAATTTGAGCGATTTCTATGCCACCAAAAACACACCATATCTATGCATGGCTACATAGAAATCCTCAAATGGGTAACTAATTATCTAACTTATAAATCACAATCACAAGTCACAACTATAAACTAACGAGTCACAATAATAGTTTAAGAAAAAAAATGTAATACGTATCAAGCATACTGCCCATATTAAGCATATTAAGCCTCATTTCGACCAAGACCTATACATGTGGTGCCCACATGATGAACAACTCTGATCTCATATACAAGTTCAAATCTCCAACCTTTACATTTCTGTACTGTATTTATGGTTCCAGTCGTAAATGTAGAAATTATAAGTCACAATATGCTTAGTGCAAGTTGCTTGTTTTGTTCAAATTAAGTGAATCAAACTCCAAGCAAATATAAATAAATAAGAGAGAAGAATTTAAGTTTGTGCATTAATCATGTGCGATGCATGATAATCCCATAACAGTATTTCATGTTATAAACAAAAGCCACTCTCAATATAAATTGCCATTATTTTAATGTATTTTCCATGGGAAGCTTCAAACCACATCAAGGGCTTATTTTAAGTTTAAGTCTTGTTTTAAGTCTAGGACCTTGATTTGTAGACGCCTAAAAATGAGTTCAACTTATTTTAGTTAGCAATGATTCTGGAATAGAAATCTTAGTCTTTAATATGTTGTTAGTTTTTGCATGAGCTCATTATATACTAGGGATCAAGATCTCCATATCATAATTATTATTAACTAAATAAGATGAACTATAGTCAAAATTTCCCAATGGTGTGGCTAGCTACATACTATGGTACTTTAGCTACTAGTGTATAACTATCATGAGATCCATGCCGTTCATCATGTAAGCCGCTCATTGTTAATCTCATTCTAATTGTTAAACCCAAAAATCATGATCATTTAAAAATTAGGTAGGCAACACTATAGGAAACAGTTGAGAAGGAATGTCTACCATTAGTTTTGTGCAATTACTATTATGTTGTTTATCCAAAAATCACAGTATTGGAAGACTTAGTTGAGCCATACCACATAAATTTAGAGGTTAATTTTAGGTCTAATTTCACATGGTGTCCCATCTGAGAAATGAATTAGACTGAAAGGTGTGCTCATATTCATCTAATAGTTCTCTAATTCATCATTAAACAACCAAAATAGGTTTAAGCATTTTTAACACCTGTTAGTAGAAAGTGATATGAATTTCTTCAATTTCTTTGAGGGGTCCATGGTTTAACCTGTGTGTGACTGTAATATCTTCAAAGACTGTGAAGGGGTCACTGGAGATGGTAACTGGATGAGTTAGATGAATCAACGGATGGATGGACGGCAGGCCGGATTATTAGATGGACTGAGAACGACAGCCAAGACCCAATTTCTAAGTGGGTCAGAAAAATTGAACCTGGACCTGTTAAAATTAGAGACTGCAGGTCATGGTACCTGTTAACATCCCTACTTGAAATAAGGATGGTTTGTTTTACTTAAAACTAGTGCATTTACAGCAGCACTAGCTTCCTTCTTGTTGTATCGTAGATTGATTTGGGGAAAACCATAATCTCTCATTAATTAGGGTTAAGTAAAATATACATTATATATAAGTATCTTCCTACATGAAAATACAAAAATATAATTGGCACATGCAAGGATGGTGGAGAGAGGATGGGGCTTGTAATTGCTTAAAATCCCCCATGTCCTTTCATATTGCATGGTAGGGCCCACAGAGATGAACACTATCCTAACTTCCATTTGAATGCCGACAACATATTATCACTTTTATAGAGGTTTGCTCAAATAAACTTCCATTTAGACTATGAATTTGTCAAAGTAGCACATGTGTGTGCAATCTAATCCATCCATTGGATGGGCCTAGCTATGTAAATGTTTTTATTTGTTTACCTGTCTCTTTACACACCACGCAAGTGTCAAAATGGTAAATGTGTGTGCAATCTAATTCATCTAATGGATGAGTTGGAGGTAACCTCCGGGGAATTCTTATCAAATTAATGAAATAAGACAGATGTATTTGAGGCATTAGACATCCTACAATGTGAATCTAGAATCTAGTGGCGCATTTGGCACCAAGTCATAGTCCAAAAGAGTAGATAAGTTTCACAATCCTGATCGATATTCATTTATTGAAATTGGACTATTGTATGTATTTTCGAATCCTATCTTAGGGAAGATAACATTTTCAATGGCTCACATTCAACTACAAAAGAATTAGATCAATGGTCATTTTTACTACATCTTTTCAGATGAGTCATCCACAGTGGCGGCGAGGACATGATGTCAATGGTTTGGATATAAATCTTAGGTAGACCACACCACAGGAAAACAGTAGTAATTGAATGTCCACCATTAAAAACCTCTTAGGGCCCACTGTAATTTTTATTTGACATCCAACGTATTGATTAGGTCAAACTGACCTAGATGAAGGGATAAAAACAAATATTATCTTGATCCAAAGCTTTTGTAGCCCCTGAGAATTTTTTAATGGTGGTCGTTCAACCAACACAATTTTCTGTGATGAATCCACTTGAGATTTAGATCTATCTCTTTTTTCAGTCTCGCAACATAAAATGATCTGAAAAAAATGGATGGATGGTGTGGATGAAATAGATATGTAATGGTGGGCCTTACCATGTGCATTGACAAATCCACCAAAAAATCCCCAAATTCCTATTTCAGACAATCCACCCTAAAATCCCTAAATCGTCATTAAGATTGAGAGAGATTGAGAGAGAGAGAGAGAGAGAGAGAGAGAGAAATACCTCAACCGAGCTTCAGAGAGAGAGAGAGAGAGAGAGAAGGCGTGCGTGGGTAGGGCTTTAACAACAAGAGCGTGGGTGAAGAGAGAGAGAGAGAGAGAGAGAGAGAGAGAGAGAGAGAGAGAGAGAGAGAGAGAGAGAGAGAGAGAGAAGGCGTGCGTGGGTAGGGCTTTAACAACAAGAGCGTGGGTGAAGGGGTGAAGAGAGAGAGAGAGAGAGAGAGAGAGAGAGAGAGAGAGAGAGAGAGATGGGCGCTGGAGTCGTTTCGACTTAAAACATAACGTTATTACCAACGAAAATTTTCGTCGTTAATAGTTTTCACAATTCGTCGATAAAAGGCTTCAAAAATATTTGGGCCCACCCGTGCTCTATCAGCCCCATCCATTCTGTACATATGTTTTTAAATATACTTATTAGCTACACCAAAAATAAAAATTACAAATCAACATCCATGATCAATCACACAAAGTGAAATAATATGTCCACTGTTCATTTTGTCCGCCTTTACCGATGATTTGTTTTGTCAGTAAAAAGCTCCTTTACCGACGATATTGTATAACGTCAGTAAAAATAGCCTCTCGGTGGGAAAATGTTTGGTCATGGCGGGGATCTTTTGTTGACGAAATATGATTTCGTCGGGGAAAGTCATGTTTGCTGATGAAATCAATTTCGTCGGAAACCATTTCATCCAGGTAGGGCTCTGTGGGGCCAACTATGATGTAACTGTTTTATCCACTCTGTTCATCACTCTTCTCAGATCATTTTTAGGTATGCTCCTAAAAATGAAGCAGGTTCACAGCTCTTGTGGACCACACCAGTGGAAGCTGCAGTGATAATGACAACCACCATTGAAACCTTCCCAAGGGACACTGTGATTTTTTTTTTATACCATTCAACCTGTTCATAATGTCATGTAGACGTGGATGAAGTGCAAACACAAATATCAGCTTGATCTGAAACTTCTCCAACTCCCAAGAAGTTTTTAATGGTGGACGTTCAATCCCCACTTTGTGCTCCAGTACTTAAGCCTTGGACCTGTCTCATTCATAATCATATATTGGGCCCACCTGAGTTTCGTATACGGATGATTTTTAAGATATCTCATAACCTAAAGGGGACACATCAAATGCACGGTGTTGATGTTACTAACATTAATTCTTAGGTTCTCACGGGGTCAATAAGTTGGGTCATAATTTTGACCAGAATATTTAGCCCATTTTACATGTCTAGTCCATCATTACCCTCAATTTGACTAGTTACTCGTCCCGATTATGCTACATATGAGAAAGATATTGGGCATACAAGATTGATCAACAATTTGCATGAATTTTGATTTAAACATCTGAAGTTATTTACTCTTCAATCTGGACTGATTAGAATGTCCAAAAATGATTAAAGGTTGTTCATAATATCAAAAAGATATGAATGAAGAGACAACACAAACATCAGCTTGATCCAAAACTTCTATGGCCTCCAATAAATTTTCAATGGTAGAGGTTCAATCACACTATTTCCTGTGGTGTGGTCCACTTGAGCTTTGGATATGCTTCCTTTTTGTTGTTTAGACCTCAAATTATCTGTTAACATGGATGAATGAAGTGGATAAAATAAATAAATAACGGTGGACCCCACAGAATTTACTCAGTATGCTAAGGGTAATGAGTAACTCACCTAAATGTAGTGGAGAAGGGTTTCCTTAAAACATTCATAATCATATATTGTGCCTGCCTAAATGTGATTCACATATCCAACCCACTCATTATGTGTGTCCCACTTGGATGAGGGGTTAAACCAAGTTTCAGCTGCATCCAAAACTCATGTGGGCCTTGCCAAGTGCTTTTATATTTTTTTAGGATGTCTTCACATAGTTTTAAATGGTATGGCCCACCTGAGTTTTGTATACAAATGAGTTTTGAGATATCTCATAACCTAAAGGGGACACATCAAATGCACGGTGTTTAGATTTGGGCAATCCTGACCCAATCTGGTAGATTCGACTAGATCTGACCAGATCCGAACCAATCCAACGGCCTGGATCGATGCGGATTGAGTAGGGCAGTCCAGATCCGAAAGATTTTCGGGTCAAGTTTGGATCTATACCTACTCGGACCGATCCGATTGGATCCAACCCGACCCGATCCGGTCACATCATCATGTATGTGTTTCATCCATTCCGTTCATCCATTTTACATATCATTTTAGGGCTTCATGTAAAAAATGATAGTGATATAAATTTTAGGTGGACCACACCACAGGAAAACAATAATGATTGGATATCCACCATTATACTCCTCCTAAGGTCCACTGTACTGTTTATTTGACATTTAATCTGTTGATTAGGTCATAAGGACCCAGATGAAAGGAAACAATAAATATCAGCTTGATCAAAAACTTTTATGGCCTCCAAAACGTTTTTAATGGTCAACGTTCATTCAACACTGTTTCCTACAATGTGGTCCACTTGAGATTTCTATATACCTCATTTTTTTTCTTTCTCATAACATAAAATGATCTATAAAAATAGATGGAGGGCATAGATGAAACACATACATCATGGTGGGGCCCACAGAGCACCGACCACGGGCCATTTGCTGGTGGCAGGGGGAGTAGGTGAGTAGCCCATATGGTGTCTGTGCTCCTCGAGCTTCAGGTGTTCCTCGAGCTTCGAGTTGTATGAATGGTTCAAAGGAGATCAAAGTTATATGGGCCCCACAGTGATGTATTTATTATATCTACACCATTCATATATTTTAAGAGTCATTATAGGACATTATATAAAAAATGAATAATATCCAAAGATCATCTCGACCACACCACAAATAGCAGCAGAGAATGATTTTCACCATTAAACAATTTATGTGGCCCACTTGATAGTTAGATCTGTCTTATTTTTCGTCTCAAGCCTTAATACGAGCTCACCAAATGAATGGACGGTTTGGATATAACACATACCCCATGATTAGACCCACACAACTCACTAATGTCGATACAAAATCATAACTGTGCAAGCTGTGATTGCGTGAAAAGCAAGTCACAATTCTTGCCGTGCACGTCAAGTCAACGTCCAGTAAAAATATGAATACGTATATAGAAAGCTCTTTCAGAGCCATGTGGGGCCCACCTTGATGTATATGTTTTATCTAAGCCATTCATCCATTTTGATATATCATTTTAGGCCTTGAGCAAAAAAATGATATATATTAAAGGTTGAAGTGGACTACATCACATGAAATAGTTGAATTAAATTCATACGATCCGAATCATACCTAACTCGATCCGACTTGGTTTCTCTGATCGAGTTGGACTCGGTTCGGGTCAGGTGAATCATGTATCGGATCGGTTTGGGTCAGGTGACCCGGATTTGGTTCTGGATCGGATCGAGTTCGAGTCAAACCATTGACATTTCAGATCGGATCGAGTTGAACCCAATTCAATCCGATCTGAACCGAGGCCCAGCTCTAACGGTGTTGATGTTCGACACACATCATGATGGGGCCCACAAAACTTACTAACATCAATTCTTAGGTTCTCACAAGGTCAATAAGTTGGGTCACAATTTTGACCAAAATATTTGACCCATTTTACATGTCTGGTCCATTCACTCTATTTTACTGATCAATACCCTCAATTTGACTAGTTACTTGCCCCGATCAGGCTACCTATGAGAAAGATATTAGGCATACAAGATTGATCAACAATTTCAGTGAAAGTTGATTTAAACATATGAAGTTATGTACTGTTCAATTTGTACTGATTAGAATTGTCCAAAAACAGTTAAAGGTTCAATTAGTAGATGTGCCTAATAATTTAGTAAAAAATGTTATTTTTTTTCACAGATAAATCTCAATTTCCATTTAAAAATCACGTTTTTTTTTTTCTTTTTTTCAAAATGTATATTTTTTTACTTTTAATTTTTCTTTCAAAACTTTTAACAAAACATCATATTTATTATCAAATATTTCAAAAAAAAAATACAAATACTAAATTTTTATTTTCAAAATCTTAAAAATTTTATCAAATTTTATTTTATTTTTATCAAAAAATTCAAAATGCCAATTTTTGCCGACGATGTATCTATTTTGTTGGTAAAAAACTCCTTTTCCAACGAATGTTTTCGTCGGTAAAAAGCTCCTTTACCGACGATATTGTAGAACGTCGGTAAAAATAACATCTCCGATCTTTTGCCGACGATGTATCTATTTCGTCAGTAAAAAACTCCTGTTCCTTTACCGACGATCTTTTGCTGACGAACTATTTGGTTCGTCGGGAAAAATTACATTTACCGATGAAATAATCGTCGAGAAAATAGTTTTCACCGACGATACATAATGTCGTCGGTAAAAGTTTCCAGGCCGTCGTTGAAAATGGTGGCGGGAACATATTTGGTCATGGCGGGAATCTTTTACCGACGAAATCATAGTTTGTCGGGGAAATTCATGTTTACCATGTTTACCGACGAAATCAGTTCGTCGGTAAAAGGCCAATTTCGTATAGTGAAGAGGGCCATGGATATTCCATCAAATGCTTTCAGGATTTCATTTATAATGCTATTCCCAAAACAAAACACAAACTAAACTACAATAGGTTTTTCCTGCTATTTCCATCATCCTCCACACTTGCATTCTCTTCAATACCAGCCTTGTTAGGCAATCCCGAGTCCTGCAATTCTATCTTTGATTCTATAATATCAACACTATAAGAATATGATTTTGCAACAACCACGAAACAAACAAGGTTCGGAGCAGTAATCACAGCAAAAAATGTGTAGTAGTCCAAATGACAGAGATTTAAATTGTTTTGCACCCACCCATTCCCACCGTTCCTCTTAGTTATATCAGTTACTGTTGTAAGTAGGAAACTACTTAGAAAATTTCCAATTCCCAAACTAGTAGTGAAATATGAAATTCCCAAGCTCTTCATTCCTTGTGGTGCCTGATCACAGAAGAACCCAATCTTGGCCACTTCCACGAATGCGTCAATCCCCGTCAACGCGAACTGTGGCAGGAGTATGAAGATGGTGAGGGGGACGACCCCTTTGGGCTGTGTGATGCCGTGGTTCCTCGCGACTTCCAGCCTCTTCCTTTCGAAGAGGGCCGCGATGGTCAAGATGATCACATGCATCACTAGGCCAATCCCCATCCTTTGCAACAATGTGATCCCTCTGGGATTGTGGGTGTACTTCCTGATGGCCCGGACATCACAATGCTGATAAGCATGAAGATGGTTACAAAGGCAGTTAGGCTGGCTGGAGGGATTTCAAATTTGGGTCCCATGTTTCTGTCTAAGATGGTTCCTTGTTTTATAAAGAGGGTGTGGACTTGGGCGATCATGGTGCTTGGTATGAATGTCACGATCAAAATCGGGATCATTTTGATCATTTGCTTGGTTTCCTCCACTTGGGTCCCTGAGCATAGCATCCATGGAGTGGCTGGACCGGTCTTTACCGCTGCCTTGTCGAGAAACCTACAAGCATAAGGTAATTAAGTTATCATTGATGTGTTGTTAGGAACTTCAAAACCAACATGTTAGAAAGAAGAGTTGAACAGGTGACTAGAGGTGCATGTGGGTTTAGCAAAAACTCTAAAACCAACCTGTGACCTATTAACCCTGTAGTCGAACCTGACCTATTTAAAGCCCATGAAGCCTAAGTCCGACCCAACCCGTTGCATTGTAATTCAGTTGGGCTCAACCAACCCGAACTAACCCAGCATGGCCCAGCCAATGTTTAAGAAGGGGACACGGAAAAATCCTGACCGACGAGTTGGGCCCATGGCTCAGCAAATCCTGACCATTAATCTGTTGTGTCACCTTGACCCATGGAGGGATGTGATGAAGTCGATCACCATCTTCCTCAAGGGATATCTACTCCGAATTCACGGAGCTTCCTCGAATTCACGAGGAATAAAATTAGAAATAATTTCTAATAAATTTGAAATAATTCGATTGATGATAAAAATTATATATATATATATAAAAGAAATTACAATCCTTTAAATAATGAGCTAAAACCTAGGACAGAGTTTTAGACTCAAACACCCTAAAAACGTGACTTATTATAAATAGCAAACTTACTATTTATGGACAGTCTACATTCCTACTAGACTTCATGAATTTCAGCAAAAAATAGTTATGTCCAATTTGGCCTTTCCACATTATTCTCTTAACTTTTGTAAGCCCTTTTCATGTTGGGGACGACTCCTACAACTCAAAGGATCAAAAGTTATACTCTACTAAAACTTACTATTTACAGTAAAAACGAAACTAAAAGAGACTTTTGACCGTTGATATGATGGAATTTCATCCCGGTTTGAGAGAGATGACTGTTTTATGATTCTGATGGTCCAGATCATTTTCGCCTCAAATTACGCCTTCTCTGGTCCATCTTTGCCATGAAAGTGTCTTCAACCTGCTCTACATCTGACCTTGAATGAACTATACATGGATTACTCCCAGATGGAACTATCTCAGCCTTTCATTCAGGGTATGCAGATAGACAATTAATAAGAGAAACACAACAATGGTCTACATTCAACTGAAAAAGGTCCTAATACTGACTGTTGGGATCTGTCTATCAACAAAGATTTTGACGTATAGATGGACTGGATTAGCCAATAATGGATCAATGTGTAGGTCACACATACAACCATCAACTACCATATTAGTGCCAACATCTCACTAATCAGGGACGTTTAACCTTTTCAAAAGTTTGGCCCCACCATTAAGATGACCTACCATCTAAATCGGGCCAATCCACTCATGATCAGGTGGACGCCTGTACTTCAAAGAAAATCAATGGCTGTACATTAATCTCAATGGGGTGGCCTTGTGATGAGTAGATTACCTAAAGAGGAGGGGGAAAAAAAAAAAACTAACGCTGGCAATGTCCAATGGAGTCCAATGGTTGAAATTTAGATTGAGTAAACAATTCCAACCTTTGATTGAATTCAGACCATTGAATAAATGTCCACCAATCAGTCCATTGGAAAACCAAATCAAAATTAATTTTTGTTGATGAACTATCTAAAATAAAGCTCCCAACTTGGATGATTCCGTTTGATTTATTTATACAATAGTTTAAAAATTCAAAAGAATGCAACTCCATTCACCTGAGTCAACTTAGTTTGACCAGATTTCACCAACTCGATTTGGTCAAGACTAAAAAAAAAACTTACTCAATTGGATAAAATTCGAGTGGCATTGAAAATGTCCTAATTTCCAAATTCGACGACAGAAAAATCCTCCAATGAGTCTGACTTGTCCATCTAGGATGGGGCTGACGATTTGGACGGTCTTGATTGGTATGATGTGTTTCACGTGTACATGTCTAGGTAAAGCAATTATTTCATAAGATGGTTGAAAGGAAAGCAACTCATCCTATCGTTTGAGACAGAAGGTCGCTGACCGATCGATCCAATGGTTGGAGTTGACTCATGATTTTTTCTCTCTTTTAATTGAAAGGTCACATCTTTATGGCTATCAATCGCTCTTGCTGTAATGTAACCATTTGCTCATCTAAAGATATTAAAGCTTTGATACTCCTGCAGAGTCTGATGGATGATACTCAGACACTTGGGATTACATACGTCACTCGACTAATTTAAACTAAACCGTTCTAATTATGGCCAAAAAATAAAAAATCTCTTATTCGATCATATGACCATTGGAATTGTGGACATCTATAATCTATTGGACGGTCAAAATTGTAAAATATCATATCATCTTATTTCAACAAGCAAGTGCCCATGAATCAATGGTTGCAATTGTTCAACCAATCTGATTTTGGATAGTATGTTAATGACGGTAGATTTTACAATTTAGTGGGTTTCACTTGAGTTAATGTGTGCCATGTGTACCGTTTCTGAGTGCCCGAGTATCAGGTGCCATACGCTGCCAGAGTATCAATAACTTCGTGTCGGCAAAAAAAGAGAGTAACTATTCATTGAATCTTGACATTTCCACTAGCCTATAAAATGGACGCGGTCAAGTATGTGGGGCCCACCGTGATATATATCTTATCCACGCCGTCGATCCATTTTACCAGATCCATTTTGGGGCATGAATCTAGAATTGAAGCATATCCAAAGGTTAAGTGGACCACACCACAGGAAACATTGGGGATAATAAATTCCACGGCTTAAAATCCAAAGCATATGCTTCAATTATGATAAAACGGATGAAAGGCGCGGATAAGACACACCCATCACGGTGGGCCCCACCGAGTTTACTCAGTAGCGTACTGAGTTACTGAGTATGCAACCGGCGTCCTATAAAATTACTCACTCCACGGGCCTCACACGTGGCATATGTGTACGATGATTGGATCCGTTCATTTATTCGAGAAAAACAAGAATGGGTCATAGATCAAAAAATCAAAGTGATTGGACAATCCTGACCATTTGAAAATGCTGTAGTGGTTAGGATGGTACATCCAACGTGTGGTTTGGTCGATGGCCTAGAGCCTTATGATCAATGAATGAATGTTCCGGCACCATCATACCCATATGCCACGTGTACACTATAGACTGATGAAGATCCCCTCACATCACATGGACCGAATCTTCCCTACCAGTACCGATCTAGTGTCACCATCCACACTGAAGTCGACGTTATAGCCGTCAGGTGCAAGGACCACCCTTCTAAGTGGTGGGCCCCACACCGGATCACTTGCCAGTCGCTCACATTTCCATTTGTTGTGATTGGTTGAAATTGGATCTTTGTTTTGGATTTGAATTATCTACAAGAAATGGGCAATGCCACTAAGGCCCGTGAAACTAATAGTTTGGGCCCAATCTTCGCCAGTAGGGCGTTAAAGCCCATTAAATTACCCAACTCATTGAAAACCATAAAATACACGTGTGGCCCACCCAAAGACAAGATCTGTGATGGGCTTTTTGACCGGTGCTCGACCGGTCGTGAGCCTCACACGATCGATCGAGAGCTGGTGCACGACCAGTCGTGGAGTCGAGTCCAGACTCGACTCAAAGTCCAGCGACTTTGGAGTATTTTTTTCGGGGGTGCTCGACCGGTCGTTGGTGGCGCTCGACCGGTCGTGGTTACGTAAATTTGTTCTGCGATTTTGCAGATTGCGGAAATCTGAGTCCTTTCGCAACTGAGATGCGGAAAGGAGTTTCCTAAAATTATAAATAGGGGTTCCTAGGGTTTTTCTAGAGATATGAAAAACACAAGAGAGCTATCAAAAGGTGTGAGAGAAAGAGAGAGAGGAAGCCTGTAGAAGGGAGGTTATGCTCGTGGAGGTTTTCTACTGTGCAATTTATATCTCAGCGCTTCTACGTCCTCATAATCGGTGAGATCTCTCTGTTTTTCTTTGTTCTCTTACTGTTTATCCGCTTCTGCCTGAGTGATGATGGTTTGATTATAGCAAGGTATGCTTGTGATCGGTTATAACGTTCTGCTTGATAGTAGATTGTTGATTTGGACGAGGTCCTGTAGTTTTTACTTCTTTGAGGGTTTTCCACATATAAATCTCGTGTGGTGTGTGGTTGATGCTTTGATTTATTTCATTGCTTTATTATTTCATAATTCTGGTTTGCTCTGGAGGGCTAGATCCTAAGGTTTTGTGCAATGCCCCTAACAAAGTGGTATCAGATCTAAGTTCATTGAACGGGTATGATCGGTTTTTTGAATTATGGAAGGTGGCTCATCAAGGATGATCAGCCTCAATGGTTCTAACTGGACCATATGGAAGGCTAAGATGGAGGACTTGCTTTATTGCAAGGACCTATATTCTCTAATTTTAGGCATATCAGCAAAATCCAAGGATATGTCTGATGATGATTGGAAGAAGATAGACCGAAAGGCGGTGGGGTTTATTAGACAATAGTTGGATGATTCTGTGTTCCACCATGTATCTACGGAGACCTCAGCCGCTAGCCTATAGGTAAAATTAGAAGGGCTGTATGAGAGGAAGACAGCCGGTAATAAAATTTTTCTAATAAGGCGACTTGTGAATCTCAAGTTCAAGGATGGTGGTTCTATAGCCGAGCACATGAATGAGGTCAGCAATATAGTGAACCAGCTCTCTACTATGAAGATGGTCCTGGATGATGAATTGCAGGCTTCACTATTACTTAGTTTATTGCCTGACAGTTGGCAGACATTGGTGGTGTCTTTAAGTAACTCCACGTCAGACGGAAAGATATCCATGGAACAGGTGACCAGCTGTCTCTTCAATGAGGAGACAAGAAGGAAGTCTTAGGGGTCTACACAATAAGAGGCCCTTGTGACACATGAACTAGGGAGAAGAAAGAACAGGAAGGGCGGGAAGGTCCGAGATAAATCAAGAGGCAAGTCGAGTAACAAAAAGAATATTGATTGCTGGAATTGTGGCAAGAAGGGCCACTACAAGCATGAATGTCGTGGTAAGAAGAACGATAAGAAAAGAAAAGGAAAGGAGAAGGAAGATAAATCAGATTCTGCTGCGGTCGCTTCAAATGGTAACGTTGTAGTTATTCTTTAAGCAGATCATGATGTTTGTCTCACGGCTACGAGTCAAGACACCAACTGGGTGATTGACTCAGGAGCTTCTTTTCATGCGATTCCACGCGGGGACTTCTTCACAAGCTATAAGTCTAGTGACTATGAGACCATGAAGATGGAAAATTCTCTCATATCGAAGATCATAGGGGTCGGTGATATTTGTGTGAAGATCGATGTGGGGTGCACATTGGTTCTCAGGGATGTGAGGCATATCCTAGATCTTCGCCTCAACTTGATGTCGAAGGGAAGGTTGTATGATGATGGCTATGAAAGCCGGTTTGCTTGTGGGTGTTGGAAGCTCATCAAGGGTTCGTTGATCGCAGACAGAGGAAAGACGTGTTGCACCCTTTACAAGGCAAGTGTCATTGTTTGTAAGGGTGGGTTGAATTTAGCAGAAGATTTAGCTATTGACATGTGGCACAGGCGTCTAGGCCACATGAGTGAAAAATGGCTTCAACTACTAGCGAGGAAGCGACTCATTCCAGGCGTGACAAGTATGCCTCTTAAAACCTATCTTGATTGTTTATCAGGGAAACAGGATAGAGTTTCATTTATTAAATCTGCTTCTCATGTTAATAAAGTGCATGCATTAGATTTGGTTTATTCTGATGTTTGTGGTCCTATGAGGACAAAAACCTTGGGTGGGTCATTGTATTTTGTTACTTTTATAGATGATGCATCTAGGAGGGTTTGGGTTTATGCTTTGAAATCCAAGGACGAGGTCTTTGGTGTGTTTAAATTGTTTTATGTTATGGTTGAGAGAGAGAGACAAGCAGATCATTGAAGTGCATCCGCATTGACAATGGTGGTGAATACATTGACGACTTTCATGAGTATTGTAAGTCCCTAGGTGGCATGAACAGACAGTTCCCAAAACCCCCCAGCATAATGGTGTAGCTGAGTGAATGAATCGCACCATTGTTGAGAGAATCAAATGCATGTTATCCCATGCGAAATTGCCCAAGATGTTCTGGGGAGAAGCAATGCATACGGCAGTGTATCTAATAAATACGTCTCCATCAGCCCTGTTGAATGGAGTAGTACTTGAGAAGGTGTGGACTGGATAGGATCCATCGTACAGTCATCTCAGGGTGTTTGGATGTAGGGCATCCGTTCACGTACCAAAGGACGAAAGGTCCATGCTCAATATGAAGATTAGGTAGTGTGTGTTCTTAGGGTATGGTGATGAAAAGTTCGGTTACAGATTGTGGGATCCGACCGAGAAGAAGCTCGTCAGGAGCAGAGATGTGGTTTTCTTTGAAGATTAGTGTATAGAAGACATTGGTAAACCAGAGAAGAACCAGACTAGTTCAGGTGAGCTAGAGGACATGGATCCGATTACCTCCCGTGGTGCCTGAAGACGGGGGAGTACAGTAAGGTACAAAGGACGAGGGAGTTCCTTCAGAACATGGACCAGGGGAGCAGCCCCCACTTGATCCACCTATTGAGCCACAGGTGAGGAGGTCATCTAGGGACAGAAAACCGTCCAAGAGGTACTCGCCGCATGAGTACATTATGTTGATTGATGGGGGAGAGTCAGAAGATTATTCTAAGGCCATAACCGACAAGCATAAGGGGGAGTGGTTGAAAGTTATACAAGAGGAGATGGAATCCTTGCATAAGAACCACACCTATGACATTGTGAAATTGCCCAAGGGCAAGAAAGCTTTGAGCAACAAGTGCGTGTTTAGAAAGAAGGTTGAGCAGAAGAATTCACAAACGAGGTTCAAGGCTAGACTTGTGGTGAAAGGGTTGGTCAGAGGAAAGGCATAGACTTCGAGGAGATATTCTTACCAGTGGTGAAGATGACATACATACGGGTGTTATTTGGGTTGGCGGCTAGCATGGATCTGGAGATAAAACAGTTAGATGTTAAAACTGTCTTCCTCCATGGTGACCTGGAAGAAGAAATCTACATACACCAACCAGAGGGGGTTCGAATTCAAGGGCAAAGAGCATATGGTGTGTAAGCTGAAGAAGAACTTATATGGACTGAAACAAGCTCCAGGACAATGGTATAAGAAGTTCGACTCGTTCATGTTACAGCATGAGTATGACAGAACGGAGTCGGAACACTGTGTGTTCACGCGCAAGTTCTCAAATAGTGATTTCTTAGTTTTGATGTTGTACATTGATGACATGCTTATCATGGGAAAAGACATCAAGAAGATCGATAGGCTGAAAAAGGAGTTGAGCAAGTTTTTTGCGATGAAAGATTTGGGCCCAGCTAGACAGATCCTAGAAATAGAGATAACCCGTGACAGAAGCAGCAGGAAGCTTTGGCTGTCACAAGAGCGGTATATTGAGAAAGTCCTATAGCGGTTCAATATGAATGTAGCAAAGCCGGTCAGTACTCCACTAGATGGTCACTTCAGATTGAGCGACATGTAGTGTCCCAAGATGAAGGCAGATGTGGAAGAGATGTAGAAGATACCCTACACGTCAGCTGTAGGAAGTTTGATATATGCTATGGTGTGTACACGCCCAGACATATCATATACGGTTGGTGTTGTTAGCCGGTATCTTGCCAATCCTGGGAAAGAACATTGGACAGTGGTGAAGTGGATACTACGGTATCTAAGAGGCTCATCCAGGTTGAGCCTATGCTATGGTGACGGAAAACCTATGTTAGAGGGCTACACAGATACAGATATGACAGGAGACAGACTTCAGGAAGTCTACCTCGGGGTTCATGTTCATGTTTGCAGGGGGAGCAGTTTCTTGGCAAAGCAAGCTATAGAAGGTCGTAGCATTGTCGACAACAGAGGCCGAGTACATTGTAGTCACAGAGGCATGTAAAGAGATGCTTTGGATGAAGATGTTTTTACAGGAACTTAGCCTGAAGCAGGAGGAGCACGTGGTCTACTGCGATAGTCAGATTGCTATACACTTAAGCAAGAATCCAAGTCAGCATTCCAAGTCAAAGCACATATAGATTTGGTATCACTGGATCAGGAATACTTTGGAATAGAAGGTGTTACAGCTTGAGAAGGTCCACACGGACGATAATGGGTCAGACATGATGACCAAGGATTTGCTCAGGGGCAAGTTTGAGATTTGTAGAAACCTGGCTGGCTTGAAGAAAGTGAATTCCTCCTGAGTAAAAAAGGGAAAGATTTGGTGGGTTTTTTGACCCGTGCTCGACCGGTCATAAGCCTCACACGACCGGTCGAGGTCTGGTGCACGACCAGTCGTGGAGTCGAGTCCTAACTCGACTCAAAGTCTAGCGACTTTGGACTATTTTTTCTGGGAGTGCTCGACCGGTCGTGGGTGGCACTCGACCGATCGTGGCTTTGCCTCAACCAGTCGTGGTTACGCAGATTCGTTCTGCGATTTTGTGGATTGTGGAAATCTGAGTCCTTTCGCAACTGGGATACGGAAAAGAGTTTCTTAAAACTATAAATAGGGGTTCGTAGGGTTTTTTAAGAGATATGAAAAACACAAGAGGGCTATCAAAAGGTGTGTGAGAGAGAGAAAGAGAGAGAGGAAGCTTGTAGAAGGGAGGTTATGCTTGTGGAGGTTATCTACTGTGCAATTTATATCTAAGCGCTTCTACGTCCTCGTAATTGGTGAGATCTCTTTATTTTTCTTTGTTCTCTTACTGTTTATCCGCTCTTGCGTGAGTGATGATGGTTTGATCATAGCAAGGTGTGCTTGTGATCGGTTGTAACGTTCTGCTTGATAGTGGATTGTTGATCTGGACGAGGTCCTGTGGTTTTTACCTCTTTGAGGGTTTTCCACATAAAAATCTTTTATGTGATGTGTGGTTGATGCTTTGATTTATTTCATTGCTTTATTATTCCATAATTCTGATTTGTTCTGAAGGGTTAGATCCTAAGGTTTTGTGCAAGGCCCCCAACAATTTGAACCCTTGATTCTGTCTTAAAAGGAAAGAAAGACATGTCAATGGTTAAACAAGGGTGAGAAAACTAACCTCAAAGGCGGCGTGTAGTCTATCCGAAACTTCCCAGCTTTGGCATATTGCTCAAGGCCCAGCTCATGTAGCTCTTTTGGGTCTGGAGGGACAGGTACCTTCGATGTCCTTAGGGCAGCAACAAGGACCCTAGCCATCTTGGTAAAGGGACTCCCAGAGGGCAGCTTGTGCCTATAAAAGGGAGTGCCCACTAGAAAAACCAGGAATGAGAGAGCAAGCCCAAATGCGGGAAGCCCATCGCCCAAGGCCCAGCCCACATTGTCTTGTATATAAACAAGGAACGTGTTGGAGAAAAGTGTCCCAAAGAAGATGCTGAACATCCACTAGTTGAAGAATGCGAGCTTCTGGACCCTCTCTCTGGGCTCGAAATCGTTGAACTGGTCCGCACCCATGGTCAATATATTGGGCTTGCTCCCATCTGTTCCCACTGCAATTGTGTAGAGTGCGAAGTAGAACACGACCACTTTATACGTCGAGGCTGGTTCGCAGGGACCATTGCAATGCGATGGCTTTAGCCATGGAATCGAGACGGCTAGTGTCAGCAACGACATGTCCTGTGTACAATGTCCAAGTGTCATGAACTTCTGTAGGGCCCAGGTCCATATCTCTCTCTCATGCGATAGGTTGTATCCAATAATTCACAATAGGTGTGACATGCATGCATCCTGTCTGTCGAAATGGTGGGCCCTATTATGGATGGATCACAATCTAAAATTCACAGCAACTGGATGATATAAAATATCTGATTTTGGTGATTGAATTTGGACCACTGGCACTTCTATTTTTAAACTTTCATTTGAGAGCCACCAATCAGACGGTTAGGATCATTTGATAAGTGCACTTTTTGCGCATGGTGTGCAGGTATGCCACATCCAGGGTGAACGGGACACCACAATTTGAAAAATGGGGACCTGAATCTCCACAACACAAACATATAGGATTTATGGGACCTACCCTGTTATGTATGTGCAATCCACTCGTTTCATCAGTCAGGTAATAACCATTATTCTCTTAGTCCATATTAAGATCATCCACATACAAACTCAGGTGGGCCACACCAATGGGAACAATGTAATATTGCGTCTAATGCCACTAAGTTCACCCGCTGTTGCCCGCCTGAATTTTTGAGCAGGCTGATTTTTGTAACTTCACTTCATCCCGGTGAGTCGCACCTGATGAACGGGTTTGATGAAAGATACACGCCATGGTAACTCCACATACAAACCTATGGCTTACATCCATCCGCTTATTTTTGGCCGAAGGGCCTAGCATCAAAGGACACCTGATGGATGGAGTGGATTTCACATATATAACGTGGTGGGTCAAACAGAGTTTGGGTGTTTTATATGTGGACGCGGATCAGGTGGTGTTGCCTGCATATCTTTTTCGTGGGCTCATTTCAGGGCATGAACACAAAAATGAAGCAGATCCGAATCTCAAGTGGACCATAGGAAACAGTGGTGATTGAACGCCCATCGTTAAAAACTTCTTGGGGGCCACAGCAGTTTTGGATCAATCTGATATTTGTGTTTTCCTTCATCCAGGTCTACATGACCTTATCAACAGGTTGGATGGAAAATAAACATTAAGGTGGGCCTTAGGAAGGTTTCAACGGTGGGTGTCATTATCCCCACTATTTCCTATGGTGTGGTCCACTTGAGATTCAGATCTACTTCGTTTTTGAGTTCATGACCTAAAATGATCTGGAAAAACGGATGGACCGCATGGATATAAAACACACACATCACGGTGGCCCTACAGTGCCCAGCACATCACAGGCAACACCACCTATTATTACATGTGGCAGACGATTCCCGTCAAAAAATGGTGGTGAACTATCATTTCATTCCTGTCATGTGTATGGACCGGATCAATCTTTTAGAATGTGTTCAATATCATATCTTGATCTAACGTTGATCAGACGGTGGGCCAACCACTTGTCGAGGAGCAGTGTGAACCCATTAATTGGTGGGCCCCACTTCCAAGAATGACGAGAGAGATTTTCACGTTCATTCAGGAAACCTTAGTCATGCGTTTGCGATGTTTCCATGCCATGTGTCAACTTTAGCAGGGTAATTTTAAGATGTGAATTAAGCACACGGCTAAAGTGTGAGTTTCTCACAATTTCTTAAATGCTTCTGACTCATCCACAGCACACATTGAATAAATGTAAGTTATTCATCAAAAGCCTGGACCCCTTTTGGATTTCTAAGTGGTTTGTGGGTCATCTACCTAAAATCACAACATGTGTGGTTCTTTCGCTCCCTCGAAATCAGTTGCGTGTTTGGCGTGTGTGAAGAAAGAAAGAAATAAATAAAGATAGATGTGTAGAGTTACTAAGGACATGAAGTAGGATAATGGAAGCACGTATGTGAAATATGAAGATTGGATTTACCGCAAGATAAATGCAGGATGCAATAACGAAAGTCCAGTATCGGCCGAGATGTGCATCTGCAATATATGCGCCGAGTATCGGTGTCATCCAAACGGTGCCAACCCAATTTGTAACGTTGTTTGATGCAGTGACGGTGCCTTCTTGGAGCTTATTTGACAAATACAGGATTAGGTTCGTTGCTATTCCATAATAAGACATCCTCTCAAACACCGCGTACGCTTCAAAGAAAAATAAAAATAAAAATTGGGGAAACACTGCTGAAATCCATCTCTCGGCTTCTTCTTCTTCTTCTTTTTAATTTCTCGACTGTTTTGTTTTTGTTGCCACCTATCACTTGTGTAGAACATCCTATCCGTGGAATGGGTGGGCCACACCGTAAAGATCAATTCGGAAAAAAACCCGATCAATTAGACTAATTAGGCGGGCTACACCCATACACAGTCTGATTATCAGCCGTTCGATGGTTTCAACTTCAAAGCCCTTCTGATGAGCTATGGGCGATCTTTATCGGGCAACCCACAATTTTCATGGCTCGGATGTTCTAACCATGCAACACGTTTGCAGGAAAGGAAGTATTCTATGTGAAATTTCTCTCTCTCTCTCTCTCTCTCTCTCTCTCTCTACAAGCTGAAAGAGGATTGAAAATTCAATAATAAAAGTTAAAAAACATATGAAAGGAGTCCCTTACCTACAATGAAAGAACATGCAGTCCATCTCCCACCCTTGGATCGTAAGATGGGCTGACCTTTGAGATCAACTGACCCATCTTGGGCGAAATCGTCTAACCCATCTCTAACGCCCTTCTCTGATCCACCACTGCCATTATTGTTTGGTGAAGGCAGAAAATTTGCCGTTGGGTTGGGAGTTCATGTGAAAAAGCATGGCCATATTTATAATAAAGTAATAGGGGTAGTTGAATCAGGCCCTCTTTTTAATATCTGCGTTTTATCGTAACTTAACGCTTGTTTTAAGCCTGTTTTTTATGTACATGTCTTCTCACCGTTTAGCACCTAATGTGGGTTTGTTAATGGGCCCGTTGGGCTCGACAAATACAAAATTTTGGTTAGGACCAGCCCTAACAGTTCCAAATCCAGACCTAAACCAACACTAGACCTGGCCTATGATAGCCCTACCATAGTGTTTGGTACCATTGAGGTAAACTCTTCATGGGATAATGTGGCAATGCTAGAAAATGAAGAGAAGTAGTGATGTTTACACCTAGTGGCAGTTTGGATATATTTCAGTCTATTCCGTTTTCAAAAGTTCCCTGAGCATAGATTTGAGGTAAATAAAATCGGAAGTAAATGAATTATACTGTTCTTGTTTGTTTTGAAATCTCACATTTTTGTCATAACTCATTTATAATTAAAGTGAAATGCCTTTTCGGCTTCCTTTTAACGGCATGAAAGTCACGTGTAATAAAGATGTTACTACGCTACTAATTCACTATATATGTGGCATGTTGATGATATTATAAAACAATTCAATAATCAGCCTGCATCACTAAAATCATATCAATAAAATGATCTAAATTATCCAAACATTAACCATGTAAATTAACAATCACAAAATAATAGCGAGTTGCTCATTTGTGATCCTTATGCTTGTGTCTTGTTGAGACTCAAATATTGCATAATTTTCTCCATTTACATCTTGGTTTTATAAACATGAATCAGCTTAATGTTATATTTTACTCATGTATGTGTTGCAAGGTGAATTTAAGAGTTTGAATTGAAAAAGGGTGTTAAAAAACATGAATTTGATGCTCAATAATCACCAAGGCAAAGGATGGATCTTATGAGACCAAGATTGAAGAATTTACATGTTAAATATCCAAGAAAACGAAGTGAGGAATGAAAAAAATCGAAGATTTGAAGTGAAGAATCCTAAAATCGTTCTGAAAAAGTATATTCTAAGCTTTGAAATCTATTTTGAAAAACTGCGCAGCGGAAAATCTATTTAAAACAAACTGTGCAATGAGAAGTCTATTTTGAAAAACTATGTAAATTTAAAGTGGTTTATAGAGTTTTTCAACTTTGTACGAAAATTGAAGTTTCCCACTGATAAATAGGGCTTTCTAGGTAATTCCTAAGCATCATTGAAAGCATTCAAGAGAAAGATTTAGGGTCTTTAAATAGTTTTTAATTTTATTAAAGTTTTATAAGTTATTTTTTTCTCTTTAGATTTTTTCTATTTGCATTTATTTCTTTCTTGTTGCTTTTTATTTCTGAAATTTAATTATATTTTTCTAGTTTTCTCTAGCCCATGCTAGAAGGGAAGCACATGGGTTTAATAATTCTTTAAGTTATAATGATCGATTATTTTAATGATGAGAAGAATGGTATATGCATGTTATCTATTGTTTAATGGTGCAAATTCATGATTTTTTAATTTTTTATATCATTTATTAAAATATTTAAACTGTTTTATTTTTTTGATTAGGTTGACCATAGTGCTCAGATCCTAGTTGTCTTATCCAAGCCATCATGATTTTGGAACATTAATCTATGTGTGGAACTTTGAAACTTGGGTGTTATTTTAATTCAATTGAATTATATCTATTCAAAAATTCCAAAATCAAATCATTAGTTTAGTTTTTATTACTTAGTTTGTTTGACATTTGATTTTCTCATCGTCGCAATTCATCTCCCTGTGGGATCGACCCTGTATTCATAGGATATTACTTACGAACCTCTACACTTGGAGGCAAGCAATTAAGTTTTTGGCGCCGTTGCCGGGAAGAGACTGAGATAGATCTGATCTGTGCAAGATAACTAAGGTAAGTTCTCTTCTAAACCCTCCAAATTTTCTGTAGATTTTTTTTTCTTTGAAAGTAAATTCAGTTGAGTCTTTCAAGCACTAACTATGACATAAGGTTGCCCTGCTTGGGATTTTATTACCCAAGTACTATGGTTGTTCTACAGTTGCTATTTGATCATAAAGATCATCCGCTGAATCTATTTTTCAGATTAGCATAGTTTAATTTCCGCATTAGTTTTACTTTTGTTGATTTTTTTTTATGGATTGAACCCTCATGGTCAGCCCTGCTGTCTGGGTTGTTGATTTATTTTTGCTTTGTAGATTGAACCCTCATGGTCGGCCCTATCGCCTGGGTTGTTAATTTATTTTTGCTTTGTGGACTGAACCCTCATGGTCGGCCCTGCCGCTTGGGTTGTTAATTTATTTTTGTTTTATGGACTGAACCCTCATGGTCGGCCCTGCCGCCTGGGTTATTGGTTTAGTTTTTATTTTTATTTTAAGTATCATACTTGTTATTTGAATTTGTGGTATTTGTTGTATGGTGTGGATGGTTTATGTCCCGTTAAAGTAGGGATCAAAACAATTGACTCTCTTCTGAAGGTAGACTAGTTTTAGGCCTTGATCATTCACTTAGAAGAGGCACTCAACATCACTTGGATTCCATGGTAGACCTAGTTAAGAATCCAAATCCAAATCTGCGAGATCCAACTATAAATCAAAACAGAGAAAATCAACCTAATCCTCCTCTTGAGGATGAAAATGAAGTTCATATGAATGTGTTAAACCAACCACGAACTTTACATGAACATCTATACCCTGAGAGATCAACTTTCATATCTTACATAGTGTTCCCTACTCACACAGGGAACATTGATTTTAAATCAGGTGTGATTCAGTTAATTCGTAAATTTCATGGCTTGGATTCTGAAAGGCCCTACTTGCACCTCAAGGACTTTGAGGAAGTACTTGCAACATTACAAGTAAGCAATGTCAATAGGGATGTACTTAAGCTTAGGTTATTCTCATTTTCTCTAAAGGATCGGGCAAAAGCATGACTCAACTCTCCAATACCTAATACCATCACTACATGACAAACCTTAAGTAGAGAGTTTTTGAAAAAGTTCTTTCTCAAGCACAAAACAAATGCACTAAAACAAGAAATCATGTCATTCGCCCAAAAGGGGAATGAACTATGTTTTCAAGCTTGAGAGCACTTCAAAGACATTCTAATTACTTGTCTACATCATGGTTATGAACCATGACACGTGATTGATGCGTTTCGAAAGGGGCTCACCATGGATACCCGTCAGTTCATAGAGATGATGTGTGGTGGAACCTCTCTTGACGAGGATCATAATGAGGCTTGGAATTTTCTAGATATGTTAGTAGAGAATACGCAGATATGAGATATCTCTGCTAAACCAGACCAAACTACACCCATTCCTAGAGAGAAAGCGGGGATGTATGTCCTAAGAGAGGAAGGCGATCTTAATGCAAAATTCTCTATATTGGCTAGAAAGGTCGAATCCTTGGAAATTAGGAAGGTTGATATGGTTAAAGTAAATATTTTCTTAGGTAATTTTTGTAGCATTTGTGGTAGTACAGATCATGACACAAAGGATTGTCCAATAATCTCAGTTATACAAAATATCACACATGAGTATGAGCAAACTAATGCTATAAATAATTACCAAAGGTCAGTTATGCGACCAATGGAAAACACGTATAATCCAAATTAGCATAACCATCCTAATCTTAGTTGGAGAAATGGACCACAAATTAATGCACCCAATGCACCTCAAATGCCTCCACAAAACAACTTCTTTGGGGCACCTAATAATGCACCAAATGTGCCCCCACCAAAGCGATCATCTGTGGAGGATGCATTGACCGCATTCATGAACTCTCAAGCTCAAATGAATCAGTCTCTAATCCAATCAAATCAGGAATTAAAGACAGTCGTGGCTAGGATTGAGACTCAACTAAACGTTAGGGAGGCACTCTTCCTTCTTAACTCATGCCGAACCTTAGAAACACACATTTCATTGGAGACTCAAATCCAAGTAAGCTACATCATGACTAAGCTAAGGCCATCATTACCTTGAGAAGTGGAAAAAAGGTCGATAACAAGATAATGCAACCGGCAGAAATACCAAAGGATGAGCCACTATCTCAAGAGAATAATGAACCGGCTATAGTTCAAGAGCCGCAACAATAAAAGTATAAAGAGACTAAGTCATATAAGCTTTCGGTTCTGTTCCCATATTGACCTCGGAATCCAACTGTCCCTATGAAATATCAAGAGGCGTTGAATGTGCTCCAAAAGGTTACTGTCAATATTCAATTGGTTGATGCCATTAGACAAATTCCATCATATGCTACATAGCTCAAGGACTTGTGCACTGTAAAGAGGAAATTAAATGTGCACAAAAAGGCCTTCCTTATTGAGAAAGTGAGCATTATATTCAATAAAGGGCTGTACCCAAATACAAAGACCCGGGAAGTCCCACTATTCCTTCTATTATTGGAAATTTCTAAATTGAGCATGCTTTACTAGATTTGGGTGTAAGTGTTAACTTAATACCTTATTTGGTTTACAAACAAATGGGGTTAAGCAAGCTTAAACCAACCACGATTACACTCTAACTCGCTGACCACTCCATTAAGGTAGCAAGGGGAATTTTAGAAGACGTGATAGTCCAAGTGGAGAAATTCTACTTCCCCATGGATTTTATTGTATTAGACACTGAACCATGTGTAAATGCTAGTGCTTAAGTTTCCATCATTTTAGGCCGCTTATTCCTAGCAACTTCAAATTCAATCATAAATTGTAGGAATTGAATAATGAACTTGTCTTTTGGTAACATGACTCTAGAGCTAAATATTTTCAATTTATGTAAGCAGCCCATTGATAATAATGAGATCCATGAGCTGGATTTCATGGACTGCTTGATAGAAGAAGAGGAATTGGAACCTAATCTGACCGAGGAATTAATTTAAGTCATTGGGGACTTGAAAAATTCTGATTTAGAAAAAGTGCTTGCTGAAATTTGTGATGATAATGAGAGCACTACCACCCAGGATATTGGTATATACCAATGGAGATCGCGTACTCAAATCCTATCTATCGAAGACTCGCGACCTTTGCCATCACCAACCAATATTCCAAAGTTTGATTTAAAACCACTACCAAATGAGCTTAAGTATGTATACTTAGGTGAAAATAAAGCTTATCCTGTGGTGATCTCTTCATTTTTAGACAAGAATCAAGAGATTAAATTGTTGAATGTTCTAAGGGACCACAAAGGAGCCTTGGGCTAGACCATTTCTAACATCAAGGGTATAAGCCCTTCCATATGCACCCATCAGATCCACCTCGATGAGGACGCCAAACCAATTAGACAACCTCAAAGGCATCTCAATCTAAATATAATGGAAGTTGTAAAAAATGAAGTGATCAAATTGTTGGATGTGGGAATCATCTACCCAATATCCGATAGTGTTTGTGTGAGTCCAACTTAAGTAGTCTCAAAGAAATATGGAATAACCATCGTGCAAAATTCTAATAATAAACTCATACCAACACGTGTCACCACTGGTTTGCGTGTTTGTATTGACTATAGAAAATTAAACCAGGTCATAATGAAGGACCATTTCCCTCTACCATTCATTGATAAAGTTTTAGAGACGGTAGCAAATCACTCCTATAGTTTTCTTGATGGATATTTCGGATATAACCAAATAGAGATAGCCCTGTAAGACCAAGAGAAAACCACTTTCACTTGTTCATTTGGCACGTTTGCTTTCAGACGGATGCCATTTGGATTGTGTAATACTCTAGCAACTTTTCAACGGTGTATGTTAAGTGTTTTTTCAAAGATGATTGGAAAGTTTCTTGAGGTTTTCATGGACGACTTCTTTGTATTTGGGAGTATTTTTTAGGAATGGCTCAACAATTTATCTCTTGTCTTATCTAGGTGTGAAGAGAAGCGCATTGTCTTAAATTGGAAGAAATGTCATTTCATGGTTCAAAAAGAAATTATTTTGGGACAAGTTATCACCAAAAATGGAATCGAGGTAGATTGCTCAAAACTCGACATTATTACTAATCTACCTATCCCTCGAACTATTAGAGATATTAGATCACTTTTAAGGCATACTGGTTTTTATAGAAGATTCATCAAAGACTTTAGTGCCATTAATAGACCCTTGACTAATCTTCTCCAAAAGGATGTCCCATTTAAGTGGATAGATAAGTGTGTAAGTGCCTTTAATAAAATTAAATCATGCCTTACTACTCCACCTATCATGTGTCCACCAGATTAGACATTTCCTTTTGAACTAATGTGCGATGCACGTGATTATACCATAGGGGATGTTTTGGGCCAAAGGAAGGATAAACGGCCCTACATTATTTACTATATGAGTAGAACTCTAAACTCGGCCCAAGTGAACTACTCAACAACTGAAAAAGAGTTATTTGCAGTAGCTTTTACTTTGGATAAGTTTGGGTCCTACTTGCTCGGATCAAAAGTGGTCATTTTCACGGACTACTCGGCTTTGAAATATTTTCTATCTAAGAAGGATGTAAAGCTGAAACTTTTGAGATGGATCCTCCTACTCCAAGAATTTGACTTAGAGATAAAAGATAAGAAAAGAGTTGAAAATGTAGTGGCCGATCACCTTTCTAGATTGGTGTTAGATGATTCCACTAAGGAGATGCATATTTAGGATACTTTCCCTGATGAACAATTATTTGCGATCTCCAAATTACCTTGGTATGCAGATATAATGATCTATCTTGTAACGTAAAAAATGTCATATCATTGGAAGTCATAAGATAGGAAGCGTTTTGAAACCGAGATTAGGAACTTCTTCTACAATGATCTGTATTTATATAAATATGGGACTGATCAGATTTTTAGTCGTTGTGTTCCACATGATGAAGTTTAGAGTATTATTTTCTTTTGTCATATGGAAGCATGTGGTGGCCATTTTTCTGCTAAGAAAATCACTGCAAAAATTCTACAGTATGGTTTTTACTGGCCCACCATGTTTTAAAACACCCATGTTTTTTGTGTTGCCTATGATAGATGTTAAAGGTTGGGACTATGTTTCCAAGTGGATTGATGTAGTTTCAAGTAGGACCAATGACAACAAAGTGGTCATTCGATTCCTCGAGGAAAATATTTTTTCTAGATTTGAAACTCCAAAGCCCATTATTAGTGATGGCAGGTCTCACTTTTGTAATAGGACATTTGAGGCTTTGATGAAGAAATATGGCATTAAGCATAAAGTGAGCACCCCATACCACCCACAAATGAGTGGGCAAACTGAGATTTCTAATTGAAAAATCAAATACATTTTTGAGAAAACTATAAGGCCAGATAGGAAGGATTGGTCTTTTAAACTATACGACGCTTTATGGGCTTATAGGACTGCTTATAAGACCTCGATTGGAATATCTCCATATAGATTGGTGTATGGGAAGGCTTGTCACTTGCATATGGAATTGGAACATAGAGCCTATTGGAAAATAAAGAAATTAAACTTTAACATGGACCAAGTGAGTGAACTAAAGAAATTAGAGTTGAATGAATTAGAGGAGCTAAGGAGAGACTCCTATGAAAATTATAAAATTTACAAAGAGAGGACCAAAGCTTTTCATGACAAAAACATCCTGAGAAAAAATTTTGAATCTCATCAAAAAGTCTTATTGTATAATTCTCGTCTCCAGTTCTTTCTAAGAAAGTTATGATCAAGATGGACATGCCCCTTCAATATAAAGAATGTTTATACTCATGGGGCTATTGAAATTGAGAATCCACGTAATGACAATGTGTACAAGGTTTATTGTAAGATATCGAAGCCTTATGTGAAAAACTTTCATTTGGGAGAGTAGTCCGTCCCTCTTCATGAGCCAGAATATTCAGATTGATGCTCCTAGTTTGACGGAGCATTTATGTAGGATTTGTATCATATTCAATTTTTTTAGTGTCACATAGCAGGTGAGTTCTTCATGGTAGGTACTATCCACAATTTCTTTTATTTTTATTGTTCTCTGCATTACATTATCATTACATTAGGAACAATGTAGATTTTAGGTTGGGGGGTGTGGATAGTCATCCATGTGAGGTTTTTTTTTTAGGTTTCGGTTTTTTTATTTTTAAAAACTTTTTTTAAATTTTTGGGTTTATAGGAAATTTTTTTTCAACATTTTCAAAATAATATATTTATATACAGGAATGTGAACATGATATTATACGAATTCCAAAGGCAAAGTTAATACTTAGTCTAGGTTGATAGTAGTCAGAATTCTAATAACTGCAAATTATAAACTTGAATTCAATTATCTAATCACTAGTTTAAGTGAGTTGTAATTTGATGTATTGAATTCACAATACACCCTAGCTAACTAAGTGAGGAATATGATATGTGGGCTAGAATAACAAATTTTGATTCGAATAAGGTTGAATGAACTAGTACCATTGATATATGCTTAAAAGAGAGAATATTGAAGGAAGAAAAAGTGATGCAAAAGAAAATTTTATTATAGAGCATGAATGCAATGACCATAACAATCGTGTCAGTAATCCAGAATAAGGATACCTAAGTGTCCATTACTGTTACTATTACAAGTACGATACCTTAGGTTATGAAGCAAACTCGGTGGGAATCTTCATCTAAGGGTGGTCTATAATAATGAAGATATGATGATAAAAGAAGAAATGACATGAAGAAAATGAAATAACTAGAGATTTCATATTCTTGGGATGATTAAAAGGAGTTAGGATAGGGAACATGCATATTTCTCAAAATTAGACTAGTGTCACGGAGCACCTAAGTATATTGGATCATAACTATTCTAAATTTTGATTAGGTCTCTAAACTCAAGGATGTAATGTATTAGAAAATTGATATTATAATTAACTTCAGACTTAGGGTAAGTATTGTTTTATTTTGGAATTCACATGATGAATATAGATATAACTATATAAATTTTTAAGTATTGAACTATTTTTCACGTTTTCAATGTTTATGAGTAACATTTTTAGAAACCCTCACGAGACTATAACTCGTCCACTAGGGAAAACTTAGGGGTTTAAAGGTTTGTTGCATATGCTAAATGCAATCGAGATTACTTGCGAAAGTGGTGTAGTTAGAATTTTTTCATTTTAATTTTGCTTTTAAAATTAATTTTTATTCTTATTTTTATTTTTTTCACTTATTTTGCTCGGGACTAGCAAAATGCTGGTTGGGCTGTGTGTTGAGAATTAAATATTGCATAATTTTCTCCATTTACATTTTGATTTTATAAACATGAATTAGCTTAATGTTCTATTTTACTCATGTATGTGTTGCAAGGTAAATTTAAGAGCTTGGATTGAAAAAAAAGGTACTAAAAAGCATGAATTTGATGCTTAAGAATCACCAAGGTAAGAGATGGATTTTAGGAGATCGAGATTGAAGAATTCACATGCCAAAGATCCAAAAAAACCAAGTGAGGAATGAAAAGAATCGAAGATTTGAAGTGAAGAATCCTAAAATCGTCTTGAAAAAGTGTATTCTTAAGCTCTGAATTCTATTTTGAGAAACTGCGGGGTGGGAAATCTATTTTAAATAAACTATGCAGCAAGAAGTCTATTTTAAAAAACTGCGTAAATTTAAGCCGGTTTCTATAGTTTTTCAACTTTGTACGAAAATTGGAGTTTCCCACTTGTAAATAGAGCTTTCTAAGGCATTCATAACCATCATTAAAAGCATTCAAGAGCAAGATTAGGGTTTTTAAAGAGTTTTTAATTTTATTAAAGTTTTATATGTTATTTTTTTTCCTTTAGATCTTTTTTATTTGCATTTTTTTTATTGCTTTTTATTTCTGAAATTTAATTATGTTTTTGTAGTTTCCTCTAGCCCAAACTAGAAGGAAAGCACATGAGTTTAATAATTCTTTTAGTTATGATGATTGATTGTTTTAATGATGAGAAGAATAGTATATGTATGTTATCTATTGTTTAGGTTTTGTTTTTGATCCTCTTGTGAGATCCATATGTTTCCATCATATGAGATCCACATAGATGAATAGGCTTACCGTAAATCAATTAGATTTCCTAGATAGGAGACGTTCTCAACCTGCTTTATTTCTTTGATTTTCATTATCTCATAGATATTGAATACTTAAAATCACTGGCGCTTGAGAATGTATGTAAATGGTACAAATCCATGATTTTCTAATCTTTTATATCATTTATTAAAATATTTAAACTGTTTTATTTTCCGATTAGGCTGACTATAGTGTTCAGATCCTAGTTGTGTTATCCAAGTTATCATGATTTTGGAACATTAACCTATGTATGGAACTTTGAAGCTTGAGTGTTATTTTAATTCAGTTGAATTACATCCATTCAAAAATCTCAAAATCAAATCATCAGTTTAGTTTTTATTACTTAGTTTGTTTTGCACTTGATTTTCTCCTTGTCGCAATTCGTCTTTCTATGGGATCGACCCTGTATTCACAGGATATTACTTACGAACTTCTGCACTTGGAGGCAAGCAATCATGTCTCACCCAAGGTTTGAAATTTTATCATTTTTTGCTATAGTATATATTTATATGGGCTTATTACAATCACCCCGTCAAAAATCACATTGTATACTAATTGAAAATATTCAAGTTGATTCGGTAATCAAAATAAGGTTTTATAAATATATTACAAATTTTCAATGCATTTTAATATTTTGAATTCTAGTGCATTTCATTTAAGCTGCCGAGCACAACTAAGAATTTAGACTCACCTTGATTTTAATTGTGATTTGGATTCCATTTGTTTTCCAAATATAAGCTCTCAAATGAACCCTAATTTGTTTGATATATATATATATATATATATATATATATATATATATATATATATATACACAAATTAGGAAAATAAGGATGTATCTATTAAAAAGAGGTGTTAAATAGTGGCACCGAAATTTAATGTGAGACCCCCAAAAATGAAAAATCAAAAGGTAGTAATTATATATATTTAAAAAATGTATGAAAAGCATGCCACTCATACGTGCATGGTTACCATGAAGGTTGGGTGTGCATGCCAGTCTCTCTCCCATTAAAACTAGAGCTGGACACAAACCAAGCCACCTCGAAATCTCGACTCGGATTTGTTTGAAAAAGCTCGGCTTTTATTGGTTCGAATAGAAGTTCTAATCAAACCAAGCCGCGGAGCCAAACTTGGTTTTTTAACCGTGAAAATCATTATCTCAGCTGCTATTTATGGTGTGGTCCAGATGATCTTTGGATATGATTCTTTTTTCAGATAATGCTCTAAAATAATCTCTAAAAACATATGAACAGTGTAGATATAATAAATACATCACTGTGGGGCCCATGTAACTTTGATCACCTTTGAACCGTTCGTACAACTCGGAACACGAGGAGCCTCAGTGCTCGTCTTCGCACGACACGTACCTACAGAAGCTATATAGCTGGTGTGAGGTACACCAGCCAATCCACTTCCGTCATGGCTGGGGTTCTGTGGAGCCCACCTTGCCGTATGGTTCCATTCCCCACTGTTTCCTGTGGTGTGGTTCATTTGAACTTTACATCTGCCTTCCTATTTGGCTCATGCTCTAAAATGATCTTTCAAAACGGATGGACGGCTCGGATAAAACACATACATCAAGGTGGTCCCCATAGACTACCTTACAGGACCGTCCCTCTTGGGAGCATTGCATCTCTCTCTGTCCGGGGAGATGTCCGTGACCAATCCACTCCGTCAATCTGTTTTGAAAGACCCAAACAGTGCATGATTCTAAAAATCGGGTACATCCAAAACTCAGGTGAGCCGCACCGACAAAGAAGTGTGAACAACAACATCAACTGTTGAAACCTTCCTGAAGATGACCATTTATATGTCATCCAAACCGTTCATAAAATTATTATCACTCAGATAAAACTATAAGAACCAATATCATCCTAATGCAAAACCTCTGTCACTGCAAAGCGTTCAATCCCAACTGTTTCATGTGGTAGCGCCCATACTTTTGGATCTGCCTGATTTTTAACATCCAGTCCCACTGTGGTCTGATGAACGGAGTGGATTTGTCACGGACATTTATCTAGGCCCCGCGTAGGCCTAGGCATAAAGATATTTCTGTACCCGAGTCACATGCAATCCGCTTCCGCTCCCACCTACGGGTGTACACGAACCGAGCTAGCTCGGTTAGCTCGCCCGACTCGACTTGAAAAAGCTCAATTCGACTTTGTTCGAAGCTGAGTTTGAGCCGAGTTGAGCTGATTTTTTGAGCTCGAAAATGAGTTCGACCGAGTTTGAGCTGGCCCTAGCTCGACTCGACTCGGATCGAATCCAACTCGAATCTAGCTCAAATCAAACTTGGATCGAACCAGTTCGGTGACTCGGTTACTTTGCTATTGATGTTGCTCACCAAATGTTTGATGAAATGACTTAACGAAGTGTGGCTGGTGGCAAGGAAGGTATGTACATGAAACAGATACCCCTTCTTCTTCTTTTTTTCTTGGTTTTTATGTTACTTAGAAGGTGTTTGATAAAATACTTGTAAAACCATTGCTTCTGTTTTACGTACAGTGGGATTTTGAAGTTGCAGTCCAGGTGTTTATGAAAATACCTTAATGGCGAACTTGACTCGATCTTGGCTCGAGCTGGCCCGAGCTGCTGACCAAACTAAGCCGAGTTGGCCAGTCAGGCTCGAGGACCGAGCCGAGCCGAGTTCGAGCTGAGGCCAACTAGTGGCCGAGCTAAGTCGAGTTGAGGCCAGCTCGACTCGATGTACACCCCTACTCCTACCTATCAAGAGCGAATCTTGTCACCCAAGCAACAGCTCAGTGGGTGTTACCCTCATTGGGTGGGGCCCACTTTAATTAACTCGTTGTATATTCATGCTAAAAATTAGCTAGATTAAAATCTAAGGTGGACCTTAACCACTTGGAAAAGTAGTAAAGTACTTTTTTTTTTTTTTTTTTTAATGTCATAAAAGTTTCGAATCAAACTTATATTTTTATTTAATTCAAGTATGTTTGATCTTATGAATGATAGGTGTGGTCCAACTGAGATCTGGATCTACTTAATTTTCTGGACTACATCTTAAAATTGGCTGGAAAAACGAATGGATGGTGTGGATATACAAAATATCATCGGATAAGGTATTACCCAAGAACCATCTGATCTGCTACCCTCTGTATCTAGTCCTGCGGCGGAACTGCTCACCCTGCCTAAAAAACAAACGCTGCTGCTGTAATCATCCGAAAAGGATTAATACCTTGGTAGGGTATGATGGATGATACACAGGCTTGTAGAAACTAATTACAAAGTGAACACGTTGCAATAAGTACTCAAATTAAACCGTCCATATTATGTTATCCAGCGGAGATGGCTCGTGAATAAAAAAAAAGTTTATTTTGTTGATGACAAAATCTGGATCACCATCCACTTCATGCTCCTCGAATGAACCCTAGTCCTGCACAAAGGGTGAGCAAAGGAGACCCTAGCTCAACCTGGGGACCCTCCGATGCCTAAGTCAGGTCAAGGGAATCGGGGTCTAAGTTCACAAGTAGAGGGAGAATACCCGTTATCGCCTCCCGTGGCAATGGGATCTTATTGTATTTATACCTGACTGTCAGACCGTCGAGGCCCGTCAATCTCAGCGCGATTCACTCAATCAGTGGGATTTTCAAATCGTGGAGATATTATGCGCAATTCGAGGATCGTGTAAAATATTATGCACATCGTGCATATTTGCGAGCGAAGTAACCAGCCACGTCTACTTATGGTAGTTTCTAAGCTTAGCTCATGGAGCGCCTACTTCGGGATCCGGCCTCGGCTCGACCCTTTTGGCAGTGCCTACTTTGGGATCCGGCCTCGGCTCGGCCCTTTTGGCAGATGAGGCTTCAGCCAGAGTGATTATAAGCCTTCATCGAACAGTGGCCGCGTTTACAGTCTAAGCCGAGCTGGTGGACTTAGCCTCTCGCCAGTTGTGCGTTCCGAAAGATTTCTTTCACGAGGTCCGAGGCGAAGCGTCGAGCCTACTTTATTAAGTCGAGTTTCCTCTTGGTCATTAGACTCAAGGCCGAGGCACCTCTGCGCCTCATTGAAGAATCTTTCAGTCGTGGGCGTCGCAGGGAGTCGTTACCTGTTTTATGACGTAGGCCCTCGAAATTATAAGGGACTCGGATCTTCCCATAACAGAAACCCCCTACTCTTCGAGGTCAGTTACGGACTCAGAGAGTAAGCATTCGGAAGATGAACCGCCTCGTCTGCTAAATCTTCCATGCGTGCCAATATTATCCTGATTTCGAAATTTTGAAATGACGCGCCCTCAGGGTTTCTAGCCCACGGGCCAATATTAAGAGGCCGCATGGCAACGGTTAAGATTTCGAATCGTCGTCTGCCTATAGTGTATTGCCACGTACACCCTGATCAGTGTTTCGGACGGAGCTTTCATTTCTCGAGCGTCGTTTCGTTTATTCGGAGCATGCTGCTTGATATCAGAGACGTACTGCTCGACAGAGCCTAGGCAATGGTATGCTGCCACGTAAACTCCTAAGTCGGCTCACGATGATTCGGCTGCGACCATCATTTCTTGTCATTTATGCAGAAATTTGGCAAGGTCTATATAAGCCTCCTTTAGAGACCTCTGTTTTTCTTCTGCGCTTTGTGTTTGAGTTGTTACCAAAGGAGGTGATTTTCGGCGAGGGCGATTCCGACCGGTCAAGGTTTTCTGACAGGCGATTCCGACCGATCAAACATTTCCAGCAAAAGTGATTCCCGGTGATCGTCCGGTGAGTCTCCTTCCTCGTGCTTCTTTGCGTACCTTCCTTATGCTTCTTTGTGTACATTCCTTTTAAGATGTCGTTCGACTTGGAGACCGTTCGGGACTATGATGACGATTCCGAGTGGGAGAGCTCTGATGACAGGAGAGGGACCTCTGAAGGTCCCTATGAAGCTATACCCCTATTCCCTCCGCCTCGAAGACAGAAAGAAGCAGGGGCTCGGACTTGAAGGGTTTTTAAGATGGCTGCTCGAGCCCCTCTGGGTTACAACTACTGAGGCCACAGGGATGCCAGCAAGTGGATGGGCCTCGAAGGTAGTCCCAGAGGTTCCGTACTCTCCGAGCCTCAAATGGAATGGATCCGCTCGGAGTTTTAGATCCCTGACTCCGTCCAGATAAGAGCCCCAGGGCCCCTCGACACCGCTGGTGCACCTGTTGAGGGAGAGGTCATTTTCCTCTGTGTGCTGCAATGGGGCTCCGACTTCCTCTGCATCCCTTCATTCGAGCCGTGACAACCTACCTTAGCTTAGCTCCTGGGCAATTCACCCCCAATGCTTGGAGGGTGCTGATTTCTTCTTATATTATATGGCGTCAAGTCGGGAACCCAGAGCTGACCCCTAAGGAGTTGATAAGTTTGTACCTAGTCAAGCACGACAGTCAGGAACCATGGTACTACTTCGCGACCCGAGGCAGTAAGGGGTCGGGGCTTGTGATGAATCTTCCGTCCTCCAATAAGAACTGGAAGAATAAATGGTTCTGGGCTACGGGTGAATGGGAGGCGACAGTAACTGAGCTCAAAACCTTGACAACACGAGTTTCTACCCGATTTTCAAAACCAGGTCGGACCAATTATTCTCTCATTTCTTCATACTCTTTGTTATGCTGGTCAGACTAAAGCTATATTTATCTTTTTTAGATTTTTCAAGGGGCACACATTTCCTTGATTCGGCCCAGAAGAATCACATAGCTAAAGCCAAGGCGCAATCGGGAGAGCTCCGTTCCTGGTCGGACCTAATCACCGCCACCAATCTTCATTGGTGCGGGCTGTGCAAGTCCCAACCTCTTCCGACGTCTTTCAGTAGGTTTTTTTTTGGTAGGGATTGAACTCTCAGACCTGATTATTTGACCCGTTTCTTTTGACAGGTATGACCGAGGCATCTGGTTCTCGGAGGAGGAAAGCCGCTCCGACGGCTGAAGAAATGTTGAGAGCCGAGCCCCGGTCAAAGACCACTACTCGAAAGAGGCAGGCCATTCCTCCCCCTGGCCCTGCTCTCACTTTTGTAGGTCCGACTGCTGCTCCAATTCCTACTACGACACCAGTCGCAACGTCTGCTGGGCCCCAAGTTTCAACAATCATTATCCTGACTCCAGCAACTATAACTCCCCTTCCACCTCCACTTACCGTAGCCCCCCTACCGTGGAGGTTCCTCTTCCAGGCCCCGAGCCTTGTATTATTGTCCCTTCTTCCTCCGAACGGGAGGAGGCTATCCGAATAGCTAACAACATGCCTTTTCCTCCCGATGACGGGAATGATCTTAGGGCCGAGTTCCAAGTCTCAGCAGGCAGTCGGATCGGAGCTGAGGAAGTCATGGGCTCGGCCTAGGTGGGAATGAGTGGTGGAAGGTTTGAACTGAGCTACCACCTGTCTTGCCTGACGTATTGGGCTACCAAACATGCCCCAGAGGAGGATACAGCCCCCCTTCTCGACAGATCGGATAGCTCCTTTTTGAACGACATGACTTCCGTTTTTTACATGGTATTTTTCGTCACCTTTCTGCTTCTTAGTTTCTACTTGTTTCACACCCGTATGTTTTCTGTTTTCATTCAGTCTATCCCAAAACTCCTTTCGGCTCGGGAGAGGGCGCATGAGTTGGAAAAGAGAGAGGCTGAGGTGGAGGCCCTCAAGAACGAAGTGGGGATCTTATGGGATGAAGCCAATTTCCTCTGTCTTGAGCAGGGCGAGCTGCGTCAGTGGCTTGAGGAAGGAAAAGCTAGGGAGCGGGATGGGCAGGCTAGGGAGCTCTAGCTGCAAGGGGTCGTGAGTGATCTTGAGGCCCGTTGTGGTGAGGCGGAGGCTAATTTGGCACAAGCTAGGGCTCATGTGGACACATTGGCTAAGGAGATTACTTGACTAGGCGAAGTCCTAGAGCGGGCTAAGGCTGAGGCGGCATAAGAGTAGAGCCGAGCTGCCTCTCAGGCGAGGGAAACTCAACGGGCTGAGGACGAGGCTTCTCTGATTGCGGTGGTGGCTGCTGCGGTGGATGCTTTCAAAACTTTAAAGGAAAGGGACACCGAAGCCGCCAAGTTTTACAACCACGGCTTCGATGATTGCATTGAGGGGGTCTGAGATCTGTTTCCGGACCTTAACCTCGAACCTTTAATGTCCGAAGACGTCAGAGAGGTGCCTGCTGAAGATGTCAGCCTGGATCAGACCCCCGACGCTCAAGCTCCCCCTCCCTCGATCGCCTAGATTGGACCATTTGCCTTTCCTTTTTTTCTAGAACTTGTCAAAACTTTTTTTTTGGTTACTTTTTGGCCTTCTAATGAAGGTTCATGAATGATGATTGTTGACCTTCTGGAGAGGGCACATGAATGACGATTTTCCTTGTGTTATTCTGTAGTTAATTTTTAAATGTCGATCGTTGATTGTTGAGTGCCGAACTGATTCGTTGATAGGTTGGTTTACTTTAAGAAGTGGCCAAGCTAACCCTTTGACCGGTCAGCTCCTTCCAACGTCGTCTCATAAAGTTTCTGAAGCTTTTATGGCCCGTTCGTTGAGTCCGGACCCATAGGGGGTCGGCTCATCCCACAATTGGCGAGGAGGTTCTACTTCATTCGTTAGTCAGTGGGCTAACTCCTATGTTGGAGGGGTCAGGTCACCTTTTTGGACTTCCCCCTGACTTAGAGGGGATGCTATGTAGAATTTTTGTGGGATAATGTACTAAAGGAGTCCGCCCCTGCATATGAGAGGCAACTTTTCCTTAGTAGATAATCCGTTCATATAGATAAGAAGAGGTGAACTTTATTAAGAGCCTTAAAGGCCTGTCGCTCGGAGGCGTATATTTATTGAGGGCCTTAAAGGCTCGACGTCATGGATAGTAAATTTTCAGATGTTCGCATTCCAGGGGTGGGGGAGCTGGCGACCTTCGAGATCTTCTAAGTGGTAGGAGCCCAGTTTGGTCAACCGGACAACCTGGTAAGGCCCTTCCCAGTTAGGCCCGAGTGTTCTAGCCCTCGGTTCAGTGGTGTTCTGGAATGCCCGGCGAAGAACCAAGTCCCCAGGTCGGAATTGCCTAGTTTTAACTTTTGAATTGTAGAATCATGCAACTTGTTGATGACAAGCTGCCACTCGGAGCCTTGAGATATCTCTGATTTCTTCGAGCAAATCCAGATTGGCCGCGATCTGCTCGGAGTTCTGATTTTCATGATAATTCTTAATCCGAGCTGTAAGGAGGCCAATTTCGACTGGCACCATCGCCTCTGAACCATAAGAGAGTGAGAATGGAGTTTCTCCTGTTGAGGACTGAGCCGTAGTCCTGTAGGCCCAGAGAACGAATGGAAGTTCCTTGGTCCAGTTGCCTTTCACTTTCTCCAACTTCGTCTTGAGATGGTGCTTGATTACGTTATTAACTGCTTCCACCTGTCCATTAGACTAGGGATGTCGAGGAGAAGAGTATGTATTCATGATGCCGAGTCCTTGACACATGCTTCGAAATTTATCGTTGTCAAACTGCCAGCCATTATCTGATACAATAGTGTGCGAAATTTCAAACCGGCAGATCATATTTTTTCAGACAAAGTTAATCACCTTCTGTTCTGTAATCTTGGCGACAGGCTCGGCCTCGGCCCACTTGGTGAAGTAGTCGACCGCAACGATGACGAACTTGACTTGTCCTTTCCCTGTGGGTAAAGGACCGATGATGTCGATTCCCCACTGGGCGAATGGCTAGAGACCGCTCATAGGAGTCATTTCTTCTATGGGTTGTCTCGGCACGGGTGCAAAACGCTGGCATTTGTCACATTTCTGAACATAGTCTTTAATGTCCTCTTTGATAGTTGGCCAAAAATATCATTGTCGGAGTATTTTCAGGGCCAAGGCTCGGCTACCAGAATAGTTCCCGCAGATTCCTTCGTGAACCTCTCGAATGACATATTCAGCCTCATCGGGTTGGAGACATCTGAGGTAGGGCTGAGAATGCCCTTTTTTATATAGGATATCATCCAGGATGGTATATTGAGCTGCTCGAACTCTCAGTCGCCTGTCTTCCAACTTATCTGAGGGGACTTCACCAGTTGTGAGGTAATTGAAGATCGGGTCCATCTAGTTCGGATTGGCATGACTCAGATTGACCTCCTTTTTCTCAGCCTAGTCGATGCTTGGGTACTTTATGAATTCAACGGGGATGACTCGTGGGATCTTCCCTTCCGCGGCCGAGGCGAGTCGTGCTAGGGCGTCGGCCCATGAATTTTTCGCTCTTGGAATTTGATGGACAGTGTAACTCCAAAATCTTTCGATTAGTTTCTTCACCTCATCAAGATAAGCGATCATCCTTATTTCTTTAGCTTCATACTCAGTGGAAATGTGGTTTACCACTAACTGAGAGTCGTATCGGACCTGAAGAGATTGAACACCCAGACTCGCCGCCAGCCTGAGCCCGCCTAGCAAAGCCTCGTATTCAGCCACATTGTTTGAGGCCTTGAATCCAAGCCTGATCGCATATTAGATAGTCATGGAATCAGGTGCGATTAGGACCATTCCGGCGTTGGCCCCTTTGATATTGAATGACCCGTCCACATAGAGGACCCATCCCGGGTCCGATACCTCCTTTTGGTCTCCTGGGGGACATGTAGACTTATTTCGACCTCTGCATTGATCTCTCCCGTGCTCGGAGCAGTGAATTCGGCATTGAAATTGGCCACCACTTGGCCCTTGATTGCTGTCTTCAGACGAAACTGGATGTCAAACTCACCAAGTTCGATAGCCTACTTGGTCATCCGACCTGACACCTCGGGCCTCTGAAGAACTTGTCTGAGAGGGGAGTCTGTTAATACCACTACAGAATGAGCTTGAAAATATGGACGTAACCTTCGAGCTGAAACAATGAGGTTGAGCGCCAGCTTTTCCAAGGGTGAATATCTCGTCTCTGCAGGTATTATAGCCTTGCTCACGTAATATATAGGGTGTTGCTTGCCCCCAACCTCCCGGATTAGGGCCGAGCTGACGGCCGAGGCCGAGATTGCGAGGTAGAGGAACAATGGTTCACCTTCTTCAGGTTTGGATAGCAAGGGTGGTGATCCCAGATACTGCTTCAGTTGTTGGAAGGCTTGTTCGCACTCCGATGTCCACTCAACCTTCTTATTACCCCTCAACTGTTGGAAGAAGGGGAGGCATTTATCTATAGCTCTGGATATGAAGCGTTCGAGCGCCGTGACTCACCTTGTGAGGCATTGTATTTCCTTTAGAGTCCGAGGTGAACTCATGTTGAGGAGCGCTTTGATCTTATCGGGGTTCACCTCAATGCCTCTCTGACTGACTTGAAACCCAAGAAATTTTCCTGAGCCGACTCCAAAAGCGCACTTCGTGGGATTCAGCTTCATCTGGTATTCTCGGAGGACGGCGAACGTTTATCCAAGATCCATTAGGTGATCGGCTGCCTTAATACTTTTTACCAATATATCATCAACGTATACTTCCATTGTGCGCCCGATCTGTTTGGAGAACATTTGATTGACCAGTCTTTGATACGTGGCCCCAGCATTTTTTAGGCCAAATGGCATGACCCACTAATAGTGGAGTCCCTTGTTTGTGACAAAGGTAGTTTTCTGCCTGTCTGGGGGATGCATTGCTATCTGGTTATACCCGGAGTATGCATCCAGAAAAGAGAGTAATTCGTGATCGGCCGTGCTGTCCACTAGTTGATCGATCCGAAGCAATGAAAAATATCTTTCGGACAGGCTTTGTTCAGATCTGAGTAATCCACGCAGACCCGCCACTTCCCGTTGGCTTTATTCACAAGGACCACGTTCGCGATCCAGTCGGGATAATGTACTTCTTCTATGAATCTGGCATTTAGTAGAACAGAGACCTCGTCAACTATTGCGTCATATCATTAGGCATCGAATGACCTTCTCTTCTGCGTGACAGGTCTGTGATCCGGATCCACGTTCAGCCTGTGCACTATGACATCCGGAGAAATTTCAGAAATATCTTGGTGAGACCATGTGAAGACATCCCTATGTTGTCGTAGGAAGCTAGTATTCCGAGCTGCTGTTCAGAGTTCAACGCTTTCCCGAGTTGAACGGTTCTGTTTGGATCAGCGTCATCCAACGGTACCTTCTCTAGGTCTTCCACAGACGACCCTTCTGCAGACCCTCTGGGGTCCAGTATATTGATGGTGAGTGCTTGCTTAATTGAACCTTTCTTTACTGCCATTGCATAACATCTTCGAGCTTCTCGCTGATCGCCTTGGAGGTAACCTATTCCTCCCTTGGCGGGGAATTGCATCATCAGATGATACGTGGAGACGACTGCTCTCATCGCGTTGAGAGAAGGTCTGCCTAGAATGACGTTGTGTACTGGTACATTGACAACTAGGAAGTCCACCATAAGTGTGACTTGATGTTGTCCTTCTCCCACAGTCACCGAGAGGGAGATGGCTCCTTCAGAGATCACTCATTCCCTGGCAAAGCCGTGTAGTGGGGTCTTTACAGGCCTAAGATGAGACCTCGAAATTCTCATTCTTTGAAAGGCTTCAGAATAAATTACATCGGTTGAGCTCCCGGTGTCAACCAAGATGCGATATACCTTACGGTTCGCTATGGTCATAGTAACCACTAGGGCATCGCCGTGTGGATGTTGGATTTCGCATGCGTCTTCTTCCGTGAAGGTCAGAGTGCATGGGTTGACGCGGAGTTCCTTACTGGGTCGCTCGGTTAAATGAACGTAATGTTCCAGGTTAGGCTTCCGGGAATAGGCTTTTCGCGCCCTATTTGAGTCTCCTCCACCAGATGAATCTCCGAAAATGGTACGGATTTCAGTGGGCTCTTCCATGATATTATTCGGCCGTTCTCACTCCCTTCCTTCTTTCCAAGCCGCTTTTCCCTCTTTGGTGTATCGACGCAAGTGTCCCTTCCGAATAAGGGCTTCGATCTCATCCTTGAGATCCACATAATCGGTCGTATCGTGGCCGTGATTTCGGTGGAATCGACAGTATTTACGCTTGTCTTGGTGATCCGGGTCGGCCCTCATACAAACAGGCCAATTTAGTAGTTTTTCTCCCTGGATGTCTAGTAAAATCTGCTTGGAAACATGTTAAGGGGGGTGTAGGAAAGAAATTTTCCTTCCGGCCTTTTATTCAGACGATGATCGCGAGGGGTGCGGTTGTCGGTCCCCTTACTGGACAGCTGAGCTTCCCCATTCTTAGGCCTCTTCCCTTTATCGTTCATTTCTGGCACTTGGACATTTTTACGGGTATTGGAGAATTCTTCCGTGTTGGTGTATTTTTGAGCTCGGGCGACTAATTTAGCCAACGTCTTCGGCGGGTTCTTTCCGATGGAGAAAGTGAATTTCCTTTCTCTTAGCCCGCTGAACACAGCAGCGAGCATCATTTTATCGTCGTAATCTTCTATCAACAGTGCTTCCTCATTAAAACGGACAATGTAGTCTTTCAATGACTCATTCGGCTCTTACTTGATAGCGAACAGATGGGTGTTGGGCTTCCGACTTCTCTTACCACTTATGAACTGGGTAAGGAATAGTCGGCTCAACTCCGCGAAGGAACTGGTGGAATTTGGTTTGAGCTGCTGATACCAACTCTGAGCGGAACCTATGAGTGTGATTGAGAACCCCTGGCACATCATGGCGTCCGTCACTGTCTAGATTTGCATCCATGAGCGATAGGCTTCCACATGCTCGTATGGGTCTCCAAACCCAGAATATTGGATGACGGGAGGTATACAGAACCTCTGGGGCATCACCTCACTCATGATTTTCGAGGTGAAGGGAGGCTCGGTCTCTTCCATTATTGCCTGAACGGAAGCAGGAACTGACGTCGGCCGTTGCTTCTTTTCTAGGGCTAAGAATTTGTTGTTGAGCTCCACGAACCGTTTCTCCCACGGATCCTTATTTTTTACTATGATTTCTTGGGCGTTTTCTGTCTCCAGAGTTCTCCCTCCCCTCCTCCGTTCTAGCCGATGGCGGAGATCTGTCAGCGCCAGGGCTGAAGTGACTGAAGCGTTGGTTGGAGCTCGAGTGACATCGTTCCGATCCGAGTCTCGGATTTGGGTCGGAAGAGGACTCTGCCCCGAAACCGGCATCTGAGGACGCTGAGGTGCCTCGGGTTTCATACTTCTCGGCACAGAGTGAGTTTTCATGACTAGATCGACTACTTCAGGAACATGATTCTCTTGAGCTGGGCGCGGTTGTGGCTCCTGTTGTTGCCTCATCCTATTTACCTCATCACGTAGGGCTTGTATCTCGCCCTACATGGCGCGATATTTACTTGCCCGACCCGGGGCTGATTCTGCATGAAATAGTGAGGAGGAACCAGTTTGCTCATTTGGCTCCGATTCGGCAGCTACCGCTTTCTTCTTCTCTTTAGCCATTACTCTTGAGAATAGGAACCTGACCTTTTATATCAGCTTCCCACAGACGGTGCCAAAAAATATTGATGACAAAATCTGGATCACCCTCCACTTCGTACTCCTCGAATGAACCCTGGTCCTGCACAAAGGGTGAGCAAAGGAGACCCTGACTCAGCCTGGGGACCCTCTGAAGCCTAAGTCAGGTAAAGGGAATCGAGGTCTAAGTTCAAAGTAGAGGGAGAATACCCGTTGTCGCCCCTCGTGGCAATGGGGTCTTATTGTATTTATACCTGACTGTTGGACCGTCGAGGCCTATCAATCTCGGCGCGATTCACTCAATCAGTGGGATTTTCAGATCGTGGAGATATTGTGCGCAATTCGAGGATCGTCTAAGATATTATGCACATCGTGCATATCTGTGAGCGAAGTAACCGGCCACGTCCACTTATGGTAGTTTCTAAGCTTAGCTCATGGAGCGCCTACTTCGGGATTCAGCCTCGGCTCGGCCCTTTTGGCAGTGCCTACTTCGGGATTCGGCCTCGGCTCGGCCCTTTTGGCAGATGAGGCTTCAGCCAGAGTGATTACGAGCCTTCGTCGAACAGTGGCCGCGTTTACAGTCTGAGCCGAGCTGGTGGACTTAGCCTCTCGCTAGTTGTGCGTTCCGAAAGACTTCTTTCATGAGGTCCGAGGCGAAGCGTCGAGCCTACTTTATTAAGTCGAGTTTCCTCTTGGTCATTAATCTCAAGGCCGAGGCATCTCTGCGCCTCATTGAAGAATCCTTCAGTCGTGGGCGTCGCAGGGACTCATTACCTGTTCTATGACGTCAGCCCTCCGAATTATAAGGGACTCGGATCTACCTATAACATATTTTATTCTTTGACTATAGGATTGGTGGATGTTTATATTGGACGGTTAAAATGAGAGAAATAAAAATCCAGTAGTACCATTTCCACTTAATCGGACTGCCTGTGATGCAAGCACAGAGATATACCTCTGCCCGGAGCTGTGTGGGGTCCACAGAGATTCTGTGAAAAATCTACTCCGTACATATGTTTTGAAAGAGCACGATAAGTCACGAATTAAAAAATTACAGATATAAAAAACTCAGGTGGGCCACACCAAACAAAGCAGTGGGAACGGAAACTTCCACCGTTGAAACCTTCTTGGAGCTGACTATGGTATTTATACGCCATCGAAACCGTTCATAGGGTTATGAAAACTCAGATAAATTGTAGTAACAAATATCATCCTGATACAAAACTTCCATCACTCGGTATTTAATATCCACTGTTTTGTTCGGCATGGCCCACATGAGTTTTGGATCTTCCTGAGTTTTATATTTCTGACCTACTGTAGTCTTCTATAACGTAACGGAGCGGATTTATCACAGCCATCTCTGTGGGCCTCACACAGCCCCAGGCACGGGAGTATTTACCTGCCCGGGCCAATCTGCTCAGATAGTGACTGGCAGACAGTTGGTTGCTCGATCTTGTCAGTTTTGTCTGTATTATGTCACGTGTCCTAAGTACCGCGCATCCACGTGCGCATGATCGGGCCCACTTTCAGAGCCGCTGCAGGAGCGGATAGGTTGCGCCCCACGCGCATCCAAGACGGTGTGGTGAGGCCGGACGCGGATTAGCTACTGAACCTGACAGTAGCGAGTCCTGAAGTGACGTAACCACGTTCTTTGGGCCCCACCACGATGTATGTGTTGTATCCACACCATCCATCACTTGGATAGACCATTTTAGGTCATGAGCCAAAGAACAAGGCATATCCAAAGCTCAAGAGAACCCCACCACAGAAAACAATGGGACAGTGCCGCCCCGTCGAAACTTCTTAGGGCCCACCATGATATTTATTTGAGATCCAACCCATTTATAAGTTAACGCAGACATGGAATAAGGGAAAACAAAAATATTAGCGTGATCTAAAAACTTCTGTGGCGCAAAGAATTTTTTAATAGGCATTCAATCGATCCCCACTGTTTCTAGTGGTGGGGTCTACTTGAGCTTTCGATTTGCTTCGTTCTTTGGATCCTGCTATAAAATGATCTTTCAAATATATGCGTGATGTGGATACAATACATACTTCATAATGGGGCCCACAAAATGTGGTGACTCCACTTCAGGCTCTAAATCATTTTAGCCTGACCGAGCCAGGCTCCGCTTAACTTCATATGTCCATGTGTCCTCCTGTTCCAATTAGGGGTGCACATGGTTTGGATCGTTGTGGGCCAGCACACGTGAGAGAGATAAAAACAGTTCATCCGTCGAGCCCCACCTCGTAATTTCCATGGGGACTAAACATTTCTTTGAATGCAGTATGCTGGGTAATTTCCTGATGATAGAACTGACCTGATTTTTGTCCACATGAATCTACATCGTGGGGTCCAGCTGATGAGATGTTTCATAAGTGATCTACGTTGGCACAGGAGAGATGCAGTTCCTTGATAGGTTCGCGCTACCGAATTGCATGGAACGTTTTAGTCCCTTGGTCTACGTTATACGAAACATAAACCTATATTATATACCATCTTATCCATTAATGGATCAACTCTAACCAATGAAATATATCTAGCCCTTATAATTTAAATTGATGATATCTTCAAACCGTTGACGCAAACCAACGGTCAGATCCTCGGTCGTATCAATTGACTGATAATTTTATTTATTTATTCTGATTTTTTAATGGTTGATACGACTCTAGCATTGAATAATCTGTACGAGCTAGCGTGATCATCTGCATCGGATTGCTAGATCTATGCACAGTAGGTTAAGAGTATCAAGATGGGTGACTTGGATGGAGACCAAGTCCTGGTGCAATTAAGTACATGGGAAGGTTCCTAAACACTCGATAATTCAATTAGTCCCGTTTGAAATATGAAATTAGGTGGTGTGAAATTGCATTTGTTCTGATGTAAATTTATCCTATGTTTGGAATTGGTGGGAAAGATTGCATTAACCCAGATGTCATATCATCTGGTTCCAGTAGGAGATATATAGAGATTTTTTTTTTTATTATTATTTATTATTTATTATTATTATTTTTTAATGTAAGTTCAAATCTATTACATTTGTGAGCCCTATGTTGATGCATGTGTTTTAACATTTGAGTTGCAGGTCCATTGATTACACATCCAGTTCACCAAATGCAATGTCTTGCCTAACGGAAGAATTTGATCCAAACATCAGATTAGACGGTCAACTCTGTTAATTCCACCAAATGCAATTCAGTGTCACATAATCCTGCATTTCCAAAAAACACTTCAAAGTTTAGAGAAGGTTATTAGGAGGACACTTTATTTAATCATTTAATTATTTATTTTTAACACACGCACACACACACCACCACACACACCACTTATGTGGGATTTCACCACCTACTCGAACCCTTGGCCAGGTGTTGAAACTCCTGAGAGTCTACCACCGGAGCAAAAGCAAGGACCCTTGCCAACATGTAAGACTTGTGCATGATCCCTGCCATTCACATGTGGGGTACACCTGAGCATTCTATGGTACAGACCAGTTGGAGGACAGACGATTGGTCCAACTGATGGGTGGACTACATGGTATCTTAGAGCAGGCTTTATCAACAGCGTGGGGACACATGTAACGGTTTTTCAACGTTTGCTCGCGTGATTGGTCCGTAGATCTAATATATTCAAAGTTCTGATACTTCAGCCATAATGTTGGTTTGGAAGTACGTGCGTTTTTCAAACTCCTACGAAGGAAGGACTCCTATGGGAGTAGAAAACAAGCTCAAGCCAAGATCTTTTCATTAATTAGTTAACTAAATTGACCGTTTGATCCAACTTGGCCTACAACCCGGGTCTCCTTCTTTATATATAGTAATGGACTCCTCTGAACCCTCCCGCATTATACCGTGGCGGGGTCCAATTCCCACCATAAGAGACTCTCGCGTGGGTGCGGATTGGCTAGCTGCTACCGAATTTGTGGCCCCACCATGATATATGTTTAGCATCCGCATCGTCCATCCATCTGAAGAGATTATTTTAGGGTGAAATCCAAAGAAGTGACATACAAAGCTCCAGTGGACCCCACTACAGAAAAGAGCAGGGAGAGTGACGTCACCATTAAAAACTTCTAAAGGCCACAAGAAGTTTTCAGTTAAGCTTATATTTATATTTTCCCATCTTTAATGTCTTTGTAAACTTTCTGAACATGTTGGATTTTGAAAAAACATCATGGTGGGACCTAGAAAGGTTTCAACGGTGGGCATCAATCTTCCCTCTATTTTTTGTGGTGGGGTTGGATTTGCCTCATTCTCTGGCTCATGGCTTAAAACAATATCTCCAAATGGATGGATGTTGCTGAAACAACACATACATCATAGTGGGGTCCACAGAACTTGGTGACGTCACTTCCGTAGAGTGAGGTCCGGCGTGGTAACTCACTGCACCTAGTGTACTGAGTAAACTCTGTGAGGTCCACCATGGTTTATTTATTTTATCCACTCCGTTCATACATTTTAACAGATAATTTGAATATTTGAATCAAAAAATGAGGCATATCCAATGTTCAAATGGACCACACCATAGGAAACAGTTGAATTGAATGTCTACCGTTGAAAAATACTTGGAGGGCCACAGGAGTTTTGGATCAAGCTTATGTTTGGTTTTTCCCTTCATCCATGTCTGTATGATCTTATGAACAGGTTGGATGAAAAATAAACATCACTGTGGGGCCTAGAAAGGTTTCAACGGTGGAAATCATTATCCCCACTGGTTCCAGTGGTATGATCTAATTGATCTTTGGATATGCATCAATTTTAGGATCAACCCCCTAAATTAGATGGAAAAACGGATGGACGGTCTAGATAGACCACATACATTCAAAATTGACCATATGATCTAACTTAGCCTACAACCCGGCTCTCCTTCTATATATATATATATATATATATATATGAGAACTTCCTATGAAGTCGAGCTGTGTGGGCCCCACTGTGATATTTGTCCAAAATCTATCACATTAGTTAAATGCACCACTGTGAAGACATGCATAAACCATATAAAAGTATTTGGTGGGGCCCACCTAAGTTTTGGATACGGCTGAAACTTGGTTTGACCGTTCATCCAAATGGGACACACACAATGGATGGGCTGGATTTGTGAAACACATTTCGGTGGGCTCAATGAATAATTATGAATGTTTTAATGGCAAGGTAACCCCTCTCAACTATTGCATATGTTGTATGTGGTATGGCCCATCCAAGTCATGGATTGATTTGATTTTTAAACCCGTGGCCCACCATGGAATGGTGCATCTGATTGATTGGGTAGATGTTTAACATACATCATGGTGGGGACCACACAGCTCGAACTCATGGGAAGTTCCCATGAGGTGAACCTCGTAGTAACATCATATATCCAGAGAAATTGACCACTGTAAATGCCACCTTTTACCCGGCGTCTTTTGAAAGCGCTCCCAAACTTTATTTCCACGATGTAAACCATTCTGTACCTGTGTCTGAATCAAACTTATTAGGAAGTTTGATACGAATCATCTAAGTTCACGTGCTGTATATATACTCTCTGAGATTTTGATAACTTTCCTTGATCTTAACGAGTCACATACATGCACCTCATGAACAGAATGAAAGATACGACGTCAGAATGAATCACGCCAGACGGAAGGAGATTGTGACCTATCTCATATAGTCAAAGGACGTGTGGAGTCCACAGTGATGTATAGCTTATTACAGTCCATTCATTTTTAAAATCATCATAGGATACGAGCCAAAAAAAAGGAAGAACTACACCCATAAAGCAACAGTGATAATGACGCCCACCAATAAAACCTTTTTAGGGCCCACCTTGATATTTGCTTGCCATCCAATCAATTCATAAGGTCACAAAGGCTAGATTAAAGGAAAACACAAACATCAGCCTGATCAAAACTTGTACAGCCCCTGAGAAGTTTTTAATAGTCAATGTTAAATTTTAATGTGTGTTTTACTTGAGCTTTAGATCTGCCTCATTTTTTTTAGCTCATGTCCTATAATGGTATTTTGAAAAAAAAAATGAATGAACTGCATGGATAAAACCCATACATGACGGTGGCCACACAGAGAGCCCGACGAAGCAGGACGCAATCTGCATCCACTCCAGACATTAAAGTCTGCAGACTGTAGGGTCCATCATGCTTAAAACATGTCTAATGTGAAAACACCATTATTGCTTGACTTGGATACCTTGCCGTGCATGTGCACTTTAACATGACTTTTAAAATCTCAATCATGCGTCTGGGCATGATAAATATTACTTGGTCCTATGGCTCAATGACTACGGTTGTTACTAGATTGCTAACCGTTTGATCAATGATATTTGGGTCATTGTATGTGGACCACTGGTTTAGCCGTCCATTTTCCACGTTGGATGAATATTTAGGATCGTCTGATGGGCTGCAACCCATCCACATAAAGACATCCAAAACCAAATTAAAACATATTCGAGTACATTTGGTGGATTTGTAGGGATTGAAGCATATTTTAAAAAGTTTTCAAATAAAACATTGTATGAACTTTTGCATACAATTATCTATTTCCGAAAAATGTATGACTTATAACATCTTATCTATCCAAATGGTAGCCACATCATAAAGATCATCTTTGGTAGAAACAATGGTGGTCCATTCATTAATGCGCACATGCCCTGCTTTAATCATTGAAAAGTTTGGGGGATCCAACCCATGCCCTAATGACAGATAAAGTGAATTATAACACCTAGGTCATGGGTTCAAGTTCACATGTGGGTGTGTGTAAAAATAAAATGAATTCCTTGAAATTTAAGGTGGCCGTCTCTTTCATAATTATTTTCTTTGGTGTGGCCCACTACTATAATAAGACAACTACAGCCCCGCTCAAAATCAAGAGTGCCATCCCAAACCATTTGGTTTGTTCTCTCATTACTCACTCTATGCAAAGGTGATTGCTGCTTGTAAGAACGTTTCCATTCATGTGGTCCACCTAAATCATGGATTTTACATCAAACATGATGGTGTAGCCCCCTTAAGTAACCAACCCATTTGCTCATACGCCTACCCAATTGGCTCTAACGGTTTGAGAAAGGTACTAGAATGTAAATTTCATTTAAATTAGGTACTTACCTGTAAATTTTCAAAAAAATCAATGGAAAGCTTGGTCTTAACTCAATTTATGTACGACTGTCAAAAAAGGTTGAATGTAAAAATCAACATTCAAGACTGCATGTGAACATTTTCTTTATTTAATAATGTTTTTCATACAAGGCCGCACATGTATAATCATCCAATTGGGCACATGTATAATAATCCAATTGGGCATCCAGTTGTCTGTAACCATATAAAAATCGGCCTTCTTTTTCTCCCAGTACTAGATGTTCCATGCGAATGCTATACGGTTAGTGTTGTGGAAAAATCTGACAAGTTAATAAGTCGGCTATGGAATGGACCAACTCTATTGATACAACATGGGCTCTTCGGGCCTCGAGCCTGACCAAGGCCCATGCATCTAAAGGGCCAAAGGGCGAAGCCTCTAAGGAAGCCGATGCAACCTTAAGGACACTTAAAGAGCCCTTCAGTGGCCATGTATTATCGACCTAGCCCATAGGTCAGCTATGGGTCGACCATGGATCGACCCATATTCCAGTCCGACCCCAGTCCGACCCAGTCCATAGGTCGGCCATAAGTCGGCCATCTGTCAATCTTAAGTTGAGTATGGATCGATCATACCTCAACCGACAGCCGATTAAGGAGTAGCCAACATCCGTCGACCGTATCACGGTCGACACAGATGGTATCCCTGACATAGTCAAAAGGGAGCCTTTTAGTACGACCGACGCTACTGGCTCAGATGACGGTCGACAGTATAGTGGATATTGATCCAATTCGACTAAGCAATCACCACCAGAGTCGAGCTATGGACTCGGCTAAATCTTGAAGATCTTACAGATGTCTTTCGATATCTTCGAAAGATAACATCAAATCTCGAGTATCACGGGGATCTATAACCTCAGGATTATCTTAGATAATGATAAATCCCCCAAGATATCAAGGAAGGATCCCGAAACTGCGGGACCTTCTCCCTCTTACAAATAGGAAAGATGCTTAAGGTGAAAGGTACGCACATTCTCTCACCCTAAAACCCCCAATCATTATTAGACCCAAATTTCAGGCCTGACTTTGGCATCGGAGAGCCCCCTGCATTAGCCAAGGTCTCCTTTGTCCTCTTCCCGTGCAGGTACTCGAAAGTAGCAGAAAGGGGTGATTTAGAAACTGTACAATAATTTGGCACTGTTTGTGGGAACAACATTACAAGTTGTTTTCGCTCTATCAAAAATGCTACAAAACCTATCATGGCGAGAGGAAAAAATAAATCCCAAACTCCTCTAGAGGCGATTCCAATCACAACTCTCCCAGCAACAGAACTCGCCCCATGATCCATAGATCATCCAGAGCGACAGGAGAGTTGCCAGGGCTCCCCACCCCATCAGGCTACCTCGAGCTCGACCAGGCGCGCTCAATGAAATCATGGGGGGAATGATCGACGGAATACCTTGGAAAGGGAAGTCAGAGATATTCGGACTGACTTGAACTATATGAAGCAAATGCTGGAACAAATGCAGCCTCAGCGAGTGCAGGAGCAAGACTAGAGGGAAGGACAGTCAAGCGATGTTTGGCAGTTCACCAACCCTCGGCCCTCCACCACACCAGCTGTTCCCCAACCGAGCCAGCTTCAGGACCCTATCAAACCAGTTTCGACTCATGTTTCAAGGACTGTCCCGCTACCTGCATCCGACATGCGTCATGAGATAGATCGGAGGAGGCGCAACTGACCTCCAGCTGAAGGTACTGTAGAAAGCGAGGAGCCGTGGAAAAATGAAATCCAAAATCTGCAGAGGCAGATTGCGGATATAAAGCAGACCCATCCAACTAACCCCTTTGGAATGGAGGATACAAAGTCTCCATTCGTGGTTGATATAATGCAGGCGCGGTTACCAGACAGGTTTCAGCTTCCTCATATCATGCCTTACATTAGAAACGCCAACCCAACAGAACATATGGAATCCTTCCGAACCTCTATGGAGTTGCACAATGCCTCAGATGCAGTTATGTGCCGAGCCTTCTCACTGACCCTAGCCGACGCTGCCCGACTTTGGTTCAAGCAACTGAAGCCAAGGTCCATCAATTCGTTGCTCGAACTCAGCGAGGCATTCGTCACAAACTTCATTGGGGGAAAGAAGAGGCTCAAGGCATCAGCTCACCTGAACAATATAGTTCAAAAGGACAGAGAGCTCCTTAAAGACTACATCGAGCACTTTAACATTGAAGCATTACAGGTTCGGAAATACTCAAACGAGACTGCGCTAAATGCCATTATGTCCGGGTTAAGAGATAAGCCCTTTCTCTTTTCCTTGGACAAGAGCCCTCCGCTCACATTGGCCGAGTTCATGAACCGATCATAAAGATATGTTAATGCCGAGGAATCCAGGATCTTGGGATAAGTAGCTCAAAACAGAAATGCCTCAGCAAAGGAATTGACGAAGAAAGAAATTGACTCGGCCAACACCAGCAATAAGCAAAAGGACGATCAACCCCGAGACGAGCGCAAGTTGAACAAGCAACTAGACAGTAATTTCACTACTTACACCTCACTCAACAAAACTTAGGAGCAAGTCCTGATGGAAATAAAAGGTGAACGTTTCGTTCACTGGCCGAATAAGCTGCGAGGCAATCCTCATGACCAATGAAGCAAGAATAAGTATTGTCATTTTCATCAAGATCATGGACACAATACAGGTGACTGCTACAATCTGAAGCAGGAAATTGAAAGACTTATTTGTGAAGGTCATCTCTGTGAACATATGGACCAGGGAACTAATCGAACCATAGCTGTGGAAGAACGCCCCGAGTGATAACCGACCGATAGAAGAAATCAGAACCATTTTCGGTGGTCACAAAGGCGGAGGCAACTCGAACAATGATCGGAAAACTCATGCGAGGAACATTAATCGCCCTGAAGTAGAGATCATGGGCTTAGGTTGACCTTCAAAAGAAAGGAAACTGGAGAAGTACAATGTGACGTTTACAGAGGAAGATGCACGAGCCATCCATCATCCACATGACGATGCCGTGGTCGTCTCCGTCACCATAGCAAACCACAAGGTTTTCAGAGTCCTTGTTGACACAGGATCGTCCGCAGATATGTTGTTCACTCAGGCATTTGACAAAATGAGCATCGAACTATCCACATTACGGCTTGTATGAAGTCCTTTGATTGGATTCTTAGGTGGACAGATCCTCCCCGAAGAAGTCATTCAACTCCCCCTCACTGCTAGGGACGCGCTAAACCAAGTAACAGTAATGGTTGACTTTTTGGTCGTCGGCCAATCCTTAGTCTACAATGCTATTCTCAGGCAGCCTTCATTGTGCCTTCTCCGAGCTATAGTCTCGACCTACCATCTTTCTATGAAGTTCCCGACCAAGTCTGGAGTCGGAATCATTAAAGGAGACCAGCACGACGCTCGACGATACTACGCTACAGCGCTGAAAGCTCCATCTGAAGGGGCGACGATCGAGTCTTCAGATCCACGCGACGAATCTCCCAAGCGAGGACAGCCTGTGAAAGACCTTGTCCAGATAACGCTGGACGAATCCGACGCTTCTAAGACCGTATAGGTTGGGTCGTCCTTAATGCCACTGTTGAAAAAAAAGCTGGTAGCTCTGCTGCGATGATACGCCAACATTTTTGTATGATCTCATGAAGACATGTCAGGGATCAACCCTTCGGTCATGACCCATCATCTTAACATTAACCTGACCTATAAGCTGATCCAACAGAAGCGGTGTGCCCTTAGCCCAGAAAGGTACGCCATGATTGAGGAAGAGGTCAACAAGCTCCTCAAGGCTATGTTCGTCGAAGAGGTGTACTACCCTGACTGGGTGGCTAACAAAGTACTGGTTAAAAAAGCTAACAGAAAATGACGAGTCTGTGTAGACTACACCGACCTTAATAAAGCCTACCCTAAGTATAGCTTCTCTCTTCCTAGGATCGACCAGTTGGTTGATAGCACTGCTGGGCATGAGTTACTTAGTTTTATGGATGCTTACTCAGGGTATAACCAGATTGTAATGCACCCATCTGATAAATAAAAAACTACATTTGTCACTGACAAAGGTATTTATTGTTGCCAAATGATGTTATTTGGTCTGAAGAATGCAAGAGCGACCTATTAGAGGTTGGTCAATAAAATGTTCGCTTGCCAAATAGGGTGAACAATGGAAGTGTACATCGACAATATGCTCGTCAAGAGTGTCAAAGTTACAGATCATGTAGTTGACCTTGATGAAATGTTCCTCATCCTTCAGAAATATCAGATGAAACTGAACCCGAGCAAGTGTGCATTCGGCATAAACTCGGGCAAGTTTCTCAGTTTCCTGGTCTGCCAACGAGGGCTTGAGGCGAACCTCGAGAAGATCTAGGCCTTGCTCGATATGGACTCACCAAAGACGATCAAAGACATCTAGAGGCTGACTGGAAGAGTCGCTGCACTCAACCACTTTGTGTCTCGAGCCACGGATAAATGCCTGTCCTTTTTCAAGCAATTAAAGGGTGGGCAAATGGTAAACTGGACAGAGGAATGCAAGGCGGCTTTCCAGCAGCTCAAGATATACTTAGGATCGCCACCCTTGCTCTCCAAACCCGAGCCGAGGGAGACACTACTACTCTACTTAGCGGTGTCTGACACAGCAATAAGCTCGGCTTTGATTCGGGAACATAAAGGAAAGCAATTCCTGGTCTACTACGTCAACAAAGCACTTGTCTCGATAGAAACACGATATCCAACCTTAGAAAAAGTGGCCCTGTCATTGGTTATCTCTTCCCGATGCTTGCGGCCATACTTCCAAGCCCATTCAATCATCATGCTGACCGATTAGCCATTACGATAAGTATTACAAAAGTCGAAAGCATTAGGACATCTCACCAAATGGACAATTGAATTGAGCGAGTTCGTCATCCAATGCAAGCCGAGGGTTGTGATTAAAGGCCAGGTCGTAGCCGACTTCATCGTCGAAGTCACAAAGCAACCCGAGTCAACCCTAGCTGACGAAGAACCTCCCGATCAAACTGACTCACCTGCAGGGTTGGTAGATCAATAAAACTAGGTTCAATCTGACCCCATTTCTCTTCTCGGCCCTCCCCATTGGCAGATTTACGTTGATGGCTCATCCAATTCTCTATCTTGGAAACTCCCAATCACACATACATGCAGTATGCCTTAAGATTGAGATTCCAAACCTCCAACAATATAGCGGAGTACGAGGCCTTGCTCATCGGACTAGGTTTGGTAGCTAGCATGGGGGCTACCCATCTCGATGTATACAGTGACTCGTAACTAGTTGTAAACCAGATAGTCGAGATTTATCAGACCAAAAAAAAAGCGACTGAAAGCTTATCTACGAAAAGTCAAGGAGTTGATCGATGTTTTCTGACATTGTAGCGTTGTTCAAATCCCACGAGCTGAGAACTCCAAAGCCGATTTGCTAGAGAAGTTCACCGCAGCAGATGAAGACGAGATCCTCAAATCCATCCTGATCGAGTTTGTGGTTAAGCCGAGCATTGACGAGACCGACACCCCAACTGTGCTTCTGATTGACTAGGGACCCACCTAGGCCAACCCAATCATCCATTATCTCGAGACCGGTGAGTTGCCTGAAGATCGAGTAGAGGCGCGACGAATGAAGGTTAGAGCCACTCGTTACACCATGATCAACGGGGCACTTTACAAGAAAGGGTTTTTCCTGCCCCTCTTAAGATGCCTACGACCCGACGAGGCTGAATACGTTCTGATGGAGCTTTATGAAGGCATCTGTGGAAATCACTTTGGAGGGTGATCATTAGCCCATAAGGTCATCCGGCAAGGTTACTACTGGCCGACTATACAACATGATGCACATGAGCATCTAAAGTTGTGACAAATGTCAAAGGTTCGCAACCGTCCCTCGGCAACCACCAGAGGAACTCACCCCCATGGCCGGTCCATGGCCCTTCGCTCAGTGGGGGATTGACATCATCGGACCTTTCCCTATAGGGAAAGGTCAGACCAAGTTCGCTGTTGTCGCTGTGGATTATTTCACCAAGTGGGCAGAAGCCGAGCTATTGGTCAAGATAATCGAGCAAAAAACCACAGATTTTATTTGGAAGAATATTATATGCCGTTTTGGAGTGTCTCGGACTATCGTCTCCGATAATGGGAAGCAGTTCGACAATAAGTAGTACCAAGAGATGTGCAAAAACCTCAGAATCAGAAGTGTATACTCGTCTCCGTGGCATCTGCAAGCAAATGGACAAGTCGAGGCTATCAACAAGATTATCAAGCAACATCTTCGAGCCAAGCTTGATAAAGCTAAGGGAGCTTGGGCCGAGGAACCTCCTAGAGTCCTGGGCCTATCGGACTACAGCCCAGACTGCCATAGAAGAGATTCCATTTTCCCTAGCATATGGGTCAGAAGCAGTCACCCCCGTAGAAATTAGATTGCCGACCACTCGCGTAAGCTCATTCAATGAACAAGACAATGAGGAGCTTCTGGTGCTTGGCCTCGACCTTCTGGAAGAACGAAGAGAATAAGCTCGGCTTCGGATGGTCGTCCACAAACAGCAAGTGTCTCGATTCTATAACACTCAAGTTAAGGTCAGACTATTTCGAACAGGAGACCTAGTTCTCTGAAAGATATTTTAGAATACCAAGGAGGTTAGTACAGGTACATTGGGGACCAATTGGGAAGGACCCTACGTGGTTGCGAGCATTGTCCGGCTCGGCACATACCGATTGGAAGATCTGACCGGCCGATTACTTTCTCATCGTTGGAATGCCGAGCACCTTAAGGTTTATACCCCTAGGTCGGCGGGCATGCGATCTCTGCTCGACTGAATTCCGAGCAAGACCCAATGGATATGCACATGTTCACAACTATGTAATCCGACAAGGGAATTGAATGCAAAATTTTAAAGAAAAAGACATCTTTCATTAATCAGACTGAACAATTACATCGATGTTACATCAGCATATACATCGGTGTCACATTGGCAAAAAAAATATAAAAGTTGCTGAGGATAAACAACGACACTTGTTCTGTTAGGTGCTTGAGGTTCGGACGTTCAACGTGCTTGAAATGCCTAAAGCTAAAAAAGAGAAGCAGAATGAAGGAAATTCTACTTTGCAAATTTAACTTTAAGGCTCGGTCGCTGCCTCAGGAGTCGCCTCGACTGCCCCTTCGTTGCCCGGCCCATCAAATCCCCACTCACCCTCATTGAAGGTAGAAAGGTCGAGCTCAGGAAAGCTCTCTTTCATTGTCCTCACACACTCAGCATATCCCTGACGATAGAGGGTGTCCCTCTTATCCTGGAACTCTTGAGACAACTGGAATTCCTTCACAGTGTCCCTTCGTGCGATGACTAGGGCAACCTTAGTCTCCGTCTTCAGCAAATTCAACGTGGAGCATGCATCGATGAGCTCCGCACGACATTTATCAAATGCCACCCTGCCCTCTTGCAATTGTGAGGCCATCCTAGTCTTCTCAACAAAAGACTCCTCGAGGGCAACCCTCGTCGCCTCTAGGTCGACCTCCGCAGACACCGCCCTAGCCTCAGTGGACAATAGTTGAGCTTCAGCCTCTGTTGCCCGCCTATTGGCCTTGAAAAGCTCAGCACGAGCCCTTAGTGTGCACGACCCGAACTACATGAGAAAAGAAGAAGGTAAGAGCAAGGAAATTAAAAACTAAACAAATGAGGATTAGCGTCAGTTAAGCTCTTACCTCAAGGAGCGTCGTCGTCATTCTGACGAGCGTCTACTCCATGGGGGATTCAAAGAGGCCGACGAATTCTTCCTTGACCCCCTAGCGATCTCCCCAAGGGAGAATCCCCTTGACATGTCGACAGAAACTCCCCCTCTCTTCCTTAGTTGCCTCCCTCCTAAAAGGCTCCTCTTCCCTCCTCGGGGGCTGTTTCTTAGCTGGAGGTGGCTCGGCAGTCTCTTGAGGCTCAGGAAGGGTTGCCTTCGCCACCTCCGTACCCTCACCCATGACCTCTATGATGGTCGAATAAGGAGGGGCAACCTTCCCCTTGCTCTTGGAGGATGTCTTCTGCTTCTTTGAAGCCTGAGAGTCGTCCCGAGGAGGAGCTTTAACTTTGAGGAGGACAAAGGACATGTCGAGCCTCAGACATCTTTGCATCAAAACAAAACATGACAATGTGCCAGAAAGAATAATCCTAAGTTTAGAGCATCGGTTGAAGGTCTTACCACAAGTCGTACCTGTCAGAGCTACGTGCAAGCCTGACTGAAGAAGACGCTCTAGTTGGAGAAGCCTTCTCTAAGATCTCCTCTCTGGGCTCAGGGCTCGTAGATCCCTAAATCGAGTTATCGAGCCAGAGCCGAGCTTCGGCGGCCATTTGGGGATGACTGAAAGGAAAGCATGCAGATAGACTTAGAAGACGCAAGAAGAAGACTAAATCGACTAAAAAAAGAGGAATTAATGTTGAGAGTCACCTGGCTTGGAAAAGGCTCGGGGAATAAGAGGCATGATTGGTCTTAGGTCAGCTGTCTCCCATCGTCCACAGGCCCAGAACCATGTATCCCTCCAATTTTTGTTGAAAGAAGGAGGGTCGGTTATCAGAGCCTCGCCAGTGTTTCGCCACGAGCAAAAGTAATACCAGCTAGGCTGAAGGGGATTCGGCTTCACTTGATACAAATGGAGGAACTCGTTCACGGTCAGCTCGGGCTGCTCCATCTTGACCCACAGAACTGCACAACAAAATAGGTCCCTCCACCCATTTGGAGTGGCTTGCGCCAGGGCCATGCCGAGGTAACCGAAGAGATGCCGAGCGACCACCTGGAGCGGAAGTCGCAGGCCTCACTGCATCGCGACTTGAAAAATCATGACTCCTCTGGGAGAGGGATGGTCGGGCAGCTCATTCGCCAAGGGAAGTCACATGATAACAGATTCGAGGATATGGTACCCGAACCTAATCCGGACTAGCTCTTCCCCTGACAAGGTCGAGGGTACTGGCCCCATTGACTCTTTCTCAACCTCGGCTTCCTCTGCTCCGCCCTCAGTAGGAGGGTCACGCTCACCCAGAGCAGCTTTGGCCACTTCCTCCCACTTGGGAGACAGATTCAAAGCCCTAGCGGGCGGCACTGGCCTTTGCACCGGAGACTCTTCCAGCACTCTCTACGATGAGAAATGTCAAAATGCGGCATTCGCCATCAATACCAGCGGGGAAGGTGAGCTCAATGTGGCACAAAGGCTGCTTGCCCCACCTTCGCCATCGGAAAATCCCTCCTGAGAGCTCGTGGAGCCGAACATTATTAAAATAAGAAGAGAGGGAGGGAGAGAGGGCTCACCGGAGTTAACGCGGTGGGGACTGTGGTGCTAGAAAATGCAGATAAAGAAGAAGAAAGGAAGTCAGGTGCAAATGGAAAGGGTTGCCAGGTTAGGGCGTCCCTTATATAGCCATGCCACGTGGCCCTTGCATTTAAAAGGGAGCCGAACTGGTGCCTCTTCATCCATTTTTGTATTACACATGTACTTTGTACTTTCGCTGGTGACCGGCCACATTGGTGGGTTTGGCACTACGCATGTACTATGTACTTTCGCTAGTGACCGACCACATTACATGGGTTTTGCCCAAAAGCCAACTAGATGAGCATCCCCAGTTGATGTGCACTCATGCATCCATGTATTTAATAATACTGCATTATGTATTATTTTCATATACCTTGTTATGTTTTTACAACTATGCTTACCGAATGTGGAAGTGTGTAATCTTGAGAGGAATTCATACTAAGTTGGCCACTCATTCATCAAATATATAACTGTACAGGTAAAACAGGTGGCCTAGATGATATATATGTTCGGACTTGAAGTGGAGTAGTGTACAAGTGCCAGGGATGTACCACTATTTTGCTAAGAGGAGCTGCACGGTCTTGCGGCTTACATTTACCTATTTTCTGTTATTCTTCATGTATGTAACTCATGAAACTGTAAATGTTGAGGCATTGGTTTGTACAAGTCATTATGGGTAGCTTCCTATATATTTGAATGATAATGAAATTTTTCTTGACGTTTGACTGTCCATACTATGCTAACTGTTAACTCTGAATGAAAAAAAAAGGAAAAAAAATATGGATGGAATTTGGCTCTCTATAAGTTAACACTCGGGTTTTTAGGAAACGGGTCGTATACTCAGGTCCTGAAAACACAGGGCGTTACAACTAGTGTGGTGAGAAGAAAACAAAAAGAAAAGAGAGAGAAGAGAGAGAGAGAGAGAGAGAGAGAGAGAGAGAGAGAGAGGAGAAGGTGAGGAATGAGAGTAGAATTGTCTTCATGTCGGCACCGAGTCGACTCGGTTCGAACTCGAACTAAGTTTGGTCGAGTCTGGGCTGAGTCCAGATATGGCTGGATTTGCATGGGGAACAAGAAGAGAGGGAGAAAGATGTGACTTGTGGATGAGTCACAGTTGGCTCAACTCGGTTGCGTCGAGTCAAGCTACCAAACCAACCAACATAAGTCGACTTTCTCTCCCAAGGTAAATCGTGTAATTCATTATTATAATTGGTATTGCTACAGTTATTGCGATTATAAATCATGTTTAGCTATTAGCAAATTATGTACGCTAGTATCACTTATTATAAACAAATTACAACGATTAAATATTAGATATTAGAATTTATTTATTATTCTTAAATATTATCATTGATAATAGATCACGCTATTTATCACCATCATAACGACTATTATTATCATGATAGTTAATCTCAATTTCATTATTAATGTTAATGGCGATTTTTTGATTAACATTGTGATCAATCATACATCATTACCATTTCTCTCATCATTGGGATTGTTAATATTAGGATGCATAGCCATTAGTAAATTATTTATTCTAATGATAGTTATTATATATAAGAAATTTAAAATAATATCATTATTAAATACTAGTGTATTGTTTTTTCATAAATAGTAGATCATAATATTAATTATCATCATAATGATTATTATTAACATGTCACGCTAATATTAGTTATTATGAATGAAACTACTACTAATGATATTAGCATTGTATCTATCACTTGAAAATATTATCTTTAATAATAGGTTATACTATTTTATTACAATTGTAATACTAATTATTACCATGGTAACAAATATTAGTTATATCATTAACGTTAAATTGTAACTACCCATATTACTATTATATTTATTTGAGCTACGCATGCATCATAGTTCTACCCCTATAACTAAACCCTAGGGTGAAAACCCTAAGTCCTACACCAAAACCCTAAAAACCTATGTAATCCCAAACCCTAGGTTAAGACCCTAACCCTAAATAGTGTGTAAGCTCGGATCTGATTGTATAACTTTACGATTGATGGTAAGAATTGATTCCAAGGGGGCACACATTTCTTAGCGATGGTGCAGGCGATTCAAACATAAGGTGATGACTTTTCCCCTTGAGCTTTCCATCTCTAAATTAGATTAAGGATAGCTTTTAAAATTGATTATGAATGATGTCTTAGAGCTTGGTTAATTATATGATTTGTTTACTCAGATATATGTTGAGAATTGATCATAAATATCAAATGCATATGCTAGACCTTGATTCATTTAATAGTTCTTGAACTGTATTTACACTTGCACTTAAGTTGTACTCTATTGGGATGCATCCTAGTTCGATATTTGATCTCTATGCTAGTTGGATATGTTATTGTACTGTTTGCAAGACACGCGTGAATTGAAATCTCTCTAGTTTGAGGTGAACCTTTATTTAAGAAAGAGAGTCCGTACTCAGGGTGTAATGAGACTGATTGTGATAGGAATAGACCCTTAACATGGAGGTTATGTTAGTGGCAATTTTATTCATGGGACTTACCATCTTTGGGGTGAATCCACCTATTTGATTTTGGGATAAACCGTTTGATGTTTTATTACCGTTGCTTATTTGTGTTTAAAGCAGGCCTACCAACTCCTTTTTAATCATTGTATTTCAGTATCTTTGACAGCCATTTTCACTCGACATACGATGGTAATTTTTCATACATTGAGAATTGATTGGCCACGTGTTGATGGGTTCTATACACACCCTAAGGCGGTAGACTCATGGGCCGGGGATAGTGGTCATGGGACACTATACCCAAGTCGTCAGCTTACGCTGGTGACAAGCCCTCGTAGTGACCTTGAGTTTTACTAAACCGGCTAATTGTAACTAGACTAATAATGGTTTGACTAATCATACATACATGGCATAGACCAGCGTCTACCACTAATGTACATGATGTACGATAGGCAGTCATTATGCAGTACGTGATGCGTTAACGGCCAGCCTCTGTCCGACTGGATGAGCATTCTCAGGTCGATGATTGCATGGGTGACGAGCCCACTGTCCGGACGGATGAGCATCCCCGGGGCGATGATTGTATTCACGCATCCATGCAGTAATAAGACTGCATTCTACTATATTTTGATTGCCTTGTTGCTTTCATGTTATACTTGTCTGAGGCAGCGGTGTGTAATCTTGAGGGGCATTCGCACTGAGTTGGCCACTCATCCATCAAATATATAATCATTCAGGTAGCACAGGTGACTTAAGTGATTTTCAGGTTTAAACTGACGAGGAGCCAGGTACAAGTGCCAGGGATGCACGACTGTATTATTAAGAGGAGCCGCACGACCTTGCGGCTTATATTCATATGCTTTCTGTTATTTTTCCTATATCAAATCATGTAAATCTTGTAATTGTAATGTAGAGACATTGGTCTGTATAAGTTATTATGGGCAATCTCTTGTATATTCTAAATGTAAATGTAAACTTTCCTTTATGCTATCTTGTCCATTTTACGCTTATCTACTAACTCTGATAAAAGAATATATATATATATATATATATATATATATATGGAGTTCGGTTCTTTTTAAGTAACACTCGGGTTTTTGGGAAACGGGTTATATACTCGAGTCCTGAAAACACGGGGCGTTACAAGAAACCAAACTAGGGGTTGTATCAAATGCAGACAGGGACAAGTACAGAGAAACCTTATAATATGACGGCTTCAGTACCCTTTTAGTTCTCCTTTGATAAACGGGAGGAGAAATGGGTGCTTCATCCAATACATTACCCTCGGCATTACCATATGATTGCACCTCCAACTCCCTATATCCAAGTTCTTTCTCTTCAATATCATATACTTTCCCTCTCTTCTTCAACTCCTCACCCTCATTCTCCCTCATAAAATGTCCCCTCTGTGTATAACAATCTTCCTTCTCCTTATTGAACTCCTCTCTCTCCTTGACTAACTTTTCCTTCTCTTCAAAAAATAATTCTTTCTCCCTCTTCAATTGCGCTCTCTCATTCAACTCCTCTCTCTCCATCTTTAATGCTACTTTCTCTTTCAGCAACGCCTCCCTCTCATCAAGCCTATCTTCTTTACTTCTTAACTCTTCATTCTCTTTCCTCAATTCTTCCCTCTCTTTCTTCAATTCATCTCTCCTTCTTCAACTCTTCCCTCTCAATGTTGAATTCATTTATAAAAAGAACATTCTTCATAATATCCCCCCCTCCTCCATGTCTTTATCATCATTTTCATCTGCTTCACCATCCTCCTCATAATTATTCTCATTACCCTCCTCCTCATCTTCCTAGGTTTCAATGACCTACAAAATGTATCAATGGATATGTAAGAGTCAAAATACTTTTATGATGGAATTAAATTATGGACCAGTTGAATTAAAGCAAAAAAAAATATAGTTCATTTTTCATAACATCACACCTGAAAACTGTCACGGACTAAGCGAACGGCGTCCATTTCCCATTCTCGTAGGGTCGGTTCTAAGGTCATTACTGCCAATGTCTGCAAAAGAATAAAGACTAATGTTAATTAAAAAAATTGTATACGTCAGATTAAGCAAAGTAAATACCGGAGAAATATATATACTTATAGCTTTACTCTAAAAAATAACATGTATTTTGTTGTACCTTTAACCCTTCCAGCTTCGATATTGAATGAAGTATGGAATTTGATGCGGAACATATGAAACAACACACTCTCGTAGGGCCGGTAATCTCTCTACCACCCATATCTGTTATAATGAAATTGCACCAGGTTAAAAATCAACAATTGACTATAGACTTTAATCATATAGAAAATAAGAAGTGTTCTTACTTGTAGAGGAAGGACACAACCACATACAGTGTAGCGAGGGGCACTTGATGCGACAATGCCAGCTTCAACTCCTTGCGACATTGTATAGTATGCCAAACTACCCCAAGGATAGCTATAGAAATCATCTAGCGAATCGACTAGGTGAATATAATCCATGTTGCACATGGTTTTCGGTTCGGTTCTCCTAACAAAGCACTCCACAACCATGAGTAGGGCAACCTTCATAATATCCTCGTGCTTATTAGTGTCACCTAATCTTTCAAACACATCCATTAAGTGCTTCTTTAAAACTGGATATTCTTTAAAGTATCTGTCTTTTAATGTACTTGTAGTGGGACGATTTTTCAATATTGTAAGCTCTCCGGTCTTAAGCCTCATAATAAGGGCGAAGTCCATCTCCGTGAATTGCAATCGTCTCCCCCTAATCTCAAATACTAGATCACCTTTATATCTTAGAAAAGAAAGTGAAATAAAGCCCTTATAAATCTAAAGGATGTAATATGTAATAAAAATGAAAATGGGGATTGCTTAAACAAATTTAGCCGCCTATCATGCTTCTCCACTCCACCCTTCACCTTCTCGAACCACCATTTCAGTGTACACCTAGAGGTTGATTTTGATATTACAACAAAAGATTTGTCACCTACAAACTTGAATTGGAAAACATATCAAACATAAAGTTCATAAGATACTTAGTGAATCATAGTGTAAAAAATGAGACATAATTAAAAACAATGTATCACTTGATGAATTTGAACAAGCTTCATATGAAATCGAAATAAAAATTGAGTGAGAAAAAAATCAGAAATTGAGCAAGACAAACTATCAAAATGAGTGAGGCAAACTAGAAAATGAGCGAGGCGACCTATGAATTGAGCGGGGCAACATAGAAATTGAGCGAGGCAAACCGAAAAAATGAGCGGGGCAAACATGAAATTTAGCGGGGAAACTGAAAATTGAGTGGGGCAAAATAAAAATTGAGCGGGGCAAACAAGAAATTTGAGCGGGGCAAACATGAAATTCAGCGGGGCGAACTAAAATTTGAGCGAGGCAAACATAAAATTAAGTAGGGCAAACATGAAATTAAGTGGGGCAAACTGAAATTTGAGTAGGGCAAACATGAAATTGAGCTGGGCAAATTGAAAATTAAGCTGGGCAAACATAATTAAGCAGGGCAAACATGAAATTGAGAGAGACAAACTGAAATTTGAGCGGGGCAAACATGAAATTGAGCGGGGAAAACTGAAAATTGAGCGGGGCAAACTGAAATTTGAGAGGGGCAAATATGAAATTCAGTGGGGGAAATTGAAAATTGAGTGGGGCAAACTGAATTTGAGCAGGGCAAACATAAAATTCAGCGGGGCAAACTGAAATTTGAGCAAGGCAAACATGAAATTCAGCGGGGTAAATATGAATTTCAGCGGGGCAAACTGAAATTTAAGCAGGGCAAAGTAGAATCCTCGGATGAGTGGGAGAGGAAGTGTTCAAGTTCTGAATTTTATTGCCTAACGACGCCATCACAGACCTCATGTTATATGGACCTGGCGAGAACATGTTCGTCAATGAATTTATTGGTGCCATGAGAGTAGATTTTGAGAGATTTCAAAAAGAACACATGGAATTAAGCAGAAGATAATGTGGGATGGAGACGTTTATTTTGAATATCAATGAGCGAGACAAATTATCAAAATGAGCAAGGCAAACTAGAAAATCAGCGAGGCGATTTATAAATTGAGCGGGGCAACCTAGAAATTAAGCAAGGCAAACTAAAAAAAAAAAATGAGCGAGGCAACCTAGAAATTGAGTGAGGCAAACTTGAAATTGAGCAGGGCAAACTGGAAATTGAGCGAGGCAAACTCGAAATTGAGCGGGTCAAACTTAAAATTGAGCGAGGCAAACTAGAAATTGAGTGGGTGAAACTGAAAATTGAGCGGGGCAAACTTGAAGTTGAGCAAGGCAAACTGAAATTTGAGCGAGGCAACCTAGAAATCGAGCTGGAAAATTGAAAATTGAGCGAGGCAAACTTAACAATGAGCGAGACAAATTGAAATTTGAGCGAGTCAACCTACAAATTGAATGAGAGAAACATGAAATTCAGCGACGCTAACTTGAAATTCAGCGATGCTAACATGAAATTCAACGAGGGTAACATGAATTTTAATGAACTTGAAATGAAATTGAACTGACCTAGCATATAAAGGAGCAAGCTTCTCATGAAATTCAACGAGTACTTCGGTGAAGTTGACTGAGCAATTAATGAAAATGACAAAGTGGTTTATAGATTTTCCGTTACATCACATGAATGTATGGATGCTCCCGGTCATATCTTTATCATTTGTATGTCAAATTTATGAATTATTCGGGAAATTCAACCAATCATGAACTGAGAATGTCGGCGACAACTTGATCATATTGTCGACAAGTGGGTTAAATAGGCTGAAAACTCTTGAAATTTGAAATCAGTTTGATCAGTATGCTTTTATCTTACTGAGTTAACTGATTTGGGCCCACCTTGAATGTATGTAGACTATCCACGACATTCATCCATTTTTCCATCTATATTAAGGGTTTGAGCCCCGTTCGTGCAAAGTTTAAGTTGGGAAGGTAAGGTTTGGATTCTTTGTAAAAGACGCTGGATGAAAGGTGGGGTCTACGGTGATAATTTTCTCGTTTTCAACGTAGACGCGGATTGCGTAGCGAGAAACTCACCCTGCTAGAGCGTGGTAAGGCCTCTGGGGTCTACCTTGATGTACATGTCATTATCCACGTTGTCCATCCGTTTTATCAGATCATTCTTAGGCATAATACCAAAATCGAAGCATATCTAAAAAGTAACTAGGCCACACCACAGTAAACAGTGTAGGATAATGACGTCCATGGTTGAAACCTTCTTATGGCCCACCGTGATGTTTATTTATCATCCAATATGATATTAAGTCAGAAAGACATGGATGAAGGTAAAACAGAAATATCAGCTTGATCTTAAAATTTTGTGGCCCTCAAAAAGTTTTCAATGGTAAGCGTTCAATTCTCACTGTTTCATGTGGTGTGGTCCACTTGAGCTTTGGATATGCATGAAATTTGGTTTCATGCCCTAAAATGAGCCAGAAAAATTTCTGGACGGCGTAGATAGAACGAATACATCAAAGTGGGCCCCACAGAGTTTACTAGCGTGATGAGTTACCCTATCCGCGTCACTTTCAAAACGGCATGGGGTTAGCATGTGAGTTATGAACAATTTACTAAATGATGGTTGCTCAGCCACTATCCGAGCGGAAACCATATACGCCGATCCAAACCGTGCAAATCGTGGGCCCCAATGTGAATCTACTATAGCCAAAAATCTTTCGTTAAATTTCAACAAATACGATTTTCTTTTAGCCCTCAATTTGGATTTTTGATCAATGGCCATAAGGCCTCTTGATCTTGACCGGTCGCGGTGGAGATCGGGTACATCCCACTAGGGTTTGGTAATCAATTTCAACAAACCCATTTTGACTATATTATTATTATAATTACCATTTATATCCTAAAATTCGTTGTGAACCATTCGAATGAAAGGTGTAAAGTGGATTAGTGTTTCTAGAACAAGAGTGGAGCTTCTTCTTTTTTTTTTTGGGCAGTCAAGATTCGACTGCTAACATGGTAGATCAGAGTTCATAAAAAAAGTATTAGCAGCTCATCCCAACATACAAGAGAATATATATTATATGATACAAGTATCTTTTGGATATTTTTACCTTCGTAAAAATATATATACATAATTAAGTAAATTATAGTATTATATTTTTATCCTTATTTCTGTCTGGGTGAAATAAAAAAATGCTGCAAAATCATCATTGCAATAAAATGTAAGTAATGTTACTGTAGAAACATAAGAGTAAATAATCATTACTCATTTGCAATAGTAAATAATTATTACACGTTTATCACTGGGAAGTCACCACATAAGTACAAGATTCACTGTTATTATTTACCATTGTAATTGAAAAACCAAATGGGTGGAGGGGTATTTTAAAAATTGAAAAAAAAAAAAAACATAATTATAGTTTAGTTAATGATTTAAACTCCTATTGGGCTTACAATAACTAAAAATTTTAGATTTTTTAATAAAAAATTCTACATAAATTCCAAAATTATCAAATAATTTCCTACAAATCAAAATATTTGAGTAGTGCATTCTGAGGAGAAAAGTTACTTAATTATTCCCATATATTGTTTCTCTTTAAAAAATAAGAAAGTAAAAAAAAAATAAAAAAAATACGCCTACATGATATATGTATGACATTCCAACCTATAAAATGTACGCACTCAACCATTATAATAATATAAACAAAAAAAAAAAAAATTCTAATCAATTCACCATGTGGGTGCCATGTGTATTTTGAATATTTGAAAGTGTGGTTCACCTTTGTATGGATCAACCAAATTTTTTCTTCTTCTTAACATCACGGCATATTACATTTATTAGATAGATTAGATATTGTTGTTGCAGTTTTCTTGCAGACACTCCGCAGTGCACCGGCCCGTACCTGCACATGCAAAGGTGAGAAGCAAAGGAGGCCCTGGCTTGTACAGGGGATTCTCCGATGCCTAAGTCAGGCTTGGGGTCTTTGAAGTAGGGTAGAGTCTTCAGAAAAATGACCAGTCGAGTATTAGGGCTTTTTTTGTGAACGTAATTCAAAGGTGGGAGATACTCATATATTTATAGGGAAGAGAGGATCCTATCATAAGGAGATTCTTTCCTGATATCTTGGATATTCGATGTGATTTAGGATCTCCTCGAGATCGTAGGGTCCCGAGATTGTCGAGATTTGATCCTATCTCCCAAAAATCTTGGGAGAAATCTTTAAGTCTTGCCAAGATTCTTTGAATATATAGTTCGGCTTCAGGCCGGATCCCAAGGTGGGTGCTAAGTCGAAGCTGGATGATACTGCCCTGATCAACAAATCGACATTCACTATTTATGTCCGTCAAACAAGCCAGAAGGTTTTTGTTCCCTTCATTAGGGTATTGAGACCTTTTGACCTTGCCAGGGGCATTGTTGATCTACAGTCGATCTATGACCGAGCTATGACCGGTCTGTGATCTACCCATGACTAATCCGTGATCAATCTATGACCGAGCTATGACCGGTCTGTGATCTACCCGTGACTAATCCGTGATCAATCTATGACCGAGCTATGACTATTTTGTGATCGATCTATGACTGATCTGTGATCGATCTATGATCGATCTGTGACTAAGCTCTGGCCGGTTTATGACCGATCTATGATTGATCTGTGATCGAGCTATGGTCGGTCCGTAACTGACATGTGGCTGATTTATAGGGGATCTATAACTATCCTTTAGCCGACCTATAAATTAGGTCGGTCTTTCAACCACTAGTGTGCTCTTGGAAGCTCTTTGTGTGTCCTTACAATTGCATCGCTCTCCTTGGAGGGTGCTTTGTTTTGGGATGTAGAAGCCTTATTGGACTCAAGTTTCTGTGGGCCCATACTGGTTCACTAGAGTTGGTCCATTCCATAAGCCAACTTATGGACTTGTAGATTTTTTCCCAACAGTGAGTCCCCCTTGATTTTTGAATGGAGTTTGAAAAGTAAGCTTGGTTGTAGTTAGGTTGGGTAATGCATGGACTAGGTCGAGTCGCGTTGTCATTAATGCTAGGTATGGTGGCCATCACGGTCGTAGAAGCGTTGCCAGTCTATAATCATGACGTGTCGTCTCGTGGCTCGAGGTCACATGGGGCACCAAACTATTGCTTCGGTGTCAGTCTAACAAGGCTACGACACGTGGCATCATACTTGATATCAGGAGCGAGTGGCGCGTCGGGTCGTGACACATGTCGAGTCTGGGTAGCTGATGGGGCATCGTACGATGCAGAATTGATGAGTGTTTTAAATGGCTACCATGTGGCCTATCTATATAAGGGGAACCCTAACGCTTAGGACTCTCTCTTATGGGTTTTGTTTTCACCCTCTTTCTGCTGTCCTGTGTGTGTTTCGGCCACTGTTCTCGCCACAATCCAGTCGAAATTTCATCGATCTTAACTCCAGTGAGTCTCCTTTCCCCCTCCTCCTTTCCTTTTTCTATCCAATCATGTCTGGTTGTATAAGTTCGTGGGAGGGGGTTTCAGGTGGCGAAAGTGGGGTGAGTAGTAGCCTTAGGGTAACGTCGAACCCACCTTCACCACTGGTGGTAATGGCGGATGCCACTTTCCGATATTCATCGTCGAGGAGAGTGGAGGAGCAGTCCCCAGCGTAGAGACCGATGCCTGCTGCTAGGGTGTTGAATCTGTCTCCTAGGCATGAGACGGCGCCCAGAGTACAAGAAGTGAACGCACCCTTGGTGACTGAACAAGTCGCTGAGGTGCGCGACCCATCTGATGAAGTTGGGGTAAGGGAACCCAAGGGCGAGGAGGATCCGAGGGGGCCAATGCCTTCGACTTTATATGAGGAGGAGTTAGTCCGGATCAGGCTCGGGTATTACATCCCTGAGTTTGTGATTCTTAGGCTTCCTTCGGTGGACAAACTCCCAGATCGACCTCATGAAGGGGCAGTGACGATTTTTCAGGTTGCCCTGAAGTACGGCCTGCGATTCCCACTTCAGGGGATTATTCGGCATCTTTTGTCCTGCCTCGGCTTGGCCCCAGGACAACTGACTTTGAAGGGGTGGAGGGACTTGTTCAGCTGTGCAGTCTTATGGGCTGAGCTAGAGCAGCCCGAGCTATCGGTGGATGAGTTCCTCCACTTATACCAAGTAAAGTCGAACACCCTTCAGTTCGGTTGGTATTACTTCTCCACATGGCAAAATACCGGCCGAGCCTTGATAACTGATCCCCCCTCCTCCAATAAGCACTGGAGGGATAAGTGGTTCTGGGTCTACGAATGCTAGTAGACGGCCGACCGAGAGTCAATACAGTCTTTCATCTCCCGAGCTTTCTTCGAGCCAGGTTCGTATTACTACGGATGTTCATTTTTCATTGATCGACTTAAACTATCAACTGATCTTGTTCACTTGTCTCTTGTTGGAGTTGTTCCCAAGCATCATCCTTTGCTTGATAGAAGGTCGTTGGCTCAGATTAGGGATCTGAGGGCCCTCGACAAGGGTAGACGATCTTGGAGAGTCCTTCTCCAACCCGAGCGACTTCTCTAGGCGGGCTTAGATTCGGCCCTCACAGGTATGACCTTAGGTAAGACATCTAGTCGAGCTTTGCAAATTCGAGAAATTTCTTTGCTTGAAGACTCCTGAAATATTTGTTTTCGTGCAAAGATGCCTAAGGCTCGGCCCTTCATCAGCCCTCTCTCTAAGGTCTATGCGCCTCCTCGAGATGAGGTGGCTGCCCCGAAGAAGAAGAGGCAGAAGACCTCCTTGAAATCTAAGGGGAAGGTCGGTTCCTCCTAGCCGGTCATCACCGAGGGCGAGGGAGAGGGCAGGGAGGTGGAGACCTCCTCTAGAGTGGCGGAGATGGTCGCCCCCGACCGTACTGCTCTTGCTGAAGCTTGGGGGTTGCTAAGCCTCTGGTCGAGTCCCGTCCTTCTGAGGGGGTGAAAGCCGGGGAGAGGCAAGGGAGCCGTCTTCATTGGACTGTGGAGGAGATCCTCCCTTGGGTCAATCGCCATACGGCTGACGCGGAGTATGTCGCCTTATTTGACTCTCCGACGGAGACGACCCTTGCAAATGTGACAACCACTCTTCTTGGGGTAAGTATCTCGTTCGAAGTAGATTCTATATTCCAGATTTGATCATACTTACCTCTCTCCTTTTTTTCTATAGTTCACTTCATGCGTGTTGAAGTCGCAGGCAGATTTTGCTAGGATGCGCGATCAAGCGGAGGGAGCTGAGTAGAAGGTAGCTCGGCTGGATGCCAAACTTGAGGTCGCGAAGGCAGCTCTTGAGGCATCTTCCACTGAGAGGGTTGTGTTGGCGCCGTAACTGGAGGAGGCCAACCGTGTGCACTATGAATGCCACACCGAGCTGCTCGAGGCTAAGGGGAAGCTCGACAAGTTGAAGGCGGAGACCAAGGGCATCATTGCCAAGGCTCAGGAGGAGGTCGTCCGTCAGTTCGTATCTTCCCAAGCGTTCATGGATGAGAGAGATACCCTCTTTTACCAAGGTTACACCGAGTGTATGAAGGACATGAAGGATTCCTTTCTTGACGTTGACCTTTCCACTTTTGACGAGGCAGAGTCGAGCTTTGATGGGTCGGGTGATGATGTGGGTCCTAATGCAGCTCCTGAGTCGGTGCCGGAGTCTTGAAGTTAATTTTGTAGAGAAGTATTTCCTTCTTTTTTTTAGCTTCAGGCACTTCAAGCACACTAGGCGTCCAAGCTTTAAGCACTTCAAGCATATCCAGTGTCGTCTTCTTGTTGTATTTTCCTTCTCTTAGATTTTGTTCGTTGTCCAATGTATGGACTTATAGTTGTAGTCGATGTAAAGCTAATGTAATCATACCATTTTGGGTTTCATCAATGAGAAACATTCATTTTTTGTCGATCTTCATTTGTTTGAGTCGATTAATTAGAATTGTCTCTTTAGCTTTGTTGTTGTTGGTCAGATTGAAGCCAAGCCGTTGCTCAAACATCAATCCAACGTTGATCAAAGTTCCTGTGGCCATGTGGATCTTAGTCGGATCTTGGTTAGATCTTCGTCAGATCCTCGTCAGATTTTGGTTAGATTCTGATCAGATATAGGTCAGATCTCGATCGAGCAGAGAACAGGTATTTTTATTGATGTAACTTTGACTAGTACTAAAAAATGAGTATCACTCTGGTCCGTCTACGGGTAGTAGATCTTCAGATGTTTGACGTTCCATGGGGGTGAGAGCAATTGGCTGCCAAAGTCTTCCAATCAGTATGACCCAAGTTGGCTTGTATGTGACCTTGTAGGGCCCTTCCCAGTTTGGACGCAGGGCTCTTGTTCCTGCTTCTTTGGTGTTCTAGAATACCTTTTGGAGAACTAGATCTCCAACTCGAAACCTTCTGACCTTGACTCGAGCGTTGTAAAACCGCGATACTTGCTGCTAATGAACAACGGTTCGAATTCGAGCTTGCTCCATTTACTCTTTCAGGAGGTTAAGACTGAGGGACATAAGCTCACTATTGGCTTGTTCGTCGAATGAGCCCGTTCAGGCTGTAGGTAATCTGATCTCTACGGGGGTGACTACCTCTGCTCTATATGCCACAGAGAACGGGGTCTCTCTAGTGGATGTCTGGGCAGTAGTTCGATAAGCCCATAGAACTTTGGAAAGTTCCTTGGCCCACACTCCTTTAGCATTATCGAGCTTAGTTCGAAGATGATGTTTAATGATTTTGTTGACTGCCTCTACTTGCCCATTTACTTGTAGATGTCGTGACGACGAGTAAACATTGCGAATCCCGAGGTTCTTGCACATCTCTTGATGTTGCTTATTGTTAAACTAGTTTCCATTATCAAAGATGATAGTCCGAGGTATTCCGAACTTGCATACGATGTTTTTCTAAACGACATCTGTAATCTTTTGTTCGGTTATCTTTACTAATCGTTCAACTTCTGTCCACTTGGTGAAGTAATCGACTTCCACTACGATAAACTTGGTCTGACCTTTGCTTGTAGGGAGTGAGTCGATGATGTCGATTTCCCATTGAGCAAACGGCTAAGGTCTGGCGATTGGCGTAAGCTTTTTTGGTGGCTATCAAGGGATGTTTGCAAACCTTTGGCAGTTGTCACATCTCTAGACGAGCTTTTCGGGCATCGTGTTGGATGGTCAGATAGTAATATCCTTATCCATCAGTAAAGGCATGGTAGAAACGGTCTATGAGACCCTCTCGAGAGGGAGGTCGGAGATATCAGGGCCGATCTAGGCTATCCGAAGCAAATGATGAAAAATATGCAACCCCAATGCGTTCCTAAGCCCAATCATTGGAGAGAAGAACAGTTGAGATATGTTCGACCATGTATTAATCCTCCTCAACCCTCTGTCGTGCGGGATGCCTTGCAACTGAGTCTGCAACATGCTCCTGCCGAACCTACTCCATCCCATGTTTCTGGGACTGTTCCATTGCCCACCTCTGACCTACGGCATGAGATAAATCGGAGGACGCGTAGTAAGACCCCAGTCGAAGCCATTGCTGACAGCAAGGAACCTTGGAGGAGCAAGTTACAAAGTTTACAGCGACAGATTGTGAACATGAAGCAGGCCTCGGTGGCTCTCCTGTCGTTCAGGACGTTCGACGGGTAGTGGGGCCTGAGCGGGCGTAGGCACAGTAGTGATCGGAATGGCTATAGGGGGATTGGGCTTTTTTATTTCCTTTCGCCATTACTAGATTTGAAATGTTCACTGGTAGAACTGGAACGGCTTAACTACGTCATTTTCCACAGATGACGCCAAACCATTGATGCAGTTTTCTGGCAGACCTTCCACAACGCACCTGTCCATACCTACGCGGGTAAAGGTGAGAAACAAAGGAGGCCCCGGCTTGTACATGGGACTCTCTGATACCTAAGTCAAGCTTGAGGTCTTTGAAGTAGGGTAGGGTCTTCAGAAAAGTGACCAATTGAGTATTAAGGTTTTTTGTGAACGTACCTCAAACGATAGGAGATGCTCATATATTTATAGGGAAGAGAGGATCCCATCATAAGGGGATTCTTTCCTAATAGCTTCGAGTTTGATGTGATTTAGGATCTCCCCGAGATCGCAGGGTCCTGAGATTGTCAGGATTTGATCCTATCTCTCGAAGATCTTGGGAGAAATCTTTGATCTTTCAGTCTTGCGAGGATTCTTTGAATTTGTAGTTCGACTTCAGGTCAGATCCCAACGCACTTGCTGAGTCGAAGTTGAATGATACTGTCTTGGTCGACAAATTTGGTATTCACCATTTCTGTCTATCAGATAAGCCAGAAGGTTTGTGTTCCCTTCATCTGGGTGTTGAGACGTTTTAACCTTGCTAGGGGCATTGTTGATCTATGGTCGATCTATGACAGAGTTATGGCTGATCTGTGATCTACCGGTGACTAATCTGTGATCGATTTATGACCAGGCTATGGCTGTTCTGTGATTTATATGTGACTGATCTGTGATCGATATATGACTGAGCTATGGCCAGTTTGTGATCGATCTATGATTGATCTGTGATCAAGCTATGGTCGGTCTGAAACTGACATGTGGTTGATTTATAGGCGATCCATAACTGTCCTTTAGCCGACCTGTAAATTAGGTTGGTCTTTCAACCACTAGTATGAGCTTGGAAGCTCTGTGTGTCCTACAATTGCATCTCTCTCCTTGGAGGGTGCTTTGTTTTTGGACGTAGAGGCCTTATTGGGCTTGGGTTTCCGTGAGCTCATACTGGTTTAGTAGAGTTGGTCCATTCCATAAATCGGCTTATGGACTTGTAGATTTTTCCCGAGTAGATATCATACAAATATCTCGTGGGTATGCACAATTCTCTAATTTACTGGTTTTTAAGGAAATAAGGTATATGGTAGGTGTTATGATATAATTTCGTGCTAAAAAGTATTTGTTCAGAGAATTTTGTGTTTTCCATGTAGACTGCTCGAGTCCTTCCTCTTCAAAGATTGAATGGAGCATGCAAGAAGGGTGATTGTGCAACAAAGATGCATATATATAACTTAAGTGGGACACAACATAAGAAAATGTGAAGATACTTAGAGATGAATTTACCCCTTAGTACTGGTCAAAGCTCCATAGCCCCTACCATGATGTTTGTATTTTATTTACATCGTTCATTTATTTTGATAGCTCTTTTTAGTGCATCGTTCCAAAATTGAAGTAGATATAAAGCACAAGTAGACTATATCATAGGAAGTAGTGGGTATTGAATGGCTATTGGTGAAACTTTTTATAGGTCATAAAATTTTTGGATCAAACTAATTATTTTCCCCTTCTTCCAAGCGAATGTGACTTATTGCAAATAAACATTCCAGAGAGCTGTAAAAAAGTTTTTATGTTGTGCATAACTATATCCTTATTATTTCCTGTGATGTGGTTCAGTTGAGCTTTGAATCTGCTTCATTTTTTAGTTCATATCGAAAAATATTCTTGCAAAATGAATGGATGGTATAGAAAGTGAAAGTGCCCTGGTTTGTCAATTAGCGTGAATGTTGAGTCGATGAGTCAAGTGAGCCCCATATGAATGTCGTTCAAAGCATTGCCTCAACCAGATGTGTGTTCAGAGCTCATCACAGGTAAACTTAGCTTCACATCCCATGTCCCAAAGCACCTAGGTATATAACTCCTTAAAAAACTTAAAACAACATAAGGGTTAAAAGTCTGAAAACCTGGTTTCAAAATGAAAAATTCTCTAAGTTTTCAGTTAAGTTCGATATCCTCAATTCTTGGTCGATACAATCGAACTAGTCTCGATAACATCGAATTGAGTCCTCTCTATATCCAGCAACCACAAAATATTTTGAAAATTTTCGATAAATCGAAAGTACCTTCGATAACATCGAATTTCAAATATCGATGATATTAAAGGAGAGTTAATGATATCGAAAGTCTCAGAGCTCTATCCAGCAAGGGCTTAGAAAATATTCTTGATATTGCTCGAAGAATCAAAAGACAATTGATATCATTGAAATTCAAATCACAATAATATCGATATATAATTGATGCGATCGAATCGGGATAAAACTGTTCTAGCAAACTTGAAAAGGAAAATCTTATGTGAATGATCGAGGAATCGATATTGTCTCGATATGATCGTAATTCAAAAATCGATAAAATCGATATGGGATCGATATCATCGAATTAGGTCAAAAAGTGTCCAGCAAGCTTTCTTAAATATTCCTTGAAAGATCAATGTATCGAACCATTGTTGATGAGATTGGAATTCAAAATTCGATAACATTGATGCATGTTCGATGACATCGATCTTTAGTAACAAAGTTCTGAGTATGTGCTTAGCTAAATTCGCATCATTGAACCCTGATTCGATGGCATCGAAAGCATACGTTCGATGACATCGAGTCAGGCCCAATGAGATTAAACTCAGTCAGACTTGATATATTTATTACCGTTGAGACTTTTTGCATATATATAGGAAGCTTGCTCTTAATTGCTGTAAGGAGAAAAATAGAGAGAGCTTTGAGAGAGTTTTGCATATTACCTACTCTAAGCTCATTTTCTCATGGAAGTTCATCCTTCAATCCACCCTTATCATTGATATTCAATAGAGTGGATTGAGGAATGAACTTCCCCATTCAAAGATCATCCAGCTACTATCCTAATGACAAATCATTAAGTTGGGATACCTTGAATACTTGGAATCACTCATTCTCTATAATAGGAAAACCTTTATTAGAATAGGATTCCAACATAACCTTGACCCAACCCGTCACCTTTATTGGAACATCATCAAGTGTTACGAATTAAGGGAGCCGAAGAATCTTCATCATCAAGGAGGAGATCTTCATCAACGTGTTTAACGGGGCTCATCTACTTATCTGTAAGTTATTAGAGTCCAGAGACCCTGTTGATATTCCTTGTGTAGGTTTGGGTCACAGGTGCTTCTCACCCCTTTCAAGTCCTCATATGAGGCCTCCGACAGGAGAGTACTTGTGGGTGCTATGTGTTGACCCTTGCTCTTGTGTAGGGATAAACTCTAGGTTCCTTGTGTGGATCTTTAGCCTGTGTGGCCTAAAACAGAGGTTCCTTGTGTGGATCCCTATGTGGCCTAAAATGGAGGTTCCTTGTATGGATCCTTGGCCTGTGTGGTCTAAAACGAAGGTTCCTTGTGTGGATCCTTTGCTCTTGTGTAGGGTATAAAACTTAGGTGCTTCGTATTGACCTTTGTTCTTGTGTAGGATATAAACTTATGTCTTATGTAGGCACGTCTTAGGTACCTTGTGTAGGTCCTAAAATCAACCTTGTGTAGGTTGTAATGGTTTGAGGTGAACCTGATTTGAAACCTCCGTTAGTGAAATCCGGTACACTCATGGGATGAGTGCATCCGCCGGGAGTGGAGTAAGCACATAGCCGAACCACTATAAAACGATTGTGTTTGGGATTGATTTTTGTTTGATCTTTATTTATGTTAATCTTTTACATGCAAACCTGATAATATGAATGCTTTGATTTGAATCACATCTCACACATAATTACACTTCTCATCCATCTTAGATTATTTGTTATATCATGCTTAATATTGAATAGTCTGGTGATTGGATTCTCTATTTGGCTTATAAGCCATTAAAGTTATATTGAAGATATCTTGATAGTTTCATATTAGATCAAGATTAGGTTAATGGAATTTTAAATTGTCACAAAATTTTATTAAATCTTATTCACCCCCTCTACGACACTTTGACCTATTCCTACTTCTATTACATCAGTTATTACCGTAATTTCAGAAAGAACACATGTATTATGATGGGGCTAACGTAGATTTACCAATACGGGAAATCATGATGGAAGTCAACAAAAAATAAAAAGAAAAAGAAAAATAAAATTTCAGTCCTAACTAGTTGTAATGTCACGACACCCCTCCTCCGCTTTATTTTGGCAAGAATCGAGGGGTCCAGTTACTGTTTTTGTCATCCTACGCGCCGAGTCACCACCACCACTTGTCTTGAGAAAACGAGACGGGCGGCATTTTGGAAATTATCTCGGATCCTCTGTAGGCATAGAAATCCCTATAAATAAGGCGTTGGGTGCAGCACTGGGTACGAATAAAAAAAAAAATAAAAATAAAAAATAAAAAGAAGAAGAAGAAGAAGAAGAAGAGGGAAAAAGAAAAGATCTGATGGCTAGTTGCGTAGAAACAGCGTGTGGGGATTTCACACGGGACGGCTCTGTAGATCTAAAAGGGAACCCTGTCCGTCGATTAGAGAGAGGAGGATGGAAGGCTTGTGGTTTCGTTGTAGGTAATACTCTCTCTCTCTCTCTCTCTCTCTCTCTCTTCTAGTTTTTATGGGCACTTTCATTTCATGTCCCATAGATTTAGTTGGGCTGCTCTGCTTTCATGTGGGGAACATTGTGGATGGATCCTAGTTGGAATATCACACTGATCAAGCAACCCTAATCATCCAATCCGTGGTCATTAAGTACCCAAATTCAATGGACTATATGGGATCTGTTTTTTCTTGTTATCTCAAGAGTCAGAGCGCCTTTGAATTTTGTACGACCATCTTACCTTCGAGTCCGGATCCTCTGTTATCTGGTCAACAGAGATTTCCTGATACCCTAATCCTCATTGGTCCACGTCACTACTCACTAAATAAATAAATAAAATTAAAAAAAAAAAGCTTCGGACGCCAAACCAATAGGGTAACAGGAAATCCCTGTTGACCCGATAAGAGAGGATCCCGACTCCTTCCCTTGAAGCTGGCTTATTTCTGCATTTTGACAATGGGAATGGACTTCTGTGTTAGTTTTGCACAATCTAAGAAGATTAGCTACTCCTCTTCCTTGCGCTAATGTACAGCTATCCAGGTCGTCTAAATTGTTGATGGAGGATCTATTTTTAAAATCAGAATGATCAAGTAATCCTGACTGTCCGATTAATGGCCATCAAATAGATAGCCTGGATTGCCGTACAACTGTGTGCAATTGAAGAACCACCGCCATTTTTGAGTGGTGCAAAAATAACATAAGAGTCGGATGCTGATTGGGTATGCACGCCAGTGGGCTGAGTAAACTTTGTGCGGCTCACTGTGACGTATGTGTCTTATCCACACCGTCCATCCATTTGTTCATCTCATTTTATGTCATTAGTCCAAAATTAAAGCATACCCAAATCTTAAGTGGACCACACCACATGAAAGAGTGGAGATAATGAAATCCACCGTTGAAACCTTCCCAGGGCAGATGATGAAATCCACCGTTGAAACCTTCCCAGGCCCAATGTGATGTTTATTTGTTATCCAACCTGTTCATAAGGTCACACAGACATGTGTGAAGGGAAATACAATTATAAGCTTGATCCAATACTTCTGTGGCCCCCTGGAAGTTTTCAACAGTCAGCATTTAATTCCCACTCTTTTCTATGGTGTGGTCCACTTGAGCTTTGCGTATACTTTAATTTTTGGGTTCATGCTCTGAAATGAGCTGGAGAAACGGATGGACGGCGTGGATAAGACACGTAGATAATGGTGCTCAGTGCGCAATCCGCGTCCATAATAGTCTCTTTTGAACCCTCTCTTCTCTAGGGGATGTGTGAATAGCCGCTTTTTGTTCATGTACTTTTGCCCTTTTCTTCGGAAGCCAATTGCATACTCAGTAACTCTGAGTACACTCAGTGGTGCCCACCGTCATTTATATATTGTATCCACTCCGTCCATACATTTTAAAAGATAATTTCATGTATTTTGTCTAAAATGAAGCATATACAAGACTCAAGTGGACCACACTACAGGAAACAGTGCTAATTGCACGTCCACTATTGAAAACTTTGTGGGGCCAAAAAGGTTTTGGATCAAGCTGATATTTGTTCTTTTCCTTTCATACATATCTGTGTGATCTTATGAACAGGTTGGATGATAAATAAACATCACTATGGGCCCTAAGAAAGTTTATACGGTGGAAATCATTACTCCCACTGTTTCCTGTGGTATGCTCCACATGAGCCTCGGATATGATTCACTTTTTTGGATCAATCCTAAAATGACCTGAAAAAACGGATGGACGGCGTGGATAAACTAAATATAATCACAGTGGGCCCAACTGAGTTTATTCAGTGCGAGAAGACTTAAAGAGCCTACCGAGTAACTCAGTGCGCAATCCGATTTCCCTTTCCTAAGGCCGAATCCACGTGTTACACGTTTCCATCAAATGTTGCATGAGACGTTCACCTACAACGGTTCATTTCTCTCCAACGTGTTGCATCTATCCAATGTTGTATATGAACATTTCTATATGGGCGCAGTTTGGATAGTGACGCTTCCACTACGCAGGTGGCTAGGGGCGGGTGTTCTTTGGCCGCCACCATAATGTATGCGATTTATCCATGCGGTTCACTAATTTTTTTTCATCTATTTTTTTTTTTTAGAAATTCATTTTTTCATATCATTTTTGAGCATGGTCCCAAAAAATGAGTTCCACCTAAATCTCAGGTGGACTATGTAATTAAATGTCCACCGTTAAACTTCATACAGTTCACTGTAATGTTTATTTAACATCCAACCTGTTGATTAGGTCATACAGACCTGAGTGAAGGAAAAAAAAAAGATAACCTCAGGAAGTTTATAATAGTTTTTTACTCTACGCGTTCAATCAACACTGGTTCACTGTAATGTTTATTTAACATCCAACCTGTTGATTAGGTCATACAGACCTGAGTGACGCAAAAAAAAAACAGATAACCTCAGGAAGTTTATAATAGATTTTTACTCTACGCGTTCAATCAACACTGTTTCCCCGTGACGTGGTCCACTCGAGATTTAGATGTACTTCATTTTCAGGCTAGTGCCATAAAATGATATGAAAAATGGATGGCCGGTGTGAATGAGACACATATATCATGGTGGGCCCACGTATCACGGACCACTAGCCATCCTTTATTGCACAATTTACACCTTAATTACCAGGAGTCCGGATCTGTTGCTGGAAAACAGGATTTCCCGTTTCCTGCATTTTCATTGGTCATGTCATAAGACACTACTGAATTAGATAATGATAGCTAATGGCTCATAAATGATGTGAGCCAGTGAAAATGCAAGAAAAGTGAAATCCCTATTTCCCAGCAATAAAGGATCAAGATTCTATCAGAAACTATTGAGGTGGATTGCATGGTGACACCAACACCACGGATATATCCCTGTTGACCGGGCTTTGTAAGGCCTATTAAAATTTATGTGTTTTATCTCTGCTGTCCATCCATTTTACTAGATCATTTTAATATATGATCTCAGAATTGAATCATCTCCAGAGCTCAAGTGTGATACACAGTAGAAAAGAGTGAGGAAAATGACATCGCCTGTGCAAGTTTTGTCTCTTCAGAGGACTTCATCGACCGTTGTATACATCACAGTGTAAACGAGACCATCGTATACGTCAAGGTGTAAACGACTATGAAGGCCCCCTCACTTTCCAATGTGCAAATTGTCTCTACCATGTTCACAGGAAGAAAAAAAGAAAAAGTGGGGATAATGACATCCACCATTGAAACCGACCTAGGATGTACATGTCATCGGAGGATTCTCTATAGGCCAAAAACAAGACCCTTCCAGAAAGGAGGACTTCTTGGACTATATGCAGACCTTATGAAAATTCTTCCACATGTAGTGCTAGGTTATGTGTAAGCACATAGTTGATATGACCATTGGAAACCCTACTACCACAATTCTTTCATATACAAAGTTTTCTATCGTCATATTCTTTTATTAATTTTTTTGCATGATTGTCTTATTTAGTGTATATATAAAAATTGCTTACTTTTAAAGTCTTTTCAAATAAAGATTTATCTTTGAGATCATTAAAAAGTGACTATTCACTAAGATATGATATTTTTTAAATGACTAAATTGCTCATAGTAAAAGTCCGTCTATCTAACCCACCTACCTAGTCAACTAATGGTTAAATGTCATCTATTATATTATTTGTTTATGCCCACTATGATATATTTGTGACGTCCATTCTGTTCATCAATTTCACAAGCTCATGTAAGATGTGAATTCAAACATAAAACTCAGGTTGGCTATACCACTAGAAAGAGTGGGGGATGGAGACGCTTAGTGTTGATACCTTTATAAGGCCCACCATTACTTCTTCCATTCAAAGCGTTCATAAGTTGATGCCTTCTGGGATGAGATGAAAATACAAATATTAACCTTATCTGAAACTTCCACAAGTTCTAATAAAATTTCAATAATGTATTCAATCCAAATGTATTGTGTGATGTACCTCTCACCTAAGTTTTTTATATGATTAAATTTTTGGCTCACATTCTCCCCTGAGCTCGTGAATTTGATAGACAGTGTGGATATGTCAAAGACATTGTAGTGGGCCCTACTAAACGTTGCCTACCTGAGCTCATGTTTGCCTTAGTGCTCTTTTTACTTACTCCACGATGGTCAAAGTAAAAGTAACTGCTTTTTAGGCTAAGCATTTATTTAGAGTTTTTTTAGAAGTAGGCTGTTTCTTTTTTCTTTTTACTATTGTTATATGCAATAAATGATTAGGTGGTTATATGAAAAATGGCTTCATTAAATGATGCAATATTTGATCATTTGAATAATCCCTCTCTCAATTTCCATGCCCTGTTTTGATGACAACGAGTCATGCATGACGGCTACCATCCTAAGCTTGGTTCCACCTGACACTGATGTGGGCGCCACTACGATACATGTGTTTTATCGATACTGCCCATGTACTCCTGCATATCAGTTTAGGGGATAATACCAAAAATGAGACATGCATATCTCAAGCGGACCACATAACAGTGGTGATTGAACGCCCATCATTAAAAACTTCCTAAGCCCATTGTAATTGTTCAAAATTTTTTTTTTTTTTTTTGTTTATTTTCCATCCAATCTTTTGATTAGGTCACACAGACCTGGATGAACAGAAAACAAAAATATTAGCTTCATCTAAAACTTTTGTCACCCTCAAGAAGTTTGTAATAGTGGCCTTTCAATCACCACTATTTCCTTGAGTGTGGTCTACATGTGATTTTGATCTGTCTCATTTTTGGGCTCATGTTCTAAAATGAGATAGAAAAATGAATGGAAGGCTTGGATGAAACAAATACATCATGGTTAGGCCCACAGAGAACTGTCCAGTAGCTACTGGCGTCAGTAGGCAATCCGCGTCCGGTTCCACCGTGGCTGTGGTGGAGATACAGGCCATTTATGAGGTAGTGCATACCATGACCTGCCACGTACCAAAAATCAGATGGTACGCCAGTGGTTGAACCATAAATATAGGTTGAACTTAGATTATTAGGGTTCTTTCCTGACATTAAATTTTCTGTCAGCACCAGTCTGGCCTCACTCATGATCAATGGACCAATATTGTTTTCAGTCTTGGACATTTTCACACTACACCCCACTTGATGATAATCTCTCACATGTGCCATCCGACCGAAGAATGATAGTAGTCTCGCACGCGCCACTTTTTATGAAAATCAGTACGTGCGCCGCCCTTATTTTACACGATTTAGTTAGCCAATGGTTCAGTCGTCGCGTGGCTCTCACTGTGCATGGCCCATGCACCCAAATTCCCAAAATTGAAAGGTCTCGCTTCGTGATATTCCACTTTTAAGGTGGCAATGTGCCATTTCACTTATTTTCCTTTTGATAATTCCACTATATTATGATGAACGGTTACACTACCACAACCACGTGTAACATTACGTGTAACACATCTCTCATCCTATGGTGGTGGTGGTTGAGAATCCATATTAATTTCCCAGCCAACTTTTGGTGGTCTCTTAACAATCTCATGAAAGATCCATGCGTGGGCACTTCCATCCGCATACAAGTTTGAAGAATTGTGTAGTTGGCTATTTGTTTTATATCCTAGGATGCACCTAGGGGTGCACACAGAACTGGTAGAACTGGTAAACCGGATCAGAACTGACCGGACTGCACAGTTTGGTTCAGTTATGAAGTACACCGGTTGAAGCTTCGGTTCCAAAAATCAAATAATCAATTAGTTTGATTCAGTTCTTGGTTTAGAGTTATGTAGAACTGAACTAGTCCGTAAATCAGACCATAGAACCGAACCTAAAACTGAACCCATTGGTCAATAAATATTTACATTTTATTTTATTTTAAAACATAAAAAAATTAGACCATTCATCAAATGAATTATAACCTGAATAGACATTGGCAACAAAATCATTTTGGGAACACCAAAAGGTCATAAAAACAAACCATGACAAGATTACTCTCTGCGAAAGTTATAGTGGAGGAGCTTGGGCTGAATTATAATAAAAAACATTGCAATTGGGTTAGATTATAAAAAGTCCAGAACCGTATAACTGAACCGGAGCCAAACCGTCTTTTTACGGTCCAGTTCCAATTCGGTTTTAGGTGCAAACGGTCTGGTTTGGTTCTAGTTTTCCTGGAACTGATGGGAATGGTTCGATTCTGATTTCACCCCATAATCGAACCAAACCGGAACCATGTGCACCCCTAGATGCACCTAGAGTCGACAGCCTGATCTGCAAATGGCTACATGTCATGCATGTGTGAGATCCAATCCGTCCATGCGATGGACCCCACCTAAAAAGTAGTGAAAAAACATGTTGTTTGGTCCACGGGGCAACTAGACAGTCGGACCCAACTGATGGACCGCCTGGATATTTGAAAAGTTGGCCATGTATCTATTACACGTAATTACATTAAAAAGGGTGTTTGGATGTGTATGATTGGCAGTTTACGAAGTGTTTGAAAGGATGTCATTCCACGGAATATCGTCAAACCTGGTGTTGTATATGACGAAGAAGCTCCATCAGGGCACTGTCTCTTCCTCGAACAACGTCACCAACTGGGCCGGAACTGTTTGGTTGATGCCCATCTTGGGTGCCTACGTCGCTGATGCTCATCTCGGCCGTTTTTGGACTTTCTCCATCGCCTCCTGTGTTTATCTCTCGGTAATGTATTCCCATCATCATCATATCAACGTTTTGGATCATTGAGCTAATGGACCCGTTAATAGAAACTCATAGTTAAACCATTGAATAAGTCCTCTAACAGCATGTTTGGATAGGAAGATAGTCCAGGTGGAATCCTGTAGCCATTGAAAACCATTGACATGAGTCACAGTTAATTTTAATGGAAATATCGAAAGGTCAAACTGTGAGAAGTGTGCTTCCTAAATTCATTGATTTAGGACAATGCCAAGAAAAACCATCTATAGACTTTCCTGACCTTTAGATTAGTGGCCTGCATGCAAATACATGGTTTTTTTTTTTTTATAATAAAGTTTCAATGATTGGACTGTTAGGATATTCTACTGGGGAAGATTTCTAGAGAATGGCCCATACATGGTGGTGTCCATCAGATCAACATTTTCGGCCACTGAATAATGGCCCTATCACTAGGTTCCTATTATGATTATAGTATGGTAGGTATGGTAGGTATTTGTTATGTTCCACATTGGTTTAAGTGCTTTTGCTTGATGGGTTTCATCAGCATTGATTAGGTCCCTAGCATTTGGTTTGAAGGTGTTTTCAAATGCAAAAGGGAAGACCCCTAGAATGGAACCTACCATTAGGTGGAAAGGCTATTCCGAGTGGATGGTGGGACTTAAAGAATCGGTTACATTTTTCATATGCTCTTTCCTCTTATAGTGGGATTACTAAAATTAAAAAGGAAAAAAATATATATTATTTTCATTACTATTGCTTTTACACAAGCTAGAGAGAATGCTACTACAATTGACCATTATGTAGTAGGGCGGCTTCTAAAGTGGCCAATTAACCTGCCACGGTTCCATACAGTTGCAAGTTCGCACCCTGTGGCTATGGCCTTATAATCATACTTAATTATATTGACCTTTGTATCTCCAGCTAAATATGAGCCATTAAATATTTAATCTTTTTAGATAATCACTTGTTCAACAAATGTTTCTTACAATCGCCTGGGCCTTATAGAATTCAAAACATGAACAGGTCATATCATTACTTAAGATGCAGTTAAAGGGTGGAAACTGGAACTTATTTGGTACTACGGTAGGGGCACCATATTTTGTCTCAAAATTTGGTCATTAATATAAGTGTATAGTGCCAAGAGTGTTAGAACCTGTTAGAGTCAATCCAAACCAGTCACATGTGACCCCAAGCATTGAGATATACAAAGAGACTGTCATCTATGACCAAGAACTAAAGCAATTCAGCTATTTATTTAGCCACTTGCAAATGAAATCAAGTAATTTGTGGATGGGAGGTTCATCATTTTAATTAGTTCTTTTTTACTTTCAGTTGAAAAAACTTTTTCTTACAAGATAATAGCAGAGATAACTTGATTCGTACAATATGTAGAATGAACTCAATTGTATTAATTAAAATGTAAATAAAATTTTATAATAATTTCCCTTGGCAATCTGATATTGTTTGCAATGTAGATAGTAAGGCTTTAGATCTAAGTCTTCATTGGTCCAACGACTTATGTGTAGACAAAAGTAATTACACCACTAAAAAAGAAAAGAAAATATCATACTTGTGATCCAATGCTCGGCGTAAATAGAAGAGAATTACACTACTAATATAAGTCAGTCTAGCGTAACGGTGTAGACGGGCGATATTATACTAGTATACAAAAGTCTATCCAACATAATAGCATACATAGATTGGATTATACTATTACTAGTCCAGGATAAAGTAAGATAAGATAAAATAGATTAGCCATCATTGTGCCATAGATTTGATTTGTATTGAATTGGGAGACCTAGAGCTCTTCATCTTTCTCCTATTTATTGAGTTTTTGAGGCAGTAGCTGGAGAGAGATATTCATAGTCACTCACACCTACTGATGAGAAAATAATCGTTTGGGCCTGAAGATAGTTGTAGCCTATTAAGATATGCCATGCATACTAGTCATTTGCCGTAGATTGACTATTGGTTGTGCACAGATCCAGCTCCTGTTTTGTGGATGAGCTTTTTCAAGACACCATGTGTAAGTGATAGTAATCTCTTTCTCCAGCTACTGCCTAACGCAGGGATGAACGTGATGAGGATAACTACTCCGAATCCACGGAGCTTCTCTGGACTCCTCACAGAGACTTCTCGAATCCACGAGGAAAGAAAGGAGAAAATAGAAATAAATTCTAATAAATTCAAAATTGATTAATTGATAAATTAAAAACGAGTTCACAACCCTTTAAATAGGGGTACCAAGCAATGGGAAAGAAATTAGAATCAAACTACAACTCAAACTCTTAGAATCCGCGACTTACTATAAATAGTAAACTTACTATTTATAGACGGTCGTGATGTCTACTAGTGCGCAAGGTTTTCGACCAAAAATAGTAAGTGTCCTATTTGGCTTCACCAAACCGTTCTCCTAATTATTCTAAGCTCTTTTCACGTTGGGCGCAACTCCTAAAGCCTGACGGATGAAGAGTTATAATCAAACTAAAACTTACTATTTATAATAAAAACGAAATTAAAACGGGGAAACGACCATCGATCCAGGGGTTTTTCGCAATTTCGGGCTGCGCAACCCGGAATAGCTGGGTTGGTTGGCTTCAGTAGCTCGTTTTACCCCAAAATCATATATTTTACGTCAGATAACTCATTCCGGATTGCAAGATACGCCCGATCTAAGGTCCGATGGTCTGGATCACTTCTGTCGTCGACCGGGCCTTTTCTGATCCATCTTGGCCATGTAACTGTCCGCGACCCGCTCTATATCAGTCTCCTCCACTTCAAAAGAACTAATCCTCGAGTTCTCGTCATGCTCTGGTTCATGATACTCGGTTAGGTCTGTGACATTGAAAGTCCGTGAGATTGTCATGTCATCTTGGTGATCAACAACATAAGCGTTGTCATTGATCTTTCGGATGATTGGTACTGGTCCAATCTTCTTATTTTTTAACTTGTTGTACGTCCCGGTCAGAAATCCCTCTTTGCGCAAATGGACCATAACGTAGTCGCCTACCTCGAACACTTTTTGTCGCCGATGCTTGTCCGCTTGTTCCTTATACTTCTCGTTCGAGGCATGTAGCTTGGTCTGCACTTCTGCATGGATGCTCATGATCTTGTCTGCCATATGTTCTGCTGCAATGCTCGTGCCTGGGTGCTTGGGCAGAGGGACCAAGTCAAGTGTGTGGCGAGGCACTCGTCCATAAATAATCTGGAACGGTGATCTCCCTGTCGAGCGGTTCACCATATTGTTGAATGCAAACTCTGCTTGAGACAAGGCCAAATCCCACTGCTTCGGTTTTTCTCCTGAAATACAACGAAGGAGGTTTCCCAACGTGCAATTCACAACTTCGGTCCGCCCATCAGTCTGTGGGTGATTAGCACTACTGAATTGAAGTCGTGTATCGAATCGATTCCATAAAGTCCGCCCCGTGTAATGGTCTTGGGGACCCCGTGTAGCCGAACGACCTCCCTGAAAAATAAATTTACCACGTGTGTTGCATCGAGGGTCTTCTTGCATGGGATAAAGTGCGCCATCTTTGAGAAACAATCTACCACCATGAACACCGAATCCATGCCGCGTTGTGTTCGCGGGAGACCAAGCACGAAGTCCATTGATAAATCCTCCTAAGGACCGTTAGGCACAGGTAACGGGGTGTAGAGGCTCGTATTCTGAGATTGTCCCTTGGAGGTCTGACAAACATGAAAACGTTGTACGGCTTTTCCTACATCGCGTACTAACTGCGGCCAGTAATATCGCTCTTCCATAAGAGCTTGCGTCTTGTCTCGCCCCAGGTGTCCACCAAGGCCACCTCCATGTAGCTTTTGAATAATCTGCTCCCTCAGAGAACTTTGGGGGATGCACAATCGATTCCCTTTGAAGAGAAAATCGTCCTGTATATGAAGGTCACTGGGGTGACCTTCTTGACACTTCATCTAAGAATCTTTAAAGTCCTCATCTTCGGCATACAGCTCCTTGAGACAGTCGAAGCCGACTACCTCGTTGCTCATTATAACTAGTAGTGATGTACGGCGGCTAAGTGCATCAGCCACCTTATTCTGCTGCCCTGACTTGTGCTTCAGAACGAACGTGAATTCCTGTAAAAACGTAACCCATCTAACATGCACACGATTCACGTTAGTCTGACTATTAATAAACTTTAATGCTTGATGGTCAGTGTACAAAACAAACTCTCTTTGAATCAGATAATGCCGCTAATGTCGCAGCACCTGAACAACTGCGTACAATTCAAGCTCATAAGTCGACCACTTCTTTCGGGCTTCGCTGAGCTTCTCGCTGTAGAAGGCTACCGGCCTGCCTTCCTGTGATAATACTCCTCCAATTCCGACGTATGAAGCATCACACTCAACCTCAAATAATTTGTCGAAATTAGGAAGCACCAAGACCGGTGTTGTAGACAAACGATCCTTGATCTCATGAAAGCTCTTATCAGCTTTATCGGTCCATTGGAACAGTCATTTTTTCATGCAATCTGTTATAGGCGCGACTATGGTGCTAAAATCTCACACAAATCGACGATAGAAAGTCACCAACCCGTGAAAACTCCTCACCTCATGAATGTTTGTCGGGATCGGCCATTCCCTAATAGCTCGCACCTTTTCATTATCCACACGAATGCCTGTGGACATTACAACAAATCGTAAGAACAATAGGCTGTCAGTTAAAAAACTACACTTCTTCAAGTTGAGGTACAACTTGTTAAGTTGGATGACCTAAAGCACCTTCCTGAGATGTTTCTTGTGCTCCGCCTCATCCTGGCTATATATCAATATGCATTAAAATATATTACCACAAATCGGTCAGTGAACGGTTTTAGAACTTGATTCATCAAACGCATAAAAGTACTTGGTGCGTTCGATAGGCCGAAGGGTATGACCAGCCACTCACACAACCCTTGGTTTTGAATGCTGTTTTCCACTCATCACCAGGTCGAATACGAATCTGATGGTACCCGCTCCTTAGATCTAGTTTAGAGAACACCTTGGCCCCTTCTAACATATCGAGCATGTCATCCAACCGTGTTATTGGGAACCGATATTTGATGGTAATTTTATTGATTGCTCGGCTGTCGACACACATGTGCCAGTTTCCATCTTTTTTTAGCGTTAATAATGCTGGTACGGCACATGGGCTCATGCTCTCTCTCAAGAGACCCTTACAGATCAATTCGTCCACTTGCCCTTGAAGTATCTCACACTCCTTCGGACTCATCCGATAATGAGGGCGATTGGGCAGGCTAGCCCCAGGGACGAGGTTTATGTGATGTTGGATGTCCCTCATGGGGGGCAATCCATCAGGTAAATCCTCAGGCCAGACTTCTTTGAATTCGTTTAACAACAGTCTTAAACTTGGAAGGATGTTTGAGGGTTCCTCTTCCTCGCCCTTCACCACTACAGCGTATACCTCACCGGTTTTCTTGGATTCTTCCATAAAATCTCGAATGGTCAAGAGAAAACTCTCCTCCACTTTAGAGGCTTCAGGGTGGTTCTCTGGTGCCATAGGGGCAAGGATTATTTTTTTATTATCCTTGACGAATACGTAAACATTATCTCGTCCCCGATGGGTCGCATCACGGTCCGACTGCTAGGGTCGACCGAGTAACATATGACAAGCTTCCAAATCGACCACGTCACAAAGTATTTGATCTTTATAATTTTTGCCAATTGAAAATGAGATAGTACATTATTCAGTTACCTTGGTCTCATTCACCTTTTTTATCTAGCCAATTGAGTACGGGGAAGGATGTTTCATAGTTGGTAGTCGCAACTTGTCCACCATCACTCTTGAGACGATATTCTCGCTACTACCACTGTCTATGATCACATCACAGATATTTCCATTGACGGTGCACCGAGTACAAAATATATTGTGTCGTTGTGGATGTAATTCCTTTCGTGGGGCATACAGCAATCGCTTCACAACTAGAAATTCGCCACGATCCTCACCCGTCATTTCATCGCCACATGCTATTTCTTCAGTGATTTGTTCATGTTCATCAAAGCGATGGTCTTCTTCTGCAGCCTCATCTTCAGTGCCCCCTTCGTTTATAGTCAAGTATGCTGCAGGACGTTGAGGACAAGTGTTTGATAAGTGACTTGGTTGGCCACAGTGGTAACAATTGTTCGACCTTGGCCAAGCATAAGGATTTGGAATCCTACTCGGACTCGCTGTTGTAGGTGCTGCACGTTGAGGCCTGGATGAGCCGCTCCTCATATCACGGTTTGCGGTTGTAGGAAGTTGAGGTACTAGGTCTTTTCCTCGTGGCAGCACTGGATCCTACGTGGGACCCGTCATGGGGGATCGAGTTGAAAGATATGGATGAGCAGGAGCTCTTGCAAGTTGTGTTTCTGCCCTACCCGCCAATTGAACTGCTTCATCCACAGTTCCGACTAGGTACATCTGAACTCGGTCCTGAATTGTCGGTCGCAACCCACCTATAAATCGTGCCACATTCTGTGACTCAGATTCTAATAGATCGTTTTGTGTAGCCAGCTGTTGGAATTCTTCAGTGTAATCTGTGACTGTTCGATTTCCTTGCCTGCAATTTTGATATTGCTAAAATAATATCTGCTCATAATCACTGGGGAGAAATCGAGATCGAAGAAGACGTCTCATCCGTGGCCATGATGAGATGGGCGCCTTGTTCTGGCGAGCTCGTGAGAGTTGTAATTGTTCCCACCATGCAGAAGCACCAGATTTTAATTTAAACGCTACCAATTTTACCCTTTTATGATCTGACACATCCATGTAATCAAAATATCTCTCTACTTTGGCTAGCCAATCGAGAAAATCTTCTATACGTAATAAACCGTTAAAACTAGGAAGTTCAGCCTTACCTCGATAGTCTCTTTCAGCACGATCTAGATGATCACCTCCATGGATTGGTCGTCAGGCAAAACCCTCATTAAGGTCCTTGTTGCTAGAACTTGAATCATCTGGTGTAGCCCTACGGTTTGCCACTAGTAGTGCTCTACGAAAATCGGGGTTGTGTCGTACAGCAACCATGGGTGGTGGAGCCACCACGGGTGGTGGAGCACCGCCTAGGACTCGGGGCGGAAGTAGCGCATCCGCAAGACGGTCGAGAGTTGCCTGCAGCCCTTGCATGGTCAACTGACTCTCCCGGTAGAAAGCTTTCATTCTTTCCGAAAGATAACGAATCCCTGGATCACCGTCCACGGGATTTTGATTTATACCTTCGTTGTTTGCCATTGGCCCAAGGGGAATCCTCGCTCTGATACCAATTGACGCAGGGATGAACGCGATGAGGATAACTACTCCGAATCCACGGAGCTTCTCTGGACTTCTCACAGAGACTTCTCGAATCCACGAGGAAAGAAAGGAGAAAATAGAAATAAATTCTAATAAATTCGAAATTGATTAATTGATAAATTAAAAACGAGTTCACAACCCCTTAAATAGGGTTACCAAGCAATGGGAAAGAAATTAGAATCAAACTACAACTCAAACTCTTAGAATCCGTGACTTACTATAAATAGTAAACTTACTATTTATAGACGGTCGTGATGTCTACTAGTGCGCAAGGTTTTCGGCCAAAAATAGTAAGTGTCCTATTTGGCTTCACCAAACCGTTCTCCTAATTATTCTAAGCTCTTTTCACGTTGGGCGCAACTCCTAAAGCCCGACGGATGAAGAGTTATAATCAAACTAAAACTTACTATTTATAGTAAAAACGAAATTAAAACAGGGAAACGACCATCGATCCAGGGGTTTTTCACAATTCCGGGCTGCGCAACCCGGCGTAGCGGGGTTGGTTGGCTTCAGTAGCTCGTTCTACCCCAAAATCATATATTTTACGTCAGATAACTCATTCCGGATTGCAAGATATGGCCGATCTAAGGTCCGATAGTCTGGATCACTTCTGTCGTCGACCGGGCCTTTTCTGATCCATCTTGGCCATGTAACTGTCCGCGACCCGCTCTACATCACTACCTCAAAAACTGAATGTGTATAGTGCACATGAAACTCAGCCAACCTGGCATCGTCGCCACTCTACTACTTAAGTGGTTTAGGTTGTAAAAGCTTTTGCAAGATATCATGATGCCTCGTTTGAATTCATATATCACTGACCACGACTGTGGTTTGGTTGACACCCATCTCGTTCATGAGGTCATTATGTTGAATAGTTAGCTTTATCATGTGAGTAGGATACACAAGACTTATCTTATGATTGTATCTCACTAAACTTACTTTTTTGAGACTATTCATAACTTTTTGAATTCTGATCACATTTGACCGTTAGTGCAGCCGAAAAGATCTTTGATTTATCTTTTATTAAGATTTTACTACTATGTAATATCATCTGAGTCATTAGATCTAATGTGGTCAAATCAAGCAAAAATATATACCATAAGAGGTATTATATAGTCTTTCATTATTATTGTTTAAGATCCTGCTGGTATTCCGTTGCGGTGTATTAAGATCCTCGGTGGTTCTATAGGCCTAGCTGGATGTGTTTGGTTAGTTTGAAAGGAGCCTTATTTATTTATTTATTATGACCTAACGCAATCGAATCCATGACGCTAAAGTGGGACTCAGTGTCTGCTACAGAGGTTCCATCCCTCAGTCAATGATGAACTTGTTTTACATAGGCCTGACCTCATCATTGTTTTTTACTTTTTACTTTTTAACATGCAATGCTCTAGCCGAAAGGTTAGGTTGTACAACTAGGTCCCTTGATGCGACGGGCCTCAACATGGACGGTCAACAACAAAAATACTTTAGATTGGAAGATTCTTGCTGGATGATATTGATATCTGATCATGTCCATTTGTTTGCCACTATTTAAAGGTAGGATTCCTTCAATCCTATATTTTTAGTGCATGGGCTATCTACAGTGTGAAAAATAATACCAACCGTTCGGATCAATGAACCACAGCCCCACAGCCCCATTTGCCCCCACTTGTACGTAAGGTAAAAAAACGATTAGTATTGTGCAACATTTCGGAGAGAGCATGGTGGAGGCAGGTTGCATGCAGCCAGCTGCAGTCTGTGGCCCACCGTGATGCGTGTATTACATCCACTCTGTCCATCCATTTCCCCAGCTCATGTTATTTAATGAATCTAAATATGAGGCAGATCTAAAGGTCAAGTGGGCCACACCGTAGTAAAAAGTGGGGATTGAATGATGACCATTAAAATTGGGGGGCACAAAATTTTTTGGTCAAGTTGATATTTATGTTTTCCTTTCATCTATCTTGGAATCACGTTATCAACGGGTTGGATAGCATCTAAACATCATGGTGGGCCATAAGAAGGTTTCAACATAAGCATTTTTATCCCCACTATTTCCCTGGTGTGGTCCACTTTGAGCTTTTGATCTTCTTTATATTTGGGTTTTTGTCCTTAAATGAGCTGGAAAAAATAGATGGACCGAGTGGATATAACACATACATCACAGTGGGCCTGACGGAGCCTTACGGCTGCAGGCAATCCGCCTCCCAGCATGGGATAACACCTCTCTCTCTCTCTCTCTCTGTAATTTTGGTGTTCTACTTCTGACTGGATAGAGTCAACCCTTGTTGTATACGTAAAATCTACACCGTTCATCAGGTTCTATCCTCAACTCTTGGCCATGAAGTGAGATGGGCCACACCACCGGCCACGATAGGGATGGGAGTCTAACCATAGGACTGTGTATGGGGCCACCATTCTGTTTACTCTCATCAAACCCCGATAATCAGGTGTAACTCACTGTCATGAAGTGAACAAATAAAAGCATCCTGATCCTATATATCATGTGAGCCACACCATTTGAAAATTTAGATGTTTTAGGAGCAAATTCACATTGCTTCAATCGGTATTGCCAATCATAGCTTTCTATCAGGCTGGTTTTTACATGTACGGTTAAAATAAGGGTTCCTACCTGATGGACGGAGTGGATTTACTAATAAAGCATGGAAGGCGTAGCTGCGTAAAATAGGCGTTGTAGACGGTTCGGGTCCACTCAACTCGAAGTGACTCACCAGCATTCTAAATTGAGCTCGACTAGGGCGATGCTTTCCCTTACAATGGTGGTGACTCATTGTTCATTCATATAGCCATCCAAACCGTCCAAGTTGCTTGCCCTACTGTGATGGACCATAGCCCAAAAATCACCCCAAGTGGATGATCTTAACCATCTGATTTCGCCCAAAAAAACTGACCACCGACCAATTTATGCACGAACCGTTCATTCCCATGGCCACAATTAGATGATGGGGCCCATTCAATCAGTTTGTTTTTCCTGCTACAGAGTTTGAATGGATTTTGATGCTTTGTTTACCATTTCATGCCGTGCAATTGCAAGTGGTATAACTTTTTTTGCATGTTTTGGCGCCTTTGGCCTGCATTACAAATTCAAATTAGGAGAAATGATCAGGTTTTCACAAAATTTGAAAAAAGGTGGTGACTCATCCCCCTCAATCTGACACTAATAATGCATAGCTATTCAGACCATCCAAATTGTGGGTCCCATTGTCGATGGAGCATCTCTCGCAAACCACATTGATCAAGAAATTCTAATCATCCAACTAATCAAATAGATGGTTGAAAGTGAAATAGTGAGTAGCCCAAATTAGAAGGCAAAATCAGATGGTTACTACTATCTTCTCAGTGCAATTTTTCACTCATGCTCCATCCACTGTTGGGCCAGTGATTTGGACAGCCTGGATTGGCATACAACCATGCCACATGTACGGCCGAAAAGTAGGCCAGCCTTTTCTTAAATTGTGAAAAAAAAAAAAAAACAGCACATGAGTCCAGCCCTTGAAACCCATAGTGAAACTTAGCTATTGGTCAGATTAAGTGGGGCCCATTTCCATTTATCATCCCCTTCAAATCATGATCAGATGAACACATTTCACCCACAGCATTAATCACTCTACAATTGATATATAACGAGATACGTTAGTGCAAATATAACCATGCATGGTTGTTTTTTCTGTCGCTGTGGATGAATTTCTATTAATCAATCTTCTCTGTTTCCAGGGGATGTGTCTGCTGACGCTGGCGGTATCTCTCCCTTCACTAAAACCGCCTCCTTGTCATCTAGACAACATTGCCGACTGCAAGAAAGCTTCTACATTGCAACTTGGTGTATTCTTCTGTGGGCTATACATACTGGCGGTCGGGACGGGTGGGACTAAGCCCAACATCTCGACCATAGGCGCGGACCAGTTTGATGATTTTGAGCCCAAGGAGAGGGCCCACAAGCTCTCATTCTTCAACTGGTGGATGTTCAGCATATTCTTCGGGATACTCTTCGCGAACACAGTCCTTGTGTACATACAGGACAATGTGGGGTGGACACTGGGCTATGGGCTGCCAACGCTTGGGCTTGCGATTTCAGTGGCGATCTTCTTAGCTGGGACACCTTTCTATAGGCACAAGTTACCCTCTGGGAGTCCCTTTACAAGGATGGCTAGAGTCATTGTCTCTGCCCTTAGTAAATGGAGGGTCCCATTACCAAACGACCCCAAAGAACTCTATGATCTGGACTTGGAAGAGTATGCAGGAAAACACAAGTTTAGGATCGATTCTACCCCTTCTTTGAGGTCAGTGATTTTTTTTTTTAAAATATAATAATTCCCATTTGGGTGAAATGTGGGTGGTTTGGCTACCTGTAAAGGAACCTATTCCTTAGGTAACATTCCTTTATATAAGCGGAATATTCCAAAAGAAAAGATAAATAACAACGACAAGAAGAAGAAGAACAACAACAATAATAATAATAATTATTATTATTATTATTTAATGATGATTTCCATGAGAACTATTAAAACATGGATTCATGTGTTTGAGTAGAAAGTGAAAATTCTACATTCCTCTAGCAATACTTAGTTTTTTATTCAAGTTATAAATTATACAAGTATAATGATTGCTGGGTGGAATTCGGCCTTTTCTTTGCTATCCGAATAACACAATTTGTCACATTAAAGAGACACCCTTTTCCCTTCCTATCATTTGGCGAAGAATCCATGGTTTCCCAATATGGCTTCAAAACATTTAGATGTGAGGAAAGGCCAAAAAAACACATTCCGGATATCTGTAATGATTACATTTTTCATTACTGTTCACCGGAGGATTCCTAAAAGGATGGAGGTTTTTCATTAGATAATAGTTACCTCGTAACTCGTGCCAATTGTGGTAAAGTCTATCCAAATACGTGGAATTATTACATCTATGGAAAACTGAATGTTTTACTTTGGATTCCATGCATCCAAACAGATAAGTTTAATGAACATATTTTGCTCCCCACCTTAGATCTGACTTGCAGATTTTAGGCTTAATGTTTCTCTTTCCAAGTGCCCAAACATGATAATGGAATCCTTTTTCTTAGAAAATCTGTTTCTTGGATTGCCTTTCTTTCCTTCATTTTAGTTTCTAGGTAGTGAGACTAGCCATATTAGTAAAATGCTCATGCCATGCAAGTGATAGAGAAGAAATGTATGGTGTGTGACCTGTATCTTGCACAGTGTTTGCAGTCTTCGATTCTGACAAGTGGGGTGCATGATTTTGTAATTCCCGCCATGGATGGGCTACGGCTCAAATATCTCCTTGAATGGACATGCTCAGCCTTTCGATTTGTGCCGATTAAGAAGAGAAACACAACAATGGTACACATTCAACTGAAAGGGGTCCGAATATTGGTCGGTCGGGTCTTCCAATCATGGAGATTTTTGGAGCATTCTACATCCACAGTGGGACACTGATATAATGGTCCGGAATACCCTTTTGTACTGTGCAAAGATTTGGGCATTTAGAAATGAGATTGGTGTCATTAGGGTTTCTTATATTTTGCCAGCATTTGGATGAACTATTGATTCAGATTTGATTATGAATCTAATAAAGTTATAATAAACAAATTGTGATATCCTCCCTTTGCATTCATATTGATTCGTTTGGACTCCAAATTTCAATCAAGTTAGGACTTGAAAGAAATAGAACTGTAATTCAAGAGCTACTTGCTATGAATGCTAGGAAAACATCACTATTTTTTCTTAGTCCTCTTGATAAAACTAAGTTCTCAATGCCTCACATTTGCTTAATTCGAATTGTAATTGAATTCATGGATGCAGATTTCTCAACAAGGCGGCTGTGAAAACCGACCTAGACTCTCCATGGACACTCTGTCCAGTCACCCAAGTAGAAGAAACAAAACAAATGCTACGAATGATTCCAATCTTATTGGCAACCTTTATTCCAAGCACGATGCTCGCTCAAGTCAATACACTTTTCGTCAAGCAAGGTACAACGCTGAAGAGACACATCGGTTCCAGCTTCAAGATTCCCCCTGCCAGCTTAGTCGGCTTTGTAACACTAACCATGCTCATCTGTGTTGTGATATATGACCGTTGCTTCGTTAAGATCATGAAAAAGTGGACCAAGAATCCGAGGGGCATCACCCTCCTCCAGAGGATGGGAATTGGCCTTCTCTTCCACATTGTGATCATGTCGACTGCATCTCTAACTGAAAGGCATAGACTACGAGTTGCTAGAGATCACGGCGTTGTCCAAAATGGTGAGGAAGTTCCACTCACTATATTCGTCTTACTCCCTCAATTCGTGCTTATGGGAGTCGCGGACTCTTTCCTTGAGGTGGCGAAGATCGAATTCTTCTATGATCAGGCTCCAGAGGGAATGAAAAGCCTTGGGACCTCTTACGCCATGACGAGTCTTGGGATTGGGAACTTCCTTAGCAGTTTCCTTCTTTCGACGGTGTCCCACATCACTGAGAAACATGGCCACAAAGGGTGGATTCTGAATAATCTCAATGCCTCTCATCTGGACTACTATTACGCATTCTTCGCTGTTTTGAACATATTGAATTTCATATTCTTCCTAATTGTAGTCAAGCTCTATGTATATAAAGCCGAGGTGACAGATTCGATGGAAATGATCGAAGGAGGAAACGGGAAGTTGGCATTGAGCGCTAGTAACCATGAAGAAAACGGGAAGTTGGAATTGAGTGCTAGTAACCATGAAGAAAACGGGAACTTGGCATTGAGCGCTAGTAACCATGAAGTGTCATCAACTTAAATCTTATTACTTGATTCCATGGAGAAGAGCCTATCATTCTTGTGGGATGTCATTTTGGGGTACATGTACCTAGACAAAAGTGCTTTTCTATGCATCAAGAAGCAATGACAGACAATGAAGTGAATCGTATTGGATGCCGGTTTTGAAAATCATGTGGTGTACCAACATTGAAGATTGCAGGGTAGGTGGTCTTTTGATATGGGGTGACATGTATCATATCATGGTCTGATTCAAAGTACAATGTATACCTTTTGGCTTATCGATCTGCCACGAACGAAAAGAGATTGTTATATGAAAGTTTACAAGATACACAAAAAATTGGATTGAAATAGGTAGTATATGGTTAGTACCATGGGATTGTTGTATGAAAGTGTACAAGATACACAGAAAAAATTGGATTGAAATAGGTAGTACATGGTTAGTACAGTGATTAGACGCTGTTCTTGATGATGGATGGTTCTGATTTCATGTCTTCTTTGAAAGATTCTTTGCATTCCCTTAATTTAAGCTTTCTGAGAACTCAAAGAGTCAGGCCAGAGCTCCATTCCAAGCGAAGTTGGATATAAAAGTTACCATGTTAAGAAAAAGGCTCTACTCATCTTAATGAACTCGTTTTGCTTGATTTTTTTATACACATTGATCCAGCATGTATCGCTTCTAAGGGACCCATATCAAGAAATGGTTGGATAATCGAAAGCTGAGGTTTAATTCGGAAATGAACGGGTGGATTATAACCATCTTTGTATGTAATTTGAAAGTGGACAAATCAATGGTCTGGATCATCGTCTTGGCATGGTTCTTCAACCGTGACCAATCCATAATTAGCATCCAAAAAGATGAACCATTCCATTTATCCAACCATTTCGGCATTCGGGCCGCAATACAAAAAACTGGCTCAGATCAAAATAAGATCAAAGAATCTCAAAACAAGGAGAGAGAGAGAGAGAGAGAGAGAGAGAGAGAGAGAGAGAGAGAGAGAGAGAGAGAGATCCCAGAACAAGAGGGCCATGAAAATTCCATCAAATGCTTTTAGGATTTCATTTATATTGCTATTCCCAAAACAAAACACAAACTAAACTACAACAGGTTTTTCCTGCTATTTCCATCATCCTCCACACTTGCATTCTCTTCAATACCAGCCCTGTTAGGCAATCCGGAGTCCTGCAATTCTATCTTTGATTCTATAATATCAACACTATAAGAATATGATTTTGCAATAACCATGAAACAAACAAGGTTCAGAGCAGTAATCACAGCCAAAAACACGTATTAGTAGTCCAAATGAGAGATATTTAAATTGTTTTGCACCCACCCATTCCCACCATTCGTCTCAGTTATATCAGTTACTGTTGTAAGTAGGAAACTACTTAGGAAATTTCCAATTCCCAAACTAGTAGTGAAATATGATGTTCCCAAGCTCTTCATTCCTTGTGGTGCCTGATCATAGAAGAACTCAGTTCTTGGCCACTTCCATGAACGGGTCAGCAATCCCCGTCAGCGCGAACTGTGGCAGAAGTATGAAGATGGTGAGGGGGACGACCCCTTTGGGCTGTGTGATGCCGTGGTTCCTCGCGACTTCTAGCCTCTTCCTTTCGAAGAGGGCCGCGATGGTCAAGATGATCACATGCATCACTAGGCCAGTCCCCATCCTTTGCAACAATGTGATCCCTCTGGGATTGTGGGTGTACTTCCTCATGGCCGGGACAAAAAATATCGGTCGTAGATCACAATGCTGATAAGCATGAAGATGGTTACAAAAGCAGTTAGGCTGGCTGGAGGGATTTCAAATTTGGGTCCCATGTGTCTGTCCAAAGTGGAATCCTGCTTTATAAAGAGGGTGTGGACTGGGCGATCATGGTGCTTGGTATGAATGTCACGATCAAAATGGGGATCATTTTGATCATTTGCTTGGTTTCCTCCACTTGGGTCACTGAGCATAGCATCCATGACGTGGCCAGACCGGTCTTTACCGCTGCCTTGTCGAGAAACCTACAAGCATAAGGAAATTAAGTTATCATTGATGTGTTGTTAGGAACTTCAAAACCAACATGTTAGAAAGAAAGAAGAGTTGAACAGGTGACTAGAGGTGCATGTGGGTTTAGCAAAAACTCCAAAACTAACATGTGACCTGTTAACCCTGTGGTCGAACCTGACCTATTTAAAACCCATGAAGCCTAAGTCCGACCTAACCAGTTGCATTGTAATTCAGTTGGGCTCAACCAACCCGACCTAACCCAGCATGACCCAGCTAATGTTTAAGAAGGGGACACGAAGAAATCCTGACCGACAAGTTGGGCCCGTGGCTCAGCAAATCCTGACCATTAATCTATTGTCTCACCTTGACCCAAGGAGGGATGTGATGAAGTCAATCACCATCTTCCTCAAGGGATATCTACTCTGAATTCACGGAGCTTCCTTGAATTCACGAGGAATAAAAGTAGAAATAATTTCTAATAAATTTGAAATAAATTGATTGATGATAAAATTTAACAAAGAAAATTGAAATTACATTCCTTTAAATAATGAGCTCAAACCTAGGATGGAGCTTTAGACTCAAACACCCTAAAAACGTGACTTATTATAAATAGTAAACTTACTATTTATGGACGGTCTCCATTCCTACTAGACTTCATGATTTTCAGCAAAAAATAGTTAAGTATTGTCCAATTTGACCTAATCACATTATTCCCATAACTTTTCTAAGCCCTTTTCATGTTGGGGACGACTCCTACAGCTCAAAGGATCAAAAGTTATACTCTGCTAAAACTTACTATTTATAGTAAAAACGAAAATAAAAAAGACTTTTGACAACGGAATTTTGAAAATCTAACATGGCAACCTGGCAGGTTGGTTGGTTAAAGTTGCTTGTCCTACCCTAAAGTCATATATGATATGTCGAAAATTTCATCCCAGTTTGCGAGAGACGACTGTTTTAAGATTCTGATGGTCCGGATCATTTTCACCTCCAATTAGGCCTTCTCTCGTCCATCCTTGCCAAGAAAGTGTCTTCAACCCGCTCTACATCTAACCTTGAATGAACTATGCATGGATTTTTCTCCCAGATGGAACTATCTCAGCGTTTCATTCAGCGTCTGCAGATGGACAATTAATAAGAGAAGCACAACAATGGTCTACATTCAACTGAAAAAGGTCCTAATACTGACTGTTGGGATCTTTCTATCAACAAAGATTTTGACGTATAGATAGACTGGATTACCCAGTAATGGATCAATGTGCAGGTCACACATACAACCATCAACTACCATATTAGTGCAAACATCTCACTAATCAGGGACGTTTAACCTTTTCAAAAGTTTGGCCCCACCATTAAGATGACCTACCATCAAAATCGGGCCAATCCACTCATCAGGTGTACGCGTGTACTTGAAAGAAAATCAATGGCTGTACATTAATCTCAATGGGGTGGCCTGTGTGATGAGTAGATTACCTAAAAAGAAGAAGAAGAAAAAAAAACCTCAGGCTGGCAATGTCCAATGGAATCCAATGGTTGAAATTTAGATTGAGTTAACAATTCCAACCTTTGATTGAATTTAGACCATTGAATAAATGTCTACCAATCAGCCCATTGGAAAACCAAATCAAAATTAGTATTTGTTGATGAACTATCTAAACTAGAGCTCCCAACTTGGACGATTCCGTTTGATTTATTTATACAATAGTTTAAAAATTCAAAAGAATGCAACTTGATTCACCTGAGTCAACTCAGTTTGACCAGATTTCACCAACTCGATTTGGTCAAGACTTAATATTAAAAAAAAAAAAAAAAAAACGCCCTACTCAATTGGATAAAATTCGAGTGGCATTGAAAATGTCCTAATTCCAAATTCGTCGACTGAAAAATCCTACAATGAGTCTGACTTGTCCATCTACGACGGGGCCAACGAGTCTTGATTGGTATGATGTGTTTCACGTGTACATGTCTAGGTAGAGCAATTATTTCATAAGATGGTTGAAAGGAAAGCAACTCATCCTATCGTTTGAGACAGAAGGTCGCTGACCGATCGATCCAATGGTTGGAGTTGACTCAGGATTGTTTTTTTTTCTCTCTTTTAATTGAATGGTCACATCTGCATGGCTATCAATCACTCTTGCTGTAATGTAATTAACCATTTGCTCATCTAAAGATATTAAAGCTTTGATAATCCTGCAGAGTGTGATGGATGATACTCATACACTTGGGATTACATACGTGTCACTCGACGAATTTAAACTAAATTGTTCTAATTATGGTAAAAATAAAAATAAAAAAATCTCTTTTTGATCATATGACCATTGGAATTGTGGACATCTATTGGACGGTCAAAATTGTAAAATATCATATCATCTTATTTTAACAAGCAAGTGCCCATGAATCCATGGTTGCAATTGTTCAACCAATCTGATTTTGGATAGTATGTTAATGACGATAGATTTAACAATTTAGTGGGTTTCACTTGAGTTAATGCGTGCCATGTGTACCGTTTCTGACAGTATCAGGTGCCATACGCTGCCAGAGTATCAATAACTTCCTGTGGCAAAAAAAGAGAGTAACTATTCATTGAATCTTGACATTTCCAATAGCTTATAAAATGGGACGCGGTCAAGTATGTGGGGTCCACTGTGATGTATGTCTTATCCACGCGGTCGATTCGTTTTACCATATCATTTTGGGGCATGAATCCAGAAGTGAAATATATCCAAAGGTTAAGTGGACCACACCATAGGAAACGGTGGGGATAATAAATTCCATGGCTTAAAATCCAAAGCATATGCTTCAATTTTGGAAAAACGGATTAAAGTTGTGGATAAAATTCGGCACTAAAGACAGAAATATAAGAGCACTAAAGTACCTTTTAGATAACCAAAAATCGACCCAATCCGACATCAAATGATAGAGTTATAAGCGTCTCCGTTGGATCACGCGATTTGGAAAGATTAACACTCCATATTGTAAAATGATGATCGAAGAGTTCCAACGTGTTTTTGGCATATCGAACGGTCTCTGAATTAGGCAATTCGAGTGCAACTTGGAAGCTTGACAAGTTACCACTGTAATGAGCTGAAATAGTCTAAATTCGACCTTTGAAGAGAGAGTTATGAGGGTTACTATTGGACAAGGAGATGAAGAAAAAATTCAGGACCGACAATTGCGATCCCACTTACGGATGCTCAAATGGTCTCGGAATACAACGATTCCAGTCAGAAATGAAAGAGTACTAAAGTACCTTTTAGATGACCAAAAATCGACCCAATCCGACATCAAATGATGGAGTTATAGGCGTTTCCTTTGGATCGCGCGATTTGGAAAGATTAACACTCCATATTGTAAAATGACGATCGAAGTGTTCCAGTACAACTTGGAAGCTTGACAAGTTACCATTGCAATGAGCTGAAATAGTCTAAATTCGACATCTGAAGAGAGAGTTATGAGGGTTACTATTGGACAAGAAGATGAAGGAAAAATTCAGCACTAAAGACACATACGTCATAGTGGGCCCCACAGAGTTTGCTCAGTAGCGTACTGAGTTACTGGGTATGCAACCGGCTTCCTATAAAATTACTCAGTCCACGGGCCCTACACGTGGCATATGTGTACGATGATCGTACCCGTTCATTTATTTGAGACAACCATGAATGGGTCATAAACCAAAAAAAAAAAAACCAAAGTGATTGGACAATCCCGACCATTTAAAAATGATGTAGTGGCTAGGATGGTACATCCAACGTGTGGTTTGGTCGATGGCCTAGAGCCTTAGGGTGAATGAATGAATGGTTCGGCACCATCATACCCATATGCCACGTGTACACTATATACTGATGAAAATCCCCTCACATGGACGGAATCTCCCCTACCGGTACCTATCTAGTGTCATCATCCACACTGAAGTAGACATTACAGCCGTCAGGTGCAAGGACCACCCTTGTAAGTGGTGGGCCCCACACCGGATCACTTCCCAGTCGCTCACACTTCCATTTGTTGTGATGGATGAAATTGGATCTTTGTTTTGGATTTTAAATATCTACAAGAAATGGGCAATGCCACTGAGGCCCATGAAACTAATAGTTTGGGACAAATCTTAGCCCGTAGGCCGTCAAAGCCCATTAAATTACCCAACCCATTGAAAACAATAAAACACACGTGTGGCCCACCCGAAGACAAGATCTGAACCCTTGATTCTGACTTAAAAGAAAAGAAAAGAAAGAGATGTCAATGGTTAAACAAGGGTGAAAAAACTAACTTCAAAGACGGCGTGTAGTCTATCCGAAACTTCCCAGCTTTGGCAAATTCCTCAAGGCCCAGCTCATGAAGCTCTTTTGGGTCGGTAGGGACAGGTACCTTCGATTTCCTTAGGGCAGCAACAAGGACCCTAGCTACCCATCTTGGTAAAGGGACTCCCAGAGGGCAGCTTGTGCCTATAAAAGGGAGTGCTCAGTAGAAAAACCAGGAGTGAGAGAGCAAGCCCATCGCTCAAGGCCCAGCCCACATTGTCTTGTATAAAAACAAGGAATGTGTTGGAGAAAAGTGTCCCAAAGAAGATGCTGAACATCCACTAGTTGAAGAATGAGAGCTTCTGGACCCTATCTCTGGGCTCAAAATCGTTGAACTGGTCTGCACCCACGGTCGATATGTTGGGCTTGCTCCCACCTGTCCCTACCGCAATTCTGCAGAGGGCGAAGTAGAACACGACCGCTTTATATGTCGAGACTGGTTCACAGGGACCATTGCAATGCGGTGGCTTTAGCCATGGAATCGAGACGGCTAGTGTCAGCAACGACATGTCCTGTGTACAATGTCCAAGTGTCATGAACTTCTGTAGGGCCCAGGTCCATATCTCTCTCTCATGCAATAGGTTGTATCCAATAATTCACAATACGTGTGACATGTATGCATCCTGACTGTCGAAATGGTGGGCCCTATTATGGATGGATCACAATCTAAAATTCACAGAAACTGGATGATATAAAATATCTGATTTTGGTGATTGAATTTGGACCACTGGCACTTTTATTTTTAAACTTTCATTTAAGAACCACCAATCAGACGGTTAGGATCATTTGATAAGTGCACCTTTTGCGCATGGTGTGCAGGTATGCTACATCCAGGGTGAACGATGTAGCATACCTGTTAATATACAATTTGAAAAATGGGGACCTGAATCTCCACAACACAAACATATAGGATTTATGGGACCCACCCTGTTATGTATGCGCAATCCACTCGGTTCATCAGTCAGGTAATAACCATTACTCTCTTATTCCATTAAGATCATCGACATACAAAACTCAGGTGGGCCACACCAATAGGAACAATGTAATATTGCGTCTAATGCCATTAAGTTCACCCGCTGTTGCCCGCCTGAATTTTTGAGCAGGCTGATTTTTGTAACATCACTTCATCCCTGTGAGTCGCACCTGATGAACGGATTTGATGAAAGATACACACCATGGTAACTCCACATACAAACCTATGGCTTACATCCATCCGCTTATTTTTGGCCGAAGGGCCTAGCATCAAAGGACACCTGATGGATGGAGTGGTTTTCACATATATAACGTGGTGGGTCAAACAGAGTTTGGGTGTTTTACATGTGGACGCGGATCAGGTGGTGTTGCCTGCACCACCCCCGGCTGGAGTGTAGTGATGTGTTGGGTGCTGTAGGGCCCATCTTGACATATGTGCTCTATATCCACGCCGTCCATATCTATTTGGTGGGCTCATTTCAGGGCATGAACACAAAAATGAAGCAGATCCTAATCTCAAGTGGGCCATAGGAAACAGTGGTGATTGAACGCCCATCATTAACAACTTCTTGGGGCCACAAAAGTTTCAGATCAATCTGATATTTGTGTTTTCCTTCATCCAGGTCTACATGACCTTATCAACAGGTTGGATGGAAAATAAACATTAAGGTGGGCCTTAGGAAGGTTTCAACTCTGGGTGTCATTATCCCCACTATTTCCTATGGTGTGGTCTACTTGAGATTCACATCTGCTTCTTTTTTGAGTTCATGCCCTAAAATTATATGGAAAAATGGATAGACCACATAGATATAAAACACACACATCGCGGTGGCCCTACAGTGAAGTTTCAAACTCCGGTTCAATTTTTCCTCCTCCACATTTAATGATAAACATTCAAGATCTAGGGAAGGAGGGGCTTCAGAATAGGGGTTCTCTCGGTTAGTGACAACTACCGAGGTATTATCTTGTGGGGCATCCACTATTTTTTATTTTTATTTTTATCATAGGACCGTTTGAATCTGCGCAGTGTGCTAAGCAATCATCCGATTCAGTACAATACACACATGGAATGGAATCGCTTTTCTCACATTTTGTTTTTAGATTGGGTTGAGGTTCGAATAAACTAATTAAAACCTCTTCCTCATCATTAGAACCAAGGGTGTCATGTGAGTAAAGTGTGTCAGTATCATTATATTTGAAAGACGCCCACATCTCTTTATCAAGGTGATAAGAAATCACCACTGGCTAAATCTCATCTTGGCATAAATAGACATATTTCAAATCAAATGGCAAAGTTTTTAGGTCAAGCATCGTTGCTTGAGGTTAGACGGCAAATGCACTTCTTCGGTTTGGGGCAATTCTTCAAATTGTGGCTCCACTGGTTAACTTCAAGTACCGGCGCAGTATCAAGCATGACACCCATCTCCATAATCATGTCATCATTAAAATCATGGGAGTGAGCCAGACACATCTCTAGAGGGTCAGAGAATAATGTCAGATGTGTTCTATCTTCCACGAAAGAGTCAATTATGTAAATGTCGTGGAAATTGTTCACACCCCAAGTATAGGGTTGTGATGTAGTAATAAACTCGGTACGACTGAGGTCGAATCCACAGGGACTGAAACCCGTACGTAATCTGAAAATAACTCAAACTAGAACTAGACTAAGATGAAATCTAAATCAAGTGAGTATGAGGAAATAATGGTGAAATATTAATCTAAAACTTGTAAATTTAAAGGTAAAAAACTAGGGTGCCAAGGATCCACTTGTAGCAATTGGGAAGCTACCTAGCAATGATTCAAGGACACAACTGGAATTAAAGTCATATCCTATTTAGTTGGTAAGAAGAGATTTGTCAGATCTCTGAACTTCTCATGGGTCTAATCATCAATAGATAAGAATTGTGAAGATTTGGAAGTGATTCCGTCACTTAACCATGCCCAGGAGACTATGGCAAACAACAACAATTTACCAATCTCACAGCCAATCATGAGAGAATTGTGAAAGTTAGGAAGGGTTCCATCACCCAACCATGCCCATGAGACGATGGTGAACAACAGGGTTCCCAAGTTCACAATTTCAATACATGAAAAGAGAATATCTCAAGCTATCGCAGATCTATTGTAAGTTGAGTCACAACAAACCATTAAAACTAAAAACATTCCTTATAATCAAACTAGCATCCATGAGAGTTCAATAAACATAAATCAAGGCAAAGCAACCATCCCAATTCCGCAACAAGCTTCACCTCTTAGCCTAGGGCTAAGAGGTTTAGCCTAGCAACATGATTATGCTCCCTTAAACAAAAATAAAATAAACAAATAGAAAAATAAAAAGAAAAAGAAAAACAACTCTATTCTCTCTCCCTCATTCCGTGCTTCACGTCCAGCCCCAGATTGGATGATTCTTTCTCCCTTCTCTCTTCTCTCTTTATAGCTTCTGAAGACGGTGGAGAGGTTGGTTTACAGAATCGACCTTGCTGGAGTCGGTGGAGATAATTTCCGCAAGGAGATAAGCAGCACCAGAGGCAACCGACTTGCTTATCGCAGCAAATAGAGCCTCATTCGACTGAAGATTTTGTCCACCTCAGAGTTCATCTCTACGTGCGATAAGTTGGATCCAGGACAGTTTCGTCCGGGCTTCCTGATGGACGGTGAGTATTGGCCGTTCGGTCAACGGTGGTGGGCCACCACATCCCGAAAAGTCCGGATTTCGCGGCGTGCGCAATTCTGTTGCGTAACCGTTTTACGCTGGATCTTAAAGGGGTTCTCGATCAGGTTCTAATGAGAAATCCACACCGTCCATTTGATTCCTAGAGAAAAATCAGTCAGGAAAGGTGGGCTTGTTTCAAGTTTTACATGGCCCATTGTACCAGATCTTTTCACCGTCCGTCTTGCTTTTGGACAATCAAAAACGGATCTCCGATGCCTTTTGAAATTTCGCCACCCATGCCTGAGTGATAGGGTGATAGTGAATCTCATGGATGGTTTGGATTGTCCATATGGACAATGAATGGGGCCCACTATGCGAAAACAGACGGACAACATCCGTCCAATGTTTCCGGGTGTGAAACGGATTGTGTCAGCGCCCGCTGACCCGATTTCTTGGTCCAGTGCACCTTGAGTGCACCAGTGCACTGTGCACAGTCACGGCCAATGGGGGCCACTTGAGATATATATATGAGAGATCCATTCCATTCATCTATTTTTTCACCCCCTTTAAGGGGTTGAGACCAAAATTGAAGCATTTGCCAATACAAGGTGGGCCCCAAATCATGATTTTATAGCTAATCTGTCAGTTTAGTCACTTTCACAGGGATCCAGGAGCTGAAATTTGATGTGTACGGTTAATTTATAGTCCTCAGGTCATGTATGAATTTTTGAGCTGAGAAGATGGTGAGAACCCTATGATCTTGCATTCTGGCATTTTTTCGGGCTACTTGAGCTTCAGTTTCTCACTTTTCTCGGATCTCTGGCATGTAAATCCATTGATATTGTTCTCTTGGGGTCCATCCCTTGCCTTGGTGAATTTTGAGCATTAATTCCATGCTTTTAGCACCCCATTTCAATCCAACCTTGTAAATATACCTTGCAGCACAAACACGATTAAATCGGGCCGTTAAACAGTACCATGTTCGTAAATTCAGGTAATAACTGGGGTTTGATATGCAATATTTGACCCTCAATAAAATCGTCACCATCCTCTAATCGTCTTCCCGTGTTGAAAAAGATGTTTAACTCCAATGTCATATTCTTGAAGGACATGATCATGACACCATTCCTGCAATTAATGTTTACGTTTGAAGTGGCAAGGAATGGGCAACCAAGAATGATGGGAATCCAAGTGCTCATGTTACTAATGGGTTCAGTATCCAGGACGATAAAATTTACATGGTAGTAGAATCTGTCAACCTAGACCAACACATCCTCAATTATCCCCCTCGGTATACGAACAGAATGATCAGCAAGTTGTAATGTGGTTAGGGTGGGTTTTAATTCACCCAAACCTAACTATTTGTACATCGAATAGAAATCAGATTTACGCTTGCTCCTGAGTCAAGAAGTGCGTGCTCAATGTGGTAATTCCCAATTACACAAATGATGATTGGGCTACCGGGATCTTTGAATTTCTATGGCATATCTTGCTTTAGGATGACACTCACTTTCTCAGTTAATAAGATTTGCTTTTAAATATTTTGCCATCTTTTGAGTCATACATAAGTCTTTCAGGAATTTGGCATATGAATGTATTTGTTTTATGGCATCAAGTAGAGGAATATTGACCTTCACTTGTTTCAACACCTTTAAAATGTCTTGAGAGTTAGAGATAGGTTTTGGTGCAACCAACCGTTGGGAAAATGAAGCAACCAACCTCCCTTGAGGTTCCGGTTCTAATTCTTGTGGAGCATGGCTAAATCCATCATCTTTATCCTCTTCCGGTTCCTTAGGCTTTTCAGGCCTAACCGGAATGGTTTTGTCAATGGTCTTCCCACTTCTAAGAGTTGATGGATTTAACTTATTCCATCTGATTTGAAGAGCTTGGATAACTTATCTCATATTACGGTTTAGGATTGGGGAGAGGCTGAGCAGGAAGCATCCCTTTTCTATAGCCGTTATATGTGAATCCACCTTTTGTATAAATTTTGTAAGTTCTCATACTGCTTGAATGAGCTCTTGTGTAGAATTTCGAACTAGTTCTTCTTGAGGTTTCCCTTGATTTGAATTTAGATTGAAGAAACTTTGAGGGGCAGTAGTTTGTCCATTCCTCCAACTGAAGTTTGGATGATTTCTTCAACCAAGATTGTATGTATTAGAAGTGGGCTCATTGAAAGGTCTTTGGTAATTGCTTACAACATTAGATTGCTCATTCAGTACTTCTTGAAAAGCAGATATTGTTAGGCAAATTTCGGTTGTGTGAGTGTTACAACCACAAATACCGTAAACAATTTCCTTCCTCTTATCTTTCTTTGATTCCATGGCCTCGAATTTCCTTATGAGATTAGCCACTTTAGAATTGAGATCATCATCCTCTTCAGAAGGTCTACTCCGCTCCTTTCCTTTGATTGAGTAGGCCTAGAAGTGGTACTTCATTTTGGGTATGTATCCCATGACTGTGCGCTTTCAGCAAGTCTATCTAAGTAGTCTCATACATCATTGGCATTTTTATTCTTGAATTCCTCATTGCACATTGTCTCGATCAATTGACGTATGGAAGATGTCAGACCATCATAGAAGAAGTGTGTAATGCGTCATGTTTCAAAACCGTGTTGTGGGCATGAATTGACAAGATTCTTGAACAGCTCCCAACATTGGAAGAATATTTCATCTTCCTTTTGGACGAAGTTCATGATCGACTTCCTAATGGTGTTCGTCTTATGGTATAGAAAGAATTTTTTTATGAACTCCTTCATCATGTCATTCCATATGCCAATAGATCTGGGACGTAGTGAATGCAACCACGTTTTAGCTTTCTCTTTTAGAGAAAAGGGAAACAGTTTCAGTCTGACGTGTCCTCAGACACGTTAGGAAAGTATAACGTGGTTATGATCTCATCAAAATCTTTCAGATGTAAATATGAATTTTCTAACTTAAGCCTATAAAATTTATGAAGGAGTTGGATCACCCCTGCCGTGATACCCATGTGTCCTGTATTCTCTAAAAAAACCATGCATGAGGGTGTGCTCACCCCCGCCGGCTGTAAATAATCTCATAAAGTACGAGGCGGGGGTTCTTGATGCAACTCATTCTCATCCTGGGCTTCCTCAACCCTAAGTGGAGGTGGTCCCTCTAGTTGATTGGCTAGTTGACTAAAATAACTCTGGGGATTTCAAGCGGTGTCTAGTCCTGCGATGGATAATCAACCCCTTAACAAATCCTCCTTCAGTCAAGAGACGTCAAGTGTTATCACGGATCCACTTGGGCATCAAACACTCGCAGCCCTCAATTTAGATTCCAAACCTAAACCTAAAAAAGGAAGAAAAGAATAGAAATCTAGGAATAGAAAGAGAGGAGAGTCGGAAAGAAGTTACCAAATTGGAGTCCCTAAGTTAGATCCTGCAAAATAAAACAAAACAAGTCGGTTTCTAAAAATAGAAAGTCTAAAATAGAAAGTTCCTAAAATGAGAAAGTAATTTACTTTCTAAAATTAAAAGAAAACATAGAATTTGAAATTTTCTAAAAATAGAAAATAAAACCCTAATCCTAAAAATAGAAAAATAGAAAAATCTTAATCTTAACCTAATTATAAAACTAATCAATTTCAAAAAAATGTAACTGTCAGTCCACGGCAACGGTGCCAAAAACTTGTTCACACCCCAAGTATAGGGTTGCGATGTAGTAATAATCTCGGTAAGACCGAGGTCGAATCCACAGGAACTGAACCTTGTACATATTCTGAAAGTAACTCAAACTAGACGAAGATATAATTTAGACTAGGGAAAATTAAGAGAATAATTGTGAATTTAATTAACTAAAATTGGTAAAATTCAAAGATGGGAAACTAGGGTTTCTAAGGATCCACTTGTAGAAATCAGGGAGATCTATGCTTGATTCATAAACACGACTAGAATCAGAGTCCTATCTTCATCCAGTAGGAAGATAATTCATTAAAAACAACTATGAACTTCCTTTAATCTAGTTATCAATGGATAAGAGGTATGAGAATTAGAATTAATTCCATCACAAGGTTATGCCCATGAGATAAAGAAAACAACAGAATTTAACCAATCCACAACTAATTTGAGAGAGTTATAAACGTTAAGAAGGATTCCATCATCCAACCATGCCCATGAGACGATGGTGAACAATAGGGCTTCCTAACTTCAGAATCACAATAATAAAAAGAACATGCTCAAAGCTATCGCAAATCCTTTGTAATTTAAGTCAAAACAAACCATTAAAACTAAAGGCATTCCTTATTTACAAACTAGAATCAAAATCAGTTCAACTTAAACCTGAATCAAAAGGCATAAAGAAAAGTCTCCCATCACACTACAAGCTTCATCCCTTAGCCCTAGCTAAGAGGTTTAGCCAATCATCACCATGATCATGCTAAAGACTCTTAAAAACATAAGGGAGGAAGAAAGGAAACCAAAGAAGAAGGATAGAAAAGGATGAAGAATGAAGAAGCCGGCCATCACGATCTTTCTCTCTCCTTTACTCCCACGTCCCAAGAATGCTCTCTCTCTCTCTCTCTCTCTCTCTCTTCTCCTCTCCTTTATATAGGCACCAAGGGCGGTTTAGAGGGCTGAAAGTCAGTGGAAGTCGTGTTTACGCAGCAAAGACGGACTGCGCAGCGAAAACGCACTCAACTTACGTTTGGAATGAGATTTCGACTGGTGGACATCCAAGAAACCTGTTTTGGCTCCAAAGTTGGGGTAAAGAGCCCCCTTTGAAGATTCTGGACGGTTTGGATCAACCATCCAACCATGATCATGATTGTAGAATGGCCCACGGAGGCCGAACGTCGGGCGTGCATAACTGATGCAAGGTTCTTGCGCTGACGTGTTCGGTGGGCCCCACAATGATGTTTTTGAAGAGATCCACCCTGTTCATTGGATTCCTGACACGATTTTAGTCGGAAAGGAGTGGTTTTGGTCAAGTTTTAGTGCGGCTCACTGTATCAACTCACCTCGCCATTCATCCTGTGTTTTTAGGTGATCCACGTGTGTACACTTACATGGGTCCAAGAGAGAAGCATGGGTACGATCGGTTGTGCCCCCTGGACGCAATGAACAGTCCGGATCATCATTTCAGATAATAGTGGTGGCTCATCGAACTCAATCCATTCGAACGCTGTTGGAAAAACGGCAATTCCCTTTCTTTAAATGAAAGATCGGGTCAACGTCATAGACCCTGGTCTAGTGTGGTGCGGGAGTGCACCGCTTGTGCACTCCCACGCCACATGTGGGTTCCACTGTGATGTTATATGAGAGATCCGCTCTGTCCATCCATTTTTCCACCTCATTTAAGAGGTTGAGACCAAAATTGAAGCATATCTCACTATCAGGTGGGCCCCAGATCAGTGTTTTATGGGATGATTTATCCGTTGGGCTACTTCTACAAAGATCTAATGGCTGAAATTCGACGTGTACGGTTAATTTAGAGTCCTTAGGTCAGATATAAAGTTTCGAGGCAAACGGATGGTGGTAACTATATGATCTTGCATTCGGGATGACTTTCAGGCCTCTTTATTGTTGTTCACTTGATTTTCTCGGATCTTTGGCGTGTAATTTCTTTGTTCTCGATCCCCTTAGATCTGTTCCTTGCCTTGGTATTTTTGAGCATTAAATCCATGTTTTTAGTACCCATTTTTAGTATAAGATCCTAAATTCACCTCGCAACATAAACACGATTAAAATAGGACATTAAAAAGTATCATGTTTGAAAAATCAAGTAATAATTGGGTCTAATATGCAATATTGAACCCTCAACACAATCCCTAACCAACATTTTGTTAGTCCCGAGCAAAGTATGCGAAAAATAAGTTAAGAATCATAAGATAATTCTATAAACTCGAGTGATTTTTGAAAAAAAAATCTAGGTACGAGAATTGTAAGATACATCAATATTAACATTACTTTCTCCTAGACTCAAGCGCATAGTAAACTTCATGACCAAATGCAAAGTAGTAATTCATCGATTAGAACAATTCTAAATATTGAGTTCCATGAGTGTATAGTGTAACCTCGGCTTATCATCATTAAGAGTCCAATCGCTAATTTTCATGATAACATTGACAATCAAACAGAGCATTCCAGATAACCTAACCTAAACCAAAACTTGCCTTATAGTCCAGCCTTTTTATGCTTCAGGATTTTGATTTTTCCATCGATGGCTTCACGCTATGTCAACCTTTTTTTTAAAGATCTTTAACAGGTAGACGTTTTCGAACATAACTGTTTTTTTAAGTTGGGTATTCTCTTTTTTTCAATGAACATGATGGACAAATTCCCAAGGTTGGTTCCTTCCATGCCTAGTGATTTTCAGGTTAACAATTCAATATCGAACTGAAGCTATAATGTGTAAGCTAGGTGTGACATGTGAAATCATAACTCAATCAATGTTTAAAACTTCTAATCATGGATTAATAATTCAAACTTAACTGTGAAGTTTAGTAGGTAACTGAATTTAAGAGTCATAAATTACCATCATTACATATCTTTAACAGGTAGCCGTTTTCGAACATAACTATTTTTTTAAGTTGGGTATTCTCTTTTTTTCAATGAACATGATGGACAAATTCCCAAGGTTGGTTCCTTCCATGCCTAGTGATTACCAGGTTAACAATTCAATATCGAACTGAAGCTATAATGTGTAAGCTAGGTGTGACATGTGAAATCATAACTCAATCAATGTTTAAAACTTCTAATCATGGATTAATAATTCAAACTTAACTGTGAAGTTTAGTAGGTAATTGAATTTAAGAGTCATAAATTACCATCATTACATATCTTATACTTCTAAATCAAAGATGGCTTTCAAAATCACTTCGAGTTTACAAGAATTTTCAGAAAATTTTAAAAAAATTTCACAATTTTTGCTTAAGACCAGGAAAATACTAATTAGATAACCTAATCTCTCATCCCCAACCTAAAATCTACATTGTCCTCAATGTAAAAGATATAAGCATGCAATGCACATGAGACAACGAAATTGAAGGAGAAGTAATGGAAAGATAGTACCTGATGACAGAGTCGTATGGCTTTTTCCCAAAGAGATTTCAGTGTGAAAGTGGGTCAGCACAAGAGTTAAACCATAAGAAGCAACTATCTTAAAACAAATGGAAAGCAAACTATCCTAACGGCATAAAGCCGACTATCCTAGAACGACATGTTGTTTGCTTTGTCTCATGGCCATGGCCTTGTGATGGAATTAATTCTAATTCTCTTACCTTTTATCCATAAGTAACTAGATCAAAAGAAGTTCATAGTTTTTTTCAATGAATTATCTTCCTACTGGATGAAGATAGGACTCTGATTCCAATTGTATTTATGAATCAAGCATAGATCTCCCTGATCTCTACAGGTGGATCCTTAGAAACATTAGTTTCCCACCTTTGAATTTTACAAATTTTAGTTAATTAAATTCACAATTTTTCTCTTAATTTTTCCTGGTTTAGATTACATCTTCGTCTAGTTCTAGTTTGAGTTACATTCAGAATACATACAAGGTTCAGTCCTTGTGGATTCGACCTCGGTCTTACCGAGATTATTACTACATCGCAACCCTATACTTGGGGTGTGAACAAGTTTTTGGCGCTGTTGTCGGAGACTGACGGTTATATTTTTTTAAAAATTGACTAGTTTTAGAATTAGGTTAAGATTAAGATTTTTCTATTTTTCTATTTTTAAGATTAGGGTTTTTTTTCTATTTTTAGAAATTTTCTAATACTAGGTCTTCTTTTAATTTTAGAAACTAACTTACCTTCTAATTTTAGAAACTTTCTATTTTTAGAAACTGACTTGTTTTGTTTTATTTTGTAGGATCTAACTTAGGTATTCCTAGATTTCTATTCTTTTCTTCCTTTTTTAGGTTTAAGTTTAGAATCTGAATTGAGGGCTGCGAGTGTTTCATGCCCAAGTGGGTCCATGATAACATTAGACATCTCTTGACTGAAGGAGGATTGGTTGAGGAGTTGACTATCCATTACAGGACTAGACACCGCTCGAAATTCCCAGAGTTATTTGAGGTTATGGCCGCAAATCAACTGGCTAATCAACCAGAGGGACCACATCCACTTAGGGTTGAGGAAGCCCAGGATGAGAATAAGTTGCATTAAGCAACCCCGTCTCGTACTTTACGAGATTATTTACAACTGGCGGGGGTAAGCATGCCCTCATGCATGGTTTTTTCAGAGAATACAGGACACATGGATATCAAGTCAAAGGTTATCCAACTCCTTCCTAAATTTTATGGGCTTGAGTCAGAAAATCCATATTTACATCTGAAAGAGTTTGATGAGATCATAACCACTTTGTACTTTCCTAACGTGTCTAAGGACACGGTCAAACTGAAACTGTTTCCCTTTTCTCTGAAAGAGAAGGCTAAGACGTGGTTGCATTCACTACATCCCATATCTATTGTCACATAGAATGACATGATAAAGGAGTTCATAAAAAAAATTCTTTCTATACCATAAGACGAACACCATCAGGAAGTCGATCATGAACTTCGCCCAAAAAGAAGATGAAATATTCTTCCAATGTTGGGAGCGGTTCAAGGATCTTGTCAATTCATGCCCACAACACGGTTTTGAAACGTGGCGCATTACACACTTCTTCTATTATGGTCTAACATCTTCCATCTGCCAATTGGTCAAGATAATGTGCAATGGGGAATTCATGAATAAAAATGTTGATAATGTGTGGGACTACTTGGATAGACTTACTGAAAACGCACAATCATGGGACACATACCCAAAATCAAGTACCACTTCTAGGCCCACTCAATCAAAGGAAATGGGCGAAGTAAACCTTCTGAAAGAGGATGATGATCTCAATTCTAAAGTGGCTAATCTCATAAGAAAATTCGAGGCCATTGAATCAAAGAAGGATAAGAGTAAGGAAATTGTTTGGGGTATTTGTGGTTGCAACACTCACACAACAGAAACTTGCCTAACAATATTTGCTTTTCAAGAAGTACTGAATGAGCAATCTAATGCCGTAAGCAATTACCAAAGACCTTTTAGTGGGCCCACTTATAATACATGCAAATCTGGTTGGAGAAATCATCCAAACTTTAATTAGAGGAATGAACAAACTGCTACCCCTCAAGGTTTCTTCAATCAAAATCCAAATCAAGTGAAACCTCAAGAAGAACCAGTTCAAAATTCCACACAATAGCTCACTCAAGCAGTACGAGAACTTACAAAATTTAGCAGAAGGTGGATTCACGTATGACGATTATAGAAAAGGGGATGCTTCCTACTCAACCTCTCCCCAATCCTAAACCGCAATATGAGATCAGTGATCCAAGCTCTTCAAATAAAATGGAACAAGCTAAATCCATCAGCTCTTAGGAGTGGGAAGACCATTGACAAAACCATTTCGGTTAGGGCTAAAAATCCTAAGGAACTGGAAGAGGACAAAGATGATGGATCTAGTCATGCTTCACGAGAATTAGAATCAGAACCTCAAGGGAAGTCGGTTTCTCCATTTCCCCAACGGTTAGTTGCACCAAAATCTCTCTCTAACTCTCAGGACATTCTAGAGGTGTTGAAACAAGTGAAGGTCAATATTCCTCTACTTGATGTCGTAAAACAAATACCTTCATATGCCAAATTCCTGAAAGACTTACGTACGACCAAAAGACGGCAAAATATTCAAAAGAAAATCTTATTAACTGAGAAAGTGAGTGTCATCCTAAAGCAAAATGTGCCACAGAAATTTAAAAATCCCGGTAGCCTAAACATTGCTTGTGTAATTGGAAATTACCGCATTGAGCACGCACTTCTTAATTTAGGAGTGAGCGTAAATTTGATTCCCTACTCGGTGTACAAACAGTTAGGTTTAGATGAATTAAAACCCACCCTAACCACATTATAACTTGCTGATCATTCTGTTCGTGTACCGAGAGGGATAATTGAGGATGTGTTGGTCTAGGTTGACAGTTTCTACTACCCTGTAGATTTTATTGTCCTAGATACCAAACCCATCAGTAACATGAGTACTCAGATTCCCATCATTCTTGGTCGCCCATTCTTTGCCACTTCAAACGCAATCATCAATTGTAGGAATGGTGTCATGATCATGTCCTTTGGGAATATGACATTGAAGTTAAACATATTTTTCAACACGGGCAGACGGTTAGAGGATTATGATGATTTCCACGATATTTACATGATTGACTCTTTCGTGAAAGATAAAACGCCTCTGACATTATCCTCTAATCATCTAGAGACATGTTTGTCCCACTCTCATGATTTTGATGATGACATGATTAGGGAGATGAGTGTCATACTTGATACTGCGCCGGTACTTGAAGTTAACTGGTGGAGGCCACAATTTGAAGAATTGTCCCAAACCGAAGAAGTGCCTCTACTGTCTAACCTCAAGGCACCGAAGCTTGACCTAAAACCTTTGCCCTCTGATTTGAAATATGTATATTTAGATCAAGATGAGACATACCCGGTAGTGATTTCTTCTCACCTTGATCAAGAGACGTGGGTGTCTTTCAAATATAATGATACCGACACACTTCACTCACATGACACCCTTGGTTCCAATGATGAGGAAGAGGTTAGTTTATTCGAACCTCAACCCAATCTAGAAACAGAATGTGAGAAAAGCGATCCCATTCCACGTGTGTATTGTACTGAATTGAATGATTGCTTAGCACACTGCGTAGATTCAAATGATCCTATGATAAAAGAAATATTGGATGCCCCGCAAGACAATACCTCGGTAGTTGTCACTGACCGAGAGAACCCCTATTTTGAAGCCCCTCCTTCCCTATATCTTGAATGTTTATCATTAAAGGAGGAGGAGCTGAAAATTGAACTGGAGTCTGAAACTTCAGAATGTATCGAGACTACATCACTTTCTAAGAATTTTTCTGAATTCTATCTACTTGTAGTCTCTGATTCACCATGGGATACTAACTTTGAAACTTTTTCTACCACAGGTGATTCATATATACTTTCGATACCTCAAGCGATTGAACGAGATTTGTTTGTTGAGGTTCATTAATTTCTCTGGAAATTCATGATCCAAGGCATCTAAGCCTATTGTAAAAAGGGCTTTTGGATGATCTTGTTGAAAAACCTATTAAGAAATTGATTGCGATATTGGCCAGAGGAGGAACCTTGTAACATGACTTAGTAGCTTTTCCCTTGATCTCCTAGTTTGACAGAGGTATAGGTAGGTTTACTGCTTTCATAGGACTAGAGTAGTTTATTTTTTGTGCAGAATTTAATCAATCCACAACCAATTTGAGAGAATTATAAATGTTAGGAAGGATTCCATCATCCAACCATGCCCATGAAACGATGGTGAACACCAGGTCTTCCTCACTTCATAATTACAATAATTAAAAGAACATACTTAAAGCTATCGCAGATCCATTGTAATTTAAGTCACAACAAACCATTAAAAACTAAAGGCATTCCTTATAATCAAACTAGAATCAAAATCAGTTCAACTTAAACCTGAATCAAAAGGCATAAAAAAAGTCTCACATCACACTACAAGCTTCACCTCTTAGCCCTAGCTAAGAGGTTTAGTCAATCATCACCATGATCACACTAAAGACTCTTAAAAACATAAGTGAGGAAGAAAAGAAACCAAATAAGAATGATAGAAAAGGATGAAGATGAAGAAGCCGGCCGCCACAATCTCTCTCTCCTTTGCTCCCACGTCCTAGGAATGCTCTCTCTCTCTCTCTCTCTCTCTCTCTCTCTCTCTCTCTCTCTCTCTTTTCCTCTCCTTTATATAGGCACCTGGGGTGGTTCAGAGGGCTGGAAGTCAGTGGAAGTCATGTTTACGTAGCAAGGATGGACTGGGGTCCTTACTCTTACTCCAGTGGTAGACTCTTAGGAGTTTTCACACCTGGTTGAGGGTTCGAGTACCCATAGGTGGTGAAATCCCACCATGGTGTGAGTGTGTGGTGGTGTGTGTCCATGTAAAAAAAAAAAGAAGAAAAAAGCAAGGACAGACTGCGCAGTGAACACACACTCAACTTGCATTTGGAATGAGTTTTCGGCTGGTGGACGTCCAAGAAACTTGTTTTGGCTCCATGGTTGGGGTAAAGACGCCCCTCCGAAGATTCTGGACGGTTTTGATCAACCATCCGACCATGATCATGATCGTAGAATGGCCCACGGAGGCTAGACATCAAACGTGCGTAATTGACGCAAGGTTCTTGCGCTGACATGTTCGGTGGGCCCCCATAGTGATTTTTTGGAGAGATCCACCCCGTTCATTGGATTCCTAGCGCGATTTCAGTTGGAAATGAGTGGTTTTGGTCGAGTTTTGGTGCGGCCCACTGTATCAACTCACCTCGTCATTCATCATACATTTTCTAGCGATCCACGTGTGTACACATGCATATGGGTCCAAGAGAAAAGCATGGGTATGGTCGATTTTTCCCCCTAGACATAATGAACGGTCTGGATCATCATTTCAGATGATGGTGGTGGCCCATCGAGCTCCGTCTGTTCGGACGCTGTTGGAAAAACCGTGATTCCTATTTTTTTTTTATGAAAGCTCAGGTCGGAGACCCTGGTTCAGTGCGGTGCAGGAGTGCACCACTTGTGCACTCCCATGCCATATGTGGGGTCCACTGTGATGTTATATGAGAGATCCGCTCCGTCCATCCGTTTTTTCACCTCATTTAAGAGGTTGAGACCAAAATTGAAGTATATCCCACTATTAGGTGGCCCCCAGATCAGTATCTTATGGCATGATTTGTCTATCGGGCTACTTTTACAAAGATCCAATGGCTGAAATTCGATGTGTACGGTTAATTTAGGGTCCTCAGGACAAATATAAAGTTTCGAGTTAAACGGATGGTGGGAACCCTGTGATCTTGTATTTGGGACGTCTTTCAGGCATCTTTATCATTGATCACTTGATTTTCTCGGATCTTTGGTGTGTAATTTCTTCGATCTCGGTCCCCTAAGATCCGTCACTTGCCTTGGTGATTTCTAAGCATTAAATTCATGCTTTTAATACCCATTTTCAGTCCAAGTTTCTAAATTCACCTTGCAACATAAACACGATTAAAATAGAATGTTAAATAGTATTATGTTCGTAAAATTAGGTAATAACTGGGGTCTAATATGCAATATTTGACTCTCAACATCATCTATCTAAAATCACAATATATGTGTGGTTCTTTCGCTCCCTCGAAATCAGTTGCGTGTTTGGTGTGTGCAAAGAAAGAAATAAATAAATAAAGATGTGGAGTAACCAAGGACATGAAGTAAAATAATGGAAGCACGTATGTGAAATATGAAGATTGTATTTACCGCAAGATAAATGCAGGATGCAATAACGAAAGTCCACTATCGGCCGAGATGTGCATCTGCAATATATGCGCCGAGTATCGGTGTCATCCAAACGGTGCCAACCCAATTTGTAACGTTGTTTGATGCAGTGACTGTGCCTTCTTGGAGCTTATTTGACAAATACAGGATTAGGTTGGTTGCTATTCCATAATAAGACATCCTCTCAAACACCTCGTACGCTTCAAAGAAAAATAAAAATAAAAATTGAGGAACACTAAAATCCATCTCTCAGCTTCTTCTTCTTCTTCTTTTTAATTTCTGACTTTTTTTTTTTTTTTTTTTTTTTTTTTTTAAATTTTTATGCCAGGTATCACTTGTGTAGAACATCCTATCCATGGAAAAAGTGGGCCACATCATAAAGATCAATTTGGAAAAAAAATCCAAACAATTAGACTAATTAGGCGGGCTACACCCATACGCAGTCTGATTATCAGCCGTCCGATGGTTTCAACTTCAAAGCCCTTCTGATGAGCTATGGGCGATCTTTTTAGGGCAACCCACAATTTTCATGGCTCAGATGTTCTAACCATGCAACACGTTTGCAGGAAAGGAAGTATTCTATGTAAACTCTCTCTCTCTCTCTCTCTCTCTCTCTCTCTCTCTCTCTCTCTCTCTCTCTCTCCAAGCTGAAAGAGGATTGAAAATTCAATAATAGAAGTTAAAAAAACATATGAAAGGAGTCCCTTACCTACAATGAAAGAACATGCAGTCCATCTCCCACCCTTGGATCGTAAGATGGGCTGACCCTTGAGATCAACTGACCATCTTGGGTGAAATCGTCTAACCCATCTCTAACGCCCTTCTCTTCCACCACTGCCATTATTGTTTGGTGAAGGCAGAAAATTTGCTGTAAGTTTGGGAGTTCATGTGAAAAAGCATTGCCATATTTATAATGAAGTAATAGTTGAATGCGGCCCTCTTTTTAATATCTACGTTTTATCGGACGTTACGCTCGTTTTAAGCCTGTTTTTTTATGTACATGTCTTTTCACCGTTTAGCACCTAATGTGGGTTTGTTAATTGGCCCGTTGGGCTCAACAAATACAAACTTTGGGTTAGGACCAGCCCTAACAGTTCCAAATCCACACCTAAACCAACCCTAGACCTGGCCAATGATAGCCCTACCATAGTGTTTGGTACCACTGAGGTAAACTCTTCACGGGATAATGTGCCAATGCTAGAAAATGAAGAGAAGTAGTGATGTTTACACCCAGGGGCGGTTTGGATGTATTTGTGTCTATTCTGTTTTCAAAAGTTCTCCGGGCATAGATTTGAGGTATATAAAATCGGAGGTAAATGAGTTATAGTATTCTTGTATGTTTTGAAATCTCATATTTTTGTCGTGACTTATTTATAATTGAAGTAAAATGCCTTTTTGGCTTCCTTTTAACGGCATGAAAGTCACATATGTAACAAAGGTGTTATCATGCTACTAATCTACTATATATCTAGCATGTTGATGATATTATAAAATAATTCAATAACCAGCATGCATCACTAAAATCACATCAACAGAACGATCTAAATTATCCAAACATTAACCATGTAAATTAACAATCACAAAATAATAGGGAGTCACTCGTTTGTGATCCTTATGCTTGTGTCTCACCCAAGGTTCGAAATTTTATCATTTTTTGCTATAGTATATATTTAAATGGGCGTATTACAATCACCCTATCAAAAATCACATTGTATACTTATTGAAAATATTAAAGTTGAGTCGGTAATCAAAACAAGGTTTTATAAATATATTACAAATTTTCAATGCATTTTAATTTTTTCAATTCTAGTGCATTTCATTACAGTTGCTAAGCACAACTAAGATTTTAGACTCACCTTGCTTTTAATTGTGATTTGGATTCCATTTGCATTCCAAATATAAGCCCTCGAATGAACCATAAATTGTTTGATATATATATATATATATATATATATATATATATATATATATATATATATATATATATATATATATATATATATATATATAGGGAAAAGGTACCATGCGCTCGACCTCACAATAAGCTCCCGTGAGGTTGAGTTGTGTGGGCCCCACCGTGATGCGTGTCGACCATCAACACCGTGCATTTGATGGGTCCCCTTTAAATAATGGGATATCCTAAAAATCAACCGTATATGGAACTCAAGTGGGCCATACCATTTAAAATCATGTGAAGACACCGTTAAAACATATAAAAGCACTTGGTGGGGCCCACTTGAAATTTTCATGTATCTGAAACTTGGTCTAAACCCTCATCCAAATGGGACACACATAATGGATGGGCTGGATTTGCAAACCAAATCTCGGTGGGCCCAAAAAATGATTATGAATGTTTTAATGGTTCACGGCCCCTCTCCACTTCTGTATGTGGTGTGGCCCACACAAGTCACGGATTGACTTGATTTTTGAGACCTAGGCCCATGATGGAATGGTGCATCTGACTGATGGGGTAGATGTTCGAAACGCATCACGGTGGGGCCCACACAGCTCAACCTCATGGGACGGACTCGTGAGGTCGAGTGCATAGTACCTTTTCCCATATATATATATATATATATATATATATATATATATATATATATATATATATATATCCAAATTAGGAAAATAAAGATGTATCTATTAGCCACTCACACGTGCATGGTTACCATTAATGGTGGGTGTGAATGCCAATCTCTCTCCCATTAAAACTAGAGCTGGACACAAACCAAGCCACCTTAAAATCTTGGCTCAGATTCATTTGAAAATTCTCGGCTTTGATTGGTTTGAATAGAAGTTCTAATCAAACCAAGCCGCATAATCAAACTTATTTTTTTAACGGTGAAAATCATTATCTCCACTGCTATTTATGGTGTGGTCCAGATGATCTTTGGATATGATTCATTTTTTTGGAGAATGCTCTAAAATGATCTCTAAAAATAGATGAAGATATAATAAATACATAACTGTGGGGCCCATGTAACTTTGATCTCCTTTGAACCGTTTGCACAACTCGGAGCTCGAGTAGCGTCAGTGCTCGTCTTCGCATGACATGTACCTACAGCAGCTATACAGCTGGCGTGAGGTACACCAGCCAATCCGCTTCCTTCCTGGCTGGGGCTCCGTGGAGCTCACCTTGCCGTGTGGTTCCATCCCCCGCTGTTTCCTGTGGCGTGGTTCATTTGAGCTTTACAGCTGACTCCCTATTTGGCTCATGCTCTAAAATGATCTTTCAAAATGGATGGACGGCTCGGATAAAACACATACATCAAGGTAGTCCCCACAGACTACCTTACAGGACCGTCCCTCTTGGGAGCATTGCATCTCTCTCTGTCCGGGGCTGCGTGGGGTCCACAGAGATGTCCGTGACCAATCCACTCCGTCGATCTGTTTTGAAAGACCCAAACAGTGCAGGATTCTAAAAATCAGGTAGATCCAAAACTCAGGTGAGCCACACCGGCAAAAAAGTGTGAACAGCAACATCAACTGTTGAAACCTTCCTGAAGATGACCATGATGTTTATTTGTCATCCAAACCGTTAGTAGAATTATTATCACTCAGATAAAACTATAAGAACCAATATCATCCTAATGCAAAACCTCTGTCACCGCAAAGCTTTCAATCCCAACTGTTTCGTGTGGTATCGCCCATATGACTTTTGGATCTGCCTGATTTTTAACATCCTGCCCTGCTGTGGTCTGATGAACGGAGTGGATTTGTCACGGACATTTATCTAGGCCCCACGTAGCCCTAAGCACAAAGAGATCTCTGTACCAGAGTCACATGGAATCCGCTTCCGTTCGTCCCTATCAAGAGCGGATTACCTGTTACCCAGGCAACAGCTTAGTGGGTGTTACCCTTACTGGGTGGGGCCCACTTTAATTGACTTGTTGTATATTCACGCCGTCCATTTTAGCATATCAATTAAGAAGTTATGCCAAAAATTAACCAAATTAAAATCTAAGGTGGACCTTAACCACTTGGAAAAGTAGTAAAGTACACTTCAAAGTTTTTTTTAATGTCATAAAAGTTCCGGATCAAACTTATATTTTTCTTTCATTCAGGTCTGTTTGATCCTATGAATGTTAGGTGTGGTCCAACTGAGATTTTGATCTACTTAATTTTCGGGATTACATCTTAAAATTGGCTGGAAAAACGAATGGATGGCGTGGATATAAAAACGAATGGATGGCGTGGATATACAAAATATTATCAATATGGGACCTACTGTAAGGGTAATAACACTCACTAAAGTATTACCCAGGAAATGTATGATCCGATATCCTCTTTATCTAGTCCCGGCGGCGGTCACTCAATCTGCGTAAAAAACAAACGCCGCCCCTCCCATCATCCGTTCAAGGATTAATACCTTGGTAGGGTATGATGGATGATACACAGGCTTGTAGAAACTAATTACACGGTGAACACGTGGCAATAAGTACTCAAATTAAACCGTCCATATTATGCTATCCAGTGGAGATGGCTCATTAACAAAAAAAAAAAAATAGAGCTTATAATCCTATTGACTATAGGATTGGTGAACGTTTATATTGGACGGTTAAAATGAGTGAAATAAAAATCCAGTAGTACCATTTCCACTGAATCGGACTGCCTGTGACGCAGGCACATATACCTCTGCCCGGAGCTGTGTGGGGTCCACAGAGATTCCGTGAAAAATCTACTCCCTACATATGTTTTGAAAGAGTACGATAAGTCAGGAATTAAAAAAATTACAGATATTAAAAAAAAAAAAACCTCAGGTGGGCCACACCAAACGAAGCAGTGGGAACGGAAACTTCCACCGTTGAAACCTTCCTGGAGCTGACCGTGGTATTTATACGCCATCCAAACCGTTCATAGGGTTATAAAAACTCAGATAAACTGTAGTAACAAATATCATCCTGATACAAAACTTCTGTCACCCTAGGTATTCAATATCCACTGTTTCGTTCGGTATGGACCAGATTAGTTTTGGATCTGCTTGATTTTTATATTACTAACCTATGGTGGTCTTCTAAAACGTATGAACAGAGCCGATTTATCACAGACATCTCTGTGGGCCCCACACAGCCTCAGGCACGGGGGATCTAGGTGCCCGGGTCAATCCGCTTCGAATAGTGACCGGCGACAGCCACCCCCACTAGGTATCGATACGAAGACCTCCGCGTTGAAACGAGGTATATTTCACTCAGTATACCACTTGAGCTATGGATCAGGGTGTGACCGGCGACAGTTGGTTGAATGATCTAATAATTGGTTTTGTCTGTATTAAGTCACGTGTCCTGAGTGCCGCGCATCCACGTGCACATGATCGGGCCCACTTTCAGAGCCGCGCGGAAGCGGATAGGGTGTGGCCCACGCGCATCCAAGACGGTGCGGTGAGGCCGGACGCGGATTAGCTACTGACCCCGACGGTTGCGACTCCTGAAGTGACGCAACCACGTTCTTTGGGCCCCACCACGACGTATGTGTTGTATCCACACCATTCATCCACTTGGATCGATCATTTTAAGTCATGAGCCAAAGAACAAGGCATATCCAAAGCTCAAGTAGACCCCACCACAAACAGTGGGCCATTTCATTACACATGCATGGCTCACTTGATCGACGGATGGATTAAGAGCATTCACATGGAAAAATAAAAGATATGATCACATGGAAAGGCCTTTCTAGATGTCCATTTCATTACACATGCATGGCTCACTTGATCGACGGATGGATTAAGAGCATTCACATGGAAAACTAAAAGATTTGATCAATTTTCAGGCCAGGTCAGTCCGTGTTCTAGCGCCATGCTTGACCTTTGACATTGTGGAAGTAGAATAGTCGGGCTGATTTCCCTCAATGATTACTTAAGGGCATGTTTGATTTTTTAGTGGCTTTGTAAATACCCTTGAAATGGATAATTATTACCATTTCACCCGTTTGAAAATAGTTTGAAAATCCACCGTATTTTTTATCTCGAAACGGTTCAGAAAAGTTATTTTAAATTTGTGGCCCCAAGGTGATGTATACGATAAATCCATTTTGTACAATGGATTTTAAGACATGAGCCGAAAGTTTAGACAGATTGAACAATCAAATGGCCTACACAAAAAGAAACAGTGGGCCTGAGAGGTTTTTAATGGTAAGTGTTTGATTCTCTTTTTCTAGTGGCGTGGTCCACGTGAGCTTTCAATATGTCCAGTTTTTTGGCTCATGTCATAAATTCATCAGGCATAATAGATGAACAGTGTGGATAAGCGATATGCATCACGGTGGGTGTTGATGGTCAAATATTGCAGATTAGACCCCAGTTATTACCTGAATTTACGAACATGATACCGTTTAACGGCCTATTTTAATCGTGTTTGTGATGCAAGGTGTATTTAGGAGCATGAACTGAAAAAGGGTACTAAAAGCGTCGATTTGATATTCTGAAGTCACCAAGGTAAGGGACAGACCCCAGGGGACCGAGATCGAGGAATTTACACACTAAAGATCTAAGAAAATCAAGTGGTTGGGTTTAAACGGGCCCGAAAACCATCCAAAATGTGAGATCGCAAGGTTCTCACCATCCGTTTGGCTCGAAACTTCATATATGGCTTGAGGATTATAAATTAACCGTACACGTCAAATTTCAGCCATTGGAACCTTGTGTAAGTAGCCCAATGGGTAGATCTACCCCATAAATCCTGATTTAGGGCCCGCCTGATATCTGGATATGCTTCAAATTCAGTTTCAACCATTAAATAGGGTGATAAAATGTTTGGACGAATAAGATTTTTTGAATAAATCACGATGGACCCCACGTGGCCAGTGCGTGTACACCATGTACACGGCACTGGTCGTGCACCAAAAAACAAAGACGGGTCAGCATGCGCTGACCCGTTCCTCTGCGTGAAAAGCTCCAGCGGACGGACGTCTTCATCCGTTTTTGGGTAGCAGGGCCCATACATCATCCAAATGGATGATCGTAACCGTCCATTCACTCAAGGATGTTTCTATAACCTTCTCCAAGCTTTCCTTTTGGTCCTATACAGGTACATGCAGTTAGATCACCGTTCAAACGCAGGATGGACGGCGGAAACAAAACACAGTGGAACGTAGCAAAACTCGATAAAAACCACTCTTTCCCATCTGTATTTTCGCCAGGAATCAAATGAATGGGTCGGATTTCTCATAAAATATCAATATGGGCCCCAACGATCACGTCAACGCATGTACATGCGTAAACCTACGCACGTCCGTGGAAAACCGAATTTTTCGGCCATTTATAACCCACTATATTTGATCATCTTGATGATCCAAACTGTCCATCGTGTAGCTCGTCCAAAAAATCCCCAAAGGACGTTGGTTCTTTGGAAAATAAACAAGGAGAGTGGGAGGTTTATGGCTGTTTTCTTGACTGCGTAAACAGCCTTACGTAGGAACCGACTCCAGCCATCGACTTTCGCCACTCTTATAAAAGGAAAGAGAGAGAGAACGTGGAAAGGGATCTCAAGGCAGCCGTGGAGGCAAGGTGGAGACGGCTAAGAGTTTTTTCCTTCTCTTTTAGTTTTTCTTCCTTTATTTTTTAGAGTTTTTAGCATGATCATGCCTATGATAGGCTAAACCTCTTAGATAGGGCTAAGAGGTGAAGCTTGTGGCGTGATGGGTAGTATTCTACGGCTTTGATTCATGTGTTGAACTTTCCTTGATTTAAGTTTTACTTTTAGTTTTTAATGGTTTGTAGTAACTTAAATTACAATGAATCTGCAATAGCTTAGAGCATGTTATTCTCATTATAAGGATTGTGAACTTGGGAACTCTATTATTCACCATCATCTCCTGGGCATGGTTGGATGATAGAACTCATCCTAACGTTCAGAACTCTCTTAGAGTGGATGTGGATTGGCTAAATTCTATTATTTGCTTTGTCTTATGGGCTTGGTTGTGATGGAATCAATTCTAATTCTCATACCTCTCATTTCTTGATAACTGGATTAAAGGAAGTTTAGATTGATTTTAATGAAATATTTTCAACTGGATGAAGATAGGACTCTAATTCCAGTTGTGTTCGTGAATCAAGCATACATCTCCTTGATCTCTACATGTGGATCCTTGGCACCCTAGTTTCCCACCTTTGAATTTTCTAAGTTTTAGTTTACCATTTCACCATTATTCCCTCATATTTACTTGATTTAGATTTTATCTTATTCTAGTCGTAGTTTGAGTTACTTTCAGATTACGTACAAGGTTTAGTCCTTGTGGATTCGACCTTGGTCTTACCGAGATTATTACTATATCACAACCCTATACTTGGGGTGTGCATAAGTTTTTCGAGCCGTTGCCGGGGATTGACGGTTACGTTTTATGAGATTAACTAGTTTTAGGATTAGTTTAAGATTAGATTTTTCTAACTTTAGGTTTAAGTTTTTCTGATTTTTAGAAATTAACATGTTTTCCTGTTTTGTAGGACCCTGCTATAGGCTTTCTAATTTGGTACTTTCTTTCTAATTTTTCTTCCTTTCTATTTTTAGATTAGGATTTATTTTATAGAAACTTTCTAATTCTAGGGTTCCTTTAGAATCTAACCTTTTTTCCTTTTTTTTTTCTTTTCTTTTTATAAATTTTCTAATTGTAGATTTTCTGTTTTAGAAACTAACCTAACTTTCCTATTTTGTAGGCTTCTAAGATAGAAACTTCTAATTCGGTAATTTCTTTCTAATTTCTCTATTAGGTTGTACTTTCTATTTTTAAGATTTCTTTTATTTTTAGAAATTAACTTACTTTCCTAATTTAGGACTTTCTATTTTCTTTTAGGAATTTCTCCCTTTTTAGAAACTAGTTTACTTTCTTCTTCTTTTTTTATTCTTTTTTTTCTTTTTAGGAACTTTCTAATTTTAGACTTTCTTTTTTTAGAAACTAACTTTCTATTTCTATTTTAGGAACTTTCTAACTTTAGAATTTTAGAAAGTAATTTCTTTTATTTTCTTGTGCAGGACCTTAACATAGAACTCAATCTGGTAACTTCTTTCTAACTTCTCCTCCTCTTACTTTCCGTACTACTGTAGGACATTTTTTTTTATTTTTCTTAGGATTAGATTCAGAGTTAGGATCTCACCATGTATATACACGAGTGGGAACGTCAATATGCTGAGATAGCTTTTGAGCATGTGAAAAAGTGTGAAGGGATGTATGATGATTATGATAGAAATCAACCTATGTCTCAGAATTTTTCCGAAACAATCATCGAGAACCGACCAGAGTATAACGCTCCATCAGTTAAGAAGTCCTTACGCGATCATATACGGGAGAACAATTACACCCCTCAGACAGTACGTGAGTGTTGGGGTTATCATAACTATGAGAGTGAGAATTATTATCACTCATCTGATGAAAAGAAAACAATGCATGATTATATTATGAGTGATAATAATAAGTATTACCAACCATCAGATTCTCCCACCTATGATCCATATGATTATAACCGGTGAAAACATCAATGTTGAAAAGATGAACCAACAATATATTATAGTGATAATTCTCGTAGGTCCTCTACCTTTGAAACTCAATCAAAAACAATCCAAGAGGATTCACTTTAGAAATTCATGAAAGCACAGAGCAGTTCAATCAACTTGTCATACAATCATGTGAATCGCTCAAATCCTCAATTCTAATAATTCAGTCACACCTTATGGAAAAGGAAGAAGCTAAGTTAACCCAGCCTCATCCCAATCTAGAAGCACAATGTGAAAAAAGTGATCATAACTCGCTTGTGGAAGAAACTGAAATTACAAATGATGAGTTGGATTCCATTAATAATGAGCATATGGTTCAATTTTCGAATAAGTCGATCTTGATGACTGTCCAAAGGAATGATCGAAAGACGTGGGTGTCTTTCAAATATAATGATAATAACACACTTCACTCACATGACACACTTGATTTCAATAATGAGGAAGATGTTAGTTTATTCAAACCTCAACCCAGTCATGATATAGAATATGAGGAATGTGATCCCATCCCAAGTATATACTGCAGTGAATTGGACGATGATGAGTATTGGGATTCAATCTCAAGTTCGGTCCATATTAATGATCAAGAGGTTCAGGAAGTTGTCAACCATAATGATCTACTCCACCTATCTGACATGACCAATTTAAACATGGAGAATGAACCACTTCCACCTAAACCTTCCAACATTTGTGATGTATGTTTAGACCACTCCCCTGAAATGAATGATGATATGATTCAGGAGATGGACAAGTCGCTCGATACGACTCTGGGAATTGAAACCATTCCGTTAAGGCCACCATCTGAGTTGTCAACCTATGATAATATAATGTGTCTACTGGATGGTACCAATGAACAGAGTGTTCACATCAATGCTCTCCATATTAATCTTCAATCTGTATGTGCAGGGCAAGAGCAGGAGAGCATGCATCCATCCACTTCCAAAGACGATGGAATCCTTGGGCAAATCATCACAGACTTCGATGCAAAAAACGAGTCACTCTCAGCTAAATTTCCCAATTCTTTAAATGAATACTTAGCACACTTTGTGGATTCCGACAACCCCATAATATAAAAAATAGTGGATGCCTCGCAAGACAGTACCTTGGTTGATGTCACGGACCGAGAAAACCCTTACTCTGAAGTCCCTTCTTCCACAAATCCTGATCATTTACCATTAAAGGAGGAGAAGTTGACAATGGAACCGAAGTCTGGAACTGCGAAATGTGTTGAGACTACATCACTTCCTAAATTTTTTTTCTGAATTTTATCTAGTTGTAGTATCTGATTCACCATGGGATACTAACTTTGAAACTTTTTCTGACACAGGTGAATCATATATACTTTGGATATCTTAGGCGAATTAATGACAAATTTTTGCTAAGGTACATAAGTTTCTCCAGACATTCTGCTCTAGGGCATCCAAGCCTATTGTAAAAGAGGCTTTTGGATGATCTTGTTGAGGAACCTACCGAGAAATTTATCAACATACTGGCCGGAAGAGGAACCTTGCGGCCTGACTGAGTAATTTTTTCCTTGCTTTTATAGGACTAGGGTAGTTTGCTTTATGCCGTTATAGGATAGTCGACTTTATGCCGTTAAGTTAGTTTGCTTTCTAAATTGTTTTAGGATAGGTTGCTTTCGTTGGCTTCAATCTTGTGCTGACCTGCTCTCATGCTAATATCTCTTTGGAAAGGCTGTTCAATTTCCTTGTCAGGTACTATCTTTCCATCACTTCTCTTTTACCTTCGTTGTCTCATGTGCATTAATTGCACGCTTCTTTCTTTTACATTAAGGACAATGTAGATTTTAGGTTAGGGTGAGAGATTAGGTTACCTAATCAATATTTTCTCGATCTTGAGCAAAAATTGTGAAAATTTTTTAAAAATTTAAAATTTTTCTGAAAATTCTTGTGAATTCGAAGTGATTTGACGGCCATCATTGATTTAGAATTATAAGATACGTAAGGTTGGTAATTTATGACTCTTGGATAGGGCTGAAAGTCGAGCGGGTTGGGTCGGGTTAGTGCTTAACCCTAACCCAACCCAAGGTTCCTATACCTCAACCCTGACTCAACCCAACACAATCTCGGGTTGGGAATTCTCTAACCAAGCCTAGCCCAATCGGGCTCGGTCAGGTTGATCGGGTTGGTCAGGTGTATGCGTGCTAATATTTTCATTATTACATTAGTTTATTATATTTTAATATAGAACTTATTTTTTGTATCTATGATTTTATTAATTATATATGTGATTATTCATCATAAAGAACTTCATTTTTTTTCTTTAAAAAAATGAGCTAAATATAGGACTACTCCTTTAAAAGTCATATAGCATATATAGCACGTAATCTATTTGGGAGAGAGAAATCTGGCATATCTTGTTAGCTTGAGTCCTTGGAAATGACGTGGACAAATGAGACCCGGCATCACTAGTGTGCCTTCGACACAAACGATCCACACTCAATTATAATTTATAAGTAACTAATATATTGATCGAGTTCAGGTTAGGTCGGGCAACCTGAGACCTCAACCGAAGCCCAACCCAAGTTTTATCGGGTTGGTGTTTGTACAGCCCAAGCTTGAGATCGGACCCGATATATCTTGCCTGAGCCCAACCCAATGTTGGATTGGTCACGGGTCGGTCGGGTTGAACCCGCCCAACTTTCAGCCTTACTCTTGGATTCAGTTATCTATTAGATTTCATAGTTAAGTTTGAATTGTTAATCATGATTAGAAGTTTTAAACATTGATTGGGTCAGGATTTCACATGTCACACCTAGCGTACACATTAAGGCTTTAGTTCGATATTGAATTATTAACCTGGTGGTCATTAGACATGGAAGGAGCCACCCTGAGGAATTTGTCCATCATGCTTATAAAGAAGAATTTAAAGGGTTGGGCGAATAGTCTTCATCATAGGTTTGCTCCCTATAGGTGAAGGTTCATTTCCCCAAGGTTGACATTCGGAAAGAGTTGGGCGACTGGTCTTCACCATAGGTTTGCTCCCTATAGGTGATGATTTGATTCCCCTCCTTGACGTTATTTGTAATGAAAAAATCAAAAGCTAGAAGAATGAAAAAATGATCTGTGGGCAAGTTTTAGTCTAGGTTTTGGTTGTCATGAATTCTCTTGTTGGTTACCAATGACATCATTAAATAGAGAAGTGAATCTTAATGTTGATAAGCCGAGATTACACTATACACCCATGAATCTTAATGTTTAGAAGTTTTCTAATTGGTGAATTAATATCTTGAACTTGATTATGAAGTTTACCGTGCACTTGAGTCTAGGAGAGAGTAATTCAAATATTCATGAATCTTAGAATTCTAGTATTTGGATTGTTTTTCAAAAATCACTCGAGTTCATAGAAATTGTCCTATAATTCTCAACTTAATTATTTTTCGCATACTTTGCTCGGGATTAGCAAAATGCTAGTTGGGAGTTGTGTTGAGGGTCAAATATTACATATTAGACCCCAGTTATTACCTAAATTTACAAACATAATACTGTTTAACGGCCTATTTTTATCGTGTTTGTGATGCAAGGTGTATTTAGGAGCCTGGATTGAAAAAGGATACTAAAAGCGTGAATTTGATGCTCTGAAGTCACCAAGGTAAGGGACAGACCCCAGAGGACCGAGATCGAAGAATTTATACACCAAAGATCCGAGAAAATCAAGTGATTGGGTTTAAATGGGCCCGAAAATTGTCCAAAATGCGAGATCACAGGGTTCCCACCATCCGTTTAGCTCGAAACTTCATATATAGCCCGAGGACCATAAATTAACCGTACACGTCAAATTTCAGCCATTAGATCCTTGTTAAAGTGGCCTAAAGGACAGATGATCCACTTAAATCCTGATTTGGGCCCGCCTGATATCTAGATATACTTCAAATTAAGTTTCAACCCCTTAAATGAGGTGATAAAACAGTTGGATGGAGAGGATTGCTCGAATACATAACGATAGACCCCACATGGCCAGTGCATGTACACCATGTGTAAGCCTCGTATCCTAGACCGTACCGTTCCATAGGCTTCCGCGGTCTTTCTGGTCGAATTCCGGCAACCTTCGACCCTTAACCGGTATTTGCACGTGACTCTGATTCTCATGCCGTCAACCCGAGTCGACTCAACCCAGGACTTGTACCTTAGCGACCGCGTCGTCGCCGTGGTTCCGATGCCGTGACTTGCGCGCCGAGGCGATACCTTGGTCGGGAGATGTGGGCCAGCGTTCGGTGCGAGAAAAACGCCACACGTGCAAATTCTGAGAGAATGTCTACGATATGTCACATCAATCAATCAACCCATCAATCCCATCATGTCAAGTACACATCATCTTTTACCCATTCCCAAGCAAGCCCCAAAAGTCAAAAAGTTTCTTACAAACCCATGCTTCTCTTACACCATTAGCCACAAAAGTCAAAAAGTCTCTTACACCCATCACCACCACATCCATCACTCCATCACCCATCCCTCTCTCTCTCTCTCTCTCTCTCTCTCTCTCCCTTTACAAGTCTCTCTCTCATTTTCAAACTCTCCCTAAGCAAAAAAAAATCTCATACGTATGAGCTCTCCAACTCTTCCAAGCTTCAAGTGTGGCCCACCTTTCCATCCCTAGATCTCCCATCCTAGCTATCCATTTCTCATCTTCCTCCATCAAAGAGGAGCACAAGGAGCTAAGGAAGCCAAGGGAGCAAGAAGATCAAGCAGTGAGTGCTTTGATAGGGTAGTTTTTAATGTTTTTAAGATGGGCCAAGTGAGGCCAACCGATTAATGGTTTGGATCTCACTTTGGACCCTAAGATGTGGCCGATGGCCCACTTGGATCATCATGATGTTTATTTTCCTTGCATACCTAGGGTCATCTAGACCGTCTATTTTAGTGGAGAAGGGATCTCCACCGTTGGATGTTGATTTAATGGGCCCATGTGTAATGGGACCCACTTGATGTATGATTTAGTGTAAGGGAGGGCCCATAGTGCCGAGGTCCCTCCATCACACGTGTCCCACTCTCTATCTCTCTCTCTCCCTCTCTATTTCTTTTTTTATGTGTGATGATAATGAGGTTGTGTGGCCCACTTGAATGGACCCCACTATGAAGTATGTATTTTGTCTAAGTCGCCTAAGTGGGACCCACTTCATGTGTGTAGTACCCACACCACCCATCATTGGTGGCCCACCTGAGCAGGCCCACTTGCATGGCCAGACCGTCCAGCGTCCCTGGACGCTGGACGTTTGTTGGAAATCACAAATATCATCTTATTTCCAAAGGTTATGGGTGGCCCACTCATATAGGTCCCACCTTGATGTATGTATTAAATCCATGCTGTCCATTCCTTTCCCAAGCTCGTTTTAGGCGTTGAGCCAAAAGATGAGACCAATCAGACTTTCAGGCGGGCCATGGCATGACAAACAGCGGGTTTACCATTGAATTATCCCCTGTTGTTTCTATGCGCCGAAACAGGCCCAATATTGGGCTTGTTTTGCTTGTCTTGAGCCATGGAGAGCCATTGGATGGAGTGGATTCTCAGACGTGGGCCCCACCTGTGAAAAACCACAAGCAAAAGTTTTTTTTTAAAAAAATAAATAAACATAACATCAGCAGCAGCGCTGCTGCTGCTGTGTCAAAGAGGCTGCAGGCGCTGCCTGCGCACCAGCGCCCGGACGGGCGGGCGGACAGGATCCCACAGCTCCAGCCATGGGTCCCTCCTTGATGTTTATCTGTCATCTAACCCGTTCATCGGGTGGGCCACCCCCTGACGTGGGCCCACTCCAAAAATCAGCCTGATCTAAGGCTCAGGTGGCCCACACCGTATGAAACAGTGGGATTGAACCTCTACCTTTGAAACCCTTTTGGGTCCACAGAAGTTTAGGATCAATATGAAATTTGTTTTTCCACTTCAATCCAGGTCTGCGTGACCTTCTCAACGGGTTGGATGGAAAGTAAACATTATGGTGGGCCCCACGTGGAGCCCACAGTGATATATGTGCTTTACTCCCACCGTCCAGGCGAACAGTGGAGCCCACTGTAATTTAGGGGTGTGTGTGTGCCTGTACGTGTGCGTGTGTGTGAACGTGTGTGTGTGTGTGTGTGTGTGTGTGTGTGTGTGTGTGTGTGTATATGTTTGTATATATATGTAGGAAATATTATATTATATATATTATATGTAAAATATATATTATATTATATATAATATACTGGGTGGTGGGCCTTCATGTGGACCCCCCACTATGACGCAGGTGTTGCATCCAATCTGTCCATCCATTTTAAAAAGGTTATTTTATGGCATGGGCTTAGAGAATGGGCCAGATCCATAGTCCAAGTAGACCCCACCTTGGCATGCATATAAGGCCCATTAAAATGTATTGGGGCCTATGGGTTGAGGCCCATTTGATGTACAAGTGGGGCCCAATTGGCGAGGCCCATTTGATACACATAAGGCACATGTGATTAGGCCCATTGTGATGTATTTTAAGGCCCATGGGCTATGGCCCATTGCAATGTAGATAGGGCCCGTTGGTGGGATTCATTAATGCGGCCCATTTGATGAATGTACGGCCCATGTGATACAGCCCATTTGATGTATTGAAGGCCAATGGGATATACCTAAGGTCCATTGCAATGTGCAATCCCAACATGGTTTCTATAATGATGTTTATGACAGTCGTGCCTGGGGAGCAATGTTAGTTAGACGTCCACATTGCATGTTTAAATGTTGGTTAAACGTCCACATTACGTGTAACGCCCCGAACATTTCAATACTCGAGTATTGAATGTCCTCGAGCATTACCTAGCACTTTACATGTGTATGATACCCATCCAGCTATCATAGCCTTACATCCTTGCCCTGACACAAACTTAATTGTTAGGAATGATCCTCATTTATATATCAAGCCATCTAATCATTGACTTCCAGGCAGGACCATCCATCAAGTGATTTGACATAAGTACTTTCCCATGATTGAAATGACGAATAAATCCCTATCCATAATGATTTTGACATAATTTATTTCATAAAAATTACTTAGAAACGTGTCTACAACCGTGTGGAACCATTGGATTTCACAAAACTTATAGATCAGAAATAATTACGAAAATGCCACTACCCTAAACCCTTAAATTCTAGTTCACTCAGTTCCCCACGATCCGTTTAGCATGAAAACTTCATAAAATGCGTAATTAGCTTAAATTAACCGTACACATCGAATATCAACCCTTAGCTCACTGTAGAAGTGTCCCAATGGAAGAAACAAGCATTAACCAACGATATTGGGGTCCACCTGATGTTAGATTATATATCAGATTAGTCCCAACCCCTTAAATTAAATGGAAAACCGGATGGACGGAGTGGATTTCCCTAAACCAGTACGATGGGCCTCATGTCACATGGCCGGTGTACACAGCGGAAGTACTCCCGCTGTGTACCGGACAACAGCCGCTGACCTGAAGAATCCCAACAGGATTTGAAAATCTTTTCTTCCGCCGAAACAGGGAGTCGCGATCCGTTACGGTGGGCCACTAGCTCGATCCGGACCGTCCATTCGAACCAGACGAAAGGCCGGACCAAGACCTAGGTGAGATCGGTCTGGAACAAGTCAGGGACCGATCACTAGCTTGCTGAACGGCGGAACTATCACCACGCGATTCGCCAGGGGGGGCAACGCTAACTGTAAGTCGAAACATGCAATCCCTGACCGAAATTCCACCACGAAGCTGATGGAAGGCGTGGATTTGTCCAAAAACATTGGATACAGGACCCACTGATGTCTCCGCAAATCGACTTTACGCAAGGTGCGAGCGTCCGAGCAATCCGGACGATCCAGTCAGATGGACGGTTAAACAGGGAATCAAGAACCTGATCCAGACCGTCCAAGCTCTTGCAACGAGGGTCCCGACTCTGTGCAAGAAGCCTGATGGGAGGGTTTGGATGAACAACCAACCCAGTTCTAATCATACGCAAGTCGGCCTCCAAGGTCTTCGCCGCACCAGAAACAGGGGCGTGCGTTTTTTTTCCTTTTTCATCTGCGAAAGGCTTCGCTGGGAGCGTCTGGAAACTTCACTTCACCCTATAAAAGGGCACTCATGACCAGCGGCTGGAGGGAGAGCGAGAGAAAGAGAGAGAACGCTCGACCAGGACAGCACCCACGAAGGAAAGAAAGAGAGGCTTCAGACGAGCGACAACTCTGTTCACCCAGGCCTGCTGCAGTCCAGAAAAGAAAAAGGGAAGAAAAGAAAAGAGAAGAAAGGAAAGAAGAGAAAAGAAAGAAAGAAAGAAAAGAGTGAAGAGAGAGAGAGAAGGCCATCGAGCGGCAGCAAGAAAGGGAGGCACCACTCGCTGGAGATTGCTGACGTCCAGCAAGAAAGGAAGAAAGAAAAGAAAGGAAAAAGAAAGAGGAAGAAAGGGGGCAGGCACGCACGATTCTTCAGCCTGAGATTTCGGTTGAGGATTTCCAGACCACAACTCGGTAAGGATAGAACTCCTCCCTTTTCCTAGACCTTCTTCTTCTTCCTTCCACGGTTAGACATGAAGTGACTCACCGGTTGAACCGAGTCAACTCAGTAAAGAGAAATGAGTGGAAGTTCCTAGACAGGGGCTATAAGGAACTTCTAGCTCTCATGTCATATGACGCGTCTAACCTTAACCGAGATCTTTTCCAAGAACCAATCACCCCTAGCAAACCGATGGAATCTAACTTTTTCTTAATAATGTGAACTAGGACACAATCAGGTCTTAAGGTGTGTAACCAGACAATTAACCTTGAACTAAACAATCAGACGACCCAAAGGTGAGGGTTTTATCCTTTAGGCTTACCTTAATTCAATTTAAAATCTTTAAACTCTATTGGTTCATGCTTTCATGCATATGATTTTGCCTTCCATGCCTTTGACGTTATGGATTATCATGCCTTTCATGATTGTATATTTGTCTGGGAGTTTATCCTATCAGTTGATTTGATTTATATCATTACAACTATTGGCTCTTTTGGGATTATGACATGATATCAAGTACAAGCGAAGTTCTCTGAATTTATGTGAGGCCATGGATGCGAGCCTTGCCCCTGCCGCATCAGATTTATTGAGTTGGCTCTGCCACTCGTCTCTATATTTGAGGTGACTTTGCCACTCCTCTTTATATTTGAGTTGACCGTTGTCACTCTTCTCTTATTTTATCGGCCTTGTGCCGTCTATCTTTACGGCACGGGCATGTGTCCTGTATTCCAAAACCTTTATAATTCAGTTGATATTCTTTATGATTCAAATTCAGTTATATGTTTGTAATTTAAAATTGTCTCTGTCTGTGCAAGTGATGTAAGGTGTCATGACCAGTGATTCGACTATCTTATCATGGACGTAATGCATTACGGGTAGCAGCCCTCTTGGTCGGCACGTAATTCCGTGGGTTGGCTGGCGTGGTGCACAAATCGATGTATGTAAATCAGTATATGTGTTACATCAACTTCTTGGGATTGGATGTTGCGAATAGTCGCTCCATGAACATTTCGTGTTACGTAAATCCCCCAGCCACGTGTTGTGCTGCCTTGAGATGTTCGCATAAATTCACGTTAGTGTCGGCCATGCCGGCGAATATCGGTAGTTATGGGATGCGGGTCGAGCCGGGTGTCCTATGAATTATACTTCACATCGTGATGATCACTATGTATGAGGAGCCGCACACATTGCACCTCTTGTAGGCAGATTGCGCATGCTAATATCTCATGTATTAGTGGAGTATCAGAATCATTACTTTATTTTTATGAATCTCTTGAATTATTGTTAATCTTGAAGGATGATCATCACTATGAGTAGGGCATTGACCCTCTCCCAACCGTATAGATGATGCAGGTGACGAACAGGTGGAAGAACCTAAGGATCATCAACTTGAGAATGAATACGACGAATAAAGTAGAGAATATGAATTTAGTTTTACTTACGTTTCTGCTATTCATGGAATTGATGTTGTGCTCGCATTATAGAGCCTTTGACAATTTGATTATTTTATTTTGAATAAGGAAGACAGTTAATATTATTCCTATGGCTGGTTTCCGTCTAAAGAATAATTGAATGTGATGTCGATAGGAGAAAATCTCAGGGCAAGTCCTTGGGACATTCTCACTTTACAATATTAACACCTGGTTTCCTCGGGCACGAGTACATACTCTGATCGTGAAAATTCGGGTTGTTACATTACGATTCTCCCTAGGGCCCATTGATAGGCCTGTACTCGTTGTGTGTAGGCCGTCTAGGCCATTTGCGTTGTAAGGATAGTGCATTACTTTATAACATGTATAGTATAGCTCCATAATTCATGATCATACGCATCATATGTATGCTTGGTATGAGAAGTGACTGATCATAGCATATGCCTTCGGACAGATTGTTTAGGGGCTCCCAGATAAGAGGGTATTGCCCTACATGAGCGCATGATACGCGCAGGATTGCTGCATGACTGAATAGTGTGATTCATGCATTCGCATTGTGTGATATGGTTACTATACGCCCTAGCAACATCAGGGCCGTAGCCTCCACAGACGTATTGTGGTTGGCAGGATTGGATACCAGAAATATCGTTCTACATGGGGTGCTATAAATATCCCTGGGTGAAAGTCCTTAAACCCTTATGGTACCAAGAGGTTGCTCCAACGTCTAGACCGAGTGGGTGCATGAGCGCTGAGTGCCGATTACCAGACGGTTGCGCTTTCCACTGTGTCGTGGTCGGTTGGAAGGGGGTGCGGCCTTACTTACCCGAGAGTAGGGGGCAATGCTAGGCTGAGTTTGACCAGCTCGAAGAATGGGTCCGCTATTGACGAGCCGAACCCGATATTGGCAGACGGATAGTGAGGTCTTTTCCACTCACCTTATTGCGCGTGATGGGGCGGCAATCTGGCTTGGAGTGTACTAGATCTCGGTGATATCCCAGATTTTGAGCTGTATTGATACGTGGACTTAGATGAGGATTTGTATGCTTGAGTTGCATTTCGCATTGCATGGCCTTGGTATGGCCGACATCATTCTTTGCACCGCATGGCCTTGGTATGGCTAATGGTATTCTTGGCATTCATCAGCATGTTCCGCATTACTCTGATACTGCATAACTGCATTACCACCTTGAGCATACACTTTCACTACCCTCTAAGCTTTCTATAAGCTTATGCACGACCGTTGCGTGCAGGTGACGTTGAATCGCAGCAGCGCTAAGGCTTGAGCATGTAGCAGATCATTTTGGAGTTTTGTTCATCGTTATTGTATTTCCCTTTATGCTCATTATACTTGTAAAGTTTTTTATCATAGTGAAAATGTGATGAAATTTTTTGTTGCTGTTTGTGGGTTATGCCTTTGGTTATGCTTCTTACGAATCAAACTGATGTTGAAAATCCTCCTTATAGCATCTCAGGATCGGAACCTGGTGAATGGGCGTTGGGAGCCGAGAATGGGGTTCTACGGAGGCTGTCGGCGCTGGATTCGGTGATCAAAAATTTTGTGAGCTCGGTTTTCGAGTTTGGGGCGTGACAAAAGTTGATACCAGAGCATAACTCGGGAATAACGAAGAACAATATTACATATCTGCTATGAATGATTTAAGTCCTAAGTTCAGTTAGCCTAGCGATCTTTTATTACCGACCCTTAACGAGCGTGCCTTCGAGAGTTTTCAAAGTTGATTGGCGCCTTCGCTCTTTCCTATAGGACATGCCGCCGAGTAGGAGAGTGACTCGATCGACTCCGACTCCACCACCTACGGCTCCCGCACTACCACCTATGATTCCTGCTCCACCACCCGAGATTCCTACTGCCTAGCCTGAGGATGTCTCTCCTCTACCAGGGATTCATGCTGCCCAACCTATGGATGTGGCTCCTCCACCAAAGACCGGTACGGATCCGACCGTATCTGTGAGTGCTTCCCAGTTACAGCAGATGTTGCAGGCTTTGACGGCCGCACTTTAGGGGTAGAGCAAACACCCGGTTGTTTCACCTGCCCAGGCAGAGCAGGAGCGTGCGAGTGCCCTCCTTCGAGAGTTCCGACGGCTCGATCCCCCGCATTTCCAGGGTGAGCCAGACCCGATGATAGCTGAGAGATGGCGCGCTAATGTGGAGAAGATATTCGAGACGATGGGATGCACGACTGAGCGGCGAGTCCGATTAGCCGTATTTCTCCTTCATGGTGAGGCTGAGCGCTGGTGAGCGTCAGTCTCCCGAGCAGCGGGCGCTAATTTTGTATGGACTTGGGAGGATTTTGTGGATCGGTTTGACCGACAGTATTTTTCTGATCACATCTGACGACAGCGAGCGTTAGAGTTTGAGGCCTTGGTGCAGGGCGATATGACAGTGGCTCAGTATGCCGCTCATTTTGTAGCACTGTCCCGATTTGCACCATACTTAGTGGATGATGAGGAGTGGAGAGCCCACCGATTTGAGGACGGCTTGCATTACGGTCTTCGAGGCCATGTTATTGGGCATGAGCTCCCGACTTTCGAGGGAGTGGTAAGGAACGCCCAGATTTTTGAGGCTGAGTGGGACGGTTCTCAGTCTGATCGCGGTCAGAGGAGAGACAGGAAGAGGCAGGCTCCTTCCAGTGATACGCAGCAGGGTTGACCACAGCAGAGGCGCACAGGTCGCCTAGCCTTCCGAGCACCAGCAGCACCTCCAGCACCACCTCCGAGGCAGTTCACCGGCACTTGTTTTAGGTGCGGTGCGGCAGGACACTGTATGTGGAAGTGTCCTCACCCCCAGCAGCAGCAGCAGAGAGGTCCACAGAAGCCCCCACTACCGCAGCAGCAGTAGAGGCCCCCACAGCAGCAGCGACAGTAGCCCCCACCACCGAGACCACCTCAGCAGCAGCATCAGCACCAGCCTCTGAGGCCGCAGTAGCAGAGGCAGTAGTTTCGACCACCTCAGCGACAGCAGCACGCTCAGAGGGGACATGCACCTCCCCAGCCAGCTCAGGCTAGATTCTATGCGGCCCAGCAGGATCCTCAGTCATTTGGAGGAGTCGTTGAGGGTATACTTCTAGTATCTGCATGCATTACACGTGTGTTGTTTGATTCTGGTGCATCGTATTCTTTTGTGGCTGAGAGTTTTTGCCGATCGACTGGTTTGCCATTGGAGTCTGCTTGTGAGGGGTTGACAGTATCGACTCCCTTGGGGAAGACTGCGGTGTTAGGCCGATTTTGCTCGTCTTGCCCCGTTTTGGTTAGAGATATCTTTTTGCCTGCCGACCTGTTTGCTTTGCCTATATCCGAGTTCGACGTCATCCTGAGCATGGATTGGCTTGCCGAGTACCACGCCATATTGGATTATTCCGCGAGGACAGTCACATTTTGTATACCTGGCTTGCCGCAGTTCCAATTCATTGCAGAGCCCAAAGGAGAGCCGTTGTCTTGTATGATTCGTTGTCATAGAGAAGCCCATAGTGATGAGCATCGACCAGTTGCCTGTGGTTTGCGATTTTCCCGATGTGTTTCATGAGATTCCGGGATTACCGCCTCGTCGACTCACCGAGTTTCAGATTGATCTCGTGCCCGGTACTGCACCTATTTCAAGGGCCCCATATTGTATGGCACCATTGGAGTTACGGGAACTGCAGAAGCAGTTGGACGAGTTGCGGGAGTTGGGCTTTATCCGTCAGAGTAGTTCGCCGTGGGGAGCGCCGGTACTCTTCGTGAAGAAGAAGGATAGCTCGTTGAGGCTCTGCGTAGATTACCGCGAGCTCAACAAGGTCAAGATCAAGAACAAGTACCCACTCCCGAGGATTGATGATTTGTTTGATCAGCTGCAGGGTGCACAGTTCTTTTCGAAGATTGACTTACGTTCCGGTTATCATCAGATTCGGGTCCAAGAGGAGGACATTCCGAAGACAGCATTCAAGATGCGTTATGGTCATTTCGAGTTTCAGGTCATGTCCTTCAGACTGACCAATGCGCCAGCAGTGTTCATGCAGTTGATGAACGAGGTCTTCTGTCTGTATCTCGATCAGTTTGTTGTAGTCTTCATCGATGACATTCTGATCTATTCGAGGACCCGTGAGGAGCACGAGCAGCATTTGGAAGTTACGTTGCAGACCCTCCGCGCACACCAGCTGTATGCGAAGTTGGAGAAGTGTGAGTTTTGGCAGGAGGAGGTGAAGTTCCTCTGTCACGTGGTGACGAGGGAGGGCGTCGCAGTGGACCCCTCGAAGGTTGAGGCAGTGCGTCAGTGGGACTAGCCCACGACTGCGACCGATATCCGTAGTTTTCTTGGTTTAGTGGGCTACTACCGGCGTTTCATTGAGGGCTTATCTCGTATTGCAGTCCCATTGACCAGGTTGACCCGGAAGGGGGCAGAGTTTATTTGGAGTGACGCCTGCGAGCGAGCATTTACGGAGTTAAAGGACCGTCTGACGTCCGCTCCTGTCCTCACTCTTCCCTCTGGGAGTGACGGATTTATTGTATTTACTGATGCCTCGCATATTGGTTTGGGTGCTGTCCTGATGCAGCATGGGAGACCAGTGGCCTTCGCGTCTCGCCAGCTCAAGGTCCATGAGCTGAACTACTCCACGCATGATTTAGAGTTGGTTGTAGTTATCTTCGCACTGAAAGTGTGGAGACATTATCTTTATGGGGTCAGGTTCGAGCTCTTCTCCGACCATAAGAGCTTGAAGTACCTCTTCTCGCAGTCTGATTTGAATATGAGGCAGAGGCGCTGGATGGAGCTCCTGAAGGACTATGATTTCGATCTCCAGTACCACCTGGGTAAGGCGAACGTGGTGGCAGATGCCCTCAACCGTCAGCCACGAGGCCTGGGGGCGCATATGATGATTCAGGAGTGGCGGATGCTCGAGGATATAGTAGAGTACGACTTTGAGTTTGGCTTGCAGTCTTCTATTGTGCAGTTATCGAGCCTGTCGATTCAACCCTCTCTTGTCGCAAGGGTGATCGAGGCTCAGCAGACAGACGAGTCGTTACAGGATTACCGAGCAGAGGCAGCATCTGAGAGTTAGGCAGATTGGTTCCAACGGTGGACTTCGCTTCAGAGGCTGATTATGTGTCCCGAATATTCCTGAGTTACGTAGAAATCTAGTGACCGAGGCACATCGATCCCGGTTTTCTATCCATCCTGGCTCGACGAAGATGTACCACGATATGAGACGACAGTATTTTTGGGCAGGGATGAAGAGCCAGATCGCCAGCTTTGTGGCCGAGTGTAACACATGCCAGCGTGTCAAGGCCGATCATCAGAGACCCCCTGGTCTACTGCAGCCGTTGAGTATCCCGATGTGGAAGTGGGAGCACGTGTCGACAGATTTCATTATGGGCTTGCCGAGGACTCAGCGCAGCCATGATATCATCTGGGTTGTTGTGGATCATCTGACGAAGTCAGCACATTTTCTTACGATTAGTGAGACTTGGCATTCGGACCAGCTCGCCAAGCTGTTTGTTGATGAGATCGTGAGACTGTACTGTGTTCCTATCTCGATCGTTTCAGACCAAGACCCGAGGTTCACGTCTCAATTTTGGGGGGGCTTCCAGAGAGCGATGGGTTCTGATTTGCAGCTCAGCACCGCGTACCATCCGCAAACTGATGGCTAGACCGAGAGGGTCAACCAGATCCTTGAGGATATGCTTCGGGCCTGTGCGATTGATTTCAGGGGTAGCTGGGATGAGCATCTACGATTGGCTGAGTTCGCATACAATAACAGCTATCAGGCGACCATCGACATGGCTCCTTTTGAGGCACTATATGGCAGACCATGCAGATCACCGAGTTGTTGGACCAAGTTTGGAGAGCGTCGTCTCCTAGGTCCCGAGCTTGTGCAGGAGACGTCAGAGGCCATTGATATCATCAGGCAGAGGATGCGCACAGCTCAGAGCCGGCAGAAGAGTTTTACTGATCGTCAGCGTCGTCCCTTGGAGTTTGATGTAGGGGACCATGTGTATCTCAAGGCCTCGCCCATGAAGGGCGTAGTTCGATTTGGAGCGAAGGGCAAGCTTGTTCCGAGATTCATAGGACCTTTTGAGATCACTGGGCGCGTTGGCGCCGTGGCCTATCGGCTTGCCTTGCCATCTCAGTTGTCTGGCGCCCACAACGTTTTTCATGTCTCCATATTGAGAAAATGTGGGTCAGACATCATTCCTGTTATCAATTGGCAGCCGTTAGAGGTTCGTGAGGACGCTTCTTACATCGAGCAGCCAGTCCGTATCCTTGATCGGAAGGAGCAGGTCCTCCGGACCAAGGTCATTCCGTTGGTGAAGGTTCAATGGGGTCACCATTCTGTTGAGGAGGCTTCTTGGGAGCGCGAGGCCGAGATTCAAGAGCGTTATCCCCATGATTAATTGTGTTGTATGTTGTAAGTTATCTCTGATTTTATATAGTGATGATATGTTTCTTCTTCCTTGTGAGTTCTGCTTAGTTGCGATGATTATGTAAATTTCGAGGACGAAATTTCTATTAGGAGGGGAGAGCTATAAGCCTCGTATCCTAGACTGTACCATTCCATAGGCTTCTGCAGTCTTTCCGGTCGAATTCCGGCAATCTTCGACCCTTAATCGGTATTTGCGCGGGACCCTGATTCTCATGCCGTCAACCCGAGTCGACTCAACCCAGGACTTGTACCTTAGTGATCGCGTCGTCACCACGGTTCCGATGCTGCGACTTGCGTGCCGAGGCGATACCCTAGTCTGGAGATGTGGGCCAGCGTTCGGTGCTAGGAAAATACCGGGCGTGCGAATTCCGAGAGAATCTCTACGAGATGTCACATCAATCAATCAACCCATCAATCCCATCATGTCAAGTACACATCACCTTTTACCCATTCCCAAGCAAGCCCCAAAAGTCAAAAAATTTCTTACAAACCCATGCTTCTCTTACATCATTAGCCACAAAAGTCAAAAAGCCTCTTACACCCATCACCATCACATCCATCACTCCATCACTCATCACTCCCTCTCTCTCTCTCTCTCTCTCTCTCTCTCTCTCCCTTTACAAGTCTCTCTCTCATTTTCAAACTCTCCCTAAGCAAAAAAAATAAAATCCCATACGTATGAGCTCTCCAACTCTTCCAAGCTTCAAGTGTGGCCCACCTTTCCATCCCTAGATCTCCCATCCTAGCTATCCATTTCTCATCTTCCTCCATCAAAGAGGAGCACAAGGAGCTAAGGAAGCCAAGGGAGCAAGAAGATCAAGCGGTGGGTGCTTTGATAGGGTAGTTTTTAATGTTTTTAAGATGGGCCAAGTGAGGCCAACCGATCAATGGTTTGGATCTCACTTTGGACCCTAAGATGTGGCCGATGGCCCACTTGGATCATCATGATGTTTATTTTCCTTGCATACCTAAGGTCATCTAGACCGTCTATTTTAGTGGAGAAGGGATCTCCACCGTTGGATGTTGATTTAATGGGCCCATGTGTAATGGGACCCACTTGATGTATGATTTAGTGCAAGGGAGGGCCCATAGTGCTGGGGTCCCTCCATCACGCGTGTCCCACTCTCTATATCTCTCTCTCTCTCCCTCTCTATTTCTTTTTTTATGTGTAATGATAATGAGGTTGTGTGGCCCACTTGAATGGACCCCACTATGAAGTATGTATTTTGTCTAAGTCGCCTAAGTGGGACCCACTTCATGTGTGTAGTACCCACACCACCCATCATTGGTGGCCCACCTGAGCAGGCCCACTTGCATGGCCAGACTGTCCAGCGTCCCTGGACGCTGGACGTTTGTTGGAAATCACAAATATCATCTTGTTTCCAAAGGTTATGGGTGGCCCACTCATATGGGTCCCACCTTGATGTATGTAAGACCCGTGTCCTAATCCGTACTGTTCCGTTAGCTTCCGCGATCCTTCCGGTCAAATTCCGGCAACCTTCGCACCGTATTCGGTATTTGCGCACGATCCTAAGCTAGGTCCCGCGCACCGACGTCGGCTTGGTCTGAAAGTTATATCATAGCGACCGCGTCGTCGCCGCGGTTCCAACGCCGTGACTTGCGCACCGAACCGATAACCAGGCAAGAAGATGCCGATCAGCGTTTATTTTGAAGAAACACCGCGCGTTGCGGATTTCGAGGGAATCTCTACTATTAGTCCCATCAATCAACCATTAAAGCATCCCATACCTCAAGTACATCAACCCATCCCTACCTTTTACAAAAGTCCACCATTCTTTCCACCTCACCACTCCTCTTTTCCAAATTTCAACAACAACCATACACCTTTTCACAATTTTCAACCCAAACCATCCCCCATCACTCCATCACCCATCTCTTTCTCTCTCTCTCCCTCCCTTTACAACTATCTCTCTTATTCTTTTTTTTCAAAAGAAAAATCCAAATCCAAGAGAGAGCACCATGAGTCCCCCATGGTGAGAAAACTTCATTTGTGAGGTCCACCTTTCCCACCCCTTCATCTCTCATCTCAACCATCCATTTCTCATCTTCCACCATCAAAGAGGAGCTCAAGGATCTAAGGAAGCCAAGGGAGCAAGAAGATCAAGTGGTGGGTGCCTTGATAGGGTAGATTTTCATATTTATAAGATGGGCCAAGTGAGGCCAACCGATTAATGGTTTGGATCTCACATTGGACCCTAAGATGTGGCCGATGGCCCACTTGGATCATCATGATCATTCCATGATGGGGCCATTCTCCATGGACCCCATCATGATGTTTATTTTCTTGTATGTTTAGGGTCATCTAGACCGTTTAATTTGGTGGAGAAGGGATCTCCACCGTTGGATTTAATTTTTAATGGGCCACATAAAATGGGACCCACTTGATGTATGATTTGGTGCAAGGGAGGGCCCATAGTGCCGGGGTCCCTCCATCACACGGTCTCACTCTCTATCTCTCTCCCTTTTTATTTTTAATTGTTTTATTTTTATTTTTATTTTTATTTTTTTATGTTAATGAGGTTATGTGGCCCACTTGAATGGACCCCACCATAGGGCATGTATTCCATCCAACTCACCTACGAGTGGGGCCCACCTTGTGTGTAGTATACACACCATCCTCCATGAGGTGGCCCACCTAAGCAAGGCCCACCTCTATAATAGTTGCAGAGTCCAGCGTCCAGGGACGCTGGACGTTCCATGAAAAAAAAAAAGAATTTGCTTGGTTTGGGGATGGCCCACTTGTGTAGGCTCCACCTTGATGCATGTATTAAATCCACACCATCCATTCCCTTCCCAAGCTCTTTTTAGCCGTTGACTTGAAAGATGGGATCCAGACTTTCAGGCAGGCCATACCGTAGCAAATGATGGTCTTTACCATTAAAACTTTCCCTATTGGTTTTATGCATCGAAACAGTCCAATATTGGGCTCGTTTAACTTGTATAGGGCCATGGAAGGCCATTGGATGGAGTGGATGGCTTGGATATGGACCCCACCGCAAAACCCATCAAAAAAAAAAAAAAAAAAAGATGCCGCAGTGTCAGATAGCGGCCATGCGCGCTTGCCGCTGGCGGACGGCTGCCGCCGTCTGACCACCACGCGCAGTGTGGCCCCACGCTTGATGTTTATATGTCATCTAGTCCGTTCATCAGGTGGCACTCTCTGAAGTGGGCCCATCTCAAAATCAGCCTGCTAAGACTCCGGTGGCCCACACCGTGTGAAACAGTGGAATTGAACATTTACCTTTGAAACCCTTTTTGGGGTCCACAGAAGTTTTGGATCAGGGTGAAATTTATTTTCACCCTTCATCTAGGTCTGCTGGACCTTATCAACGGTCCGGATGGGATATAAACATTATAGTGGGCCCCACATGGAGCCCACATTGATGTATGTGTTTCATTCCCACCGTCTGCCTGGACGGTGGGCGTAGAGCCACTGAGATGAGTGGTGGGCCCACTGTGATGAGTGTGTGGGCTCACTGTGATGTGTGCGTGTGTGTGTGTGTGTGTATATATATATATATATATATATATATATATATATATATAATATTTCATATAATATTATATGTATTATGTATATATATATTATATACTATATATATATATATTATATACTATATTATATGTATATTTTTTTTTTAGGCCCGTGGTTGAGGCCCACCTTGATATATAGGTAAGGCCCACCTCAGTACTTGTGACCCATGGTTGAGGCCCACTTTGATATATATATATAAGGCCCATGGGTCGAGGCCCACTTAATATATTAGGGGCCCATGGGTCGAGGCCCATTTGATGTAATGGGGCCAATTGGTGAGGCCCATTTGATACATGTATGGGGCCCAATTGGCAAGGCCCATTTGATACATACAAGGCCCATGTGAGCAGGCCCATTTGATGCACTCTAAGGCCCACGGGTTATAGCCCATTGTAATGAACATAAGGCCCACTGATGCGGCCCATTGATGTGGCCCACTTAATGAATATAAGGCCCATGAGATACGGCCCATTTGATGTATTGAAGGCCCAATGAGATATACTTAAGGTTCATTGCAATGTGCAGTCCCAACATGATTCATGTAATGATATTTATGACAGTCATGCCTTGGAAGCAATGGTGGTTTGACGTCCACATTGCAAGTATAGTGTGGTTAAATGTCCGCATTATGACTTTCCCTAGGGCCCATTGTTAGGCTCGTACACCTGATATATAGGCCGTCTAGGCCCATCCTTGTTATGATTATCATCCATCCCATATAACATATTTAATTCCATGATTCATAATCATATGCATCATACGTATGCTTGATATGAGCAATGCCTGATCATAGTATATGCCTTCGGGCAGATGGTTTATGGGCTCCCGTACAAGGGGTGTTGCCCTACATGAGCGCACGATACGCCCAGGATTGCATGACTGAATAGTGTGATTCATGCATTCGCATTGTGTGATATGGTTACTCTACGCCCTAGCGACATCAGGGCCATAGCCTCCACAGACGCATCGTGGTTGGCAGGATTGGATACCGAAAATACTGTTCTACATGGGGTGCGATAGATATCCCTGGGTGAAAGTCCCTAAACCCTTATGGTACCAGGAGGTTGCTCCAACGTCAGCGAGTGGATGCATGAGCGCGAGGGCCGTATACAGGAGGCCGCGTTTTCCACCGTGTCGTGGTCGGTTGGAAGGGGGTGCGGCCTTACCCGCCGAGTAGGGGGCAATGTAGACTGAGTTCGACCGGCTCGAGGAATGGGTCCGCTTTTGATGGATGGGCCCGATATTGGCGGCGGATAGTGAGGTCTTTTCACTCACCTTATTGCGCGCGATGGGGCGGCAATCGGCTTGGAGTGTACTAGACCCGGTGATATTCATTTGAGCCGTATTGACATGTGGACTTAGATGAGGATTTGTATGCTTGACTTGCATTTTGCATTGCATGGCCTTGGTATGGCCGACATCATTCTTTGCACCGCATGGCCTTGGTACGGCTAATGGGATTCTTAGCATTCATCAGCATGTTCCGCATTACTCTGATACTGCATGACTACATTATCACCTTGAGCATACACTTTCACCACCCTCTAAGCTTTCTATAAGCTTATGCATGACCGTTGCGTGCAGGTGACGTTGGATCGCAGCAGCGCTGAGGCTTGGACGCGTGGCTGATCTTCTTTTGGAGTTTTGGTCTATCTTCATTGTATTTCCCTTATGCTTATTGTACCTGTAAAGTTTTTGATTATAGTGGAAATGTGATGGAGTTTTTGGTTGTTGTTTGTGGGTTATGCCTTTGGTTATGCTTATTACGAATCAAACGGATGTTAAAAAAATCCTCCTTGTAGCATCCCAGGATCGGAACCTGGCGAATGGGCGCTGGGAGCCGAGAATGGGGTTCTACGGAGGCTGTCGGCGCCAGATTCGGCGATCGGGAATTTTGTGAGCCCGGTTCCAAGTTTGGGGCGTGACAATGTATGTATTAAATCCATGCCGTCCATTCCTTTCCCAAGCTCGTTTTAGGCGTTGAGCCGAAAGATGGGACCAATCAGACTTTCAGGTGGGCCATAGCATGATAAACAGCGGGTTTATCATTGAATTATCCTCTGTTGTTTCTATAAGCCGAAACAGGCCCAATATTGGGCTTGTTTTGCTTGTCTTGAGCCATAGAGAGCCATTGGATGGAGTGAATTCTCAGACGTGAGCCCCACCTGTGAAAAACCACAAGAAAATGTTTTTTTTAAAATAAATAAACATAACATCAGCAGCAGCAGCGCTGCTGTGTCAGAGAGGCTGCAGGCGCTGCCTGCGCACCAGCGCCCGGACGGGCGGGCGGACAGGATCCCACGGCTCCAGCCGTGGGTCCCTCCTTGATGTTTATCTGTCATCTAACCCGTTCATCGGGTGGACCACCCCCTAATGTGGGCCCACTCCAAAAATCAGCATGATCTAAGGCTCAGGTGGCCCACACCATATGAATAGTGGGATTGAACCTCTACCTTTGAAACCCTTTTGAGTCCACAGAAGTTTAGGATCAAGATGAAATTTGTTTTTCCACTTCAATCCAGGTCTGCGTGACCTTCTCAACGGGTTGGATGGAAAGTAAACATTATGGTGGGCCCCACGTGGAGCCCACAGTGATATATGTGCTTTACTCCCACCGTCCAGGCGGACGGTGGAGCCCACTGTAATTTAGGGGTGTGTGTGTGCCTGTACGTGTGCGTGTGTGTGTGAACATATGTGTGTGCGTGTGTGTGTGTGTGTATGTTTGTATATATATGTAGGAAATATTATATTATACATAATATTATATATATTATATATAAAATATATATTATATTATATATAATATACTGGGTGGTGGGCCTTCATGTGGACCCCCCACCATGACGCAAGTGTTGCATCCAATCTGTCTATCCATTTTAAAAAGGTTATTTTATGGCATGGGCTTAGAGAATGGGCCAGATCCATAGTCCAAGTGAACCCCACCTTGGCATGCATATAAGGCCCATTAAAATGTATTGGGGCCTATGGGTTGAGGCCCATTTGATGTACATGTGGGGCCCAATTGGCGAGGCCCATTTGATACACATAAGGCCCATGTGATTAGGCCCATTGTGATGTATTTTAAGGCCCATGGGCTATGGCCCATTGCAATGTACATAGGGCCCGTTGGTGGGATTCATTAATGCGGCCCATTTGATGAATGTAAGGCCCATGTGATATGGCCCATTTGATGTATTGAAGGCTAATGGGATATACCTAAGGTCCATTGCAATGTGCAATCCCAACATGGTTTATGTAATGATGTTTATGACAGTCGTGCCTTGGGTGCAATGTTGGTTTGATGTCCACATTGCATGTTTAAATGTTGGTTAAACGTCCACATTACGATTCTCCCTAGGGCCCATTGATAGGCCTGTACTCGTTGTGTGTAGGCCATCTAGGCCATTTGCGTTGTAAGGATAGTACATTACTTTATAACATGCATAGTATAGCTCCATAACTCATGATCATACGCATCATATGTATGCTTGGTATGAGAAGTGACTGATCATAGCATATGCCTTCGGGCAGATTATTTAAGGGCTCCCGGATAGGGGGTGTTGCCCTACATGAGCGCATGATACACGCAGGATTGCTGCATGACTGGATAGTGTGATTCATGCATTCGCATTGTGTGATATGGTTACTGTACGCCCCAGCGACATCAGGGCCGTAGCCTCCACAGACGTATCGTGGTTGGCAGGATTGGATACCGAAAATATCGTTCTACATGGGGTGCTATAAATATCCCTGGGTGAAAGTCCCTAAACCCTTATGGTACTAAGAGGTTGCTCCAACGTCTAGACCGAGTGAGTGCATGAGCGCTGAGTGCCAATTACCAGACGGTTGCACTTTCCACTGTATTGTGGTCGGTTGGAAAGGGGTGAGGCCTTACCCACCCGAGAGTAGGGGGCAATGCTAGGCTGAGTCTGACCAGCTCGAGGAATGGGTCCGCTATTGACAAGCCGAGCCTGATATTGGCAGGCGGATAGTGAGGTCTTTTCCACTCACCTTATTGAGCACGATGGAGCGGCAATCTGGCTTGGAGTGTACTAGACCCCGGTGATATCCCAGATTTTGAGTTGTATTAATATGTGAACTTAGATAAGGATTTGTATGCTTGAGTTGAATTTCGCATTGCATGACCTTGGTATGGCCGACATCATTCTTTGCACTGCATGGCCTTGGTACGGCTAATGGTATTCTTGGCATTTATCAGCATGTTCCGCATTACTCTAATACTACATAACTACATTACCACCTTAAGCATACACTTTCACCACCCTCTAAGCTTTCTATAAGTTTATGCACGACCGTTGCGTGCAGGTGACGTTGGATCGCAGCAGCGCTGCGGCTTGAGCACGTAGCAGATCTTTTTGGAGTTTTGTTTATCTTCATTGTATTTCCCTTTATGCTCATTGTACTTGTAAAAATTTTTATCATAGTGGAAATATGATGGAGTTTTTGGTTGTTGTTTGTGGGTTATGCCTTTGGTTATGCTTCTTACGAATCAAACTGATGTTGAAAATCCTCCTTGTAGCATCCCAGGATCGGAACCTAGCGAATGGGCGCTGGGAGCCGAGAATGGGGTTCTACGGAGGCTGTCGGCACCGGATTCGGCGATCGGGAATTTTGTGAGCCCGGTTTCCGAGTTTGGGGCGTGACACCATGTACACGGCACTGGCCGTGCACCAAAAACCAAAGACCGGTCAGCGTGCGCTGACCCATCCCTCTGCGTGAAAAGCTCCAGCGGACGGACATCTTCGTCTGTTTTTGGGTAGTAGGGCCATCCATCCATCTGAACCGTCCATTCACTCAAGGGGGTGGCCACAACCTTCGCAAATCTTTCCCTTTGGTCCTATATAAGTAAAAACAGGCAGATCACCGTTCAAACGCAAGATGGATGGTGGAAACAAAACATCAGTGGACCGCACCTAAAAATGATAAAAACTACTCATTCCCGACTGGTTTTTCATCAGGAATCTAATGAACAGGTCAAATTTCTCAAAACATATCGATATGGGCCCCACCGAACACGTCAGCACATGTACATGCGTAAACCTACACACGTCCGTGGAAAACTGAATTTTTCAGCCGTTTGTGGCCCACCATATTTGATCATCTTGATGATCCAAACCATTTATCGTGTATCTCGTCCAAAAATGCCACAAGGGACGTTGGTTCTTCAGAAAATAAGCGACGAAAGTGGGAGGTTTATGGCAGTTTTCTTGACCGCGTAAACAGCCTTACGCAGGAACCGACTCCAGCCATCGACTTTCGCCACTCTTATAAAAGGAAAGAGAGAGAGAACGTGGAAAGGGATCTCAAGGCAGCCGTGGAGACGGCGAAGAGTTTTTTCCTTCTCTTTTAGTTTTTCTTCCTTTATTATTTAGAGTTTTTAGCATGATCATGCTTATGATCGGCTAAACCTCTTAGATAGGGCTAAGAGGTGAAGCTTGTGGCGTGATGGGTAGTATTCTACGGCTTTGATTCATGTGTTGAACTTTCCTTGATTTAAGTTTGATTATAAGATATGCTTTTAGTTTTTAATGGTTTGTTGTGACTTAAATTACAATGAATTTGCAATAGCTTAGATTATGTTATTCTCATTATTAGGATTGTGAACTTGGGAACTCTGTTATTCACCATCGTCTCCTGGGCATGGTTGGATGATAAAACTCATCCTAACATTCATAACTCCCTTAAAGTGGACGTGGATTGGTTAAATTCTATTGTTTGCTTTGTCTCATGGGCATGGTTTTATGATGGAATTAATTCTAATTCTCATACCTCTCATCTCTTAAGATCTGGATCAAAGGAAGTTTAGATTGATTTTAATGAAATATATTCCAACTGGATGAAGATGGGACTCTGATTCCAGTTGTGTTCGTGAATCAAGCATAGATCTCCCTGATCTTTACATGTGGATCCTTGGCACCATAATTTCCTACCTTTGAATTTTCTAAGTTTTATTTTACTATTTCACCATTTTTCGCTCAAATTCACCTGATTTAGATTTTATCTTATTCTAATTGTAGTTCGAGTTACTTTCAGATTACGTACAAGGTTCAGTCCCTGTGGATTCGACCTCGGTCTTACCGAGATTATTACTACATTACAACCATATACTTGGGCTGCAAACAGTGGGACCCACAAATATGTTGTGGCTCTCTCGATTTTTGTGTCAAAAATGCATATGGTCAAATCAAACATGGGAAAAGGTGAGGTAAATAAAAGGGAAATAATTATTACATCTTTACACGGTATTTACTGGTGAATTGGAAAATCAAACAAGCCCCATGTGGGCCACAGTTGAGAGGGAAATGATAGGCATACTTAGGGTGGATATCCTAATGAACCGAAAGTGTATTGCCCACAAAATGATCAAGTCATCTTGGTTGATTGAGTTGGGCCCTCGAGCTGACTGCCTATATTATATTTCCACTACTCTACAATACCATTCATACTTAGGCTTGCTTGTCTTTCCAATTTTCTATGAAATTAATGTAAAGTAAATGAACTATCATTATCCTATCAAGGTGTTTGTTTAAACATGAATTATAACTTATAAATTGAAAGTCAAATTCATAGAAATTAAGTCATTTAAATTGTAATTATTATATTTTCATATTATAAAATTATTATTTTTACAATGATTGTGGTTGAAACACACAACATAGCAAAATTATCATTACAGTCAAATACAAGTAACATTACTACACAATTACAAGAGTAAACAATCATTAAACATTTACAGCCATTCATGATTGTAATTGGAAAACCAAACAGGTCCTTATAACCACAACCACTAAGTGATGAAGGCCATAGTCATGATAAATTCCATTGAGATATGAATCTACCATAATCTTTCTAAATCTACATATTTATTATTCTAAGATATACAACAGCTGTTTTATACATACGTATCACATGACTCACATTTTGAGATTTGGAGTAGGCCCAATAGGCATAACTAGTTTGGATTGTTTGGTGTCATAACCTATTTGTAAATGAGTTGCTTCTTGCATTGTGATTACCATCAAGACTGTCGGTCCCTCTTTAAATGATTTTGCATGTGTTGGACTATTCTTAATGTTCCTTGTGAATCTTTGAAATGGTATATTTTTTCTTCTGGCTCGACGAATGGCCTATGCACAAAAGAAAATGCCAATTATTTTTTAAAATAATTACCATCACCATCATCATGATCAATGTCATCGTTATCAATATCGTCATTGAGATAATTTATACAGGAAAGTCTAGGGCATGAGACAATAACGGGTTTTAAGCCGCTCTAAAAATCCTTCAAATGCTGCTTGCATTATGCCCAACAAATTACCATGCTTTCATTGGTATTTGATATGTACTATTACACAAATGATGACGCGATGACAATGCTAAAGTGATGTGGACAACAACAATTTTAACATTTTCATTTTTGTTATTTATTATTATTATTATTATCATCACCATCATCATCATGCTATGTCTTATTATCATCATCAACCATTTCTTAAAATTTCCATGATTTTACTCCAAAAAAATGCTATTATTGAACTAATTTAGATGACGTTAAGGTCACAATCATACTGCAACCTGGCTTGTCATGCTCATAAGCTAATGGCCCGGCCCGGGCCAGCCTAATCAGCTATCCCAAGTGTCTAAATCGATCAATGTTGAATAAGTCAGCCAGACCGGGGTTTCGTTTCTGCGTGGGCTCGCCCCATGAATAGCCTGCTGGTCTTCAGGCCCAAGCAAATAGGGTCCAATCCTGCCCAACCCATTTGCATAGATAATGATACCAACCTTTTGGTCTTTTTCCATGATGGATTTGTATAGATAGTGTTAGATCCCTTTGGTCTTTTTCCAAAGTAGATTTGCCTACCACCTTCCTGAAATAGGCAAGGAAAAATGTAGCATGGATGCTTTCAAAGAGAATAATGGAAGATACAACTCCACTTAGTCGAAAAAGGTCATGTGTGACATTCAATGCTTTTGACTTTTGAAAAGCACTTGGAGATAAACAGGCCCAAGAGAACTCCAATTAGAAACATGTGATGGGGTTTAGCTCACAATTTTTTAGAGTTGTGGTGTCTCATCAACCACATGCATGACATACACCTATGACAATCTCAACCCTCCAATGGATAGTTTAGTGTTTCAAAGGCTATAATCCATATCATGGGGCCGATATTTTCAAGGATCGAGATTGCGGTACGTGCATACCACACGTATGGTGAACGAAACATGACAACTTGATCAAGTATGGTGGCGAACTAATACCCTAGTGTGTCCAAGAAAGATAAAGATATGAATAGTGTGAAAAGAATCCTGCTAAAAAAACTGACTTTGGAGAGTTGTTTGATACTCTAGTAGAGTCTGGAGCTTGATAAGCAGCACCAATGGACTGTTAGGTGGTATACAAATACAATAGCTCCGACTGGACCAACTAAATTGTGGAACCCACTGTTTTTAAGAAGGTATCAAAATCATTTTGGTTGAACAATCCAAATCTATGATACATGGATAGTTGTTAGTTGTAATTGTTTTATTATTATTTTTAACTATCTAATAAATGCCAGCCAATCTGATAGTCAGATAATCAAATAAATATACTTTTTTTTGTTCATAATACATTTAAACTGGGACCCATAATTGTGCAATTTAATTTAAATGATTCGAATGCCATTTATGCAAATTTTAGCAATTTCTATGAGCTCTTTTGTTCTTTCCTTTTTTATATATTTATTATTTAAAGAGAATGCCTTCTTTCATGAAAAGACCATTAATTGTAAATGTTTTGAGGGTGATTGAAGATCTTTGCCATGGTTGTCTAGGGTTAGGTGAGAAGTAAGAAAATTTGGCCGAAAGAAGGAATTAATATAAAATAGAAAAACAATAATAGCTGACTATCTACACAACTAATAGTGTCTACGCTCTTGATGGGTGTAAGCTTATAAGAATCAGGTCTTACCACCGGCGTCAGCCACCGACCCCAAAAGATATACTGGCTGTTTGATTAGCAAAGTATATTATTACTTATATTAGTACTATACAAATTGTAGAGCAGAAGTGTCTTAATTACATGTGGTTACACTGATAAGAGTATTTTAGGTAATTTAGATATAGTTTTATCTTTAGTAATCAACGGTTCAAATTTTACTCGCTCGATTTTAATGCTGATTTTTTTTTTTTTAATTTTTTTATAAAAGATATTTTTTAAAAATATTTTTATGTTGAGTAGCCTACACCCTTTCTGACCTTTCTCATCTCTCTCCGTAGCTCCCTGAACCCTTTCTACATCCAATGAAACCTTTTACATAGGCCTCAACTCCCTATCTCCGTACATGTAGCCCACGACATCTCTCTCCTCCTTGAGCACTCTTTTTCTTATCTCTTCACATCAGTAGGCTTTCTGGCATTGTTTTTTCCTTTTCTTTTCTCTGTACGTTTTGAGTCAAAATCATATGCTTCCATTTCTAAATCTTGGACTGAATTTTGGAGGATTTTCGGGATCAAAATGAACTTTTTTCTACACTTGTTTTATGCCGGCTAACTACAGTCCAGAGTCGAAGGGAGAAGGCAAACACCTCATGGTTTGAATTGATTTGTCTTTTTCGTAGCTGTAAGTACAAGGGGCAGCGACCTTTAGACGGAGCGGATTAGGTGCGCCCCGGCCTTACCTAAGAAGGTGCAGCCCTCACCATGGGACCTACCTTGATGTGTGGATTCTATATCCAAGCCGTCCGTGCGTTTTTTCAGTAGGACATGATTCTAAAAATAAAAAAGATCCAAATCTCAGAGGGTTCCATCCAACATGTTATTAAGTTCAAAAAAAAAAATCAGGATGAAGGGAAAAACAAATATCATCTTGATCAAAATCTTTTGTGGCCCATAAAAAGCTTTTAATTACCTATCACCACTGTTTCTAATAGCATGGTCCACCTGAGAGTTGGATCTTCTTTATTTTGGGGATAACATCCTAAAATGATCTGGAGAAACCGATGGACGGCGTGGATATAGAATAAATCCATCAATATAGGCCCCACAGTAGGGGCGCACCGTCTTTGGTGAGGCCTGGGCCGTACCTAATCTGCTCTCTCTTTAGTCGCGGAAGGTACAAAAAAGAAGTCATGTGCATGCATGCCTGGTTCTCATTCATCTAGAAACGCGAAGTCCACTCTCCCTCCACTTGCTTCTCTCACGTTGTGGGCCAGCACACGTGAGAGAGATAAAAACAGTTCATCCGTCAAGCCCCACCTCGTAATTTCCATGGGGACTAAACATTTCTTTGAATGCAGTATGCTGGGTAATTTCCTGATGATAGAACTGACCTGGTTTTTGTCCACATGAATCTACATGGTGGGGTCCACCTGATGAACGGATCAGATGTTTCATAAGTGATCTACGTTGGCACAGGAGAGATGCAGTTCCTTGGTAGGTTCGCGCTGCCTAATTGCATGAAACGTTTTAGTCCTTTGGTCTGCATTATACAAACATAAGCTTACGTAATTTTTTTAGTATAGACCCGATGTAGTACCGACCTTTTTCATTTAATCCCGAAAAAACCTAAATCACCAAACTAAACCTTTGTTCTTAGGATCAAATACAGAAAGACAAAAAATACTCTTGCTTTTTCAGCTGCTTTACCCTAAGAAGTAGGGATATTTTTGTCAAAAACCCTACTTCCATACCTAAAAATTGACTTTGGTGAAATAAATTTTCAAGCGCGGAAAAAAAAAAAAAGGCATAGTAAAGAACAGTCCACAGTGCTAATTTTTTCCCTATATATTATGGAAACGGATTGGCTACTCCCTATGGCTGATGGTCGGTGCTCTGTGGGCTACACTATGATGTACGTGTTTCATCTACGCTGTTAATCCATTTTTTACAAATCATTTTATTGGTTGATCCAAAAAATTAGAGGGATATAAATCTTAGGTCGACCACACCACAGGAAAACAATAGTAATTGGATATCTACCATTAAAATCCTCCTGAGGCACACTGTACTGTTTATTTGACATCCAATCAGTTTATTAAGTCATACAAACCTAGATGAAGGGAAAAAACAAAGATCAGCTTGATCTAAAACTTTTATGGCCCCAAAAAGTTTTCAATGGTTGATGCTCATTCAACACTGTTTCCTGTAATGTGGTCAACTTGAGATTGGGATATACCTCATTTTCAGTCTCATACCCTAAAATGATCTAAAAAATAAATGGACGGCATGGATGAAACACATACATCATGGTGGGGCCTATAGAGCACTGACCACCAGCCATTGGCTGGTGGCGGGGGAGTAGCCAATCCGTTTCCCTATATTATATACCATCTTATCCATTGGATCAACTCTAACCAATGAAATATATCTAGCCCGTATAATTTAAATTGATGATATCTTCAAACCGTTGACGTAAACCAACGGTCAGATCCTCGGTTGTATCAATTGACTGATCATCTTATTTATTTATTCTGATTTTTTAATGGTTGATACGACTCTAGCATTGAATAATGTGTACGAGTTAGCGTGATCATGTGTAACTCCTAATAATAATTCACGTGTCTGTTCTAGAAGTCTAAACTAACATCCTATGTTATTTAAAGATGGATGATATGGTGGGCTATGTGCATGGGAACCTTCCATGCACTTAGTTGCATTTGGACTTGTTGGTATCCACCTTTCCTATCTGGACGGTCCATTATGCTCGAGCCAATCTTTATAGGCTTCCTTGAAAAACCCATGCTAATCGGATGATCCAGAGGTCCATCAGTGGGATGCAAAAAAAGGTAGAAGATAGGTCCAGTTGTAAATGTCCTGGACCATCGGATTGCTAGATCTATGCACAGTAGGTTAAGAGTATCAAGATGGGTGACTTGGATGGAGACTAAGTCCACGTGCTATTAGGTACATGGGAAGGTTCCTAAACACTCAATAATTCAATTAGTCCCGTTTGGAATATGAAATTAGGTAGTGTGAAATTGCATTTGGTCTAATGTAAATTTATCCTATGTTTGGGATAGGTGGGAAAGATTGCATTAATCCAAGTATCATATCGTCCTGTTCTAGTAGGAGATATGTCCAGATTTTTTTTAATGTTAAGTTCAAATCCATTACATTTGTTAGCCCTATGTTGATGCGTGTTTTATTCATGCTGTTCCATCTATATGTGCTCTTTATACATATTTGAGTTGCAGGTCCAATGATTACACTTTCAGTTCACCAAATGCAATGTCTTGCCTAATGGAAGAATTTGATCTAAACGTGAGATTAGACGTGAGATTAGACTGTCGAAACTCTGTGGTATTTGTATAATAATGATGTTAATTCCACCAAATGCAATTCAATGCCACTGAATCCTGCGTTTCCAAAAAGCCTTGGAAGTTTAGAGAAGGTTATTAGCAGGACACTTGCCAACATGTAAGACTTGTGCATGATCCCTGCCATTCTCATGTGGGGTACACCTGAGCATTCTATGGTACAGACCTAGTTGGAGGACAGACGGTTGGTCCAACTGATGGGTGGACTAGATGGTATAGAGCAGGCTTTATCAACAGTGTGGGGTCACATGTAACAGTTTTTCAACGTTTGTTTGCGTGATTGATCAGTAGATCTTATATATTCAAAGTTCTAATACTTCAGCCGTAATGTTGGTTTGGAAGTACGTGCGTTTTTCAAACTCCTACGAAGGAAGAACTCCTCTGGGACTAGAAAACAAGCTCAAGCTAAGATCTTTTCATTAATTAGTCCACTAAATTGACCATTTGACCCCACTTGGACGTTAGCAGTAGCACCTGCTTATATATATATATATATATATATATATATATATATATATATATATATATATATATATATATATATATATATATATATATATATATATATATACTATGAGGTCGACCTCATGAGAACTTCCCATGAGGTAGAGCTGTGTGGCCCCACTGTGATATGTGTCGAAAATCTATCACATCAGTTAGATGCACCATTGTGAAGATATGTTTTAAGTATTTGGTGGGGCCCACTGAAGTTTTGGATGCAGTTGAAACTTGGTCTGACCCTTCATCCAAGTGGGACACACACAATGGATGGGCTGAATTTGTGAAACACATTTTGGTGTGCCCAATAAATAATTATGAATGTTTTACTGGGAGGGTAACTGTACCCCTCTCAACTGTTGTATATGTTGTATGTGGTATGGCCCATCCAAGTCATGGAATGATTTGATTTTTAAGCCCGTGGCCCACCATGGAATGGTGCATCTGATTGATGGGGTAGATGTTTGACATACATTATGGTGGGGCCCACACAGCTTGACCTCATGGGATGAGGTCCACCTCATGGTACCATCTCTCTCTCTCTCTCTCTCTCTCTCTCTCTCTCTCTCTCTCTCTCTCTCTCTCTCTATATATATATATATATATATATATATATAAAATCCCTCCAGATAGTGGTACGGGTACATGCCATTGGAGAGATGTGTAGTCAAATACTCTCAACCACTGCGTTAGCAATAAATTACTTGTTAATTCTTTTTATGTTTTAAGATTTTCGATTAATTAAGCAATTTCTTAGGCCAAAATGGGCCAAAGTAGGTAGGATTGGCGGTTGGAGTGAAGCACGTACAAAATGGGTTGAGTTTCCATCTAGGTTTAAAATTGGGTTGGTTTCGTACGGTGGAAAAGAGGAAGAGAGAGGCTTGAATTTATGAGCTAAAGACTTTTAAACTTACTCAAATAATTTTTCATGACTCCAACAAGGTTTATGCATAACCGGACTTCTTCAAATCCTAAAATACTTCGTAAATTTTATAAATTACTAAAAATAATAAATTTTAACACAAAACAAAAGAAATCTTTAAAATGATTTTATTTTTAAAAAAAATATCTAAGATTAAAGTAGAATTCATCAATAGCTTTTCAATGACATATTATATGTGTGAAATAGACCCTTGGTTACAAAATTAAATCATCAAAAGCATAATGTTCATTTGACCATTGGATTGAACTTTGGAGTTTGTTTTTTTTTACCATAGTTCTTGTTAGGATTTGTGCTGCGGAATCACACAGATATGAATCTATGATAGCAATCTAATGGCACTAAGCAAACACAAGAGAATACAAACATTTAACGTGGAAAATCCTTTCGAAAAAAAACCATGGCACAAAGCGACAGAATTCCACTATGAAAATAGAAATTACAAAGAGAAAACTTACCCGATTCGAACAACCTTGAATCTCACCCTTGCTACACCCTTTCGAAACCCTAAACCCTTGGAATCCCTTTAGAAAGCCTTAACATACATGAAAATTGCCTCAGGGACTCCTATTTATATATGGGGAAACCCCACTTATGCACCTCCTTAGAAACTATATCAAATTTGCGCAGTTTACGCATAAACCGCGTACTGTCTACATAACCCTTGACTAGTCGAGCTTGGGCTTCGACTGGTCGAGTTTATCCCTCGACTGGTCGAGCGTCTCGGAAATCTCAAATACATCGTTGCTGGACTTTAAGTCGAACAGGTTTCGATCAGTCGAAAGGATCTTCGACTAGTCGAGCCAGTCTCTCGATTGGTCAAGCATTTTGGTAAACAAGATTTAATATATCTGTTTTACAACAATCTTCACCATGTCTTCAATCTTTAACCGTGTAGTTTCTTGACCTATTCTCTTATCTGTGAATAACATCATAGCTTTTTGTGCACACTCCATCCTTCTTTTATGCCATCACCAAGCTTAGAGAAGTTGTACAGAACTTGAACTTCTCTGCAAAAACGACATTGGTGATCATGTCTTCCGGATTCACGCTGGTGTGACTCTTCTCCAGAGTTTCGCATCCTTCCTCAAGCACCTGTCGAATAACATGGACATCCAACTAATTGTTCCACCCGTTAGTATAAACGAGTAACCTGAAGTCGACTTCCTGAAATCCACATTGCCTGTGTAATTTGAATCCAAATAACCTTCTAACTTTATCCCTGTCTTCCCAAAAGTAAAGACGTAGTCTTCTTACCTCAAACGTATTGAAGTAACAATTTCATCGCCATCCAATGTTGCTTGCCGGGGTATTTGCTCACAACACCGATTGCCTGTGAAATAACTGGTCTAATCCAGACCATTGCATGCACTGCCAACCGCATTCGAATAAGGCTCATGAGACATTTCCCGCTTTTCCTCATCTGTTTTGAGACATGTCCTAAGAAAAACTTGAGGAGAGAAATCAGGCTCTTCTTCATGTCAAAAATGTGCCTCACCCCAGTCAGGGTATGCTCTGTCCCATCAAATATCTTGATACGCACCATACCAACAGCCATAGCATTACATGCACTGTTATTGCCCATAAATACCTGTCCACCATCGTACTCCATATAGCTAGTGAACCAACTCTGATGAGGAGTCATATGAAAAGATGCCCTTATGTCTAGAATCCACTCACCCTTACGATCATCGTATGGGCGTCTGATCATAGACACAGACAAGACATCACCATCACATCCACTCGATCCATCTGACGTGGCAGCATTGGCCTCTCTGTATGAAGCCTTAAATTCTTTTCTTTTTTATTTAAGATTTTTATAATCCTTCTTCATATGTCCTTCCATCCCACAATTATAGCACTTTAACTTTCTTTTGCCTTACCCTTAGATTTTGACCTTGACCTCGAAGACTCCATATCTTGCTCAGAATTCCTGCCCCTTGTAAACAGTGCATCAGAAGATGTCCCCATGTCACCGTTTAGCTTTCTCATGGCCTTCCCTTGAAGAGCTGAGATAATGGTGTCGACACTTAGGGTTTTATTCGTGGTGCACATTGTGTCCTTGAATGACTCATATGACACCCGAAGAAAATTCAGTAACATACATGCTTATTCTTCATCTTTCATCACTTCCTCCATATCCAACAATTTGCAAATCAATTTATTAAAGTTGCTTATATGAGCCTTCAGATCTCCACCCTCTGTTATCTTGAAGTTATACCACTGCTGCTTCAAGTATAGGCGATTTTCAGAGAATTTTTTTGCATAGACATCCTCTAACTTTGCCCACAACTTAGCCGCAGTTTTCTCCCTTATGATATTGTAAAGAATCTCATCCGTGAGACATAAACGGATCGATGACAAGGCTTTCTTATCAAGAGTATTCCAATCATCATTAGTCGTAGTAGACTTTCGCTCCTCAAGAGCACCATCTTCACTTTGCTTGATTAAGAAACTGATCATCTTGATATTCCATAACTCAAAGTTATTTTTTCCTGAGTACTTCTCAATCTCATACCTAGTACTTTCCATTGATGCTAATCCCTCATATTTAGATCTGTGCCCCAATGGTTGCTCTGATACCACTTGTTGGGATTTGTGCTGCGGAATCATATACATATGGATCTAGGATATCAATCCAATGACACCAAGCAAACACAAGAGAACACAAATTTTTAACGAGGAAAACTCTTTCGGGAAAAAACCATGGCACAAAGCAACAAAATTTCACTGTGAAAATAAAAACTACAAAGAGAAAGGACTTAACTGATTTGAACAACCTCGAATCTCACCCTTGCTACATTCTTTAGAAACCCTAAAACCTTTTTAGAAACCCTTAAAACCCCTTTAGAAAGCCTTAACATACATGAGAATGGCCCTAGGACTCTTATTTATAGATGGGGAAACCCCACTTACGCACCTCCCTAGAAACCACCTCAAATTTACGCAGTCCGCGCATAAACCGCACACTGTCTGCGTAACCCTCGACTAGTCGAGCCTGGGCTTCAACTGGTCAAAGGACCCCTTCGACTGGTCGAGCCTATCCCTCGACTAGTCGAGCGTCTTGGAAATTCTAAATACATCGTTGCTGGACTTCGAGTCGAACAGGCTTCGACCAGTTGAAGGGACCTTTGACTAGTCGAGCCAGTCCCTCGACTGGTCGATTATCTCGGTGAACAAGATTTAAGACATCTGTTTTACAACAATTGTCTCAGTGATTGTCTTTGACTTTAACCCACATCAACTTAAACTCCTCCCCGAGTTTAGAATGGTAATAACCCAGAAAATAAAAACTCACATTCTATTTCTTTATGATAAATCCTCCCCACTTGGAATGTCGACTTCCACATCTTTTGTAACTATGGATTTATGATTGATCACTCTCGATAAACATCGACTAGCCATGTTGTTGTTTATACTGCCAATCTTTAACTTATGTAACTTTGGTCGTAATGAAAAAGGTAGAGGGATGACGAATATTTCACCATGATGGCTGCAAAATTGTTGACTTCCTTGGCCATCTGGTTATCCTTAACCTACAATTCATTGATCACTTTTTCTGATCCATTCATCAACTAATATTTTAATTGAAACTTTTTCTAGATCGTTAGTCAATCATGTAAAAAGTTGAAAGAGAAAAATGCACAAAAAATATTTTGAAAGAGAAATTCAATTCAATAATTTAAAGATCTGATTACATCTTAAATAGAAAAGCATAAACAAACTAACCACAGAAATATGAACCAAGGAAATAGTGCATCAACCCCAAATCTGTCATGTCGATCTCCAGAACATATTTTTGTTGTGAAATAAAGACACCGACAGACGATTGCACTACTTCGATACCAAGGAAATAGTGCATCAACCCCAAATCTGTCATGTCGAATTCATTCATCATTGATTGCTTAAAATCATCAAACAGGGCTCTATCATTACCGATATAGATAAGGTCATCAACATATAAGCACACAACAAGTATCTCACCTTCATCTCCAAGTTTAGTATAGAGTGTGTGCTCATAAGGACATTTAAGAAGACCTTATTTGGCAAAGTAAGCATCTATACAACTGTACCAAGCTCTCGGTGCTTGTTTTAGCCTGTATAGAGCTTTCTTCAGCTTGTATACCTGATTCTCATGACCTTGTTTCACATATCTAGGAGGTTGATCAACGTACACCTCTTCTTCCAATTTGCCATGCAAAAATGCTGACTTCACATCCAATTGATAGATAGGCCAGGAATTCTGAGCAACAATGGATAACACTAATCGAATAGTATCTAGCCTTGCAACTGGAGCAAACACTTCTTTATAATCAACACCAAATTCTTTCTTATACCCCTTTGCAACGAGTCGGGCTTTATACTTGTCAATGTCACCATCTTTCTTTAACTTTGTTTTATAAACCCATTTGACACCAATGAATTTTTTCCCTTTGGGAAGATTTGTCAACTCCCAGGTATTGTTCTTTCAATGGATGTGATCTCCTCTTCCATAGCTTTTTGCCACTTTGTTTCTTTGATTGCCTCTTGGAATGTTAGAAGAGTACTGTCTACAAATAAAGCAAAGTGAACAAGTGGATCATCATAAGAAAGTTCATCACCACTTACATAGTCGTTCATTCAGGCTAGTCTCTTTCTTGTTCTTGGACTTGGCGAATCTGTTGGTTGCGCTTGTTACTCATCAATTGCTTTTTCTACCTCTTCTTCGTCAAAGCTCAAAGGTATTTGCTGCTGTCCTGTGCCTTTTTCAGTCCAATTCCACGGGTTCTCCTCATAAAAAACAACATCTCGGCTGGTGAGTATCTTCTTTGTGATAGAATTGAACAACTTGTAAGCTTTCGATTGGTCGCTGACCCCAAGAAAGACACATTTTTTGCCTTTTTCATCGAGCTTCTTTCTTTTCTCATCTGGAATGCGTGCATATGCAATGCACCTAAAGATTTTGAAGTGATCAACGGCTAGCTTCCATTCACTCCAAACTTCATTCGGTGTCATGTTTTGAATGGCTAATGTGGGACTCCGATTCAGAATATGGATGCTCCAATTCACTGCTTCTGGCGAAAAACTTTTCAGAATTCTCCCATTTGCCAACATGCTTCGCGCCATGTTCAGGATAGTTCGGTTCTTCCTCTCCGATACACCTTTTTGCTGCGTTGTGTAGGTTATCGTCAATTGCCTTTGGATACCATGCATATCACAAAAATTTACAAATTCTTGTGATATGTATTCTCCACCGCGATCAATACGGAGAGTTTTAATGGCTCTCCCAACTTCATTTTCCACATGAGCTTTGAAACTTTTAAATGCTTCAAAAGCTTCAAATTTCTCCTGCAAAAAAATAGACCTAAGTTTTCCGACAAAAATCATCAATAAATGAAATAAAATATTTCTTTTTGCCATTGTATACCAGATTAATGGGACCACATATATTAGAATGGATCAACTCCAATGGTGTCCATGCTCTTTATGCTTTTCCTTTTGGGAATGGCTTACGATGTTGTTTGCCAACAACACACTCTTCACATACTTTGGAGGGAGGAATGATCTAAGGAAGGCCGATCACCATGTTCTTTTGAGAAAGCATCTTCAATCCATTGAAATTCAAATGGCCATAGCAAAAATGCCAAAGTCATGTTAGATCATTCACTTTGGCCATAAGGCAAGTCTGGATGCTCGTGAGTCTTAACGGAAACAACTTGTTTGGTGCCATCTTAACATGAACAATTAGACCCCTTTTTGGATCATAGATTTCACAAGTACCTTATTTTATTGTAGCTACATATCCCTTATCTTGCAACTATCCTAAACTCAACAAATTGCTTTTCAAGTCAGGAATATAAAAGACATTTGAGATAGTCTTAATATTATCTTCTTTAGTCCTGATTCGAACATCACCCTTTCCCATAACATTAACTGTAGAATGATCACAAAACTAACAGTAGTACGAAATTCTTCATTTAAATGGAAAAAGAATGATTTACTACCACACATATGATTGTTGCAGCCTGTATCCAAATACCATATGTTTGGTTCTGGTTCTTCCTTGACTTGGGATGCCATCAAGAGTGTTTCTTCTTCCTTGTTCTTAGCAAAATTAGACCTTTCCTCCTTTTCTTTGTTTTTCGATAATTTGGTGTAGCATTCGGAACTATAATAACTAAAATTATGACACCTGAAGCATTCAATATTGGACTTGTCATATTTTTTATCATGGCAGCTGCCTCTACTTCTAGAAATCAGGATGTGATGATTGTTAGGCTGCTGCCTGCTTCCATCTTTATTTCATCGACCTCATTGTCCTCTTCCTATGTATCTTCCTCGGCCTCTACCTCTTGAATTTAAGGATTTAGCAAAGGTTAAAGCTTTTAATGCTTGCACCGGTTCACCTTTTGCTCATGGACTAGTAAAGAACTCTGCGGCTCATCAATAGAGAGTCTATCAGTGTTATTTGATTCTTCAATCGAACAAACGACATATTCAAACTTTAAGGGGTCGTTTGGCACCTTGGATTGGAGGGGATTGGAGGGGATTAGAGGGGGTTTTGAATCCCCTTGGTTGTTTGGCAGCATAAAGCAACTGGGGATTGCCAATCCAGGGGGTTCCCAATCCCCTCTTTGAGGGGGTTTGTAATCCAAGGTGAGAGCTTGGATTACACCTAAAATCATTTCAATAGTTGCAGGTATAAATGTATGTCACTGTCCACTATCATTCTACTGGGCACATGGCCCACTAACGATGATCAACACCGTTCAAACATTGTTCATGTAGATCAGCACCGTCCAAATATTGTCCAGCACCATCCAAACATTGTCTATATTAATCAACGGTTAAAAATCGTTGGTTAGTCACTCGGACATGATCTTGTGCTTGCGGTCCATTTGAGACTTGGAATTTCATCATTTTTAGGCAAAGCATATATTTTAGCGGGCTTATCACAACCATAGTGTCAAAAATTATATATCTCACTAATTGGGGATATTAAAGTTGATTTAGTAATTAAATTCAAACCCCCGTAAATATACCATTAATAGGTATTTTTGAATTAAAGTTGATTCACACTCCAGGGTGCCAAACACACCAAGAGGATTGCCAATCCAGGGGGTTTCCAATCCTGGGGGTTGCGAATCCAGGGGGTTCCAAATCCAGGCTCCCAAACAGGCCCTAAGGTCATCGAGCGTAGAATTTTTTTGATTATGGTGACGTCTTCCATCTTGTCGCCATGAATGCGCATCTTGTTTGCAATCGCCATGGTTCTTGAGAAATAATCGGAAACACATTCTCCTTGTTTCATACAAAGAGTCTCGAATTCTATGCGAAATGCTCGGAGTTGTGCACGTTTCACCTTCGCCGTGCCTTGATACTTCTTTTTTAGAGAATCCCAAATCTGTTTATAAGTATCTTTTGAGAGAATCGTTTCCAAGATTGAACGATCAATTGCTTGGAAAAGATAATTCTTTACTTTCAAGTCCTTCAATCTTTGCTCTTCCAATGCTTTCTTTTGAGCATCCGTCAATGCTCTCGTTGCTGCCTCAGTTACTGGTTCTGAGATTCCAGTTTCAATGAGATGCCAGTACTCCTTGGATCTCAAGAAATTCTCCATTAACATGCTCTAATGATCGTAGTGACCATCGAAGCGAGGTATGACTGGCTGAATATAGTTATCGACCACCTTGTCAGACGTCATTGATTTTGCTGTTGGAAGTAAGAAGAATGCTGCTTCTTTTTACCTTAACCTGACTCTGATACCAAATGTAAAAAGTTGAAAGAGACAAATGCACAACAAATATTTTGAAGGAGGAATTCAATTCATTAATTTAAAGATCTGATTACATCTTAAATAGAAAAACATAAACAAACTAACCAAAGAAATAGGAACCAGCTAGTTATAGAATTAGAGTCTCCTAAAGAAATGAGATACACTAACCCATTTCAACAGACTTCCTCCTATAGAATAGGACAACCAACGCTTATTCAACATTTATCCAAACAAACCTTTAACAAATCCATCAAGCAATTAGATGGTGGATTTGTCAAGAAGCATTTATTCATATAAATAGGTTTATTCTTCTTCTTTATTCTCAGGAGGCATTCTTCATTTGTATATGTCTCACTGATTACTTGACCACAAACTAATCAACCATAAGATCCTTGGAGAGATATGAGTCTTTTGTTACCATTATTATATTTGTGATCCATCATGACCTCAGTCAACCAAACAACAGTTGCTTATACCTTCTATATTAATTGTTGCTAGGCCATAAACTTTATCCTAGTACCTAGTTGATTTGATACAACACCACGTGTAGGACTATTGTTGCCTGATATGTTATTAGAAACTTTTGACTTAAGGAAAAGTTTCGCCATGATACCAACTGGCATAACGAGTTTACGGTGAAAAAGCTGGAAGGAGAGATCACCTTCTTCTTCTTCTTCAAAAAGCCTTGAATCCATGAAACTTTGAATCCACAAGATATAAAATCTCTAAAAAAGAAAATAATATTAAAATTAATGAATAAAAGTTTGTCATTAAGCCCTTCTATATAACTTATATAAACCTAAAAAATGTTTTTGAAATAGTAACATTTCCTGAATAGTAAATTTTAATAAAAATAATAAAAAACTTATAAACCTGACTCAAATGCTTTTTCATAATTCAAACAAAGACTTTAAGCATGGCTAGACTTTTTCATGTCTTAAAACACTAAAAAAATAGTAAAAATTATAACTAACAAAATATAATAAATTTTATCTTAAAACTAAAAAAGAAATTTAAATAACCTTATTTTGGAAAAATGTGAAGGGACTAAAGGCCAAAGACATTAACTAACATGTAGAGCTCATTGATCATATCTTTCCAACATGTTATATGCATGAAATGGATAATTGATCATACAGTTATGATTGTTGATAGCTATAATGCACGTTATACCTTTTGATTGAACTTTTAGCCTAATTTCTTTCAATCCTAGCCAGTCATATTATTGTTGCCCATGCCACACATCATTTTGGTGTATTAGAGCCTTAATTGGGACTGTAAATTTTGATTTAATTGGATGTTCATTTTATTGGTTTGCATCATTTTAAGAAAGCTAGTTATGTAGGTAATTTGATCGATGCAATTAGTGATTTGTGTGATCATAGAATATTATTTAAAGCTAATTGTCATAGCTATCTTTTGGGAAGAAAAGTTGATGAGATGAATATTTGTGCCTACATGGAGTGAAGGGAAAAAAAAAAAAGAAATCTAATTTTGCCTTGTAAGTAGGTTTGCCCACTCAAAGTGCCGAATAAATATTATTATTTTTATTTTCATATATAATTTTGAGTTCATATAATTTGGTATCCAAGCAATGGAAAATGTAATATGCATCAGTGAAATTCAAAATGAGATTAAACAACTTAAGAAAGGTTTGGAATGCAAAGTCAAGGTCAAGGACCAAGGTCATGGAGAGATGTTGCGAAAACCCTCAACAAATATTGTATCACAATACAAGATAGTAATTGGACTAATACATCATAAGTAAGCTATGGAGTTGAGTATTTACCCTCAACTAGATCTGATATGGGAACCTTGAGGACAAAAATCTAGCTAACTTGCATTAAATTTTCACGCATTGATGATGAAGATCCGATAAGTGGGATCTATCATATTGAACAATATTTTAATGGCAAACACGCCATGGAACACAAGAAGGTTCCATTTGGAGACATAAGTGATTTAATGGTACCGATGATTGTAAAAAATAGCAAGGGTGATGTCGTCAAAAGATTTCATAAATGCTTCATGCCCACGATTTGACCCAACAAGCTTCAAGATCTTTGAGGATCCTTGGGCCTATTTGTGATTATGAAATAAGGAGGGAAGGATTGAGAGACCCCTGGATGAGGGAAGGAGTGAGAGACCTTGGATGTCCAAACTCCATTGGACGCCCAGAGAGAGAGAGAGAGAGAGAGAGAGAGAGAGAGAGAGAGATCCGCTTCTCGAACAACTTAGGTCAGATCTAGGCCCTACAGAGATTAGGACTTAGTTTCTCGCCCTTTTATACATGTGATAGATTGTGGAGAGGCTCCCTTAGTTAGGAGATTGATACTGATGATATTGAGTGATTTTTTATTTTTTATCGTAAATAAGTATGATCTTATGATACATGCTTGCATTTTACTAGTGAAATATGGCGTGATCAAAATAATTATCCTATTTTCAACTTCGTTGTTTGGCAAAAAAAAAAAAAAATTTTCTTGATAAAATTCCTAATAGTTAGTGGAATGTTAGAAATGAACAACTTGTAAATGTGGCATACAAAACATATTTGGTGTGTTTGAACCAGAATTGTGGCACACATGGCACATGTAGGGCACAAGATAAGAATACTGATAGTAGTTCATGTGGCACATTAGCACAGGGGTAAATGATAACACATATGCTACAATGACACATGTGAGGTATGTTGGCTCATGTGGCATATGTACGGTGGTTGAAGATAGATGGTGATATATTTAGATTTTACTCTTGGAAAGCTTATTTTCATTCATAGTGAAAAAATGCATTTATTAGAATTTGAGGAATAAAAATAAATCTATCATCTCTTCAACAAAAAATTAAAAAGTAACTGAAAATTTGTACTTACCACAAATTCTTATAAAGAAAGGATTCTATTAACTCTTCAACCAAAAATAAAATAAAAAATGAAAACTTATACTTTCCACAAATTTTTATAAAGATGGAATTCACAAACAACATAAAGTTAGTTTCATGGAAAAGAATGTTTTTTTTTATTCTCTTTTCATGAATCCGAGATCATTTAAGAAAGAAGAGAAGAGTAAATAAAATAATAAATGATGACATGGATGAAATTCATTGAGAGCGGACCAAAAAAAAATGTGGTGGATAACAATCAAACGGCCGTGTGGGATATGAATTCCCCAAAGTTACCGTCAGATGACACTAAGGAAAATGACCAAAAATAGGTACATACAAAGTTAGGTTCTATCACCTGTCCAATCATGCTTATTAATTACGAAGTTTGATACTAATCATCTAAGTTCACGTGCTGTATGTATACGCTATGACCGAGAGCTTTTGATATCTTTCCTTGATCTTAATGAGTCTCATGCACCTTATGATCAGAATCAAAGATACACACATTGTCAAAATGAATCACACACGTAAGCAGTTTGTGTCCTATCTCATATAGTCAAGGGCTGTGTGGAGCCCACAGTGATGTATGGGTTGTATCTGTTGCAGTCCATTTATTTTTAAAATCATTTTAGGATATGAGCCAAAAATAAGGTAGAACCACGTACATAAAGCAACAGTATATATGCCCACCAATAAAACCTTTTTAGGACCCACCTTGATATTTATTTGCCATCGAACTTGTTCATAAGGTCACAAAGACTAAAGGAAAGCACAAACATCAGCCTGATCAAAACTTGTGCAGCTCCTTAGAAGTTTTTAATAGCCTACGTTCAATACCAATGTGCGTTTTACTTAAGCTATAGATCTACCTCATTTTTTTGCTCATGTCCTAAAATGATATTAAAAAAAAAGTGAGTGGACTGCATGGATAAAAGCCATACATGATGGTGGCCGGCCCAACAGAGCCTGACGGAGCAGGACCCAATCTGTGTCCACTCCAAACATTAACTAAACTTCGCATAATACTGTAGGGTCCATCATGCTTAAAACATGTCTAATGTGAAACCACCATTAATATTGCTTGACTTGGCTTCCTTGCCGTGCACGTGCACTGTAACAAGACTTTTAAAATCTCAATCATGCATCTGCATCCACTGGTCATGATAACTACGGTTGTTACTAGATTACTAGCCGTTTGATCAATGATATTTGTGTCATTGAATGTGGACCACTGGTATAGCCGTCCATTTTCCCACATTGGATGAATATTTAGGATCATATGATGGGCAGCAACCCATCCACATAAAGACATCCAAAACCAAATTAAAATATATTCGAGTACATTTCGTGGATTTGTAGGGATTGAAGTATATTTTAAAAAAGTTTTCAAATACAACATTGTATGAACTTTGGCATACAATTATCTATTTTGGACAAATGTATCACTTACATATAACATCTGATCCATCGAAAAGGTAGGCCACATCATAAAGATCATCTTTGGTAGAAACAATGGTGGTCCATTCATTAATGTGCACATGCATGCATCGCTTTAATCATTGGAAAGTTTAGGGAATCCAACCCATGCCCTAACGGCAGATAAAGTGCATAATAATGTTGAGGTCATGGGTTCGTGTTCACATGTGAGTGTGTGTAAAAATAAAATGAATTCCTTGAAATTTAAGGGTGAACGGCTCTTTCCTAATTATTTTCTTTGGTGTGGCACACTACTATAATAAGACAACTACAGCCCACTCAAAATCAAGAGTGCCGTCCCAAACCATTTGGTTTGTACTCTCATTACTCACTCTATGCAAAGGTCATTGTTGCTTGTAACAATGTTTCCATCCATGTGGTCCACCTAAATCACGGATTTTACATCAAATTAACATCATGGTGTAACCCCTATTAAGTAACCACCCATTTGCTCACACGCCTACCCAATTGACTCTAACGGTTTGAGAAGGGTACCAGAATGCAAATTTCATTTAAATTAGGTACTTACCGTAAAATTTCAAAAAATAAAAATAAAAATCAATGGAAAGCTTGGTCTTAACTTAATTTATGTACGATTGTCAAAAAAGGTTGCATGTAAAAGTAAACATTCAAGACTGCATGTGAACATTTGTGAAATTTACGACTGTGGACCCTACCTTTTATCCAACGGTTTTATTCGAGCAATACAAACTTAGAATACGCACTTGGACCTCCTCGTACGGCCACCGAATTTGAGGACGAAAATACCCCTGCCTTCCTCTGGCTGGCGTGCAGAGACGAGCGCTGACGGACGGTCTGGGCGATGGGAACTCAGGTGGGGCCCACTGTGATGTTTGTGAGAAATCCTCCCCGTCTAAGTTCATTCATAGGGTCACAAAGACATGGATGAAGAGGAAAAACAAATTTCATAATGATCCCAAACTTCTGTAACCCCTAAATGGGTTTCAATGGTAGACGTTCAATTACCCACTGCCATTTACAGTGTGGTCCACTTGATAGCTAGATTTGTCTTATTTTTCATCTCAAGCATTAATACGAGTTCTCCAAATAGATGGACGGTTTGGATATAACACATACCTTATAATGGGACCCACAAAAATCAATAAGGATTAAAACAAGGAAGGAAGGAAGGAAGAAAGAAAAAAAAAAAAAAAAGGAACCAGTGTGTTGGGGTCGACCAGGTTGGGACCCGGTCGACTGGGTCAGAGTTGGACTATGGCTACAGATTATAACCGTAGCCATAGCTGTAATGCTATGCACCTTTTTCTCTTATTTATTTATTTATTTATTTATTTATTATTTTTTACATGAAGAACTTTTTCTCCCTTACATTTTTCTCTAATACATAATTATGTAAATATGTATATATAAGTATATAAAAATATTTTTCTATCTTTTAATTCATTTCTTTGTCTATTTATTTAACAAGCATATTTCCTAAACTAGAATGGTTTTTTTTTTTTTTTTTTTACAGATGCACACACACCCCCATGCTCTCACACTAGTGGAATTTCACCACGGATGGATACTCGAATGCTTGACCGGGTGTTGAAACTCATAAGAGTCTACCACCCGAGCAAGAGTAAGAATCCTAAACTAGAATGATTTACTTACAGGGAAAATTTTGGGAAAAATTTAATTCATGGTGCGACCCATTAGACGACTGGCTTGGATCACCAAACCATGCATCACAGTTGAATAAACTCAAGTCCCGAGAGTACTATTCATATTATCTTGTCAACGATCATATCATTCATCTCCAAGTTTTACTGTTGGCTTTAATTTTAATGTTTATTTGAATAGGTAGGAAACCATTATGAACTCACAATCATGCGGTTAATTAAAAATGTGAAAGCAATGAAGAAAATTAAAGAACACAATTATTTATGTAGTTTGTCATGAAAGTGATTATGAGATTATCAAGTAGAGTTAACCATATGAAGATTACGAGTAAAAGCTGTGAACGCGTCATTTTTTGTGTTCTCAAACCCTATTTCAATTGGGAGCGGAAAGAAAGATTCAGACCCCAAAAACTCCAAAACAAAAGTTTCATCCAAACAAGGAAACTATGTGGTTTATACATGACAAAATCACCCATGAAAATTAGCGGGGCAAGCATGAAAATGAGCGGGGCAAACTGAAATATGAGCGGGGCAAACTAGAAAAACAGCGGGACAAACTAGAAAAACAGCGAGGCAAACTGAAGTATGAGCGGGGCAAACTAGAAAAACAGCAGGGCAAACTGAAATATGAGCGGGGCAAACTAGAAAAACAGTGGGGCAAACTGAAATATGAGCGGGGCAAACTAGAAAATGAGCGGGGGAAACAAGAAAATCAACGGGGGAAACATGAAGATGAGCGGGGGAAGCTAGAAAATCAGCGGGGGAAACATGAAAATGAGCGGGGCAAGCATGAAAATGAGCGGGGCAAACTAAAAAATCAGCGGGGCAAACATGAAAATCAGCAGGTCAAGCATGAAAATGAGCGGGTCAAGCATATGAATCGTCATTTTTGCAAATACAATTTTGCTATTTGCCTGTGTCATATATAATTACTACACCTACATATGAATCGTCATGCTGACAGTGTGTAACAATAAAGCCCATTTTCTCTTCTTTTTTAGTGCAATACTGACTAAAATACGAAAATCTCACGATTTGTTATTGGACACTTTTGGTGTCTTGCTCAAAGCTATTAAAAGAGGTTCAATGCCATCGACGAACCATCGATGATATCAAAGTCCCATCGAGAAAATCTAAAAAATACATGTTTAGTCGCTAGAACATTTTGGTTAGTTCGATAACATCGAAGATGTTCGATGCCATCAAAGTGTCATCGAATGTTTCATTGAACGATCGTGCAGGATTTATTTCCTATTTCGATTGTGATTCACCTAGATATCATGCATATATATATGGGTGTAATCAAGAATATGGGGTATCAAGAGCTTTCTAATTCGTTCGTAGGGTTTCAAGCTTATAGCTTAGGTGATTCAAGACTTGTTCGAATCGGGTAATTTCTATCTCCTGTAATTTTATTCTTTTATAATAAATATATGTTGTTTTGTGCCTTGATACATCTTTAGTGGAAGTCAACCGACCAATGAATTGTTCTGCATCACCCAAAAATGTCTCCCACTTGTGAAAATTAAAAACTATGCATTCTGTACAAAGATGTGGACCACTGTAATCAAACCATTGTACAAGGACACTAACAAAGTAGATAGTCAAACACTATAGTTTGTACTCTTTTCACTACAGTACAACTCATACACATGATAAGGACACTACCTATTTCACGTGTATACCAACATCTAATATGTAAGGAAAGGACTACATCTCGAACACATGCATCATGAATTTCTCTATCTTCTCTTGTTCTAAGGCCATCCATACATTGTCACCTCCACCTCTCCTCACCCCCAATATTATCAGAGAGCAACAGCACAAACTCATCCATTCCACTCACAACTGGGCCACCATAGGTGGGCCTCCCATACCCAAAATACAACTCATGGAAGGGCAGCTTCCACTAAGCTGACACATAAAAATTCTCATCTAAAATGGAAGGGACCCCTCTACAAACCTCTAACCAATCCACTACTGATTTCACATACTCATCTGTCACCATCTCTATTGCTTCTTTCACCTTCTCAATACAAAATTTCAAAGACTCCTTATTCAAATCCACCACCTTTGCACTTGCACAAGCTGTTACAACAGCATTCCCAACAAACCCCGCTCATATTTCAGTTTACCCCACTGTTTTTCTAGTTTGCCCTGCTCATAATTCAGCTTGCCCCGTTGTTTCTCTAATTTACCCCGCTGTTTTTCTAGTTTGATGTATAGCATACTTTGTAATTTTGATGGATAGTATACTTTGAAAATTGTTTGCATATTCGTCGGAATTGTAAGTTATGATGTATAACATACTTTGTAATTTTTGTGGATGATGAAATGAACTTTATACTTTGTCCCACTATATTTTCCGTTTGCCTCGCTATGCTCGTCGATCAAATTCAATGTACATGGAACTCAATGCTTAAGATTGGCCTGCTGATTTTCTAGTTTGCCCCGCTGTTTTATATTTATACTTTTACAATTCAAACCGAGTATAGTGGTAGCCATCTCACAAACGAACCCCTCGATTTCTTGACACCCAGCACATGTCCCCATCAAAATCACTGTTCGTCATCTCATCTGCCAATGATTGCGGCCCTTTAGTTGGAAAGAAAATAACATATTAAGAATTTCCAATGACATTCTCTAGATATATATGATTCATACCTAGTTACATGTCCCCATCAAAATCACCATTTGCTTTGCTGATTTTCTAATTTGCCCCACTGATTTTCTAGTTTGCCCCAATGATTTTTCAGTTTCCCCCGCTGATTTTGTAGTTTGCCCCGCTGATTTTCTAGTATCCCCCACTGATATTCTAGTTTACCCCGCTGATTTTCTAGTTTGCCCCGCTGATTTTTCAGTTTCCCCAGCTGATTTTCTAGTTTGCCCCATGCTAGTTTTCCCCCATGATTTTCTAGTTTGCCCCGCTGATTTTCATGTTTCCCCCGCTGATTTTCTAGTTTGCCCCGCTAATTTTCATGCTTACCCCACTGATTTTCTAGTTTGCCTCGCTGATTTTCTAGTATCTCCCGTTGATATTCTAGTTTGTCCCGCTGATTTTCTAGTAACCCCCGCTGATATTCTAATTTGCCTCACTGATTTTCATGTTTCCCCGGCTGATTTTCTGGTTTGCCCCGCTGATTTTCATGTTTGCCCCGTTATGATATAAGACAAAAAATGAGACAAATCTAAAAAAATGAATTGACTACTCTCATTATGATATAAGACAAAAAATGAGACAAATCTGTCGAAATATAAAAAACAAATGAGCCAACCAACTTAGTTATTTTTCAAGATTCCATCGGGTTGGAGTTACTACTTTCTTGGGACTCAGCACATGCAATGTGACAATGGGAAACACGTGCAAGAAATCCAGACCGTCATTAATCAGACAAGCCCCAATGCATATCTCATGGCCCAATGATCAGCCCAGACCAGTCCTCGGGTGGACCACACATATGTCAAATTTGGACCACTGGATCGTCCATTTCGAGTAGATGTCTAGCCTACATGAAGATCATACTGGCCTGATTTTTGGGTCACAAGACCATATATGATGGGGCTTACCTGATGGAAAACACTGATCTCAAACACACACCCATCCCTGATGAAGGCGGATGGAAAGAAGATTGGATAAAAACCAATTCCTAGTGAAGTTGTGGCCATGAGAGAGAGAGAGAGAGGAACAAGCTGAGGGCACAAGCTCTCCTTTCAAACTACTACTAGCTACAAAATCAAGCCTGATCCAGAATCAAATGAATTCCCTTCCAACATCACGATGAAAATCACCGATTTGGTTTTTCTCCTTCTCAAAAGAAAACGGGATTGAATCCATGACTTCAGTGTTGGCCTCTTAGCAGCCTGCGTGGCATATCTTGAAACATCCGGCATCTTAGAATACTTCCACAACATGCAACTATATCAGCTCATCTTCATGCCGGTGTTCAGAAACTTGATAGAACACTAGATACTGTCTGAGTCGACTCACCTCATTGAGTCTCGGGTTGAGCTAAACTGGTAGAATGGTTTTAAATACCAGAAAGGAACTTGATGGAGTAATGTAGACTGATAAAGCAACTACATTGAGCATTACCAAGATACGTGTTCAAATAAAAATTGATGAAAATATTCATCTATCAATTAGACTAAGAAGTTATCCCACGATTGTTTCTGATCTCATCATAAAGGACAAAAATTGGAATATCCCTACCATTCAATCTATCTGGAATCAATCAACAATGCAGAAAATCATGACCATCTAAATAAGGAAAACATTGAAGATTTAATCAGGAAATTCTCAACGAACAGGGAATTCACTATGATGAAAACTGAGTATTTAACCACGAAGGTTTCAACTTGAGGCCTGTTTGGATGCAACTTTCAAAAGAGGTTTTCCCGCAAAAGCAAGCCAATGGGTTTTTGGCAAGTGGGCTTTTTTTGGTGTCGATTTCGACAAGTGGCAGGATAAAATGGGGTTTGCAAAAGTACATCTAAATGCACATCACGAGAAGAGGTTTGGCTCAAAACGTCAGCTAGGCGTCAAAAGCCCCTTTTGAGATTTCATCAAAACAGAGCCTGACAAGGTCCGAAGTCTTCTTCAATTTCAATGTTCTGAATTTCCAATTTCATCACCAGTCTTTGACAGATAAGAAGACCCATGGCCTCTGCCACCACAATTATAGAGACATTGAGGTGCTTCCTAAATGCTGCAATACAGGCTTCCAAGCTATTTGTGACTAAATCTCCCATTCTGTAATGATTGTTTGAGACATTGACTGAGCCGTCAAAATTCAATTTGAATCAACCCGTATTTGGGGGTTGCCATATCACTAGGGCCAAACATTGCCTAAGGGAAATTGACCACAAACTAAATGAAATGGATTTTCGACCATCGACCCGAGGGAATCTTGGAAAATAACTAGGTTGGTTGGCTAAATTAGCTACTCCTACCCCCAAAATCTTATGTGGTAAGTTAAGTAAATCATTCTAATTTAGGAGATATGCTTGTTAAATAAATAGACAAAGAAATGAATTAAAAGATAGAAAAATATTTTTATATACTTAGATATACATATTTATATAATTATGTATTATAGAAAAATGTAAGGGGGAAAATGTTCTTCATGTAAAAAATAAAAATAAAATAAAAATAAATAAATAAGAGAAAAAAGTATATAGGACTACAGTTATGGCTACGGTTATAATCCGTAGCCATAGGCCAAGCTTTGACCCGGTCGACCGGGTCCCAACCCGGTCGACCCCAACTCGCTGGTTTTGTTTTTAAGTAAGGCAGCCTATGGTTACGGATTTAGCGGCCTCTATGGCTACGGATTATAACCGTAGCCATAGGTACCGCGAATTTGTAGCCTTAGGTACCGGGTCACCCATTACACAACGGCCATTACAGCCAGATGGGGTCGACCGGGTCAGGTCACAAAGTGAGTTGGGGTCGACCGGGTCAATGGCCATTACAGCCAGATGGGGTCGACCGGGTCAGGTTACAATAGTTGTGTTTTTAGTTTTTTTTCCTTCACAATAATCCTGATGGCATTTTTCTTTTTTGTCAACCTCACTTAGGAAAACCAAGTTTGAACTCATTTTGTCAACCATACTTAGCAAGTAATGTTATTATCAGGCCCACACAGGCATTTCGTCGAACACAATACACATCAGTGGGTTTGCATATTTATATAATCCTCAAATATAACATATGTATAACATTTTTACGGATATTTAGAAAGAGAAAACCCGATTAAATGCTTCAACCTAGGGTTTGGGTCAAGGGTCGTCAGAACCTATCCAACACAAGAAGTTTATAAGGATAGTTGGAAAGAGAAAATCCAATTAACCTAGGATTTGGGTCAAGGGTCGGATCTCACCTCTTGGTTGATTCTAGCGAACAACAAAGGTATGTGTCCCAAAATAAGACTTGTATTCAATAAGCATATCTCCTTATGGATCTTCTAAGGAATGCTTTGGATCATGCTCGAAAAGTTCATTCCAATAAGCACATTGCATTGATAGGTATGTGTCCCAAAATAAGACTTATTATATGTTGTAGCTTCAACTGAATCACCAAACCATGCGTCACAGTTGAATAAACTGAAGACCCCAGAGTACTATTCATGTTATCTTTTCAACGATCATATCATTCAAATCAGCGGGGCAAGCATGAAAATCATCACAGAAGGCCGCGGCACCACCACCGGTTGAACCTGCCCAACTTTCAGGCAACCTGAGAGTTGATTAGCTTCATACAATCCACACTCAATTATAATTTATAAGTAACTAATATATTGATTGGGTTCAGGTTGGGTCAGGCAACCTGAGACCTCAACCCAAACCCAACCTAAGTTTTATCGGGTTGGTGTTTGTATAGCCCAAGCTTGAGATCGGACCTGATATATCCTGCCCGAGCCTAATCCAATGTTGGGTCGGTCACAGTTCGGTCGGGTTGAACCCGCCCAACTTTCAGTCGTACATGAAATTGAGGGGGGCAAACTAGAAATTCAGAGGGGCAAACATGAAATTGAGCAGAGGAAACTATAAAATCAGCGGGGCAAACTAAAAAATCAGTGAGGCAAATTAGAAAATCAGCGGGGCAAACTAAAAAATCAGCGGGGCAAACTAGAAAATCAGCGGGGCAAACTATGAAATCAGCGGGGCAAACTAGAAAATCAGCGGGGCAAACTATGAAATCAGCGAGGCAAACTAGAAAATCAGCGGGGCAAACTATGAAGTCAGCGGGGCAAACTAGAAAATCAGCGGGGCAAACTATGAAATCAGCGAGGTAAACTAGAAAATGAGCGGGGCAAACTAGAAAATCAGCGGGGCAAACTAGAAAATCAGCGGGGTAAATTACAAAATCAGCGAGGCAAACTAGGAAATCAGCGGGGCAAATATGAAATTGAGCAGGGCAAGCATGAAATTCAATGGGGTAAACTAGACAATCAGCGGGGCAAACTTAACAGATTTTTTCATTGCTTAAGCCGATAAATCTAAACTTGTTCAATGTTCAAATGGACCACCCGAAATAAAATTTTTAATTGAACTTCTATTGTTGATCATTTCTTAGGGGCTATAGAAGTTTTGGATCAAGCTTATAATTGTTTTTTCTATTAATCCATGTCTGTTTGATCTTATGAATAGGTTTGATAACAAACAAACATCACTATTAGGCCCATTATGGTTTCAACTATGGAAATCATTATGCCCATTGTTTCCCGTGGTGTGATCCCTTGGAAATGACGTGGACAAATGAGACCCGACATCACTAGTGTACCTTCTACGCAAACAATCCACACTCAATTATAATTTATAAGTAACTAATATATTGATCGAGTTCGGGTTAGGTCGGATAACCTGAGACCTCAACCCAAGCCCAACCTAAGTTTTATCGAGTTTCTCACAAACATCATAGTTGGCCCCACCTGAGTTTCTAATGGCTGACGCTCATTCAACACTGTTTCCTGTAATGTGGTATAATTGAGATTTGGATATACCTCATTTTTGGTATCATACCATAAAATGATTTAGAAAAATATATGGACGGCATGGATGAAAATCATAGATCATGATGGGGCCCACAGACCAGCGACGATCCGCCATTGGCGGGTGGCAGGAGGAGTACCCAATCCGTTTCTGTGAAAAGGAGGGGTATTTCCGTGAAAAACAGCGGAGCAAATTAGAAAAATGGCGGGGCAAACTGAAATATGAGTGGGGCAAGCTAGAAAAATAGCAAGGCAAACTGAAGTATGAGCGGGGCAAACTAGAAAAACAGTGGGGCAAACTAGAAAAGTAGTGGGGGAAACATGAAAAACAGCGGGGGAAACATGAAAAACAGCGGGGCAAACATGAAAAACAGTGGGAGAAACATGAAAAACAGCGGGCCAAATTAGAAAAATAGTGGGGAAAACATAAAAAACAGCGGGGAAAACAAGAAAAACAGCGGGGAAAACTAGAAAAACAGTAGAGAAAACATGAAAAACAGCGGGGGAAACATGAAAAACTCTATGGGCCTATCATGATAGATGTGTTTTATCCATGCTAGGTGGTTGTCCATTTTACCAGCTCATTTTAGAGTATGAGCATGAAAGTGATGCAGGTCTAAACAAGTGCAGCTCAACATTTTTGGGGGCCTTAGGCAAGTCATAAAAATAAGGCTTAGAATTTAATTTTTTGAGAACTTAATTAGCAATAAAGTAGGTAGTTGTGGTCCTAGGTTTTAGGAGAAGAATTTATTGAGAATGATGTTATTATTTTGAAAAGAGACGATAGAGTTGGACTATTATTATTGATAGTGCTAGTTTCTAGGATTTATTTTTACCAGGAGTTGGAAACATGAGCTCCGCTGTTTTTCATGTTTCTCCAGTTATTTTTCTTATTTCCCCCACTGTTTTTCATGTTTTTCATGTTTTTCTCACTGTTTTTCATGTTTTTCCCACTGTTTTTCTAGTTTCCCCCGCTGTTTTTCATGTTTTCCCCGCTGTTTTTCTAGTTTGCCCCGCTGTTTTTCATGTTTCCCCCACTGCTTTTCTAGTTTGCCCCGCTGTTTTTTTAGTTTGCCCCGCTCATACTTCAGTTTGCTCCGCTGTTTTTCTAGTTTGCCCCGCTCATATTTCATGCTTACCTTGCTCATTTTTATGTTTGCCCCACTCTTTTTCATGCTTGCCCCGCTCTTAGGATCGATACCAAGACCTCAAGTGTTGAAACGAGGTATTTCCACTCAGTCTGCCAGTTGAGCTATGGATCTAGGTGATAGCTAGATCTGTCTTACTTTTCGTCTCAAGCCTTAATACGAGCTTGTCAAATAGATGGACGGTTTGGATATAACACGTACCTTATAATGAGACCCACAAAATGCCGTAGGAATTATAACGAAAAAAGAAAAAGAAAAAGAAGCTAGTGAATTAGGGTCAATGGGACCCTATAGCTAATAGTGAAAATAAGTGTTTTGACCTGATAGAGGGAGGTGGTTTCACACATACTGCATAGTGGGCTATATAGAGCATGAGTGTAGGGTTATTTTAGTTTGCCCGCTGTTTTTCTAGTTTGTCTCACTCATATTTCAGTTTGCCCCGCTGTTTTTCTTGTTTGCCCCACTCATATTTTAGTTTGCCCTGCTGTTTTTCTACTTTGCCCCGCTTATATTTCAGTTTGCCCCGCTGTTTTTCTTATTTGCCCCTCTGTTTTTCTAGTTTGCCCCGCTAGATTTTCAACCATCGACCCGAGAAAATCTTGGAAAATAACTAGGTTGGTTGGCTAAATTAGCTTCTCCTACCCCCAAAATCATATGTGGTACGTTAAGTAAATCATTCTAGTTTGGATCCTTACTCTTGCTCGAGTGGTAGACTCTTATGAGTTTTAACACCCGGTCAAGCGTTTGAGTATCCATAGGTGGTGAAATTCCACTAGTGTGAGTGTGTGGGGGTGTGTGTGCGTGTGTAAAAAAAAAATCATTCTAATTTAGGAGATATGCTTGTTAAATACATAGATAAAGAAATGAATTAAAAGATAGAAAAATATTTTTATATACTTATATATACATTTTTTATTATTATGTATTAGAGAAAAATGTAAAGGAGAAAAAGTTCTCCCCCAAAAAAAATATAAAATTTGCCAGACTTCTGCGGCACTGCCGTGGCTGCCTATATGTTTTTTTTTTTTTTTTTTTGTGCTTTTATGGGTCCCATCATGAGGTCTATGTTATATCCAAACCGTCCATCTATTTGGCGAGCTCATATTAAGGATTGAGACAAAAAATAAGATAGATCTAACTATCCAGTGGACCACACTCTAAAAGGCAGTAGGGAATTGAATGTTTACCATTGAAACCCTTTTAGGGGTTACAAAAGTTTTGGATCATTATGAAATTTGTTTTTCTTCTTCATCCAAGTCTTTGTGACCCTATGAATGAACTTAGACGGGGAGGATTTCTCACAAACATCACAGTGGGCCCCAACTTAGACGGCGGAGGATTTCTAATGTTTGACGCTCATTCAACAATGTTTCCAGTAATGTGGTACACTAAGATTTGGATATACTCATTTTTTGTCTCATACCATAAAATGATCCGTAAAAATATATGGACGACATGGATGAAAAGCATACATCATGGTGGGGCCCACAGACCACTGAAGATCCGCCATTGGCGGGTGGCAGGCAGAGTAGCGAATCTATTTTTGTGAAAAGGAGGGGTATTTTCGGCCTGGAATTTTTCATCCGTACGGGGGAAACATAAAAATGAGCGAGGCAAACTAGAAAATCAGCGGGGGAAACATGAACATGAGCAGGGCAAGCATGAAAAATGAGCGGGGCAATTATGAGAATGAGCGAGGCAGGCATGAAAATGAGCGGGGCAAACTAGAAAATCAGCGGGGCAAACTGAAATATGAGTGGGGCAAACCGAAATATGAGCAGGGCAAACTAGAATATCAACGGGGCAAACTTGAAAATGAGAGAAAATTCACCCCAGAGAGAGAGAGAGAGAGAGAGAGAGAGAGAGAGAGAGAGAAAAGGATTTCATCAGCCGAAAATCGAAGATAGTGAAGAAAAATCCCTCAATTTCAAGAGAAAATGAAAACAAATCAAAGCTCATGTAAAGAAAATACCTGGAAAACGCCAACAGAGAGAGAGAGAGAAGAGGTATTTTCTTTACATGAACTTTTTCTCCCTTACATTTTTCTCTAATACATAATTAAGTAAATATGTATATATAAGTATATAAAAATATTTTTTTATCTTTCAATTCATTTCTTTGTCTATTTATTTAACAAGCATATCTCCTAAACTAGAATGATTTACTTAACGTACCACATATGATTTTGGGGTACGAGAAGCTAATTTAGCCAACCAACCTAGTTATTTTCCAAGATTCCATCAGGTCGATGGTTAAAAATCCATTTCATTCAGTTCATGGTCAATTTCAATCACTTCGCGGTCAAACTGAAAATTCAACGAGGCAAACATGAAATTAAGTGAGGCAAACATGAAATTGAGTGGGAAAAACTAGAAATTTAGCGAGTAAAACATGAAATTGAGTAAGGCAAACATGAAATTAGGGCTGAAAGTCGGGCCGATTGGTTCGGGTTGGTGCTTAACCTTAACCCAACCCAAGGTTCCTATACCTAAACCTCGACCTAACCCAACCCAATCTTGGGTTGGGAATTCTCAACCCAAGCCCAACACAAGAGGGCTCGACAGGTTGATTGGGTTGGTCGGGTGTATGCATGCTAATATTTTCATTATTATATTAGTTTATTATATTTCAATATAGGACTTATTTTTTGTATCTATGATTTTATTAATTATATACGTGATTATTCATCATAAAGAACTTCATTTTTTTTTCTTTAAAAAACCAAGCTAAAATATAGGACTACCCCTTTAAAAAGTCATGTAGCATAGAACGTAATCTATTTGGGAGAGAGAAATCCGACATATCTTGTTAGCTTGAGTCCTTGGAAATGACGTGGACAAATGAGACCCAATGTCACTAGTGTACGTTCTACACAAACAATCCACACTCAATCTATTTGCCCCGCTGCTTTTTATGTTTCCTCCGCTGATTTTCTAGTTTACCCCACTCATATTTCAGTTTGCCCCGCTGCGTTTCCTGTTTCCCCGTGATTTTCTAGTTTGCCCGCTCATATTTCGATTTGCCTCATTATTTTTCTAGTTTGCCCATGCTTTCTTTTTCCTCATTGATTTTCTAGTTTGCCGCTCATATTTTAGTTTGCCCATTATTTTTCTAGTTTGCCACTGCTTTTCATATTTCCCTCTGATTTTCTAGTTTGCCCCTATCATATTTTTTCCATTGATTTTCTAGTTTGCCCCGCTGTTTTTCTAGTTTGCCCCGCTCATATTTCAGTTTGCCCCGCTGCTTTTCATGTTTCCCCCGCTGATTTTCTAGTTTGCCCTGCTGCTTTTCATGTTTCTCCCGCTAATTTTCTAGTTTGCCTCGCTGCATTCCATGTTTCCCCCGCTGATTTTCATGTTTCCCCCGCTGATTTTCTAGTTTGCCCCGCTCATATTTTAGTTTGCCCCGCTGTTTTTCTAGTTTTTCCCGCTGTTTTTCTAGTTTGCCCCGCTACTTTTCATGTTTCTCTCGCTGATTTTCTAGTTTACCCCGCTCTTTTTCATGTTTGCCCTGCTCTTATTCATGCTTGCCTCGCTCATTTTCATGTTTGGTCCTCTCATTTTTATGTTTGCCCCGCTAATTTTCAGGCTTGCCCTCTCATTTTCATGTTTGCCCCGTTGAATTTCATGTTTGCCCCACTGAATTTTATGCTTGCCCCGCTAAATTAACTTCTCCTACCCCAAAATCATATATAGTACGTTAAGCATATCATTCTAGTTTGGATCCTTACTCTCCCTCGGGTGGTAGACTCTTAGGAGTTTCAACACCCGGTCAAGCGTTTGAGTATCCATAGGTGGTAAAATTCCACTAGTGTGAGTGTGTGGAGGTGTGTGTGCGTGTGTAAAAAAAAAAAAAAAAAACAAATCATTTTAATTTAGGAGATATGCTTGTTGAATACATGGACAAAGAAATGAATTAAAAGATAAAAAAATATTTTTATATACTTATATATACATATTTATATAATTATGTATTAGAGAAAAATGTAAGGGAGAAAAAGTTCTCCCAGTAAATAAATAAATAAATAAATAAATAAATAATCTGTTGGAGTGCCGCGGCAGTATGTGGTTTTTTTTTTTTTATTTTATTTACTGTGTTGCATGTGTGGGTCCAATCATGAGGTATGTGTTATATCCAAACCGCCCATCTATTTGGAGAACTCGTATTAATGCTTGAGATGAAAAATAAGACAAATCTAGCTATCAAGTGGACCACACTGTAAAAGGCAGTGGGGAATTGAACGTCTACCATTGAAACCCTTTCAGGGGTTACAAAAGTTTTTGATCATTCTGAAATTTGTTTTTCCTCTTCATCCAGGTCTTTGTGACCCTATGAATGAACTTAGATGGGGAGGATTTCTCGCAAGCATCACAGTGGGCTCCACCTGAGTTTCCAATGGTTGACGCTCATTCAACACTGTTTCTTGTAATGTGGTACACTTGAGACTTGGATATACCTCATTTTTGGTCTCATATCATAAAATGATCTGAAAAAATATATGGATGGCATGGATGAAAAGCAAACATCATGGTGAGGCCCGCATACCACTGACTATCCGCCATGGGCGGGTGGCAGGAGGCGTACCCAATCCGTTTCCGTGAAAAGGAGGGGTATTTTCGTCCTGGAATTTGTCGTCCGTACGAAGAGGTCCAACTGCGTATTCTAAGTTTGTATTGTTTCAAGAATATCCAATGGATAAAAGGTGGGGTCCACAGTCGTAAATTTCTCTGAACATTTTCTTCATTTAATAATGTTTTTCATACAAGGCCGCACATTTATAATGATCCAATTGGGCATCCAGTTGTCTGTAACCATATAAAAATGGGCCTTCTTTTTCTTTCAGTACTAGATGGTCCATTCGAATGCTACAGATTGAATGGTTAGAATCGTGGAAACAACCTAATTTTTGAACTATGGTCCATTCACTATATACCACAACAAATGAATGGTTTTGATCTATTCCACGTGTTCCATGCAGCAATAACACAGAGGCATCGTACATCCAATGCATCAAGAGGCACTGGATCTGGTCCGATGTTCCAAGAACAGGATTACTTTCCCTCGAATGTGAACCGTTTACTTAATCTTATTTTTCGGGCTATTGACCGAAGGGTTAGGATCTTCTAATCTTGAATAGATATGAGGCAGTCCCCACCAGATATTCATCTCACCAGGTCAACGGTTCAGATCACCCGACCATGGCTCCACATGTACGGAATTAGTCAGCAAACGTTACGTTAGCTTATGAGCAGGGTCTGTGGGACGGTATTACCCCCAATGGGAGCCAGCTGCAGACGGACGGTCCTGTCAGCAGCCTTGGATGAATATGTTTTATCCACACCGTTTATCTATTTTAACGGATTATTTTAAAGTATGGATCAAAAAAAGGTGTAGATTAAAGGCTTAAGTGGACCACATCACAAGAAGGAGTAGGGATTGGACTCCTACCATTGAAAACTTTCTAAAAGCCGTTGAGATGTTTATTTGCCATCCAACCTATTTAGAAGGTCACGTAGTCCTGTACGAAGGGAAATATAAATATCAGCTTGATTCAAAACTTCCGTGGCTCACGAGAAGTTGTCAACGGTAGGCTTTTAATCTCCACTGCTTTATGTGGTGTGGTCCACTTGATCATTCAATCTGCCTCATTTTTAGTATATAGAAATAAAATGATCTATAAAAATTGATGAAAGGCCAGGATAAAAACATATACATCACGGTGGCCCCATAGAGCCTCTGACAAGACCGTCCGTCTCTGCCTATGTCATGGTGGTGTAATACCTAATCCGCGTCCGCGCCTTTGGCCCGAGCATCCGAACTGAAGATTCCTTCGCATGCAGAGGGTGGGGCCCGCCATCAAATATCGTTGACTCGTCAACCCTTCTGGACGCCGGAAAGGTACTCGTATTCACCCTGAATTTCCGAAAATGCCCTTGAATGAGGGGAGTATGAAATTCATGAAATGACCTAAATACCCTCATTTCTCGTTCGCAGTATCAAATCGGTCCGCTGTATATCTACAATACAGTGCTGGGGCGACCGGCGAAAGTTGAAAATACCCATCCCTTACGAAAGATAGATTCCAGATACCACTCCATGTAGGATGCGGATTAGCCAGTGAACTGACTCGCTGCCGAAGTGACGTCACTACGTCCTGTGGACCCCACCATGATGTATGTGTTGTATCCACACCACCTATCTATTTGGATAGATTATTTTAGGGCAAAGAATGAGGTAGATCCAAAGCTCAAGTGGACCCACATTTTTTTTTTTTTTTAAAAAAAAAACAGTGGGGATTAAACGCCTATCATTAAAAACTTCTTTGAGCCATAGAAGTTTTCGATAAAACTAATATTCCTGTTTTCCCTTATTCCATTCCTGTGTTAACTTATAAACAGGTTGGATCTCAAATAAACATCGTGGTGGGCTCTAGGAAGGTTTCAACAGTAGGCGTCACTCTACTCCCACCACTGTTTTCTGTGGTGGGTCCACTTGAACTTTCGATCCGTCTGGTTTGGCTTATACCCTAAAATGATCTCTCTAGATAGATGAAGGGTGCGGATATAACACATACATCATAGTGGGCCCCTAAAAGGTGGTGACATCACTTCAGTAGTGTTTCTCGCCACCGTGGGGTTCAGTACGTAATCTGCGTCCGTCGCCTATTTTTAGGAAACGGATTTGATACTCCCCTGCCACCAGCCATTGGCTAGTGGTCGGTGCTATGTGGGCCCCACCGTGATGTATGTGTTTCATCCATTTCGTCCATATAATTTTATAAATCATTTTATGGTATGAAAGAAAAAATGAGGTATATATCAATTTCAAGTGGACCACATTACAGGAAACAGTATTGAATGAACGTTGACCATTAAAAAAGTTTCAAGGGCTATAAAAGTTTTGGATCAAGCTGATATTTATTTTTTCCCTTAATCTAGGTCTTGACGACCTAATCAACAGATTGGATGTCAAATAAACAGTACAGTGGGCCTTATGAGGATTTTAATGGTGGATATCTAATCATTATTTTTTTTTCCTGTGGTGTGGTCCACCTAAGATTTATACCCCTATCATTTTTTGTATCAATACCTAAAATGATACATAAAAATGGATAAACGGAATGGATGAAACACATACATCATGGTGGGGCCCACAGATCACCGACCACTAGCCACGGGGCTGGTGTCAAGGGGAGTAGCCAATCCTTCTCCCTAATTTTTGGAAGCGGATTGGCTGGTGTACCTCTATATAGTTGTTGTATTGACTTCAGCAAGTTTTGTGGGTCTTATCACGATATATGTGTTATATCCAAACCGTCCATCCATTTAGCGAGCTCGTCTTAAGGCTTAAGACGAAAAATAAGACAGATCTAATTATAAAGTGGACCACGCTGCAAAAAGCAATGGGGGGAGTGAACTTCTACCATTGCAACCCTTTTTGGGGTCACAAAAGTTTTGGATCAATATGAAATTTGTTTTTCCTCTTCATTCAGGTATTTGTGACCTTATGAATAGATTGGATGGACAATAAATGTTATGGTGGGCCCTACAAATTTTTTAATGGTGAAAGTCATTATCTCCGCTGCTACTTATGATGTGGTCTAGTTGATCTTTGGATATGATTTGTTTTTGGATAATACTCTAAAATGATCTCTAACAATAGATTAAAGATGTAGATATAATAAATACATTACTATGGGCCTCATAAAACTTTGATCTCCTTTGAACCATTCGTACAACTCGGAGCTCAAGGAGAGCCAGTGCTCGTCTTCGCATGACATGTACCTACATCAGCTATATAGCTGGTGTTAGGTACACCAGCAATCTAGTTCCCCTTTTTTCCCTTTCTCTGATACTTGCATCTATCTTTTCGAGAAGCGGATTGGCTAGTGTACCACACATCAGCGATATAGCTGATGTGTTGACGTCAACAAGTTCTGTAGGTTCCATCATGAGGTATGTGTTATATCCAAACTGTCCATCCATTTTTCGAGATAGTTGTAAGGCTTGAGCCAAAAAATAAGACAAATATAAAGATCAAGTGGACCACAATACAAAAAGCAGTGGGGGATTGAACGTCTACCGTTGAAACCAAGTGGACCACACCTTGAGTTTATCATTTCGGGGGCGGATTGCGTGGCACACTACACCACGTAGCTATTTCGTGTAAGCACTATGTGAGTCCTACCATGATGTATGTGTTTTATCGAGGCCGTTCATCTATTTTGCCAGCTAATGATGGTAGATAATGATTCCAAAATTTAAGCATATCCAAAGCCTAAGTAGGCCACATCACAGGAAACATTGTGAATTAAAAATCTAAGTGGCTAAAATTATATGGAAGCCACGGAGTTGATACTTGTGTTTTCCCTTGAGAGTCTACGTAAACTTATGAATAAGTTGGATGACACATAAACATCACGAGAACTAATGCTTCAAAATTGGATGTCATTATCTCTGTTGTTTCTTGTGGTGTGGTTAAGCCTCAATTTTAAATTTATGACCTAAATCATTTGGCATACATGGATAAAACATATACATCACGGTGGGCTCCACATAGCTACGGAGTTATGGGATTATAGTAATCAGTTGAAATTACATGAAATATGATACCATAATTACTTGTAGAAGCTTGACAAAGTTAATGGTGATTAAACGTCCATCACTGTAGAAAAAAACTGGCTAGGACTTGATGTAATGTTTATTTGTCATACAACTTATTAGTAAGGTCACACATACCTAGATGAAAGGACAAACATAAGTAGTGTTGATGCAGTTTTCCGATGAGTCATCATTGGACCCTTAGACACCTGCACACAAGAAACAAAAGACAAAAGGAAGATCCTGATTGATGCAGGGGACCCTCCAATGCCAAAGTCAGGGATCTGGGCTGGTCTTTGTGGAAAATGGTTCAAGGGAAAAGAGTCACCGGTCTTTCAAGTTTATGAGTTGTGTACATTTCTGTCACGTCCCAAACTCGGAAACCGGGCTCACAAAATTCCCGATCACCAAATCCGGCGCCAACAGCCTCCGTAGAACCCCATTCTCGGCTCCCAGCGCCCATTCGCCAGGTTCCGATCCTAGGATAGTACGAGGGAAATTTTCAACATCAGTTTGATTCGTAATAAGCATAACCAAAAGCATAACCCACAAACAACAACCAAAAACTCCATCACATTTTCACTATGATAAAAAACTTTACAAGTACAATGGGCATAAAGGGAAATACAATGATAATGAACAAAAAGCTCCAAGATGATCTGCAAAACGCTCCTGCCTCAACGCTGCTGCGGTCTAACGTCACCTGCACGGAACGGTCGTGCATAAGCTTATGGAAAGCTTAAAGGGTGGCGAAGGTGTGTGAGAAAGGTAGTAATATAATTATGCAGTATTAGAGTAATGCGGAATGTGTTGATGAATCCATGAATACCATTAGCCGGACCAAGGCTATGCGATGCAAAACATAAATGATGTCGGCCATACCAAGGTCATGTAATGCGAGATGCAACTCAAGCATACGAATCCTCATCTAAGTCCACATATCAATACAACTCAAATCTGTAATATCACTGGGGTCTAGTACACTCCAAATCAGATTGTCGCCCCATCGCGCGCAATAAGGCCAGTGGAAGAGACCTCACTATCCGCTTGCCAATATCGGGCTCGGCTCATCGATAGCGGACCCATTCCTCGACCTGGTCAAACTCAGCCTAACTTTAGCCCCTCCTCTCAGGCGGGTAAGGCGCACCCCCTTCCAACCGACCACGATACAGTGGAAAGCGCGACCGTCTGGTAATCGACATTCGGCGCTCATGCACCCACTCGGTCTAGACATTGGAGCAACCTCCTGGTACCATAAGGGTTTAGGGACTTTCACCCAGGGATATCTATAGCACCCCATGTAGAACAAGATTTTCGATATCCAATCCTGTCAACCACAATACGTCTGTGGAGGCTACGGCCCTGATGTCGCTAGGGCGTACAGTAACCATATCATATAATGCGAATGCATGAATCACACTATCCAGTCATACAACAATCTTGCGCGTATTGTGCGCTCATGTAGGGCAACACCGCCTATCCGAGAGCCCCTAAATAATTTGTCCGAAGGCATATGCTATGATCAATCACTTCTCATATCAAGCATACATATGATGCGTATGATCATGAATCATGGAGTTATACTAAACATGTTATATGGTGATGGACGTTGTTCATAACGAAGATGGCTTAGACGGCCTACAAGTATGGGCCTAACAATAGGCCCTAGGGAGAATTATAATGCGGACATTTAACCAACATTATTCTTACAATGTGGACGTCAAACCAACATTGCTCTAAAGGCACGGCCGTCATAAACATCATTACACAAACCATGGTAGAGTCACACATTGTAATGGATTTGTGTACATCCAATTGGGCCTCGACCCATGGGCCTTAGATACAACAAATGGGCCGCATAACATGGGCCTTATGTATATCAGGTGGGCCTCGATGGATGGGTCATAACTACATCAAGATGGGCCTAATCATATGGGCCTCATATATATCAAGGTGGGCCTCAACAACGGGCCTCGTATATCACATCGGCCTAACCAACTGGGCCCCAAGTACATCACATCGGGCCTAGTCAATTGGGCCGAATCAATGGGCCGAGTCAATGGGCCAAATGTATATCAAATCAGACCCACCCTTATATATTTGAGATCCGATATATTCATAAGTTATCAAAGAGATAGATGAAATGAAAAACAATTACCAACTTAATTGGAAACTACCGTGGCCCTTAGGAGTTTGAACGGTGGATGTCATTGTGTACTATTTAAATGGTGGGGGTCCACCTGAACTTTAGATCTGATATCATTCTTTTTCTCGTGCCGTACAGTAATCTCACAAAAGGTTTAACGACGTGGATACAACACATATATTATATATAATATATACATAGTATGGCTGCTATAGCTTAAGCATATATATAAAATATATTATATATATATATATATATATATATATATATATATATATATATATTATATATTTATAATATCTAGCTGTTGTTGTAGCTTTTTAAGCATTTAAAAGGAGAGGTGGGTCCCAAGTAGGGCCCACCATCTCTTATATATGATATAATATATACTATATATATAATATATAATATATAATATATACTATATATATTATATATCATTAAAAAAAAAAAAAAAACATCAACGTCCAGGCCATCCACGGCCTGGACAATCACGAGAATCAAGGAGGGCCCCACACGTGGGGTGGGTTCCACCATCACACGCGTTAAGGTGTGGCCCATCCAACGGACGGGTGACGTGAATGGGTCCCACGGACCCTGGTGAATAGGAAAAAAATAAATTTCAGAATGATTCAAAACTTTTGCGCCCAAAGGGTTTCAATGGCGGACGCTCAACCCCACTGTTTACTACCGTGTGGGCCACCTGAGTTATGGATGAAGCTGATTTTCGGAGGGGGCCCACTTCAGGAAGTGGCCCACCCAATGAACGGTGTGGATAATCAACATACATCATGGTGGGGCCCACGGCTGGGCCCGTGGGCTGCTGCCCGTCCGTCCGTCCGCCAGTGCGCAGGCAGCGCCTGCTGCCTTCTGACAGCAGCAGCGCCTGCTGCTGCTGCATCTTTTTTTTTATTTTCCCATAGTATTTCACATGTGGGGCCCACGTCTTGAGAATCCACTCCGTCCAATGGATTCTAGGGCCCAAAACACACCCAACAAGCCCAATATTCGGGCGTTTTGGTGTATAGAAATAGTAGGGTGGGTCCCAACATCCTTGAACGGTAAGAAAGCACAGTTTTCTATGGTATGGCCCGCTTGATCATCCGATTGGCCTTATTTTTCGGTTCAACACCTAAAATGAGCCAATGAACAAGGTGGACGGCGTGGATGGGTCCCATGGACCCCACCGTCAGTTCACACTTCGCTGTCAGCTGCCCCCACTAGGAAGACGGTGCCAAGACCTCACGTGTTGAAATAAGGTATCCTTCACTCGATTTGCCAGTTGAGCCATGGAGCTGGGTGTGCTAGTGTTGAAATGAGGCACCTTTCACTCGGTCCACCACGTGAGCTATGGGGCCCACGTCAGATCACACTTCACTGACAACCATGCCCCACCGTTAGCCACATCAAGGTGGCCGCCCTAAGGACGGTTGGGATCACATATAAACATCATGGTGTGTCCCATATGGAAGGGGTCCACCGGTAGGTGGCATGGATGAAATACACACATTATAGGTGGGCCATGATCATAGAAAGAGAGAGAGAGAGAGAGAGAGAGAGAGAGAGAGAGAAAGAGAGAGAGTGAGAGAGACATCGACGAAGATGGAGGGGCCCCGCCACTATGGGCCCCTCTTGCATACCAACATACATCAAGGTGGGTCCCACATATATGGACCCTTAAATCAAAAAAATAATGAAAAACAAAATCTAAGATCACCCACCGGCTTCTTCTTGCACCCTAGGCTTCCTTAGCTCCTTAGCTTCAATTCCAACAGAGGAGATGAGGTTTGGATGGTTGAGATGGGAGATGAAAGGGTGGGAAAGTGGGCCACACTTGTGGTTCTCTTGGAGGGCTTGGGAGGCTTGGACGTATGGTATTTTGGTTGCTTTAAATGAGTTTGAAAAAGTGAGAGAGTGAGGGTTGTAAAGAGAGAGAAAGATGGGTGATGGATGTATTGATGTGGTGAGTGATGGGTGTAAGAGCCTTTTTTGACTTTTAAAGTAATTTGTGTAAGAAAAGTATGGGCTTGTGTAAAAAACTCTTGACTTTAGGGGTTGCTTGGGGAAGGGTGAGAGGTGATGTGTACTTGACATATACTTGACATGATGGGATTGATTGATTGATTGATTGATGTGACATCTCGTAGAGATTCTTTCAGAATTCGCACGTGCGGCATTTTCCTCGCACTGAACGCTAGCCCACATCTCCTGGCCAGAGTATCGGATCGGCGCGCGAGTTGTGGCATCAGAACCGCAGTGACAGTGCGGTCGCTAAGGTACAAGTCTTGAGTTGAGTCGACTCGGGTTGACGGCATGAGAATTAGGGTTGTGCGCAAATACCGGTTAAGGATCAAAGGTTGCCAAAATTCGACCGGGAAGACCGCGAAAGTCTACGGAATGGTACGGTCTAGGATATGTGTCTTACAATTTCACTGTCTAGGGACTCTCTTACTTATACGAGAGGGAAGATCACATGAGCAGGAAATCTTCTCTGTTAGAGGAAAGATCACACCATTGGAAATCTTCCCCGTTTAGAACTCCTGATATGTCGGAGATCTTTCTTAAATCATAGATGTCCCGAGATCTCCTGGATCTTGGCCTTATCTCCCGAGATCTTTGGGTCGTTTGCTTTAGATAAGACCAAACGTTGGTCGGAAACCAATAAGTCCATTCGACCCTTAGGCAGGATCGAATGGTTGAGGCTGATGATGCCTTGGAGGTAGGTTATACCAAGCTATCGGTAGTATCATCCTGATGTTGATTGGCTTACAATGTCCTTGTGATGGTCGATCCCAGTAGCCATCGACTTCCTTTGCCGAGCCTAATAGTCCTTATTAGGTCGTTGTTCCGGAAAGTTTGTCGAAGGTTGTCCCGATCTATCGTCGCACCGACCTATAGTCACGTTGACCTATAGTCATGTTGACCTATGATTGGGCTGACCTATCATATTGATCGGCCTTTTCCAGTTAGTAGTTCTCATTCGGGAAGTTTGGTCCATTGGTTCATGCTAGTTCTTGGTTTGACATATTTTCGTGGATCACCCTATTTTTCTTATAACAAATAGCAACTTGATTAAAGACTTTCATGGCCTCAGGAAGATTTTAATGGTGGGAATTCAGTACCTATTGTGTAGTCGACCTAAGATTTGGATCTACCTATTTTTTGGGACCATGTCCTGAAATGTATTGAAAAATTGGATAAAATGCATGGATATACAACATATGCATTGAGGTGGACCTCACAATTACGTGCTCTTGGGCTCTTGTGGATGGTAGGTTACTTTACAAAAGCTACCAATACGTAAGTAGATTAATTTGGTTTCTAATCATTTAGTAAGATAAGTCTAGAAAAGAAGATATTTATCGGCAAAAAAGTTGTAAAGCATATTTGGCATTCAACATCGCATAAGTATTTGTCCCTTCATTTTGTTTGGTCCATTCATAACATCCACCTTCCATGACGTGGAGAAAACTTTTTACGTGGACTTTTTATCATGTTGGGCCCCATTGGTCCTATATTCAATGTGAACTGTCCACGGGCCTACCTTCAATGTAGACTATCCACCTTGCGAGGCTCACCTATGAGCCGCAGAAGTTTTGGATAAAGTTGATATTTGTGTTTTATCTTTCATTCGGACCGTGTGGACTTATGAACAGGTTGGATGACAAAACAAACATCAACGAGAGCCCTAAGACTTTAACCATGGATGCCATTATCTCCACAATTTCCTATGGGTGGTTCACTTGAGCACTGGATGTACTTACATTTTAAAATAAATTAAAGGACAGTTTTGGACTTGTTCGGCATTCCAATTACAACAGTAAATCAGTAATGATTATTTACCCTCTCCTAACCGTTGCATTGCTTATATTTGACTGCAGTGATGATCTTATTGTATTGTTTGTATAATCCCAAGTATTATTGTAAAAATGGTAGTTTTATATATAATGTGAAAATATAATAATTATAATTTACTTTAGGCATTTTTTTATATTAGTGTGTTGGACTCGATATATGAGATATACGAACTATAATAATAGTTCATTTATTTTGCATTTCATATGAAATAAGAAAACCAAACAGGCCCTAATTACCTATGGGTGAAGATTATCACTTTTTAGGCTTAAGTCGGCATCATTGATTATTTAATTTTACTTAAAACTGGCGATTGCCGACCTATTGGCATTTTGGAGGGAACTGCTTAGAGCGAAGCTCGTAATTCATATGAAACCGCTTTCAACGTGGACGCGGATTGTGTATGAGCAACTTACCCTGCAATAGCGTGGTGAGTAAGGCCTCTGGGGCCTACCTTGATGTACATGTCATTATCCACGCCGACCATCCGTTTTTTCAGATCATTTTCTGGCATAATACTAAAATAGAAACATATCCAAAAAGAAAGTGGACCCCACAACAGTAAACAGTGTGGTATAATGACGTCCATGGTTGAAACCTTCTTAGGGCCCACCGTGATGTTTATTTATCATCCAACGTGATATTAAGTCAGAAAGACATGGATGAAGGTAAAACACAAATATAAGCTTTATCTAAAACTTTTGTGGCCCTCAAAAAGATTCCAATGGTAAGCGTTCAAATCTCACTTTTGCATGTGGTGTGGTCCAATTGAGCTTTGGATATATTTAAAATTTTGTACCAAAAAAATGGTTGTACGGAGTAGATAGAACGCATACATCACAGTGGGCCCCACAGAGTTTACTCATCACGCGATAGCATGCTCCATCGGGAACGGATTGGCTACTCCCCCTGACACCGGCCCCGTGGCTGATGGTCGGTGCTCTGTGGGCCCCACCATGATGTATGTGTTTCATCCATTCCGTTAATCCATTTTTATAGATCATTTTATGGCTTTATATAGAAAATTATAGGGATATAAAACTTAGGTGGGCCACACCACAGGACAAAAATAATGAATGGATATTCACAATTAAAATAGTCCTAAGGCCCACTGTACTGTTTATTTGACATCCAATCTGTTGATTTGGTCATACATACCCAGATGAAGGGAAAAAATAAATATCAGCTTGATCCAAAACTTTTATGACCCCCAAAACGTTTTTAATGGTCAAAATTCATTCAACACTGTTTCTTGTAATGTGGTCCACTTGAGATTGAGATATACTTCATTTTTTTTATTATACCATAAAATGATATATAAAAATATATGGACAGCATGGATGACACACATACATCATGGTGGGCCCCACAGAGCACCGACCACCAGCTAATGGCTGGTGTCAGGGGGAGTAGCCAATCCGTTCCCTGCTCCATCACTTTCAACACGGCATCGGGTTAGCATGTGAGTTCTGCACAATTTACTAAATGATGGTTGCTCAGCCACTATCGGAGCGGAAACCATACACGCCGATCCAAACCGTGCAAATCGTGGGCCCCATTGTGAATCTACTATAACCAAAAAAACCTTTCGTTAAATTTCAACAAACACGATTTGCTTTTAACCCTCAATTTGCATTTTTGCGGTCTGACGAGTATGATGGACAATAGGTGCATGTCCCTTCGATTCTTGATCAATGGCCATAAGGCCCCTTGATCCTGACTGGTCGTGGTGGAGATCGGGTACATCCCACTAGGGTTTGGTAATCAATTTCAACAAACCCATTTTGACTATATTATTATTATAATTACCATTTATATCCTAAATTTCGTTCTGAACCATTCAAATGAAAGGTGTAAAGTGGATTTGTGTTTCTAGAACAAGAGGAGGGCTTTTTTAATTTGGGTGGGCAGAGATTCGACCGCTAACATAGTAGATATCAGAGTTTATAAAAAAAAAAGTATTACCAGCTGATCCCAACGTACAAGATAATATATATTATATGATACAAGTATCTTTTGGATATTTTTACCCTTGTAAAAAATGTAATCAAGTGAATTATAATCTTATATTTTTATCCTGATTTCTGTCCGGGTGGAAAAAAAAAATGCTGTCATTGCAATAAAATGTAAGTAATGTCATGTAGAAATATAAGAGTAAATAATCATTACTCATTTACAACTGTCACCACACAGGTACAAGGGTAAATAATTATTATACATTTATGGCCAAAAATTCACCACACTAGTATAAGATTTACTATTATTCACCGTTGTAATTGAAAAACAGATGGGCCGGAGGTTATTTTGAAAATTGAAGAAAAATATAGTTATAGTTTGGTTAATGATTTAAACTCTTATTGGGCTTACAATAACTAAGATTTTTGGATTTTTTTTAATTAAAAAAATTCTACATAAATTTTAAATTTATCAAAGAATTTCCTACAAATAAATTTTTTTGAGTAGGGCATTTTGAGGAGAAATGTTACCCAAGTATTCCCATATATTGTTTCTCTTTAAAAAGTAATAAAGTCAAAAAAAAAAAAAAAAAGTTCTACATGATATGTGTATGATATTCCAACCTATCAAGTGTAAGCACCCAACTATAATAATAACATAAATGAAAAATCTTTGTAATCAATTCACCATATGGACCCCATGTGCATTTTGAAAATTTGAAAGTGTGACTCACCTTTGTATAAATCAACCAATTTTTTTCTTATTAACATCATGGTAAATTATATTTATTAGAGAGATTAGATATCATACAAATATCATGTGGTCACACACAATTCTCTATTTTGCTGATTTTTTAGAAAAAAAGAAAAAGGTATTGTTGAAAACAACAGTCTTAAATCTGTCTTCTGGACAGCTCGACAGGTCGAGGCTTGTTCGACTCGAAGTCTAGCGAATAAATTTTTTGATGTCCGAGACGCTTAACCAGTCGAGGGTCAGGCTTAACCGGTCGAAGGGGTCCTTTGACCAGTCGAAGCCCTCCTTCGACTAGTCGAGGGTTATACAGATGCTGCGCGAACTGCGTAAATTTGAGACGGTTTCAAAGAGGTGCATAAGTGGAATTTCTTAAACTATAAATAGGGGTCCCTATGACCTTTTTAAGTGATTCTAAGGCTTCCTAAAGGTATTCCAAGGATTTCTAAAAGGGTTCTAGGGTTATCAAAAGGTAAGAAGGGTAAGATTTGAGATTGTAGTTTCTATTTTCATAGTGGATTTCTGTCGCTTTGTACGGTGGTTTTTTCCCACAAGGGTTTTCCACGTTAAATCTTTGTATTCTTTTGTGATTGCTTGGTGCCCTTGGATTACTGTCCTAGATCCATGTCTGTGTGATTCAGCAGACCAAATCCCAACAAGTGGTATCAGAGATATCATTGGGGTACAGATCTGAATCTGCAAGATTAGCAATAATGGTAAGTACTAGGTATGATATTGAGAAGTACTCAGGAAAAAATAACTTTGAGTTATGGAATATCAAGATGATCAGTTCCTTAACCAAGCAAGGCGAGGATGATGCTCTTGAGGCGAGAAAGTCTACTATGATTGATGATGAATGGAATACTCTTGATAAGAAGGCTTTATCCTCAATCCGTTTATGTCTCACAGATGAGGTTCTCTATAATGTTTTAAGGGAGAAAACTGTGGCCAGTTTATGGGTGAAGTAAGAGGATATTTATGCAAAAAAATTCTCTGAAAACCGCCTACACTTGAAGCGGTAATGGTATAACTTCAAGATGGCAGAGGGTAGAGATCTGGAGGCTGACATCAACAACTTTAATAAATTAGTTTGCAAATTGCTAGATATGGAGGAAGTTATCAAAGATGAGAAACAAACATATATGTTGTTGAATTCTCTTCAGGAATCGTATGAGTCATTCAAGGACACAATGTGCACCATAAATAAAATCCTGATGTCGACGTCGTTATCTCAGCCTTTCAAGGGAAGGCCATGAGAAAGATAAACGGCGACATTGGGACATCTTCCGATGTACTGATTACAAGAGACATGAATTTTGAGCGAAATACAGGATCTTCAAGACCTAAATAAAAATCCAAGGGCAAGGACAAAGGAAAACTAAAGTATTAGAATTGTGGGATGTCTGGACACATGAAGAAAGATTGCACCAATCCTAAAGCAAAAAAAGAAAATTCAGCGACTTCTTCCAAGGAGGCCAATATTGTCACATCTGATGAAGAAACAAGTGGTAGTGATGTTCTGTCTATTTCGATGATTGGTCACTTATACGACAATCATAAAGACGAGTAGATACTTAACACAGGAGCGTTATATCACATGACTTATCAGAGTTGGTTCGCCAGTTACAGAGAATGCGATGGTGGACAAGTTTTTATGGGCGATAACAATTCCTGTAATGTTGTGGTTATTAGTACGTTTGAGCATCAAGATATTTGATGGAATGGAGCGTACCTTTACTGAAGTTAGGCACGTTCCTGATATGAAGAAAAGTTTAATTTCTCTCGATGCACTCGAGGCTATAAGGTGCAAGTTCACTGGTATTGATGGTGTCCTTAAAGTTTCAAAAGGGGCACTCGTGGAGAGCGCAAAGGCACAGAAACCTTTACAGGTTGATAGGGAGCACTTCAGCAAGTGGTGTAAGTGCTATGTTTTCTAACTCCTATGATTGTCAAATTTTGTAGTACCAAAACCTCTTGGAATTTGTGTCATGTGTAGCTCATCTACATATTCACGATCGTGCATCTCATGTAAAAGAACAAAGGTCTTTACCTCAAGAACTTCAAATACAAGATCAAGAGATATACATGCTCAAGTACAACATCATGTGATAGTTTACTCTTTCAAGCTTCAATTGTTCAAGGTTTCAAAGCTTCATCTAAGTGAAGACAATAGTCTTTACTTTGAACCTCAGAGCTCAAGGTGAAATATAAGTCAAGTACTTCAAATTTAAGCTTCATAATATTTCAAGTTCAAGCTTCATCATATGTTAAGATATCAAGTTTCGTGAACTTCAAAGAACGACTATCAACTGAAGCAAAAGAAGATTCAATGTTCATATATCACTTATAAGATATGAATGACCCTAGATTGACCATAGGTTAGGTCATTATTGATTGCATACTTTAATTGGGTCACTACTTAAGTGTATAGACTGTTTCTCAACTAGTCTTAAACTATGCTCAACCAGTCCTAGTACTAGCTCGACCAGTCCAAAAAATTCCTCAACCAATCCTAAGTTTGTTACTAATTTTTTGAATTTTTTATTATTGCCTCGACCAGTCCTGGAGACTGCTCAACCGGTCAAGTGAACAGTACTCGACCAGTCCAGTAGGCTCGACTCAAAGTCCAGAAACTAAAATAGATCCCACACGACCAGTCGTGGACAGGACTAGACCGGTTGTGGAGGCTACTCAACTGGCCGAGCAGGCCCTTTGACCAGTCGTGGAACGGCCTGATCTTATCGTGCCCAAAATTTCTAAAGTTTGTTGGTCCTTTGACTAGTCGAGCTGACCTCTGAGCCAGTCGAGTGAGCAGTTTCTGTACTTATAAATAGAGCACGATTTTTGGAGTTTGATATCCAATTCAAGGAAAATCAAGATATCGCTCTGAGAGATAAGTTAGTGATATTCTTAAGCTATTTAGTGCTCATTTTATATTCTCTTTAATTAACTTTTTGCATTTGATTTTGTATTCTATATTTCAATCTTATTTGAAAAAGGGAATGAAGTTTCCCCATTTCTTGGAATCAAAATCAAATCAAGCTAGCCCAAGGTAATTTAATCTAAAATCAATTTAGAACTTAGAACCATTTCATAAGTGAGTGTGAACATTGAACATCTATGTTGAACTTCTACTCCGAATTGGTTATACCGGGCTGCAACAAAGAAGAATATCGAGATAAGTATTTTACAGTTTTGTAAATCAATTATTCTTTTAGTTTCTTCGAGATTGTGCCAGAAAAATCTCTTTCTTTTGGTTTGTCTGAGGTGATCCAAAAAACTCAGAGTGTAAGGTTTTTTGAATTGTGTAAACCCACTTGAAAAACACAATTGTGAAAGTTTTAGGTGAACCTTGAAGAACCTATTTCATAGTGAACACCGATATCCACTGTGTGAGGATATTGGGAGTGGAGTAGTTGTGTGGCTGTTTTTCTAAATAGTTGGTGTACACACAAGCGAACCACTATAACTTCTAGTCTTGTGGTGATCATTTGATTGTGGCATTGTGTGGATGTTGTAATTTTTCTTTATGCATTTGTGGAGAATGTTGTAATCCTTTTTATGTAAGTGTGGGAATGTTGGAATAGCTTAGTTTCTTTCTTTGCTATTTTATTCTTTATTCCTTTGTATCGGTTTGAGATTTTGATACACAGACCGTTTTAGGAATCAGGTTGTCCTACCATAAACCATTGGTTATTGGTATAAGGTTATCCTTAGAACAACATCTGTATCAACCTCTCAATACTTATACATTTGAGGTTGTTATTCATTTCTGCTTTGTGGGATTGTTTAAGTGCTATCTTTATTTATATTTGGCAAAGTCCTATTCACCCCCCCCCCCCCCCTCTAGGACTCTTGGCTCGGCTTTTTCAGGTGGAACGGCAGTAGCTATTGTAGATTATACGTCTCTACGTATGTGACATGCTCGTTTAGGCCAAATGAGCGAGCGGGGCATGAAAGCACTTTCTGATCGATGTTTGACTCCAACTTCTAAAAATTCTGATTTAGATATATGCGAGCACTGTATATATGGTAAACAATCTAGATCATCTTTTAAATCTGGAAAACATGTATGTAAGGGAGTGCTTGATTATATGCACTCTAACGTATGGGGGCCATCACTAGAAATTTTCATTGAAGAGTCGTCATGGTTTGTTTCATTCATTGATGACTACTCTAGGAAAGTTTGGCTTTACTTCATGAAACGTAAATCTGAAGTTTTCACCATATTCAAACAATGGAAGGCAATAGTGAAAAAATAGTCAGGGCGAAAAATAAAGATTTTAAGGACTGACAATGGTGAAAAATTTACTTTCACTGAGTTTAATGATAATTGAAAGGATGAATGGATTATCAGGCACAATAGTGCGCTACATGCCCGAGCAAATTGGTGTGGCTGAGCAAATGAATCGGACACTCTTGGAGAGGTGTAAATGCATGTTAAGTAATGTTGCATTGGGCAAAGACCTATAGACAGAGGTCATTAACACGGCTTGTTATTTGGTGAACCGGTCTCCTTCAACGACAATTGAATGCAAAATCCCAGAGGAAGTATGGAGTAGTTAAAAAATCAACTACTCAGATCTACGCATATTTAGTTTCGAGGCTTACTCTCATGCATGTATCGTCAGTTGAGAGAGATAAGCTAGACCATAGAGCCAAAAACGTATATCCTTGTTGGCTATGGTATTGGTGTGAAAGGCTATAGGTTATTCAACAAGATCATATGCAAGGTCATCACTAGCCGTGACGTCAGATTTGCTGAAAGCTCTTTATTCCGCAAGAATGATCAAGAGGAGCAAAAGGAACCTGAAAGGTTAATCGTAGACATCTAAATTAACACAAATGATACTCAGGCAGAGACAGATGCGCAGATAGAGGTATATAAGCAGGTGGAGCAGCCACCTATGAGAAGAAACCCGCCGCGTGATCATAGGTTACCAGCAAGATACAGAGACAACTCTAATATTGCATATGCCCTCATTACAGATAAGGGGGACCTGTCTACTATTCAGGAGGCCCTCAGTGAGCTTGATGCAGAAAAGTGAAAGGCGACTATGGACGATGAGATGGACTTGTTGCACAAAAATCACACATGAGATCTGGTGAAGCTACCATTGGGCTGAAAAGTGATTAGATGCAAGTGGTTATTCAAAAGGAAATATGCTAGATACAAAGCAAAGTTGGTAGCGAAGGGCTATGCTCAGATAGAAGGAATCGACTTCACAGAGATATCCGCTCCAGTTGTTAAGCAGGTGTCTATCACATTTGTGTTGGTGTTAGTTACCCAATACGATCTTGAGCTGGAACAAATGGATGTCAAGACTGCATTCCTGCACAGGAAATTGGAAGAGCAGATCTACATGAAATAACCAAATGGTTATGAAATTAAAGGGGTGAATAAAAAAGTTTACAGGTTAATGAGGTCGTTGTACTGCCTAAAACAATCGCCTAAGCAGTGGTATAAAAAATTTGATTCTTTCATGTTGAGTCAGAAACTACTCAAAGTAAATACGATCACTGTGTCTATTACAGGACACTGAGTGATGGCAGATTCATCATTCTAGTATTGTATGTTGATAATATGTTGATCGCTAGTCATTATATGTCTGAAATCAACGTACTGAAGACTCGTTTATCAATGACATTCGAGATAAAAGATCTGTGGGCTGCAAAGAAGGTTATCGGCATAGATATTCATAGAGACATGAAGAAGAGTAGACTTTGGTTATCACAGACAGAATACCTTAAAAATGTATTGATCAAGTATGGGATGGACCAGGCAAAGCCGGTGAGCATTCACAAGCAGCTCATTTCAAGCTTTCCTCCAAACAATGTCCTAAATCAAATGAAAAAAAGCAGGTTATGTCTCATGTGCCTTATTCGAATGCGGTTAGCAGTTTAATGTATGTCATGGTCTGTACGAGACCAGATATTTCACAGACAGTCGATGTTGTGAGTAGATACATGTCAAACCTCGGTAAGCAATATTAGAAGTGGTGAAATGGCTACTTCGATAGATTTAAGGTATGAAAGACTACGCCTTAACTTTTACGAAGACGGACAAAATTGGTAGGGTATGTGGATTCCGACTATGCAAGCAGTGTGAATTTTAGAAAGTCTACTTCATGATACTCATTTGTACTAGCGAGTGGAATAATCAGTTGGATGTCAAAGCTTCAGTCCGTGGTGGATCTTTTCACTACCGAAGCAAAATACATGGCAATGATGGAAGCGTTTAAGGAAGGTGTTCGATTAAGAGGCATGATAAATTAGTTGGGACTTTAGCGTGAGGTCGTGCCGATTAACTGTGAAGCGAGAGTGCTATCAATTTGGCTAAAAATTCTATTTATCACTCACGTACTAAACACATTAATATTCATCACCACTTTATCCGACAGGTACTTGAGAAAGGAGGCGTAACACTAGAGAAGATTCACACCAGCGTGAATTCAGCAGACATGCTCACCAAGGTCGTCCCTACAAAGAAGATCAAGTTCCGTGTAACTTTTCTGAGCTTGACGATGGCATAAAAAAAGGATGGAGTATGCACGAGAAGCATTAATTGAAGTTATGATGTGATGCAAAGATAAGAGAAGAGGTCAAGAAGCTACTGTTCACAACCCCAAGTGTATGGTCACGATGTAGTAATAATCTTGGTAAGATTGAGGTCGAATCCACAGGGACTGAACCTTGTACGTATTCTGAAAGTAATTAGAATTAGAACTAAAAGAAGATGTAGTCTAAACCAGGAGAATGTAAGAGAATAATGGTGAATTATGAAACTAAAACTTGTGAATTCAAAGGAGGGAAACTAGAGTTTCCAAGGATTCACTTATAGATATCAAGGAGATCTATGCTTAATTCATAAACACAACTGGATTCAGAGTCCCATCTTCATCCAATTGGAAGATATTCCATTAAAAATCAAATTTGAACTTCCTTTCATCTAGTTTTCAATGAATGATAGGTATGAGAACTAGAAATGATTCCATCACTAAACCATGCCTACGAGATAAAGTAAACAATAGAATTCAACTAATCCACAACCAATCTGAGAGAATTATGAACGTTAGGAAGGATTCCAACATCCAACCATATTCATGAGATGATGGTGAATAACAGGATTCCTACGTTCACAACCTCAATACATGCACAGAATATACTCAAAGCTATCACAGATCTATTGTAATTCAAGTCACTATAAACCATTAAAAAGTATGAATATTCCTTATAATCAAACTAAAATTAAAGAGATTACAACTTAACATGAATCCAAGCATAGAAAACATCCCATCACACTACAAGCTTCACCTCTTAGCCCTAGCTAAGAGGTTTAGCCTATCATAAACATAATGAACTAAAAATCTCTTAAAAGCATGAAGAAAAACAACTAAGGAAGGAAAGAAGGAACTCTTTAGACCAGTCGATTGTTCTCTCTCTCTTCTACACGTCCACGCCTCCACGCCTGATGCCTCTCTCTCTCTCTCTCTCTCTCTCTCTCTCTCTCTCTCTCTCTCTCTCTCTCCCTTTTATAAACCTGGTGTAGGTCGGTCAGTTAGGCTGGAGTCGGTGGAGAGCTTACGCAGCTTTCTCCTTTCACACCTTGCGTAGCGAAAACGAGTTGTGTTTGAAGTGATTTTCGGGGAAGGAAGCATCCACTTCGCTCATTCTAACTTCATGGAAAGGGTCAAAACCCCCTTCTCTAGCATTTGGACGGTCTGGATCATTGATTCAATCGATGATCGTAGCTCACAAGTTCCCGGAATTCCTAGTTTTCACGGACGTGAGTAGCCCTTACACAGGTTGCGCTGAGATGCTCAATGGGCCCCATAGTGATTTTCTCGGAGAAATCCACCCCGTCCATTGGATTCCTGGCGAGATTTCGGTCGGAAATAGGTGGTTTTGATTGAGTTTTGGTGCAGCCCACTGTATCAAATCACACTACCGTTCACCCTGCATTTGACAGTTATCTGCGTGTGTACACGTGCATGGGAGCACAAGGTCAACATGGGTTTGACTGGTTCGAGCCCCTCTGCATGATGGATGGCTTGGATTATCCACGTAAGTCATGATGGTGGCCCATAGCCATTCGCACGAACGTGGTGCGTCCGGTTTCGCATCGGGAGAAAAAATGAAAAGTTCCGTTTTTGTTGGGAGTTGAGTCGACTTGACTTCGAGTGCACTTCGAGTGCACGTGTGCTGTGCACACGCACACCACTCAAGGTGGGGTCCTGAGTGATGTTTTGAGACATCTACTCCATCCATTCATTTCTTCCGTCTCATATATGGGATGATCCCAAATCTGAAGCATATCCAAAGATCAGGTGGGTCCCAAATCAGTGATTTTGTGGCTGATCTTTCTGTTGGACCACTTCCACAAAGATCCGAGGGCTGAAATTTTACATGTACGGTTACTTTATGATCCTCAGGCCGGATATAAAGTTTCGTGCCAAACGGATGGTGAGAACCTTGTGATCTTGCATTCAAGACGATCTTTATCTTCAATCACTTGATTTTCTCGGATCTTTAACGTGTGAATTCTTCAATCTTGGACTCTTAAGATCCGTCCTTTGCCTTGATGATTCTTAAGCATCAAATCTATGTTTTTAGTACTCTTTTTAGTCTAAGCTCTTAAATTCACCTTCCAACAAAAATATGATTAAAATAGGACGTTAAACATTATCATGTTCATAAAACCATATGATAACTGGGGCCTAATATGTAATATTTGACCCTCAATAGCTACACGGTTGAAGATTAAAGACATGGTGGAGATTGTTGAAAACAAATGTCTTAAATTTCTCTTCTGGGCAGCTCGACCGGTCGAGGGGGTTACTTGACCAGTTGAGGCCCGTTCGACTCGAAGTCCAGCGAACAAAGTTTTTAATGTCTGGGACACTCAACCAATCGAGGTCAGGCCCGACCGGTTAAAGAGGTGCATTGACTAGTCGAAGCCCTCCTTTGACTAGTCGAGGGTTACGCAGATGCTGCGCGGATTCTGCGTGGACTGCATAAATTTCATACAGTTTCAGAGAGGTGCGTATGTGGAGTTTCCTAAACTATAAATAAGGGTCTCCAGGGCCTTTCTAAGTGATTTTAAGGCTTCTTGAAGGTATTCCAAGGGTTTCTAAAAGGGTTCTAGGATTATCAAATGGTGTAGCAAGGGTAAGATTCGAGGTTGTTCAAATCGAGTAAGTCCTCTCTCTTTGTAATTTTTATTTTCATAGTGGATTTCTATCGCTTTGTGCTGTGGTCTTTTTCCGTAAGGGTTTTCCACGTTAAATCTCTGTGTTCTTTTGTGATTGCTTGGTGCCCTTAGATTGCTATCATAGATTCATATCCGTGTGATTCCGCGGACCAAATCCTCCCAACAGGTATATGATAAGCATTATGATATAATTTCAAGCTAAAAAAAGTAATTGTTCATGGAATTTTGTGTTTTTTACCAAATCACATAGCTTGCTCAAGTCCTTCCTATCCTTGGATTAAATGGAGCATAAAAGAAGGGAGATTGTGCAACAAAGGATCATATCTATGACCTACGTTGGTAACAACATAAGAAAATGTGAAGAGTGTTAGAGATGGATTGCCACATCCAGATCGAAGCTCCCTGGCTCCCACCATGATGTTTCTATTTTATCTACGTCATTCATCCATTTTGCTAGCTCATTTTAGTGCATTATTCTAAAATTGAAGTAGATACAAAGCACTAGTAGTCCATATCATAAGAAGCAAGGAGGATTATATGCATATCAGTGAAACTTTCTATAGGCCACAGTTTTTTAATAAAGCTAATTATTTTCTTCTTCATCCAAGTGTACATGACTTTATGAACACGTTAGATGGTAAATAAACATTTCATAGAGCTGTAAAAAAGTTTCAAAGCTGTGAATAACTATCCTCAGTTGAACTTTGGATCTGCTTATTTTTTTAGTTTCATTTTTTGAGTTCATATCATATAACTTTCTTGCAAAATGAATGGCTGGCATGGAAAGAGAACACATACATCATGGTGGGGCTCACGGAGATTTACCAATACCCGAAATCATGAAGTGACCAAAAATTAAAAAGAAAAACCAAAAAAATTCCAGTCACCACCACCACCATTTAGTAAAATAAGCGAACATATATTTATTAATGAAGCCCACTTGTCTTGAGAAAAGGAGACGGGCGGCATTTTGGAAATCATCTCGGATCCTCTGCAAGCACAGAAATCCCTATAAATAAGGCGTTGGGTGCAGCACTGGGTAAGAATAAAGAAAACAAGAGGGAAAAAGGGAAAAAGAAAAGATCTGATGGTTAGTTGCGTAGAAACAGCGCGTGGGGATTTCACACAGGACGGCTCTGTAGATCTGAAAGGGAACCCTGTCCGTCGATCAGAGAGAGGAGGATGGAAGGCTTGTGGTTTCGTTGTAGGTAATACTCTCTCTCTCTCTCTCTCTCTCTCTCTCTCTCTTCTTTTTTCTATTTTTGTGGGCACTTTCATTTCATGTCATATGGATTTAGTTGGGCTGCTCTGCTTTCATGTGGGGAACATTGTGAAGGATCTTAGTTGGAATACCACACTGATCAAGCAATCCTAACCATCCAATCCATGGTCATTAAGTACCCAAATTCGATTGGACAAATGGTTACTCCCATTAAAGGGTTTTCTTCTTCTTTTATTTTTTGTTTGAGATATGTTTTTTTGGTATCTCAAGAGTCAGAGCGCCCTTGAATTTTGTATGCCCATCTTATCTTGAAGCTGGCTTATTTCTGCATTTTGACAATGGGAATGGACTTCTGTGTTAGTTTTGCACAATCTAAGAAGATTAGCTACTCGTCTTCCTTGCATTTGGCGCTAATGTACAGCTATCCAGGTCGTCCAAATTGTTGATGGAGGATCTATTTTAAAATCAGAATGATCAAGTAATCCTGACTGTCCGATTAATGGCTATCAAATGGATCGCCTGGATTGCCGTACAACTGTGTGCAATTGAAGAACCACCGCCATTTTTGAGTGGTGCAAAAATAACATAAGAGTCGGATGCTGGTTGGGTATGCACGCCAGTGTGCTGAGTAAACTCTGTGGGGCTCATTGTGATGTATGTGTCTTATCCACACCGTCCATCCATTTCTTCATGTCATTTTATGTCATTAATCCAAAATTGAACATACCCAAAGCTTAAGTGGACCACACCATATGAAACAGTGGAGATAATGAAATCCACGGTTGAGACCTTCCCAGGCCCCAATGTGATGTTTATTTGTCATCCAATCTGTTCATAATGCAAAGACATGGGTTAAGGGGAACACAAGTATCAGCTTGATCCAAAACTTCCGTGGCCCCGTGAAGTTTTCAACAGTGGTCATTCAATTCCCACTCTTTTCTATGGAGTGGTCCACTTGAGCTTGCGTATGCTTTAATTTTTGAGCTCGTGGGCAATCCACGCCCATGAGAGTCTTTTCAACCATCTCTTCTCCAGCTGGATATGTGATTAGCCCCTTTCTTCGGAAGCCAATTGCATGCTGAGTAACTCTAAGGAAACTCAGTGGGGCTCACCGTCACTCTGTATTTTATCCACTCCGTCCATACATTTTTAACAGATAATTTCATATCTTTAGCCCAAAATGAAGCATATACAACACTCAAGTGGACCACACCGCGGGAAACAGTTCTGTTTCTTTTTTTTTATTTTTTTTATTATTATATGCAATAAATGATTAGGTTTTTATATGAAAAATGGCTTCATTAAATAATGCAATATTTGATCATTTGAATAATCCCTCTCTCAATTTCCATGCCCTGTTTTGATAGAAACTAGTCATGCTGCATGATGGCTACCATCCTAAGCTTGGTTCCACTTCCACCTGACGCTGATGTGGGCGCCACCACGATACATGTGTTTTATCAATACTGCCTATTTACTTTTGCAAATCATTTTAGGGGATAATACCAAAAAATGAGACATGCAGATCTCAAGTGGGCCACACAAGAAGATAACGGTGGTGATTGAATGCCCATCATTAAAAACTTCCTAAGGTCCATTGTAGTTGTTCAAAAAAAAATGTTTATTTTCCATCCAACCTTTTGATTAGGTCACACGGACCTGGATGAACGGAAAACAAAAATATCAGCTTCATCTATCACTTTGTGCCCCTCGAGAAGTTTTAATGGTAGTCATTCAATCACCACTGTTTCCTTGAGTGTGGTCCAAATGTTATTTTGATCTGCCTCATTTTTGTGCGCGTGTCCTAAAATGTGATATAAAAATGAATTGAAGGATTGGATGAAATAAGTACATCATGGTGGGCCCCACAGAGCACCATCCAATAGCTACCGACGTCAGTAGGCAATCCGCGGCCGGCTCGACCGTTGCTGGACTGGAGATATAGGCCATTTATGAGGAAGTGCGTACCATGCCAAAGATCAGATAGTACGCCAGCGCCAGTGGTTGAACCATAAATATAGGTTGAACTTAGATTATTAGGGTTCTTTCCTAACATTAAATTTTCTGTCAGTACCAGTCAGGCCTCACTCATGATCAGTGGACCAATATTGTTTTCAGTCTTGGACATTTTCACACTACACCCCACTTGATGAAGGGCTCTAATATCTATTTGTTTTATATCCTAGGATGCACCTAGGGGTGCACTAGGAAGAGGTAGAACCGGTGAATCGGACCGGAACTAACCGGACTGCACGGTTAGGTCTGGTTCCAAAGTGCACCAGTTCTGGTTTTGGTTTCGAAAATCATATAGTCAATTAGTTTGATTTGGTTCTCGGTTTGGAGTTCGATAGAACTAAACCGTTCTGTGAACCGGACTATAGAATCGAACCATGGAACTGAACATGAAACTGAACCGATTGGTCAATAAATATTTAAAATTTATTTTCTTTTAAAACATGAAAAAAAACTAGACCACTCATCAAATAAATTATAACACAAATAGACATTGGCATCAAAATCATTTTGGAAACATCAAATGGTCATCGAAACAAACTATAACAAGGTTACTCTCTCTGAAAATTTTCAGTAGAGGTGCTTGTGATGGATTATAATAAAAAACCATGCAATTGGGTTGGATTATAAAAACCCATAACTGTAAAACTGAAACAAAACCAAACCGTTTTTTTCAGGTCCGGTTCCAATTCGGATTTAGGTGCAAACGGTTCGGTTCTGGTTCTAGTTTTCCTAGAACTGTTGGGAATAGTTCGGGTCCAAATCGTGTGCACCCCTAGATGCACCTAGAGTCGACGGCCTGATCTGCAAATGGCTACATGTCATGCATGTGTGAGACCCAATCCGTCCATGCGGTGGACCCCACCTAAAAAGTAGTGAAAAACCGTGTTGTTTGGTCCACAGGGCAACTAGACAGTCGGACCCAAGTGATGGACCGCCTGGATATTTGACAAGTGGGCCATGTATCTATATAAATAATTATATTAAAATGGATGTTTGGATGTGTATGGTTGGCAGTTTACGAAGTGTTTGAGAGGCTGGCATTCTACGGAATATCGTCAAACCTGGTGTTGTATATGACGAAGAAGCTCCATCAGGGCACTGTCTCTTCCTCCAACAACGTCACCAACTGGGCCGGAACCGTTTGGTTGATGCCCATCTTGGGAGCCTACGTCGCTGATGCTCATCTCGGCCGTTATCGGACTTTCTCCATCGCCTCCTGTATTTATCTCTCGGTAATGTATTCCCATCATCATCATCATCATCATCATCATATCAACGTTTTGGATCATTGAACTAATGGACCCGCTAATAGAAACTCATAGTTAGAGCATTGAACAATTCCTCTAACAGCTTGCTTGGATAGGAAGATAGTCCAGGTGGAATCCTGTAGACATTGAAAACCATGGACATGAGTCACAGTTAATTTTCATGGAAATATCAAAAGGTCAAACTGTAGAAGTGTGCCTCCTAAATTCATTGATTTAGGACAATGCCAAAAAATACCGTCTATAGACTTTCCTGATCGACCTTTAGATTAGTGGCCTGCATGCAAATACATGGTTTTAAAAAAAGTTTCAATGATTGGACTGTTAGGATATTCTACTGGGAAAGATTTATAGAGAATGGTCCATACATGGTGGTGTCCATCAGATCAATATTTTCGGCCACTAAATAATGGCCCTATCACTTGGTTCCTATTATGATTATAGTACGGTAGGTATTTGTTACGTTCCACATTGGTTTAAGTGCTTTTGCTTGATGGGTTTCATCACCATTGATTCGGTCTCCCTAACATTTGGTTTGAAGGCGAAACACGTGTTTGGTTTTCAAATGCAAAAGGTTCCACCCCTTGAATGGAACCTACCATTAGGTGGAAAGGCTATTCGGAGTGGATGGTGGGACCTAAAGAATCGGTTACATTTTTCATATGCTTTCTTATTATAGTGGGATTAATAAAATTAAAAAGAAACAAAATATTCTTTTCATTACTTTTGTTTTAACACAAGCTAGAGAGAATGCTACCATAATTGAGGTCGGCTTCTACAGTGGCTAACCTGCCACGGTTCCATACACCAGTTCGCACCCCTTGGCTATGGCCTTGTAATCATACTTAATTATATTAACCTTTGTATTTCGAACTGAATATGAGCCATTAAATATTTAATCTTTTTAGATAATCACTTGTTCAACAAATGTTTCTTACAATCGCCTGGGCGTTAGAGAATTCAAAACATGAACGGGTCATATCGTTATTTAAGATGCAGTTAAAGGGTGGAAACGGGACCTTATTTGGTACTACGGTAGGGGGACCATATTTTGTCTCGAAATTTGGTAGTTGGTACATGCGTATGGTGCCAAGAGTGTTTAGAGCATGTTAGAGTCAATCCAAACCGAACGCTGGTGACTCCAAGCATTGAGATATACAAAGAGACCGTCGATGGTTGTGTATGACCAAGAATTAAACCAATTCGACTATCCTGTAAATGAAATCAAGTGATTTGTGAATGGGAGATTCATCCTTTTAATGAGTTTTTTTTTTTTTTTTTTTTTTTTAACTTTCAGTCGAAAGAGCTTTTTGTTACCATAATAGCATAGATAACTCGATTCATACAATATGTAGAATGAACTCAATTGTATTAATTAAAATGTAAATAAAAATTTATAATAATATCCCTTGGCAATCCAATCCCATTTGCAATGTAGATAGTAATGCTTTTGATCTAAGTCTTCATTGGTCCAACGACTTATGTGTAGATAAAAGTAATTACACTACTAATATATATATATATATATATATATATATATATATATATATATATATATATATATATCATACTTGTGATCCAACGCTTGGCGTAGATGGTATACTACTTCTAATCTAAGTCAATCCAACATAGCAACGTAGACGGGCGATATTATACTACTATTATAAAGTCAATCCAACGTAATAGCATCGAAAGATTGGAGTACACTACTACTAGTCTAGGATAAACTAAGACAAGATAAAAATAGGTTAGCCATCGTTGTGACGTAGATTTGATTTGTATTGAATTGGTGAATACCTAGATGTCTTCAACTTTCTCCTATTTATAGAGTTTTTGAAACGGTATCTGGAGAAAGATCTTTATAGTCACTTCTCACACTTGTTGATGTGAAAATAATCGTTTGGGCCCGAAAACAGTTGTAGTCTATTAAGATATGTCATGCATACTAGCAATTTGTCGTAAATTGGCTATTGGTTGCGTGCACGTCCAGCTCCTATTATGTGGATGAGTTTTTCTCGAGACATCCTGTGTTGGTGATAGTTATCTATTTCTCCATACGAATGTGTATAGTGCACATGAAACTCGGCCAACCTGGCATTGTTGTCGCTCTACTGCTTAAGTGGTTTCAATTGTAAAGGCTTTTTGCAAGATATTATGATGCCTTAATTGAATTTATGTCACTGACGGTGACCGTGTTTTGATTGATACCCATCTTCGTTCATAAGGTCATTACGATGAATAGTTGGTTTTACCATCTGAACAGGATACACAAGACTTATTTTATGGTTGTATCTCGATAAATTTATCTTTTTTAGACTAATAATGACTTTTTAGATTTTGATCATATTTGGCCGTTAATGTAGCCAAAGAGATATTCCATTTATTTCTTATTGAGATTTTACTGCTACATAATATTATCTGAGTCATTATATCTGATGCAGTCAAATCAATAATAAATACATTCCCTAAGTGGTACTATATGGTCGTTCATTATTATTGTTTAAGATCCTTCTGGTATTCGGTTGCCCCGTGTAATAAGATCCTTGCCGGTTCTATGGGCCTAGCTTGATGTGTTTGGTTAGTTTGAAAGGAGCTTTATTTATTTATTTATTTATTAGGTACCTAACGCAATTGAATCCATGACCCCAACATGGGACACAATGTCTACTACGGAGGTTTCACCACTCAATCAATGATGAACTTGTTTTTCATGGATCTGACCTCATCATTGTTTTTTTACTTTTTACTTTTTATTTTTTAACATGCAATGCTCTGGCCGAAAGGTTAGGTTGTACATTATCATTGGAGTCCTTGCCTTGGACAAGTAGGTCCCTTGATGTGACAACATGGACAGTCAACCACAAAAATACCTTAGATTGGAAGATTCTGACCATGTCCATTTGTTTGCCACTATTTAAAGGTAGGATTCCTTGTCACGCCTCGAAATTCGAGTACCCGAATAAGGTCTTCAGGACCCGAATTCTAAGGTTCGTGAGTTATAATATAATGACATTTATTACAATCCAGTTGATTCAATCAAATTCAATAAATATTCATCATCATTTAAAAGAAAATACAACTGAAATGTTTATTAAATTCAATTCTTTTGATAGTTTTTTCTTTCTACATCGAAATTTGAACATAAACTAAACCTAAATAACAAAAAAAAAAATGAATTGAATTAAAACTAAACCTAATTTTCTAGAAAATAAAGCTAATAGTAGAAGCCCACCTACTCGTAGTATTCCAGTTCTGCACTTGTGCATTTTTTTTTATTAAGATGAATATAACAGCTCAGTAGGGTCATTTCTTATCCAAAATTTAACATGTTCAGATAATATTAATTTTTAAAAAAAAATAATTGAGAAAAATAGAATACAGATAATAAATTTAAGCAAAAGAAATGTGAAAATGCGATGCATGTGATAATTTCCATGAATACTCATAACATTTATATCATTTCTTATAACACCATACCTAAGTGGATGGTCACGTTGTATTAATGCCCACGCACTAGTACCTCATTGTAAAGGACCCATTTATACGTTAGCTGGTCAGACTACTGCTCCAGTTGTACCTCTGACATATGTCCGCGCACACAATTGTACCCCATACGCTGTATACAAAGGAGACTCCAAAGGATTCAGTGGGTTCTAAGGTCTTTCACCCAAGGGACACAATTGCTCTACTTGCTAGCTTTAGGGTCTCTCACCCAAGGGACATGATTGCCCTACTTGCTACTTTAGGGTCTTTTACCTAAGGGACACGATTGCCCTACTTACTTACATTACATCCAACGTATTAAAATTGATGCTCAATAAATGGTAAACATACATGTACGATGAATAATTATTTCACAATAAAAAATATCAACAATATAATTCTAGATTTAAATTTTGTTGAGACTTTAATAATTCAAAGACTTAAATAAAATATTATTTTACTATTATTTAATTTAGAAATTTCTATGAAATAATGTACAAAAAATTTTAGTTTCAATTCCAAAATTTTGAAAATTTTCTTAAACTTAAGTTCATTTCAATTTAATTTAATTAACTCTTTAAAATTTTAGAATTAAAATTTGAATTTTAATCTTTACAGAAACAAAAATATTACACTGATTTTTATAATATAACATTAATAATGTAATAAAAATTATTATTTAATAATTTAAGTTAATCTATCTTTAAAAAAATTTATCTAATTTTTTTAAATTTAAATTCAGGATTTTATTATTATTTATTTTTATATTTAAATTTAATAAGTTTAAAGAAGTTATTAATTTGGACTTTGGATATTATTATTATTATTATTATTATTATTATTATTAAGAAAAACTTAAATCTTAAACTAATTCCAAAACTAACTAATCTCAGAAAAATACAACCGGCAATCCCCGACAACAATGCCAAAAACTTGAATATATATATATATATATATATATATATATATATATATATATATATATATATATATATATATAATTCGGATTAATTAAACGATTAAATTTAATAACTAACATACTCATTAATTAAAAATATTTTTAAAATTAATTTGAATTTACTAATTTAAATAAATTCATAAATTAATTTGAATTTAATCTATTTTTAATAATTTACTTTCATATCAATTAATTTTTGAAAATTTAGGAATAATTCATATTTAATTTTTTAATCTTAACAAAAAAATTTAAGAATTAATAAATTAAAATATAAACTTAGATAAATTATTTATTTTATTCTGTAAATTTATTTTATTTTATTTATATATAAATTATTTTAACATTAAATATTAGAAATATAAAAATTCATAAATGAGTAGGATTCCCTACATACTAATCAAAATTTTGGATTAAATAAACATAATAAATAACTGAAAATGATAAACTTCAGGATAAGATCACCTACCTTAAAAGTCTGATGATTCGGCCCCATTCTAATCTTTCTCCCTTGATCTATAGAGCTCTCTCTCTCCCTCTGTATATTTTTGATTTGATTATTTCCTTCATTTCTTCTTTCTTTCTTTTAAAATTTTTTTATAAAGGGGTACATAATGGAATGGAGGAGTGGGGATTATAGGATGGTTTCATTTAGTGGGAGAGTTCAGTGCCCATTACCATACGAAAAGGAAGGAAGAATGGAGAAAGTGGTTTAGTCAATGTGCGGAAGATATAATTTTTATTTTTATTTATTTTTATTTTTTTAAGATATGGTGGGTCCCACTAATGATAATATAAATCTACTCCATCTATCATCTCGGCCTGGCCAAGAGAAGATGTAAGGCAAAAAATGAGGCTGATCCAAAACTCAAGTGGGCCACACGCAAGCGGACGATGGGGTTACTTCTCACAAAAAAAATGGGTTGGATCTTTTTCATATATGGGTTTTTGTCCTACAATGAGCTTTAAAAAATAGATGGACCAAGTGGATATAACACAGACATCACAGTGGGCCTGACAGAGCCTAGGGTTGCGGGCAATCCGCCTCTCAGTAACAGATAACACCTCTCTCTCTCTCTAGTTTTGGTGTTCTACTTCAGACTGTATTGAGTCAACCCTATTGTATACGTAGAATCTACTCCGTCCATCAGGTTCTATCCTCAACTCTTGGCCATGAAGTGAGATGGGCCACACCATTGGCGACAATAGGGACGGGAGTCCAACCATGGGACAGTGTGTGGGGCCACCATTCTGTTTATTCTCATCAAACCCGATAATCAGGTGTAACTCACTGTCATGAAGTGAACAAACAAAAAGAGCCTGATCCAAATATCATGTAGGCCACACCGTTTGAACTTTTAGATGTTTGAGGAGCAAATTCACATTGTTTCCATTGGCATATTACCCATCATAGCTTTCTATTAGGCTGGGTTTTTCATGTACGGTTCAAATAAGGGTTCCTACCTGATGGACGGAGTGGATTTACCAATAGAGCGTGGCAGGCCCCACAGAGTTTGGGTGTCTTACGCAGCTGTGTAAAATAGGCGCTGTAGACGGTTCTGGTCCCCTCATCCCGAAGTGACTCAGCAGCATTTTAAATTGAGCTCGACTAGGGCGATGCTTTACCTTAAAATGGTGGTGACTCATTGATCATTCATATAGCCATCCAAACCGTCCAAGTTGCTCGTCCTAGTGTGATGAACCATAGCCCAAAAATCACACCAAGTGGATGATCTTAACCATCTGATTTCGCCCAAAAAAAATCTGACCACCGACCATTTTATGCATGAACCGTTCACTCCCATGACCACAATTAGATGGTGGGGCCCATTAAATCAGTTTGATCGTCCTGCTACAGAGTTTGAATGGATTTTGATGCTTTGTTTACTATCTCATGCCTTGCAATTGCAACTGTTAGAACTTAGGTGCATTTTTTGGCGCGTTTGGCCTGCATTACAAATTCAAATTAGGAGAAATGATAAGGTTTTCACAATTTGAAAAAGGGTGGTGACTCATCCCCCTCAATCTGACACTAATAATGTACAGCTATCCAGACCATCCAAATTGTGGGTCCCATTGTTGATGGAGCATCTCTCTTAAACCATACTGATCAAGAAATCCTAATCATCCAATTAATCAAATAGATGGTTGAAAGTGAAATAGTGAGTAGCCAAATTAGAGGGCTAAATCAGATGGTTACTACTATCTTCTCAGTGCAAATTTTCACTCATGCTCCATCCACTGTTGGGCCAGTGATTTGGACAGCCTGAATTGCCATACAACCATGCCAAATGTACGGCCGAAAAGTGGGCCACCCTTTTCTTAAATTGTGAGAAAAAAAAAAAAAAAAAACAGCACACGAGTCCAGCCCTTGAAACCAGTAGTGAAACTTAGCTATTGGTAGGATTAAGTGGGGCCCATTTATAATCCCCTTCAAATCATGATCAGATGAACACATTTCACCCACAGCATTACTCTAAAATTGGTATCTAACAAGATACATTAGTGCAAATGTAACCATGCATGGTTGTTTTTTTCGTAATTTCTATTAATCAATCTTCTATGTTTCCAGGGGATGTGTCTGCTGACACTCGCGGTATCCCTCCCTTCACTAAAACCGCCTCCTTGTCATCTAGACAACATTGCCGACTGCAAGAAAGCTTCTACATTTCAACTTGGTGTATTCTTCTGTGGGCTATACATACTGGCGGTCGGGACGGGCGGGACTAAGCCCAACATCTCGACCATAGGCGCGGACCAGTTTGATGATTTTGAGCCCAAGGAGAGGGCCCACAAGCTCTCATTCTTCAACTGGTGGATGTTCAGCATATTCTTCGGGACGCTCTTCGCAAACACAGTCCTTGTCTACATACAGGACAATGTGGGGTGGACGCTGGGCTATGGGCTGCCGACGCTTGGGCTTGCGATTTCAGTGGCAATCTTCTTAGCTGGGACACCTTTCTATAGGCACAAGTTACCCTCTGGGAGTCCCTTTACAAGGATGGCTAGAGTCATTGTTGCTGCCCTTAGTAAATGGAGGGTCCCATTACCAAACGACCCCAAAGAACTCTATGAGCTGGACTTGGAAGAGTATGCAAGAAAACACAAGTTTAGGATCGATTCTACCCCTTCTTTGAGGTCAGTGATTTTTTTAAATATAATAATTCCCATTTGGGTGAAATGTGGGTCGTTTGGCTACCTGGAAAGGAACCTATTCCTTAGGTAACATTCCTTTAGATAAGTGGAATATTCCAAAAGAAAACATAAATAACAAGAAGAAGAAGAAGAACAACAACAACAACAACAATAATAATTATAATAATTATTATTATTTAATGATGATTTCCATGGGAACTATTAAAACATGGATTCATGTGTTTGAGTAGAAAGTGAAAATTTTATATTCCTCTAACAATACTTGGTTTTTTATTCCAAGTTATAAATTATACAAGTATAATGATTACTGGGTGGAATTCAGCCTTTTCTTTGCTATCCAAATAACACAATTTGTCACATTAAAGAAACACCCTTTTTCCTTCCTATCATTTGGTGTGGAATCCATGGTTTCCATATATGGCTTCAAAACATTTAGATGTGAGGAAAGGCCCAAAAAACACATTCCCTCATTGGATAGACTTGTCTGTTTGGATATGAGGAATCTATGATGTGGAGATGGATATCTGTAATGATTACATTTTTCATTACTGTTCACCTGAGGATTCCTAATAGGATGGAGGGTTGAATAGCATTTGAAAGTCTTGTTTTCCATTAGATAATAGTTACCTCGTAACTTGTGCCAATTGTGGTATAGGCTATCCAAATAGGTGGAATTATTACATCAATGGAAAACTGAATGTTTTACTTTCGATTCCATGCATCCAAACAGATAAGTTTAATGAACATATTTTGCTCCCCACCTTAGATCTGGCTTGCAGATTTTAGGCTTAATGTTTCTCTTTCCAAGTGCCCAAACATGATAATGGAATCTTTTTTCTTAGAAAATCTGTTTCTTGGATTGCCTTTCTTTCCTTCATTTTAGTTTCTAGGTAGTGAGACTAGCCATATTAGTAAAATGCTCATGCCATGCAAGTGATAGAGAAGAAATGTATGGTGTGTGACCTGTATCTTGCACAGTGTTTGCAGTCTTCGATTCTGACAAGTGGGGTGGATGATTTTGTAATTCCCGCCATGGATGGGCTACGGCTCAAATATCTCCTTGAATGGACATGCTTAGCCTTTCAATTTGTGCCGATTAAGAAGAGAAACACAACAATGGTACACATTCAACTGAAAGGGGTCCGAATATTGGTCGGTCAGGTCTTCCAGTCATGGAGATTTTTGGAGCGTTCTACATCCACAGTGGGACACTGATAAAATGGTCCGGAATACCCTTTTGTACTGTGCAAAGATGCGGGCATTTAGAAATGAGATTGGTGCAATTGGGGTTTCCTATATTTTGCCAGCATTTGGATGAACTATTGATTCGGATTCGATTATGAATCTAATAAAGTTATAATAAACAAATTGTGATATCCTCCCTTTGGATTCATATTGATTCATTTGGACTTCAAATTTCAATCAAGTTGGGACTTGAAAGAAATAGAACTGTAATTCAAGAGCTACTTCCTTGCTATGAATGCTAGGAAAACATCACTATTTTTTCTAAGTCCTCTTGATTAAGCTAAGTTCTCAATGCCTTACATTTGTGTAATTTGAATTGTAATTGAATTCATGGATGCAGATTTCTCAACAAGGCGGCTGTGAAAACCAACCTAGACTCTCCATGGACGCTCTGTCCAGTCACCCAAGTAGAAGAAACAAAACAAATGCTACGAATGATTCCAATCTTATTTGCAACCTTTATTCCAAGCACGATGATCGCTCAAGTCCATACGCTTTTCATCAAGCAAGGTACAACGCTGAAGAGACACATCGGTTCCAGCTTCAAGATTCCCCCTGCCAGCTTAGCCGGCTTTGTAACACTTACCATGCTCATCTGTGTTGTGATATATGACCGTTGCTTCGTTAAGATCATGAGAAAGTGGACCAAGAATCCGAGGGGGATCACCCTCCTCCAGAGGATGGGAATTGGCCTTCTCTTCCACATTGTGATCATGTTGACTGCATCTCTAACTGAAAGGCATAGACTGCAAGTCGCTAGAGATCATGGCGTAGTTCAAAATGGAGGGGAAGTTCCACTCACTATATTCGTCTTACTCCCTCAATTCGTGCTTATGGGAGTTGCAGACTCTTTCCTTGAGGTGGCAAAGATCGAATTCTTCTATGATCAGGCTCCAGAAGGAATGAAAAGCCTCGGGACCTCTTACTCCATGACGAGTCTTGGGATGGGGAACTTTCTTAGCAGTTTCCTTCTTTCAACGGTGTCCCACATCACTGAGAAACATGGCCACAAAGGGTGGATTCTGAATAATCTCAATGCCTCTCATCTGGACTACTATTACGCTTTCTTCGCTGTCTTGAACGTATTGAATTTCATTTTCTTCCTAATTGTAGTCAAGCTCTATGTATATAAAGCCGAGGTAACAGATTCGATGGAAATGATCGAAGGAGAAAATGGGAAGTTGGCATTGAGCACTAGTAACCATGAAGAAAATGGTAAGTTGGCATTGAGCACTAGTAACCATGAAGAAAACGGTAAGTTGGCATTGAGCACTAGTAACCATGAAGAAAATGGGAAGTTGGCATTGAGCGCTAGTAACCATGAAGTGTCATCAACTTAAATCTTATCACTCGATTTGATGGAGAAGAGCCTCTCATTCTTGTGGTATGTCATTTTGGGGTACATGTACCTAGACAAAAGTGGTCTTCTATGCATCAAGAAGCAATGACAGACAATGAAGTGAATCGTATTGGATGCCGGTTTTGAAAATCATGTGGTGTACCAACATTGAAGATTGCAGGGTAGGTGGTGTTTTGATATGGGGTGACATGTATCATATCATGGTCTGATTCAAAGTACAATGTATACCTTTTGGCTTATCAATCTGCCACAAACGAAAAGAGATTGTTGTATGAAAGTTTACAAGATACACAGAAAAAATTGGGTTGAAATAGGTAGTACATGGTTAGTACCATGAGATTGTTGTGTGAAAGTGTACAAGATACACAGAAAAAATTGGATTGAAATAGGTAGTACATGGTTAGTACAGTGATTAGACGCTGTTCTTGATCATGTGATGATGGATGGTTCTGATTTCATGTCTTCTTTGAAAGATTCTTTGCATTCCCTCAATTTAAGCTTTCTGAGAACTCGAAGTGTCAGGCCAGAGCTCCATGCCAAGCGAAGTTGGATATAATAGTTACCATGTTGAGAAAAAGGCTCTACTCACCTTGTTCAGTTACCATGTTAAGAAAAAGGCTCTACTCACCTTAATGAACAAGTTTCGCATGATTTTTTATACACATTCATCCAGCATGTATCGCTCCTAAGGGACCCATATCAAGAAATGGTTGGATAATCGAGAGCTGAGGTTTAATTCAGAAACGAACAGGTGGATTATAACCATCTTTGTATGTAACTTGAAAGCAGACAAATCAATGGTCTGGATCATCCTCTCAGCATGGTTCTTCAACCACGACCAATCCATAATTGGCATCCAAAAGGATGAACCATTCCATTTATTCTGTTAGACAGGCTCACATGCCTTGTATACCTTGTATACCTTGTATAGCTAGTATACCTTGTATAGTTTGTTTCCATGGGTAGAGGAATCTGATTTTATTATTTTCCTTGTATAGATGACTGTAATCTCTATATATTCAACCCCTTTGGGTTGTCTCAAATACAGAAAATCTTTTAGCTCCTCTCTGTTTTCATATTCAACCATCTAGGCATTGGGGCCGCAATACAGAAAACTAGCTTAGATCAAAATAAGATCAAAGAATCTCAAAACAAGAAGAGGTAGAGAGAGAGAGAGAGAGAGAGAGAGAGAGAGAGAGAGAGAGAGAGAGAGAGGGCCATGGAAATTCCATCTCAAATGCTTTCAGGATTTCATTTATATTACTATTCCCAAAACAAAACACAAACTAAACTACAACAGGTTTTTCCTGCTATTTCCATCATCCTCCATGCTTGCATTCTCTTCAATACCAGCCTTGTTAGGCAATCCCGAGTCCTGCAATTCTATCTTTGATTCAATAATATCAACACTATAAGAATATGATTTTGCAACAACCACGAAACAAACAAGGTTCAGAGCAGTAATCACAGCCAAAAACGTGTAATAGTAGTCCAAGTGAGAGATATTTAAATTGTTTTGCACCCACCCATTCCCACCATTCCTCTTAGTTATATCAGTTACTGTTGTAAGTAGGAAACTACTAAGAAAATTTCCAATTCCCAAACTAGTAGTGAAATATGATGTTCCCAAGCTCTTCATTCCTTGTGGCGCCTGATCATAGAAGAACTCGATCTTGGCCACTTCCACGAACGCGTCGGCAATCCCCGTCAACGCGAACTGTGGCAGGAGTATGAAGATGGTGAGAGGGACTACCCCTTTGGGCTGTGTGATGCCGTGGTTCCTCGCGACTTCTAGCCTCTTCCTTTCGAAGATGGCTGCGATGGTCAAGATGATCACATGCATCACTAGGCCAATCCCCATCCTTTGCAACAATGTGATCCCTCTAGGATTGTGGGTGTACTTCCTGATTGCCGGGACGAAATATCGGTCATAGATCACGATGCTGATCAGCATGAAGATGGTTACAAAGGCAGTTAGGCTGGCTGGAGGGATTTCAAATTTGGGTCCCATGTGTCTGTCCAAAGTGGTCCCCTGTTTGATAAAGAGGGTGTGGACTTGGGCGATCATGGTGCTTGGTATGAATGTCACGATCAAAATCGGGAGCATTTTGATCATTTGCTTGGTTTCCTCCACTTGGGTCACTGAGCATAGCATCCATGGCGTGGCCAGACCGGTCTTTACTGCCGCCTTGTCGAGAAACCTACAAGCATAAGGTAACTAAGTTATCATTGATGTGTTGTTAGGAACTTCAAAACCAACATATTAGAAAGAACAGTTGAACAGGTGACTAGAGGTGCATGTGGGTTTAGCAAAAACTCTAAAACTAACCTGTGACCTATTAACCCTGTGGTCGAACCAGATCTATTTAAAGCCCATGAAGCCTAAGCCCGACCCAACCCGTTGCATTGTAATTCAGTCTCAACCAACCCGACCTAATCCTGCATGACCCAGCCAATGTTTAAGAAAGGGACATGGTGACCGATGAGTTGGGCCATCGCTAAGCAAATCCTGACCATTAATCTGTTGCATCCCACCTTGATGCAGGGAGGGACGTGATGAGGTTGATCACCGTCTTTCTCAGGGAATATCTACTCCGAATCTACTGAGCTCTCTGGACTCCTCACAAAGCTTCCTTGAATCCACGAGGGATAAAATTAGAAATAATTTCTAATAAATTCAAAATAAATTAGTCGATGAATTTTTTTTTTTTTTTTAAAATTTTGAAATTACAATACTTCAACTAATGAGCTTAAACCTAAGACTGAGTTTTAGACTCTTAACTCCAACTCAAACACCCTAAAAACGTGACTCATTATTTATAGACGGTCTCCATTCCTACTAGACTTTATGGTTTTTGGCCAAAAATAATAAGTGCTCAATTTAGCATAACCACATTATTCTCCTGACTTTTCTAAGACTTTCCATTTTGGGCACGGCTCTTATAACTCAAAGGATCAAAAGTTATACTCCAACTAAAACTTACTATTTATAGAAAAAATGAAAAGAAAAGAGACTTTTGACCATCGATCTGATGGAATTTTGAAAATCGAGCATGGCCAACCTAGCAGGTTGGTTGGCTAAAGTAGCTTGTCCTACCCCAAAATCATATATGATATGTCAAAAATTTCATCCCAGTTTGCGAGAGACAACTGTTTTAAGATTTTGATGGTCCGGATCATTTTCGCCTCCAATTAGGCCTTCTCCAATCCATCTTTGCCATGAAAGTGTCTTCAACCCGCTCTACATCTAACCTTGAATGAACTATGCATGGATTACTCTCCCAGATGGAACTATCTCAGCCTTTCATTCAGGGTCTGCAGATAGACAATTAATAAGAGAAACACAACAATGGTCTACATTCAACTGAAAAAGGTCCAAATACTGACTGTTGGGATCTTTCTATCAACAAAGATTTTGACGTATAGATGGACTGGATTACCCAATAATGGATCAATGTGTAGGTCACACATACAACCATCAACTACCATATTAGTGCCAACATCTCACTAATCAGGGACGTTTAACCTTTTCAAAAGTTTGGCCCCACCATTAAGATGACCTACCATCAAAATCGGGCCAATCCACTCATCAGGTGAACGTGTGTACTTGAAAGAAAATCAATGGCTGTACATTAATCTCAATGGGGTGGCCTGTGTGGTGAGTAGATTACCCAAAAAGAAGAAGGAAAAAAAAAAAAAACTCACGCTAGCAATGTCCAATGGAATCCAATGGTTGAAATTTAGATTGAGTTAACAATTCCAACCTTTGATTGAATTTAGACCATTGAATAAATGTCTACCAATCAGCCCATTGGAAAACCAAATCAAAATTAGTTTTTGTTGATGAACTATCTAAATTAGAGCTCCCAACTTGGATGATTCCGTTTGATTTATTTATACAATAGTTTAAAAATTCAAAAGAATGCAACTCAATTCACCTGAGTCAACTCAGTTTGACCAGATTTCACCAACTCGATTTGGTCCAGACTGAAAAAAAAAAAAAAAACCTTACTCAATTGGATAAAATTCGAGAGGCACTGAAATAATTTCCTAATTTCCAAATTCGACAACAGAAAAATCCTCCAATGAGTCTGACTTGTCCATCTAGGATGGGGCCGACGATTTGGACGGTCTCGATTGGTATGATGTGTTTCACGTGTACATGTCTAGGTAGAGCAATTATTTCATAAGATGTTTGAAAGGAAAGCAACTCATCCTTTCGTTTGAGACAAAAAGTCTCTGACCGATCGATCCAATGGTTGGAGTTGACTCATGATTTGTTTCTCTCTTTTCATTGAATGGTCACATCTGCATGGCTATCAATCACTCTTGCTGTAATGTAATTAACCATTTGCTCATCTAAAGATATTAAAGCTTTGATACTCCTGCAGAGTGTGATGGATGATACTCAGACACTTGGGATTGCATACGTGTCACTCAACTAATTTAAACTAAACTGTTCTAATGGCAAAAAAAAATAATAATAAAATAAAATAAAATCTCTTATTCGATCATATGACTATTGGAAATGTGGACATCTATTGGACGCCCAAAATTGTAAAATATCATATCATCTTATTTCAACAAGCAAGTACTGACTATGAATCAGTGGTTGCAATTGTTCAACCAATCTGATTTTGAATAGTATGTTAATGACGGTAGGTTTTACAATTTAGTGGGTTTCACTTGAGTTAATGTGTGCTATGTGTACCGTTTCTGAGTGCCCGAGTATCAGGTGTCATACGCTGCCAGAATATCAATAACTTCATGTCGGCGAAAAAAGATGGTAACTATTCATTGAATCTTGACATTTCCAACAGCTTAAAAAATGGGACGCGGTCGAGTATGTGGGGTCCACTGTGATGTATGTCTTATCCACACCGTCGATCCGTTTTGCCATATCATTTTGTGGAATGAATCCAGAATTGAAGCATATCCAAAGGTTAAGTGGACCACACCACAGGAAACATTGGGGATAATAAATTCTACGGCTTAAAATCCAAAGCATATGCTTCAAATCTGGAAAAACGGATGAAAGTCGTGGATAAGACACACACATCATGGTGGGCCCCACAGAGTTTACTCAGTAGCGTACTGAGTTACTGAGTATGCAACCGGCTTCCTATAAAATTTCTCAGTCCACGGGCCCTACACGTGGCATATGTGTACGATGATCGTACCCGTTCATTTATTTGAGACAACCATGAATGGTTCATAGACCAAAAAACCAAAGTGATTGGACAATCCCGACCATTTAAAAATGTTGTAGTGGCCAGGATGGTACATCCAACGTGTGGTTTGGTCGATGCCCTAGAGCCTTATGGTGAATGAATGAATGGTTCGGCACCATCATACCCATATGCCACGTGTACACTATAGACTGATGAAGATCCCCTCACATCACATGGGCCGAATCTCCCCTACCTGTACTGATCTAGTGTCACCATCCACACTGAAGTCGACGATATAGCCGTCAGGTGCAAGGACCACCCTTGTAAGTGGTGGGCCCCACACCGGATCACTTCCCAGTCGCTCACACTTCCATTTGTTGTGATTGGATGAAATTGGATCTTTGTTTTGGATTTGATATATCTACAAGAAATGGGCAATGCCACTTAGGCCCATGAAACTAATAGTTTGGGCCCAATCTTAGCCCGTAGGCCGTCAAAGCCCATTAAATTACCCAACCCATTGAAAACAATAAAACACACATGTGGCCCACCCGAAGACAAGATCTGAACCCTTGATTCTGACTTAAAAGAAAAGAAAAGAAAGAGATTTTGAAGGTTAAACAAGGGTGAAAAACACTAACCTCAAAGACGGCGTGTAGTCTATCCGAAACTTCCCAGCTTTGGCATATTCCTCAAGGCCCAGCTCATGAAGCTCTTTCGGGTTGGTAGGGACGGGTACCTTCGATTTCCTTAGGGCAGCGACAAGGACCCTAGCCATCTTGGTAAAGGGACTCCCAGAGGGCAGCTTGTGCCTATAAAAGGGAGTGCCCACTAGAAAAACCAGGAGTGAGAGAGCAAGCCCAAATGTGGGAAGCCCATAACCCAAGGCCCAGCCCACATTGTCTTGTATATAAACAAGGAATGTGTTGGAGAAGAGTGTCCCAAAGAAGATGCTGAACATCCACCAGTTGAAGAATGAGAGCTTCTGGACCCTCTCTCTAGGCTCAAAATCGTCGAACTGGTCTGCACCCATGGTTGATATGTTGGGCTTGGTCCCACCTGTCCCCACTGCAATTGTGTAGAGTGCGAAGTAGAACACGACCGCTTTATACGTAGAGATTGGTTCGCAGGGACCATTGCAATGCGGTGGCTTTAGCCATGGAATCGAGACGGCTAGTGTCAGCAACGACATGCCCTGTGTACAATGTCCAAGTGTCATGAACTTCCGTAGGGCCCAGGCCCATATCTCTCTCTCATGCAATAGTTTGTATCCAATAATTCACAATACGTGTGACATGCATGCATCCTGACTGTCGAAATGGTGGGCCCTATTATGGATGGATCACAATCTAAAATTCACAACAACTGGACGATCTAAAACATCTGATTTTGGTGATTGAATTTGGACTACTGGTCAATTTATTTTTAAACTTTCATTTGAGAACCACGAATCAGACGGTTAGGATCATGTGATGAGTGCACCTTTTGCGCATGGTGCGCACGTATGCCACATTCAGGGTGAACGGGACACCACAACTTGGAAAAGGGGGACTGAATCTCCACAACACAAACATATATGATTTAGGGGACCCACCCTGTTACACATGTGAAATCCACTTGGTTCATCAGTCAGGTAATGACATTAATCCCTTACTCCATGCAAGATCATCCCATAAAAAAGTCAGGTGGGCCACACCAATGGGAACAATGTAATATTGCGTCGAATGCCACTAAGATCACCCGCTGTTGCCCCCATGAATTTTTGAGCAGGCTGATTTTTATAACTTCACTTCATCCCTGTGAGTCGCACCTGATGAACGGGTTTGATGAAAGATACACACGATGGTAACTCCACATACAAACCTATGGCTTACATCCATCCGCTTATTTTTGGCCGAAGGGCCTAGCATCAAAGGACACCTGATGGATGGAGTGGATTTCACATATATAACGTGGTGGGTCAAACAGAGTTTGGGTGTTTTGCATGTGGACGTGGATCAGGTGGTGTTGCTTGCACCACCCCCAGCCCGCGTGTAGTGATGTGTTGGGTGATGTAGGGCCCACCTTGATATATGTACTCTATATCCACGCCGTCCATATCTATTTTGTGGGCTCATTTCAGGGCAAGAACACAAAAATGAAGCAGATCCGAATCTCAAGTGGACCATAGGAAACAGTGGTGATTGAACGCCCATTATGATATTTGTGTTTTCCTTCATCCAGGTCTATACGACCTTATCTACAGGTTGGATGGAAAATAAACATTACGGTGGTCCTTAGGAATGTTTCAACTGTGGGTGTCATTATCCCCACTATTTCCTATGGTGTGGTCCACTTGAGATTCAGATCTGCTTCTTTTTTGAGTTCATGCCCTAAAATGATCTCAAAAAACGGATGGACCGCATGGATATAAAACACGGACGCGGATTAGCTACTGACAGGTTGAGTAGCGAGACTCGCTATTGAAGTGACGTCACCAAGTTATGTGGGCCCCACCATGATGTATATTTTGTATCCACACCGTTCATCCATTTGGAGAGACCATATTAGGCATGATCCAAAGAATGATTCAGATCCAAAGCTCAAGTGGACCAGAGTGACGCCCCACCATTAAAAAGTTCTAACGACCACAAAAGTTTTCGATCAACCGGATATTTGTTTTTTCCCTTCTTTCACGTCTGCGTTAACATATGAACAGTTTGGATCTCAAATAAACATCATGGTGGACCTTAGGAAGGTTTCAACGGTGGGCGTCACTCTCCCCTCTGTTTTCTATGGTGGCTCAACTCTAGCCTCGTATTTGCCTCATTATTTGAATGATGCTCTAAAATGATCTCTCCAAATATATGGACGGTGTGGATGCAACACATACATCATGGTGGGCCACATGAAACTTGGTGACGTTACTTCGGTAGCCACTCTGGCTACTCAACCTGTCAGTAGCTAATCCGCGTCCATAAAACACACACATCACGGCGGCCCCACAGTGCCCAGCACATCACAAAGCAACACCACCTATTATTAGGTGTGGCAGAGGATTCCCGTCAAAAAAAGGTGGTGAACTATCATTTCATTCTTATCCGGTGTATGGACCGGATCATCCTTTCAGAATTGGTTCAATAACATATATTGATCTAACGTTGATCAGACGGTGGGCCCACCACTTGTCGAGGAGCAGTGTGAACCCATTAATTGGTGGGCCCCACTGCCTAATCATGCAAAAAACATCACATCAGCGGGTTTCCAAGAAAGACAAAAGAGATTTTCACGTTCATTCGGGAAACCTTAGTCACGCCTTTGCGATGTTTCCATGCCATGTGTCAACTTTAGCAAAGTAATTTTAAGCACACGGCTAAAGTGTGAGTTCCTCACAATTTCTTAAATGCTTCTGACTCATCCACAGCACACATGGAATAAATGTCAGTTATTCATCAAAATCCTAGACCCCTTTGGATTTGTCAAATCGTAGAAGAAGAAATGAAGAAACAAATGTAGTCAACCTATCACTGCTTTAAAAAATAAAAAAAATAAAAAAATAAAAACACTTTAATTTCAATATTTTAGTTTACCCTAATTTTTTTTTCTAAGTAGTTTGTGGGTCATCTACATAAAATCACAACATATGTCATAAGTGTGGTTCTTTCGCTCCCTCGAAATCAGTTGCGTGTCTGGTGTGTGTGAAGAAAGAAAGAAAGAAATAAAGATAGATGTGTAGAGTTACTAAGGACGTGAAGTAAAATAATGGAAGCACGTATGTGGAATATGAAGATTGTATTTACCGCAAGATAAATGCAGGATGCAATAACGAAAGTCCAGTATCGGCCGAGATGTGCATCTGCAATATATGCGCCGAGTATCGGTGTCATCCAAACGGTGCCAACCCAATTTGTAACGTTGTTTGATGCAGTGACTGTGCCTTCTTGGAGCTTATTTGACAAATACAGGATTAGGTTCGTTGCTATTCCATAATAAGACATCCTCTCAAACACCTCGTACGCTTCAAAGAAAAATAAAAATAAAAATTGAGGAACACTGCTGAAATCCTTCTCTCAGCTTCTTCTTCTTCTTCTTTTTAATTTCTCGACTGTTTTGTTTTTGTTGCCAGCTATCACTTGTGTAGAACATCCTATCCGTGGAAAAGGTGGGCCGCACCATAAAGATCAATTCGGAAAAAAATCCAATCATTTAGACTAATTAGGCGGGCTACACCCGTACACAGTCTGATTATCAGCCGTCCGATGGTTTCAACTTCAAAGCCCTTCTGAAGAGCTATGGGCGATCTTTATAGGGCAACCCACAATTTTCATGGCACAGATGTTCTAACCATGCAACACGTTTGCAGGAAAGGAAGTATTCTATGTGAAATCTCTCTCTCTCTCTCTCTCTCTACAAGCTGAAAGAGGATTGAAAATTCAATAATAGAAGTTAAAAAACATATGAAAGGAGTCCCTTACCTACAATGAAAGAACATGCAGTCCATCTCCCACCCTTGGATCGTAAGATGGGCTGACCTTTGAGATCAACTGACCCATCTTGGGTGAAATCGTCTAACCCATCTCTAACGCCCTTCTCTTCCACCACTGCCATTATTGTTTGGTGAAGGCAGAAAATTTGCTGTTTGGTTGGGAGTTCATGTGAAAAAGCATGGCCATATTTATAATAAAGTAATAGGGGTAGTTGAATGCGGCCGTCTTTTTAATATCTACGTTATATCGTAACTTACGCTTGTTTTAAGCCTGTTTTTTATGTACATGTCTTTTCACCGTTTAGCACCTAATGTGGGTTTGTTAATGGGCCCGTTGGGCTCAACAAATACAAAATTTTGGTTAGGACCAGCCCTAACAGTTCCAAATCCAGACCTAAACCAACACTAGACCTGGCCTATGATAGCCCTACCAAAGTGTTAATTTGGTACCATAGAGGTAAACTCTTCATGGGATAATGTGGCAAGGCTAGAAAATGAAGAGAAGTAGTGATGTTTACACCCAAGGGCGGTTTGCATGTATTTGAGTGCATTCTGCTTTCAAAAGTTGTTTCCACATAGATTTGAAGTAAATAAAACGGGAAGTAAATGAAATACACCACTCTTGTGTGTTTTGAAATCTCACATTTATGTCATGACTCATTTATAATTGAAGTGAAATGCCTTTTTAGCTTTCTTTTAATTGCATGAAAGTCACATGTGTAACAAAGATGTTACTAAGCTACTAATCTACTATATATATGGCATGCTGATGATATTAGATAATAATTCAATTATCGACCTGCATCATTAAAATCACATCAATAAAATTATCTAAATTATCTAAACATTGTCCATGTAAATTAACAGTCACAAAATAATAGTGAGTTGCTTGTTTGTGATCTTTATGCTTGTGTCTCACCCAAGGTTCGAAATTTTATCATTTTTTGCTATAGTATATATTTCTATGGGCTTAGTACAATCACCCTGTCAAAAATCACATTGTATACTAATTGAAAATATTAAAGTTAATTTGGTAATCAAAATAAAGTTTTATAAATATATTACAAATTTTCAATGCATTTTAATTTTTTTGAATTCTAGTGCATTTCATTCCAACTACCAAGCACAACTAAGAATTTAGACTTACCTTGATTTTAATTGTGATTTAGATTCCATTTGCATTCCAAATATAAGATCTCCAATGAACCCTAATTTGTTTGATATATGTATCCAAATTACGAAAATACGGATGTATCTATTAAAACGATGGCGTTAAATAGTGGCTCTGAAATTTAATGTGAGATCCCAAAAAACGAAAAAACAAAATAATTTAAAAACAATATATTTCGTTCTAATAACATGTTAAGCAACCACTTTCTCTAAAAACTCGAGCCGTTAGAGGATTGTGTAATAATGTATATTAAGAGACTTTTAATACTCCAACAAGTTCATAAATTATTATTTTATAGAACTCAATAATATCAAGGTGGATAAGTCTCAAAGTGCACAATCAATCCTATTGGTTTGGTGTTGTTGTCAAGAGGCCTTCAGTCTAGCTTTGCGCGACTGAATTTTGAAAAATTGAGGGAGTTTTTTCCAACCCATGAAATGGATAAAACCCAAATATTAAGGAGATAACAAAAGACATGATGACAAAAAATATATCCATAATTTGGTCGGAAAAATCCCATGGCTAGTGATCAATAGCCTAACAGCATCACGGTCTCCCTCACCTCTACCGCTATTCGTGGAGCACGTACGCTGCACCTATGCATTAGTGGTGTTCATTGCGCACTATCATTAGGTGCACCATCATCAGATGTGTCCTATTTAGTAAACGTTTAAAAATAAATTCATGTCATCATAGTTAATCACAATTATGTATTAGAGCTTTTCGCTAACCATTAAAATGATCTTGACAACCAATAATCACCACCTCTTGTATATAATTTTAATTAAATAGAACAAGACAAACTCATTTTTAGCATTTTGCGAAGCAAGCCATGGCCTTATTCCAACTAATTGGCGCCAGCTGACCAATGACTGTGTAAATCTTTTCTTTTTTAAATGTAAAATTAAAAGGACTGCGAATTGACCACTGCTCCACGTTAAAATAAAATGCATGATATACATTATTTTAAGATTAAAGAAATGGACAACTAGAAGCTTGTTTACCAAGTGTATGAATAAAACAATCAGAACCCAGAAATTTGATTATCTTTTAATCATATCTTATTAATTATAAAATGTTAAAATCTAGAATATTAGAAACATCTCTATGCCGTTTCACTTGAGGCATGACCTTGGAGAAAAACCCAAAATGTAGAACAAGGCAAGAGATTCCATGGAGCGGAATCCTCTACAGCAACCGTTGTATGCTGCTGGTAAAACACCTGAGCTCTTTAGGGACAACCGTGTTGTTCGTGTGGCATCCGTTCCGTCCATCAGCTAATGTTTCTAATGTTCAAAGTGCAGCCTGATAATAATGCAAATCCAAACTCAGGTGGGCACCACAAGGGTTAACAAGTTTATATCATGCCTAAAATCTCTAAGTTCAAGAGGTGTGGCTCGCCTGAATGTTCTATAGGGATAATTTTTGGAGTGACTACTCAAGATGATGAGACACACCTGATGAATGGATTGGATGGAATACAAATCATTTTTGGGTCCATACAAAAACAAATGGTTTGTGTCTTCTCCCCATTTTCCACTGTGTTTTGGCCCGCTTAAGTTGTGGATGTCGCTGATTTTTGGCTACTGCATCTTAAATCGCGGGGCTCACCTGATGGACGGAGTGGATGTGACGAGCACAACAGGGTGGCCCCACGGAGCTCAGGCGTCTTACCCGCTTTGTGCAATGGATGCTATGGACCATACCATTTGATATTGTGAAACACCAAAACGGACCAGACTTATATGCGTATAAACACCTAAAATTTTTGGGGTCCTCTCTGTTTTATATGTAAATCCACCACGTCCATAAGGTGATAAAAATTATTTTAACGGTACGTATTAAATATCAGACTAATAAAAATATATAATGAACCACACCAAAGAAAACAATGTAAAAATTCTCCTAAAACCTATAAGTTCGTATGGTGTGGCCTGCATGATATTTAGATCAGGGTTATGTTATGTATTTTCATTCATCTTGGTGACTTATACCTGATTAACGGGTTTGACAGAAGATAACCACCATGGTGGCCCCCACACAAATCTAGAGTTGGCATCCCATTCATATTGTGCACTGCAGTATCTGCTACCTGACTTCCAAATATCGCCAATTCTTTATCCCTAAAAGTATTAGAATCGAGAATAGAAGCTGATGGACGGAGTGGATTTTACATAGACAACATGCTGGGCCCCACAAGCTTGGGTGTCGTACACCGTGGATAAAACGGGTTTACAGACGATCCTGGCCCTTCATAACATCAACGAAAGAGACAAACCCTGAAAACAAAAGACAGGAATTGGATAAGGACACCCTAACCTTGGTGAATCCACCCAAAATTCCAAACAGGAAGGGATCTGATGGGACCAAGATGAGCCAAATGTACGGCTCACGTCTTCTTGTTTAGATCATGTGAAGATGATCATCTACCAATCAAAGAAAATGGCCCAATCATAGGGATCCACGTAGGCTCAAGCTTACGTGGCAATTTTTCCAAGAAATGGGTTGGATACGATGCAAGAGGGAGCGGATTGCCTGTGACGACCGGCAGAGAGATATACCTGTGGGGCCCACAGATGTTGTGATAAATCCACTCTGTCCTTCGTTTTTGAAAGACCACAATAGATTCGGAGACTAAAATTCAGGCCACAAAAAATCAAACAGTGGGAACAGAAACGTCCACCGTTGAAACCTTACTGAAGCTGACCATGATGTTTATATGCCATCCTCACCATTAAAAACTTTTATTTATCATCCAACCTTTTGATAAGGTTACAAAGGGCTGAAATGGCTCAAAAAAATATCAACTTGATCCAAAAAAATAAAAATTTGACCCACAAGAAGTTTTTAATGGTCAATCACCACTGTTTCCTGCAGTATGGACCATATGAGATTTGGATCTGCTTCATTAATTGGATCTTGCCTAAAAACGAGCTTTCAAAACGGTTGGACGACATGGATGTAAGGGAAATACATAATTGTGGGCCCCACGGCATGGATGTAAGGAAAATAAATCAGGATGGGCCCACAGTCAGGGATCCCAACCAGCTCATTGGATCCGGGAATCCACCGAAGACTCGCCCCATGTTTTGGACATTACTATGGTTTTGTCAGTGGGTGTACTGAGTACGTATGGTTAGTAGTAAAGGTGCTGTATTGCCTTATTGGGGAGGGAATAGGTTTTTATTATTGTGACACCGACCACTTCCCCTTGAATGAATGAAAGGGCCCACCATGATGTATTTGTCTTATATCCACCCCATCCATCCTTTCCGCCAGCTCAGTTTAGAGCATGAGCACAAAAATGCAGTAGATCCAAATCCCAAGTGTACCACACTACATGAAACAGTGGTGATTGAATGCTCACAGTTAACTTTCTGAGGGCCACGCAAGATTAAGATCAAGAAGATATTTGTGTGGTCTCTTCATTCAAGTTCTTATGACGTTCTCAGTAGGTTGGATGGCAAATAAACGTTCCGGTGTTCCCCAAGAAGTTTTTTAACGGTGAGCATTCAATCACCACTTAAAAACGGATGGACCCCATGGATATAAGGCACATACATCACAGTGGCCCCATAGCCAGGAATGCATCCCCATCATACTGCCAGAATATTCAAGTTTTATCTTCTATCTTGCCTGGGCCAGTGTCATACTGAGAAGGGTCTCGATGCAGTGATGATCCGGTGCTCTTAAGCACTATAGTGCTCCTAGTTGCATCAGTATATTTGGACCGTCCAATTGGTTGATCTAGGTTGTACATTAGGTCCAGCACACATTTCATAGGCTCCCATTAAAAAATTACACTAACTGGATGACTTTTAACCGTCAGATCAATGGCATAAAAGTTGGATGGTGAATTATGAAATTGAAAACTTTGAGGGTCCCACTTTAGATGTATCATGAACCAACATGCTAATTTGATCATCTGATTGAATGGTGGGAATTAGTTGGACGGTTAAAAATGAAAACTATCCATGGTTCTATTTCAACAAAAAGTGACAACGGATGAGAGGTCAGGACAGTTCAACCAATCTGATTTTGGGACTGTGACCATGTGACGATGGGATCAACACTCAAGTCGGTTTATGTTGAGTTAATCTATGACAACTGTATAATTTATGAGTGCGTGCTCATCAAGCATGATACTCAGCCAGAGTACCAAGTAATTTTCCCGTCCAATCAGAGAGCGAATTGCCTGTGCCCTGGCACAGAGATATTCCTGTGCCCAGGGTTGCTTGGGTCCTACAGAGATGTTCGTGACAAATCCACTCGGTCCATATGTTTTGAAAGACCATATTAGTATAAGATTCTAAAATTTTGGTAGATCCAAAACTCCTATGGGCCATATCACATGAAACATTGGGGATTGAACGCCTGGGGATGACAGAAGTTTTGTATCGGGATGATATTGGTTTCTACAGTTTATGTGAGTGGTAATAACTCTATGAACAGTTTGGATGTGATATAAACATCATGATCAGCTCCGGGAAGGTTTTAACGGTGGACATTTCTGTTCCCACTATTTCGTTGTTGTGGCCCAAATGAGTTTTCGATCTGCCTGATTTTTTAAATGCCCATCCTATTGTGGTGTTTTAAAACAAATGGACGGAGTGGATTTGTCACGGAATCTATGAGGGCCCCACACAACCCCGACAACAGGTATATCTCTATGCCCACGGTCAGAGGCAATCCACTTCTGTCCAACCAGTAGGTTGACCCATCTATTCGTTGGAGAGTGGGACCCACGGGTAGCTTTTATTAAAAATTATTACAACGATCGGACAACTCTGTTGATGGGTTGTCCACATAGGGTACGTTGGTCGTTCGACGTTGACACTCCAATCTACAGTAACATGATACAAATTTCTATGAGTTAGATAAGCTGAACCTGGAAGTTCGACTCCTTTTCCTTCGCACATTGCTTCATGGCCCACCAACCCAACGGTGGATGTGAAGGTTTTTCTACCAGCACACTCGTTTTGTGCCATTCCAATCCACAACACGAATGCCAATATGGTGGAAGCGGATTGGGTGGTGACCCCAACACCACCCATCTAGGTATTTTGGGGATTAGGGGAACCACTATGATGTATGTGTTTTATAAAATCTAGTATGCTCTTATCGTACTGAGTAAACTCAGTTGGGCCCACCTTGAATGTATGTGGTATATCCACGCCATCCATTTGTTTTTCCATCTAACTAAAGATGTTGAGCCCAAAATTGAAGCATATCTAAAGATCAAGTGGATCATACCATAGGAAACAATCCGTTGAAACCTTACTAGTCCCCACAGTGATGTTTATTTGTCATCCAACCTGATGGTAAGATCATACAGACATGGATGAATGGAAAACACAAATTGATGCAGGGAAGGACGTGAGGTCGAGCACCGTCTTCCTCAAGAGATAATTATTCCGAATCCACGGAACTTATCTGAACTTTCACAGAGACTTCTCGAATCCACAAGGAAAGAAAGCGGGAAAGAAATTAGAATCAAACTACGACTAAAACTCCTAGAATTCGCGACTTACTATAAATAGTAAACTTACTATTTATAGTGTAACGCCCTAAAGATTTCGGACATCACTTATACTTTGCGAAAGCCAATATCCCGATTACTTTCACGTTGGCCATTTGAGCATGTATAGAATTATACTAAACAACGTACCATACTCCAAGTTTAATATGATTAAAGAAGATGTATAAATCAAAACATATATATCGTGAAGTTTCTTCCAGAGTATGGGTCCATGGTTGGGTTTAATAAATATTGATACAATTCCAAAAAAATAAACAAAATGTGCTAATATAACATTCAACTACGCCTGTATTTCTAGCTCTCCCTATCTAGAGGTACATGGCCTACATCGGCCCATTTGAAAGCTGGAAATAGGAAAGCTCTTCCTCATCATCCATGAATGTCTACTCTAGTGCATCGACATCAATGGTACCGACATCTATGCTAGCGTCTGATTAGTGTTTTAAAACGTCGTCCCAGAGTGGGAGTGAGTAATCAACTCAGTGGTTTCATAAAGCAAAAGTTACACATGTTATCAAGTCAATCAATGCAGTAATAATAATTCAATGTAAACCAATCACTTCCTAACTACTCTTGTAGTTTATGAAATGATGCATGCTCTCACCAATCAACACTCCTTCAACACGCGACTCCAACCACCTGTTTTGCACATGCCAACACTTCCTCAACATGCAACTTCAACGTCTGTTTTGCCACATTTTAAACTAATGAAATGCAGTGCATGATCATGTTAGTCGGGTGATTAATTATGCATATTCATCCAGCATTTTGGGGAAGCTCGGATACCTCCCTTTTAGTCATTGGTCTTAACGAAATTACTAGACGTGGGACGACCATGGCGGTCCTACGCCTGTAATCCCTGATCCGTCTAGGTTCATCACTCCCAGCTGAATACATACGAAAGGCAAGTTGTAAACGTAATGCTCGCGGTCACTACGAGAAAGCTCGTCAACCCAGCGTAAGCCGATAGCACGGACACGGTGTCCCATACCACCATGTCTGACTCGCGAGTCTTGAAGATCGCGATGGTAATGGAGTCTCGAGGATCGCGATGCTAATAGTTAATAGTAGACCTTTGCGAATGGTAAGGTGAATATATACAGGATTAGTTGGTTCTTTGGACAATTTTAGTTGATACGGGCGAACATTGGCGTAACTGGCATGGAGTATGTAAGCACCCGGCATAATCCAGCCACTGTCGATCATCCATGTTCGACCCGGATCAATCGAACATGTCTGGGGTGGACAACCTAATTTGGTCAACCCATATCCGGGAATTTGCCAACTAACTAGAGTACTCTTATAGTCCTACTTTTTAATTTAATGAAGTCAACAAGCATTAAAGATGATTAGATTTACATTCAATCATCAAAATCAGTAATCTACTCGTTCAGGCATTTCATCGAACATATAAGCATCGTTATACTACAACTTGCAATTTATTGGGCAAAAATCGAAATACTCCTAAGGGCCTATTTGGACTCGCTGATAAGGGTGTATTATACTGTATCCAATTACTTTTCATGTATATAGTCGATTAATTTCATAATACATCCAAATCAACATGCCATAAATCAATGTTTGGATAGGACGTATTGTTCGAGCAAGTATACAGATTCTTCCTCCGATCAATGTTTGGATATGAAGTATAAGTTTGCATATTGTATATACGTATAATATTGATAGCACTTGTACGACGGTGGCTATTTTTAAGTTCTCAAAATGAGAACCTAGGTGGGGCCCACTGTCATGTTTGTGAATAATCTTACCCATCCATCCGTTTTGTGGTTTCATTTTAGTACATGTTACCGAAATTGAACCGTATCAAAAGCGGGCGTGAGTGTAATACAGGATAATTATACGTCCACAGTTGAAATAGGGATGGAGCCACGGAAGTTTTGATTCATGCTAATATTTTTTTTTTCAATTCATCCCAATTGGAATGACGTTATTAACGGTATGGATGGCATCTTTGATGGACGAGGAGGATTATTCACAAACATGACAGTGGGCCCCACCTGAATTACCAACACAGGAACTTCATGTGAAGGCGTATGAAGGAAATTCGAACGCATGGTAGAGTAAAGTTGATTCTCGATTTTCTGTGTGGGTCCCTCAATGAGATCCGCACTCATCCACACCGTCCATCTATTAGGACCTAACAGCAAATCGATTCCTGTTCGATCAGAATTTTGTCCGTATACACCCCATCAACGAGGGGCCTCTTGCACTCCAAGAGGGCCATGCAACTTTGAACCTGAATCAGCTCATAATTACAAGGTAGATGCATATTGCAGTATGATCAGGAAGGGAGATATTCGTACCTGATCTGGTGGACGATTGCCCAATTTGCCACGATCTAACGTTGTAAGAAATGTATTTTCCGACTGTATTTTGAAATCAGATATTCGAAAGCAAACCTTCTCAGCTGAATGGCAACATGTAGAAGGTCGGAGATGATCTAAAGCGCTCTCGGAGTAGAAATATTAGGTCCTCCTCGGACCCTCTGCAACAGACTCCGCCTCTATCGCACGCGAATACAGCATCTTGAATAGGCTGTACTGAAGGAAACAGAATCGTCTGACAATACACTGTTGTCGTTTGAATTTTTTGAAGAAAAGATGTATTCGCGCGCATGGTGTTCCACGGATCTTAACTCCAAATCAAACACTGTATAATGTATTTTAACCCTTTAATACAATCCAATACAATACACCCTTATATGCGAATCCAAACAGGCCCTAAATCATCATGCACATACTACATTAGCAATCATAAATCATTAACTGGAATAGTAGCATTAATAAATCGCAACCTAAGCGCTTATAGTCCACACCTCAAGAGGGGATTTCCAATATTTGAGTTCCTAGGATTGAAAATTTGAGAGAAATCACTAATTCTTAATGTAAAGGAATAAAGTATTGTTAATCACAAGTAAAGTGAGTATAAGTTGTGAAATCAAAAGGTTGAAGGTAAGTCCTACCTCCAGTTGCAAGCGGCGGTAGGTTTGGCGAAGGAATTAGTGAGTTAAAGGGTTTGATCGATAAGCTACTAACCCCCAAGCACAAGGTCCTTCCATCTCTTTCACAATCTTTCTTCTTCTTTCTCTCTTCTTCTCTTTCTCTTTTCCTTTCTCTCTTTCTCTCATAAGGTATGAAATTCATATGGTAGCAAAAGAGGCCCCCAAATGCCTTATTTATAGCACTAGATTTGGTGCATATGGCCCTTTATTCATTATATTAACCCTTGAGGGGGTTGTTTCTAACATTTGGGGCCCACTATGGGGTGTAGGGGTTAATGTACAACGTGTGATAGTTAGTCATAATGATGATCTACGTACGGATATGATTGGCCCACCATTTGAATGCATTGATCGACGGATATGATTAGAAGTCTGTTCAACAGTTATCGATGATCGATCAGGACCGCAGCTTTACGGATACGTTTGGAGAAATATCTTTAGTCGATATTCTGATTTTGGCTATGAACCGACGGTCCGAAAGTTACAACTTTGCGAAAGAGTAATGAGTTAGTTTCACGTAAGTTTCAAATTTTTATATAAGGTGTTTGCACAACCCAAACACTCACATTATGAGTCCAAGTTGAATAATTTAAGATGCGATCTCAGCTCGATGTTCCATGATGGACGTCAAGCCCACTAAGACGAACATATTTCTATAGTCTCGGGTTTAGTGGCCCACTAACGAACAATTTAGAGCTTGTTTGGATAATTGAGGTATTTCCTAATTGGACTGGGTATCAAGATTTCTTAAGCATAATGATTGGGGTTTGGATTATATAAGTTTATAGTGTAGCCTATTTGTAACTAGCGGAAATAATGATTTGAACGTAATCACCCTAAACCGTTAGTTCTTAGGTTAAAATGATACTGGGTCAGTTTGGTTTGTTAATTAAAATTCAACCCCTAATTGTCTCGACTTCGGGTAAATTTTTAATTTAGTTGTGATCATTTTGATTAGTCAGTGATAGGTCGACTAGATTTGAGCCCTATATGAATAAATCACGAGACTAAACTCGATACTTAAGTGATTAGGCGGATTCGTTGACTTTATACGGTTGATTAATGAAATTTGTACTGTTCTTTATTGGTACTGCCCGTGTATAGGCTCACCACGAGCATTAAGGGTCGGTTAGTGACAATGCGAGCTAATTATAGCGAAAAATTTTCATGGGTTTTTGGAATTCTAAACAGTGAAAATCTATGACGTTACATATAGACGGTCCTGATGTCTACTAGTACGCAAGGTTTTCTGCCAAAAATAGTAAGTGTCCTATTCAACTTCACCAACTTGTTCTCCTAATTTTTCTAAGCTCTTTTCACATTGGGCGCAACTCCTATCCATGTCATCCATCCGTTTTTCCATCTAATTTAAGGGGTTGAGCGCAAAATAAAAGTTTATCCAAAGATTAAGTGGATCATACCATAGGAAACGATCAAAATAATGACTTTCACCATTGAAACCTTTTTAGGCCCCCACAATGATGTTTATTTGTCATCTAACCTGTTAGTAAGATCATACAAACATGGATGAACGGGAAACACAAATATAAACTTGCTCCAAAACTTTTGTGGCCCCCAAGAAAATTTCTACTGTAGAAGTCAACAGCTTCCTGTAGTGTGGTCCATTTGAACATTGTATGTTGAACATTATATATGCTTTATTTTTGGGCTCAAGTCCTAAAATTATTTGGGAAAATGGATGGACGTTAAATCATGGTGGACCTCACAGAGTCTACTCACTTCCAAATCCGCTTCCGTGTTTTATATCCAAGTTGTCCATCCGTTTAACGCATGAGATCAACGGTGGGGTAACGATACCACCGTTGAAACCTTTCTAGGGCCCCCTGTAACATCCAACTCGTTGATAAGGTTGCACACATATATGAAAGGTTCGTTGCCTGCAACAAGTTTTTAGTGGTGGGCGTTCAATCACCGTTGTTTGTTATGGTGTGGTCCACTTAAGCTTTTCATCTGCTTTATTTTCTAGGGGTCATGAGTCCTAAAATGATCTGGCGAAATGGATGGATGAGGTGGATAAAACACATGTATCTCCATGGGCCCTGGTGGTATTCTGCTCACCATTCAATCCGCTTTTCAATACAGCATGCTTGTGCTTGATCAGTGCTCTCCATGAGGTGAACCACACTGTTTAGATCTTGTAGCCTGAAAATCTGGATCTTTAACTCCTCATCAGGGCCACAATGAACATAACAAATGGACGGCTAGAAAATAATTTTCTAGCCATCAGTCTGTTCAGAAGATTAATAAATAAAAAGGTGTGGCCCACCCTATGAAAAGCTTTGTCCTCACACGTTTGCTTGTATGTGGAATGGAGCGGTTTACGCTCGTGTAGCTTAGCAAACATCTATCTATCAACCCACGCAAGAAAAAACACCATCTCATTCTCACGCAAAGAACACTCAGCAAAAGACTCCTGTGATATTGTTTGCCACCATTTTTTTAAAATGGTGGTGACTCTTCAAACCCACACATGGCTTCGTTTCAAGGCAATCCAGACCGTTCATGTTGCTGACCCAACGGTGAATGGAGGAGAAAAAACAAAACAAAACCGCTAAGAAAATGGCCTTCAAAGCAATGATACGAAACAGGAACGTCTAAGAACTTGGTGGAAAGGATGGGGCCCACCAATTCTGATTGGGCCCAGGTAGGGCACTATATGGGCCTAGTCAGACATGAGTATGCCTGAGCAAGCCCACAATATTTTTAGGCCTAATATGATACATTCATGACTATAACTGTCCCATAGATGTGAAAATCAGGCCTGTGCCAGATGAGGGCCTAAGATCAGATCCAATACTGACCCATGGGCTAGAAAGTCCACTTCCAAACCGTTAATTTACCTGGCCCAAGTGCGGCTTGGATATGGGCTGGAACAGCCTCAATTAAAAATCAGGTCATACAGACTCAAACTGAATTATCCTGTATTTAGAGCCAGGCTTGACAAAAAAAGCCCAATAATGGCTTGTGTTGGCGCAACAAAATGGGACCCTCTGGCCTGGCCCATTTACAGTTCGTGTGTGTGTGTGTGTCCAACCACTTGGACCGTACAATCACTTGGTGGATTGGAGACTACCTTAGTATTTATGTGAAATCCATACTGATCATCATACGAATCACCCCATGTTATGACTAAGGCCAAAAGCCTAGCTTCATTAGTGATTCATGTAGACTCCACGATTATAAACAGTATATAGGGCAACGACCACCCTCCAAACTATTTCCTCTGGTGTAGCCAAACCGAATCATGAATGGGCCTGATTTTTAGGCCCCAAACTGAATTTTTGGTGTGTCACCTGATGGTTGGAGCAGATTGCATATAATTGTCACAGTGGACCCTATAAAAATCAAGAGTGGACATGATCTCTATCACAACTATTTAGGTTGGTGAGTGTGTGTGTGTGTGTAGAGTCATGCTCCCCTGCGCACCTACGCACGTGCGCACCTTTACACATGTGCCATGGGCGTCTAATCTGAATGGTCCATGTGATGCAGAATCCCATAAAACCCCATATGACAAATTTTCACCCTGATCTAATATTCTGGTGGGCCATAGCAAAGAGAAATGCAAATCAAGGGAGGAAACTATTTTCATTTTTCATGGCCCATCAAAGCTTTAGATCAAAGTAAAACTTGGGCCCGGGGGGTTTCAGGAGGTGCTGCTTCACATGCACGGTTCAGATTTTGGATCCACATCACGCATGGTGGGTTCTCAAAAAAGTTCGTACGTAGTACCTACGAACTGGTTCTCAGGTGAGCATTTCCGTGTGTGTGTGTGTGTGTATATATATATATATATATATATATATATATATATATATATATATATATATATATATATATATAGATAGATAGAGAGAGAGAGAGAGAGAGAGAGAGAGAGAGAGACTCAGCTGCGCAACTGTTCACACGTCCTTACATGAACCTTGCTATCAACAGTTAGACAAGGCAGACGATTTGAAGGTGCTCTTATGCACGAGTTTGAAAGAACGAATCTCCTTATCCGGCACACTTCTTCTCCGTATTTTCTAACTCTCCGAAGGATGCGGCATATACCTTTCACATGAAGTTCTTTTACTAGAATACTAGGTGGGTGCCACCAAGATATTAGTGATAAATCCACGCTGTCCATATACTTTTAAAAATAATTTTATAGTATGAAACCAATACTGAGGTAGATCAAAATCTCAAGTGGGCCACATAGTATTGATTGAACTCTCACCATTAAAAACTTCCTAGGGCTACCAAATTTTTGGATCAAGCTGATATTTGTTTTTTGCCATCATCCAGGTCTATATGACCTAATCTACAAGTTGGATATCAAATAAATATCACAGTGGGCCCTTAAAAAAATTTTAACGGTGAGAATCATTATCGCAGCTACTTCCTGTAGTGTGGTCCACTTAAGATTTGGATCTGCCTCAATTTTGGGATAATGCCCTGTAATGATATGAAAAAATGGATGGATGGTGTGGATAAAACCCATACATCATGTGACCACTCAAAGATCCTGCTCATTCATAACTCGAGACCAATGGAGTCAGGACGTGATCCGTGCGGATTTCAGGAGAAGATATTTGGAGAGATTATTTTAGAGCATAAATCAAAGAACAAGGCAGATCCAAAGTTCTGTGGAGTCCTTGAGTTCCATGTGAACTGGTGCCCTGCTGAGCATTCAGCTATTCTGCTAATTAATGTATATATATAGAGAGCAATGCTCACACACAAGACATCAAACTAACTTTTGATTCAGGTAGGCCACACCAAAAGTACAATAGAGGGAGAGATGTCAACCTTTGATTTTTACAAAACCTACAATCATAAGTAAATAAAATCAACTCCAACCATTAGATGTCATACCAAAGGTTAGACGTAGAACTAAAAAATCATGACCATACTTGATTTAAGTGTGCCTCATCAAAGGAATTATTTTGGAAGTTAAGTCTTTTTTACACATTATTTCCAATTGTATGGTCCACTTGAACCATGGATGGAGTTGATTTTTCGATTCATAGGTCTAATATGGGTTGACACACATGATGGTCAAGGTAGATTTTACATTAACACCACGGCAGGGTCCACCCAAGCCAAGGATCATTCTCAAAAGACTTCTTGAAAGGGTAAGGTGAAGCAAACGCACAGTCTTGCAACATTAATTAGCATTAATTAATCAAAATTAAGGGTGTTTATTCTATTTAAGAGAAAAATTTCGCATTAAATGCCCAACTAGTTGGACCAAAACGCATTGTCTAACTAGTTGTGTGTGAGCATTTCTCATATATATATATATATATATATATATATATATATATATATATATATATATATATATATATATATATATATACACATCACACATTTAATGGTCCAAGTGAATCTTGTATATACGTCATGATGGGCCCGTTAAAAAAAAAAAAAATTTTAAGGTAGGTGTTTATCGTCAACCTGTTCCAAAAAAGGGTGATATTTCCAGAAGGGTGGGGGAGGTGTGTTCAGGTCATACTGTAGCACCATTAGCTATAGTCCAGCTATATGATAACTACCGAAGTGCATGTCACATCTAGCCCTTTCATATCCAGCTCACTTTTAAAAAGGTTTTGGCTCACCCTGACACTTAAAACAAAAAACTGAGCCCCAGACCAAAATTTTGATTGGGCCCAGACTCAATCCAACCTGGCAGCCTGAAAGTTTGACAACATCCCTAATTCATTCTTGATTTTCATAATCTATTTGATTTATTAAGTGGGCCACGCATGCACAAATAAATAAACACTTTAGAGGAATGAAACCAAAGTCTATATTATTGGAATGGCATATTAGTAGTAGGATATACCACCTTCACATAAGGTTGGGTTGGAGTAGCCTGGGGTGGGCCTGTCAGGCTAAAATAACTCAATTCCAAGGCATTTAAAAATTGATTGGACCATGCACAAAAGGCCCAAGCCCAGACGATAGGCTAAGCTAGTAGGTCCGAGCCCAGCCCAACGGTCGGTTGAGCGTGTTGGGTCAGATCGGGCTGCACAGCATATTGCCACCCTAAGTAAGGCTTGATGCCCTTGAGAGTTGGTCAGGGTCTAAGTTCTACACTGGCATAAACTATGCATGAACACAAGCCATGAGAGGAACGTGCACCAGATCAATTCCAAAACTCAGGGCTAACCAGTACTAAGGTAGGGCCAATCCATAGAAAATATTGTAAAATCATCTTTAAAACGTCTAAATTCATGAGATGTTGCTGGTATGAGTTTTGAAATGACTATTGTATTTGATGTCTTAAATCTTGTCAAATACAGATTCTGTCGATGCCATCAATAGTCTGTTCGATGTCACCTTCGATGGCATCGAATAGTGCTCGATCCCATCGAGATTTTTTGGATTTTCTCCAGTTGGTTGCCGACTTATCTGGGCACTTTTTTCGATGTCATTGATGGATGTTTGATTGAACCTTCAATGACAACGAAATTGAATCGATGCAATCGAGATTTTATGGAAAATCGGGTTTTGTCTTTGGTTGTTAGTTCGATGCCGTCGACCCATCTTTGATACGCTCGAAAAATAAGTTTCGATGACATTGAACATTTTGCACAAAATTTTGTGGATCCACCGGATCTGCGAAATTTGTTTGGGATTCTCCCATAGGCTATAAATATGGCTGTAAATGGGATTGGGATGAATTCCAATGGTTTATAAATAGTTCTAGGGTTTCAAAGGTGTGGAGCAATGGTGAGATTTAAGGTTGTTCGATTCGAGTAAGCCTTCTCTCTTTCTAATTTCTGCTTTTATAGTGAATTTCTGTTGTTTTGTGCCATAGTTTTTTCCCGAAAGAGTTTTTCACGTTAAATCGTTATGTTTTTCTTCCTTTTGTGTGATGCTTTTAGATTGCTATCCTAGATTCATTTCTGTATAATTTCGCCATTTTTCCCAACAATGACCTAACATTTGTGACATCCCTTCATTATAGTGGGCATGTATACACTACAATGGACCCCACTAACTATTTGAAAGGTTTTAATCTCAACTGTTGGAGTATGGTGGTCCACCTGAGTTTTTATATGGTGAATAGGATAGATCTCCGGCAATGGCCGTTCACGCCATGTTAGTGCCTGACAAATATTCCTAGGGTGTGTTTGGGCAGACGAATTAGGATGGATTACGATGGATGGGATCCCGCGATCCCACGTGCCCATCCCACGCGCACGTTTATTTTGGCTAGGATCCAGACAATCCGTCTTTATCCCACGGTTATTACTCGCGTATGGTGGGATAATGATGAGAAATCCCATCCCATCTCTCTCGTCTCCTCGAACCCACCATCCAAATCCTGCGGGATTGCTAGCTGCAATCTCTTGTTGGATTTTTCGCCCATACGGAGATACGAAATGGCGACGCCGCCTGCAGCAGCCTGTCCCTACTTTCAAATCCGTACAAGGTAGAGATGAATGATCTCTGATATGGGCTTTCATCAGTGACGACCATCTCCAGTTATATAGCCATGGATGCATGTTGTGGAGCTCCATTGATCGAAGCAAGGAGAGAAGGTAAGGTCCAACCTCTCGAAGAGGGTTACTGTTCGTGATTGAGGTATGTTTCCTTATACCCTGATTTTCCCCCAATCTGTCTCCTGGATATGGATTAGCCGTTTCAGGACTTTCTATTGTTATCTTGACTTGGATCGGATGCCGTCCCTTTTCAAAACTTGTAATCCTCTCATGAATTCATGTTTGGAATGAATTTCATGTGTGATTGGGAGGAGTTGAGTTCTAAAAATCCATTCGAGACCCACATGCATTGCGATGTGAAGCTACGGCCGTTGGAGCTGTAGCTTGGCATGCATGCACATTAAAGGCCTCTTTTGGCTGAGGGGAGGACTTGGATAGGAAACAGATTTGGGCATGGAATCCATCATAAAGGGCTTCTACACACAATTGTTCCGTCTATTGGTATTTCATACCGTATCAGTGAGTGTTGTTAAGCTCGACTTCTTGCATGACACAGAAATTTATGGTGTATACCTCGCGGATGGACATGGTGGTGTCTTAAAATGGATTTGGTTAAATTAGGAAGCAAAACAGCTTTTTTTTATTTTTTTTATTTTTTATTTTTTATTTACAGTTAGTTTTCAAAGATTACTTGATTACTGTTAGTGTCTTCTAGTTTTGTCCTGCTGTCACATAACCGAACAATATGGTTTTCGTGAAGGGCCAAGGACATCTGTTGGAACTTAAACTCAATAGATGTTCCATAAAAGTCTTTTTATTTTTATTTTTATTTTTATTTTTTTTGTGGGTGAAAATGTTTTGATAGCTGCTCTCTATTACCAGCACCAGTTATCTATTTTAATGCGTGGAATTGGATTTGAAGACGGTTTTTGTAAATGGCTTAGACTTTGAAATTTGTTTGGAGGTCTCCTAGTTCTCATTATTATGATCACCAGTTGTACATGATAGCCTTCCTAATATGCATGTGGTGCATGTTTCATTTAGGATCAGGGGGTTAGAGCTGGGATGATTGGAGGCTTAAATCTTTGTTGATTATTATATTATGACAATTTTTGAGATTCTCGTCCTTCTATGGATGGAAAGGATTTTATGTGAGTTTTAATAGTTTACAACTCATAGTAGAGTTTGATTTATAAGTTCTTTAATTATGTCAAAAGTAGGTATTCCTCCCCTTTCGGCTCATGCAGATGCAAAATAGATGTTTGTGTCATTTGGGGATTTTATTTTAACAATCTGTTTCAATGTACATTTCGTATGGGAACCTATATGAAAACTTGTATTGATACAGCTATCACAAAATCACCATCTGAGATTGATTCATTGTGTATGTTGAAGTGATTTCATCCAATCCAAAAGGTGGACCAATAAGTAGGATAGGCATATTTGTATTTGATCTTGCGCTTTAAGTCAGTCAGCAATGCGGGTGTTATAGATGGATGTCTTAAATCTATCTGTTGGTCTGTCGATAACATTGACAGAGTTTCGATGACATCGAAGCCAGTCGTCGATGACATCGAAGGTTGTTCGATGCCATCGTTAATTATCAGAATTTTTCACCCCTAGTCGCTGGACAGTTTTGGTTCGTTTTCGATGACATTGATGGACTTTCAATGACATCGAAGATTTTACGCAGATTTTGTAGAAACGCAGATTTTGCGATTTTTGTTTCGTATTCCGATTCTACTTCTTTCTAAACTTATATAAAGGGGTGTATGCAGGATTGTGAGATATTCTAAGGCTTTCTAAAGGAGTTCCAAGGGTTCCTAAAGGGATTTTAGGGTTTCTAAAGGGTGTAGCAAGGGTGAGATTCGAGGTTGTTTGAATCGGGTAAGTCCTCTCTCTTTGTAATTTCTATTTTCATAGTGGAGATCTGTCGCTTTGTACCATGGTTTTTTCTCGCAAGGGTTTTCCACGTTAAATCTGTGTTCTCTTGTGTGTACTTGGTATTATTGGATTACTATCCTAGATTTAGATCTATGTGATTCCGCAGGCCAAAATCCCAACAAGTTGTATCAGAGAAATCGTTGGGGCACAGATCTGAATCTGAGGGATTAGTAATAATGGAAAGCACCAGGTATGATATTGAGAAGTACTCAGGGAAAAATAATTTTGAGTTATGGAAGATCAAGATGATGAGTTCTTAATCAAGCAAACCGAAGATGGTGCTCTTAAGGAGCGAAAGTGTACTATGACTGATGATGAATGGAATACTCTTGATAAGAAGGTACTATCATCGATCCGTTTATATCTCACGGATGAGGTTCTCTACAACGTCATGAGGGAGAAAACTGCGATTAAGTTATGGGTGAAGTTAGAGGATGTCTATGCGAAAAAATTCTTGAAAGATCGTCTACACTTGAAGCGGCAGTGGTATAACTTCAAGATAACAGAGGGTGGAGATCTGAAGGCTTACGTCAGCAACTTTAATAAATTAGTTTGTAAATTGCTGGATATGGAGGAAGTGATGAAAGATGAAGAACAAGCATGTATGTTGCTGAATTCTCTTCCGGCGTCATATGAGTCATTTAAGAACACTATGTGCAGCACGAATAAAACTCTTAGGACACCGTTATCTCAGCCCTTCAAGGGAAGGCTATGAGAAAGCTAAACGGCGATAGAGGACATCTTCTGAGGCATTGTTTACGAGGGACAAAAATTCTGAGCAAGGTACAGGTTCTTCAGGTTATAGATCCAAATCCATGGGCAAAGGCAAATGAAAGATAAAGTGCTGGAATTGGGAAGGAAGGACATATGAAGAAGGATTGTGAAAATCTTAAATCAAAGAGAGAAGATTCTGATACTTCGTACAGGGAGGCCAATGCTGCCACGTCAGATGGATCGAGTAGATGTGATGGTAATGTTTTGTCTATGTCTACTATCAAGCGGCCATACGATGATCATAAGGACGAGTGGATGCTAGACATAGGGGCATCTTTTCACATGACTCCTCATCGGAGTTGGTTCACCAACTACAAGGAGTACGATGGTGGACAGGTGTTTATGGGCAATGACCTTACCTGTAATGTTGTGGCTGTTGGTACGGTGCGCATCAGGATGTTTGATGGGGTAAAGCGTACCTTGACTGATGTCAGGCACATTCCTGATTTGAAGCAAAATCTAATTTCTCTTGGTGTACTTGATGCAAAAGGATGCAAGTACATAGGTATTGATAGTGCTCTTAAGGTATCTAAGGGGGCACGGCTAATCATAAAAGCGCAACGACTCGGTAATATGTACAGATTGATCGGGAGCACTTCAAATGGTGGAGCTGCAATGGATGTAGCGGATTCCACCTCTGCACGTGTATGGCATGTTGGGCATGGCCACATGAGCGGATAGGGCAAGAAGGCTGAGACGCGCAGACAGGGATACAGAGCAGGTGGAGTAGCCACCTGTGAGAAGAATCACACAGCATGATCGCAGGATATCGGTGAGATACATGGATGACTCCAATATCTCAGGGGATTCATCTTCTATTCAGATGGTTCTAGGTGAGCCTGATACTGAAAAGTGAAAGGTGACTATGGGCGATGTGATAGATTTGTTGTACCAGACCGATATATGGGAGCAGATGGAGCTTCCAGTGGGCTAGAGAGCAGTTGGATGTGCGTGGATCTTCAGGAGGATACAGCATAGATACAGGACGAGATTGGTAGTGAAGGGTTATGCTCAGAGAGAAGGAATCGGCTTCTCAAAGATATTCGCGTCGACAGTATAGTAGGTGTCTATTAGATTTGTAATTGGCGCTGGTTGGCCAATGTGATCTTGAGGTGGAAGTATGGATGTGGAGTCACTTCTGCAAGGGAAAGTAAAAAGCAGATCTACATGAAGCAACCAGAGCGGTTCGAAGTTAAAGAGGCTGAGAAAAGACTTTGCAGGAGGTCGTGGTTTGACCTGTCGCCTAGGCAGTGGTTTGATTCCTTCATGGTGGGTCAAGAGTTGATGACATGTAGATGCCAATTATGACATGTCTGAAATCAATGCACTAAGGACTCGGTTAAGTGGGACATTCAGGATGAAGGATCGGGAAGCTGCAAAGATGGTTCTCGGCATTAAGACTAAAAGAGGAGTAAACTTTGGTAATCACAGGAGGAATACCTTGTGTGTAGGTATTGATCAAGGAGGTGATGGACCATATAAAGCCAGAGAGCATTCCCTACGTATCTCTCCTCAAGTTTTCCTCAGGACATGTCCTAAAACAGATGAGGAAAAGTAGGATATCTCATGAGCTTTATTCGAATGCGGTTGGTAGTGTATGTCATGGTCTGGATTAGACCGGTTATTTCAAAGGCTATCAGTGTTGTGAGCAAGTACCCCGACAAGTAATATTGGATAGCGGTGAGATGGTAAGAAGACTACATCTTTCCTTTTAAGAAGACAGGAGCAAAGGTGGTTGAGCATGTGGATTTTAATCCGGCAGACATGCTCACCTATATCGTTCATACAGAGAAGTTCAAGTTCTGTACAACTTCTCTAGGCTTAGCGATGGCGTAAAAGAAGGATGGAGTGTGCACGAAAAGCTATGATATAATGCAGAGATAAGAGAAGAGGTCAAGAAGCTACACGGATGAAAATGAAAGACATGGTGGAGATTGTTATAGACGGATGTCTTAAATCTTTCTGTTGGTCTGTCGATGACATCGACAGGGTTTCGATGACATCGAAGCTAGTCGTCGATGACATCGAAGGTTACTCGATGCCATCGATAATTGTCAGAATTTTTAAACCCTGGTCACTGGATAGTTTTGGTCTGTTTTCGATGATATCGATGGACTTTCGATAACATCGAAGATTTTACGCAGATTTTCTGTAAAAACACAGATTTTGCGATTTTTGTTTCGTATTCCAATCCTACTTCTTTCTAAACTTATATAAGGGGGTGAATGCGGGATTGGGAGGTATTCTAAGGCTTTCTAAAGGAGTTCTAAGGGTTTCTAAAGGGTGTAGCAAGGGTGAGATTCGAGGTTGTTCGAATCGGGTAAGTCCTCTCTCTTTGTAATTTCTATTTTCATAGTGGAGATCTGTCGCTTTGTGTTGTGGTTTTTTTCCGCAAGGGTTTTTCACGTTAAATCTGTGTTCTCTTGTGTGTGCTTGGTGTCATTGGATTGCTATCCTAGATCTAGATCTGTGTGATTCCGCAGGCCAAAATCCCAACAGCAAGTATGTATGCATTGACTGGGAGAATTAGTGCTACGTCTTCAAACAGATATTGTGAATGCTCTGATTTCACTTTGAAATATATTTTGATGGTCAAGTGGTTTAAACACTATTAATGTTTCAATATTTTTTATTGGCTTTTTTGCAGATTACAGTGAGACATTCGCCTATAGCGACACAGCATTCATATACTTACAACATATAGTCCCGGTATGTTCTAATACATTCTACTCAATTTGGACACTGCTAGGTTGATAATGTGCATGGGCAATATGTGAAATTCATCTGCATGCCCCTTTGATACTCAAAAATTATTATTTTTTTGATTTTTTTTTACTTCCTCACAATTAGAAATTTATAAACAGATGCCACCAATTACAAGTTTGTATGCATGCATCTTCTGTTGATTGGGTTTTCAAAAATAAAGTAAATGATTTTTTAAAGGTTTGGACCATGTGTTCAAATTTCAAATTTTATTTTTATGAAAATCAAAGTAATTCTAGGGTCTTACTTGGCATGGCCACCTGAGGCCAACTTCATGTTTATATTTCATGTTGTTTGGAGCGTTGCTTTCATCTTAAAACTGAAATTCCACACACTCTTTATTTAGACAGGTTAGCTTATTGTATCTTGAAAGCAGATTAATTATAATCTGCAAAATGTTTTCATGTTTCTACCTCCTGTGAATTGCAGGAGGCAAGATTGAAACGGACATAATGGGGCTAAAATCAAAGGCCTGATTATTAACTGAGCTAGGCTCAGCCCTACTTCCCAAGTAATAACTGGGTTGGAGCTTAGTCTGACCCTAACATGGCACGTTGCCTTCCTTAAGAGTGCTTACATAAAATATTGATGGTCTCCTGCAAGCAAGTAAAGGGTTTGGGCTTCAGGTGGGATCTTCCATGGTGTGGTTCTAAATTTCCTGCAATTCACTTTCAAGTGCATGACCCATATTAGCCCATACAGGGTCAAAAAACCAGGTGAATGTGTGATTCAAGTGAGCACACTCCAAGGGAATTAAGCAGTTGAGAAGGGGATGAAACCCTTATTTGTACATGATCCATAGTCTTTGTGTGTTCTCATTAGATTTCACATCAAAAGTTAGACTTGGTGCTCAAAATATACCCATCTATTTTTTAGGTGGGTAGCACTAAGGGAAACAAATTCACAATATGATTTTTTTCAAAAAAAGTAATTTTAAATAGGAGGATCAATCTAATTTTAAAGTCCTTTACTTCCACCTGTATACGTAGGTGGGTGACAGGTGATGGATGATGAAGATGAGGAAGAGATGGTTGATTCCATTGTGGTTCTTGCAATGGTTGCATGTGTTGCAGCTGTTGGGGAATACTATCGAGACTACATATTTAGAGAACCGGCTCGAATAGGGGATGATGCGCGTGCCAGATTTATCAATTCCACTATTTAAATAGGTGATAGGGATTGCATTACTTAACTTAGGATGAAGCAGGACACATTTTTCCATCTATGTGAAGTAGTGCATGATAAGACGACCCTACGCGATATACATAACGTTAGTTTGGAGGAACTAGTCATGTTCCTGCATACAGTCGGCTATAACGTCTGAAATCGTGTGATAGGACACAGATTTTGTCATTCTGGTGAAAGTATAAGCCGTCACTTTCACCGAGTTCTAGATGCGGCTATTTCCCTATACCCTGAGTATGTTAAGCAAGCAGGCGCACAAACACCGATTAAGATTCAAGAAAATACACATTAGGCCAGTTATTTTCAGGTATCATTATAGAACAATTGATCGTTCATTAATCTAAACATAAAAATATATATCATTTGATACTAATCCTATAGGCTAGAAAACTCTTCCACTATAGGATTGCGTAGGTGCAATCGATGGGACATTCCGACACACATAGCAACATCAGAACATGCAAGCTTCCGCAACTAAAAGGGTATCTTGTCGCAAAATGTACTTGCTGCTTGTTCCTTTAATATGTCAATATTGTACGTGTTAGCTGGATGGGAAGGTTCAGCGTCGGATGCGAGAGTCCTACATAATGCCCTGACGCGAACTGACGATCCTCTTATTGTACCCCACGATAACTAATATTCATTATCATTCATGGATTAATTGGTGCATATTATCGTCTTCATGCAAAACTGAAAGAATCATTCCTGCAATTGTATAGGAAAATACTTCATCGTCGACGCTGGTCACGCTGATTCACCAGGGTTCATGGCCCCTTATCATGGAGTTTGATACCATCTACAAGAGTACCGTACCAGGAGATCACCCATGAATATGAAAGAATTATTTAATTATCAACATATGCAATTGTAAAATGTAATTGAACGATGTTTCGGTGTGATGAAAGGGAGATTTTCAATTTTAAAGATGGCTATGCAATATCCTTTTGATACACAGGTTAAAATTGTCGTTGCTTGTTGTGTGCTACATAATTTCATACGGAGAGAAGATGAATCAGACCAAGACTTGCGTGACTTGGGTGACGTTGAGGCTAATCCCACCCCAAATGAGGCATAAACAATTGATGAAAGGCAATGACTAGTTCAAGTCACTTAACGAGCGAAGGATGACTGGATCAGAACTCGTGACAGGATCGCGGAGCGCATGTGGGCAAACGTTCAAAACAATAGTAGGATTCGATAGACCTACTCAATTTTTGTGATAATAATGACATACTGGATGACTGAACTAATGGATACACTGAGTTTTTTTGTACAAATTTGAAATATTAGTTTTTGCTATTTGTACAACCTGTTACAAAAAAAATTTCTGCAAACATCAACAACTGTTTATTTCTCTACCTATAATGTTAGGAAATCTTCTAATTGACACATACTGTATCCACATGATTCTCTTTGTGTAACTTTCTTCCCATTTATACATATGTGATATGTCGGCCAATTTGGGAGGTTCCACTCTGACTCCCACGTAGTTGCCACTGCGTAGCCCGATTCTACCGACACGTTGCTCACCACGTGAGAAGTCTGTAAAATTCCTAGCAAAGCCTTCCTCTCGCGTTGCCAAGATCAAATGGACTGGAACTATGGATCAAGTTTTTTTCGATACCTTGATTGAGCAAATTGCGCTAGGTCGAAAGGCAGATAATTGCTACAAACGAGAAGCATATCAAGCGGTCGCCGACAAGGTCCATAAACGTACACAGACTCTTATCACCTGGCAAAATGTCCAAAATAGATTAAGGTATCATAAGAGGGAGTACGGTGATGTAAAGGACATGCTGGCTGTGAGCGATTTCAAATGGGACAGTGAGCTCATAGTTGTGACGGCCCCAGACGATGTTTGGGAGGAGTATTTAAAGGTAACATAACCTATAGTTTTTGTTGTATAAAAAATTAATAGTTAACTGAAATTTACTGATTTTCAAAATTATCATATGTTTGTAGTCTCATCTGTGAGCTGAGAGGTTGTGTGGCAAGTAAATTGAACAGATAGATGATTTAGCGGTGATTGTCGGTTTGACCAGACTACAGGCAGATATGCGCAAGGAAGTAGGAACATTGCGACATCCTCGTCTTGTGTTTATAAAGACCTGAATGAGTCGTGGAGAGAGCTAGACGATGACACAGATGCTACCGTGGACCTCTTTAAGGAAAATCTCTATGAATCACCTGGCAATTATGGCCGATCAACTGACAGTCAAACAAGAAAAATAGGTCGTTTCAGCACACTCCCAATTATAAAACTAAATCCGATAGTAGTTGTGGTGGGAGTGCGACAACAAAAAGGATGCGACCTGCTTAACCCTATGATGTCGTAGGCATGTCTCTCACAAGTGTCGCAGAGGCTGTGCATAACTTCAAACTTGGAAAGGAAGTCAACCGAACGAGTAGGGTCTTAGACATACTGGAAGAGGTTCAGGGGCTAACCAATGCTGAATTTATTGAGGTTGGTTAGTTCTTGAATAAGGATGAGAAGCTTGCATCCTTTTTTGTTGCTCTATGGCCGAAATGTCGTGTTGATTAGCTTAAAAAAACTCTATCCGATTTGAAGAGTAATGATGGTGGTGGTTCTATTTGATGGTTGTTGATCTTTGGAATTTCAAAACTTTGAAAGTTGGGTACGGTTTATATAGTAATTTAGGTGGTCGAACATTTGTTACAAGAAACTTTTTTTTTGGGCATGTAATAACTTTCACATATTTTTCCTCATATCTGGTAGGGACAGTGTTATACACTGGCCTTAGACCATTCCTGGATGATATTCTTGATATGTAATTATTTAATCTAATTCTGGATTAATTGCTTTTGTTATGTAACTTTTTTTTTTGATAGGACCACACACTTCGTATGGAGAAAAGGTACGCTCCCCAAACATATGTCAAATGGTTTTATTAGATTATATATTTTTCGTATGATTGGATGTGCCTCTTTCTTTGTAAATGCATATGATTCTTAATTTGTTACTATTCATTGCGATAATGGACCTCTCTTTACAGATGGCGAAGGAAAAATACTATGTTGTCCTGGTTGGGCGTCGGCCATGAATTTATCTTACATGGGATGATGCGCGAGTCGAGGTGGAGGAATACAGTGGGGGCCGTCATCAAGCGTTCAAGAATTAGAGAGAGGCTACAGCATGCTGGGACAATTTTTTCAATCTGGCGAGTGTACCACCGACACATGGACATGGATCTCTCTCGGGAGATGTGGCCACATCAATGGACATAGTTGATGTTCATCATTCTGCAACGCTATCTATCCAACAAATAGCCTGGGCCACTATTTCTAGGCCCACGTCTACTAATGATCTCCCCCCTTCAGTCGTAGAGAGATTTTTGGCACTCCTGATTGGAATTATAGTTATTTTTTTTTTTTGCATTGTATATTATGGTTAAATTATAGATATTGTTGGGAATGTTTTACTGAAACAGATACTTTGAACAGCTTGTTTAATTTGGATGATTTCAAGACATTAGTATAGTCAAGGTAGGTGCTGCAGTATTAGCTGATATCATAATCACTCATACGGATTTGATATAGTACTTCCACCCGTATGCACAAATTTCATATCAAATGTTGCTTATGGATGAGATCAAGTGGTGTGGCCACAAATGATCCAGTAAAACACGTGGATGGTTCGGATGAAACAGATACATCATTGTGGGTCCCATAGAGCACCGAGCACTAGCTACGGTGGACTGGTTTGGGTGTGGTAGCCAACCCATTTTGGACCGGTCAAAGCCGTACGTGCGAACGGCTGATCCCACAGTCCGCTTGGGACCACTCGGACGTCCAATTGCGTAGGGTGTAATTGCAGTTGATTTCATATCTAATCCCATCTGCATCCAAACGGGATCACTCACGTGATCCTAGGATGGCTGTGACAGTCCAAACAGAGGGGGTTTTGGTCCTGGGATATAAGAATCCCATTGGACATCCGACCGTACACTGACACTGCCATCATTACCTTAAAACCCATACCATCTCTCCCAATCCCATGGGATCGGTCCGGCCAAACACGTCCCTAACGATTTCAATGATTAAGTGAGCACAAGATGGGGTTGCACCTGCCTCGACACCAAAAACATGCATGGGCCATCCTTATTTAAATTGGTCTACTTGTTTGGATGGTGGATATGTTCCATACCAAACCTAATTCCTTAGTTCTCAGGCTGGTTGAATTAGGACTCGGGTCCTATTATTATGGACCAGATTTCCACATGGCCAACGGTGGAGGAAGAAGAGAATGGCGCACGAAGGCTACTTACTACATCTAAGTCTTTTGGGGCCCACCACGTTATATATTTGAAATCTACTCCATCCATCGAGTGTGCTTCTCAATGCTATGATATGAAATTTTATCTTTTTTAAAAAAAAAAAAACAAAAATCAACAAGATCCACAAACTCAGGTTGCCCGAACAATGGGGATGGAATGCTAACCATAGGTTTGTGTGTGGAGCCACCATGGTTAGTATATCTAATCAAACCCGTTCATCATGTGTTAACCACCGGGATAAAGGGTATATACAAAAATCAGCACGGTCCAAAAATCAGGTGGGCCACAGTGTGTGAACTTCCAGGTTTAGGAACATTTTTTTTCTTTCTTCATGTTAATGTGGACCATATGTCTTTTATCAAAATGATATTTTGAATCTACTTTGAACATGAGGGTGATCGCGTGATGGACGGAGTAGATTTAATGTATACAACATGTAGCCTAAGGAGACTGGGTATGTACCCCTGAGGAATTGCAGTATGTTGCATAATATGATGCCAAACACTCCTTAAACTCTGGTTTTCAGTTGGTCCATATGCAATCCACCGTTCAGTGATCCAAACCATTAATATGATTATAGATACAGTGGATGGCCTATTGGTGAAAATACTTCGGTCCAAACCCCAAAATCTTTCTTGTTTTCTTGGTTGACTTTAAGACTGTTGTTGTATTTTTATTTTTTTAATGGTGTATTTGCCGAGGGCTTGTTTGGATTCATGAAACGTGTAGGAAAGGAAAATAGTGTTTTTTTAAGGAAACCTAATTTTTAGAAAACTGTGGCAAATAAAATATTATTTACCTTTGTCTTACCTTGTTTGTTGTTTGATGAGATCTTTTCAAAAAATTTGAGTATCATTTCAAATTTGTTGTTTAGGTTAAAAGATTTTTTATTTTTTATTTTTAAAGGAGTCACTAGCATTTGCTATAATAAAATGCGGCACATGTGAGATATTTGAAGATGGATAATATTATATTTGTGACGTAGGGATGAACATGATGAGGATAACTACTCCGAATCCACGGAGCTTCTCTGGACTCCTCATAGAGACTTCTCGAATCCACGAGGAAAGCAAGCAGAAAATAGAAATAATTCTAATAAATTCAAAATTGGTTAAATAATGAATAAAAATGAGTTCACAACCCTTTAAATAGGGGTATCAAGCAATGTGAAAGAAATCAGAATCAAACTACAACTAAAACTCCTAGAATCCGTGACTTACTATAAATAGTAAACTTACTATTTATAGATGGTCGTGATGTCTACTAGTGCACAAAGTTTTTGGCCAAAAATAGTAAGTGTCCTGTTTGGCTTCACCAAACTGTTCTCCTAATTATTCTAAGCTCTTTTCATGTTGGGCACGACTCCAAAAGCCCGACGGATGAAGAGTTATAATCAAACTAAAACTTACTATTTATAGTAAAAACGAAATTAAAACAGGGAAATGACTGGCGATCCAGGGGTATTTCGCAATTCTAGCTTGTGCAACCCGGCATAGCAGGGTTGGTTGGCTAAAGTAGCTCGTTCTACCCCAAAGTCATATATTTTACACTCGATAACTCATTTCGGATTGTGAGATACGCCCGATCTAAGGTCCGACGGTCCGGATCACTTCTGTCGTCGACCGGCCCTTTTCTGGTCCATCTTGGCCATGAAACTATTTGCGACCCGCTTTACATCAATTTGGCATACAAAACATAACATATAAGTGCTTGAAGCTAAATTGCAGTATAATGGTACATGCAAGGTGCTTGAAGTTGTACAGTGGCCCATGGCACAAGACATGCATTGACACATTGACATTTGGTAACTTGAAGCTAGATGACAGGACCAGTGAATATTGGCATTATTGGCGCAATTCAATCAAACAATGGGTGCTTGTATTTGGTTTACATGTGCAATTAGGAAGTGCGGGCATGCTACAGTCATTGAATACTGGTGGCTCCTGTGCTGAGATAGACCGATTACTAGGATCTAACCGCCCTCTCAACCACCGGTTGTTACATCAATAAGGCGATTTGTAAAAGGATAGGGGGTTAGTCATTTCCAATGAATTCTTCTTTGCTTTACATTTAAGACTTTTCTTTCATCAATAATTGTAGGCAATGTACTTCTAAAAAAACGAAGATAGATGAATAAGACAAAAACTAGATAATGCACTACAAAAAAAATGGCCAAAGGCTACGGACTATTCTGACTTTTTGCTACGGCTATAAACCGTAGCTCATTTGCTACGGCTTAAAACCGTAGCTAAAGCTTTAAAACTGTAGCTAAAAGCTAACTCCGCCAGACATACATGCAACCTTGGATACCTCATAAGAGACTCTACGAAGCCCATTAAAATGCATGTACTCCATCTAATACATCTATCCATTTTTTAAGAGTATTTTAGAGCAAGAACCCAAAAAAGAAAGTAGATCGAAAGAACAAGTGGACCACACGGTAGGAAAGAGTGTAGATTAATCCATTGATCGATGGTGTGGTTCAATTAAACCTTTGATTTGCCTAGATGTTGGGTCCATTCCCTATTAAAAAAATACAAAATTAATGGACGGAGTGGATATATCGATTGCATCAAGATGGACCCCACAAAGCCCTTGACAAAGTCGTACATCCAAATCCTGTCAAATGTGAACCATAGAGGGCCTCTTATGGATTAGTCAATGGCTACGGTCAAATTGGATTTTAGCTACGGTTAAAAACCGTAGCAAGACCGTAGCAGGGAAAAAGCACAAAACCGCGTTGCCTTTTTTCTTTTCCCCCTCTCACGAAACATTCATTTCCCTCCCTCCACTCAACCCTATTCCCTCTCAGGTACGTCCCTTTCTCTATCTCTCGATCTCCCCCGCCCCTTCTCTCTATCTCTCTCTCTCTCTCTCTCGATCTCCCGCACCCCTTTTCTCTCTCTCTCGATCTCCCCTCTTACGAACTCCTCTTCTCTCCCTAACCATCCCCTCCCACTCGATCTCATGAACTCCTCTTCATCAATGGATGATTTCGAGTTTTTGCACTCCTGGTTGTGAAGGATCTAAAACCTCTCTCTGCTGAAAGATTCGGAACCCCTCTCTCACTCCCACTCACAAAAAATCAAAAACCCCTTTTCCGCTGATAGATCTGAAAGCAGAGCTCTCTCTGTACTTGTCGCAAAAGTAACAGGCAGAGCACCAAACAAGCTCTTTAAGGAAAGGTTAGTTTATGTAGAAACAATTTTCAATCAATTTTTTGTTGCTTGTTTCCAAATTTCGGATGTTTAGATTTAGGGGTTTCTGATTATTATTTTTTTATTTATACTTTTTTTTTTTACTGAAATTGAATGTTGAGATTAGAGTTTCTAAAATTTATCTGTAAATTTGTTGTCTGATGATGTAGAGGGGGATTTCCCTTGGAAAATGCATGGTGTACCCTATTGTGAAGCTTAATGTGGTGTTGTGGGCTGCGGCATGGTTTGATCCCGAGCCAATTGATCGTTGCTTCACTAACATCAATCTAGTGTCTAGGGACCAAGAACATGTGGAGGAAGGGATGCTAACTGTTTGACGAAATTCCCAAAGCGCATGTTGCACAGGCATGCACCTCTTATGTATTTATCGCAACTTCTTTCCATTAATATTTCAAATATATATTACAATAGTTATCATAGGTTTTGATTTTGTTGTTGCATTAATTTGAATTGCAAGTAGGTTTTGTTGGGCAGGTGCATGCTTTATATGCACAACACTAGCAAGCTTAAAACATGCATATATGGTTATACAGCCACCACCTTCAGGTATATATCCTACGTCCTCCTCCAAACATGTGGAAGTGTAACCACTGAAGTAAGTTGTAATGCATTTGTGGACTTATGGAATTGAAAATATAGCCTAGGGAGCAGGGACGAGTTGCCTTAGCATGTTGGCTGCTATGCTAAGGAAACACTCTTTTATGAAAGCTTGGGCTTCGCAATAAGAACACAAAGCTCTTACAGATGCTATGAGCATGCAATTAATTACAAAGGTTTATTAAAATCAACCAGTTGCTTTGAGAAATAAAATTATGGTTCCAATAGAATATCCTATGCCTGTGCAATTCAATTGTTTTGCTAAGCTATGGTTTTAGGAAAAGTGTGTCATGATCAAGGGAGGTGATTCAATAATTGTGTATGGAAAGAACCGTTGCTTTTGTAATTGGCCATGAATATTTTTATCGTAGCAAGGTACTGCAGTATTTTTGTTATCATTCTATGGACCATTTAGAAGGGCTTTCCTTGATGTGATGCAGTCCCAATTTATTCATTTTTGTATTATGTGCAGGCTTGTTAATGTTCATAATTGCTAGCATGTTTGATGATCTTTAATTTAGTTTTTTGATGGTCTGATACATTGGTTTTTTCCTTTGCCCAAAATAGCATTTGGATGTCTGCACTCTGCAATATGCAGCATGATTTTTATTTTTTAATTTTTTTAATTTTTTGGTTATGTTTTGCTTTGTTTTTGTTTTTGTTTTTGTTTTTGTTTTTTGTTTTTTGGTTTCTTTTAAGAAATTCCCATCCCACTTAGAAATTTTAGAAAGCGCTTGTATAAAAATGTTGTTTTAACCTTGCTATCCATATGTGCTATGAGTGATTCCGTAGAAAGAGATATGGAGCTGTTGGTGAGAAATGAATATTCGTCATGGCCTGAGGGTAAACAGGAAAATGCTTTGTTATGGCTAACCATATCAGAAATCTCCATTTTGCACATTGTAAATGTAAATAGAATGTAATCAAATTCCTTTCAAGTGGGACATCCATTGCTTGACAAAAGGAAAAAAAAATGTATTGGCCCTGTAAGTATTTTTGGACTGACAGCTATCTCTGTTGGTGCAAATTAGCTAGACTGTCCAAATCATCTTACCATGAAGCCAGATATCCATGGTATTTAGCTCATTGTTTTGTTTTCAGAGCTAATATTCTTACTCACGGTTGTCTCTTGGACCGACGTAAATCCCTAATTATATGCATCTTGATGGTTCTTTCCTCTATTAATGCATTTTGTACTTGGTTTTTATTAGCTCATGATCTGCTCTCAATGGTAATTTCATGTTCTTAGTCATATTGTTCTTACTCACGGTTTTTTTTTTCCAATGGCTTTTTAAAGATACTCTTGGATTTTTACTCACACTACTTACTCACAAGCATGGCGTCCATGTGTGGTAGGCGGTTCATCAAAATGACATCTAAGGAAATGAAAAACAGCCTACATTCAAAATACATGCATGGCCCATTTGATTAGAAGTTGAGACTATGTCCTTCTTTCTCGACCAAGGTAGGTACAAAGTAAGTTGATTTTATGGACGACGGGGATCTTCCTATTCCATGTCTGTGTAGTATGGCTAGGTGTATGGAGGCAAGTTTTTATATGTTCATGAGACTGCACATCGAGTAGAATCATTTCCGCACATCTTCCAGTTCCATGTTTTTCTAAAGTCATCCTGGTAGATATCCGGCCTACTTATTTATGCTGTTGATAGCGGACTTCTACTTTATTGAATATGAATACTAACTAATTGCAATTTGGTCATTTCCACTTTATTGAACTTGTTATTACAATTTTATTGGATAGTGCATCCAAATGCTGCCTAAATAGTCAGTTTGTGTTGGATTAGAAGTATCACAGTTGCGAGAACATACAACCTAAACTGATTCTACCCAAAAAAAACCATTGGGCTGAAACTCAGAAGACAAAACAGAATCATGTAATGAATGTAGCACAGTCTCTCTCTCTCTCTCTCTCTCTCTCTCTCTCTCTCTCTCTCTGTATGTATGTATAAACCTGTATAGGTCCACATGCACTTATGCATAGCCCATTTATGTAGGTTTAGATGTGTTTGTGTATGCATATGTAACATGTTCATGTGTATGCAATATGCAGACAAACATGGATAATTGGATATTGTATATATACCTAGTTTGCTTTCTAAATGACTGCAGATAAAAAGTCTTTTGGGGAAGAAAGTGGAGTGGCTTTATTATATACTTCAGGCATTTAGAGCTTTTGGGATGGTGGTTATTTACATTTTTAGTTCATTGGCATAGGAATCTCTTCAAGTTCATTGAGGTTGCATTTGGATGCTCAGTTGAATTCAATTGCAAAATTTCAATTCATTAAAATGGAAATGACTAATGGAGTAGCTCCTTTTCAGCTATGAAGTGATATGAAGGATTTTTTTACTTTATGAGAATAGTGGGATTAGCGAAACAGGGTTCGTAACACCAATCTCAAATGGCTAGGATGATGCGGTGGTGATTATGGAAAAAAAAAAATACTAATATTAATTCTTGCAGATGTAGTGAAGTAATCTATGTGCCTGTGGTCCTCTATCAGAATTCTAGTAATAGTTTTCCTTGCTTGCATATATATGTTGTTGCATATACTTGAGTAAAAATAATTTTAATGAGTTGCATGTAGTAATATATGTGCCTGGCCACAGAATTCAAGTAGTACCTTTGCTTACGTATGTTGCATTATTTATCAAATCAGTTGTAGTTCTTCAAATTTCAGATTCTTTAGGGACCAATTAGATACTTGGAAATTATTGAATTGGAAATTGGAGTAGCATAGAAAACCCAAAAACGAACATATGAAGTGATAAAAAGGAAATGAAATGAATTTTATGTTTGTTGAATCGTGAATGAAAATCCTTCCTGATGTGCAGGTGCTTGTTTGTTTGTCTTGCAGGTGCTTGTTTGTTTGTCTTATTTAACATTGCTTGTTCCATTTTCTATGTGCTTTTTTATTTTTCTTTGAGTCTGATCTTGATTTTTCTATGTGCTTTCCATTTTCTATGAATAAACTGCAGGTTTCTCGTCTGTTTGCCGAGTGGTTTCGGATTTGTGAACTTCCTGGCAATACTGATGTCGCTTATACCCATTATATCTCACAGTTACAACAAAGTAGGTTGCTTAAAGGGGATGATCTCATGGATCACTTTTTCCGAATCCTCATGGTAAACTTTTTCCGTGGTTTGTATTATGTTTCCATGAGAATCCTCCAGACCCTCACAGTTGTTAAGAGTTTTCCTTCTCTTTCTACCTATAATTTCAGGAAATTTCTGTAGCAAATTGTTTGGCCACTGACATGATTAATCCAAGCTCATTGTCCCTATAAACGCCACAACAAGTCCAACATCTCTCATTTGTTGTTATTGATATGTATGCAAAGCTTGTGGTTTTAATTATTAAGGTAGCGATCTTTTTTTTTTTTTTTTTTTTTGTGGTTATGGGAAATTTCTTTCAGTTGTAACAAATGTTGCTAGTTACATTAACCTCAGCAGGTGTTTGCTTTAATTAATTCGATGATTTGTAGCTTCATTTATCTTTGTTGTTGTTAGTATTGTATGGTGGACCAGGGATCAAGTAAGTGTTTCTCTTGCCCAAGGTTAATTGAAACACATGCACAAGGAAAATTTTTTGTTTTGTTTTTTTTTTTTTTTTTTGTTTTAAAATAAAAATAAAATTTATACTTCTACTTCCATTATGGTTACTTACAGTGTTCTCATTATGACATGTGGCAGATTTTGTCAGTGATTGTGAGAGTTATCCAAAAGGATGCAGAAGAGAAGAAAGCTGTTTTTAGCCGAAGGGCATATTTTAGATTGTTTCTGAACTGGCTTTTGGACCTTGGTTCCCTTGACCCTGTCCTTGATAGTTCCAACTTTCAGGTATGTGTTACTCATGAATGTCATCATTATCTTCTTTCTCCTCATCTTACACAACTGTGGTATAATCAGTTTTTTTTTTTTTACTTGTGGGCAGGTTCACTTTCTGTACAAAGGCACTCTAAGGGTGCTCTTGGTACTACTTCATGATTTTCCAGAGTTCCTTTGTGATTATCATTTCAGCTTCTGTGATGTGATTCCACGCAGTTGCATTCAAATGCGGAATGTTATTCAAAGTGCATTCCCAGGAAACATGAGGTTGCCCAATCCTTCTACTCCCAACTTGAAGTTGGCTGCATTACGATTTTGTTTGAACTTCCTAATCAATATTTAATAGTTCTCTATTAAGCTAGCATCTTTCTTCTCTCCTGAATGCAGATTGATTTGCTGGCTGAAATCAGCCAATCACCGGGCATTCTCTTTGAGGTTGATGGTGCTCTGAAAGCAAAGCAGATTAAGGCTGACATTGATGAGTATCTCAAGTTATCTTAAGTTGTCATTATTTTTCTCTACCTAACATTGAGAAATTCTCTTATTTTCATATTTACATAGCCAACCATGCTATACTATTTTATAAGTGCATGTTGCCAAATCATTAGTGCATATTTTATAGCAAACATTTTTCATGTAGTACAGCTACTAGGAATCCTAGTTTCTGAAAACAAAAGAGAACAATTATAAATCCGGATTTAAATCTAAATCATAGGATTCAAATCATAGAATTGTAGGATTCATCTAGATAAAAAAAGATTCAAAATGGGATTCAAATCATTCTACTTAAGTTCAGCTCAAATCATAAGTTGTAAATCAACTATGATCATAAGTGATTGATTTGTTTAGCCAAGTAAGCATGAAAAAATAATAATAACGATTTCTAGTTCCTGTAATGAAGAGAGTGGCCCTTAAATTGAAGTCAGGTCTCTTTTTAGTCCAACTTAAATCTAGTGGACTTGCAATTTGGAGCCTAATCCATCATAAATAGAACCTAGTTTTTCTACTTAGACCAATAATTGCCAATCCGTATAATAGTGCATCCAAATGCCATTTAAGTATATCACCATTAAACATCTTACTAAAATTTAGGCTTGGGATAGTTAAGTGGTCTAAAGAAACGGACAGTTCCATAGAACATCGATAGGACAGTCATGATAAGGGTCATCTTGAACTTTGAAATTGGTTCCCACGAATCTTAAAATGCTAAAAAAAATACCTGTACTTGATCTTTGGGCGGGACATTCGTTTCTGATCATGTGGGCGGCACATGCATTTCTGATAGTGTAGTTTGTGAATTTGATGTAAGAATAGTCTCCACTAGTTTTGAAATTCTATTAATTGCTTCTTCAGGGAAATCTTCAATTGAAAGATTTTGATATAAAAAAGCAGCAGGTGGGGTCTCTAGGAGAGCCGTTCAGAGGACTTTCCAGACTATTGTAACTGAAAATTTCCTTGAAATCCATCTCTTTTGGGTCGGGAAAGGGACTTGCTGTACACCTAATCAAGGTACTTTTGGTCCATCCATTTCGGCCATCAGTGTCACTCCAGGTAATATATCCAGGACTGAATATTAGAATTAAATTCTACAAATTTCTAACTGTTTGATACTAACAAATGAATATACATATCCTTTTTCTTTTTTCTTTTCTTTTTTTTTTTTTTTTTTTTAAAATTTAGATTTCATACCGACTGTTACAAGTCCGCCAGGTTGGGGAAAGAAAAGCAAGACTGGTTTGATCATTGGGATTGTAGTTGGTGTTGGCGCTCTGAGCTTTAAATCCATTTTCGCAGTTTTTATCTGGAGATGCAGGAGAAGGGGTAGTGATGAAGATGAAAGTAATGCCAATATTGCTGAATTAGGGTGCATTTGGATGCTCAATTGAAGTGGATTGCAATTCATTCAAATCATTGCAGAGGAATGACCAAAGTTGGGGGTGATGCCGTAATTGCAATTCCATGTATACCAACTTGAAATTGTCGCAAATCTTGACACTAACCATACTTGGTCACTTTCTGTTTATTACGTTTCAATTCAACTGAGCATCCAAACACAACCTCATCGATATGCATTGAAACTCCAACTTAGACACTTGTAACTCAATTGGCGGAATATAGTCTTCCGTCTCAAACAGGAGAAATTACAATTTTGTTCCAAAAAAACCTCTTGTGGTCAATTCGCTTTCTTTGGCCATATTCAGATGTCCAGGAGGGCAGGATTCCATTCCACCTAGGTCGATATCCGCAACATTTCAAACATAACCTGAAACATCCTAAATATTGACTTGGGGCAGAAAAAGTGGACAATTGCTACTCTCTATACCGGAGTTTCCATTTTCTCTGTTGTCTCGAACACTCAACGGAATTGATGAACATCTGGTTTGCCAAAATATCCATTGTGATTGTGATTTAGGGTACATCCAAACACACCCTTAGGATGTGCTTGGATGCACAATTGAATCATATTGCAATAATTAGTTCAGTGGACTGGAAATGGAAAAATTATAAAATATTCATATTAATGGAATATTATTGAAATTGCAATACATTAATTTTGAGGTTGGACTTGAAAGGAGAGCAACTGATTGTCGTTACGGTCTGGTTATTTCATCAGGCCGCAACTGAATGCTCACAATTCAATTGGTTGAGCATGCAAACACAGCCATACAATTTTGATTTTAGTGAAGCCCATGTTCAAAAATAGAGATTGTGCATGCATGCATTGATTAAGTAGATAATATGATCCAAATCTTCCTTTGTATTTGAATTTGCAGAGTGTCTAATCATGGCTGCCAAAGCAAACAATTTCAATTATTCTGAACTAAGGGCTACAACAGAGGACTTCCGTCTGGCAAATAAGTTGGGAGAGGGAGGATTTGGGCCCGTTTATAAGGTACCTTTTTGTGTTTGATCTGGAATAAAAAAGAAACAGAAATTTAAGAACTAAGGATGTGTTCGGAAGTTTCCACTTTTATCAGTAAAACGGGTTTGGCTCAAATCACAAATGAGAAAAGAATGGGTTTGTAATTCTAGAACATTATTATCTCACTTGGTTTGGGTTGGCATAGGAAAATGCAAACTGTGTTAAGTCAGATTTCTTTTACGCTCTATTGCTACCCCAAATTGGAATTGGGTTTGCCCATTGCCCATTCTCTATTCCAAAAGCGAAGTTTCCAAATGCACCCTGACATTTAAACACCTTTCAAGCTCTTTTTAGAACTTTTCATATTATTGCTAAAGCAATTTGTGAAGGGGAAAAAAATGTGAATCACAGCATGTGTATGCCCATGCCACATGAGCCGACTCATTCATCCGACGAGCCATGCTTGTGCTAGGAAAATGGACAGAAAACCACTAACTAAAGCATGTTTGGCATAGGAAAATGGATAGAAAACCATCAACTATATCATGTTTGGCATAGGAAAATCTCTTAGTTTGGAACATCTTAGCCACCTATCGTACATGTGACCCAAGTTGAAACTTGGTTGTGTACATGATTCCCATCCACTACTAATGGATGGTTGGATATCTAGGAACAGAGTCTCATTTAGAAACAAGAATGCATGAATCTTGCTGTAGAGTTATTTTAATTGCTCCAATTTTATCTTTGTTAATTATAGTTTCTGCTGCAGGTTGTGAAATGTGAGTTACCGGTTGTCCCTGCAAGGGAATTACCATCTGAGGAATGTCCAACCTAGCTCTCTAGTTCCCAATCAGGTAAATTATGAACCACTTGCTTTCTAATTCCCAGTCAGGGTGAAAGAAAAACATCGCTACCTACCGGAGTATACTGTGCATTGGACTCTGGCTCCTAGTCCTGCTTCTTACCTATGTCTTTTTCTTTTTTGCCTGCTATCTAATTACCTAAATTTCCTTCTATGCAGCTATATTTTAATCCCGCTACTGTGAAAATGTTGAGCAGCCTGAAGGTATATATTGTTGACATATGAATTGTCTTTGATATTTTGCATTTTAGCATAACTGCTGCACACTTGTTGTATGTTGATGAAGTTTGGTTTTGCAGTATGAAAGTAATGCGTAGTTCGTGAGGTGGTCAACCATGTGCAGTAAGTTTTCGGATCAAAGCGAAGCTGAGAATAGAGTGTTAGTTGATGGAAAATTGATAACTAGTAGAGGCACATCCATGGAGTTGTCGCTTGTGATTGTTGAGAAGCTATTTGGCTGCGAGAAGGCGTTGGATCTTGCTGTCAATGAGAACTTTAAATAGACATATAACTATTATGTTGGTATTGTACTTTTGTCAAGGGATAAAAATGAATGATTGTATTTGATTGAATGAATGAATGATTGTATTTGATTGAATAAATAAATGATTTAGTCATGAAGTATTTATCTATATTAGCTTTTATATGAGTTGATCTATCAGGTCATGTACTATAATGGTAAGAGATGCCATTATTATATTTTCTTTAATTATTTTTTAAAGCAATAGGCAGTTGCTACGGCTATTAACCGTAGCCCTTTATTTGGAAACTGTAGATGTTTCTAATTTCAGCCTATTGCTACGGTTCTTGCTTTACTTTTAGCTACAGATATAATCCGTAGCGGTATATACTTTAGAGCTACGGCAAGTATTGCTACGGCTTTAATTCGTAGCTATTGTATTTATGGCTACGGATTAAAACCGTAGCCATAGCTTAAAGACCTATGGCTACGGCATCAATGGCTACGGTCGTGCTACGGACTATAACCGTAGCCATAGGCATTTAGCTACGGTTTTTATCCGTAGCCTTTTCCCAGTTTTTTGGTAGTAATGATTTATAAATAAAGCTCATCTCAATCGATAGAGTAACAAATAACTAGATAATAAAATAAATAAATACCTAAACTATCCATACGGCTAGACAATCTACGCGAATGGTCAATCGGATGTGAACAAAATATTTGATCTTCCAAGTGAGAACTTAGTTGATTGGAATTCAGTAACAGAAGATTGTGGACATTTAATCTACTCCTATAGTATCGAAGCAATAATGTTAGATAGTAGCAATTTATGCTAAGACTAGACTAAGCTATGCTAGGATAAAAGAAAAGGATAAAGACTATTTAGATATATTGTATTTGGTGTGGGCTTGGAGATATTCATCGCGTTTTCCTTTTATAGCTTCTGGAGGTGGCAAAACCCTCGCTGGATTTCCTTATTAATTCAGGATCCTTTATAGCCACGACTTTTATGTGGTCTTCCCATAGGAGATTTTCGTAAATCTAAAACTGTTTTTACATCTCCACTTTTACGTAAATGCAACGAAATCTGACTTAATAAAAGCCATCTCCACCCATCCCCTATTGTGACATTGAATATTCTTGGAACTAGTCTTATCAAATCCTGATTGAGACTTAATTCACTTGTCAATTCGAAAGATTAAACCAAAAGGAAGAACAAGGTGTCTCAAAATACCTATCGCTCATATATTGATCCAATCTTTGGATCTTCGGAATCTACATAATCACCATGAGAACTACAAACATCTTCGAAAAAATCTCCCATTTTAGAAGGATTGTGAGAGATAGCCTTACCGAGAATATCTGGATCTATGAAATGATTCTTGCCTTGGTGAGTCTTTTTATAGACCTATTGGGTATGCTTCCTTGGTCACCTGACATGCGAATTATGACTACGTGTCATTTGTCGCTTTGTTCCTTTAAAGGCATGCATATGGTTTTGTGCCACCGCATTTAGAGTTGGACACGAACCGAGTTGGCTTGGTTAATTAACTCACTCGACTCGGCTTGAAATTAGGCTCAAGTTAGTCAAGCTAGCCTCAGCTCGACTCGGCTCAGCCACTAGTTAACCTCAGCTCGAATTCGGCTCAGCTCGGTCCTCAAACCTAACTGGCCAGCTCTGCTCGGATTGGTCAGTACCTCAAGCCGAGTTCGAGCCAAGATCGAGTCGAGTTCGCCATTGAGGCATTTTCACAAACACCTGGACTGCACCTTCAAAATCTCATTGTATTTGAGATAGTAGCAATGGGTGTACAGGTGTTTTATCAAACACCTTATAAGCAACATAAAAATTTAAAAAAAAAGGGTGTTGGTTTCATATACATACCTTCCTTGCCACCAGCCAGACTTCTTTAAGTCATTTCAACACACACTTGGTGAGCAACATCAATATCAAAGCAATCGAGTCACTGAACTGGTTCGATCCGAGTTCGATTTGAGCTGAGTTCGATCCGAGTCGAGTCGAGTTGGGGCCAGCTCGAACTTGGCTCGAACTCATTTTCAAGCTTAAAAAATCAGCTCGACTCAACTTGAACTCAGCTTTGAAATGAGTTGAATCGAGCTTTTTCGAGTCGTGTCGAGCGAGCTAACCGAGCTAGCTCAGTTCGTGTACACCCCTAAACATGAGTGGTCGTCCCTACTTGTCCAAGCCCGACCCTAAATTTGATCGTCCCTACATGTTTAAACCTGACCTTAAATCTCGATCATCCTTGTCCGAGCAAAGGCTACAGAACACCCATTCCCGCCCGTCCGAGCCCGACCCCAAATTTTGGCGGAACACCACTCAACCCTAAATCCCAACCATCCATGTCCAAGTCCAACCTTAAATCTCAGCTCTCTCTCTCTCTCTCTCTCTCTCTCTCTCTCTCTCTCTCTTCGTCCCTGTCTAACCACTCGGTCGTCTTTGTTTGACCACTAGAGCTGGTAACCCCCTTTCTCCCCCTCTCTCTATTTGGGCACTCGGCCAGCCGCTGTCTATGGCAACCTGACTGTTGGTGGATGTCAATTAATTTAAGTATATATATAATCAATTACATTTATTATATAATCATTTGGGTTTGGACTTAGGACCCGGACCATGTATTTAAATTTTGATAGATATTGGAATCATGTGAATTAGAATTAATGTGAATCATATTTATTGTTAAATTGTTAGAATTATTGTGAATAATGTTTATTGTTAAATTGTTAGAATTAATGTGAATCATGCGTATTGTTAAATTTTTATTAATTGTTCAATTAATTAGATCGATTTTTTATTTTTTATTATTGTTATAATATAAGATAATCAATTGCTTGTTCGAGAATTTCTATGTAATCAAGCATAAATACAGTCTATTTTTGGAAGCATGAAAAAATCTCAAATTATCTCATTTTTGGACAGTTCAATGTTAAATAGATTGGAATGCTTTTATTTATTATAATTTAAATGCATATGCTTGTTCTGGTTCATCTCTTTATTTTTTTAGATATATTTTTTTACATTTATTTTAGTCGTCAAATATCCACACTTTGTGTGGATACTTGACGTGGGAATCAAATGTATGATCAATATTTATAGAAAGATAAGGAGAGATGATGCCAAAATTTTAGCGTGTCATTTAAATTAAAAAATAAAAGATTGACAATTTATCCAACCTTGAATGGGTGAAATATGATTTAGACAGTTAGGAAAGTCTAGAAATGTCACGCCCCGAAATTCGAGTACAGAGTGTGCACCCTCAGACCCGAGTTTCGGCCCATGACATGTACACTGAGTGTACTAATTTCATTCAATTATACAATTATTCATTTACCTACTAGCTCTATCGTAGATTTACATTCCATTCATACTCAATAACATCTCAAAAATAAGAAACGATAATTTATTCCAATAATTAAAAATAAACATAACTAAGGACTCTCTCAATTGGGATCTTATAAAATGAAATAAATATGTCCAACAACTTGAAAGAATTAATTTACAATCTAAGAAAATTAAATATAATTAAAGTAAAAAATATCATGACTAGTCTAAGGCTGCAACTTCTTCTTTTGTCAAGTAGGGTCACGTGTCCCTTAAATCCTTTCTGGCTTGACCACATATTCTTATTTTTGAGTCACCGGCCCACCCTCATTCATATCTGTATGGTTTTTCCATCAATAAAAAATATAAGCTGGCCAGGCTTAGTGATATAACCCAGCATGGTTCATAATCATATCAATTAAAATAATACAAAAAATACATGTACAATGATGTAAAATGGAGTATGAATATATCAGATGGGGTGATCGTCCATCTGCTTGGGTTGGAAGTCGTCAACCCGCATCCACCCATTGGGTAGGCTTCCACCTTTCGGTAGGCTTGGGCATAGCCCGCATTTGGTAACGCTCTACCAGGATAGACATTTCTTCCAGGGAGGGCCCCTAGGATCGACCATGCATTATGCAATGTAATGAATAAAGGATGATATGTAAATGCATATTTTTCATAATTGGTATAGTTGTCTCGATTAAAATATTTACATATAAATTTATCGTACAATTATCATATCAAAATATTCAAACCAGTAAATCAATCAAACAATCACAATGATTTATTTTAATTTTAATTAATTATGAGACAAGTTGGGTTACTCACCTGAGTCTGGTAGTGTAGAATCCACAGGGTAATTATGTTGGTTTGAATTCAGAAATCCTATCAGTTATATCAACAACATTATTATTCATATGTTTTATTACATGGTGGGGCCCACCTCTGATTAACATCCTAGGTGGCTAGATCCAAAATAATCAAATAATTAAAATTTCTATTCTATTTTTTTCTCTTTTTTAAGATTATAAAATTGAATGAAATTAGTACACTCAGTGTACGTGTCATGGGCCGAAACTCGGGTCTGAGGGTGCACACTCTGTACTCGAATTTCGGGGCGTGACAAGAAAAGTATTACAATATGTGGAGTTGTATGGTGAAGATTACAATCCAGTAAAATGAAAGCATTATAATCCATCCAACCTTTATTTTAATGAATACTTAAAAATTAATTTTTTATTTTGTATTTATAAATGACTAGTGAGGAAGTCACGCCTACTCTCGGTGTTGGTGCGTCAGCCACATATCTTATTGTAGAGGAAGAAGTGTATTCAGATTTAGCTAAAGGAAAGAAAAATCTTCGGTGTGGGATGACTTCAAAGAAGTCATAGTTAATTGTGTGTCAAAGATTAGATTTGTTCATTGCAAATCATTATACACTAAGAATCCTGGGATGTCAACTGCTCATTTAAACAAACATAGGAAAAGTTGTTTAAAGAAACTACGAATCACAATTCTAACCCAGCAATTGTTGTCATTTACCAATTTTGAAGGAGACAACTCTCAAGGTATACTTTGCACTCATAAGTTTGACAAAGAAAAGCTTAAAGAGTGGTATGTAAGATTAGTAAGCATTGAAGAAAAACACTTTAGAATAATAAAGAGTAAAGTTTTTATGAAATACAGTAAATTTATTAACCCTCAAGTTGAGAAGGCCTCCTGTAATCCCTCACAAAATTCACTGTACTCATTCCTAACGTGTATGCAGGTATTACTCTCAAAGAATTGTACATCATAGACACGGCTATAACTATATATTGGGAAGATACTCCTCCTATGGAAGATATTAAAATAACGTTGTGAACACTATAAGTTTGTAATATTTTCACTTTTTCATTTGTAAGTCGTCTTTAATTTTCACTTTTACATATATGATGAATTGAATTTTATGTATTGGATTTTATGTACAACCTTAAACTAAAACTCAAACTTAGCTTAAGATGGCCCGAGTTGCTGACCAAGCCGAGCCGAGCTAACCAGTCAAGCTCAAATAGCAAGCCAAACTTGAGCTGGGATAGCCTACTAGCCAAACCAAGCCATGCCACGTTCGACTTGGTTCAACTCGATGTCCAACTCTAACCGCATTCATGGCGAAAAGCGTATCATCAAAGGAAAAAAAAAGGGCAAAAGATATCCCTTGACATGAGTATGATTTTGACAGCATCAAACCCGTAGTGCTACTACGTGACGACTTTTTATTAGCTCACATTTGGGTTGGGTGTAAACACACATCATTTGTGTGTGTGTGTATATATATATATATATATATATATATATAGAGAGAGAGAGAGAGAGAGAGAGAGAGAGAGAGAGAGAGAGAGAGAGAGAGAGAGAGAGAGAGAGAGAGAGAGAGCAATTGAAGATGAAAGATGTATACATGGCATATTGGTACATGTGGAGTACTGCCTTACACATGTAGGGCACAAGAGAAGTTAAACGGTAGTACATGTAATACATCAGCACACGTGGAATGCAAGAGAAGATGAATATTGGATACTTTACACATGTAGGGTGATATAGAAGATGGTTGGTTTCACACGAAGAATAGTAGTACATGCTAAACAATTTATACACGTGGGGTGCGAGAGAAGATGAAGGGTACAGCGGCACTTGTTGGGGTATAACCATAGATAGACAATAACTATTTGGCATGTCCACACATGTGGCACATGTGAAGTAATTTAAGATACCTTGAAATTTTTATTTTCCTCCTATCATAAAATAATACCTTTTTTTAACAGTAAAAAGTGAAAAAAATCCAGGGTACCAGATTCAATTGGGATGGAGCACAAATCAGAGATCCAGGCCATTCATCAGGTAGGGTACAATCTTTACAAGCCATGGACCAAGATTAATGTGTGGTCAGCAAGTCAAACTTCTACGACAAAAAGGAGCGGTTGGGAATATTTTTTCAAAAAGTCTGAAATTCAACGTGCATGTGTGACTGACTCTATGAGCGTACGTCCCGGGCTTTTGTCATCAGCATTTTCACATTTTGCAGTATGCCACTACCTGATGAATGGCCCAGATATTCGACACGTCTTTTCTCTGAGTGGATCTTCGCCACTTGTTCTGCCCTCATCATATGATGGCCCTCTCATTGGATCACCACCCCAATAATACATGATTGCGACTGACGAGTGTGGTGGACCACAGACATTGTTGGAGAAATAATTTGATACACTGATGGAGTATGATGGTTGATACACAGGCACTAAATAGGCACAATTGACGTATAAGTAGCTTAAATTTAAGCCGCTAAGTGGATCTTAAAACCAAAAATTACACTGATTTGATTACCTAAATATCCCATTAGTGGACATCCACTTGGATGGTTAGAATGAAAATATCCAACGGTTGGCAAGCAAGTTTACACAAATCGGAGGTAAGAGTCATTCAACCAAGATAATTTTGGGATGACAACCTGTCTATAGTGGGCCCCACAATTTGGGCTGTTTAATTTGAGTTTATGTGTGCCACTTGTACAATTTCTGAGTGCCAGGTCATGACCCTCGGCCAGAGTATCAAGTCGCTCCCCGTTGCATTTATGCACCAATCTAGTTACCTCATTCCCAATCATTCAAACTTGCTAGTACACCCCCCACCAGTAATGCCTTAGTGGGTGTTACCCTTACTATGTGGGTCCACCCAAATTGATGAATTTTTTGTATATCCACGCCGTTCATCCATTTTTTAAGATTATTTTAGAACATTTTCTGAAAATGTAAGCTGATCCAAACCTCCAGTGGACCACACTACTGGAAAAAGTGGTGAATGGCCATTAAAAGCTTTTGCAAAAAAGTTTTAGATAAATCTTAACTTTGTATTTTCCGTTCATCCAGGTTTGGTTGACTTTATTAACAGGTTGGATGGCAAATAAAACATTACGAATCTGTTTAAGGTGGGCCCGGGCAAGTTTTAATGGTGGGTGTTCAATAACCACTGTATTCTGTGGTGTAGTCCACCTGAGATTTGGATCCTCTTAATTTTTTGTACCACCTTCTAAAATGGGCTGTAGAAAAAGGATGGACGGTGTAGATATACAACACATCATGAAGGTGGACCTACACGGTAAGGGTAAGTGGGTGTTACCAGGATAATACCTAATCCGCTCCCACCGCCACCGCACCAAAAAAAAAAAGAAGAAGAAGAGGTGAGTTCAATCATTGATGGGCCATAATAAAAAAATATAAACATGTAGAAGGACGTGGGCCAAGTGAATGTCACATAGCCCAAAAGGCTCTGAGAAAGGATAATCAAAACCATCTAATTTCAGCAAATGAAGCTGGTTTGATGCCCATTTTATGTTTTGACCGTTCCTTTTGGTAGCCACTCATCGGATGGTTAGGATCGGTCCCTCGGTAGATCGAGGAGAATGGATGATGAGAAGACTAGGAGGAATACTCGGCTGGAGGGATGTAAGGGGAGTTTTCACGACAAATGACAATACGGAATCGCAGGTGAGATCCGGGCCGTTAATCAGGTAGGCTGCACTGTTGGACACGTTAAATAAAAAAATCTGTGAGTCATCTAATGAGATAGGCCGTACTCATCAGTTGATTAGGAATTGTTTAAGTTGCCTGACCACCAATTTCTCTCCTAATTAATGGTGACGCAGGAATGATGAAGGAAAGGTGACGCAGGAAAAAACGTGAAATAATAAGATAACAATAAGTTTTTCTCAAGTAATTAAAACTTTGAACTTATACGGAGAGTTATTAAATAATGTTTATATGACATTTCGATTAAATTATTAATAAATAAAATCTAAATTCTAATTTAAAATTATCCACAATAGTAAAATTCTTCTAACATGCTAATTTTCTAATTCATTTATAATACTCGAAATAGAAAAACTTTTCAAAAGTGTAATTTGTCAAAAATAGAAACATCTAGATAAACATTATTGAAGTATTCTTACTAAAAGTAATAAATTTTTCTAAAATTATAATTTTGAACCAGAAGCAAGAGTTTTTTTTTTTGGACACTGAGGTGTGTGACTTCATATATAGGCTAGTGGACCTTGGAACTTGATAGTTTGTGTTTAATGGCAATGCCTAGATAAAAAGTTGCGGCTTTTTTATAATCAAAACTTTGAACAATAATTTTTCCATATCTGGAATGAAAATTTTCAAATCAGACTTGAGACCCAATTATATCATGCCCTGAATAGGATCGGGTCCAATTCTAACCAATTACTTTCACTTTTATTTGAGCTTCTTTTGCTCCATTTGTGTTAAGAATGCATGTCCTACACTAGACAAGTTTACTAATTGACTTTTTGGCCTATGCATGCTTCTAAGGCTTTAATAAGTCTTCACTAATAAGCATCTAACCCCTAATGTTCCTATGGTGTGTTCCACTTGAGCTTCGGACATGGCTATTTTTGGCTCATGCCCTACAATGAGTTGGTAAAATGGACGGATAACCTGGATAAAACACATATGTTATAGTGAGCCCTATTGGAATTTTCCACTAAGGGTCACTAGCCATTTCTCATTTCCAATCCAGCTAGTGGGTGGTAAAGTTCTATAAGTCCCATCGTGATGTGTTGTATATGTCCTATTAATCTATTTTGTTAACTCATTTTAGTTGATGAGCTTAAAAATTAGGTAGATCCAAAGCTCAAGTAAACCACACCATAGGAATAAGGATTGAATGCTTAAACTTGAAATTTATTGGAGGCTCATGGCAATGTTTATTAACCATCCAACATGCCCATAAATTCATATACAAATGCTCGCTTGATTTAAAACTTCTGTGCCGTGGGAAGTTTTCAATGGTAGGCGTTCATTCCCTACTATATTGTTGTGGTGTATTCCACGTCGGCCCTCGTTTTCAGGCTCTTGCCCTCAAATGAGCTTAAAAACTGGATGTATGGTGGATAAAACACATACATCATAGTAGGGCTCACAGAGCTTTTCCACCTTTTGTACCTTATTTCTGATCGTTCGTGAAATGACCAATGAGAAAAGAACGCATGTCATTCTATGGGGAAGAAATAGTGTACAAAAGATCTTTAGAGATATTTAGAGCACTTTTCACGAAAGCACAGCTGGCGCTGAGCTGGACGGTATACATCATATGATGATGGGGCGCGACTAAGAAGTCTAAAAGGCAGAAAACGATCGAGAGAAATGGAACGGTTAGAAGAATACAAAGGGACAGAAGGATGTGAAAAACTAGCGTGTCAACGATTCAGGTACCATAACAATTGAAGTAAAGAAGAGAAATAGATGCAGAGTATCCGTGTAGCAAAGAAGTCTATAAATAATAGAGAAAATCCACAAAGCAAATGGTCTTACCCTAATCCAACAAATCCAGTCGAATTTATCTTATCTTATCTTAGCATAATCCTTCAGCCTTAGCTCCATCTTAGGAGTAGCAATAATCTCTTAGTTGTAATCCAAGTCTACAACTATATGCTGGAATTTATCTATTCTCAATACAAGCACTTCTTCATTTATAAAGGCTCCTTACAGTCGCATCTTGATTGGCCATAAATATTTCTTTCTTGTTTGATGACAGCTAGGCATAAAAAGTCACTTCGTTATGAAAGGCAAAGTTGAACCCATCTTTGGAGGAAGAAGTCCACCATCTGATTATCGCCTGATCATTCTCTAAAACAATTTGCGAGTGGTTGAATAGGCAACCGATTTGCTCAAACCTCGGTCATATATAATCACAATCATTGTATCTGCTTATATTGCGGCTTGGGTTCAGGTTGTTCGGTTGGAATTGAGCCGCATAGTTAGTTATGGCACACCCACATGCACTACACATGACTACAAAATCTAAATTGGGAAAAGTGCCGAACAAATTTTGGCACACCCAGTGGGACTAAAAACTGCTTGGTTGCCATAAATATCTATTATGCACCGCTGTAATATGAGCCAAAGAGGTCATAATGCTTCTAGCACTACTAAACCACCTTCTCAATAAGAGAAAATGCAAGTGAGGCCAATGCCTGAGGTATTGTCGAATCTAAGACTGTAATACCCCGGGTTTTCAGGAGCTGTGTAGGAACTCGACTCCCAAATTCCCAGGTGTCATGGGTGCCCTAATGAGCTTCAAATTTTAATTACATTTGGATGATCTCATAAACAATGGAGAGTTTAGCAAGGCATGCAGCGTAAGTAAATCATAAAGCAGTATCGAGTGCTACTAAATATAAAAGTATCTAAACCACAAATCTCAAGTCATCTAAATAGGGAACTAGTCTCACCCATACATGACCCAAAGCGACTAGAGCCCTGGCCCATACCCCGCGGTAGCCCGAACTCAAACTAAAAGCATCCGTTGAAAGTTTGGAAGCAGAGAAACTCCTCAACCTCATCCATGCTCACCTCGCTCGGCTCGTCAAGCTCCGCCTCACCTGCATCTAGTAAAAGGTCTATTTGGTGTTTTAAAATACCGTCCCAGAGTTGGAGTAAGTAGCTAACTCAGTGGTTATTATTAGCCTTAAGTTACAACAAGCAGCAATTATATGATGAATTTAATGAAAGGCATACATTCATAGATCTTAAACTAGTCTTGTTAATACATGTACATGTATTATTATATGATGCATGACCTCGCAACAACACTCCCTCGAGCGACTTCGTCTAACGATCACGGATAACCAACACTCTCTCATTGCGACCTCAACTGCCGAGTCGCTAAATCCTAACTAATGCAATGCGTGAATAATGTTAGCCGAGTATTTAATTAATTCCGTTCATCCAATAGATTGAGAAAACTGGTACACCCCATGTATCATTGCCTTCAACTGGTTGCGAGGCCAAGGCCCCTCAACATGTGAGGCCATGACCCTACGATCCTTGATCCCATCGGATTCTCCATCCCCAATTTCAAGTACATGGGGAGTACTGAGAAGAGGAATCGCTCACGGTCACTACAGGGAGGCTCGTCACCCCAACGTAGACCGACAGCTCGGACACAGTGTCCTATTCCACCATGCCCCGCTCTCGAGTCAGTGGATCGGTTTCAAATGGTTCAGTGGTTGAAGGGTGTTCAGGTTCCATACAGGCATTATCACGCCCCAAACTCGGAAACCGGGCTCACAAAATTTTCGATCACCGAATCTAGCACCGACAGCCTCTGTAAAACCTCATTCTCAGCTCCCGGCACCCATTTGCCAGATTTCGATCCTAGGATCCTACAAGGAGAATTTCTAATATCAATTTGATTCGTAATAAGCATAACTATAAGCATAACCCACGAACAATAATTACAAGAACATCATCACAAAATCCACTATGATAAAAAAACATTGAGTATAATGCGTAAGAAAGGAAAATACAATATAATGAAAGTAACAGAAACTCTAAAAGCTCGGCTGCACACTCCAACTGCGACGAGGCTATGACTGCGTCCTGGCGTCACTTCCATGCATCAATCGTGCATAAGCTTATAGAAAGCTTAGAGGGTGGTGTAAGTGTGTGCGCAATATGAGCGTGCTCAGAATGCAATGTCAGAGTAATGCGGAATCATGCTGATGATACATGAATGCAATCAGCTGTACCAAGGCTATGCGGTGCAAGATATGAATGTTATCGGTCATATCGAGACCATGCGATGCGAGATGCAACTAAAGCATGCCGATCTTCATTCAAATCCTCATACAACTCATCAGATATCAGTACAATTCTTATTCTGGATAATCATCTGGGTTTAGTACACTCCAAATGGCACTGCCCCTCTTCCAGCCGCATAGTCCAAGTGAGCGTAAGAAACCTCACTATCCGCCTGACCAGTAGTCTGCCAATACCTATCCGGCACGTCGATAGCAGACCCATTCACGAGCTGGTCAAACTCAGCCTAGTAATGCCTCCTACTCTCGAGCGAGTAAGGCCACACCCTTTCCAACTGACCACGACACAATGGGAGACGCGACCTCCTGGTATTCGGCCCTTACGCGCTCATATATCCACTCAATCTCGACGTTGGAGTCATCTTCTGGTACCATCGGATTTAGAGATTTTCACCCAGGGACATCTATGGTGCCCCGATGCTTAGTAACAATATTTTTGGTGTCCAATCCTACCATCCACGATATGCTTGTGGAGGTCATAAACTTGATGTCGCTAGGGTGTATAGAAATCATGTCATACAAATGTGAAGTGCATGAATCACACTACCAATCATGCAATAATTATGTGCGTACTGCGTGCTTATGTAGGACAACTCCGCCTATCAGGGAGCCCATAAACAATCTGCCCGAAGGCATATGCTATGATTAATCACTCCTCATATCAAGCATACGTATGATGCGTACGAGCATGAATCATGGAATTATACTAAACATGTTATGTGATGATGGATTCTGTTTATAATGAAGATGGGCCTAGATGACCTACACACTATAAGTATGGGCCTATCAATGGGCCCTAGGGAGAGTTACAATGCGGGCATTTAACCATCATTGCTCTTACAATGTGGACGTCAAACCACTATTGCTCCCAAGGCATGGCCGCCAAAACATCACGACATACATCGTGGTGGAATCTCACATCGCAATGGGCCTCATATACATAACAGTCGACCCATACAAAGGCCTCACATATGTCTCATTGGGCCTCATATATATCAAATGGGCCACATCATGTGGGCTACTCCAATGAGTCAATCATACATCAAATGGGCCGAATCAAATGGGCCGATCGATTGGGCCAAATCAAAGGGGGCAAATCAAATGGGCCGATTTATATGGGCCGATCAAGGGGGGCCGAATCAAATGGGCCGACCAAAGGGGTCAAATCAAATGACCGAGTCGAATGGGCTGAGTCAAATAAGTTGAATCAAATGGCCGAGTCAAATAGGCCGAGTCGAATGGCCGAGTTCAATACACCATTCATCCACTGTTAGAGATCATTATAGGGCATAAAAAAATGAATCATATCCAAAGGATCATCTGGACCATACCACAAATGACAGTGGTGATAATAATTTTCATGGTGGAATTTCCAGTGGGCCCACCATAGTGTTTATTTTTCCATCCAGTTCCCAGGGTCACAAAGTTCTGGACAGGGGGAAGAAACAAATATCATATTAATTCAAAAACTTCTGTAACCCAAAAATGGGATTTCAATGGTGGGCATTCTACTTCACTGCTTTCTGTAGTGCGGTCCACATGATATTAGATCTATTTCATTTTTGTCTCAAGCCTTAAGATGAGTTACCAAATGGGTGGACGGTTTAGATATAACACAAATCTCAGCAGGGTCCACAGAATTTGTTACCGTCAATCCAGTAGCTATTCCGCTGGTGGATGGGTGGTTTGAACGTTACACATGTATTAAAGGGCCCCACGCAGGGACGCAGATGGATGGCATGAAGAGTACATGCATCAAGGCAGGTCCTACCGTCCAGAAACGCTGGACAGTGAGGATTTACAACACGAGCATCATGGTGGGGCTGTCAGATGGGTGAACGGTTGGATGGGAAAACACCCATCATCAGCGTGGGGCTGTTGGGAGGCCAGATGGATGGATGGCGTGATATATACATGCATCCAGATGAGGCCTTACATGGCTGGTGACGTATAACACCCAACAACAGTATAGCTGGGGTGTGTGACCGGGCCAGACCACCGTCCAGATGGATGGTCGGGATATATCATATACTGTATATGGTGGGTCCCATGAAATTAGGATGGACGGCGTGGGTAGGACGATACATCAAGGTGGGGCGTACGACAGATGGATGAACGGTTAAATATAACACATACCTGGTGGGGTCCACAAGCTGCAGACGTCAGCTGCATGATATATAATATAATATAATATAACATAATATAACATAATATAATATATATAAAAGATATATTATATATAAATATCTTTAAAATGCCCACCGTCCAGACCCTCTGGACGTTCTGGGACCTTACACATCCCTCATGGTGGGTCCACACATGTGGCCCACCTCAATACATATACAATATATATATATATATATATATATATATATATATATATATATATATATATATATATATATATATATTAAAATATTATATCATGCATCTGATATATATATTATATATACATTTTTTTTGCTGAGGAGTACACTCACCGTCAGCTCACACTACACTTTAGCCATACACCACTGTCAGCTCACACGCTTCATTGTGGGGCCACGTCCAGCATCCCTGGACGCTGCTGGACAATTTGGATACAACACAGGCATCATGGTAGGTCCCACATGGACGTGGCCCACATGTTTGGATTGACCTGATATTTGTGTTTTTCCTTCCGTCCAGGCCCGCTAACGGGCTGGATGATGTAGATCCAACACATCCATTAGATGGGTCCCACATGAAGGTGAATGGCATGAATAAAATACATACTACATGGTGGACCACACACACACACACCATCAATATAAGAGAGAGAGAGAGAGAAACGATGAGATAGAGGGACGCCGCCACTATGGGCCCCTCTCAACATTACATACATCAATGTGGGTCCCATGACAAGTGGCCGAAAATTTTGAAATCAACGGTGGATCATTCACCTCTAGGCCTTCTCCTTGATCCCTTGGATTCCTATGCTCCTTGCCTTCAACTTTGATAGAGGTTGATAGATATTAGAAGGTTGAGATGGAAGATGAGAGAGTGGGAAAGTGGGCCACACTTGGAGTTAGGAGAGAGGAGCTTGGACATATGAAATTTCTCATAAAATTTAGGAAATTGCTAGAGAATGAGAGAAAGAGAGAGGTAGAAATAATGGATGAAGGGATGGATGGAGTGGTGGTTGTAAGGAAAGAAGGTGGATAGGTAAGGTTTAGTTTGAAATTTGTAAAAGAGGGATGGGTAGGGGAGAGAGAGTTGACTTGTGGAAAAAGGAGGGATGGGTGATGTATTGGGGTATGGCTTGTACTTAACATTGATTGATTGATTGATTGATTGATGGGACATGTTGTAGAGATTTCCTCGAAAGTCACAACGCGCGGCGTTTCTTTGAAATGAATGTGGGCCCACATCTCCTGGCCTGGGTATCGGTTCGGTGCGCGAGTCACGGCGTTGAAATCGCGGCGATGGCGCGGTCGCTAAGGTGTAAATTTTGGGTCGAGCTGACTTCGGTATACAGGACTCGGCTTAGGTTCATGCGCAAACGTTGGATACAGGTCAAGGTTTGCCGGAATTCGACTGGGAGGACCGCGGAAGCATACAGGACGGTACGGTCTAGGATACGGGTCTTACAGGCGTGAGCATACATGGTTAACAAACATGGTTGGTCAGTGAATGAACTAGACCGTGCGAGTTCAGGCAAGTACGTGACGGATAACATCGAGTACAAGCGACCCATGTAGCCTAACTACTGTCACCCGTTCCCATCCGCCCAAATCCGTTAGTTTAGTCGCAGGATGGTCCTACTAACGGAACCACCTTCTCCTACCTCAGTTCCCTAACCAACTTAGGGGTTTAATAACATTCAATAATATTTCAACAATTTCGTATTCGTCTTCTAACGCAAGTAAAGTCATGCACTCATACATCTAACATAAAGATTCAGATTTTTCTACAATACAACTATTAATAAAATACGATACTAATGTGTGTGTTGAGTGGGGTTATTGAAGAGACTAAGAACTATACATCATTCATATGATAAACATACAACAAGGATTAATGCAATCATGTATGCCACAAGAAGGGTTATACTAGGATCGCATATGAGATGAACATACCATACCAAATCAAGCCTAATTATGTTGGAGAGCACATAAACAACACTCAATCATGTCATGGAATTTAGTAAAATCATATATGGGATGAATATGTCACACCAAAATCAAACCCAATTACGTTGAAGAACAAATAAACAACACTTATTCTTTTCATGGAATTTAGGGGGACCTATCATATAGGGTTTTGGCTAGGTTCTCTCTAGATTACTCAAGCACATTATCCTAACATTCATAATCATTAAACTCATAGTAATATTTCTGCTAGGCTACCTAAGGATAATAGTCCGCACCTTTAAGAAAGAATCTTCGATTTTGAGCTCCCAGGGTTAAGTTTTTAGAGAAAATTATTGAAAGACCTAAACAAACATATAAGCTTATGAGATTTTGGATAAACAACTATTGAAACCGTAAATTATATTTGAGATTCAATACTTACCTCTAACTATTATCAAGAAAGCTCCAACGATGACTCCGCCTACGGCGAGGTGGCTAAAAAGGGGATGAGAGGGCGGAGGTGCACCAACACCCACACCCCAAGGTCTCTCTCTTCTCATTTCTCCTCTTTTTCTTCTCCCTTTCTCCTTTTTTTCTCTTGCTCTAGGGCATGAAATTCGTATGGGATGAGGGGGTGCCCAAATAAGGCTTTTATATAGTGCTAGATTTGGTGTAAATGGCCCTAAGGGTTGGGTTTTTACTATACTAGCCCTATGGGAGGATTTTTCTAGCCTTTAGGGCCCACTACAGGGTGTACATATTGATATACACCATAGGATAGTTAGCCCTGATGATGATCTACATATGGACATATTCGGCCCGCCATTTGGATACGCCGATCGACAGATATGGTTAGAAGTCTGTTCAACGGTCATCGATGGTCGATCGGGGCCGCGACTATATGGATATGAGTAGAAAAATATCCTTACTCCACGTATGAAGTTTGGTCGTAAACCGACTGTCTGAAATCCTGAACTTTGCATAAGAGTGGACGACCCAATTCACTTAAGTTTCAGCCTCTTTCTTTAGGGTATTTGCATTTCTCATGCACTCGTCCTTTGGCTCAAGTTGAGCGGTTCTGGACAGTACCTAAGTCCGACTCCCGCGATGGACATTAAGCATACTAAGACGGACATTATTTTATAGTTTTGGAACTAGTGACTCAACATCGAGCGGTCCAGAGCTTGTTCGAAAAATCGGGGCATTTCTGGAATGAACTAGGTATTGAGATTTCTCGTGGGCAATGATTAGGGTTTGGATTAATTATGTTCATAATGTGACCTATTCATAAGTAGTGAAAGTGGAGATTTGGTCATGTTTACTCTAAACTGTCGGTTTTAAGTTAAAAGAATAACGAGGTTGATTTGGTCTATTAGTCAAGATTCGGGTCTTATCTGACTCGACTTCAGTTAGATCTTTAATTTAGTTATGATTGTCTTGATTAGTTAACGATGAGTTGGTTAGATTTGGGCCCTACGTGAGTAAATAATGGAGCTAAATTTGATATTCAAGTGATCGGGCGGATTCGTTGACTTCCTACGGTTGATTAATCGGACTTGTGCGGTTCTTTACTGGTATCACCCATGTATAAACTAACATTGAGTGCCAGTGGTCAGTAAGTGATAATATAAGTTAATTATATTAAAAAAATTAAAAAATTTTTGAAAATCCAAAACAGTGAAAATCTAGGATGTTACAAAGACCCAATCCTCCAAGTTAGGACAGGACATAGTCATCTTGGATAGATCCTCTTGAGATAATGTTAGTCAGGTTATACGATATGTAAATGTCAATTCAACAAATTACAGAACAGTTATGAGCTCAGGTCAAGTAATCTCAAATTCAGGTTGAAACCTTTAATAGATGGATGACCAATCAGAATGAAAGCTTGTATCAGATGATGGTCATTTTTGCTGAAAGAGCACCCACCATGCATAAGCACACAATGCCTTAGCCAACTTTGCCTCAACAAACTATTAAAATAAGCTCTATCAGAAACTTAACGCCAGCACGACCAGTCCCAACAACACATCTTTTACAACGGAACACACATCCTGCTCTAATACAGGAAATGAGGAGTATTCATCAACCTGTTGAGGTCAGAAATGTCGTTCCTAAAGAAAGAAACCAGAGTATACTTAGGGAAAACTCTTCCTTGAGAATCCACTATATCATGAAAAACAAAACCTGGTAAGTCTAGAACTATCACCAGTGATTAAACCACACAATCTAGATTGTGACCGAATCATGCAACTAGTCCAAAAAGTAGCAGGCTAAGTTATCAGTCATACTACAACCTTTGTCTATTACAAGCCTTATCTGGAATGGATTGACCAATAGTCTCCCTTGCCATAAACGACTTTGAAGTTTTTTGACCAAGATGGACAACTTTGATGTTTTTCGACCAATATGGATGGCTTTGATATCTTTTGACCAAGATGGTCGAATTTATTATTTTTTGACCGAGATGACCGAGTTCGACCAAGATGACTGAATTTGATGTTTTTCGATTAAGATGTCTGAGTTTGACCAAGATGACCGAATTCGATGTTTTTCGATTAAGATGGCTAAGTTCAACCAAAATGAAAAATTTTGATTTTTTTTTTTACCAAGGTGACCGAGTTCGATCAAGATGTCCAATTTTAATGTTTTTTCAATCAAGATGGTCAAGTTCAACCAAAATGACTAATTTTGATGCTTTTTTGATCAAGGTAGCCAAGTTCGACCAAGATGGACAAATTTAATATTTTTTGCCCGATCGAGCATTCATATTTATTGCACCGAGCGTTGAACCAACGTCACTCTCACCTTTTCAACTAAAGGTGAGGTGAAAATGGGTGCAATGTTGTACCCTATTTTTAATTGTTCCTGAAATAATCAATGAAAAGAAAACATGTGTCATTGCACGGGGAAGAAATAATGTGCGAAAGATCTTTAGAGATATTTAGAGCGCTTTTCATGAAAGCATAGCTGACGCTTAGCTGGATAGTACACATCATCTTATGACGGGACGCGGCCGAAAAGTCCAAAAGGTGAAAAGAGGTTGAGAAAAGTGGAATGATTAGAAAAATACAAAGAGACAGAAAGATTTGAAAAACTAATGTGGCAACGATTCAACTACCATAACGCCTTAAGTAAAGAGGAAAAATAAATACAAAGCATTTATGTAGTAGATAAGTTTATAAATAACAAAGTAAATCCACGCAGCAAAGCGTCTCACACCAATCCAACAAATCTAATCAAATTTATTTTATCTTATATTAGCATAATCTTTCAACAGCTCTATTTTAAGAGCAGCAGTAATCTCTTAGCTGTAATCCAAGTATTGAACTTTATTCATTCTCAGTCTAAACACTTCTTCATTTTTAGAAAAGTTTCCTGCAGTCAGCATCTCAATTGACCGCAAGTATTTCAATTTTGTTTGACAGAAGTAGGATATAAAAAGCCATTTTATTAGGAAAAGCAAAGCTGAACTCATCTTCAGCAGAAGAATCTCACCGTTCAACTACGGCCTGATCACTCTCTGAAACAAAATGACTGAGTGGCTGAATATGCCACCGGATGATCCCAGTAACCGTCGCTTAGGGTCAGGTTGTTCGGACGGGATTCCCCGCGGAAGGCTTTCTCGTGAAGTTCCTGCGATGGGAACCTATGTGGAGCCCACCATGATGTTTTTGATAAATCCAACACGTCCATCCTTTTTTTGAACTCGTTTTAGGGCAGGAGGCCAAAATATAAGCCGGATCCAAGACTCAGGTGGGCCGCAGTAAAGGAAAAGGTGGGTAGAGAAATTCCTACCGTTGAAACCTTCCTAGTGTCGACAGTGATTCTTACATGCCATTCATACCGTTCATAACGTCATTCCTACTGGGATGAACTGGAAAAAAATAAAATAAAATTACTAGCCTGTTTCAAAACTTTTGTGGCCCCACTAATATTTCAACTGTGGACGTTCAATTCTCCCCTTTTCGGCCTACCTGAGTCTTGAATCCGGATCATTTTTGGCCTATAGCCCTAAAATGAGATCACAAAACGTATGGACGTGGTGGATTTATCAAAAACATTGTGGTGGGCCCCACATAGGTGAACTTCCTGCGAAAGCCTTTGGCAGGAAATCTGCGTCCAAGTTGTTCGGCCAAATAGTCGTTTCTGACACACTCGCACGCACCACACGTGAACACAAAATCCAAACCGTTAAAAAGTGCCGAACACCACCAAGTAGGTGGCTGGTGTTGTGGTCCCCAGCGAATCAGCGTCGATGCTGTCAATGCCACAATCTGATGAAAGGCCCTATTATCCTAAAAGCGTGCCACTAACGCATGCCTCCGCCAACTATACTCCCACATTCACTCTGACGCGCGTTGCGTCCTACCCCCGCCCGGACGGTAATCCGTCCAGGCGGGGCTCTGTGGGGCCTACCGTGATGTAAGTGTTTCATCCACGCCGTTAAAAACTTTTATTAAATCATTTTAAGATACAAAAGAAAATGAGATAGGTCCAAGCTTAAGTGGACCACAAAGTGAGGATTTAACTTCCACCGTTAAAAACTTCCCGAGAGCTAGAGAAGTTTCGGATCAAGCTGATATTTGTGTTTTCACTTCATCCACGTCTACATGACCGTATGAATAGGTTACTTCTTGAGAGTTGGAGAAGTTTCGGATCAAGCTGATATTTGTGTTTTCACTTCATCCACGTCTACATGACCTTATGAATAGGTTGGATAGTTAAAAAAACATCATGTTTGCCCTTAGAAAGGTTTCAACGGTGGGTGTCATTATCAGTGCAGCTTCCTTTGTTGCGGTCTACTGGAGCTTTGTACCTGTCTCATTTTTAGGATCGTATCTTAAAATGATCTTAAAAAAGTGGTGAACGGCGTGGATAAAAGACTTACATCAAGGTGTGTCCCACAGAGCCCTGTGGTAGGACGCAATCCGCGTCCCATTCACTCCTCCTAATTCATTCAGAATCAAACCCTACATCAAATCCGCACCGTCAACTCCACCCCTAAAAAGTGCCAACACACATAACATCCCGACCAGCCAGCCTCGTTCAATCCCATCCGTCCAAAAAAATAAAAAATCAGTCTGTTCTCGTGTCTTTCCTTTTTCCCCTCATCAGCATCAGAAAGATATTTCTCTTCCCAGAAAATTCCAAACGGAGCCAAAACTCCTCTCTCTCTCTCTCTCTCTCTCTCTCTCTCTGAGCTCATAGCTCTGAAAACAGAGAGAAAACCTAAAGAAAAGAGAAAGGAATGGATTCGGATCAGGGAAAGCTATTCATAGGAGGGATATCGTGGGACACGAACGAGGATAATCTGAAGGCGTATTTCGAGAACTACGGTGAGGTTTCACAGACGGTGATCATGCGGGACAAGATCTCTGGTAGGCCTAGGGGCTTTGGTTTCGTTGTCTTTCAAGATCCTACCGTCCTTGATCGCGTACTCGAGGAGAAACACACCATCGATGGAAGGGCGGTGAGGATTTCTCTCTCCTCTTTTCTCGCCTTTTTTTTTTTCCTCTAGGTTTTTGGGTTTTCATGAGGCCCTCTTGTTCTTTGATGGGTTCTGTTTGTTTTTTGAATAGGGGGTTTGTTTCCAATTTTTGGGCATTTTTTTTTCTTGCTATTTGGATTTGGATTTGTTTTTTTTCCTTTCGAATTAGGGCTAATGATGTCTGATTGGGTTTTTGTATCCTGTAATTCGCTCTTTTGTTGTGGAACGCAACTGCACCAATTGATATATACTACTTTTTGTAATTTTGGTAATACAATAGCATGTATTTGTACAATTGTCTTACCAAAGTGTGGTTATGTCAGTCAGGGTGGGTGTGGATATCAATTCCCGTTTATTTCCCACGATCTGTAATGCGACTGTGGAAGAGCCGTTTGGGTCCAAGCCCAGGGGAAGGAGTAGGGTTGATGTCCGGCGGGCTTATGCCCGTGGAATTTTTGTCGGTCAATTGAGGGAATTGCTGTTTCAAATATGAACCGACATCAGATAGCTGGGATAAGGCTTTGATGGCGATGTTGTGACGTGATGGAATACTCATGGAGTTGCTTGTTTCACAACACTTTTTTGTTGTAAATGTTTACTACCATAAAAATCTACTGATTCTTTTCATTGTTTGTACAGTGACAAAGTCCTAATGGATGGTTGTTTGAAGTTGTATTATGACTTGTTTGATTTTGTTTCAGAAAGATATTGTTGTGTATTTGGTGGCAGCTCTTATTTTTGTTATCTTCCTAAGTTTGTTTTTTTTTTTTTTTCCTATTGTAGCTTTTGCATTGCACAATTTGCTAGTATATAGACTGAAATGAATTCCAACTGAGTTATCAATCCCTTGGGTTTAATGTATATTGTGTAATGTTATTCATCATGGTGTATGCTTAGAACAAAGGAGAATGCTATGCCCAGTCATGTGACTGTGAAAAACAACTTGTTCATGTGTTGATTCATCCACGTATTTTCATACTGACCATGATACGCATATCCGCCCACGCTTAGTTGGGCTTTATCTGGTTTGCAATCATGGCATGCCTGGGTGCCTCTTTTTTTAGTTGCACTAATGGGCTTACATTCCTTGAGCTGAAAGTTTAATGTTTTTCCTCCTTTGCAGATTTCTTATTTCTATGTCATAAATATTAACACTTTGTCGAGGGGTAAATGCTTGATTCTTTTCTCTCCTCACTCTCTGATTAAATTGGAATCAAAGTGACCAAGCTCATTTTTGGAAAATTCTCGGACTGGATATTTCTCTTGAGATTTTCAGACTGAGGGTTTTCTCGGGATATTATTGGGATAATCTCGCCAAAAAATATATAAAGTTATTTATCATAAATTAATCAACTAATTTAAATTAAAAAAATATATTTATATAAAAATTATTTAAGGTTTTACTATTTTTGAGTTAATGTCATGATAAAAATGCAGTATCATAAAATCTGCTGATATTTTTCTTTGCCTATTTTTTCTAATCATGTTTATGGATTTTGGGTTGTATTGATGTCTTTTCCACTAACACGAAATTTTAGCGCTTGCTGTAGGATGAGGGGAACAAGCTCCTTAGTAAGATAAAATTACATGATGCTTTATTATTCAACATTTGGAAAAGGAAAAGGAAACCCTAGTTCATGAGAACATGATGTCACTGTTCTTCTGGAGTTGGCCTTCAGGAAAATAAAACGCTCGCTGAAAATGGGAATCTTTCCATTTTATGGATTGTAATAATGTATCATAAAGAACATGCTCGACAATTGCTATTGTTGAATCAAACATTGATTTTGTTGGTATGCAATGTGGACCTTGAACGTTTCTCTCGAATGCTCTGAATTTGTGATGAATATTAACTGGCATGTTCTAAGATTGGCCATCTTTCCATTTCGTTGAATCACTACCCTTTCCCTCGCCAATTGGAGGTTCTTTTACGCTAGAGATTCTGGGTTCCATGTAAAGATAGGTTTTGTGGTTCATGGATCAATTCGGTGTTTACATAGTGCAAACTATTTGAAATATTTTTATCCTCAGCTACCTACCTGTCTTCAGAGTCCGACATCCTTTCTGTTGGCTTCTATTCATATGTATCTATTATCCACACGTCGGTCTGTTATCTTTCTTCTTTTCCATCTGCCGCGTAACCCTCTTGCTTCCATTATTCAGGTGGAGGCTAAAAGGGCTTTATCAAGAGAGGAACACCAGACCTCTTCTAGATCTGGAAACCCCAATGCTGGGAGAAACTTAGCCGGAGGTGGCAACATTAAGACCAAGAAGATCTTTGTAGGAGGCCTGCCTCCTACTTTGACAGATGATGGATTCCGTCAATATTTTGAGAATTATGGCCAAGTAACTGATGTAGTAATAATGTATGATCAGAACACTCAACGTCCACGTGGGTTTGGATTTATCTCTTTCGATACTGAGGATGCAGTTGATAGAGTTCTGCACAAATCTTTCCACGAGTTGAATGGAAAACTTGTAGAAGTCAAGCGTGCTCTACCAAAAGATGCAAATCCTGGCAGCAGTGGCCGTTCAATGGGTGGTGGGGGTTATCAAGGCTATGGTAGTTCTGGTATGAACGCTAGTGCATATGATGGTAGAATGGATACTAACAGGTACATGCAGCCTCAGGCAGCTGGAGCTGGTTTTCCAGCCTATGGTTCTTCTGGGTATGGTGGGCCAGGATATGGATATGGGGCAGCAAATAATGCTGTAGGTTATGGTGGGTATGGTGTTGGTGGCTATGGTGGAGCTACTGCTGGGTATGGTGGGCCTGCTGGAGCCTATGGAAACCCAAATGCCCCTAATGCTGGTTACGTAGGTGGCCCGCATGGTGCTGCAAGAAGCCCATGGAACAGCCAAGCTCCTGTTGGATATGGCTCTGCTGGCTATGGTGCAGGCTATGGGGCACCAGCTGCTTGGAATGCTGCTGGTGGAGGTGGTGCTGCTGGTAGTGGTGGGACTGCTTCTGCACCAGCAGGCCAATCTCCAAGCGGGGCCACCGGTTATGGAAATCAGGGTTATGGGTATGGTGGTTATGGTGGGAATGAAGGGTCTTATGCAAATGCAGGTGGTTATGGTGCTGCAGGGGGGCGTGCTACTAGTGCCCCAAATAATAATGCCGGCAGTGGTGGAGATCAACAGGGGGCAGGTGCTGGTTACATGGGCGGTGGCTATGGTGATGCCAACGGAAATTCAGCGTATCCAAATGCAGGTTGGAGGGACTCTTCACAAGGTGGAGCTTATGGGGCTGCTCAAGGGAATGGTGGCCAGGTTGGCTACGGGGGCGGTTATGGTGGTGCTCAGTCCAGGCAGCAGGTCCAACAACAGTAATGTGGATGACTACAGTGTCAACTGGGCGGCTTTCCTTTTTCAAGGAATTTCTTCCTTCACTTGCATCATCCGAAATGCGGCTCGGTTCGTCATCTTGCTCGTGGAGCGAACAGCTCTTGCAGACGAAAGCGGGTTTTGGGACTGGTTGGATTGCTTGAATCCCAGTAGTAGTTAGCAGTATTAGCTATTTTGCAAGTATACAATGAGTAGTGTTTGCTTTCAAGCTGTAGCTGTTATATTCAGCATATTAGGTGTGTCTGGTAGCTATGTCTGGAGGATTTTCCTTCTCTAGTGTTAATGCTAGAGTAGCCTATGTTAGAATTCTCTTTTGCCTTGTTTGGTTTGATACATCAGTTACGTACTTCTTTAATGGTATTGCATTAGTATTGATATTTGGCAGCTGATAGGGAGTCTGGCATTGTAGCAGGGTAGAGAATCTCACATTGCTAGTACAACATAAAGCTTCATCAGTAGAATTTGTGCTTTTATCTCAAGAGTAGCTTGTCTGAAATGGTAGAGAGTAGAATGGCTTCTGTAAAAAGGATGGAGCTAGGAAACTTGGGTTGATAGAATAATCACAGATAGGGATAATCACTAGTAGTACTTGAGATATTTGTCAATGGCATAATCATTTCCTCCTGTATTTGGCCTTTTTGTACAGGAGATTCTGCGTTCTAAATGGGAATCGGATGCCTACCCACTTCACCGTTCTCAAAGATGTTTTTTAACAGGGTGAAAGCATGAAAAGCGTTGAGGATTCTGATCCCGCTCGTGCTCGGCGTTCACCTGTGGCCATGAAAGGGGGAAGGCACTGCGGGAGTTGGGGATTCTCTTCGAGCCCAGTTCAGATTCCTTTTCTTTTGATGGGTGTTGGAGACTTGCGCTAGACTTGTTGTGGTATGTCAAGCGTTATGTGGCAAGAATTATTTTTATTTTTATTTTCCCCTTTCTTTTTCTTCTCTTTCTTCTTCTTCAATCAACCGGGGTTCCTATGTTGCACAACAGAATCATCCCCGTGAGTTTCATCAGCAATATTTTGGAATAATCATGTGAATAATCTCGGAGTTGCATGCTTTTTAGGCCTTCTCTAACATGAGCAATTCAAAGGTTTTCCAGCTTTTGATGATATGTCATGTGGAGGTGCTCACCAATTTTGTGATTTAGGAGAGGTTTCCTAAGCCCAGCCACTTGTAGAAGAGCCTTACTCCAACATGCAAACACATGTTTGTGATCCTAACTTTCCGTCAGATGGGTTGCAGTGTTTGGATCTTCTGGCCTAATAAATCAGGTTATTACAAAAGAAGTGGGTGGCAATAAATTTTTTTATTAAAAAAATTTTAGCGGCCTGTTTCTGCACATTGTGACCCCTCCGGGGAGTGAAATGTTCTGGGTTTTGAGCTGGAAGATCTAATCGGTTTGTGATCCACCCAATGGAAAGCTTGGATCTGACCTGTGCCAAATCAGCATGTGCACATTCTTATAAATGGGCATGGCCCAGCAATCTTCTTACTGGGATCTACGCAAGAGGTTTTCTTACATTTCATATTGAGGACTATGAAACTAGAACTTGTGTATGCTGAACCTGTTTTAATCAGAGAAGAATATGTTCAGTTGTAGTGCCATGGTTGTTTGTTCTGGGCTGAGTGGCATGTAATGGGGTGTGAGAGGTGGTGTAAGGCTTGCGTGGGAGTGAAGATAGGTTGGCACTCCTGCAATGGGAGCGCTGCCTTAAATCTGCTCCAGATTTAATACTTTCTGTGAATACATTACTCTGCCCTATTTGGTAGAAGCATAAAAGTGAATTCATCTCGTTTTAGTAGACGGTAATTATGTTAGAGATGTTGATCTTAAATCCTTAATTACAGTTAACAGGAACCCATTTATATATCGATTATCTCTAATACTCGTAAACTACTGTTAACTAAAATGCGTCTACCAAACAGGGCCTCAAAATTCAAAAATGTTTGTATTAAGGGGTTAAAAACAATCATGGGGAAACATGATTAAGTACTCTAGCGAAATGCCTGCATGTGGTTATTGGGACCATCTACCCAATGGCTTCAATGTCATGCAATGATTCGAGTCTGCATGCCTATTGAGTTTGTAGCACGTCTGGTAAGTTTCACCAATGGGATGACCCCGGACCTCATTTTCCTTTCTTCCCATCAAAAATGCCAAATCAGCCAACTATTCCTTTCGATTTCCAACTTTCTGTTTCAAAGCCATCAGTTGGATGGCATGAATCGAGCATTCTTGAATGTTCATTGTAAGTGCCACTAGATGGAGGGTTGAGATTTTTTTTTCCCCACCATTTCCCTGCTGTTCATGGTTAGTGCCACCAGATGGCCAGTTTGGACTCACTGGCTCTACTGCGACATTTGCTGTCTGCTATATATATATATATATATATATATATATATATATATATATATATATATATATATTCCACTGTATTTGAGGGTGGCTTGCAATTCCCATTGAAATGAAAGAACTCAGGCCTGGGCTGGCTCAAACCGATTTATTAATTCGGTTACGCTTGCCTGAAAGCTTACGAGCATGGCCTGTTTCCTGTTTTTCGGGGCATTTTGGAAAATCAGAGAGAATCACATCCACGTATCTCATTCCTTCATAAATGTTAAAACAACTGATGATCAGACAGGCTTTTCATTTATTTTTAATATTTTGCATGGTGGGGCACACCTAATGAACTGCTGAGATCTTGCACAAAAGTGGGTGGACAGGCATGATCATCTTACGCGGAGCATAACAGCCTGTCATTTGCTTGGGTTTAGTCAAATGGAGGTTTACATGGTGGGCTGAGGTGGGATAGAGAGCCTGTTCAGGTGCTATTTATTAAACAGAAAAAATAAGCTCTTATGTGTAATTCTGAAATAATTTTAGGGATATTTTAATCAAAAGTGAAATGAAATCTTAGTAGACCACCACTTTCAGCATTCAGCCTTGAGCATCAAGTGAAGGGATGGGAACTGAAATAGGTACCCACATTTTCAGTGAAAATTAACTTTGAGCACTTAAATCATCTGGATTTTACCAAACGATCTGATTTGTGTTGAGTGCTGAAAATAAGTTCTATCAAATGGTATAGGAGTGAGGGTTGCAATCAGCTAGGCTAAATAATGAGTAAGCCATACATGAGCTCAAGCACCACCCACATACTCTAACAATCCAGGCACACCTGGGGGCAAATTGTTAGCACAATGTTGAGATCTAATGCAGCATGTGGAATGGATGTTGCCCCTAATCACCAATTAATGCAGTTTCAAAACATCCCCATGCCAGGAAGCAGTCGTTTTTGCAGTTACATGCTGCATACGGGAAGCGATCATCTACTTAAAAATAAAAAATAAATTCAGTTCTGTTAAGTTACAGAAAGGTATCATAGGAGTTGCATATGATCTGCAGTGGTTTAAGGGCTTTGATGCATTCCATGGGGTTTTTGGCTTATTGGTTTTAGTTGTCAGAGTGAGCACCATGTCTCATGTCCGAGTCATGGAGGGGACGACCTATGAAAAGGATGACTTGGACCAAAGAGCAAGCATTACTTCTTGTGTTCGAGTTGCTGATGGGGAGACCTATGAAAAGGGCAACTTGGGCTAGAGTGAAAGCAACCGAAAGGTACATGGGCTACTTGGTACCAAAGCTAGAGTGAGAGCTACAACACTGTGGGAAGGGTACATGGTCAAAGGCCAGAGTACATGCTGCCACAGAGCGGGCCACTGCAGAGTTTGGTGATATGTTATCATCACCCATGGTGTAAGGGCCTAGCTTGACACGTTCCATCAATCCCGAGGAGTTTTGCTTATTGGTCAGGTTGTTAATGAGTGTTGAGAAAAATGAATAGGCATTGCAATGTAGCTTAGGATGATTCTGTTCAATATCCTCAAACATGAACATACATTCATTAGTACAAAACATGGTCTTATTTTGTTTGCTTCCCAAGGTATCAAGAACAGAGAAACCAATGCTAACAGATCTAGCAAAATTCAGATCCTTGAAATTTCAATGGGAAAATAATGGGATGAAAAAAGCAAAGTATTATGACTTGAGCAAGAGAGGAGGAATCAATATGCTGATGGTAAACCTTTATATGGATCGTTGAACGCATCAAGGTTTCCTGGACGAGAGAATATGATCTGCATATGATAAGAAGCCATGTGTGAGAAAGAGAGCCTATTATACACATTTTGCTTGATCACACGGAAACCCATGTAAGATATTTTTAACCATTGTATAGTAGATATTCACCTAAGGATGTGTTTAGTCACGGTAAATACCATGGCGGGTGACCAACCAGCTGGCATTGTTGATGCTGGATTCAATGTATCTAACTGCTTCTGCAATGTTTTTTTACTTTTAGATAGGAGAGAAGTAAAAATATTCTAAAAATTCTAGTGGAAGGTGGCAATGTTGCGTTTTCCCGCCTTCAGCAAAATGGCCTATTAACAAAGTTTTAAGTCAGGGATACAATTTTTATGCTATTTTCGTCTTCTTCGTCTTCTTCGTCTTCTTCTTCTTCTTCTTCTTTTTTCATTTTATTTTATTTTTTTAAATTTATTATTATTATTATTTATATTTTTTAAATATGATTTTTCTATTTCACGCTCTTGAAACCATGTCATGTTCAATTAATCTAGAGTCCCCATGTAGCCATCAGCTATACCAATCTGAATAATTGCTGTTCTAGTACTTTCAAAATACTGAAATTGCAGTTCACTTGATCAAAGATGGAATTCTTTTTCATCATCAAGTTCTATTTCGGTCGGATCCAAATTGAATGAAGAAATAGGATTTTAGAGATAAGGAACAAACCATGCATAAATCCAAGTGACTCTTTCGTAAATCCAAGCGATCTTTTCATAGGTTTTTGTCCTCACTTGGATCGGGGGATCGAATTGATTATAGAGACATGAGTTTAATTAGTCAATTTATCTACTTCAAATTCATGGAAATGTCTATAAATTGACTCTCTTTAAGAAGAAAAAGAAAAACATGTCATCTAGGATAGATTCTAACCATGGAAAAAAGATATGCAACTGAAACTTATCCAGATAATACCTGATAATTTCCAAGTGTGTGTGTCTTGAAACCAGCCGCAGAATACACAAAATAATACTCCCATGTGCGAATGAACTTCTCGTCAAATCCTAGCGAAAGAATTTTACTGAATGACAAGGAGAGGTGCTACCATATCAGAACTAATGACTATTGAAATGAAAAAGTATTACCATTTGATGGAGATCTAATCATGAAATTGTATTCTTCTCTTTAAGTGGAATATGTCGAATATATCCTATACAGCTAGTTCAATATCTATCATGTTGCAAATGAGTTCTACTGGAAATATGGAGGGTCCAAAACATTTATTTATTTTTCGAAGGACCACCATTCCGAAGTAGCATCAACTGGATCATCCTTATCTGAACAATGACCTTGTTTGTGATGACAATCCATCTTCCAAGACACTATGAACATCAGATTAAATGTTTCTTGAGATGCATGAACAGTCCATTGATGGGTCCTACCGGATGGGCTGACTAGTTTGATCATTGAACATTTTTTAAATCATTACTTACCCAAAATGTCACGATTCAAGAAAAAAAAAAAAAAAAAACACAAAAGAAAACTATCCCAAATGGCCATTCTACAATCCATTGATCAGACATGATTGCCCTCCCAGTATACTTTCAGCAAGTGGAAAGTCCAGATCAATGAGCACATCATCACCGCATCCAAGAAAAATGATTTCCACTGTAATATCATACAAATTAGTTGTCTATAATTCTAAAATAAGCTAACCATGGCGGAAATTCTAATTCTTACCTCCTATTCGCCATGAACCTATTCCTCCAGTATATCAAAGTTTGGTAGTAGTGAATGCCTATGTTTTCAACGTGTTCCACACTGCATTTTCCAAGTTAATGTTGGTAAATTTTGAAAAAGAACAAGAAAGAGAAGTAAAAGAAAAATGAAGATTTTTAATTGTAGGATTATTACTAACCAGAGTCTGGAAGAAGCTGCCATGGCTGATGTTAATCTACTCAAAGATGGAAGGCATCCACCAGGAAATATATATTCCTTTATAAAATCGGAGCTCCTCCTATACTCATCATATCGTTCATCTGGTATTGATATGAACTGCACAATCGACCACAGCCAGTCAATAAAAACATGAAAAACACACAAATAAATTTGACTGTGTATGTGTAGCCCAAACATGAGGTTGTTTCAGTCATCAGGTCAACATGACCAGGCCAAGAAATCGGGACGGCCCCCTCATCAGGTGGGTCACACTTGCATGAGAAAGATTCACGGTTAGATAATATACGAGTAGTGGCCTATATTCAGCATATGCATGGCCCACCCAATGAGCGGACTGGCTTGAGCTTGAGATAGGGCATCTTCATGTTGGGAACCATTCAGCTAATAGGGTTAGATTGGCTGTTTTAAGACATTTATGATTGATTGATGATTTTTAACTGATCAGATAATTCAAATCGAACCATAATTAAGAAAAATTATAATAGGCAATCTGTAACCTGTAGGACAAACAAACCATCTTCAGCCAAAACGGATTCGCAACAACCGAAGAACTCTTCCATGTATTCATGGCCAACTCCTTCTATCATCTCACTGTAAAAAAAAAAAAAAAAAAAAAAGGTTCACCAGTTGGGGAATGCAATTTAATTCTGCCTCTTAAAAGCTGATGGAGTTTCAGCAGTTGCCAGGAAATCACCATGATATAATCCTGTCATATTTCTGAGAGCTTGGCAGTTGGCGATAGTCACATAGAAGGAATTTTATCTTGTCCTGGAAACACAATTAATTAAAATGAGAATGTCAACCAAACATGTCTTATAAAACCAACTTTCAAATATTTGGCAGTCTTGGAAGATTGATTTTCAAGAAAACAGTATCCATGAGTATTCTTCATCTCTAGATTCCATTTAAATACAACTAACAAAATAAAAATAAAGGGATCAATCAATCTTTGAGCATTTGGTTAGTAATCCATTTCCACTGATATCACAATTTTGTAAATAGAATTTTGAATAAAATAAACTACCTGGAGGCCAGCTTCTTTCACTTTCCTTTCTGCATATTTCAGCTGCTTCTCAGACAATGTGATACCTGTGTATTTACAACCAGTTCTCTTGACAACCTCTATAGCTAGGCTTCCCCAACCACAACCAATCTCAAGAATTTCATGCCTGGCATTGATTCTGGCCTGGATCATTTTGAAAAGTACAGACAAAGTCAGATAAGAACGAATTAGATGGAATCCCATCCAAATACTATTTAAATAGAATAGTTGGTGATAAGGGCCTCACCTTTTCAATCAGGAGAGAGGTTTTCCGTAGCTGCGCAACCTTTAAATCTTCATCCTTGCTCTTTCAGATGGTTCAAACATGGAAGTTAGAATCCTATAAACTGCACCTATAACATACTAGAAATAAAGGATTAAATTGAGTAAAGATTGTTTTGCAAGTGATACACACCTTAAATATAGCGCATGAATAGGTCATTGTTTCATCCAAGAACAATGCAAAGAGGTCGTTACTCTAGAAGCATGAAAGTTAAGGACAGACCGTTAAATTATATTTTGTTATAATACAAAGTACAATAACATCATGATGAACATGGAGAGAATGAGTAAGGCTATGTTTGGAAACCATGGGTTCCATGCCAAACAGTGGAAACAGGTTTTCCTTTGAAGTGACTATTCATGTTGTTTGAATAGCAAAGAAAAGGGTGGGATTCTACCAATAAATCATTACACTTCCATTATTTGGATTCTTAGCACAAAAACTAGATGAATTTTGTGAGAGGAATATGGGATTTCCACTTTTTTTTTTTTTTTTTTAAATTTTAAATTTAGGTTAGCATGTTAGTACACACCCAATTCCACTTATCCAAACATGGCCTAAATGAAAGACCCATGATACAATGCTCAAATTGTAGTATATGAGCAAACCATGAATCATTGGAATGAATCAACTTAGGTAATGTCAACGAGTGCACTAATGGGACTTGTATCCTACAGCTCCTATGGCGAGAATCCAATACAATATCTAAGTGACATTTTGCAAAAGTAGGTGCCACTACAATGAATCTCAATTCGTCCACCCGGTTCTAATATGACAAGCAGCATCAAGGGAAGCATCTTAGGAGCTACGAAATGATTGGCTGAGATAAAAAGTAATGGTCCAAACAGCTATGCCACTTAGTTCTTGGCACTTGTATGAGAATGTGACAAAAATATTGTTGAGAAACAAAAGAATGGCTATACAAAAATACAAAACACCATACAAAAATAACAATCATATCATGCTAGTTCATTTAATATAAATGATTTGAGTTAAACACAGATGAAAAATGAACAGTGGGGCTGAATCTCTCGACTAGTCCAGATTCAATGCAAGATCGCCCAGTGTATTATCATTTCATAATAATGACACAAGCTGAATCAGAGTGGTGTGTGTGGAGAGCTCTTCAAAGATCAGGATTTGATTTCGAACTGGATGAAAGTGAATTGGTATCATCTAACTCAGGAGAAACGGACAAGGCTTACGGGTGTTATACACCTTGGTGATTTCACAGGAAGAAAATTTTTGGGGAGGCAGCATGAGTAACTAAGATGTACATTGTTTTCTCTCAGCATCAAAATTTCTAACAGTTCTATAATCCTCACAATTACAGAGAACAGGAAAAGTAAAGGTCATTGACATAACTTGTACTGACAATTCTGTTCCATTTTCAGTAAGATGAAATCAAATTTACAAAGTCAGATTCAGGAAAAAATTGACAAAGCAATTGATTCCTATTTGGGAAAATTTTGGGAGACTTTCAAGGACGATTCAAGAAAAAAAGAGAGGAAGAAATATTAAAAAAATAGCAATAAATATGATTTCATTGAATTTATTTTGGATTTTCTTTAAACTATTCTACAACGACAGTGTGAGTGAAGATCTGTGCACGAGGCATACACTGACAGCCATGGATGCACTGACACTATACAAGTTTCTCTAGTTAATCAAAGTTCTACTTAGCAGATGGCCATCTTGTACAAAAATGAATATAGCGTTATCAGATAGTAAATTTGAAGTTAAAGCCGTGAATCTTCCTCGGTCGAAAGTTGAAAGGGAGATTCACGATGGATAACAAAGACCGGTCACAGAAGTCCTACAATGGAATAGTAAATTCAATACTGATGGATTGAGCAGACCAGATCATAATGACGAGAGATGTTTCGACGAGCTTGCGTGAGAGTATTTTGCCTTGAGATGTGCTGATAGAAATATTTTGCAGATGCTACTCCAGCTGTGAGGAACAGTGGTGTCCACCAACCCCTGGAGATGCAATTTACCGAATCTTTAGGCAATGAAACATGAGACATCTACATAGGAGATATCAAATTATTGTCTTGTTTTGCAGCTGAGTGTTACTAATAAAATACCTTTTATTAGAATGCTTTCTAGCACTTGTATCCCTGTTGGCAATAAAAATCTGCAAAAAATAAAATTAAAGAATACCAAGCAAGATAGGTAAATTAATTTGATTAATGATTTGCGATGCCAAATATCGGCATCAAACATGATTGTCTTACCATGAACAAGTTTAAAAGACCTTCTACTTCATCGACAAAAGAAATATCGCCATTGATATATGCATCTGCAAGGCCTAAATCAGCCTGTGTAGCAACCTGTTAAACAAGTTAAATGCAACTCAGCATGTGTGCCGCATTCTCAAAAGGCATGGAAATGTGATTTTAGTTGGCATTTATGTTCAGTTGAAGATTATCAAGTGACATGTGGTCAGTATGAACTGTTGCTCGATATAAATGGAAAACTACCTTCCAGTAGAACAAGGGATGATGAACTCTCATGATGGATTTCGGGCTACTTTTCTTGTTGGTGGCTCCTTCAAAAACATAAATCGTACCTCCTTCTTCCAACAATCTGTGGACATCAAGAATATTCAAAATGAAAATATGTATTGTACACTATGAGTCAATTTTAGTATGGATGGCCTGAAATGAAAACAAGAGTGAAATAGTACGTTAGAACAATGTAATGCTGCGAGCAGAAAGATTATAATGAACAATGGAAAGATACATGAGAAACGATTTGACTCCATATTTCTTGAGTCCAGGATACAGACATGGAAATGGTTATTGTCAGAAAGATTCTACATCAAGCTTCCATTAAACTGATATAAAGTTACAATTAACTAAAATTAAATAGGCTCTTAGTCTTTGTAGCAAGTTAAAATCATTGACATGAATGGAATGTTGTAAAGATACCCAAATCTCTGTTCTTGTTGTTCTTTCTTTCACCTTTCTCATTGGATTCTGAAACATAGGATGTAAATGTGACACAAGTTGTTGGAGAATTCAAAGTCTAGAAGACTATATATGCCGAAGCAACATCACTCAATTTCATCATATAACATGTAAGAAATAAGCAAATTCTGCGGATGGTGGTACTGAACAAAGTTGTCGCTGATAACAGTAATTACCAAACACCAATTCAGATGTCCCTCTTTCACTATTTTCTGAAATATTAAATGAGTGGCTTTCCGCTTCGAGGATGAAAACTTACGTTAAACAGCCTATGGATATATATCGTTCAAGGAATCTAGTAACAATAAGGCGTGCTCCAGTTTCCACTAGAGAAGGTACCATATGTTTTCTGTTTCTCAGAAGAACACAGCTCTTTCCAAGCACACCATGTGCGGCAACCCTGCCAGCCTGAAAGAGAAACCCAGTATTCGTGAGCAGCAGCCTATTTGATTCCTCAATTTGATGAAAATTACTGCTTAATGAAAAACGAGCATGAGGTGCCCACAGTCTACCAAAAGCTATATATCTGGTGATGTCGGCAGGATAGATAGTTTGGAATGAATCAGTGAATAGAGATAAATATTATAAAGAAGACGGAATATACAGTGTTCAATCAAGTATTTGCCAGCCTAATAAACCATATATGCCGGGGCCACCTTTTGGTGACCCGAATTGTTCATATGGAGGGCCATGGTGGATGAGAGGTGCCCCAAAAACTCTTCCCCATTTCTTAACCCGAACTGTCTGATTGGGCTCCCATTAAAAAAATGGACCATTGGTTGTAATTCTCCATTTTCATCAGATGGACATGATCATCTGACCAGGGAGAAATTTGGCCATGGTCCATACATCTCTTTGCTTTCGTAGGAATATTTGGCTTTTTCTGAATTACTTATGCCTAATGGTAATATGAAAGCAATCAATTACCTTCAGTCCGTCCTCGTGGAAGCCAAACCCTGCAAAGGAAGCAGCCTACTCATTAATAGCCAATGCAAAAGACGATCATAAAGAAGAAGGAAGCAAGTACTTGTGCAACAAGAAAGGAAAGATAAATTGCATAAGACTGCATCCATCTATTTTGTTTCATGACTATAGCAATAAAATTCCATAGACTGCATCTATCGATTCCAAGATGAAAAAGGCTTGTAAAATAGAAAAGCTTATACATGAAAAACCCAACTGCTGCACTTAAGATACAACTTCAAATGTGCCAATTTTCTGGAAATTATGAATGATTTAACACAGGTGATTGAAAACTCCATCACTTTTTAATGGAAGGCAGAAAATGAGCAACCACTCCATCCATGTACCTGCCGATTCGATTATCAGAGAGAAAGAAAGGAAACTAGCTCACCTTGATATGCTCCACAAAACCATATTCCTCTCTTCCCTTGAATTCTATCAAGCTCATGTATAGCTTTTGAGGCAGCAACTGATGGAAAAGGATGGCTTGTTGACCATTTAAGCAAATTATACTGTGGCATATGAGGTGGATTAAGAGTAACAAGGAAAGGAAGACCACTATCACCAAGATTCTGCAATTTCATACAGGCCATGCAATAATTAGAGTACTTGAATCATGGACGCAGGTATATGCTTTTGAAGACTGTCACATGGAAATCATTCGGGTGAAGACAAATAAGCAGAGCTCACATTCCTTTTGTTCTTACAAAGACATTTATATGAAACCTTTTGAAGGAGATGTAATCAACGATATTTCATGCAAGAGTAATGTCAGAAAATGCATGAAGGACATGTTGCATACCTGTAGTACATTCAGCCAATATGTTAGACATACTTTGTCACCAGTGGTTCCAAGAAAATTCCATGCACTCCAGGCTGATGGGTTTTGGGGCATAAAGGTTTTGTCACGGTGAAGGAATATATCACTGCCAACAGAGCACTATAGATGATTGCACTTTTTAATGAGAAACAATCACAATAAAATGCATTTCGTTAGCTTTGGTAACACATTTTTTATTAAGCAGAGTTAAATAAACTCATGAACCCAAATGATATGAGAAATATATCTTTGATCTGAATCCACATCCTCCAATTGAAAACATCTTTTGAAGGGCTCTTCAAACACCATCACAAAGGAAATAAATTTCTGGAAGTTCTTAGTTCAATCCATCATTTGATTTGCAGAAATAAATTAGGACTAGTGTTAGTATTTGTTTTAGTGAATCAAACAAAGGAAATCCTCAGAAAGAGCTCCATCAATGAAAATGGCGGCCTCTCTTTAACGGTAAAGGAGCCTCTGCTGATATCTGTTTGAAGGTTTCTTTGGGAAAACCGGGAAAGAAAGAAAAATCATGCAGCAACCCTGGATTTGGGCTACAATTATCGTGAAACAACCATTCTCTATTGAGATTTGGGTGAAACTAATTCATCATGGGACACTGCTGGCTAGAAATGCTCTTGAATCACATTGGTTAGTCAAATGTTCCAAGACAAGAAATTCCAATGACGGACGACTTAGTCAGTTGAAAATATAAAGACTAGTATGTTACTTTTTAATATTAATTTGAGTATGACTATCATCATTGTTTCCTAAAAACCCCAAATTGCCCCAAATTGGCAAAATAAAATAAATCACAAAAGAGCAACCCAGTTCATTTATGAGTAGCTGACCACTTTCTCAAAAGAACCAAATACGCGCAATGCGCCGTAACTTAAAAACTAAGCTCACTTTCTTCAATATGCAAAAACAAGAGTCGAAATCTCAGGTCCACCCAACCATATTTCTTAATCCTTTTAGTATGTTATCCTTGCCATACTGTTAATGCTTTGCACTAAAAGATTGTAGGTAATTGCATCTGAGTGGCAAACAAAGATGAGTCCTTTCCGTAATAAAACAATTTATGGTACTCAGGCATGACAATGATACAGAATGAGTATAGTTTCTACACATATGATCGAAGTATCAAACATGGATATGATATGAATGCGTTACCTTTGAAAGCAAAGAGAAAATGATTCTCCTTTGGTTTTCTGTATTCCAGACAACCCTAAGAGGTTGAATATATAGAGATATACAACATCTATATAAAGAAAAAGATAAAATTAGAATCAATTATCTATACATGGAAATAAGACACGTTTCCTGTCTAACATCCCCCCTCAAACTGATGCTGGTCATCGACAAGTAATAGTTTGCCAACAAAATATGAGTGACGTGCAGAAGTGAGGAACTTTGTGAGAATGTTTGCAATCTGATCATGGGATGCGACATGAGGAAGAGAAATGAGCCGAGACTGAAACTTCTCTCAGATGAAGTGACAGTCAACTTTAATATGCTTTGTCCGTTCATGGAAAATAGGATTAGAGGCAATCTGAATGGCACTCAGATTATCTACATGGAGTGGAGTAGGATTCTGTAGATGAACGCCCAAGTCAGAAAGAAGTCCACGTAACTAGATAAGCTCACTACATGCAGTTGACATTGCTCGATACTCGGCTTCCATGCTTGATTTGGAAACAGTGGCCTACTTCTTACACTTCCAAGAGATGAGAGAAGTGACGAGAAAAACACAGTAGCCAGTGATAGATCTGCGTGTGAGAGTACAACCGGCCCAGTCAGCATCCGAATAAGCACGAAGGTCCAGATTAGCCATAGAGGAGAAGAACAGTGATCGATCCAAAGTTCCACGTAGGTTTCGTAAGATGTGCAACATTGCAGTCATATGAAGAGTTCGAGGAGCAGAAATAAACTGGCTGACAACATGGACAACGTAGGCAATATCAGGACGAGCCATTGTTAAGTAAAGCAGACTCCCGACCAAACGGCGGTATAATGTGGGCTCCGCAAGGAGATCACCATCGTCATGGCCATATTGAACTTTAAGTTTTAAGGGAGCCTGAACTGTCTTCTGATCCATCAATGAGGTTAAGGCGAGAAGATCCTTGGTATATTTATGCTGGCTGACTAGGATCCCACGTGTAGAACGTAAGAATTCAAGTCCAAGAAAGTATGTCAGATGTTCAAGGTCCTTCATCTTGAAGGATGATTTCAAAACTTCCTTTAATGCTGAGATGCCAGTAGCATTGCTACCAGTCAGAAGTAGGTCGTCAACATATACGAGAACAATAACAATTCCACGATCAGTGATGCGCAAGAATAAGGATGGATCATGACCACTTTGAGTAAAGCCAGCACCTGTAACAACATCATGAAAGCGTTGGAACCATGCCCGAGGGGCCTGTTTGAGACCGTATAGAGCTTTCTTTAGGCGACAGACCTTATTAGCAGGGATTAAAGACCCAGGAGGAGGTTTCAAATATACTGTTTCTTGGAGGTCGTCAAGAAGAAAAGCATTTTTCACATCCATCTGAGTGAGTGGCCAAGAACGAACAGATGATATTGCAGAAGAGTGCGAACAATTTTCATCTTGGCCATAGGAGTGAATGTCTCATCATAATCTATTCTGTGTTCCTGTTTATATCCCTGAGCCACAAGCCGAGCTTTGTATCAATCCAATGATCCATCAGACTTGAACTTTACAGAATAAATCCATTTACTCCCAATTAATTGTTGGTCAGTGGGTCGAGTGACAATATCCTACGTATAGTTATCATCCAATGCTTCCAGTCCTTCTGCCATAGCCTTCTTCCAACAATCATGAGTGGCTGCCTGATGGTATGAAGTAGGAATAGATACAGTATCCAGAGTAGCATTCATGGTAGACATAGAGTATATCAAGCGATCAGGTTGTTGATGTCCACGAGTGGAACGATGTACTAAGGTAGGATCTGGATCGGTAACAGGTACGGTAGGTAGAGTAGTAGGTGGTGGATCTATACGTGGTCGTCGTAAGTAAACCTGCAACGGACAAGGGAGTGTACTCGATGCAACAGGAATATCAGGAAAAACAGTAAGTCCAGGAGAGTTTGGTGTGGGTGAAGGAGGAACAGATGCATGAAAGGCAATATGCTCAATAAAAATAATATGTCGTGACACCCGAACACGACGAGAGACTGGATCATAGCAACGAAAACCTTTCCGAGTTTCTCTAGATCCTAGGTACATACATTTGACTGATTTTGGAGAAAGTTTGTTACGTTCACGTGATGCCAGATGAACATAACATATACAACTAAAAACACAAAATGTGGAATATGTAGGAAGTAAACCGGTGAGAACAAAGTAGGGAGATTTACTGTTCAAAACTGTGGTTGGCATTCGATTAATCAAGTAGACTGAATGCATCATAGCTTTCACTCAGAAGGAACGGGGAACACTCATAGCTGTCATCAGGGTATTGGCAGTTTCAACAATATGACGATTTTTTCGTTCAGCCACCCCATTCTGTTGGGGAGTATCAGAACAGGTGGTCTGATGAATAATTCCATGATCCTGAAGATATGTATGAAAATTTGTGGAGAGATACTCTCCCCTTGAGTTAGAGCAGAGAGTTTTAATTTTTACCCGAAATTGAGTGTCCACCATAGAGTGAAATATCTTAAATTTTTAAAAAACCTGTGACTTGAAGTGCAGAAAGTAAATCCAGGTGTAACGTGTGAAATCATCAATGAATATAACATAGTATCGTAGTCCAGAAAGTAACATAATTGGTGAAGGACCCCAGACATCCGTGTGCACTAGCTCAAACATAGATGATGATTTCGTAATACTTAGAGGAAAATGAATACACTTACTTTTTGAAAGACAATAGGAAGAACAAGAATAATTCAAATTACTTTTATTAATAGAAATATTCTCTAACATGCCAGAAGAAAACAGCTGAATAAACCGATTAGAACATGGATGACCCATTCGAAAGTGCCATAGTTTTCACATTTTATTTGCTAAAGAAATATCCGAGGAAGATGGAGAAAAGAAACAACGAGCTGGAGTGATAGATGGGGTCAAAGTCCAGCACGTACAGACACCCATGTCGCCTACCCTTCCCAAATACCTTCCCCGTTGCTAGATCCTGCACAAAACAACAATTTGGAAGAAATATGACTAAGTAGTTATTGGATGTAAGTTGACCAACAGAAATTAAATTTGAGGAGAGTTTAGGGACATGAAACACATCACGAAGGGTAAATTGGTGATGGGCAGAAGGAGAGACTCAATGAACCAACAGACTGAATGAGTAGTCTAGTGTCATCCGCAGTAAAATTAGCCTAATTTTCAATGTAGGGACGAATGTCACGAAGATGTGATACGTCACCAGTTATATGATTGGAAGTACCCGAATCGAAGAACCATGTAGAAGATGAGGAGATACCTGACATACCGGCTGCAGAAAAGGCCTGCGCGGTCTGCTGGAGAATCGCAGGAGTCAAAGATGAGGAAAGACCTTCAGCAGAAACAGTAGATGCAGTATCACTAATAAAAGGCTCGGAAGAACTAGTCGCGGAAGTAGCAGAAAGAGCACGACCACGGCCACGACCTTGACCATCATGGCCACGGTCGAATGAGAATGCATAGGCACGTGAACGGCAATCCTGAATATCATGACCAGTCCGTCGACAATAAGCGCACCAATCTTTGCACTGAGCGACGACATGTCCCACTTTGTTATAGCCGCGACAAGTTAACGGAGTGGAACCACGGTTTGGTGCAAAGGTGGATACAGCAAGTACCAGATCAGAAGGTCCCTGAGATGGTCCCTGAGAGAGAACTTGCAGTCGTTGTTCCTCAGCTAATAAATCATCAATAACTGAATTCATTGAAGGAGTTGGGCTATGGTTCAGGAGAGCGGCCCTACAATGCTCAAATTCCGGACGCAGCTTCATAAGAAACTGTCTAACTCGCGCACTATCGCGCATTTTTTGGAATATCTTAAAGTTATTAGGGAATTCTGGATCCATCATAGCCATCTCTGTCTAAATTGTAACCATTGTAGAGTAGAATTCTGAATACTTTTGTCACCCTGAGTAAGGTGAACCAGATCTTGTTCCAGGCGGTATAACCAAGCCGCATTACTCTGTTGATAAATAGTCTGGAGATGCTCCCACATTGCCTTAGTAGTGCGATGTGGCGTGAGACCAACAACAATTGTCCGATCGACCGAATCGAGAATCCAGGTAATAATCTGTCCATTTTTCATTTCCCACTCAGCCACTTTGTCGGCATTTGTGGAAGTGAGGACAGTAATAGATCCATCAATTAGTCCCCACAAACTATGATCCTTGAGAAAACTCTGAAAGTGGATAGCCCATAGATTGTAGTTGGTACCATCGAAACTACATCGTGGGGCCTCTGTACAGGAGTCTTTGTCAATAGTTAGGAAGTGATATAAACCACGCCAAGGAAGAAGGTACCTTGCAGCAGAAGAGCCGGTTGTAGTGACAGAAACAGAACAACAACAACAACAGCACCAGAGGCAGGGACTGTGCACAGTATAAAGGCAGGGGCGTGCATAGTACAGAGGCAAGGGCATGCGCAGAGGGTGATCAGATGAGGCAGGGACGTGCGCAGCAAGGCGTGCAGCAGGACGTGACAGGACGCGGGCAGGGATGTGATCGGACAGCAGGGGTGTGAACAGACAGCAGGGGTGTAATCGGACAGGCCTGGGGATGGTTGGACGGGGGTTGGGGATGGTCGGAGGTTGGGGATGATCGGACGGGGGTTGGGGTTGGGGATGGTCGGACGCAGTAGAAGCGCAGAAGGAGGTGCCGGAACAGGGTTTTCTGACGTAGGAGGGGCCGGATTTGTCAGGAGGTGGTGCCGGTGATGAAGGAGGTGCCGGATTAGGATCGGTATAGCTCTGATACCATGAAAGCAAAGAGAAAACGATTCTCCTTTGGTTTTCTATATTTCAGACAGTCCTAAAAGGTTGAATATATAGAGATATACAACATCTATGCAAGGAAAATAAAATAAAATCAGAATCAACTATACAAGGAAAAAGATAAAATCAGAATCAATTATCTCTACATGGAAACAAGACACGTTTCCTATCTAACAACCTTCTTTAACCTATCTGTCTCATAGACAACAATTGATTTGTTTTTGTGGTTCCTAAAGGTTATTGGTTGGCAATTTCTCATAAATGACACCAGCTTCAAGAACCGTACAAGGAAGAAAAATAGGAAATGCATGGAAAATGGAAGGACAAGGTACCTGCAAACATATTGAAAAGCACCAAGTATTTTTCTTTCTTCATGAGTTGTTTGTCCTCCTAAGATTCTCAAAGCATCTGGGGCATGAACGGCCAGTATACATCCATCATACGTTTCTTGAGAACCGTTTGCATCTAGCACACAGCACCCTGCCACATAATACTTATTTTAGCAGCAGAACCCACCGAGCTTTGGAAATAGGATGATTAAAGATATAGAGCTTTGGAATTGGTTCAGACAATCGTTTGTATTTAAAATGTTGAGCTTCTATGCTTATCAGATATTTTCAAAATGATTAATGGACCCTATGCCTTTTTATGAAGGAACCCTTTTTTCTACTTTTGGTCCTACAGTAGAACCAAAATGTATATATGTAATACCCTAAGTAGAAAGAGAGGTGTGTGTTTCGAGAAGGGTGGGTGTAGATATCATTTGTCAGGTGGTTAATCATGTTTGAAGTTCCATTGATGAGAGAAGCCTCTAGCAACTGTTTGAATTGCACCGTGTTTCGAAATTTTCTTTTGGATCAAGCATTCCGGGATCGTCTCTAATCATTTATGAAAGCCCAGTTGGACACTACATTGCTTCAATAAAGAAAAAGCCATATGGATTATAATATTTTGAGATGAGAAAATTATCCGGTTTGTTCTATTATGCTTATGGTACCTAAATTTCCAAAATCACCTATGTTTTCAACATTGACATTGATTCCTTGTAATGAAAAACAAGCTACAAGTTTCTACTTTTTTGAAGTAATTAGATTAAGAACTATATAGCTTCTTTGTCTTACACTTTCACTCTTTTAGACAAACACCTATAAGGCGAACCCCAGATTGATCACGAGATTACATGAAAGTAGGCCTTTCGAATTACTGTCCAATACTCTCCAGTAAAAAACTGCTTACCTCCATCAATCGTGGAAACAGACCGTACCTCGCAGCCTGTCCTTATCTGGCAGCATCTATTCTCCAGCTCTTCTCTGACCTGAACATCATGAATTTTTACAGATTATTCAAAAATAATCATCAAACTGATCCCTTTTATGACTTAAAAGTGATATACTTAAGGTGTGTTTGGATGTTTGATTGGAATGAACTTCAAAAATTCAATTCAGTAAAGTCCAAATAACAAAACCAGGGCTAGTTCCACTCTGTTCATTTCCTCAATTTTGAATAAAAATGTCGCCACTCCCACTTTGTTCATTTCCTCAATTTTGAATGGAACGAATTCCAGTTCAGTTCAACTGGTGCATCCAAACAGTACATAAACATATTTCAAAAGAAGAAGGAAGAAAAAGCATTACCTTGTTGACGTAAGTATGGGAACGCGATTTGACCGTTAGCCATTGTGGTCGACCAAAGAGCTGCAGTGATGACAAAGGTTCTAGTCAGAAACCAAACACATTCCTAACAAATAGTTTTTAAGTAAAGCCTCGCAAGTGTCACATGAAAATCAGGATTGAAAAAAATGGGATATAAAGGACTTGAAAAGCTTATGGGATGTGTAAGATACACACACATATGTACATAAAGCATCAAGGAGATGTACCTGAAGAAGGTGATGGTTGCGGCAAAACGAAAGCACAGAAAAAGCTGAGAAGTTCAACACCCCATCTGAAGGGCAGGACCATATTGAAGCACAAACAGGTAGCTGCAATGTTCCACCATTGAGATCACAAGTAAAAGTACAACAATGCTTGTAACATACCAAACATGTAAATGAAAGTGTAAGTACGTGATCGCCGTGGCAGGCTCACCAAATAAGCTTCTTGAAATAATTTGGAATAACCACGCGACTTGAGGAAACTGCCCAAGGTTTCGCTGCGATCAATGTCTGGGTTGTTCTCAAGCTCTTCAAGGTACCTACCATAAGCAGATCAAAATCTATCATTAGAAATGTATAGGAAAAAAATAAAATCAGAATCTAACAAAGAATGCATTGAAATAATGTATGTGAAATCTGATTTTGGCAAAATAAAGATCCCAGGCCAAGTAGATTCTCACTGAGCATTTGTTACAACCACTCGATTTGGTCATGATTTTTATTTTTATTTTTTAAAAAAATTGGTGTGTTGAAGGTGAATTGAAATATTCATATTATGTTCAATTACTGGAATTGAAAATGGGTGTAAGCAAATCAATCAGTAGTGTGGTAGAAGATATCAATTCACATTAGAAAATTCCATAAACGAAATGAAATGGTTCCATGTCAAGACTGCAGTCATTCAAACTCCTACATTTGGAGTTAAATTCTTTAAAAAAAAAAAAAAAAAAAAAAAAAAAAAAAAAAATTACGGCTCGACTATAATTGAATATGAAAGAAACCATTCACAAATGGATATCCAAATGGATTGAATTTGCAGAGAGCATAATTTTCTATGCACATACATCACATGTATCATATGTGTGATCATCCATGTTCAAACACTCACATGTGCCACGTGTGCCTTCGCCAATCTTCAAGTGCCTTAAATATTTCAACAAGTGTCACCATCCATTTTAAATCCTCACATGCATCATGTGTCCATTTTTACTTCTATGTTTCTGGCCATTCGACAGATAATAGCTAGTCCAAGATAGTATAAAGTAGATAGTTTATAGAAGATAGCATGGCCAAACAATCTGCCTGAAATATTTTAAAATTTCAGTTTCATTTGTGTGTAAAACGAAGATGAGCACAATCGGACGGTTGATATAGTCTGATCAATGCTATTGACCGGCAATTTTCCATCCACAATAGGGACCATGATTGGGCTGCCTCGATTAGTGTGCCCACCTACCCAGATGGACACAGTTGTATGTTGAAACATGGACCATAGACTATACATGTGGCCCACCTGATGAGTGGGCCAGCTTTATCTTTGAAGGGGGTTATGTACAAAGTTGGTGGTCCTGATGGTAGGGGCATGATTTTGAAATGCGTTGTTCCCATGCATGTCTTGCTTGACATTTTGTCTGTGGATGTGGTGATTCACGTAAATCTTATGTCTCTTGTAGCCTGTGGTTGTTAGTACATTTCTCTTCTTGTGTAATTTTTCTCATTTCAGAAAATCCTCACCTAACTGGATTAGATTGCATCTCCATATTTTCTCCCAAAGAGTCTTCGTTTAGGACATCCAACCATAGAATTGGTGGGCTACACAATGAAGATATATAACCAATTAGGTGCAAAAATCGGCTGGTCCAATCATCATGTGGCCCACACAGTAAAAATAAGCGTACAGCTGTTGATGTGATTGATTAATGTACAGGATGTGGCTCACCTAATAAGTGGATCAGAGGGCAGTATTCATCATGGGAGAAATTGGATGGAAAAATGGGGCCACACAGGCTGATTGCATCAGTTCACATTTACAAGAACAATGAGATGGCTACCCTCTCGACACGTGCTGATGATAGCACATGTGTGAGCATCATCTGCTCGTCCCATCATATATGTGCCACGGTACACATTCTAGAAAGGTCCAGCAATTAGGTGGGGACTTTCGTATGAAGAAAGATGGACAGTTAAAAGGAATTGATCACACTTTCTTTTTTTCTTTTATTTTTTTTTATTTTATGTATGTGCTTCGCCCACGTGATGACCATGCCAGCCACGGGAGCGGATTAGGTGTTACCCGGGTAACACGTTGGTGGGTGTTGCCCTAACCATAGGGCCCACCTTGATGTATGTGCTGTATATCCACACCATCCATCGGATTTTCCAGATCAGTTTAGAGCACGGTCCCAAAAATAGAGAAGATGCAAATTTCACATGGACCACACCACAGGAAACAGTGGCCATTAAACGTCCACCATTAAAAACTTCCTAGGCCGACCGTAATGTTTATTTTCCATCCAACCTTTTGATAAGGTCACACAGATCAGGATGTAGGGTCATGGTGGGCATTCAATCTCTAATGTGTGATCCAATTGAGATATCGACCTACCTCATTTTTGGGAACCATGCATTAAAATAAGCTTGAAAAACTGATGGACGCCCTGGATACATAACACATTCATCAAAGTGGGCCCCACGGTCGGGAGACACTCACTAACTATTACCTGGGTAACACCTAATCTGCTACCGCCAGCCACAGCGCATAGATGGTGACCCCCACGTGATGAACGGTCCAAAATCTCACAGACATCTGCCACATTTTGTAGGTGGACCAAGGGATAGTAGTCTTACAAATCCTACTCTCGCGAGTAGACCCATTGTTCAGACGGTGATAAGGTTCCCAAGAAATATATACGGTCGATTGCAGTGGAGCTGACGTGCATCACGGTTCACCATAACTTAAAAGAAGAAGCAGACAAACAAAGAGACGATGTTTTGGCTGCGTTCCGCTTCATCCTCTGCACTAGGCTTATCTATAAATCACCGCATGGCTAGATAGTTTGATGATCCAACCGTCCATTAGTGAATCAGGCTGTTGATGACCTACTGCACGATAATGAGGTGACAATCCGAGCCACTGGATGATAAGGATACTTAGCCACTCTTCTTTCGAACCGTCGATGGTGGGACTACTAGAGTGTCCAAATGATATAATATTTTAAACGATGTCTCCCAGCCATTACATCTCTCATCAGATGGACGGTTCGGATTGTCCTCCCATCCGTCACATTATGTCCACCAACCCGATGGTGAGATAAATAACCTTACTTTTTGGTTCACAATACAGTTAATGTTATAGAGTGTAATTAATTGATTATAATCAAAGGTTAATCTAGTTCCTATCGTGGTTTGACCATCACTTCAAAGAACAGTGATCAGATGGCTAGTATCGTCTGATCTATGGAGAGAGAGAGAGAGAGAGAGAGAGAGAGAGAGAGAGAGAGAGAGAGAGAACGTACTCGATCACGTGGGTCTTGAATTTGAGAATTTCACGGATCATTTGCCAGAAGAAGGGATTAAAGGCATTGGTCTTCTGTGCAAACAAGCTGGAGAAACCATTTCGGCTACCCCACTCGCAGCCCTGGCCCATGCCCAAGCTCACCGAAAATGACATGTCTGACCTTTCCATTTCAATTCCCATGCTCTCGAACCACTCACTCATATTCGGGTAAGTCACCTGTCCATTCCAATTCCATCCCCATTCACTATCTCCAAATTAACAAATTCAAAAATAAGAAAAAAGAAGAAGAAAAAAAAACCAAATATTCTCTTAGCCCATTTTTTCAACTTGGTGGGACCCATTAATTACTAATCACCCATCACATGCCTTTTCAATCTCGTCACCAAAGACCAGTTCCTCTGTCACTTTCGTTGAATAAGCTTATTCCACAAAAGGTTACGTGGGGCCATGTGTGCCTCACATCCAATCTTCCATCATGTCAGCTCCCTCATTTCTCCTAGGACCCCAAAAATATGGCTGACTCGAAAAACTCTGGTGGGCCACACCATGCAAAATCATGCCTAAAGCTTTTAAAATCATGTGGGCCACACCATGTAAAATCATGCCTAAAGCCTCTAAAGTCATGAGATACTCCCACGTGAGTTTTGCAATCGCCTGTTTTTTACTTTGTCTAGTCCATCTAGTGAGTTGCATCTTCTAACACCTTGATCCATATCTCACGTTCGTAGGCTAAGTGAAAGATACCTCATTTCAACAATGAGGTCTTGGCATCGATTCCCCTAGTGGGGGTGGCTAACAGTGAGGATTTCATATATAGAAGGCATTGGCTCACTCACAATCTTAAATAAGATAATGACCAATATTTAAAACTTATGTGAGCATTTGAATTTTGGCAAAAAAAAAAAAAAAAAAGATTCGCGCTTCAGGTCGTGGGTCCTCAATATTTTATATTAAACCCAAGTTTTAGAATAATAAGGTGGACATCCCCATCTCAATTATTCATTGCAGTGTGACCCACCTGTGTTTTATATTGACCTGGCTTTTGAGACACACGTAAACTTGGACACACCTTATGGACAGATTGGATGTGAGCCATACATCATGGTGGGCTCAAGTTGTAGAATAAGCTTGTTCTACAAACGTTGCTGAGGAATCAGCTTCTTGTTTGCAGGCTAGAAAGTGGAGAGCCAGTATTGTCTAGCCATGGAGGCACGGTCCATCGACGGTGCGCCCCCAAAAGGCCAACGACCATGGTCATGAACTGGATGGTCCTGTCATGGTGGAGCATACTTATAAAGGGAAAAAAAAAAAAAAACTTAGAAAGAAAATTAAGTTGTCCAAATTCAACGGTCGATATTTAATGTTTAACATCATTAGAAAACTGTTATTTTGGACTTGTAATGGACAGTTAAAAATATAGTCCCATTTCAACAATTGGGTATCTTCTAATCAAGGGTTAAGATTGCTCAACCAATATTGGGATTATGACTTCATGATTGAGGTTTCAGCAATTTAATCAGTTCAATTTGAGTAAATGTACACCGTGTCTACAATTCCTGGATGCCTGAGTATTTTGTGCGCTGACATTATCATATTCTAAAACCAGTAAAAGGACTGAAATTGTCATAAGCAACGGGTACAACACGCTAGCTATGTTGGCATACCTTACCGTGCATGTGCCATGTTTTTAAAGTGGGATAAGAGCCAAATGTCATCACTGCCTGTTGTACTCAGCAGCTACAAAAACCAAATTATGTGGGCCCAGTTTGTTGTGCATGACATCCACTCGATCCTTTGGGTGTGTGTATATTCCATCTGAGCCATTAATTAGGTGCTAATAACTTGGATGAAGATATCCTTGAATCCAAAACTCAAGCGGGCCCAAAGTGCATGAGCTCTGAGGATTTAGTTGTAATTTGACATTGTTTCTCATGTTGTGGCCCACCATCGGTCTGAATTTTGGGATCTACGTGAGAATCCATATCTCATGGAGGAGTGGATGTCAAACAAGCAACATGATGGGCCCCACAAAGTTTGGTGTTATACACGCTTACTACAGCACGTGTTGTGATAGAGCATTCCAATTTGGTACCTAAGGGATGCGAATATCACGTCGCTCTAGGGAAGCACACGGCCAGGGATTTAGAAAATTCTCAACCGTACATCGTGAAGCACACGGCCAGGCTGAATCATAAATTACCTAAATACCCTTTTCTTTCTGTACAAACCGGAAGCGGATGGGGTTGTTGACCTAATACCACCCATATTCCTGGTGACCCACCAGGATGTATGTGTTTTATCAACGCTGTCCATCCATTTCCAGCTCATTTTATGGCATGACAGCAAAATGACCAAATGGACCACAACACCGGAAATGAGTGGGGATTGAAAGCTTACAGTTCAAAACTTCTTCGGGACCATAAATAAAAGTTTTGGATGAAGCAGATATTTGTATTTTCCCTATGTGACCTTATTGACAGGTCGGATAGAAAATAAACAACACCATAGGCCATGTGAAGGTTTCAACGGTGGATATCAGTATCCCTGCTCTTTCCAGAGTTATGGTCCACTTGAGTTTTAGATATGCTTCAAGTTTAGACTCATGCCTTAAAATGAGCTGAAAAATATACGAACCGTTAAAACATATACATCACAGTGGACCCCACTGAGTCCAGTCACGGGCCACCACCCAATCAACTTGGTACAGATGACATTGGACCTGTTGGCCCCGTGCTGCACACCCATTTATTTTATATCGTTGATGCGGAAGTTGGTGTTTGGATCTACCCTTTTATTTATTTATTTATTTTTTTACACACACACCCCACACACTCACACCTTAGTGGGATTTCACCACCTATGGAAACTCAAACTCTTGATTGGGTGTTAAAACTCCCGAGAGTCTACCACCGTATCTGGATCTACCCATATGCACCGATAACTTATTCCCAAATAATGATTCCTTGTGACACAGCACCGACAATTTTAAGAACTCGGTTACTCTTTAAAAACCAATGCATGTGGACACCTCTTGATGGTATTCAATGAAAACAGAAGTTCACCATGCATGGCTCAAGAAAAATGTTACTTACCCGATTGAAGACCATGAACCCAAGGTCCAAATCTACGCCATCGAAGGTCACGGTCCAAGCGTGCCCGCCCAAGTAATCTTCCTTCTCATACACCACCACATCGACCCCAGCTTTCGCAAGCACTTGAGCCGAAACCAATCCACTGACCCCAGCACCGATCACCGCAACCCGCATTTCGGATTGCTTTTTGAGTCCTTTGGATTTGTTCTTCAAATACACGCTATAATCTGCTTCTTTGATGATCTAATCACATAATTATCTTCTTTAATTAATGAAAGTAGAAAATGTATCTGGTGCAATTGCCTACGTCGACTTCAAGGTACGTGGTGCAATGGCCAGCTACTGTCACGTGCAAAGGAACAGCACCAGCTTGGTTGGTGGGCCGCACATTTATTGGTTCCAAGCATTTGGCTAGCATGTGACACGTGTCAGATCGGGATTGGATGAATTTGCTATGTAAGCGATTACACTGGATGAGACATTTGATACTCTGGCAGAGTATGAACCTTGATACGCAGGCACTAAGAAATACATTAAATTCTGAACCCATTGACGCTAAGTCACAGTCCTAAAGTCAACGTGGTTGAATAATCCGCACCTCTGATTCATGGAATAGATAGGACCAATGGATATTTCCTATTTTAACCGTTCAATAAATGTCCACCAATTCGATTTTCAGGTAATCAAAAAAATATAAATTTTTGGTTTACGATTCATCTAAACTGGGTTTGATAACTTTGACGGTTTAATTCGAATTACTTCTATGCCACGTATGCAATTTCTAAACGCCGGTGTATCATCAGTCACAATCTGCCAGAGTATCAAAGTTTCTCGCCACAAAACAAAGATGAATCGACGAGAGGGAGAGAGAGGGGAACGGATTCGCTACTCCCCCTGCCACCAGCCAATGGCTGGTGGTCGGTGCTCTGTGGGCCCTAACATGATTTATGTGTTTCATCCATGCCGTCCATATATTTTTTCAGATCATTTTATTGTATGGAACAAAAAATTAGTTATATCAAAATCTCAAGTGGACCACATTACAGGAAACAGTGTTGCATGAGCGTCGACCATTAAAAACCTTTGGATCAAGCTGATCTTTGTTTTTTCCCTTCATCTGGGCGTGTATGACCTAATAAAAAGTTTGGATGTCAAATAAACAGTACAGTGGGCCTTAGGAGGATTTTAATGGTGGATATCCAATAATAATTGTTTTCCTATGGTGTGGTCCACCTGAGATCTATATCCCTCTAATTTTTGGGATGAAGCACTAAACTGATCTGTAAAAATGGATGAACGGAATGGATGAAACACATACATCATGGAGGGGCCCACAGAGTACCAACCACCAGCCACTGGGCTGGTGGCAGGGGGAGTAGTCAATCCGTTTCCGAGAGCGAGAACCATGAAAATAAAAACTTGAATTTCTACAACAAAAAATAAAAAAGGCTACATTTAAAAAAATAAAAAATAAAATACATGAAACTCCAATTTGGTCGTTTCAAAATGAAAGTTATTCCAAAAATACTATACAAATTCTTCAGGGAAACTTTAAAATCGGCTTAATATTCGAATAAAAGCAACGGCCACGTTTGGCTGCATCAAATATCATGAAATTTCAAGATTACTCACTCTAATTTGATGCAGAATATTACGAAATTTGGTGCAACCAAACGCAGCCTGAACTAAAATCTTAAAATCTGAGAAACCCAAAACAGAAATTCCTATATTATTTGCATAAACTCAACAAAACAAATGTGGAATAGGATTCCAATTTACATATCTAAATCCAAACGGAAATGGAATGCAATAATCTTCAGAACAGAAATGCAGAAGCTTCTCGACCGTACCTCAGCTTTTCTATCAGAGAATTCCCATAGAGAGAAACTCTCTTCGACTTTATTGATATATTGTATGTTGGGAAAATGAAATCCAACCTACCAATGGCAATGTTCAATGAAGAAACCCAAAAAAAAGAGAGAGGGAAAAAAAAAAAAAAAACCCCAGCATCTAGAAAGACGACCGACCAAGCTCCCACATGTTGTCGAACAGCAATCTAATCTCATTTGTTTTACCTCTGTCGCGACTGAATTTCCAGAATGTGTCGCTCCATTGGGGCCCACATTATAATATGGTCCAATGATTTGGACGGTTCATGCTTCATTTGGTTCCATAAAATACTTACGATCTAATAATAAAATTTCATTGATTATTCTGAATACTGATCTTTGAGTTGAATAAGGAGTCGTTGAAAATTCTATTTTCCATGGTCTGAATTCATCTATATATAATAATGGATAGAAATATTATTTCAGTGTAAAATTATTACTATATCCCTTCTATCATACTATACATAAAATGGACGGATCTGATCATTGAACCGTATCAGAGTATCGGCCAAAATGAGGGGACGAATTATGAGACAACATAGAGAAAAGACGAACTCGTGTTACAGCAGAACCGAACGGACGCAAATTGTCTGTGCCCCGGCCCCATAAAATTACTGTGGTAGGAGGCTATGTGGGGCCCACAGAGATTTCCGTCACAAATCCACTCCATCCACCCGTTTATAATGATCACAATAGGAAAAATTCTAAAAAATAAAAAAGATTCAAAACTCAAGTGGGCCACACCACACGAAAAACAGGAGATGGAACAGCCACCATTGGAAACTTTGTAGGGACCACAGAAGTTTTGCACCATGATAATATTTGTGCCTACCGTTTATGTGAGTGCATGGTAATAACCCTAGGAACGATTGGGATGTCATATAAAAATCATGGTCGGCTCTAGAAAGATTTAATGGTGGACGTTTTCGTTCTCATTGTTTAATGTGGTGTGGCCCACTTGGGTTTTAAAATTTCCTGATTTGTGGACTACTGTCCTATTGTGATCTTTAGAAACTGATGGACAGAGTGATTTTTTCACGGGAATCTCTGTGGGCCCCACAACCTCCGACTGTGTCCCGGCCAGAGGAAGTTTCTGTGAAGGCTAGAATATTTACATAATCTTAAGTACACTCGCGCGAGTGAACTTATATTTCATCCGTCAACAGTCAAAACGTGTAATAGATTCCAGCCGCCCATCATTCGGACCCCACCTTTGGAGTTGCTCGGGTGAAAACGCACTCTTATGTGCTCATTTGGTGAGACATACATGTAATCTGATATAAGATTGGCATTATGGTTCCTTTAAAGATTTTTGACGGTGGAACACTCCAGATTAACGGATTGGATCTTGGACACGTATTCTACTTGCACGTGCGTTTGTGGGCATCGGAAAAGTGCACTGTGGATGGTGGACTACACGAGATCTTTTAAGTCTTATGATACTCATGCACCATATTGATAGGCAGTCTCAAATCTTATTAGTTGAAATGAGACCCTTGGGTATTATTCAATTTTAACCGTCCAATGGGTCTTTACTCTTGCTCTGGTGGTAGACTCTAAGGAGTTTAGACACCGAGTCAAGGGCTCGAGAACCCATAGGTGGTGAAATCCCACTACGACCGTGAGTGTGTGGGGATTTGTGTGCGTGTGTTATATATATATATATATATATATATATATATATATATATATATGTAAAGGTTGTGTTGAAACTCATCAGAGTCTACCATTGAGGTAAGGACTCAAACCCAGATTATCTATTCTTTCGTACATGTGGATCTTTGAATTCCCGATGCCATACACATGTTAACACCGGCCGCTATAAGGAATGATTAAAGCTTAGAAATAGTCTGATATAAAATTCTGTTGAGTTTGTACCCTCAACCCACCATGTGTCCCCTCTTATATTTGGTTTTGATAATTGAAATAGGATGTTGAACCTAAGAATACCTTTAAGGAATTGTTGCACTTCAATCAGACATGAGGCCACATATATTAATAAATGGCTCATATTCGATCAAACGTGTGTGATGAGGATAGTATTAAGCGTGTTAGAGTCTTATTCGTCTCGAGTTTGATTGAACGCTTGTGATCTCATGTACCAATTCAACTATAAAATTAGACCTTTTTTTTTTTTTTGTTAGCTTGTTAGTACATCCCATTGTCAAATCAGACCTATGAAGGTTGACTTGATTATTCAGCCACCAATTACAATGATTAGACAATTTAAAATGAGAGGATTAATACTTTTGAATGAGATATTTTTGACTTGAACTAAAAACTTTTCTTTCAATGATGATAGTGGGCCTTAGTTTTTTTAATAATGTGGTAGTGGATTGAAGAATTAAAAAAAAAGTTGGTTGATGAACTTATTAATTTTTAATGAAGATTAATACAATTAGTGAGAACATCAAATAAGCAAAGAATAAATAAAAGATAAATACCTGATCACTTGTGTAGACAAACAACCTAGGTGGGTGATCAGTAAGATGTGATCGGCATAATCTTCTAAATATGGACTTAGTTGATCGGGATTTGATAATAGTAGATTGTAGATATTTAAACTATTCCTAGGTGTACTACAGCGATAGCGTTGGACATCGACTTTTATGCTACAGTAAATTCCAGACTTTTTATAATGGGGTTGGACAAAAAGTGAATGAAGTAAAGTTAAAACTAAGATAAGACACTATTGTGCTATAAAAAAGGTTGTATGTAATGTCTCGATTACTGCCTTGAGCCCTTTGTCAAATGTTTATGTTGGCTTATATGAGGTAGTGATCGTACTATAATTTTCATATCGTTAGAGATTTGGATGATTGATCATACGAATCACCTTGATTTTCAAGTTAAGCGCAGATGATTATATTAAGACACCCATGCAGAAAATGATATCTTACGCTGCTTGCTATTCCAATCATGCAACATTCATCAAATTTTGCCAGAGTCTTAATGTGATTGGACTCTTTTCTTTTGTAAAATTATTATTATTTTTTAAAAAGATTCTTGCATTTGATGTTTATAGATAAACTTTATTAGATGTGATTTTTGGTAAAAAGTTACTTTTAATAAAACTCTAACATTTAATACTCTCATATGTGCATGTCTCTAACTTCTCTTAAAGCCCATTTACACCACATATTGCGTAATTGTCATAAGACACTTTATGGATCATTCAATCTAGCCATGGTTGGCTAGATATAAACAGTTATATTACCCTAAGGTTTAAGTTATGGACCCAATCCCTAGCCCTGTTGTCACGCCCCAAAATTCGGGTACAGATTGTGCACCCTCAGACCCGAGTTTCAGTTTGTAACTCGTACACAAAGTGTACTAATTTAATTCCTTAATCGGTTTAATCAGAGATGATAATTATATTCAATATAAGGTCCACCATAATCTCAATCACACATACATAATACTTAGCAGCAATTAACTAAACATATATAAATCTTGACGACCCTTAAAATAAAATGAACCTTAAAATCATTCACTTATTATACCATTATACTATAATCATATTTATTCCATGCTAACATTATTTCAAAGAAAAAAATCTAAATAATTGCTTAAAGTCTCAAAATAAATACTAGTATGTATTATCAAACTATGCTAACAAAATAAAACATATAATCAAAAATTGTCTAATGCCGCCACTTCATCTTCAGATAAGTATGCCCATGTTTCAGGTGGGTCATGTTCAGGTACAGTAGATCCTTCCGGTTCTTACGTCACATCATCTGCTAATAGATCCTCTGTACGATTTTTCCATCAATAAAAATGTAAGCTGGCCAGGCTTAATGATATAACCCAGCATGGTTCATAATCATAGCAATTAAAATAATACATAAATACATGTATAATGATATGAATATAAAATGATATATGAATGCATCAGATGGGATGATCGTCCATCTGCTTGGGTTGGAGGTCGTCAACCTGCATCCACCCGTTGGGTAGGCTTCCACCTTTCGGTAGGCTTGGGCATAGCCCGCATCTGGTAACGCTCTACCAGGATCGACATTTCTTCCAGGGAGGGCCCCTATGATCGACCATGCATTATGCAATGCAATGAATGAAGGATGATATGTAAATGCATATTTTTCATATTTGGCATAGTTGTCTCGATTAAAATATTCACATATAAATTTATCGTACAATTATCATATCAAAATATTCAAACCAGTAAATCAATCAAACAATCATAATGATTTATTTTAATTTTAATGAATTATGAGATAAGTTGTATTACTCACCTGAGTTTAGTAGTATTGACTCTGCAATATAATTTGGTTGATTTGAATTCCGGAGTCCTATCAGTTATATCAACGTATTATTATTTATTTCTTTGTATTATATGGTGGGGTCCACCTTTGATTAACATTCTAAGTGGCCAAATCTAAAATAATCAAATAATTAAAATTATATGTTTATGTAAATTTAATTATCAAGATTTAGATTTTCTTTTTAATATCCTGAAATTGAATGTCAAAGAATTAATTTGGGTGGCCCACCGGATGATTGGATTATCCATATTCTTGAGGTGTTATCATGTTTTGCCTCTACACATTAGATGGATGGTGTGGATCTAACCACACATACATCGATGGCCTATCTCGACCTTCTATGCCAAGTGATACCAACACTTGCGCAAAAATCTAAGATTCCTTTATTAAACACTTTTAGATCTGACTAATGTGGCTTATCTGATTGTTAGATTGATTTAAAAATTATGGCCCTTGTATATTTTGGCCTTAAGGATCATATGATTCGTACAGATCTATTTTAACACAATCAGATTCCATTCATTTAATTTATTCCTAAAATATTACTAATTAGACCAAAATCATAAAAACATCACTTTATTAAAATTGACTCTACACACCTATACAATGATGGTGTGGATGATCCACGCCATCCATTGTATAGATCAAGAAGAAATTAACAACATAATAAAAAGTTAAAAAGATCTAACGATTAAAACTTACCCGATCGAGCCTTCTTAGAATTTTCTCTTCCTTTTACTTTAGGGGCTTTCTATCTCTTTTTAAAGAAAATTCTCATAAGATAGGATGAGCACATCCTCCCTTATCCTGAATTTGAATTTTTTTTTATAATATTTAATAAAAAAATTATTATTACTACTTCAAGAATGATCCCTAAACCTTTCTCTCAATTAAGAATTTCGCTACCAACTCAACTATTGACTTGTTTTTATTTTTATTTAAAAATAAAATCTTTAAATATTTAATTTAGTTTTTTTTATAATGTACCAAAATTTAGGGTTGTTACATTCTACCCCCCTTAAAATAAAATCTCGCCCTCGAGATTTAGAAACTAACATTTCAATTTTTATTTTTATTTTTGCTTTTAATGGCATTGGTCACACCTATGTTATGGATGGTTTTATACACTGGATTGGTCTTTTATTTTTTGTAATAGTGAATTTATAAATATATAAAATTTTGTCAAAAACTATGGTTTATACAAGATTCAAAAATTCAGACAGTGAGGGTTGTCTAGAAATAAACATTTTTTTTCTAGTTAAAAATAAACTTTGATTTAAAAAAAAAATTGTAAATTTTATTTTCTTAATTATTTTCTTTTGAACTCGATTTATTAATATACGATGTAGTCTTTGAATCACCTTAATTGGACTCGTACTTAATTAGTTATGAGTTTCTCAAATCAGGTGATTTTTATTATTTAACAAAATATAAGGAGCAAATTTTTTTTCTTTTAAATATTATGGGGTCTTAAGTTGGGTTTCTAAGTTTCAGATACCATAACAATCAATGATCTTATATATTACATCACTCAAAATAATCAATGGAATATTTTAAATTTGGACTTACAGACACAATGTTATTTACAGAATTTTAACATTCGAATTAAAAGTCAAAATAACTTGAAATTTGAAAAATATGTTATTAAGTATATGATAAAAAAAGAAAAAAAAAATTCAGATTAAAAGTATTACTTTTACTAGGGTTTTTATTGTTGCTAAGGGTGAAAAATCCTGCTGTCTAACAGTCATTTTTATCGTTTACAGCCTAGTGCTTAAATGTTTATAATTTCTTTACAATTTGAATCATCATAAAATTTTATGGAGTTGTATAGGGGTATGTATATGACTCAAAAAAATATTTAGGAATTATTTTGAATAATAATTTTATCTGGTTTGATCAGGGATACTAAACTAGTCCATATTTTCACTCTATAATATTGAAATTTGTTAGAAAATTAGAATTTTTTTTTATACCTTCAAATTTGGGGAGGACATTGTCCTATACCTGAAAAAAGGTTCTAGTGAGTTTGATATTAAATATTTTTTTTTAAAGTATTTTTTCACCTAATATGGACTTATGATCCTATAAGAAGGAATTTTTAAATTTTAGTAGAGATTATGATTTTTTTTTTAATACTTAATATATTTTTTAATACCCGAATAGGGTGTTCCAGCTTTATCTGGATAACTTTATCATCGTGTTCATTGATGACATTCTGATTTACTTGAAAACCAGTGAAGAGCGTGAGCTACATCTAAGGACAGCGTTGCAGACTCTAAAAGATAACCAGCTATATGTTAAGTTTTCTAAGTGTGAGTTCTGGAAGGAGAGTGTTAAATTTCTTGGGCATATTGTTTCAGAAAAAGGTATTGCGGTTGGCCCTATGAAAATCGAAGCTGTAATGAAGTGGGAACAGCCCACAAGTGTGTCAGAAGTTAGAAGCTTTCTTGGGCTCGCTGGATATTATAGAAGGTTTATTAAGGATTTTTTGAAGATTGTCGGACCGTTAACGAGTTTAACCCGAAAAGGAGTGCCCTTCAAGTGGACTGAAAAGTGTGAAGAAGCTTTTTCTGAACTGAAGTAACTCTTAACCTAAACTCCCATTCTAACTCTCCCGAAGGATGGGTTGGTATTTGAAGTTTACACCGATGCATCAACTAAAGGTCTAGGTTGTGTGGGGCAAGGTGATCGCATATGCATCAAGGCAGCTTAAACTCCATGAGTGTAATTATCCAACTCATGACCTAGAGTTGGGTGCTATTGTATTTGCATTAAAGATTTGACGGCATTACTTATATGACGAACAGTTCGAGCTTTATACAGATCACAAGAGTTTGATGTATCTATTTGCTCAGAAGGACTTGAACATGAGGCAGAGAAGATAGATGGAATTTCTTAAGGATTATAATTTCTCGTTGTCCTATCATCCGGGTAAGGCTAATCTGATTGCTGATGCTTTGAGTAGAAAAGAATATAAACAAAAGAGTGTAGCCAGCTTAATGGTACACGAATGAGAAATGTTGAATTTCATTAGAGAGTTTGATATTCGATTGAATTTTCAAGAAAAGAAGATTTGCATATGTAATATTACGGTAAAACGGACTCTTGTGGAGTGAATAATTGAAACTCAAACGAATGATGAGTGGTTTTTAAAAATGATAGTCAAGTATCAAAATGATAAGACTTCAGATTGGAGTATGGGGGATGATAAAGGAATTCGGTATCGAGGTCGACTCTGTGTGCCTAATATTCCAGATCTAAAAGACGAGATTCTAAATGATGCGCACCGAACTAAGTTTACAATTCATTCGGAAAGCACAAAGATGTATTATAGTGTGAAACAATCATTTTGGTGGCCGAATATGAAGAGAGAAATCGCTAATTATGTGTCGAGATGTTTTGTGTGTTAGTAGGTAAAGGCGAATCATCAGAACCCATCAGGATTATTGCAGCCTCTGAAAGTACCTGACTGGAAGTGGGATTGTATTTCTATAGACTTTATAATCTGTCTTCCTAAGACACAAAAGAAGCACGATTCAATTTGGATAATTGTCGATCGACTGACCAAGTCCGCGCACTTTATTCCTATCCATATCAATTATTCAATGGAAGAACTCGCCAAACTATACATCGAGGAAATAGTGAGACTTCATGGTGTCCCTAGTTCTATTGTACCAGATCGAGACCCACGTTTTACTTCACGATTCTGGACAAGTCTACAAGAAGCTATGGGTACGATTACAGACTACAGCACAGCATATCATCCACAATCTAATGGGCAAATGGAACGTGTGAATCAAATATTAGAAGACCTGTTACGTGCATGTGCTCTGGATTTTAAGGGGAGCTGGGATGACAACATACATTATGCTGAATTCGCCTACAACAATAGTGTAACGCCCCGAATCTTCAGGACCCGAGTACATGACCCGTTTCCCAAAAAACCTGAGTATTAACATTAAAGGATGGTCAAAGTCGAGTATATATTTTTCTTTTATCTTTCATCAGAGTAAGCAGATGAGCGTAGAAATGGACAAGTAAGCTAAAAGGAAAGTTTCAATTTTCATTTAGAATATACAAGTGGTTACCCATAATGACTTTTACAAACCAATGTCCCCATTGTCACGAATACAAAATGAAATAATATTACATGTGAAATAAGGTAAACTGCAACAATCTTGAACTGTGAAATCCTGTAGCAACCCTTAGCAAATAGAATTATGCACCCTTGTCAACCATAGCCTGCTCCTCACCAATATACGGGGCCACCTGCACTACTTGTACGGTTGTATATTTGATGGATAAGTGGCCAGCTCAGTATGAATTTTCCTCAAGATTACACACCGCTGCATTAGGTAAGCATTGCTATAAAACAACAAAGCAATCAAAACAATACATGATGCAATCTTTTTAAACGCATGGATACATGTATGCACATCGGCCTAGGGATGCACATCCAGCCGGACTTGGGCTCGTCACCCATGCAAATCATCGACTTGGAAAAATCATCCAGTCGGACAGGGGTCGATAGTCGGTGGTCTGGGAGCTAGCGAAACGATACCCCGAAGATCCTAAGGGCACGTGCTACAGCATCCAGATTAGCCACCCATCATCGCCAACATGCTATGGATGAATGATTAGCCAAATCGTTATTAGTCCAGTTACAATCAGCTAATTTAGGTAAGCTCAAGGTCACTATGGGGAGCTCAGAGCCCAGCGTAGGCCGACAGCTTGGGTATAGTGTCCTATTACCACCATCCCCGGCTCATGAGACTACCATCTTAGGATGTTTAATGGAAACTCATCGACTAGTGGTCAATCATATTACAACATATGGGGCTTACCATCGCATGATTACATATTATAAAACATCGAATCTATATAGGAAAAATATTAAACAAAATCACGTAGGGAGAGTATCAAAATATGTCATATAGGGCGAATATCAAAACCATACGATAAAGACCATCCTTAAAAACCATTAGACACAATAACCCTGGATGGTAGGCCCACATCAATGATCCATCTAGACCACCACTCAATAACCACTAGATCGAAGGTCCATAGCAATCATCGTCAATCGAGTTACATCCCAAGTATGGGTGTACAATTATAAGTGGGGGTTACCCACTAATGTACCAGTTTAAGTTCCATAAGTAATCCACAAATAATTCATGAACAAATATACAAGATGAACATTAAGCAGGCAATATAGTAATTCAATTTCCACCAGCTAACACATGTGATTATAAGAGAGAGATATCAAATATAAATTTAAATGAAAACTATAACTTAAGCTAATGAGAAGATGGAAAGCTCAAGGGGAAGAATCATCACCTTATATTTTGAACCGCCTACCCGTGTTGCTAGAGATTGCATATTTCCTTAGAGTCAAACCCTATCATGAATTGTAAAGTTATACCGTTAGATTTAAGCTTTATACGCTATTCTAGGTCAAGGTCTTAACCTAGGGTTTGGATTACCTTAGTTTTAGGATTTTACCCAAGAGTCCAGGTACTTATTAATATTAATGATACAATTAGTATTAGCTAATCTGGTAATCATAATTGTTATGATAGTGACAACTAGTACAATCCATTATTAATGGTAATATTTAAGGATGGTAATTAAAATATTACTATTTAATAATTATAATTATGTTTATAATATTTAATATCAGTGTAACTAGTCTTCCAATGGCTAATCGTGTCTATAATAGTAATAAGGGTGGTAGTTGTAAATCAGGCCTGGAGTTTGTCCATAGCTAAGGCTTAAATTGGGCCATACACATGGGCCTATACACACCACAATGGGCCTGACACAACATAATAAGTCTCATATGTACAGCAAGTGGACCCCTCCAGGCAATGAGGCCCACCACCCAAAAATAAATGGACAGTGTGAGCCACATACATCATGGTGGACTTGGGACAAAAATCAAGTCACCGTGTGGCTTTTGTGAGCCGTACCGTGCACAACAATTACGAGGTTCATCCACCATTAGAGTTCATTTGTTGGGCCCTCCAAGTTGTGGTTCACAATCCAACCCATCCATCATGTGTGTCCTGCTGGGTTAAGGGGTCAAACCAAGTTTTAAGTGCATCCAAATCTCGAATGGACCCTGACAAGTGCTTTTATATGGTTTAACATGTTTTTAAAAGATTGTAGATGGTGTGGGCCACCCGAGCTCTATGTACGGCTGATTTTTGGGGGCACCCCATATATAAAGGGAACCTATCAGATGGACGATGTTGATGTTCAACACACCACATGGTAGGGCCTGTGGTGGGGCCATGGTCCTAGCCAAAATTTCAAGCACAAGGCGGCAGCGTCCTCTGGACGTTTACACCCACAACGCGAATGTTCCCTATTTATTTATTTATTTGATGGTTTTTGATAGGTGGGGCCCACCTCAGGAGGATCGACTCCGTCGGTAGGGTTCCAGGCTCAGGACAGGTCCAATGAGTCCAATATCGATCTGTCTTGATGCACCGAAATATCACGGTGGCCCTAATGATTTACTCCTATTAAATTAGTCTTTCTGCTGGTGTGGCCTACTAGAGAGTTGGGCTGGCTTCATTTTTTGGGTCAACGCCTAAAATGAGGCGAGAAATGGGATGGACGGTGGAGACATAACATACATCTAGGTGGGGTCCCACTTCAAGCAAAATCGATGAGCAGTGTTGAATAACACATACCCCAGTCAAACCCACGTAACTTGGTAACGTCAATACAGCAGCCGTCCTGCTGCTGGGGCCACGGATGGACGCCGAAGAATAAAATACATACATCAGGAGGGACCCATATGACCTCTGACGTCAATACACAGCTACACAGCTGCTCACAGGTCGTGTTTTCAGCCTGTTTTCATGCCGGAAAACAGCTGGTGAAATGGAAACAGACGGCCAGTGGCCCCACCCCAACATGATTCGGACCCTGGATGGGCCTCTGTTTTAGCTATTAGGGAGAGGTGTTAGGCCATACCTGAACCGTGACTCAGAGTAGTCCCAAACGAGGAAGATGACCAGCGGCAATGGTGGCTTCCTATCGGGTGGATTTTTCTCTAAAAGGAGGCATCTACGTGCTGAGTACAGGTCCCTGGGAGCTTGGAGAGATGATACATTGAAGCTTCATGGAAGTTTTCATGGTGGGTTCGATGGGAGAAAGAACGGACGGTTTTGCTCATGTGCGGCTGCAAGGAATGGAGAGCCGATACTATTGCTATATAGGCTTTCCTCTTTCGAAACCTTAGACCTCCCAGAATCGTTGGATGCATGCCGAACGGTAGGGATTGAATCTGCCCAAAACCACCTTCCAAAACCAGTGGGCAAAAACTGAAACCGTCCACGGTTTCATTTGAAACCCCCCAGGCAAATGGACGGCCGAGATATCTTCTGTTTGGATGATCCAGATCAAGCCCGATGCCCAGCACCCGGATCGTGCCAGCTGGCCTGCTAAAACGTTTCCGTTTTCAAAATGTTGTGCTTATAGGGTCTGTTTGCACAGGGAATTTTGTGCTTGAACACGTGCTGAAACATGTGAAGTTTGTGGGTTTTGGTTGAACCCACGGTGCTAACACGATGGACGGTTTGGATCATTGATATGGCCTCTCATGATGGGCCATTTCTTAATCAAACGGGGGAGGGGAAAACACAACGAGCCGTGTTTTAAACGGCAGCGCAGCGGGAGGATTCCCATTTTCGGGAAATGGCGGGTCAGCGTCTAGTCTGACCACACATGCCATTGGGTGTGCTGTTGGTGCACACGTACCGTGTGCACACTCTAAATCTAGAGGTAGGGTCCACCAACTCCTTGCCAAATCTACTTCATCCATTGAGTTCTAGAAGCTCCACCAACGGACCCTGGCCGTTGATCAGACTGATCTAAGGTCTAGGTGGGCCATACGGGTCGATTCCTAGCTTTAACGGTGGATTCTCGTTGATCTAATGGTCAGATTGTTCTGAAATTGAACGTCAATGGCTAAAATAGTCCCTGGAATTTATCAAACGATTGGTCCACATGTTGTAGGGACATGGTGGTGGAAACTACCGTCACTTCCGGTTTCTGAATGTTTCTTTTCAAAATAGGTGGGGTCCACCTGTGATGATCTTTAGAGAATCCACTCCATTCACCGTCTTTGGCACACCGTGCTAACCCATGGTTCAAAATTTGAAATAGATCCAAACTTCAGGTGGGCCGCACAATCTGTTAATGCATTAAATGGTATTAACCGTCAAAGCCCGTGCACGTAGAAATTTGAATGAATTGAGATATTCTGTGAGAAGTTCATTTTACTACTTGTAGTTGTACGATCCACTCTGTTCATTGTGTTTAACATATCTTGCTAGGATTAAGGTCCAAAAATGGGACAGATCTGTTGATCGGGTGGGCCGCACGGTATGTTTTAGCTTCAACCATAGTATGTAATGACATTCATGAATATTTACGATATTGCCATTCATTTCTCAACCAGCTTCCGATGTCCATTACGTCGAAGTGCGCCGCCCGAATTTCTTGAATTTTGGCGGGCATTCTTCATTTTTCGTGTTATTTCTCTTGGTCCAGTTTGGGCCCCGATCTCTCAAGGATGTCCAAGATGCTCCTTTAGTGGCTTGCACACTTCGTAATTCAAAATAATATTTGTACACCTCCGATTGACAAGTTACCAGGTAATTGGAACTTAAATCCGAAGATCTTCACAATGACCGATTCATCCTGATATTCGGATGACCCATTTGGCGGATCCAAATCTGATGGACGGTCAGGTGACTTGTTAAAAATAAGGAAGCTTTATGGTTAACACTCTAACCATGCATATGGGTGGACGTATGGTCAGTTTTGTGAATAGGTAAACACAAAGTGGGTTTCCCGAGTGATTAGGGGTAAGACTTATATAACATTAGATTCGAGTGACTTTCTTATACATGAAAGTTTCTCAGATTCTGATCCTAATGGTGGGCTAAGCATATTCATATGGTGTGAATAAGATGGACAGATCAGAATCTTGATCTGATAAGTGTACGAACGGATGTAGAGGCCAAGTAGTTGATTTACTATGATCTAAGGGCTGAAATTTGACGTGTATGATTAATTTATGATAATTAGGCCTAGTATAAAATTTTACAGATCATGGGAACTATGTGATCTAGAATTCAGGGGTCTAGATTAATGGCATTTTCGTAATTATTTCTGATCTAAGAGTTTTGTGAAATTTAATGGTTCTAGATGATTATATATCATTTTCTAAACAATTCTTACAAAAGGACTTATATTTAAATCATTATAAATAAAGACGTATTCACTGCTTTAGTTAAAGGAAGGTACATGAGCAATGGTCAGACGACTTGATTTATAGATGAATATCATTCATAATTAGTCAGATTCATGTTGAAGGATGGATGTAGGGTTAGGTTGACTAGATTGGTACCGTACACGTATATATAATAGGTTAAATTTATGGTAACACTCGAGGACTTTCAATACTCGGTATTGAAAAGTTCGGGGTATTACAAATAGTTACTAAGCAAGCATTTGTATGGCTCTGTATGAAGTCTTGTATGGACGTCCTTGCCGAGCACCAAACTGTTGGGCCGAGGTAGGTGAGAAATGTTTAATTAGGCCAGATGTTGTTCAAGAAGCTGCTGAAAAAGTTAAAATTATTCGAAAGCAACTACAAGCTGCTTAGAGTCGTCAAAAGAGTTACGCCAACAATTGAAGACGAGATCTAAAGTTCACAGTAGGAGACCATGTGTTTTTGAAGGTTTCTCCCATGAAGGGATTGATGCGATTTGGTACTAAGGGAAAACTCGCACCACGTTTTATCGGACCATTTGAAATATTAGAGCGGATTGGAATAGTGACATATCGACTTGCATTACCTCCTCAGTTAGCCAATGTCCATAATGTTTTCCATGTATCGATGCTACGGAAGTACAAGAGGGATGATTCTCATGTGATTGAATGGCAAGATCTCGATTTACAGGAAAATACATCTTACGTGGAGAAACCAGTTCGAATACTAGATCGCAAGGAACACGTGTTATGCACTAAGATGGTGTATTTGGTCAAGGTTTTATGGAGTCATCATGAAGTAGACAAAGCATCCTGGGAGCAGGAAAGAAAAATTCGCGAAAAATATCCCCATCTCTTTAAGCAGTAGTTCCTGGTAAATTTCGAGGACGAAATTTTTCTTTTAGGGGGTAGAATGTAAGGGCCGTGAATAATTTAATAATATTAATAAAAATATATATATATATTATATCTTATCTTTATTATTATTTATTTATTTTAAATCTACCTTATCTCATATCCTATCTAAATTTTTAACTCATTTAGTTTAAATATACCTTTAAACCCTCCCCGTATCTCTTAAAATAAAAAGAGTTCTAGTCAAACTTAAATATTAACAAAAAGGCTACCTGTGACAACAGAGAAAGGGAGAAAGAAAACTTTGGAGTGCGTACATCGGGTATGTATATCATCCTCATTCTAGTATTTTTATATATCTAATATAATTTGATTCGGTGAATGCAATGAACGGTGTGGATTGGTCATACGTTCATTGTATTGGATTATGGGTAAAGGCCCTTTAAAGGTGAGGTGAACCTAAAATTATATAATTGTAGTTGGTGTACATCTGATCAAATTAAATTTGGTCTGTACCCGGATTTTGGGGCGTGACACCTGTAGGTTCAGACCAAGCTAGTTCACTGGGTCCATAACCACCATTGTCATGGAGAAGGAGGAATTTTTGTTGTACGTCTGAAGTGAAAAAATATGCAATGATCCTGTTTCAACAACCAAGTAAACTACAAATTAGTGGTTATATATATATATATATATATATATATATATATATATATATATATATATATATATACACACACACACAATTTCTCTGGATGCTTGTGTATGAGTATCAATCATTTATCGTCGACAGCCAAAGCATTGATATGACTTCTCTTACGACTATTAAAAAACAAGAGCAAATTTTATATTAGAAAAGCATAATAAAAAATAAGATTAATGAGAAAAGAAGTGTATTAGAATACATCCCCACATATTGCTTTATGGTGGGCCTTATCTTATCGTGGATGCCGACTCCAGACAAGAAGAAAAACTTTTAGACTGAAATATTTCAACTATTATATTATTCGAGATTTTTCATGGAACCGTCTTAAATAAGATAAAAAAGAATCAAATGATCATATGGTTGAAATATTCTGAGGACAAAATACTTCAACCCTTTGAGTGAGTGACACTCTGGAGGTCAAATGAGCAGTGGGTAAAAGGTTTATTTATTTAATTTTCTATCTACCGTCCAAGTTGTGGTCCATTATATGAATGTTTTTGGCACGGCTTTGGTGGATCCCTAACTGTGGGGCCCAACGTGATGTATGTGCCTTGCATCCACGCCATCCATCCATTTTGAAAGATCATTTTAGGACATGATTCCAAAATTGAAGCAGATCTGAATCTCAAGTGGACCATACCACAAGGAAAAATATGATAACTGACCATTAAAAACTTCTTGTAGGTCACAAAAGTTTTGGATCAAGCTGATATTTGTTTGGTACCTTCATCCAGGTCTTTGTGACCTTATCTACAGATTGGATGGCAACTAAACACTCTGGTGGCCCCCAAGAAGTTTTTAATAGTGGGTATTCAATCACAACTGTTTACTTTGTTGTGTTCCAACTGAGATTTGTATTTACTTCATTTTTCGGATCATCCCCTGGAATGACCTCTCTCAAAACGGATGGACAGCGTGGATGTAAGGTGTACACATCACGGTGGGCCCCACACTCAGCTATCCACAAAGCCGCGTCCAAACATTTCAGATCATTGAAAAATGACCCTAGATTTAGAAGCTAAAAAGTCCCAACGCAATCTTACAGCAATGCATTGGGATTTAACTAATCTAGCAAATCTCAACCTTGACGGGTGGTTATGGATTCCATGGATACCCGAGTTTGACTGGACCCGACCCAAATGATAGGGTTCGGGTCGTGTTTGAAATCCATGCCCGATTGCTTATTAAATTGGTACTCGACCATTTGCCCTGGACTAGCATGCGTAATGTCATATGCATAGAATTATTGAGTGATCAAAGCCATTCATCTTCTGGGTGGATATACCTTACGAGCCTTGATGAAGGTGTCATTATGAAAGAATCATTCAGACCACTGATTTTGAAGCTGAATGTGAACCGTAGAATTATTATCTTCAAAGGTTTACATTCGACTGATAAAATTGACCGTCAGAAATTTCCTTTCAGCATATTTTTTTGGACTATGGCCCATACACGATCGATCCTGGAATATGGATGGTTTAGATCATCATATCATCTCTGAATGTGGGGTCCACTTGGTCGTCCATGCTGGCTGAGCATAAATCGCTGTATAGGCACACCGGTTTAACTTTCTATAGTATGCAACGGTACATATTCGCTCGTGTTGTATTCTTTTCCGTGTTATCGTTTTCGATGGAAATAAAAGGCAGTCGCTTTAAAATGCTGATCTCACATCCACCGCACAGGTGATATAATTTCAGCCAATGCAGACCGTCCAAATGCTAATCCACATGGTTGATGGAACATATCATGAAATCATGTTGATCGGAGTGGTCGTTTGGCACCATGGATTTGGGGGGATTTGAGGGGTTTCAAATCCCTTAGTTGTTTGGCAGTAAACGGGTTTTAAATCCGGAGGGTTTGAAATTCACGTTGAGAGTTTGGATTACACCTAAAATCATCTCAATAGTTACATGTGTAACATGTGTGTCACCATACTATTATTCTATTGGGCACATGGCCCGCTAATGATATTAAAAAATAATTAGATTATCAATGACATCACCATTAATTACTTCAATATGATGATCAACATTGTCCAAACATTGTCCATGTGAATCAAAGGTTAAAATCGTTGGTTAGTCATTCGGACATGATCTTGTGCTTGTGGCCCATCCGAGACTTAGAATTTTATCATTTTCAGGCAAAGCATATATTTCAGTAGGCTTATTACAACCATTGTGTCAAATACTACATATGCCACTAATTTGAGCTATTAAAGTTGACTTAGTAATTAAATTCAAACCCCTATAAATATACTCTACATAGCGACTTTTGAATTAAAGTTGATTCCCACTCTAGGTGCCAAACACAATGATAGGATTTCAAATCCAGGGGGTTCTGTATCCACGGATTTCAAATCCACGCTCCCAAACAGGCCTTAGTTGTTTGACATTCTCTGCTGAATTTAGACCACTTGGCACTTTCTACCAATTGTGATGGACATAGAATGGATGATTAGGATCCTCCTATCGATGAAAAGTTTAGCATATTTAACAATGAACGCTACAATTTGGGGAATGTTGGACGGTGTAGATTGAAGCATCATATATTATAATTGTGATGAGTCACAACCTATCTAAAATAAGGGAGTCATTTGGCCCAATTTTTTTTCCTCCGGGAGAGATGCGGGGCCTTCAAACGAGCCCAATTTTGTGTTTTGGCTTCCGTGAGAGAAGCATTTTTTTCATGTGGGTATCCTGCACGTGAGCAAAGGATCGCTGGCCCACCTGACTGTGTAACATCCACACCATAAATCAGTTGCACCTCCTTATTTTAGACATTACTTAAAAAATGAATTCAATTAAATGTATGATTAGGATAGTGCGAGCATTCCAAAGCTGTAATCAAATCGAGCTTGATTGAACACCTTTTTATGGTAAAAACCAAATCAACCATAAGATTAAACTTGTGTAGATTAACTATCTAGCCACTAATGCTGTAGCGATTGGAAAATTTAGAAGGAGAGGATTAGTCTTTCTTAATGTGAATTTTTACCTTGCGTTGAAAACTTTTTTTTTCAATAATGATTGCACACCTTATGTTTTTCAATAATGTAGTAATAGATGAAAAAAAATTAAAACTTCTTTATTTATTTATTTATTTTTATTTTACACATACACACACCCCACACACCCCACACCATGGGATTTCACCACTGGTGGGTACTCGAACCCTTGAACCGGTGTTGAAACTCCAGGGAATCTATCACCCAGTAGTATTAATAGATGAAAAAGATTAAAACTTAAAAGCTAGAATGCCGATCATATTGCTTTATGATCGAAGTTCAATATATACAATTAACAAAGAATTAAAATAAGCAGAGAAAATAGAAAATACCTGTGATCACATGTAAGGATAAATAATCGAAGCATATGGTCAATAAGATGTGATTAGGGCGATTTTCTAAAGACTGGGTTAATTGGAGATCAGATGATAATAAGTAAGTCATGTATATTAATACTACTTCTAATAGCATTGAGTGTAACCAGCGTATCGTGTTATAGCCTTGATGTAATTTTTTTTGACACACCCGTGAGATTATGCTATAATGAGATTTCACCACAATGGCAATGGGTACTAGAACCCATAAACCCATGTTGAAACTTTTGTGAGTCAACCACCATGGCATGAGTAAAGACAAGAGGCTTGACGTGATTAAACTCTTTTCTTTCACATATTCGTTTTGAACTCTAGCATTTAATATTTATATAAAGACATATAAAGACTAGCTTTAATGAAAAAAAAAATGTTAGAATGAGTATCCATTTTTTTACCGTCCGACATGAGGTATGTGAGCTCTGGTTATTTTACCAGATAAATTGGTAAGTGGGACATTCAGGCCCACCAACCGAAATCGGGAGGGGTTTTTAAACTTATGTTTCTATTCCTAGGTGTAACCTAGGTACGCTGCAATGTCATCCTTCTCCTCGGTCCCTCTCTCACTCTCCGGCTCTTTCCGCGTGGGGGTGTATGTCATTACCCTGGTAAGGATGGAGGAGCGGTGGAAATTGTTAGGTTTGGCTGTCGTCTTATATTTTAATAGATTGTCAGAACGTGTGATAGCCAGACATTTTTGGTCTTTTCCTGCAAGTTGTCGCCGGCAGCGTGGCCGAAGCCTGACCGGATAAAATTCTTTTTAATTCTTTTTTAGGATATAGAAATTGGAGGAAGTATATTTACCTTCACCTGTTCTTAGTTCGTGCAAGTGGGGACATAGGTGATCCAGACCGTTGATCAAATGACTCCCACTTGGAGGATGCACCAAAAATCTCAGACATTTATATCCCAACAAATGCCTTAGATTCAGTGACTAGAATTTTCTAACCTAGCAGACCTATTGCATCAGCCATCTATAGCAGGGGTCGAATGTTAATTAATAGCCTAGATCACAGAGCCATTTGGTCCTGTTACACACGAGTAGATCCGATGAGGTTACATGTTACTGTGGTATCGCTTGGGTTTGTAGATTGTACGAGTGAGGCAAGCGTGGCCACACCTCAGTGATCCCAACAGTTGATATTGTAGGTCCCATCGTGGATCGCCCATCAGCTAAAAATTAACCTAGATTCAATCCGAACCCTTGGCTGATAGAAGAGATCACTAAAAAAGAAAATTGCAGTCTTAATTAAAACCAAAATGGGGGATTCGACTCATTGTCGGAAGCGGATTGTGTATTGTGGAGCACACCGTGGTGTGGATGCTCTGTGGGGCTCACCATGATGTGCTTGTTTTATCCACAGAGTTTATCCATTTTCCGGCTCATTTTAGGGCACCGAGCCAAAATTGGAATGTATCGGAACTTCCAATAGAGTACACCACATGAAACGGTGGGAATTGAATGTCTACCATTGAAAATATTCTTGGGGGTAACAAAAGTTATGGATCAAAGCTGATATGGCTCGATGACAAATAAACATTACTCTTAGTACTAGGAAGTAAAAATTACTAAAAATAGTAAGTTTTTCCTAAAATCACAAATTTGAACGTGAGAAAGTATTTTTCTCATGAAACATACCGACGTGACCCGTTGCGGGGTCAATTGACCCTAGATGGACCATTACACTAAACTTCAATAGGTCGTGCATCTTGTAACGATATTCAAATCAAAAGTTATCATTAATTTACGATTCACATTTTAAACGACAATTTTCCGAAACATTACTCATTGCGTGGTCAATTGACCCTAGATGGACCGTTACACTAAACTTTAATAGGTCGTGCGTCCCATAATGATATTCAGATCAAAAGTTATGATTGATTTACGATTCACACTTTAAACAACAATTTTCCCCTATATGTAATGAATTTCTTTGAACTAGATGCATCATAGCCAAATTATATAAATGCCTTATGTAGGATTGGGCCTGAATCAGATGGACTATATCCATTTTCGTCTAGGCTTCTTTCAGTGCAACTGTACAAAGAGTAAGTTTGCGATATCTCTACACCAACAAGTTTTAGCGATTATGATTATTTATGTCATGCCTCAAAATCTAGGTAGAAACTCCAAATCTTAGGCATGTGAACTATAATAATTTAAATATTGACACAATATGCATCACCATTCAATTTCATATGAAATGGTTAGCTTAATGGGGTGTGCACAATGGCCCGGTGGGGTCACCTCGCACTCATCGTCTTTAATTTGAAAAGTTCCAAATTTGCATGTAATTAGAACATATAATCACATCATATCAGATTATTAAATGAAATTCAAGCAATTATAAACAGACATTAAATTATATCAGCATTTTAAAGGCTTGCTATGTATAAACAATAATTAATAAGTAACGGTGGATTCATTCGAGATGAACCTAGCTAGGCATAACCCTTGTGCTGATCCTTTTAGGGAATGGCCTAAGGTGGATTCTTCCGAGATGAACCTAGGCATAACATGTGCCAATTCTTTTAAGGAATGACCTAAGAAGGTTCAATGGTGGGCCTCATTATTACCTTACTTCCTATGGTGGTCCACTTTAAGACTTGGATCTGCCTTATTTGGGGCTCATATCCTAAAATGATAAATAAAAATAGATGGATGGCGAGCTTGGAACACACCGGAGTGGTACCCAATCTGTGTCCGTCCTTTTTGCCTCTTTGCCTCTTGTGGCTTAAAACGCCTTATACATCAAATAGTCATTCAGGTCACCCTGGGTGATCAGTTCTCATTTTTTTAGGGGCATGTTAGGAAGTAGCTACTAATTACCAACAAATATATATATATGAAGTCATTTTCTATAATAATGTTGGAATAAAAGAAAACTGGTGGACAATTAATGTGGATAGCCATGTTATTAATTTGGAGTGTTTACTGGAAGATTTGATCTTTTTTCCCTTCTTCTTGCAAGGGAATTACATGCACGCCTTGGCCCAAAATGTAGTAGATTGAGCAATGTAACATGTTTGGATGCACATGTAGATTTCACAAGAGGAAAATGTAATCATATTTCTTAATATTTTGAATGAGGGCAGTCCAGATGTGGTTATAATCTTTTTATCACCACTTGAAAGTAACGTAATTCTAGACACACACTCTGCCTAACTCACTAATTCATGGAAAAATACTGAACTTTTGTATTTGAAAAATGTTTCAGAAGATATATCTGTAGTAGAGGGTATTGATAGAAAAATGTTTCAGAAGGGGTTTTTTTTTTCTCTCTTCCTCCCTGTTTATCCTTTTGCTTGTGGAGTTGCTTCTGCTTTTCTGGTAGGCTAGCTGTTTATATCCTGTCCATTTTAGATCGTGGTATATGATAAGTGTGGCTGCCTCTCTTTTTGTTGGGTCCACCTGAAGGTTGTACATTTTCTGATCTATGAAATATACTTTAGTTTCTTAATAATAATAAAAAAAAGATAGAGAAATCCTCGGTAATTTTCAATTTCAAATTGGACTGGAATCCCTGATAATATGCTAAGGTGACTACAGTTTGGTCATTTTCACTTGAGGTTTAATAGAATACCTCCTATGCTTATTGCAATAAAATAGGTTGCCACATCAGCCTTTGAATCTGGATCATCTTCTCATGATCCAAACCATTATCGATTGGTCTCGATTGCATGGAGGATAACCGACAAATTAAATCTTTTAAATTGGATTATTTCAGGCCTTTGATAATTTGGCCTTTTTGTTTGAATATGGACGGTCTCTATTACTTTCATCTAATCAAATGGTTGAAACATTCAATTGAGATTATTTTTGGGCATCCCCAACCAACTTCGGCCTGATGGCATAAACGGTTTTGAGAAAAAACCTAAATCAAATGGACATTGATATATCCTTATTGCAATATGTCAAGATGTATTCTTGCAAACCTCTTTTCTTTCTACTAGACCAATAATCAGAATACAATCCCATGGTTCATCCCAACACACTCTAGATTTCAAAATGATTTAAATTATTTTTTTTTTTTGGCCTTATATCAATATGTAATTAATAATTATATAATAGCCATGAAATTAAACAAACAACCAAATAAAGGACTCTTAACCCGTTTCCTTCAACCCCATAATTTCAAGCTTAGCGAGTGAATCAACAATGCCATAGTATACAAACTTCTCTCATCATCCAAACCAAACCTCAACATAACAAATTGAGAATCTTGTTCCATTCCAACGTAAAACAGATGAACACTACTCTCTCTCTTTCTCTTTCTCCTACCCAATATCAAACTCTTTCCCATATTCATATACAAGTGAAGAGCCAATAAGGGTCCGTTTGGCCACACAATTGAATTGAATTGTGAACATTAAGTTCAATGAAGAGGAAATGAAAAAAAAACCTAATGATGTTTCCTTTAGTATTCATAATGGGAAAGTTCGTTGCTGAATCTCGATTATGTTTCTTTCGAGTCCAACTTAATAGCACTGAAATTGTGATTTATATCTTGACCCGCTTATGAATGCTAAGGAAGAAAATTACAGTTTGGCTATTTCCACTTTGTGAGACTAGTAGTTTACAATCCAACTTGATAGTGCATCCAAACGTGCCCTTCATGTTCTTTTATCTTCTCTTTGGCAATTGAAACGTCCTCTTGAGGAAGCTATTAGCTGTTGTATCGTTTCTGTAGCATAACACCCTAAGGATGGTGTTTGGGTCAGCTTGATTAAATCGCCCCGTCGTTGGCGGCATTGGCATCTTCTGCTCTCCGCTTCCAGACCCTCCATTTGTGAGCCCTAACCCACTCGCCTCGCATGCTACTATACTGAAATCTTCTATCAGCTGGTCTGTTCCCTGCCCCATTAATGTAACTACCCCTTCCACCACCTCTGCTTCCCTCTCCACCACCTCTTCTGCCACCAGCCCCTCCCCACATGTGCAAAAGACCCGCTTGAGGCTAGCAAAATCCTCCAGTACCATATCATAGTCAGACTGGACGAACATGCGGGAGCTTCCACCTGCAAGCATGACCATCAGGAAGGATTCAAAGGAGGCCTTCATCACCTCCTTCACTGCAAGTGGTTGGGAGCGGTCGGTGAGGATGGCAGATAGGAGAGTGAGGTTCTGCTTTAGGGTGCGGAGAGCAGGCCGGATGCGGGCATTGGCTACATCGCCAACGTAGAGGCTGTCGTAGAAGACGGAGTTAGAGTCGAGGAAGATAAGGCGGTAGGCAGCAACTTCAGAGACGTATTGAGTGGCAGAACTGATGGCGGAGCGGGCAAGGTCGAAGTAGGAGGAGGAGGCGGAGAGGCGACGGCGGTTGTTGGGGAAGCGAGAGCGGGGGTCGGGGGTCGGACGGGGGGAGAGAGAGAGGGATTTGTCGAGGGAGTGGATGTGGGTGAGGAGGTAGTGTAGGGTGTTGAGACGGATGTAGAGTCGCTGTGTGCCGCGGCTCGTGGAGGGGCGCGGGTGGTTGCCTTCTGTCGAGCCGTTCTTGCCATCCGGTCCGACGGCTCGGCAGGGGCTGGCTTTTCTCCATAGCTTCAGGATCTTGGAGTCTTGGTTGCACCTGGTTAGAGGAGGGAGTGAAGGTACGTAGCTTTGCTTTGATCCTGCAAAAGAATACAACGTGAATGAAAAAAAAAAAAAAAAACCATTATCATGATGCATCCAAGAGAGAGCTTGCTAAAAGGATGGTCTTGATCCATTTTCTCCCTGCCACGTGGATCATCTAATGTGGCTCTCCAGATATGGGCCTATCACAGCATTTCCCTTCCAACTCTCTATCATGGCACAGTTGAGAGAGATCCAATCCAGTCGTCTGATAGGCCCCACAGCTTAGATGCTCTGGCCCAAGAATCATACCACAGGAAGTTAGAAAGATGGGTCATTAAAACAAACATGTGTGGGTCAGCATGGGACGAGTAGGAAGTTAGAAAGATGAGGCATACCACAGGAAGCAACGAAGGTGATATAGTCTTGCAAGAGGGATTCTAAGCCGTCAGCGAGGTCTTGAAGTACGTCGTCGCATATTCCTCCAACAGGGATTTCGAAGAATCCATCCACCGTCTCTTTTGCCAGCCTCATTATCTCCACAGCTGACTGTGCGTACGCCTCCGTTTTCGACTTTGGGTTCCACGTCTGTCTCATAAACACACGCATTTTTAGCAAAAATTCGATCCCAGCCGTTCATCAGATTTATTAGCCATGTATGTCCCATGTGTAGGTGCAAGTGGGCCAGTCTGTATGGGCCTGAGTTTGGTTATACGGCTGCTTTTCGAGGGTGGAGTTTTATAATACTCAGGCACTAAGAAATTGTACACGTGGCATATACTAACTAAAATAAAACCGACTAGATTGTGCATCTCATTATCGCTGAGTTACAATCAGATTCGTTGGATAATCCTGACCTCTGATTTATCATCACTTGTTTATGGGAACAGGACCGTTGGATACTTTTGGGAGCGGATTAGGTCCGGTCCTTACTCTGGGGCCCACCATGATGTGGTTATTCTGCATCTATTCCGTCCATCCGTTTTTCAGATCATTTTAGGGCATGATCCTAGAAATGAAGCATGTCCAATTCTGAGGTGGGCTGTAGGAAGTTTTTAACGGTAAGGTGTTCAATTACCACTGTTTCCTATAGTATGGTCCACCTGAGATTTGGATCTTCTTAAATTTTGGGTTCTTACACTAAAATCGTCTAAAAAAACGGATGGACGGCATGGATATAGAATACACCGTTAATGTGAGCCCCACGGAAAGAGGCGCACATAATCCACTCTCATACTTATCATTTTTAACCATCTCACAAGCTCCCCGGATCCACCAGGGTGAGTGGATCCCTGAATGTGGGGCCCGTCTTGATGTATGTTCCTTAGAGACACGCCGTTCATCTGTTTTTACAGATAATTTTAGCCCATGATCTAAAAAATGAAGTAGATCCAAATCTCAGGTGGACCACAACACAGGAAACAGAGGTGACTTACCATTACAAACTTCTTGTATTTGTGGGCCAAAAAAGTTTTTGATTAAGCTGATTTTTGTGAGATCCCTTCATCCAGGACTTTATAGCTTTATCAACAGATTGGATGGAAAATATAGATTCTGCTGGCCCCCAACAAGTTTATAATAGTAAGTATTCAATCACAACTGTTTCCTGTGGTGTGGTCCACCTGAGCGTTGGATCTGCTGCATTTTTGGGAACGTGGCCTATAATGATCTATGAAAACGGATGAAGAGCATGGATATAAGGAAATCTGTAAGACACGGGAAGTCACTTACCTCAGTTTCCTTAGCTCTCTCAAGGCAATCTCTCCCCCTCTTCAACATCTCATCAACCCAAGTCTTCATGAGGTTCAAGATAATGCTTTCAACCTCATATGGTACCATCTCTCTCACGATCGCCTTCCCGCCATCCTCACATTCGACCGAGTCCTCCACGACCATCTGAACCAAGACCTTCTCCAGCTTCCCAGCCGTCTGAAGTACCCGAACCGCCTCCTGGTTGAGTGTCAAAACGCCGGTTAGGTACTGCTTCAACATCACTCCATAGCAGTTGTGAAGGGTCACAGCTGCAACTCCAGCTGCATTTGGGAGCCATCTCTTAAGCACACAGCTGAAGGTTTCCTTCTCTTTCATAGCCAGGTCTTCTGCTTCTTTAGCTAGTAAAATCAGAGTTTTGCTTGGATCGTCGTGATCCTCATCTTCCTCAGCCACGTTGTTGGAATTCCCATTTTCTAAGATCTGCCATTGATAGATGATCATGAGGAAGTACATCATGTATTTTGCATCTGTTAATGACCATTACATAATAACAATTAGATGGTTGTGATAGGACGATCCTAGCCATTGGATCTTCCTTTTTGAGTGTTGCATTTTGAACCATCCTTTAGAAGCCAATTGAATGACTAGGATAGTCCTGGAAGTATGATATTCGTGCAGCTTCTAACCTTGGTAGGGACCACCAGATGGATGGTTTCGAATCATCCAACCATGTAGTGATGTGGGCCCACCCATGGATGGTTCAGATCATCCAACAATGCAGACATGGTAGCCCACATGGGTTGATCAAGCAATGGACCTCAAGTGCAATTTTCCTTATGCCTATTTCTGCATGGCCAGAAGATCCACACCGTTCAGCTATCTTCCAAATCTTTAAACTCTATCCACAACACTATGATACGCACCTTGGCGAACGCATTCCTCATAGACGATCGGATGTAGTAATCAACCCTACTCTCCCTTGAATCAAGCTCATCGTTCTCTTTCTCCTGCAACACCCCTCCACCACTTGAAACGTCTTCATCCAGAATCTTCGCCGCTGACAGAGCTAACGGTAGGATGTTCTCCATTGACCCCATCGCCCCCTTCTGAAACCACTCATGGTAATCAAGCAACCGCTTCTCGGCCCACCCTTGCATGGATGCCAACGTCGCTGATAAGATCTTCACATATAGAACTTCCCGATCAGGCCGCTTTGCGTCATTGGCCAACTCGGCCATCATCGTTAGACAAGCACATAGAAGGTCATGCTCCACTTGCCCAGTCATAACAAACTGTTCGAAGAGAACCCATGTGAAACATACATTGTGCATCGACCGATTGATCCCCAAGGTGGACCATGTCTTCTTCATAAGCTCGATCAGCTCATCTACCTCATCCAATACGGTGGTCTCATCCTTGAGATCGAATATCGATTGAAGGAGAATGATATAAAGATGGAGGTTGAGTGGAAAACCATCAGCCCAATGACATGCATCTGTGGGGGCGCCGCTAGGACTACGCCAGGCTAATGTGACCACTGCATTGCACAGGGCCCGCATTGTCTCTGAATTCTTACCAGTATCAATAGCTTTTGATTCGCTCATTCGAGTAATCTCACGAAGACGCATTGCCGACGGATTGGATCGGTCCAATACGATCGAGGGGTGCACAAGTAGTCCCTCCTCAAGGACTTTTAGCTGGCGCCTTTGCCAAATGTAGTACTCATGAGCGTCATTGAATTCGGATGGTTTTAGATGTCGAAGTAGCTCTAATGGAAGGATGATCGTCTCTGCACGTCTGCCCATCTGATGCAAGGTAAGAAAACCAATGGTGAAGATGTAAGAACGTAGAAAAGATGGACGTAGAAGTATAATAAGAAAACATTAATATAAGATCTTCTAACTTTTGGGGCATTGCATGTGGATGAACAGAAACATATTTACGTGCCTAAAACATTAAAAATAAATAAAAATCGATTTTGGCCACCTTCTAAGGAATGACAACCGTTGATCATGGAAATGACCTAGTGGATTGGTCCACATTGAAAAGGGACACGTTGGCCTGGATATATGATCAGGTGGGGTCCATTGGATGAACAGTCAGGATATAATGAATGCATGTAAAGAAATATATAGAAACCTGTCCGACAAGCGTCCTCATGAGAGTCTTCCTGAGGCGATTATCGCCCTGCTCCGTCACCCTCATCTGCTGCCTCATCAGCTCAGCGGAAGTCATTGGACGCTTGATCCTCAATGGAGCTGGTGAGGGTGGTCCATTGTTCTCTCTCGGTGAGGAATTGGAATGGCTGTGGGATCGCCGAGGAGAAGAACGCTTCATCATTTTAAGGCCGAGGGCCCGTTTGATTCTGCTGGTGACCACCATTCCCAGGCCTATACTCTTGGGTGATGAGCAGCTCTCGTCCTTGTTGCCGTTATCCTGCGCCCCTGCCGCCGGGTAGTACGTTAGAGCGTTCCTCCCACCGAAACCCGGCGACGAGCGACATGCGGTGAAGAACAACTCGTAGGCGCTCTCCCTCAAATCGTCGCGGTCGATGTCCACCTTCCCGAATGGCCATTCCAACTCGGTGTCCAGGTCGAATTCCGACCGGGATGTGATGGTGGTGGAGGAGGAGATGGAGGATGTGGCCAACGAGTCCCGCCGGGAGTGGTGGCCCATCTCTAGGGAGGAGGAGGAGGAGGGCGCGGCGTTGTGGGTCAATCCCGGCGGTGGAGGTTCGTCAGGTTTCCAGGGGAAGACGAGATGGTGGGATCCGCGGCATTTTCTGATGTAGGAGAGAGAGAGAGGGGATTGGTGGTGACCTTGTCTGTTTTTGGCTAGCGTTGATACCGAAGAATACGACGGTGGAGGTGGGGCCAGCTAGGTGGGTCACGAAAACAACGGCGATGGGAACGAGTGGGGTTTTATTCTCCTCCCTCCATTCACGACTTCTTTGCTGTCTTTTCTAATTTAAGGGCCCGGATGTTCGCTGCTCTTTTTCTTTTTTTTTTTAACAGCCTGGATGTTTGACTTTTGACTCGCCTCTACAAGCGGCGATGCATCTTTTGCCGCACCTTACTTTTGGCCTGCCCATATCATATCAGCCCCATCGCCACCGTCGGTTTGTTCGGCTCTATCTTTCGTCTACAGAGTGCTAGATCCTGACCACATGTACTAGGTGGGGCGCAGTATCAACGGAAACGGATTGACTACTCCTGCCACCGGCCAATGGCTGGTGGTCGGTGCTCTGTGGGAGCCACCATGATGTACGTGTTTCATCCATACCGTCCATCTATTTTTTCAGATCATTTTATGATATGAGACCAAAAATGAGTCATATTCCAATCTCAAGTGGACCACATTACAGGAAACATTTTCGACTGCGTTTACCATTAAAAACCTTTTTGGGGCCATAAAAGTTTTGGATCAAGCTGATTTTTGTTTTTTCCCATCTGAGCCTGTATGACCTAATAAACAGATTGCATATCAAATCAACTGTACAGTGGGCCTTAGGAGGATTTAAATGGTGGATATCCATTCTCTATTGTTTTCCTGTAGTGTTATCACATCCATCTCATTTTTTTATCAAGCCCTAATGATCTCTAAAAATAGATGAAGAGAAACACATACATCATGGTGGGGCCCACAGAGCACCGAAGACCAGCCACCGGGCTGGGGTCAGGGGAAGTAGCCAATCCGTTTCCAGTATCAACACTGTTTCCAGATGCTTGATCGTTACTCGTCAGGTGAGCCACATGTGGATGTTAGAGGTTCGCTGTTGTGGATTTGCATGGTTAATCAGACCGTTGATTTTTCTCCGCTTGGGACGCGATTGCATGGTTACCCTGCCACCAGGTAGAGGTGGTGAGACGACGTGGTGGCCCAATCAAATTTTACCATAAAATCATGTAGTGCTTTTTCTACAGGATACGGTTAGGCACTCAACAAATGGCGCTAGATCTGTTATTTTTATCCGTACACCAACTTGTTCTTTCAGGTTTAATTAAATGTTATGCAGGCCAACACGACCTCAACGATAACCTCAGCCTCACTGCCGATGAATGTGTTATACACACACACACACTCACGAGTCGTGCTCACCTGCACACTTGCACGTTTGCACCTTTACACAGGTATAATGGACGTATAATCCGAACTGTTCATGTGATGCGGAATCCCATGAAACCTTGTGGGACAAATTTTCACCCTAAATTATAATTCTAGTGGGCTATATAAAAGAGAAATGCAAATCAAGGGAGAAAACTATTTTCACTTTTCATGACCCACCAAAGTTTTGAATCAAAGTAAAAAATTGTGCCCAAGGTGTTTCATGAAGTGCTAATTCACGTGGACCGTTCAGATTTTGGAATCAAATCACATATGATGGGTTCTCAAAAAAGTTTACATGAGTTCTGTGTGAACTGGTGCGCAGGTGATCGGTTCGCATGGAAATCGTGCGAACATTTTGAGAACTCATCATATGTGGTGTGAGTCTCAAATCTGTGGTGTGAGTCTCAAATCTGAACAGTCGACGTAATGTATCACCCCATGAAACCCTTAGTGCCAACTTATACTTTGATCAAAAACTTAGAGGGACTTAGAAAAAGAAAACAGTTTCCTCTCTTGATTTGCATCTCTCTTTTCTATGGCCCACCAAAGTTTTAGATCAGTGTGAAAATTGGTCATGTGGGGTTTCATGAGATGCCGCATCACATGGACCGTTCGGATTAGATGCCCATGACAGATACTGTAGCACCCCCATACTTTTGATGATCGGGTGTTACCATAAAACCCGGTATGAACACATTTAAGCAAATAAGTTTGGCCTAAGTTGAGAACTTTCGCCCGTTCATTAAACCGTAAATTGGGTTAGTGTTCAAGACATCATATCGTAATATGAGAGATGTCGACCCTAGATCAACTTAAATCATAACAACCCACTTTGCATCATGCTATTAAAACCACACGTCACAATGTTGGGACCCAGCTTAGAGTCTGTCGGGTCCACAATCTTCAAATTGATGAATTACTATCTTATTTGACCATCGGGCCATCATTGGGGTTCAGCTAGGCAAAACCTAAGGCCTTTATAACCAATGATTACTAGCCTAAACTTGAATTGACCCATAGATCAGTAGATATCCCCAAATGGGTCCCCCAAGTCGAAGTATGTGGCCCAATGGACCCTTAAATTGACCGATCAACGGTTAGAAATCCCTGACTATGGCCTCCCAGAGGAATGGACGGAGCAGATTAGACAGATATACCACCGTGGACCCCACAAGAGGTTTCGTGTGCACAACGTGAGCGTACACCCGTCATGCGCCGAACAAAGGATCGGGTCAAACGCTGTTTGACTTGAAACCTTTCGAAAAAGAGAAAAATTCTCTCTCCGTCCATTTTTTCCTCCAATGGACGATTTGAACGAGCGACACAAGTGACCCACCACCGTACCACTTCACCCAGATCGGGACCGTTCATCTGGATGGTCTTGCGTGGACGACCAAAACCATGCTTTACTTCCACAGCCATACATGCCCACGTACACACAAACACGAGCTCAAGCAATATAGGAACACACACGATTGCTTCAAGACGGGTTTTTACCATGCTGGAGATCCGTGTGCGCCTTCTCCTACGGATCTCAGCCCTCCATCCAGAGTAAATCCCAACCTTTCTTTCGATACCGGGAAAGGAGAGACATCCTGCTAATATCAATAGGAGGTTGGATGTTTTCCTTTTCGGGAAACCACGCTGGCTCAATCCCAGCCTTCTGCCTAAGCTCCAAGGGCAATCCTGAGCATCCGCACTAGGGCAGCAACAACTTCCCCAAAAAATTGCCAGTCCACACGAGAAAAGAGTCGCGGTGGGGAAAATATCGCGAGATGTTTGGATGACAATCAGGGGTGAGATTAGTGGACCCCACAACAATCATAGGACCCATCCGGTCCGTCCAAATGGAATGGATCAACAAGATGGGTCATCGATAAAAATCTATTATGAATGACGACCCATCTTCCCCGTTTAACAAGGAAACCCACCACGGTGCAGTGGGCCCCACTTCCATATCAAAGTTGCTCATTCGATGGGCCATGATGATGCGAAACCTACCCCACCGATGGATCACTTCCATGCAAGATAGAAAGAGAGAGAGAGCCCAAAATGGGACCGCTAATCTGGACCGTCCGTTGGGAGGATGAATGCGGCCGTAGGGTGACCCTAGCCCTATAAATAGGGCCCTATCTCCTCGGGATTCTCACCAAGTAACTTGGAGAGAGAGAGAGAGAGAGAGAGAAGCCAAGTGCAGGTGAAACCCGATGCCGCATTGCACAAAGTTGACCGTTTAAATTGGATCGAGCTGGATCAGTGCAGCCCGTAGACACCATTGTGAAAGAGAAAATCAGAGAGAAACACACAGAGAGAGTGAGAGAAAGGAGAAGGGAAAGAAGAGAGTGAGGTTAAGGCAGGCGCTGAGCTCGGTGCTGCACTACACCAAGTCGACCATTCAAACTGGAACGAGTTGGGTCAGTGCAGGCGAGAAATAGTTTTGTAAGAAAGAAAGAAAGGAGGAAGAAGAATCGGAGGGGAAATGGGAGGAGAAATAGGAGGGAAAGAAGGGAGAGAAAAAAGGTGGGAGCAATCCGTTTAACGCCCCTTCCAACCAGCGGCGATCCTAGATCGAGTCCGGTCTGGTCTGGACAAGTCCTGACTCGTTCTAGTCAAGATTAACTCCTTCCAGACGTTGCTGAGTCGAGCAACTCCTCCTCGCTCCACGTTGGAAAGACCCCGGACCAGGTCAGCTCCATTCATGGCCAAACAGAGGTGGGTCGTGCTGTTAGAACTGACCGAGTCGACTTATCTCGAGTCGCATTGGCTGACCTAACTTTACGATCATTTCAGCGACATATTCGACCATTAACACAACCCTACGTAGGTCTTCCGACCAGATCTTAAGTCTAACAACCACCACTAGAAAAAAGGAAGAAGGTTAGGGGCTTGGTTCGATCCCAACCGAGTCAACTCAGTCAAATTGACTCGATTGCACCAACCCAGCCCAACTCGGGTTTCAGCAACACCTCCAGCAGTAGGCACCCGACTTCTCAACCCCTAACCTGAGTTAAATTTTTAGATAGACCTCCTTATAAGGCTCTTTGTTCCAATGGATAACTTGTGAATACATGAAATAACAAGTAAGACTAATCTGACTGGGTTCATATGGACAACAACATTTAGGAGAAATGGCAAGCTAGATCTCTAGCCAAGTGGGGTCAGATCCATCGTCTCTTTATAATAACCTTGAATACACTAAGTTGTCTCTTTAAAAAAAAAAAAAAAAAACCCCACCACTTAAGGATTTCCAGGTTTAAATCGGTTGCCTAAGACATGATTGTGTCTTTGTCTAGACAAGCAATTCCCTTTCAAAGCTGATTTAAATCAACCACCTCACTCCGAACATAGGGAGAGCAGATAAGGCTCAACCTTAAGAAGCACACAGACTAAACAACATCGTTGAGAGCAACAACTCCCAAGGTGAGGATTCTACCTCTTGAGCTTTCCTTTTCTATGTTAACTCATGTGTTAGTTCAACTCTAATTTTACCTACTAATGGATGATTCTATTTTCAAAACTATTTGCGTTAGTTATTAAATTTTAATTACATGCTCAATACTTATTTTGTGAAAACATATATGTTTGGTATGTTAATTTATGCATGCTTATAAACCTTGAACCATTACACTTATTTGAATGTCTACCTAAATTGCCCACTTGCAAATTGGAATAATGATGGCTGGGATTAATCATGCATTCATGACACTTCTACTTTTGAATGGACTGACTATTTAAAAGGTCCATTCCCTTATTAGGGATGAGCCGACCATTTGAAAGGCCCATCCCCTAGCATAAATGAGCTGACTGTTTGAAAGGCCCATTCATTACTTAAGTGAGCCGACTGTTTGAAAGGCCGACTATCTTGCTTGAACAGGTCAACTGTTTAAGAGACCCATTCCTTTACAAGTTGAATGAGTCGACTGTTTGAAAGACTTATTCTCTTGCCTAAATGGACTGACTGTTTGAAAGGTTCATTCCCCTATTAGGGATGAGCTGACTGTTTGAAAGGCCCATCCTTAAACATGAATGAGCTGACTGTTTGAAAGGGTCATCCTTAGACATGAATGAGCTGACTGTCTGAAAGGCTCATTCATGTTTAAGTGCCGACTGTTTGAAAGACCCATCCCTAGACATGAATGAGCTGACTGTTTGAAAGGCCCATTCATATTTAAGTGAGTCAACTGTTTGAAAGGCCCGTTACCTTAGAAGTTGAATGAGTTGACTGTTTGAAAGACCCATTCTCTTGTATGAGTGGACTGACTGTTTGAAAGGTCCATTCACTTGGCCAACTGAATGTGCATCCTCAGTTGATGTGCACTCATGCATCTACTTACTTAAACAAGATCGCATTGTGAACTGTTTTGTATGTTTTACTATTTGGAACAATGCTTAGTTAATGCGATAGTGTGAAATCTTGAGAGGAGTTCCCACTGAGCTGGTCACTCATCCTTTGAATATATAACCATATAGATGATGCAGGCGTAGATGAGGGTGACTACGGTGTAGGCCCTGAGGCCATGGCAGCAGGATCAGAGGAGGGACATTACGAAGAAGAGCCGCACCAAGAGGCGACAGCATACTATGGACTAAATCAGTAGTTGTAGTGTTTCTTTCTTAATTTATCTTGGCACATTTTGAACTTATGAATTTTATAATTAAGGTCCCCAATTGGGTGGACCAGAACCTTGATATCTGGTTACATGATATTATCTACACTTGGTTAGGCTATCGCACTCTGATTTTGCAATGTTGTCAATTATCTAATCATTAACACTCGGGTTTTTAGGAAACGAGTTCCATACTCGGATTCCTAAAAACCATGGCGTTGCACGTGCACACAATTGTGTGTGTGTGTGTGTGTGGGAAAAGGTACTATGCACTCGACCTCACGAGTCCGTCCCATGAGGTCGAGCTATGTGGGCCCCACCGTGATGCGTTTCGAACATCTACCCCATCAGTCAGATGCAACATTCCATCATGGGCCTAGGTCTCAAAAATCAAGTCAATCCGTGACTTGTGTGGGCCACACCACATACAGAAGTGAAGAGGGGCCGTGCCCCATTAAAACATTCATAACCATTTTTTGGGCCCACCAAGATGTGGTTTGCAAATCCAGCCCATCCATTATGTGTGTCCCACTTGGATGAGGGTTCAGACCAAGTTTCAGACACATGCAAATTTCAGGTGGGCCCCACTAAGTGCTTTTATATGTTTTAACGATGTCTTCACATGATTTTAGATGGTATGGCCCACCTGAGTTCTGTATACAGCTGATTTTTGGGATATCCCATAATTTAAAGGGCACCCATCAAATGCACAATGTTGATAGTCGACACGCATCACGGTGGGGCCCACACAGCTCGACCTCACGGGAGCTTATCGTGAGGTCGAGCGCATAGTACCTTTTTCCCTATATATATATATATATATATATATATATATATATATATATATATATATATATAATGGTACTATGAGGTCGACCTCATGGAAACTTCCCATGAGGTTGAGCTGTGTGGGCAATCAACACCGTGAATTTGATGGGTCCCCTTTAGTTTATAGGATATCCCAAAAATCAATTGTATATGGAATTTAGGTGGGGCATATCATCTAAAACCATGTGAAGACGTGCCTAAAACATATAAAAGCATTTGGTGGGGCCCACTTGAGTATTGGAGTGGTTGAAACTTGGTTTGATTCATTATCCAATTGGGACACAAACAATGGATAGGCTCCATTCGTGAACCACATCTTGGTGGGGCGCAATAAGTGATTATGAATGTTTTAATGAGAGGATAACTCCTCTCAACTGTTATATATTGTATGGCCCACCCGAGTCATGAATTGACTTGATTTTCAAGCCTGTGGCCCCCACCCAAGTCATGAATTGACTTGATTTTCAAGCCCATGGCGCACCATGAAATGGTGCATCTGACTGATGAGGTAGATTTTTGACATGTGTGTGTATATATATATATATATATATATATATATATATATATATATAGAGAGAGAGAGAGAGAGAGAGAGAGAGAGAGAGGCATGCTCACCTGTGCGCAGGTGGTTACATGTGCAAATCCAAATGGTCCATGTGATGCGGCATCTCATGAAACCCCAAGGGATCAATTTTCACCCTGATATAAAACTCTGGTGGGCCATGGCAAAGAGAAATGCAAATCAAGGGAGAAAACCATTTTCTTTTTTCATGGCATACCAAAGTTTTGGATCAAAGTAAAATTTGGGCGCCGGGGGTTTCACGGGGTGATTCATCGTGTGGACGACTTCCCTGTGACCTGGTGCCTAGCTGAGCATTTGGCTACACACGAGTATTGGTTCACTGCTAACCGCACTGCATGAGACTTCATGCGCACCACCTAGGCAGGCTCACTTAGACGGAAGGGAAGTCATGCCCTACCATGATACCTTCCTGAAATCCACTCTGACCAAGTCTATATTAACAACTTAGCAACATGGCTGAAAAATCAGTTGGATTCATGATTCAGGTGGGCCACACCAAGGGAAAAATTGAGAGAAGGGGACATGCCTACCGTTGAATTTTATAGGAGCTATGGTTACTTTTACGTGAAATCCAGTTCAACCATTATGCGCCTCATAAAAATTCATGCACGTTAAGTTACATTTATGATTTATGCGCGGGCCAAGGCAAATAAAATAGTTTGGATGATGAGTGTCCTTTACACTGTTTTCATTAATGTGGCCCACCTAAATTATGGATATATGTGATATTTGAGCTCTAGTGCTAAATGTTTATCACCTACCTTATGGCTTGAGTGGAGTTTAAGTGATACACATCAAGGTCGGCCCACCTCAGCGAACCCTATTAGCAGATTGATGGCACGACTGGTAGTACCTGTTTTCCATGCTGCCTGCTAAAATTGGATTACGTACTGAGATACTCAAGCACGCTTTTATCGTACTAAGTAAACTCTGTTGGGCCTACCGTGAATGTATGTGGTTTATTCATGTCATTCGTCCATATTTCCACCTCATTTTGGGAGTTGAGCCCAAAGTTGAAGCATATGCAAAGCTCAAGTGGACCACACCATAGGAAACAGTGGGAATAATTATTTCCAGCGTCAAAGCTGTTCTAGGGCCCGCAGTGGTGTTTATTTGTCATCCAACCTGTTCATAAGATCACACGGACATGTATCAAGGGAAAAACACTATTACCAGCTTGATCCAAAACTTGTAGCCCCCAAGAATCTTTCAACCGTGGATGTGGACGTTCAATTCACACCATTTCCTGTGGTGTGGTACATTTGAGCTTTAGATATGCTTTATTTTTGGGCTTAAGAGGTAAAATTATATGATAAAATGGATGTAAAGGGTGAATAAAATACATAAATCATGGTGGACCCCACAGAATTTATGCAGTACCCTTAGCGTACTAACTCCTTACACAATCCTTCCCTGCGTACTAACCCTACCGGTACCCACCTTGCTACAGGCTGGTGTTGGTGGCCCCACAATGATCTCTGTGTTTTATCCAAGCTGTCCATCCATTTTGCTGGCTCATTTTATGGCATGAACCCAAAAATGAGGTAGATCATGTCTCAGGTGGACCACACCACTGAAAACAGTGGTGATTGACTGCCCACCATTAAAAACTTCCTAGGGTCCACTATAATGTTTATTTTGCCGTCTAACCTATTGATTAGGTCATATAAACCTTGATGAAGTGAAAACACAAATATTTGCTCCATCAAAACTTTTGTATAAATTTTTTTTAATAGTAGGTGTTCAATCACCACTTTTTCCTGCAATGTGGTTCATCTTAGATTTGGTTCTTTCATATTTTTTAGCACAACCCCTAAAATGATATGGAAAAGAGGATGGATGGCTTGGATAAAACACATGCATCACAGTGGAGCTTATAGAGAACTACCAGTATCATCCTACGGCAGGTACTGGCATGGTCAACATGCATTCTGACTACCTCCAAGCGGGTGGGCAAACTAGGGAGGGAGGGCTGGATAAAGAGTTAAGAATATAATTTTTACAATTATTTTCATCCGTTATTTTAATTTGATTTGATGGATTTATAGTGAATGTTTCGGACAATATGTTTGAAACTTTAATGGTAATAAGGTGAACATAAGTTTCTATTTGCGCTGTTTAAAGTGTTGTCCAAGGAATGGTTCCATTTTGGTTAACTCGGTAGAAGTATTAACTATTACGGTAGCCATAGTCTATTTAATTTAATAAATTCAATTTAAAGATTGTTGGAATATATTTGGTTGAACTAAATACATCATTTAAAATCGAAAACCAAAAAGAAAATAAAAGAAATGAGATAGAAGACTCGTACAGTTAAATTAAAGTGTAATGTGAGTTACTCGGCTTAAAATTGAATTTTCTCCCCTTGGACAATGTCCCAAGCGTAACAAGCTTCCAGAGCAATTGACCTCCAGGATATTGCAACTATAATCCAGTCACAGCGGTACACTCACTGTACGTGGGCTTGAACCACTTGCACTTTAACCCAAAAGTGTTAAATTAACTCAGTGATGAACTCAGCAACCAAATCTCGTAAACTAGAAAAGGAACAGAGAGAGTTTTCACAAGAAAAGATAATTTTCGTGGTTTTTTAAAACAAAATGGAAGTTCTTATATAGACTCCGAAGTAATGCATTAAGTATCCTTTTGAAAGGGTTTGGTTTATTGGATTTAAACTCAACAAGTGTCACTAACCGACCAACCACATCTCTCTGTTTCAAAACGAAAAGGCGTGAGTGCGAGTACACACTCGTACAAAATAAAGTCTCGTGAGTACCCATGCGCATACACACCTGCACCAATACACCTGCGCCGTGCCCATGGCCCCGCCTGCCCTATCTCGTCGTGTACATGGACTCGGACTTAGCCCGGTGTGTGCCCACACGTGTGTGGTAAATGGCATAAATTATAATTATTGGCATACCCCCGTGAACAAATTCACATGCCTTTAAATGGGACTCAAGCCTCAAAGCAAAAAACCTATCTTACATACAAGAAAACTTTCTTGGACAAATCTGATATGGACAAAAGCTATAAAGCAAAGTGTGAGAGCTTAAAGATATCTCACTAGAAGATTCAAATCACTTGAAGATTCAAACAGCAGCATAGGCTTCATTTATTTCCTCTCTCACAAACAATAACAAATACAATGTCCAAAGAAATACCTTCCCAGAAATAAAAATTACAAACCTGAGAGCTGAGACAACCAAACACCAACACTCGAAACAAATACAAACCCCATAGATGAGGCAACCAAATACCACCAGTCCAAGGAGAGGGATGATTCAAATCACAAAACCTTCACATTGTACAGAGAAAAAGTAATTTACTGAAACAAACAAACACTACCACTCCAACATCCCACACTTCTCTAACATGCACCAGGAGGATTGCTTGAGTAGGCTTCATCAGCACCTTGTTTCAAAATTCTTTCCAACCTTAACTCAAAAACAGTAGAGTGCCAATTCACTCTCTTATCCTCCACACCAAGTGCATTTTATCAGTCCCCATAAGATTTTTAAACCAAGCTCCCCTGTTTCTCCCCTGTAGTCTTTTACCGTGCTCTCAATACCGTTCGGTGTTTGTTCATTGTGTTCAGCATGGTATCAGAATCCATGGCCTGGTTTCCATGATTCCAGTAACTTCAACAGTACCCAAGATGGGGATTTCATCCAGGCTCCGACTTGGCGACCTTCTCGGTGATGAAGACAGAGCTGACTGCCTGAGCTCTTCCTCTGTTAATGCACCTAAAATTGGCCTATCTTCATTAATTCTCGATGAATTTGATCCCTGAGACTTGCTTATCTCGGAAAAATTGAACCGGGCCATGCTAGTTTTTGTGGGTTGCGCAGTTTCAGAAGAAACCAACCAGCTTGAAAGACTTGCATTGACTGAAATTTCTTTGTTCAGAGGCTTCGGCGGATCAAAACTAATGTTTGCATCTATGGGTATTTGAGGTTTTGGGAGCTTGAAAGCTGGTTCTGGACTGAAAGGTAGCTGCAATTCTGCGTCTAAAATGGCATTTTCCTTTTGATGATCCTTCATTGGCCCTGCAGTTTTTGCCTTGATAGCCTTCCACTGAGTGAGATTTTCTACTGGGTTCAACACGGAATGAACATATTGGCTTCGATCTCGAGCATTTCCTTTTACTAAAAGCACCGATTTCCTATCAGGAGAAGAACCACAGAAGGGTCTCCAGTCATCATCCTCTTTCACAGCCAACGGACTCCTAGAAAAGTACGATTCAAAGGACTCTTCTTCTTCACTATCATCATCTTCATCTTCAAAATCACTGTCCTCATATTCAACTTCTTCTTCTTCCTCCTCCTCTTCATTGCTGTTTATAGAATTCTGGTATCTGTGATTTGAAGGGTAAGATCCTGTGCTCGTGCTTGATGAAGTTGAATTATCTTCGGACAGAGAATGTGGTCTGCTTCCATTTCTTGCCTTCTTCTCTTCCTTTTCCCTTTCTTTCTCTTCATCCGTCTCCGATGCATAATTTGGAACTTCAGGAGTTAAGACCTCGATGTATGTTTCGACATTCAAATCAAAGGTGACTTTCTTTCTGCTATTGTAGCTAAGATCCTGAGGTTTGTCTCTGCTCATGAAACATAAAAGAAATTGAATTTTTTAACAAAATAATCCAAACACAAAAGCTACAAGTATAAATTTAGATAAAAACATATCAATGAGCTACTAACAGAAAATCCTGAAACAGCTTAAAACATTATTGATTGAGATATCAAAAGTTCAGAAACCAAAAAACCCAACAAAAAACATCAAATGACCTTGCTTCTGGAATTGGGCTGATTGCTGTTTCTGTAGTAGTCTTCTTCAAAGGTGAAATGGGTTGCAGAGGTTCATAGTTCCTATGGCTCTGTGTCAAAATTCCCATATTAAGTCAATCTAAATTGAAATTCAACTGAAATTAAAGAAAGAAAGAAAAATGACCGCTGAGCTTGAAGAGTGCTTACTCGGTCTCTCTGGAGCGTTTTCTTCGCGGGTTTTCGACGCTTCCGGTTGACGGAGCCGAAACAGGCGAGAAAACACCCCATGGGAGAATGGGTATGGAGATGTTTGGTCGATTTTGAAGATGATGTTGATTGCAGAGAGAAAGGTTTTCTAGATCATGTTTGAAGAAAATGGGATTGAAATACAGAGAGGAGAAAGAGATAGGAGAAGGTCGGAAGGGAAGGAGCCTTGGATTCTCTACGAAGAGAAAAGGGAAAGTAGAGGACAAAACGGTCGTGAAATTTGAAGTTTGGTTGGGGGGATTTTGGTTTCGAGAATGTGACCGTTGTGGGAGGGACCTGCCTGACACACTCCCGAAAGGGGTTGGTTCGGATACATCGAGACATATTAAAAATGATACGTCGGGATCTAGTCGTTGGATTTGATTTTTATTATTATTATTATTATTTTTCTTTCTAATGACTCAAACCTTTCATTTGATAGGGATCATCTTAGATGGGAAAGTATGAAAAAAGAAAAAATCTTAGATTAAATATTTTATTACTTCGATTATACAAAGTTTATTTCCACCGTTCATATTCAAAGAAAAATAATCAAACTATGGAAAGATTGAAATGATCCAGTCTGGAGATTTTATTATTTTCTTTCCACTAAAAATTTGATAATTTCCTTATAAACAGTTTGGATCATTTGAAGATGCCTCAGATTCAAAGATTAATGTCCCAATGTATCCTACTCGAATACATCAGGATGCACTGGAGCAAATCTCACTCCTGAATTATTATAAAGAGTTCGCTCTGCCTCAGACGCGACTCTGGAGTGTCGCTGCCCAATGGGGCCCACATGTTGAGCAGTCCGATGATCTGAACCGTCTGTGTTGTGCATGCTGTAAAGGCCTAATTATGAAAATTACTCTGAATGGATGATTTTTAATGTCACTATCTATAGATGAATTTGGAGCAATTTAAAAGTTTTCAGTGGCTTGCATTTAGATCTGAAAATCCTAAGGGTAGCTTCATCTGTGAAGTGTGATTATGGTTAAATAGCCTATTTTGTGGAAGTAAAGAGAATATGGACGGTTCCAATCATAGGACCATCTCAGCATGTGGCCCCAGTGGACAGCATCACGCCCTGTATTCTTAGTCGTGAAAGAGGCGAAACAAACTCTATAAAATCAGGTGTGTGGTGCTGGATGGGCCACATGGCTACATCTGTCGACTGATCCCAACCGATATTCCTCATTGGCTCCAATGCGGATGATCAAGGGGCTACAACACGAGGATTGCACATCTCGGTTTGTACCCGTTGGTCATCAAGATCTAAAGTGATTTTGGGTTCAAGAAGATTTTGATACTCTGTTTAATTGTGATGGTTGATGGGGTGGTGAGACATTGTGCAAGCAACATATAAATAATTCAAATTAAACCGTTCAAATTGCAGTGTCCATTAAAGGTGTTTGTTTTTCAATTCACTCCTATAAATACATGCTATGAGTCGAATTGTGCATGGGGTGATGATTGCCTTTAACGGGTGCTAACGTTCATTTTGTCTAGAGCTGCACACCAAACGAGTTAGCTCGGTTAACTTGCTTGGCCTGACAGGAAAAAGTTCGATTCAACTTGGCTTGAATTTGGGTCCAAGTCGGGCTGATTTTTTGAGCTTGGAAATTTTTTGAGTCATCTCCGAGTTAGACCTATCTCAACTCAACTCGGCTTGGAACTTGATTCAATTCGAATGGGATCCACTTAATATAAATATTTCGTAAATATTTATATATTTAAATAAATTATATATTATATATATTAAACTTCTAAAAGATAAATTTGAACTCAGCTCATAGGCTCGTACTCGAAAGATAGAGTTCAAGATTAGCTCAAACTCAATTTGAGGTAGCCCGAGCTACTGTGAGCTGGTCAGACAGATTTGAGGACCAAGTTGAGCCAAGTTCGAGCTGGAATAGCCCGCGGCCTAGCCAAGCCAAGTTGAGCCAAGCTCGAATGGATTGACTTGTGTACAACTCTTAACGTGTTCTTAACTTGTCCACTATTAATGAAAAGCATCATATGTCACTTGGGATTTTTTTTGTTAGACATGTACATGCATGGTCAAATGATAAGATTGTCATTATGTAGTATGAGTATTTACTTTTCACATGATATGGGTTAGATAGGAAGCAGGTGGGGCCTACCATGATGTTAGTGAGGAATCCACCAAATGTTTATGTTTTTCAGATTATCGTAAGACGTCTGCTAAAAAATAGGACAGTTTGTGGATAGACAATAGTAGGGGTGTGCACGAGTCGAACTGAGTCAAGCTTGGCACAACTCGACTTAGCTCGGCCACTAGCTGACCCCTACTCGAACTTGGCTCGGCTCAGTCCTTGAGCCTAACTGGCTAGCTCAGCTCAATTCAATCAGTAGCTTGGGCCAGTTTGAGCTTAGTTCAAGCCAAGATCAAGCCTTTGTGGCATTTTCTCAGACACGTGAAATGCACCTTCAATTTCTTATGGAATGTAAAGCGGCAACATTGATTTACAAGTACTTCATCAAACACTCAACACTAGACAACATAAAATGAAGATACAAAGGTATTTGTTTCATGTACATTCCTTCCTTGCCACTAGCCAACACTTCGTTGAGTCATTTCATCAAACACTTGCTTAGCAACATCAATATCAAAATAACTGAGTCACCAAATTGGTTCGATCTGAGTTCAATTCAAGTCGGGGTTCAATCTGAGTCGAGTCAAGCTCAAGTAAGCTCGAACTCAGCTTAAAATTTTTTCGAACTCAAAAAAGCAGCTCGAACTCGGTTTTGAACCAAGTCAAATCAAGCTTTTTTAAGTTGAGTCGAGCGAGCTAATCGAGCTAACTCGGTTCGTGTACACCCCTAGACAACAGGTAAAAGTGAATAAGAAACTGTCTACCTTAAAACCTTCTTAGGTCTATTGTGATGCTTTTATAATAATTCAAAAAATCATTCTTATTGAGATTAACTGAAAATATAAAAATATTAACCTAATCTAAAACTTTTATAGCCCTATAAATGTTTTTACAATAAGAGACCAAAAATGAGATATATCCAAATCTCAAGTGGACCACATTACCGAAACCGTGTTGAACTAGCGTCGACCATTAAAAACATTTTGGTGGCCACAAAAGTTTTGGATCAAGCTGATTTTTGTTTTTCCCTTCATCTGGGCCTGTATAACCAAATCAACAGATTGGATGTCAAATAAACAGTACAGTGGGCCTTAGGAGGATTTTAATGGTGGATATCCAATCACTATTGTTTTCATGTGGTGTGGACCACCTGAGATTTATATCCCTATAATTTTTGGGATAAAGCTCTAACATGATCTTTAAAAATGGATGAACGGAATGGATGAAACACATACATCATGGTAGGGCCCTCAGAGCACCGACCATCAGCAACAGGGCTGGTGACAGGGGAGTAGCCAATCCGTTTCCGTCGGCGTTAGACTCGTACTTTTTCATTGACGTTGGACATAATCAACCTCCTGGGCCTGTTTCGCGTCAGCACGTGAGCATTGCGAAGCTCGCCTGTGTACAAGTCAGCTCACACACAATCACGCAATTTGCTAGATGCAATATCCAATCCATCTGTGAGGTGAGTTTGACCATGTACATGCTCCAAGATATCTAAGATTACCTTGGCCATCAACGAGTCTAGATCATGATTTTAAATATCGGCTGATATCTACCCTATTGGCTGATGCGTTTCGTACGCATGGGTAATGACCGTTATGGTAAATCGATACTTATTATATTTAAAGAAAAATCACAAGTAAAAATAAAAAAATCACATTTTGCTATTTATCTAATCCTTGGACAAAATATTAATTTCGAATAAAAATAAATACATATTTTGTTATTTACCTAATCCTTAGACAAAATATTGATGTCATGTATCAATACATAGAAGGATTTTTATTTGAAATAACAAATATAAAAATAATTTATATAAAATATTATTTCATTAATTTACCTTTAAAAATTCCACACTAATATGCCTAATAAATCAATGTATCACATATATAATGTGTATCTTGTAGGGTATCAATGGTAACCTATATGGATTCAGTACATGATAATTTGAGGTAAATTCCTTATCATAATGTAAGTCACAACCTATATGTAAGACCCCAGTCAGGTAGGCCACTGATGTAGAGCGGGTCGCGGATAATTTCATGGCCAAGATGGACCAGAAAAGGCCAGATTGGAGGCAAAAGTGATGTGGACCGTCAGAACTTAAAATGGGCGTATCTCGCAAATCGGAATGAGTTATTCGATATGTCATAAATGATTTTAGGGTAGGACGAGCTACTTTAGCCACCCAACCTAACCTTGCTATGTCGGGTTGCCCACGTCGAATTCACGAAATACCATAGATCAACGGTCAAATTCCTGTTTTAAATTCGTTTTTACTACTTATAGTAGGTTTTATTTTGAGTATAACTCTTCGTCTGTTGTGCTTAGAATAATTAGGAGAATCATACGGTCGAGCCAAATAGGACACTATTTTATGCCGAAAACCATGCCCACTAGTAGGAATTATGACTGTCTATAAATAGTAAGTTTACTATTTATAGTAAGTCGCGATTTCTAGGACTTTTAGTTGTAATCTTCTTTTTCATGATCAATAAAAATTATTGCAAATTTTCTAAAAATTATTTTCTATTTTTTTCTTGTGGATTTGAGGTATCCCTGTGAGGAGTCTAGAGAATTTATGTGAATTCGGAACAATTATCCCTCAAGGAAGACGGTGCTCAACCTCAACACGTCCTTCCCTACGTCAACCACACATGATCATTGGTTTAAACATATTTGTTGGATTGTTTAGATTAAGCGATTTAGTGGGCTCCACTACAATTGTAGTCATTATAGATATGTTTGAGGTACGAGACACTTGAACCATGGTCCTTATATACATTTATCAAGACAAATATAGAAACTTTTGGTGTAGAAACTTCAGAGGGAAGAAGTGTGATAGGTAAGCTTTTATAACTCTCTTTTCTATAAATACATGTCCTCGTACCCTTACCAATATAGATAGAAAAATCATAGTCCCAACGAGAGGTTTTCATAAGGTGTAAGGTGCAAAAGATCGAGCATCCTCTCTCGGCGACATCGTAGTATCGGCGGGATTGTCTTCCCACACTAGTACACGCTTAAAATTACAACTTTGAATCTCCATTATTGATGCATAAACGATCTGTTTATTTCACCATTCACATTACACCATAAGCAAAGGATACACGATACTCTTACATCGGCTTATTTGTGTAATCCACAAATAATGGTTGAATACAATCAGTACATTTTTTTTTCTTTCTAAAATCATCTATCTTGTTTGCACATGTGGGACCATCCTGATGACTGGAGGAACAATATTATTGGACTGCGTACATACATGGATTGGTCCACCAGATAAATAATCCGAATCTAATACAACCATTTAACATTATCACGTTTGGGCAGAGCTAGCTGAAGTTGGAGGCGCATCTGCCAAATTTATTGATACGATGGACTAATGAATCCAGTGTTATGATACAAACGATACAAGCATTCATCAAACATCTCGCTACTGGAGAGCATATGTTTTGGATCCATGTAATCCTTCTAATCACACACCCTCATATCTCAATAGCAAACTAATCTATTGCCATATTTCCTTAATGGTACACACGTCATACAAATAATCTACTAGCTTAAGGAGATATGTATTGTAGCCTTATGTTATTTTAAATTCTCATATTACATAGCAGTAACACATGCTAGAAACATTCATATATAGCCACCTACATTGAGATCTCTATCTGGGCTTTTTTCTTCTATATGAGACAATCAAGCGTGCGACAAGGGCAGGAAACCGTGCTTAAGAGCAGCACTCCATACTTTCTCGACGTCGAACAGCAAGTCGCCACACTCGTTCACATCCCATCCTTCCAACCCGTGCACTATTCCAGAGACACGCCATGCGCTCATCACCCTCCTCGGCAGCCAGTTCTGAGACAAGTGCACATGAGAAATCCCATAACTCAAAAAAGTTTCAAAAAATGGAAGTGAAGGAGAACCATGGGAAGGAGCCCAAGGAGAGACAAGGTGATTTGTTTATCAGGCCCGTGGCTGAGCCTGGTTATCAGATGGGCCAGGAACTAAGGCCCAATTTCTTGAATGAATATGATGGACCTGAAGGTGGGACGTGGCCCACCGCATGCCCGTAAATGAATGATCAAGTCATTAGAATAGAAGGGCCAGCAGAATGACCGGTCGGATCCTCACAAAATTTACGGGTTTGTTGATATGTTCTTTACATGTTGGACCCTTCATTCGATGAGCCTCCATGGGATGGCCATGGCCCAAAAATCTCATGAAGTACTGGAAGACGCTAATGTAAGAATTCTATAAGGTGGGCTTTATTGATCAATGGTCTGAATTGGCTCAAGGGTTGGATAGTGTAATAGGGAGTACAGTGGATCCCACTCAATTGTGATTAATCTATGTGCCACAACTGTGTCACATTTCCAATGTTCTAGTTGAATTAGGATTACTAAATTCGCGTGGGGCTAGTAATGAGAGGAGTTTCTATTAGTTTCAAACTCCTCGACCCTCTAAGTTATATATACAAGGCTGAGTCCTCATGCCTACATATGACTAAAGCCCTTCTCTAAGGGTATAAGGTGAATAAGATTCTGGCCATATCCTACGGCTATGGTTTCTCAATCAGGTATGCCTTTTATATAGTTTATTTAATCTCCGTCCTCACCGTCAGCTTCAATTCCACATAAAGTTTACAATTGATATCAGTCTATTTTTCACTATATTTCACAAATTTTGGATCAACCAAACACAACTCGAACACAACCACGTAGTGTCATGCGTTCCTAGTGATTTTAGGACAATGTTTGTGGGCGGTTGAGACATACCAACGAGAAAGACAATAAATATACAGGTGCGGCAACTGACCTCACACGCGTGCATGTCCTCAAGTGCCTTTGGAACGACGAACGCCGGAGTGCTGTCGTAAACACAGTCCCTGCGCACTCTCTTTGGAGGGAACTGAGAGAAGGGAATGAAGCGCGTGCCTTTGGCTGCCTTCCTTTGCTCTTCCTCCCTCAGTCCATCTCCCACCAACCATACCTGCCAAAATCTCAACTATCATCTCCGCCCACCACGTGGCACATTGATCGATGGACACACTGAGAGAGAGAGAGAGAGAGAGAGAGAGAGAGACTACCTCACAGGTGTAACTACTTGAAAGGACTAAGTGGCTGCCCAACTTAGCAGGGAAACGCAGTTTCATCTTCTCGAATTCATCCCTTCGAACCGTCATTACCTGTTTCATTTATAATATAAGCTTAATCTTTCATTTATAACAGTAAAAAACTATATATATTAGTAAGTGTGAATAATCGTACCTGGATGTCCCTCTGGCATAAGGCTAACGCAACAGCGTAACCTGTCTTAGTGAGATTCCCTCTCAGAAGAACCTGCTTTGTGTCTTGTGGAATGCTGTTAAGCACAGCGGCGACTGCCAAGCTGCTCCCGTCGACGATCTTAACCTTGAGTTTTGGGTGTTTTTGTAGATATAGCTCGCCGTTTCGGTTTAGTTCCTCTCCCTGGAATTTGAAATTTTTGTTTTAGTCTTATTAATACTTGTATAGTCTTGTACTTGCCTTGAAAAAATTATGTAGACAATTGCAAATAACCATTCAACCAAATTAAGTAAAACAATTCATTTCAACTTTGAATAAGGTGAAAGAGAATGGAATAAATTGGAATAGTATCCAATTTATGTTTTATGTTTTTAATCTGACTACGATTTGGGCTTGTTTGAATATACTACATGAATTGTGAATATTCATTTTGATTAATAAGAAATGACAGGATTAGTGAATTTTAATATTTCTTGGTTATTGCAGCAAAGCATGAAGGCAAAGAAGAGATCACCATCCTTTTCTCAAGGATAGCACTTAAATCATAAGGAGAAAGAAAACAATCTCTCAAACTATTTTCTATAATTTAAAGAAGTACTCTAAGCTATTATAAGACTTTTGAAACTTTAAAATACTAGTCGAACTTACTAGTGAAACGGAAAAATGGTTGTAAGGTAGTGGTTGTTGGATTTTTTTTTTTTTCAATCCTGACCATTAAGAGATTTTCCTTAAGTTATCCTACCTTATTGGCATGCATTCATAACTAGGAAGTGTTCCTCAGATAGCTCTTACGTTACTTTCATATAATATAATTGTAATTTGGACCATGCTAAGGAAAGAAATCACTATTTCAGTGTTTCCCACTTTCCATGAATAACAACTTCAACTCAACTTGGCAGAGAATCCAAACACACCTTCCCTTAAGTTTTTGTTTAGACCCGCTATCAGTTTCAAATGAAATAATCATCTCAATGAAGTTTAAACAACCAAATCACATTTATCCTTCATCTCATATCAAGTAACTGAGGCTCCAAGATGCAATCAAATCACTTTAAAGATTGTTTAGAAAGAAAACGTGACTCTAAAGGGGTGTTTGGATCTTAATTTACTTGAGATAAGCTACTTAAGCCTTAAGTAACTTATTATTATTATTATTATTATTATTATTATTTACACATACACATACATTCACACTCCACACACACTCACGCACTCATACCATGGTGGAATTTCACCACAGTAGGGTAATTGAACCCATGACCTTGTGTTGAAACTCTTGTGAGTTTACCATTGAGCCATGAATAAGGAACCCTTAAGTAACTTATCTTGGTTTCTACTTATTAAGCTGAAGTAATTAAGTACCTTTTAAGTAAAAAAAAGTTACTTATAATTGATCATAAACCAAACTTATTTATCTCAAATAAGTTACTTATCTACTGTTGCAAGTTGAAAAAGTAACTTATATGGTGGTTATCCAAACAGGCACTAAATGTAATTAGAGGGCTACTTTGCTGTCCTAAATGCCACAACGAAATTTTACTACAACTTCAATTTTTATAATCACAGTTCAATTGAATTCAATTGGCCATAGAAATGAAGCCTTGGAGTGTGTTTGGTTGCACAAAATTTCATGAAATATCACTGATTAGTCATGAAATATGGTGATATTTGGTGCAAGAAAACGCCCCCTTATATAAAAAAGACATTTACTGATATTTTTCAAGAACTAAAGACATTTTATTTTGCAGTATTGATTCTGATCCAAGGTAATGAACTTACCTGGTTTAGAAGGCCTAAGCTTATAACCTTCACCCCACCTTCATCAGCCTCTAGTATGGCTTTCTCAATCAAGCCATTAATCGTAGCTCTTTGCCATGACAATAGATACTGCCAACGAAAGCCATCACAACCGTTGGTTAGATCACTACAACACGTGGCAAAAGATCATTAAATCGAAGCATAAAATACATTTGCATCTTACCTGGAAGGTGAATCTTGGTATGGCCCACGTCTGCATTTTGAGTTTATCTAACCTGTTCCTCTCCACAGTAAAGGTGGAGCCAAATACCCATGTTAATAACATGGAAACCCATGTCAGCGGCCATATCATCCACAGGTACCATTTGGAAGCATAAGGTCTGGAGGCGAAGCCAGCAAATCCTAGCCGTAGATGGTAGATGGAGTGCAATGTGGTTGGATGGGTCAGGTGGACCACATCTGGCATTACCTTATTCCCTTTATGGGAGGTTTCGTATAGGGAATCTGACGACTTGTCTGCAGTACCGTATAAGTAATCGTACATTGGCATGAACAATGCGTAGTTTGTACGGAATTGTGTGTGATGGAGAGAATGGAACCTGTTTGGAAGTAACATTGGTTGGAAATTCAAAAAAAAAAAGAAAAGAAAAAAAAAAGGTACATTAACTGAGATGAAGAAGGGTCTTTTAACAGGCATGCAAATATATTGGAGATCCAGACCATTCATCAAGTGGGCCTGCTATGAACATACAGTGTCCAAAAATCAGGCCAAATGTAAACAATGGTAATATCTTCCTGAAGTCCATCTTTTATCATATACATGTGAGGTCCACCTGATGATGGATACGCGGGACTTTTTGGCCAGGGCATGTTTACAGTGGACCCCGGACAATGAACGGCGGCAGTGAGGTTCCTTCTTCTACATCTCATTCAGTACCATCATACTAGAAGTACACTTACGTATAGCCTGCTAATTAATGCCTCCTCTCATCGTTTTCCATATAAGTGGCATACTTAAATGAGATCTATACCGCTCACCCACTCCATTGACTGGCCACTAACCAACCTTTGTCTTGGTAGGACAATCCTATCTATCCAATTTATGAGATCTTTTTTCCTCATTAAAAGTAATCCATGCCTTTGAAGGCCCATTTGGTTACCATCAAAGTTCTCTCTGGATAGACAGTCAGATCTCACCCAGGTATATCACATGTATAGGAAATTGTCATTACACCATCTCCATCACCCCAAAAATAAAAAAATAAAAAAATAAAAAAAATAAAAAAAGTGGTTACAAGATCAGACAGATGATAGCAATAAAATAATTTTAAAAAAATAAAAATTCCATGGAATATATAGAGGGACGAAGACATACGAGGGAGTGTACATGAGGTACTTGAGAGGGGGGAAGATGCGAAAGAGCCAGTTGGGAACTATCTCGAAGTTACAATGGCCCAAATTGTTCATGAAATCTATGTATGTTTCATAACAAGCCATTGCTACGATGGAGTTGGTCCTTGTCATCACATTGGTAATCATAGGTATTGTGAACAGTACAAAATACAGCAAGTGCTCCGCAAATGGATGTATCACAGCTGCCACCAACACAAGGTTACAAATTAAATAAACAAGTAAATAAATAAAAACAATTCTCTCTATATCTATGTATACTAGAACATGGAAAACGATCATATAGTATCAACGCTGAGGTCCACCATGATGTGTGCATCAGATTCACTGAGGTGGGCCCTTAGATGTTACAGTATGAAGCCAAAAATCAGCCTGATTGGAAACTCACGTGTGCCACACCACAGAGAAAAGTTGGAAGGGAGTGCCTATTCAATGAAATCTTTCGGACTTCTGTGGAGCTTACCGTGTTTTGTGTATGGCATCCAAGCTATCCAGCCATCAGGTGTGGCCCACTAGGACGTAGTTAGACAAAAAATCAAGGCATTACAAAATTCAGATGAGGCCACTTGAGTGTTTGATCGGGCTGATTTTTGAGCTCTAGGGTGAAATTGTGGCAGTGAACGTGATGGATGGACAGATTTCATGCACATGTCATGGTGGGCGAATCGGACCCACATAGCGAAATTACACGCATTGCTAGCCCGCTGTTGCCCACTTCTTGCATATCACCTATTCACCTAGTGGGACCCACCATGGATGAGCTATGCATACAAATTTCTATGGATGATCGTTTATAGGAAGGTCTTGAAAAGATGTGGACCGTCTATTTCCAACCGCCCTTTGTATAGCAGTGAAGATCTATGATCAGTGGAATTTTTTCCGGTATACACATGGCTGACATATAGAGTGATTGGAACCATTGATCCGATGGGCATGTAGTCCAGGTAATGGGAACATCCTAGCCGTTGACTACTGGCGTATAAATGGTTTAAAAATGAGAGAAAACAGTTCACATTGGGAGGGCAACATTCATGACAATCCAGGTAGGATTACGTTAGTTGAGTTCCTAAATGCGCGCCCCTTCTAGAGGGAGACGAGTCCTCTGGTGGGGCCCACCATGAGCATCGCCTAGCTAAAAAATCAAGAAGGTCCATTCGTCAGGTAGGCTGCCATGCTCAATTTTCTCTAACAGTCCATTATTCACACACGTGGGGTCCACCTGACGAGTGGGCCAGCCTGATTTTTGGACTGGTGATGATACATAGCGTACCCCACATGAACGGTGACCGAGTCCCTGGCACGTGTTCCATGTGGCACACGTGTTACCGCGGCAACTATCTTCCATGCATGACTTCTAATTAGTACTTCTAAACTAATTCGGTGGGGCTTTCTGTAACCAACGTTCCAAATTCTAATAATCTAGCTAAGATACTATTACGATCAAAAAATGACTTTTACATAACATCTATTATTCCATTACGAAAAAAAGGCAGTCACTTTTAAACAAAGGCCATCAGTTAATCAAAGGTGGAGCATGGCGTTTTCTGACACAGACAGAACAATTTCATGTGGATGAGATCTACCCTGTCCATCAGGTGTGCCGCCCTGACTTTGGACTGGGGCCCAAAATTCAAGTCGATTCAATGCTCAGAAGTACAACACCATGGGAAACAGTTGACATGGGAAGTCCCACCATTATAATTGTCCAAATTGTATGTGGGGTCCATATGATGTGTATATGCCATCCAGTCTACACATCTTAGCTTGGATTAAGCTGAATTTTGGGTGACAGTGGTTCTCTCACGTGATGCATTTTATAGAAGGTTTGGATGGTGTGAATACAGCCTGTGGGTTCACATCTGCCAATTACCACCATAAGCCTACAGCCCCTTTAAAAATCCTATCTTTTATTGTTGGTTGGCCAATAATATTTTGGAGGTATTTCCGTAATATTCTAAAAAAAATTTTAAAAATGGACCACACGTCGACCCATTTATGTCAGTGGTCCAGGCAAAAAGCTGCCAAAAATAGTACAATCGGTATTTGACATGTCCGCAGAAATAAACAAAATGATAGCAACTATTAATATTATAACTGTTAAAGACCTTTTAAGGACATTGATATATACGGGCAAGTGTTATTTCACATTGTATCTGAACAGTAGGCATTGTGTTGTTGAAGTAGCAATGGTGTGGGTGAATGTTAAAGTCTTTATAATACATTGATAGGCCGTCCTCTCACCCAGCTTAAGGAATGAAAAATTCAGGCTCCTCCAAAACTCAGGATGCTTGATTTTACAAAATTGGATTGCGTACTTAGTTACTCATCAGTACGCTCTTATAGTACTGAGTAAACTCGGTTAGGCCCACCTTGAATGTATATGGTCTATCCAAAGATCAAGTGAATCATACCACAGAAAACAGTAGGATAATGATTCTCACCGATGAAACCTTACCAGGCCCCAATGATGTTTATTTGTCATCCAGCCTGTTCATAAGATCATACATACAAGGATGAACAGAAAACACAAATATAAGCTTGATCCAAAACTTCTATACCCTTAGAAATTTTCAAGGATAGATGTTTAATTCAATTGTTTCCCATGGTGTGATCCATTTGAACATTGTATATACTTCATTTTTGGGCTAAATCCCTAAAATTATCTAGGAAAATGGACCGACAGATGGAGCAAATAAAATACATAAATCATGATGGGCCTCGCAGAGTTTACTCGGTACGCCAAGGGTAGTGAGTTACTCTACGCAATCCGCTTCCTGATTTTACATTGTTCCGCTTTTAGAATGTGGCCCATCATATCAATGGCCCGGATCATTGGACCATGGACCGGTAGTACAATAGAAAACTATTCACGTAATCTAGCACGTAAAAGTTATGTCTATCTTTCGGTCATTAATTGCAGATATAAATATTGTCGGAACCGTCTGTTTGCCTCTCGAGTTGTATTAGAGGCCTCGTGCAAAAAGATGCTTTGGATGTGTGGACGTCCAACCACCAATCTGAGCTGTCTATATATGTTGCAAAATTTTGGACCTTGGAATTATGAGACCCTTTCAGCGTTCGTCATTTGGTTACAGCCTGTCCGTCCGTTTTGCCAGCACATTTTAGAAAATGAGCCAAAAAATGATGCAGATTCAAGGTTAAGTGGACCACACCGTAGAAAAAGGTGAGGATTGAATGCCCACCGTTGAAAACTTTCTGGGGACCACAGAAGTTTTGTATCAAGCTTATCTTTATGTTTCCCCTTCATTCACCTTTTTTGGCCTGGTGAACCGTTCGGATGGAAAATTAAATATTACAGTTAGCCTTAGGATGTTTTCAACGGTGCGATTTCAATCTCTGTTGCTTTATACGGTACAGTCACCTGAGCACTGGATCATCATTATTTTTGGGCTCATGCTTTGAATGAACCGGCAAAACGGATGGTGGCGTGGATAAATACATACGTCATGGTTGGGCTACGTCGTGCCACAGGCAATCCGCTCCAAATGAGATGGGTAGCATCTTTTACGAAAGTGTTTCTTTGTAATGAAAAACAGTCAAAGGACGGTCCATCAAATAGGACAAAGTTGGTGATTAGGCCTATTTTTATTTGCTTGCTCTTTACCATCGCTTGCCAAGAGTAAGCTGGAATGGTTGAACGGTCCAGATTGACGATCCGACTGTATCCGATGCCCAAAGCAATTGGCTGTATGGTAAGGCTAAGATACAACTGTAGTCTTATATGCTAGATTTAAAAATAAAAAAAATTTAACAAAAAAAATTGTGTAGACTTTTCAACCGTACGCATGGCATGATTGTACGACAATCCAAACCAAAACTATTAAATCCCCGCCCAGCCATGGATCCAGCAAAACCGAATAATTGCACTAAAGATCTAACCATCGGATTTTTGACCTTGGGTTTTGGATATCTCACTATTGTAATTATAATCATCCATTTGATAGACGTTAATTGAATAGTTAGGATTTCCTAATCAGCGTGATTTTAGAAATAAGCACCATCCACGATGGGACCTGCCATTTGGATGGTCTGGATAGGTGGACATCAGTGCCACATAAGAGTCTCTCCCTATTGTATTAGATCCTTTCCATAATAATAATAATAATAATAATGAGAAATGATCCATGTGCTCTCATAACACTTTAAGCGATGCTGCTACTTATCTCATTGGGAAATTTAAAAGGTCCAAATATTCATCTGAACCGTCCACGGTGGCCTGTGAAAAGTGATCAACCCAATGGACGGTCCAGATCAATCCTTTGAGCTGATCTAAGCGTTTCTATACAACTAAGAGCACAATAACTTGTAGTCCTTTGTGAGCACTGGATCATTTCTCAAAAATAAAATACTACAAGAAAAAAAAGAGGTTTAGAGAGAGGAGTGGGCCTTACATGTTATGGGCTCTGTAACAATGGAGGAATGGTGGTGGGAGTGGTACCGAGAATACAGATAGTGATGGTGCAACGCTCTGTGACACCAGTAGTAGAGGAACTCCACCGGGCCCACATGCAGGAATATGTTCATCACTATCCCCTCCGTGTTCCAAAACGGTAAGTGATCGGATCCGGGTACGAACTTACTAAACATGTAGAGAAAGGTCCCATTCAAAATGATCTGGTCATCCCTGCCATCCATTTTTTTTTTCAAACGCATGAGATGTACAGAAGTATATGCATGAAGTTATCTATGGGACCCACATGCATAGATATCAGATGATCGGAACCATCCACCTTTTGGGTGCTTCATTAGGTGGAACACAACCCAAAAACAAACGCTGAACGAATGATTCTGAATAATGATACGTAGGTACCCATTGACAGGATACGATGGGGATCTGGTTTCACCGACTGATGGCACAATCGTGACAAATCCGGGCCATTCATTACGTGTTCCACACTGTGAAAATGGCATGTGCCAAAAATCGGGCAGTACACTCATCAAATGAGCCATGAAAGTGCATCAAATATGGTCCGCTGGAATTCTATTCCAAGCATCAACTTTCACACACACGGGCAATCTGCTTCATCAGCAGACATCTTGAGAGACTAGACTAACTGATGAATGGCCCGGATCTCCAACACGTGTGTCATCCAACAGTGATGGAACTCTCGCTGTAATCTATCAAAACCCAAGTTAAATATAGTTAAATCCAGACCGTTCAAAATCAATCTGTGACCTCTAAGGTCCAAACCCATAAATCAACGGTCAGATCATTCTTCCAGCGTGGCTATTGCAGTGGGTCCCATCCACTATCTCATACACATGAGACAGAATAGAGACGCTAACCAGTTACTTTCCCGGTCCACCTGCTCAAAATCAATACCCTTGTGTACGATCCTGTGCTTGCTTCGAGCCGTTTGGAAGCGGGATAAGCTAATCCAGATCTGATTGTGCAGCCATCTCCACAGCAAGAATGGTAAGATCAGCAAGTTGGACAGATCCCTCTCTCCTTCCGGTTTTGTCACGTACGAATACACGCTCTCCACTACCCATGGCGCCAAAACAATGTACTTTTACAACACACATGAAAAGAACAGAGAGATTAGCCAAAGCTAGCTTACTTACACCAAACAAGTTAAAGATATGATATCTGAACCATCCAAAATTCTATTTTCATTTTTTATTCACTCCAATCCACCATCTCAACGGTTGGATCTTCAATACACAGAAAAACGCTCACCACATGCTTTAGAACCGCTAATCCACATTAACCTTTGATTTGAACGGTTGAAAATGAATTTTAGAAAAGTGATTTTTTTTTAATGATAATAATATATTGAAAACCCTTTCAAAATGTTTGATTAACAAACCATTGTCAGGATTACTCAGGTCTCTACAACGAATGGTCAAGATGTAGAGGGTGTCGTGGTCATTGATCCAACAAAAAGATCGAGGACGCTCATGCAAGCAAATGCAAGTTTTGGAGGAGAAAATATTGACAAGCTGAGGGGTAAAATTGGAATACCTTGAAATTTCCGAGCCTGTGCCATGGCCATTCGGTTAAGAGGCCGGGTTTCGTAGCCATCCTTCGCTTCGTGAATCGTGATCGTCTTCCGTTTTGGGATGGGCTTTCATCGAAATTTATACACGTAGGGTCGGGCTCATATGCGATGGCAGGGTATGTAATTTCATTGGTATCTCGGGTGGATAGTTGAAGTGGCTATAAATGCTACCACAGCTTCAGCTGGCGCGGGCTGTACTGCTCCAACCGTCTCGCACGAAGAGGTTTAACAACAAGGAAGGAACGCCAGAATGGGAAATTAGGAATGCTTTGATGCACGGGCAGAGTGTGATGGTTGATACACAGGCAGTTAGAAATTACTCCGAAATTTCTTATGAGTGTTATTTTAGATGTATCATCAACCAAACAATATTACTCTTAATTGGTCATTGAAATGTCATATCATTGGGCATTTATTGAACGGTTAAAGTTATATATATATATATATATATATATATATATATATATATATATATATATATATATATATATATATATATATATTTGATGGTCTTATTTAAAAAACAGTTTGCCCTGAATCAGAGGTTTAACCAACCTGATTTTTATAATATAACTTAACTATATGGGGTTTCAATTTAATTGGCTTAGTTTGGGTTAATATGTGGAACGAGTACCATTTTTTAGTGCATGTGTATCAAGAGTCACACCTAAGCGGAGTATCAAATAACTCTCTTGCAAGAATACATACCAAATTACTGAAGTAAGATGCATGGACGAGGTATATATGCAAATGAGATCAAGGGGTGAAATGTTTCAATATAAAAGGTTTAATGAGGCAATTCATATTCTGAGGTAATTAAATACTCAAATGATCAAAGGGTTGAAATATGTTGATATACTAGGTTTAATGAGAAAATCCATAATCAGAGGTGAATTTCGAATGCTCAAAGGGTTTAATTATTTCAACATAAAAGGTCTTCTTCTTTTTTTCTTTTTTTTCTTTTTTGCTTTTTTTTTTTTCTATCTGTCCTCAATCCAAGATGAGATTTATCATATAAGCAGCTGGGATCATTAAATTATGGAGGTTTGATTTAAATGATGCTTTCTTATTTGGTAACCTATGTTCGTACTTTCGTTTCATGATCAAGTGACAGACAAAATCTCTTTGTTAATTTTCTCTGAGACCCTTAAAAGGAAAAACTTATGTAAGATTTAATGAGACAATGCATATTGAGAGGTAAATATTCAACTGATCAAAAGGTTGAAATATTTTAATATAAAAGGTTATTTTCTTTCTTTTTACCATTCTTTTTCTTTTCATTTTTTTTATATCCATTTTCAATCTTAAGATAAGATTCATCATATAAATAATTTGGGCCATTAAATTATAATGGTTTGATATAACACATCCAAACCAACTACAAGATTTGAGCCTTTTTTTTTTTCTTTTTTTCTTATTGGTATAACCTTTTATTTGATATAACACATCCAAACCAACTACCGTCACCCTCCATGCTTAAAGCAAAAGAACCAAATTATTGAAGGTTAAATATTCTATTGGTAGCTTTTATTTGTTGTCTACCCTATAAAATGAGACTTATCACATAAATGTTCCAAATTCAAATCAACAATTCCAACTTATCTTATTACAACGGGGAAGTGAAATGCGTTCTTCAGTGGCTCAAGTTTTGTTCCAGGGGAGAGAATTAGGTGTTACCGTTACCGTGTGGGCCCACCTTGATGATTTTTTATTTTTTATTTGTATATCGATACTTCCCATCTGTTTTCCCATAACTTAAACATCTCCAAATCTATGGAGGACTACACTACTAAAGAAAGATACATTAAATTTCTAATATAGTAGATCTATAATCAGAAAAGTATTTACGGTTGTTCCAAAAGGGGCAAATGACCATTTTCACTTCGTCCAGTTTGGTTGACCTTATCAATGGATTGGATGGAAAATAAACATGACGGATGGGCTTACAGTGGGCCTTAGGAAATTTTTAATGGTCGGCATTCAATCACCACTTTTCCTGTGGTGTGGTCCACCTGAGATTTGGATCTGCTTATTGGGACAACGCCCTAAAATGAGCTGGAAAAATAGATGGGCAGTGCAGATATACAACACATTATCAAGGTGGGCCCCCATGTTCACCACCCCAAGTATAGGGTTGTGATGTAGTAATAATTTCAGTAAGACCGAGGTCGAATCCACAGGGACTGTACCTTGTACGTAATATGAAAGTAACTCGAACTAGAACTAAGCGAAGATGTAATCTAATTAGGAATAATTGAGGGAATAATTGTGAATTTATTTAACTAAAATTTGTGAAATTTAAAGGTAGGAAACTAGGGTCCACTTGTAGAGATCAGGGAGATCTATGCTTTATTCAAAAACACATCTGGACTCAAGGTCCAATTTTCATCCAGATGAAATATATAATATTAAAAATCAACTATGAACTTCCTTTGATCCAGTTTTCAAGAGATGAGAGGTATGAGAATTAGACTGAATTCTATCACAAGACCATGCCTAGGAGACAAAGTAAACAATAGAATTTAACCGATCCACATTCAATCTGAGAGAGTTATGAATGTAGGGAAGGATTCCATCATCCATCCATGCCCATGAGACGATGATGAACAATAGAGGTCCTACGATCATAACCTCTACACATGCATAGAAAATACAAACGATATCGCAGATCCATTGTAATTTAAGTCACAACAAACTATTAAAAATTAAAGGCATTCCTTATAATCAACTAAAATCAAAATCAGTTCATGAAACAAAAGGCAAAAATAAAAAGTCTCCCATTACACTACAAGCTTCACCTCTTAGCCCTAGCTAAAAGGCTTAGCCATACATGCTTAGGCTAAGAGAGAAAAAGAATATAATCATGGGAAAAGAAAGAAAAATAAAGAAGAAAGGAGCTCCACATGTGCACAAGCTAATGCCTCCATGGCTGCCAAGATGCCCTCAATGTTCTCTTCTCTTCCTTTTATGGGTGTTTAGGTTGGCTGGAAGGGAGCTTTCACAGCAAAGAGTTACGCGTGCGCAAGAAAGCTCGGAAGCAGCCGCGTTTGGCCACTGTGTGAGAACTTCATGATCATAAAAATTCTGACATGACCTCTTGGTGTTGGTCGGCCCCACCCTCTCATTACTTTAAACGGTCTGGATCATCGGTCCGGACCTGATCGTGATCGAACAACGGCCCATAGCTGCCGGGCCTCCTGGACGTGCTTCCATGCGTAACGCATGCAAAGCTCTTACGCTCTGATAATCGGTGGGCCCCTGATCAGCACTGGAAGAGAAATCCACTTCGCTCATTGGACTCTCCTCAAAAAACCTGTCGAAAAGGAGTAGTTTTGGTCGAGTTTTGGTGCGGACCACTATATAAAATCAATTCGCCATCCATCATGAGTTTTCTAATGATCCACATGCGTACACGTGCATGAGACCAAAAGAAAAGCATGGCTGGGGTCATATCCACCCCCTGAGTCAACTGAATGGGTTAGATCAAGCAATGGAATGATGGGTAGGGCCCACTATCAAAACCCAATCGGCTCGGGTGGGCACTGTTTGGAAGTTTTATTCAAAAACTAGGTGGGGCCCACTTCTGATGATATTCTCAGAGATCTACTCCGCTCATCATCTTCTTAGCAACGTGTAAGCCCATGGGTCAAAGTATGAAGTAAATTCAAACTCTATGTGAGCCACACCATCCACCTATGATGAGGCACTACCCACCGTGAAGAAAACCTCTCCTCCCTTACGTGCATGCATACTGAGTTTTGTTTATTTACAAATTCATCATTCCCTTTCTAGGAACTTCTTTCATTTGTTCCTCCCTACTGTACTGTGTAAATGAGACGAAATTTCACCAGTAATTGTTATTTTTCACGCTCTTTCTAACGCCTAAGTTTGACCGTTGATCACTTATGGATTACCAAGATACTCTTTAATGGCTAGCATCCTCTGATTTCTCCGTTGGGCCACTTCCACAAAAAATTCAATAGCTGAAATTTGACGTGTACGGTTAATTTAGGGTCCTCAGGCCAGATATCAAATTTCGTGTCGAACAGATGGTGGGAACCTTGTGATCTTACATTCTGGACAACTTTCAAGCCCGTTTAAACCCAATCACTTGATTTTCTCGGATCTTTGGGATGTAAATTCTTCAATCTCGGTGAGACGAGGTCTGTCCCTCGACTTGGTGATTTATGAGCATTAAATCTATGCTTTTTGTACCTTTTTCAGTCCATGCTCCTAAATACACTTTGTATCACAAACACGATTAAAATAGGCCATTAAACAGTATTATGTTCGTAAATTCAGGTAATAACTGGGGTCTAATATGCAATATTTGACCCTCAACACAATTCCCAACCAGCATTTTGCTAGTCCTGAGCAAAGTATACAAAAAATAATTTAAGAATTACAAGACAATTTCTATAAACTCGAGTGATATTTCAAAAAAAAATAAAAAAACAATCCAATCAATAGAATTCTAGGATTCATGAATGTTGGGCATTACTTTCTCCTATGCTCAGGCGCACAGTAAACTTCATAGTCAAGTTCAAGGTATTAATCCATTTATTAGAAAAATTCTAAACATTGAGTTTCATGGGTGTATAGTTCATCATTGACTTATCACAATTAAAGGTCCGATCATTAATCTTCATGATAACAGTGATAACCAAAAGGAACACTTTGGATAACTGAACCTAAACCAAAACTTTCCTTATAGTTCAATTTCTTTCTTTCTTTTTTTCTATCAACGGTTTTCACGTCGTGTCAACCTTGGGAAATCGAATCCTTACCTATAGGGAGCAAACCTATGGTGAAGACCGTTCGCCCACAACCACATGTATCAGGTAGAGCAAAGGAGGGGAATCGAACTCTCGCCTATAGGGAGAAAACCTATGGTGAAGACCATTCGTCCAACCTTTTTCTAAAGATAACTTTTTTTTGAACATGATGGACAAATTCCCCAAGTTGGCTCCTTCCATGCCTATTAACTACCAGGTTAACAATTCAATATCGAGCTGAAGCTTTAACGTGTAATCTAGGTGTGATATGTGAAATCATGACTCAGTCAATGTTTAAAACTTCCAATTATGAATTAAAATTTTGAACTTAACTGTGAAGTCTAACAGTGGCTGAATCCAAGAGTCATAAATTACCAATATTACGTATCTTATAATTCTAAATCAAATATGGCAGTCAAAATCACTTCGAATTCACAAGAAATTTCAAAAAAAATTAAAACTTTTCACAAATTTTACTCAAGACTAAGAAAATACTGATTAGGTAATCTAATTTCTCATCTCTAACCTAAAATCTACATTGTCATTAGTGTAAAAGATATAAGCATGTAATGCACATAAGACAATGAAAGTTAAGGAGAAGTGATGGAAAGATAGTACCTGATGACGGAGTTAAGCAGTTTTTTCCCAAAGAGATTTCAGCATATACGCAGCTCGGCACAAAACTCAATTAAACAAAAGTAAACTGTCCTAAAACAACAGGAAAGTAAACTAACCTAACGGCATAAAACCGACTAATGTAGAACGATATAAAGTAAACTATCCTAGTCCTATGAAAGTAGGGGAAAAGCTACTCAGTCATGCCGCAAGGTTCCTCTTCCAACCAGTATCTTGATAAATTTCTCAGTAGGTTTCTCAACAAGATCATCTAAAAGCCATTTTTGCAATAGGCTTGGATGCCCTGGAGCATGAATTTCCAGATAAATTTATTGACCTCAGTATGAAATTGTCATTGAATCGCTTGAGGTATCCAAAGTATGTATGATTCACCTGTGACCGAAAAAGTTTCAATGTTAGTACTCCATGGTGAATCAAAGATTACAGCTAGATAAAATTTAGGAAAATTCTCAATAGATGTAGTCTCAACACATTCCGAAGTTCCAAACTTCAGTTCAATTTCTAGCTCCTCCTCCTTTAATGATAAACATTCAAGGTCAGGGGAAGGAGGGGCTTCAGAGTAAGGGTTTTCTCGGTTCATGACAACTACCGAGATATTGTCTTGCGAGGCATCCACTTTGTCTTTTATTATGGGATCGTTTGAATCTACAAAGTGTGTCAAGCAATCATTTAAAGAGTCGAAACATTTAGTTGAAAGGAGTTTATTCACCACATCGAAGTCTGTGATGATATGCCCAATAACTCCTTTATCTTTTTCGAGAGTAGAAATAAGCATACTCTCTTGTTCTTGCCCTGCACAAATAGATTGAAAATCAATAGGGGAAGTATCGATGTGACCACTCTGTTCATTGAAGCTACTCAGTAGAGGCATTGAATCGTCAAAAGTGTACAGCTCAGATGGTGATTTCAAATTCCAGAGTCATATCCAGCAACTCGTCCTTCTCCCGAATTATATCATCATTCAATTCAGATGAGTCGTCTAAACATGTTTCACAAGAGTTGGAAGGGTCGGTTGTAAGGGGCTCATCCTCCATATTTAAATCAGGCATGTAGATGAGTGGAGTAGATCCTTATGACCGATCACTTTATGTACTTCTTGATCACTCTCTTAAACCATACTTGAGATTGATTCCAGGAAAATTTGGGTTGCACATTCATAATCATCATCCCAATGCGCATCATCATCTAATTCCGTCCAGTGCACACTTGGGATGGGATCGCTTTTCTCACATTTTATTCCTAAATTATGTTGACGTTCGAATAAACTAAACTCTCCCTCATCATTGAAATCATGCATGTGTGTCATGTGAGTGAAGTATGTCACTATCATTATATTTGAAAGACACCCACTATAACGCCCTGAAAATCGGGGGTCGAGTAGAAGCTCAACTCCCGAGTTCCAATGCATCACTTATGCAACATAGATAATGATGATTAAATGTTGTCTGTATTAGTGTATTAAACATGAGTGGGATTATACCTAATTATCATATCATACTCTAGAGACAATTAGATTACGCAAGCGGAAGACTGTGATAAGTATGTAAATCATATAAGTGATTGTAAGTCCCCAGAGTATGAACATGTCACGAAGTTAAATAGTTACATGTATAATTCCAAAATATACAAAATGATGAAGTGTAATGTCATCTATCCATATCCCTGTAGCCCCAATGTGCAACTCTAGGTCTATAAACCCGCCAGAGAGTTGCATGTAGGAGAACTCCTCCTCGTCATCATAGAAGGCATGCTCCATTTCGTAAGCCTCGTCATCACCTGAAACTACAACAATGTCTGATTGGTGTTTTAAAACACCATCCTAGAGTAGGAGTGAGTGATCAACTCAGTGGAGCTATAAGGCAAAGGTTAACATAGTATCAATTCAATCAAGCAGTATCCTAGGTACTCTGGTTAATGCAAGGATGATATGTGTTAATGATGCATGCCCTCGCCTACATTCCCTCTGCGACATCATCTCATGATCGCGGCATGCATCCCTTCCACTGTGCTCAACTCCTATGCCAAAGGCACATGCAATGTTATGCATGTACGTGATTAACCAAGTTCTTAATTAGACCTATTCATACAGCAGGTTGGGAAGTTAACACACCTCCCTTTATATCATTTACCCAAATAATGATCCATTTAGGGTCGTCAATCCTAGTTTGTCACATACGATAGGCAAGTTCCAAGTCGCTACAGAGAGGCTCGTCACCTTAGTGCTGGCCTAGTTTATACTCGAAGTCACTACGGAAAGGCTCGTCACCTTAGCATAGTCCTAGTGTATACTCGAGGTCACTACGAGAGGCTCGTCACCTGATCGTAGGCCGACAGCTTGAATACAGTGTCTCATACCACCGTATTCTGCTCACGAGTTTGGTTTGCTCACTGGTCACTACAGGGAGGATCGTCACCCCAGCGTAGGCCGACAGCTCGACCACGGTGTCCCATACCACTATGTCCGGCTCATGAGTCTTGGTGGATCATGGTACCAAGGTTAAACGGGCTTTTCACTGGTAAGTTGGTACCTTAGATTCAAGCAGTAGTGTTCATACATAGTGAACATATATTAGGCCAATCGGCTTACTTGACAAGCTTGATTAGAGTGAGCGCATGTTGACTTAATCGACATGAAGCACGTAAGCACTCCACGTGGCCTAACCACTGTCGACAAATAACGTATGATTCGGATTCATCAAAGGTATCTTGTGCGGTGAAACGACCTCGGCACTGATTCGGGAATCATTACCGATTGCCTGGACTACATCATAGCCCCAATCACACTCCAAAATAATTGCATTCACATGTGATAGTCAAAGATGGCATGTGACAACCAATTTAAATATAAATCTCATTTGAGCATTCAACAAACAAATAGTACACGTGTTTTCATACATAAGCATTTCATCCATAAATCACATAGTAGTAAGATAGGTTACATAAGGAAAAATTATATCTATAGATAAGGGAATTGAGAATCCTATCTCAATGCCCTTATTACGTACATTTCATCAAGCATTTTCTCATTCAGGTATTTTATCAAACACTTAGACTACACATATCACATACATGTGATAAATTAGTTAAAACACATGTTATAGCAAATCCTCTCACAAAAGAGTTGTCACGCATACAACAATCACGTGTTATCAATAAGTAAACATAGTAAGCACAAATCATAATTCCGCATTCATTCAAACATTTCAACAAACACATAAAATGCATTATACTCAACATAGTTTATATATGTGTAATACATGGAAACCATCGTATCTAAGTACATGTGATAGCAATCAAGTCAGTCATAAATCATTAACTGACATTAAAAGCCTTGAAAACCATAACCTAAACGTTTATAGTCCGCACCTTCCGTCGGTAAACTCGTATCGAATTCAGTTCAAACACTATGTCTTCGTCTACGACACAACGACAACCTATAGCATGAAATAGGTTAGCTATTTCATCGTCTACTCTATTTGGATACCTAAAATAGGTTAGGGTTAGGATTTCTTACCCAACAACGGAATCGGAATTGCCGGTGTAGCGACATGGGAGAGGCGATTCAGCACGTAGAGCGGTGGGATCAAATCCCAGCGACTATCTCTCACCTTCTCTCTCTTCTCCTCACCTTTTCCTCCTCTTTTTCCTCTCTTCTCTCTCCTACAATTTGAAATTCGTATGGAATGAGAGAAGGGTGAGTTTAGGTCCTTATATAGGCCCAGAACTGGTGAAATTGGCCCCAGGGCCATGGTATACTTAGGATATAACCAAAGGGTGGCTGTTTCGGTCCAACGGAGCTCATCTGGAGGCCCATTTCCCGCATACGGGCTGAGAAAAGTTTCCTAATATTGGATCTATGTCAGGTTAAGACTTCGGTCCAATCGGATCAGTGGATCGACCGTGGAGGATCTGTTTCAGTTCAACGGTCATCGGTACTCGGTCATGGCCACAAGTGCACTGACATGTGTTAAAAAAATTTCCTAAACCAAGGGTGTAATTGGGTCAGAATCTGACGATCTGAAACCTTAAAATTGGCCTACAAGAGAACGGCTCAATTCACTTAAGTTTCAGTTCATTTTCTAATGATATTCGCGTTTCTCACATACTTCGCTCCAGGCTCAAGTTGTGCGTTTCTGAATACTATTAGAACTTGATTTTCAAGATTGTTGTCAAACCCAGCAAGGCACTCATAAGCGTGTAGTTTCGTAATCATCGGACTTTTGACGCGCGGTTTAGGTCCGATACGGAGTTTCAGTATACTCGCGAGAGCAACTGGGTTTTGAGATTGATCATACGTTTTTAGGTAATGTAGCGTTAGCGATTCTACTAGTTTTGGGTCTTACAGATCGTATAGAAAGCGATTCAAGTTAATCTACCAATTAATTCAGTTTAGTACTTAATTAATTTTCATCTAATTTCTAAATAATTCGGTCCTTAGCGATTTCTGCCTGAGGTGGTACTCGGGTCTTTGTACGGATTTTTCTGAGATGTTACACCCACGTCTATTGATCATTCTTTTAAACTGCCATCGAGATCGACTCTTTGAGAAATTGAACCATATGCTCATTAACATAATCCAACTCTTCATTCCAAATTCCAGAGTTCTTCAAAAGCGAGTTAGGGTCACTTTCCTCGCTTTATGCCTCTGGATTGGGTTGAGGCTGGGGTAAACTAGCCTTGTTCCTCTCATTGAGGTGTGATTCAATTACTTCTAATGATTTCATCATGTCCGCAACATGCTGGTTGAAGTGTTCTAGATTAAAACATAAATCCTCTTGTATCGTTTCTGGTTAAATCTCAAAGGTAGGGGATCCAAGAGAATAATTACTATAACATATTATTGGTTAACCTTTCTAATTTTGATGTTTCCACTGATCATAGTCATACGGATCATAGGTGTAAAAATTTGATGGTTGATAATATATATTATCACCCATGATATAATTACGCATTGTTTTCTTCTTATCTGATGGGTGATAATAGTCCTCACTCCCATAATTATGATAACCCCAACACTCACGTACTATTTTATTAATCTGCGGGGTGTAATTGTTCTCTTGCATATGATCGCATAAGGACTTCTTAACCGGTGAAGCATTATATTCCGGTTAGTTCTCGGTGATGGTTTTAGAAAGGTTTTGAGACAAATTGATTTCTATCATAATCATTATCCCAATATATATTATTCTTGTCAGTATACTGATGTTCCCACTCTTGCATATACATGGTGAAACCCTAACTCTGAATTTAATCTTAAGAAAAATAAAAGAAAAAAATCCTACAGCAGTATGGAAAGTAAAAGGAGAAGAAGTTAGAAGGAAGTTACCAAATTAGAAATTCCTATGTTAAGATCCTGCAAAAGAAAACAGAAGAAATTGGTTTCTAAAAATAGAAATTCTAAAGTTAGAAAGTTACTAAAAATAGAAAAAAATCAAACCTAATCCTAAAAATAGAAAAAGTAGAAAAATTAGAAAGAGGTTACCACTTTAAAGAGTCTATATCAGGGTCTACAAAACAGGAAAGTTAGGTTAGTTTCTAAAAATCAAATAGAAAATAGACCCTAAACCTAAAGTTAGAAAATTAGAAAAACCATAATCTTAACCTAATTTTAAAACTAGTTATTTTTAGAAAAACATAACCGTCAGTCCCCGGCAACGGCTCCAAAAACTTATTCACCACCCCAAGTATAGGGTTGTGATGTAGTAATAATCTCAGTAAGACCGAGGTTGAATCCACAGGGACTATACCTTGTATGTAATCTGAAAGTAACTCTAACTAAAACTAGGCGAAGATGTAATCTAATCAGGAATAATTAAGGGAATAATTGTGAATTTATTTAACTAAAATTTGTGAAATTCAACAGTAAGAAACTAAGGTGCAAAGGATCCACTTGTAGAGATTAGGAAGATCTATGCTTTATTTAAGAACACATCTAGACTCATAGTCCTATCTTCATCCAGATGGAAGATATAATATTAAAAATCAACTATGAACTTCCTTTGATCTAGTTTTCAAGAGATAAGATGTATGAGAATTAGACTTGATTCCATCACAAGACTATGCCCAGGAGACAAAGTAAAGAACAGAATTTAATTAATCCACATCTAATCTGAGGGAGTTATGAATGTAGGGAAGGATTCCATCATCCATCCATGCCCATGAGACGATGGTAAACAACAGAGATCCTACGATCATAACCTCTACACATGCATAGAAAATACCAGAAGATCTCGTAGATCCATTGTAATTTAAGTCACAACAAACCATTAAAAACTAAAGGCATTCCTTATAATCAACTAGAATCAAAATCAGTTCATGAAACAAAAGGCAACAAAAAGTCTCCCATCATGCTACAAGCTTCACCTCTTAGCCCTAGTTGAGAGGCTTAGCCAGACATGCTTAGGCTAAGAGAGAAAAAGAACATAATCCTAGGAAAAGAAAGAAAAGTAAAGAAGAAAGGAACTCCACATGTGCACAAGCCGATGCCTCCACGGCTACCAAGATGCCCTCCACGTTCTCTTCTCTTCCTTTTATAGGTGTTTAGGTCGGCTGGAAGGGAGCTTTCATAGCAAAGAGTTATGCGTGCACAGGAAAGCTCGGAAGCGGCCGTGTTTGGCTGCTATGTGAGAACCCCATGATCATAAAAATTCTGATATGACCTCTTGGTGGTGGTCAACCCCACCTTCTCATTACTTTGGACAGTCCGAACTTGACCGTGATCGAACAACGGCCACAATGGCCAGACCTCCTGGACGTGCATCCGTGCGTACCGCATCCGAAGCTCTTACGTTGTGATAATCGGTGGGCCCCTGATCAGATCTGGAAGAGAAATATACTTCGTTCATTGGACTCTCCTCGAAAAACCAGTCAAAAAGGAGTGGTTTTGGTTAAGTTTTGGTGCGGTCCACTGTATAAAATCAATTCATCGTCCATCCTACGTTTTCTCACGATCCACTTGCGTACACGTGCATGAGACCAAAAGGAAAGCATGGCTGGGGTCATCTCCACCCACTGAGTCGACTGAACAAGTCATATCATCCAATGGAATGATGGGTGGGGCCCACTATCAAAACTCAATTGGCTCGGGGGCATCCACTGAGCGTTTTACGTGAGAAGGGAACTGTTTAGATGTTTTATTCAAAAATAGGTGGGGCTCACTTCTGATGACATTCTTGGAGATCTACTCCTCTCATCATCTTCTTAGTAACATGTAAGCCCATGGATCAAAGTATAAAGTAAATCTGAATTCTATGTGGGCGACACCATCCACCTATGATGAGGCACTACCCACCGTTGAAGCAAACCTTTGTTCTCCCTTACGTGCATGCATATGGAGTTTTGTTTATTTATAAATTTGTCACTCTCCCTTTTAGGAACTTCTATCGTTCGTTCCTCCCTACTTCACCTTGCAAATGAGACGAAATTTTACCAATACTTGTTATTTTTCACGCTCTTTCTAACACCTAAGTTTGAGCCTTGATCGCTTATGGATTACCAAGATGCTCTTTAATGGCTAGCACCCTTTGATTTCTTCATTGGGCCACTTTCACAAAGATCCAATGGCTGAAATTCAATGTGTATGATTAATTTAGGGTCCTCAGGCCAAATATAAAGTTTCGCACCGAACGGATGGTAGGAACCCTGTGATCTTGCATTTTAGACGACTTTCAAGCCCGTTTAAACCCAATCACTTGATTTTCTCAGATCTTTGGCATGTAAATTCTTCAATCTCGGTGAAATGGGGTCCGTCCCTCGACTTGGTGATTTATGAGCGTTAAATCCATACTTTAGTATTCACTCCCCAAGCATAGGGTTGTGATGTAGTAATAAACTCGGTGAGACCGAGGTCGAATCCCAAGGGACTGAAACCTGTACATAATTTGAAACCAAGTAGAAATAGAACTAGACCAAGATGAAATCTAAATTGATTGAATTTGAGGAATAATGATGAAATACTAATCTAAAACTAAAAGAATTTAAGGAATGGAAACTAGGGATTCAGAGGATCCACTTGTAAAGATCAGGGAGATCTTATGCCTGTTTCAAGAACTCAACTGGACTTAGAGTCCCATCTTCATGAAAATCAAGACTGAACTTCCTTTGATATAGTTTTTAAGAGATGAAAGGTATATGAATTAGAATGGATTCCATCACCAAACCATGCCCGTGAGACAAAGTAAACAACAGAATTAACCAATTACTAACCAATCAACAATATATGAAGGTTAGGAAGGGTACCGACATCCAACCATGCCCAGGAGACGATTGCGAACAACAGGGCTTCCTGACGTCATAATCAAAATAAGGAAAAAGAAATACTCAAAGCCATCGCAAACCCATTGTAATTTCAGTCACAACAAACCATTGAACACTAAAAATATTTCCATAATAAAATTAAATCAAAATCCATTCAATCTAAACAAAAGGCACACGCATAGATTCTCCCATCACGCTATAAGCTTCACCTCTTAACCCTAGCTAAGAGGTTTAGCCCAGCAACATGATTAGGCTAAGCATCCTGAAAGAAAATGGTAGAAATAAAACAAATAAAAATTAGATACTACTCTCTCTCTCTCTCTGTCTGCTCCTGACGTCCACAGCAACTCTTCTCAGCTGTCGATCCCTCTGTCTCACGTTCTCTCTCTCACTTATAGGATGTTCCAGTCGGTGGCTGGAAGTGCGTAAGAGGCTCTTACGCACTCCCTGTAACAGCAGGAGACAAATTCACTTACGCTGATGTTCTCTAAGGGCCCTTTCTTGAGTCAGACAGGAGATCCACTCCGTTCACCAGCTTCTACTCGAAATTTCAGTGAAGACAACCGGTTTTGGCTTTCTGTCGATGCAGCTCAGGGAAGAATTCATTCCGCTGTCCATCCTTCTTTTGATCATGATTAACACGTGCTCGCGTGCATGGAAATAAAAGGACACCTAGGCTTGAACGAGAGGGTCCTTGGACTTTTATTGGTCGGTCCAGATTGGACCATTGATACCTGATGGTGGCCCACAAAAATCCCACTTTACTGCTGTTTTGAGAAATCGACGTCATCCACTGCATTCTGCTCGAAAAACTATTTGGGTATGAATGTTTTTGAATTGGATTTGGTGTGGCCCACATGATCTTCTATTCCGCCGTCCATCCGGCGTTTGATGGTGGAGATTGCCTGAGTGCATGCATAGGACCAAAAGGGAACCTAGGTGTGGTTAATACCCCCCATCTGTGCATAATGAACGGGCCAGATGGAATATTTGGATGAGGGGTGGGCCCCACTACGTGAAACCGGTGGACCGGGTGCGTCCGCTGTTTGAAACAGAGAAGGAGAAGGAGAGACGGGTCAGCCCGTCTTTGACCGGGCTGACCGTCCGGTGTGGCTCGCGTGTGCGTGCACTATATGCATGCACACCCTCATGTGGGATCCACTGTGATGTTTGTGAGAAATCCATTTCGTCCATCCTTTTCCCCATCCACTTTAAGGCATTGACAATGAAATTTAAGTATATCCAGATATTAGGCAGGCCCCAAATCAAGATTTTAGGGGCTGATCTGTCCGTTGGGCCACTTTCACAATGATACAATGGCTAAAATTTGATGTGTATGGTTAATTTATGGCCCGCAGACCATGTATGAAGTTTCAAGCCAATCGGATGGCGGGAACCCTGTGATCTTGCATTCTACACCAGTTTCGGGCTTCTTTAACGTGAACGACTTTATTTCCTCGGATCCCTGGTGTGTAAATCCTTCAGCCTTAGACCTCTGGAGTCCGTCCCCTGCTCTGATGACTTTAGAGTGTCAAATCCATGCTTTTAATATCCTTTTTCAATCAACGCTCCTGATTTCATCCTGCAACAAAAATACAATTAAAATACTCCATTAAGCATTATCATATACGTAAAATCTTGCAATAATCAGGGTCTGATATACAATATTTGACCCTCATCATTTATGTACCCTTTTTCAGTCCAAGCTCCTAAATACACCTTGCATCACAAACACGATTAAAATGGGCCGTCAAATAGTATTATGTTGGTAAATTCAGGTAATAACTAGGGTTTAATATGCAATATTTGACCCTCAACACCCCACTGTAAGAGTAACAACTTATTCCTTGATTGCAGATCAGAAGTGTCCATGGAATTCATCGGCACTAAGCAGATGATTGCAGATCCGCTCACTAAAGGGCTCCCTATCACGTCATTTCAGGGGCATGTGACATCTATGAGAATCATTAATCCCACAGATGTTTTCAGTTAAAGGGACTTGAGCATATTTTAATTTTCATAGACATTTAGAGATCTCATTTTATGCAATTTGTTTTTGGATGATTTTGGCATAAAAATTTATTTCTACTTCTCTATATATATACACAAATTTTAAGTAAGTAGCACTATAGTCATGTCTCGTTGGAGACATGTTAAAGCTTCAAGACCTCTTAAGGATAGGCACATATCATCACACTAAAGCGTGTAATCCTTATACCACATTTCCTAATTACTGATCTATGTCATTAATTAGATTAAAAGTACTTGTGATCGCGCTTAGCCTCACTTCGCCTAAATTAAATGTTGTGACGACTACCGCGTTTCGATACTGACAGTCTTAATGGACCAGATTGAATATGTCATGCCTCAAACTCGGAAAATGGGCTCACAAAATTTTCAATCACCGAATCCGGCGCCGACAGCCTCCGTAATGTCCCATTTTCGAATCCCGACACTCGCATGCCAAATTCCGATCCTGAAATCCTACAAGGAGGATTTTCAGTATAAATTTTTTTTTGTAATGGAGCATAACCACAAGCATAACCAAGTCACAAAACAACATCACCACATATCCACTATATTAAAAACTTTAAGTACAGTGCGGAAAGGGAAATACAGATGATCAAAAGCTCCAAAATGATCAGATGCACACTCCTGCCTCAGCGCTGCTGCTGTCCAACGCTACCTGCACGCAACGGTCGTGCATAAGCTTACAAAAGCTTAGAGGGTGGTGTAAGTGTGTGCGCAAGGCAAGCGCCAAGTGTATGATATCAGAGTAATGTGGAAATATGCGGGTAAGTCCACGAATGCAATCAGCTATACCAAAACGATGTGATACAAGGCATGAATGTTATCAGTCATACCAAAGCCATGCAATGCGAGGCCTATATAGCCAAATGTCATATGCGAGATGCAAAGCAAGCATGTCAGTCCTCATCAAGTACCCATATCAATATAGTTCCTCTCTGGATATCACCGGGGTCTAATACACCTCACACTGACTGCCTCCTCCTTAGCTGCACAGTCAAGCAAGTGGAAGAGACCACACTATCCACCTGACCAGTAGTCTGCCAATACCTACCCGGCTCATCGATAGCAGACTCATTTGCGAGCTGGTCAAACTTAGCCTAGCTTATAGCCCCCTTACTCGGGCAGATAAGGCCACACCCCCTTCCAACTGACCACAACACAGTGGGAGATGCGGCCTACTGGTATTCGGCACTCGGGCGCTCGTGTATCCACTCAGTTTAGACGTTAGAGCATCTCTTGGTACCAAAAAGGTTTTGGGACTTTCACCCAAGGACATCCTAAGTGCCCACAATGCTAGAACCAAGCATTTTCAGTATCCGATACGGCCATCCACGATGTGTTTGTGGAGCCACGGCCCTGATGTCTCTAGGGCGTACAGTGATCACGACACACAATGCGAAATGCATGAGTCACACCGTCAGTCATGCAGCAATCCTACATGTACCACGCGATCATGTGGGGCACTCTGTCTCATAAGGAGTCTCGTAAATGTCTCAGCCCAACGGCTTATGCTATAATCAAACATTCCTCATATCAAGCATACATATGATGCGTATGGGCATGAATCATGGAGTTACACTATCATGTTATAAGGTAATGAACTCCCCTCACAACGAAGGTAGGCCTAGATGGCCTACGCACAACAAGTATGGGCCTATCAATGGGCTTAGGAAGATTTATAATGCGGACATTAAACCAACATTATTCTTATAATGTGGACGTCAAACCAACATTGCTCCCAAGGCATAGCCCGCCATAAACCATGGAGAAATCATGCATTGCAATGAACCCTAAGGACAACCCGTTGGGACTCGACCCATGGGCCTTAGATACATCAAATGGGCCACATAATATGGGCCTTACATTCATCAAATGGGCCGCATTAATGGGCCTCACCAACGAGCCTTATGTACATTGCAATGGGCCATAACCCATGGGCCTTAGAATACATCAAAATAGGCCTAATCGCATGGGCTTTATGTATCTCAAATGGACCACACCAATTGGGCCCCATGCATACCAAATGGGCCACACCCAAATATAAGTGGAGATAGTGATTTTTCCACCATTAAAGTTCCCAAAGCCCACCCTAACATTTATTTTCTTTCCAATCTGGTCATAAGGTCACACAGACCTGGGTTAAGAGGAAAACACATTTCCTAATAATCCAAACTTTTGTGACAACAAAGGATTTCAATGGCAGGGACTCAATCCCTACTACTAATTGCTATGTGGTCCACTAGTTCCTAGACCTGCCTCATTCTTTAACTCATGCCATAAAATGATCTTTCAAAATGGATAGATGGTTTAGATGCAACATATGCATCATGGTGGGTCCCATCAGGATGGATGGCATAGATATAGCACATACCTTGTGCATGGGGCCCACATGGCCTGGGAGGCCAAGGGACGTCAACACAGCAGCTATTACGCTGCTGTGTGTGCGCGTCAGCCAATCCACTTGTAAGTGGGTCACATGTGGGGCCCACCATAATGTTTATATGCCATCCAGTCCGTTAATAAGGTCACATGGACCTAGATGAAGAAGGAAAACAAATTTCATCTTGATCCAAAACTTCTGTGGACCCAAAAATGGGTTTCAATGACAGACAATTCAACCCTATTGTTTCCCCTGATGTAAGCCATCTGAGACTTGGATTAGCCTGATTTTTGGAGGGGGCCCACTGCTGGAAGTGGCCCACCATATGAACGGGTTGGATGACAAATATACATCATGGTGGGGCCCACAGCTGAAGTCGTGGGTCCTGCCTACCATCCGCCCGCCGCTGGCGCTGGGGCAAGCGCCTCTGACAGCAGCAGCAGCAGTAATGCTGCTGTTGGTTTTATTTTTATTTTTTTAAAAAACTTGATTTATCATGGTTTTCCATACATGGGACCCGTTTAAGCTGAATCCACCCCAGCCACTGGATTCCATGGCCCGATACCGTCTAAAGGAGTCCAATATCCAGTATGTTTTAGCTCAAGGTGGGTCCTAGTCGATTTTTAACGGTAAAAATCAATATTCTATGCTATGGCTCACCAGAAAAATCGGATTAACATCATTTTTCGGCTCAATGCCTAAAATGAGTCGTGGAAGGGAATGGACGGAGTGGATTGAATATTTACATTAAGGTGGGGCCTACACAAGTGGCCCACCCAAATAGCCTTGAACCAAGGCTAATATTTATGTTTTCCTTTCAACGTCCAGCGTCCCTGGACGCTGAACAGTTTCAGCATAGTACATACATTTGAGGTGGACCCCACCTATAGATGTGGGCCACCAAAAGAAAAGGTTGGATGGCATGGGAAATACATATATCAAAGTGAGGTCCATCCAAGTGGGCCACTCAACTACACCATCACACAAAAGGAAATGAGAGAGAGAGAGAGAAAGAGAGAGAGGGGGAGAGAGAGAGAGAGAGAGAAATAGAGTGGGATGTGTGTGATGGAGGGACCCCGACACTATGGGCCCTCCCTTGAAATCGATCATACATCAAGTGGGTCCCATTACACATGGGCCCATCAAATTGAAAATCAATGGTGGAGATCCTTTCTCCACCAAAATGAAAGGTCTAGATGACCCTATTTATGCAAGAAAATAAACATCATGATGGGGTCCATGGAGAATGGCCCCATCATGGAATGATCAGGAGCATCAACGTGGGCCATCGGCCACACCTAGGGTCCAAAGTGAGATCCATACTATCAATCAGTAGGCCTCACTTGGCCCATCATCAAAACATGAAAAATCTAGCCTAATGAGTACCCACCATTCAATCTTCTCGGTCCGATGGAAAGCCGATCTCCTTGTGCTTCACTTTGATGGAGAGGATGAGAAATGAAGAGCTAAGATGATGGATTTTTGGGATGAAAAGTGGGCCACACAACTCACTTTTCTCTCCTGGAAGAGCTTGGACGTGAGCTCATTTGGTTACTTGGAATTTGTGAAGAGAGAGAGAGAGAGAGAGAGAGAGAGAGAGAGAGAGAGGTTGAAAGAAAAGTGATGGGAGATGGGTGATGGATGTGAGTGATGGGTGAGGTGATGGATTGGTTGGCTTTTGGGTTTGCTTGACTTGTGGAGAAAGAAAGCATGGGTTGCTTTGTACTAGACATGAGGTGATTGATGGGATTGATTTGACAAGTTATAGAGATTCTCTTGGGATTACAAACGCGCGGCGTTTTCTTCAAAATAAACGCCGGCCCACATCTCCCTACCAAGGTATCAGATTGGTGTGTGAGTCGTGGCGTTGGAACCGCGGCGACAGTGCAGTCGCAATGGTACAAGTCTCGGATTAAGCCGACTCAAATCTACAGGATATGACTTAGGGTCGTGTGCAAACGTCGGTTATCCGTCGCAGGTTGCTTAAATTCGACGGGAAGGATCGCGGCAGTCGACGGAATAGCACGAACTAGGATATGGGTCTTACAGAATAGCATTACTCATATAATCCAACAATTTCATTGGTTAACCATTTGGATGTTTTCTTAAAATCAAAACTTGTTTTCAATATTATTCTATATGATAATCATTGACATTGTTCAATGAGGCCCAAGTGGGAGAATATAAGAACTCTATGAGGTGGGCCTTATTAATCAACGGCCTGGATTGTCATATCAGTGGACTATGTGATTTAGTAAACCAGTGGGCCCCACTTCAGGTGATCCACAGCGCAACTCTGATTGCGCAGCAATAGGTATTAGGGCTGGAATGCTATAGCCTTACGCAGGGATGTGCAGGGCTGTTTGAGTTGAGCTACGACACAGCAATGTGGAGCAGGGGAGAGAGAGTTATGATGGGATTCAAACTCTCATCTCCCAGCTTCTATATAAGAGAAGAGTTGGGTCCCCAATCCTACACAACAACAGAACCTAAGTCTCATCTATTATTTTGTGTATTGGTGTGAAGGAGAGGAAGACTATAACTTTGGTATTCTATTATTCTCAGCAATGGCGTCCCACTTAGGTAAGCCATCCAAACCCTTGATTTCCATGTTCTATGCATAGCAGTTTTCTAGGATTTCCGCATTAAGAAAATCTTACAGCCAAAACAATATCATGTACTTCATCCGTAAATTTCTATAATAAGCATCAACCTCTCAGCATCCTTCGTTACTTTCTTTGTTGTGGGTCACCCGATTTATAGCTCAAGCTGAATTTTGGATCTAACCACGTTGGGATAACAGGTGCAAGTGTGGATTCTAGGTGCACTTGATGATGAGACCCACACAGCTCGAACCCATGGTAACTTGTCCATTGTTCCAACATGAACAAAACTCACTTTACCATACGAGTGCAGGTAGCTGGAAAGATGGGACCATTCACACCCATGCACATAGCCACCGTACACGTGGATGATATGTACACCTGGCATGATCCTAGCACAAAAGTACTATAATCCTTTCTTTTTTAATTGGTAGCCCTCAAGTGGATGCTCAAAATGAAAAAACGTTTCACATGCACAAATCTAACAAACAAAAGCCCACTGCAAGACGGTGAGGATCATCCAACTTATCTAACTCTTGGATGTAGATTGCGTCCTGCAATGCATGGAGATATTTCATCCATTGCTAATAAAAAGCATCACATGCATATGCATATGTAAGAGTAAAAATACATATGATGATCAATTCTTACTAAACAAAATTTACTTTTTCACTGCAAGGTCACAAATTATACCCCAGGAACCTTTTCATTGGTGCTGGATACAATGCATCCACCACCACATCCTTATTCCTGTGGCTATCTACCATCTAAAATGGGCCCCACAATTTGAACAGTTTAATTTGATCACATGGTCATGACTGGAGAGTTCCATACCAACTTTTCCCAGCTTGTGGCTTGGTGTGGCTTGTATTAAATATTTACCTAAATATGCATGCGTACTGGATTTTGCTTTGATTTGGTACTCCCATCAACGTACCATATGGGTTGGGTTTCCACCTCGGTTTGCATCCTAAATGATGATCTAAACCGTTCATGTTCTGGATTCTATGCTACATGAGCCATCATATAAGAAATATTTCTTGAATGGATGATTCTGTATGAAGATGAATATGGAAAACTAAAAACTATTTTTTAATGGCTTGTATTAAAATCCAAGAATCAAATATGAAGCATGATGATAGATCATAGCTTCTATATCATCTTACTAATGAGAACATGAACAGTTATGACTATCATTTAAGATACAATCCGTGTAGGGTGGCCTATCCTATCAAAAGCTAGGTACTACAAAGATGACGTGGCGAAAAACATTACATAGTTTTATCTCATCCACCACGTCAAAGAATTATTGATATTTATGGGGGTGGATGAGTTCAACTACACGTTCATTTAAAACCACCAACTTGATAATAAGTATGGTTGTGGCCTTACTAAGACCCGACAGTGTTCTCATCAGTCCTATTCTTGATTGAGGAAGCACGCAGCTGTACTGTGGTAGAACTCAAATTGGACCATATTCACACGCAGAGGCCATTGCTGGTGGTGCTGATCAGCAGCCCCACAAAATAGTTTTTAGGGTCTTAAGGTGCATCCACCTCCTTAGTGGAGCTGTTTGTGTTAAACTGCACCCTGATGTAGTTGTTTCGATCCTAACCCAAGTGATTGCTAATCATGTAATAAGAAAAAATTTAATACTCTGGCATGATGTGATGAATGATACACAGGCGCTTGGAAATTGCATAGAAAAGTAATTATTTCAAATTTAACTGTCCAAACTATGGGCCTCAATCTAGATGTATCATTACCTAAAACTTTTATTCAGTTATCTGATTGGTGAATTACTGGACAATAATTGGATGGTTATGAATGAAAAGTATATAATTGTCTATTTTAACAAACAGGTGCCTACCATTTGGAGGTTAGAGTTGCTCAGAGAATATAATTTTGGGACCTTAGCAACAGTGAGTTTCACAGTTTGTTTGGTCTAATTTGCTCAGAGAATATATGTGCAGCTGGATTATCAAATAACTCCCCTCACGTAATTTTGCACTCTCGCAGCATGTTTGTGTGGAGCTATGTTTTCTCATTGTTTAAGGAGATCCAAGAAATAAAAAATTGAATTTTGATGATATGTTTCTCTCAAGTATATGTATATCATGAGTAGACTCGGGTAATCTTACTTATCCAAGGGGTGTTGAGAATTACTGACAAATCCTAATTTAATTAATTTACTTAGATTAAACAAGTTTTTGTTGAGTCTAGTCAAGAAAGTGATTGTGAAGAAACTTCTTTAATTTCTTTAGAGTTGTAATGCCGTAGAATTAGAAAATAAGAAGCACTCTTCTACATTAGGGCTAGTTAGTTCATATACAATACAAGTAAATCTTTCCATATATATATATATATATATAGAGAGAGAGAGAGAGAGAGAGAGAGAGAGAGAGAGAGAGAGAGAGAGAGAGAGAGAGAGAGAGAGAGAGAGAGAGAGAGAGTACCGTGAGGTAACTGCCAGACTATGATGATGATGTTTTCTTATGAAAAACACCTACTTTTTTTTTCTTAACTAAATAAAACGACCCAAAATAAAAATAATATCATTAAAATTTAAAAGTCAACAGTCGTGTTTGTCTTTATTTTACCCATCAAGGTTGTTTTTGCTACATTCATTACCATATTTTTCAAAAAGATCAAACTACCCATGGTCAGTTGTGACCGTCCAATTTTCCCAATAACATCTGTTCCCAATAACATCTGACTCACCTTATATGCTGGATAAGGGACGTGAAGGATGTTACCATTTTACATGGTGGGACACCTGATTAACGGTTTAAATCTATCAAAAATGGCTTCTCATTTATTTATTTTTTACTACTCGGCCCTATCTAAAAGAATCATCCAATTAATGGCCAGATTTCAAAAAAAAAAAAAAAAAGTCTATGGATTAGAGCTAGAATTTTTCCATCTCTGTATTTTGGAATGTGAGAACACATGATATTTATCAGCTTGATCCAAAACTTTCATGGCGGACAAAAAGTTTTCAACGGCTAATCACCATTATTTATTGTGGTAGGGTTCACCTGAGATTTTAATCTGCTTTATTTTTGGGACCATGGCATAAAATGAGCTGGCGAAATGGATAGACAACATCGTATATCAATGCATAGAAGTGGGCCCCATAGTCAGGGTCCCAACCACATTGCTGGTTCTGGGTCGCAGCTAAGTCGCGTCCTCCAGGCACATAGAAATGCATTCATTAACTCAGATTAAATGGTTGTGGAACCATTGTTAGTTAAAGATAATCACTCCAAAATGAGATTTAATGAAAGATTCTAATTCTTATGAGTTTGTTTATCATCTCCACATTTTCAACCGTCCACTAATGTGTATTATAGGAGACATGATACAATATTTTCGTATTGTATCAACCATTCAAAGCTTTTCTCCCGTACAAAAATACAGATGGACGGCGTGACTCTATTGATATAATCTATTGTATTAGAGAGACGGTTGAAATTAAAAGATGAATCATTCAATGTGACTGGTGTTACTGTTGAAGAATATATATATATATATATATATATATATATATATATATATATATATATATATATATATATATATAGATAGATAGATAGATAACATGGCCGAGTAGATGGTTGACCCCACCTGATTAATCATCCTTGCCACATTTCATGTTGTATGATGCATGTGGCTGTACCGTATACCAGCAGTTTTGTTCCAAGTCTTTTTCTTTAGAAAAAGTTTAGTATTGGGGCAGCACAGGTTGGAACCGTTCAATCAATCTGCTTTTCAGATGGTGACCTATCTACAATGAATTTTGAATTTGGAAGGTCTGATTTTCTTTTATTTATGTATATGTACAAAATATAAATACTTGGGTGGTGTATCTTCGTGTGTGAACTACTCACCATTAAATAAGTGGAGTACTTGAGTTACGTTTTTCACCACATATGTATCTTTACATGTGTACGAGAATAAATGAGATTGAAATTTTGAACTGTTTATTGTGTTATATGTATCATTTGTGAACTATGCTGATGCTTGACCATTATGATGGATGGTAATTATGAGGGGTATTTCTTACTGAGATGGCCGCTCACAATTTCAATATTTAACAATAGGTGATGTAGGTCTAGAGGAGCGCTATGCTATAGAGTTTCTCAAGCTGAAACAATACTTGTATTGTTTTCATTTTAGCAAAATTCTGAAATATAATATTTTATTTCATATTGTAATAAGTTCACGGATGGGTGAATATTTTGGGATTTGAGTTGATTATATAATATTTGGACTCTAGTTGCCGGTTCAATTTATCTCTCCTTTGTTTGAGGCATACCAAGTGAATGTGATTTCTAAAAAATATATAAAAAATATGGTGTGTTATTGAGAGCATTTGCCAATTAATTAGTTAACACCCTCGAATTCAAGACATGGGTTAGTGATACTCGGGCGTCAATTTTTGGGGTGTTACACTTATGCTATAAGTTCCTCGATGTGCTTTTGGTTGTAGCATTTAGCTCTTCCATACATGAACGCTCCTTCATGTAATACAATGTGCCATACATGTTGTCTCTTACTACAAAACAAAGGAAACAAGTGGGAAGATTGATAGGAAACAAAGTGGTAATTTTTTTACCAAGGAAAACATGCTGGGGTCCAGCATGATGGACATTTTGGATCACTAGAAGATGGACGGTTATGGATTGTTGAAAAGACTCTCCAGATTGTGGGTGAAATGAGTTTTCCAAAGAATTCATTTGAGAAAAATCTGTTGGGAGGTGTCTGCGCCCAGTGTTGTTCAAGTTTCAGTCTCACACACACACATACACACATGTGCTGACGGTCCGAAGGTCGAGTTAACCTATGTGGGCCTCCACAGCCATGCAAATCTTCTTCATTGGTCACGTTATCCAGTAGTCCGCCAATGACCGGTTTTGATCATTGAAAATTAATTTAAATAGTCTAGTTTAAATTGTATAAGTTGATCTCAAACTTCAAAGGTCAAATTGTTTTTAAATAATTGATCAATGGATTTAAAGTTCCCTATGGGCCTGTTTGGGAGCGTGGATTTGAAACCCCCTGGATTTGGAACCCTGCCGGATTTGGGATCCTCCCGTTGTGTTTAACACCTTGGATTCAAAATCTTCTATAATTCAAAAGTAGTTATGTATAGTATATTTACAAGGGTTTGAATTTAATTACTAAATCAACTTTCATATAATACTTGACACAATGCTTTTAGAAAGCCTTTTGAAATATACACTTTGCCTGAAAATAATGAAATTCCAAGTCTCGAATGGGCCACAAGCACAAGATCACATCCGAGTGACTAACCAACAATTTTTACTGTTGATTTACATAAACAATGTTTGGACGATGCAGATTATCCTATTAAAGTAATTATAACGATGCAGTTGATAATTTAAAAAAAAAAAATTGGGATATTTGGATGATGTAGATTATCCTATTAAAGTAATTATAGTGGGTCATGTGCCCAATAAATTAGCATTATAGTGACACATATTTTACACATGCAACTCTTAGATGGATTTTTATTTTTTTTTATGTAACCCAAGCTTCTACCTTGGATTTAAAACTCCCGGTTACTTTATGGTGCCAAACATACCAGGGAATTGGTGCCAAATGACCCCTACGGGTGTCCGGGAGTAGATATTCGAGTGGTCTCCCAAATCAATGGTTAGATAGTATTTTGTTAGGATGAAAGTGTATAAAGTAGTATATACATGTGACTATTGTTCTAATCTTTAGTTTTAGAAACTATAGATGATGTAGGATTCCTCTCAATGTTCTAGGAACTTTGGAATTAGATCCAAACATGTTCTAATCTAAAATTCAAACCGTTAAATTCGTTAAGAATTGTCTATAGATCGTTCAGTGTGTTATTGTGTGATTTTCGGACGGATCATCTAGTAGATATGATGCGAAATTTGATGGGCAGTGAATCGTATGAGTTAAGTTTTGAAATTGATAGTATACTACTAAATTGGATTGAATAGACATTTTCTAAAATTTCATCGCAATTGGGTTCTTAAAAGTAGGTTTCCTAGGGTTCATTGTCGGGTGTGAACACATGCACTATAGAAAGTTATAAATGATCTAATGATATACTTATACCCATTAGAATTGGATTTCAATAGTATAAAATGTTTATCTATGTATAAGGATTGTATAAAATTTTTATCTATGTATCATGATCATAATCTAAAGTTTAGATTTGTTGGTGATTGGGTTTAAAGGCTTTGATTGTGTCCATAGTTTATTTCACAATGATGTGATGATACATCTTAAAAATCAATTGTTGGATAACTTGATGTATAGATGAAGATTACTCCCAATAGTTAAATTTAAGCTAGACTATAGGTGAATGGTTAAAGCTAGATTGATAGGCATGTAGATTTTGTGTCCTTATGTACATATAAATTAAATCAATTTATTATGGTAACACTCGAGGACTTTCAATACTTGGGTATTAAAAAGTTCGACATATTACAATTTACTTTAAAAATAAATTCATTCTTGAAATTCAACTTTTCTATCATGAATTCTAGTGATAATATTCCAATTTACAGTGCCCAAGTTTTCATTGTGTTTCTTATGAGGTAGATTTGTGACTCAATCAGTGTGTATAACTAGCTACTTGAATTTGGATTGTTACAAATATTCTCCCATAAATAACTTTTTTAACTTATATAAGGTAACAAGTTACTCTTTTAACTTAAAATTAGTTCGGTAAGTACCTATGCTGTGTAAGAGTAACTTATGTGATAAAAGATTTTATCCCTATAATTATTATTTTATTTTTTTGGTGCTTTTTAAGTTTTACTTTTCTACTTATCACTCTCCACATGTGATGGATGCTCTATATCAAATGAGGCCCGACATGAAGGATGGTCCACATCATTGGTAGGGCCCCCACATCAATGGCGGGCTTTACATGATAGATGATTGATTTTAACATGCGCCCATATAATAGATGATCCATATCAAAGGTCAGCCACTAATGATGAATGACCCACATCTAAGGTGAGGCCCGTTGAGTGTGAAATACTGCATATTTCTCTATATTTATACATTGATTTTATAAACATGATAGAGCTTAATCGATTTAAATATGCATGTTTTCATGTGCGAGGTGATTTTGATAGTTTAAGATGAAATTGATGCTAAAAGGAAGATGTATGCTCAAAAGATTACTCAATGAAGAGTCAGAGATTTGGAAGTCATTAATGAAGAATTCACATGTCAAAGATCTAAAGAAACCAAGTAAGGAATGAAAAAAATAAACTATTCGAAGTGAAGAAAATGAATCCTGAAATTGTCCTTAAAACAAACATATTCCTGAAATTGTCCTTAAATAGTATATTTTGAAACTCTAAATCTATTTTGAAAAACTGCATAGAGTACGTAAATTTGAGGCGGTTTAAACTTTGAATTTATTTTAGAAAACTGAGCAAAGTGCGTAAATTTGAGGCAGTTTCTAGATTTTTTCGAACTCGGTGCGAAAGTTGAAATTCTATAACTATAAATAGGACTCCCTAGAATGCTCTAAAGTATCTTCTAAGATTTAGAAAGGTCTCAAGGAATATACATAAGGGTAGAGCAGCCGCCAATGAGTTTTTTTTCTTCTCTAGTTTATTTTTCATACTTTGTTTAAGAGATTTAGTTTCAATCATGCCTATGGTTGACTAAACCTCTTAGCTAGGGCTAAGAGGTGAAGCTTGTAGTGTGTTTGGATGATTATCTTACTTTAATTCTTATTCCTATTGAACCTCATTGATTTATAGTTTGATATTAAATAAATATTGTTAATTTTCTATGATTTATTGTAACTCGAATTACAATAGATGTTGTGATAGGTTTAAATATCTTCTTTTATCATTTTGAGATTGTAAGATTGGTAAATCTTGTTGTTCACCATCGTCTCTTGGCCATGGTAGGGTTATGGAATCTCTTTCAATCATCACAATTCTCTTACATTGAAAATTAGGTCAATGAAAAGTTCATATTTGATTTAAATTATTTTATCTTCCAATTGGATAGGATAAGACTCTAATTCCAATTATGTTCTTTGAATCAAGTAAGGTAATCTTGATAGCTACAAGTAGATCCTTGGTACCCTAGTTTCCACCTTTAAATTCATAAGTTTTAATCAACATTATTCATCATTACCCTCAATTATTCAGATTTCAATTTAGATCTTTTTTTAGTTCTAGTTCTAGTTATTTTCAAAATATGTACAAGTTTAGTCTCCATGGATTCGACATTGGTTTTGCCGAGTTATTACTACATCTCAATTCTATGCTTAGGGTTGTGAATAAGGCCCACATGATGGATAATTCACATTGAAGGTGAGGCCCACATGGATTGTCCATGTGATGGGTAACGAATATTAAAGGTGTGCTCAACGTGATGGGTTGTGAATATTGAAGGTGTGCCCTACATGATGGACAGTAAAATTGATGGTGGGCCATGCATGATGTATGATCCATGTTAAGGTGGGCCCCACACGAGGATGATTGACATCAAAGGTCAACCCCTAATGATGAATGGCTCACATCTAAGGTAGCCCCACCTAATGGATGACTCACTTCGAAGTTGGGCCTTACATGATGGATGGTCCACATCCAATGTTCGACATGATGGACGGCCCACATCTAATGTTTGACATGATGAACGGCCCACATCCAAGGTGGCCCATATGATGGATAGCCCACATCAAAGGTGGGCCTCGTAAGGTAGATGGTTCACATTAAAGATTGGTCCCACACGATAGACAATTCACATTGAAGACAAGGCCAAGGTAGGCCCAATATGATGAATGGTTTGTATCAAAGGCTAGCAACATAATGGACGATGGATATTAAGAGTGGACCAAGAAAAATTAAGATATAAATACTTATATGATCCTCAAAAGTGAACATACTTTTCTACATTTTTGTTTATAAATGTGTTGTTTACCAAACTTACTTATCTAGTAAATAATTAAAAACTAAGATAAGCTATTTGAGGCATAAGTTGTTTATATAAAGTAATTTCCAATCTAATAACACCCAAATCTTTGTTTACTACTTCCAATGACATACTTTTAAGCCTTTTTCTTTGCTCTTTTAGAGCTTTCGACTTGCACCAGCTCCTACGTGCATTCAACAAAACCTCCTCTTCTCATGTACGTAACTCATCTTATGAACATGCTCATAACTGGCCGACATGTTGTCCTCACCTAACATTGAACTATTAAGATCTCACATTAAGTGCCCAGCTGGCAAGTGTGAAAAAGGATAAAAATATAACTCATTTCTTAAGAAATAACCACCAAAGCCAATTTAGTGTAGATTTTGAATAGAAGGATATTAATGTGGGAAGAGGATTGTATACTGGGTAAACATTCGGGCCTCCTATGGATATATGTGTTCTATCCATGCATCCAAATGTTTTGCCAACTCATTTTATTAGGGCATAAGCTCAAAAATAAAGCATATCTAAAGCTCAGGTGGCCTGCACGACAAGAAACAATGGGATATTGACCTCCACTATCGAAACCTTACTAAAGCCCACAGTGATGTTATAAGATCACACATATTTGAATGAATATATATATATATATATCAGTTTGATCCAAAAATTGTATCCCCTGAGAAGTTTTCAACGGTAGGCATTCAATTCACACCGTTTCTTGTAGCGGTGGTTTCACTTGAGCTTTGGATATGCTTCATTTTTGAGATGGTAAAACGGATGAATGGCGTAGATAAGACACATTGAGGTGGGCCCACAGAGTTTACTCAGTAAACTCTGAGTTAGTACCACAATCCGCTTCCATTAATGTAGAACCAAACAGGCCCTAAGCTGGCGGACTATAATATCGTTTCAGAAGACCACGTATCCGAACCTTACACATGCCACGCTTGTATACTATTCTGTTGGTGGGCCCCACAGTGGATGGCTCATAGCTGCGAACTGAGAGTACAATCTTAAAGGACTTATGACGTTAAATATATTTTTTTAAATTTTCAACTGTACATTTTTAAGGCCAGCAACGGTTCCACGTCAGATGGGGCCCAGATTTTATGGTGTGAAACCGGACTGTCCGGAACATAAGTGTCAACACAAATGCAAGTTGGTTTGTTATGGTGTGACGACCAGCAAATCAGACCATCCATCCGGTGGACGTGGTGGCCTTTATGGATGGAAACCACAACGATGGGACACCTTTCCTTCTTGGTCAACACCGACGAGGCTGGCCATCTCACACGGCCATTTTTCTCTCATCATTAAATATAGAGCTGTACACGAGCTGTACAGCCAGTCCTCAAGCCTGACTAGTCAAATCGAGTTCAAGCTTTCAAGTATGACATCACGGGAACTTCTTATGAGGTCTAGCTGTGTGGACCCCACCGTGATGTGTGTCGAACATTGACACAGTGCATTTGATGAGTCTCAGTCTCATTTAGGTTATGGGATATCCTAAAAATCAGCTGTATGTGAAACTCAAATGGGCCATACCATTTAAAACTATGTGATTACATGCCTAAAACATATAAAAGCACTTAGTGGGGTCCACATGAGTTTTGGATACTGATGAAACTTTCTATGACCCTTCATCTAAGTGGGACACACACAATAGATGGTCTGGATTTGTGAACTACATCTCAATGGGCCCAAAAAATGATTATGAATGTTTTAATGAAAGGATAACCCATCTCAACTTTTGTATATGGGGTGGTTCACCCAAGTCATGGATTGACTTGATTTTCAAGCCCATGGCCCAACATATAATGGTGCATCTAACTGATGAGGTGGATATTCGACGTACATCACGGTGGGATCCACACAGCTTTCCACTTCCCATGAGGTCAAGCTATGTTGGTCAATCGTGATGTGTGTTGAACATCTACCCCCATCAGTCAGATGCACCATTCCATGGTGGGCCTCGAGCTTAAAAATCAAGTTAATCCATGACTTTTGGTAAAATCATGTGAAGACACCGTTAAAACTATAAAAGCACTTAGCCCACATGAGTTTCGGATCTAACTAAGACTTTGTCATTTTGATTCCTTGGTAGTCAATCATTTTTTCTTTTTCATGCCATATATATATATAATTATTATATATATATGATATATATTATAATATATCATATATATATATATTATATTGAATATAATGGAAATAGAATTGTAGATGTCAAACGATCAGTCGAGCTCAACATAATGGATGTGCTAGATTTGTGAACCATATCTCGTTGGCCTAACGTATGATTATGAATGTTTTAATGGGAGGGCAACCACTCTCAACTTTTGTACGTGGTGTTGCCCACACAAGTCATGGATTGACTTGAATTTTAAGTCCAAGGCCCACCATAGAATGGTGCATCCGCCTGATGGGGTAGATGTTTGGCATGCAGCAGGATGGGGCCCACATAGCTTGACCGTATGGGAAGTTCCCATGAGGTCGACCGCATGGGAACTTCCCATGAGGTGAAGCTGTGTGGGCCCCACCATGATGCGTGTTGAACATCAACGTCCGTGCATTTGATGGGACCCCTTTAAATTATGGGATATCCCAAAAATCAGCCATATACGGTACTCAGGTGGACCATACCATCTAAAATCATGTGAAGACATGCCTATAACATATAAAAGCACTTGGTGGGGCCCACCTAAAACTCGGATGCATCTGAAACTTGGTTTGGCCCCTCATCTAAGTGGGACACACATAATGGATGGGCTGGATTTGTGAACCACATCTTGGTGGGCCCAACAAATGATTATGAATGTTTTAATGGGAGGGTAACCCCTCTCCACTTTTGTATATGGTGCATCTGACACGCATCACAGTGGGCTAACATAGGTCTACCTCATGGGAATCGCATAGAACCATTTCCATATACATATATGTGTGTGTGTGTTTGTTATAACTTAGCCAAATCAAACTCCTTTCTGAGTTCAAAAATTCAACTTGACTCGTCGGAACCTAACTTTGAATTGAGCCAAGTCTAGCTTATCTAGGATGAACGGAGCAAGTTAACCGAGCGGTTCGCGTTCAGCTCTACTAATCTTCCCATCCACCATCCATGTGGCAAATATCCAAGCAACACGGAACCATATGGGCCTCTACTCAAGAAGTGTCGTCATTGGACCAGGCGAATTTCCCAATTGATGCAATTTTCTCCCATTGAAATTAGACGGTTATTATTTTCCCGAACGGTACCCAAAAGTGTTTTTGGGGCCTACCGTGTGTATACATAAGATCTAATCCATCCATCATATGAACACCCTCATGTTCTCCTTGCTACCCAAAAATCAGTCTGATCCAAAACTCAAGTAAGCCACACCACAAGAGAACAGATGGAATGAGGAATGCACCATTATAAAACTTTCGTATTACTTTTGGCGTCCACTGTGCTTTGTATGTGCCATCCAATCCATTGATAAGATGCATTCCTGCCATTCCAAAACTCAGGTGGGCCAGATTGATGTTAGAGGTTTTAGGCATGTAAAATCATGGTATGGACCACCTGAGTTTTAAATGGGCCTGATTTTTTTGGGCACCAAGGAGAATACGAGAGCACACCGTGATAAAAGGATTTGGTGTCATTCACACATCACGGTGGGCCCACACATCATGTTGTATGCTAACTTAGCAGTGGATGTGGCCTCTTGCTCGACTTCAGTCTGCAAATAGATTAAATTGAATCAAATGAGTCGTAACAACAAAAATTAGAGCTTGGGTTTAATACAGTTTGGACTAAAAATGAAGTGGAAAAAGTATTTTTATATGCCTGTATTATTATATATAAATAAGATCCAAATAGAAAGCTTTAATTAAAGTAGGAATATGGTTCTTCAAGTAGAAGAAGCTGGGCCACTCATCATCAAGGAATGGCATTTGATGTGGACCATCCATTATGTGGGGTTTATCTTGATGTGGGTCATCCATCATATGGGCCCACCTTCAATGTCCACTGACCATCGTGTGGAACCCACCTTTGATGTGGACCATCCATCGTGTGGGCCCCACCTTCAAAGCATGCTTTTGGATGCGGACTGCCATTATGTGGGCCCATCTTCCATGTGCACTGTCCATCGTGTGGGCCTCATATTTGATATGGACCGTCCATCATGTGGGGCCACCTTTGATATGGACCATCCATTGCGATGAGATATGAGAAAGAGAAAGATGAGAGAGAGAAATATGAAGATAGAAAGTAAAAAAGTAATGTGTGTGCGCGCGTGCATGCATGCATGGATATAATTAAGCTAATCAGTTATTTTCACAAAGGTGGTAACTAAACTATTTTTTATTTTTTTATTTTTTTTATTTTTTTTTTAAAGTAACTTATTTGTTGTCATAAATATTAAAAAACAAAGAAATTAAAACAAAACAAAAAACAAAAATTACTTATAAGAGTGTATCTAAATAAGCCCTAAGAGATAAAAGAAAGGAAATGGAACTAATAGGTATTTAAAAACTATGTGATATAATTTAAAATGAGAGAAAATAATGATATTAAAAAATAAATTATTAAGAAAAAAATTGAAATGTTAAGGAAAAAGCAAATGCATGTGCAGTGAAATGGTTGAGTACATTAAAAAAGTGATAAAAAGATATTTTAAAATTATCTAGCAGAAAAATTAATCATATAACGAAGCTTGATGGTGAAATGATGATGTGCAAAATATTATTTATAAGAAACATTTATGTTTCAAAGCCCAATAAGAGACTAAGAATAATGAAATTTTTGAACCATAGAGAAATAATAAAAAGATTGATATAGAAGTGACAAGTAAGGCTAAACTTAAGGCTTATGATAATTTTTACAACAGATTTGAGATAAGAGAATATGAGAAAATTATCTTCAAACTTATAAAAATGAGAGAGAGAGAGAGAGAGAGAGAGAGAGAGAGAGAGTAAAGACACCTAGGTCATGTTAAATATATGACGTTGTCTAAAGGATATTAGTAAAAGACAATGAGATCAATGAAAAATATAAGGAAAAAAAAAAAGTTACTTTAAGAGCTTAAAAAATGCCAATTACTCTAAAATCATATAGACAAAATGAACCGTGAACTCAAATGAAGATGGAGTCCATAGATGATTTTAAAGGATTAGGATATCTGAAGTGAAAATATATATACCAATATAGATAAGAAGATGTACCGGAGATATTGGAGTTATTTTGGTTAACAAAGTTATCAAACAACATGGTAGGATAAATGAAAGGTATTATAAAATCAACTTGGTATCGTTATATATATATATATATATATATATATATATATATATATATATATATAACTTAAAACTTATGATGGGATCCTTAGTTATTTATTTTGGGTATTGGGAAAGAAAGAAGCTTTAAGAGGGCATATTAACATAATTAACGATATGTACAAGGGAGAAGTAACAAAAGTGAGGATTATTAGCGAAGAGGTAAGTGTGTTCTCAAATATTTTAGGCTTGCTCCAAAGGTTAGAATTGAGCCGTATTGTTCACCTTGGTTGTGGAGAGTTAACCTGGCATTTGGAAAAAAAAGATTCCATGGGGTCTGTTGTTTGTAAATGATATAATTTTAATTGACAAGATAAGAGAAGGCGTAGGCATAAAGCTAGATTTATAGACAAGTACATTAGAATCTCAATAATTTAAAATTAGTCAAGATAAAACAAAACATGAGTGTAATTTTAATAACAACAAGAGTGAGGAGGAGGAATTAACTAATATAGTTGACTAAAAGGTTTCTAAAATTGACCACTTTCGACATTCTTAACTATAATTCATGAGAGTGGACATATTAAGAAAGGTGTTGCCCATAAAATTCAAGTGAGGTGGAAGGAATGAAGATGTACCTCTCAAGTTTTATGTGATCATTGCGTACCACTCAAATTGTGATGGGAAAGCTCGTACAATTGCTATAAAACCAGCAATGCTCTATGCCACAGTATGTTTAATTGAAATAAGGGTGTTAAGATGGATAAGTGGTCAAACATGAAAGGAATGAATTAAAAATGAATGCATTCAAGGAAACTTAAGTAGTAACACCATTAGATAATAAAATAAGATAAAATAAACTTAAGTGGTTTAGTCACGTGCAACAGAGACTAAGATCTACGTTAGATCAAAGTGAGTTTGTACAAGTTGAAGGCTCTAAAAGAACAAGGTAAAAACCTCAAATAATGCAGGTGGAGATAATAAGAAAATATCTAAAAACCTAACGTCTAACTAATTAAAGGACAAAAAGATACATCTAGCCACTCTAAATAGTTGGGATAAAGCTTAGATGATGATGATGAGTCATCTAGCCAGAGATGTTGGCAGATGAGGTCAATTAGCTACCTTTACACGCAACTAAAGTTTTGAGTCATCCAATGCTGGAGATGTGGGGCCCAACAAATCTAAACGGGTGACGATGCCAAGATAGCTCTGGGGCTCGCATGGACGGAAACCTCCTCACACTTACTAGAAAGTTGCTTTTAATGCAGAGGCCCACTGTTTGAATGGTTGGGAACATTCAACCACTTTGGTTGCATGCCATTAATGAGATTAACATGAAACTGTTGCACATGGGCCATGGCTAACCTAACCTGAAAATGAATGTACATCATGGTTCAAAGAGCCCCAACTCAAGGGTTTAGGTTGCATTGATCACAATCCATTGATGGGATTCCTTTATCAGTGCCCCACTGCAATAAAGTGGAGTTAGGGTATAGAGAATTTTTACGGTAACCGTTGGATCAGTTACTGACAAATGGTAAATAAAAAAGAGATCACCATGGGCCCCACCTGGATGGACCATAACACCTCTATATAATTGGTAGGGTGCAGATCTTCTATCATACTATAACTAGTCATTAATCTGTATTATTTCTAGATCTACTTTGATCATCCATTCTTAATAGGTTTGATAATTAATTTTACAGTATGATTAGATTTGACCATTGATCTTTTATCACTTGAAGAATTGGTCCTTAATCATCCATTGTTAGTAGATCTGACCATTGATCTTATATCATTGCTTGATGGCTCTGACTTTTGGTTGTAAATTGGTGTTGATCTACCGTTTATCATCCATCACAATTAGATCTGACCATTGATTATCTATCAATGGTGTTGATCTACCATTTATCACCATTCATCTCCAATATGGACCTCTTGTTGGTGGATCCCGTCGATTGTTTGTCTATGCCATTTGATCTTTGCCTTGGCCGACCTTATTGTATTCGTATCATCAGATGTCATATTTAAAAATTTTGGGCCGTTGGACTTATCTTGAGAGGTTGGATGTTTGTATGGACAATGTGGATTGTGGATCTTATTTTGAGCGGTCGGATGTTGCTTTCAACAATCTGGACCCTTGGATCTTATTTTTAAGAGGAAGAATTTGGAACGCAAATCATGGTTGGTGAAATCTTTCCTTCTTTTGGAGTAGTTATCAATTCTTACCTTTTTGGAGATTTGGTGGTCCAAAGTGGGCCCATGCTCATCAATCTACAGATTGGCCATTCTTGGAAGCTCCCAAAATAGGACTGCCGAATTTAGGTTCTTGATTCAAATCCCTGAATTGCCAAGTTGACAAATGCAAGAATCCAAACAAGGGGCTTTTGGTGAGAGGTCTCGTGTCTAACTAGTTGAACCACAGGTTACATTTCACCCAGCAGAAAACTTCCAACCTTTCATGTGCATGTGACATCGAACCCATCCAATGGATTGGCCCCACTGTACGGATTGCCTTGTGCAAAAATCAGCCACATCCAGTTATTGAGTAGATCACATTTGTATTTTTCTATTTATTAATAGCTTAGATATTATTTTCTATGGTGTGGCCCCTTGATGAGTAAATGGTGCTGATTTTTTTGTAAGGTGGTCCTCATGGTCCGATCAACCTATTGGAAGGTATGGATGTAGCATTCACTTAATAGGTTGGAAGTTATCTTTTGGGTTAATGCACCAAAAAATACCCCAGGTTGAAAAAATCCTAGCATTCCAATAGGTGATCAACCAATAGACAGCTAACAGAAAACTGAGCAATGGTTTCAACCAAAAAGGAGGAGGCTTAAACATTGTGCAGCTGGGATATTCCCATTCGGGGAATTTTTAGTGGGTGTGGACTGTCCTAGAGAGGTCCTCTATATGAACAGATTGGATCATTCGGCCATGGACCCCACTTTTACAAAATGGAAAGTGGAAACTCAAAACTGTAGCGTACAACCTTTGGGCAGGAGAGCTAGATAATGCCTCTTTCTACATTGCTCAGCAGAAGATTGTTCGATACCTTCTGGGTTCTCAGTTTATCCAAGTGGAGGCCAGGTGCTCATGCTGCAGTGATCCTACTAGCTGATATAATGGGCCCCATTGTAGATGTCTCGAGCACTAAAGATCTCTCCAACAGGGAAAATCTCAGACTTTCAATACATGGCCAACAAATAGCAGTGAGGGATGTATCATGAGAAATTCTATGAAGTTGAGAAGTATACATTTATAGTGATCAGGATCTTTTGATCTAGTCGGCCAGAACGAGTGGACCATATGCAAAATTGAGGTGATAAACAATCATGACCATCTCATCACCATGACATTCGATTTTTTAATGCAGACCATTGCTCATTTCTTATTGACATGGAGAAAACTATCCCTTTGCAGCTACTGTTTGGATGACCACTCACATTCATTTTTGAGCTGAGGCCCATCAACATGATGATAGTTCAAAAAACCAATAATCCTCATCACTGCATAAGTGAAACTCCATGATGCACAACTAGGGGTTGCAATAGGCCAGGCCCAACCCTGGCTAGGCCCTACTCTAGTCATGGCCTTATCCAGCTAAAAAGGCCTCAGGCCTGCCCTAGCCCTACACAGCCATGCCTGGAGTGACACGAAGGTTTGAAAAGTCTGAATCTATGAAACTTTTGCAGTATCCCCTTCACCTTCGATGAATCACATCATATAAATGGTTTTCATCATAAAAACATGACCTAGAATTCAATAGTGTTTTTAAACTAAACATGTACATTGAATGGAAACATTTAGAAGTGTCTTCAAATCATACATTCTTTTATATAATAGTGACTCACTTGATGACTGGAACAATGCAACGGGTCAGGCTGGACCATTCATCATCGGCCCTGGTCCAGCCCAGACATCAGGCACAGATTGAACTGGGCTGGCCCTCAGGCCATTAGAGGCCCAAGGTCAGCCTAGCCCATTGCCACCGTTATTCACAACACAGTAGAATTCCTAAAATAAAGAAAAATAAAATAAAATAAAAACAAAAACAAGAAAGGAAGAACGAAAATAGGTGTTATAAACTTCCAATCAATTTGTTGAAACAATAATATTTCAACTTCCAGCATAATCTGGATTTTATTAGCAATAACCAGCTTTTCTGATACTCATCTTTTTTTTAGATACAAGAATGCCAACATTTTTCTGACCTTACTGAACATTGATGGAAGCATAAAGTAATTATGAATCGAAGGCTCTACTGTATGTAGTAGATATCTTACAGTGAGGGTGACAACATTTTCTTCATCTTGATCTGCTTCCATCCTGAAAAGACGGTGCATATATGGACCACCCAATCAAATGGTCACCAAGGAATCTGTTGAAAATTAAAAATAAAAATAAAACCGATGTCACTATGGTAGAGTTGGTGCCCTTCCACTGGTGAGACCTTCGATACCAATATTTGACATTGGCAAGGTCCCAAATCCAAAATTTTGCAGGCTTTGGTTATGTTTGTCCAATATGGCCGATAAATGCCGTTGAATGGATGTATTGCGTCAAGTCTACATTATGGTACAGATACACGAATCGAATCCCTCGTCATCGTCAGAGTCGCTCGGATCACTATAAGCAAACCCAAAAGAGAAGTTACATTAGAAAAGAAAAAAAAATACAAAAAGTTCTAAAACCTAACAAGCATTTCGCAGCAATACAATTTAGCAGTTCAAACAAGTACCTTGCATGAGAAAATATGGATGAACTGAGAAAAAGAAGATTCGAGATTATTGTGTTTCATTCACCACCAGAAGTAAAGCAAGTCAAAATACTCAAAAGGGTCTCCTTACCCATAGCAGTGTGACAAATCTCACTGAGATTTTGAAAATATCACAATATTTTTGTGAAAACTAATTAAACGGTATTATCACGTTGATATCAGGATTTTCAATATCTCATAAGTTTTTTTTTTTTCACAATTTCACAGTGAATTAATTATGATTTTAATGCAGAATTTATATACAAGTTAAAAGGAAAAATAAATAAATTATTTTGTATCTATATATTTCATCATCATCAAAGCTTTATCCAAAACTAACCAAAACTAATGGGGCCATTAAGGCTGCATCAACCTGTATCAGCCCAGTGTCGGCACCAATACAATCCTATATCAGCCATATCCGCAGATAGTGGTCGATATGGCCCTCCTTTAACAGACTGGCTCACCTCAGTATCGTGTATCAGGGTGGGCCGATATGCATATGATATGGCCGTATTGTAATGGATACTTAAAACCATGCTTCTTCCTCAGCATTCTTTTAGCTTGCAGTGAGGCTAGAATAAAATGACGCATGCAGCATCTGTCTAAGAGATTGTAGTACTAACTGTGCTTGCCCGAAGAATGGCACACAATAAAACATCAAAAGCAAGATGGCAGTGGTTCATTCTACAACCAGTCTTGCAGGTCCCAGTGCCTGATCTTCTCCTTTTCCAATTGAATAAGTTTTGATCAAAGCGGATGCTTCAGTCACTTTCAAGAAATTGACAAATGTTTAAGTCTGGTAGAGTTTGTTATTCCAACTCATTATTTTCAAGCTTCAAGAACTTTGGTCATCTTAGTCAGAAATCAATCGCATTTCTTTCCGTATAACCCCCCAAAGTTTTTTTGGCCTTGCCATATGGCTCATTTATTTCTGGTTATACCAGTCGCTAGAAATGAAAGGCACCATTGCAGTTTCTGAAAGTTCGAATATCTTCCCGTCACATTGACGACTTACACATATCCAATAACACAAAACTCTCCAGAATTTGCATATCAAATTCTCAAATTATATAAGAGACTTTGAAATGAGGCTTGTTTAGCAATTCTTAAAACATACTTTGTACAGATGAACATGATTTCGGAAAATTCTTTAGTATCTTTGGTTCTGTGACAGAAAAATCAGGACTTTCAGGAGGGAGATCCATTCCAAAGCACATGGGTATAGAACAGATAAAAGCACACGACCATGTCACAATAAGTTCTTTAGAGATGGGGACCTATTATTTATAAATGAGCTTGCTGAGGCCACAGCCATGTATAAGGCAGTCCATGCACATGCCACTGCATGTGCCAGCGTCATTCACAGGCATGAGATCCAAGCCGTTATCAAGTGGCTCTTGGTGTGTAGATGCCTAGACCCAAATGCAGGCCAGTCCACTCATCAAGTGGTTCCCAGTTTATGAACAAATGACATAAAAACTCAAGACCCACCTGACATCTTGGATCTCGTGCCCATTTGTCATGCTGGCACATTCGGTAGCATGTAGATGGGCAGCCTTGTAAATGCATTATGGGCTTAGCCAACCACTGTTAGTTTTTACTTGTTACACAATTCTTAAAACCATAATACCAACTTCTAAAACGAGTAACACCTGCGTTCTGAAAAGAATAACACTTCATATTCACTTTGTTCTTTTTATTTTACTATTATATAAAGATTTAAAATGTTGTCCCATGAACTTAAAATGAAGGAAGCTCTACAAATCTTTTTTATTGGTTACAGGAGATTTTATTAAGAAAGAAACCCAAGGCTTCCACCCAAGAGCAAACGAGACGTTTAACATTAAAAAATCTGTGGTCGATGCACTGATGCTATTAAAAATGTGATTTCCTTCTTATACCAAATGGCCCAAAGGATAGCCACAAAACAAAGACCCCAAATGAAAAAATGCTATAATTTTTTTTTAAAATTTTTTTTTTTTGAAAGAAAGGAAACAATACATGATTCATTTCTAAAACTTTGTATTAGAACCCTCGGGTTTTCAATATTTTCATTAGTAGATAAGAATGATAGAAGTTCAAAAATGTCAACCCAAAGCGATAGATTAATACAAATCATCCACAAATACTAAAACTACTAATTGCAGAATATAAAAGATTAAATAAAAAAAGGAATAAATGAACTGATACCAGTTTAACATTTCTATTAAAGATTATCTGTTCACTTTAAATGTCACATCTACATAGCTCTTTCTAGGAGGAAATTCTGAAACCATGCTTGAAATTGTATCTCAGAATAAATGACGCACAGAGTATACTGGAGTAGCTGTCTTCTTTTGCATTTCAATAAATTGGCAGCTACCACTCCAAAATAAATAAATAAATAAATAGGAATTAACACAAAAAACGTATTCCAGTCCATTCTTTTCTTTTCTATTCTTTTCTTTTTTCCCTTTTGCACAGGTCTGCTTACAGCAGGCTGTACCAAAACCAGTGACCTTGTCGGTTCAGTGACAAATCTGGTTTATAAAACATCATTCTTAATCCTGAGTGTTCAACTCAATCTGTTTACTAGTACTACCCTTCAAAATCCATTGGTTAACAATCTGGGATTGTCTGGTTTCATGGACCAAACAAACCATGAAATTAAATCCAAAACATGACTTGGTAGTCAATCATCTTAAGAGTAGAGGGTAGATGTTGACCATAAACATAAGAAAAATGAAGCTACAGTCAGGTGCCCAATCTCGTGTTTTTTAAGTGATTGACATTGACCCCGTTCAAACTATTCTCAGTTTCTCACACAAATCAAAAGGATTCATTACCACTCAATACCAGGAACCTCAAGAAGAAAATGAAACTTCCATGGGTGCAACATTGATTAATTTGCTTAGGGCGTGTTTGGGCGGTGGGATTAGAAGGGATTAGGTGGGATGGGATTCAAAAAACATAATTATTACCGATGGCAGGGATTGTCCCCTCTTGCCATGGGATAAGATTAATGTCATGCTTTGTTGGTAATACGGTGGTACATTGAATGGATATACCCACCATCATTTGAAATTACTGAGAATAACACACGTGTTATATCTAAACCGTTCATTTGTTTTGTAACCTCATTTTATGGCATGGGCCTAAAAATGAGGTAGATCCAAAACTTACGTGGCCCCAAAGAAGTTTTCAACGGTAAGTATTCAAACCCCGTTGCTTTCTATAGTGGGGTCCACTTGAACTTTAGATTTACCTGATTTTTTGGCCCATGCTCTAAAATAATCTCGAAAAATGGGTGGACGGTGTGGATATAGCCCACACATCATGGTGGGACCTACACAACTTGCTAACATTGAGTGAAATTGGCACGGGACCCAATACAATTCCATCTAAGCTAATTCCATTCTTCCCAAACATGGAGTGGAATTGGCACAGGACCAGATGAATCCCATCCCACCTAATCCCTTCTAATCCCACTGCCCAAACACACCTTTATCTGTTTATTTCAACAGCATATTTTTCTTCCACTTAAAAACTTGTGAGTTGATTCCATTAGACCAAAAAGATCAACCATGAAATTGAAGCACCAGTCAAGCGTATAATGCCTTTTTAAGTGCTCGACCCCATCCCTAGTTTACACCCACCAACCATGGATCCATGGCCACTTAGTATCAGGAACCTCAAGCTAAATGTGATGTTGTTTTGGGCAGACAACATTCATTTATTGGTTTATATATATATATATATATATATATATATATATATATATATATTACCAGCATATTTCTGATAAGACCGTAAAAGGTTTATTAAGATAACTAGTCCAAATTCAAGGATGGACCATCCCTCCTCGCAATCAAGCAAAAGATTGTTAGGGAAAACATTCCATCTTCCTTCATAAACAGTTGAAAAAATACATAGATAATTATGGCATTGCGCAATAATAATAACAAAATATCCAAATTCAAAATTTGAATTTAAATTCAAAAGATAATAATTTATTTTAGATCTTAAGTGGAGCTGCTAGGCCAACTTTGCTAAGCCAAATGGTTTGGTGCACCAGTTGAGGCCCACTCTACTATCCCAAATGGCTTGACCCACTAATTGACCAATAGATCCTAACATTCCTCACCCCTTGAGTAACAACCTTGTCATCAAGGTTGTCATTAGGAAATTACTGCAAAAGACAATCTCGCTCAGTTCATGAAGCATCTGCTTTTTCCTCTTCAAAAATGGCTTTTGGTTTTCTAACCCACCTCTAGCAAAAACAGATGTTGCGTTTTACATCAGTATCATGGTGCAAACTTTTCATCACAATTAAACACAGCCCTTTTCACACCTAGTTTGTATTTCGGGCCAATTGAAGCGCCTCACAGGAATCCCCTCCCTTGAATTGATCGTCACGGGTGGTGGAGGTGCAGCAACCCCCTGCTCAATGGGTTTTAAAATTGTGGCGCAACTTTTGTAATCGATCTTCCTACATAAGAATCGAACCCATTGTGACTATCATCGTGGTTAGACGGAAAATCTTGATGTACACATGAATCTCCTCCGTCAAGCCTGCGATAAAAGACCCAACAAATGCTTTCTCAACCATTCTTTCACACGAATAGCCAACTTCTCGAACTACATTTGATACTCATGTACCACCCCCGTTTGGCACAGCTTTGACAAAGCCTCGTCAAAGGCATTGTATTCTGATGGTCCAAATCGCACAAACAAGGCCTTGACAAACGTGGCCCATGTCATCATGGATTGATGCATTCGTGTACCATTGGAACCAATGGTTTGCTTTGCCTTCCAAGTGAAAAGACACAAGGAGCATTATCCTCTTCCAATGTACCCTGAAATTTGCATAATGCACCCATTTCATTGGATTTGACCAAACAAAATTTGAAAAATCAATCCAAGCATATCGCCCTTGAATCGATCTTCCATTGTTGAAGTTGTTGCAATTTGAACCACTTCTTCATGGTCTTTGCAGTTGTGGCAGTTTTGATTTTGAAAGACCTCATTCTGGATTAAGAGAGCTTTCATAGATTCCATGAGTTATCACATTCATTTCTCCCATATCCTTCTTGATGATCTCCACTTTTGTCTTCCATCTTGTGCTTTGGCAACACCCAAACCTGCTCTGATACTGAGTGGTAAGACTGTAATCGGTTGATTGATATAACTAGTCCAAATTCGAGGATGAACCATCCCTCCTTTCACTTGAGCAAACGATTGTTGAAGAAAATTTTCATCTTCCTTCATCAATGATTGAGAAATATATAAATAACTGTGGCAGTCCACAATAATAATAACAAACTATTTCAAATTTAAATTGAAAAGATAACAATTTATCGTAGATCTTAAGTGGAGCTGCTAGGTGCACCTGAATGGTTTGGCCCACTAATTGAACTATGGACCATGACAATGATAAGACTGTATTCAGATGGCGTAGATAACTAGTCCAAATTCAAGTATAGATCGTCGCTCCCTTACAATTAAGCAAATGATTGTAGGGGAAATTCTCTCATAATCATATCCCAACAACTTGGATACGCACTTTTGTTGTTCTAAAGTTGGCACTCTATAATCTAGGAACAACTTGAAGCTCTTATGATTGGTCAAAATGTTAACTTGGCTATCCACTAAATAGGGACACCACTCCATGACCGCTTGGATGATTGCAATCATCTCATTCTCATAGGTTAACAAAGCCAATGTTTGCCCCCGAATAAAGCAATTAATCATCAGTCTTGCATGAGGGCAACCCCAATCCCACCTCATGATGCATCACATTTGATGCAGGGACATGTGATGGCCTAACAATATATGCATGTATAATCAGTTTGAAGAGATTCAAATAATAAAATTAAGTAAATGTTATTAATCACATCAATTAAGCAAATCTCAACATAAAGATGAAGTCATTCCGTCAGGATCATGCCCCTTAGCATAAAATCACGTAAACGGTAAAAATGGAGGATCTGGGGATATGAGGATATCCCAGATCTAGCATAAGTCAGTCCACAGTCAAGTTGGGATCCGATTCTCCTGACTAGTCATCTCTCTTTTCCGTTCAAACCAAAAGGGTATGAGGAACAAAATGGATGGAGAAGAGAGATGGGTTCAAAATGAGAGGGAATATGAAATCTAGGGCATCAAAGAAAAAGACGGTTGATTCTTATCTTTTCCTGCATCTCAAAGATCTGGAAAGAAGGACAATCTGAAACTGGGGGGAATCCTTAATACCCAAAGGCCAATCCTAATACCTTAATCTCTTTAGTAAAAGAGGAAGAAAGCATACGAATCTCATTCATTCAATAATAATAAAATAAAGTTTCTCATGATGTATATATAAGGCATGGAAAAAGTAAAAGTGCACTAAAGCCCTTGAAAACAAGAAAATTAACAAAAAGACGAAAAAGGCAAAAAAAAAAAAAAGTGGACTAAAGCCCCTGAAAACAAGGAAAATAACAAAAAACACCTAAAACTAAAAACACCCGCACAACAAGATGTGAAATCCACCCCACAGGCCTGCAGTCAGAGTATAGTTATGCTATTCCTGCACTCATAACGCATCAGAAAATAGGTCCAAAGGACCCGGCATCCATCCACATCAACTCCTCCACTCCGGTACTCTGTCGACGACGCCTCCTCCTCTAATACACTCTAAAGAGTGCACCACTGATGTCTGCATCAACATTCAAGTACAAATGTCTAGAAAAAATGACGTAGTGCCAAAACATGTGTAGAGGTCATTGCACTTTTGAGATGTTGAAATGCCAATTTCACTTCTTCTGTCCAACAACACTAGTTCTTGCATAACGAGGTGGTAAGTAGGGCAACCAACTTCCATCATCCTGAACAAAGTGTCAGTAGTAATCAGTCAATCCCAGATTGCTAGGATCGGGGCGCGACCCATGATGGGAAATGATGTGGCCAAAATACTAACTATGGTTTAACCAAATGTGCATTTGGAGATTTTCACAAATAATTGATGTTGGCGTAATACGTCCAAAACCATTTGAAGATGAGACAAGTGATCCATCCATAAAGGACTGACTTAAAATATCATCAAGAATGCCAATATGAACCAATGGAGAAAGGACCTGAACACAACATTCATGATGCATTGGAATGTTAATGGCGTGTTTATCAACCTAAACAACATCACTAGAAACTCGTAATGGCTTCATGCGTACAAAACAACATCTTCGTTATGTCCCCTTTTCGAACATGGATCTGATGACAGCCCAGCTGAAGGTCAAGCTTGGAGAAGTAATGAGCCCCATGTAGCTCATCTAGCACCACATATATAACGGGAATAGGAAACTTGTCATTCACGGTGATCTAATTGAGTGCTTTATGGTCAACGTAAAACCTCTGAGAGTTGTCTTCTTCTTCACGAGCAAGACCGGAGATAAATAAGGGTTGTTGTTAGGTTGAATAATCCCCATATCAAGCGTCTCCTTCACGATGTGCTTGATCACATTCTTTTGAATGTGTGGATACTGATACAGCCTCACCTTGGCTGGTGTGGCCCCCAGTAAAATCTCAATTTGGTGGTCCTTCGATCATCATGGTGGTAAAAATCATTAAGTAAATGTTGTATGTTAGGATGGATTGAAGATTCAATACATTTTTTGTTATATCAATTACATGAGTATGCCACCAACATGTTGTTGAAGCATTATCTCCATAGAGTAAGCACTTGCCTTTTTTAGTGGCATACTGGGGTTGCCTTCAAGATGATACTTTCGGCATCTAATTGAGATATCTATGATAAGTTTGTTGAAATCCCGTAGAACAAGACCAAGTTATTGCAGCCATTAGATGTCAATCACCATATCGGACCCTTTTTAAGGGTAGTAAATATGTGTCGGTTTTAAAGTAGTAGCCTTAGATGCCGATCTCTATATCTTTCCATCCACACAAGCACTCCAGCTTGCTTCCATTGGCCACCAACACACTGAACGATGGGGAATGATGGATAGGCAATCTCAATCGTAGTGCCAGCCCTCCGCTGATGAAATTGTAAGTGCTCCCACTGTCAATGAGGATGGAAATCTTATGTCGCTTGATATACCCGACCACATGCAAGGTTTAATAGGATAGTTGGGTCAAGAGGGTAGGTATGGAGATCTTAGGCACCTCCTCTTCCGCTTTTTCATTTTTAGGAATGGCTTTGCACTCTTAGTCTACCTCTAAGAAAAATAATTGTTGCGATTTACATTGGTGTCCCAGTGCAAAGTTTTCGTTACAATTCACAACTATAACACAAGCCAAAGGTAGTAGAGGTGTGGCAACCCTTGGCACAAATGGTTTGGAATTGCAACGCAATTTTTGTAATCAATCTTTCTATATGCGAGCCAAATCCACCATAGACAGCATCGTGATTATACAAAAAAGCTTAATGTCTGCATAAATCTCCAACTTCAAGCCCAAGAAAAAACACCCAACCAATGCCTTCTCAAGCCATCCTTCCACACGATTTGCTAACTTCTCAAACTGCATTTGATACTCACAAGCCATCCCCATTTGGCACAACTTTGACAAAGCCTCATCACATTCTTCATAATTCGACGGTTCAAATCACACAAGCAAAGTCTTGGCAAATGTGACCTATGTCATCATAAGATTGATGCATTGGTACTATCCAATGGTTCGCTTCGCCTTCCAAGTGAAAAGACCAGGGTGTGCAAAAACGGTTATGTATCGGCTTGATCCGTTACGTGATACGGGTTTGAAATGGGAACCCCCAATTGTTTTAAATGGTAAGGCCATTACGGGGCCATAATGGCTATTATGGTTCCGTAACAATTATTACGCACAACAAACCTATAGAAAAAAAAAAACAAAACAAAACAAAAAAAAAGGGAAGGGGGGGGGGGGCCTGCTTCAGATATTCTCCTTCTTGGGCTATTGTTGCTTTCCTTCTTCTTCCTTCTCTCCTTCTTCTTCCTTCTCTTTCATCTTTTCGAAGAATTTATTTTCTCCTTACCTTGACAGATTCGTTTAGCCAGGAGATCATCCCACTATGCTAACACGCAACCAGAAAAATTCATAACTATTAACTTCACCTTCCAATTGTCCACGATTTCCTTGTACTCGAACACTTTTTCTACCTTACTTAACCATGAAGTTGTCAGCATGCAACCAACCATAGAATTCTAGAATTTCAACCTTAATTATGAGCTCTCGACGATGTTCCAACAATTAAAGGATTCGATCATTAGAGTTCGCAGATCAACTGGGTTACTTGCATAAACTCTTCATGTGTCAGTCACCCCCTTAGAAGCCATTAAGAGATGAAATAGAGTTGAAAACCCCAAAAATGGCCAGCTCTGATACTAAAAATGGTGCAACCTGATTATCGAGTCAATGAGACCTCCATACTCAAATCGCAAAGAAGCGGACAAGAGTACACTCACAAGAATATTTGAGTAAAGAGGGAGAGAAGTTTATTGATATCAACCTCCTTTTATAATATTTAAGAAAAAATCACGCTTAGAAAACTTTGGAATGGTTAACTTCTATACTCCCTTTAATAACCCCTAAATGAATCTCTAATGAAAATTCCCCCAACTAAGAGATTGATTTCAAATCAATCATAATTTATTTCAAATCAATCTCATCTACCTAAAATGTCAACAGGCCTAATAATAGTAAAAGCAAATGTTCGAAATAATCCTCAAAATCTTCAACCATATCTTTAAATCAACTCCCACATCTTACATAAATAGTAAATTGCATCTCTATTTAGGCCCACAAATCTATAAATAGTCAGTCCAAAATCAGCACATGTTGGGCCCTATGGTGGATCATGGGCCTGCATCATTAAAACATAATGCATTGGTACAGGTTTGACACCAAATACAAAAGCTATACACCAGGAAGAGACGGCCCTTTTTCTTTTTTAAAACTTTCAAAAGGCTGAAATTATTATTTTTCTTTTTTGGTAAATTATGTCCACAGGTAACTATGAAAGATGGAACCGTACAAGGTTTAAAGTGTTATAGTTGCAGGTACAAAGTATACATTCACCATCAAGAACGAATTATAGAAGAGTATTCTGGAAGAAGAATAAAATGGCAGGGCAAAATACGTAAAGGCAATAGTTACAATGGCACCAGCCCTTGAAAGTCAAGGGAAAAAAGATCATGAGGTACTTAGACATTTGAGAAGGAGAATGGGGAAATCATATCCTTATTGTTTTCAACAGAGAGAAACCACGACTCATCGCTGTTAAGGACCAGAGCCTTTCCACATCATATCACAACCATTGTTTCAACCTTTGAACTTTTTGAGACATGATTTGAGATAGTCTCATTACCCCCCTGTTTTCCACCTGCCAACAACATGATATGCATTTTTTTTCTTGTCCTTAACTTGACATTAAACCCAATACTCCTACCCCACTAAATCGATTTCTGTTTGGCTTCAAATGAATACATGAACAAATGTTTTCTTCATAGAATAGCCGCAACGAGGCAAGCTTGTACAGGTTTTTTTCAGATAAGAGTTCCCATCGGAACACCACTCTTCCAGCAAGTACTAATGTACGTGGGCCATGGCCCAAAATCAGAGTGGTTGGGGAGATCCTAAGCTCTATTTGAGGAAAAAAGGTCAACCACCCATCTTTCAGACCTGTTCCAACAAAGCACTTAGGATCATCTGATCGATCTGATTGTTGAGTCATGGCTCTTATATGGTGTGTCCTGCTGGATGTGCGGTCCAGATCTTGCACACATATAGTGCTGCATATCCCCATGAATTTGGGTTCCAAAATGCACGCAATAAGTAAATGAGCATTCCTCAACCACAACTTTCCTCACAAGACCATGAGCAGGAAAGAGAAATGTACTAAACTAACGGTAAGACAGCAAAATTCTGAAAACTGTTCTCAAGCAATGAAATGAATGAAAATAAATAAAATTTAAACGAGAATTGAATTAAATCTAAGTCGCCGGATATTACCTTGGCTGGAATTCGAAAACTTCCGTAAGCTTGTTGCCATTCCGATCATTCCATTGCACTTTCCGCCGCATATTCTTCGGTCTTGTTGATATTCCGCCCCTTCGAGGCGGCAACAACGACTTCAATTCCTCATCTTCTTCCCTACCAAAATCGACCTCCTTCTGAGCAACGGCATTGTTCGCTGGGTTCTTCTTGTATTTATTAGGGTTTGTAACGTCCAGATCCATTCGATCGCTACACAATTGCTCAATTCGAAGCCTATTCGACCCATCAAGATTGCAAGAATTGAATTCGATGAACGATCAGGAAATCCATTTCGAAGGTGGATCTCTAAATTCTACCGTAAAATCTCCGCATTTTCTTCAAGACTTTGAATTCGATTGCGGTTTTTAGCTGTGATTGAGACGGAGACGATCAATCGAAGGATGAAAAGGGGGAGAAATTATAGGAAAAGATCTAAAGAGAAAATTTCGACGTTCCTACACATTCACCGTCTGAAACCAAAGAAAATTTAAAAACGAAAAGCAAATTCAACAGAAAATAAGATCGTATCGCCGATGAATCGATTAAGAAAAGATGGATTGGAATCGTCTAAGATTTGAGAATTTCTCAAAATAGAAAAAGCATCAAACGAAAAAGAAAACGAGAAATCGAATCCAATAAAACTCGGCACCTCTGGTTTTTTTGTTTTTTGTTTTTTTTTTTTTTTTTCGTTTTTGTTGCGTCTTCTTACAAGACAAGCGATTGGCATTTTGCTACGGTGCGCGGTATGTTCATCGTTCGCGGGAACGGAATCGTCTACATCACCCCCAGCTCGTGACACAGCAACCCCATGGGCCCCACATGGTGTATATGTAAAATCCACTCTGTTTATTTGGTGAAAAACGTTATTTTCACTGTACGTATACAACATCATCCCTGTAGAATAGTCTGATGGGCCACTCCATTGAAACTTCGAAGTTGAGGTAGTGTGACTCACCTGAGTTTTGGATCATGCTGATTTTGGGATCATCTCTTTATTATACGGTGAGATACACTTGATTAACAGAATTTGATGAAAGGTAAAAACTATAGTGGGCACACAAATAAACCTGTGGTTGGCATCCCACTCCCCCTGTTTACGGTGTGGCCCACCTGCGCTGTGATGTATCTGATTTTTGTCCGGAGGACCTGAGACCCGGATTCGTGCGCTGAGAATGTAGGTGGGGCACACCTTGATGTTGGTGAGAAATCCACCCTGTCTATACCTTTGCCAGATCATTTTAAGACGTTTCAAAAAAATTGAACTGAATCCAAGACCCAAGTGTGCCACACCAGAGGGAAAAGTAAGGAAAGAAATGCCTACGGTTGAAAACTTTATGGGATGCACTTGGATGTTTATATGCCATCCAAACCGTTTCTAAGGTCATTCCTACTGTGCTGAATTGAAAACAAACTCTTATCCTAATAAAAAAAAACTAAAACTTCGGTTGCCATGAAAATGTTTCAACGTGGTTCACTTTTTTCTCTCGTGTGGCCCACTTGAGTCTTGGATCCATCTCATTTTTTTTTTTCACATGTCCTGAGTAGTGCTGGGCAGAAATCGACCTGATCCAAACCAAACCAAAGTTCTGGATTTGCGTGGTTGGAATAGGATCAGTTAGATCCGACCATTCATCAAATCGAGTTCGGATCAATGTCAATTCGGACCGATCCAATCCAGAATCCGATCCGGTCATGTAGTATGAAGTTAAAATAGAGCCGTTAGATGTTTGCATCTTTAATTGTCGAGAAATAAAGAGCTAAGGTTAAACCATTTCCTAAGAGAGGTGACGTGAGGGCAATCTGGGTGGCGTATTGATGAGGCCAACATTGGGCAGGTATACCACACCAGGCCTTGAAACTGGTTCAAAAGCGAATCAACTGGTGTACCACGAAAGCAGATCTAAGTAAACTTCGTAGGCCCAAATGTCATTCATGCAAATTATCCACTCCGTCCATCTCTTTTAACAGATAATTTTAGGGTTCATCGCAAAAATGGAGTGTATCCAATCCTCAAGTAGAGCATACCACCAAAAACAGTGTAAATTGAACATCTACTGTTGAAAAATTATTGGAGGCCAAAGAAGTTTTAGATCAAGCTGATATTTGTTTTTTTCCCTTCGTCCATGTTTTTTTTATCTTATAAACAGGTTGGATGACAAATAAACATCACCGGGGCCTTATAAAGTTTTCAACAGTGGAAATCAGTACTTCTACTTTTTCATGTGGTATGGTCCACTTGAGCTTTGGATATGCATAAATTTTGGGTTCAACCCCTAAAATGATCTAGAAAAATGAATAGACAGCGTGGATCAACCACATGCATTCACTGTGGGCCCACATGCATTCACGTTGTATCATACGCTAGCTATACTGGTCCTGTGGATAAACCTTAATTTGATTTCGTGTATCACACGCAAGCTATATAGTTGGTGTAGATACATGTCGTGTGAAGACGAGCACAAACGCGCCTTGAGCTCCGAGTTATACGAATGGCTCAAATGATATCAAAGTTACATGGGCCCCACCATAATGTTTATTTTTCATCTAATCTGTTAATAATGTTAAAAATACATGGATGAAGACGAAAAACAAATTTCATATTGATCCGAAACTTTTGTGATCTCCAAAAGGGTTTCAATGGTAAACGTTCAATTCCCCACTGGTTTTTGTAGTGTGGTCCATTTGATCTTTAGATTTGTCTTATTTTTCGGCTCAAGACTTAAGACAAGCTCTCTAAATGGATGGATGGTTTGGATATAACACATACCTCATAGTTTGACCCAAAGAATTTGCTGATGTCAATACACCACCAACCAATCCGCTTTCGGTTTGGTATCACCTACTTCTCTCTCCCGATCCGAATGGTACCCAACCCGATCCGATTTAGTTTCCCTAACCGAGTTAGACTCGGTTTGAATTAGGCTAGCAGTACATCGGATTGGATCGAGTTAACTGTCACGCCCCGAAAATCAGAACCCGAGTTGGCCAGGCTCGAACCCAAATTTCAGGACTATGAGTTGTATTTAAATAAAATATATATCACAACCCACATTATTTCATGCATTTTCAGGACAATCAAAGCAACTAAAAGGATACTAATCATTGTTATTAAATATTGTCCACTAATCAATCCTTGAATCTTTAATTACATTCACATTCAAAAATAAATAATAACAACGCACATTGAATTTTAATTAATTTATAAATAAACAAAGATAAAAGTCTTCAATCTTGCCCAATCGGTTCTTCATATACAGATCCTACAAAACAGTCTATATGGGTATGAGCGTGACGGCTCGTAGGGTAAAATCATTCCCAAAATTGAAAATTTTACTTTAACACCAATACAACTCAATAAAATAAATAAGATTAATTACGAATATTAAATCGGCATTTTACGTGACATCAATAACAAATTGTTTTTCATATAACAAAATAAGATAATACAATCATCTAAAATCATTTCTGGTTCAATTTAGGGCAGAACACGCGTGTGTGTTGATCCTTTTATGGAATGATCCTCGGCAGAGCACTAGTGTTGATCCTTTTAGGGAATGACCCTCAGCAGAGCACCTGGTGAATAAACTTTTAAGGTAAATACCCAGGGCAGAACACCCGTATGTTTTAATCATTTTAGGAAATTGCCTAGGACAAAGCACCCGTGCCGATCCTTTCGTGTTTGACCCTGGGCAGAGCACCCATAAACAAGTAACATGGTGATCATTTTGGGGCAGAGCACTCATAAATTGAAATACATTCTTCATCATGTAATAATAAGGAAATAGTTATAATCTAAGCACGCCATGATAAATAAAATAAAGCTAATTAATAACTCAAATAAATTATCTCTACAATATGCAACCAAGAAATCAAATAAAATAATATGCAACTGATGACAATGTTCAAATAAATTTAATAGATAATAAATAATCAAATTAATCGATATGTTAATATAAAATTTTCAACAAGGAAGATCACTTACCTGATTTAGAATGATAGATTTGATATGGTGATGGATTCTACATGTGAATGGTTTGAATCCGATTTCTCATAAACTCAATTCGACACATTTAAACTAGTATCACTCGGTAAATGTTTTTAACGTAAAATGATTGCGTCCCTACACAAATCATACATGTTGATTTATTAAGACCTATACTAAGGTTTCTAATTATCTAATATTTAAAATATAAGAAATATAACACGTTAAATCACTGAGTTAACTCAGTGAGTCGACTCGAATCAAAGCTATTCTAATGTATAAAATCAAAGGATTGAGATAGAAAACTTAGCTGATAAATGGCTCGAAGTTGGAACCTAGAATCAGTTCGGATGATCGGGACAGCAAGTCATCTGGTTGACTTCTTGAGTTAACTTGATGGAACTACCTTCCTTCTTTCTTTTTTTCTCATTTCCTCTATCTTTTTCTTCTGATTCATTCTTCTGATCTTGTCCAAAATATGCTTGAATAACAACTCAGATGGGATAAAACAATGAGCCAGGTGACTCAGAAAGCTTGATTATCTCTTCCTCTCACTGATTCGCTTTCTTTCATTTTTCATTTTTCTTTTTATTTCTATCTCTAATCTCTTTCTCGTGATGGAGGCTATCTAAAGTCTCAATGGACGTACACATGTCTTTGGAAAACATGGCTCTAGAGTTGGGTGGTAATAGGAGTCTTTAACGTCTTGCGGACAAAACTAAGTTGCACTTGTGAATAGTATATCTCCAACAAGAGATTGATCTAATGGATCTAATGATCATATTCAGATTAGATGGGCCTCATGTGATAATTTGGATGTTGAAACAAGTTTCGCAAATAATGGCCTGTGATGGGTTCTTGGTGTGGAAGATGATTGACTGTTAATGGCAGGTTCAAGATCGATTACTTTTCTTTCATTTTGATTTTGCGTGGATGATAAGGATTGACTGCTTGTTAATGAGGAGTGTTGGAGGATCACAAACCATTAAATGTAGGTTAAATCTGAGGCTATGAATGGTGGAGATCAAAAACTATTATGGAGAAAGAAGGTTGTGCCTGCAAAAACGGAACGAGTTTTCGCTTCGAACGGAACTTGCATTGGATGTTCAAGTTTCCAGTTTTGATGGCTAGGCTAGGCAGGGTTCACTAGTGATGGTTAGAGAGATCTAAGTTGTTCATCAGTTTTGCAAGATAAGGATAGATTGTGAGCTTAAAAACAAAGAAGATCTGAATCTTTAGTGGGCCGCATCAAAGGTTTTTAGGCAAAAGATTTCAAGGGCTAGGGTTACTTAAGGGTCTGGGTTCATTAGACGGTTTAAATTGAGGAGTGGGTCCCACCATGATGATGGCATGAGTGGTCAGATGGGTTTACTAGTGCAACTATAACCCGAAGAAGAAGGAGAGAGTTGTAGAGGAGATTTGGTTCTAAGGTGACGTGCCTCGGCACGTCACTTGTTGTTTTTTTTAAGAGAATGGGCCCCACAGGAATGATGTGACAAATCCACACCGTTCATCAATCTTATCGGGTCAAGTTAGGGCAAGGGCTTAACAATGAGGGCAATTCAATGCTCAAGTGGGCCACATCATAGGGAACAGTGGAACTCGCCGTTTAAAAAAAGACGGAATGTTACATTAACTGACCTGGACTCGGTTCGGATCGGATCGAGTTCGAATCAGTTACTTAAAAATTTGGATCGAGTCGAGTTGGACCCAATACGATCCGACTCAACTCGATGCCCACCTCTAGTCCGAGCTTGCAAAACGGATGGACGGTGAAGATTTCTCAAACATCTAGGTGACTTCCTCCCGAGGCTTTCGCAGAAGACCTGATATTGAAAAGAGAATCTGATGGAGTAGATTTAACATATGATGTTGCAGACTATTCCAGTCCTTGATCGCTACTTAAACAAAGATAGGCCATCTAGGCTGTTGGATTTGAATCGACCTCAGGACGACTGTGGAGGAAGCCTGTAATAACCCATTTTTTTGTGGGAACTAACCCCACTGTCCGCTTCTATGTGGCCCACCTAAGTCTTGGATAAACCTCATTTTTGGCCTTATATCTTCTCTTGGCCAGGCCGAGATGATGGATGGAGTAGATTTATGTCATCGTTAGTAGGACCCACCACATTTAAAAATTAAAAATTTTAAAATATAAATAAAAATATCTTCTGCACGCCGACTAAACCACTTTCTCCATTCTTCCTTCCTTTTCATATGGTAATGGGCGCCGAAACCGTCCCATAATCCCCACTCTTCCATTCCATTACGCACTCCTTTATAAAAAAATTTTAAAAAAAAGGAAAGAAACAGAGGAAATAATCAAATCAAAAATAGAGAGAGGGAGAGGGAGAGAGAGCTCTGTAGATCAAGAGAGAGATTAAAGCGGGGCTGAATCATCAGACTTTTAAGTTAGGTGATCTTATCCTAAAATTTATCATTTTCAGTTATTTATTATGCTTATTTAATTCAAAATTTTGATAGGAATATTATTGTTAGTTGAATTTTTATGTAGAAAATCCTCCTCATTTATCAATTTCTATTTTATATATTTCTAATATTTAATGCTAAAATAATTTTTTTATATATATATATATATATATATTTATATATAAATAAAATAAATAATTTATCTAAGTTTATATTTTCACTTAATAATTCTTAAATTTTTGTTAAGATTAAAAATTAAATATGAATTATTTCTAAATTTTTTAAAATTAATTAATATGAAAGTAAATTATTAAAAATAGATTAAATTCAAATTAATTTATGAATTTATTTAAATTAGTAAATTTGAATTAAATTTAAAATATTTTTAATTAATGAGTATGTTAGTTATTAAATTTAATCGTTTAATTAATCTGAATTTTATATATATATATATATATATATATACATATAAATATAATTAATTAAAATATATAAATTCAACTTAAAAAGTAAACTAAAAATTTAAATTCCAATAATTTATAATACTTAGAATTAATTTTAAAAAAATTAAAATTTGAATGTAAAAAAAATAATAATAATAATATCCAAAGTCCAAATTAATAACTTCCTTAAACTTATTAAATTTAGATATAGAAATAAATAATAATAAAATCCTGAATTTAGATTTAAAATAATTAGATAAATTTTTTAAAGATAGATTAACTTAAATTATTAAATAATAATTTAATTATATTATTAATGTTATATTATAGAAATCAGTGTAATATTTTTGTTTCTGTAAAGATTAAAATCCAAATTTTAATTCTAAAATTTGAAAGAGTTAATTAAATTAAATTTAAATGAACTTAAGTTTAAGAAAATTTTTAAAAATTTGAAATTGAAATTAAAATTTCTTATACATTATTTCACAGAAATTCCTAAATTAAATAATAGTAAAATAATATTTTATTTAAGTATTTGAGTTATTAAAGTTTCAATAAAATTTAAATCTAGAATTATTAATTAGATTTATATTGTTGATATTTGATTGTGAAATAATTATTCATCTTACATGTATGTCTATCATTCATTGAACATCAATTTTAATATGTTGGATGTAATGTAAGCAAGTAGGACAATCGTGTCCCTTGGGTGAAAGATCCTAAATTAGTAAGTAGGGCAATCGTGTCACTTGGGTGAGAGACCCTAAAGCCAACAAGTAAGGCAATCGTGTCCCTTGGGTGAAAAACCTTAGAACCCACTGGATCCTTTAGAGGCTCCTTTATGTATGGCGTATGAATATAATTGTGTGCGTAGACATACGTCAAAGGTATAACTGCAGCATTAGTCTGACCAGCTAACGTATAAATGGGTCCATCACCATGAGGTACCAATGTGTAGGCGTTAATGCAACGTGACCATCCACTTGGCTACGGTGTTTTAAGAAATGATATAAATGTTACGAGTATTCATGGAAATATCACATGCATTGCATTTTCATAATTCTGTTGTTAAATTTCATTATCTGTATTCTATTTTTCTTCATTGTTATAAAATTTATATTATTTGAACATGTTAAATTTTGGGTAAGAAATGACTCTACTGGGCTGTTATGCTCATCCTACTTAAAAAAATGCCCAAGTGCATAATTGGAATACTACGAGTAAGCGGGCCTCTACTATTAGCTTTATTTTCTAGAAAATTAGGTTTAGTTTTAATTCAATTCGGGTTTTTTTTCTTCTCTTATTTAGGTTTAGTTTATGTTCAAATTTCGATATAAAAATGAAAAATTATCAAAAGAGTTGAATTTAATAAACATTTCAGTTATATTTTCTTTTAGATGACGTTGAATATTGATTGAATTTGATTAAATCAACTGGATTGTAATAAATGTCATTATATTATAACTCACGAACCTTAGGATTCGGGTCCCAAAGACCTTATTCAAGCACTCGAATTTTGGGACGTGACAAACCCCGAGCGCGAAGTACAATTTCTTGGGAGTTAGTAGATGAATAGATTCCTGCATTAGTTATGCAGTTTGGGTGGATCCCCAACTATGAGGCCGACTGTGATGAATGCGCCTTACATCCACACAGCCCATCCATTTTGACAGCTCATTTTAGTGTATGATCAAAAAATAAAGCAGATTCAAATCATAGGCGGATCCTATCACAGGAAACAGTCGTGATCGAATCCTCACCGTTAAAAACTTCATGAGCGCTTCCAGAATATCTATTTGCCATCCAAACCCGTTGATGAGGTCACAAAAACCTAGATGTAAAGACTACACAAATATCAGCTTGATCTAAAACTTTTGTTGCTTGGGAAGTTTTAACTGTCGATTACCACTAGGTGAGATTTAGATCTGCTTTATTTTTTGGATCAAGCTCTAAAATGAGTTTTCAAATCGGATGAATGGATATAAGCCACATATATCACGGTGGGCCCCACGGTCAGGGATGCTGGATCCACCAAAGCTGCGGCCATCCAAATTGTGGGCCCCCACGTGGAAGGAGCACGACTCTAAGGGCGTGTTTGGCCGGGCGCTGGATGTGGGATTACGATGACTTTCGAGGGTTATCCATTAACATCCCATCTCACCGACTGTTTGGACAGTCAACTGGCGCCGCCCTCGTAAACCATGCGGGTTATCCATGAGTCGGATTCGGCAAATCCCATGGCCAGTTTCGCCATCCCTCCATATCCCATGGGATTCATGAATGGATATGGAAGGACAGTCTTTAGACGGCGGGCGCAGGAGACTGGTCGGGTGATGGAAGCGACGACTCCAATCGACAGCTGCCGTGCAGCTGATTATAAATCGAGAGGTGCTGGTTGGTGGGGATAGATAAGAGATCGAGAGGTGAGTCCTCTTCCCGTCCTTCACTAGCTTGGGTGTTGACGGGCACTGGCGCGCTGGTTGAGATCAACTCATTCTTCTTCCCCATCGTTTGTAGGCAGAGTATTGACGGTCAGCGTTTGCAGGTAGGTAACCGAACCAACTCTTAGAAAATGGGTTTTTCCAACCTCTGTTTTGTTTGTTCCCTATTGTTGCTGATGAACATGTCTTCAAATCATTTTTTGAATGGGTTCACTGTTGGATTGGGATTTTTAGCTTCTCTTGAGGAAGAGGAAACCAGTTATCATGAAAATGCACCACATGACCAAGATGGCCCAATTTAAAATAATTGAGGTTGTGTGGATTCGTTGGGTAAATCACAATAACTGATTTACCCTTCGGATTTCATAAACCATTTTTCATCCCTGGAAAAATCGATCTCGCTGCCCATCACAACTTTCCTAAACCCACACGCCTATGGAGCCCTGTCCATCCACATGCAAGCACGCATGCTAACATCAGGTGGGTAACGGTGGGCCTGACGTTCTGGATGTATCCTCAAATGGACTGGATGTACAGGAATGCTTGCCAAGCTTTGCATCAGGTGGGTAACGGTATGCCTGACGTTCTGGATGTATCCTCAAATGGACTGGATGTACAAGAAATTCTTGATAGAAATAATTGTTGTCGTCATTCTTTTGCATGGTGTGGCCCGTGTGAGGAACAAGGTGGCATGTTTTTAGGCCAATGAATATGAACTGCAAGGCTGGACATATAGAAATTCATTGGATATGAAATTAAATGGGTATGCTGTTTGGAACGCATTTGTTGTTTGGAAGATCATATGGTTATTTGAAATGCATTTGTAACTGCATTCAAGTTTAGATGGAGTGTTACTTTATAGTTAATAATCACATAAAGTGAAAGAAGCTTTGCTTCAAATTGATCAATCTGTAATTGTCAATTAATCTTGATTGAAAGCACTGATTGCTTAATATTTGCAGCTGTTAATATTTCTCTTCTTGGTAAATTGTACAAAGCACAAAACATGAAACAATGTATAGTTCCTTGTTTGTACTTTTCACAGTATGTGGTCTTAATCCGTTGTCAATGACCTTCAAAAACTTAAAGTAGGATTCAAACTTGAACTTGGTTGTTTGAAGTATTTCAATGGTTTGTCACCTGGACGTGAAATAGCTCTTTGCCTATACAATACATCTACTAATTAATTTTTGGAGTTCAGAACAATACATATGAATTTTCTCTGTTTTACAATCTTTATAATATTTTTTATGGAAATGTGTACCCATGCATTATCGGGGAAACCAAAAAAAACTTTGTATTCTATGTCTTTTTCTTCTTCTACATATGCAATTGCATGCTACTCTTAAACTAAAATTTTAAAATATCAGAACAATTAGGCAAACCAAAGTAAATAAAAAGAGGCTTCAAAATGATATTTTCTGCTTCTTCCTATCTTTTCACGGAGCTTTCTCTTAGAATATCTACTCTTTGTTCTTCTGATGGGAATGGTGCCTTTAGGACATCCTCCATTCAAATACCACAGTTGTGCTATGGCTTTGGATTCCCATGAAGATGCCATCTTGCTTTCATCAAACAACCTTTTTGGATGGAAAGCAGGCCTCGGCCTACACATTCCATTGGAATGGCATCTCTGTCTCCCAAACTCTTGGGCCAACATGATAACTTCTCATGGTGGATATTACTGATAATCGCAATGTTTATCCTGACATCAATGTTTTAGTTTCCTACAACACAAATCTCTCAAGCAAATGATACAGACATGGAATAGGCCCTACACAACTGCATTTTTCAAGCAAGGCAATGTAAACACGATATAAGTCACGCAACATACAGAAGGCTAACTATTAAATGTGAAATGGTTCAAACCCTTGTCATCTTTTTTCTTTGCTGTTTTCTTTTAAAGATTGAAGTTTGGTGATGCTGGTTAAATAAACGGCAATCCAATTTCTGTTAGAAGATCAAGCAACTTCAAATTGCTGTAGTAGCATACTGATGACTGTCAACAGATAATTGGTTCAAAAAGCTTGTCACCATCTGTTCTGGTTGGGTAGTGTTAAGATGCATTAAACCTAATACACAGGTTAGTAAATATTTTAATTAGGAAAATGACCTAGTTTGGAGCAACCATTAGGTAGATGTTGAATCGTTTTTTCAACAGTGGAACATTTACCTTAAAATTAAATTACTTTGACTGATAGTGTTGGCTTTGGTGAAACAGATAATTATGCATTTGCAATCATTGAGTTAACGTGTGTGACATAAGTAGCTATGCATTGCAATCACTGAGTTAACATGCGTGATGTGTTTTTCATGTGCGCATATATTAACAAGCTCATGTGCAAAATATAGACGATCATTTATATATTATCTAAGAGTGGTAGCATGTTTGTCTCACTGAGCAAAAATTATCATTTAACTTTGTTGTTGTTGTAGATGTTACATTCATGATAAGGAGACATGTCTGTTGTAACCACCATAGAAAATCCATCAAATACTAATCTGTTAACACATGCAAATCAATAGGCATACCAAGCAAAAATTATTAGGTAACTTTGTTGTTGTTGTAGATGTTACATTCATGATAAGGAGACATGTCTGTTGTAACCCACCATAGAAAATCCATCAAATACTAATCTGTTAACACATGCAAATCAATAGGCATTCCAAGCAAAAATTATTAGGTAACTTTGTTGTTGTTGTAGATGTTACATTCATGATAAGGAGACATGTCTGTTGTAACCCACCATAGAAAATCCATCAAATACTAATCTGTTAACACATGCAAATCAATAGGCATTCCAAGCAAAAATTATTAGGTAACTTTGTTGTTGTTGTAGATGTTACATTCATGATAAGGAGACATGTCTGTTGTAACCCACCATAGAAAATCCATCAAATACTAATCTGTTAACACATGCAAATCAATAGGCATACCAATACGCTGTATGCACTCTATTGTATATGATATTTAAGGCTACGGCTTCCGCTGGGCAAACCTTTTTTAGAGTGATTTTTAATAACTGACAGCTATCCATTACCTTCTAGTATAGTTAGTACTCATGCTCTTTTTTAATTTCTTATAATACAGTTTGTGTTCTGTTAAAAAAGAAGAAGAATCGGATTGCCCCCATTCTCGGATTCCGACACTCTCATGCCAGATTCCGATCCTGGGATCCTACAAGGAGGATTTTCAGTAGAAATTTTTTTTTTTTTGTAATAGAGCATAACCATAAGCATAACCAAGTCACAAAACAACATCACCACATATCCACTAAATCAAAAACTTTAAGTACAATGCAGAAAGGGAAATACAGGGTGATCAAAAGCTTCAAAATAAACTGATGTGCACTCCTGCCTCAGCGCCAACACTACCTGCACGCAACAGTCGTGCATAAGCTTACAAAAGCTTAGAGGGTGGTGCAAGTGTGTGTGCAAGGCCAGCGCCAAGTGTACAATATCAGAGTTATGCGGAAATAAGCGATAAGTCCATGGATGCTATCAACTGTACCACGCTATATGGTGCAAGACATGAATGCTATCGGCCATACCAAGGCCATGCGATGCGAGGCCTATGTAGCCAAATGTCATATGCGAGATGTAAAGCAAGCATGTCAGTCCTCATCAAGTACACATATCAGTACAGTTCCTCTCTGGATATCACCGGGGTCTAATACACCTCACACTGACTGCCTCCTCCCTAGCTGCACAGTCAAGCAAGTGGAAGAGACCTTACCATCTGCCTGACCAGTAGTCTGCCAATACCTACCCGGCTCGTCGATAGCGGACTCATTTACGAGCTGGTCAAACTCAGCCTAGCTTATAGCCCCCTCACTCGGGCGGATAAGGCCACACCCCCTTCCAACCGACCACGACATAGTGGGAGACGCGACCTACTGGTATTCGGCACTCGGGCACTCGTGTATCCACTCAGTTTAGACGTTGGAGCATCTCCTGATACCAAAAAGATTCTGGGACTTTCACTCAAGGACATCTTAAGTGCCCACAGTGCTAGAACCAAGCATTTCTGGTATCCGATACGGCCATCCACGATGTGTCTGTGGAGCCACGGCCCTGATGTCGCTAGGGCGTGCAGTGATCATGACACACAATGCGAGATGCATGAGTCACACCGTACAATCATGCAGCAATCCCGCGCGTACCACGCGATCATGTGGGACACTCCGTCTCATAAGGAGTCCCGTAAATGTCTCAGCCCAACGGCTTATGCTATGATCAAACATTCCTCATATCAAGCATACATATGATGCGTATGGGCATAAATCATGGAGTTACACTAAGCATGTTATAAAGTGATGAACTATTAACAAGTATGGGCCTATCAATGGGCCTTAAGGAGAGTTACAATGCGGACATTTAACCAACATTGTATTTACAATGTGGACGTCAAACCAACATCGCTCCCGAGGCATGGCCCGCCATAAAATATTTACGCAAACCATAGGGAATCACACATTGCAATGGATCCTAAGGACATCCCGTTGGGCCTTGACCCATGGGCCTTGGATACATCAAATGGGCCGTATCACATGGGCCTTACATTCATCAAATGGGCCGCATTAATGGGCCTTACCAACGGGCCTTATGTACATTGCAATGGGCCATATCCCATGGGCCTTTGAGAACATCACAATGGGCCTTGCATATATCAGGATGGGCCTCAACAACAGACCATAAATATGGGCCATAAATACATCAAGATGGCCTAATCACATGGGCCTTACATTCATGCCAAATGGGCCTCATCATATGGGCCCTAGATATATACCAAGGTGAGCCTCAATGGACGGCTATAAGTAAATCAAGATGTGCCCCAAACATATGCCAAGGTGGGGTCCATTTGAACTACAGATCTATCTTATTTTTAGTCTCAAGCCTTAAAAGGGGCTTTCAAAATGATTGGACATGTATCATGGTGGGGGGTCCACATGAAGGCCCACCATTGAGTATATTAAAAATATAATATATATAATATATATAATATATATAAAATGCAATATACACACACGTACGCACGCACACACACACATGGAGCAGCTGCAGGTCCCACCGCAGGGGGGACAGTGGACGGTGCCCATGAAACACACACGTCCCTGTGGGCTCCAACCGTCCCCCACTAGGGTATATCAATAAAACACATGCATCATTGTGGGTCCCATGTGGGGCCCAACATAATGTTTGTTCACCATCCAATCTGTCCCATATGGTCACATAGACCTGGACGAAGAGTGAGAACAATTTTCAGATTGATCCAAACTTCTGTGGCCCAAAAATGGTTTCAATGGTAGAGTTCAATCCCACTGCTTTCCTTTGGCGTGGGCCAACCGAGTCTTGGATGGCTGAATTTTGGAGGGGACCCACCTCAAGGGGTGGTCCACCTCTGACGGCGTGGATACAAAACATACATCATGGTGGGGCCCACATGAGGGGCCGTGGGTCCTTGCACGGACGCCCGCCTACACGCGTAGGCAGCGCCTCCGCCTCTGGCGCTGTCAGCGGCAGCAGCGAAAGCTGCTGCCCTTATATATATATTTTTATTTTTTGAAAATCACATTTTTGTGTGGTTTTTCGGTGGTAGGGCCCGCATCAACAAAATCCACCCCAGCCATTGGACTCTGTATCCTATGACAAGTCCATCAAGTCCAATATTGGATATGGTTTGGGGTACAAAAACATCAGGGCAAGACGGTGAAAACCACTGTTTTGAAAGGTATGGCCCACCAGATGCTTGGATCAGCTTCATCTTCTGGCTCAACGCTTAAAATGGTTTGGAAAATGGAATGGACGGTGTGGATTAGCCACATACATCAATGTGGGGTCCACACAAGTGGACCACCTCAATGGGGTGTGAACCAAGCTGATATTTGTGCTTTCATTTCAGTCCAGGGACGTCCCTGGACACGGACGGCCTATGCATGTTGCATGCACAAGGTGGGCCTTGCTCCTGTGGGCCACCAAATGGATGAACGGTAAGGATAAAACATACCTTAAGGTGGGGCCCATTCAAGTGGGTCACATGGCCACCCCATCACACACAAAGATAAAGAAATAAATAAAAGAGAAGGAGAGAGAGATAGAGAGAGGAATGGGACACGCATGATGGAGGGCTCCGCCACTATGAGCCCTCCCTTACAAGCAATCATACATCGAGTGGGTCCCATTGCATGTGGGCCTACCAAATCAAGGATCAACGGTGGAGATCCCTTCTCCACTCAAATGGACGGTCCAGATGACCTCTTTTCAAGTTAGAAAATAAACATCATGATGGGGTCCATGGAGAATGGCCCCATCATGGAATGATCATGAAGATCAAGATGGGCCATCGGCCACATCTTAGGGTCCAAAGTGAGATCCATACCATTGATCGGTAGGCCTCACTTGGCCCATCATAAAACATGAAAAATCTAGTCTAATAAGCACCCACCGTCCGATCTTCTTGGTCCGATGGAAAGCCGACCTCCTTGGGCTTCACTTCAATGGTGGAAGATGGGGAATGAAAGGCTAGGATGGAGGGTTTGGGATGGGAAAGTGGGCCACACACAAGCACTCTCTCACATGGAGAAGCTTGGACGTGAGAGCTCTCTTAGGTTGCTTGGAATTGAGTTGAGAAATGAGAAAGAGAGAGGGAGAGATGGGATGTAAAGAGAGAGAGTGATGGATGTGAGTGATGGGTGAGGTGATGTGTACTTGACTAGCATGGGTGTGTAAGAGAGAGAGAGAGAAAGGGTTGACTTTGGAGAGAGAAAGCATGGGTTGCTTGTACTTGACATGAGGTGATGGATGGGATTGATTGATGGGATTGATTTGACACATTGTAGAGATTCTCTTGGGATTGCAAACGCGCGGCGTTTTCTTCGAAATAAACGCCGGCTCACATCTTCCTACCAGGGTATCGGATCGGTGCGAGAGACGCGGCGTCGGAACCGCGACGACGGTGCGGTCGCAATGGTACAAGTCTTGATTTAAGCCGACTCAAATCTACAACATACGACTTAGGGTCGATCGCAACGTCAATTATACGTCACAGGATGTCGAAATTCGACAGGAAGGATCGCGGGACTCGATGGAACAGAACGGACTAGGATACGGGTCTTACAGTTAGTACTCATGCTCTTTTTTAATTTCTTATAATACAGTTTGTGTTCTATTAAAAAAGAAGAAGAATCGGATCAATCATAGATATTTCTCACCTAGAACTTGGGTGGTTTGATTGTTTCAATATACGTAAAATTATTTTAATTGCAAGTAACTATACAAAATAACAATGCACATAGAAATAGAGTAGGAGTTGTGAAGATATTTATTAAACCATCGACGTTGTACATCTAGGTGTAGGTGACCTAGCCAAATGGGTAGCGAAGAGGAGGAGGACGAACGTAGGGCCGTGGTCGTTCAAGCGGTGGCAACTTGTGTGGCAGCGGTTGGAGAATACTGCCGAGCTTACATGTTTAAACAACCGACACGTTTTGGGGATGATGAGCGGGCAAGGTTCATCAACTCGATTATTCGGGCCACTGATCGGGACTGTGTTACCCAACTCAGGATGAGTCGAGAAGCATTTTTCTTACTATGTTCTCAACTCCGTGAGAAGACACTTCTTCGTGATAGTCGAAACGTCAGTCTTGAAGAACAAGTCGTTATTTTTCTTCATACGGTGAGCTATAATGTTCGCAATCGTGTCATAGGACATCGTTTCATTCGTTCGGGCGAAACGGTTAGCCGGCATTTTCATCGCGTTCTTGATGCGGTGGTATCACTGTACCCTGTTTACGTGAAACAGGCCGGACAAGAGCCACCCACCGACCTCCAAACAAATCAAAATTGGGCTTCATATTTCCAGGTATAAGTATTTCTGAAGGTCTCTTACCTACTATACTGTTCAGTTTTGTCCAACTATTTACAAATACACGCCGGTTTAATTCACATGTAACACATCATAGGACTATGTTGGTGCAATTGACGGTACACATATTCCAACGCATGTTCCAGCACCCGATCATGCTTGCTTCCGAAACCGAAAAGGGGCTTTGTCCCAAAATGTTCTTGCAGCCTGCTCATTTGATATGAAAATATTGTATCTGTTAGCCAGTTGGGAAGGTTCTGCATCAGACGCGAGGGTGCTACACAATGCATTGACTCAAACCGATGATCCTTTGACGGTCCCAAATGGTAGATCACTATAATCGTTACACTGGAATACATTTTGATAGTTAATGGTTCAATCTGATACGCTTAATGTAACATTAGTTCTAATGTGTAGGAAAATTTTACATAGTCGATGCTAGATATGCCCATTCGCCAGGATTTATGGCTCCTTACCGCGGTGTTCGATACCATTTGCAAGAGTATCGAAGTGGCAGAGCACCGTCGAACATGAGGGAGCTGTTTAATTATCGTCATGCCCAGGTGTGGAATGCAATTGAACGTTGTTTTGGCTTAGTGAAGGGTAGATTTTCGATACTGAAGACAGCGATCCAATATGCATTTGAAACACAAGTGAAAGTGGTCATTGCTTGCTTTGTCTTACATAATTTCATTCGATCTGATATTGATTGCGGTGAAGATCTACACGCTGCTGGTATATCAGTAGGCGAGGTGGAGGGTAACCCTACACCCACCGAGGTCTCCACGCATGACGAGCAATAGTGTTTATTTCGATCGAATCAAATGGAGAAAGAAGCGTGGATTAGGGCGCGCGATGCCATCGCAGAGCGAATGTGGGCAGATGCGCAATGTAATAGTAGGATAAGATAGCACAGTAGATAGTCGCTACATTATTATTTACTTTTTGCAAGTTTTGTCTTGACGTATAAAGTATATTACACCAAACGTGTTGTAACTAAATGGAGCGGACAAGGATTATTTTGCGACCTGTTAATCAACCGTATAATTTGTCTAAAACTTTGCGACTTTCTTTACACATGAACTTAGGTGGTTTGATTGTTTGAATAACAGGGCATATAATAGTTTATTTTCTGTGTAGGTGAAATGTCGGACAATTGTCTATCTGATACATCCACACCTATACAGTCGCCCGTTCGGTCCCCTGCTATACCTACGCGATGTTCACCGCGAGAAAAGACAGTCAAATCCCTTGCAGAACCCCTCTTCCGGGTAGCAAAGAGCAAGTGGAGCTCTCAAATGGATCAGGTTTTATGTAACAAATTATTGAAACAAATCGCGCTGGGAAGGAAAGCCGACAATAGCTTCAGAAGAGAAGCATATCAAGTTGCGGCCGAGCAAGTGACAAGACAAACAGGGGTGCCTGTCACCTGGCAGAACGTACAAAACAGACTCCGATATCACAAAAGAGAGTACAATGTTGTCAGGGACATGCTTGCTGCTAGTGGATTCGGCTGGGACAATGAGCGTATGGTGGTAACTGCGCCAGATGAAGTATGGGAAGAGTATCTCAAGGTACTATTAAATCTAGTTGTTCTATATCTGTATATTCCATGTATTAGCTTTCAACCCAAACCTCTGATTATATAAATCTGAATACATGGAAATAATGCGTAGTGTTCTGTTTCTGTAGTCACACCCACGCGCTGCAAGACTAAGGGGCAAGAGGATCGAGAGAATGGATGACCTAGGGGTTATCGTCGGCTCTAATCAAGCGACCGGACGTTATGTAAAGGGATCCATGACAATGGCTGCATCGTCATCTAGGATTAATCGAGATCTGAATGAGACTTGGACGGAGTTAGATGACGATCTTGACGATCATGTTGACCTCTCTGATGATACGTTAGGGGATTCTATAGGGACCATGCGTGGTCAATTTTCCTCGGACACACCGAGCATGCCAAATCGATGCTATCGCGGCACTCCCACTCAGACATCTGCTACAAATCATGGCCGCAGTGGGAGTGGGAGTAGCACCAAAAAACGACAACGCCCACCTTGACCATGTGATGTACTTGGCGTTTCTCTAAGGTCTGTTGCGAACGTTATGCGCGACTTTGGGCTAGGAAAGGTCAACAGAACTAGCAAAGTTTTGGATGTCCTCGAAGAGGTGCAGGGCCTAACCAACTCTGAGTTCATTGAAGTTGGTCAGCTCTTAAGTAGAGACGAGAACATGGCATCCTTCTTTGTTAGCCTACGCCCTGAGCGCCGCGTGGATTGGTTAAAACAAACCCTCCGAGAGAAGTTTGGTGATGGTGCTAGTGGTTCCGTTTGATGGGCTTCGTCCGATGATGATACAGTTTATGCTTCTAGAATTGTAATAACTAATATTTTTTTCCTTTCTTTTTTTTTGGCTTGGTTGTGTGGATTTCTTTTCTGGTTTGGGATTGGTTTGATCCTGGTAGGTTTACATTTTGTGGATGACATTAAACTGCTTACAATCGATAACATTAAACATTTTGTGGATGACATTAAACTCCCAAAAATTGGCACATGTAAGCTCTAATACAGGTCTTCGACAAGGGAGCAAGGTACGTGTTAATATGGGTTTCAATGCAATGCAATAGCCCCACTAAGGCAAGTGTAAATAAGAAATTCATCTCACTTCTCTTTCTTCAATATTAGATATAGACATTTGTATCTACATGTATCTTATTGTATCCGCTATCTTCATTTCACTATGCGATCTCCTGAATTGATTGAGTGTTATTTGTTTCTGTAGATGAAGAAGGAAAAATATTACGTTGTTCTAGTTGGTCGTCGTGCAGGGATTTATCTATCTTGGGAAGAGGCCCGATTGGAAGTAGAAGGATACAGAAACAGTAGGTTCCGGGCCTTCAAAAACTGGAGAGAAGCTGCAGCTTATTGGGAGAGTTATCATTCTGGCACCATTGCTCAAGCAAGTATAGTATCACCACACACCAAGGCACCTGCATCCCATTCAAACGAAGGGCTCGCCTCCCGGATGACGTCATGGTCGTCGACCCAACAGACGACCCGAACAGTGGTTTCTCGTGCGACTTCAACGGATGATGCCGACGTGTCAAGGGGTGAAACGTTAGCTGCATTGCTAACGGGTATTGTAGTTGTGTTTTTTATTTTGTATATTGTCATCAAACTTTAGTCACTTGATTTCCCTAGTAAACAATTTCAGTACTAATCAAGCATACCATGATACTATGTTACATGGAATGCAATTCCTGCTCTACAACTTTTTGCTGATATACTTATCTTAATTGATGCAGCTACCATTAAAGTCAATTGAATGACAGTAATATGTTGCCGTGAAATAGATGGCGAGTAAAGTTAGTAAGTCCAGACCGACACCATGGAGCCTAGTTTTGGATAGCATGAAAATGGGTCCCACCCATCCTATAGTATAGCATGCTCGAACAAGTCTGAGTTTTGTATTTTGGATTAGAGTATGATTTTTAATTCATATTCCCCTACATCGTGAAGAGTCAGTCCCAGTGATTCAGATATGATAAAAGAGACACCATGGTAGCCCCACATAAACAAAAATGGTTGGTGTTTCATCCTAATTGTTCCCTGTGTTGGTGCTCATATGAGTTTATGCATCTGGATGATTCTTGGACCCAAGACCTGACCGCAGGAGTATGTCTGATAGATGGAGTGGATTTTGAAAGAGTTGATCACATGTTTAAATCTCTTTATTTTGAAAGAGACCTTCGTTATGCCCATGTGTTGGTTCAATAAAGCTCATGTATGCACTACACATGGATTGGCATGGCATGATAGGTCTCAGGCCAAAGTTTGCAAAGCAAATCTATGTTAGTAGAACACTTTGTTGAAGGTTTCTAACTCATTCCCCTGTTTCCAATACTGTGGCATACACATAGACTGAACCAGATATTATTTTTGAAAAAACATATAGAAGGTAGGACCATCCTTATGGATGGAGTACAACTCCCGACGCCATCTCTCTTTTTTCGTCTCATTTTAGAAACAAAAATGAAAACCAAAAAAAAAAAAAAAAGAAGAAAAAAAGCTATACACTGTTATACCCCACACCTCATCTGAGAACATGTGACCGTTCACCGCATGTTTAACAAATGGCAATGCCTCTTCCACCATACACTACCATAGTTGTTCCGAAATCTGGACAGCCCAATTCTCCACCCAATTGATGGACCACAACTTCTCAAAATCACCGTAACTGCACGAACTAGTTTAGCTCCAACCATCCAATTTATAACTATAAACTGGATGGTTAGGATTGCTTAACAAGTCCAATTTTTGACATACGCTCCATCAACAATGTGCCTCACGACCTGGACGGTCTGGATGTCCATACAAGAATTAACTTGGACGAGTCAGTGTCACTCTTAGATGGTGATAAACTATCACAGGAGTCTAATCAGATTCAAAGAAACCAAGGAATGATAGAATGTATACAATGTATACACTAAACATGGGTGTATGTTGGACGTGTAGACCCAATGAAAAGGGAAGGAAGATGATGACTGTATACACCAATGTTCAGAATATATACCAGGCACTCTATCATTCATGGAGAAAACCAAACACCCCAAAAAAATAGCTAAGATGGAGAATGACTGTAAAACAGTGCTGTCAAACTCGCAACCTGACCCCTTTCTCCTTGACCATCCGATCAGACTCCAATGCATTTCTCACTAGGCCCGACGCCATCTCTCTGATCCAGTCTCATCCTATAAAATGATGTATTTAGAGGATGATGGACGGCATGGATGAGACACAAACATCATGGTGGGGCCCACATAGCACCGACCCAATCCATTTCCCTCGTTGCATGGAATACTGTGCAAGAAGTGGGCGGGCGTTGGAAACCGCAGACGTCTAGTTCCATGGGATTGGTCCGGCCATCCCATACACGAACGGCTACAAATCGGTGGTTTGAACCGAATCCAACAACCATCCCAAACACGTTGGCTTTTCATCGTGGAATTCGTTCCATCCGATGGATCATGAGACAATCCACTGACACCATCATCATTACCTTAAAATTGATCCCATCCCACCAAATCCCATGGGATCGGTCCAGCCAAACACGCCCTAAAATCACTGATGGGAAAACAATTATATATTTACCGTTGAAGAATCTCCACCATTTTTTATTTGTGCAGAGCCAACGTAAATGTATACCCATGGGTTGCTCATGGGAAAGACCGTTTGGAGATTCGATGAGTCTTATCGAACGGTTGACATCGCGTGGGCTGGTTTAGGCAGGGAGAAGTGTTCATCGCACTCGCTCGAGCGCACTTTGAGCAATTCACACGTGACAACCGGCACACGTGTATAAGATTGCATCGGCTAGTTCTCAATCGTTAGGTGGGCCACATTTACAAATTTCGAGTCACTTGCGTATTTCTATTAATAATAATCAGTCGTTTGTGTTCTTGAAGTGGGGCTCACCATATACTCTTTACCATGGATTCTCTTTTTTCGTTTTTGGATCATTTAACATATATATATATATATATATATATATATATATATATCTATTTTGGGTTAGCTTGTTAGCACACACCCATGTCAGTACACACACTCCATTTAACATAATACCACTTGAACCCCACCATCTAGGACAAGGTCCAGCTGTACAACTGAGACTACTGGAAAAAGGTATCGATCAATCCGAGCCGACCAACTGAGAGGCCAGCTCATTAATGAGTCAACGGCCAAAATTTTTAAGAATTTGTCTGTTTCTAGCATTTAATCTAAGGACTATTTTTAGACCGCTACCCTAGATTTTGTGACTGCCTAAAAATGCATGATCGATTTAATAAGTTATGAACTTCCATTAAATTTAATTTTAAGGATACAGCCCATGTACAAAGTGGTCTACTAATTGGGCGGTCCGGATTCATCTCCAGAATGCACCAATTCCCTATTTCCAGTGTTAGTGCCGTTTACTAAATGGCATTGGACGCACAGTGGATTTATCTCCATTTCATTCATAAGTGGTCGTGGACACGCAGAATATACAGTTTGTACGAGTGGGCCCATGATTATATGTGATTGAAGAATCAAGAAGAATCACGCGACGCATGATATTTCAGTTCATTGTGGACGGTTGTTGTATTTCTGTTATTAAATTAACCGTCTATCTGTGGCTGAGAGAGTGAAAGGATAGAACCGTCCAATGGAAGAAATTATTGAAGTGGAATGTTCATTACAGCGCGGTCTAACGTATTAATGGCCTGGATCAACGAATTGTGGACCCCACTAATAGAATATAAGAACTCAAGTATGCTGTGGATATCCTGGGGTCCTGATTCCTGTAATAATCACTCGGGATCGAGATTCCTCGATCCGAGGATGTTTCGCGCTTATTGAGACTGAGGATCCATCGCGCGTGTGGTGTGTGTCACCACCTAGTCGGGCTTACATGCTGAGTGGCTCCATGATCAGAACCGTCCATGTTGTTGGTTCTATTCTAATATAGATCCCCTCAAGAAATCACCCTAAAATTGTGATTGTAACTATCATTACCAGTAGATAAGTTTGGAACAATGAAAAGAGAATTTTCAACGACTCCATTCAAATCTAAAACTCGAGACGCGGATCACCAAGGAAATGCGCTCATTATGGCTTATTTACAGTAGTACATGGAACATGGACAGTTCAAATCATCCGACCATCTAGCATGTGGGCCACAATGGGTGGTTACACGCTCGATCGTGAGTCGTGGCACGCAAGATGAGGGCCTCCAGGCCCAGGCTCGTGCAGATGAACTTGGCATGCTGGGGCTTCAAATCAAGGTCCTGTGTTCTGCCTCCGCTATGTCTGACCGGACGCGGATTAGATCCTGACAAGGTCAGTAGCCAAATGGCCACTGAAGTGACGTCACCGAGCCCCGTGGACCCCACCATAATGCATGTATTATATTCATACCGTCCAACCATGTGTAGAGATAGTTTCATGGCATGAGAAAAAGAATTACATAGATCCAAAGTTCAAGTGGACCCATCACGGAAAACCGTGGGATCAGTCATGCCCACCGTTGAAACATTTATAGAGCCCACCATGATGTATTTTTTTTTTTTAGATCCAACCTATTCATGAGTTAATGTAGATATAGATGAATTGAAATATATATATATATATATATATATATATATATAGAGGAACGCTCAGCTACGCACCGGTTCGCACGTCATTATGTGCGAACCTTCCTATCAACCGTCGGATAAGGTAGACGGTTTAGATAAAGGCGTTCTTAACGCGAGCTTAAAAAAGCGAGTTTTCCTTCTCTCGCACGTCTCTTCACCCCCTCTCCGAAGGATGCGACGAAGGCCTTTCCACATAAAATTCTTTCGATGGGATGCTAGGTGGGTTCCACCAAGATGTTAATGATAAATCCATGCTGTCCATACATTTTTAAAAATAATTTTATGGTATAAAACCAAAAGTGAGGTAGATCAAATTCTCAAGTGAGCCACACCGTGTTGATTGAACTCTCACCAATAAAAACTTCCTGGGGCTACCGAACTTTTGGATCAAGTTGATATTTGCTTTTTTTTTCATCATTCAGGTTTGCATGACCTAATCTACAGGTTGGATGTCAAATAAATATCACAGTGGGCCCTAAAAAATATTTAACGGTGAGAATCATTATCACCGATGCTTCCTGCGATGTGATCCACTTGAGATTTGGATCTGCCTCAGTTTTGGGATAATGCCCTGAAATGATATGGAAAAATGGATGGACGGGGTAGATTTCTCAAAAAGATCATGGTTAGCCCCACCTAAATTTTCAACAAACTTTGCAAATTGCGAGCGTAATTAGGGGGCAGATTTGATTTCCCGTGAAAGCCTTTCGCAAGACGTTCCTGCGCAAGGATGCTGGGTGGGGCTCACCACCATGTTTTTGGAAAATATACTCCGTTCATCCGTTTATAGAGCTCATTTTAGGAAAATCGACCAAAAACGAGGTGGATCCAAAACTAAAGTGGGCCACACGAGAGGAAAAATTGGAGAAAGAAATACCTACCGTTGAAACCTTCCTGGGCTCTGCCTTGATGTTTATATGCCATCAAAACCGTTTATAAGGTGATTAACATAGGGATGAAGTGAAAATATAGAAAATTTATCCTAAAAAAAAGCTTTTATGATCATAAAAATGTTTCAACGATTCTCACTGAAACCCCACTGTTTCCTCTCGTGTGGCCCAGTCGAGTCTTGGATCCACCTCTTTTTTTGTCGGTTATCCTAAAATTAGCTTGCAAAATAGATGAACAGAATATATTTTCCAAAAACATGGTGGTGGGCCCCACCCAACATCCTTGCCCGGGAACATCTTTTGCCAAAGGCTTTCGCACGAAATCCGCGTCACCACAAGGCTGACGCGGAATGGATACTAGCGTAGGTTGAGTAGCCAGAGTCGACTGGAGTGACGTCACTAAGTTCTGTGTGCCCCACATGATGTATGTGTTGCATCCCCACCGTCCATACATTTGGAGAGATCATTTTAGGATATTGACCAAAGAATGAGGTAGGTCCAAGGCTGAGGTGGACCCCACCATAGAAAACAGTGGTGAGAGTGACGCCTACTGTTGAAACCTTCAAAAGGTCCACCATCATTTTTATTTGAGATCCAATCTGTTCATGTGTTAACGCAGACATGAAAGAAGGGAAAACACAAATATTATCTTGGTAGCCCTTGGAACTTTTTAATGGCGGCGTCACTCTCCCCGCTACTTTCTGTGGTGGGGTCTACTAGATCTTGGGATCTGACTCATTCTTTGGATCATGCTCTAATATGATGTCCCCAAATGGATGGGCGGTGTAGATACAAAACATACATCATGGAGTGGCCCACAGAACTTGGTGACTTTCAGTTCGTCAGGGAGTCTGTGGACGCGTACCGCGTCCCACCTCTGCCCGTCCCTGGAACAGGAGTTAGCTTTGAGTGGCCACGGTAATGTTTTCTACGGTCTTATCCACACCGTCCATCCATTTTTTTCCATCATTTTAAGCTATTAGCTCAAAAATGTGGCAGATCCAAGATAGATGTGGGCTACACAGTGAGGATTAAACTCTTACCGTTGAAAAATTCATGGTGGCTAAAGAAGTTTTGGATAGAGCTGATATTTGTGTTTTCTCTTCATCCAGATCTATGTAAATTTATGAATAGGTTGGATGGCAAATATAAATCACGGTGGGCCCTAAAAAATTTTCAACGGTGAGAATTATTATCACTGCTGCTTCCTATGGTGTGGTCCACTTGAGCCTTCTATATATATATATATATATATATATATATATATATATATATATATATATATATATAAAATCGTGATGGATATAACACATAGATCATGATCGATCCCACGGAACTTGATGACGTCATCATGCTACTCAACCGGTCAGTAGCTAATCTGCGTGCGGTAATTTCTTTTGTAATACGCACTAATCCTTTTACTCTCTCTCTCTATCTCACAAGATATAGAGGCTTTGAAAAGTATACTCAGGTTTTCATTTCTCATAAGTGGGCCCATGTTTAGAAATCCATGCACCTCTTGGCTCTTGTTTTAGCTTTTCCGCTTTTACTCTTTTGTCTGACTCTTTTTGTCTGTTTTAACTTTACCTACATTAGCCACATTCAAGTGTTTTTTTTTTTTTTTTTCCACAGTATGACATTTTGAATTGAAAAAATATTTATTGGTCCTACTTTAATGACAAGGAATGTTCATCCATTCGAGTGCCTGCACATCAAGCATTGTACTGCCTTGAGCATCATTGTTTGGACCATATCCTAAAATGATCTCTCCAAATGTATGGACGGTGGGGATACAACACATACATCATGTGGGGCACACAGAACTTGGTGACGTCACTCCAGTCGTCTCTGGCTAATCGACCTACGCCAGTATCCATTCTGCGTCAACCTCTGTGGTGACGCCGATTTCTTGCGAAAGCCTTCGGCAGAAGAAGTTCTCGGGCAAGGATGTTGGGTGGGGCCCACCACCATGTTTTTGGAAAATATATTCCGTTCATCCATTTTGCAAGCTAATTTTAGGATAACCGACAAAAAATGAAGTGGATCCAAGACTCGACTGGGCCACACGAGAGGAAACAGTGGGGTTTCAGTGAGAACCGTTGAAACATTTTTAAAAGCTTTTTTTTAGGATAAATTTTCTATATTTTCACTTCATCCCTATGTTAATCACCTTATAAATGGTTTTGATGGCATATAAACATCAAGGCAGAGCCCAGGAAGGTTTTAACGGTAGGTATTTCTTTCTCCAATTTTCCCTCTCGTGTGGCCCACTTTAGTTTTGGATCCACCTCGTTTTTGGTCGATTTTCCTAAAATGAGCTCTATAAACGGATGAACGGAGTATATTTCCCAAAAACATGGTAGTGAGCCCCACCCAGCATCCTTGCGCAGGAACGTCTTGCGAAAGGCTTTCACGGGAAATCAAATATGCCCCCTAATTACACTCGCAATTTGCAAAGTTTGTTGAAAATTTAGGTGGGGCTAACCATGATCTTTTTGAGAAATCTACCCCATCCATCCATTTTTCCTTATCATTTAAGGGCATTATCCCAAAACTGAGGCAGATCCAAATCTCAAGTGGATCACATCGCAGGAAGCATCGGTGATAATGATTCTCACCGTTAAATATTTTTTAGGGCCCACTGTGATATTTATTTGACATCCAACCTGTAGATTAGGTCATGCAAACCTGAATGATGAAAAAAAAGCAAATATCAACTTGATCCAAAAATTCGGTAGCCCCAGGAAGTTTTTATTGGTGAGAGTTCAATCAACATTGTGTGGCTTACTTGAGAATTTGATCTACCTCACTTTTGAGTTCATACCATAAAATTATTTCTAAAAATGTATGGACGGCATGGATTTATCATTAACATCTTGGTGGGACCCACCTAGCATCCCAGCGAAAGAATTTTATGTGGAAAGGCTTTCGCCGCATCCTTCGGAGAGGATGTGAAGAGACGTGCGAGAGAAGGAAACTCACTTTTTTAAGCTTGCGCTAAGAGCGCCTTCATCCAAACTGTCTACCTTATCCAATGGTTGATAGAAAGGTTCGCACATAATAACGTGCGAACCGATGCGTAGCTGAGCGTTCCTATATATATATATATATATATATATATATATATATATATATATCAGCTTGATTGGAAACTTCTGTGGCCCCTAAGAAGTTTTGAAAGGTGGATGTCACTGTTTCCACTTTTTTCTATGGTGGGGTCCACTTGAACTTTAGATCTATCTCATTATTTTTCTCATGCCGTAAAATGATCCCTCCAAATGGGTGAACCGTATGGATAGAACATATGCATCATAGTGGGGTCCACACAGCTTGGTAACGTCACTTCGGTAACGATTTGGTTATTGACCTTGTCAGTATCTAATCCGCGTCCCGACTGTCTGACCTTGCAACGCATGGCCCGCCCGAATCATCTAACAAGTTAGTTGGATGAAAGGAACTGATGGTTTAAGTATGCTTTTGGATAGTTTCAACTCAATGTATGTGTGTAATTTAAGTATTCTTGAATGGAAAGGTACGTTTTTCTAATGAAAATCATTTACATGATGGAACCGTTGAGGATAGAAGAAATAATTTAAAAATAAATAAATAAATTCAATTGAAGTATTTTAGAGGGAGTGGATTAGGTGCCCCCCGCCTTCACTCTTGGTGTGGCCCTTACTGTGGGGTCCACCAAATAGTTAGAAATGAAGTCGGAGCGGGGACGGTCACATATCCCAGCCACCAATCTTAAACCACGTCTCAGGCGTTCGTAGACTGTTGCTGCATTTCTCATCTCGACCTATCTGCGTGCTTGAAAACTTTCAACGGTCCATCTACAAAGGCACCCAACAGACCAATGGTTTGGACTCTTGATCACTGGACCATGTGGCCCACTTGACCAATGCTGAGAACATCCTCAAGCTAAGGATTTTATGTAGAGTCTTGAAAGCTTGCCACACCCAACCGGGCACCACATAACCTCTATCTGTGACCGTCCATCATCAGGGGCCCACATCACTGTTCTCACCTGCTCTTTAAGAAACAGTCAACCCACCAGTAGGCCATTTCCAACCCCCAATCCAATGTTTTCAAACCATTCCATCACCCTCTCTCCACCATCCTACAAGAAGGTAAATCTCAATCTCCCAATTCATTCCAAACACTATTCTCAATCTCCCAAAATTCCAATTTCTCTCGATTTCCTCTTCCACCAAACGAACCCAAAATCAAAATAAATAAATAAATAACGAAGAAGAGAGGAGAAGGAAAGAAACCCAAAAGCCATGGGATCTCTAGCAACCCATTTCTCTGCATTTCTTTTCCTCTTCCCAATAGGAATCCGCCGCCTCCTCTCCTCATTCTCTCTCTATCTCAAATCCCCACATCTCTTCAGATCACAGCCATGGCATCTATCCCAACCCGCATGGAAAAACATCGATCTCTATGTCCTTCTCATCGCCCTCCCCATAGCTGCCTTCTCCGAATTCTTCTGGTTTATCACCTTCTCTGGCCACCCCACCTACCGTTTTACCTTCTTCCTGCAATCCTCCGTGCTTTTTCTCCTCTGGGTCGTCATCATTTCCGTAGTTCTTCACGTGAATTTCGACTTCTTTGCCGTTCAGGAGAATCTGTTGTTTCTCTTTGCCGGAATCTCGTTCCTCATCGAATATTCTATAACGGATCAGGGATACACTGGCCTGGCGGGCCGCACGTATGAGCTGTTGGGTGCCTTGACGCTCGTGTCCGCGGCTTCTTGCATTGTCCTTTCTATCAAACCGACAGCGTTCTTCGCCGATGTGGTGCTGTCTATGAGCCTCGTTTTTAAAGGTACATGGGTTTTGCAAGCAGGGTTGTATTTGTTCTCAGATGCAATTGCACCCAAAGGGTGTCATAAGATGCCACTGTTGCCAGTCGATGGGAAAAGCGACTTGGATTGTGTTCTCGAGGAGGATCGGTTGAGGGGTGTGGCTTTAATTGATCTTTTGTTCATTGTGCACGCAATCATGATCTTTATCTTGAATTTCTTGTTGTTTGGGGTGTTGTCTTACAAGAGGAATTTGAGGGCCAGTGGTGCTGGCAATCTGTTGACAGCGGAGATTGAATCAGAGAGTATGCTTATGCGCTCGCTTCCAGATTTTGAAATAGAGTGAGAATTTTGTTTTGTATTACAAACTGTGTTTTGAGTCAAATGATCAGATTGATCTTTTGCATTCTCAACAGTTACTGTGTAATTTTCATATATTTAGTGTTGATTCCAAAAATTCTGTTTTGCTTGTGGATTTAATGATGATGCAGTCATCTGAATTTTGAATTTTTCTTTTATTGGAACTAATGAATATGATGACCAAATTACACAGAATATCACAGGTCTGAGCAAAGCAGAACTGTTGCTCTTGCATTTATACTCAATGATCTTGGTAATTCTTATGGAATGTTTGAATCCATCTAAAATGAAAGTTTCTATATAAGGTCTTTTTCAATGCTACTACAGTGCTTGAAAAGTCGCTGTTCTTGGTTTTGTTCATGTGTTAACTGAAATACGGGGAGTGACTGAACTTGTTTCCACAAACTCCAAATCAATGATAACATCTCTTGAAAAATTTCCGGGTAGACACTGTTTTTTCTTGGCAGGGCTTGGGCCTATCACATCTATTGCTGGATGGTGGATGATACCATCCATAAATGTGGTTAGAAGAGATGGCTGAGGCCAAGACACAAAATTCAAGCTCCACATGCTTGCACCTTGGCCTCAAATCTAAGCAATTTTCATAGTAGTAGTCACTTGCAGGAATGACCTTGCTACAACAGAACTAAGCATAATGACTTTCTGGATCCTTTGGTACTGGTAACAATGACTTCTGTCCAGTTATTGTTTCTTGGTGAAACCAACGTTGCTAACAAAGCTGGTTTACCATTGTTACTGATACGGGTCAACTTAGCAGGTCATTTGCTCCACTCAACTTTGCTGGTCTAATCGAGAAAAGAGAGCTGAGAAATCACAGGAAATGGGAAGATAAAAACCACCCCGATCAACTTGAATAGGTAAGGATCCAATCAATAGGTGAATGGGCTTTTCTACCTCCAATCACTGTGAGTTAAACACTTGAACTTCATGTTTTATGGTCATTCATATGCAACTCAACTACAAAGTGCTTTGGATAATTACATTAAAAGTAAATGAGCATCAGAATGTAAGAAGGATCTCCTGTGGCAAGCAGTGTTTCCATTGTCGACGAAAAATCGATAATATCACCGATATTATCGGTGTCACTGGACCGGCGACACCGAAACACCAAAAATTCGTTTCTCTTCCTAATGTCGACGAAATATCGGCGATATTTTCAATTTTATCGGGAAAAAAATAATTATCAGCAACAACTCTCCCTATTATTTAAAAAAAAAAACAAAACAGATATAGAAAAAAAAAATCTCTTACCATTTTTTCTCAAAATCTGCCCGCAGGAGTGGCTTTTGGATGGATTTGGTGGGCCAACCACGGTTGATAGCGCCGGATTTTCAGAGGTAAGAAATCTCTTCTTTTTTTTCTTTGAAAAGAATAGGTTCGAAAGAAACCCAATTTCGACGAGGTTGAAGGGGATTTGGGTTGGGATTTGAAAAACGAGAGAAATTTCGAGAAAGATAATCGGAATTTTTTTTTAGGCAGAAAAAACGATGGAAGCTTTTTCGGTGAAGATGAGACGAAAGGGGCACGGATTAGCTACTGACAGGTTGAGTAGCTAGACTAGCTACTGAAGTGACGTCACTAAGTTCCGTGGGCCCCATCATGATGTATGTTTTGTATCTACGCCTTCCATCCATTTGGAGAGATCATTTTAGGGCAATATCCAAAGAATGAGTTAAATCCAATGATCCAATGGGCCCCAGCATAGAAAACTGTGGGAACAGTGACGTCCACCATTAAAAACTTCTGAAGGCCACAAAAGGTTTAGATCAAGCTTATATTTATGTTTTCCCTTATTTCATGTATTTTTTAACTTTTGAATGGGTTGGATTTCAAATAAACATTATGGTGGGCCGTAGGATAATTTCAACGGTGGGAATCACTCTCCCCACTGCTTTCTGTGGCGGGGTCCGGTACAGATTTTTATCTCCCTCATTCATTGGCTCCTGCCCTAAAATGATATCTCAAAATGGATGGACGGTGTGGATACAACACATACATCATAGTGGGGCCCACATAACTTGGTGACGTCACTTCCGTGGCGGACTCGCGATTCAACCTGTCAGTATCTAATCCGCATCCACGTGGGTACGTGTCATGCGATGACGAGCGCTGAAGCTCCTCGAGCTCCGAGTTGTACGAACGGTTCAAAGGTTATCAAAATTAAATGGGCCCCAAATTGATGTATTTATTACATCCATACCGTTCATTCATTTTTCAAATTCATTTTAGAGCATGAATCAAAAAATAAATCATAACCTAATCTCAAATGGACCACACCAGAAATAGCAGTGGTTAATGATTTTTACCGTTAAAACATTCGTAGGGCCCACCATAAAGTTTATTTTCAATTAAATCTGTTCATAAGGTCAAAAATACCTAGATTAAGAGGAAAAATACATAATATTGATCCAAAACTTATGTGACCCCAAAAAAGGTTTCAATGGTATACATTCAATCCCCCACTGCTTTTTGCGGTGTGATCCACTTGATCTTTATATCTATCTTATTTTTCAGCTCAAGCCTTAATGCGAGCTCATAAAATGAATGGACGGTTTGGATATAACACATACCTCATGATGGGACTCATAGAACTTGCTGACATCAGTACACCCAGATACTTGGTACACCAGCCAAGACGAAAGCTCCCTTTTAGAGAATGAACTCGGTGCAATTACGGGGCTTTACAAACAGTGGTGCGTCTCTCACGACGGGCCCCACATTGATATATTTATTTTTTATGCACGCCGTCCATAGGTTTTTTCAGATTATTATAAGACACTGGCCCAAAAAATGAAATAGATTGATATCTAAGCTGGGCCATATTTTAAGAAAGAGTGTTGGTTGAACCTCCACCATTAAAAACTTCTTTGAGCCTACATTAATGTTTTTATGTTTTTGTAATGTTTATTTGTCATCCAACCTAAGGTCTCGTAAACCTTTCTATAAAAAAGAATAAATATTAGGTTGGTCCGAAACTTCTGTAATCCATGAGACGGTTTTAATGGCCTATCACCACTGTTTCTCATGTGAAGGTCCACCAAAGATTTGAATCTGCTTCATTTTTTAGATTATACTCTAAATTGATTTTTAAAAATAGATTAACAAGATGGATATACAATAAATATATCAAGGTAGGCCCCACCATAAGTGTTGTACTGTCTTACTGGAGGCTAAGGTTGCACATAATCCACTTTACTCCCTTGCACTACTAAGTGGGTGGGAGGGGGCTATTATTTATTTATTTTTATTTTTTTTTTATTATTATTTTCAATTCATCCCAACAGGAAGGGGACCATGAACTGTTTGAATGTATATAAACATCATGCTGGACCAAGGAGGTTTATTTGTCATCCAAGTTGAAACCTTCCTAAGAGCTATGGCCCACAGTGGTATTTATTTGTCATCCAAGTTGTTCATAAGATCACACAGAGATAGATGAAGTTAAAATACAAAAATGACATGGATCCAAAACTTTTGTGGCCCCTAATGATTTTTCAACGGTAGGCATGTTCAATTCACATTGTTTCCTGTGGTGTAGTCCATTCGAGCATTGGATATGCTTCATCTTTGGGATCAAGCCTTAAAATTATCTTGTAAAATGGATGGATGGGGTGGATAAAATACATAAATCACAATGGGCCCCACATAGTTGACTCAGTACGATAAGCATACTGATTTATATGGTGCGCATGTGTCACTTGTTTGTATCTTTGGATTGATGGGTCGATGCTCTGTGGGGCCATCATAATGATAAATATTTTATCAATGTCGTCCATTTATTTTGATAGATAATTTTAAGGCATGAGTCCAAAATGAGACAGATTTGCATCTCAGGTGGACCACACTAAGGGAAACAGTGGTGATTAAATGCCCACCATTAAAAACAGTGGTATGGCCCACCACCAGATTTTTGGATCTGCCTAACTTTTAGAACATTATCCTATTGTGGCCTTTCAAAACAGATGGTAGGAGTGGATTTGTGACATACATCTCTATCATGCAAAAAACCACACTAATTGGATAATCCAATCCATCCTTGATTTGGCATCTTTGAATTCATTCACTTTTACATGTCTTAATTTCTGTATGCCAGCTTCATTTGTAATATATAAACTCATTTTAGTTGTTATTAAAGTGATTTTTTATGGCATCACATGCTTTTTTTGTCCCATTAAATGAAAATTTATTATGTAATGTATTTTTTTTGCAATTTTTTTATTCCTGAATCTGTAAATATGTGTATTCATGTATGTCCTGAAGTTTCACAGAAAAATTTCATCATTTTCTCCATGTTTCCCCATTTTTTCCTGCATTTCCGGTTATCGGCGATATTATCGGCGATAACGATATTATATCTTTATCTCTGGCCAGCGAAACTTGTAGCGATACCGACAACTCGAACAATGGTGGCAAGTACCAACATCAGCTTGAAGTGGGGATAATAGCAAAGTACTTCCCTTGGTCGGAATCCAAACTTGAAGAAATCATAGCTTTAAACAAAGTTGTTGTCATGTTCCTTACTTTGATCATTTTAAGTACTTCAGCACTGTTAGATACAAACAAACAGTAGGAGCCTCTGTTTTATGATGGGAATTGAAAAAATTAGACCAACATTGCATACACCTTGGGATTATTGCAACAATCAAAGGTATGGATTCTTGATAAATCTACATCACAATCAGTCTAGTTTGGTATATTTTCTCAAGGAAGTGAATTTAGGAATCTTCAACCATTTTCGACGGAATCGGTCAAATCCCTGAATCTTAATTGGTGAATGAATTCTCATGATCTTCTTGGTGAAGGTGCCGCAGTGTCTTCTAAGGATCTTAGACTTTGAGAAGCTTATTATTTTCTTCATGCAACAATGACCTGCATAAAAAATGTAAGAATACTTCAGCAGATCTTATTCACATTATTAAGTTGCTATTCGTCTATTTATGCTTCAGTCATCATGTGATCAATCCCAGCCAAAAAGAAGATAAGAATACCAATTTACCCATTTTAGGGCCCTACTACCATTTCATAGTTTAAAAATCACTATGCCACTGAATGTGGCCAGCATATATTCAGTCTTATTAGATTGAATGAAGGGCGGCATTCCAGATAAGTTCATGTCTTACTGGTCCAAAAATCAAACTAATGGTAGCACATATCTTTTTTGGGTTTTGAATCATTCAAAACATGGTCATTGTATGTTGATAAACTCCTTGTATTTAGTTGATAATTTCCTACCTTCAACCTTCATAGCATTCTGATCTCCTCTTATCCCTGCTTCATTTACCGCCTGCAAATTGCAAGTGAGAATGTTAGTAGTTCGTCTTCTTTCACGATGGTAACAAGGATTGTGGTGCCCCACGGTCCTCGTTCTAGTCGTTATGGTCAGTCATTTGTACCCTTTTTTTTTTTTCACACGCACTCACACCCCACACACACCCACGCAGTCACACCACAGTGGGATTTGACCACCATGGGTACTCGAACCCATAACCTTGTGTTGAAACTCTTGCGAGTCTACCACTGAGGCATGAGTAAGGACCCTGTCATTCATCTATTCTTAATTACCTTGGTAATACTCTGATTCCCTGATGCTTCTATGATGCTAAGTTTTAATACAATATTATATAGATTGGGAAAGGAATGCATGCCACCGCATCTTACATACATGGCTATTGGAAACTATACTATCAACTCTCACATTCATGTTTTAAATCTGCTATTAGACCATATCAATACCCACGTTTTTGAAATGAAAATTTCATTTCAATATCAGTGTCTTTTGTCTCCATCTAGTGTCATGACATTTTAGATGGACCTGGATGTGAAGCATAACATATCTAGCACTTCCTGACAATACGCCAAGTGCCAACCATGCGTACAGTACCTACTTCAAGCATGTCAACTTATACCATAGGTTTTCTTCTCCCTAATGAAACTTTCACTCTTTTAAGATAATTAAAATGAGGTGAACTGGTCATTAGAACTAAGGGACCTTGTAGTGCAAGTTAATCGCCTCAGCCAAAATTTCCAAACGCTTTCTCATCCTTCTTTGTATGAAACCTCTCGTACACTGTCCACACACAATCTTGTCAGTCCATATATCCATGACTTATGTAATTTATAGGTTAACAAATTCCCAAAAGAAACCGAACCTTTACATGATACTTCACATAGGCGTAGAAGTTCAATAGACTCCACACTGTCTTGTCCAATCTTGTACCTTCAACATGGCGTGAAAATATATCTGTATACATGCAGTGTGAAATTGCATTAGATTAGACTGGTCGGATGACTCCAAACAATCTTTCAGTTGTGGTGGTAATATATGTGAATATGCAACAGGAAAATACATCAGACCACAGTTAGATCTCTATGTACAACTTCTCTTGATTTGACCAATTGCTTTCAAACATGTGCGGAAGGAAGTTTCCTTTTGTATGTACTTTTGAATGGCATCTTTTGCCTTAAGAATGTTTAACATGCTGCTTCCTTGTGTATTTTTGTGTGCAAAGAATTATCCATGCATGACCATAAGAGCATAGAAGAGGTCCCGTGGTGTATTTTGTTTGCAAATGATAGTTTTGATTGATGGGATGAGGGAAGGGGTAAACACGAAGCTAGAACTATGGAGGGATGCTTTTGAATTTATAGGTTTTAAAATTAGTTGGACTAAAACAAAGTATATGGAATGCAGTTTTAGTAACAATAAGAGTGAAAATGAGGAATTAGTTAAGTTGCTTACCAAGAAGTGCCCTAAAATGACCATTTTCGATATCTTGGGTTGATGATCTATTAGAGCGGAGAGATTGAGAAAGATGTTACTCATAGAATTCATGCTAGGTGGAAAAAGTGGAGATGTGCCTTTAGAGTTTTATGTGATCTCACACCAATCTAACTTTTGGGGAAATTTTATAGGATAGCTATAAGACCAACCAAGCTTTATGGGCTAGAATGTTGAGTAGCTAACGAACCTCATGATCATAGGATGAGCTTGGATGAAATAAGGATGTTGAGATGGATGAGTGGCAAGATGAGGAAGGATAGAATTAGAAATGAATGTATTCGGGGGAACTTAGGTATAGCACCAACGGGTAATAGGTATAAGATGAGGGAACGTAGACTTAGATGGTTTGACCATGTGCAACGGAGACCAAGAAATGTGCGGGATAGGAGTGAGTGGATCCAAATTGAAGGTTATAAAAAGGCAAGGGGAAGGCACAAAAGGATGTGGGTAGAGGTTAGAAAAGACAATGACCTATGATTTAATTGACGATATGGTCCTTGATAGAGTGGAGTGGTGGAACAAGATTTGCATAGCCGACCCCAAGTAGCTAGGAGAAGGCTTAGATGACGACGACAATGACAATATGAGCATCTAGTGTTTTCATTAGACGGCCAAAACACCTAATGCTTCCAAATACGATGTCTTTTCCCCCTGCTTAACTTCTTATAATGAACAACTACATTTCCATCCTAAAATTCACTTTCTGGCCTTCATTCTTCCATCTTAAATGAGATAATAGGAATTGCAAGCTGAGTACGCACCAAAAGATACAAATCCTCCATTGGTACTCAAATCTTGAAAAGGCTCTCCTCTCAACTCGGGAGGAGGAATGGGTGACCAGGTGCAAGGAGGTGCTTTGGCCCAAGCTGACGAAGATCCCACATCCATGAGTTCCTGTAGGACAAGTCTAATTTATTATTAAAGAAAGATAAGAAAAGCAGGACATAATCTTATTAATGGCGCCAGTCATGAGAAAATATGATAGCCATATCAATATCAGAAACCAACCTGAAAGAAGGCAGTTGCAAGAATCACATCCGAATCATCTCTAAAGCGCATGGGAAATATTGCTGTGGTCTTTTCTGGCTGCGAGATAAAGACGTTGCCATGTTATCTATTCTCTAGAGAGTTGCATTTGCAGAAACGTTTTATTAAGTACATGAAAATTAAAACTAAAAATTCCTGTAATTATGAGTTCTGCAATCCCCAAGATATCAATTTTTGATGAAAGGAAATTCCATGCACTTTCTGTCAAACATGAGGTACCATGGGAAAACCTGTGTTCCTTTAAGGGCAAGTTTTTGTGGCTGGTTATGCATGTTGCTTGTAATGTTTATAAAACATAGAAGTTGGCCCATGAGTTGCTATTGAACACAGGCATGCTCTCGAGTGCAGGCACCCAAGAAAAACCCAACATTGCAACAAATCCTTGTACATGTACATATTAACACAGTAAACAGGTGTACTTAATATTGACACACGTATACTGTGTAAGGAGATAATGCATGTACAAAATCACAGACACATGTTAATATACAATGAAGACACTGGAAAATGTCATATTGGTTTTACCTAATCTCAGCTGGGGCGCATCGATCTCCTGATGTGGCTTTGGCTTGGGATTGAGTCTTACCACAGGCATTTGGTGCCCCCCCCCCCCCCCCAAGGGTCAAGCATCAGCTCAGTTTTACTTTTCTTTTGATATGGATTACATCACCAGTTCAGTCCAGACTGAAAACCACTACATCAGCAGGACTCAACCCAGGTCTCCCCCCTCAGCTCACCTAGGGAGTTGGAGGCATCAGCTTAATTTTCCCTGATTAAATTCAGTTATTTGGGATTGGGGCCATTTCTAGATAGGAAACTTGGGGGTTCTATTATATTCTTTAACTTTTTTTATTTGTGTCTTTCCTGCCAGTTATTATTGAGCATATCCTACTTTTCAGGGGAAGAAAGAGAGTTATCCTCTTAAACTCTGACAGTCTTAAATCATGCATGTAAACTTACCATTCTTATAACAAAGAACGGCTCCCTTGGATGGTAGACAAGTTTGATGGGCTTGTACATGCCATGTGAGATATCCCGGGAACCAAGACTCCATAGCGTTTCTTTCAGTTGTGAGCTTAGTATCACTGCTTGCAGTGAGGAAATGTCTGAGATCACCTTGATACAATCTTCAGAGATAAGACATAAAAGAAGTTACTCATTTATCTGAAAATCAGCAGGAGGAGCGGATACATACCATGAAAAGAAAACCTAATTCTGGCTTAAATGGAAACTATCAGCCAAAAGCTTCAAATAAAGAAAAAAAGAAAGAACTAAAACCATGAAGATTAGACCAGTATATTTGAATTTTACATGAAAGTTCTTGAATGGAATTAACATTTGATGGTTTCACAAGCAATGATGTATAATGCTTTACAAATTTTTGAAAGTAGCTGATGTTCATTTCAGTGGATTATAATTGTTCACTTTGCCAGCTAACTACACACCTGAAAAAAATGGAAGGGAGAAGAAGAAAGAAAAGAAAAGAAAAGAAAAGAAAAGCGGGGGAAATGCTTGCTTTAGCACGACAGAGGCTCCTGTTATAATGCAATTTTTTTTTTAAATTATTTTTTTAATGCATAGGTCGGAATATCATTGATATCTAATAGGCTTTTCTGCAGTTTGTATCATAGTCTAATTATAAAGCATTCAACCCAACAATGCTCTCTGCCCCTATCGGAAGCCAGTATACATAAATAGATATTTTCTTGGCAAATCGAGAAAGACATGCCGACTGAATTGGGTGAGACTTTTTACTTCAAAGATCTATATTTTCCGCATGTTGTCATTTAAAGATTATTGACTAGCTATGGAACATCTTAATGTACTTTCGGGTTTGGGGAGTTCTACTCTTATTTAATCACTTGGTTTTGTTTATTATCTCAATCAGCTTCTGCAGATTTTATTTATTTTTCCTGTTTGTGTGTTTTGTTTCTATTCTTTGTTTGTTCAGTCATGCTGTGTGTATTTTCTCAGGGGTAATATTTTTTTTTACACGAGTATATGTTTCTATTTTCATCTTGAATGAATGACTTACAAAATCCAATCTATGGATTCTATCCATCATGTATGTTGGACTCTTGTGGCCTATGCTTATTAAGAGCCTCGATAAAACCCATTTGCATCATACAGGCGTTCCAATCGAAGCCAGATGTCATAAATCTAGACATATTGTAGATTTATTGCTCTTCCCATATTGCCGAATCTGTTGAACATCTAGTTACATATCGTTCTCTCCTTTACATGGGCTGTTGTTAGCTGCCACCAAATGTGTTCATGGATGTATGAATTTGTCTCTGTCATGCTAGAAGAATAGTGCGAATGAAGTGATGAAAACCCTTTAAAGAAATCTTACATGAAAATGAAAAATGAAAGTAAAATCAGACATTAATTTAAAGCACATGGATGGTGCTTTGCTTGATAGATATTGTATATAATGGATTATGAGAACATGTACATTCTGATTATCAAAATGGCCAGATCAGAACTGAGTTCATATTGCATAAGCCTCAGGAAATGGAAGTATTCCAATTCGACTTGGAACTGCCAAATGCACGGGTACATAGCACACATGTGATATATCCTCCCAAGGATTCGCAGTCTAGACAAGGAAATGCAGTGGCATTTTCACACCGGGCCCGAGTGGGGTGGCCTGTGGGATGCAGAGGCACACTCGGGGCGGGTGATCCGTGTGAGGCGGGCCGCACCCATGTGAAGCGGGTGGCTCATGTGAAGCGTAACCCATGTTTGAAGATGTGCCACGCCAAGAGAAATACTGAAAGAGCCTATATAGATTTCAGCACCACATACCAGAGCTGGAGAACTGATCAGGTCCATCTGGAAGGATGCTAACTTGTTGTCCAACCAATCCCTTTTACCATGCAACCAGTAGACCCCAGCATGTAGATCATCTGTAGAAAGAATCAGGCCAGTCTGAATATTGGGTGGGTCGCACCATTTGAATCAATGGACAACTGACTAACTCAACATTCGGACTGGCCTGAATTTTCTTCCAAGTGATCCTTATGGTGCGGTGTACCACTTTCATGGTACGGATGTCCTACACAATCGGACAGCAACCTACCACACTTCTGGCTGTACCTGATCAGTTGTAGAACTATTCCCTGTGAAAAACCCTTAAAATTTAGTCTGTCTGGCAAAAACAAAACTGACATATAATGAGCACATCTTTCATGCAATTTCCCTTCTGTTTAGTTTTTACCCTGTCAAGAAAAACAAACTTTCCAGCTAGTGTCCATATGAATGCTCTAAGAATTAACCAATCATAAATCAATTAGTACAATATCCTACCTCTTCTGTGTGGAAGTTTAGCAAAGTTAAGCTTTAGAGTAAGTTGGAATCCTTCTTCAGGATGCTCAACAACTTCCACAATATCAGGATGAACTTTTTTTACGGCTTGCAAGGTACTTTGTGGTAGGCCATTGGGAAGAACCTCTGGCAATATTGGTGGGGTTGATAGCGACAAGTAGATGTTTTGGGAATCTGACACTGAAGCCTGTGCAACACTATTAGAAGTGTCAGAGGTAATGTAAGTGTTTCTGTTGTGGGTCTAATCATCTAATAAAGATAAATGATTCTTCTGTCATCAAGACCAAATACTCATCATTTTAAACAGATGTTGGCTTGAGAGTGTACCTGAATATGATATTTGACAGACCCAAATTCATATAGATGGTGATCAATCTCCGCTGGTTTTTCATCACTATCGCAAGTAATGGACATGAGTATTAGAGAGCCTTCATATAAGTGTATCAAATCATGTACTTCTTGGCATTTAAAACATCATTACCACCATATCGATTTTTGATATTGAAGAAAAATGAAAGCGTGTGGATCTATGCTGAATGCTGTTTGTTTGTTTTTGATTTTTCCTTGTATATAAATGCAATTGCTTCAAACAAAATGCTGTGTATGTGATCATGGTTTAGTGATAAATCCAAAATCAAGTATGTGATCACGGTCTAGCGATAAATCCAAAATCAAGTTTATGTGATTAGGATTTTCTGGAGTATTATTCAGTGGTATCGAGTAATTTTGGACTGTAAGAGCGAAAAGTGTTAAGCGGTCCAAATTTAATGTAATAAAAATAAAATTAAATAATTTAAAAAAAAAAAAAAAACATTTGTCATGATGTCAAGATTGTCAATTTGATTTCTAGTACATGACCAATTTACAGAGGGTCCCACTACTGGGGCAATCTGGATTTGATAATCTTTTTTTATTGCCCAGTTTCCCTCACTAAATAGAAAACTCAAGACACTATTTAGATCATGTCTTTAGAACTCTGACTACCCATTGGATTGTGAAATTGGTCTGTTCATGCACCATTTGTTCTTGAAATATCGTCATCCATGTGTAACAAATTTCATCCCATGCAAATCGTATTAGCTTACTAAATACTTCATGCAACAATCAATCAATATCTGATATGTTTCTGATGTCATCGTTGCAATTCTCTGTGGACATCTACCTAATGCTATGCGATGTTCATGAGTAGATAGGCTAGGAGCTAAGAATTTTTTGAATGTACAAATATCATGTGTGATTATTATTTTTTTATTCATGAAAGTAGTTTGTTTTTGTTGAAGCAATTCCTAAATATGGGAAACGGGCATGGAATCCACAGGAAATGGAAAACTATGTATTCAACGAGGGCCTAATTGGTAGATGCTTAAAAATGAGTTCATCTCATATAAAATAATGATAATTATGTATTAGAGATCATGATTGTTGGTTATCATGATTATTTTTAGTCTTACGGAAAAGAAATATCATCTCTAATATATAATTATGATTAACTAAAATGAGATGAACTCATATTTAGGTGTCTACCAAACAGGCCTTAGGAAACCTATGCATTTGGTTTGCGGCTTGGTTTTGGATTCATGTGAAAGTGTGAAAATATCTACAGGGAAATGGTCACTCTATTTCCTTTCAGTTGTTGGAAATTGTTTTGTTGACTATCAGGAAAACAATAACAGCTTCCACATCTTTTTTTCTTACAAACGCTAGGAAAACAGGATTCTCCAAAACCCTTTTTCAGTTTCCAAGGTATTGCACAAAAACAAACACGCCCTTAAAATTCTGAAAGACCACTAATTATATTTGGTGGGCAGTGCTTATGTTGGCACCTTCATGGGGAGATTAGCAATGTCCTCAGAGCTTTTGAAAGACACCCAGTGATTAATCCAGACGGTTCATTCCATAGTACCATCAGGAGCAAGCCATGGTACAGGAAAATCATGCCGATCGGATTATCCTAATCCCTTTGAATGGGGCATTTTGTTAGAACCATCCACTTTCATGACCCATAGATTGCATGGTTAGAATCATCAAGTCAAAGTGCTACTTCGGAATCGTAAGAAATAGAAAGTGGGATCAATCCAACTAGTGTTTCAAAATGATAATTGGACCTGATTTGTTTTTCTATTCAATCTTGATTGTCCATTTTCCACACTATTGATTGGATGCATAGGATCATCCCATTAGAGTGATTTTTTCATCATGGCTTGCTCTTGTGTGAATGATTGAACAGCCCATATCAACAATTGGTCGCCCTATGTATCATTTAAAAGCGTTGGGGATGTTGCTAGCCTCCCCGTGAAAATAGGGAGATTAGCATTTCCTATACTTAGTATTCATGTAAACGCCTTTAACACAAACTTCGTGTATTGATTAATTAAGCTTCGGAGGAGAAAGACGTACCTGTGTAATTTGATCAAGATCTGTTTGAGTGCCGGCGATGCCCTCTGCAAACAAGCCATGTGTATGTCCTTGAAGAAGAAACAGAGAGGGTAGCATTTTTATCTCACTACAACATGTATACATTTGCTTGTAAATTGGCTTTGCAGTCAAATCATAACAATTGGTGATTGCTTCAGATGCAAAACATCCATTAGGCCATTGATGGCGATTGCAAATGTGGGATTAAGACATTGAACAGCACGTAGTAAAAGAGAAGTCTTCCGACAATGATTTTATACCCCTTTTGAAGCTAATGGCCCACCCCAATTTCATTCTTTTCTTTGATTTGGATTCAAAGGCACGCCAAAATCGTATCCTTTCTACCATTCATGCTTCCGTGCACAAAAACAACCTTTCGTGGGTGAAGTGGATTGTTATGGTTACTTATAAGAGTAGCCATCTGAATCCTGCTCTCACATGCTGTGCAAGATCGGGGCCATTTATCAGGTGGGTCCTTTTTATCTCCATGGCCTTATAGTTAGGCATGTTCCATCACTAATGCGCCACAAGAGGGAATTGGATATGGATTGGAAAGAACTAGACGTGAATATGGATCATAAAATGGGTCCAGTTCTGAATTCGGACCCTGTAGGCTGGGCTTGGGTCTAAGTTAGAACCTTGATTATTATATGGGTCGGGTCTGAGACCTCTAAAACTTGACCCGGCCTGATCTGGACTTTAACTTTTAAATGATTTTAATCCTGACCACCCAAAAGTAGACCCAAACTACAATCTAAATTGGGTGTTGTACAAAATACCTTTTATAAGTTAATGGACTAAAATGTAAAAATTACTTAAAGAGAAGATGAAGTTGGGTGTTGTAACACCCCGACCCCTCCGGTAAGATATTGTCCGCTTTGGTTGGCACAATGTCCACCTTCACGGCTTTGTTCTCGCAGGTAGAAGCGGTTAGCGAACCACCCTCAAAGCGCGTCTTACCCTTGAAGGCCGAAGCCCCACATATATACCAAGATCTTAGGCTCTCCCTTTCCAATGTGGGACTGGACACCCACATCCTTGACAGCTGGCTCGTCACCAACCCGACTGGGCAGGGACTCACCCCACCTTGGGAAGCAGAGCGCCCTCGCTCTGATACCATTTGTAACACCCCGACCCCTCCGGTAAGATATTGTCTGCTTTGGCTGGCACAATGTCCACCTTTATGGCTTTGTTCTCACAAGTGGAAGCGGTTAGCGAACCACCCGCAAAACGCGTCTTACCCTTAAAGGCCAAAGTCCCACAAATAAATCGAGATCTTAAGCTCTCCCTTTCCGATGTGGGACTGGACACCCACCTCCTTGACAGCTGGCTCATCACCAACCCGGCTGGGCAGGGACGGGTGTTAACCGCTTCCACCTATGAGAACAAAGTCGTGAGGTGGACATTGTGCCAACCAAAGCGGACAATATCTTACCGGAGGTGTCGGGGTGTTACAAATGGTATCAAAGCAAGGGCGCTGTCTCCCGAGGTGGGGTGAGTCCCTGCCCAGCCGGGTTGGTGACGAGCCAGCTATCAAGGAGGTGGGTATCCAGTCCCACATCAGAAAGGGAGAGCCTAAGATATTGGTCTATATGTGGGGCTCCAGCTTTCAAGGGTAAGACACGTTTTGTGGGTGGTTCGCTAACCGCTTCCACTTGCGAGAACAAAGCCGTGAGGTAGACATTGTGCCAGCCAAAGCGGACAATATCTTACCAGATGGGTCGAGGTGTTACAAATGGTATGAGAGCGAGGGTGCTGTCTCACAAGGTGGGGTGAGTTCCTACCCAGTTGGGTTGGTGACGAGCCAACTGTCAAGGAGGTGGGTGTCTAGTCCCACATCGGAAAGGGAGAGCCTAAGATCTTGGTCTATGTATGGGGCTTCGGCCTTCAAGGGTAAGACGCGTTTTGCGGGTGGTTCACTAACCGGTTCCACTTGCGAGAACAAAGTCGTGAAGGTGGACATTGTGCCAACCAAAGCGGACAATATCTTATCGGAGGGGTCGGGGTATTACAAATGGTATCAGAGCGAGGGCGCTCTATCTCCCGAGGTGGGGTGAGTCCCTGCCCAGCCGGGTTGGTGACGAGCCAGCTATCAAGGAGGTGGGTGTCCAGTCCCACATCGGAAAGGGAGAGCCTAAGATCTTGGTTTATATGTGGGGCTTCGGCCTTCAAGGGTAAGACGCGTTTTGCAGGTGGTTCGCTAATCGCTTCCACCTGCGAGAACAAAGCCGTGAGGTGGACATTGTGCCAGCCAAAGCGGACAATATCTTACCGGAGGGGTCGGGGTGTTACAAATGGTATCAGAGCGAGGGCGCTCTTTCTCCCGAGGTGGGGTGAGTCCCTGCCCAGCCGGGTTGGTGACGAGCCAGCTGTCAAGGAAGTGGGTGTCCAGTCCCACATCGGAAAGGGAGAGCCTAAGATCTTGGTCTATATGTGGGGCTTCGGCCTTCAAGGGTAAGACGCGTTTTGCGGGTGGTTCGCTAATCGCTTCTACCTACGAGAACAAAGCCGTGAAGGTGGACATTGTGCCAGCCAAAGCGGACAATATCTTACCGTTGGGACTGGGGTGTTACAAATGGTATCAGAGCGAGGGCGCTCTGTCTCCCGAGGTGGGGTGAGTCCCTGCCCAGCCGGGTTGGTGACGAGCCAGCTGTCAAGGAGGTGGGTGTCCAGTCCCACATCGAAAATGGAGAGCCTAAGATCTTGGTCTATATATGTGGCTTCGGCCTTCAAGGGTAAGACGCGTTTTGCGGGTGGTTCGCTAACCGCTTCCACCTGCAAGAACAAAGCCGTGAGGTGGACATTGTGCCAGCCAAAGTAGACAATATCTTACCGGAGGAGTCGGGGTGTTACAAATGGTATCAGAGCGAGGGCGCTCTATCTCCCGAGGTGGGGTGAGTGTAAGGGCCGTGAATAATTTAATAATATTAATATATTTTTTTAATCTTATCTTTATTTTTATTTATTTATTTTAAATCTACATTATCTCTTATCATATCTAAATCTTTAACTCGTTTAGTTTAAATATACCTCTAAACACTCTTCGCATCTCTTGAGATAAAAAGAGTTCTAGTCAAACTAAAATATTAACAAAAAGGCTACTTGCGACAACAGAGAAAGGGAGAAAGAAAACTTTTGAGTGCTTACATCGGGTATGTATAGCGTCCTCATTCTAGTATTTTTATATATCTAATATAAATTGATTCGGTGAATGCAATGAACGGTGTGGATTGGTCACACGTTCATTGTATTGGATTATGGGTGGAGGCCCTTTAAAGGTGAGGTGAACCTAAAATTATGTAATTGTAGTTGGTGCGCATCTGATCAAATTAGATTTGGCCTGTACAGATCATATGATCCCTAAGGCCAAAATATACAAAGGCTCTAATATTCAGATCAATCTAACCGTCAGATGGGCCACATTAATTAGACCTAGAAGTGTTTGATAAAGGAATCTTGGATATTTTGCGCAAGTGTTGCTATCACTTGGCGTAGAAGGTCAATATGGGCCATTGGTGAATGTGTGGTTAGATCTACACCACTCCTCAAATACATAGAGGTAAAACATGACAAGACCTCAAGAATCTGAATGATCTGACCATCCGATGGACCACCCTGATCAAGTAATTATCATTCAATTTTAAAATCTTATAAAGGAGAAAAAAATAAGATATAAATTTGAATTATTTAATTATTTTGGATCTGGCTACCTAGGATGTTAATCAAAGGTGAGCCCCACCATGTAATACAAATAAATGAATAATAATACCGTTGATATAATTGATAGGACCCCGACATTCAAATCAACCTAATTACATTGCAGAGTCAATACTACCAAACTCACGCGAGTAACCCAACTTGTCTCATAATTCATTAAAACTAAAATAAATCATTGTGATTGTTTGATTTATTTACTGGTTTGAATATTTTGATATGATAATTGTATGATAAATTTATATGTGAATATTTTAATTGAGACAATTATGCAAAATATGAAAAATACGCATTTACTTATCATCCCTCATTTATTGCATTGCATAATGCATGGTCGATCCTAGAGGCCCTCTGTAGAAGAAATGTCGATCCTAGTAGAGCGTTACCAGATGCGGACTATGCCTAAGCCTACCGAAAGGTGGAAGCCTACCCAACGGGTGGATGCGAGTTGACGACCTCCAACCCAAGCAGATGGATGATCACCCCATCTGATGCATTCATACCCCATTTTACATTCATATCTTTATATATGTATTTTTACATTATTTTAATTATTATGATTATGAACCATGTTGGGTTATATCACTAAGCCTGACCAGCTTATATTTTTTTTTATTGATGGAAAAACCATACAGAAGAGTCATTAGCAGATGACGTGGCGCAAGAACCGGAAGGATCTACTGTACCTGAACACGACCCACCTGAAACATGGCCATACTTATCTAAGGATGAAGTGGCTGCATTAGAAAATTTTTGATTATATGTTTTATTTTGTTAGCACAGCTTAATAAACGAATAATGCATACTAGTATTTATTTTGAGACTTTAAGGAATTATTTAGCTTTATTTCTTTGGATCAATATTAGCGTAGAATAAATATCATTATAGTATAATGGTATAATAAATGAATAATTTTAAGGTTTATTTTATTTTAAGGATTATCAAGATTTATAAATGCTTAGTTGATTGGTGTTATGTATTATGTATGTGTGATTGAGATTATGGTGGACTTTATATTGAATGTAAATATCACATATGATTAAACTGATTAAAGAATTAAGTTAATATACTTTGTGTATAAGTTACGAACCAAAACTCGGGTCTGAGGGTGCACACTCTGTACCCGGATTTTGGGGCGTGACAGTGAGTCTCTGCCCAGCTGGGTTGGTGACGAGCCAGCTGTCAAGGAAGTGGGTGTCCAGTCCCATATCGGAAAGGGAGAGCCTAAGATCTTCGTCTATATGTGGGGCTTCGGCCTTCAAGGATAAGACGCGTTTTGCGGGTGGTTCGCTAACTGCTTCCACCTGCGAGAACAAAGCCGTGAAGGTGGACATTGTGCCAGCCAAAGCGGACAATATCTTACCGGAGGGGTCGGGGTGTTACAGGTATTTAAAGAGAAGCATAGATCAAACTAATTTAGGCAAGCTGACTAAAACATTAGCATGATCTAGCCGTTAGGTGGGCCAAACATATACATTTAGTTGTTCAACTGTTGGCAGTCAGTTTTTATGGTGTGGCCAAGTTGATTAGTGGACCAACTAGATTTTTAAATTGGATCATCTTCATGGTGAAGCCCACTGTTTGAATGGGCGGGATGTCCAGTGTGTAAGGCAAAAGGCATTAAAAAAAAAAAAATACTCTTCTTCTTCCCTTTTCAGTCTCCTCTCTCTTCATATTCAATTGGAGGAGACGGATCATCTGGTCAAAGAAATTCAAATATTTTTGCTCATGTGGGACCACCTTACCACTTTTCTCAATGTCAAGGCCAGTTGCGCCCTAAGAAGTTTAAATGATAGGGCCTTCAATCACCACTATTTCTAGAGTATGGTCCACCTGAGATTTGGATCTTCATCATTCTTAGGATCATGCCCTAAAATGATATGGAAAAATAGATGGATGGCATGGATACATAATAGATACATTAAAATGGGCCCCACGGTAAGGGCCACATGAGGTGGGGGTCTCATCTAATCCGCTCCCTTTGAAATAATGGTTAGATGTTTTGAAGGCTTTCGATCAAATTAGCCCCCAACTATCTTAAAATAGCCTTAAAAAATTGCTTAAAACAAACCTTTGAGACCCTTTACAACTTTAAGACTTTTTTTGTACCGTTTTACCTTTCACCTCATACTGCCATTGAGTTTCTCATTGCCTAAAGGTAGAGGTGGGCATTGAGTCAAGTCGACCGGATTGGGTCCAACTCGACTCGGTCTGAAACTTTCAATACACCGACCCGCACTCGATCCGATTTGGGATCGAGTTCGAGTCCTCTAACTTGATCCAATCCATTGAACTGCTAGCCTGACCCGAACCGAGTCCGACTCAGTCAGGGAAACCGAGTCGAATTGGGTCAAGTACGGTTCGGATCGAATCTTCTATTTTAAATTATTTTTTTGCAGTGTGGTTCACTTGATCTTTAGATTTGTCTTATTTTTCGGCTAAAGCCTTAAGATAAGCCCGCCAAATGGATGGACGGTTTGGATATAACACATACCTCATGATGGGACCCACAGAACTTATTGATGTCAATTGTATAGAGATTCCCTCAAAATCCGCAACGCGCGGTGTTTCTTCGGAATAAACGCTGATTGGCATCTTCTTACCTGGGTATCGGTTCGGTGCGCAAGTCACGGCGTTGGAACCGCGGCGACGACGCGTTCGCTATGATACAACTTTCGGATCAAGCCGATATCGGTGCGCGGGACCTAGCTTAGGATCGTGCGCAAACACCGAATACGGTGCGAAGGTTGCCGGAATTTGACCGGAAGGACCGCGGAAGCTAACGGAATGGTACGGATTAAGACACGGGTCTTACACTACATGAGTTCCGTATACAGCATATTTTTGGGATATCCCATAATTTAAAGGGGACCCATCAAATGCACGGTGTTGATGTTAAACACGCATCACTGTGGGGCCCACATAGCTCGACCTCATGGGAAGTTCCCATGAGCACAATGCATAGAACCATTACACGGTGTTATGACAGTCTGGCATAGCTCGGTGCTTGATGCACCTCGAGCCATGAGCTGAGGCGAGAGGACGGATTGACTACTCCCCCTGGTGGTTGGTGCTCTGTGGACCCCACCATGATGTGTTTATTTCATCCATGTCGTCCATCTATTTTTCTAGATCATTTTATGGTCTTAAACCAAAAATGAGGTATATCCCAATCTTAAGTGGAGAACATTACAGGAAAAAATGTTGAATGAACATTGTGTGGATTGGATCCATTCGGATCGGATCAGTCCGGATTGACCACGATCTGAACTCAATCCGATGCACGATCGGATCTGATTGATCCTACTCGAACTACACAAATCTAGGCCTTCGGTTCGGTTCGGTTCGGATAGGGTCGGATCCGTCGGATCGGGTCGGTTTCTGCCAGACTCTACCTAAAGGCCCTCCTTTCTACCAAATGGTAGTGAGTCCCCTTAACGTTCATTCAGAAATTGTTTCCTCCAATGTGGTCTACTTGTGATGCGTTTTTCCCTCAAACTTGGTCTGAACCCACGAAATTAAAACCTCTTCCACATAAATGGGATGGATTCCCCTCATGCTAAGCCGGTGGGCCATAAACAACGCACCTCAGATCCCCATGTAAAGGGTCTGTGTCAGCAAGGCTGTAACCCTACTTTTTATATTTTCCGCTTGTTATCTTTTTGTAAGGAGGTGACCGCCACTATTGGAAGCTTCAACTGTATGAAACAACCGCAATCTCCAGCAAAACTCTGGTTATCTTTTTTTCTCTTGGTTTATTGAGACAATGGAGATAATGGAGTTTGTGGAGATAATGCCTGATGAAGATAATGGAGTTTGTGGAGATGGAATTTGTGGAATGGAGTTTGTGGAACAAAGGTTGTGTAATGGAATTTGTGGAGATGTGTTCACACCCCAAGTATAGGATTGTAATGCAGTAATAATCTCGGTAAGATCGAGGTTGAATCCACAGGGACTGAACCTTGTACGTAATCTGAAAGTAACTAGAATCAGAACTAGAAGAAGATGAAATCTAAATCAAGTGACTATAAGAGAATAATGGTGAAATATTAATCTAAAACTAGGGTGTCAAGGATCCACTTGTAGAGATTAGGGAGATCTATGCTTAATTCATGACACAACTGAATTTAGAGTCCCATCTTCATCCAGTTGGAAGATATAATTATGAAAATCAAATCTGAACTTCCTTTGATCTAGTTTTTAAAGAGATGAAAGGTATGAGAATTATAGTTGATTCTATCATAAAACCATGCCCATGAGACAAAGTAAACAACAAAATTTAGCCAATCCACATCCAATCTAAGAGAATCATGAACATTAGAAAGAGTTTCATCATCCAATCATGCCCAAGAGACGATGGTGAACAACAGGGCTTCTTAACTTCACAACCTCTATAATGAACACAACATGTTCAAAGCTATCGATGATCCATTGTAATTTAAGTCACAGCAAACCATTAAAAACTGAAATCATTCCTATTAATCAAACTAGAATTCAAAGAGAGTTTAACAAAACACAAATCAAATCCATAGAACCACCCCATCATGCTACAAGCTTCACCTCTTAGCCCTAGCTAAGAGGTTTAGCCTGACATGGTCATGCTACAACTAGGAAAAGCATAAACAAATAAAAACAAAGAAAGAGGGAAGAACTCCTGAAAAACCGGCTGCACTCCACGTCTCTCTCTCTCTCTCTCTCTCTCTCTCTCTCTCTCTCTCTCTCTTCTTCACATGTGTAAGATCGTCCCCCCACTCTCTTTCTCTTCTCCTTTTATAGCAGCAAATGATGGCGGTGGGTGGACGTCGGTGGTGCGTAAGCTAGTTACGCAGAAGGAATTACGCAGCAACGTTTTCGTTTGTTTTAACTTTGGGAAGTCATATTTCTAAGAGAATGAAATCCGACCACATGAATGTGGTCGAAATCATCTTCTCCTTTGTTTGGACCGTCTGGATCGGTGATCCAACCCTGACCGTGATCGCCGGATCGTCCAGATCCTCCGGTTTTAACGGATGTGCGCAGCCTGCGCAATACATCTTGCGCCGATTCTTAGTGGGGCCCACTTCGGCTATCTTGTGATAAATCCATGCCATCCACCGGATTAATCTCGGAATTTAGGTTAGGAAAGGGTGGTTTTGGCTGTCCTTTGATGCGGCCCACCTGATCAATCTTACAACTGTTCAACCTACGTTGGAATGGTTGGAACGCCATTATCGCTGTATTTTTGAAATTCTGTCACCTAAGATTTGGTAATATGGACGGTTAGAGTTCAATGGACGGTCTAGATTAATCATCTGGACCGAGATAGTGGGCCATCTGCACCATCCGCAGTCCCCTGTTTGAGAGGGCTGTTTGAATCCAAACAGAGTTGGGTCAACGTACGCTGACCGACTCTGTTTGGTCTAGTGCACATCTGATGCACGTGAACGGTGTGCATGCACTACAAGTGGGGCCCACTTGTGATTCCTGAGAGAAATCTACTCTGATCATTATGTTTTCCATCTAATTTAAGAGGTTGAGACTAAAGTTGAAGTATATCTAGATATCAGGTGGGCCCCAAATCATTGCTATGTGGTCTGATCTGTCCGTTAGGCCAATTTCACAAAGATCCAATGACTGAAATTTTATGTGTACGGTTAATTTCAGTTTCGAACTAAATGGATGGTGGGAACCCCATGATCTTGCATTCTAGACAATTTTCGGGCCCGTTTAACGTGAGTGGCCTGATTTTCTCAGATTTCTGGCATGTAATTTATTCGATCTCGGTCCCTTGAAATCTGTCTCTTGCCTTGATGACTTCAGAGCATTAAATCCATGCTTTTAGTACCCTTTTTCTGTCCAGGCTCCTAAATACACCCTACATCACAAGCACGATTAAAATAGAGTGTTAAACGGTATCATGCTCGTAGAATCAGGTAATAAATGGGGTCTAATATGCAATATCAGACTCTCAACAAGATGTACACATGGCCCTGCACCTTTGACCTTGTATGGCTCGTTGATGTACATAGGGCCTACACCTGTGACATTCTCTGGCTCGCTGATGTACACATGGCTCCCACCTGGGACACATGGCTCGCCAATGTGCACAGGGCCTGCAACCGGGACCTCTACATCGCCAATGTACACATGGCTTGCGCCTGGGGCACATGGCTCGCATCCAGGACACATGGCTCGCTAATGTACACATGGTGAGCCCCATGTCCATGTGCGAGCCATCTGTACCAAGTGCAAGCAATTTTAACATCGGCGAGCCAGTAAAGGTCCCAGGTTTGAGAATTGAGTACATAGGCAAGCTGTACAAGGTCTCAAGTGCAGGCCATGTGTACATCGACGAGCCACAATGGGGTCCCAACTATGTGTACATCGCCAAGTCACAAGGGTCATATGTCACGCCCTGAAATTCGGTACCCGAGTTGGTCAGACCCAAGTCCGAATCCCAGGTCATGATTTAATATTAAACATTCATAACTATACTTAATTAATCTCATTACAATAACAACGTTCATCAAATACAACCTTTAACTATTACAGCCTAAACTTACTTCTAAATTCTTATTATACACTGTTTTTTCTATCGGTACAAATAAAAGATAAGTAAATTGATGATTAGATCTTCACTCCACTTTGTCCTTGACTAAACTCTGATGCCCTGAAACACTGTTATTTGGATATGAGCACAACCGCTTGTGGGATCTTATCCAACCAAATCTGAAATTTCTAGATTTATATTAAACAAATAAATAATAAAATTACTTTCTTGAAATTTAAAACATGAATCGAAATATTGAATATTAAATATGACATGAATGCGATATTGGAATCATAAAGACGTACTAAATGCTACACTATCATGAATTCAATAATAAAATTAAATAATCATCACATCTTACAACACCGTACTTAGGTGTATGGTTACGTTGCATTAACGCCCACACATTGGTACCGCGTGGTGAGAAACTCATTTATACGTTAGCTGGTCAGACTACTGCTCCAGTTGTACCTCTGATGTATGTCCGCGCACATAATTTACTCATACGCCGTACACAAAGGAGACTCTGAATGATCCAACGGGTTCTAGGGTCTTTCACCCAAGGGACACGATTGCCCTATTTGCTAGCTTTAGGGTCTCTCACCCAAGGGACACGATTGCCTTACTTACTGGCTTTAGGGTCTTTCACCCAAGAGACACGATTGCTCTACTTGCTAATACCACAATCATTTCCTCATTTTTCTTTCTTTTTCGATAATTCCGTAATCAGTAGAGATGAATGCATGTCATGAATTATTCCAAAATTAGTAGCGAAATAATTTAATTATTTAAATCCTGATACAACAATGCAAGTTCTATACAAATGTGTAGAAATTCGATGCCGTAAAAATTCAATTCCTGAAATTTACTGAAACATCAAGCTATTTTCTTTGCCCTTTTAAAAAAAAAAAAAAAAAAGAAAACCAAAATTTAGAATCAAATTAATTAATATTATTTTAAACCAATTAATTTAAATCAATTACTTTAATACAAATTTAAGGTTTAAGTCTTAACACCAAATTTCACAAATAAAAGTTAGATTAACATCTAACTCTACAAGTTAATCAGATTCAGTAAATGCTAAAATTTAGAAAAGTATATATTAGGTATAAAGGAATTTGACAATATTAATTTAAAGTCACTATGTCAAAAAAATAAATTTCAAAAATACATAAAATCAGAAAGTTCAGAAATGGAGGATAATCACCCACCTGATATTTGGACCGTCGATTTCTGGACTAAACCATACGCCCACGACCTACTTAGCGTCGCATGCTAGACCTGACCTACACTTACGCTCTCAATGAGTTTCTCCCACTAACACAGCACATAACATTAACTTGCTGTCTACATTCGTTGGATGCGTGAGAAGTTGAGTTTCAGGACACTATCTACCAAAAGAAAATAACACCTAAGTGGTCTATTTGATGAATGGTTTGGATTTCAGGTTAGTCTATTTAACCATGGTTGTTTTCAATCAAGGTTTTCTACTGTTCGTGCTGGTGGGCTGATATGGTATGTAAGATGAATCAGTGTTTTACAATCGAAAATATCAATAATATAAATTTTTATTTCTAATTAATAATTTTACATATCATTTTGTTAAAACTTTAGTAATTCAAATACTTAAATAAAATATTATTTTTACTATTATTTAATTTATGAATTACAATGAAATAATGTACAAGAAATTTTATTTAAATTCTAACTTTAATTAAATTATTATTTTTACTTAAATAATGTTAAATATTAGCATAAAAATATTTATTATTTTTATTCACTAAATTCTAAAATTAAAAATTTTATTTTATTTATCACATAAACTTAACAAATACATACACACACATATGTGTGTGTGTGTGTCTATATATATATATATTAAAATAATTTGATTATTTTATAACAAATTTTAATTTCTCTTTGATAATTCATTGAGAATGTATATTTAGGTTTAATCGATAAATTATTTAAATTTTAATATAAAAAAAAATTTATAACAACACGCAATATATATAGATATATATATATATATATATATATATATATATATATATATATATATATATAAAAGTTAAAAATCTAATATTAGACTTTATTAAAATTTTAATTTAATAAAGTTTTAAATATACATTAATCACTAGAATTTGAAAATAAACAATGTACAATAAATTTTAGTTTCAATTTCAAAATTTTGAAAATTTTCTTAAACTTAAGTTCATTTAAATTTAATTTAATTAACTCTTCAAATTTTAGAATTAAAATTTGGATTTTAATATTTATAGAACAAAAATTATTACACTGATTTCTATAATATAACATTAATAATGTAATTAAATTATTATTTGATAATTTAAAATTTATTATTATTATTATTATTTTTAATCTAAAAATTTAAATCTAAATTCAAAATTTTATTATTATTTATTTTTAAATCTAAATTGAATAAAGTTAAGGAAGATATTAATTTGGACTTTGGATACTATTATTATTATATAAATTATTTGTTACAACATTATGTCAGTATGATTAACCTTGTTTTATAATTGACTATCTAAATTAATAAATTTATTTTTGTTTGATACATTTAATAAATTATTATATTACTTTTATGTTAAATTGTTAATATCATCATTTACATAATTTTTTAAAAAATAATAAATTATATTTATTACAACTTTTATATATTATCAAATAAAACTTTTCTATTTTGTTACTTATAACATAATCATATAAATAATATTAAATACTTATGTATTAATTATGGAATATAATGTTATCTTACACATGTTTACTTTAATTATGTTATATATTTTGTCATTTTTTTTTGTAACCTACAATTATATTGTATTACTATTATATTATTATGAAACATAATATTTATATCTTACTATACCTTAATGATCTTATAAACCTTTTTATTTTATTATATATCTTATTATATATCATATTAATACTGATTACATATTACAATTATATAATTTATAATTTGTTATTATTATTATATATTTTTATTTTATTTTCATAATCATATTTGCTTATATATACTTATCAATCTTACATCACTTATATTCACAATTTTGCATAATGAATCATCAATACTTTAAATAATTAATTATATGCTCTGTTTGTACTGTAAAATATTGTCAGATATTATAATTTATTTGAAATTAAATTTAATAATTTTTTTAACAAAACATTTAAGAATTAATAAAATAATCTTAAATAAACTATTTATTTTATTCTGTAAATTTATTTTATTTTATTTATATATAAATTATTTCAATATTAAATATTTTAAAAAATAAAATTGAAATTTCTAAATGAGTAGATTCCCTACATAAAAAAATAATAATTCAACTGACAATAATATTTCTACGAAATTTTGGATTAAATAGACATAATAATAACTGAAAATGATAAATTTCAGGTTAAGATCACCTACTTTAAAATCTGATGATCCGGCCCCGCTTTAATCTCTCTCTTGATTCACAGAGCTCTCTCTCTCCCTTACTTAAATTTTTTTTTTTTAATTTGATTGATTCCTTCGATTCTTTCTCTCTTTTTTTTTTCTTTTTATAAATGGATGCATAATGGAATGGAGGAGTGAGAATTACGGGACGGTTTCATGTAGTGGGAGGTTCGGCGGCCATTACCGCAAAAAAAGGAAGGAAAGTGGAGAAAGTGGTTTAGTCGTGCGGAAGATATAATTTTTATTTTTTTATTTTATTTTTATTTTTTAAGATATGGTGGGTCCCACTAACAATAATTTAAATCTACTCCGTCCATCATCTCAGCCTGGCCAAGAGAAGATATAAGGCTAAAAAATGAGGTTGATCCGAAACTCAGGTGGGCCACACACAAGCGGACGATGGGGTTGGTTCCCACAAAAAATGGGTTGTTTTTTATTTTTATTTTATTTTTTAACAACAATCTAGTGATTAAGATCAGATTAATCTCAGTGCACAATCAATAGTTGATGTCAGCTAGATTTGGATTAGTTAATAATTAAACACGTGATCTTAAGTATATAAGTTGAGAGAGTGCATTATAAATAAACTTATATATATTCTACCAAAATCATGTAATCATTAATGACATTAATTAATAGTTCGCACTAAGCAAAACGATTACACATATCAACGGTCACAATTTACATGAGCCGGTAGATGCATGTGTGCATGGGTGCGTGGATGTATGCATGAGTCTATGTGTGTATACTCCAATGAAGGCAATTGTACATACATATATGTGTACGCGCGTGTACCAAAATCCTGGGTCATTACATCATAGTTGCGAGCAATCTATACACCCAACTGCGAGCCATGTGTACACCTAACTGCGAGCCATGTGTATACTCAGCCTCCTCTCCCTTTATATTTAATTGGAGGAGATGACCCATTTGGTCGTATGCCGGATGGAGAGATGCCGAACCCCCCTCGTGGGCTCGTGGGCCCCAAATCACATGGGCCGCCCACCTCAAGTGTGTCCCTGCATCCCACGGGCTACCCCACTCGAGCCCGTTGTGAAATGCCTCTACATTAATAAAAACAATGAATATACAACGGACCAGATGAAAACCCGAAAGGGCACCGGGGGTAAGCAGGTACGACTGTTAAGGGACAAGTAAGATCAAATACTACATGGTGAAAACCTAAAATGTCATCACATGTAAAAATGACGATCATACCGGATATGGCAAAAATCTGAGAGGGCAAAAATGCTTAGATAAAGAAAGGAGAAAAAAAAAGAAAAAATCACAAATCTTGGTAGGCATAACCTATTTGAGATAAATATGACAATTACAATGTTTCAAGATCCTTCAACCATGCTCAAACAAGCTGGCAGAAAAAGCTTTCCTTTCATTCCTTCCGTAGATTTTTTCTTGAAAAAATTTAAAATGGTGCACATGCATATAAATAAATGAACGCCTAGCAAAAAACAATATCCATCTTTGCATGTTGCATCAATCAAGTCAATAACGCTTCTCCGAAATGTCAAATTAAGCAACAACCTCACCCCATTGCCTATGTGATTGTTATTGGGGGCCGTTGCACAAAACATTAGGATCTAGCCTCCCAAAAAACACCAGAATTATGAGATAATAAAGCAATAAAATAAATCAAAGCACAAACTACACGACACAAGAAATTTTTACGTGGAAAACCCTCGAAGAGGTAAAAACCATGGGACCTAGTCCAGAGCAACAATTTACCATGAAGTAAAACGTTACAACCGATCACAAGCACACACCGCTTGGATCAAACATTCTTCACTCATGCAAGAGTGGATAAACAATAAGAGAATAATGAAAAATGAAGATATCTCACCGATCACGAGGACGTAGAATCGCTGAGACGTCGACTGCGAAATCTCCCTTCCACAAGCTTCCTCTCTCTCACCTTGGTCGTGAAAACCCTTAACAAAATATCTTTAGAAAGCCTTCTCAATGCCCTAGAAAAGCCCTAGGGACCCATATATATAATTTATGCAACTTCTTTTTCGCACCTTTGTGAAACCGCCTCTAATTTACGCAGTCTGCACAAAATTCGTGCAAATCTGCGTAACCCTTGACTAGTCGAGCCAGGGCCTCGACTGGTCGAGCCAGGGCTAAGTTCGCCGGACTTTGAGTCGAGTGACCCTCGACTAGTTGAGCAGTCCACTCGATTGGTCGAGCAGTGCAGTGAAATACTCCAATTTTCAATTGACTACACTATCTCTCCTCTGAACTGAGGAGAAAAACCTCATCAAGTGTCACTCACTCTACTCCAACACTACAATCATTTAATTAAAGCAGTCTTTTCTTCTTTGCAACTATGGAAATACATTTGAAAATAAGGAAAAGATCACCGTGTCAACTAAAAATATGCTTGAAGTTAAACCCTAAGCAGTGGACTCATCTCAACAAAGTTGATCTTAATCACATCCACTAGATTGCAAGACGATGGGTCAGATTTATTTTCACAAAATCAAAAAAATATATTTTACAATAAGTAGTCGTTTAACACCGTGGATTCGAGGGGATTTGAGGGTGTTTCAAATCCCTTGGTTGTTTGGCAGCATAAAATAATTGGTGGTTTCAAATACAGGGGGTTTTAAATCCCTCTTTTTTTTTGGGGGGGGGGGCTTCTGTGAGAGCTTGTATTACACCTAAAATCATTTCAATAGTTGCAGGTGTAACATGTGTGTCACTATACCATCATTCTATTGGGCACATGGCCCACTAATGATGATCGGCACTGTCCAAATATTGTTCATGTTAATCAACGATTAAAAATTGTTGGTCAGTCACTCATACATGATCTTGTGCTTGCGGCCCATCTGAGACTTGGAATTTCGTCATTTTCGGGCCAAACATATATTTCAGCGGGCTTCTCACAATCATTGTGTCAAAAATTACATAGGGCTTATCACAATCATTGTGTCAAAAATTACATATCCCCGTTAATTAGAGATATTAAAGTTGGTTCTGTGATTAAACTCCAACCTCTATAAATATTAAATGCATGGCCACTTTTGGGTTAAAGTTGATTCACTCTCCAGGTGCCAAACACATTCAAGAAATGAGAGCAAGTCAGACTTCCATCCTAACCATAGCAATCCCCGTGTAGAAATGATAGCAAGTCAGACTTATTTGAAAAAGTATAAAAAATATGCTAAATAAAAACCATGGGACGAAGTAGATCGGTCGTAGACAGCAATCGAAGCAACTTGCCACATTTCATAAAAGTGGGTAAAGTACCTTTGCCTAGAAATGACCCATGAAATACCGCCGCCTGAGGAACTTTTAAGGTGGGAGAATGCTAGAAATGATGAGCCAGCGTAGCAAAGCGAGTGAGCTGTTTGGATTATGTGACGAGATTCACGGGGGGCCTACAATTGTGTGGCGTGTACATTGTATCTTTCATCCCACGGAGTACCATATACTCAAACAGACCTGAAACTGAAAGAGCTAGGGCATCTCCTCCTCTTCAGGCGGAGAGGCTTGCAGGCGACTGAATCGGTGGCCATCCGGTAGGATGCTGCCGCCGAGCCCAGGAGGCCAGGTCCGCGACTCTCCTCCCATGGTTTGTAGAAAGTTTATCATTGAAAGAGGGAGAGAGAGAGAAGGAAGACCCAGGCCGTGCTCCACTCCTCCGGCGACCTCAGTTCCGGCGTTAATGGCGGTCGTCCGTCGATCTCAGAGAGGTAAGCTCGAAAGCCTCTTGTTATTAGATATATGGTGATGCACAAACGGCGATTACATTTGTTATGAGAGCGATGAAATCCTCCGCTTGTGCATCAATGGTGGTTGTCGGCTGCGCCGATGGGTCTCGGCCATTAACGCAGACAGAGCTTCCGGTCGTCTGTAGTCAGTACAGCCAGCCATAACCTTTATCTTCCTTTCTCGCTGTCTTCTTCATCCGCGACTCAACCGTATCCTGTTTTGCTTAACCGGAATCAGAAAAAGGGAGAGAGACGGCATTCTCTTCTCCATGGCTGTTGGCGAGTCTTCGTTAATGGCGACTGCCGTCTTCAAGGTGTTTTTCCGCCGGCGTTAATGGCGGATCCAGACAGATGCTGCCGCCGCCCAGTCTCTCCAGTCAGATCTGTTGATCTGGACCGTTGCACAGTAAAAAGTAAATAAAACGGGCCACAGATCCAACAGCCGAAAATTTTCCAAGATCCTGGCAAGACAGGCCAGTGTTATGTTCCCTTATCATTCTGCTGCAATTGGATCGTTCAAATCTATGGGCCGACTGATATAAATCGATAGGAAACTGTGTGCTTGTGATGGTCCAAATTAATTGATGATCTGGATTGGCTGATCGCCTTTGTTTTTTCTTTTATTAATTAATATTTTTTATTTTTTATATTGATCCGTGATTTGGATGTTTGACGCTTGGTGCTTTCAACCCGTATTCTGTTGAGTTCGGTGCACATACACATATTCTAAGTCTGAGCCATCCGTTTATGTGTTGTCTATGCATATTTGCATTGATTTATTTTGTATCGATCATATATAGATTCCAGTTTTAGATCTTTAGACAGACATAATGTTTGTTCGTAAATCCTAGACCATTTAGGCCTCGGCTTCCGTCATGGCCAATGGCATTGGGCTATGATTATTAATTATATCCATTTGGTTTCATATATATATATATATATATATATATATATAAAGTCTTATTCATGGTAGTCACTAAGGCCTATTTTCTCGTCATAGCTTGAGATTTTAGACTAAAATATTGGTTTTATATTTGTCCACATTCATGTGGGTCCAAAACCAATGTTGCAACTCGTCCAGATTTCAAATTTGTTAGCTTGTGTCTTAAGGACATTCTTTTTTGGCAATGGGTTAGGTGAGATCTTAGTTTCTATAGATTAATTATCGTATTTAGTTGCTAAAGTAGTGGTGACGAGAGATGTAAATCGATTCCTAGAATCAAGGGCATGATTTACATGCCGTGCAGGAAAAGGATCTTTTTTTTTTTTGGGTAGCGATTGGCTTCAAATAAACCGCCTTTGACCCAAAGGAGTTCGCAGTATGGTAAGAGTTAAATGAGATGGGGTGGATGATGTTAGTATTATGTGATTAAATTGGCTATCTTGCTACAAAATTTTTGGACAATTTGGGTTAACCTTATTGGTAGTCTCTCAACCTTATGTTTTGAGAACCACTTGCATATTGCCTTCTTGACCCAAAGGAGGGATTGCAATAATGCACTAGGTTTGTACCCAGGTTTGACATTTAGGCTTTATCTTGGAAAATTTGATTAACCACCCCGTCAATTGGATAAAGTTTTAATGCGAGATCTTTATTATTATTATTATTATTATTTTAAAATTCTAATGTGAGTCTTGAATTCCTTTTGTAATAGTTACACGTGCTGACTCCCAAAATGATTTAAATCCTAGTTTCATTGAGATCTTAGTGCAATTTGCATATAAAAGAATCTTTAAGGTTATGAACTCGAAAAGGAACTACTAGCAAATCAAATGGAAAAAATTCTTGTATGCTTTGAATCAAATTTAATCGATGCACCTCAAAATTTGTGGTGGATTGATTTAGGTGCTGCCACTCATGTTTCCAATTCCAAACCTGGGCTCATAGGGAGCTGTTGACCAATTCATCTAGAATGCCATCTTCTCATGGCCAATGGTGCTTAAGTGGAGGTTAAGGCTATAAGGTTCTATACGTTGAAGTTACAGTCAGGACATTATTTGGACATAGACAACACTTTTTACTTGTTGTATCTATAACGTAGTCTGTTCTTAAAATCGTGTCTCGACACTAAAGGATATACATTCTCTTTTGGAAATGCAAAGTTTGTGTTGTCATGTGGTCTAGATATTATTGGCCTTGGCTCATTAGTAAATAACCTATATTAGTTGGACTTTGATAATTCATACCTCTAATAAAGGTCTGTGCATGTGAATGAGAATATGAATATTGGCATAAAAAGAATTTATTAAAGAGAATTCCTCGATGTTTTGACACAAGTGTCTCGGTCACATTTCTTGCGAGAGAATTGAAAGGCTTGTTAAAGAAGGAATTCTAAGTGCCTTAGACTTCACGGACTTTACAATCTGTGTAGACTGCATAAAGGGGAAATAGACAGGAATAAGGATGTTAGGTGACACTAGGAGTACTGGTTTCTTAGAGGTGATACATACAAATATCTGTGGTCTGTTCCCTATGGCCTATTGGAATGGACAAAAATATTTTCTCACATTTATAAATGACCATTCTCGTTATGAGTGCTTAGTATATGATAACTCAGATGTTCTAGATAGGTTTAAGATCTTTTAAGGCCGAGGTTGAGAACCAACTTAATAAAAGGATTAAGTTCGTCAGATCTGACTATGGTAGTGAGTACTATGATAGATATGATGAATCGGGACAAAATTCAGAGCCATTTGCTAGATTCCTAAAAGAACATGGAATTGATGGAATTGTCGCTCAACATACCATGCCTGGTACTCCAGGACAGAATGGTATAGAACAGAACTATAAAGGGCATGGTTATGCATGACAATTAACCACTTGCTCTAAAAGCTCGAACTAATAGAGCATGGCGAATTAATTCTTTTATCTCATAGCCCAGGCCCCACATCCTATGGGTTAGAACTTAGGCCAAACCCCCCTCGTGGGCCCTACATCACATGGGTACCGCCTCACACGGGCCGCCCACCCCTAGTGTGCCCTTGCACCTCACGGGCAACTCCACTCGAGCCCGGTGTGAAAATGCCCTTGCATTAATCACCCTCGGTGAGGAGTATCGAACATGAGACCTCCCACTCTGATACCACTTTGATGCAAGACAATTAACCACTTGCTCTAAAAGCTCGAATTGATAGGGCATGGCGAATCCAAAGTCAAGCAGTATATGGATCACAGAGGCAAAGCTTCAACGACGAGACCCGAGTCTCCTCGAGCAGCAATGCAGCTTTTTTTTTTTTTTTTGAAAGGTAACAGTAACTTTATTAACGAAGAAGGGAAAAACAAAAACAAGGGGGAACCTGATTTGCTGAGATAGCAGAACAACTAAGGACTCAAAAAAAGCAAATTACAATCTTGAAGACTTTCTATGGAAGAACCCCATTCCACGATCAAATTACAATCTTGAAGATCAACCCCTTTGCACAATACTCGCAATCGAGTTGGAAGTGCCATTGAAACTTCTGCCGTTTCTTTTTAACGTCCACCAAACTGACAAAAGGGACATTCTCCAATACTTGGATCTAAGCTTGCCACACCTCGAGCATGTTCATGCATATTTGAAGACCCTATACTAGGAAGATGCACGTGGGCTGTATATAGGAGTTTGATAGACACATCGGACCGGTGGATTGGGTGGACATGATGATCGGACCGTTGGATCATCATCATTGGACATCTTGATCGTGGACTCCCATAGGCCATGAAATAGTTTAGTTGTTTAGATTATTTACATGCTTTATTATTTTTTTGTATATCTTATATTTGTGGAACAACTTTTAATTTATTAAATGTCTTTATGTTGAGAATCTTATCTAAGAGTATCTTTTTGTAGAAGGTTTTTTTTGAAACTATAAAAGAGAAAAATGGGTGTGCGAAGCCCTAATGCTATTATTTTGAAAAAAAAGCCTTGTGTTTTCTCTTCTTCGTGTGATTTGAAGAATACTCCATGTGATTTGGAACTTGGGTGTGGTGTGATTCCATTCCCCATTCAATGGAGGTGCGAGGGTTCCATCTATCATCTTCCTTCTCTCTTCCTTTCTATCCAAAAGAAGTATTTTTCCAAAAACTTCATTTCTTTTCTTCCCTTCCTATCCAAGACCATCCAAATCATATTTTTCTTCAATTTCTCATCATCTAACTTCAACTCCAACTGAAATCAACCATTGAGGACCCAAAAAGCCTAGCCAATGACCCACACATATGAGACCCTAGGCTAATTACTCAATCCTTTGATTTCCTCTTGTTTCCCCCATAAAAACCCATTGATTTCCCATCCATAACCCTATCCTAAACCCTAAATCCCCAATTTCCTATTTTCCCCAATTTCTAAAAACCCTAATTCTAAAATTCTCAATTCCTATGAACCTTAATTTTTCAAATTTTAGATTTTCCCCTTCCTAAACCTGATCATAAAACCTACAAATCTGTCCCTTAAGTATGGAACGTGTCTATGCTAAATTGGAAGTTCTATCCTTCAATCGGGCTTAGTTTTAATTGATTTATGTGATTCCTTAGTACGCGGGCACGTGATTTAGGTTAAATCAGATTTTATTGCTTATTGTTTACTCTTAATTACTTGGTGGATTAACATCTTTTGTTAATTGAATTACTTCATGGACTCTTTCATAATCTCCACATTGCATGCTAGCATTAAATCATGTGTCCAAGTCATTGTTATTGCCTTTCATTGATCCACGTCATGGTTGATGACTCTAGCTAACAAGATGCACTGGATTTCTCTCTCCTAGGTAGATTGTGTTACGCAACATGACTTTTAACGTGTGGAACTTCTCTGAACCCCACTATCATTTATGTTTTAGATCCACACCATTCATCAATTTTTATAGATCATTTTAGAGCATGAACCCAAAAATGAGGCACATCCAAAGCTCAAGTGGACCACACCACAGAAAGCAGCGGGGATTATACGACTACCGTTGAAACCTTCCTAGGGTCCATTGTGAGGTTTATTTGCCATCTAACCTCTTCATAATGCCACACAGACCTCGATGAAGGGAAAACACAACAATGTGGCTCCATGAAGTTTTCAATAGTAGGCGTCCAATTCCCACTGTTTCTATAGTGTGGCACACTTGAGCCTTGGATCTGCGCCCCCCCCCTCCCCCCCCCTTTTTTTCCATACAATGGTATGGAAAAATGGATGTTCGGTTTGGATTTGATACATGTCATGACAGGGCCCATGGAAGTTCCACATGTCATCACTTTTGTTTTCCTCTCTCGACGCACCACAGGAGCGGATTAGGTGAGACCTCGGTCTCACCCAAGACGGTGCGACCCTTACCTTGGTGCTCACCTTGACGTGTCTTTTGTATCCACCCTGTCCATCCGTTTTTCCAGATCATTTTAGGGCATTTTCCAAAAAATGAAACATATCCAATTATCAGGTGGACCATACCATAGGAAACAATAGTGATCGACCATTAATGGACCATGAGAGTTTCGGATCAATCTAATTTTTGTTTTTTTCTCTTCATCTAGGCTTTTGTGAACTTATCAACAGATTGGATGTCAAATAAAAAGTAAGGAAGCATTAAGGTGAACCCTAAGAAGTTTTTAATGGCTGGGTGTTCAGTCACCACTGTTTCCTAGAGTATGGTCCACCTGATAATTGGATCTTCTTAATTTTTGGTATCATGCTCTAAAATGATTTGAAAAAAAAGGATGGATAGAGTGGATACATAATACACACATCAAGGTGGGCCCCACGGTAAGGGTTGCACCGTCTTTGGTGAAGCCGGGTCTCACCTAATTCGCTCCCTTGCAACACCATAGCAAACAACGGAATTTCTTGAGGTGTGAAATTTACGTGGGCCCCACAATGATGTATTTCTTAGATCCACACCATCCATTCATATTTTTCATATCAATATAGGCTAAAAACCCAAAAAAATGTAGATCCAAAGCTAAAGTGGACCACACCGCTGAAGACAACAGGAATTGATGCTTCCGTTGAAATCTTCTTGGGGCCACAGAAGGCTCTGATCAAGATGATATTTTAACTTCATCCAGGTATGTGTGATCTTATGAACAGGTCAGATGGAAAATAAGTACTGAGTGAAAGATACCTTGTTTCAACACCGAGGTCTTGGTATCGATTCCCTAGTGGGGGTGGCTAACAATAAAGTGTGAACTGACAGTTGGTGTACTAACAAGCTAACAAAAAAAAAAGAAAAAAAAAAGAGATGGAAAATAAGTCTCACGGTTGGTCTTAGGAAAGTTTCAATGGTAGTTTGTTCAAATCCGATTGCTTTCTATGGCATGATCCACTTGAGCTTTGGATATATCTCATTTTTGGGCTCGTGCTCAAGAATTATCTAGAAAAATTGATGGACGGTGTAGATCTAATACAAAAATTGTGGTGAGACTAAGAAAAGTTCCACACGTTAAAAGTTGTGTTGTGTAGTTAGCAATCTATTTGGGAGAAAAATCTGGGGTATCATGTTAGCTGGAGTCCTTGGAAATGATGTGGACCAATGAGAAGCGATTCATTGGAATTATTTGTGCCTTCAACATAGGCGATCCACACTCGTTTTTATTTTGATTTTTTTTTTTTCAACAGTAGGAATTAAATCCCACTGTTTCAAGAGGTGTGGTCCATTAGAACTTTGGATTTGCATAAGTTTTGGGACCATGCCCTAAAATGAGCTGGAAAAATGGATGGATGGTGTTGATGAAATACATACATCATGACAGGGCCCACAGAGCTTGTCAAATAGCGTAAGAGCTACTTGTAACGCTCCGTGTTTTCAGAACCCGAGTATATGACTCGTTTTCCAAAAACCCGAACGTTAACCTCTAAAGATACAAATTCCACGTATATGTATGTGTGTGTGTGTGTGTGTGTGTGTGTGTGTGTTATTCTTTTCAGAGTGAGCATTTAGGCAGAGTATGAACAAATCGAGCATAGATGGAATCTTCATACATATTCAAATATACAAGCGGTTGCCCATAATGACTTATACAAACCAATGTCTCAACGCTTAACAAGTTCAAGAATTACACAGTTTAATACATGAGAAATATTAAAACGCATATAAACTTAAGTCGTAAGATCGCGCAGCTTCTCTTGGCAGATACAACCATGCATCCCTGGCACTTGTACTCTGCTCCTCATCAAATCTGAATATGCATATCATCTAAGCTACCTATACTACCCGTACGGTTATATATTTAATGAATGAGTGGCCAGTTCAGTGTGAATTCCCCTCAAGATTACAAACCGCCGCATTAGGTAAACATAGTTATAAAAAAAAGGCATTCAAAATAATACATGATATAGTCTTATTAAATGCATGGATGCGTGAGTGCACATCAACCGGGGATGCTTATCTAGTTGGCTTTTGGGCAAAACCCATGCATGTGGCTGGTCACCAGCAAAAGTACATCGTACGTGCGTAGTGCCAAACTCACCAAAAGTGGGCCGATAGTCGGTGGTCTGGGAGCTAGCGTAACGATACTCCAACTAAATCCTATTAGGCACGTGCTACAATATTCAGAATTAGCCACCCGTCATCGCCCGTATGCCATGAATGCATGATTAGCCTATCCATGATTATTTCATTTACAACCAGCCAGTTTGATAAAGCTTAAAGGTCATTACGAGGGGTTCATCACCCAGCGTAGGATGACAACTCGGACAGTGTCCCATTCCACCATCCCGGGCTCATGAGACATCCACCTCAGGATGTTTAATGGAAGCCTATCGACTAGTGGCCAATTGTAATTCAATATATGGGGCTTACCATCGCATGGTTGCACAAAAATAATACATTAAGCCCACATAGGGTAAATACCAAAACAAAGCCACATAGGGCAAATATCAAAGCTAAGCCACATAGGGCCAATATCAAAACAATGCGATAAAAGACCATCCTCAAAAACCACTTAGACGCAACAACCCATGGATGGTAGGCCCACAACAATATTTCATTTAGCCCATCATTCAAGTAGCCACTAAGTCAAAGGTCCATTATAATCACAATTAATCAAGTTACATCCCAAGTCTAGGTGTACATCTATAAGTGGGGTTTCCCCACGATGTACCAATTCAAATTTCACAAGCAATCCACAAGCATGAGAAATATACAAGTGCAACATATAGATGTTCATGCAGGATAAATATTGAGCACATAATCTAGGATTTAATTCCAACAACTAACACATGTAATTATAAGATAAAGATATCAATTGTCAACTGAAATTAAAATAAAAACTATCACTAAAGCTAATGGGAAAAATGGAAAGCTTAAGGGGAAGAAATCATCACCTCATGTGTCGAATTGTCCATTAATGTCGTTAGGAAGTGTGCACGCCATTAGACTTGGATCCTACCATGAATTATGAAATTCTACAATTAGATCCAAACCTAATACACTATTTATGTTTAGAGTATTGACCTAGGATTTAGACCACTCAGGTCTAGGATTTCATCCTAGAGTTTATATTTAGGTTTAGATTTTTGGATTCAATTTCTAATTGATGTAATGACAATATTAATAATGTTACTAATTAAAATAGTAATCCAATAATAGCTAATGATGTTAAAATAGCAACAAATATAATTGAATGAAATGGCTTACCTAACTCGAGCCCGATCTGAGTGAGTCGACTCAACTGATATACTTGATCTTGTTGTGCTAGATCTGACTCAAGTCCGCCAAACCGGAATGAATGTAAACCTGACTAGATCCAGTCCGAACTTAGCAATCCTATAGTCGAGCTTAGCAGCATTTGACCTGAAACGCAAGGGTTTTACTGAGTCAGGCCAGACTCGAGTCAAGTCAGCTGATGCAACTTGGTTGAGACCATTGCTTGGCGAAATGACCATAACCAACAGATAGAGCTTGGGTCAACAATTCCTGGTTATTCCCAGCTCAACTCAATACTCCTATTCAACAGGGAATTGTAGATTACTCGGACCCTTTCTACAGTTGTTGGGAATGAGCTAACTCGACCTAAGCAATGATTGGCTTTTAGACGAATCAAACACCAGAACATTTCTTCCAAATTGAAGCTTACCTTCAATGGATTGAGGGGATCTAAAGTCAGCCAGCCTTGACTCAATCAAGAGGGCTCGTCTAGACAAATTGGCAACAGCCCATTCGACTGACTGAGTGGATGCAACATCAAGTAGCACTGCGCCACTTTGCCTTTGGATCGGAGGATGGCTACAGTGAGTGCAACACCCTGACGAGCGTAGGGGGCAAGGAGTCATGTTACTGGAACTTAGGGGAGCAGGACCCACACGTCCCTGGGAAAATCCCAGAGCTAGCCGAGTTGACCCAGCAACTCAGCAACTCGCCAGCAAGTCCCTTACTTCCCCCTCTTTCTCTCTTTCTTCTTATTCTCTTTCCTTTCTTCTTTTTCCTTCTGGAAGAGCTTGGACTTGGTCCAGCAATGTTTGGCCTTGGACAGGGCTCACCCAACTCGATGCCAGCGAGTTGATGACTCGGCTCGAGTTGAGCTAGTGCGGCAAGACAGCCACCACATGGAGCCTCCTCTTCCTTTTCTCCTCTCCTCCTTCCTTCTGGATGTGCAAAGGACCAGCGTCGTCTTGCTGGCTTGAAGGTCTGGTAGAATCGGTGTTGTTGGTTGCAACTGTGACGAGTCTCAGCTGGACGGCAGTGAAAACCCGACTCGGATGGCACCAGTTAAGCCAACCCTTGAGGTAGGAGGGCTAAACCAACTCAACCGACCCCACCTACACGGGCAGTGAGGCCTAACTCGACTTGATTCGAGTTGCAGGGTCGGCCTGGTGCAGACAGGTCTCGTCGACTCGACACAGTCAACTGGTGCAGTGTGGCATGACGTCCACTCTCTCTCTCTCTCTCTCTCTCTCTCTCTCTCTCTCTCCTCTCTCTCCTGAAATGATGGTGGGAATCCCGAGGGAATAGGACCCCATATATAGATGCAAGGTTGCCCTAGCCGTTGTAAGGAACGGCTAGGATAACGGTTGCTCTCACTCTCTCCCTCCCATTTTTTTTTGCTTTGCATGGGGGCAATCTGATTGTGGGATGGTTTTCTTAATGTCATGGCCCATCGAACGAACGCTCCTGATCAATAGATGGGGCCCACGTCACTACAGTGGGTTCTTTCGTTTGACGGGGAAGATGACGTTGCCTCTAATGGCTATTTCTTCTCAATGGTTAAAGACGGCAATCCATGCCACCTGGATGGTCCAGATGGGTCCCCTAATCACTGTGGGACCCACTATTCTCGTTACGTTTCGTCCGAATGCTACATCCCATGAGATATTCCGCCGTGGTGTAATTCTCGTGCGAGGTGCGACCATCTTGGGATAGTTTGCTAGGGCCGTCATAGCCCTAGATCGGACATCTCAAATGGCTTCCTGAAGCCCCAAGGACAGCCCAGATTGCGCCAGCTAGCGTGCCTAAATAAGAAAGCATTCGATCGTTTTTCTTCTGTCAACAGGGTGCTTGCCTTTTTCTAGCGCTAAATGCAAGGCGGGGATTGACACGGGGAAGAACGGCTGGGATTGAAGGAAGGCAATGGGCGTGGATCGCCAGCGTGGCAGGGAAAAATGGAGAGAAGTTCCGTTCTCGGAACGAGCCGCACTCAACTCTGCTTGGGCTCACACTTGTGCGTATGCACATGTGCGTGAACTCGCACGAGGGACGTGGTTTTGGTCAGACCCACGTTGTGCACGCGATGGACGGTTTGGATTGGCTCTAGGTGGCCCACCTTGCTCATAAAGGATTATTTCGGAGAGGCTGGAAGCACATCCCCGCTCGCATGTCGGTTTGATTCAGCTGAGACTGCGCGCATGCTCGTGGTTTTCAATGTGCCAAGATGTTGGGTTTTGGTAGAACTTGAGGGCCACACCTTATGGACGGTTTGGATCATCCAATCAGTGAATGGTGGGCCACAAACTCAACAGAAGGATGGCGTCCGTTTTTGAAAGTCCAGTAGGCGGGAACATCGGAAGAAAGAGAGAGAAATCTCTCTTTTTTTGGAAAGTTTCGGGTCAAGCGAATTTGACCGGGCTGGCAGGTTTGGTGTACAACGGGTGCACCATGCCTTGGTGTACACACACCGCAAGTGTGGGGCCCACCATTATGTGCTCCAAAATCCACGCTGTTCATACGGTTCTAAGGGTCCATTTGGGGCATTTAGACTAAAGATTAGGTAGACTCACAACTTAGGTGGGCCATACTTAACGATCTCACATCCAATTAGTACTTTCTGCCAATCCAGCGGTCAGATCCCTATCAGGTTTGATCATTGCCGATCAAATGGGTCCTAAGGGCCCAAAGGCTATCCACACTGTAATTAGTAGTGGGATTTAAGGCCCTGATCGTGAGTTTTCACACTCATGGAGTTAATGAACAAGAAACTTGGTGATACAAGCCCTATAATGATGTTTTCTAAGATCCACACCATCCAGGAGGTTCTATGGGTTCCTTGGGGTTTTTGATGCATAGGTGTATAGTTAGATTCTTAGATCCACAGTCAGATTGGCTTTGGATCGAAGGTGGCTTGCCCACGGGGCTTTTTCGCAAGGATCGATGGTTGGATGATTTGATTAAAGTGAAATGAATGATCTTTTGGGTCCCTTAGGATCCTACTATCATGAATGCATGGATAGGCCCTCAGGTCGACAACTTTTCACGTAACTTATAATTAGATTGTTTATAAGCAATCAATTTATGGTCTTAGGGTCTCTTAGGAAAGTCTAAATGGAATCGATCTACTTGATCCAAAATTAGACGGTTGTATTAATGTAAATTTTAAGTAGGCACGGTATAGATCGGATTTAATGGTGGACCTTGTGGGTTTAGTCCCGAATCTAGTAGTGTGCGGTCGAAATTGGTAGATTATAAATGATTAGGCAGTGTGCCCCACACACATACATACTTAGATGGTAACACCCGAGTATCGAAAAGTACGGGCCGTTACACTACTGGACACGTCCAGTAGCCAATCCACGAAAGCCAAAAGGCCCAAAAGCTACAACCGTGTAATCCCTTTTCAAATCTCTAAATCCCCTCCTTCCCTTTTCTCCATCTCTAATCCTTGAATCTCACCCTCCATCTCCATAACCTTCTACTGCTGAGGTTTTCAGAATCAAATGTCATTTCCTTCCCCTTCTTCAAATGCTATTTCAAGCTCTGCCCCTGCCCTAAACTCCTTCAATTGCCATTTTGAGCTCCGATTCCGATGCTTTTAGGGTTTTCTCTTGAGCTTGAAGGAATCTCACGGCCGTGCGGAGTTTTCTTTTCATAGAAGAAGCTGGTAATGGGTTTTCTATTTATCTTTTTTTTTTTTTTTTTACTTCCTGATTTAATTATAAAGAGATTTCTTCGATGGCATGTTTGTAGCTGCTTATTGCTTGCATGAAGGTGCTTTCTTTGTTTTGATTAGCAACCTGCTCATTATAAACTATTTTGTTTATTGGGGAGGTGCCCTATTTGTTGTATTAGACTTTTGACCCTTGCTTCATGCTTGCGCCTCCTCCCCCCCCCCCCCCCTTTCTAGCAGAAAATTCTGGCTCCGCCCCTGATCACTCGTTCATCCATTGTTCCTTCTCTCGCATTGTTTAGTCGAATATCCTTAGATCAGACAACATCAGTTAGGTGATGCCCAATTCACTTTGCTCTGGGTCTGGCTTGTAGAAGGAGGATCCTTTGGTAGGAAGAGATGGATAATTGCTCTGCCAGTCATCTTTCGGGCTAATTGGTTAGAAAGAAACAAATACTGTTTTTGTAATTTAAGTGGTTCAATTTCTGGGGTTTCTAGTAGGGTTGCTTTGTGTATTAGGGAGTTGGTTCCCTCAGGGGCTTTGTCTTTGTGGTTCGTTTCCTTTGTTTGTTTCCATTTGTCTTTATTTTTGTTTACTATTTTTGGCATTTGGCTTTAATAAATTTTCATCTTAAAAAAAAACACCTGGTATGTAAACTACAAAAGTCCATTTATGGTTTAAAGCAAGTATCACGTCAGTGGTACTTGAAAATTTTACGAGGAGATTTCTTCACTTAAAACACCACTAATTGGTGTTTATACATAAAGGCCAGTGAGAGTAAGTTCATGTTCCTAACGTTATACGTCGATGTTATTATGCTAACATGCAATGATAAATGGATGATGCGTGTTGTCAAGGGATTTTTATCATAGAACTTCAAACTAAAAAATATTGGCGCCACATCGTTTGTCATAAATATACCATGACAGAGTAAGAGGTATTTGGGATTGTCTTAGGAAGCCTACGTTGAAAGGATACTTAAAAGAGACAACATGCAAAGTTGTCCATCAGGAGAGGCTACTATTGTCAAGGGCGACAAGCTTAACCTCTTAAAATGTCCCAAGCATGATCTTGAAAGGAAAGGGATGCAGGATATCCCATATGCATCCGTAGTGGGAAGCATTATGTACGCACAAGTCTACGCTCGACTTGATATAGCCTTTACAGTTGGAATGCTTGGGAGAAATATGTCGAATCTAGGAATGGATTGTTGGAAAGCTGCAAAGAAAGTAATGTAGTATTTGCAAAGCATGAAGGATTTTGTGCTCACATATAGATAGACTGATTGGTCGTAGCCGATTGGATATATATAAAGTTTCTGGTTGTGAAGGAGAGAAATGAGGATCACTTATTATCTATAGAACACATTAGCATGAAGGTAATGGTTGCGGACCCATTAATGAAGGCATTTAAGGAATTAGTGATAGATTTGAGATTGGTTATCATGTATTTAATTAGAGGGAGAATACAAACACTCCAGTTATGTGCACATTTTAGTTTATCAAGTACAATTGACAATTCAGTTAAAGTATAGTTTCATGCACATGATTAAAGTAAGTGAACCTGATACTTTATAAGTTTTCAAGGCGTAAGGCATCTCTTAGTAGAGATAGTAGGTCTGCTAAAAAATCTGCATGAAAGGCTATACTAGGCAATAGATTTTTAATATCATTCCCCCTATTTATTGGAATCCATGTCGTTGGGAGTGCTGTTATTTGTGATTATGTTTGGTCCTATTGCAATAAATGTAGTGACGATTGCCATAGTCCCATATTAGTAGTCTCAATGAACCGAATTATTGAGGGAATTGTTTATGATCCATTATAAGTATTTGATAAGGTTTTAAGCTCGTAAAATTGATACTAGATGTACATAATCTTTAGTGTACATAAGTCAATGCCGTGTGTCACCCAAGTGGGAGAATGTTGGAAATAATGGGCCACACGCAACACTGGCCACTAGAACAAAGAGGGTAAATGGTTTGGATTGCGTGATGAGCTTTAGGTGGGGTCTACAAGTGTGTGGCATGTACATTATTTCTTTGTCCCATAGAGCACCATATACTTAAGAGACCTGAAAGAGTTTAGGTTTCTCTCCTCTTTTGGTGGAGAGCAGCGGGTGATGGAATTGGCGGCCATTTGAAGATGGGTAGGATGTTGCTGCCAACCCTAATCCTCTATAAATCAGAGCCCCAGTCCCCCACTCTCCCATGCTTTTTAGAAAGTTTCCCACTGAAAGAGAGGAAGGGAGAAGGAAGACTTTGGTTGTTCTCCACTCCTTCAGCGACCTCAGTTCTATCCAATGTTTGAAATATCGATATCATGTTACGTAATGCATCCTTGGGATACAGATACGTAACGGTTATCGCATGGGATGTATTGTTTGTATCAGGTAATTTATTGCACCTTTTGGGAAACATTGGGAAAATTGTTAATTTTTTTTTAATGAAACTTCATGGATTGTTAAAAAAGACCTTAATACACACTTTTAAATCATAACATCTCAAAAAATAAGTGTACATAGTAGGTTTCTTGTATACGGTCCTAAGCTATGCGCTGTTTGACTGAACTAATGCAGCTATATTCAAATTGAATGCATAACATTTAGAGTGTGATCATCATTTCATCAAACACTGCTAAATACTTTGAAATTAGTCTCAATTGATAGCTGGTTGAAGGGAAATTTTGAAAAAAATTAATATTTTAATAACAAATTTTATTATTTTTAAATAAAAAAGGATTTTTATTGTTCGAAAATTAATAAGGACCTACCAAATCAGTAGATCAACCCTCATACATGCTTGATTTCATGTTTGGAGTGCAACATTGCAAGCAATTTGGGAAAAATTTGAATTTCCCCCAAAATTTCCCAAAGCAGACCACCTACACTCAAATTTCGAAATTAGAATGTATGTGATGATCATTTCATCAAATACTCCTAAATACTTTGAAATTAGTCTCAATTGATAGCTGGTTGAAGGAGTTTTTTTTTTTTAAATTTTTAAAATTTTTAAATTTTTTTAATTTTTTTAAAACATGGAGAACATGAAGAACCAATGGTATCGAAATTAGAGCTCTAACTCTATGATTCTTCATGCAAAACATGAAGAATCAATGGATTTGTAACCATTCGACACTGATTTAACATAATTTCAACAAAAAAAAAGGGAACGGAAATTGAAAATGCTCATCGGATCGAACATATGGGATATATTGGCACTACCTGTGCGTTTCATATCGCATAGGTGGGATACAAGAGATATCGTGGGATATATCGGCCAATATCGCCGATATTTAAAGCATCAGTTCTATCGTTAATGGCGGTTGTCTGTTGATCTCAGGAGGGAAGATTGAAACCCTCTTGTTATTAGATCTATGATGATGCACAAATGACAATTATAATGACCAACTTTCCAAATTGTGTGATGGGCCATTGCGATGGCCGTCGAACATCCAATGTGTCCAGTGTGCATACTTTGATACTCTCCTAGGGCCCCAAAAAAAAAATCAAGCCCTTTTTATGTGATTTGCAGATTTTGGCGGGATTTACCGCTCCAAGCTTTGTGGTGTGAATACCTACTTTATACATTGTAAACACTTTACAAATTAGCCAAACACATAATTTGTTCACCTGTTAACATTTTACCACTTAGAAGTCAATTTGAATAGCATGTAAATAGTTTATACTTGAAACTCTTTTCAGGTGCAAAGTGTTTATAACTTGAAACTTTACATGCATCCAAACGACCAATTGGGAGGCAAATGATGGATGGGAATGTTAAGGAATGGTAATGTTGTTTTCCGCTATTTATGCTGATAATTGCAATTCCGTTAGATAGTGCATCGAAACACACCCTTAATCAAGGCAATTCAATATGGAGAGTACAAGCTCCCCCCAACAATCTTTTTATTTTTTTTACTTAAATCTTTCTGTTTATACCGTCATAAGAAAATGTAGATCATCTAGAAACTCTCTTAAACATTGTGGAGAAATGCTAAATTGATTTGTGTGAGTGGTTGAAGTTGCGATTTATGGTACATGTGCTGAAAATCAGGCCAGTCCACTCATCAGGTGGGCCACATGCATGCATTTAATATGGACCATAATCGTCTTTTATCCAATAGCCCATTTTTATTGTACATGTGTGGCACACTTATGAAGTGGACCGGCTTGATTCTTTTGTGTCAATGCACGTTCACCGATCACTGTGGGACCCACCTGATTATGTATATATATATGTATTTATTTAAAATTTTTATCGTGCATGTGCTGCAAACTGCTTCTTCAATCTCTACACGTGAATCACCAAGCACCTCTCAACATTGTGGTAGCTTTTCCAAGCATTTGTTGGTTTCTTCTAATATCCTTCAAAAAAAAAAAGAGAAGAAAGTATGAGATATGTGGATAAAATGCGAAATCGTTATTGAAAATGACCATTTTTCTTAAATTTCTAGAGGGATCTAACTGGAGCTTTACATTCAAAGAGTAATGCAGAGGTAGGTTTTCATAGATTTTCTAAAGACATTCAGACAGCAGGAGAACTAGCAGGCATACATAGTAAGTCAGACCCACCACAGTGGCTATATATCTATGTGGATATGAATAGATCCTCAGGTCCTTATTTTGTACACATGCAGCCCATTACTCAGTGATACAGACCGTTGCCTTCAAGATCGTAGAATCTATTCTCTGTCCTTCTTTCAGTTGAATGTTGATTGTTGCTGAATTTCTTTTCTTCACTGTCTGTTTATAGCAACAGATCAAAGGGCTAAGTTTGTCCCATTGGGGAGAGCTGTAAAACCCGTATCCTAGCCCATACTGTTCTGTAAGCTTCCGCGGTCCTCCCGGTCGAATTCCGGCGACCTGCGATGCTTAGACATCAGTTGCGCGTGATCCTGAGTCGTGTCCTGTACATCAGAGTCGGCTCGACTCGAGACTTGTACCATTGCGACCGCACCGTCGCCGCGGTTCCAATGCCGCGACTCACAGACCGATCCGATACCCTGACAGGAAGATGTGGACCCGCGCTCAGTTCGAGGAAAACACTGCGCGTTGCAAATCCCAAGAGAATCTCTACAACATGTCCCATCAATCAATCACTCCAATCAATCACATCACATCATGTCAAGTACAAGAGCAACCCATGCTTTCTTTCTCCACAAGTCAAGCAAACCCTAAAGTCAACCAGTCTCTCACCTCACCCATCACTCACCTCACATTCATCACTCACATCTCTCTTACAACCCCTTCTCTCTCTCTTTCTCAACACACAAGTCGAAGCAACCAAAAACACTCATGTCCAAGCTCTCTTCCATGTGAGAGAGTGCATGTGTGTGGCTCACCTTCCCATCCTAAAATGCTTCATCCTAGCCATTCACTTCTCATCATACACCATCAAAGTGAGACACAAGGAGATTGACTTTCTAACGGACCAAGGAGATCGAACGGTGGGTGCTTCTATAGCCTAGATTTCATGCTTTTATGATGGGCCAAGTGAGGCCTACCGATTGATGGTATGGATCTCACTTTGGACCCTAAATGTGGCCGATGGCTCACCTTGATTATCATGATCATTCCATGATGGGGCCATTCTCCATGGACCCCATCATGATGTTTACTTCGTAGTTTGATAAGGGTTATCTAGACCTTTTATTTTGGTGGAGAAGGAATCTCCACCATTGATTCTTGATTTGGTGGGCCCACGTGTATTGGGACCCACTTGATGAATGATTGAATGCAAGGGAGGGCCGATAGTGTCGGGGTCCCTCCATCACGTGTGTGTGTGTCTCTCTCTCTCTCTCTCTTTCATTCTCTCTCTCTTTCTTTCTTTTATGGTGCGTGTTGATGTGGTTGTGTGGTCCACCCGGATGGACCCCACCATGAAACATGTATTTGATCCAAGCCATTTGTAGGTGGGGCCTACTTTATATATGTGTATGATCCACACTACCTCGCCATGTGGTGGCCCACCTAAGCAAGGCCCACCTTAATGGTTTATTTGCATGCCCAAAAAGAGTCCAGCGTCTGGACGTTGAATGGAAATCACAAATATTAGCCTTGGCTCAAGGCTATTTGGGTGAGCCACTAGTATGGGCCCCACATGGATGTATGGACTCAATCCACGTTGTCCATCCTATTTACCAACTCATTTTAGGTGTTGAGCTGAAAAATGAAGCAAATCGGATCATTGGGTGGGCCATAGCATAGAAGGAATTGGCTGTACCGTTGAAATTCACTCCAAAGTTTTTTGTACTCCGAAATATGCTCAATATTGGACTCGTTTGGCTTGTCTTGAGCCCTGGCGTCCAATGGTTGGATCGGATTCACTTAATGCGGGGCCCACATGTGAAAAATCATAGAAAAACTAAAATTTTCAAAAAAAAAAAAAAAAAAAGTAGGCAGCACCTGCTACCGCTGACAGCGCAGCAGACGCTGCTGCGCTGGGACGGTCGTGGCCGACCGTGGGTCCCCAAAAGTGGGCCCCACCGTGATGTGTTTTGATAATCCACACCGTCCATTCTGTAGACCCTTAGGGCAGTGAGCCGCCCTCCAAATATCAGCCTCATCTAAGGCTCAGGTGGCCCACATCATAGGAAACAATGGTGATTGAATGGCTGCCATTGGAACCCTTTTTTTTGGTTCCAGAAGTCTTGGATCAATATAAGATTTGTTTTTCCTCTTCAGTTTGGGTCTGTGTGATCGTACCAACAGATTGGACGGTAGATGGACGTTATGGTGGGCCCCACGTGGGACCCACAATGATTTATGTGTTATATTTAGCCGTCCATATGTGGACGAGCAGCAAAATCAGCTGCTGTGTTAACGTGAAATGTGGTGTGCGGTGTATCCAGCCATTCATATGCACGGACGTGGCCCACCTTTGGATGATGCTTTGCATCCACACGTGTGGGACCCACTTGGATATATGTATTCTGTATCCTTACCACGTGTGTGCCCTGCCATGATGTATCTCCAGCCTGTCCATCATCTGGGCGGTGTTGTGGACACCAGCATGATGTAGATTTTGCTCCACACCGTCCAGTAGTGGACCCCACTTCCTACACCTGTGATGTCCAACCATCTGTCGGTTGGAGGACGTAGGGCCACACCTTAATCTATTTATTCCATACCCACTTGCCATATTTATGGCCCATTATTGAGGCCCACCTGAGGTATGTAAGTCCTATGTGCGAGGCCTGTCGTTACGGCCCACCTTGATATATGTATTTTATATACACGCCGTCCATTGAACGGTGCTGTATAGGCCGACCATGATGTATGTGCTTGGCAGCAACGCCGTCCATCTGTTTTGTGGGACGGTGGGCCCCTTGATGCATGCGTTCTATACCCAGCCGTCCATTTGTTTTGTCGTAGGACGGGTAGGGCCCACCTTGAGATGTGTTGTATATTCACACCGTCCATCCACGTGGCCCCCACGTGACGTACGTGCTTGATCCAAGCGGCCCGACGTGATGTATAAGGCCCATTGATGCGGCCCATTGTGATGGGTAAGACCCATATGATGTGTGCCACTTGATGTATATGATATCCATGTTTGAGGCCCAATATGATGTGTACTCGGCCCATGTGTTGGGGCCCGATGCGATGCATTTATGGCCCATGTGCAGAGCCTAGTTGTTGTGTATTTATGGCCCATTTAGCGAGGCCCATTGTGATGTATTCCCGGCCCATATGACGAGGCCCATTGTAATGTATTTCCGACCCATTTGGTAAGGCCCATTGTGATGTATTTGAGGCCCATGGGTTGAGGCCCATTGTGATGTATTCAAGGTTTGTTATTGAGGCCCATCTTGATGTGTATGAGGCCCGTTATTGAGGCCCACCGTGATGTGTAGAAGGCCCGTTGTTGAAGCCCACCTTGACATATATGAGGACCATATGATGAGGCCCATGGGTCGAGGCTCAATGGGATGTATACAAGGTCTATTGCATTGTGTGATTCTACCATGGGTTATGTAATGACATTTATGGCGGGCCGTGCCTTGAGAGCAATGTTGGTTTGACGTCCACATTGTAAGAATAATGTTGGTTAAATATCCGCATTATGACTCTCCCTAGGGCCTATTGATAGGCCCATACTTGTTATGTGTAGGCCATCAAGGCCCATCTTCGTTGTGAGGATAGTTCATCACCATATAACATGCTTAGTATAGCTCCATGATTCATGCCCATACGCATCATATGTATGCTTGATATGAGGAATGTTTGATCATAGCATACGCTATTGGGCAGACTATTTACGGGACTCCTTATGAGAGGGAGTGCCCACATCATCGCGCCGTATGCGCAGGATTGCTGCATGACTGGATAGTGTGACTCATGCATCTTGCATATATGTGACTTGATCATTGTACACCCTAACGACATCAGGGTCATGGCATCCACAGACACATCGTGGATGGTCAGATGGGACACCGGAAATGCTTGGTTCTAGCACTGTGGGCACGTAAGATGTCCTTGGGTGAAAATCCCAGAACCTCCTTGGTACCAGGAGATGCTCCAACGTCTAGACCAAGTGGAATATGAGTGCCGCTGCCTATACCATAAAGTCGTGTCTCCCACTGTGTCGTGGTCAGTTGGAAGGGAGTGTGGTCTTATTCGCCCGAGGCTGTGCAGCTAGGGAGGAAGCAGTCGGAGTGGAGTGTAATAGACCCCGGTGATTTCCCCAGAGAGCAACCGTACTTGTATGTGGACTTATTGAGCGGGAATTGCATATCCATTCATTCATTCATTCACTATCCACTCGGGCTGGTGGTGCGTAACTATTTGTTATGTGTACCTTCACATGGCCAGGATTTCGGTTGGGGCACGCGACTAACCTGAGATCAGGAGTTTACCACATTGTGTCTGACTATCCAAATTTAGGTATGAGACTGGTTTGGATAGAAGTCCCTTGTGATGGACCCCATAGCCTGTGATACTTCGTACTATCATCCCGACTTCACATCCTAATATGGTCATTTCATTCGTACCGCATATTACATTGCATTCACAGTACTTAGCATTTTGGGTTACTATGTTTTTGCACTTATATGGCCTAGATGAGGTTGATGGTATTTGTGTCTCGTTAGGATTTGCATATTGCATTCCATCCTCAGCATCTGTTATTGTCTTTTTATGTTTCGCATCGCATGGCCTTGGTATGACCGATAGCATCCATGCCTTGCATCACATAGCTTCGGTGCAGCTGATAACATTTATGGACTTACCGCATATTTCTGCATTAGTCTGATATTGTATGATTCATGATCTTATCAGTATTTCTGTTTATTCCGATGGTGTATGATTTGTGGGCTTTATTATATACTTGGCACTTACCTTACACACACTTTCACCACCCTCTAAGCTTTCTATAAGCTTATGCATGATAGATGCGTGCAGGTGGCGTTAGATTGCAGCAGCGTTGAACTTGGAGTGTGCAACGGTCTTCTGGAGTTTTGATTTTCGACATATGTATTTCCCTTTCAGCATTGTATTCAAATATTTATATTAGTAGATATGTGATGATGATGTTGCCTTTGTGATTTGGGTAAACTTGTGGTTATGCTCCATAAAAAAAATTTCATACTGAAAATCCTCCTTGTAGGATTCCAGGATCGGAATCTGGCATGCGACTGCCGGGATCCGAGAATGGGGGCACTACGGAGGCTGTCGGTATCGGATTCGGCGATCGAGAATTTTGTGAGCCCGTTTTCCGAGTTTGGGGCGTGACAAGAGCGGGCCTAAATTTAGAGAAGTTTCCATGTTGATGATGGAACTGAACCTGTCAAGATGTCATAGAAGGTTTTAGTACAGACAAATTCATTACATTCCTCACTACTAGTAGGATTGGACCTGAAATATAGTTACTGTGGAGCTTTAGGACAGCTGGGTGTATAGGATTTTCCATCACTCGAAGGGATCAGACATGGATTCCAATTTTGGAAAAAAAGACGAAACATTGAGATATGATGGTCTTTGGAAGGTGAAAGTCAGCCAGGCCATTCGAAAGTTGTTGGAGATCTCGTTCGATGGGATCGATCATTCCTATTCCACATGCCCAGAAATTATTTTTTATGCTTCTAGAAATAAATATACTGAGTTAGGTTCACTTTCCTTAAGCTAGACAAGTGAAACCGGCAATATTATTTGTGAATCCCAAGTTCAAAAGATTAAGAAGAAAATTTTCTGTTTCTGAGATTTGGATCTGGTCGCTCGGGTGAGAGCGAGTGAGTACCCTAACCAACTAGATTAAGAGATAGGTTTTCCAACCTCTGGAAATGTAGAACATTGTTTTGATTCCAGTGATGCATAAGATGCTGACTTATAATGGAATTTCACTTATAGATTCTGTGGAATTTAGTGATATTGGTGTGAAGAAGAGTGAAGCTATTTCTCCATATTTCATAATTTTGGTGATCCTGACATGAGAGAGTTCAGTTAGGTTATCCAGCAATTCAGTTTAGCTTGATTTATTCTTATACGACTTCAGAAAGATTAGCTTGATTCTGCTGGAAGCCTGGAATCATTATGAGTCTTTAAGCTAAGGTGAGATTGGCATAGGCTAGATTTGTAGAAGTGTAGATTTTGGAGCTATCTTGCCCCTACACAATCACCTCAAGGGCATATATCATGGTTACAACTTTTGTTTTTGCTCCTGAGACAGCCAAACTTGCGTGGGCTTTTTGGCTGAGCTGTGGTGGATAAGCTAGCTTTCCATTTTGAAGATATTTAGCTTTACTTCCTGGGAGGGAGGGAGGGAAGGGTATCTTATTTATAAAAAGAGGCATAGGCCCAGATGCACATACACCTACAAGTACAAATTAATGTTATCTATTTTACATCAAGTAGAGATCTTTGTGCATGCAGGTATCTTATTTATAATAAGAGGCATAGGCCCAGATGCACATACACGTACAAGTACAAATTAATGTTATCTATTTTCCATCAAGTACAAATCAATGTGCGCATGCACAAACAAGCACAACTCTTTATAATTAATTCTCTCACGAATTCATCAATTTTTGCAATGTCAGTGTGTCCAAAGGCTCATGGAGAGGTGGTCTCGTGCTTGTTGATAGTTCACGAGAAACGACATGCATGGTGGGACGGCACTTGGGGTTTGCTTGTGTGCAAGCCAGGGCAAGCTTCACTGCCCAAAGCACTTCTTGGACTATGGGATTGGTTGGAGGTTGAAGGCGTTGATCGAACACGCTTGCAAGAAGTACTTCATGTCCTCCATTTGATAATCCTGAGAGAAGTTCACCAGGGTGCTTTCCCATCACCACTTCAAGAGCAAGAACTCCGAAGCTGTAAACGTCACATTTTTCAGTCACCTTCATTGTTGCAGCGAACTCTGCAAGAAGCAATAAAAGACGGAAAGAGGTGTGTAATTTACCTGCCATGTGTATTAATCAGATGCACCATTATGAACATTGTCTAAAACATCGGCTGAAACTAAAACGCAACAATGACATGTTGTCATACCCAAACGTACCTGTTTGTCATAACAGTTTGACATATACCACCCGATGTTGCATGTTTGTTTCTGCTATCTTGATGTGCTTTTTGTTGGTTTTAATATAATCATTGTCTTTCAAAAAAAGAAAAAGAAAAAGAGACTGAAAATCCTCTATAGATGCATTTTAATGACCTAACCTTGTTGGAAATTTTGCAACTTACGTATCTCTTCTTGGCATGTATTTTGGTAAATGAAACAGCCGTTAGATTTAGTTCAGAATTTCAGGGTTTTTGGTAAGTGGGTGAAAAAAACTAACATGTTACCTCCAGGAATTTTCAGGCTAACAGGATGAGATTACCTGGTGCCATATAGCCATAGGACCCAACAGCAGTTGTCTGGTTAGACTCATCTGGTTTCAGTAAGCGCGCCGTTCCAAAGTCAGAGATATGAGCTTCAAACTGTGAATCCAACAGAACATTATTCCTTGAAATGTCTCGGTGGACAATAGCTGGTGTACAGTCATGGTGCATGTAAGATAGAGCATGTGCTACCCCTTTGATGATATTTATCCTCTTCTCCCAATCCAACACCACCTTTGCTTCTTCCCCGCACAGAATATTTCCCAAACTGCCGTTCTCCAAAAACTCGTATGCCAAAAACATGTACTTATTCACTGAACAATACCCATAAAATTTTACGATATTACGATGCCGGATTTCAGTTAGCGCCTTAATTTCACTCTCGAAACCCTTCCGGGCAGCATCCGTAATCCCATCTTCGGACATGTGAAGGCGCTTTACAGCGATGACCTTGTCCTTCTGGAGATCGGCTTTGTAGACACTCCCTTGACTGCCTTTCCCGATGCAGTACTTCTCACTGAAATTCTCTGTCGCCGCAATGATTTCTTTTAATGGTATCTTCCCATCATAATTCCATACTGAAACTGAGGTCTCCTTACTTAACTTGAGATTTCCATCATTCTGTTCTTCTGATTTCTGGAAGTGGATGAAGATGATGACAAAAATCAACACAACAACTGCAATTCCAGCTATTGGAATGACTATTGCCATGATCAGTTTCCGAGATCTGCTTTTACTATTGTTGGTCGGGGAAGAGTACCTACTGCAAGGCTCCAGACCTTGCACTTCTTTGCCGCACAAACCTGAATTGCCTGCCAAAGCCTCAGCAGTAGCATTTTGGAAGGCAGTAGTATCCGGAAGGGGACCTTCAAAGTTGTTATGTGATACATCGACTGATACAAGGCTTATCATACCCTGCAAAGCAGATCGTATCGGACCAGAGAGGTTATTATTAGAGAGATTCAAATGTTCTAGTGATGCTAAAGACCCAAGCTGTACTGGTATCTCTCCAGTGAGCAAATTTCGACTCAGGTCTAGCTCAGACTGTAGGGACGCTAGATTTCCTATTTGGAATGGGATTGTTCCATTTAATTTGTTGCCGCCGAGCGTCAAGGATATTAGTCGTTGGCAATCCCCGAGCTCTTCTGGTATCGGCCCGCTTAGATTGTTATTTGAAAAGTCCAGGATTTGCAATCGTGATAACTGTCCAATCTCTGCTGGTATCAGACCCGAAAGCTGATTTTCACTCAAACTGAGGCTGTAAAGAGGTGACGGCGATTTGAAGAACTCTGGAGGAATATCTCCCGTTAACATATTAGAAGAAATGCTCAGGACTTGGATATCTTCCAGCTGTCCAATCTCTGGGGGGATTCTGCCTGATATAGAATTTCCGGATATTCGAAAAGATGAAAGTTTCACACATTTTCCCCAATTCGGCGACAATTCACCAGAGAGACGGTTAGAGCTCAAGTCGATGTATTCAAGATCTGGGTATACTCCAAATGCATCCGTGATGTCCCCATTGAGGTGGTTCCGCTCAAGGCGGACTCTGACTAAGCCCGTGCAGTTTCGAAGGCTCTCTGGGAGTGGTCCTGTGAATCTGTTATCATTGGCTGCAACATATAAAAGCTCCCCACCTCCACAGATTTGTGGAGGGAGTGGGCCAGAGAAATTGTTGGAGGAAAAGCTGACATTCTGAAGGTGAATGGGGCTCAAATCTTCGGGTAAGCCACCTGAGAAGTTGTTATTCGGAACATAGAAGACTTGCAAGTTCTTTAGTCGGGATACTGTTGATGGCAAGGGGCCTTGCAGGTTGTTGTCGCTCAAATCGAAAAATGCAAGGCTTTCCATGTTCCCTATCTCGGGTGGTAGGGTTCCATTCAGTTGGTTCCCAAAGAGACTCATCTTATGAAGACTAGTTAAGTTTCCTATGCTCGAAGGGATTGGGCCAGTGATCGAATTAACTGATAAGTCGAGTTCAATCAAACTCAACAAGCTTCCAATCTCGGAAGGTATTGAACCTGACATCTGATTCTGAAACAGGTACAAGAATTTAAGTTTACGGAGCAAACCTATTTCGGGTGGGATTCTTCCTATGAGGTTATTTTCCTGGAGTTGCAAGGAAATGAGCTGGGTCCAATTGGATAGGAAATATGGATGGATTTCGCCAGATAGATGATTAGTAGACAATCCGAGTTCTGAGATCTGGGTTAGCTTTGCCAAGGAAGGTGGCAATGGACCCGAAAGATTGTTAACTGCCAGTGCAAGATAAGTAAGGTTAGTGCAAGAACCTAGCTCATGAGGTATGGTTGAATTCAAGCCTGCATTCCTGAGATCTAACCTCCGAAGCATTGTAAGGTTTCCTATCGACGGTGGTATTGGCCCCAGGAGTGTATTGTTGAGTAATTCGAGGATTTGGAGGTTGGACAGGTGCCCAAGTTGTTTGGGTATTGAGCCATTGAGCTTGTTCATTCCCAAGTGAAGTTCTTGAAGGTTTGTAAGGCTTGTGATTTCCACTGGAATCGGCCCCTGGAATGAGTTTAAACTGAGATTTAGGAATTTAAGGTTCTTTAGACTAGACCCAAGCTCTACAGGAATTGGACCCGTCATGAGATTTTCCTGTAAGTCCAAGAAAATCAGCTTCGAACAGTTGAGGATGAAAGGGGGGAAATATGGGCCAAGATTGTTGACATTGATAATGAGCTGTGTCAGTGACGCCATGCCCGTAGCCCGAACTGGGTCAGGAGGTGTAAGATAGTTCCCGCCAAGATCCAAGAGCCATACCTTTTGAAGACTGGTTAGCTGATATGGAATTGCACTGGTGAAGCTGTTGTTTGAGAGGCGAAGGATGCGCAATTCCGTGAGCTTTCCAACCTCTGCAGGGATTGAATCTGTGATATTATTGCTCCCCAGATCGAGAAATGTGAGTTTCGACAGAGTTCCAATTTGAGTTGGCAGCGCCCCAACAATGTTGTTCATATGGAGATTGAAGCTGGTGAGATTGGGGAATGTGGAAAAGTTGAATTCATCAAGAGTCCCATTGAGGCCAGAGTATGAGAGGTCGATCTCAACGACTCTTCCAGCTGCGTCACACCGGATTCCAGCCCAGTTGCAAGAGCTGTTTTCACTGACATTGGTGAGAGTCCATGAATCCAGAGAATGAGAGATTAAGCTGTCCTTCCATCTCAGCAAAGCCTCTGCTTCTTTCTGTGCTGATATTTTCACGCAAACGCAAGACAAGAGGAGAAAGATGAGGCTCAGTAGTGTTTCTTTCATGGTTGGGAAATGAGAGAACCCTTTTTCATTTCATTCTGCTTTTATTTTGTTACGAGTTACCACTATTCTTCTTCATTATGCATTGAACCAAGAATGGTGTTTGTTGCTCCGTTAACGTATATGTGGTTGTCTGTATGGTGAATCTATACCGTCCATCATGTTTCCAGCCATTCATATGGCCCATGGTACAAAAGGATATGGGATCCGTAATTCTTGAAGAACCTACAAGATTACTCAATGGTTGATATTAAAGAGGGAGAAATCTGTTACACGGATGAGCAGGATTCTCCTATCAGGGTGACTTTTTGTATGGTGGGCCAACCTCCGAAGGACCGACGAGATGGACAGGCTGGATTTTTGACGCAGGGATGAACGTGATGAGGATAACTACTCCGAATCCACGGAGCTTCTCTGGACTCCTCACAGAGACTTCTCGAATCCACGAGGAAAGAAAGCAGAAAATAGAAATAAATTCTAATAAATTCGAAATTGATTGATGAATAATTGATTAAAAACGAGTTTACAACCCTTTAAATAGGGCTACCAAGCAATGGGAAAGAAATTAGAATCAAACTACAACTCAAACTCTTAGAATCCGCGACTTACTATAAATAGTAAACTTACTATTTATAGACGGTCGTGATGTCTACTAGTGCGCAAGGTTTTCGGCCAAAAATAGTAAGTGTCCTATTTGGCTTCATCAAACCGTTCTCCTAATTATTCTAAGCTCTTTTCACGTTGGGCGCAACTCCTAAAGCCCGACGGATGAAGAGTTATAATCAAACTAAAACTTATTATTTATAGTAAAAACGAAATTAAAATAGGGAAACGACCGTCAATCCAGGGGTTTTTCGCAATTCCGGGCTGCGCAACCCGGCGTAGGCTTCAGTAGCTCGTTCTACCCCAAAATCATATATTTTACGTCAGATCCGGATTGCAAGATACGCCCGATTTAAGGTTCGATGGTCTGGATCACTTCTGTCGTCGACCGGGCCTTTTCTGATCCATCTTGGCCATGTAATTGTCCGCAACCCGCTCTACATCAGTCTCCTCCACTTCAAAAGAACTTGTCCTCGAGTTCTCGTCATGCTCTGGTTCATGATACTCGGTCAGGTCCGCGACATTGAAAGTTTGTGAGATGGCCATGTCATCTGGAAGATCAACAATATAAGCGTTATCATTAATCTTTCGGATGATTGGGACGGGTCCAATCTTCTTATTTTTCAACTTGTTGTACATCCCGGTCGGAAATCTCTCTTTGCGCAGATGGACCATAACGCGGTCGCCCACCTCGAACACCTTTTGTCGCCGATGCTTGTCCGCTTGTTCCTTGTATTTCTCGTTCGAGGCATGTAGCTTGGTCTGCACTTCTGCATGGATGCCCATGATCTTATCTGCCATATGTTCTGCTGCAATGCTCGTGCCCGGGTGCTTGGGTAGAGGGACCAAGTCAAGTGTGTGGCGAGACACTCGTCCGTAGATAATCTGGAACGGTGATCTCCCTGTCGAGCGGTTCACCATGTTGTTGAATGCAAACTCTGCTTGGGACAAGGACAAATCCCACTGCTTCGGTTTTTCTCCTGAAATATAGTGAAGGAGGTTTCCCAACGTGCGATTCACAACTTCGGTCTGCCCATCAGTCTGTGGGTGGTAAGCACTACTGAATTGAAGTCGTGTATCGAAACGATTCCATAAAGTCCGCCAAAAGTGGCTAATGAACTTCGTGTCACGATCGGAAGTAATGGTCTTGGGGACCCCGTGTAGCCGAACGACCTCCCTGAAAAATAAATTCGCCACGTGTGTTGCATCGAGGGTCTTCTTGCATGGGATAAAGTGCGCCATCTTTGAAAAACGATCTACCACCACGAACACCGAATCCATGCCGCGTTGTGTTCGTGGGAGACCAAGCACGAAGTCCATTGATAAATCCTCCCAAGGACCGTTAGGCACAGGTAACGGGGTGTAGAGGCCCGTATTCTGAGATTGCCCCTTGGAGGTCTGACAAACATGACAACGTTGTACGGCTTTTCCCACATCGCGTACTAACTGCGGCCAGTAATACCGTTCTTCCACAAGAGCTCGCGTCTTGTCTCGTCCCAGGTGTCCAGCAAGACCACCTCCATGTAGCTCTTGAATAATCTGCTCCCTCAGAGAACTTTGGGGGATGCACAATCGATTCCCTTTGAAGAGAAAATCGTCCTGTATATGAAGGTCACTGGGGTGACCTTCTTGACACTTCATCCAAGAATCTTTGAAGTCCTCATCCTCGGCATACAGCTCCTTGAGACAGTCGAGGCCGACTACCTCGTTGCTCATTGTAACTAGTAGTGATACACGACGGCTAAGTGCATCACCACCTTGTTCTGCGCCCGACTTGTGATTGAGCGAGCGTGAATTCTGTAAAACGCAACCCATCTAGCATGCACACGATTCACGTTAGTCCGACTATTAATAAATTTTAATGCTTGATGGTCGATGTACAAAACAAACTCTCTTTGAATCGGATAATGCCGCCAATGTCGCGGTGAACAAATGCGTACAACTCAAGCTCATAAGTCGACCACTTCTTTCAAGCTTCGCGAGCTTCTACCGGCCTGCCTTCTTGTGATAATACTCCTCCAATTCCGACGTATGAAGCATCACACTCAACCTCAAACAATTTGTCGAAATTAGGAAGCACCAAGACCGGTGTTGTAGACAAACGATGCTTGATCTCATGAAAGCTCTTATCAGCTTTATCGGTCCACTGGAACGGTCCTTTCTTCATGCAATCTGTTATAGGCGCGACTATGGTGCTAAAATCTCGCACAAATCGACGATAAAAAGTCGCCAACCCGTGAAAACTCCTCACCTCATGAATGTTTGTCGGGATCGGCCATTCCCTAATAGCTCGCACCTTTTCATCGTCCACACGAATGCCTGTGGACGTTACAACAAATCCTAGAAACAATAGGCTATCAGTTAAAAAACTACACTTCTTCAAGTTGAGGTACAACTTGTTAAGTTGTAGGACCTGTAGCACCTGCCTGAGATGTTTCCTGTGCTCCGCCTCATCCTGGCTATATATCAATATGTCATCAAAATATACTACCACAAATCGGCCAGTGAACGGTTTTAGAACTTGATTCATTAAACGCATAAAAGTACTTGGTGCGTTCGATAGGCCGAAGGGCATGACCAGCCACTCATACAACCCTTCCTTGGTCTTGAATGCCGTTTTCCACTCATCACCGGGTTGAATACGAATCTGATGGTACCCGCTCCTTAGATCTAGTTTAGAGAACACCTTGGCCCCTTCTAACATATCGAGCATGTCGTCCAACCGTGGTATTGGAAACCGATATTTGATGGTAATTTTGTTGATTGCTCGGCTGTCGACACACATGCGCCAGCTTCCATTTTTTTTTGGCGTTAATAATGCTGGTACGGCACATGGGCTCATGCTCTCTCTCAAGAGACCCTTACGGATCAATTCCTCCACTTGCCCCTGAAGTATCTCGCACTCCTTCGGACTTATCCGATAATGAGGGCGATTGGGCAAGCTAGCCCCAGGGACGAGGTCTATGTGATGTTGGATGTCCCTCATGGGGGGCAATCCATCAGGTAAATCCTCAGGCCAGACTTCTTTAAATTCGTTTAGCAACAGTCTTAAACTTGGAGGGATGTTTAAGGGTTCCTCTTCCTCGCCCTTCACTACTACGGCGTATACCTCGCCAGTTTCCTTAGATTCCTCCATGAAATCCCGAATGGTCAAGAGAGAACTCCCTTCCACTTTAGAGGCTTCAGGGTGGTTCTCTGGTGCCATAGGGGCAATGATTATTTTTCGACTATCCTTGACAAATACGTAGACATTATCTCGTCCCCGATGGGTCGCATCACGGTTTGATTGCTAGGGCCGACCAAGTAACATATGACAAGCTTCCATATCAACCACGTCACAAAGTATTTGATCCTTATAATTTTTGCCAATTGAAAACGAGATAATGCATTGTTCAGTTACCTTGGTCTCATTCACCTTTTTTATCCAGCCAATAGAGTATGGGGAAGGATGTTTCATCGTTGGTAGCCGCAACTTGTCCACCATTACTCTTGAGATGATGTTTTCGCTACTACCACTGTCTATGATCACATCACAGACCTTTCCGTTGACGGTGCACCGAGTACGAAATATGTTGTGTCGCTGTCGATGTAATTCCTTTCATGGGGCATACAGTAATCGCCTCACAACTAGAAATTCGCCACGATCCTCGCCCGTCATTTCATCGCCACCTGCTATTTCTTCAGTGATTTGTTCATGTTCATCAAAGTGATGGTCTTCTTCTGCGGCCTCATCTTCAGTGCCCCCTTCGTTTATAGTCAAGTGCGCTGCGGGACGTTGAGGACAAGTGTTTGATAAGTGGCCTGGTTGGCCACAGTGGTAACAATTGTTCGACCTTGGCCGAGTATAAGGATTTGGAATCCTACTCGGACCTGCTGTTGTGGGTGCTGCACGTTGAGGTCTGGATGAGCCACTCCCCGTATCACGGTTTGCGGTTGTAGGAAGTTGAGGTACTGGGTCTTTTCCTCGTGGCAGCACTGGATCCTGCGTGGAACCCGTCATGGGGGGTCGATTTGAAGGATATGGACGAGCAGGAGCTCTTGCAAGTTGTGTTTCTGCCCTACCCGCCAATTGAACTGCTTCATCCACGGTCCCGACTGGGTACATCTGAACTCGATCTTGAATTATCGGTCGCAACCCACCTATAAATCGTGCCACCTTCTGTGACTCAGATTCTGACAGATCATTTCGTGTAGCCAACCGTTGAAATTCTTCAGTGTAATCTGTGACAGTTCGATTTTGATATTGTTGGAATAATATCTGCTCATAATCACTGGGGAGAAATCGTGATCGAAGAAGACGTCTCATCCGTGGCCATGATGAGATGGGTGCCTTGTTCTGGCGGGCTCGTGAGAGTTGTAATTGTTCCCACCATGCAGAAGCACCAGATTTTAATTTAAACGCTACCAATTTTACCCTTTTATGATCTGGCACGTCCATGTAATCAAAATATCTCTCTACTTCGACTAGCCAATCGAGAAAATCTTCTATACGTAATAAACCGTTAAAACTAGGAAGTTCAGCCTTACCTCGATAGTCTCTTTCAGCACGATCTAGATGATCACCTCCATGGATTGGTCGTCGAGCAAAACCCTCATTAAGGTCCTCGTCGCTAGAACTTGAATCATCTGGTGTAGCCCTACGGTTTGCCACTGGTAGTGCTCTACGAAAATCGGGGTTGTGTCGTACAGCAACCATGGGTGGTGGAGCACCGCCTAGGGCTCGGGGCGGAAGTAGCGCATCCGCAAGACGGTCGAGAGTTGCCTGCAGCCCTTGCATGGTCAACTGACTCTCCCGGTGGAAAGCTTCCATTCTTTCCGAAAGATAACGAATCCCTGGATCACCGTCCACAGGATTTTGATTCATACCTTCGTTGTTTGCCATCGGCCCGAGGGGAATCCTCGCTTTGATACCAATTGACGCAGGGATGAACGTGATGAGGATAACTACTCCGAATCCACGGAGCTTCTCTGGACTCCTCACAGAGACTTCTCGAATCCACGAGGAAAGAAAGTAGAAAATAGAAATAAATTCTAATAAATTCGAAATTGATTGATGAATAATTGATTAAAAACGAGTTTACAACCCTTTAAATAGGGCTACCAAGAAATGGGAAAGAAATTAGAATCAAACTACAACTCAAACTCTTAGAATCTGCGACTTACTATAAATAGTAAACTTACTATTTATAGACGGTCGTGATGTCTACTAGTGCGCAAGGTTTTCGGCCAAAAATAGTAAGTGTCCTATTTGGCTTCACCAAACCGTTCTCCTAATTATTCTAAGCTCTTTTCACGTTGGGCGCAACTCCTAAAGCCCGACGGATGAAGAGTTATAATCAAACTAAAACTTACTATTTATAGTAAAAACGAAATTAAAATAGGGAAACGACCGTCAATCCAGGGGTTTTTCGCAATTCCGGGCTGCGCAACCCGGCGTAGCTGGGTTGGTTGGCTTCAGTAGCTCGTTCTACCCCAAAATCATATATTTTACGTCAGATCCGGATTGCAAGATACGCCCGATTTAAGGTTCGATGGTCTGGATCACTTCTGTCGTCGACCGGGCCTTTTCTGATCCATCTTGGCCATGTAATTGTCCGCAACCCGCTCTACATCAATTTTCACCGGGCCCACGGCGATTGTACCATGGAGTGGCAATGGACCAAGACTACTGCCACACGGAAGGAGATCGTTTTCATACAAGGCTCCCAGATGCCAGCGATCATTTAACTTGAAGACTCGGGCGCTAAGTGCTCGTTTGACCGACTTCTCGTGGGAAAGTTGACGCGGAGCATTGTGATGTGGGTTTGCTACCATTTATGAAATAAAACTCAGATTGCCTGACTTTCGCTGGCTTGGACGGAACTTCTCGTGGATGAGAACCATCCCGTATGTCCGGTGGGTGACTACCCTTTGTTTGGATTGGGCCCCAAAAATCAGGCCAATTCTAGAATCCCATGGCTACACCAAGGGAAACAGTTGAGATGGGAAGTCCCACCATTTAAATCAGTTCTCCAAATTGTGTGGGTCCACCGTTGTATGTATACGGGCATCCAATCCACTCCAGCGGGCGTGGATAGGCAGGCACTCAGAAATTGTAGGTGTGGCATACGTTTATCAAATTAGACCGTCCAATTTGTGAAATCCAATATGGATTGGACATCATCTCAAAAATAGATGGAATGAAATGATCCCGAACTTTGTTTAATGAATTCAGACCATTGACAATCTCTCATTACGGCTTTTGCATTAAATGTCCATTAATCGTTCCGTTAGAAAACCAAATCAGTGTTACCTCTGGTTTACAATCGAGCTAATTTGAGTTGTACAACTTCGTACTATGTCTCAGTGCCTGTGTATCAACCATCAAAATTTGCAAGAGTATCAAAGGTTTTTTTTTTTTTTTGGTCTTCTTGTAACACAACTCTGGTTCTATGAAGCGTTTAAAACTGGGAAACACAACACCAAGAGAAGTGATCAAACCCAATGCGATTAGACTTTTCCTATTTGAAACTCATTTCAACCGAAACATGATGATGCTTCTTCAAGTTTAAAAAACACAACACAACACTACTACGGCCCGTTTGCCGTTTGGCGCACTCTCAAAAGGGCTTCGGACGCATTTTAAGCCAAGCACCTTTTTTTGCGTCGTGTATTTTAATGCATTTTCACAAATAAGTACTAAAAAGCCATGTGGGTAGGACCCTGACGGTGGGCCTACCTTGATGCATATTTACAGCATGGCCCAAAAATGCAGTAGATCTAAATCACAGGTTGACCGCAACACAAGAAGTAGGTGTCATTGAACACCCACCATTAAAAACTTCTTAGGATCCAATATAATGTTTATTTTCCATCAACATATTGATAAGGTCACACAAACCTAGATGAATGAAGGGAAAACAAGAATATCAGCTTTGATCCAAAACTTGTGGCGAGCAAAAAGTTTTTAACGGTAACAGAGATATCAGCTTGACCCAAAACTTGTGGCCAACAAAAAGTTTTTAACAGTCATCTACCACCGCTTCTTATAATGTGGTCCACATGTGATTTGGATCTGCTGTGTTTTTTGGCATATGCAGAAGTGGGATTTCACCACCTAAGGGTTTCGAACCCAAGAGCTCGTGTTGAAACTCCTCAGGGTCTACCACCCGGGCAAGGACTAGAGCTCAAGACCTAGTGTTGGGATAACATATAAAAATCAGGGTGGAGCCTAGGAAGGTTTCATTCGTAGGCATTTTTTTTCCCACTGTTTCTTTTTTATGTACCTCGCTTACTTGAGTCTTGTATATGCCGCACTTTTGGTCGCATGTACTAAAATCTCTCAAAACGGATGGACGGTGTGGATTCTTACAAACTTTAAGGTGGGCGTACTCAGTACACTTCACATACTGAGTAAACTCTGTGGGCCCCACCGTCATTCATACATTTTATCCACTCTGTCCATACATTTTAGAAGATAAATTTTGGTCTTCAGCTTAAAATTGAAGCATATCTAAAGCTCAAATTGACCACATCACCAGAACAGTGTGAATTGAACATCTACCATTGAAAATTTTGTGGGAGTCACGGAAGTTTTAGATCAATCTGATATATGTTTTTTCACTTCATCCATGTCTTTGTGATATTATGAAGAGGTTGGATGAAAAATAAACATCACTGTGGGCCATAGAAAGGCTTCAATGGTGGAAATCATTATTCCCACGGTTTCATGTGGTATGGTCCACTTGTGCTTTAGATATACCTCAATTTAGCGCTCAACTACCAAAATGATCTGAAAAAACGGATGGATGGAGTGGATAAGATAAATACATTCACAGTAGGACTAACTGAGTTTACTCGGTACAATAAGATCGTAATGAGTTCGATTTCGCGCAGAACGCGCTTTATCACGAAATCCGCGTTTCAAAAAGTTGAAGGCAGCGGATTCACGTCACCGACCTGACTGGCGTGTTGACGTCACCAAGTTCTGGTCGCATTACGAGGTATGTGTTATATCCAACCGTCCGTCCATTTAGCGAGCTCGTTGTAATGCTTTAGCCTAAAGATAAGACGGATCCAAAGATCAAGTGGACCACACTGCAAAAAGCAGTGGTGGAATGAACGTATACCTTTGAAACCCTTTCGAGGGTAACAAAAGTTTTCGATCAATATGGTATTTGTTTTCCTCTTCATCCAGGCCTGTGTGACCATGTGAACAGATTGGATGGAAAATAAACATTACGGTGGGCCTTACTCATGTTTTAACCGAGAGAATCATTATCCCATTGTTATTGATTATGTGGTCCACTTTAAGCTTTGGATATGACTCTACAGTGATCTCACCAAATGGACGAACCGTGTGGATATAGTACATACATCACCGTTGGGCTCACGTAACTTTTATCTCCTTTGAATCGTTCATATTACTGAGATCGAGGAGACTCAGCTCTCGATTTGGAGTTACACGTGCGTGGTAGGTGGTACACAGCAAATCCGCCTCCTTAGCTGCCTGTTTTGGTAGCGTGGATTCAGAACCCCCGGAGGTTGAAACCCCCTGTATTTGAAACCCGTTATGTTTGAAACCCTCTTATCATGTTTGTGCATGATATATCACGGGGGTTTGAATTTAATTAATTAAATTAACATTAATATTTCTAATTAGTGTATGTATGTAATGTTTGACACAATGTTTGTAATAAGCATCCTGAAATGCACACTTTGTAGAAAATTGTTGATATAGGAATCTAAGTAGCCTCTTTTAGGTCCTGTTTACCTGTACAAGGAATAGATAATTAAGACCATGGATAAATCAGTGCACCTCTGATGCCTAAGTCATACCTTTCACCATTAGAGATATCTTATTTATATCTTTAGGAGAGACAGTGGCGTAGAAGGAATCTTTCTATTTAGTAACTGCGTGATGGATTCAGATTCTTGATTAGTAGGAGGATCTTCCGAGATCTTTGGCGAAGATCTCGAGGGTTTGAGCGTGTCGCGGATATCCTCCGAGATCCTTGGAGGAGGCCTCGAATGGATCTCTCTTGGGTGAAATCTAATTATTTTAAATCAACGGAGATGTGCAATGGGAGGCCGAGGTGGCCTTGGCCGACTTAACCTAGGAGTAGCGTGCCTCTTTGAGTTATGTCGACTTGGGCCGCGAGGACCTGGGTTACGCCGACCTACGTTATACCGATCTGGGTTAAGCCAACCTGTCTCCTTAGTCGAGCAGTGCGCGGGATGGGATGTTTCCCATGAACTCTGGGGATCTTGGAATTAACGGAGGTAGTGCTCTTTCATGTATTTGGGCAGGTCGGTAGGTGTTCCGATCTGGTGATGAGATACCAAGCTCGATCTTACTTCTTGCTCGGGTTCTGAGCATGGGATCAAACCCGTTGTCGATCTAATGATGAAAGGTTAGGTCAAAACTTCACACACTTCCCCAGGTTAGAATGGTGATGAGATATCGAGCTTGATCTTACTTCTTGTTCGAGTTCTGAGCATGGGATTGAACACGCCGTCGAGTTCGATACCTACCGACTTGCCCAAATATCTGAAAGAGCACTACCTCCGTCAATTTTAAGATCCCCAAAGTTCATCAGGAACATCCCGTCCCGCTGCTCAACTAAGGAGACAGGTCGACCTAGCCTAAGTCGGTATAACTTAGGTCGGTGTGACCCAGGTCGGCATAGCTCAAAGCGGCACACCACTCATAGGTCAAGTCGGCCAAGGCCACCTCAACCTCCTGTTGCACATCTCCGCTAATCTAAGATAATTAGATCTCACCCAAGAGAGATCTGTCAGGTCTTCTCCAAGGATCTTGGAGGATATCCAAGACACGATCAGACTCCCGAAATCTTCGCCAAAGATCTCGGAAGATCCTCCTACTAATCTAGGATCTAAATCCATCACTCATCTACTAAATAGAGAGATTCTCTCTATGCCACCGCCTCTCCTGAAGCTATAAATAATGTATCTCTAATGGTAAAAGGTACGCACTATCTTTAGCCCTAAACCTTCAATACTCAACTAGACCCAGATTCTGTTCATGACTTAGGCATTGGAGGGTACTCTATTCTAGCTAGGGTCTTTCTTGTCCGTTCCTTATGCAGATAAACAAGTTCAGAAAGGGGCTAACCAGATTTATGCATCAACAAAAATGATGAAATTCCAAGTCTCGAATGAGCCACAAGCACAAGATCACATTCAAGTGACTAACCAACAATTTTTATTTACATGGATAATGTTTGGACGACACATATCATTGCATTAAAGTAATAAAGTGATGCAATTAATAATCTAATAGTTTTGGAATATAATCAGTGGGCTATGTGCCCAATAGCTTTATAGTCTGGTGACACACATGTTACACATGCAACTAGTGGAAGAATTTTATTTGTAATCCAAGCTTTCACCTTGGATTTCAAACCTCCTCTTTGAAGGGATTTGAAACTTCCTGCATTTGAAATCCACCCTTACTTTACGGTGGCAGATTTACCGTGGGATTTGAAGTCTCCTTAAACCTCCCTCCACTATTCATGATGCCAAACGACCCTATGAGTTAATAGCGGGCACCGGCTAGGTACACGAGGACCTAGCTAGAAATGGACAGACAGTCGGGCTTTATATGTTTTATCCATGCTATCCATACATGTTTTTAAAATAAAAAAAAATTGAGGCGAATCAAAAACTCAAGTGGACCACACCATAAGAAGTAATGAGGATTGAAAGCTAAGGTTGAAAGCTGACTGGGGTGTAAGAGCTTTGGATAAGTTGATATTTATGTTTATCCTTCGTACAGGTGGGAAAATAAACATTACGGTGGGACCTAGAAAGTTTTCAAAGGCAGGAATTCAATCTCCACTACTTCATCTGGTGTGTTCCACTTGAGCTTCAATCTGCTTCATTTTTGGGCTCATGATCTAAAATGATCTTCCAAAATTGATGGAACGTGTGGATGAAGGATATACATCACAGTGGCCCCAAAGACTCACCGTCTCTCTCTAGTCAGTCGCTGGTGGGTAGTACCCAGCCCGCTCCCTGAATAGCTCCACACAAAAAGACCAAAATTTACTTTGGGCCTCAACGTGATTTTGTGTGAAATCCACCCCGTCCGTCCATTTTTCTAGTTAATTTTATAACATGCTACAAAAAATGAGATGGATCAAAGAACCAAGTGGACCACACAGGAGGGAAAAAGAGAAAGAAATGCCTATCATTGAAACCTTCTTAGCATCCACTTGATGTTTATATGCCATCCCAACCGTTTATAAGGCCATTATAATTGGGATGAACTGAAAACACTTAAAACTTTAGCCTGATACAAAACTGTTGGTACTATATGAATGTTTCAATGGTGGTCATTCAATCCTCGCTGTTTCCTCTTGTGTAGCCTACTTGAGTCTCACCTCCGGCTCATTTTTGTCACACATACTACAATGAGATCATAAAACGGATGGACGGGTAGATTTCTCACAAATATTACGGTGGGCCCTACCTAGTGTGAAAGCTTCCGGGTCCCCGCCGAAATTTCCCAAAAAGTCTCTCCATACAAGAAATCCGGGTTACCTCCGAAATTTTCCACAAAAAGCCTCTGAATGCCCACAAAGTCACCGAGTAACCCCACAGAAATCCCACCCAACTGGCTCGGTAGTATACCGGAAGACTGCCTAAAATATCGTACGCGGATTTGAACTTCCTACTTCGAGAAGCTAGGTGGGGCCTACCGTGATGTTTGTTAGAAATCCAATCCGTTCATACATTTTTGAGATCATTTGCCCAAAAGTGAGGCAGATCGCATGACAGAAACAGTGGGTAGAAAAGTGGGGTCCACCGTGATGTTTATATGTTATCCATGCCGTTCATAAGGTCATTTCTATTTGGATGAACCGTAAACACAAAAACATTAGCATGATGCAAAACTTCCGCAACTCACGAATGACAGTATACATTCAATTCTCAGTATTTCTTGTTATGTGGTACACTTGAGTTTTAAATCTACCTCATTTTTAGCTCTTGTCCTAACATGATCTCGCAAATTAAATGGATAGGTAAATTTCTAACAAACATTATAATAACCTACTTAGCTTACCATCCCATGAAGGTTTGTAAAAAGCTTTAGCAGAAAATCTGCATGCTAGAAAAATCTGAATATATAATTTCCATATGCGGATTATGCTGAAGGTTCACGTGAAGCTCCTTGGCGTAGGGCCTAACATGATGTTTGCGACAAATTCACTCCGTCACCTCAAGTAGACCACGTGGGAGAAAAAAAGTGAGGAAAGAAATATCTACCGTTGAAACCTTCTTAGACCCACCTTGATGTTTATATGTCATCCAAAATTTTTTATAATGTCATACCCAGTATTTGAAGTATTAATACCGTTACAAGTTTTGCTGTTATGGATACCGAAACAATATCGATATCACCGATAATAACGTTGATAACCGGAAATGCGGGGAAAAATGGAAAAAAAAATGGTGGAATTTTTAGCGAATCTTCAGGAGATGTTAAAATGTACATACTTGCATATTTAGAAAAAAAATAAAATTACAAAAAGGGTATTAAAAACATGTGTTATTGTAAGAAATTAGTCCAACCATTCCATCTGAAAGCATGTGTTGTTATAAGAAATCAGTACAACCATCCCATCTAACCTATTATACCATCTAACATTCTATTCAAACATTCATCGATATTGCAAAATATCAGCAATATATGATATTTCACCAAGAAATCATCAACAATTGAAAAGGAAACAAAATATTGCGATCTCAATATTGCACATGTTGCAATATCAATAATATCGAGATATTATCAATATTATCAATGATAAATTGAACACTACATACAACTATATGGCCATGAAGGAAAAATTAAAATTTTTTTTTTCTAATAAACAAAAATTTGATGATATTAATACGTTAGTGATATTATTAAAATATCATTAATATACTAATGATATAAGCATTACCTAGAATTTAGATAGCTGAAAATATTGGTGATACATTGGTGATGTTGATGCATTGGCAATACAAGCGATACTCATAATTTATATAGTTGAAAATATTGGCGATTACACTAGCAATATTGATATGTTGGTGATACTTATCGATATATTGCTAATACGTGGATTTTCTGATACTACTAGCGTTATCAGTATCGCTACCAGTGTTATAAGTGTCGCTAAGCTGCAGATAAAGATAATATCGAAGATAATTCGAACACTAGTCACACCTATTGAGTTGAACTGAAACAATGGAAAACTTAGCCTGATACAAAACTAATGTGGTCATACAAATATTTCAACATGGTGGTTCAGCTTAAAAGGAGCTGTAAAAATGAGTTATAAAAACGAGTGGACGGAGCAGATATATTACAATCACCATGGGAGCCCCACCTAGCTTTCAGCTCGGGAACTTCATAAGAAGGCCCTTGGCAGACAATCCGTGTCCTCTGAATAGCTTGCCGAGCAAAGCTAATTGCATGGTGTGCGACGAACCACCGATCTCCACGGTGCTTACCCGCTGAGAATTTTTGGAGCCATTGGCAAGAGGGCGCGGATGGCGTACTACCCCCGCCTGTCCCTAGCTCCGAACGGGCTGTAGGCAGGCCCACCGTTGTGTATCTATACATCCAAACCCTCTATCCCTTTTCTCAGATTATTTTAAGGCATCAAAACAAAAATGATGCAGATCCAACGATCAACTGGACCACACCAAATAATAAGCTTGGTTGCATTGCGCAAAGCATTAAATGTCAGTTGCATTAAAGCAAGAGTCATCTGTGGTGTGGTACACTTGATTGTTGGATCTGCCTCATTTTTATTTAGATGCCTTAAAATAATATGAGAAAAGGGATAGAGGGTTTGAATGTACAGATACATCACGGTGGGCCTGCCTACAGAGCTGTCCATTCGGAGCTAAGGACGGCGGGGGTAGTACGCAATCCGCTTCCTTGGCAAGATTCCTTTGGACACAGATTAGATGGTGACAACACCACTAGCGAGCAATAGTGTTTGATGTGTTGGGCTTGTGTGGATCCATCTCAGCTTAGCTCATTATCCCAAAAATGAAATACATCGAAGTCTCAAGTGGACCCCAGCACAGGAAGTAATGGTCATTGAATGCTCACGATTTAAAACTTATTAAAGCTCACTTAATGTTTATTTGCCATCGAACCTACTGATAAGGTCACACGGACCTAGGTGAAAGTAAAGACAAATATCAGCTTGATTAAAAACTTTTGTGACCCCAAAAACTATCTAACAGTGTGCATTCAATCAATAATGTTTGCTGTGGTGTGGTCCAGTTGAGCTTTGGATCTGACTTATTTTTTGTTCCATGCCCCGCAATAAACTGTCAAAATGGATAGATGGTGTGGATATAAAACACTTACATCATGGTGGCCCCACAATGCCCAAAACATCACAAACGCCCGTTTGGGGATCACGGTGATCGGCGTCATGGCCAGATCCACCGGAAAGGAGTAGGATTGGGTGGTGCTCCCAGTGGCCAGCCCCACCCAACTAGCTGTGTAAAAGCTACCTCGACCCCACCAGGATATACATGTTTTATCCACTCTGGCGATCCATTTTGCCAATTCATTGTACCGCATGAGCCTAAAAATAAAGCAAATCCAAAGCTCAAGTGGACCACAACACAGGAAATAACAGTAGAGATAATGAAACCCACCGTTGAAACTTTCCTAAGCCTAAAGTGATGTTTATTTTCATAAGTTAATACAGATAAGAATGAAATTAAGGAAAACACAGCTTGATCTAAAACTTCCATGGCCCCCAAAGAAACACTCAACAGTAGATGTCCAATTCATACTTGATTTCCGTGGTGTGGTTCATTTGAGCTTTGGACCTACGTCATTTTTATGCTCATGCCCTAAAATGAGTTGGAAAAATGGACCATGGACGGTAGTAAAATACATACACCGTAGTAGGGCCAACAGCTCCACCATCTAAATGGGTGGTGTTGGTCACCACCCAATCCGAATCCCTCTACAAAGCAACGTGGCGGCCACCATTATAGGTGCATGACGTCCAATCCACCTATCACGTGAGCCCCCTTTATGTTCTCATGGCACCCAGACCCCCCGCCGAACCGAAACTAAGGTAAGCCTCAAGATATGTGAAATTATACCTAAAACCCTTAAAAATCACATGAGGTTGCCCACCTGAGTTTTGGAGTAGCCTGATTTTTAGATTGTTCATTCATCCTGGTGTGGTGCATTATCTGAATGGATTGGATGGCATATGAAAATGATGGTGAAGTCTACGCGCAATTTGAATTTTTTTCTTTAATGGTGGGCATCCCATCCCAAAATTTCCATGGTGTGGCCCACCTGAGTTTTGGACCCGTGTGATTTTTATTCACCGGGAGGGCATTAGGGGCACAAATTAGAGACAGATTCGATGTTATGCACATATCATGGTGGGGCCATACATCAGACATACTCTTTATGAAGCAGTCCTAAGTCGTTTCTTTAATGTTTAAGTTAAAAATAATCATGATTTTAAAACTTAAAATCCACGATACCAATGTTTAGAAAATTGCTATTTGGCCATTCCCCACTTTGCTAATTAATATTCGTCGTTCACTTCGACAGAGCATACAAACTCGCCCCAATGGTACTGAGCTTCTGTGGCCGCCAACCTTGAATTGAAGATCTCAAGCATCATTTACAGCACTAGATAGTCATTGCAATAACATTCCATTGAAGTGGAAGTTTATGCCCCAATGGCATTGAGCTTATGTGGCCGCCAACCTTGATTTGAAGATCTCAAGCATCGGTCACATCCCTAAACAGTCGTTGCAATAACATTTCATTGAAGTGGATGTTTATGTCATCTTTGCATCTTCATGTCATCCACATAATTGGCATTTTGGTGGTGAAGTAGAAATGAATTTGATGGCCGTCGATCTCTCATCGTAACCATTAAATACAAAAATGGGTGCCATCTCATGGATCAATGGGAGACTCACGAGAGTTTGAACACACAGGTTATGGGTTTGATACCCATATTGTAGTGTGTGTGGGTATGAGTGTAAAAAAAACATATACAAAAATTTAAAAATAAGGTGGCACTCAATGTATGAAGTATTAGTATCGTTACAAGTTTCATTGGTTAGGGATACAGAAGTAATATTGATATTGTCAATAATATTGTTAATAACTCTTTAACGGGGCTTTGAGAGCATGTGCCGTTGGTCCAACCATCTCATCCGACCTATTTTATCATCCAACCTTTCATCCAAACATTTATCAATATTACAAAATATCAACAACATATGATATTTCACAAAGAGATCATCAATAATATTTGGAAAGGAAATGAAAGATTGTAGTCTTAATATTACGCATATTGCGATATCGATAATATTGAGGTATTATTGATAATAAATTGAACACTACATATAACCATGTGTTCATTGGAAAAAAAAGTTGAAATACAAATTTTTAAATAAATAAAATTTTGATGATATCAATATGTTGGCGATATTATTGAAATATCGTCGATAAACTTATGATACAAGCATTATTTAGAATTTGTATAGTTGAAAATATTAGCAATACATTGACGATATATTGATACATTGCCATTACATGCGACACCTAAAATTTATATAGTTGAAAATATTGACGATTACATTAGTGATATTGATACGTTGGTGATACTTAACGATACATTGCTAATACATGAAATTTTTGATACCATGTTATCGGAATCGTTACCTGTGTTAATGGTATCGTTGAGCAGGAAATATAGATAATATCAAAGATATTTCGATAATATAGGAGTAATTCGAACATTGGTGGCATTGACCATAATCATGTATTTTATTATACCTGTAATTGAATTGGTTTTGTTTAATAACTTTAGGTACAAAAGCCAGTGAAAGAAAAATCCTTATGGACCAAACCCAGCAGTATATTCTACAAGGAAGAGAGAACTATACGTTTAAATTAAAAAATGAATAGGAAAAAAATAGAAAAAAAAAAGAGGAAAATAATCAGTGAAGTAGTTGCACTGTTATCTAGGTAACACCCCTATTAGCATGCAGATATCTATCAGAGAGAAGGGCCGGGTACGTGCTCGAAAGTTAATATGCCCACCCTGACAGAAAAATAGCTAGAGCGCCACGTCAGGATAACACGTTAGTTAGAATTACGTGAGTAATACCAAATCAACTCACCTATGCATAGGAATATAGGGCGTGACTAGTGCCTATTTGGGGAGAACAATTTCATGTGCATGTACACCATACCTCACATCAGATGCATCATCTAATGTTTGGGCTTTATCCAAAAGAATATGGGGGGTGACTAGTGCCTACTTGGGGAGAACAATTTCATATGCATGTACACCAGACATCTCATCAGATGCATTATCTAATGTTTGGGCTTTATCCCAAAAATCAAACTAAAAAAATAAAAATGAAGTGAGCACCACCATAGGAAATAGTGTAAAATCATGCATAAAACATGCTGTTGCTCACCTTAGTTTCATGACTGTGATTTACATCAATTGAATGGATTGGATTGCATATGTAAACCATGGTGGGCCCCAAACTCAACAAATGGTGGGCATCTCATCCCAAATCTTCCCTATGGTGTGTAGGCGTGTAGCCTACATGAGATCTGGACCGGGGTTTTTTTTTTTTTTTTTTCCGGGTTACTGGTTGAAGGCAAGGGACATGATGGACGGGGTGGATCTCCTGCCTACTGTCTCCCATGTGCTGCCTGGTTAGGAGCAGGCACAACTCATAGTCAGGTTAGCACGGTTCAAAAACAAGCCTCTGTAGCTTCAAGCAAAGCTCCAGGTGCATGGCGCACGTAGAATCTCATATAATCAGGTAGCGAATCATGTCTTGAAAGGATATGACTTCAGAGGTAGGTTTGAAGTCTCATCAGCTAGGCGTATGAACCGTGCTTGGCTGCAAATCAAATCCAATGGACGTTACTTGGTATTAATTGCAGGGCCTAGTAAATAAATGAGATGAACTTGGGTTTCAACTTCGATATTATCCAACGTGAAGGCTCTACGATCGTCCTGTGTTGGATCTGGGTCTGGAATTCACGTTCCATAGCTGAGCACTGGCCTAATTTCGGGCCATGGAACTGAATGAGCCAGGGTGAAACTTACAAAGTCTGTAGTCGGGTGCCATGGTGGTATGATATATAAATCAGAAATGATAGGCCAGCATGTGGAAGAGACGGCCCAAAAGTCTTTCAGATGGAAGATCCATACTGTTTGAAACACGGCATGGAAGATGGGGCCATGGATCATCCCACATGATACAAATCTAGGGAGGTACAAGGTCAATATACATAGCCATTAGGCAAGAGACTGGACAATTTCCATTTGGGAAGGACTCTAATTAGTTTCCTAGATTTTTAGGGTTGTCCGTCAAATCCAAATATATGAATACTGACTTCGTGGCCCTACAAAGTACGAGCATCACGGGAAAAATCTACCAAATCCGGAAGCGGATTAGGTGAGACCCTGTCCGATCCACCTAGGTGGGTGGGACCCTTGACTGTGGGGATCACAGTGATGTATGTGCCTTAAATCCATACCGTCCAACCATTTTCAAAGATTATTTTAGAACATTATTTCAAAAATAAAGTTGAATCAAATCTTAGGCGGACCACACAACTGGAAACAGTCGTGATTGAATTCCCACCATTAAAAAATTCATGGCTTCAGCTATTGATAAGGTCACAAACACCTAGATGAAGAAACCACACAAATATCATCTTCATACAAAGCTTTTGTGGCCCACAAGAAGTTTTTAATGATCAATCATCACTGTCTCCTATACTATGGTCCATCTGGGATCTGGAACTGGGTCTTTTTTTGGATCATGCCCCCTAAATTGAGCTTTCAATACGGATGGACCGTGTGGATGTAGTCACATACATCACAGTGTGCCCCACAGTCAGAGGTCCCACCCACCTCTGTGGATCCGGGGTCTCACCTAACCCGTTTCCACTAAAACCCCATGTAGAATTGTAAGTTGGAAGATTAAAAAAAATAAAAAAGTTAAAAAGGATCAAGTTACCCAAAACCGCATTAAAATAACCATATTTATCCGCCTCTAGCACACGTGCAAATGTGTGCCATGTACCAAGAATCGGAACCGTTCACCGATCTCTCCATCCCTTTCTGGTGAAAAGGTCTGTTTAATGCTTAGGCCACTTGGATATTAACCGTTAGTTCACTGCGGAGAGTTGCGGACACACGTGAGCGACTATCAAGAAAAAAAATGGATTAATACTTATTTTTGGATGGCTCATAAACAGCCCTTAACCTTCGCAACCATCATTTATGAATGTTCTCGTTAGCATGAAACCTAGATCAGTGGCCACTATCTGGAACCTATATCTCAACCATGTAAAAAATAGCCTAAGTGGACAGTTAATAATTTCAGACCTGGATCATGAGTACATACATCACAGAGGGTAGGTGAGGTCAACATTCTTTCTAGTGGCAGAACGTGTCATGCGGTAAAAAGAAAAGTCTCAGTGGGCTAAACATCATTTGAAAGATACTTCCACTAAAGAAATGCTTAAAGCAATTTGCACGTACGAGGAAAGCTCCATTAGGTGAATCAAAGAATAAGTAACTAGAGGTTTAACTTGGGTGGATCACGTCGGGTTGAGGGTCAACCGGACCCCAACCGGTATGGGTGGCAATGGGCTAGATCAGGTTAGGCCAGGTCCCATCCTGGCACTTTCAAATACCGAAGGCCGAGTCTGGCATGGAATAAAAAATAGCACGCCCCTGCCTAGCCAAAAATTGATAAAATCCCTGTTTCTTTAATGTTTTTAATATAATCATGGATCAAGTGGCCCACAAATGCACAAGTAAATAAATATTTTAAAAGAATAAAACCAATGGTATATGTTGATGCATAAATTTGATTAGCCATACCCGCTTAAGGAATAGACAAAGGAGACCCTGGATAGTGTAGGGGACCCTCCGATGCCTAAGTTAAATAAGAGATTTGGGTCTAATTGAATTAATGGATTTTAGGCTAGAGATTGTGCATACCTTTCTTTGTGGAGAGGGCATGCATATATAAGTCCCTCCGAGGCGGTGCTCGGTATTGCAATGAATTCGTCATCAGATACTGTATCATAATAGGAAGCTGATTTTGAGGAAGTGCGGTTGTTCCTCAAAGATTCTTGGAGAGAATCTAGAGGGTCTTCTAGTAGGTTCCAAGAGGTGGCCGGCCAATTAAGCCGGGGTATAAGGCCGAGCTTGACCTCAGACTTGGGCTGAGCTTGACCTCAGACTCTGAGATTGAGCTCGAGGTGACCTTGAGCTCTGTCAGAATGAGGTCGGAGTCGGTCTTGAATTGAGGCTGTAGTTGATGCTGGTTGGATCCAGCTTGACCTTTGAGGTTAAGTGGGTTATGACTTAGCAAGCCTTTTGATGGGAGCCATCCTCTTGTCTTGAGTCATGCTGGTCAGTCCATTTTTACCTACAACAGTATATATTCAGTATAATTGATTGCGTAACTAACAGTTGGAATGAAATATTTGTAGGATCTAACACGGGCATATAAAGTTAGGTTAGGCCAGGTCAGGTTCGGTTAAAATGACTTTAAGCCCCTGTTCAACTTGAAAATTAATTAGTCCAGGTAAGTGGGCCCAAGCCTTTAGGTCGGGTTGGGCAGCTCGGGTTGGTCAGGTCGGGTAAGGTCCTCAGTACTCGGAATCGTACTCTACTAATATTTAGTATCTCATACCATAAGTTTATCAAAAAAGTAATAATCAACACCATAAATGTAATGTAGGCTCGATTTGGGTTGGGTCTGGGTTCGTCAAGGACTCAACTCGTGCTGAACCCAACGTAGTTTCAAGTTGAGAGTTTTCATCCTGAACCCACCGCAACCTTAACACAACATGATTGAAATATCAAGTCGGGTGAGCCAGGTTCCCGTTAATCCCTGCTCCAGTTGCATCCCTACAAATGCCAATGTGGTGCGTGACCGTCTTTTAGGACTTCTGATAACTTAATAGGTATGGCGTAAACAGGTGCTACCCAAAACCAGGATGGTCCACTCATTAGCCACCGGTTAATTACATCTTAAGGTGATTCAACTCTATGATATCTGCAGCCACAAATTACTCATTTTCAGCTGATTAAATTGTGCCATTTGGATGGTATATGATACTGCATAGGCACAATCGAAGATTAAAAATTGGTTTTGGTCCAATGTTTTATTCACTGCCAATATGGTATTCTATTGTCCTATACAAGGTTTGAAATGGCTATATTGGGTATCATATCCTTCACCATTAATATGGGGTTGTGTCCCATATGGTCTATATAAGTGTCTTGTTCATATGGTTCATGGACAATACCAGCATGTATCAGGTGATAAATACTGGTTTCAGATGATACTTGAGACCGTAAAGAGTGGTTTCCTTTATTTAGAATTACTTCAAGGAAAGGACACATATCAAATGTGTATTCGTTTGAGTTAGTTATATCATCAAAGCCATTTTCAACTCAAATATAAGTTGCCTGTAGCGATTGAAATGTGAGTTACTTCTCTTGATATTACTTTTGGCCTTTGATTTCTTGCTGTTGATATACACCAATTGCCATATTTCATATAATAGAAAATTTGGGTTTTTCATGGACGTGGATAAAATGGCAGCGGTAGGCCGTGATGCACACGGTCGGTCCCACCACAAACATGCCCTTCTCCAGTAGCATTTTAGATAGCAGAGATGGTGTACATAACTCAAGTTAAGCCGTTACAATCAGGATTGAACTTTAGGTGAGTCACAGGTCAAAAATTTACAATGGACAGGTGCCTTTGATTTGAATGAATTGATAGAGATACAGCATGGCAGTTGACACATATTACAACGGTTGATTACAATATTTGATCATTGATTAATATCTAACCTTTAGTCTTCTCTCATGAGAAGACAGATGTAGAAAAGATGGCAGCAATTAATCGTTTGTTGAAATGTGAATAGGTCAAAAAGGGTCACTCAACTTCAAGAATTCTATGCTCTTCTTGTGCAATGCCAGAGGGTTTACATTCAGATAGAAATGATTTCAATGGGTACTTAGATCCATGGATATCCGAAATGTCGGACCCGATTTAACCATGAGCTAGATTTTGGGCGTGATTGGTTAATTTAATTGGGTGGGATTTGAGTCCATGTATTTGGCCCCACTACAAATCGGGTTGGGCATCTAATTGGGGTAATAAAATGAAATTGGTAACCTTTAGGCTTAAGGTGGTCCTGGGAAGATATGGGGCCCGCATTGTGTATTTATCACATCCAACCCATCCATCTGATGTGTCCCCTCAGGTTACCTTCAATGCCAAAAATCAGCTCGATCAATCCACAATACCAATGTTTTTATTTTTTATTTTTAGCTTTTTTAATTTATAGAAAAGATAATTCATATATAAACAGGGCTCAACAGCGCCAGCATATACATTCGGGCTAGCCGTTGCAACAAAAAAAGCTAGGGCCCACCTATCATATCCCGAACAAATAACACCCCCAGGCACTAAATGAGGCCCTCACTGATGCTCCCCAGCCCACCTGATCTAGGAACAGCTTTAAAAAAAAAAAAATAAAAAAAATTCAAAAGGAATCGTAATGATGTAGAGCGGGTCATGGATAATTTCATGGCCAAGATGGACCAGAAATGATGGGCTTGCATCTGGAAGAGGCTCAAACTTACCAAGGTGACCGAGCTTGTAGTTGGGGGCCATGGTGGCTTGCTGTATAAGTCAGAAATGATGGGCCAGCATCTGGAAGAGGCAGCCGAAAGGCTTTCTAGATTAAAAGATCCTAACTGTTCATAACACGGCATAGATGATGGGGCCATGGCCAACCAGCAATGACCTGGATCACCCCACAATAGGTCGTACTTCTACAAATCTGGAGAGGTACAAGGGCAAGATACATAGAACACAACTTGGCTAGCTGCGACGCAGAACCAGCTATGTGGGTGGGACCCTGACTGTAGAGCCCACCTCTATTTATTCATTGTATGTCTACTCCATCCATCTGTTTTGCCAGCTTATTTTAGGTAATCATCCAGAGAATGAATCACATACAAGTTTCAGGTTAGACCTAGAAAGTTTTCGATGGTGGGCGTTCAATGACCACTGTTTCTTATTGAAGAGGTCAAACCGACCTGGATGAAAGGAAAAATGAATGTCAGCTCAATCCAAAACTTGTGGCCCACAGGAGGATTTTAATGGTCAATAATTACTGTTTCATGTGATATGCTCCACCTGAAACTTGTATCTGTTTCATTTTATGGACGCCTACCTAAAATAAGCTGGCAAAATAGATGGACATAGCGAATATACATCGAGGCATGCCCTATAGTCAGGGTCCCACCACATCGCTAGTTCCTGGTCGCACCGCTCCAATTTAATTAGTGTCTTAACTAGGTTTTTAGGGTTGTCCACCTAACATCTTCAAAATCCAAATCTATCATGAATCCTAGATTTCATGGCCCTACATAGTATAAACATCATGAGGAAAAATCCACTAAAGCCCCATTATGTGATGTAGAATTGTAAGTTGGAAGATAAAAAAAACAAAAACAAAAACGAAAAAGGAACAAGTTACCCAAAACGGGATTAATAACCATGTGTCCGCCTCTAGCACACATGCAAACATGTGCCATGAACTCAAGAATCCGAACCGTTCACCCAACAATCCACCATTAGAAAGGACCTCTCTCCTGGTGAAAAGGCCCTTTTGATGCTTAGGTGATGGGCAATCTTCATTCTAATATTAATTGTTGGATCAGACAATTGTGGACACGTGAGATAGAAAATGCATTAATGCTTATTTTTGGACGATACCTAAACATCCCTAAACCTTCACAACCATGATTTATGTCGTATGAGCCGTCTGTTAGAACGCGCACATCGTAGGTGGCCATTGCCTGGAACCTAGGTCTCAACCATGTAAAAAGTAGCCTAAGTGGACAGTCAATAATTTCGGACCTAAATCATGAGTACACACAATGAAAAAGGTTGGTGAGGTTAACATTATGTGGCAAAACGTGACAATATTTCAGTTGCCTAGTGTAACAAAAAATTCTCAGTTAGCCAAACATCATTTGAAAGATAGTTCCACTAAAGAAATGCTTAATTAAAGCAATTTGCACGAGGAAAGCTCCATTAGGTGAATCAAAGAACAAGTACCTGGTGGTGTAACTTGGGTGGGTCAGGTCAGGATGAGGGTTTACCTGAGCCATACCTGTATGGGTGGCAATGGGCCAGGTTAGGCTAGGCGTAGCTCCAGCCCAACACTTTAAAGACCCAAGTCCTGAGCCTGGGCAAGGAACTAGCATAGCAAGCCTGATAATATGGTTGGCCCATGGCCCAGCTAATAAAATCACTATTTTCTGCTTGATTTTTATTAATCTATCCATTGATAGAGGAGGCTACACATGCACGAATAAATAAACGTTTTAGAAGAATGAAACCAACATCTGATGGCTGGAATGACGTATTGTTAGGATCTAACACATGTACTTAGAAAGTTGGCGGGCAACGCCAAGTCAGGCTAAAATCACTTGAGCCCCCGCCCAACCTGAAAATTAAAAAGGCGAGGCAAGCGAGGCCAAGCCTGGTAGATGGGTCACGCCATTGGGTCCAAGCCCAGCCCAAAGTTAGGTCCAGCTTGTCATGTCGGGCGGGGTACCCGGCTATTGCCACCCTTAGGAACGCAACCTCAAGCTTCATTGACCAGAGGCCGGACCCAACCAAAGATCAAACCCAAGCCCAACACGATGTACAATATCCTTAACTCTAACCCATCTCTTGTTAGGTTAGGTTGGGCAGCTTGGGTTGGGTTCCAAGGTACTCGGAATAGTCCTCTACTAATTGTAGATATTTAGAATCTCAAACAATACGTTTATCAAAGATATAATATTTTATACCATTAATGTAATGTAGGGCCGGGTTTAGGTTTGGCCTGGATTCATCCAGGCCTCAACATGAGCTGAACCCAACCTACAGTGAAGTTTAGAGTTTTCGGCCCTAACCCACCCAAACCTCAACACAACCTGACCAAAATTTCAGGTTGAAGGAGTTCGGTTTGTTAGGAGCACTGCAAAAATAAACTTGAAATTTTCGTCAGAAAGGAATCTGTGCGTAGGAACCCCTTACCTTTTATGCATATATGAGTAAGTAGCACCATCAAATGAATGCTGAGTCGAGGTGCGTATGCGTTGCTATGTTTGAGATAGATCGTGCCCCTCGATGCAAAGTACCGATGCAGAAGGTAGCCGACGCTGCTATCTCCCAAGATACAACTCCAACTCCGTAGCAATGTTTCCACAGTGTGCATTCGTTGGTAGAAAAGCAACGCCAATAGGATACCACACAACACCTTACCTATTTTTTCTTTTGCCTACAAAGAAGCTGGTTTTATTTTAAGATGGAAACAGAGGCCACATCAAATGGTCATGATCAAAACAATGGATAAAAAAATATTTTAAAGAATTGGGCAAAACCTATCCCATCAAGATTGTAATCAAGGAAGCCACCTAGATTTCCCATCTGCTCGACTCACTTCGAGCGCATACGGGCTTAGGCATAATTTAATATAGTTGACAAGAGCTTATGTTCAAAAAAAGAAGAAGCCATTTTTCTTCTCCCATTCTATTCAATATATAATTAAAGAAAAGCACAATGGGATAAAAATCAAACCAACACTTTAGCTTAAAAAAAATCATAATTTTTGTTGAAATACACATAATAAGGTTCATGTTGAGCCCTATCCAAGTTGCATCCCTACAAATGCCAACGTGGCATGACGGCAGTTCAGGCCTTCTAAGGGTTGCCCAAAACAACAATGGTCCACTCATTAGGTGGGCTACAAGATAAGGTGATTCAACACTGATCTCTGCAGCTGCAAATTACAGTTTTTCAGCAGATTAAATTGTGCCTTTTGGATGATATGATACTGTGTAGGCACAATCAAGGATTAAAATTGGTTTTGGTGTATCTTATTATTCACTGCCAATATCGGTTTAAGATGGGATATGGGTAGTACATATGGCCTATGTCAGGCTGTTTCTGGTTCATACAGCTCATGGACAATGCCATGGTATACATCAGCTGATACATACTGGTTTTGGATGATACTCTAAACCGTGGTCCTGTATTGCCCTGTTTTGAACTAGTACTGTCAATGACCGCCAGTACGTTGTGGGGGGCATACATATTGATTTTGGATGATACTTTATATCTAGTCGCAATGGAGTTTTTATATGTTGGTGGGCAACCAATGACTTATTTTAGGCTCCAATTGGCTAATGGGCAACCAAAGAAAAATAATTTCTGATTTTGGAATTTCTACTACTCTTAATACAACATAGAACAACAAGATATGTATAACTGGTGGATCTTGGGCTCCTTTGTGTTGTACCGTAAGGGGGTCTTCTGTATCAAGGCAGGCGAGCACAGTTTCATGATTTTGAAAACTTTACTGTGATTAAACATCCCAGAAATCATATATGATTTTCTAATTAATGAACAAATAATTTGAGTATTATTCAGAAATTAAACTCAAGTATTACTACAACAAACTATTGCAAATTATTCAACTATTAAATAGTATGTTGCCTAAGAGCTTGTTTTGGAAGCAGGAAAGTGTTTGGATGACTAAAAGTTCATAAAGATAGCATTCTCAGCTGTTTCCGGAGTTTATTAATGTAAGTTGTAACCAGGGCTTTCCAAAGTCCACAAGGTACACACGCTGGCATGTTATGTGCGTGATAGAAAGCGTCTGATACGAGGGTCTTGAGTGTTTTCCTTTATTTAAAATTACTGCAAGGACACGTCACATGGTTATTGGTTTGGTTAGTTATATCATCACGGCCATTTTCAACTGAAATCTGAGATGCATGAAGGTGTTGAAATGTCAGTTCCTTCTCATGATGTCACTTTTGGGCCGAGATTTCTTGCTGTTGAAATGTCAGTTCCTTCTCATGATGTCACTTTTGGGCCGAGATTTCTTGCTGTTGATACACACCGATTGTCATATTTCATGTAAGAATAGCTCCAATGCTTTTGAGCGCATTTCAAAAATCAGTAACCCAGAAGAAGCTTGGTCCACCAACGAGTAAAGATTCGAAGGAGTTTACTGGAGTCATTTAAATTTTTACTAAGAATATTGTACTTTTAGTCAAAGTGATAAAATTACAAATAATAAGTCAAATAATACTAAACAAGTGTCAATCAAACTCGTCTATTATTAAAAAAGAAACCTTATATGCTTCTCCACCTTAGAAGGCCCTAAAAAGAACACAAAATTTTCAAATAAGTTGAGAATTGAACACTCACGTGCAGTGCATGCAGTGATTTTTTTTTTTTTTTTTTTGCAAGATGCGAGAAAAAAGAAGTAAAAAATGGTCGTAACTTATGAAATCCTGTTGTTAAACTGTGTTACAATAGGGGCATGACATTATCTCCTAGTAGAAGATATCAATGTCAGCCTTCTCCTACTTAAAGACTACTTTCATTAATAGTAAAAAAAAATAAAGAAAATGCTCAAAGTAATAACTGTTTAAACATCATCAATTACCCAGTAACATCGTCAAGTCTAAGAGAAGTCCTACATTAAATAAACTTTTATTTTATATTAGGTTTTGCTCACATATATACTATGATATCATTGGTGTGAATATATTACAATACCACTGTACCTTCAAAGACAATCTTTTGAATGTAATGATATCGATCATTTGTATTTGGACCTTGCCTGATAGACTTGATTGTTAACCAAATGCACAACACTTTGACTATCACAATAGATACAAATCTTTCTTGTTCTAAACCAAGTTCATTGATCAAGCTTTTTAATCATGAAGATTTTTTCATAGCTTTTATAGCAGCCACATACTCTCCCTCAGCGATAGATAATATGACCATCATTTGTAGCATCGATTTTCAATTAATTGAACCACCTACAAGACTGAAAACATAGCCCATAATTGTCGACATATTAGTTTTGGCACTTAGCCAAAACGGGCCTCAACGCGTCTACAAGTACCATTGTGGCACACCACTTCAGAAGAAGGAAAAAGAGCACATAGGGTTGGGACACCCAGCCCTATCTTATTTATAATATGAAGAGAAATGTACAATGACATACATGCTCTTAATATGAAGGGAAAACTTAAAAAAGACTATAGAACAAATATGAGGAAAACATAAAATAAAGAAACTAGTTCCCATAAAACACAGGCGCACACATTCGACTTGGGGCCAGTCATAGGCTCCAACCAACATACACCTACAATCGCTAAATAATATTTATCTATGTTCCATGTTCAAGTAGAAATCAATGACGCACACAAACAAGCACCACTCTTTAAAATTTATTCTCTTACAACTCCATTAATTGCTGCAACGTAAGTGTGTCTAATGGCTCATGGAGAGGTGGTCTTGAGCCTATTGATAATTCACGAGCAACGTTATGCATGGTGGGGCGGGACTTGGGGTTTGTGCGTGCGCTCGCCAAGGCAAACTTCACTGCCCAAGCTACTTCTTGGACTATGGAATTGGTTGGAGGCTGAAGCCGTTGATCGAACAAGCTTACAAGAAGTACTTCGTGTTCTCCATTCGATAATCCTGAGAGAAGTTCACCGGGGTGCTTTCCCATCACTACTTCAAGAGCAAGAACTCCGAAGCTGTAGACGTCACATTTTTCAGTCACCTTCATTGTTGTAGCGAGCTCTGCAGAAAGTAATAAAAGTAAAAAAGAAAAAAGAAAAAGAGAAGTGGGTAAATTATCTACCATGTGTATTAATCAAATGCAGCAGTATGACCATTGTCTAAAACGTCAGCTGAAAGTAAAACGCAATAATGAAATGGCCATTAGGGTCTAGTTCAAAATTTCAGGGTTTTTTGTCAGTGGGGAAACTAAACAAACATGTTACCTGCACGAGTTTTCGGGCTAAAAGGAAGAGGTTACCTGGTGCAATATAACCATAGGAGCCAACAGCAGTCGTCCTGTGAGACTCATCTGGTTTCAGTAACCGCGCAGTCCCAAAGTCAGAGATATGAGCTTCAAACTGCGAATCCAACAGTACATTATTCCTTGAAATGTCTCGGTGGATGATAGCTGGTGTACAGTCATGGTGCATGTAAGATAGAGCATTTGCTACCCCTTTGATAATATTCAACCTCTTCTCCCAGTCCAGCATCTTCTGTCCTTCTTCACTGTACAGAATACTTCCCAAACTACCCTTCTCCATAAACTCATACACCAAAAACATGCAGCTATTCGATGAACAATACCCATACAGTTTCACGACATTCCGATGCCGTATTTCAGTTAGCGCCTGAATTTCACTCTCAAAACCCTTCCGGCCAGCATCTGTAATCCCATCTTCAGACATGTGAAGGCGCTTTACAGCGATGACATTCTCCTTCTCAAGTTCGACTTTGTACACACTCCCTTGACTGCCTTTCCCGATACAGTACTTCTCGTTGAAATTCTCTGTCGCTGCAATGATTTTTTTGAATGTTATCCTCCCATCATAATTCCACACTGAAAATGAGATCTCCCCGCTTAATTCGAGATTTTCATCATTCGGTTCTTCTGATTTTTTGAAGCAGATGAAGATCCTTACAACAATAAATATAAAAACTGCAACAAAGACTATTGGAATGACTATCGCGATGATCAGTTTCCAAGTTCTGCTTTTGCTATTGTTCGTCGGGGAGGAATACGTACTGCAAGGATTCAGACCTTGCACTTCTCTGCCGCACAAACCTGAATTGCCTGCCAAAGCCTCAGCAGTAGCATTTCGAAAGGCAGTAGTATTCGGAAGGGGACCTTCAAAGTTGTTATGTGATACATCGACTGATGTAAGGCTTGTCATACCCTGCAAAGCAGTTTTTATCGGACCAGAGAGGTTGTTATTAGAGAGATTCAAATGTTCTAGTGATCTTAAAGATCCAAGCTGTGCCGGTATCTCTCCAGTGAGCAAATTTCGACTCAGGTCTAGCTCAGACTGTAGGGACGCTAGATTTCCAATTTGAGAAGGGATTGTTCCATTTAATTTGTTGCTGCTGAGCCTCAAGGATATTAGTAGTCGGCAATCCCCGAGCTCTTCTGGTATCGGCCCGCTTAGATTGTTATTTGAAAAGTCCAGGATTTGCAATCGCGATAACTGTCCAATTTCTGCTGGTATCAGACCCGAAAGCTGATTTTCACTCAAATTCAGGTTATAAAGAGGTGACGATGAATTGAAGAACTCGGTAGGAATATTTCCTGTTAACATATTAGAAGAAATGCTCAGGACTTGGATATTTTCTAGTTGTCCAATCTCTGGGGGTATTCTGCCTGATATAGAATTTTCCGATATTCGAAAAGATGAGAGCTTAGTACATTTTCCCCAATTTGGGGACAATTCACCATAGAGACGGTTACTGCTCAAGTCGATGTATTGAAGATCTGGGTATACTCCAAATGCATCCATGATGTCCCCATCGAAGCGGTTCTGTTCAAGGCGGACTCTGTCTAAGCCGATGCAATTTCTAAGGCTCTCTGGGAGTGGTCCTGTGAATCTGTTATAATCTGCTGAAATATATACAAGTTCCCCACCTCCACAGATTTGTGGAGGGAGTGGGCCAGAGAAATTGTTCAAGGAAAAGCTGACATTCTGAAGGTGAACGGGACTGAAATCTTCAGGTATGCTACCTGCGAAGCTGTTATTCGAAACATAGAAGATCCGCAAATTCTTCAGACGGGATACTGTTGATGGCAAGGAGCCTTGAAGATTGTTGTCGCTCGAATCGAAAATTTCAAGGCTTTCCATGTTCCCTAGCTCAAGCGGTAGGGTTCCATTAAGTTGGTTCCCAAAGAGACTCAACTTAGAAAGACTAGTTAAGTTTCCTATGCTTGAAGGGATTGGGCCAGATATGGAGTTAAGTGATAAGTCGAGTTCAATCAAACGTGACAAATTTCCAATCTCAGAAGGTATAGAACCTGACGTCCGATTGAGAAACAGGTACAAGAATTCAAGTTTACGGAGCAAACCAATTTCGGGTGGGATTCTTCCTATGAGGTTGTTTTCCTGGAGTTGCAAGGAAGTGAGCTGGGTCCAATTGGATAGGAAATATGTATGGATTTCACCAGATAGATGATTATTAGACAATCCAAGTTCTGAGATCTTGATTAGCTTTGTCAAGGAAAGCGGCAATGGACCTGAAAGATTGTTTGTTGCCAGTGCAAGGGAAGTAAGGTTAATGCAAGAACCTAGCTCATGAGGTATGGCAGAATTCAAGCCTGCATTCGTGAGATCTAACTTTCGAAGCATGGTAAGGTTTCCTATCGATGGTGGTATTAGCCCCCAAAGTGGATTGTTGAGCAATTCGAGGATTTGGAGGTTGGACAGGTGCCCGATTTGTTTGGGTATGGAGCCATTGAGCTTGTTTGTTCCCAACCGAAGGTGTTGAAGTTCTGCAAGGCTTGTGATTTCCACTGGAATTGGACCCTCGAATGAGTTTACACTCAGGTTTAGGAATTTAAGGTTCTTTAGACTAGAACCAAGCTCTATAGGAATCGGACCTCTCATGAGATTTTCGGATAAGTCCAAGAAAATAAGCTTCGAACAATTGAGGATGAAAGGGGGGAAATCAGGGCCAAGATTGTTGAGATTGAGAGTGAGTTGCGTCAGTGACGCCATGCCTGTAGCCCGAACTGGGTCAGGAGGTGTAAGATAGTTCCCGCCAAGATCCAAGAGCCATACCTTTTGAAGAGTGGTTAGCTGATAGGGAATTGCACTGGTGAAGCTGTTTTTTGAGAGACGAAGGATGCGCAATTGAATGAGGTTTCCGATCTCTGCAGGGATGGAATCTGTGATATTATTGGTACCCAGATCGAGAACTGTGAGCTTCGACAGAGTACCGATTTGAACCGGCAGCACCCCAACAATGTTGTTCGTATTGAGATTGAAGCTGGTGAGATTGGGGAATGCGGAGAAGGTGAATTCGTCGAGAGTCCCATTGAGGCCAGAGTATGAGAGGTCGATTTCAATGACTCTTCCAGCAACGTCACACTGGATTCCAGCCCAATTGCAAGGACTGCTTTCACTGCCATTGGTGAGAGTCCATGAATCCAGTGAGTGAGAGAGTAAGCTGTGTTTCCATCTCAGCAAAGCTTCTGCTTCTTTCTGTGATGATATTTTCACGCAAAAGCAAAACAAGAAGAGAAAGATGAGGCTCCGTAGAGATTCTTTCATGGTTAGGACATGATGAACCTTTTCATTTCATTTTTCTTTTCTTTTATTAGGCGGGCCTACTCTTCTTCTTCATTGTGCAGTGAACCAGGAATGGTGTTTGTTGCTGCTTTAACGTATATGTGGTTGTCTGTATAGTGAATCCATACCGTCCATCATTTTCCCAGCCATACATGTGGCCAATGGTACCAAAATGATTTGGTGTCTGCAATTCTTAAGGACCCACTAGATGTATCAGTGGTTGATATTGAAGAGGAACAAATCTGTTACAAGAATGACTTCTGGTACAGTGGACCACACTCAGAAGGAGCCACGAGATGGACGGGCTGGATTTTCCCCGGGCCCGCGGGATGTGGACCATGCATTGGCAGTGGAGCAAGAGCAGTTCAATGCAGTATCTTTATAATTGAAAGAGATCGTTTTCACAGGAGGTTACTTGTAGGTAGCGGTGTACATCAGTCGAACCGAGTCGAGCTGGACTCAGCTTGAACTCGGCTGGAACACTGGCTGACCTGAGCTCGAACTCGGCTTGGCTTAGTCCTCGAGCCTGACTGGCTAGCTCGGCTTTGTTCGGTCAACAGCTTGGGCCCAGTTCGAGCCAAGATCGAGCCGAGTTCGTCATTGAGGCATTTCCATAAACACCTTAACTATAGCTTCACTATCGTAATGTTTATAAAACAAATGCAATGGTTTTAATGGTGTTTTATCAAAACACCTTCTAAGTAACATAAAAACAAAAATAATAATAATAATAATAATAAAGAGAAAAAGGGATTTATTTAATTTACATACCTTGCTTACCGCCGGCCAAAACTTCCTTGCCATTAGCTAAACCTTCCTTGCCCCCAACCACATTTGGTTGAGTCATTTAATCAAACAATTGGTGAGTAACATCAATGACAAAGTAACCGAGTCACCAAACTGGTTCGATCCAAGTTCGATTTAAGCTAGATTCTAGTTGGATTCGATCTGAGTCGAGTCGAGTTGGGGCCTGCTCGAACTCATTTTTGAGCTCAAAAAATCAGCTCGACTTGGCTCGAACTCAGCTTCGAACCAAGTCGAATCGGGCTTTTTCAAGTCGAGTCAAGCGAGCTAACCGAGCTAGCTTGGTTCGTGTACACCCCTACTTGTAGAGGCGGGCATCGAGTCGAGTGGGATCGAGTTAGGTCCAACCCAGCTCGATCCGGTTTTGGAAAATCCCTTACCTAAACTCGATCCAACTCGGTACTGAGTCTAGTAGGCCTGACTCAATCCTGAGTCTGGGTCTTGGCTGGGCTGACCCGAACCAAGTCCGACTCGATCAGAGATACCGAGTCAAATTGAGTTGGCATCGATTCGGATCGGGTCTCAGGCTTGAGTATTAGATATGCTTCAATTTTGGGGATAAAATGGATGGATGGACCGGATAAAATACATAAATCATGGTGGACTTCACAGAATTTACTCAGTACGCAACTCGCTTCATTTCCACCATTTCTTGTGTGGGGTCTATCCTCTTAACAAAAAAAAAAAAGAAGACAGACGCACTTGATAGGCCGCTAGCTGCCACTACCGAATAAGAGAGAGAGAGAGAGAGAGAGAGAGAGAGAGAGAGAGAGAGAGAGAGATGTGGGACTTAATCTTTATGCGGAATAGGCCCACGGATCTGTCTGTGCATGGGACATGGTGAGCAGGGGTTTAGATAGCGTACCTAGATGAGACGCCACCATGGAAGCTGGATAAGAATACCATAATACCAGAATTTCTGTAGAGCTTAGGATCTTCCTCTCCTTCACACCCTTTCTGCAATTCATAAGATGAGACTCGAATTTCTGCCGTTGTGTAGGATCGGGGACCCAGCTCTCTAATATAGAGTTTGTGGAGAGAGAGTTTGAAACCCATCACAACTCTCTCTCTCCCACGCTCCACATTGTAGTATCCTAGTTCAATTCAAACTGCTGTCTGCGTAAGACAGCGCTGCGCAGATAGACTGCGCAGCGCATCACCTGAAGTGGGGCCCACTGGTCTACTCAATCATCCAGTCCATCTGCATGACAATCCAGACCGTTGATCAGTGAGGCCCACTAAATAGAGTTCTTACATTCTCCCACTTGGGCCTCATTGAGCAACGTTGATGATAGTTATATAGAATTATTTTGAAAACAAGTTTTGATCTTTTAAGAAAATATTCAAATGATTAACCAATGAAAATAGTTGGACAATATGAATAATGCTATTCAATCTGGTCCATCAAGATAGTCAGTATCGAAACGCGGTAGTCATCACAACATTTAATTTAGGCGAAGTGAGTCTAAGTACGATTACAAATACTTTCAATCTTAACGACATAGATCACGAACTAGGAAATGTGGTATAAGGATTACACACTTAGGTGTGATGTTATGTGTCTATCCTTAAGAGGTCCTGAAGCTTTTACATGTCTCCAACGAGACACGACTGTAGTTCTACTTACTCAAAATTTGCGCATATATATATATAGAGAAGTAGAAATAAATCTTTATATCAAAATTATCCTAACAAACTGTATAAAACGAGATTTCTAAGTGTCTGTGAAAATCAAAGTACGCTCAACTCCCACTAACTGAAAACATCTATGGGATCAATGACTCCCATGGATGTTATATGCTCCTGAAATGGCGAGATAGGGAGCCCTTTAGTGAGCGGATCTGCAATCATCTGCTTAGTGCCGATGAATTCCACGGACACTTAATGATTCTAAACCCTTTCCTTTACAACAAGATACTTGATGTCGATGTGCCTCGACCTTGACGAATGCTTGTTGTTACTAGAGAAAGAAATAACAGCCGAATTATTACAAAATATTCTCAATGGTTTCGGGATATGCTCCAGTATCCGCAAACCTAAGAAGAAACTCCGTAACCTTAGTGCCTGATTAGATGCCTTATGACAGACAATAAATTCAGCTTCCATAGTGGATGGGGCTATGGACTCAGCTCGAACTCGGCTGGAACACTTGCTGACTTGAGCTCAAACTTGGCTTGGCTCAGTCCTCGAGCCTGATTGGCCAGCTCGGCTCGGTTCGGTCAACAGCTTGGGCCCAGTTCGAGCCAAGATCAAGCCAAGTTCGTCATTGAGGCATTTCCATAAATACCTTAACTACAGCTTCACTATCGTACTATTTATAAAATAGATGCAATGGTTTTACTGGTATTTTATCAAAACACCTTCTAAGTAACATAAAAGCAAAAATAATAATAATAATAAAGAGAAAAAGGGATTTCTTTAATGTACATACCTTGCTTGCCGCCGGCCATAACTTCCTTGCCATTAGCTAAACCTTCCTTGCCCCCAACCACATTTGGTTGAGTCATTTTATCAAACAATTGGTGAGTAACATCAATGACAAGGTAACCGAGTCACCAAACTGGTTCGATCCGAGTTCAATTTAAGCTGGATTCTAGTTGGATTCGATCTGAGTCGAGTCGAGCTGTGGCCTGCTCAAACTCATTTTCGAGCTCAAAAAATCAGCTCGACTCGGCTTGAACTCAGCTTCGAACCGAGTCGAATCGGACTTTTTCAAGTCGAGTCGAGCGAGCTAACCGAGCTAGCTTGGTTCGTGTACACCCTTACTTGTAGAGGCTAGCATCGAGTCGAGTGGGATCGAGTTAGGTCCAACCTAGCTCGATCCGGTTTTGGAAAATCCCATGGCTAAACTCGATCCGACTCGGTACTGAGTCCAGTAGGCCTGACTCAATCCCGAGTCCGGGTCTTGGCTGGACTGACCCGAACCAAGTCCGACTTGATCAGAGATACCGAGTCGAGATTGAGTTGGCACTGATTCGAATCGGGTCATCAAGCTTGAGTATTAGATATGCTTCAATTTTGGAGATAAAATGGATGGATGGACCGGATAAAATACATAAATCATGGTGGACTTCACAGAATTTACTTAGTACGCAACTCACTTCCATTTCCACCATTTCTTGTGTGAGGTCTATCCTCTTAACAAAAAAAAAAAAAAAAGACAGAAGCACTTGATAGGCCGCTAGCTGCCACTGCCGAATGGGAGAGGAGAGAGAGGGAGAGAGAGAGAGAGAGGCCAGAGGTTGCTGTTGCATACCGATGGGACTGGATGATCGGCCGATGGGTGCCGGATGGGAAGGGGTTGGAACCTTTTGTTACGGAGAAGTGCGGCAAGTAGGGTAGAGAGGATTAAGAAATATATATACACACACGCACACACCTGGCAACCCCGAGTCAAATTTTGGATTTCAGATAGTGTCAAGTTCGACCGATCGAGTTGGGTTGAGTTACTAGGTAACTTGAGCTGAGCTTGGTTTGAGTTTGGATTGGCAAAGCCTATACCGTTCGAACCCGACTCACCCGTTCAGTTCGGGTCTTGTCAGGTCCGAACCAGTGGGACTTAGTCCAGTCGGTTCGTGCCTAGCCCTAATTACCTGAAATTAGGCCGCTGATTGTGTGCTTGACTTGCAAGTTAACGACGTGGACTGTGACGTGGGTTTGCTAGCGGATTGTCTTTATTGAAGGAACAAACGCGGAAATTCAGTGAGGTCGCTTCTCATTGATGCACGTCGCCATCGCAGGTGACGCCAGCTAAGCTGGATGCGGATTGGCTTAGTGTACCTCACACCAGTCATGTATCTGTTGTATTGAAGTTAGCAAGTTCCGTGGGTCTGATCATGAGATATGTGTTATATCCAAACTGTCCACTCATTTGGCGAGGTCGTCTTAAGGCTTGAGATGAAAAATAAGACAGATCTAACTATCAAGTGGACCACACTGCAAAAAGTAGTGGGGGATTGAACCTCTACCATTGAAACTCTTTTTGGGGTCACAGAAGTTTTGGATCAATATGAAATTTGTTTTTCTTTTTAATTCAGGTCTTTTTGACCTTATGAATAGATTGGATGGAAAATAAACATTATGGTGGGCCCTACAAATTGTTTACAGGTGAAAATCATTATCTCCACTGCTATTTGTGGTGTGGTCCTGATGATCTTTGGATATGATTCTTTTTTTGGATAATGCTCTAAAATAATCTCTAAAAATAGATAAACAGTGTAGATATAATAAATACATCACTGTGGTGCCCATGTAACTTTGATCTCCTTTGAACCGTTCGTATAACTCAGAGAGGAGCGTCAGTGCTCGTCTTCGCACGACACGTACCTACAGCAGCTATATAGCTGCTGTGTGATACACCAGCCAATCCGCTTCCCGCTAAGCTATGACACGCTGGATTTCTCTCTCCCAAACAGATTGCATGCACGTAACGTGTGGTTGATTACGTGCTGCAGAGCTGAGCCAGAAATGACGCACATCCAAAGTTCAAGTGGACCACACCCCAAGAGGGCCCATCGTTAATTCGAGTTGTTACGCAGTGTAGATTTCTTAAAAAACATCCAGGTGGCCCACTTATACATGCTTAGGTGTGAGGGCAGTTAATGCGGGCGTTGGAAGGTCGGTAGATAATTTAAGTCGAAAAGGCCAAGGATGCCCACCTACAAGGCCGGTAGAGAATTAACGTGGAAAAGGCCATGGATGCCCGACCGTAGGTGGGCCCACCTTGATGTTTGTAACAAATCTGTTCCATCCATCAGTTTTGCCATCATTGGCCCTAAAATGAGACAGATCTAAAGCACCAGTAGGCCAAAAGAATGCAAAATAGCAGAGATTCAACGCCCACCGTCAAAACATTTACGAAGCCATAGTATGTATTTGAGAAATCTACCACGTTTATCTGTTTGGCCAGCTCATTTTGAGGCATGACAAGAAATATTGGGCAGATCCAAAGCTCAAGTGGGCCACACGATAGGGAACGGTTGGAACCAATTTGATCCAGTGAGGCCACTTTTAGCTCTGCACCGCCTCAGTTTTTGCTGGTGCTCTAAGATTAGCTAGCAAACCACGTGGCCGGAGATCGGCCCTAACATATGGACGAGAATAGGCCGGCACGTCATCCAACATGATGACTGGGAACCATTCGTTCGGTGGGTAATTTAAGGCAAAGGATGTCGACTGTAGGACGCGGATTGCGTCCTGCTCCCGCGTGGAAGGATTACCGTCCAGGCAAATTTGTGGAGGGGCCGTCCATCTTTTCTTAGAACAATGTAAGGTATGAGCAAGGAATGAGGCATATCGGGTCACCCATGGGTGGTGAAATCCCACCAACGCGTGGGTGCAGTGCCCTTTTAAGCCTTCTTAGAGAGTCCCATGTGTAACTATGCGTATGTCCACTGTACATGTGTCACACTAATGATATTCCAAAACAAATCAAATATCAGCTACATCACTAAGATCACACTAAAAGAATGATCTAAACTGTCTAAATGATGACCATATAAAATGATGGTTAAAAAAAATATTGACAAGTTTATGATCTACCTTCATTTTTTTTTGTTAAAGTATATATTTCAATCGGCTTATTATAATCCTCTCATTAAATATCAGGCATGTACAGTACGTTGATATATTGATGCTAGTTTGAGATATCACATATATTCTTGTGAATATATTTGAAAAAATCGAACAAGTCCCAATTCCTCCCATTTACTCCAAAATGGAATATTTTGATTTCAAATGCATTTCATTTACTCTTATCTAAACATTACTTTGTAAGCTATTTACTTCCAATTCGTTTGCCTCCAAATCCATTTCTCATTTACTTCCACTTACGAGCTCCCAATTGAGCCCATAGCATGAGCCCAAAAATGAGGTAGATCTTAAGCTCAAGTGGGCCATTTGATAAGAAAAAGTGGAATTGAGTGGTTACCATTGAAACATCTTGGGGCCCACTTTATCATTTGGATCTTCCTTGGTTTTTTGTGCATACCCTAAAATGAGCCAGATAAATAGATAAATATATATCTTCTATAACATAATTGGTCATTTTACGACAGTGTATATTGATGACATGATTGTAAAATTTATCGATGTCGCCGATCATCATCCACACCCAAGAAAAATATTTGATCAGATGAGGATGCATAGGTTGAAGATGAATCTACTTAGATGTGTATTCAGAGCATCTATTGGGAATAATTTCTTGAATTTCTCATTCAGGAGAATCAAAGCCGACAGAAATAAGGTTTGGACGATCCCATAAGCCCATCAATAAAAGAAGGTAAGAAATAATTATAGATTTGTTGGTCAAGTGACGCAGGGGAGGACGTGAGGTCGAGCACCGTCTTCCTCAAGAGGATAACTATTCCGAATCCACGGAACTTCTCTGGACTCCTCACAGAGACTTCTCGAATCCACGAGGAAAGAAAGCAGAAAATAGAAATAAATTCTAATAAATTCGAAATTGATTGATGAATGATTAAAATCGAGTTTACAACCCTTTAAATAAGGGTATCAAGCAATGGGAAAGAAATCATAATCAAACTACAACTCAAACTCCTAGAATCCGCGACTTACTATAAATAGTAAACTTACTATTTATAGACGGTCGTGATGTCTACTAGTGCGCAAGGTTTTCGGCCAAAAATAGTAAGTGTCCTATTTGGCTTCACCAAACCGTTCCCCTAATTATTCTAAGCTCTTTTCACGTTGGGCGCAACTCCTAAAGCCCAACGGATGAAGAGTTACAATCAAACTAAAACTTACTATTTATAGTAAAAACGAAATTAAAACAGGGAAACGACCGTCAATCAAGGGGTTTTTCGCAATTCCGGGCGGCGCAACCCTGCGTAGCTGGGTTGGTTGGCTAAAGTAGCTCGTTCTACCCCAAAATCATATATTTTACGTCAGCTAACTCCTTCCGGATTGCGAGATACGCCCGATCTAAGGTCCGATGGTCCGGATCACTTCTGTCGTCGACCGGGCCTTTTCTGATCCATCTTGGCCATGAAACTGTCCGCGACCCGCTCTACATCATCAAGTCAATTTCCTTTGCCACTTAATTTTTTATTGGGCAATAAAGATAAGAGCTTTCTCACCCTTGATCAAACTCAATTCAGGAAAAAGAGTTCTAGTGGGAAAGTAACAACCAAAGGACCTTTAAATAGATAAAAGAGTATTTAACGAAGACACTTGTGCTAATTCTTCCATGTAAAGATCATCCTCTTTGGCTTTACATCTCAGAGGTGGAGGATTCTATTGGAGCGTTGCTAGTACAGAATGACAAATGAAAAGAGCAAATAGTCTATTATCTTAACAGAACACCAAGCGATAGGAAAAGGCTTAACTTGTAGATAGAAAAGCTTTGTTTGTCATTGTATTTTTTGACCGTAAAGTTGTGACATTATTTACTATCCAACGTAGTCCACATAATCACTTTAACCAATATAATAAAGTACATGTTAACATGATCAATTCTCAAGGAACATATTGGTAAGTGGATTTTGGCTCTTTTGAAATTTTATTTCAAATATGCTCTTCAAAAGGCAATGAAAGGTCAAGCCATAGCCGATTTCTTGGTTGATCACACATTGAGCATCGATGGCCAGATCCCCTAAGATGTGATCGTACTATGCATGTTTTACATCACACATTGAAAATTGAAAGTTGATGGATCCGAGACCCATTGAACATTCAGGGTTGGAATAGTGTTGATTTTTCCAATTAAATGCGACAGGAATATGCATTCTAGCTACAATTTGAATGCACCAAGAACCAAGCAGAGTACGAGGCCTTGATCATCAACCTTGAAATCTTATCAAAGCTTGGGGTCAGAATGATTGAAGAAATGGGAGACTTTCAGTTGGCCATTAATTAAGTTGCAATGAACATACAAGTATACGAGCTTGGCTCTGATGCCAGATTACGTACGTAGCAGTTTTTCAATTGCTGGATAACTTCGATCAAGTCAACCCGAGTTTATCCCTAGAAAGTAAAATGAAGACGCCAATGAGACGACTTAGTGATGGGATTATGTCTACTCGAAGGGCTTGATGAAAGGTCTGTAGTGGTGTAAAGAACTTTCATAGAGATATATCAGTTGGATATCCAAGAAAATGATTGGAGGTATCCTATCATTAACTATTTGAGAACCCCTAGAGGAGTAAAGGATCACACAATTAAGAGGATTGCATTGAATTATGTCTTATACAATGATGATATCTACTTTAAGGGGTCTGGTGGCCTTCTATTAAAATATTTAGGCTATAAAGAAGTAATGACTGTCATGGGAGAAGTCCACAAAGGAATTTGTGGCGCTTACCAAGCTGGACTCAAGATAAAGGCTTTAATGTGACGTTATGGCTACTTTCGGCAAAAAAAAAAACCATCAATTGTATTAGAGTTGCAAACAGGTGCCACGTGTGTTAAAGGCATGGACCGCTGTAGAACACGTCAACCATAGAATTTCACCATATAGTCAAACCGTGGCCATTTCATGGATGGGCCATTGATTTGATTGGAAAGATCTACCCTTCTTTGTGAGGAGGGTACAATTTTATAATTTTGGTGACTAGTTATTTTATGAAATATGTTGAAGCCACACTGATGAGAAGTGGGTTAAGCCGAAGTAATGAAGTTCATCATGAAGAACATCATCCACAGATTCAGTACACTAGAGATGATTATAATCAATAAAGGATCTGGAGCGAAGATCAAAACTTTTGTTGAAATATACAAGTTAAATTTTTTTATTCCACCTTGTATTTGTTGGGGATTTGTGCTGCGGAATCACACAGATATGGATCTAGGATAACAATCTAATGGCACCACGCAAACATAAGAGAACACACAGATTTAACGTAGAAATCCCTTTCGGGAAAAAATCACGGCACAAAGCAACAGAATTCCACTATGAAAGTATATACAAATTACAAAGAGAAAATGATTTACCTGATTCAAACAACCTCTAATCTCACCCTTGCTACACCCTTTAAAAACCCTAAAAACCTTTTAGGAACCCTTGAAAAACTTTTGGAAAGCCTTAGAATTTTTTAGAAAGGCCTCAGGGACCCATATTTATAATTTAGGAAACTCCCCTTACGCACATCTCTAAAACCGACTTAAATTTACGCAGTCCGCACAGAATCCGCGCACCATCTGTGTAACCCTCGACTATTCGAAGGACCCCTTCGACCGGTTGAGTATGACCCTTGACTGGTCGAGCACCATGAAACTCCAAAAATCTTGTTCGCTAGACTTAAGTCGAACGGGCCTTGACTGGTTCAACAACCCCCTCGACCGGTCGAGCAGCACAAAAGATTTAAGACATCAGAATTAACAACAGCATTATGCTTAAGCCAACAAATAAGCTGAATTTATGAATAAATCCTCGAAAACATGCTCAAGCGAATGATTGACAACAATCCACGATGATGACATAACACTATCAAATGTATTGCAGGCATATCGTACTTCACAAATGTATTTCTTTTCCTTTTAGTATAATTCTCTTTCATCTACGCCAAGCACTGGATCACAAGGAAGACATTTTTTTTTTTCTTTTTAGTAGTGTAATTGTATTCATCTATGCCCTAGTCACCAGATCATGGAAGACATGCATTCAGGGCATTGCCATCTGCACCATAGCCACTGGATCATTGATGGATACTTTTGTAAATTTTATTTTCACATCAATTAATGCAATTGAGTTCCTTCTAATCTCACGTCGTGCGAATGGGATTATTTCTTCTTTCATATTGAGAAAAAGTTCTTTCAGCGAAAATGGAAAAAGAACTTATTAAAGGATGGACTTCCTATTTGCAAATTGCTTGACTGCGTGTACAAGTAACTGAATAGATGACTGAACTGCTTCGTCCCATAGTCATAGATGACCACCCACAGTTTCTCTATTTATTATGGCGCTAGGGGTCAAAAGCATTCAGTTTAGATCAAGCCGTAAAAGGTTCAGGCACGCCCAACACAGTACACATGTATTGATGACTAAATTTCAAGCCAAACAGTAAGAATATAAAGCGTGCATACAACCTATTTGGTGAGAACAATTTCATGTGCATGAGATGCACACCATTTATCAGGAGCACTATCTAATGTTTGGCCTTTATCCCAAACATTTAAAAAAAAAAAAAAAAAAAAAAAAAACCACTCAAACGAGCTTCCTTATTGGAAATAGTGTAACATCATGACTAAAACTTGTTGTGGCTGACCTTAGTTTCATGACAGTGTGATTTTTGGAACTGCCCTTTGTCCCCTGTGATTCACATCAAATGAATGGATTGGATGGCATATGTAAACCTTAGTGAGCCTCACACTCAACTAATGGTGGGCATCCCATCCCAAATCTCCCCTATGGTGTAGCCTACATGAGTTATGGACCCGGTTGTTTTTTCCATTACAAGGTGAACATGAAGAAACGGATGTTAATGGACGGGGTGGATCTCATGCACATTGTCCCCCGTATGCTGCTTGGTTAGTAGCGCGCCCCACACATGGTCAGGTTAGCCCGGTTAAAAAACAAACCTCTATAGCTTCAAGCAAAGCCCCAGGTGCACGGCGCACGCACAATCTCATAGCATCAGGTAGCGAATCATGTCTTCAAAAGCCTATTACTTAAGGGCTATGCTTGAAGTCTCATCAGCTAGGAGCATGAACAGTACTTGGATGCAAATCAAATACAATGGCCCTTACTGGGCTTCATTTCAGGGCCTAAATAAATGAGATGGCTTGGGCTTCAGCGTCAATATTCGCCATCGTGCAATCTCTACAATTGTCCTGTGTCGGACTTGGGTCTGGAATTCACGTTCCCTAGATGAGCACTAGCCGAATTTCAGGCCATGGAATTGAATGGGCCTGGCTTAAACTTACCAAAGTGGCCTAGTCTGTAGTTGGGGACCATAATGGCATGATCTATAAACCAGAAATGATGGGCGGCCATGTGGAAGAGACAGGCCAAAAGTCTTCCAGATTAGAAGATCCTAACTGTTCGAATAAAAGATGTGGCCATTGCCAACCATCGACGACCTGGATCACCCAACTATAGGCCATACTTGTATAAATCTGGGTAGATACAAGGATAAGATAAGGCAGGAGACTAGACAATTTCCATGTGGGAGGAACTTTAATTAGTGTCCTAGGTTTTTAGGGTTGTCCACCGATCATCTCCAAAATCCAAATCTATGAATACTGGATTAATCCGTGGCCCTTCAAAGTACAAACATCAAGAGGGAAAATCCACTAAAACCCCATTGTGTCATGTAAAATTATAAATTGGAATATTATAAAAAATAAAAGAGATCAAGTTACCCGGCCAAAATGTCATTAATAACCACATGTCGGCCCACCTCTAGAACACTGCAAATATGTGCCATATAATTAGAATCTGAACCGTTCACCCAACTCTCCATCATGAGAAAAGACCACTTTCTCATAAAAGGTCTTTTGCGCTTAGTTAAGCAGCAATCTTCACACTGGATATTAACTGCCGGTTCACTTCCGAACATGTGCGAACACCGACAGAATAAAATGCATTAATACTTATTTTTGGATGACACCCAAACAGCACTTAACCTTCAAAACCATCATATGAATGTACTCGTTTGCATGAGCCGTCCATTAGAATGCCCACCTGGTTGGTGGTCCCTGCTTGGAACCTAGTTCTCAACTATGTAAAAAAATAGCCTAAATGGACGGTCAAAAATTTCGGGCTTATATCACGAGTACATACAGCGAAGAGGGTTGGTGAGGTCAACACTCTTGTTTGTCAAAACGTGACAATATTTCAGTTGGTTATTGTAATAATAAATAAATAAAATAAATCTTAGGGTGTAACCTGGGTGGATCAGGTCGGGTTGAGGGTCGACCCGAGCCCAACCTAGAAGGGTGGCAATGGACTATGTGAGGGTAGGCCAGGTCCCAGCCTGACACTTTCAAGAACCAAGGCTCAAGCCTGGCATGGAACGAGCACAGCAGGCCCCAATCGAGCCTAAAAAATTGTTGGATCTTGGTCCGGCCAAAAATTTGATAAAATCCCTATTTCCTACCTGAATGTTCTTAATCCATCCATTGATTAAGTTGCCCACATATGCACTAAGAAATAAACATTTTAGAAGAATTAATCCAACTGTCTACATACAGTATGTTTGGTTGCCTTAAGGGTTGGAATAACATATTTGTAGGATCACACAACACATGTACATATAAAGTTGAGTTGTGCCAGACCAGGTTGGGATAAAATGACTTAATACCCGCACAAGCTAAACATTAATAAGGCCGGGCAATGAGGCCCAAACTAGCTGACAGGCCAAGCCCGTAGGTGCAGGCCCAACTTAAATTGGGTTGGGCTCGTCATATCAGGCAGCGTACCTGGTCCATTGTCAACCTTACCCACCCAAACTCAAGTTTCATTGACCAGAGGCCTGATTAAAACTGAGACTTAACCTCAGCGACCCCACATATAATATCCTTAACCCTAATCCATCCCTGGTTGGGTCAGATTGGGCAGCTCGGGTTGGGGGAGGTCCACTCTACTTGGATGAAATTTTGTATCTCATGCCATAAGTATAACAAAAGTATAATAACCTATACCATAAATGAAAAGCATATAAAATGAAAGAGTGTTTCTCAAACTCAGTTTCATTTGTTTGTTAAGCTTTTCTTTATAAAAATTCGTGGGAATGGAAGATACAGTTTCTCACTTTTAATTTTGTTGAAAAATAAATAAATTTATATTCTCACTTTTATTCCTAAGAAATGTATTTTTCCACATTGGAAGCAAAATAAATTTCTCAAGAGTTAAATCCCGAGTACACCGAGATCCTTGTTCAAATGCCTCACATGTACTACATATATCAATGTGTGTCAATTGAGACATTATCCATCTTCAGTCATGCCCCACATATGATACTATACCACATGTGCTATTATTTATCTTTTGTACCCTACATATGCAAAGAGCCCTACACGTGCTAATGTACTAATGTGTCACCAGCCATCTTGACACAGGGATGAACGTGATAAGGATAACTACTCTGAATCTACGGTGCTTCTCTGGACTCCTCACAGAGACTTCTCGAATCCACGAGGAAAGAAAGCAGAAAATAGAGATAAATTTTAAGAAATTCGAAATTGATTAATTGATCAATAAAAACGAGTTCACAACCCTTTAAATAGGGGTACTAAGCAATGGGAAAGAAATTAGAATCAAACTACAACTCAAACTCCTAGAATCCGCGACTTACTATAAATAGTAAACTTACTATTTATAGACGGTCATGATGTCTACTAGTGTGCAAGGTTTTCGGCCAAAAATAGTAAGTGTCCTATTTGGCTTCACCAAACTGTTTTCCTAATTATTCTAAGCTCTTTTCACGTTGGGCGCAACTCCTAAAGCCGGACGGATGAAGAGTTATAATCAAACTAAAACTTACTATTTATAGTAAAAACGAAATTAAAATAGGAAAATGACCGTTGATCTAGGGGTTTTTCATAATTCTGAGCTACGCAACCCGGCATAGTGGGGTTGGTTGGCTTCAGTAGCTCGTTCTACCCCAAAATCATATATTTTACGTTTGATAACTCATTCCGGATTGCAAGATACGCCCGATTTAAGGTTTGATGGTCTGGATCACTTCTGTCGTCGACCGGGCGTTTTCTCATCCATCTTGACCATGTAACTGTCCGCAACCCGCTCTACATCACATCTTCTCTTGTGCCCCACATGTGTATAACCATCCTTTTCTTGTACCCCACATGTGCTATTGTGCCATATGTATCACTGTTCATTTTGTTCCTCATATGTGCAAAGCACCTCACATGCACCAATGTGCTAGACATGACATTATCCATCTTCAATCTTCCAAATATGACATGTGCAAATGGTGCCAATGTGTACAAGCGTTGTCATTTAGCTTTAGTGTCCACGTATCAAATGCGTCAATGTGCATCTTATGCCACATGTAATACAGTAAAACTTCAAGCATCTCACGTATACCAAGCATGCCATAATTCAACTTTTAGTGCTCACATTTGTCATGAATGCCACATGTGCCATTTTTCATCTCTAAGCATCTCACATGTGCCATATGTGCTAATTTGACACATGCTAGCAACTACTTAAAATTTTGTTCAAGAAATTATTTTTTATTTTTTTAATTTTTAATTTTAATTTTTTTTTATACTAAACAACAAACAATAAATTCTAAATTTATATAAATTTTTTATTGAAAAGTAAATAAAAAAATATATATTTTCTTTCTCACATTTTTTCTGAAAGTAAAATTTATCAAGAAACACTATTTCATTTCTCATGTTTTTTATAAATCCAAACAGGTCCTAAATATAATATAGGGCCGGATTTGGGTTCGTCGAGGCCTCACTCTGTGCTGAAATCAAGTTGAGAGTTTTCAACCCGCACCCACCCTAACCTCAACACAACCTTATCGAAATTTAGGGTTGCACGAGTGAGGTTCGCGTCGAGCCCTGTCCAAGATGCATCCCTACAAATGCCAATGTGGTGCATGACCGCAGTTCAGGACTTCTACCCCCACAGGTGTGGTGTAAGCAGGTGCTTCGTCCACTCATTAGATGGCCTAATATTAGGTTGTCTCTGGCTGATAAAGCTGTATTGTTCATATCGGCCATAGACAATACGTGTATTAGTTTCAGATGATACTTTAAACCTTGGTCCCATATCGCCCTGTTTTGAGCCCGTATCATCAATGGCCACTGCTATGTATCATTCGATACAGCCAGTTTTGGTCGATACCATAAACGTTGTTGCAATGGAGTGTTTAAATGAATTTTCTAATTAATGAAGGAATTCAAAATACAACAAATAATTGCAAATTATTCAACTTTTAAGTAGTATGTTTCTTAAGGGATCATTTTGGAAGCAGGAAAGTGTTTGGATGACTAAAGATTCGGAAAAGAAAAGAAAAAAATGTCATTCTCAGCTGTTTGGGGAGCTTATTGTAAGTTGTGATCAGGGCTTTCTAAAGTCCACAAGGTAGTGGGATTTGTTACGTGCGTGATAGATAGAGTGTGAGTATAGTTTCCGTTCATTAGAATTCATGTAAGGACATGTCACATATTTATCGGCCATTTTCTTCCATAACACAAAATTCTCATGATGATGGACACTCCAAACCAAGGATAAGACTATTTCAAGAATAATTGATGCAGACCATCTATTCTCCTGACCATTGATTAAATGGTTAGTATTTGAAAGAGACGGACCATAAGAGGTGGGCTCACATGAAAAATGGTCCACACAAATGATCAAAACAATTCTAGTAGAACTAATATGGTCTAACGATTTTCCTAACCTTTGATAGGATGGTTTAGATCATCTAATCAATATTATTTTTGACAAAGACTGCATATGAAGGAAAGTTCAAACAAATGATCAAACCATTTCTACTAGAAGTATTATAGACTATTGCTTTCCCTAACCAAATATTAGATGGTTAGGATCATCCAATCAAAATTAATTAAACATGAATGGGTCACCAAAGGCAGTCTAATAGTCCAAAGCAATGATGTGACCTTGATGTAGAGCGGGTCGCCGACAGTTTCATGGCCAAGATGGATCAGAAAAGGCCTGGTCGACGACAGAACTGATTCGGACTGTCGGACCTTAGATCGGGCGTATTTCGCAATCCGGAATGAGTTACCTGACGTAAAATATATGATTTTGAGGGTAGAACGAGCTACTTTAGCCAACCAACCCCGCTATGCCGGGTTGCGTAGCCCAGAATTGCAAAAAACTCCTACATCGACAGTCGTTTTCCTGCTTTAATTTCGTTTTTACTATAAATAGTAAGTTTTAGTTTGATTATAACTCTTCATCCATCGGGCTTTAGGAGTTGCATCCAACGTAAAAAGAGCTTAGAATAATTACGGGAATGGTTTGGTGAAGCCAAATAGGACACTTACTATTTTTGGCCGAAAACCTTACGCACTAGTAGACATCACGACCGTCTATAAATAATAAGTTTACTATTTATAGTAAGTCGCAGATTCTAGGAGTTTTAGTTGTAGTTTGATTCTGATTTCTTTCTCATTGCTTGGTACCCTTATTTAAAGGGCTGTGAACTCATTTTTAATCATTAATTAATCAATTTCGAATTTCTTAAAATTTATTTCTATTTTTCTGCTTTCTTTCCTTGTGGATTCGAGAAGTCTCTGTGAGGAGTCCATAAAAGCTCCGTGGATTCGGAGTAGTTATCCTCATCACGTTCATCCCTGCGTCAGACCTTCTCTAGTATAATTGATATGGACCGGCAATTCTCCGTACCATTAATTAGATGGTTCGTTTCATCCAATCAAATTGACCTTTTAGAGAGTCGACTAAAGGTGAGTTGCACATGGACTGCCCCACATTCTCTAATATAATTAATATGGACAATCAATTATTCTTCTAATCATGATTAGATGATAATCATCATCAGAATAAAGTGAGCTTTGGGAAGGATTAGCTACTGACAGTGTCAGTAGGGAACTTGCTACTCAAGTGACGTCACCAAGTTCTTTGGGGCCCACCATGATGTATGTGTTGTATCCACACCGTCCATCCATTTGGAGAGATTAGTTTAGGACATAATACAAAGAATGAGGCAGATCCAAAGCTCAACTGGGTCCTGCCACAGAAAACAGTGGGGGCAGTGACACGCACCGTTGAAACCTTCTTAGGGCCACCATGATATTTTTTTGAGATCCAACCTGTCCGTAAGTTAAGACAGACATGGGTGAAGGGAAAGCACAAATATCAGCTTGATTGAAAACTTCTGGGGCCCTGTGAATTTGTAATGGTAAGTGTTCAGTCCCCATTGTTTTTTGTGGTGGGTCCACTTGAGTTTTGGATCCGTCTCATTCTTTGTCCCATGCCCTAAAATGATCTCTCCTAATGGATGGACGGTGTGGATACAACACATACATCATGGTGGGCCCACAGAACATGGTGACGTCACTTTAATAGCTAATCCGCCTCCTGAGCATTGAGAGAGAGAGGCCATCGAAGGTGGACCGCACGCAATAGGTGGCCCAATTCATTAATTATAATCAATATGTACCATCCAATATTCTTCTAGCCATTGGTTGATAGTTACAATCATCCAACCAAAGTTATCTTTCAGAGAGAGGCCATCGAAAGTTGGTTGCACTGTGTAAACTAATGACCGGACCTCCAGTCAATATAGATTGTCAATTCTTATAAGTTATAACCATTCATCACATGGTTAGGATCATCTAATCAAAATGATTTTTAAGAGAAAAAAGTACTATTAAATGTGGGATGCAAATGAGGGGCTGTCCAAATCAATAATTGGACATTCTCTCTAGCACAATCAATACAGACCATAGAATCTCTTGACCATGCATATGGTGGTTAGGATCATTTAATAGAAGTGATTTTTGAGAAACATGGGTCATCAAAGATGGGCTTCACACTATAGGTGGTCCAAATCAATGATCAGACCTTCCCTAATATAATCAATATATAGGACTATTCATTCTCTTAATTGTTGATTAGAAGGTTATGATCATATGGTTAAAATTATTTTTTTCTGAGACATGGTCCATTAAGGATGGATAGCACAAAATGGACAGGCTAATTTGTCATGTGACATTTTCTAATGTAATTAATTGGGACCATCCACTCTCCTAATTAGAAGGTTGGGATCATCCAATCGAAGTTATAGAGAGATGCTCCATAGAAGATGGTCGAAATCAATAATCACACCTTTTAAACATTTTCAATATAGATCATCCATTGTTGTAAATATTGATGAGGTAGTTACGATCCTTGAATCAAAGTGACTTTTGAAAGAAACAGGTCATCCAATGTAAGCTACAGTATTTAATTGGCATTCCGAATCAAAGATTGTACCTATTGTAGAATAGAAGGTGGGCTACACTTGATGGACAGTCCAAATAAAATCATATGGACCATCGTTATCTTAACCATTGATCAAATGGTTAGGATCATCTCATCAAAATGTTGATATCTATAATTGAGTGGAGGTAGATGCAATTAACCCTTTATAATATAACGTATGTTAAAACTTAGAAGAAAAAAAAAAGAAAAAAAAAGAAACACTCGCTAATATTAGAAAATGAAAAAAAAAGTTTGGAAGGCAATACGTAATCTCCAAAGTAGGTGGAAAAGCTGTCCACTTTTCAAGACAAATTAACTTTATCTACTTTCCTTTGCTCTAGAAAGCCAAGAAAAGAAGCTGGAAATTTTCAAATATGCCGAGAGAAGTCTTATACAAGATGTGGGAACTTTAAGTTAGTCACATGTCAGGAACTTTCAATGATCCAGCCCTTTGATTTTGATGGTTTGAATTTGAGTCACACGCATGGCAGTTCACACACATTTCAACGGTTAATTGCATTTTGATCATTGACTAATGTCTGCTAACCTTGAGTCTTTTCTCATGAGACAATAGACGTAGAAAAGATTGCAGCAATTAATCGTTGATACTCGCTTACAAGAGTTTTCTGGTCTTCTCGTGCAATGCCAGAGGGTTCACACTCAATAGAGATGCCTTGAATGGGTACCTAGGTCAGGGAGCGTATTAGGTGAGACCCTAGGTGGGTGGGACCCCCTGACTGTAGGGCTCACACTAGTGATGAACGTGCCTTAAATCCACACCGTCGAACCATTTTCAAAGTTCATTTTAAGGCATGATCCCAAAAATGAAGCATGGTCAAATCTTAGGCAGACCACACCACAGGAAACAGTTGTGACTGAATCCCCACCATTAAAAACTTCATCGAGTCTGCTGGAATGTTTATTTGCTGATAAGGTCACAAAGACATATACGGAGAGACGACACAAATATAATGTTCATCAACAGCCTTGGTGGCCAATAAGAAGTTTTTAATGATCAATTGCTACTGTTTCCTATACTATGGTCCATCGATTTAGATCTGTTTTATTTTTTTCGATAAGCCCTAAAATGAGTTTTCACGTAATACCGGTGGATGGTGTGGATGTTGTCACATGCATCAAGCTGGGGCTGGGCCCCACAGTCAGGGTCCCACATACCCACGCCCCCTAGATCAATGGACGTCCGAAATGCCCAACCCGATTGAACCTTGAGCTAGGTTTTCGGCATTGGCTGGGACTCGGGTCCAAGTATTGGAACCGACCACAAATCAGGTTGGGTATCTAACTCGGGTACTAGAATAAACGTGGTAACTGATAAAGCTTTGGGCGCAGCTTTGGGCGCGGCTTCGGTGATCCCGGCCCGGATCCATCCAGGTGGGTGAGATCTCTGACCATGGGGCCCACCTTAATGTAGGTTACCTATATCCACACCGTCCATCCGTTTTAATAACTCATTTTAGGGCATGATTCCAAAAATGAAACTTATCCAATCTCAGGTGGACCATACCACGGGAAACAGTGTGATTGAATCCCAACCATTAAAAACTTCATGGAGCCTCCGGGATGTTTATTTTCCATCCAACCTGTTGATAAGGTCACAAAGACCTGGATGAAGAGACCACACAAATATCAGCTTGATCCAAAACTTTTCTGTCCCACGGGAAGATTTTATTCTTCACTTACCACTTTTTCCTGTATTATGATCCACCTAAGATTTGGATCTGCTTCATATTTGGAATCATACACTAAAACAAACTATTAAAATGAATGGACAGTGTGGATTTAAGTAACATACATCACAGTAAGCCCCACAGGGATCCACCGACCTCGGTGGATCCGGGTATCGACCCAAACCGCACCAGTAAGCTTTAGGCTTAAGGTGAAACTGGGAGGATGTGGGGCCCGCATTGTGTACGTATCACATTCAACCCGTCTGTCTGATGTGTCCCCTCAGGTTACCTTATCCAAAACTCTGGTGGGCCACTAAGGATAGGAAACAAGGTGGGTGCAGACGCCCGCTTGATTCTCACCAAGACCCACCTGAGTTTCGTAACAATGGATAGGACGTGGATTAGATACTGAAAATGTTAGTGGCCAAATCGCCACTGAAGTGACGTGACCAAGATCTGTGGACCCAACCATGATGGATGTGTTGTATCCATACCGTCCATCCATTTGGAGAGATAGTTTCATGGTATGAACAAAATAATGAGGTAGATCTAAAGCTCAAGTGGACCCCACCACAGAAAACAGTGGGGCAATGATAATCACCGTTGAAAATTTTCTAGGGTCCACCATGATCCATTTTTGAGATCCAACTTATTAATAAGTTAACAAAGAGGTAGATGAAGGCCCTAATAAGTTTTGAACGGTGGATATCACTGTCCCCACTGTTTTCTATGGTGGGATCCAATTGATAAGTGGATCTGCCTCATTCTTCGGCTCATTCCCTAAAATGATCTCTTCAAATAGATGGACGGGGTCGATGTCACGCAAACATCATGGTAGGGCCCACAGAGCTTGGTGACGTCACTTCAATAGCGATTTGGCTACTGACATTGTCAGTATCTAATCCGCGTCCAATCGGACAGACCCTTCATGCAGCCAAGAAAAAAGGTTTTGAACGGTTGGATTCAGTATGCCCACCACAGAAAGGGAGAGATTTTAAAAAAAAAAAATTTAAAAAAAAGCGCCCTTTCGCCCCATTATGAATGGTTAGAGATAGCACTGTAAATGTTACCATGGTGGGCCATGAACTCAAAAGGAGTTTTGGAAGTATCACCACTACCGGTCATGAGGTTCAAAGATCTTCAAAATGATTTCATTTCATTGAGCCAGATTAATATTCGTTAATTTCGCTTTCATGTGATGGGGTGTGCCACTTAGAACAGTGGCCTAACTTGCATTAGGCGTCACTCCCATTATTCTAAATGACATTCCCGTGGAAAATTGCTGTGTAAAATAGCGAAACATTTGCAAGAGAGTACCGGCTCATCATACGATCTCATATTCTATGCCTCTTAAATCAATCAAATGATAATTATAGGGTGGGTCAGCAAGGTAGTCGTCCACTTAATAAGATTATCATATATGACTAGTTAGTGATGCTACATGTCGGTCTGAACCTGCTAGGGGCCAAGCTTAGTTTGGAATACTGGGCCCGAGGAGCAGGCCTGGCCTGGTTAGGGTTTCAAACGCATCTTCATTGTATATATCATGCATGATGGGTGTGCTTAATAAACAGCCTAGATCTTGCACGAAACTGGGTGGCCGTGTTTGGGCTTAGGACAGTGCATAATCATCAAGCTTGTTTGTTTTGGCCCGTAACAAGCGCATCTTTTCAACCATTGCCAAATGTTAAAATATTAAGGAAGGTTGAAAGTTATCTACTGGTGTGGACCCACCGTTTTTTAGTGATCCAAAACGTTGATGTGATGGATTCGTAGTTGACGGTCTGTGAACAAAATAACCTCTCAGATTGAAAATTGAAAGATCCTAACCAGAAAATATTTGGCCTTTCATTGATGGACAGGAATCATGGTTGTATTTTCTCTATCAGAATTCTTACTGGCCCGGCCCTGAAAGGTTTAGATTAATCTACTTGGAGATTTTTTGCATGGAAAACTCACATGGGAACCCCTAATGTCAACCATTTGAATCGCTACAAAACGAAACTCAAATATCATTCTGCAGTGTGAACACCTGACCTGTAACTAGCTGCATGTGGGACCTACCTTTGGTGTATCCATTGCATTCCCCATCCCTCACGGTCCAGTCACCATAAATCCAGGGCCCCACAAAAGTAAGGCCGATCCAAGTATTGGGCGGCGAACATCATAAAAAAATAAACAATTATTCAAATGTTTTTAAATTCATATGATGCTCTACATGATAGTTGAATAAGCTTATTTTGGGGGTCTCAATTTTCATGCTGAGGCAAAATCTTCTTAACAAGTTAGATTCCATGCATACACAATGCACGGTTAGCCGCATGCTCATTATGTTTGATGTAAAGCGGGTTGCGGATACTTTCATGGCCAAGATGGATCAGAAAAGGCCCGGTCAGTGACAAAAGTGACCCAAACCATCAGCACTTAAAACTGATATATCTCACAAACCAGAATGAGTTATCGAATGTGCCATATATGATTTTGGGGTAGGACAAGCTACATTAGCCACTCAACCTGGATGTGCCGGGTTGCCCACGCCGAATCTGCAAGATTCCTTCAAATCAATAGTTGAATTCTCATTTTTATTATTTTTAATAAATTTTAATTTGATTATAACTCTTCCCTACATTAGGCTTTAGGAGTTGTGTCCAACACGAAAAGTGCTTAGAAAAATTAAGTGAACATTATGGTTCCGTCAAATAGGACACTTACTATTTTTGGCCAAAAACCATGCTTACTAGTGGAAATCACGACAATTGTAAGTTTACGATTTATAGTAAGTCATGATTTCTATAAGTTCTAGTTATAGTATAATTCTAAAACTTCTCACGAGGGTCGTAGCCTTATTTAAAGAGTTATAAACTTGTTTTTTCATCATCAATCAAATTATTTAAAATTTTATTATTATTATTATTTCTATTTCCTTCTTCTTCTTCTTTTTTTTCTCGTGATTCAAGGTTTCTTCATGAGGAGTCTAGAAAAATACATGGATTTAGAACAATTATCCCTTGAGAAAGATTGCTCGAACATAACATGTTTTTCCATGCATAAATGTCACACAGTTTTCTCATCAACAACTTCTTCTTCTTGTTCTTCTTGTATTTATTTTTTTTTAAAATAAAATATATTACGAGTTAGCTTGTTAGTATATACCCATGTCAGTACACACAGTCCATGTTGGCCACCCCCACCAGGATCGATACCAAGACCTCAAGTGTTGAAACGAGGTATCTCACTCAGTCTGCCAGTTGAGCTATGCGTCTGGGTGTGTCGTCAACAACTAATTGCGTACAAAAATACTTTCTTGCATGATTGTCCAAAAGTAGGAAGGCCTTCGTGTGTGGAAGTGACAATGTCCATTGCTTAGGGAAGTTGACTTTTAAATCTGACCGGCGTGTTACCTCATGAGCAAGATACCTTTGTTGATAACGGCCGGATTCATACGACGCTTGTTTCCGACAACACTTAATGCTGTGGCCCCGCAATCTCGGTCAATTCCCATTATTTTATTTTGTTCGTAAGCAGGTTTCAATGGTAGGTCTGCCAATTCCCATTATTTATTTTGCTCGTAAGCAGGTTTCAATGGTAGGTCTACCAATTCCCGTTATTTTTTGCGGTGTGGCCCACTTGAGTTTTGAATCCGTCTGATTTGTTGGCTCACGTCCTAGCACGAGTTGAATCAAATGATGGACGGACTGGATGTCACACTGACATCACGGTGAGCCCATAGATTTTTGTATCTCGCGCTCCGTGCAACGTGTGGTTGGCAATTCTACTCATTAATCTTGCCTTCGAACATTTTGTATCCAGAAATCTGACCACAATCCGTCAATGCTGTGAATAAAACATCAGGGGCGGGCTTTTGATCAGGTAATCGCATTTTGTCCTGCAATAGCTCACACGTGGCAGGCGGAGTGGTGGATCCAGACCGTCTATCTTATGTGTCATGTCAATGGATGGACGGTAGTTGAAACAAACGGTCAGCACGCTTCCAATGGACGGTTGGCCTGACAAGTAGGATATTCAGATTTGGTATGAGTTTCAACCAACGGCCACTGGTTTTGAATTATGCAAAATTATATATACTCAGGAAAATCTTGGATATCCAACTTACACTTTGGGCTGCACGGGCGTGCAGATATGCTAATCGGTCGATTGAAATTGGGTTTGGGTCCACCGTCTGGGAATCTGATTAAATCAGGTCCGAGTTGGGTCCATTTAATATTATCAGTAATGTCATATATACATGGAACATGTGCTATGAGGTTGATCACCCGAGAACTTCCCATGAGATGGAGCGCTAGCTATGAGTATACGTCATTTGTTGGACATTCACATTGTGCATTTAGTACGTCCCCTATAATTCATGAGATGTTACAATAATCAATTGTATCAGGAACATAGGTGGGTTACACCCAGATCCATAGCTCAACCGGGGAACTGAGTAGAGATACCTCATTTCAACTTGAGGCCTTGGTATCGATCCCTAGTGGGGGTGGCTAACATGGAGTGTGTGTACTGACATGGGTGTGTACTAACAAATCAACCAAAAAAAAGGAACATAGTGGGCTACCCCATCTAATCCCCGAGATAAAAAAAAAAGGAACATAGTGGGCTACCCCATCTAATCCCCGAGATCAACAATACGAAGATTTCTCTAATGGACCAAAGATCTCTCCCAAGATCTTCGGAGGATCAGATCAAATCCTGAAAACTTTGGGATCTGATAAGGATCTTGAACGGATTTCGTCTACAGCGTATTAGGAAAGACTCCCTATCACGTATCATGTCTTCCCTCTCCTATAAATAGAGGTATCCTCAACCAAAGTAAGGTATGCACATTCTCACTCTAATACTCAACTGATGACTCTTTTTCAAAAAGATCTTACCCTACAAAAGCCTCCAAAGATCTGACTTAAGCATTTGAAGGTCCCCTGTACTAGACAGGGGCTCCTTTGTCTCTTACTTTTCTTTGTGCAGGTTCACATGGGTTAACGAGGGAGGGTCTGCCGGAAAACTACATCAACGCAAACCATGTAGTTCACTATGGATGGAGACTAGCCTTAAATGTACAACAATTGAAAAATCTTAGCCATCCATCTAGTGATCATCAAAAGGAAGAAAATTAAATAAAATGGCCAACTTTTCAAATTCAATAGGTGAAGGTAGGCTCAGCATCTACCATATTTTTATCAGGATTTAATCATCAGGTGGGCCATAGTGTATGAACCAAATGGTAGATGAAATAAAGTCAGCCAAGTTTTTCCATCTCAACATAAGTTTCATGGCCCACTGATGAATGGACTGGCATGATTCTGGGTCCAACGCATCTTCACATGGTAACCCACATGATGGATGGCTTAGACCACATACGCAGTCCTGTCAGCACATGCGGAGGCATGTATGGGTATAATAATACATATATGCAGATGGGATGGCCAACGACGTGTTTTGTAATTTTCAAATTTCGAAGGTTTCTTCACCAAATGTAGTTTCTTATAGCATTAATTTAATATAAACAAGTGATGTAGAAGGTGGAACAAGCACATTTCTATCACAAATGGATAAGAAAAAGTCCAAAGAGAAATCAACAGAATTTCAACTTAGTTTGATTGATCGAAGTTTATCTGAGTATATGGATCTATTGATCAATAGAAATTTGGATTTAGATGAAAGTTCACTATACATTTTTTACCCAGTTCGATCGATCGACCAATCGGGTTGATCAATCAAAACAAATACAGTTTTTAGATTTTGATCCCAGACGTTTTTGTGTGATCAACAGGCAGCAAAATTTTACACGTCTTACAAATTTTACTTCCTTATTTGTTTATAGGCCTTTTCCAATTTCATCTTATGTTTTATTTAAGAGTATTTAAACATACAAACTCATCTATTTAATTTGATAGCTTTTTTAATAAAAATTCTCTAAATTTTTTATTTTCCTCGTGTATTCAAGAAAATTCTCTTATAGAATGTGACTTTCAGTTTCTCCCGAAATAAGTGATCCAAACCATTGGCCATGGCATGATGTCCCGACCTTGGACAATGGGCGAAATCCTACAATGTTGTAAGATGATGGCCATTTATCTTACATCTTTTCCTAATTGAACGTGGTGAGGATTAGGATTATCCTAGCCGGCAAGATTTGGTTTGTCGTATCGAGGACAGTCATATATATTAAGGGCCAGCTACCTAACATTCATGGTTAAAAGACTCTGCAGGTCGGACCAAGTCCTCGTTGGTTTTGAGTTTCAACTTGGATGCGATCAGTCATGTCCGACTCATTTGGTCTCGAGTTGAGTCAACCCAGATGAGTCGAGCTGAGTCACCTTCTTTCTCTCGTTTAACATAGACCTTAAAAAAATAAAAAAATAAAAAAAATAAAAAATTGCTGTCTGTGGTGAGGACCACCTTCTGGACGGTTATACTGCCTACATAAGTTATGATCGATGATGTCAGTTATTTATCTCACAGACATCCAAAGCCGTTTTCTTTTTTAAACATTACAAAAAGGTTGGCGTGTGGCCCCAGATCATGTAGATATCAGCGATGCACCTGCAAAGGCAAAAAGTCAAAATTAAATCCCGTGAGTGGAATCTTCTAGTTTTACGTGATGGGCGAGAGCTGTCAACAGTCTCATGCTTTGACCCAGATTTTGAACTTTTAAGCTGAGCCTATTTAAAATTTTAATTTTACCAAGCCTAACTCTATCATACTAGCTACTTACGTGACGTCCACTCCATCTAGCTAGTGCACTTGTCATGCTTAATGTTATGCCAACTGTAAGTTTATATGAAAGACCATGTGGTGTTTTTTCATCAAACTTGTGTATCAGATGTTACTTATAAGGATGAAAGACAAAAAGATCACCCTGGTCCAAGACTTATATTGAATTTATTTATTTTTCTCTAAACACACGCTCACACCCACACACCCAACAATGGGCACTTAAACCCGTAACCTCTGTGTTCAAACTCACATAATCTGTCACTGAGCCGTGAGTAGGGACCTTTATATTGAACTTTGGTTATGGCTACAATTTTACATTGTTTCTATCAATGTAGCCCATTTGAATTGTTTTTAAGTTAATATTTTTATATATTGTCTAAAATAACAGATTTTACAAGACGGAGGGAGTGGATTTCACATACTTAACATGGAGGGCCCTGCGTATCTTTGATGTTTACAATTGAGACTGAGGAAGTCTCTGATGCGGAGAGGGTTCAGTCCTAATGTTGAGACAGTTGTCATGTACCATTATAAGGGAGAGAGACAGAGGGAGAATGGTGATCGTTCTCATCATGCCCTTCTTAACTTTTGTTTGGTATCAGAGCGAAGTTTTTCCTTGGATCGATGACTTTTAATAATAGATTAGACAATAATCTAATGGATAGTGCTCCGTGAACTTATCTTGTAACAGCGGTAGCTTTTGAGGTAGCGCAGTTGAATAATTGGCAAGTCATGCAAGGGTTGCAGGCTGCTCCCGACCGCTTAACGGAGGCCTTGGGGCAACTCTGTGTTCGTGGCAATGATTTGCCTCCCGTAGGCACTGGAGTTCGCAATCATGCTACTCCCGAGGCGAGGTCGCGATGAATCGCATAATTATGCTTAAGGAGATCGGATCTAAAGACGAGGAGATCGATGACATGATCAAATAACTGAACAATGCACTATCTTTTTATTAATTGGTAAATATTATAAGGACCAAATAGTATGTGATGTAGTTGACATGGAGATTTGTCATATATTACTAAGTCGCTGTGTTAATCAGATCATAATGCCACTCATAAAGGATGATATAACGTATATATTATTGTTAAGGATAGTTGAAAAACCATTCTCGTCCCTATAAGCCCGGATGAGCAACCCAAAGCTTCTGAAGTGAATGGGCGTTCACTCCTAGCCATACAGGACTTTGTAGAGGAATCTAAAAAAATTGCACAAGCTTATACATTGGTTATGAAAGGTAAAGAGGTAGAGCCCATGATTATTCTCAAAAATTTGAAATTGTTGTTGTGAGAATTTAAGGTAATCTGGCCTGATGACCTTCCCGATGAGTTACCTTCCACGCGGGATATATAATATCATATCGATCTTGTCCTAAAGACTATCTTACCTAATCGCTCTCATTATCGGATGAGTATGGAAGAGTGCAATATTTTACAAGGACAAGTGGAGGAATCGATCTGTAAGGGTCTAACGCGAGAGAGCATGAACTCATGTGTCATACCGTTCTATTAACACTTAAGAAGGATGAGAATTGACGCATATGTAACAATAGCTTAGTAATAAACAAATTAACCTAAAATACATATTTCCTATACAACAACTGGACGATTTGTTAGACATACTAGAGGGGATGAAATTACTTTCCAAACTGGATTTGAGGAGAAACTAGCATCAGATCTGTATTCGATCGGGTGATGAGTGAAAGACATCATTTAAGACCAATGAGGGTCTGTATAAATGGTTGGTCATGCCCTTTAGACTCTCGAATGCACCAAGTACGTTTATAAGGTTTATGAACCAGGTTATGAAACCATTCATTAAACAATTCGTGATATTTTATTTCGATGATATCTTGATATACAGTCACAATGAGGCAGACCATGTGGAGCATCTCAGATAGGCGCTTCAAGTGCTCACAGAGAACAAGTTGTACCTCAATTTGAAGAAGTGCAGATTTTTGACAAAGAGTCTCATGTTTTTTAGGCTTTTTCGTGACGTCCACTGTCACGCCCCAAACTCAAAAAACGGGCTCACAAAATTTTTGATCGCTGAATCTGGCGTCGACAGCCTCCGTAGTGCCTCATTCTCTGATCCCGGCACTCGCATGCCAAATTCCGATCCTGGGATCCTACAGGGAGGATTTTCAATATGAATTTTTTTTGTAATAGAGCATAACCACAAGCATAACCAAGTCACAAAACAACATCACCACATATCTACTATATCAAAACTTTAAGTACAATGCAAAAAGGGAAATACATGATGATCAAAAAGCTCCAAAATAAATTGATGCGCACTCCTGCCTCAGCACTGCTGCTGTCCAACGACACCTGCACGCAACGGTCATGCATAAGCTTACAAAAGCTTAAAGGGTGGTGTAAGTGTGTGCGCAAGACAAGTGCCAAGTGTACAATATCAGAGTAATGTGAAAATATGTTGGTAAGTTCATGAATACAATCAGCTATACTAAAACGATGTGATGCAAGGCATGAATGCTATCGGTCATACCAAGGTCATGCGATGCGAGGCCTATGTAGCCAAATGTCATATGCGAGATGCAAAGCAAGCGTGTCAGTCCTCATTAAGTACACATATCAGTACAGTTCCTCTCTGGATATCACCGGGGTCTAATACATCTCACACTGACTGCCTCCTCCCTAACTGCACAGTCAAGCAAGTGGAAAAGACCACACTATCCTCCTGACCAGTAGTCTGCCAATACCTACCCGGCTTGTCGATAGCGGACTCATTTGCGAGCTGGTCAAACTCAGCCTAGCTTATAGCCCCCTCATTCAGGTGGATAAGGCCACACTCTCTTCCAACCGACCACGACACAGTGGGAGACACGGCCACTAGATCTAGACGTTGGAGCATTTCCTAGTACCAAAAAGGTTCTGTGATTTTCACCCAAGGACATCCTAAGTACCCACAGTACTAGAACCAAGTATTTTCGGTATCCGATACGACCATCCACGATGTGTCTGTGGAGCCACGACCTTGATGTCGTTAAGGCGTGCAGTGATCATGACACACAATGCGAAATGCATGAGTCACACTGTCAGTCATGCAGCAATCCTACGTGTACTACGCGATAATGTGGGGCACTCCGTCTCATAAGGAGTCTTGTAAATGTCTCAACCCAACAACTTATGCTATGATCAAACATTCCTCATATCAAGCATACATATGATGCGTATGGGCATGAATCATGGAGATATACCAAGCATGTTACAAAGTGATGAACCATCAACAAGTATGAGCCTACCAATGGGCCCTAGGGAGAGTTATAGTGCGGAAATTTAACCAACATTATTCTTACAACGTGGACGTCAAACTAACATTGCTCCCAAGGCATGGCCCGCCATAAAACATCATTACACAAACCATAGAGGAATCACACATTGCAATGGACCTATATACATCTCATTGGGCCTCGACCCATAGGCCTCAAATACATCAAATGAGTCGTATCATATGGGCCTTATATAATCAAGTGGGCCACATCAATGGGCCGCATCAATGAGCCTTATGTACATTGCAATGGGCCATAACCCATGGGCCTTATGTACATTGCAATGGGCCATAACCCATGGGCCTTAAAATACATCACAATGGGCCTTATAATATGGGCCTTATATCCATATCAAGGTGGGCCTCAACAACGGGCCACAATTACATCAAGATGGGCCTAATAACATGGCCATTTATATTAAATGGGCCGCCCCAACTGGGCCCTATGCATATCAAATGGGTCATACACAAGATAAGTGGTGGTAATAATTTCCACCATTTAAAATTCCTAAGGCCCACCATAAAATATGTTTCCCATCCAAGCTAATCATAAATTAACATAGTGATAGATGAAGTGGGAAACAAATATCAGCTTAATGGGAAGCTACTATGGCCCTTAGAGGCTTTTGAACGGTGGGTGTCATTGACCACTACTTAAAATGGTGGGGTCCACTTGAACTTAGATCTGCCTCATTCTTTAACTCATGCCATAAAATGATCTTTCAAAATGGATAGACGGTTTGGATGCAACATATGCATCATGGTGGGTCCTACTGTCCAAACAGTGGATAGTGGTGAGGTCACAGGGGTCCCACCGTCTACTGCGGACGGCATGCATGAACACATGCATCATAGTAGGCTTCACCGTCCGCCTGGATGGTGGGAATATAACACATATATCGCTATGGGTCCCACGTGGGGCCCACCATTATGTTTATATGCAATCCATCCCGTTAATAAGGTCACACGATCCCTGACTGAATAGGAAAAAAAAATTTCATCTTGATCCAAAACTTCTGTGGCCCATAAAGGGGTTTCAAGGGCAGACGTTCAATCCCATTGTTTCCTATAATGTGGGCCACCTGAGTCTTGGATGTGGCTGAACTTTGGAGGGGGCCCACTTCAGGAAGGGGCCCACCCAATGAACGGGTTGGATGACAAATATACATCATGGTGGGGCCCACAGATGGAGCCGTGGGTCCCTGCCTATACGGCCGCCCGCCCTCCATGTCGCAGGCGCTACCTGCGCCTCTGGCAGTAGCAGCATCTGCTGCCATTTTTTTTTTGAAAACCTATTTTCTGAGGTTTTTCGAGTGTGGGGCCTGCATAGGAAGAATTCAACCCCTCCATTGCTTTCCATAGCTCAAGACAAGCCAAACAAACCCAATATTCAATATGTTTTGGGGTATAGAAAAGTTAGGTGAATTTTTAACTGTGAAAACCACCGTTTGCTATGTTATGGCCCACCAAAAATATGAATCAGCTTCATTTTTCAGCTCAATGCCTAAAATGGCCTGAGGGAAAGGATAGACGGCGTGGATGGAATACATACATCAAGGTGGGGCCTATATGAGTGGGCCACCCCATAGGCTTGAAACAAGCTAATATTTGTTTTTTCCTAGTTCACGTCCAGCATCCCTGGACGCCGGACGGGTTGGGTACACACGTAGGTGAGGTGGGCCCTGCTCAGGTGGGCCACCACATGATGGATGGTGTGGGTACAATGCATATAAAGTGGGCCCCACTTATAGATGGCTTGGATAAAAGTCATGCCTCATGGTAGGGTTCATCCTGATGGGCCACACAACCACATCATCATCATATGAAAAGAAAATGAAAAAGGGAGGGAGAGAGAGAGAGAAAGAGAGTGGGACACGCATGATGGAGGGACCCCGACACTATGGGCCCTCCCTTGAAATCGCTCATACATCAAGTGGGTCCCAATACATGTGGGCCCATTAAATCAAAATCCAATGGTGAGGATTTCTTCTCCACTAAAATAGACGATCCAGATGACCCCTATTCAAGCTAGGAAAGTAAACATCATGATGGGGTCCATGGAGAATGACCCTATCACGGAATGATCATGAGAATCAATGTGGGCCATTGGCCACACCTAAGGTCCAAAGTGAGATTCATACCATCAATCGGTAGGCCTCACTTGGCCCATCATTAAAATATGAAAAAAAACTTATCTTATAAAGCACCCATCGTCGATCTTCTTGGTCTGTTGGAAAGCCGATCTCCTTGTGCTTCACTTTGATAGAGGGAGATGGGGTTTGAATGGCTAGGATGAAGGTTAAAGGGATGGGAAAGTGGGCCACCAAAAATCACTTTTCTCTCACATTGAAGAGCTTGGACTTATGCACCTCTCTTGCTTGGGATTTTTTACTTGGGAAATGAGGGAGAGAGAGGGTTGTAAGGAGATGTGAGAGATGGGTGATGGATGGGAGAGAGGGATGGGTGTATAAGGACTTTGTTGACTTTTAGGGGTAGATGATGTAAGAAGGGTATGGGGTGTGTAAGAAACTTTTGACTTATGGGTTGCTTGGGGATGGGTGTGAGGTGATGGTGTACTTGACCCTTGATGGGATTGCTTGATTGATGTGAGTGATTGATTGATGAGACATGTTGTAGAGATTCTCTTAGGATTGCAAATGTGTGGAGTTTTTTCTCGAACTGAACGTGGGACCACATCTCCTGGTCAGGGTATCGGATCGGTGCGCGAGTCGCGGCGTTGGAATCGTGGCGACGGTGCGATCGCAATGGTACAAGTCTCAGATTAAGCTGACTCAAATTTACGGGATTCGACTTACGGTCGCGCGCAAATATCGATTATACGTCGCAGATTGCCGAAATTCGATGGGAAGGATCGCGGAAGTCGACGAAACAGTACAAACTAGGATACGGGTCTTACATCCACAAGCATTCGTGTGGATGAAGAGAAGGTGAAAGACATCAAAGAATGACTAGTTCGAACATTCTTGAAGTGTGAAGTTTTCACGGTTTGGAGATATTCTATCATCGTTTTGTGAGAAAATTCAGTACCATCGTGACATCGATCACCGACTGCATGAAGAAAAGATATTTTCGATGGACTGACAAGGTTGACAAAAGTTTTACGGTAATTAAATAGAGGTTATCCACTATTCTAATCCATATACTCCCAAGTTTTGATAAAATATTTGAAGTTGAATATGATGCTTCATTTGTTGGCATGGGGGTGTGTTGTCTCAAGAGGGAAAACTAGTAGCCTTCTACGACAAGAAACTTAGTAATGCTTGGAAGAAATGATCGACGTATGAGATAGAATTGTATGTAGTGGTTCAGGTTTTACGGCATTGGAGGCATTATTTGTTTAAACAGGAATTTGTACTCTATACAGACCACCGGGTCCTCGAGTTTACTAACAGTCAGGCTAATGTAAACCGTATGTATGTTATATGGATTTCTTTCTTATAGGAATTCACATTTGTGCTGAAGCATAAGGTCGGGCAGCACAGCAAGGCAGTTGATGCACTTAGCCGATGTGCAGCCTTATTGGTCATCATGAATAACAAGATTGTTGGGTTCAAGTACCTCAATAACTATATGCCGATGATAACGATTTCAAGGACACATGGTTTAGATGTTAGGGGGGGTCAGTTTAATGACCTCTATGTTGAGATGTGGAGCCACATCTGGACGGCTGCTCGACCAGTCGAGTGCCCTGCTCGACCGGTCGAGTGGCCCACTCGGCCAGTCGTGGACTGGCTCGACTCAAAGTCTAGCGAGCATCGATTTTTGGGTTTCGCGGTACTCGACCGGTCGAGGCTCATGCTTAACCAGTCGAGGGTCCGCTCGACCATTCGAGCACCCTGCTCGACCAGTTGAGGTTACGCAGATTCGTTTCCAGATTTGATGTGGACTACGGATTTTTGAGTCGGTTTTCGCAAATGTGTGAAAGGGGAGTTGCCTAAACTATAAATAGGGGTCCCTAGGGCTTTTCTAGATATTATGAGAGTTATTCTAATGTGTGGGCAAAGGGTTTTCTCTATACTTCCAAGGGAGAGGTTAGTATATTGCCCTATAATCTTCATTTTTCTTCACAATAGAAGTTTGCATCCGTGGTTTTTTTTCCCTTGTTGGGGTTTTTCCATGTATATCTTATCTTATGGTTTGTTTAGAATGCTTTGATTCTTTTTCTAGTTTATATTTCTTCTTGTTTATCGTTTGTGGGTGAGACCGGAGATTAGATATCGGTTCACTGCATTGTTGGCGTGTTGCGCAACAACTGGTATCAGAGCTGTTGGTTTAGTTCTATTGAGAGCGATGACAAAAGATGGAAAGACTAGAATTGAGAAGTTTGATGGTTCAAACTTTACCTTCTGGAAGATGCAGATAGAGGATTATCTGTATCAGAATGACCTCTATATTCCTCTAGGAGGAAAAGAGAAGAAACCAAAAAAGATGACAGATGATAAATGGTTTTTATTGGATCGAAAGGCTTTAGGAACGATTTGACTCTCTTTGTCTAAGAGCGTCACCTTCAATATATCCGAGGTGAAAAATACAAAAGAATTAATGGAAGTCCTAGCTACAATGTATGAAAACCCTCAGCGTCCAACAGCGTTCATTTTATGAAACAACTATTCAACATGAAGATGTCAGATGGTGGGAGCGTGGCTGAACATCTAAACGAGTTTAATACGGTCACGAGCCAGTTGGAATCCGTTAACATTATTTTTGAGAATGAGGTCAGGGCGTTATTGATCTTGTCCAGTTTGCCAGATAGTTGGGATGGTTTGGTGATTGATGTGAGCAATTCTTTAGGGTCGACAAAGTTAAAATTTGATGATGTGGCCGATCTAATTCTCAATGAAGAATCTAGAAGAAAGGCATCAGGAGTTTCAGGAGATTCAAGGAATGCTCTAAACGTTGAAGGAAGAGGAAGATCGCTGAACAAAGGAGGCAATAAACACGGGCGTTCTAAGTCGAGGAAGAAGTCTAAGGGACCGAAAGACAAAGACGGGTGTTGGCATTGTAGCAAGAAGGGGTACATGAATGTGATTGAAGGGCGCTCAAGAAACAAGAAGGAAGCTCTCAAGGCGGGAAGGATTCAGTAAATCTATCTGAGGAGAGTGATACAGAGGCGTTGATCTTGTCTCTTGATGCGAGGAATGAGTCTTGGGTTATAAACTCGGGTGCTTTATTTCATGCCACTTCATGTAAGGAAGTTCTGCGTAATTATGTATCAGGTGACTTTAAGAGAGTCTACCTGGGTGATGATGAGCCGTGCGGTATTGTTGGAAGGGGAGACGTTTATATAAATCAGAAAGACGGGACGACTTTAAAATTGAAGGATGTCAGACATGTACCGAGTTTGAGACGGAACTTGATCTCAGTGGGGCAATTAGCCGATACCGGTTATATGACAACATTCACCAGTGATTCCTGAAAGATCACAAAAGGTGTCTTGGTAATATTTCGAGGTAAGAAGGAGGGTACTTTATACATGACTTCAGGATCGTATAGTTTACTCGCAGTTGCATCAACTGGAGTGAATGAGTAGTTATGACATCAGAGGTTGGGACATATGAGTGAGAAGGGGATGAAAGTCCTATTGTCAAAAGGGAAGCTACCATGGGTGAAGTCTATTGACTTGAAATTCTACGAGGACTGCGTGTATGCAAGCAAAAGAAGGTAAGTTTCAAGAAGACAAGACGCGCTCCAAAGACGCATCTATTGGAGCTTGTACACACTGATGTGTGGGGACCGGCATAGGTATCATCCCTTGGTGGCTCACTTTATTTTGTTTCTTTTATTGATGATGCTAGCAAAAAACTGTATGTTTATTTCTTAAAGCACAAATCTGATGTATTTGATGTATTTAAGAAGTGGAAAGTAATGGTAGAAAACGAGACAGGAAAAACAGTAAAGTGTCTCAGATCTGATAATGGGGGAGAATACTTTGATAAGAGATTTGAGGAGTATTGTGCAGTAAATAGAATTAAACATCAGAAAATAATTTCAAAGACAACGCAACAGAATGGTGTGACTGAGCACATTAACAAGACCATCCTTGAGCGCGCTACGAGCATGAGGTTACATGCAGGGTTGCCTAAGACATTTTGAACAGATGCTGTGAATACTACCGCATATCTCATCAATAAAAGTCCCTCAGCACCATTGAATGGTGGGCTGCCATAAGAAACGTGGACTCGGAAAGAAGTGAACCTTGCATATCTCAGAGTGTTTGATTGCACTTCATATGTTCACATTAATGCAGAGCACAGAAACAAGCTGGATGTGAAGTCCAGGAGATGCACGTTTATAGGCTATGGGTAGCATGATTTTGGCTACAGGTTTTGGGATATAGAAAATAGAAAAATCATCAGAAGCAAAGATGTAGTCTTCAATGAAAAAGTGATGCATGAGGGCAGTGCACAAGAAAATAAGACCAAGGAGAAAGAATTCGCAGAGTTAGAAGAGTTACCGGACACGGGTGTTACTACACCACAGGATGATCATGCATAAGAGCATTATGAGGCATAGCCACAGACACCGGTTGTGAGGAGGTCTATTCGGGAGAGGAGACCCACTGTCCGATACTCACCCTCCTTACATTATCTACTACTGACAGATAATGGTGAACCAGAATGTTTTAAAGAGGCATTACAGTCAGATACACGGGTTAAGTGGGAGCAGGCCATGGATGATGAGATGGACTCTCTTGAGTCTAATCGTACATGGGAGCTAGTCACTCTACCTAAGGGTAAGAAAGCTCTTCATAACAAGTGAGTTTACAGACTGAAGGAGGAGCACGATGGTTCGAAATGGTACAAGGCCAGATTGGTTGTGAAAGGGTTTCAACAAAAAGCAGGCATCGATTTCACTGAAATATTTTCACCGGTAGTGAAAATGTCTACGATTCGCATATTCTTGAGTATAGTGGCTACAGAGGACTTACATCTAGAGCAGCTAGATGTTAAGACAACCTTTCTTCATGGGGACCTTGAAGAAGAAATATATATGCATCAGCTGACAGGATACGTGACACCAGAAAGGAGAACAAGGTGTGCAAATTGAAGAAGAGTTTATATGGCTTGAAGTAGGCCCCGAGGCAGTGGTACAAGAAGTTCGACAGTTTCATGTTGGGAAACGGTTATAGGAGATGTCATGCAGACCATTGTTGCTATTTGAAGAAGTTTGATATGTTGTACATCATCCTTCTTCTGTATGTTGATGATATGCTTGTGGCTAGTTTAAGCATGAAGGACATCTTACATCTCAAAAGATAACTATCTAGAAAATTTGTCATGAAGGATTTAGGAGCTGCAAAATAAATCCTAGGCATGAGGATAAAGCATGACAGAGAAAATATGAAATTAATTTTGTCACAAGCAGAGTACATAACCAAGGTACTTAATTGATTCAATATGGGAGGTGTTAAGCCGGTTAGCACTCCATTAGTCAACCACTTCAAGATATCTAAGGAACAAGGTGCAAAGATGCAGCAGGAACGGGACTACATGGCTAAAGCCTCATACGTGTTAGCTATTGGGAGTCTCATGTATGCAATGGTGAGCACGAGGCCAGACATTGCTCAAGCAGTGGGAGTTGTTGGTAGGTTTATGAACAACCCTGGGAAGGAACATTGGAAAGCTGTGAAGTGGATCCGTAGATACCTAGTAGGTACTGTGGATATAGGGCTATGCTATGGAGGATCAGAAATCAAGCTACAAGGCTACGTGGATTCAGAATTGGCAGGAGATATCGACAGCAAAAGAAGCATTACATATTATGTCTTTACTCTGGGTAGTACTGCAGTCAGTTAGGTCTCTTAGTTACAGAAAATAGTATCTATCAGTACGATGGAAACAAAATATGTTGCGGCTATAGAAGCGTGCAAGGAGATGGTGTGGATGCAAGGTTTCATGGAAGAGTTGGGTAAGAAGCAAGGAGATTGTAAGCTGTACAGTGATAGTCAGAGTGCAATATACTTGGCTAAGAATTCAGCCTTTCATTCAAGGACCAAGCATATTGCCATCAGATATCACTTCATACATTCGCTACTGGAAGATAGATTGATTGTTCTGGAGAAGATTCATATAAGTTAGAATATTACGGATATACTGACCAAAGCGGTCACACGAGAGAAGCTGAAGCTCTGTTCAGCTTTGATTGGTCTTCAGGCTTGAAGATGGGGAGGTGGTGCAATCTGGATGAAGAAGACAAAGGTTTATGGTGATATATCTCCAAATGAGAGATTGTTGAGATGTGGAGCCATATATGGATGGCCGCTCGACCAGTCGTGGACTGACTCGACTCAAAGTCCAACGAGTATCGATTTTTGGGTTCCGCGGTACTCGACCGGTCGAGGTCCATGCTCGACCAGTCGAGGTTACACAGATTTGTTTCCGGATTTGATGCGGACTGCGGATTTTTGAGTCGATTTTCGCAGATGTGTGAAAGGGGAGTTGCCTAAACTATAAATAAGGGTCCCTGAGGCTTTTCTAGGTATTATGAGAGTTATTCCAAGGTGTGGGCAAATGATTTTCTTTATACTTCCAAGGGAGAGGTTAGTATATTGCATTGTAATCTTCATTTTTCTTCATAGTGGAAGTTTGCATCCGTGGTTTTTTACCCTTGTTGGGGTTTTTTCACGTATATCTTGTCTTGTGGTTTATTTGGATTGCTTTGATTCTTTTTCTAGTTTATATTTCTTCTTATTTATCATTTTTGGGTGAGACCAGATATTAGATCTCGGTTCACTGCGTTATTGGCGTGCTGCGCAACACTCCATATTCAGGATGGTTTCCTTTTCAACGGAAATCAGTTGTACATTCCACAAACTTTGTTGCAAGAGAGTGTCATCCAAGAGCTACATCGAGGTGGCCTCGAAAGTTACCTAGGGCGAGACAAGACAATAGTTCTCTTGGAGAAGTGTTACTATTAGTATAGCTGAAACGGGATGCTGAAAAAGTGATGCAATGATGTCATACATGTCAAGCTTTCAAGGGACGGTCACAGAACACGAGCTTATACACTCTATTGCTGGTACTTAACAACCCTTGAGAGGATTTGTTCATAAACTTTGTAAGAAGTATTCTGCAGACACAACATTAAATGGACTCATTATTTATTATGGTTGACAGATTCTCCAAGATGGCTCATTTCATATTATGCAAGAAGACTCTCGACATTACACATGTTATAAATTTGTTCTTTCAAGAAGTTGTATGACTACATGGTGTCCTAAAATCTATCACCTTACATCGTGGTATTAAGCTCCCCCAGTCACTTTTGGAGGAATTTGTGGAGCCGATTTGATACCAAGTTATAGTTTAGCAGTGTGTATCATTTGCAGATGGATAAGCAAACCTTGGTGGTGAATCATACACTTAGGAACCTTATATGATGCATCTCGGGTAATAAGCCTAAGCAATGGGATTTTTCCTTGGTTCAGGCAGAATTTGCGTTCAACAATATGCAAAATTGTTCTACCGGCAAGTCTCCATTTGAAGTTGTGTATGGACAAGTACTTAAGCATACTCTTGATTTGGTTTTATTGCCTAAGCTACTAGGCATCAGCGTTGCTGCAGAACATATGGTGGATCGAATCATAAGTACATATGCCAATGTTTAGGCCAAATTGCAAGCATCAAACAACAAGTAGAAGGAATTGGCTGACACACATTACTGCTTGAAAGTGTTCAACGTGGGTGACAATGTCATGGTTCACATGCGCAAGGAGAAATTCCTGATGAGGATGTACAACAAAATGAATAATAAGAAGATTAGGTCGGTACATATGTTCTGTAAAATCAATGGCAACACATATGCTGTTGATCTTCCTGAAGACATGGAGATTTCAGGCAAGTTTAATGTAACATACATATACGAGTATCGTGAATCAGAGCTGAAAGATAACTCGGGGATGAGTGTTTTTCAAGTGGAGGAGATCCGATGTAGGACGTGGAATAAGCACGTTCCCATCACAAATAAACCAAAAGAAGTCCAAAGGGAAATCAATAGAATTTCAGCATAGTTTGATCGACTAAAGTCGATCGATCAATCAATCGATTGAGTCGATCAATCAGATGAAATTCGGGTTTAGGTGAGAGCTCACTATACATTTTTTGCTCAGTTCGATCCATTGACCGATCGGGTCAACCAATCATAACAAAAACAGCTTTAGGGTTTTAGTCTTTGTGCATTTTTGCGCCATTCCGATTGATGGACAACAAAAATTAATTTGTTTGTTTTTTAGTTTTTGCTACCTTATTTTTTTATTCTTTTCTAATTATATCTTAGGTTTTGTTTAAGAATATTTAAACATGCAAACTCGTTTATTTTGATAGCTTTTTCAATAAAAATTCTTTAAATTTTTTATTTCTCTTGTGGATTTGAGAAAATTCTCTCGTGGATTCAAGAGGATCTTGTAAATTCAAGGTGTTCATTGTTCCAAGAAGATGGTGAACGTCCTCATCACCCCATTCTTTGCGTCAACAATGACTCTAAAGATGACAAATGACAAACATTGCTCTATGATCACCAATGCAAATCCATGTCATAAAGAAAAGTAGCACGCCTTAATTGACTACCATTCCCATCAACTGTAAACAAGTTGGTTTGAGAAGACAAAAAGCTTTGATAAGAGGTCTGCTACAATACATCAAAGAGATCATCCAAACCATTTATATGGTGTACCTTACTGCTGATTGGGTACCCCAATATTCAAGATTGGAAGATCTTATAAAGGCCCACTCAACAACAGTTAAAGTAGATCCATATTTAAAGCAAGAAATACTTTTTATTTATTTATTTATTTATTTATTTATTATTATTTTTACGTCTCCCATCCACTGTAAAGTCCTTCATCTATAAATGGTTTGAATCATCAAAATATAACCCAGATCAGATGGCTAAACCTCCAACCTAAAAACATAAACACACAAAATATGTTGAAATTTATTGTGGCAAACCTCCTTTGATAATCTTAATTGGCTGATTGGTAAACATATAATGGATTGCCATCATATCCAATGTTATGGGAGAATTTAAGCCGACCCCAATTGAGGTAAGCTTGGCTCGGCCAGTTGAGCGGCCGTGCCGAGGAAGGGAGATGGCAAATCAAGATAAGCCGACCCACAACTCGGCACAAGCTTCTTTACTCTGACCAAGTTCTTTTGTAGAGCTTTCACATCATCCTGAAACCCAAAAGAAGCCATTACACACCCTATCCGCTGGCTCCGATCAAGTCCTCGTCGACCTACAGCCAAGCTCAACCTACTCCCGAGTCTAAACTGTTATAGGTAGGACTCAAACTATAGGGTCAGCTCAGACAGAGATATGCCCTACGATCACGCTCAAGGTCAACTCCAGTAACGCACATATGGAGCAATTTTCGACACATGATCTTAGGATAACTGTCAGCATCAACGCATGTGTCGTTCTCGCCTATTGACAGAAATCATGCCGGAGATGACGGACACATTTACTCCAATCGAAATGTATAAAAAGGAGACACATCTACAGGGACAGGTACACAAAATCTCTCACCTGAAACCCACCGACACTACTTAGACCCAGATTCCTAGCCTAACTTTGGCATTGGAGGGTCCCTGCTCTAGCTAGGGTCTCCTTTGTCCCTCTCATGTGCAAGCTTACAGGGCTCAGCGTGAGTGCTTAGAGCTCGGCAAGGGTGAACCAAATTTTTGCATCAACATTTTGGCGCCGTTTGTGGGAATTTAAACAAAAAATCGCTCTTACTTCACTGAGAAAAAATGGCAAGAGGGAAGAAGAAAATGCATACACCAACTGTTACTGTTGATCCAGAGCGATCTAGGGCTCCGAACTCAACTTCTGGACTGCAAATAGAGTCCGCGCCTACGGAGCCTCGGCGATCCGAAAATCGAGGAGGTAGATATCAAGCATTGCAGCACCAAATGGAGATGCTGGTCAATGAGGTTAGCCAGATGAGACAACAAATGAATAGACAGCATCCGCCTCTAAATCAGGAGGTAAATGCTCCAACAGTTGCAGAATGCCAAGTCCCTACTGTATCCTGAGATGCCACGCGAGAAGCATTTGCTCGAATCCCGATGTGGCTGCGGGAGCCATCGAACCGAGCCCCGACGCATGTCTCCGAGACATTGATGCTGGCTCCAACCGATCTCTGCCGCGAACTGGAACGGAGAAGACGCGAAAGGACTCCTGAACCTGACCAAGTTGAGGAAGCAATGACTAAGAACAAAGATCCCTGGGAGACTCAGCTCGAAGAACTACATGGACAGATTGACACAATGCGTCGGACGTATCAAACTCAAACCCTGACCATCATGGAAGCAATGATGGAAGAGACTGAACCCCTATTCACCAGCGAGATAATGAATGCGGTGATGCCTCCGAGGTTTCGGATGCCCCCCGTTACGCCCTACCCGGGCTCCAGAGACTCTACCGAGCATATGGAGTCCTATCGTTCATGGATGGAGCTCCAGTCAGCTTCCGGGCCAATCATATGCCGAGCATTCTTGATAATGCTTACTGGAGCCGTGCGAGGCTGGTACCGACAGCTGAAACCGAGGTCTATTGGCTCTTTCACTGAGCTCAATAAGGCATTCCTCACACAGTTCATTGTAGGGAAGCAGCACAGGAAACCCTCCGCACACCTACTCACCATCAAGTAGAAAGATGGGGAGTCTCTGAAGAATTACATTCTCCGATTCAATGGAGAAGCGATGCAAGTCGATGACAACTCAGACAAGATGGCTCTGGCTGCAATAATCTCCAGGCTCAAGGAAGGGAAGTTCCTATTCTTGATAGGGAAAAACCCTCCGACTACGTTAGGAGACTTTATAAATCGAGCACAAAAGTATTCAGACGTCGAGGACTTCTTCAGCTCTCGAAAATGGACTCATCACGCAGGAAACTCCTCTGGAGACAAAAAGCACTCCAGCCAAGTACGAACAAAAAGTAGTCAGATGAAGACGGATCCCGCAGCCAAAGGCCGAGTAGAAAATTCGAAAGTCGGTTCAACACATATACTCCTCTCAACACATCTCTAGATCAGTTCCTCTTGGATATATATCCGATACAAGAAGCTATTACATTGGCCGAGCTGTATGAAGACGGAAGCCGATAGAGTGGACATTAGCATATCATCCACCTTTTTCCAAATTTAGATCATTGAAAATTTTTCCATCCAACCATTCAATTAATAAATTCCATCAAAGATTAGCAGCACCTTGTAGTTATCCATTTTTACCGGTTATGCTCCATTGACCGTTGGGCCGGCAATTTGGACGATTTGCATTGCCATATTTTAACTAAATAAAAGTCATAATCTTCAACAAGTCATCCCACTTACCCTCGTTTGGCAAAAGTAACCTGTCGAGTGTCTGCCAGGGTCCCAGATTTTTGCATCACATAGTTTTTAGAAGTTTTTTAGCTAACAAGAAATGTTCAGATTCAAAGTCTTGCGTAAACTTTCACATGCAATCTTTCTTTCTCAGCCCGACATTTCACTTATATGGAACATTCAAGCCGTGAAAATACCAAGTTTAAAATAAATATCACTTGGGCTAAATTTGGACCAATTTACTCATTAGGTGGGCCGGAGCCAACTTGGGTAAGATCGTTGAATGACTCAGTCTTACACACATGTGACTAGTCCCACGTGCAAGGCAAGTGCAATCAGTATTGTCTTTTCCGAAGGGAGTACAACAACTGATGCTCTTTGGAAGTGATGTGCTAGCTAGTTTTGTGCAGTCTCATCACACTTCCTTCACTCTAAAAATTTCTTAACCATGCTTTTGTGGAATACACTTGGGTTTTTGGTTTGTACATGGTCCATGGTTCAGTGATCAGACTGTTAGCCCAGTTTTAAAACCCGTCCCAGTGGACTCACCAGCCCATCTCTCTCTCTCTCTCTCTCTCTCTCTCTCTCTCTCTCTCTCTCTCTCTCTCTCTCTCTCTCTCTCTCATGGTATGTGTCTTCACATCATCCATTATTTTAAACTATATATATATATATATAAACCTAATAGAAAAAAACTCAAATGAGACACCAATAAAAACAACATAAAATTGTAGCCAAAACCTAAGTTCAATATAAGGAGTCCCGACTCATGGCTCTTATGGGTTTGAGTGCCCATTGTAGTGTGTGTTTAGAGAAAAAAAAAAGTTCAATGTAACTTTTGGATTAGGGTGATCTTTTTGTCTTACCTTCACCATTGTAAGCTGCATCTGATGCACGGATTTGATGAAAAAACACCACATGATGGTTATACATATAAACTTACAGTTGGCATAACATCAAGCATGGCAAGTGCACTATATGGAGTGGACGTCACATAAGTATCATGATAGGTCCACATTAGGGCTACCAATGAGCCAGAGTTGGGCTTGGTAAAATCAAAATTTTGAATAAGCTCAGCCTTAAAAGTTCAAAATCTGAGTCAAAGCCACCCCAGGCTCAACCCGTTGACAGCTCTCGCCCACCACGTAAAATTAGAAGATTCCCCTCACAGGTGTTTTTGACTTTTGCTTGTGCCCGGGCTTTAGCTGATATCTAGCTGATCTGAGGTCACACGCCAACCCTTGTAAAGTTTAAAAAAGAAAAAGGCTTTGTATGTCTATGAGATTAATAACCGACATCATTATGACTTATGTAGGCAGTATAAACCGTCTAGAAGGTGGGCCTCACCACAGATATCCACATTTTTTAAGGTCAATGCTATCCGAACCTTTAGTTGAGAGAAAGAAGGTGACTCGGATCGACTCGTCTGGGTTGACTCAATTCAAGATCTAACGAGTTGCTCCGACCTGCAGAGTCTTTTAACCATGACTGTAGTTAGCTGGCCATTAATGTAATTGTCCTCGATGCAACAAAGCAAATCTCGCCAGCTAGGATAATCCTAACCTTAACACGTTCAATTAGGAAAAGATCTAAGATTAACGGCCATGATCTTACAACTTGGTAGGATTACACCCATCGTCCATCCAAGGTCGGGACACCATGCCAAGGCTAACGGTTTGGATCACCTAGGCATGGATTTCAGTGCACCATGTGAGCGTCCTCAACTCATGTGTTGAAAGTTACTTGAAACGAGCGGGAGCTCGATCTTGCACACGTGTACCTCCTTATCACGTGCCAGGTGAGAGCGCTGACAAAGACCACTCCAAGGAATGCAGGATAGGAGCAAAAAACAGGGGCGGATTAGGTGTTATCCGGCTACCACCGTAGTGCGTGTTTCACTCTGATAGCGGGGCCGCTTTGATGCACGTGTTATATATCCACACTGTCCATCAGTTTGAGCTCATTTCAGGACATGGTTCAAAAAATGAAGCAGCTGGACCATATCACAGAAAGCAGGAAGTTTTTAATGGTCAAACAACACCATTTGCTGTGCTGTATTCCACTTGATATTTTGATCTGCTTCATTTCTGTGATAATACCTTAAAATGAACTGTAAAAGCTGATGGACGGCGTGGATATTCAACACATACTTCAAAGTGGGCCCCACGTTTGGAAACACTCGCTTTGGTGTTTCCCGGCTCCCCAAAAAAATTAATTTTCTTCATCCAAGTGAGCCAGCGACGGAACGCGACGGTAGTCGACCGGGGACGGATTGGCTACTGCCCCTGACACCAGCCCCGTGGCTGATGGTCGGTGCTCTGTGGGCCCCACAATGATGTGTGTGTTTCATCCATTCCGTTCATACATTTTTAAAGATCATTTTATGGCTCTATAGGAATTATTATAGAAATATATATCTTAGTGGACCACACCACAGGAAAACAATAATGATTGGATATCCATCATTAAAATCCCCCTAATGCCCACTGTACTGTTTATTTGACATTCAATATGTTGATTAGGTCATAAATACCCAGATGAAGGGAAAAAATAAATATCAGCTTGATCCAAAATTTTTATAGCCCCATAACGTTTTTAATGGTCAACGTTCATTCAACACTGTTTCTGTATTGTGGTCCACTTGAATTGATATATAACTCTCATTTTTTTTAATATAATAAAATGATCTATAAAAACATATGGACGGCATGGATGAAACAAATACATCATGGTGGGCCCATAAAGCACCGACCACCAGCCAATGGCCGGTGGGAGTAGCCAATCAGTTTCCTACTCGACCGGCACCACCAAGTTACGTGTTCCCGCAGCGCCAGGCGGCAGAAAGCCAGAAACTATCCCAGAATTTCTGACGCGGAATTCCTGCGAGAGGCTTTCGCAGGACGTTACTGTGTTGAAACCTAGGTGGGGCCACAGTGATGTTTGAGAGAAATACACCCCGCCCATCCGTTCCGTGAGATAATTTTAAAACTTGAACCAAAAGTGACGAGGATCCAGGAATTAAGGGGGCCGCACTAAGGAAAATGTGGATAGGGAAATTAATACTTTTGGAACCACGGTGATGTTTATATGCCATTCATATTATTCGTAACATCATTTCTGCTATTTTTTTATTTTATTTTATTTTTTTACTGAAAACACATGTTAGACTGATTCAAAACTTCCGTATCCCTACAAATATTTCAACCGTGAACGTTCAATTCCTGCACTTTCAGCCCACTTGAATATTGCGTCCGCTCATTTTTGGCCATATGTCCTGAAATGAGCTCACAAAAGTATTCCAGATAATTTATGGGTATGAGCCCAAAAATGAGGTTGAATCAAATCTCAAGTGGACCACAAAGTATTGATTGAATGCCCACCATCAGAAACTTTCAGGGGCTATAAAAGTTTTGGATCCAGTTAATATTTGTTTTTTCCCTTCATCATCACCGTCTGAATGACCAAATGGATATGTTGGGTGTCAAACAACAGACATGGTTTGGCTAGTGACGCTGCCTCTGACGAGGTAGCCAGTGGTAAGTGGTCTGTGGGCCCCACCGTGATCTATGTATTTTATCCATACTTTCCATCCGTTTTTAAACATCATTTTAATATTCTAATATATAAATAAGGTAGATAAAAGTCTTAGGTGGACCACATCATGGGAAACAGTAATGATTAAATGTCTACCATTAAAAACATCATAGGGCCTACTATAATGTTTATCAGCTTGATCCAAAACTTTTGCAGTGCCGAGAAGCTTTCAATGGTGAGAGTTCAATCAACACTGTCTGGCCCAATTAAGATTTTGATCTACCTCGGTTTTCGGTTCATACCATAAAATTATTTGAAAAAAATGGATGGAATGAATGAATGAGACATATACACCATGTTGGGGCCCACAGAGCACCGACCATGGGTGAGTAGCTTTCCTCAAATAACCATTACAGTGGCCACAGAAAGTTTTTAATGGTGAACATTCAATCGCCACTGTTTTCACATGGTGTGGTCCACCTGAGATTTATGTCTACCTCATTTTTTGGATTAATACCTAAAATTATCTGTAAAAATGGATGGACGGCATGGATAAAAGATATACATCATGGTGGGGTCCACATAGCACCGACGACTACCCACCTGGCTGGTGGCAGCGTCATTAGCCAAACCGCGTCCAGCACCCCTCTCCAATGAGAGCCGGGCAGGCTCGTGGGAGTTACTGGATACTAAGGCTGCGTATGACACTTGATACACAGGCACTCAGAAATTGTATGCGGGTCATGCCTCAACGCTAATTTAACCGACTAAATTGTGGGGTTCAGTTTTGGTAAGTCACAGTCTCAAAATCAGGTTGGTCGAACAATCCTAACTCCTGATTCGTGGAATATTGGTTGTTGAAATAAAGCTATTGGATATTTTTAATTTTTAATTGTCCAATAAATGTTTACCTAAGTTTTATTTTTTTTGTTCATGATGCATCTAAGCAATTGTAATATGAAATATTCAACGCATGCAATTCTAATTAATTTATTTGTACCTGCGTATCATCCATCACACACTTCCAGAGAACCGAAGTTATTCTCCTCCCTGTCTTTTATTTGGACATGCCCGACAATAACTCAATACGCTACACCCTACTAATTCTGTAGGGCCCACCGTGATGTATGTGTATTGTCCACTCCGTCCATCCATTTTATCAGATCATTTTATGCATGAACCCAAAATTTAAGCATATTCAAACCTCAAGTGGACCACACGACAGGAAACAGTGTCGATTGAATCTCTAACGTTGAAAACTTTATGAGAGCCACGGAGGTTTTGGATCGATCAGATATTTGTGTTTTCCCTTTATCTATCTCTTTGTGACTTTGTGAACTGGTTGGATTTCAAATAAGCGACAGTGGAGTCAGGAAGGTTTGGAAGTTATTGTCCCTCTATTTCCTGTGGTGTGTTCCACTTGAGTTTTGGATCTCCTTCAATTTTTGGCTCTTGCCCTGAAATGAGCTGTTAGAAGGGATGGACAACATGGATAATAACATACACATGAAAGTGGGTCCCACAGATCAGTAGGTACGCTGTAGTGTAGTAACGTACGCGTACTGACTTACTCAGTACGCAGTCCTATAACCCCGGGTTACGTTCAAGTTGCGTCCACCCATTTGGTGGTTGAATTTTGTTTTGTTGAATCTGAGCCGTTATCATATTTATCCTAAATGGTTTGGATCATCAATCTATTGCCTAACATGTACGGAATCCTCAAGGACAGTCTCTTCAGTTAAATCAGAGGTCATCAGCTCCTTTTTATTATCTCCTTTTGCAGTGTTTGGTCTCCATGATTATGTATGAGACTGATTTGTAAATTGGTTTGGTAGTTAGTGAGATCACCCAAAAGTAGACTTCTTGAGTCCGCCAATATTGTAGTTTATTGGCCTCTCTTTGTAATCAAGACCGTTCATATACCAAGTTCCATCATGGATGGAAACAATACAGAATTACAACCGTCGTTATGCCCTACCCATTAGGTTAAAGACTTTTGTACATCCAACGTGAGTATATTTAGTTTTAACTTGTAACTGTTTGTTTGCAGGTTACTATTTCGTATAATCTATGTCACTTACACAAGATCTATGGTTTTACAAGATTAAGGGCTCTGATCGTGGATTTTGGGCACCATGAATGGTGTGGATACTGATGAGTAAGGCCCCTGAGGATATTGAAATCTTTAAATAACGAGGTAAACGATATATTTTATTGAAGTACAGTACCTAAATATATAATTCACATTTCAATACATTTTTTTAATAAAGTTTTCAATATAAGTAATTATCACCTGAGTATCTTCGTTGGAATGCTGCATGAGTGGAGGAATCGTCGGCCCGGATGGGCAGGTGGTGTTTTCCTAAAATTCACACCAGCAAGTGGGTACATCAGACGATGTTACATTAGTTCCCTTGCACTACATTTAGCTTCATTTGTGATTTAAGTGGATTATATAATTGAATATAATATAGAGGGCAACCCTCACCCTCTCAACTATATATCTTGGTGTGGCCCACTTGACTCATGGATAGGCATGATATTTAGGCCTTGAGCCTAAAGTTTGGTGTGGCATCTACTGGTTGGTATGGATTTTATATCATTAGTATAGCGGGCTCTAAAAATAGGTGAGCATCTTTCTCTGAATTATTTCCTTTGGTGTGACTAAGTTACCATATATTTTACCCTAAGTCTGACATGGGATTACACATTTAATGGTTAAAGTGGATCTCACATAAACATCACAGTAAACCTATAAAAAATCAAAGGTGATGTCTGTATATATATATTTTTTTAATCTCTATTTTTGTAAGGATTTATATGTGTCGGCGTGCATCGTCATTTTTGGACTGAAAATCTCTTGCATTTTAAACTATTTCACAAAACCTGACTACCCAATTTATATACTACTCACTAAGAGATACCAAACGGATGGAGCGGTTAACTACATAAATGCCAGTTTTACCCCTAGTTGCCGACAAATATTACCATTTGACCCTTCTCTTGGTTTTACCTTGCCAAATGACGGAACTGCTTTCTCATTTTACCCCATTTAAACCTGTTTAATGCTTTCCAAGTTGTTGATTGGGTCACAAATCATAAGAAGCTTTTAATGGTCAATCACCATTGTTTCATTGTTTCCTGTGCTATGGTGTATTTGAGTTTTTGATGGACTTTATTTTTAGGTACATATGCTAAAATGAGCTAGTAAAACAAATGAACAGTATAGACATATGATACATACATCAAGGTGAGCCCTACGTTCAGGACCACATCATATTGGGTGAAGTTGGTGGTTTCCATTAGCCTTTACCTCTGCTATGGTAGATTGTACGGAAATTTAAGTCCAACCGGTGCATCCCATAATTGTAGGGCATGAGCCAAAAATTACAAATCCACCCTAATTGCAAGGCATGAGCCAAAAAATGACAAATCCACCATGTCCATGGGATTTGCCATCTAACTTTTAGGATATGGGCTAAAAAATGAGGTTGATACAAAGCTCAAGTGGACCAAATGAAAAGAAAATGGTAGGGATTGAAATCCATATGTTGAAATATTCATGTGGTCACTGGATGTGTATGATAAGTCCACTTTGTTCATCAGTTTTTTCAGCTCATTTTAGGGAACAAGACAAAAAATGAGCTAGATACAGATTGAGAGGGCCACACAGTAGAAAACTAGGGGATCAATTGAATGCTTGTCGTTAAAACATCTTGGGGCATCATGGAGCCATTTTAAGCTTAGAAATTGCCTATTTTTTGGATCATTCCATAAAATAAGCTGGAAAAACAAATGATAGGGTGGATTTCTTACAAGCACTAAGGTGGCCCCATGATGTAGTTGGAGTTATACTCCAACTTAAATATTAACTAAAAGACACCCTGCGTACAACTAAGAAAAAGATAGAAGATTTTAAAGAGCTTAGATCCGATAAGTTTGTTGTCATTCTTTTATTAATTTTTATACATTTAATATAATTTGACTTGATTTATGTAATGAACGGTGTGGATCAACCACACGTTCATCACATTAATCTATGTATATATATGATGTAAAGATGATAGAAAGTTAAGATTCCATGCGAATCTTCTTGTCGCATAAATTAATTTATGTGCATATGGTTGAATCAGATTAGATCTGTATGGATTATACGATCCCTAAGGCCAAAATATATAAGTGCCCTAACTTTCAAATCGATCTGACCATCAGATGGGCCACACTAGTTAAATCTGAAAGTGTTTAATAAGAAAAATTTAGATTTTCCGCGCAAGTATTGGTATCACTTTGCGTGGAAGGTCGAGATAGGCCATCGGTATATGTGTGGTTAGATCCACACCATTCATCCAATGTGTATAGGCAAAATATGTCGAGATCTAAAAAATTCAGATGATTCAATCATCCAGTGGGCCAACTGATCAATCATTTTCTATTCAATTTCATAATCTAGATGTAAATAAGCATACGAATGATTCAAATTATCAAATCAATGGGTCTTCTCTGGTGTTTAACTAAGGAGTGAGTAATGATGTGTGTAGATCTGTCTAAATTAGTTAAATAGACCCAGGATCCCTAATCAAAGAAAATCCCCATTTAAAAAAAAAAATTAATCCAGTTAATCTGAGTTTATCGATCAATCGATCGAGGTGTTAAATTTTGTCCAACGATTTATGTACCTTAAAGTATATTTTCTCAATTCAAAGGCATCAATCAACAATTGTCTGAACAGAATTTTCAAAAATTTAAATTTAATGAACATATTATATATAAATATTTTAATTATTTGTTCATTTAGGGTTTGGTCATCTAGGATGTTAATCAAAGGTAGGTCATACCATGTAATATAACTAGATGAATAAAAATATTGTGAAAAAGATTGATAGAATTTTTGAATTCAAATAAACCTGATTACTTTGTGGATTCTACACTATTAAAATCAGGCGAGAAATCCAACATGTCTCATGTTCATGGAAATTAAAATAAAAATATTTGTACAATTGATTGATTGATGTTTTGATCAAAGTGATGTTGATTTATGAAATTGTGTCACCTTCCAATTTATGTTTTCACGTTTACTTTTTGAAAAAAAAAATGATAGAATCACATGCTTACATTCTAATTTAAGATAAGTTTTATGAAATGATGAAACCATACATTATCCCTCGTATCTGCATACCACATGCTCGATCTTGGGAGCCCTCCTTGAAAGAAATGTTGATCCTGGCAGAATGTTACCAAATGTAAGCCAAGCCCATGCCCACTAAAAGGTGGAAGTCTACCCAACGGGTGGATGCGGGTTGGCGATCTCCAACCTAAGTAGATGGGCGATCATCCCATCTGGCGCATTCATATATCATGTGCATACATTTTTCCATTTAATATTTTGTATTATTTTAATCGTTATGTTTATTACTATGTTATTTCTCTAAGCCTGACTAGCTTACCTTTTTATTGATAGAAAAACCATACAGATGAGTTTTAACAAATGATGCGGTATATGAACTGGAAGGAGCCACTGAACCTCAACATTACCATACTTGTCTAAAGATGAATTGGCAATACTAGACCATTCCTAATTATTTGATTTATTTGTTACGATAGTTTGATTAGCGTACAATGCATATTAGCATTGATTGTGGGGTTTTAAGCAATTATTTAAATTTATTTGATTGAGACATTATGAGTCTGGAATAAACATATTTATAGTAAGATACTATAACAAATAAATGATGGTTGAGATTTATGTTATTTGAATGGTCGTGAAGATTTATATATGCCGGGTTAATTGGTGCTAAGTGTTTTATATGTGCGATTGGAATTCGATGAAATTATGTGGAACTTAGAATGAATGTAATTCTCACCTTTGATTAAAATGATCAACAAATGAAGTTAGTACACTTTGTGTACAAGTTACAAACTAAAACTCAAGTCTGAGGGTGCACACTCTATACCCAGATTTTTGGGCGTGACACCTTTTTATATATATATAGCATGGGCTCAAAATGAGGACGATACCAAGCTCAATGGGCCACACAATAAGAAAGAGTGAGATGGAACGCCCACCATTGAAACATCTTAAGGCCATCTGGGGCCACTTTTAGCTTTGGATATGCCACAATTTTAGGCCTATACACTAAAATGATCGAAAAAACAAATGGACGGGGTAGATTGTAACACCCCGTATTTTCAGTACTCGAGTATTACTGTATAACCTAACTTAGTATGAACGCTAACCTAGTTTTTAAATAATCGCCCAAAATCTATCCACCTTAACCGTTAACCTTGACTATGACAACAAGACCTTTAAGAGTTTAGTTCAACATGCCCTGGATCCCGAATGACCTTTCAGCCATCTGATTTTGGACTATAGATATACACACCTACCTAGTACAATTAAATCACAGAGTAATTTGGGGATCTAAGTCACAAGGCCCACCATTCATCAGGTTACCACATCCCATCGGATTATCCCTCCTTGGGGAAACACGGGCCAAATCACGACTACCAGATCCCACCTAAATGCTTCTCAGGATGCCTAGGGCTGTTAATAACTAGGGATGAGTCAACCGTTGGATTTTTGGAATCATTAGGATGTTGAGAGTTGATAAGTGGATGTTCACTTGGCGCGACTCACTTGATTGTTAAAAATTAGTTAAAGAACGAGGCACATAAACTCGTAGTGGTCTACTCACCTGGAGGAGTGTTTTTGACTAGAGGTAGGCCCCACATTCATAATTTAAAATAATAATAATAATAATAGCAAGAATGATAATAAACAAATAAACCAAAAGAATAAATAGCTAACAATGTGTAGATAATAATAATATTAATAATTAAACGTTCAATGTCATAAAATCATGAGCTACATAGTCTTAATAACCTATGCAGCAGGACCCACAACATGATTAACAGTGCTCACATATGAAAATAATAATAAAAATAAAAATGATAATAATAATAATAATGGAAAACATTAAAACTTATTCTAATAATAACAACTAATACCCTAACATCAAAATATAGGTGGAACCAGTCATCTGATAAATTTCTGGGACCATTTTAACCATTGATGTTCAATTTCAGAATGGTCCGACCACCAACTCAACAGGAATCCTCAATTAGAGCTTCATAGTTGAGATTATGGCCCAGCTTAGCTTTAGATCAGCCTCATTCTCGAGCTTGTGGCCTTAGATGGGTCAAGGAATCATTTAGACGGTGTGGATTCCTCAAAAACACCACGGTGGACCCCACACCTACGTCGCATGTGCACCACAGGGGATGCACCCACTGTGCACCAGGCTGGTTAGACCGGTCAGCACGGGCTGACCCGTGTTTCTCCAAAAATGGAGAGTTTTCCTCTCTCCCTCTCGTTGCATCAGCTGACGGACAGCGTCCGTTTTGGACCCACCATGCCCCACTAATGTGGACCCGCCTTGATGATCCAAACCGTCCATCATGTTAGCAGCGTGGGCTCGACCATAACCCACAAACTTCATGTGATTTGGCACGTGTTCAAGCACACGATTCCCGGCGCAAACAGGACCCGGTAGCACAACGTTTCCAAAAATGGAAACTGCTCTCACGCCAGCAGGGCGATCCGTGTGAACTCCTCTCCCTCAACCTTAGCCATTCATTAAGGGCAATCTCAGCCATCCGTTCTAGCTGAGCGGTTTAGGGCTCCCTTAGCAAAGAAAACCACATAGTTTCGGATTCGCCCACCGTTTTGGAGACGGTTTTAGCCAGGGCAATCCGGACCTTTTGTTATCAATCCTACGGTCTAGGATTCACTGGAAAAACTCTATATGAGAGCTTGGAACTAGATTTCATTAGGGCTCCTCTCTATCTCTGCGGCTGCACTCAAGAAATCGGCCGAGAGCTTCTCCATTCGAACCCACCAACCAAACGCTGTTGGAGCTTTGAAAGAACCCTTCTATAAGCTTCTTAGGACCCATACGAGTCTTCTGAATGGGCCGGATTAAGAGAAAAGGCTGACGTTCCTGATCTGCCATTAATGGTAGGTCGTCTTCCTTGTTGGAAGCTCAGTCGTTCATCCCTGTTTCAGCCCTAATCTAAGATCATTTGATAGGAGGGCCATCTCTGCAGTACTCTATGCAGATTGGGGAAGAGAAGAAAGAAAGGAAATCAGAGAGAGAGAGTGGTGCGTTGCTGCACCTGCTTGAACCGAGCCGGATCAGCTGGTCGGGTTCTGAGTTACCGGGCCTGTTTTGGTCCGAGTTGGAATGGGTCGAGTCCAGTGGTGTTGCTGGACTTCAAAGAAAGAAGAAGAATGAAGAGAAGGCAACGAGAGAGAGGAGAGAATGAGGGTGTGGGCGTGCATTAGTGCAACGCTGCCAGGTTCACCGTCGAGTCAGCAACCGGCTGGGTCGACTCAGTCGGATTGAGGCTGGCCGTGGGTCGAGCTCAGTCCTTGTTGGACGTTGCAAGTAAGGGAGAAGGGAAGAGAGAGAAAAGAGAAAGAGAAGGAAGAAGGGAAAGAAAAGAGAAAGGAAGGAAGAAGGAGGAGGAGAAGAAAAGCTAGTGAAGGGAGAGTCCGAGTCAACTCGGCTCGAACTGAGTCGACTGGGTGAGCCCACATTTTCTGTTCTAATTTAAATAATCATTTCTGTTATTAATGTCATTTTTAGGATTATTAAATATAGGTATGATTAACAATTAGTAAGTTACCCATACGGATATTAGTTAGCACATATAAAAATTATCAATAATATCTTGTCGTTCTTAAAATATTGTTATTAATGTTAGAACACACTAATCATTTTCATTAAAATAATTATTAGTGTCATGTTAGCTAATATTATGGATATTGTTAATATTAATAATTGTTTTGGGAATTACTAATATTATTATTCGTAGTGGGACATTGTTAGGTAATTCAATATAATAGTAACCATTATTGATATTCCTAAATTTATAACCAATTCATTTAATTAATCATGTTCATTTATTACTCTCTTTGATAATACCACTAATGGACACCCAAAATAGAGTTCAATTCCATAATCTAAACCCATAACTAAACCCTAAGACAAAACCCTAAACTCCACATTAAAACCCTAAGATAGATAACTCAATATCCCTAGGTTTAAACCCTAAACCTAAATAGTGTGTAAACTTGGACCTAACTGTATAACTTTATGATTCATGATAGGGTGTGATTCTAAGGAAACACGCACTCTCTAGTAACACTGGCGATTCAAAGTTTAAGGTGATGATTCTTCCCCTTGAGCTTTCCATCTTCTCATTGGCTTAAGTTATAGTTTTCATTAAAAATTATAATTGATATCTCTCTCTTATAATCACATTTGTTAGCTGGTAGAAATTGAATTGCTATATTACCTGCTTAATGTTCATCCTGTATATTTGTTCATGCTTGTGGATTATTTGTGTATTGCTTATGGACTTTAAACTGGTACATTAGTGGGAAACCCCCACTTATAAATGTACACCCATGCTTGGGATGTAAACCGACTGGTTGTGATTAAAATGGACCTTCGACTTAGTGGTTATTGAGTAGTGGTCTAAATGGATCATTGATGTGGGCCTACCATCCAGGGTTATTGTGTCCAAATGGTTTTCAAGGATGGTCTTTTATCGCATGGTTTTGACACTCGCCCTATGAGGCCTATTTTTATAATTGTCCTATGTGGCTTGTTTGATATCGCCCTATGTGGCTTTTTTCTGATATTTTCCCTATATGGGTTCGAGGTTTTATACTGTGTAACCATGCGATGGTAAGCCCCATATACTGTAATATGATTGGCCACTAGTCGACGGGTTTCCATTAAACATCCTAAGATGGTAGCCTCATGAGTCGGGGATGGTGGTAATGGGACACTATGCCCGAGCTGTCGGCCTACGCTGGGCCATGTGCTCCCCGTAGTGACCTTTGAGCTTATCTAAATTGGCTGGTTGTAAATGGACTAATAATGACTTGGCTAATCATGCATGGCATACTACGACGGCTTGGATCATTATGCCCATGCGATTACGCTGCGAGTTGCGCTAATGACCAGCCGATCGATTTATGATGATGACTTGGATCACTCATGCCCATACGATTACGCTGCGTGTTGCGCTGATGACCACTCACATCTTTGGGTGACGACCCCATTGCCTGTCTGGATGTTTTTCCTAGGGCTCCGACCGTCCGGATGATTTACCCGGGTCGATGATTGCATTCATGCATCCATACACCTAATAAGACTGCATTTACTCTGTTTTGGTTGTCTGGATGTTTTATACTATTTCTTACCTGATGCGGCGGTGTGTAATCTTGAGGGGAATTCACACTGAGTTGGCCACTCATCCATCAAATATACAACCGTACAGGTAATACAGGTGGCTTTAGTGAAATGTATGTTCAGGCTTGATGAGGAGCAGGGTACGATCGCCAGGGATGCATGGCTGTATTTACCTGGAGGAGCTGCGTGGTCTTGCGGCTTATATTTATATGCTTTCTATTATTTCTCATGTATTAGATCATGTAATTCTTGTATTTGTTAATTTTGGAGACATTGGTTTGTATAAGTCATTATGGGCAGCTTCTTGTAAATTTGAATGATAATGAAAGTTTCCTTTATGTCGATTTGTCCACACTACGCTCATTTGCTTACTCTGATAAGGAGAAAAAAAAATGTACACTCGAATTTGACCATCCTTTAAAGTTAACACTCGGGTTTTTGGGACACGGGTCATATACTCGGGTCCTGAAAACCGGGGCGTTACATAGATTTATGCTAAACATCAAAGTGGCCCAAGGTATGGTTAATTAATGTGTGATAGAAGATATTTGTCGAAAATTTAAGTCCAGAAGGCAAGGGTTGCTTGACCTATGGGGCCACCATGATGTTTGTGACAAATTCACTCCATTTATCTATTTTACCACCTAATTTTAGGTCATGGGACTAAATATGAGGCCAATCTAAAGCTCAAGTGGGCCAAACAAAAGTGAAATAGTGGGGATTAAATGCCCGTCGTCAAAACATTCAAGGGGCCACATGATGTTTGTGACAAATCTACCCAGTCCATCTATTTGTCGGATCATTTCATATGATGGGCTAAAAAATGAGGCCGATACAAGTTCCAATGGGCCAAATGACTAGAAATAGTGGGGATTAAACCCCCATCGTTGATACATCTTGGGGCTATTGTGGGGCCCACTTTAGCCTTCGGATTTGCCTCACTTTGGAGTGTGTATACTATGGGCCTATTTGGGAGCATGGATTTGGAACCCTCTGGATTTGAAATCCTCTTATGGTGTTTGGCATCTTGGATTGGAAATCAATTTTAATACAAAAGTAGCTATGCATGGTATATTTACAGGAGTTTGAATTTAATTACTAAATCAACTTTAATATTTCTAATTAGTGACGTATGTAATATTTGACACAATGGTTGTAATAAGCCCACCAAAATATATGTTTGGCCCGAAAATGATGAAATTCCCAATATCAGATGGGCCATAAGCACAAGATAATGTTCGAGTGACTAACCAACGATTTTTAATTAGTGATTTACATGAACAAGTTTTGGGTGGTGTTGATAATGAAATTGCGGTAGAACCACTATAGTAGGAGTATGGAATTAGTCCAAGTTCCTTAAAAGGGGGTGAATAGGACTATTCAAATATTATTTCCTTATAACAATAAACAATGCCTAACTTCAATCAATATAAGTAAAACAAAACAACTCTATGGCTTCCAAGCCAATAGAGGGTCCAAACACATAGGCTACACGAGATTTACTTGTAAAGCAATTAGCCCATGAAGATAGTGTATGCGATAGTGTGTGGGATGTGATTCCTATTAATGTTTATGTATTTACTTAATCATGCATCATAATAATCATTTGATAGACACAAACATAATTAGATCAATGCACAAAAGTACTCCTAAACACGATCATATATAGTAGTTCGGCTACTTGTCTACTCCACTCCTGGCTGACGCACTCTCTCCTAGATTGTACCAAATTTCACTATCCAATGGTTTTAAATCAGGTTAACCATGAACCTTTATAACTTACACAAGGTTAACTAAGGAGCCTACATAAGGCGACCTTAGATGCCTACACAAGGCAACAAGTCTTATAAAAAGACAACAACTAGGAGCTTACACAAGGCAACCTATGCCTACACAAGGTAAATGCCAATGCAAGGCAACACGTCCTACACAAGGATAACATATTCTCCTATTGGAAGCGTACGAAAGGTCTTACCGAGTTTGTCATTCAAATACTGAATCTCAATCCTACTCAAGGAAAGGGCTTCAAACTCGATGGACTCTATATACTTACAAGTAAGTGAGTGAGTTCCTTTCTCGCACAATCTGAAGGTGGTCTTCTCGTTGATGAGGAGTCTTCAGTTTCCTTGAACTACAACTATTTCAGATTATTCAATTAATGATCCGAGGTTATAAGGTTTAGGGTTTGGTTGTTCTTCTCTATTAAATGATATTATTTAAATACATAAAGAATATTCTCATGAGCTAAGCATTCAAGAGTTTCAGCACAATAATTTTTCTATAAATGGTGCGATTGAAAACTCAATGAATGCTAGAGTTCATGATTCAATCCAAGCAATGAAAATATGAGTATATGCTTGTGCAAAGGATTGAATGATGAACTATAACGGGAAAGAGGGAATGAGGATGTGGGTATTAACTCTTGTAACAACTCTCTCAAGCTCTCTTAAATTCTAGCTCATTTTACAAGAGGCAAGCTATGTGTATTTATAAAACTGAAATCTCAACGGTAAAAAAAGGGGCATAAATTTGACATTCTTAATTCCATCGAAGGATCTTCGATTCCATTGAAATTTAAATTTTGATGTCATCGAACTTTCTCCAATTGCATCGACTTCCTACACCAGATATTCATTTAGGTGTAGGACAGATTCTGTCCGATCTCATTGAGCATCCTTCGATGTCATCGACGTGCACTTCAATGTCATCGATGGATAGTTCGAAGCTATCGGGAATCTTTTTAAAACATACACAATGGTTGCTGGACAATTTTGTCCCTCATTTAATGTAATCGAACAGACCTTCGATGCATCGAGATTTGAATTTCGATAACATCGAAAAGGCCTTCAAAGTGCTCGAAAAATATTAGATTTTCCTTGAAAGCTTACTAGACAAACTAGTGTTAGTTTCGATTCCATTAATCATCCTTCGATGTCATCGATAACTTACTTTCGATGCCATCAAAGCAGGTTCAATTACATCATGGAGCACTTAGAGTTTTTTAAATTTTAGAAGTAAGCCTAAGGTCAATGCAATTGAAATGTATTCGATGTCATCAAAAAGTATTTGATGCAATCGACAATTCCCAACATATTTTCATTTTGTTGTTGGACTATATGGACTTGCATTCGATGCAATCGAATAATGTTCAATTCCATCGAAGATGTCCTCGATGGCATCTCAATGCGATTGACGGGGCATATGTTTTACCTATTTGTTTCATACTTCCTCCAATACTTAAAGTGCAAAAAGCAACATAATCTTGCCAGAAGTTTTCAAAAGAAGTTTAGGGTAATTTAGGTTCTTATAGGGGCATATACTTGTCGGGGTTTATTTTGGGTAGATGAGGCTTAGTTTACTTTTTAAGTATGATCGTATGCCTTCATCTTGATAAGTCTTGATCTTGATATCTTCCTCTTGAGGCTCACTTGACTAACAGACTCAACACTCACATATATTGACAAACAATGACACTTTCATATCACCATATTCAAATAATTATTATGATGCAATTGATAATCTAATTGTTTTGGGATATCACTAGTGGGCATAGAATAATAATCTAGTGACACACATGTTACATATGCAACTCTTGAAAGGATTTTAGATGTAATCCATGCTCTCACGGTGGATTTCAAACCCCCTATTTGAGGGGATTTGAAACCCCTAGTTACTTTATGGTGCTAAACAATCAATGGATTTAAAATCCCCTCAAATCCTCCCAAATCTATGGTGCCAAATGACCCCTAAAATGAGTTAGAAAAATAGATGGATGAGGTGAATTTCTCACAAACAACAAGGTGGGCTCCGCGTCCGATGGGGTTAGGCTGCAAGCTCAATTCCAAGGTAATGGGGAGAATGCTAAGTGTGGTAAAGTGAGGTCAGTATGGTTAATACAAAAATATAAAAACTTATTCATACATATAACTAACAGCAGGCACTTTACTATCTAACCGTAAAAACTATGGATGGATTATGGAGGAATAATTTAAAAGTATGAGTTTTTTTATTTCATAACTGAAAAAGCAGGTGACCATGGGAAAAAATTATTTTTTTTTAAAAAAAAAATTTTTTTTAGATTGTAGGGAGAGGGTTGCCACCCTTGATTTTTTTATTTTTTTTCTTTACTAGCACGGTGATGTGTATGTGAGATTCACTCTAAACATTAAACATATTATCTAACAGTAGGATCAGGTACAAAAATTAGAATGATTTGTGATTCAGGTGGACCATGCTAGAGGAACCACTTGGAGAGAGACGTTCACCCTTGACATTATGGGGCCCACTGTGGTGATTTATGAAATTCACTTCACCATTAGATGCCATATCAAAATTTAGGCTCAGGGCTCGAACATTAGGCCCGTTTGTGATTCAGGTGGGCCATACCAAAGGAAAAATTTAGAGGATGAGAGTTTCCTTACACTATTTCCAATTGTTGGTATGGGGCTGATTTTTGAGCCATGGACTTAATATGTGATGCCGCACCTGGTTGTAAGATGGATTTTACATGAGCATCAAGACAGGACCAAGCTAAGTCATCAACCCCTTTGCTCGCACAACAATTAAAAAATTTAACCGAAAGTTCTCCGTATAATTGCTTAAATTAACAGGATAGCTTATTGAAAACTTTTTCTAAAAGGCATCGGATGTAAATTCTATATTAAGTAGGTAATGTTTTTTAATAAATTTTTTATTTTTAAATGATAATGACTTGCTAACCCCACATGTTGCAAACAAGTACATTTTTTATACCATCTCAATCCTAACCTCTTCCTGCGGTCTCTCAATGTTATGTTTGGCCTAAACAGCTGCCTCAATAATGCAAAGGGAAAAGTTGACTGCCCATCAAAGCGGACCAGACCCCACCCACTTCAAACCCGACTTTTAAATGGACCAGACTGGAACCATGTTAAAATAGACCCAAGCTTGACCGACCCAATCTAGAGCCTCCTAATCTAGTGCAATGTCTTGTATTCATCCTGAGAACAAAAATTAAGCTGGTCTAAGCTAGGCCACACGCTAGGAAAAAGTTGCGATGGGGACACCCACTGTTAGTTGTGAGTGGGCTCATTGTGGTATCTGTCCGCCAAGCCGTATCTGTCTGCCATCCAATCCATTTATAGGACGCTTCTCCGTAGGAGGTGTTGCAAAAAATATTGATTTTAATAAAATATATTTCAATAATAAAATAATATATAATATATAAAAAGTTGTTTTGAAAAATACCTATTTGTGGGTTTTTGGGAATAGTCTCACATGAAAAAGAGAAGAGAAAAATCTGTGGTTTATATGAAGGATGTGGAGTATTATAATATTTACCTACCTAGTCCGTGGACTATGGACCTTGCGTGTTCCAGTGCGTAGCACTGGAACACCCACGCGCGTGCTCGCGCTCGCGCTCGGGCTCGGGCACTACCATGGGCTCGGGCTCGGTGCGAGGGCGTGGGCATGTGAGGCAGTGTGGCTGTAGAGGCACTAGTGGCGCACTTTGCACTTCTGATCCATTAGTGTAGAGACCAGCTGTAACTGCTGCATGGCTAGCCCAACAGCTAGAAAATGGCTAGCTGTTGTCTCACAACAGTCAGTATGCAGCAGATTAATGGCCCATGCACAACAGTCAGAAAACAGCTAGTTTTCCAACAGCCAGAAATGGCTTAATGAAATTTAAGTCTTTGGACCATAACCCCCTAGCCACCATAGCTTATAAAAGAGGGCCTGAATGGGTTTCCAAACCATCTCAACTCACTCCAGCAAACCCATACGAACTGAGACAGCCAGCCCCTCTCCACTCATATATTCTAGTGTTTCCAGCAACATAGCAAGGCTTAAATCTTAGCTTGAAGAACAGACCAGCGGTGTGGTCTAGGACGGTTCAACTGAACTAATGGCTGAAGATTTGAACTGAACTGTGCAGAAGTCGAAACTACTTTTCTCTTCTTTTCTTCTTCTTTTTGAATTTTTCTTTTATACTGTAATACTGCCAGAAAGTGTGTAATTGAGTTCCATTTGGTGGGCCTTCGTGTTTGCTGAACACAAACCCACACCAGGCTCGTCATATCCTAGAAATTGTTTGCCTGTAACCTATCAGCATATTCAATTCACTTGAGTAGGGGCAAATAATGCTTTAAGGACAGCATTTCAGACGTGCTTTAGCCTGTCCTGATTTCAGATTATTTTGCAATTCTCGATTTTCACATTATACAGAAATACATTAATCTGTATAATTTTCAACAATCTTAAAGTGTTATTTTTTTTATGGAAGCCGACAGTATTTCATCCATCAAGTTGATGAATCAGGACTTGATACGTCTTAATCGGTTCGTTGGAACCAATTTTACAAGATGACAAGACAAGTTGAAATTTCTCCTGACGGCGCTAAAGATCTATTATATATTAGATCCAAATTTGCAAGCACTACCTGAAGCATCTGACAAAGACACACCTGAACAAGTAGCTGCCCGTGCCAAAAGAGCCGAAGACGAACTCTTGTGTCGAGGACACATTCTGAATGCTCTCTCTGACCGCCTGTACGATCTGTACTAATAGACGTCATCAGCAAAGGAGATCTGGGCCGCTCTGGAATTCAAATACAAGGCTGATGAAGAAGGTACCAACAAGTTTCTCATCGCCAGGTATTTTGACTTCAGCTTGGTAGATAATAAACCACTACTGCCCCAAATCCAAGAACTGCAGCTAATAGTAACAAAATCAAAGTGATAAAAATCGATCTTCCTGAATTATTCCAAGTCGGGGCTATAATCGCCAAATTACCACCGATGTAGAAAGACTATAGAAAGAAGTTGCTACATAAAACCGAGGACTACACACTGGAACAAATCTAGAAACACCTTAAGATTGAGGAAGAATCCCGTACCTGCGATAGAAAAAATGATAACGGGAATACCTCGTCCAAGGTACATGCTGTAGAAAATACTAATAACAAACATTCTGAGAAGGACGATTCTCTAAAACCTAATAAAGGAAAATTCAAGAAGAAACTCAAAAGAAGAACGAAAAGTTCAAGGGCCTATGTCATGTCTATGAAAAAATCGGGCACTATACTCGAGTATGCCGCTATCGTAAATCTAAAAAAGAGGTAAGTGTAGTAGAAGAAGGCGATATCATAGCTATGATCACTGAGGTGAATATCATCCAAGGCAAAGTTCCAGGGTGGTGGTATGATATTGCCGCTACTGTACATGTGTACTACGACTAATCAGCCTTCAAAACCTATGAGGAATTGACCGATGGTCAAGAAGTCCAAATGGGTAATGAAGTCCGATCGAAAGTCGTCGGCAAAGGAACTGTCGAATTGATATTCACCTCTGGAAAGAAAGTGATTCTAACTAATATACTGCACGTCCCAGACATGAGGAGAAACTTAGTTTCTGGGGATCTTCTGAGAAAACCAGGCATACGGGTGGTGTATGAGTCAGGTAAACTGATTTTGTCCAAAAATGAGAATTTTGTCGAAAAGGGATATGCTTGTAATGGAATGGTTAAGTTTTCTCTGAATGAAAGTAGCACTTCTGCGTATATGGTTGAATCCACTGGACTGTGGCATGATAGACTAGCCCATATAGGGTATAGTACATTGAAGTTTATGGCTAAGAATGGTTTAATCTCATACACAGATAATGAAATCGAAAAATGTGAAGTGTGCATAAGATCCAAAATGACAAAGAAATCTTTTCCAAGTGTTGAAAGATCGTCTCAAGTATTGGATCTTGTACACAGTGATATCTGTGAGTTAAACGACATTTTTACTCGTGGAGGTAAACGGTACTTCATAACCTTTATAGATGATTGCTCTAGGTATGTGTATGTGTACCTATTGAAGAGCAAAGATGAAGCATTAAACATGTTTAAAATATATAAAGCAGAAGTAGAGAATCAACTGAATAAGAAGATAAAAATTCTCCGTAGCGATAGAGGAGGAGAATACTTCTCCAATGAATTCGATAATTTCTGTGAAGAATGTGGACTGATACATCAATGTACAACGCCATATACACCTCAACAAGACAGAATAGCTGAAAGGAAGAATAGAACATTAGTAGAAATGGTCAACTCAATGCTGATAAGAGCAAAGTTGCCACTAAGTCTATGGGGAGAGGCACTTCTTGCAGCATGCCATATAATAAACAAAATTCCGTCTAAAAAATAAAAAATATTTCCATATGAAATATGGAGAGGTAGAAAACCTAACCTAGGATATCTAAAAGTGTGGGGGTGTCTTGCATATTTCAGAACTCCTGATCCAAAAAGAACTAAGTTAGGACCAAAAGCTATTAACTGCGCCTTCGTAAGGTATGCACAAAATAGTAAAGCTTATAGATTTCTAGACATAGAGTCTAATACAATAATAGAATCAAGAGATGTTGAGTTCTTTCATACCTCACTATCCTTGGAGTCAAAGGATAATAAAATCCAAACTCTTAATAGAGAACCAGATAGTACAGCTCCATAGATAGTGGAAGTTCCTATTGAGCCTCGTAGGAGTCAAATGACAAAAATAGAGAAGAGTCTAGGAGATGATTATACAGACTCACAACGTGTCATTTTTCATCTTATAGAAGGAGATAGAGAAAATGTTATAAGGAAAATACCTATAGTAATTACTATAGAAGATGATTCTAAAACATATAAAGATGCTGTATCCTCTAGAGACTCAGCTTTCTGGAAAGAAGCGATAAACGATGAAATGGAATCTATACTATCAAATCAAACATGGGAACTAGTTAACTTACCTCCAGGTTCTAGACCCATAGGTTGTAAGTGGGTATTTAGGAAGAAATATCACACTGATGGGACTATCCAAACCTTTAAAGCTCGACTAGTAGCTAAGGGTTTTAGACAAAAAGAAGGGATAGATTACTTTGACACATACTCTCCTGTAGCTAGGATAATATCCATTAGGATATTATTTGCGCTAGCTTCCATACATCATCTTCACATCCATCAAATGGATGTAAAGACTGCATTTCTGAATGGTGACCTCAATGAGGAGGTATACATGGAACAACCTGAAGGTTTTGTTCTACCAGGAAATGAAAACAAAGTATATAGATTAGTCAAATCTTTGCATGGATTAAAACAAGCACCAAAACAGTGGCATGAGAAGTTTGATTCCAAAATACTATCTCATGGTTTTATGCATAATGTAGCTGACAAATGCATATATTTTAAAGTAGATGGTAGTTACATCGTTATTATTTATTTGTATGTTGATGGCATGTTAATAATAAGTAATAAAATGGAAGGTGTGATTGAAACAAAGAGGTTTCTATCTTTCGTATTTAAAATGAAGGATCTTGGACAAGTTGATACTATTCTAGGTATCAAAGTTAAAAAACATTATGGGGATTATGCTTTGTGTCAATCTCATTATATTGAGAAAATACTAAACAAGTTTAACCATCTAAACATAAAGGAAGCAAAAATCTCATATGATCCAAGTATCAAGCTAAAAGAAAATACTGGAAGAACAGTTGCACAATTAGAATATGCGAGTGCTATAGGAAGTTTTATGTATGCTATGCAATGCACTAGACCTGATATCGCGTATGCTGTGAGTAAACTTAGTAGGTTTACTAGTAACCCCAATACTAAACACTGGAATACAATAAGTAGAGTCCTTGGTTACTTAAAAGCAACTAAATACTTAGGACTATTTTATTCAGAGTTTTCTACTGTATTAGAAGGATTTACCGATGTGAGCTGGATATCGAGTGCATGGGACAACAAGTCTACTACAGGGTGGGTATTCACCCTAGGAGGTGTAGTTGTATCTTGGGGATTTAAGAAACAGACTTGCATAATGCATTCGACTATGGTGTCTGAATTTATAGCCCTGGCTGCAACAGGCAAAGAGGCTGAGTGGCTAATGGATCTTCTATTAGAAATTTCTTTCTGTGTAAAGCCTATATCGACTATGTTACTACATTGTGATAGTGAAGCCACATTAGCTAGAGCCTATACGGCACTTATAATGGTAAGTCTAGACATATTAGTCTTCGACATGATTATGTCAGACAGTTAATTCGAGATGGAATCATTGCTATTTCTTATGTGAAATCAAGCAATAACCTGGCAGATCATTTCACTAAACTTCTACCGAGAGAGATAGTAAAGGCTATATCTAGATGGATGGGGTTGAAACTCTTTAACCAAAGTTCCACCAGTGATGGTAACCCAAACTAAAGTCAGAAAATCTCTAATTTTGGGTTTAATGGGTAAGAACAAGTCACTGATATGTGAAAAGTTTTCAGCACTAAATTATACAACCTCATCCATAATAGATAAGTGCTGAGCGTTACGATATAGGGTTGAGTCTTAGAACTCTTAATGAAATCCAGTCTATAAGGACAAGTATCTTATAGTAATGGAGACACTGGAAGGATTTCACCTATATGAACGTAGAGATGGTGTCGTCTCTCATGAGAGTTAGGAGTTTTCTCTTGGGATCGTTCATGAATTAGGATAAGCACATGGCGATTAATTATGCTGAGCAAGATTGTGGGAACTCTAACAAACACATAACGAATATGTGTAGTATTTTCAATTCTGTTATCTACGAATAACTGGTTCAAAGCTGCGGCTACCAGTCATTTCGACAGAGTTTTGAGATACTTACACTAAGGAAAGATTAAAATCGAAAGATATCTTTCTTTATGCATATAAGCTAATTATTCTGGCAGTATTGTTTAACCGAGAAAATATTTTTATAAAATCAAGTGGGGGATTGTTGCAAAAAATATTGATTTTAATAAAATATATTTCAATAATAAAATAATATATAATATATAAAAAGTTGTTTTGAAAAACACCTTTTTATGGATTTTTGGGAATAGTCCCACATGGAAAAGAGAAGAGAAAAATCTGTGGTTTATATGAATGATGCGAAGTATTATAATATTTACCTACTTAGTTCGTGGACTATGGACCTTGCATGTTTCAGTGCGTAGCACTGGAACACCCACGCGCGCGCTCGCACTCGCGCTCGGGCTCGGGCTCGGGCACGGGCTCGGTCTCGGTCTTGGTCTTGGGCTCGGGCTTGGGCTCTGTAACGCCCTGAAATTCGGGGGTCGAGCATAACTCAGCTCCCGAGTTCCAAAACATCACTTATGCAACATAATTAATGAATGATGTATGTTGACTGTATTAGCACATAAACATGGGATAGATTAAGCCAAAACGCAGATATGATTCAGGGATATGTGAATAAAGCAAGCGGAAGACTTATAGTAAAATATGTGTACAAGTGTAAGTCCCTGAATTACATATACAACCAGATCGTGTAAAAGTGTTATTTATCAAAATTTATAAGTACAAGTTACATCATTTCAGTTCCCAAAATAGTAATCCCATAGATCCCGCGCAACAGACCGAGGCTCGCTAGAACCCGAAAAACTGCATATAGGAGAAGGCGGCCTCGTCGTCTCCCGCTCTGCCTCGGACGTCGCATCCACATCTCGCAACATCGGGGCCTAAGATGCAGTCGGTGGGTGTGAAACACCGCCCGAAACGTGGGAGTGAGCGATCAACTCGGTGGAACAATAAGGCACTGGTTAACATGTTATCGGTTCAATCAAACAGTAATGATAAAGCCGGACAATTAAATAAATCCTAAGTACTCTTGTTAATGCGGTATGAATGCAATATGATGCGTGCCCTCACGCGTACACCCTCAGCGTCTTCATCTTACGTTACGCATGACATCGCCTCAAAGTGCGCCACATCTACAAAGCACATGCAAATGCGGTGCATGGATATGATTACCAAGTTGTTATTAGTCCAATTCATACATCAGGATTGGGAAGCTAAGATACCTTCCTCATATCATCATCCAAACAGTGTTCCATACTAGGGTCGTCAATCCTAGACATCTCATACGATCATATAGTTGAGGTCGTAGCAAAGGGCTCGTCACCAATCAATGCACGCCTTTCATGCCTTTACTACCACAGATCGGCTCGTCACCTCCTTGCGGTATCCAGGTATGCTCGAGGTCACTACAAAGGGCTCGTCACCAATCAATGTAGGCCGACAGCACGAATATAGTGTCCCATACCACCATAATCGGCTCACGAGTTTAGTTGCTCACTGGTCACTACGGGGAGGCTCGTCACCCCAGCGTAGGCCGACAGCTCGACCACGGTGTCCCATACCACCATGTCCGGCTCATGAGTCTTAGCGGATCAAGGTACCATGGTTATTAGGATTTCACTGGTAAGTTCGGTACCCTAGATTCTAGCAGTTGCGTCCATACATGGTTAACATACACTGGACAATCGGGTTAGTTGACGAACTCGACTAGCACGAGCGCACGTTGAATTGAACGACATAGAGTGCGCAAACACTCCGCGTGGCCAAACCACTGCCGCCAACTCTAATACGGCTCGGGTTCGTCTAATACGTCCTACGTGGCGAAAGCAATCTCAACCACGAATATAGGGTCAATTACCGATTTCCTGGACTAAGGCATAGTCCCAAACATCTTACACTACTACAAATACTCATATGAAATGTAAAACAGTAATGGAACAATAACTCCAAATCATGTTACATACACATCGAATAATATCAACTTAACATAAATGTAAGCATAGGAGATGCTTGAATTTAAATAACTTGGAATGTAAATGCATAAGGAAATCATGCGCATCCATAGAAGTATTGAGAATCACTTCTCAACGCCCGCATTTAGTGTAATCAATTACACTTAGGTCATTCATGCATTTCTACAAACACTTAGCATACATGGAACAACATACATGACGCATGTTGAAATACATGCACTTAGACAATTCCTTTTATCAAGGAGTTGTCATACATGCATCTAGCATACATACATGACCAATAATCATGGCAAACATAAGTGCGTATTTTATACGTATACGGTACTTTATAAATACACTTAGAATACACAAATCTCAATATAGCACATGCATATCGGAAAGCAATGTAAACATAACATTTGACATGTGAAATCTCATCCATAACAAGAATAAATCACTAAGCTGGGATTGAAAGCCTTGAAAACCATAACCTATACACTTAAAGTCCGCACCTTAAGCGAGGAAAGAATAGCCGAACTGATTTAGACGAGTTGTCTTCGTCAACGGCGCAAGAATACCCTAAAATAAGGATAGAAATGAGATACAACAACACCAAGTCTAATCTAAGCTCTAACACAGGTTAGGGTTAGGTTAACTTACCCCAAAAGAACTCAGAATCGTCAGAGGAACGATTCAAAGCAAAGGTTCAAAGGTGAAGAAGAACAAGGAAGAATCAAGATGATTCACCAACCAATCTCTCTCACTAACTCTCTCTTTTCCACTCTCTCCAAGCTAGGGTTAGAGAAAATTCGTATGGAAATGAGAGCTAGGGTTTAAGGACTATATATAGGCCTTAAAATGATGGAAATAACCCGGGTCAAGGTATACTTAGGTAATAACCAAAGTACGCCTTTCTCGATCCAACGAAGCACTTCGGGTGGGCCTATAACCACGAAAGGTCGGACTTAAGCTCACCTGACCATGGATCTAGGTCAGGCTGAGTTTTCGTACCGACCGGCTCTTCAGATCAGACGTGGCGGACCACACTCAATTCAACGGTCACGGAAACTCGATCAGTCCACAAGCACTAGGATATGCATGGGCCAACCATCCTGATCGGAGGGTGAAATTGGGTCAGAGAATCCAACGGTGAGATAGCTTAAAATCGTCGCGCAGGCGCACGACTCAATTTCATAAAAAGCTTATTAAATTCCAACCGTTCTCACACTCTTCACTCAGAACTCAATCAAATCGACCCAGAACATCGGATCGACTTGATTTTTGAGGTGAAGATCAAGCCCAACTCGGTGACCGCAGACTAAGATCATCGCCATCGGACTTTCGATGCGCGGTTTAGGTCCGATCCAGATCTTCAAAAATTCCCCAGAACAGCTGGATTTAGCGATGGATCCCATTTGAGTAACGTAGCGCTCACTAATCAACACGTTTAGAGCCATGCGGATACAATTTAAAGTGATTGATGCGAATTTCACAAGCAATCAAGTAAAGCGCTAATTACCCCAAAACAACTACTTAAGGAAAGATTAGCACAAAAATTTCCAAGGTCGTTACAATCTACCCCCTTAAAAAAATTTCGTCCTCGAAATTCATACCTTCATATAAGCCTCGAGGATCGGAGGGTAGGTCTTCCTGACCTCGGCTTGATTCCCAAGTAGCCTCTTCACGCCATGATGCGACCATAACACCTTCACGAGAGGGATAACCTTGCTACGCATTAACTGCTCCTTTCTATCCAGAATACGTGTTGGTTGCCATTACATAAGTGGCATCCTCACTTAACCGCACTTGCTCCCAACTAATAATATGCGAAGGATCGAGAACGTACTTCTTAACATAGAGATATGAAATACGTTATGCACGCCCGCAAGAGGTGTGGGCAAAGCAAGGCGGTAAGCTACCGCTCCCACTCGATCCGAACTTGAAATGGACCAATAAATCTCGGCGTCGGCTTCCTTCTTACCGAACCGCAAAACTCCCTTCATAGGAGAGACCTTGAGAAAAACATGATCTCCCACTACGAACTCAAGCGGTCGACGCCTCGTATCGGCATAACTCTTATGCTCTGTGCTGCTAGAAGTCGACGTCGAATGATGTCAACCTTCTCTGAAGTCACCTGCACCAACTCCGGGCCAAGCAAACTACGCTCGCCAACTTCTGCCCAGCAATGCGGTGCTCTGCACGGGTGACCATACAGCGCCTCATAGGGAGCCATGCCGATACTCGCCTGGAAACTATTATTATACGCGAACTCTACATACTAAAGACAATCATCTCAACTGTCATTGAAATCCAAAACACAAGCTCGCAACATATCTTCCAGGACCTGATTCATGCGTTCCGTCTGCCCATCTGTTTGCGGATGAAACGTGGTGCTGAACTTCAATTTCACACCCATCGCTTCCTGAATACGAGTCCAGAAGATAGATGTGAAACGCGTGTCTCTATCAGACACAATCTCCAGGGGAACTCCATGCAGACGCACAATCTCCTTGATATACAACCTAGCCAACTCGTTTGCAGAGTTTGTGACTCTGATCGGTAAGAAATGCGCCGACTTCGTCAATCGGTCGATGATCACCCAAATAGGGTCATATCCCTTCCTCGTTCTCGCCAACCCAGAAATAAAATCCATAGAGATGAAATCCTATTTCCATTCAACTATGGGCATGGGCTGCAACAACCTAGGAGGTCGGCGATGCTCTGCCTTAACCTGCTGGCACGTGAGACAACGAGAAACAAATTCAGCAATCTGGACCTTCATATTATCCCACCAATATGATCTCCTCATATCCTGATACATCTTCGTGCTACTGGATGCATCGCAAGCTTAGAACTATGGGCTAACTCGAGAACCTCACGTCTCAAGTCAGGGATGTCGGGAACACATAACCGGCCACGAGAGGCCCCCACCTGAACTAACACTCCACTCGGAGTTCCCATCTGTACCAACCCGCCTGCCTCATCTTCACCAAGAGCTCATCATCTACGAGCCGCAACGATCCTCTCGTCGATGACGGGCACCCGAATGTGTGCGATAACCTCATACGGCTCAACCACCGTAAGCTTCTCAAAATCGCGCACGAACTCCAACATCTCCCACTCTGCTATCATCGGCGGAGCCAAACTTCAAAGCCTTCTTGCGACTCAACGCATCTGCCCACAAGGTTCGCCTTACCAGGATGGTAAGAAACATCGAACTTGAAGTCCTTAATGTTTCCATCCATCTGGCCTCATATTCAAATCACGCGTGAAAATATACTTAAGGCTCTTGTGGTCGCAAAAGAGCTCGAACTCCTCACCATAAAGGTAATGTCTCCAAAGCTTTAATGCGAAGATGAATGCCCAGTTCGTGCGTAGGGTAATTCTCTTCGTGTTTCCTTAAGCGGCGAAGCATAAGCAATCACCCTGTCATTCTGCATAAGGACACAACCGAGACCCACGAGAGGCGTCGGTATAAATAATATACTTAACCCCTTGCTCGGCAATACTAGCACAGGGCGGACGTCAACTTGTCCTTCTTGAAAAGCTAACTCCGCTGCTCACTCCAAGCAAACTTCAAATCCTTCCGTGTCATCTGCGACAACTTGGCAATCTTTGAGAAGTCCTGAATAAAGCGTCGATAATATCCTGCAAGGCCAAGAAAACTCCTCACCTCGATAACCGAACCGGGCTGGCTACCTTGGCAAGGTCGACGGCTATACCTTCCTTGGACACCACATGTCCCGGGAACTTGACTTCCTCTTTCCAAAAATCACATTGCGAAAAGCTGATGCTCCCCTAAGAGTACCCAAAACCGCTCTTAAGTGCTCCTCGTGCTCCTGGCCGAATAAATCAAGATGTCATCAATAAATACAATGACGAATCGAAACAGAAACGGCCGAATACCCTGTTCATCGGATCCATGAACACGGCCGGTGCGTGACGGAACGACATCACAAGGAACTCATAATGGCCGGAACTAGTCCGTCTTCTGCCCGTCCCCATCCTTGACGCGCAACGATGATACCCTGACTGATCAACTTTGAAAAGTACCGTGCCCCCTTGATCAAGCAGATCATCAATCCGGGCAAGGGTACTTATTCTTCACAATTACTTAGTTCAACTGCGATAATCAATACACAATCGCAAGGAACCATCCTTCTTCTTCACAAACAAAAAGGTGCTCCCCAAGGAGACACCGGGCCGAATAAAACCCAATTCTAGAAACCATCTATCTGCTTCCTCAACTCCTCCATTTCACTCGGAGGCATCCGATAGGTGGGTAAAGAAATGGGCGCCGCACCAGGCATAAGATCGATAGCAAAATCAATCTCACGCTGAGGAGGTAATCCAGGAATCGACTCAAACACATCTTCAAACTCCTGAACTACCGGCGTACTAACCAACGCCGACTCGGCCGAACTCTCCAACAGAGAAGAATAAAAATCAATACGAATAGGGTAAATGACCCTGAACCGGGAAAGTAACAATCTCGCCCTCAGGTCCATGGATCGTCACTGATCTCGCTTCACAATCAATCTCAGCTCGCATCCTCGTGAGCCAATCCATACCCATAATAACATCGTAGTGATAAAGCGGTGCGACTAACAAATCAACACGGATCGATCCACTTCCCAGATCGACCAAACAATCCATACAACGCTTGCCCAAGGCAGAGGACATCCCCGTAGCGGTAGTAAGCGTCACTCCTTGCATAGAAACAGATCTCAAACCCAAACGCCTAACGCCGCATAAGAAATAAGAGAAGTAGTGGACCCTGTATCCACTAACACAGAAACGGGAATACCTTCCATATGCGCTGTCACCTCAAAGGACCTCGGCACCAAGTCAGACATGCTTCTGCGGAAAGCGCATGAACACGAGCTGCTGCTAACGGCAGAGGAACCATGGGCGGCCGAGGTGGCCTTGGCCGACCCGCAGTGCGAGGATGGATGAGCTGGCGCCGATCGAAGAGGAGGAGGAGAAATAACCGAGGCATCGGACGGCTAACCCTCTGCGGTGGAGTAAAACCACCGGCTCGCATAGGGAAAACCGAAACGGTCCAAGTGCCCAACCTTCCCACAATAAGAACATCTCAAATCAGCTCTCATCTCGGGCGGCGCTGAACGCCCAGGAGGAGAATCAACACGCGGCCTCTTGCCAAGGAAAGGTGCACCAGGAAATCCGGTCTCGGCCTAGGAGGCATCGGTGCTCGCATGCGGGGCGACCTACCCCGTTCTGCTCTGCTCGCAAGGACATGCTCACTAGCTCCGCATATGAAGAAATGCGGGCACAGCAAATCTTCGATCTCAGGTCGCAGCCCCTCCGAAAAACGCCGCATCCTCATCGGGTGATCACCCAGATCAAAGGAACATACCGCCCCAACTCAGAAACCGGTTCTCATACTCCGTAACCGACAACCCTCCCCGGAGGCGAAGGAACTCACTCTCCTTCTCATGTCGATATGATCAGGAAATACTTCTCGTGGAAGCGCGCCTCAAACGCCCGCCACGACCACACGAAGTCCTCCTCGACAGCGGCACACTGTCCCACCACAAACCGGCCTCCTTCTCAAACATGAAGGTGGCAAGCTCAACTGCTCGACCTCAGAGCAGGCCTCAAGATCTTAGAGATGCGGTCAATCCAATACTCGGCCTCCTCGGATCGTGAGAACCCGCAAAAGTAGGAGGTCTCAAGCGCTGGAATCGCTCGAATGTGCCACTAACACTGGCACTCCCGGATGGAGGCATAGGTGAAACAGGTGGAGTCGCCCCTCCCTGAGCAAAGATGCCGGCCATGGAGGAGAGGAACTCCTGCTGCCTGCCCGGCTGGCTGGCGTCTGCTCGCCGCATCAACAACATCATCGCTCAAACCTATCAACAGTGAAGCGAGAAGAAGGTGCATGGCTCGGCTCGGGAACCGAGGTGTGAGTGGAGGAGCCATAGGTGTCGACCCAACACCGGCACGAGAGGCCCAAGCTGGGGTTCGTGCGGCTATCGCTCAAGGGAGGAACCCCAGCAAGCGACTCAATCAGAGAAAGACGGGCCGAAGCCTTCGAACCCTTAGGAGGCCTCCCTACATTAAATCAAAGGATGCAACCTGTCCGATTCTAAGTCACATAATCCATCCACACAACACCAACACCACAACACCAAAACAAACCACATGCATTCCATTAATCAAAATCGTCGCAATACAAGTAGTGCAGCAATACATGAATCACGACTAGGAAAGCATGAAAACAACAACATCTAACACTACAAACAACCACAACTACTACAACCACTAACAGCTACCACACTACAACAACTCCAACTACAAGCCAACAACGGCTACACACAGAAAGAAACACCAAACAAAGCAAAGACGGCCACGACGATGCTACTCGTCGGAGTCAGGAGACGGAGGCGGAGCACCCTTATCCTGCAAGCAACACAGGATAGACTTCAAAGTCCGGGACATCTTCTTGAACTTGTGCTTAACCAAGCCTCGAAGATCCACCATCTCCTGGCGTAAAGCAGCTTGCCCTTCTTCAAGCCGTGTAAGACGGGCATCTCTGGCAACCTGCTCTGCGCCCTGCTCTGGCACCACAGGAGGAGAGCGATCACTCGAATCCTGTGCCCCAATCTCTTCCTCGTCTTGCTCTGCTTCTTCCTCAGACTCCGCACCACCTTCAGCATAACTCTCATCATCACTCTCAGACCCGGCCTCACCCTCAGAGGCAAGCCGACCAGAACCAACCTCCATCAGCTTAAGGGTCCTCAAGTTGAGATGACGAACAGGGACCGGTTTCTCAGCTCCAAGCCTATAGCCAAACTCATGTGCAATCTTGCAAATGAGGCGGCCAAAGGGAAGAGACTCGGTCCGTCTACTCGAACGAGCGATGAGATAATCTGACGCAAGACGTACGTCGGCACACACAACTTCGCATCCCGCCCCACGATATAGAAAATCGACCATCGCGCGTACACTCACGCGGTTGCTCCACCGGATACACATTGAACGTAAAGATGTGGTGAAGCAAAGCGGAAGTCGTCCGTCATGTGAGAAGCCAAAAGACTCCTATTCGGCTGCCATCAGACAACCACACAAGGATCGGGTGCGACGATCCCTCTCGCGACTCTGTCCACATTCTTCTCGCTGGCATGCACTTCCCCAAGTGGCACCTTCAAGAGTCGGGATATCAAAGCAACATTGACAATTCCAACTCGACCGCTACCACAGGGAATCTTGAACTGCAGAGGATCCAGCGAAGGCTCCAGAATGTTGGCATAGAAGGCCCGAACAGTGCTAGCATTCGCGCGATACTCGCCTTCGAACAAGGGACCCCAACCAGCCCCTTCTAGGCGCTCCAACAAAAAGAACTCACCAAAGAGCCGCGGATCAACATGAGCCTCAAAAAGGACTCTACGCCCCTCATAGACTCCATGCGACAATTCCGCCAACAAGGTCCTACTGACAGGAGCTCGAGGATCGAGGTCCCGCTTCTTCTGGAACTCGCGCGTGGCGGACGTGCTAGCGGCGGCACCTCTCGGCCTCCGTGCACGGGTTGGGCGGCTCGGCCCGGCTTCATCCACGGGCGCTCTCTTCTTCCCCATCAAGGAAAGAAGGGAAGAAATGGAAAAGATGGCCGTCACAATCTCAAAGAGGGCCATGAGAAATGAGAGAAAGAGAGAAATAGGAAGATGGTGAAGCTTCCACACCACTATGAGCCAAAAAGGGAATGAAAGGGCTCAAATGAGAGGGAAAGATGGAGAAATCAGCAATGGGATGGAAGATTTGAGAATGGGGTGATGGGTTTGCACGAAAATGGAAGGAAGATGAAGATTTGGGAGAGATTTGAGAGAGTTTGGAGAGGTTGTTGAAGAAAAGGAGAGCTTGGAAGAGGGTTTTGTGAAGGAAATAGATGAAAGGAAGGGTTTTAAAATGAAAACCGTGGAGGGGTGGGCCACACAAGCCTCATGGACGGTCGGCCCGGCCCGCCTGGCCCGCCGACCGCCGGCGATGGCATCGCCGGTCTCTGGACATATCGGCGATGCCTCGCCGATTTGGCGAGGTCCTCCTGGTCCTCCTTGGTCCAAATGATGTGGTTCCCCACTGGGTCCCACGAGAAAATGCCCCGATTGGCCCCTTGTGTAATTTGAAGCTTATCGGGTCATTCTGACATCTGATACAAACGGCGATTTCTGGAAGGTTTAAAATGAATAATGGGAAGGTAGACCATCTACACTCATTAATAGAGGGTCTAGAAAGGGTTTCGGGTCGCTGTGTGTGATCGGGTAAGAACAGACTCGATCTCGGTAAAGGTTTTCAGAAACTTTCGCCGATAGAAACTACGAGCACAAACACAAAGCGATGATAGACCGCACCCAATTACACTATAGTGGTGACAACGTGCGGTGTGTGACCATAACCCAGGTCCGGTTTAATCCAGATCATGCTCTGATACCAACTTGTAACGCCCTGAAATTCGGGGGTCGAGCATAACTCGGCTCCCGAGTTCCAAAACATCACTTATGCAACATAATTAATGAGAGATGTATGTTGACTGTATTAGTGCATAAACATGGGATAGATTAAGCCAAAACGCAGATATGATTCAGGGATATGTGAATAAAGCAAGCGGAAGACTTATAGTAAAATATGTGTACAAGTGTAAGTCCCTGAATTACATATACAACCGAGATCGTGTAAAAGTGTTATTTATCAAAATTTATAAGTACAAGTTACATCATTTCGATTCCCAAAATAGTAATCCCATAGATCCCGCGCATGGCCGAGGCTCGCTAGAACCCGTCTCAAAACCTGCATATAGGAGAAGGCGGCCTCGTCGTCATCCGGCTCCGCTCTGCCTCGGGCGTCGCATCCACATCTGCAACATCGGGGCCTAAGACAGTCTGGTGGGTGTGAAACACCGCCCATAAACGTGGGAGTGAGTGATCAACTCGGTGGAACAATAAGGCACTGGTTAACATGCTTTCAGTTCAATCAAACACAGTAATGATAAAGCAAGACAATTAAATAAATCCTAAGTACTCTTGTTAATGCGGTATGAATGCAATATGATGCGTGCCCTCACGCGTACACCCTCAGCGTCTTCATCTTACGTTACGCATGACATCGCCTCAAAGTGCGCCACATCTACAAAGCACATGCAAATGCGGTGCATGGATATGATTACCAAGTTGTTATTAGTCCAATTCATACATCAGGATTGGGAAGCTAAGATACCTTCCTCATATCATCATCCAAACAGTGATCCATACTAGGGTCGTCAATCCTAGACATCTCATACGATCATATAGTTGAGGTCGTAGCAAAGGGCTCGTCACCAATCAATGCACGCCTGTCCTGCCTTTACTCCCTCCGATCGGCTCGTCACCTCCTTGCGGTATCCAGGTATGCTCGAGGTCACTACAAAGGGCTCGTCACCAATCAATGTAGGCCGACAGCACGAATATAGTGTCCCATACCACCATAATCGGCTCACGAGTTTAGTTGCTCACTGGTCACTACGGGGAGGCTCGTCACCCCAGCGTAGGCCGACAGCTCGACCACGGTGTCCCATACCACCATGTCCGGCTCATGAGTCTTAGCGGATCAGGTACCATGGTTATTAGGATTTCACTGGTAAGTTCGGTACCCTAGATTCAAGCAGTAGCGTCCATACATGGTTAACATACATCGGACAATCGGGTTACTTGACGAACTCGACTAGCACGAGCGCACGTTGAATTGAGCGACATAGAGTGCGCAAACACTCCGCGTGGCCAAACCACTGCCGCCAACTCTAATACGGCTCGGGTTCGTCTAATACGTCCTACGTGGCGAAAGCAATCTCAACCACGAATATAGGGTCAATTACCGATTTCCTGGACTAAGGCATAGTCCCAAACATCTTACACTACTACAAATACTCATATGGATTGTAAAATAGTAATGGAACAATAACTCCAAATCATGTTACATACACATCGAATAATATCAACTTAACATAAATGTAAGCATAGGAGATGCTTGAATTTAAATAACTTGGAATGTAAATGCATAAGGAAATCATGCGCATCCATAGACGTATTGAGAATCACTTCTCAACGCCTGCATTTAGTGTAATCAGTTACACTTAGGTCATTCATGCATTTCTACAAACACTTAGCAAACATGGAACAACATACATGACGCATGTTGAAATACATGCACTTAGACAATTCCTTTTATCAAGGAGTTGTCATACATGCATCTAGCATACATACATGACCAATAATCATGGCAAACATAAGTGCGTATTTTATACGTATACGGTACTTTATAAATACACTTAGAATACACAAATCTCAATATAGCACATGCATATCGAAAGCAATGTAAACATAACATTTGACATGTGAAATCTCATCCATAACAAGAATAAATCACTAATCTGGGATTGAAAGCCTTGAAAACCATAACCTATACACTTAAAGTCCGCACCTTAAGCGAGGAAAGAATAGCCGACCGATTTAGACGAGTTGTCTTCGTCAACGGCGCAAGAATACCCTAAAATAAGGATAGAAATGAGATACAACAACACCAAGTCTAATCTAAGCTCTAACACAGGTTAGGGTTAGGTTAACTTACCCCAAAAGAACTCAGAATCGTCAGAGGAACGATTCAAAGCAAAGGTTCAAAGGTGAAGAAGAACAAGGAAGAATCAAGATGATTCACCAACCAATCTCTCTCACTAACTCTCTCTTTTCCACTCTCTCTCCAAGCTAGGGTTAGAGAAAATTCGTATGGAAATGAGAGCTAGGGTTTAAGGACTATATATAGGCCTTAAAATGATGGAAATAACCCGGGTCAAGGTATACTTAGGTAATAACCAAAGTACGCCTTTCTCGATCCAACGAAGCACTTGGTGGGCCTATAACCACGAAAGGTCGGACTTAAGCTCACCGACCATGGATCTAGGTCAGGTGAGTTTTCATACCGATCTTATCGATCAGCCGTGGCGGACCACACTCAATTCACGGTCACGGAAACTCGATCAGTCCACAAGCACTAGGATATGCATGGGCCACCATCCTGATCGGAGGGTGAAATTGGGTCAGAGAATCCAACGGTGAGATAGCTTAAAATCGTCGCCAAACACGACTCAATTTCATAAAAAGCTTATTAAATTCCAACCGTTCTCACACTCTTCACTCGAACTCAATCAAATCGACCGAACATCGGATCGACTTGATTTTGAGGTGAAGATCAAGCCCAACTCAGTGACCGCAACAGCCTAAGATCATCGCCATCGGACTTTCGATGCGCGGTCTAGGTCCGATCCAGATCTTCTAAAAATTCCCCAGAACAACTGGATTTAGCGATGGATCCCAGATTTCAGAGTAACGTAGCGCTCACTAATCTGCACGTTTAGAGCCATGCAGATACAATTTAAAGTGATTGATGCGAATTTCACAAGCAATCAAGTAAAGCGCTAATTACCCCAAAAACAACTACTTAAGGAAAGATTAGCACAAAAATTTCCAAGGTCGTTACAGGCTCGGTGCGAGGGCGTGGGCATGTGAGACAGTGTAGTTGTAGAGGCGCTAGTGGCGTACTTTATACTTCGCATGTCCACATCGTATCGCAGAGGGTCACTCCTTCGCGACCTTGAGCGAACCGGAGCGAGACGTGTGCGAGTCGCTGTGCGACTAAGTGGTTATGGCAGGTGACTTATTAGCAGAGAGACTAAAAGATTGGGAGATAAATCTCTCAGTATAAATAGAGAGACTGAAAAGAGCTGTTGTAGCAGAAACTGTAACAGCTGAGCCATTAGTGCAAAGACCAGCTGTAACTGCTGCATAGCTAGCCCAACAGCTAGAAAACGGCTAGCTGTTGTCTCACAACAGTTAGCATGCAGTAGATTCATGGCCTCTGCATAACAGTCAGAAAACGATCATAAAACGACTAGTTTTCCAACAGCCAGAAATGGTTTAATGAAATTTTAAGTCTCTGGACCATAACCCCCTAACCACCATAGCCTATAAAAGGAGGGCCTGAATGGGTTTCTAAACCATCTCAACTCACTCTAGCAAACCCATACGAACTGAGACAGTCAGCCCCTCTCCACTCATATATTCTAGTGTTTCCAGCAAGATAGCAAGGCTTAAACCTTAGCTTGAAGAACAGACCAGCGGTGTGGTCTAGGACGGTTCAACTGAACCAATGACTAAAGATTTGAACTGACCTGTGCAGAAGTCGAAACTACTTTTCTTTTCTTTTCTTCTTCTTTTTGGATTTTTCTTTTATACTATAATACTGCCAGAAAGTGTGTAATTGAGTTCCATTTGGTGGGTCTTCGTGTTTGCTGAATGCAGACCTACACCAGGCTCGTCGTATCCTAGAAGCTGTTTGCCTGTAACCTATCAGCATACTCAATTCACTTGAGTAGGGGCAAATAACGCTTTAAGGACAGCGTTTCAAACGTGCTTCAGCCTGTCTTGATTTCAGATCATTTTGCAATTCTCAGTTTTCACATTATACAGAAATACATTAATCTATATAATTTCCAACAGGAGGAAGAAATGTTCCAAAAATCAAGGTATGAGATGGAATTGAAGTGGAATGGACTAAATTGAAAATTACCGGAAGAAAAGGTAAAATATCATGTTTTTTGTTTTCTTCTTAATATCACGTAAAACCTTGCTTGAAAAGAATTCCTGGTTGCATTGAATATAGTAAGACACATGTTGCATTAGAAGAGTGAATTGTGATAGCATTACTCTTGAAGTGGGGCAAAAATTGGGTGGTAACCTGATGGACGATGCGGATCTCATGCACACAAAGTCATCTTGCACGCCAGGCATGCCAGTTCTATCTAGCCAAGGTCAAGCAAGAATTTTCATCCTTGAAAGTAACTAGCCATTGTCTCCACCCAAGCTTATCTAGTGGGAATGGAGACTGACCTGCATCAAACCTGTTGATGCGGAGATCTTGCTCACCCTCACTGAGCTTCAAGCACTCGCACTAAGCCTTGTAAGCTTGCACAGGAGGAAAACAAAAGAGACCCTGGCTAAAGCAGGGGACCCTCCGATGCCAAAGTCAGGTTAGGAATATGAGTCTATGTAGTGTGAATGGGGTTTTAGGTGAGAGATTTTGCATACCTGTTCTTGTAGGTGAGTCTCTTATTTATACTAGTTGGTTGGAGTGAACGTGTCTGTCAATCTCGGCACGATCTTTGCCATTAGGTGAGAATTGCAAGTGCGCTGATATCGTCAGTTACTCTATAAACATGGTGCAACGGTTAATGCCATCATGCGTTACTGGATTAAGCCTGACTCAACCGCAGTATCTCGACTGATCGTCTGGATTCAGACAATGCAGACGAGCCAAGCACAATTATTTCTGATTGGGCTTGAATCACGTCAGATTAATTGTGCAGACGAGCCAAGCACAATTATTTCTGATTGGGCTTGAATCACGTCAGATTAATTGTAGACAGATATGCCCCGATCACTTGCAATCGGTTTGGTCTAAATCTTCCGAGCACATATCTCGCCACGGGTCATACCTACCTAATTTTCTGATCCCACCCGTTGAAGTATCTGATGCCAATGCGCGTCTGGTTGAAGAACTAAGCTCAGTTGAACCATCCTAGGATGTGGTCGAGCCGAGCTGGCTTACACTGAGGTCGGCTCAGAATCTCCCATAACACAACCCATTTACTAAGCTGGCTGAAATATTGACTAAATTATCGAACCTATCAGGTCTAGAACTCGAGCCATTTGCATTCCAGCAACACCAGTTTTAAAACAAAGCTGAGCTATCAGTGTAATAAATGCTGAAAATGCAGACCAGTCAAAACACATCTAGATTGTTGAAACCGGCTCGGAAGGAAACTTCCTCCTCTCTCGGCCTCTTCCCACTGGTTGTTGACTCTTGTGCCTCACTTTCCCAATCTCTTTTATATCCAACCACGAACAGAATTGCAAGGAATCCAAGTCCAAACAAGCAGCTGCCATGAAACCACTTCAAAATCCACTTCTTCTCATTTTTCTCTACCTTTTCTCTCTTTCCTTGCACACATCAACAACATCATCAGCATCAGCTGCAACAGAAGCAGAAGCTCTCATCAAATGGAAAACCAGCCTAACCTTCCATTCTCTCAATTCATGGTCCATTGCCAACACCACCAATCTCTGCCGTTGGATCGGCATCCGCTGCGACAACAAATCTTCCACCGTCATCGAAATAAACCTCCCCAAATCCAGTCTCACTGGCATGCTCGATGAATTCGACTTCGCTTCCCTACCCAACCTCACCCGCCTCAACCTTAATTTCAACAACCTCCATGGTGGGATCCCGGCCAACATCTCTGCTCTCTCGAAACTCACCTACTTGGACCTCAGCAGCAACAACTTCACTGGACAAGTCCCGCCGGGTATAGGAAGCCTCTCGGAGCTCATCGAACTCCGTCTCTTCAACAACAGCCTCACAAGCCCGATCCCACACCAGCTTCTCAGCCTCCAAAAGGTACGGCATTTCGACCTCGGATCAAACTTCTTAGAGTCCCCGGATGCTTCGAAGGTCCCGAACATGCCTTCTCTGATGCACCTCTCGCTCTACCTCAATGAGATGGCGTCGGAATTCCCACCGTTCATTCTCAGTTGCAGGAATCTGACATACCTTGATCTTTCACAAAATAAGCTAACTGGTCACATACCAGCATCGCTGGTCACCAACCTAAGCAAGATCGAATACCTCAATCTTACAGACAACTCGTTTAGTGGACCGATTCCCACCGATCTTTCTAAACTTCCTGGGCTCAAAGACCTCCGACTGGGGAAGAATGGATTCACCGGAACAATCCCACCACAGCTGGGATTGATCTCGAATCTCCGTATCCTAGAACTTTATGAAAACCCATTAGGTGGGCAAATTCCATCTTCTCTAGGTCAGCTACGATCACTTGAACGGCTTAGTCTCCACACTGATGGCTTGAATTCCACCATCCCCTCCGAGCTTGGCTTGTGTACTAACCTTGTCTTCTTAGATCTCTCTATAAACAGCCTCACAGGCATCTTGCCTCTTTCTCTATCCAATCTAACCAAGATATCTGAGCTCGGGATCTCAATCAATATGCTCTCAGGTGAGATCTCACCGTACCTAATCATCAATTGGACAGAGCTGATCTCATTGCAGTTACAGACCAATGATCTCACAGGAAGGATCCCAGCTGAGATTGGCGGATTGAAGAATCTCAGCTACCTTTACCTCTATGGGAATCGGCTTTCAGGTCCGATCCCACCTGAGGTGGGGAATTTAGAAAACATGTTAGAATTAGACCTTTCCAATAACACGATTACCGGTCAGATCCCACCAAGTTTAGGAAACCTAAAACAGCTCCAGGTCTTGAATCTCTTCTCCAACAATCTCACAGGAAACCTCCCTCCCGAGATAGGAAACATGACTTCCCTACAACTCCTTGATCTTAACGACAATCGGTTGCACGGCCAGCTGCCAAAAACCATCTCTAAGCTCGAAAACCTTCTTCTCTTCTACGTCTACACCAACAACTTCTCCGGCAGCATTCCGGAAGATTTTGGGCAGAACAGTGTCCTGGTCAATGTCAGCTTCTCCAACAACAGCTTCTCCGGCAAACTGCCACCATCGATCTGCAGGGGACTCTCCCTCGTGTATTTCACGGTGAATGGAAATAATTTGTCAGGCCCATTGCCAGATTGCTTACGAAATTGTTCGGATTTAGTCAGAGTGCGGTTGGAAAGGAACCGTTTTACAGGGGACATCTCAAAGGCATTTGGAGTCCATCAGAAACTAGTGTACATCGATCTCACCGGGAATCAGTTAACAGGCGAGCTTTCACCCGAGTGGGGAGAATGTAGCGCACTCACTTACTTGCATATAGCAGAAAACAGAATTTCAGGCAGAATTCCAAGAGAGCTTGGGAACCTTACTCAACTGCAAGATCTGAGCCTTTCCTCAAATCGTTTTACAGGAGCGATCCCTCCTGAACTGGGTAACTTGAGTATGCTATTCAATCTTAATTTGAGCAACAACCAGATATTAGGCAATATCCCTTCCAAGATTGCCGACTTATCTGAGCTGCAAGATCTCGATTTGTCAGCAAACATGATTAACGGCAGTATTCCTGAAGACCTTGGAGATTTCATTCGCTTAATTAATCTGAATTTAAGCCATAACCGATTATCAGGAGAGATACCATTTCAGCTCGGCAATTTGGTTTCTTTGCAGTTACTTCTAGACCTCAGCAGCAATTCACTCTCTGGGGCGATCCCTCAGAACTTGGGGAAGCTAGCGTCGCTTGAAAATCTGAATCTCTCTCATAACAATCTCTCGGGCAGAATTCCATCGGCGTTGTCTGGGATGATTAGTCTACAATCTGTCGACTTGTCATATAACAAGTTAGCGGGTCCCATCCCAGCCACACAAGCATTCCAAAATGCTTCATCAGACGCATTCATCGGGAACTCGGGCTTATGCGGTAATGATGCCAAAGGAGTGCCCCCTTGTTCTACTACTTCCACCGGCAGTCGGAAACAGAAGAATCAGAAGAAGATCATCATACTCGTCGCTGTCCCAGTTGCCGCCATTACATTACTAGCTACTGCCATCTTAGTACTCCTACTTCTAAGGAGGAAACCAGTGGAATCAATGGTCCAGATTGAAAGTCCCGAGGAAGAGACAACCCAAGTCTTGATATGGGAAAGGGAAGGCCGATTCACTTTCAATGACATCGTAAAATCAACTGAGCAGTTCAACGAGCGGTACTGCATTGGGAGAGGTGGGTTCGGGAGCGTCTACAAAGCAGAGCTACCAAGGGGCCAGATCGTCGCGGTGAAGCGCCTCCACATGTCGGACTCCGGCGATGTACCGGCCCATAACCTCAGGAGCTTCGAGAATGAGATCCGAACGTTGACGGAGATCAGGCACCGTAACATAGTCAAATTGTACGGCTTCTGTTCGAGCAACGGGTGCATGTACTTGGTGTACGAGTATGTGGAGAAGGGTAGTTTGGGAAAAGTGCTATATGGAGAGGAAGGGAGTGGGAGGTTGGATTGGGTTACGAGGGTGAAGGTCATCCAAGGGCTGGCGCACGCTCTCTCCTATCTGCACCATGACTGCTCGCCTGCTATTGTGCACCGGGACATATCGATAAATAACGTGCTGTTGGAGGCGGGATTTGAACCTCGTGTATCCGATTTCGGAACTGCGAGGCTGCTGAGCGCTGATTCCTCAAACTGGACTGCGGCTGCCGGGTCTTATGGCTACATGGCTCCAGGTGTGTTTCGTCTGCACTTTCCTGTCATGGCCTTTTCATCATACACCTGATGTGCTAATTCCACGCGTAGCCCAGCTTCCACACGTGACGCCACGTGTGAAAGATCGGATCTGTCCATCTGGTGAATCTCACTCCATTTGTTGCGTAGATCAACAATCTGATCCGTCCATTTATCAGGTGGACCACAACGTGCAAATGGAATGTATGGTTGAAGAAACCTCACCAAGTTTCGTATACTTTGGCCCTCCTGATGAGTGGATACTCTGGTTGTGGGGCCAGAATATCTACACAGTGAGCCCATCTGATGAAGAGTTCACGTTACGCGGGAGACGCACTGCACGCACCCTTTCCGGTTTTCGAAGTCGAAAAGCGGGTGCAGTTACCTGTTTCCTACTCATGAAAAGAAACTTTGATGCTCTGGAAATGGGTGATAGATGATACGCAAGCACTTATAAACTATTTAAAAGTTCCATACTTGTTATGGATAAATCAAATTAAACTGTCCAAATTATGTCCTCAATTTAGATGAAAAAAAAAAAAAAAAAAGGAAGGAAAGAAAGCAAGAAAGGAGTTAGTTTGATTTTCTGATTAGCTAATTGGTTAATATTCATTGGACGATTAAAAGTGAAACATATCCAGCCGTCCTATTTAAGTAGGTAATTATGATGTGTGAATTTCTTCCTAAAGCCTTTGGTAGGAAGTTTCTACGTTCATTTTGCAAGCTTATTTTAAGACACGAGTCTAAAAATAAGCCGAATCCAATACTCAAATATCCAAGTAGGCCGAAAACGTGAGAATTAAACACAGTCGAAATATTCATTAGAGTACAAAAGTTTTGATTCAGGATATTATCTTATCAGTATTCTCAATTAGTCTCAGTCGGTTATGAAAGATGTTAGGTAGATATCACTATCGACTCTATGGAGGTGTCAAAGGTAGGAATTTTCTCACCCAGAAGCGGCCCACTTGAGTCTCGGATCCTTTTCAATTTTAATACGAAGTCTTAAAATGAGCCCACACAAAATGGATGAATGGTGGTGAATTTCTCACAAACATTACCACGAGCCCAGGGGCTTTCTCATGAAATCCACGTCCTATGGAACCTACCACTTGTTTTCTTTTAGTGCTTAAACTCCTGGGATAGTTAACCACCATTTTGAAATCACGGAGATGGACCCTACATACCTCCTATGTAGCATCCATCTACGGCCATCCATACCATCCAAATAATAGCCTACGTAGTGGATGGAGCAAAGCTCTAGAATGCCCTAATTGATCAATCCCAGCAATCCAATTGATGGTTAAAAGTGAAATACTAAGTGGTATTCCAAAAGGCAAAATTAGATGATTTTCTCAGCATTAGTTTTGGTGGTGTGCTCCATCAGGAAATTGTTCTGCGGTTGGTGTCTTTGGTTTGTGCCATCACTATGGCGTGCGTACGGCCAAATAGTCACCACCATTTAAAAAATGATGGTGACTATCACAGGAGTCCTCGTCCAAAAAGTATAGAAAAGTATTATTTTTTTAAGTGAGCCGTCGGTATTGTACAGCTCAAGTTAAAGTCAAAATATGTGGCCCACACGTTTTGAATAAAAATGATTTTGATGAGTCAGATAATAAAGCGTGGGTGCACTTATCTGTACGAAGATACAGCTGATCGTATGGCCCTACTTGGATGCCCTCAAAAGACGTACCTCTCAAATTAGTGGTCCGTAATCCTTCCATCAATGCCTCACAAATAGATGGCTAAAAAGAAAAGAAAAGAAAAAACTACAGAATGAGTCAACCACACGGACAAATAATTAATGGCTAGGATCTTTACAGTTGAAAGGATACGTGGCATGCAAATAAGTCAAATTCAACTCTCTGCAGTAATACCTTAGTTCACTGTATCATCAAACCAAATATCACACTTATTCAATTCTCTAGCTATTAGATTGGTGGATATTTACTGGGCGGGTATAAATGAAAAGTATCATAAAACCCTCGCATATCAGCAAAGCTATATAGGTTAGCTTTTAACGGCTAACCTGCAACGCAATTTGCGTTGTCTGCAGTCCACTGTGATGGGAGCATGGAAACCAACTCATCCGTCAGGTGTGCACCGTGTTGTGGGCCACACATTGATTAGAATTTTCTAAAATAGGAACCAATACAGCCCAAAAGACATTAGCCTTCTTTTATGTTTTTTAAAAATCTTCAACTAGCAATTCTATTGATATTAGTGTGGTACTGTGCAGAGCTTGCTTACATGATGAAGGTTACAGAGAAATGCGATGTATATAGTTTTGGTGTGGTAGCACTGGAGGTTTTGATGGGTAAACACCCAGGGGAGCTCATCACCTCACTATCATCATCATCAACATCATCCGATGGCCAAGATGTGTTGTTGAAAGATGTACTGGATCAACGTCTCCCACCCCCGACTGGCCAGCTGGCAGAGGAGGTGGTCTTCACGGTTAAGATTGCCCTTGCATGTATACAGGCCGGGCCTGAGTTGCGGCCCACCATGCGTTTCGTGGCGCAAGAGATGTCGGCTCACACCCAGGCGTATCTATCTGAGCCCTTCCGTGCCATTACCATGAGCAAGCTGACCAGCTTCCAGAAGTAAGCCTGCAAACTCTCTTGGGTGCAACGATCGAAAATCTGTAAGGTCGCACCGTATCGGTCCCGTATACCCGTGTGGCCCATATCACAGCCCGTTTAGGGCCCGTAGAACTGATACAGAAGCTGGTGATGTGCATTGTTAGTGAAATCCTTATTACATAGTTCTATATTTTATTTTCATGATTTAATGTAATATAATTTTCTATTAGAAGGAAGTGTTTGGATAAACAAACAATTCAAATTGAGAATATTTAGTTTGATCAATATGAAAGGACAATTAATGATGGCCCATCGATTCATGGCTCTGACTTTTGAAGGGCAGTTAATGGCGGCTTATCCGATGCATGGGTCAAATGTGTGGAAGGAGAGGTTGGTTCACACGTCGGTTTCCGAGACCGACTAATGGGAGGCTCATATCTGATATTTGATTGACTTCGCTGTCATATTATGGTAGTTTCACTTTCATAATCCACGCGGCAAGTTAATGGTGGATCACGACCGTACAAGTGGTAGAGTTTACCATCGGTGGCCCATGGTTAAAATATTATCCGTGGGGTTCCTTACTCTTGCTCGGGTGGTAGACTCTCGGGAGTTTCAACACCCGGTCAAGGGTTCGAGTATCCATAGGCAGTGAAATCCCACTGCAGCGTGAGTGTGTGGGGGTGTGTGTGCGTTTGTTAAAATAATAATAATAATAATAATAAAATATATTGTCCGTGGCCTTAGAATGAAAGGTAGAATGCAAGAAAGGGAGAGAGAAAGGACTGGCTACAATTGTCTTGCTCATGTGATTTTTGAGCCATGAGCCATTCAAGATAGAGCTCATAATAGGCTACTAGATAAAGAGAGGTTGAAGTAAACCGGGGTGAAATGCTTTTTTAGACTCCCTCCGAGAGTAAGCGTGAGACTGAACAAAAGTGTTGCTACACATGCTCACCATATATGTAGTAGGCTGATAATATCATAAAAAAGTTTAATTATCTACTACATCACTAAATTCACACCAATAAAATAATCCGAATCATCTAACCGTTAACTATTTAAATGAATGTAAAAATAATAATAAACATTAGCAAGTTGCTTATTGACAATCCTTACATTTGTGGTCCACCCAGTACTCAAAATTCCTTCATTTTTTAGTTGAAGTATATATTTCAATAAACTAATTACAATCATTCTGTCAAATATCACATATTACACTGATTTGAATATTGAAGTGGATTTGAGGTATCACACATATTCCAATGATATATCAAAAAATTGCAATGCATTCCAATTCGTCCCTGGATTTCAATGCATTCAATTTTACTTCAATTCAAATAAACAGAGTAAATCATTTACTTTCAAATCATTTGCCCCCCAATTCCATTTTCTATTTACCTCCATTTATAAGCTCTCAAACGACTCCCATATGGTAAGCCCAACCTATTAGATGGGTTGGATACTGCATACACATGACAGTTTGGAATTTTATTATTATTCTTTTCTTTTTAGGTTAATTATATTGTCCAACTGGTTGGATATGAGGATTTCTAGGGTTGGCATACAGCCTTGAAGAGTCCCGAGTGTAATCAGGGTTAACTTGGTTGGGCTTTTTGGGTCAAGGTTGTCTAAGTCAAGCCCACCAGCAAAATAACAATCATAAGATAGGCCCACATTGCAACTGAGCATCTATCAGCCCAAGCCCATCTAGACCAGCTCTATAGTGATAAATAAGTTGTGGCGGGCCAGAACAATCTTTCTGCCTTCTATCATGTATTAAGATCGGGTCCATCACGAGAAATTATCACATTCAAAACTCATGCCCTGACCCTGCCTGTGGGCCATCAAACACGACCCTGATCCAGCATAAATCAGGCTGGGCCCATCCATCTACAAAGCACTTACTCTGGCAAAGATTCTCAAATCACACCCGTTGAGAAAGGTAAGGGCCCAAAGGAGTGGCTACCACTCCTCCCACATTTTTTAAGAACTGGGCCTTGTCTCTTAGGCAAGAAAGAGTCTATCCTAGGGACGAATTGCACCATTGAAATAGATAAGGGCCCACCACAAGTCCTGGATGCTGACTTGACTCCATCGGAGCATGAGAGAAATCCAGTGGCTGTGATGGGAAGGAAGAGAGCCATGTACAGCTAGTCAGGTTGGTCAGTTGGGACACCAAAAATTTATAGTAATTGCTTAGGTAATAGAAGAAATTTCTTAAAAGAAGATTAATAATTTCAAAAACAGCTTTTCTTCTAAAACAATCCTCCAAAAATAGTATCACTGCTAAGTACAGACATATATGGCCTGGAATGGATCATCGGGCTTTAGGCCCGCGGCTTGGGTCAGTTTATGTCTAGTGAGGTTTTACTCTATTAAGGCCAGGTAGAGCACAGGTCCAGGCCCACTAATGAGTGAGTTAGGTCAGGGGCCTTCATTCAAGCCTGCTCAATATGGGTGGGCGGAATTGGGTCCAAGGCCTTCATTTAGGCCTGCTTAATAAATGGGTGGGCCAAGGCCCACCGCAATTAGTAAATGTACTGCTGGCCTAGGCCCAATGAATAAGCTGTCCAACCATGGTCGAGGTGTAAATTGGCCCGATGGCCCATTACCTTGTTAGCAAGAAATATTAGCTATGCTCTTAAATCTAGAATTTAAAAATAAACTAAAATACAGTTAAAATCCGGCAGCCGCTGATGCAATATCGTTCAAACATTCTGCGTATGCACTATTTACTTGTATCTAATTGCAATCGCATGATGCTGACGAGTCAGCATGCTTCTGCATGCAACTGGTTGGGTGGGCCAGACACCTCCAGAAGATGAAGGGCCCAGTCATCACCACCGTCTGTTTGGCAAGAATATTGAATTTTGCATACACTAAAATGTTTGGACTATATAGAACTATGTACCAGATCAATTGTCAAGAAACCAGTACTTTTCATTTTGAATGATAAAATTTCAAGGGAGTAGATATGCCACCCTTGGTTCAAAAAACCTCGAAAATTTGACTCCATTTCTAATTGTACTGGCTTCACTCAAAAACTCGAACTTAAATTATTATTATTATTATTATTTTTTTAAAAGTATACCTCTTGCTTGTGTAACGATGCTAACATGTCTACACTTTTAAAGCATTGGTGTATGTTTGAATTGTTCTAATAGATGTCTTAAATCAAGTCTGTTACTAGGTGTATCGATGCCATCGACAGTCTGTTCGATGTCACCTTTGATGGTATGAGACAATAGGAGATTTCTATAACTGCTCTAATAACTAAATTTGATCAGAATTCAAGAAGTCATGAGTTGTTAAAAGGGATAAATCTATCTAACTACTATCATGAAAAGTATATCATATATCTTATTCACTTGACAGAGTGAATAAGATTCAACTGACAATAAGTATCATATATCATAGTGGCCTCATGATCGACAATAAGTATTGACTAAAACCCGATCATGATCACGGGTAATGACAAATTCAACTGATGCACAATAACATCACGTAAAAGAAATTCTCATGGCCCAAGCCACTTAAGGAGCTATGAAGCAACATAACAGCAATGCCTAGTTGACTGAGTTTTATACTGCAAAACACATGTTCAAATAGAGAAAAGGATAATGATCATTACCACATGACATCACTAGAAAAACCATCATCCATGTAGCGGACCAAGATGTGCGCACAATCAATGACCAATCTATAACAAACAACTAGCACATGAAGCATTGCAAAACAAGTCACAACTATCTACAGGCCCAGGCAGTTATTTCCACATAAACAAACATGGGGAGTTACTACGAAGACTTCTCTCTAACTATCGCCTCAAAATTCTATAAATAAAATGAAGATTAAAGAGCTCTGAGCCATTGCTAATCCAACACAACACAACTCTACTATGCAACTGCTTATATATCTTAGTTTATCCTAGTTTAAACATAGTGTAATCCAGTTCGTCTAAATTACTACACTGGACCAGCTTTAGTAGTAGTGTAATGCATCCATCTACGCACACTACTATGTTGAACCGTCTTTAGTCTAGGAGTAATGTAATGCAATCCATCTATGCACGCTGCTATATTAAACCGACTTAGTTTAAGAGTAGTATAATTTCCTTCATCTATGCCTAAGTTACTAGACTAAACAAAACCTTTAAAAAAAAAAAAAAAATCTTTCAGTGTAACTCTCCTCATCTATGCCCGAGTGGGCAACAATGAGAATTTTCATAAAATTGCACCAAACACCTTTAAGTTCACAATGTGCGGTCTGCAAGAGTTTTGGATTAGCCTTTTTTTTTTTTTAGAGTTTATCTTTATCTTGGTGAGGCTCACGTAATGGATGGATTGGATGGAATGCACACGCCATGGTGGCCCACACAAAATCTATAGTTGTTGTTTGTTAACATTTCTCCCAGTGGTATGGGACGTATGAGTTGTGGAATAGGCTAATGTTTCACTCTAGGTGATGTAGAACGTGTCATAGATACGTTCCCAGCATGGTTGGGCCAAAAGAAGGTGGACCGTTATTGAGGGTCAAATATTATATATTAGACCCATTTATTATTTGATTCTGCGAACATGATACTGTTTAACGCCCTGTTTTAATCGTGTTTATGATGCAAGGTGTATTTAGGAGCTTAGACTGAAAAAGGGTACTAAAAGTATGGATTTGATGCTCTGAAGTCACCAAGGTAAGGGACGGACTCCAGTAGACCGAGATCGAGGAATTTACATGCAATAGATCCAAGGAAATCAAGCTCTTCACGTTAAATAGGCCTGAAAAGTGTCCTAAATACAAGATCACAAGGTTCCCACCATCTGTTCGGCTCGATACTTCAGATATGACCTGAGGACAATAAATTAACCGTACACATCAAATTTCAGCTCCCAGATCCTTGTATAAGTGGCCCAATGGATAGATCAGCCCATGAATCTCTGATTCGGGGCCCACTCGAGATCTGGATATGCTTCAAAATTGTTCTCGACAGACTAAATGAAGAGGCAAAGCGAATGGACGGAGCGGATCTGTCATGAACCTTACAAGTGGACCTAACTAGATGTGCTAGTGCCTAGTGCATAATTGCACTCAATGTGCACTAGACCGACTCGCGCAGTCAGAGTCGGTTTGACCGACTGTCCTAAACAGAGATGGAGACTCTCTGTTCTCTCTCACGCATGACCGTCCATTGGGAGGAGGCATAGGCCACCTTTATCACCCGGACGGCTGATCTAAGCCATCCAATGCACTCAGGAGGAGAAATCGACCGCACCTTAGGAGAGCTTAGCCCAAGACACGTCAGAATCTGCTCTCTTGCTCGCTAAAGGGTCAAATCATCATCAAACGATAGATCAGGTGGGCCACATCAAAAGATGTCCAAACACCGTCCATCCTACCGAAATTTCTCCATGAAGCTGATGGACGAAGTGGATGTCTCATGCAACTTTGATCATGAACCCCACCGAGCACCACAGCGTAAACAGCGTGCGCAAGCTCAGTTTTAATGTCCGAAACCCACGCTGTTTGGTCGATTGTATGATCATGGTCGTTGATCATATGGCAGATCTGGACCGTCCATCGTAAAGATTAGTCAAAAACGTCCCAGGAGACGTTGATTTCACGGACGAAGTGCAAGGAAATCAGGAGTTTTGAGTCCCTGAGTTTAGTTGTGTAAAGAAGTTACGCGGCTATTGCTGCGAAAGCCGTTTCAGCACCGACTCCAACACTTTCCTCTTGTGCGTGAGAGCTCTCAGCCAACTGTATCAGCCTATAAGAAAGAGAGAGAAGGAATGTGAGAGAAGCTCGACTGGGGTTGGACGGGAAGCACAGAATAAGGGAGAGAGTAGAGTTTTTTTTCTTTCTTTTTTTTTTCTTTTGTTTATTTTATTTTGTTAAGGGATTTAGCCTAATCATGTTGCTAGGCTAAACCTCTTAGCTAGGGCTAAGAAGTGAAGCTTGCAGCGTGATGGGAGACCTTTTTGCTTATGCCTTTTGTTTAGACTGAACTGATGTTGATTTTAGTTTAATTAAGGAAATATTTTTAATTTTTAATGGTCTATTGTGACTAAAATTACAATAGGTCTGCGATAGCTTTGAGCATGTTCCTTTCCTTTTTATGTTTATGACGTCAGGAAGCCCTGTTGTTCACCATCGTCTCCTGGGCATAATCGGATGACGGTACCCTTCATAACCTTCATATCATGTTGATTGGTTGTTAATTAGTTTAATTCTGTTGTTTGCTTTGTCTCCTGGGCAGGGTTTGGTGATGGAATCCATTCTAATTTATATACCTTTCATCTATTGAAAACTATATCAAAGAAAGTTCAGTTCGATTTTCATGATGGGACTCTAAGTCCAGTTGAGTTCTTGAAGCAGGCATAAGATCGCCCTGATTTCTACAAGTGGATCCTCTGAATCCCTAGTTTCCTACCTCTGAATTCTTTAAGTTTTAAATAATTATTTCATCATTATTCCTCAAATTACAGTTCGATTTAGATTTCATTTTATTCTAGTTCTAGTGCTATTTAGTTTCAGATTACGTATAGGTTTCAGTCCCTTAGGATTCGACCTCGGTCTTACCGAGTTTATTATTACATCACAACCCTATACTTGGGGAGTGGACAACCGTAGATTGTCCGTAACTTTTGATTTGGGTATCATTACGGGTCGCACGACCTATCAATCTTTATTAAAATCGGCCATCCAAGGTGAACTGACCCACAAAGTGGGTCGTATCTTTCCGTTTCGTCAGAAAACGTGCACTTTCAACTCAAAAACAAAATTTTAAGAAAATTTTGCTATTTTTAGGAATTCTGATTTTTTAATATTTTTTCTATTTTTAGAGTTTTAGATTTTCTTCCCTTTTAAAAATAACTTTTAATTATACTAGGACTATTCCAAAGAAAGTTTATTTGAAATTTTTATTTTTAGAAATTAGGCTTTAAAGGAGTTTTATTATAATTATGATTTTTATTAGAGTTAGAATTTTACTATTTTTGGTAATTACGAATTTTGATTTATTTTTTTCTTTATTAATGGTGTAAGGAGACATATTATCATTTATTCATTAATCAATTTTGAATTTATTTTCTATTTTCTTGCTTTATTTCCTCGTGGATTCAAGAAGTCTCTATGAGGAGTCCAGAGAAGTTGCGTGGATTCGGAATAATTATCCTCTTGAGGAAGACAGTGCTCGACCTCATCACGTTTATTCCTGCGTCAGTTTGGTATCAAAGTTAGGTTTTCCTTCGGATTGATGGCTTCTAACAACGGGTAGGGCAACAATCCCATAAACGGTGCTCTAGAAAATTTACCTTTAACGGTGGCAGCTTTCAAAGTGGCGTAGCGAGAAAATCGGCAAACCATGCAGGGGCTATAGGCTTCCATCGATTGCATGGCGGATCGCTTGGTAGATCACTTGGCGGATGCCCTAGGGTAGCTCCGTGTTCATGGTAGTGATTCACCACCAGCAATCGCTGGAATTCTTAATCATACCTATCGTAGGGCGATGCTATCAGTGAACCACAGGATGGATCAAAAATTCAAGATGAAAGTCGATCTTCCTAGTTTTAATGGTCAACTCTACTTCAAGAACTTCCTTTATTGGTTGCTTGAAGTTGAACATTTCTTCGACTACATGAATATTGTAAAAGAAAGAAAGTTAAACTCATGGCCTACAAGTTGATGGCTAGAGCTTCAGATTGGTGGGAATAACTTCAACTCGAGCGGACGAGACAGATGAAGGCGCCAATCCGCACATAGTCACGGATGAAGAAGTTATTGTGCATGCGATTCCTCCTTACCAATTACGATAAGGTATTATTCCAACAAAATCAAAATTATTAGCAAGATAACCAATCATTAAAGGGTTATACAGAGAAATCCTATTATTTGTCAGCGAGAGGTGACTGAGTCAAAATGGAGTTGCAACATACCACATGATTCATCAGTGGCGAACACGTGACCCCTATGGAACAGAGAACCAACTCGAGACTTCTAAAGTGGAGGGATAATCTCTCATGACTGAACATGCCTATGTTAAATAATCTGAGGAAACAGGAGATATATATGCATTAGTTGAAGAGAAAAAATATGTAGAGCCTATGAACATCCCAGAGGATTTGGAACCATTATTGCAGGAGTTCAAGTCAGTTGTGCTTAATAAACTCCTTAATGAATTACCTCCCATACGAGACATATAAGACCACATTGATCCCATCTTAGGGGAAAGTTTGCCTAATTGCCCATATTATAAAAAAGAATGTAAGATCTTGAAGGTAAAAGTGAAGGAACTGATCGATACTAGTCAAGTCAAGGAAAGCATGAAGACATGTATTGTGTTAGCTAAAAAGCTTAATGCCAAGTACAAGAAAGGGCTAATAAACATCGACGTCAGAAGTTATCTTAGAATCATGAGTCAAGTCCCTTGAATAACTCGAGGACGAGTTTTTTTTTTCAAGGGGAGGAGTCTAATGTAGAATATGTCACAGATACGTTCCCAGCATAGTTGGGCCAAAAGAAGGTGGACCGTAAATTAACCGTAACTTTTGATCCGAGTATCTTTATAGGGCGCACAACCTATCAATCTTTATTGAAATGGGCCATCCGAGGTGAACCGACCCACAAAGTGAGTCGTATCTATCCGTTTCATCAGAAAACGCGCGCTTTTAGTTCAAAAATGAATTTTTAGGAAAATTTTACTATTTTTACTAATTCTGATTCATTACTATTTATTCTATTTTTAGATTTTTAGATTTTCTTCCCTTTTAGAAATAACTTTTAATTATACTAGGACTCTTTTAGAGAAAGTTTATTTAAATTTTTTATTTTTAGAAATTAGGTTTTAGAAGAGTTTTATTATAATTAGGATTTTTATTAGAGTTAGAATTTTACTATTTTTGGTAATTACGAATTTTGATTTATTCTTTTCTTTATTAATGGTGTAAGGAGTCACATTATCATTTATTTATTAATCAATTTCGATTTTTTTTCTATTTTCTAGCTTTCTTTCCTCTTGGATTCGAGAAGTCTCTGTGAGGAGTCCAAAGAAGTTCCGTGGATTTGGAATAATTATCCTCTTGAGGAAGACAGTGCTCGATCGACCTCACGTCCTCCCCAGCATCACTAGGGCTAAGCATTGGGTGTCCCACCTATTAGAAGGAGTGGGTGTCAAATGCTTGTGGCAGGCAGGTTGTATTATACAACTATCTATTGTAAGTTAAGTCACATTGAGTTTGGTCAGGTTAGTCGCCAGCTTGACCAGAATACAATCAACTAGGTGAGGTTTGTTTGGGCTAAGTTTTGATAAATTTTAAATGGGTTGCACATGAGAATTCTTGGTCTATTTATTAAATGGGTTGGGCTTGGACTAACGCGGCATGACCCATTGCCATCCGCACATCAACCATCAAAGGTCCATCAGGCCGCACCAAAGGAAAAAACTTTAGGAGAGAGATGTTCACCCTTGATTTCACAGGGCCCACCATGATGAATATGAATTCCACTCTAACTATTACACGCACACCAATATTTAGGCATTGTTCCTAACATCAGGTCCATTGATGATTCAGGTGTGGCTATACCAAAGGAAGTAATTTTGAAGATGAGGTTTTGCCTATACATTATTTCTAATTATGTGGTCCACTTGAATCATGGATGGGGCTGATTTTTAGGCTCACATGTGCCTGGTTGTCGAGGTAGATTTTACATATACATCTCAGCGAGGCCAACCCAAGCTACCAACCCTTTTGTTGGGGTGTTAAAAAATCTAACCAAATGTACTCTAGTGATTAGTACTTAATGGAACTACTTATTGAAAACCCTTTTCGTTTTTAAATGTACCAGAATCTAAATTAATTTTATGTAGATTTCTCATTTTAAAATGATGGTGACTTATGAACCCCATGTATTGCAAACATATGTATTTTCTAGACTATCCAAATTGTTGAGGCAAATATTTGGTTCACCCTCGCCAAGCTCCGAGCATTCGATCAGAGTCCTATAAGCCTGCACAAGAGAAGAACAAAGGAGACCCTGGCTAGGGCAAGGAACCCTCCGATGCCAAAGTGATGTAGAGCAGGTCGCGGACAGTTTCATGGCCAAGATGGATCAGAAAAGGCCCGGTCGACGACAGAAGTGATCCGGACCATCGGACCTTAAATCGAGCGTATCTCGTAATCCGGAATGAGTTAGCTGACGTAAAATATATGATTTTGGGGTAGAACGAGCTCCTTTAGCCAACCAACCCCGCTACGCCGGGTTGCGCAGCCCGAAATTGCAAAAAACCCCTTGATTGACGGTCGTTTCCCTGTTTTAATTTTGTTTTTACTATAAATAGTAAGTTTTAGTTTGATTATAACTCTTCATCCGTTGGGCTTTAGGAGTTGCGCCCAATGTGAAAAGAGCTTAGAATAATTAGGGGAACGGTTTGGTGAAGCCAAATAGGACACTTACTATTTTTGGCCAAAAACCTTGCGCACTAGTAGACATCACGACCGTCTATAAATAGTAAGTTTACTATTTATAGTAAGTCGCGGATTCTAGGAGTTTGAGTTGTAGTTTGATTATGATTTCTTTCCCATTGCTTGATACCCTTATTTAAAGGGTTGTGAACTCGTTTTTAATAATTCATCAATCAATTTCGAATTTATTAGAATTTATTTCTATTTTCTGCTTTCTTTCCTCGTGGATTCGAGAAGTCTCTGTGAGGAGTCCAGAGAAGTTCTGTGGATTCGGAATAGTTATCCTCTTGAGGAAGACGGTGCTCGACCTCACGTCCTCCCCTGCGTCAGTTTGGTATCAAAGCGACGTTTCTCCTCGGGTTGATGGCTTCTAACGACGGGTCGGGCAACAATCCCATGGGCGGTGCTCCAGGGAATTTACCTTTAACGGTGGCAGCTTTCGAAGTAGCGCAACGAGAGAATCAGCAAGCCATGCAAGGGCTGCAGGCTTCCATCGACCGCATAGCGGATCTCTTGGCGGAAAACCTAAGGCAACTTCGTGTTCCTGGTAGCAATCCTCCACCCCCAATTAATCGCCCTGATCGCAGGATAGTACCGACAGTGCATCCAAGGGTCATTCCTGAGGAAGGGGGCTCCAGTGAGGAGGAAATCGACGACATACTCTTCCAACACCCCAGACATGGCGGCGATCGAGTAGATCGAACGGATCGAGAATTCAAGATGAGGGTTGATATTCCTAGCTTCAATGGCCAACTACATATTGAGAATTTCCTCGATTGGCTTTCTGAAGTTGAGCGATTTTTTGACTATATGGACATCCCTGAAGCAAAGAAGGTCAAGCTTGTGGCCTACAAGTTGAAAGGAGGAGCTTCAGCTTGGTGGGAACAACTGCAACTCGGGCGAACCAGGCAGACGAAAGCACCAATCCGCACCTGGCAACGGAAGCAGGTACTACGTGCCCGATTCCTCCCTAGCGATTACGATCGGGTATTATTCTAACAATACCAAAATTGTCGCGAGGGTAGTCGGTCGGTGAGAGAATACATAAGAATTTTATCGCCTGGTGGCGCATAACGATTTGGTCGAGACTGATCGCAAGAAGTCGCCCGATTCAACGGTGGATTGCGTATGGCTATCCAGGATCGGGTCCAGATGCAGTCCGTCTGGACGATGAATGATGCGATCAAGTTGGCTACTCGTGCAGAAGTGCAACTTGAACGTCCTAACACACGGACCTATCCTACTGCAAGGATTCCTGTGGCAGGTCTGCCCCAGGGAACTGCACAGCCTAAAAGGAAGGAGCCCGTAGGAGCACGCACTCAACCTCCTACGTTTGAGAACCGAGATCAGGGAAGTGGGCAAGCTAGACCCCAAAGGGGCGTATCGACTGCTGCTGGTCCAAGTAGAATCCCAAACCCCTATGCTCGGCCAAGGCCCGATAATTGCTATCGTTGTGGCCAACCGGGCCACCTATCAAATACTTATCCCCAGCGAAAAGTGGCAAACCTCGTCATCAATGATGTAGTGCTGATAACGCTTATGAAGATCCAGATATTGAAGAACCGGAGCATACCACCGAGGACGAGGCAGATGATTCAGGTTGGATTCAGCAAGATCACGGCGAGTCGCTTGTCGTGAGGCGACTATTATATGCGTCAAGAAAAGAAGTGCATCCACAGCGGCATAACATCTTCCGCACTAGGTGTACGGTGAATCGAAAGGTTTGTGACGTAATCATTGATAGTGGGAGCAGCGAGAATATCATCTCCAAGGTCATGGTGGAAAAATTACAATTGAAAACAGAGCGTCATCCCTCTCCATATACAATCGGTTGGATCAAGAAGGTCAGCGAAACAAAGGTAACTGAACGGTGCACCATATCCTTTTCAATTGGCAAACATTATAAGGATGAAGTAGTATGCGATGTGGTCGACATGGAAGCATGTCACATACTACTCGGTCGGCCCTGGCAATCTGACCGTGATGCCACTCATAAAGGGCGAGATAATATATATATCTTCGTCAAGGACGGCCGGAAGACCATATTGGCCCCTATGGATCCAGAGGGACCACCTGAAACTTTTAAAGTGGAGGGCCGTTTTCTCTTAACCATACGGGACTTCGTGGAAGAATTAAAGGAAACAGGACAGACTTATGCATTAATTGTAAAAGGGGAAGAACTCGAGCCTACCAACATCCCTGAAATACTAAGGCCCCTGCTACATGAATTCAAAGAAATCTGGCCAGATGACCTTCCTGATGGGTTACCCCCCATGCGGAATATCCAACACCATATCGACTTTGTCCCTGGGTCCAGTTTACCGAATCGTCCCCATTATCGAATGAGTTCGAATGAGTGCGAGATTCTGCAGGGACAAGTAGAGGAGTTGATCCGTAAGGGTCTTATTCGAGAGAGCATGAGTCCATGTGCTGTACCAGCTCTATTAACTCCAAAGAAAGATGGGAGTTGGCGCATGTGTGTCGACAACCGAGTCATCAACAAAATCACCATAAAATACAGGTTTCCTATATCACGGTTGGACGATATGCTGGACATGCTAGAGGGTGTAAAAATATTCTCTAAATTGGACCTAAGGAGCGGCTACCATCAGATTCGAATACGGTCGGGTGATGAGTGGAAAATAGCCTTTAAGACCAAGGAAGGATTATACGAATGGATGGTCATGCCCTTCGGGCTTTCGAATGCGCCTAGCACATTTATGAGATTGATGAACCAAGTTCTGAAACCTTTCATTGGGCGGTTCGTTGTGGTTTACTTCGATGATATTTTGATATACAGTCAAGACGAAACCACCCATATGGAACACCTCAAGAAGGTCCTTCAAGTGCTCACTAAAAATAAACTGTATCTCAATTTAAAAAAGTACAGCTTCATGACTGATAGTCTATTGTTTCTGGGTTTTGTCGTCACATCCACGGGCATTCGGGTGGATGAGAAAAAGGTGAAGGCAATCAGAGAATGGCCGGTTCCTACAAATATTCACGAAGTGCGAAGTTTTCATGAACTGGCAACATTCTATCGTCGGTTCGTGAAAAATTTCAGTACCATTGTGTCACCAATCACAGATTGCATGAAGAAAGGGCAGTTTCAGTGGACTGACGAAGCCGACAGGAGCTTTGCCGAAATCAAGAGCAGATTATCCACGACTCCGATTCTTGTACTTCCCAACTTCGACAAACTATTTGAAGTCGAATGTGATGCCTCATATGTCGGAATTGGGGGAGTTTTGTCTCAAGAAGGTAGGCCGGTAGCCTTCTACAGCGAAAAACTTAGCGATGCACGTAAGAAGTGGTCTACATATGAGATCGAGTTATACGCGGTGGTCCAGGCACTGCGGCATTGGCGACATTATTTGATTCAAAGGGAATTCATACTTTACACGGACCATCAAGCTCTCAAATTCATTAATAGTCAAGCTAACATTAACCATGTGCATGCTAGATGGATCTCGTTTTTGCAGAAATTTACATTCGTACTAAAACATAAGTCAGGGCAACAGAACAAAGTAGCTGATGCGTTGAGTCGCCGTGCAACTTTGTTAGTCACTATGAGCAATGAGGTTGTCGGGTTTGAGCGCCTCAAAGACATATATGCCGATGACGACGACTTCAAGGACGCATGGGTTAGATGCCAAGAAGGTCACCCCGGTGACTTACATATGCAAGATGGGTTCCTTTTCAAGGAAAATTGACTGTGCATCCCAAACAGTTCGCTAAGGGAACAAATAATCCAAGAGCTACATGGAGGTGGCCTCAGTGGACACCTTGGGCGAGACAAGACGCGAGCTCTTGTGGAAGAACGGTATTACTGGCCGCAATTGGTACGTGATGTGGGAAAGGTAGTCCAACGTTGTTATATTTGTCAGACCTCTAAGGGGCAATCTCATAATACATGCCTTTATACTCCATTACCCGTACCTGACGGCCCTTGGGAGGATTTATCTATGGACTTCGTGCTTGGTCTCCCACGAACACAACGCGGCATGGATTCGGTGTTCGTGATAGTAGATCGTTTCTCCAAGATGGCGCACTTTATTCCATGCAAGAAGACTCTCGATGCAACACACGTGGCGAATCTATTCTTCAGAGAAATTGTGCGGCTACACGGGGTTCCCAAGACTATTACTTCTGACCGTGACACGAAGTTCATAAGCCACTTTTGGCGGATTTTGTGGACTCGATTCGATACACGACTTCAGTTCAGCAGCGCCTACCACCCACAGACTGACGGTCAAACTGAGGTTGTGAATCGCACGTTGGGAAACCTCCTTCGATGTATTTCAGGAGAAAAACCGAAGCAGTGGGATTTGGCTTTGTCTCAAGCGGAGTTTGCATTCAACAACATGGTGAACCGCTCGACAGGGAAATCCCCGTTCCAGGTTATTTATGGACGAGTCCCTCGCCACACACTAGACTTGGTCCCTCTGCCCAAGCTCCCAGGCATGAGCATTGCAGCGGAACATATGGCTGATAAGATCATGGGCATTCATGCTGAAGTACAAACCAAGCTACATGCCTCGAACGAAAAATACAAGGAGCAAGCCGACAAGCATCGGCGACAAAAAGTGTTCGAGGTGGGTGACCAAGTAATGGTCCATCTGCGCAAAGAACGATTTCCGACCGGAACGTACAACAAGTTGAAGAATAAAAAGATTGGACCGGTACCAATCATCCGAAAGATCAATGACAACGCTTATGTTGTTGATCTTCCAAATGACATGGCAATCTCACGGACTTTCAACGTCGCGGACCTGACCGAGTATCATGAACTAGCGCAGGATGAGAACTCGAGGACGAGTTCTTTTGAAGTGGAGGGGACTAATGTAGAGCAGGTCGCGGATAGTTTCATGGCCAAGATGGATCAGAAAAGGCCCGGTCGACGACAGAAGTGATCCGGACCATCGGACCTTAGATCGAGCATATCTCGCAATCCGGAATGAGTTATCTGACGTAAAATATATGATTTTGGGGTAGAACGAGCTACTTTAGCCAACCAACCCTGCTACGCCGGGTTGCGCAGCCCGAAATTGCGAAAAACCCCTGAATCGACGGTCGTTTCCCTGTTTTAATTTCATTTTTACTATAAATAGTAAGTTTTAGTTTGATTATAACTCTTCATCCGTTGGGCTTTAGGAGTTGCGCCCAACGTGAAAAGAGCTTAGAATAATTAGGGGAACGGTTTGGTGAAGCCAAATAGGACACTTACTATTTTTGGCCGAAAACCTTGCGCACTAGTAGACATCACGACCGTCTATAAATAGTAAGTTTACTATTTATAGTAAGTCGCGGATTCTAGGAGTTTGAGTTGTAGTTTGATTATGATTTCTTTCTCATTGTTTGATACCCTTATTTAAAGGGTTGTGAACTCATTTTTAATAATTCATCAATCAATTTCGAATTTATTAGAATTTATTTCTATTTTCTGCTTTCTTTCCTCGTGGATTCGAGAAGTCTCTGTGAGGAGTCCAGAGAAGTTCCGTGGATTCGGAATAGTTATCTTCTTGAGGAAGACGGTGCTCGACCTCACGTCCTCCCCTGCGTCACAAAGTCAAGCTAAGAATTTGGGTCTAAATATCATGGGTAGGTTTCAAGTGAGAGATATTGCGTACCTGTAACAATGGGGTCCCCTGGTATTTATACCTGTGGTCCAGACGATCCACATCTGTCAATCTCGTCATGATTCACTCAATCAACGGGATATTATGATCGTGGAGATATTATTCGCAATCTTTGGATCGCGCGGAGTGTCATATCTTAATGGCGTGTATCTTTAGGCGAGATTGTCGGTCACGTTTGCATTTAGGTCGATCTCCAGACTCGGCGGGTGAGGTACCACCACGGGCTCGTCCTCAGCCCCAACACGTGATACGCCCAAGCCTGGGCTCGGCCTCAGCCTCTATGCATGTCCTAGCTCGGCCTCAACCTTGGCATATGGAATATTCGTACTCTGGCTCAGCTTCAAATCATACGGATATGAAGCCGAGTTCCAAAGGTCGGAGTCTGTCAATAGGTTACTGAGGTCAAGATTCGTTGTTTGATTACTGAGAACGAAGATCAGGGCTCGGCTCAACCATTCCTCTTCGGATGAGGACGAGGGTTCACACTAGCGAATCAAAATGGCAATTCCGAGTCGTGATTTGGGAGTCGGCCCCTGATGTCATGTTCTCCCTCCGAAGCTCTATCATCCGAGGCAGGTAGCTCAGGCTGATCCCGATTATCCTTGCACAGATTTTTCCATAACACAAATCATTAGGCCCACTGGGTATGGAAACTAACTCACTGATTCCTTGACTTTTAAATCATAAACTCTCCACATTAAATTTTTTTTTTTTAAAAAAAGGTACCCTTAAGTAAATTAGTTTTATGTAAAAAATTTGTTTTTAAATGATAGTGACTTTCTAACCCTACGTGTTACAAACAAGTATATTTTCCATGTATCCAAATAATCAGCCCCACTGGGGATGGAACAAAATTTATTGATTTTCTGACCTTTCAATCCTAACATCTTCCAATTAAAAAGCTACTGTAATGTAAATTAGTTTTATGTAAAATTCTCATTTATAAATGATGGTGACTTATCAACTCCATGCATTGCAAACAAATGCATTTTCCAGACAGTCCAAATAGTTAACCCCACAGGGGATGGAATATAACTCATTGATTGGTGACTTTTCAATCCTAGCTAGTCTCTCTCATTAAAAAGGTAGAACGTCAATTAGTCTTAAGTAAAATTTTCATTTTTAAATGAATGCGACTTGACGCGTTTCCAAACAAAGTACATGAATGGCCAAATCATTCACTCCACTAGGGATGGAACATGACTGATTCCCTTGACTTTTCAATTCTAAACTCTCCCTTCAAAAGGTACCAGAGAATAAATTAGTTTTAATTAAGAACCATTCAAGTGGGAGTATATGGAGGTAAATGGAAAGAATTGGGAGGGTATATAAGTGAAAGTAAATGACATTTGAGGTGTGCTTGGATAGTAATGCATGAAAATGAAATGAAATATAAGTAAATGGGCTTATAAATGAAATTATCTACTGGAAAGGGAATTTGAAATTAAATGGGTTGAAATGCCTTTTTGAGCTTCCTTGGAATGTCACACAAGTAAACAAGGAGATTACTACACATGGCATGATGATGATACTCCAAAACAATCTAATTGTAGGCTACATCACTAAAATCACACCATGATAGAGTGATCCAAACTGTCCAAAGGTTGGCCATGTACATGGACAATTAAAAATAAGTTGGCAAGTTGCATGTTTGTTATCCTTACATTTGTGGCCCACCCAAGCTCAAAATTTCCTCTGTTTTAGCTAAAATATATATCTCAATGGACTTATTACATTTATTCTATTAAATATATATCACATATGTACACTAATGTGGGATATTAAAGCTAATTTGGGATATCAAAACTAATTTGGGATATCAAATATGTTCCAATGAATATATTGAAATTTTCCAATGCATTCTAATTCCTCCCATTTTCTCCCATCCAAATAGATTATTTGGATTTTTAAATGCATTTCATTTGCTACCTTCCAAACACAACTAAGTCATTTACTCGCAATTCATTTACATCCAATTTCATTTCTCATTTACCTCCATTTACAAGCTCCTAAATGAGCCATTATGTAAAATTCTCATTTTTAAATGATGGTGACTTACCAACCCCTTGAATTGCAAACAAGTATAGTTTCTAGACCATCCAAATCATTGGCCTAGGGGATGGAACATGAGTTATTAATTCCCCTAACTTTTCAATACTAAACTCTCTCTCTCTCTCTCTCTCTCTCTCTCTCTCTCTCTCTCTCTCTCTCTCTCTCTCTCTCTTCATGTAAGTTTCATGTACCATACCTCCTAGTGACTATGAGGGGTTGTTTGGATGCCTTTAACTTTTGAAAATTGTAAGAAAGTTACAGGTAATTAGCTTCTTTCGGTTTGTGTTTGGAGGAGAAATCTTATAGGTGACAATGTTTTAACTCGTAACTATGTATTAGGTAAGGAAGCAAGAAATGTTATAGGACAGTGTGGTGTTTTTCCACTCACAGGTTACTTTCTTCCCGGAAACAGTTACTTGTTTTGAATTTGGAAAAGAGAGCTAGAAACACAACTTGCATCCCCTTCTGTTGTTTGTTTTTTTATCCCTCTTCATCATTTTTTTCTCCCAAGTCAGGGCATCACTGATGTTGTTCGGCTAATGACGCTGCCAATAGTCCGGTGGCCACTGGTTGGTGCCCTATAGGCCCCACCATATTGTATGTGTTTTATCCATGCGGTTTGCCCATTTTTCTAAATCATTTCAGGGCTTGATCTAAAAAAAATGAGGCAAATCTAAATCTCAGGTGGACCATACCATGGGAAAACAATAGTGATTGAAAGCCCACCGTTAAAAACCTCCTAGAGCCCACATAATGTTTATTTGACATCCAACTTGTTGGTGAGGTCATTAAGACCTAGATGAAGTGGAAAAATAAATATCAATTTTATCCAAAACAAATATAGTTGTTTATGCATACGTATGGTTCAATAACCTCAAATTTTGGAATTTGGACCTTATGGTCCCATCTTAGCATTTCTTTCTGTATTTTCAGTATAGTTATAATAATCAATTATGCACTATTGGTAACTTTCTTCTACTCCTTTTATATCTACTCTAATTAATTGCCAATCCACTTTGTCCATTATGTTCTCCTCATGCTCACTGTAGAAATGACAAATCAAGTTGATCAAAAGCTTAGGTGGGTCACAACTTAGAGAATAATGTCAAATCATGCCTAAGACATCAAAGATCACATGGTCTGACCCACCTGGGTTTTAGAATGACCTGATTTCTTTCACTTCATCATACTGAGGCTAGCGTGATGAATGGATTAATTATTTGGCATATAAACAACATGGTGAGCTGTATAAACAATGAAAAAGTAGGCCCTTTGGCTTTTACAAGCATTTCGAATACGCTGGCTCACTTTTATGACCCACCTAATAATTAGTTTAGTCTAATAATCAGTACAACTGTTCATCTAGATGGGCTTAATAAAATGACATACTTTTATCCAAATTTTCTTATGCATCAATCTAATTTTTAAATGATTCTTTACTCCAAACTTTGGTTAGTGTAAATGTATAACATATTATCCATAACTAACTTATATATATATTATCCAAACACAATAATAAATTATTTATAAATTACAGCTTACATCCAAACAATATTATCTGTAACTTTCTTTCACCTTTAAGTAAATCATTTGTAACTTACAACTTAAAAAACTTAGAACATTTAAATGTGGTGTAAATGAGCTAGGAAGTAGCCCTGATGGAATAAGAAAATAAATCAAATTGTAAAGATATTATGATAATGCCAATTGTTTTCAAGATGCGCTGATCCACAGCAGCGCCTACAAATCGATTTATTTTAGATGGATGTGCATACTTGCCACGTATCTGATTAGGGGTGCAAATGATCCGGGTCAACCGGCTTGTCACTGGACCCGGATTGATAGTAAACGGGTCTGGATCTGAAATTTGACCCCCCATGTTAGGTGTCGCCTAAACAACTACCTCAATTATTGAATATGACGAGGCTACAATCCTTCAAAGTGGATCCGACCCCACCTGTGTGATTCACACTCATTACGAAAAACGTGTCCTGCTCCCTTTAATACAATTGTCAAGAAGAGACATGCACCACAAAAATTGTGAAGCCCATTGCAATGTCTTTATGAAATCTAGGCCGTCCATCATTTTTGCTAACTCATTTTAGGGCTTGTATCTAAAAGGCAGGCCTTTTCAAAACTTAGGTGATCCACACCACAAGGAAAAATAAGGATAAGGATGCCATTGAAACTTTCTTAGGCCTGCCAAAGTTGTGGACCAGATTTTATATGGACATTTCCTTCATCATGGTGGGTCTAACCTTACGCAGAAAGGTATCAATGGAGGCCATCCCATTCCCATTGATCCCCGTTATGTTATGATTGTGTTGGCGGTTGCACAAAGGAAATTATTACCCCCTTATGCACTACACCAGTGAATCCGTCTATTATGAAAAAAAATGATCATATTGGCATTGTTACATTCCAATATGAGATTAAATGGCCTATTATAGAAGTTTCTATTTTTTATTTTTCTCTTGTTTGTCTTTTTTTTCTTTTTCTTTTTTTTTTTTTCTAAAAAAATTCATTTCAATTATGGAGGAAGTTTGAAAAAGATATCAGCAGAATGGGTAAAACATCAGCGTATGAATGTCTCCCTTTTACCAATGTTGTTATATCGTTGTTGAACTGTACAAACCATAACACTTCTTTTCATTACATAGCCAAAAGAATTCATCAGAGGCATGAATCTCATTTTCTGTAACCCTTGGCTGGATAGATGGCCCGGTCAATATGGAACTCAGTTTCTTGGTATATTTGGCACTGGAAGTCACATTGTACTCGGTTCTATTCGAGCTACATTTGGCTCTAGCATGCCCAACACATACACACATGCGCGTCATAATTACATCAGTGACTGAATTTGACCCAAACAGAAGGTAGAAACAAACTCGGACGGAAACTTCTCCTTCTCTCATCCTTTCTCCACTGGTTGCTGACTCTGCGCCTCTTCTTTTATATGCAACCAGAAACAAAATTGCATGGAATCCAAATCCAAATAAGTAGCTGCCATGAATACACTTCAAAATGCACTTATTTTCATTTTTCTCTGCCTTTTCTCTCTTTCCTCGCACACATCAACAACATTGTCAGCATCAGCTACAACAGAAGCAGAAGCTCTCATGAAATGGAAAACTAGCCTAACTTTCCATTCCCTGAATTCATGGTCCATCATTTTCACCTAACTCATTTTAGGGCTTGAACCACCAAAGCAGGCTTATTCAAGACTCAGGCAATGCCACAGCACAGGGAATAGCAGTAAGGATAAGGACATGCACCACCACTAAAACTTTCATGCACCTGCTAAAGGCGTGGACCAGGACTTTATATGGGTTTTTGCTACATCATGAGTTGTCTAACCTTATGAATGGGTTACTCCTTCACCAGGAAAGCATCAATAAAGGCTGTCGCATTCCAATTGTTCCCCTGGTGTGGGCTTGATTTCTAGGCTCCTATCCTAACATGGAATGGAGAAATTGAACGCAGAGTGTATTTTATACAAACATGATGGTGACTCACCAACACTGTGTTTTTTGTTGCCTGTGTCTTGGTATTTAAATAATAATAATAATAAAATTTGGTAGGTAATGGCCTTATCATCCATTGCATAATGGAAACTGTCACCCCCCTAATGCAACACAGGAGTGAGTTGGTCTATTATGGGAAAAAAAAAAAAGGGCCATATTGGTACTGTTACAGCTATGAAAGTTTTTATTTTCAAATTTTCACACACTCTCTCTCTCTTTTTTTTAAACCTTTTTTTCTTCATTTCAATCATGAAAGAAAGAAGCTTAGAATATAATTTTAAACTAAATCTTAACCTATTTTGAGAATCAAAATACAAAATCGAGTGAGATAGAATTGAAGTCGATGGACCAATTTGAAAAATATCAGAAGTGGTCAGGAATTCCTGCTCACATTAAATATGGTAGTACACGTTGCATTACAAGATTGACTTGTCATGGCATTACTCTTGGAGTCAGGCAAACAGCGAGTGGCAACCTGATGGACGATGTAGATCTCCTGCACACAGAGTCCTCATCCCCCTTAGAAATCTAAGGTAGGCACGTGGGGCCTACGTTTCACGTGCCCACCCAAAGTCAGGCAAGAATTTTCTTCCTTAAAATGTGACCAACCATTGTCTCCAACCAAGCCTGAAATCTTGACCAAATTATCAAACCTGTCGCGTCAGGAACTCGACCCTTTTGCAGAGCTGAAACAAGTCAAAGACGTGTGGAAAGTTTAAACATGCTCGGAAGGAAACTTCCCCCTTTCTCATCCTTCTCAGTTTTCACACTGCTTGCTCTGTATCTCTCTTATCCAATCTCTTTTATATGCAACCAGAAACAGAACTGCTAGGAATCCAAATCCAAAAAAGCAGCTGCCATGAAACCACTTCAAAATCCGCTTCTTTTAATTTTTCTATGCCTTTTCTCTCTTTCCTTGCACACATCAGCAACATCATCAGCATCAGCTGCAACAGAAGCAGAAGCTCTCATCAAATGGAAAACCAGCCTAACTTTCCATTCTCTCAATTCATGGTCCATCACCAATGCCAAAAATCTCTGCCATTGGATCGGCATCCGCTGCCACCACAACTCTTCCACTGTTGTCAAAATAAATCTCCCCGACTCCGATCTCAACGGCACTCTCGATGAATTCGACTTTTCATCTCTTACCAACCTCACCCACCTCGACCTCAGTTTAAACAACCTCCACGGTGGGATCCCACCCAACATCTCTGCTCTCTCGAAACTCACCTACTTGGACTTCAGCAGCAACTACTTCTCTGGACAAGTCCCACCCGATATAGGAAGCCTCTCAGAGCTCATCGAACTCCGTCTCTCCGAGAACAGCCTCACAAGCCCAATCCCGCACCAGCTTCTCAGCCTCCAAAAGGTACGGCACCTCTCACTCTCCTTCAACAAGATATCATCGGAATTCCCGCCATTCATTCTCAGTTGCAGGAATCTGACATACCTTGATCTTAGAGCCAACTCGTTTAGCGGACCGATTCCCACCGATCTTTCTAAACTTCCTGGGCTCAAAGTCCTCCTACTGGGGAAGAATAGATTCACCGGCACAATCCCACCACAGCTGGGATCAATCTCAAGTCTCCGTGCCCTCGAACTTAATGAAAACCTGTTAGGTGGACAAATTCCGTCTTCTCTAGGTCATCTACGATCACTTCGACGGCTCAGTCTCAACAGCAATGGATTGAATTCTACCATCCCCTCTGAGCTCGGCTTCTGTGCTAACCTTGTCTTCGTAGATCTCTCTATAAACAGCCTCACAGGCATCTTACCTCCTTCTCTGTCCAATCTAACCAAGATATCTGAGCTCGGGATCTCAAACAATAAGCTCTCAGGCGAGATTTCACCTTACTTAATCACCAATTGGACGGAGCTGGTCTCATTGCAGTTACAGATCAATGAACTCAATGGAAGGATCCCGCCTGAGATCGGCGGATTGTCCAAGCTCAAAATCCTTTTCCTCTATCGGAATAAGCTCTCAGGTCCGATCCCACATGAGGTGGGGAACTTAAGGAACTTGTTAAATTTAGACCTTTCCGATAACACGATTACCGGTCAGATCCCACCAAGTTTAGGAAACCTGAAACAGCTCAAGATCTTGAATCTCTTCTCCAACAATCTCACAGGAAACCTCCCACCTGAGATAGGAAGCATCGCATCCCTACAACACCTTGAGCTTCACACCAATCGGTTGCAAGGTGAGCTGCCGAAAACCATCTCTTACCTCAAAAAACTGAAACTCTTCTACATCTACACCAACAACTTCTCCGGCAGCATTCCGAAAGATTTTGGGCAGAAGAGTTCCCTGGTCAATGTCAGCTTCTCCGACAACAGCTTCTCTGGCAAACTGCCACCATCGATATGCAGTGGACTCTCCCTCATGCGTTTCACGGTGAATGGAAATAATTTGTCGGGTCCGTTGCCGAATTGCTTGCGAAATTGCTCGAATTTAATCAGAGTGCGGTTCGAAAGGAATCGTTTTACAGGGGACATCTCGAAGGCATTCGGAGTCCATCCGAAACTAGGGTACGTCGATCTCACCGGGAATCAGTTCACAGGCGAGCTTTCACCTGAGTGGGGAGAATATAACGCACTCACTAAGTTGCATATAGCAGAAAACAGAATTTCAGGCAAAATTCCAAGAGAGCTTGGGAACCTTACTCAACTGCAAGATCTGAGCCTGTCCTCAAATCGCTTGACAGGAACCATGCCTCCTGAACTGGGTAACTTGAGTATGCTATTCAAGCTTAATTTGAGCAACAACCAGATATTAGGCAATATCCCTTTCAAGATTGCCGACTTATGTGAGCTCCAAGATCTCGATTTGTCAGCAAACATGATTACTGGCAGTATTCCTGAAAACCTTGGAGATTTCATTCGCTTAATAAATCTGAATTTAAGCCATAACCGATTATCAGGAGAGATACCGTTTCAGCTTGGCAATTTGGTTTCTTTGCAGTCACTTCTAGACCTCAGCAGCAATTTTCTATCTGGGGTGATCCCTGAGAACCTGGGGAAGCTAACATCACTCGAAAATCTCAATCTCTCTCATAACAATCTCTCAGGCAGAATTCCATCGGCGTTGTCTAGGATGATTAGTTTACAATCTGTCGACTTGTCATATAACAAGTTAGCGGGTCCCATCCCAGACACCAAAGCATTCCAAGATGCTTCATCGGACGCATTCATCGGGAACTCCGGCTTATGCGGTGATGATGCCAAAGGAGTGCCCCCTTGTTCTACTACTTCCCACGGCAGTTGGAAACTGAAGAATCACATGAAGATCATCTTACTCGTCACCATCCCAATTGCCACCATTACGTTACTAGCGACCGCCATCTTAGTATTACTTCTAAGTAGGAAACCAGTGCGATCAATGGCCAAGATCGAGAGTCCCAAGGAAGAGACAATCCAAGTCTCGATATGGGAAAGAGAAGGCCGATTCACGTTCAATGACATCGTAAAATCAACTGATCGCTTCGACGAGCGTTACTGCATTGGGAGAGGCGGGTTCGGGAGTGTCTACAAAGCAGAGTTGCCAACGGGTCAGATTGTCGCAGTGAAACGCCTCCACATATCGGATTCGGGCGACGTCCCGGCCCACAACATGAGGAGTTTTGAGAATGAGATCCGAGCATTGACGGAGATCAGGCACAGGAACATAGTCAAATTGTACGGCTTCTGTTCGAGCAACGGGCGCTTGTACTTGGTGTATGAGTATATGGAGAAGGGTAGTTTGGGAAAAGTGCTATACGGAGAGGAAGGGAGTGGGAAGTTGGATTGGGTGACGAGGGTGAAAGTTATCCAAGGGCTGGCGCACGCTATCTCCTACATGCACCATGACTGCTCGCCTGCTATTGTGCATCGGGACATATCGGTAAATAACGTGTTGTTGGAGGCCGGATATGAAGCTCGGCTATCCGATTTCGGAACTGCGAGGCTGCTGCGCGCTGACTCGTCCAACTGGACTACTGCTGCCGGGTCTTATGGCTACATGGCCCCAGGTGTGCGTTTCTTCTACACATTCTTCACATTGCTTTTTCATCATACACTTAAGCTTGCTTGCTGGCTTCCAAGCTTATTACTAAGGGAAAACGCGCTAGCGCGCCTGAATTGATAGTCGTTTTGAAGCTGGTTCCTTTTCATTCATTCATTGATTGATTCAAGATAGCTTTACCTTGCTTCCAAGTCGAAGCGCTAGCTGTAGAAGCTAGTCGCCAGAAGCGAAGCGATCTTCCCGGCCCGGAAGGAGGCCTTTTTTCTGGCGCGGAAGCTACCCCTTATAAAATGAATAAGGAAGAAGGAATTAGCATTAGAAAGACTACAGAGGCATTCCGGGCCGACTACAAGACTACAACTATACAATACAAGTCATGAGCGATAACAAACCCAAGCCGGATAGGCTGAAGCCTTTTTTAATTTTTAATGTCGAAAGCCCCACAGCTTGTGCTAATTCCACGCGTGGCCCAGCTTACACACTTGATGCCACTTCTGCAATATCGGATCTGTACATCAGGTGGGTTTCATTCCATTTGCTGCCTAGATCAAGAATCTGGCGAGGCCGTTTATCAGGTGGATCACAACATGCGAAAGGAGTGTATGGCTGAAGAAACGGGACCAAGTTTCATATAATTCAGCCCGCCTGATGAGTGGATACTCTGATTGCACTCTGATTGTCGGGAAAGAATTTCTAAGCAGTAAGCCCCATCTGATGAACATATTAGGTTATGCTAGATACGTTGTGCACGCACCCTTTCCGATTTTCGAAATGGTAAAGCGGTGCCTGAGAAGGGATTCTTAGCAAAATAACCACATGGTATGGCCATGTAGCAAATGGCCTCCCTTACAAAGTATTACTTCTTTTAGTCACTTTACAGTAAATGGAAATTTTAAGGGACAATGCCCTGCGTGGGGCCCAACACCCGTAATGATGCGGGAGGAATTTGGACTGCATGTTGCGTAAGTGCGTGGGGCCCAACACCCGTAATGATGCGGGAGGAATTTGGACTGCATGTTGCGTAAGCCTAGGGGGTAAACACTGTGGAGGCCACCATGGTGTTTATGAGAAATCTATGCGCTTCACGCGTTTTGCTAAATTATTCTACCACATGACACCAAAAAAATGAGTTAGATCTAAAGCTCAAGTGGGCCACACAACAGAAAATTGTGGAGATATTACGCCTATTGTTGAAACGTATGTATGGATGTAGAAGCTTTGAATTAGGCTAATATTTTTATTCTTTTAGTTCATCCCAATTATAAGGACTGTGTGAAGAATATTCGGGCCATTTTATAAAGGGTTACAATTGCATATAAACATCACAGTAGAACCCAAAAAGGTTTGAATGGTAGGCAATCCCTTTCCACCATTTCCAGTCATGTGGCCCATTTAAGTTTCAGATCTATCTAATTTTTGTCTTACATTAAGACATGATCTCCAAAGATGGATGGACAGAGTGGATTTCCCACAAGCATCACGGTGAGCCCAACATAGCTTTGGGTGGTAGAAACTTCCTACGAAAGGCTTTTGCTGGAAATCCATGTCATGTCATGGGACATAAAGGGAACTGGGTAACATGACCTAGCTAGAGATGTATGGCCCCATGGGTCCCATTGTGATATATATAGTTTATCCATTGTGATATGCCCCAAAATTATGTATATTAGAGGCTCAAGTGGACCACACCACAGAAAGCAGTGAGATTTAAAACCTACCATTGAAAACTTCACGGGGACTATAAAATTTTTTAATGTAACTCATTATTTGGCCCATGCCATGGTTTTAAATTAAATTTTGAATCCAATGGACAGAGTGGATTCGACACATATCTCATGATGGGCCACATAACCATTATCATACGACAACCATGACCCAAACCCTTAATTGACACATAACTACTTTGATTGACATATGTTAAAGGTTGAAGTTGATATAATTGTTCACCTAAAGTAGTGCATTACAAAATCCAAATTATATCTCCTTCATTGTCTTACACATGACAACCACAACCATTCCTCTCACCTCAAACCTCTTCCGACAATCACTTCTTCTCACGACAACAACCATGACCATCCCTCTTTATCCACAACTCAAAGTGACTTTCATATATAAGAAAATACTATTTCGCAAAAAAATAAAATAAAACAATCCATTCAAAATATCTTCCATATATCAGTGGCTTTCATATCTAAGAAACGTGGTTGTCGAAGCAAAAACAACACTCGTTTTTAAGGTATAAAAGTTGTTGGTTGTGCCCATACATCAAAGAAGTTTATGGCAGTGACTATGCGCCTGAAAATGCAGTTGAAGGGGTGGTGGTGGGTCTTAGAAAGATGCATTTGAAAAAGAAGAAGAATATTTTCAAGAAAACAAATGAAGAAGAAGAAGGAGGTCCGTATGATTATTAGGTTCCAAAGCAGGGGCATTTTCGTTCGCTAATTCTCCAAAAAGTAGTTAGAAGACTAAAGAAAGAACATTTTGTAGAGAGATATGTGGGTGCATATATCCTTGTCCAAAGTAACTTTGATACTCTAATGGGAAGCTATCACGAGAGGATAGATGGGGATTGAACGACCACCGTTGAAACATTTATATGGCCACCTAAGTTTTGTATCAAGCTAAGTTTTATGTGTTTTCAGTTTATCTTAGCGTGGTGGAGGTCATATAAACATACAATGTGAATGGCAAGAAGGCTTCAACGTAGGCATTTCTTTCCCCACTTTTCTCTCCCGTGGCCTCCCTTAAATTTAGACCCATCTCATTTTTTGTCTTATGTCCTGAACGGATGGACAAGGCAGATTTCTCACAAGCATCACTATGGGCCCCGCTTATTTCCCAACACAGGAACTTCTCACCAAAGCTTTTCCCAGGCAATTCGTGTATAATTTTATTCATGTTAGATAATAAAGAGTTGGTGCACTGGTTTGTACTAATGGATCCATACTCCCTAGGTTGGTGGAAAAAGGGAGTGGATTGGGCGTTGATTGGGTACTACCCCCACCAAGACCTAGCTAGAGATGGGCAGTCCTGTTGGGGTCCCCTCCTTTTTAGGTTCATGCCCTAAGATGTTCTGTTAAAATGGACAGACAATGTGGATACAACATGTAGATTACAGTGGGCCCCATAGAGCCCCTGATAGGTTTGTCCATCTCTGGATAGGTCCAGTACCCAATTTGCATTTGAGCAGATTAGGTGAGACCCCAGACTCACCCTAAAGAGTGGGGCCCTTACCGTGGGGCCCACCTTTATGTATGTCTTTTGTATCGACATCGTCCTATGGTTTTTTCCAAATCATTTTAGGGCATTATGCAAAAAATGAAGCAAATTCAATCATCAGGTGAACCATACCATCAGAAACGGTGGTGATTCAATGCCATATGGCTAAAGACTTCTCAATGGGCATATCATTAAAAGCTTCTTAGGATGCACTTTAATGTTTTCGTAGCATTTATTTGCCATCCAATTTGTTGATAAGGTCACATAAGCCTGGATGAAGGGAAAAAACAAATATCAACTTGATCCAAAACCTCTGTGGCCTAGTAATGGCTAATCACCATTGTTTCTTATGGTATGGTCCACCTAATCATAAAAAACTTCTGTGTAGATAATGCCATAAAATGATGTGGAAAAATAGATGGACGGTGTGGATACGGAATACATACATTTAGGTGGATCCTGTGGTAAGGGCAACACCATCTTGAGTGAGTCAAAGGTCTCACCTAATCCGGTCCTATGGAAGAGGCCACTAATTTATGGGCCCTACTTAGAAGCGTGATGCCTCAATGAGACCTTTTAAATTACTGGTATGCATTCCTTCCGTCAGTGCCCCATAAATAAATGGTTAAAGAAAAAAAAAAAGTATAGCAATGATCAATTAGAAGGCGCAAAAGAATTAATGGCTAAAATCTTTCAATCATAAAGGTATTTGGTTCCTTGTGAGAAAATTGAAGAAGTTTTATATTATCATAGAGTGGGATGGAAGATATGCACATACTTAGAAATAGTTGGTTCTAAAATACAAAGATATAGCAGAAAATCCAAAATAATAAACCACAAATAACAAGAGATGAATCTAGAGAGGTGAGGAACGTTATTGTCACTATCTTAAAGACATATTTGCCCCCGTAGGAAGACGACCCCTGATGCACTAGGTCCAAGAAAGTCTGCCCCAGGATACAACAACTCTCCTCCAAGATAAGCAGCTTGGATCAGGTACACTCACGATCTCAGTCACACGAACTCAAGAAAACTATAGTTATTTTACCTGGAAAGAACTCGGAAAAAAACCATAGAGACGATAGATTTTCTGAATAGATTTGTAATGGTGAGGAGATGTCTTTTGTTAAGGAAAAGTAGGTGATCGTTGGGATCGAGGCGCATGTGAGCGGTGTAATAAATGCATGTCGGCGCATACCTGCTCATTAATTATCAAGTAGATGTGTAACAGCTCTTTATCTTCTCATACATGATTAAGCCAAAACATATGCAGAGAAAATCAAAAGTATCCTATCAATGACACACCACACCTTGCCGCGGCGCATATGCATGAGGTTTCTCCCATGCCATACCTTTGTTTTCCAATGCATAGGATAAGTGAGGGGTTTTAATATAAATACTTAGTTTTCGTAACAACTTTCTAATGTGGAATAAAACTAAACATAATTAAGGTAAGTTAGTTAACAAAGGCAAAAACCAATTGTTTCTAGATTTTTCAAATCTAATTTAAAAACATTTCAATCCAACTGAAATTACTTAAAAATTGCACACGTGGGGTACAAGTTAAACTCAACTATCTAAAAATTACACTATTTAATTACCTAACTATTAGATTGGTGGATATTTATTGTACGGATGGGAATGAAAAAAATATAATATGACCCCTAAATATCTGGAAATCTTTGCAGGTTAGCTTTAACACCTAACCCAATAGCGCAATGTGTGTTTTCTGTGGTCCACTATGATGAGGGCATGAAAACCAATCCATCTGTCAAGTGTGCACCGTGTTGTGGGCCACACCACACGGTACAGTTGGGATGGAGAGGCTCACCATTATAAGCCTTCCAGATGATGTGTGGGCCCATTGTTTTTCTTATATGTCATCCAATCCATTTAGAAATTGTCCCCCACCAGGGTTAACGCACACTAAGCGCTTTAGCATCTCCACTCTAATCCAATAAAAGCTTTTCAAATAAGAGCCACTCTAATAAGTTTTTTTTTTTTTTTAAATAAAAATAAAAAATTCTAACTCTTGTTTTAAATAAGCCTATTTAGTAAACTAGTTTTTAAAAATAAAAAATAATAATAAAAACAAAAACTCTTATATGAAATAAGCATGTTTGGTCAAACATTTAACTAAGAGTCTTTCTAGGGGTAGTTGATATCATTTTTAAATATTACAACAACTTTGGTATAAGAGTAATCTAGATGATTGTTTTGATAGATCTTATCATAAATTGACCGTGCCCCAAATGGCAAAAGAATGAATGCGTAGTACCTTCATGTTTTAAGACATTTGGGCCATCCATTATGTTGAATGTTGGATGTGGATCCTCCATTATATGGAGCCCACCTTTGATGTTGATCCTCCGTCATATAGGCTAAACCTTCAAAGTGAGTCGTCTATCATGCGAGGCTTGTCTTGGATGTAGACCGTTCATCATTAGGGGTTGACCTTTGACGTGGACCATCCATTATGTGGGGACCATCTTGATATAGGTCATCTATCATGTGGGGCCTACCATCAATGCTAATTGTCCTTTATGTGGGGCTCCTCAATGTCCAGTACGCACCACGTGGAATCTACATTTGATGTATCCATCGTGTGGGTCCGACTTTCAAAATGGGTTATCCATCATATAGGGCCCACTCTTGATGACCACCATCCATCGTGTGGGGCACACCTTCTATGTGGATCATCCATCATGTTGGGCCACTTTGCATATGGGTTGTCCATCATGCGAGACCTTGGATATAGACCATCCATTAGGTGAGGCCCACTTAATATGGATTGTCCATCACAAGGGACCACACTTTGATGTGGAACATCTATCATGTGTGGCCCACTCCATCCATTATGTGGGCCACCTTGATGTGTACCATTCATTATGTGGGGCCCCCCTTCAATACTGATTGTTCATCATATGGGCCCACCTTTGATGTCAACAGTCCATCACGTGGCCCCACCTTTGATGTCCATAGTCCATCATGTGGGCCCACCTTTGATATCCATCATACATTATGTGCGTCCCGCCTTCGATGTGGAACGTTCATCAAGTGGGGCCCACTTAACGTGTATGGTCCATCTTGTTGGGCCACCGTTTGATGTGGGTCATCCATCATGTGAGGCTCACCTTTGATGTGAACCATGCATTATGTGGGCCCACTTAATATGGACCATTTATCATGTGGGAGGCACCTTCAATATGGGCCGTTTATCATACAAGCCCACCTTTGATGTCCATCATCCATGTGGGTCCCACCTTTTCTATGAACTGTCCATCTTGTGGGGCCCACTTGATGTAGATAGTCCATCATGCAAGGCCACATTTTGATGCAGGTCATCATCATGTGGGACCCACCTTAATGTTCACCATCCATCATGTGGGTCCCACCTTTGTTGTTGACCGTCCATCATGTGGAGCCCAACCTTCAACATGGGTTTTTCATCATATAGGCCCACCTTTGATTAGAGGTGGGCACTGGACGACTCGATCCGTCTAACTCGACTCATCTAACTCGTTCAAATCCGACTCAACCCAAATCGATTGGGTGAGTCGGTCTGAACCGAGTATGCTTCGCCCAATCCAAACTCAAACCAAGTTGAGTTCGAGTTACCCAGTAACTCGACCCGAAACTCGATCCGTTTAGACTCGACTCAATCCAAAACCCGACTCTCTAACCCTACCGCCTCACCATACCCCAACTCGATCCCAAACACACACACACACACACACACACACACACACTCTCTCTCTCTCTCTCTCTCTCTCTCTCTCTCTCTCTCTCTCTCTCTCCCCCTCCTCCTCCTCCTCTTCCAAGCCCGACAACCCACCACCATCACCCTCTTCCTCCTCTCTCTCTCCTCTTCACTCCCTCCCTCATCCTCCTCCTCTTCCAAGCATGTCAATTACCCACCACCATCACCCTCCTCCTCCTCCTCCCTCCTCTCCACTCCCTCCCTCCCTTCATCATCTCTCAATCCGACTCGATGCCAACTCAACCCGACTCAATTCTTCTGACTGGATCGGACTTAGTCCGAATCAATCCAGGCCAGATCGAACTTAAATCAATTCAGGCATGCTGAACTCAGTATCAAGTCAGATCGAGTTTGGGTCAAGCCTATTTCAAAACCAAATCGAGTCGAGTCAGCCCTAACTCGGTCCGACTCGACTCGATGCCCAACTCTACCTTTGATGTCAACCTTTTATCATGTGGTCCCACCTTCAATGTCCACCATCCATCATATGGGTCACAGCTTTGATGTGGGTTGTCCATCATGTGGGTCCACACTTTGATGTGGGGCATCCATTATATAGGGGGCCACCTTTGATGTGACCATGCATTATGTGAGCCCGCCTTGATCTAGACCATTCATCATGTGGAGCCCCACCTTCAAAATAGGTTGCTCATTATGTGGGTCCATCTTAGAGAGACTGTAAAGAGAAGACAAAAGGGTAGGATGGGAATTACTTCAAAAGTTTGAGGACAAACTTGTTCAAAAATTAAGTAAAAATGTTTACCGGCTTAAGCCAAACAAGCTCTAAAAGAGAAAGTAACCTCCCCTCACTTATTTTTTAAGAACTTTTAAACTTATTTCAAAAAAAAAAAGCTCTAAAATTAGAGATTTACCAAATACTTTAATTAAAAAATAAGAACTTTTTTAAATTAGTAAATATTTTTAGAGTAAACAAATAAGCTCTTATAAATAGAGATGCCAAACACCTCCTAAAATCAGCCCATTCAAAGGTTCAGGTGGTCCGCACCACTAGATTTTAGAGGTTTAGCATGATTTAAATGGTGTGGCCCATCTAAGTTTTGGATTTACATTATTTATTTATTTTTATTTTTTTTGGGCGCCAAGGAAAACTTAGGTGGAGAACATGATCAACTGATTGCAGGTGATGCACGAATTACTGTGGGCCCCACACATCGGATCGTAGGTTAAACTCAACCTACAAACTTCTTGTTCATTCGGAGATGGACTAGTCTGGATTCATCACCACGTGGTTGTACGATTGATGAATCCAAATTCTCTATTTGGTGGGCCTCACTCTAGATGGTCCACAATAGGTAAACCACAGATCAGGCAGTCCCAATCGATGGGATGGTGAAAACAGAATGTTTTATCGCCCAGATTCAAATGAAGAAACTCCATCAATTATAAGATAGCTAGTATAATGCATTACTTGAGGGTCCTACCAGGTGGTCTAGATTCAGTGAGCAGAAATTTTCTAAAATCGAAACCAATACAACCCAAAAGACATAAGCTTTCTTTTATAGGTGTTTTAACCTTTAATTAGCAATTCTAGTGATATTAGTGTGGTAATGTGCAGAGCTTGCTTACACAATGAAGGTTACAGAGAAATGCGATGCATATAGTTTTGGTGTGGTAGCACTGGAGGTTTTGATGGGTGCACACCCAGGGGAGCTCATCACCTCCCTATCATCATCATCAACATCATCCAATGCCCAAGATGCATTGTTGAAAGATGTACTGGATCAACGTCTTCCGCCCCCGACTGGCCAGTTGGCAGAGGAGGTGGTCTTCACGGTTAAGATGGCCCTTGCATGCACGAAGGCCAACCCTGAGTCACGGCCCGCAATGCGTTTCGTGGCGCAAGAGATGTCTGCTCACACCCAGGCGTATCTATCTGAGCCCTTCCGCACCATTACCATCAGTGAGTTGACCAGCTTTCAGAAGTGAGCCTACATTCTCTCTTGGGTGCAAAGATTAAAAAAAAAAAAAAAATCCGCTACGTTACACCTTATGCGTCGCGTGAACGGGTTGCGTCAGGAGGGAAGCAGATTACATGCTCAGTAAACTCTATGGGGCTCACTGTCTTTTATGTATTACATTCATTTTATCAATATTACATATTACTTTTGTAGTTGGAATGTTATGCAATATTACATATTGCTTTTGTAGTTGGAATGTTATGCATGCATCTTTCCTATCAGTAATGCATCATTGGATAGATATGAAGAATGTATTTTGTTATCAGTAAAGGATATAGGATTTTGGACTCATATATGGAAGGTATGACTATTTAGAGTTTGTTGGATATTCATATGCATATTATGCTAGCTTCATTGATACTAAGAAGTTCACCTCAAGTTACATCTTTATGATGGTTGATCAGTTTGTGTTTTGGAAGAGTGTGAAACAGCCGACGACAACCCCATCTACTATGGAAGCTTAGTTTATTGATTGTTATTGTTGATGCAAAAAATCGGTACACCTCCTTCTGAGTTGTCACCTACACAAGAAAGATAGAAAAGGGACCCTGGCTAGAGCCGGGGAACCTGCGATGCTTAAGTCAATGACTGGACAAGAAAGGAGGAGTTTTTGAAGTATTTTTTTGCATACCTTTCATCTTAGAAAGTCCTTCTTTTATAGGAGCAAGAGGTCCTAGCGTGCGAGGATTCTCTTTCCCGTTTTTAGGAGATTTGATTTGGTTATAATCTATTCATGGATTCTGCCCAATTCCGAGATCTTCGAGGTTGGGAATCCTTTTACAAGATTTCCTGGACAGCATTTGAATTTACACTGTCTCTTCCTTACTTGGCTCGGCCGCAACCGACTCAGCTAATAACTGAGCCTCGGCTAACCATAAGGTTTATGCTTTTTGCCTTCTGTCGGACGGAACAGAATCGACCTATGACCGATGTTCTTCCTTAATTCGATAGCCGACGCTATAATCGACCTCATATGGGTCGGTTTTATAGTCGGTCAGGTGGCTTTTAGTTTTAGGGCCTTAATCGGCCTCTTTAAACGTTGCTACCTCATTAGCTGAAGCAACTTCATATGTCTTATGTATCTCGCCTATGGCTCGTGACTCTTTTACTCTCGGTCAGGATTCATTTCCTACGAATCCGAGCTAAGTCTCTGCTTTAGGCTTCGTTTTTCCTCGGTCACCCCTGGAGCCTCAGATTCTTGGACAGTGTTAGTAGAGTTGGTCTATTACATAACCGGATCTCTAGACTTATCATATTTTTTCCCCAACAGTAAGCGCCCTACTCCTTGTGTTAGCCATGTCGACACTAAGGAGTAACGAGCTTTTAAATCGGTGTGCATTGAAAACCGAGGTTATGATGGAGCATTTAATACTTCTTGTGTCGTTCTCAACGTACATCGGTTCGTTACTCAAGGTCGCACGAGCGGACAGCCGTCAGACTGTTCTGTTCGCTTATGAGAGTCGGACACGTGGCGAGAGCGTTAGTTACATCAATCGGCGTGCGCCACGCGTCGGGCGGGGGAGTCGAAGAAGGCGTTGATTCGACTCCTCCTTAAATGCCTCTGCCACATTGCAGGGCTACAAAAGGGAGGAGTGAGATTCATTTCCCATTTCCGCACGTCCGCTCCTTCAATTCTCGTTTGCTTTCCTTCTCTTCTTCCTGTCCACGCATCCCGCCATTTTCTCCATTGTTTTCGTCCTTCTTTTCCTTTTTACTTCTCCAGCTGTACACTTTTTGCCTCTTTGGTGAGTCCTTTCCCTCCCCTTCCTTTTCATTTTTTTAATGGCAATGCATTCTTCAAGTCCCCGGGAGGAGATTTCTGGTGATGAGGACGAAACGAGACATGTCTAGAATGTCTCAGAATCGCCCTCATTGCTGACGGAGATGGCAATAGGCGCTAATGAGGCCTTCCAGTACTCTAAAAGAGTGTTTGGAACTTCAGCTGAGCGTCCCGCTTCGACAGGTCCTTCTGGCGAAGGGGCGTGTCTGGTGACTGCCCCTGGTAGACCTAACCCCCGTTTTCCTGGGGATGAATTGGAAGAAGAGGATGAAGAGTTCGAGGAAACCACTGAATCGGTTCCTCTTAGGAGATCAGCACGCACCGTTGAGTCGGCAGATGTGGAAGAAGAGGAAGCTGAGGGAGGGGAGGCTAGAGACGAGCAGAGGGGTCCGATTCCCTCGGTTTTGACCGAGGCAGACTAGGACAAAATTCGAGTCGGGTATCACATCCCCGACTCAGTAATTCTTCGTCTTTCCCTCCCGAGCGAATTACCCAACCATCCTCCTCCTGGGATGGTCGCAATTTTCAAGTTGCCATGCAATGTGGCCTGCGTCTGCCCCTTAAACCCGTTGCTCGGGATTTTCTTTCCCGACTCTAAATTGCTCCCGAGAAGATAGTTCCAAGTGGGTGGAGGAACTTATTCGGATGTTTAGTGCTGTGGGCTAAGGCAGAGCAGCCCCCACTGACCATTGATGAGTTCCTCTATCTGTACTAAGTACAGCCAAACCCTCAGCAGCCCGGATGATACTTTTTGAGCACTTACGGAATAAAGGCGGTTCTTTGATAACCGACCCTTTTACCTCTAACAAGCACTGGAGAGAGAGGTGGTTCTGGGTATGTGGTCGTTAGGTGATTGCCGAGTCTGGGCTCTTTAAACCTCGCATTCCTCGGCCATTCTCTGAAGCAGGTGACTCGGCAGTCCTTTTTGTGTCTTTTCTTACTATGATTCTTCTGAGTCTGACTGAACGCGTCTTTGTAGACATTCCCAAGAAAAGGCCGAAGTTAGGCGCCAACGCTTTAGATCGGATCAAGGAGCTGAAGGCGCTTAGTCCGAAAGATCGGTCTTGGAAGAATCTTCTCCAGCCAAAAAGTCTTCTTCTCTCGAGCCTTGACTCCTCCGTAATAGGTATCCTCTAATTATTCCGACGTGTTTCTTCTGGATTTTTCTTAACTTTTTTACCTCGTCTAATACAGATATAGCTGAAGCTCAGCCTCTTCTGAAACCAGCGTCCAAGATGAAAGCTCCACCAAGGTCGGTGCTTCTTTCGGAGTCTCGACCATCGAAGAAGCATAAGTCGGCCCCCAAAGCTATGGAGCCATCCGCTCCGGCCGACCCTGCTCCGGTCGTCCCGACCATTGTTGTCCTCTCTGACCATGAAGAGAGGGCGGAAGAGGTGGACGCGGTTCCTGCCGATTCCCAGGCGGCCCCTGAGCCAAGACCCGTTGCTGAGCGGGTCTCGGAGCCGAGAGAGGAGCAGAAAGGGGAGCCCGCGGGAGGGAGGGCGATTCAACAGGAGTCTTCGCCTTTCTAGCGGATCGTGTCAGGGATGGTCCCTTAGGCCATTGGTCATGGGAGCGAGAGAGACTTTGCTAGTCTCTACAATGCTCCTTCGACACAAACTCTCGGTCATGCGGCAAAGATACTCCTTGAGGTAACGCTTGTGGTCTTTTTTTGTTTATGATTTCTTATATCGGTGACTTAGTCTTGCTTCACATTCTTCTTTTACAGTTGGCCCCTTGTTTGGTTAAGGCCTGCTCAAATCTAACTGTGGCTCAAAAATAGACAGCTGAGGCGGAAGCTAAAGCTGAGGTTGCCATGACTTGGGCTAGCATTCTGTCGAGTGAGTTGGGACTCGCTAAGAAGGCCACTGATGACGCCAAAGCCGAGTGTACTCGCGTGGCAGTGCTACTAACAGAGGCTCAAGAAGAGAGTCGGCGAGTCCATCAAGCTCATACCTCTTACGCGGATAAGTTAGTTCAGACCAAGGGTGAGGTTGAGGCAGCCATTTAGAAGGCCATAGACGAGGCTACGAAGGCCAAAGAAGCCAAGGATCAGGCTGTACATGCCTTTCTTGAATTCCAAGAGTTTGAGGAAGAGAAGGATCGCTTGTATCAGAGTGGATACACAGCTTGTATCATGGTGATGAAGGAATCCTTTCCTAACCCCGATCTCTCGGGATTTGAAGAAGGTGTCGCAGATTCTGAGGAGCCGGAGGCTGAGGCCGCTGAGTCTGCTGATGCTGCGGCTAGTGTCGAGGTCGAGGCAGCTCCTGAGGTGGCTGAGATTGCTCCAAGTTGTGGTAGCTGAGTCTGAACTACTTAGCTCCTGGTGGACCTTGGAGCTAAATTTTTGGTACCATCATCAGCTCTATTTTTGCACTCACACTAGCTTTTGGCACTGACACTAGCATTTGGTTTTTGGCACTCACACCAGCAAGCATACCAATCTTCAAGGCCGACTCGAGAGCATCCGCAACCAAGAGAGGATTTCTCATGTTGAAGTCGAATATCTCTGCCTTTATTTTTGTTACTTTCTCAATGTAATGCGGCAGTAGAGCCTGATGTAACCCAATGTAAAATACTTGGAGTGATCAATGAACATACCTGGTTTTATTCAATTGACTCGATTTACATGTTTGTAGTTTTTGAGTTCTCTCTTTTTTTAAAAAAAACATATTGCTAGGCCGACTTAGGGGTAGTAGATTTTTAGATGCTCGCATTCCACGGATGAGGCAGCAATCGTCCGGTTAGGTCTTCCAACCGGTACGTTCCTGGTCGGATGGTGTTTGAGACGACATAGGGTCCTTCCCCTGGTGTGCCCGTGCCAACTCCTTAGTATTAAGGAATGTTTTCTGGAGGACCATGTCCCCAACTCGAAAACACCTGACTTTGACTCTGGTATTGTAGAACCGAGCTACTTGTTGCCGTCGAGCCATTATTCGTAGCCAAGCTTTTTCCCTTTGTTCGTCCACAAGATCGAGTCTAAGGGCTAAGAGTTCTTCATTATCTTCTTCATTGAACGGATTGACTTGAGTTGAAGGCAACCCGATCTCGACTGGAGTGACAGCTTCCAAGCCATAAGCAAGGGAGAAAGGTGTTTCTCCCGTAGCTGTTTGAGCCGTAGTTCAGTATGCCCATAATATTTTTAGGAGTTCTTCAGCCCATGCTCCTTTGGCTCGGTCAAGCTTAGTTAGGGCCTTAATTGGCCTCATTAGACGTTGTTGCCTCGTTAGCCGAGTCAACTTCATGCGTCTTATATATCTCGCCTATGGCTCGTGACTCTTTTACTCTTGGTCGGGATTCATTTCCTACGAATCCGAGCTAAGTCTCTCCTTTAGGCTTTGTCTTACCTCGATTAGGCTTTGTCTTACTTCGGTCTAACATGGTGCCTCGGATTCTTAGGAAGTGTCAATAGAGTTGGTCATATTTTTTCCCCAACAGTAAGCCCCCTACTCCTTGTGTTAGCCATGTCAACACTAAAGAGTAACGAGCTTTTAAATCGGTGTGCATTGAAGACCGAGGTTGTGATGGAGCATTTAATGCTTCTTGTGTCGTTCTCAACGTATATCGGTTCGTTACTCGAGGTCGCACAAGCGGACAGCCATCAGACTGTTCTGTCCGCTTATGAGCGTCGGACACGTGGCGAGAGAGTTAGTTACGTCAATCGGCGTGTGCCACGCGTTGGGCGGGGGAGTCGAAGCAGGCGTTGATTCGACTCCTCCCTAAATGCCTCTGCCACGTGGCAGGGCTATAAAAGGGAGGAGCGGGATTCATTTCCCATTTCCACGCGTCCGCTCCTTCAATTCTCGTTTGCTTTCCGTCTCTTCTTCCTGTCCACGCATCCCACCATTTTCTCCATTATTTTCATCCTTCTTTTCCTTTTTTACTTCTCTAACTGTGCACTTTTTGCCTCTCCGGTGAGTCCTTTCCCTCCCTTTCCTTTTCGTTTTTTTATGGCAATGCATTCTTCAAGTCCTCGAGAGGGGATTTCCGGTGATGAGGACGAAACGAGGCCTTCCAGTACTCTAAAAGAGTGTCTGGAACTTCAGCTGAGCGTCCTGCTTCGGCAGGTCCTTCTGGCGAAGGGGCGTGTGCGGTGACTGCCCCTGGTAGACCTAACCCTCGTTTTCCTAGGGATGAATTGGAAGAAGAGGATGACGAGTTCGAGGAAACCACTGAATTGGTTCCTCTTAGGAGATTGGCATGCGCCGTTGAGTTGGCAGATGTGGAGGAAGAGGAAGCCGAGGGAGGGGAGGCTGGAGACGAGCAGAGGGGTCCGATCCCCTCGGTTTTGACCGAGGCAGACTTAGACAAAATTCGAGTTGGGTATCACATTTTCGACTCAGTAATTCTTCGTCTTCCCCTCCCGAGCGAATTACCCGACCATCCTCCTCCTGGGATGGTCGCAATTTCCAAGTTTCAATGCAATGTGGCCTGCGTCTGCCCCTTCAACCCGTTGCTCGGAATTTTCTTTCCCAACTCTGAATTACTCCCGGGAAGATAGTTCCGAATGAGTGGAGGAACTTGTTCGGATGTTCAGTGCTGTGGGCTGAGGCAGAGCAGCCCCCACTTACCATTGATGAGTTCTTCTATCTGTACCAAGTACGGTCAAACCCTCAGCAGCCCGGATGGTACTTTTTGAGCGCTTGGCGGAACAAAGGCGGCTCTTTAATAACCGACCCTTCTACCTCTAACAAGCACTGGAGAGAGAGGTGGTTCTGGGTGTGTGGTCGTTGGGAGACTGCCGAGTCTGGGCTCTTTGAACCTCGCATTCCTCGGCCATTCTCTGAAGCAGGTGACTCGATAGTCCTTTTTGTGTCTTTTCTTACTATGATTCTTCTGAGTCTGACTGAACGCGTCTTTGCAGACATCCCCAAGAAGAGGCCGAAGTTAGGCACCAACGCTTTAGCTCGGATCAAGGAGCTGAAGGCGCTTAATCCAGAAGATCGGTCTTGGAAGAATCTTCTCCAGCCAGAGCATCTTCTTCTCTCGGGCCTTGACTCCTCCGTGATAGGTATCCTCTAATTATTCCAACGCATTTCTCCTAAATTTTGCTTAACTTTTTTACCTCGTCTAATGCAGATATGGCTGAAGCTCGGCCTCTTCCGAAACCAGCGTCCAAGATGAAAGCTCCACCGAGGTCGGTGCTTCTTTCGGAGCCTCGGCCTTCGAAGAAGCATAAGTCGGCCCCCAAAGCTATGGAGCCATCCGCTCCGGCCGCCCTTGCTCCGGTCGTCCCGACCATTGTCGTCCTCTCTGACCATGAAGAGAGGGTGGAAGAGGTGGACGTGGTTCCTGCCGATTCCCAGGCGGCTCCTGAGCCAAGATCCATTGTTGAGCGGGTCTCGGAGCCAGGAGAGGAGTAGAGAGGGGAGCCCTCAGGAGGCGGGACGACTCAACAGGAGTCTTCGCCTTTCCAGCGGATCGTGTCGGGGATGGTCCCTTGGGCCATTGCTCATGGGAGCGAGAGAGACTTTGCTAGTCTCTACAATACCCCTTCGACACAAACTCTCGGTCATGCGGCAAAGATACTCTTTAAGGTAATGCTTGTGGTCTTTCTTTTGTTTATGATTTCTTGTATCAGTGACTTAGTCTTGCTTCACGTTCTTCTTTTGCAGTTGGCCCCTTGTTTGGTTAAGGCCTGCTCGGATCTGACTACGGCTCAAAAACAGACAGCTGAGGCGGAAGCTAAAGCTAAGGTTGCCTTGACTCGGGCTGGCATTCTGTCGGGCGAGTTGGGACTCGCTAAGAAGGCCGCTAATGACGCCAAAACCGAGTGTGCTCGCGTGGACATTCTACTGACAGAGGCTCAAGAAGAGAGTCGGCGAGTCCGTCAGGCTCATGCCTCTTGCATGGATAAGTTGGCTCGAACTAAGGGTGAGGCTAAGGCAGCCATTTAGAAGGCCATCGACGAGGTTATGAAGGCCAAAGAGGCCAAGGATCGGGCTGTACCGGCCTTTCTCGAATTCCAAGAGTTTGAGGAAGAGAGGAATCGCTTGTATCAGAGTGAATACACAGCGTGTATCATGGTGATGAAGGAATCCTTTCCTGACCTTGATCTCTCGGGATTTGAAGAAGGTTCCGCTGATTCCGATGCGCCGGAGGCTGAGGTCGTTGAGTCTGCTGATGCTGCGGCTGGTGTCGAGGTCGAGGCAGCTCCTAAGGTGGCTGAGGTTGCACCAAGTGGTGGTGGCTGAGTCTGAACTACTTAGCTCCTAGTGAACCTTGGAGCTGGATTTTTGGTACCATCATCAGCTCCTTTTTGGCACTCACACCAGCTTTTGGCACTGACACTAGCATTTGGTTTTTGGCACTCACACCAGCTCTCCAAACAGACTGAGTCTTCAGGGCCCGGGAGAGGATTTCTCATGTTGAAGCCGACTGTCTCTGCCTTTATTTTTGTTACTTTCTCAATGTAATGCGGTGGTAGAGCCTGATGTAACCCAATGTAAAACACTTGGAGTGATCAATGAACATACTTGGTTTTATTCAATTGACTCGGTTTACATGTTTGTAGTTTTTGAGTTCTCTCTTTTTTTAAAAAAAACATATTGCTAGGCCGACTTAGGGGTAGTAGATTTTTAGATGCTCGCATTCCACGGATGAGGCAGCAATCGTCCGGTTAGGTCTTCCAACCGGTACGTTCCTGGTCGGATGGTGTTTGAGACGACATAGGGTCCTTCCCCTGGTGTGCCCGTGCCAACTCCTTAGTATTAAGGAATGTTTTCTGGAGGACCATGTCCCCAACTCGAAAACACCTGACTTTGACTCTGGTATTGTAGAACCGAGCTACTTGTTGCCGTCGAGCCATTATTCGTAGCCAAGCTTTTTCCCTTTGTTCGTCCACAAGATCGAGTCTAAGGGCTAAGAGTTCTTCATTATCTTCTTCATTGAACGGATTGACTTGAGTTGAAGGCAACCCGATCTCGACGAGGGTGACAGCTTCCAAGCCATAAGCAAGGGAGAAAGGTGTTTCTCCCGTAGCAGTTCGAGCCGTGGTTCGGTAAGCCCACAGTATCTTTGGGAGTTCCTTGGCCCATGCTCCTTTGGATCGGTCAAGCTTGGTTCAGAGATGTTGTTTGATGATCTTGTTGACTGCCTTAACTTGTCCGTTCGTCTGAGGATGATGAGGTGATGAGTAGACATTTCTGATTTCGAGTTTATTGCCTATATCACGAAAGCTTATATTGTCGAACTGCTTCCCATTATCGGTAACAATGGTCCAGGGTATCCCGAATCGGCAGATAGTGTTCTTCCACACGAAGTGTCTGATCTTCTGCTCAGTTATCTTCGCCAAGGGCTAGGCCTCGGCCCACTTTGAGAAGTAGTCTACGGCTACGACAGCAAACTTGGTTTGGCCTTTTCTCACAGGGAGTGGCCCTATGATGTCGATTCCCGACTGTGCAAAGGGCCAAGGACCGATCATCGGAGTTAGTTCTTCGGGAGGTTGTCTCAGGATAGTCGCGAATCTCTGACACTTGCACATCTCTGAACGAGCTTACGAGCGTTATGCTGGATAGTCGGCCAGTAGTATCCCTGATGTAAGACCTTGTGTGCTAGTGATCGTCCGCTTGAGTGATTTCTGCAGATCCATTCGTGGATTTCCTGTAGTACGTACTCAGCTTCGCTGGGGTTTACGCATCGTAGCAACGAAGCGTAATAACATTTTTTGTATAAAGTCCCGTTAGGTATAGTATAACGGGAGGCTCAGATTTTCAATCGCCGAGCCTTAGCACGATCTTCGGGTATTTCTCCATTGTCGAGGTATCGTACAATTGGGTCGAGCCAAGTAGGTCCCGAATCAATAATAAGTACGATCGAGCTAACTGGTTCATTAATACTTAGCTTAGCGACGTACTCAATTGGAACGAACCTGGGTATGTCGTCTTCATCGGCAGGCGAATCTTGCTAATAGATCAGCTTTGGCATTTTCTGTTCGAGGGATCCGAGTGACGACACAAAGCTGAAAGCCGCTGATTAGTTCTTTAGCTTTCTCCATATACGCTTTCAGTTGTTCCTTTCGTGTTTAATACATGCTGGTGACTTGATTGACGACTAGCTGTGAATCGCTGAAAACATTGAGATGCGTGACACCTAAACTGGCTGCGAGTCAGAGGCTGAGCAGTAACACTTCATATTTTGTTGTATTGTTCGAGGCTTGAAATTCAATTCTTAAGGCATACTGCATTAGGTTTGATCGGGAGTTTTCAGCACTACTCCTGCCTCGCTTGCCTTAGTGTCAGAGGAGCCATCGACATACAGCCTCCAGAGTATTGGGTCGGGAGCTGACTCGGGTGAAGCGGTCGTCAATTCTTCCATAGACTCGGTAGCATGCTCCACTATTGAATCGGCTTATGATGTCACCTTAATCCAATAACTGACGCTGTAACTGGCCTCATATGGATCGGTTTTATAGTCGGTCAGGTGGCTTTTAGCTTTAAGGCCTTAATCGGCCTCTTTAAACGTTGATGCCTCGTTAACTGAAGCAATTTCATGCGTCTTATGTATCTCACATATGGCTCGTGACTCTTTTACTCTCGGTCGGGATTCATTTCGTACAAATCCGAGCTAAGTCTCTCCTTTAAGCTTTGTTTTGCCTTGGTCGCGCCTAGAGCCTCGGATTCTTGGGCAGTGTCAGTAGAGTTGGTCCATTCCATAACCGGGTCTCCAGACTTATCATATTTTTTCCCCAATAGTTATGAAGCATCAAATTAGGTACTATGGTTACAACATTTCTTCTTAGGGTTTGCATGTATTAGAGCATGTTCCGAAACTATTGAGAATCTTTTGTGATAACTTTTTAAAAAAAGGAGGGGTCTTACCCCTATGATTGATAAAATGAACAGGGGGTGTACAATTCACAAATTCAGGTCGGGCCTCATCTATCATATCAACAAAAAAGCAAAAAATGGAGGCTAAAGGAAAACTTCTGGCATCTGCACAGCAGCCTCTCCAATAAACAAAACCACCTAACCATTCACTATTACTGCAAAGGATGGCCACAAAACCCACAAGAAGAGGCTGCAGCAAGCAAACCTCCCTCACACAATCAACCAGGGCGCAGCCCGAGGAGAAGCCCCTGGTGGACACGCTAGCAATGCTAACCCACTTCCATTTTCAGTTTACCTCTCCTCAGCAGCCCCACATTCGCTTTGTCTAGCAAAAGGGATCCCCTGATGAGATGAGGAAGCGAAGAGCAGGTGAAGAAGATCATGTTCGCAGCTCCACCGCAGGCAATCTTAGCTAGGCCATCCGCCACCGAGTTACCCTCGCGAAGGGTGTGGGAAAAGCGAAAGTTGAGAGACTGAGAGAGCTGATGAATGATACTAAGACGATACCACAGGTTCTAGCCACTAGAGCAAGGAGTGGAGGATACAACTTCAAAAATGATGCAGGAGTCAGTTTCTACGATAATGTTGTTGAGGCCCTTCTTTGAACAGATTAACAGCCCGTTAACCATAGCCTGTGCCTCAGCAATGTTATTCGAGACGAAGCTATACTTCTTATGAAAAGCAAAGATTAGATTGCCAAGATGGTCCCTGCAAACACCTCCCCCTCCTCCTGCTCCTGGATTACCCCTAGCTAAGTCATCTACATTAAACTTCATCTAGCCCTTATCTAATTTTACCCACTTGATAACTTGAGTCGAAGTGCTAGAAGATGAAACGCAGTTTTGAATGCCCAGAACTTGCATGATCAGATCTTTTGTGATAACACAATTATGATTTTTTTCTCAAGTAACAACAAGTATTCATCAAAGTTGAGGTATATCAATATCGAGTATCTTGTTGTGAAGGAAAGATATCAGAATCCTCTAGTGTCCATGAAGTTCATCAGCACTAATAAGATGATTAAAAATTCACTCTCTAAAGGGCTCCCTATCACGATATTTTAAGAGCATGTAACATCCATAGGAGTTATCGATCCCACAGATGTATTCTGTTAGTGGGAGTTGAGTGTGATTTCTTTTGCACAGACATGTATAGAGATCTCATTTATAAAGTTTTGATGATTATGAAATAAAGTTTGTTTCTACTTTTCCTTAAGTAATAGCAGTTTATTTTGAAGCAGAACTAAAGTCTTGTCTCATTTTAGATATTTAAAAGCTCTAAGACATCTTGAGGATAGACACATAATCACACTGTGTGTGTAATTCTCAGGCCATACTTCTTCCTCTCTGATCTATGTCGTTAAGGTTAGTGGTATTTGTGACCATGCTTAGTCTCACTTTGCAATGATTAATAAATGTTGTGTTGGCTACCGCGTTCCAATACTAGTAGTCTTGATAGACTAGATTTGTAACACCCCATGGTTTCCAGTACTCGGGTACTACCAAGTAACCTAACTTAGTACAAACACTAACTTAACTTGGACATTCACGTTCATTACAGCTTAAATCCAATCATCGCAGACAGTCTCAATCCATATATTAAGCCACCCACCCATTAATGTTAAGATGAACCATCACATCATCAGCATAACCTACTTTAGGATTCCAACCACCCTAATAGACTAATCGCTTGATGAACGAATCAAACCGTCCATTGCCATCATCGAACCCTAGATCATCAAATTCACTATTCCTCAGACCTCATCACTCAATATTGAAATCCCTAGCATAACTAGATAATCCAATCATCTGATTAGGATAATAAGCGTTAAATTCTTCTAGAATTAACTAAGAACCACACGAATCATTAATGATCAGATTTAGAATTGATCTGACCATCAAATATTCCCAAATCATAAAATAAGCATCCGATTTTGGACTATGATAACTCACGACACAAATCGTAAGATTTAAGATCGATCTGTCCATTTAACCACCACAACGTGACTAAATTGACCAAGTACTTAAATAAATAAAAATCTCATTTTAGAATCTTGATCATGATGATGTTCCAAAATACACCTACTTACTACAATTAGAACATATAAAGAAAATTAGGGATAACGGTCACAAGATCCACCGTCCATCAAGTTACAACACCTCGTTGGACAATCCATCCTTTAGAAACACAAACTGGATCACCTACGCCCATATTCGACTACCAGATCACACCTAATCACTTCTTAGGATTCCTAGGACTGCTAATAACTAAGGATGAGTCGATCCAACTGTTGAGTTATTTGAATCATTAGGATGTCGAGATTCGATAAGTGGACATTCACTTGGTATGGCTCACTTACCAACCTAAAATGATCTAATCCTTCTTATCAGAGCCCTATAGGCAGCTAATTGAGTAAATAAACGGCATTGATTAAGATGCAAAATATGATAAACAACTTAGATAAACAACTTAGAAAGTAATAATAATGAAAATAATCATAATAATAACAACAAAGGTAATGATATTAAAAACATTGCAAAGGAGGATATTTAATATTATAAGCGATCCACAATCCAGCCACAAAATTTTAGTTGAGTGGTCCCGTGGACCTTTTTATCATTGATGATGAGTTTGGATGCAATCTGGCCATTGAATTGAGGCGAATCCTCAAATAGGATCTGAATCAAGTCGTGGGGCCCACCTAAGCCTTGGATCTGCCCCATCTTTGGTCAAGGGCACTACTTTGGACCCCTAGAGCCTAGTGGACGGAGTAGATTTCATAGAACATCTCTGTAGACCCCATGATGGACTAGGTGTACACCACCGTGATAGTACACTCGCAGTGCACTGAGTTGAGAGGCTCGGTCAGACTGCGCTGACACGCAACTTCTCTAAAAAGAGATTTTTCTCTCTCTCCTCAGTTGCACCAATCGACGGACGTACGTCCGTTCTTTGATCAGTGGCCCACCTACACTATCCATCTGGACAATCCAAACCGTCCATCATGTGAACGACTTGAGGCTGACCAAGACTCCAGCTATTTCACACAAATATGAGCGTGCTTGTGACCACAAATCCAGCCGCTTACGGGCTGTGAAAAACCAACGTTTCCAAAAAAAGAAACTGTTCTCCTTGCCACAAGGGCAATCCACGTGAAAACTCTCCCCTTTCCAATCCCAGCCGTCCATTCTAGAGCATTCCTATCCCTACAAAGTTAGGGTCTCAAGCAAAGAAAGAGAGAGGGAAGCCATAGCCGCACCAACACCCAGTTTCTCCAAAAACAAGCTGCTTCTTCTCAAGCTCGAACCCACCTGCCGATCTCTCCCAACCTTCAAAACCTCACGTCCGTGAGCTTCATGGAGTCCATACGGACTGTCTGGAAGAGGCAGATTGGAGGAAGAACCATCGGCTTCAAAAACGCCATTAATGGCAGCCGTCATCTCCTCCACCAAGCCAAGTTCGGGCCGAGTCAGGCCGGGCCTGATGGCCATTGCTGGATGCTTCCAGCAGCAACGAATGGAGGAAGCACATGAAGAAGAAAGAGAGAGAGAGAGAGAGAGAGAGAGAGAGAGAGAGAGAGAGAGAGAGAGAGAGAGAGAGAGAGAGAGAGAGAGAGAGAGAGAGAGAGAGAGAGAGGGGGAGGTTGCGTGCGTTCCAACCCAAGCTCGAGTCGAGCTCGACCGAGGCTGGTAGACCCTTCCCCTCTATCCTCTTGGATTGAAATACGGCCCCAGCTAGACATCTGGACTGAGGAACGAGCCGAGTTTGGGGCCGGACATTGGACCGGAAACTGGGCTCTAAGACAGTTCGAAATGGGCCTCACCATGCACTACAGTGGGCCAAAACCGGTCCATCAACAGACCGCAAACCACCTTCTCGTAGGCTGCCGTGAGTGGGCCCCAAAACGAGCTGCAAATGGGTCAAACGTGGGTCGTACATGAGGCTGAAAACAGGCCTTTAGACAGACCATGAATCCAAATAGAAGCAGCTCTCAAAGTGGGCCTGGATTCGAGCTAAAAACAGGTCAGGATCTCAGCTGAAACCAGGCCTGGGATCATGCTAAAATTAGGCCTGGAATGGGCCCAGAATCATGCCTGGGATGGGTCTCTATCTGGGCCGAAACCGGCCCAAACCTTGGGCCAGGTTCAGCCAAAACATTGTGGGCCTGGGATCAGCCCCACATACACAAACAGCGGGCCTCACCTTGGATAGTCGTGGGCCGCACCTGAGATCCAATCTCAGTGGGCCGCACGTGGACCACACCACCAAAATCTGGTGGGCCTCACGTCAAAATTCAATGGGCCGCACCACGGGCAGCTGGTGGGCCTAAATGAACCAGCCCACTCTGGGCCTTGCTTGTGTAACGCAAACTAGGCCCAATCTGGACCATGAATAGGAAATAATCTAGTGGGCCTAGCCACTCTAAATCGGGCCCAAATGATCTTAATCATGGGCCCTTCAAACCCCACCAACTTTCAATATGCTTAAGACCTTAGGACTTGTTGTCTAATGCCAACTAATTCTCTAGGAAGCTATTTGCGTAACTTGGGGCCACTAACTACACGCAGGAATTCGGATCAAGGGCAAGACTACAACTACTCAGGTGATGATTCTTTCCCTTGATCTTTCCATTTTCCCATTAGCTTAAGCGATAGTTTTCATTTTAATTTCAATTGATAAATGATATTTCCATGTTATAATCATATGTTAATTATTAGAATTAGATTGCTATATTACCTGCTTATTATTGATCACACATATTGATTTCATGTTTGTGGCTTATTTGTGGATTACTTATGAAACTTAAACTAGTACATCAGTGGAAAACCCCCACTTATAAATGTACACCCATACTTGGGATGTAACTCGATTGATTATGATTGTAATGGACATTCAACTTAGTGGTTATTAAATGGTAGTTTAAATCGAATATTGATGTGGGCCTACCATCAAGGGGTTGTTGTGCCTAAGTAGTTTTTAAGGAGGGTCTTTTATTGCATGGTTTTAATACTTGTCATATGTGGCTTATTTTGATATTTGCCATATGTGGCTTGTTTTGATATCGCCCTAGGTGGTTTTGTTTTGGTATTTGCCTATATGGGTTCGATGTTTTATATTGTGTAACCATGCGATGATAAGCCCCATATATTATAGTATGATTGTCCACTAATCGATGGGTTTCCATTAAACATCCTAAGGTGATAGTATCATGAGCCGGGGATGGTGGTATGAGACCTATGCCTGAGCCGTCGGCTTACGCTAGGTGATAATCCCCCCATATTGATCTTGAGCTTATCTAAATTGGCTGATTGTAATTGGACTAATAAAAGCTTGGCTAATCATGCATGCATGGCACAGACCAGAGTCTATCGCTAACATACGTGATGTATGATGGAGAGTTTGGCACTACGTACGTACTATGTACTTTCGCTGGTGACCGGTTATATTGGTGAGTTTGGCACCACGCACGTACTATATACTTTCGCTGGTGACCGGCCACATTGGAGAGTTTAGCACTACGCACGTACTACGTACTTTCGCTGGTGACCGGCTATATTGGTGAGTTTGGTATTATGCACGTATTATGTACTTTCGCTGGTGACCGACCACATTACATGGGTGACAAGCCCAACTTCTGCACGAATAAGTATCCTTGGGGCGATGATTGCATTCAAGTGTCCATGTATCTAATAAAACTCCATCATGTATTATTTTATATGCCTTGTTAAGTTTTGTATAACTGTGCTTACCTAATGTGGCGGTGTGTAATATTGAGAAAAATTCACACTGATTTGGCTACTTATCCATCAAATATATAACCGTACAAGTAGCATAAGTGATTTAATTGATTTTCAGGTTGAGACTGGTGAGGAGTAGAGTACCACTGTTGAAGATGCATGATTGTATTATCAAGAGTTGCTATGTGGTTTTACAGTTTCAAATTTGTTATAATTTGCTTTGTTTACATGTAACATTATTTCACTTTGTAATTGTAAGTTTTGGGACATTTGTTTATATAAGTCATTATGGGCAACCTCTTGTATATTTTAAATGTAAATGTAAACTTTCATTTATGTTGATTTGTCCATCCTACGCTCATCTACTTACTCTGAATGGAAAAAAAAAATGTGTACTCAAATTTGACCATCATTTAAGGTTAACACTCGAGTTTTTGGGATACGGGTTATATACTCAGGTCCTGAAGAATTGGAACGTTACAAGATTGTAGTAGTGCAGCTCATATTATCCAATAATTGCATTGGTTAACCATTCATATGTTTTATTCAAAATCATAAAATATGTTTTCAAAATATTTTAAAATAAATCTTGAACATTGATTAATGTAGCCCAAGTAGGAGAATTAATATAAGACTTCTATAAGATTGGCCCAATTGATCAACGGTCTAGATCTAGCTAAGGGTTGGATATTGTGATCGAACATACTGTTTGAAATGGAAAGCTTGTGATATCCTGAGGGGGGGGGGGGGGGGGGGAATGAATAGGACAATGTCAAATAATCGAAACAAGTGTTGAATATGTAAATAATACAAAGATCTCAATTACTTGAGTATTGAAACCTTGATTTCAAATAATTCGTAAGACAACCTTCACCTAAAATTTTACGTAGGATAACCTTATTTCACGAATGTTTTCAAAATCAAAACTTCAAACTAGTAAGAGTAAATTAAATAATTATAACATTCACCATACAACTAAAATTAAATACATCCAATTCACCAAAAATAAAAATAAGGCATTCACCACATGACACAAAGAATTATAGTAGTATGGTGCTTTAAAAACAGTCACACTTACTCCACTCTCAAAATTACTTCCCTCGTAATTTTGGCTTTCACTATAAAAAAGTTTTCACAGCATCACCTTAATAACCTGATACATTTCCTTATAATTCTCACGGGCTATCACAATAAAGACCCAAACTAAGATTTTACCAGGCTATCTCAAATAAAACCTTAACTGAGATTTTCACACGAGATCTCAGAAAAAACTAAAAAGAATTATAGAAGATATACTGATCTTTAACCGTAAAAGATGTAGCAAAATCTTATAGCTGAATGACCTTTTTCTTGAATGTAGATAGTCTCGTGTTCAATCAGATAGAAAGGGTCTACGGTTATTTTAATTTTAATTTTGTTAAACTCAAAAACTACTTAATTCAATTCTCTTAGATCTCAAAGAGGAGTGTAATTTACTCTCTTAGATTAAACTTAAAAGATTTGAGACTAAAGGTAATTAAATAAACTATTTAAATAAATTATAAATACCAACTAATAGCTTGTCAATGACTTGAGCTTCTCTCTCTCTTGCAAAAAAAATTTTGATAAGTAAATTATGTAATTTGAAATTAGAAAAAACCTGAATTTATAGGCAAAAAAGTTAGAACTTTGGCTAACCCGAGATGGGCTTCAACTAGCCCAAGTTCAGCAAATTTTGTTCAACGAATTTCGGATATTACGGGATAAGAATTATTCAAAATTTGACTGGCTCAAGATCAAGTTCAGCTAGCCAAACAACACAATTTGGCTAGTCGAATTTGCCCTTCGACTAGCCGAATTCTCACAAATTTCAAAAGTTGATGTTGCTAGAATTTGACCCGAACTTTCTCGAACTAGCTGAATTTCAAGTTCTGGCTAGCCAAACCAAAATTCGGGCTAGCCGAATTTTCAACAAAATTTGTTATTTGCTTCGGGCTTGAACTTGAGCTGGCCAAAGAAGCTTAGGCTGGCCGAACCAGAAGTTAGGTTGGTCGAATTTTAGACAAAAACAAATGTAAAAATCCATGATTAAACATTTTTGAAAGCACACAATCATAAAGTCTTTCTAGGGTTTTATACTACCTGAGATATATCAAATATCTGATTCACTTTGGCTTAAACTTTGTCTCAGACTTCATCTTGAATTTGGGCTTGAACTTTGTCTCGGACTTCATTTTAAATATAAGCCAATCTTGAACTTAATCTTTTCTTGAACATAAAATGATCTTTGAGCTTGATCTTCTCTTGAACATAAAATGTTCTTGAGCTTGATCCTCTTGAACAGAGACCGTTAGTCTTGAAGTGGTTTTTTCTTACGAAATTTGACAACATATTTATGCTCAACATCCTAACACTTACAATCTTGGACCTCAATAAGGTTGTGATTAGTCTCAAATATGCGTAGGGGGTGGTGCGCTTGGATCGTGACTCACATGTAGTGTTCAAGTGGACTAGGAAGCCTAAAATGTGTGGAGCCTTTGAGGAAGAGTTTCGATTGGTTACAAACTCTTCCCTCCTACGATTATTTAAACTAAGTTAGCACCTCAAACCTACACATGTATGAAGCCTTTTATTTTCATCCCATTGTTTCTCTAATGTGTAAGGTGTGAAAGATCATGACGATCTATTCCACAATAGTTTTTCTATTAGGTATGCCTTTATTTAATTTATTTGATCATCATACTTGATGCCTAGCATGATCTATTTCAATTCCGTACTATAAGAAGCTTAATTTTAAACTAAATCTTAACCTACTTTGGGAATCAAAGTGTAATTTTGAGTGAGAAGGAACCCAAGTGGAGTGGACCAATTTGAAAAATATAAGAAGCACTAAAATATCATTTTTCCTCTTTGTTTTTGGATTACAAGCACCGGACAATAAACCACTAAAACAACGCTTGAATTGTAGAATTCTCACAATTTTGAATTTTTACCAATAATTTCTGAATTTTTTTTCAGGTATAATAAGACCCATGCGAAGCCGTATCATTTCCGCCAATAAGCTGATATGGTACGGCACAGGCCTGAGAAGAATTCCTACTTGCGTTGGGTATTAAAAAATTGAATTGTCAGGCATTATTCTCGGAGTTTGGTAAACATTGAACGGCAACTCGGTGGACGATGTGGATCTCCTTCACACGAAGTCATTGCCCCCTTAGAAACGGTAGGCCCGACCCAAACAAGCCAGGCAAGAATTTTCATCCTCACTGACGCTGCCAGCATCATGGTGGCTACTGGACAGTGCTCTGTGGGCCCGTCCATGATGTATGTATTCTATCCATGCCGTCCATCTATTTTTTCAGATTATTTTAGGTGATAACATAAAAAATGAGGTAGTTCGAAATCTCAAGTGGACCACACCACAATAAAACAGTGGTGATCAAATGCCCACCATTAAAAACTTCCCATGGCCTACGGTAATTTTTACTTGCCATCCAACCTTTTTATTACGTCACAGAGACATGGATCAAGGGAACAAAAACAAATATTAGCTTCATCCAAAACTTTTATGGCCCTAAAAAGTTTTTAACGGTGGCCTTTCAATCACCACTCTTTTGCTATAGTGTGGTTGACATGAGATTTGGATCTGACTCGTTTCTGGGTTCCTTCACTGAAATGATACGGAAAAATGGATGGACGGAAGGGATAAATCACATACATCATGGTGGGGCCTACATAGTACCGTCCAGTAGCTGCTGGTTACCGTCTTTAGGCAACCTGCGTCTATTTGCATCTTCTAAAACAGAGCCAAAGACTTCGAGGAAATTGAAACACGCTCGGAAGGTAGCTTTTATCAGAAAATGTAAGCGAGTCAAAGACGTTGAGGAAATTGAAACAGGATCGGAAGGAAGCTTCTTCTTTTCTTATCCTTTTCATACTGGTTGCTGACTGTATCTCAAATGTAGAGCCGGTCACAGACACTTTCATGGCAAAGATGGACCGGAGAAAGCCCCATCGGAGGCAGAAATAATCCTGACTGTCAATACTTCAAAACAATCTTATCTTGTAAATAGGGATGAGTTTTTCGACATATTATAAATGATCTTGGGTAGGAGAACTACTTAAGCCAACCAACCCCACTATACAGTGTTGCCCAAGCCAGATTTGCAAGATTCCATCAGTTCGACGGTCAAAAGTCTTATTTAATTTCGTTTTTACTATAAATAATAAGTTGTAGTTGGAGTATAACTTTTGATCCTCTGTGTTGTGGAAGTCGTACCCAACATGAAAAAATGCTTAGAAAAATTGAGAGAATAATGTGGTTAGGCCAAATTGGACATTTACTATTTTTATTTTTATTTTCGGAAAACCATGAAGCCTAGTAGGAATAGAGGTTGTCTACAAATAGTAAATTGACCATTTATAGGAAGCCAGGTGTTTGAGTTAGAGTCTAAGTCTAAAACTTCATCCTAAGTTTGAGTTCCTTATTTAAAGAGTTGTAATTTCATTTTTTTTTATCATCAAAGTTATTTCAAATTTATTAGAAATTATTTCAATTTAATCCTTTGCTGATTCAAGGAAGCTCTTTGAGGAGTCTAGCTAGACAGCTTCGTGGATTCAGAGTAGAAATCCCTTGAGAAAGATGGTGATCGACCTCATCACGTCTCTCTCTGCGTCAAGTAGTATCAAAGTGAGGACTCCCCTCAGGCCGATGGCAACTAACGATAGAATGGACTAAAATCATGTGCACAGTGATTCATGAATTCATTATCTATAGAAACCTATATAGCGCTTCCAGAATTAAATCATAAGTTTACTATTTATACTAAGCCGCATAAAATTATGTTCTAGGTTTGAATTCTTTATTTAAAGATGTGTAATTTCTTTTTCTTTTTTTCTTTTTTTTTTTCCCTTATTGATCAAATTATTTTGAGTTTATTAAAAATTATTTCTATCTTATTTAACGTGGATCACGGGAAGCTCTTCAGGGAGCTCCGTTGATTCAGAAGTAGCTATTTGACCTCGTAACGTCCGACTCTGCGACAATCTCTCGTACAAAATCTCTTATATATGCAACCACAAACAGAAGTGCAAGGAATCCAAATCCAAACAAGCAGCGATGAAACCACTTCTTCTCATTTTTCTCTACCTTTTCTCTCTTTCCTTGCACACAACAACAACATCATCAGCATCAGCTGCAACAGAAGCAGAAGCTCTCATCAAATGGAAAACCAGCCTAACGTTCCATTCTCTCAATTCATGGTCCATTGCCAACACCACCCATCTCTGCCGTTGGATCGGCATCCGCTGCGACAACAAATCTTCCACCGTCCTTGAAATAAACCTCCCCAAATCCAGTCTCACTGGCATGCTCGATGAATTCGACTTCGCTTCGCTACCCAACCTCACCCGCCTCGACCTCAATTTAAACAACCTGCATGGTGTGATCCCATCCAACATCTCTGCTCTTTCCAAACTCACCTACTTGGATCTCAGCAGCAACAACTTCTCTGGACAAGTCCCACCAGGTATAGGAACCCTATCGGAGCTCCTCGAACTCCATCTCTTCAACAACATCCTCACAAGCCCCATCCCGCACCAGCTTCTCAGCCTCCAAAAGTTACGGCATCTCGACCTCGGATCAAACTACTTAGAGCCCCCAGATGCTTCGAAGGTTCCGAACATGCCTTCTCTGACACACCTTTTGCTCGACGACAACAAGATGGCGTCTGAATTCCCACCGTTCATTCTCAGTTGCAGGAATCTAACATTCCTTTCTCTTTCACGAAATCATCTAACGGGTAACATCCCCTCCGAGCTCGGCTTCTGTACTAACCTTGCCTTCTTAGATCTCTCTTTTAACAACCTCACGGGCATCTTACCTCCTTCTCTGTCCAATCTAACCAAGATATCCCAGCTCGGGATCTCAAGCAATAAGCTCTCAGGCGAGATTTCACCGTACTTAATCACCAATTGGACGGAGCTGGTCTCATTGCAGTTACAGATCAATGAACTAAATGGAAGGATCCCGCCTGAGATCGGCGGATTGTCTAAGCTCAAAATCCTTTACCTCTATCAGAATAAGCTTTCAGGTCCGATCCCGCATGAGGTGGGGAACTTAAAGAACTTGTTAAATTTAGACCTTTCCGAGAACACAATTACCGGTCAGATCCCACCAAATTTAGGAAACCTACAACAGCTCAATTCCTTGGTTCTCTTCTCCAACAATCTCAGAGGAAATTTCCCGCCTGAGATAGGAAACATCACTTCCCTACGAGTACTCGATCTTACCAACAATCAGTTGCAAGGCGAGCTGCCGAAAAACATCTCATTCCTCAAAAACCTTCAGCTCTTCTACATCCACGACAACAACTTCTCCGGCAGCATTCCGGAAGATTTCGGGCAGAACAGTGTCCTGGTCAATGTCAGCTTCGCCAACAACTTCTCCGGCAAATTGCCACCATCGATATGCAGGGGACTCTCCCTCGTGTATTTCACGGTGAATCGAAATAAATTTTCAGGCCCATTGCCAGATTGCTTACGAAATTGTTCGGATTTAGTCAGAGTGCGGTTGGAAAGGAACCGTTTTACAGGGGACATCTCAAAGGCATTTGGAGTCCATCCGAAACTGGTGTACATCGATCTCACCGGGAATCAGTTCACAGGCGAGCTTTCACCTGACTGGGGAGAATGTAGCGCGCTCACTAAGTTGCATATAGCAGAAAACAGAATTTCAGGCAGAATTCCAAGAGAGCTCAGGAACCTTAGTCAACTGCAAGATCTGAGCCTGTCCTCAAATCGCTTGACAGGAACCATCCCTCCAGAACTGGGTAACTTGAGTATGCTATTCAAGCTTAATTTGAGCAACAACCAGATATTAGGCAATATCCCTTCCAAGATTGCCGACTTATCTGAGCTCCGTGATCTCGATTTGTCAGCAAACATGATTACTGGCAGTATTCCTGAAAACCTTGGAAATTTCATTCGCTTAATTAATCTGAATTTAAGCCATAACCGATTATCAGGAGAGATACCGTTTCAGCTCGGCAATTTGGTTTCTTTGCAGTTACTTCTAGACCTCAGCAGCAATTTGCTATCTGGGGCGATCCCTCAGAGCTTGGGGAAGCTAACATCACTCGAAAAGCTGAATCTCTCTCGTAACAATCTCTGGGGCAGAATTCCATCGGCGTTGTCTGGGATGATTAGTCTACAATCTGTCGACTTGTCATATAACAAGTTAGCGGGTCCCATCCCAGCCACACAAGCATTCCAAAATGCTTCATCAGACGCATTCATTGGGAACTCGGGCTTATGCGGTAATGATGCCAAAGGACTGCCCCCTTGTTCTACTACTTCCACCGGCAGTCGGAAACAGAAGAATCAGAAGAAGATCATCATACTCGTCGCTGTCCCAGTTGCCGCCATTACATTACTAGCTACTGCCATCTTAGTACTCCTACTTCTAAATAGGAAACCAGTGCAATCAATGGCCGAGATCGAAAGCCCCAATGAAGAGACAACCCAAGTCTCGATTTGGGAAAGAGAAGGCCGATTCAATTTCAATGACATCGTAAAATCAACTAATCACTTCGACGAGCGTTACTGCATTGGGAGAGGTGGGTTCGGGAGTGTCTACAAAGCAGAGTTGCCAACGGGCCAGATCGTTGCGGTGAAACGGCTCCACATGTCGGACTCAGGCGACATCCCGGCCTATAACATGAGGAGCTTTGAGAATGAGATCCGAGCATTGACAGAAATCAGGCACCGGAACATTGTCAAACTGTACGGCTTCTGTTCGAGCAACGAGCGCATGTACTTGGTGTATGAGTATGTGGAGAAGGGTAGTTTGGGAAAAGTGCTATACGGAGAGGAAGGGAGTGGGAAGTTGGATTGGGTGACGAGGGTGAAAGTTATCCAAGGGCTGGCGAACGCTCTCTCCTACCTGCACCATGACTGCTCGCCTGCTATTGTGCACCGGGACATATCGGTAAATAACGTGTTGTTGGAGGCTGGATATGAGCCTCGGGTATCCGATTTCGGAACTGCGAGGCTGCTGCGCGCTGACTCGTCCAACTGGACTACTGCTGCCGGGTCTTATGGCTACATGGCCCCAGGTGTGTGTTTCTTCCACGCATTCTTTACTTTTCCTTTTTCATCGTACACCTGATATGCTAATTCCACGCGAGGCCCAGCTTCCACACATGGCGCTACGTGTGAACGATCGAGCCTGTATATCAGGTGCATTCCATTTGTTGCGTAGATCAAGAATCTGGCCCATCCATTTATCAGGTGGATCACAACATTTGGAAGGAATGTATATGGCTGAAGAAACTTAACCAAGTTTCATGTAGTTCAGCCCGCCTGTTGAGTGGATAATCTGATTGTACTCTGATTGTCGGGCCAGAATATCTAAACGGTGAGGCCCATCTTATGACATCTTTAGGTTGGAGACGATTTGCACGCACGCTTTCCGGTTTTCGAAATGAGAAAATGAGTGCATGATAGCCGGTTTTCGAAGTGAGGAAGGTAACTTCGATACTCTGGCAAGTGTGATTTGCGTGTGACTCTATGGCTCAGTGGTAGACTCACAAGAGTTTCAACTGAGGTAATAGGTTCGAGCACCCAGTGTGATGTACGTGTGCAGGGGTGTGTGAGTGCGTGTGAAAAAAAATAAAAAAAGAAGGTTTTGCACCATTTGAATGGTGTGGCCCATCTGAGTTTTTGGATTTGGCTTTTTTTTTTTTTTTTTGCGCCAAGGAGAACATCAGGAGGTGCACATGATCAAAAGATTGGAGGTGATGGACTGCTCTGGATTCATCACTATGTGGCCGTACAATTGATGAATCCAGATTCTCTATCTGGTGGGCCTTACTCTAGATGGCCCATGATAGGTGAACCACAGATCAGGTAGTTCCAATTGATGGGATGGTGAAAACAGAAAATGTTTGTGGTGCAGATTCAAATGAAGAAACTCCATCAATTAGATAGCAAGTATAATCCCAAAAGACATAAGCTTTCTTTTATAGGTTTTTTAACCTTTAATTAGCAATTCTAGTGATATTAGTGTGGTAATGTGCAGAGCTTGCTTACACTATGAAGGTTAGAGAGAAATGCGATGTATATAGTTTTGGTGTGGTAGCACTGGAGGTTTTGATGGGTGCACACCCAGGGGAGCTCATCACCTCCCTATCGTCATCATCAACATCGTCTAGTGGCCAAGCTGTGATATTGAAAGATGTACTGGATCAACGTCTCCCGCCCCCGACTGGCCAGTTGGCAGAGGAGGTGGTCTTCACAGTTAAGATGGCCCTTGCATGCACGAAGGCCGACCCTGAGTCACGGCCCGCAATGCGTCTCGTGGCGCAAGAGATGTCTGCTCGCACCCAGGCGTATCTATCTGAGCCCTTCCGCAACATTACCTTGAGCGAGCTGGCCAGCTTGCATAAGTAAGCCTGCAAACTCTCTTGGGTGCAAAGATAGAAAATCCGTAACGTTACACCGTACTGAGTAAACTCTGTAGGGCCCACTGTGATTTATATATTTTATCCACTCCGTCTATACCTTTTACTAGATAATTTTATGGCTTGAGAGGGAAAAAGGAAAGAATATCCAAAGCCCAAGTGGACCACACCACGGAAACAGTGTGAATTGAATGTCTACCGTTGGTAGAAGTTTTGGATAAAGATGATATTTATGTTTTACATTTATTCATGTCCATGTGATCTTATGAACAGGTTGGATGACAAATAAACATCACTGTAGGCGCTAGGAAGGTTTCAACGGTGGAAATTATTATTCCCACTGTTTCATGTGGTGTGGTCCACTTGAGCTTCGGATATGTTTCAATTTTTGGGCTCAACCCCTAAAAAGATCTGAAAAAACTGGTGAATGGTGTGGATAAACCTCATACATTCAAGGTGGGCCCAACAGAGTTAACTCAATACCCAATCTGATATCAGTACTTAGTACTGTGGGCCCACCATAATGTATGAGTTTTATCCAGCCGTCCATCCATTTTTCGCGTTAGCTCAAAATTTAAACGTATCCAATCCTCACTTTAGGGCGTGAGCTCGGAAGAGTTGGAATTGAATGCCTACCATGGATTGCTTCTTTGGGACCATATAAGTTTTGGATCAAGCTGGTATTTTGTGTTTCTGTCATCCATGTATGTATAACCATATGATCAGATTGGATGACAAATAAACATAACTCTATACCTTAGGAAGGTTTCAACTGCGGGATGACGCCCATCCCGTCATCCCATATTTCTTGTGGTGTGGTCCACCTGGGCTTTGGATATGCTTCAATCTTAGGCTCCTACCCTAAAATAAGTTGGAAAAATATATGATAGGAGTGGATAAGACACGTACATCACAGTGGGCCCCACATAGTTTATTCAGTACACAATCTGCGTCCATCTGTCACGGATCGTCTTTACCTGTGTGGACCGTATCGGCCCGTTTAGGGGCCCGGAGGACTGGTATAGCAGTATCATTTACTTTAGGGTGGGAATTGTGATGTGCATTGTTAGTGAAATCCTTGTTACATGTTACCCTACTTTATTATCGTGATTTGGTGTAATATAATTTCTATCGAAGGACGTGTTTGGATGCACAAACATATGGAATTGAGATCATGTAGTTTGATCGATATAGAAGGACATTTAATGATAACAGATCGATGCATGGCTCAGATGTGTGAAAGGAAAGTTAATGGTGGCCCATCTGATGCATGGCTCAAATATGCGAAGGAGAAGTTTGCGCGTGGGCTTCCTAGGCCGTATACGAACTGATATGATATGGACTTCCCTGTCATGTTATGGTAATTTCACTTTCACCACCCACGTGGCAAGGTAAATGGTGGATCAGGACCGTACAATCCGAAAAATCTACAATGGATAGCCCATGGTTAAAATCTTGTCTGTGGCCTTTAAATGAAAGGTAGAAGGTAAAAAGAGTTAACGGTTTGCAATTCAGAGGAGAAAAGGAAAGAGAAAGGACTGGCTACGATTGTCTCGAACATGTGGTTTTTGACCCATGACACATCCAATTTAGAACTTACTAGGTGGGCAGTCTCGATCCACTGTCTACCCGTCCACGTGGGTTGTGGAAGGTGGCTCTATTATACTATAATAGATATGCTAGTAATCTACCATCCAACCGGTGGGTAATCTCCATTCTCTGATATTAGTGTAACATACAATCCATCCAAAAGGGTTGGCCCCACTATAAAAATCACATTGGACAAAAATTAGTTTGATGCAATCATCAAATGGTCACATATGTATTTTTATATATCAACGGCTATTCTTTGTTTCTATCTTATGGTCCACCTAATAAGTTAATCAGGCTGATTTTGTCCATTAAGCAATCCTCATGATGAGCAAAAACAAATGGAAGGGTTGGATTTTGCATAGACAGTACAGTTTGGAACTTATTTACTGGTCGGATGGTAATTATATTTTCCATATAAGGATTTCTGTATTGGGAAACGGATTGGCTACTCCCCCTGACACCAGCTCCGTGGCTGGTGTTCGGTACTCTGTGGGCCCCACCATGATGTATGTGTTTCATCCATTTCGTTCATCCATTTTTAAAGATCATTTTATTTTTTGATCCTAAAAATGAGAGGGATATAATCTCAGGTGGACCACACCACATGAAAACAATAGTGATTGGATATCAACCATTAAACTTCTCCTATGGCCCACTATACTGTTTATTTGACATCCAATCTGTTGATTAGGTCTTACAGGCCCAGATGAAGAGAAAAAAAAAATATCAGCTTGATCCACAACTTTTATGGCCCCCAAAATGTTTTTAATGGTCGACCCTCATTCAACACTGTTTCCTGCAATGTGGTCCACTTGAGATTTGGATATAACTCATTTTTGTAATTATACCGTAAAATGATCTTTAAAAATAAATGGATGGCATGGATGAAACAAATACATCATGGTGTGGCCCACATAGCACCGACCATCAGCCATTGGCTGGTGTCAGGGGGAGTAGCCAATCCGTTCCCTCTGTATTGGTATCTTGAATATTCAAGTACCGTTACTGGCACCTGATCCATGTACTTCAAGTGAAAGATTCCCTGTTTCAACGCTGACGTCTTAGTATCGATAAGTGTGAACTGACAGGGTTGTACTAACAAGCTAACATTAAAAAATAAAAATAAAAATAAAATACCATTACTAATTGGGCTTAACTTGGTTGGGTTTATCTGTTTTGAGGCTAAGTCAAGCCCATCTGCAAAATACCGATCCTAAGGCCAACATGGCAACTGAGCATCTATGGGCCCAAGCCCATCGAGACGATCTCCATTAGTCTAAAAAGAACTTCGTCCGGCAAAGATTCTCAAATCACAGCCGTTGAGAAAGTTAAGGGTCCAAAGAAGTGGCTACCACTCCTCCCACATTGTTTAAGAACTGGGCCTTGTTGCTTGGGCAAGAAAGAGTCTATCCTAGGGCTGAATTGCACCATTGAAATAGCTAAGGTCCTGCATCAGAGCTCGAGAGAAATCCAGTGGCTGTGATGAGAAGGAACAACGAATGGCATTTTAACTGCTTAGATAATTGAAGAAATTTCTTTAAATAGGATTAATAATTACTAAAACAGCTTTTCTTCTAAACAAGATAAACAATAAAGCCTCCAAAAATAGTAGGGACGCTAAATACAGACAAAAATGGCCTGGGCAGGCTAATCAGGCTTTTAGGCCCGTGGCTTGGGTCAGTTTTTGCCTGGTGAACATTATTAGAGCGCAGGCCCTGGGTTTCACTCTATTAAGGCCAGCTAGAGCCTATATACAGGCCCACTAACAAGTGAATTGGGTAAGGGACCTTCATTCAAGTCTGCTTAATAAATGGGTGGGCAGAATTGGGTCAGGGGCCTTCATTCAGGCCTGCTTAATAAATGGGTGGGCCCAATTAATAAACGGACTGCATGCAACTGGTTGAGTCGGCCAGTCTCCTCCATGAGATGATGGGTCCCAGTCATCTAAGTTCAAAAAACCAATACTTTCATTGTGAATGATGAAATTTTCGGTGAGTAGATTTACTGCCCTTAGTTCAAAAAACCCTGAAAATTTGACTAAATCTATAATTCTGTTGGTTTGACTCGAAGACTTAAAATAATCTTAGATTGACTTAGATTAAAATATAAGTTTGGAAATTATTATTGTATTAGAGGAAAAACACTCTCTTTATAGTATGATTATAACTTATTGATAGGCAATATGCATAGCTGTAAGAAAGATCCTAGGTGCTAAATATAGGATATTACATAGCTAGAGAGAATATTACATAGCAGAAGATTTACAATCTAATACTCCCCCTCAAGTTGGAGAGCGAGCATTAAAGACTCCCAACTTAGAGCTCAAATGGTGGAATAGTTCTTTTCCCAAAGGTTTGGTGAATAAATCAGCAATTTGAAGACGTGATGGAACATAGGATGTCCGAAGTAATCCTGATTGAATCTTGTCAGGAACGAGATGACAATCAAGCTCAATGTGTTTTGTTCGTTCATGAAAGACATGATTAGCAGCTATATGAAGAGCAGCTTAATTATCGCAAAATAATAAGGCTGGGCCAACATTGCGAACATTAAGATCGTAAAGCAAATAAAGGAGCCAATTAAGTGAGTTTACAACTCATAGAGGCCATGGAGCGATACTCGGCCTCTGCAGAAGAACGAGAAAAAAGTTGATTGTTTCTTTGTTTTCTAAAAAAGAGGAGAGTCACCAAGAAAAGTGCAATAATCGGTCAAAGAGCGACGAGTCATAGGACAGTTGGCCCAATTAGAATCACAGTAGGCCTTCAAGCTGAAGGGACTGGAAGAAGACATAAGCAAGCCTTGTCCTAGTGTTTCTTTGAGATAACGAAGAATTCAAAGTGTTGCATGCCAATGTGGTCGTCGTGGTTTGCTCATGAATTGACTAAGGGTCTGGACCAATTAGACAATATCGGGTCGAGTAATAGTAAGGTAGATAAGGCGGCCAACCAAGCGACAATAGGGGGTCGGATCAGAGAGTAGATCGCCGATATCATTAGAAAGCTTGGTGTTAACATCCATAGGTAACTCAGTCGGTCGGGCACCAAGTAATCCAGAATCAGAAAGAATATCAAGGGTATATTTACGCTGGTTGAGATAAATACCGCAACGAGAACGAGATACCTCAATGCCAAGAAAGAATATAAGTAATCCAAGATCTTTAATCTGAAACTGGCGATGCAAGAAGGATTTAAGAGCATTAATGACAGAGAGATCGTTACCAGTAATAATAACATCATCAACATAAACCAAAATGGTAGTAAATGTTTTTCCATGGTGCCGAGTGAAAAGAGAATAGTCAGTCTTGCATTGTATGTAGCCTGCAGTATGCAAGGCGGTGGAAAATTTAGCAAACCATTGTCGAGATGCCTGTTTGACTCCATAAAAAGACTTGTGGAGAAGGCAAACTCGAGACTCCCCCTTTCAGAAAAAACCAGGCGGAAGAGACATATAAACCTCTTCATCCAGGTCACCATGTAGGAAAGCATTATGAACATCCAATTGGTAGAGGGGTCATTTGCGAATGGCAGCAATGGCGAGGAGGCAACGAATGGTGACCATTTTAGCGACAGGAGCAAATGTCTCATGATAATTCAATCCCTCTTGTTGAGTAAAGCCTTTAGCGACAAGGCAAGCTTTGTACCTTTCAAGAGTACCATTTGAACGAAACTTGAGTTTATACACCCATTTACAACTAATTAAAGTTTTGCCAGGAGGCAATGAAGTGAGAGTCCATGTCTTGTTGTGCTCAAGGGCTTTTATTTCAGCAGCCATAGCTTCACGCCAATTTGGGTCTTTCATAGCCTGAGAATAGCTAGTAGGTTCGACAAGAGAAGAAATACTAACAAGGAAAGATTTATGGGAGGAAGAAAAATTAGTGTAAGAAAAAAATTAGATAAGGGGAAGGGACGGACCTTCATGAAAATAGACAAGGCCTGGGAAAGAGGCATGGCGGCATTAGAGCACTCAAAATCACGAAGCCAAATTGGTGGATGTCTGGGATGAGCAGTGCGACGAAAGGGAGGAGGAGATGAAGAGGGTACCATTGGCAGTGAGGCAGGGGGTGGGTTGGATAAAGGTTTGTCAAGGATGGAGGGGTCCAAAATATTTGGAGTGGGAAATGGAAGGACTAGAGGAGTAGAGAGGGGAAGATTGGCCAAAGAAAAAATGTCCTCATGAAAAACAACATCCCAAGAGATAAAAAGTTGATGAGAAGAAAGGTAAAAAACTTGATAACCTTTTTGTGTATATGGATAGCCCCAAAAAAGACATTTTCGAGCACGAGACTGAAATTTGTCACGATGGCTAGACAAAGTGGAGGCATAGCAAAAACAACCAAAAACTCGGAGATGTGCATAAGCAATTCTTCAGGGTCGACAAAGCTGAAATTCGATGATGTGATCGGTCTAATTCTCAGTGAAGAATCTAGAAGAAAGGCATCAAGAGTTTCAGGGGATTCAGGGAATGCTTTAAACGTTGAAGGAAGAGAAAGATCGTTGAACAAAGGAGGCAATAAACACGAACGTTCTAAGTCGAGGAGAAGTCCAAGGGACCGAAAGATAAGGACGAGTGCTGGCATTGCGGGAAGAAGGGGCACTTGAAACGTGATTACAAGACACTTAAGAAATAAGAAGGAAGCTCTTAAGATGGGAAGGATTCAGTGAATCTATCTGAGGAGAGTGACACAGAGGCATTGATCTTGTCTCTTGATGCGAGAAATGAGTCTTGGGTTATAGACTTGGGTGCTTCATTTCATGTCACTTCGTATAAGGAAGTTCTACGTGATTATGTGTCAGGTGACTTCGGGAGAGTCTATCTGAGTGATGATGAGCCATGCAGTATTATTGGAAAGGAAGACGTTCATATAAGTCAGAAAGACGAAACGGCTTTAAAATTGAAAGATGTCAGACATGTACCGAATTTGAGACAGAATTTAATCTCAGTGGTGCAGTTGGCCGATATCGGATATGTGACGATATTCACTAGTGATTCCTGTAAGATAAAAAAAGGTACCTTGGTGATATCTTGAGGCAAGAAGGAAGGTACTTTATACGTGACTTTTGGATCGTATAATTCACTCGCAATCGCATCAACTGGAGTGAATGGGCAGTTATGACATCAGAGGTTAGGACATATGAGTGAGAAAGGGATGAAAGTGCTATTATCAAAAGAGAAGCTACTAGGGCTAAAGTCTATTGACTTGAAATTCTGCGAGGACCACGTTTATGGTAAGCAAAAGAGGATAAGCTTCAAGAAAACAGGACGCGCTCCAAAGACGCATCTATTAGAGCTTGTACACACTGATGTGTGGGGGCCGACACATGTATCATCTCTTGGTGGCACACGTTATTTTGTTTCTTTTATTGATGATGCTAATAGAAAACTGTGAGTCTATTTCTTAAAGCACAAATCGAATGTATTCGATTTATTTAAGATGTGGAAAGTAATGGTAGAAAATGAGACAGGTAAAATAATAAAATGTCTCAGATCGGATAATAGGGGAGAGTACTGTGATAAGAGGTTTGAGGAGTATTGTGTAGTAAATGAAATCAAACATCAAAAAATGATTCCATGGACACCGCAGCAGAACGGTGTGGCTGAGTGCATTAACAGGACTATCCTTGAGAGCGCCAGGAGCATGAGATTACATGCGGAGTTTACCTAAGATGTTTTGGGAAGATGCTGTGAATACTGTCCTATATCTCATCAATAGAAGTCCCTCAGCACCATTAGATGATGGGCTACCAGAAGAAATGTGGATTGGAAAAGAAGTGAACTTTGCACATCTCAAAGTGTTCGGTTGCACTTCATATGTAAGACCCGTATCCTAGTCCGTACCGTTCTGTTAACTTCCGCGGTCCTTCCGGTCGAATTTCGACAACCTTCGTACCGTATCCGACAATTGCGCGCAATCCTAAGCCGAGTCCTGCATACCGAAGACAGCTCGACCCGAAACTTGTATCTTAGCGACCGCACCGTTGCCGCGGCTCCAACGCCGCGACTCGTGCACTGAACCGATACCCAGGCCAGGAGATGTAGGCCAACATTTTTTTTGAAGAAAATGCCGCACGTTGTGAATATCGAAGGAATCTCTACGATATGTCTCATCAATCAATCAATCAATGTCAAGTACAACCTTTAACCCAAGGACAACACCCATCCCTCCTTTTCCATAAGTCAACTCTCTCTCTCCCCTCACCATTCCTCCTTTACCAACATTTTAATCCAACCCATACCTCTCCTTACAACCACCACTCCACCCATCCCCTCATCCATTAATTCCTCATTTCTCTTATTTCTTAAAAAACTCTCTCCCAAGCAACAACATTCCATATGTCCAAGCTTCTTCCTTCTAAATGCCAAGTATGACCCACTTTCCTTACCCTCTCATCTCCCATCTCAACCATTCATCTTTCATCAACCACCATCAAAAGTGAAGGCAAGAAGCATAAAAGGCTAAGGGAGCAAGGAGGAGGTCTAGAGGTGGGTGATCGACCGTTGAATTCCATTATTTTGGGCCCACATGTTGTGGGACCCACTTGATATTTGTATTGCATTTGGGAGGGCCCAATAGTGGCGAGGTCCCTCCCCTTCTCGTGTCATCTTCTCTTTCTCTCTTTCTCTCTCTTTATCCTTCCCCTTCAATGAAGTGGGCCTCACCAATTCATGTTAAATCTACTCCATCCATTAAATGGTGTGGCCCACCACATTTCAAGCGAGATGATATATAACATATTATATTATATTAATATTATGTGTACATATATATACATGCATGGTGGGCCACGTCCCTGTGGGACCCACCATGATGCTTGTATTGTATCCACCTGGACGCTAGACGTGGGTCCAAGTGAAGTGTGAACTATCATGGAGTGCGTGTACTGTCATGGGTACGTACTTGCAAGCTTTTTTTAAAAGAGAGAGAGAGAGAGAGAGAGAGAGAGAGAGAGAGAGAGAGCTTATTGGGTGGGCTACTTAAGAGGGCCCTATCTTGATGTAGAAATCAAATCTACACCGTCCATTCCATTCTCCAGCTCACTTTAGGCGTTGAGCCGAGAAATAAAGTCATTCAGATTATCTAGCAGGCCATAGTGTAGAGAACAAGGGTTCTTACTATTAAAATGTACTTTGAAGTCCTCCATACGCCAAAATACCTTGGATATTGGGCTCATTTAGCCTGTAATGAGCCGTAGGATCCAATAGTTGGAGTGGATCTGACTGATGCGGGCCCTACGTATGAAAAACCCCAAAGCTTCCTGATTTTCTAAAAAAAAAGATCAGCAACAGCAACGTCTGCTGCTGCTGCTGGCAGAGGACGCCAGCGGCGTCCTGCGCCACTGACGGACGGACGGTTGGGCTGGCCCTCACGACCCCAGTTGTGGGCCCCACCGTGATGCGTTTCAAACATTGACACCATACATTTGATGGGTCCCCTCAGACCAGGAGGCCGCCCCAAAAATCAGCTGTACACGGAACTCAGGTGGGCCACGCCATTTAAAATCATGTGAAGACATGCCTAAACATATAAAAACACTTCGTGGGGCCTACTTGAAATTTGGATGCGGCTGAAACTTGGTCTGAACCCTGGTCTGAACCCTCAGCCAAGTGGGACGCACATAATGGGTGGACTGGATTTTGTGAGCCACATTACGGTGGGCCCCAGGCCCACCCTAGGTCCATGTGACCTTATAAACAGGTTGAATGGTAAATAAATATTACGGTGAGCCCCTCCCTGATGTGGGCCCCATGGCAAATGAACATTACGGTGGGCCCCAGTCCCACCCCAGGTCCACGTGACCCTATCAACAGGTTGGCTAGAAAATAAAACATCACCGTGGGCCCCCTGGTCCACGTGGCCGAATGAACAGTTTGGATGTCATATAAACCGTACAGTGGGCCCTAGGTCTAAGTGACCTTGTGAACAGTTTGGATGAAAATAAAGATTACGGTGGGCCCAGGTCCGTGTGACCTTATCCACAGGATTGGGTGGAAAAATAAATATTTTGGTGGCCCAGGTCTGCATGGCCTTATAAACAGGATTGGGTGGAAAATAAACATTATGGTGGGCCCCACATGGGACCCACAGATGTATGTTTTATAATTCACACCTTCCATAGCATGTGCGCCACCATGAGGTATGTACCTCATTTATGTCGTCCATCCTTCCCATATGGAATCCGCCATGATGTATGTGTTGCATCCAAAATGTCTAATCATTTTTAAAGGACCATTTTTAAGGCTTGAGACAAAAATAAGACAGATCTATTTATCATGTGGACCTCGAAGCATGGTGAGGATTGAACGGCCACCATTAAAATCCCTTGGGACCTTATGATCAGATTGAATGGGAAATAAATGTTATGGCGAGCCTAGGGAATTTTAATGGTGGGAATCATTATCACCACTTAGATTTGGGCGTGGCCCATTTACCATGTTTATGGCCAGGTTATGGGGCCCATTATGATGCATGCAAGGCCCATGGGTTATGGCCATTGCAATGTAAGGCCCAATTGGCGCAGCCTATTCGATATACATATATGAGGCCCACCTTAATATAGATATGGGGCTCATGCTATGCGGCCCATTTAATGTATTTGGGTCCATGGGTCGAGGCCCAATAGGATATACATAAAGCCCATTGCAATATGTGATTCATGGCGGGCTATGCCTTGGAAGCAATGATGGTTTGATGTCCACATTGTAAAGATAATGTTGGTTAAATGTCTGCATTGTCACTCTCTCCCTAGGGCCCATTAATAAGCCCATACCCGTAGCATATAGGCCGTCTAGGCCCATCTTCGTTTTGATCAGAGCCCATCACCACATGACATGTTTAGTATAAATTCATGATTCATGATCATACGCATCATATGTATGTCTGATATGACGAGTGACCGATTATAGCAAATGCCTTCAGGCGGCTTGTTTATGGGCTCCCTGAGAGGTGAAGTTGCCCTACATGAGCGCGCGGCACGCGCAGGATTGTTCCATGTTTGGTAGGGTGATTCATGCACTTGCATTTGTGTAATCATGATTATTGGATGCCCTAGTGACATCAGGGCCAAAGCCTCCACAGACACATCATGGGTGGCTGGATTGGATACCGAAAATGTTTGGTTCTAGCATACGGGCGCCATTGATGTCCCTGGGTGAAAATTCCTAAACTCGATGGTACCAGAGGATGACTCCAATGTAGAGACCGAGTGGATATATGAGCGCACGAGGGCCGAATACTAGGATGTGGCCTTACTGTGTCGTGGCCGGTTGGAAAGGGGTGTGGCCTTACTCGCCCGAGGGTAGGGGGCAATACTAGGCTGAGTTTGACCAGCTCGTGAATGGGTCCGCTATCGATGTGCCGGATAGGTATTGGCAGACTATTGGCCAGGAGGATAGTGAGGTTTCTTACACTCACTTGGACTGTGCGGCTAGGAGAGCGACAGTGCCATTTGGAGTGTACAGAACCTCGGTGATTATCCAGAATGAGAACTGTACTGATATATGATGAGGATTGGCATGCTTGAGTTGCATCTCATATCGCATGGCCGTGTTATGGCCGATAGCATTCATATCTTGCACCGCATAACCTTGGTACGGCTGATTGCATTCATGTACTCATCACCATGATTCCACATTACTCTGACCTTGCATTCTGAGCACACTTATATTGCGCATACACTTACACCACCCTCTAAGCTTTCTATAAGCTTATATACGATTGATGCGTGCAGGTGAGCCAGGACGCAGCCGTAGCATAGTAGCAGATGGAGTGTGTAGCCGAGCTTCTGGAGTTTTGTTACTTTCGTTATATTGTATTTTTCCTTCATACGCACTGTATCTAAAAGTTTCTTATCATAGTAATTTTTGTGATGGTGTTCTTGTGGTTATTGTTCGTGGGTTATGCTTTTGGTTATGCTCATTACAATTAAACTGATAATTTAAAATCCTCCTTGTAGCATCCCAAGATCGGAACCTGGTGTATGAGTGCCGGGAGCCGAGAATGGGTATTACGGAGGCTGTCGGCGCCAGATTCGGCGATCAAAAATTTTGTGAGCCCGATTTCCGAGTTTGGGGTGTGACAGAAGTTGGTATCAGAGCATAACTTGGGAATAACCGAGAACAACATCACATGTTTGCTATGAGTTTAGGGCGATTAGGTTCCGAGTGTGAAATTTTCCGTTTGAGTTCCCTAACGTGCGATTCTCAAGGTTGATTGGCGTTATTGTTCTTTCCTATAGGACATGCCGCCCAAGAGAGCGACCAGAGCGCACCCCACTCCACCACCTGAGGCTCCAGCTTTACCACTTGCGCCTCCCGTTCCACCACCAGAGATCCCTGCTCCCCTACCTGAGGATGACGTTCCTCCACCTGATGCCGATGCGGACCCGACCGTGCCTGTAAGTGCCTGCAGCTACAGCAGATGTTACAGGCTGTGACGGCTGCACTTCAGGGGCAGGGTAGGCGCTCAGTTATTTCTCCAGCTCAGGCCGAGCAGGAGCGCGCGAGTGCCCTTCTTCGTGAGTTCCGACAGCTCAATCCTCCACGTTTTCAGGGCGAGTCAGATCCGACAGTAGCTGAGAGATGGCACTCCGATGTGGAGAAGATTTTTGATACCATGTCATGTACGACCGAGTAGCGAGTCCGGTTGGCAGTGTTTCTTTTCCAAGGAGGGGCCGAGCACTGGTGGACCTCCGTTACCTACATCGCAGGACCTGATTATGTCTGGACGTGGGATGACTTTATCGACCGATTCGAGGAGTAGTACTTCTCCGACCACATACGACGTCAGAGAGCACTGGAGTTTGAAACTCTGATGCAGGGGGATATGACCGTAGCGCAATACGCGGCCCGTTTTGTGGCGCTATCGAGGTTCGCGCCATATATGGTTGATGATGAGGAGCGGAAGGCCCGCCGTTTTGAGAACAACTTACGTTACGGTCTTCGAGGCCGTGTGATTGGGCACGAGCTCCCGACTTTTCAGGCGGTAGTGCGGAGGGCCCAGATTTACGAGACTGAGTGGGCCTGCTCGCAGAACGACCGAGATCAGAGGAGGGGTCAGAATCAGAAGAGGCAGGCCCCCTCTAGTAGCTCCCAGCAGCATCGACGGCCATAGAGGTATAGGAGTCACCCACCTACTAGAGTACCAGCAGCCCCAGCAGCACCTCCAGTGCCACCCCAACAGCCGTTTACAGGGGCTTGTTTTGGATGCGGTGGGACAGGGCACCGCCTGTCTGAGTGCCCTCGCCCTCATCTCCAGCCGCCGAGAGCACCATAACAGCCTTCACAGCAGCAGCAGAGAGCACCGCAGCAGCCTCTAACACAATAGCAACCCCATCAGCAGCGTCTACAGCCACCTCAGCCGTCGAGACCCCAGTAGTAGCAAAGACAGCAGTACAGGCCGCCGCAGAGGCAGCAGCAGCACCAGGGACCTCAGAAGGGACAAGCACCTCCCCAACCAGCTCAACCTAGATTTTATGTGGCTCAGCAGGACCCACAGACCTCCGGAGGAGTCGTTGAGGGTATACTTTCACTCTCTTCATGTATCGTCCGAGTATTGTTTGATTCCAGTGCTTCGCACTCATTAATGTCTGAGGATTTTTGCCGATCGACTGGATTACCGACCAAGTCTTCTAGCAAGGGATTGACCGTATCGACGCCCTTAAGGAAGACTACAGTATTGGGTCATTTCTGTTCATCTTACCCCGTGTTAGTGGGAGAGGTTTTCTTGCCCACTGACTTATTTATATTGTCGATGTCTGATTTCAACGTTATCTTAGGCATAGATTGGCTTGCCAAGTACCACGCCATCTTGAACTGTTCCGCGAGGACATACTCGCCGAGCCTAGAGGAGAGTCGTTATCTTGTTTGATGTCCTGCACAGTCGATGAGCCTATTGCCGCTTGTATCGATCAATTGCCAATGGTCTGTGACTTCCCCGACGTATTCCAGGAGATTCCGGGATTGCCGCTCCGCCGTCATATTGAGTTCCAGATAGATCTTGTGCCTGGTACCGTGCCTATCTCGAAGGTCCTGTACCGTATGGCACCGATGGAGTTGCTTGAGCTGTAGCGACAGTTAGACGAGTTGTGTGAGTTGGAATTTATTCGTCCGAGCAGTTCGCCTTGGGGAGCGCCGGTACTCTTCCTCAGGAAGAAGGATGGTTCATTGAGGCTCTGCGTGGATTACCGCAAGCTCAACCGGGTCACAATTAAGAACAAGTACCCACTCCCGAGGATAGACGACTTATTTGATCAGCTGCAGGGTACACAGTTCTTTTCGAAGATTGACCTGCGTTCTTGTTATCATCAGATTCGGGTTCGAGAGGAGGACATCCCGAAGACGGCTTTCAGGACGCATTACAGTCATTTTGAGTTTCAGGTCATGTCTTTTGGACTGACCAATGCACCCGCAGTCTTCATGCAGTTGATGAATGAGTTCTTCTGTCCGTATCTCAATCAGTTTGTTGTGGTATTCATGGACGACATTCTGATCTATTCAAGGACCCGTGAGGTGCATGAGCAGCATCTGGAGATCGCTTTGCAGACCCTCCGTGCCCACCAGCTATATGCGAAGCTGGAGAAGTGTGAGTTCTGACAGGAGGAGGTGAGATTCCTCGGTCACGTGGTGACGAGGGAGGGTGTCGCAGTAGACCCCTCGAAGGTTGAGTCAGTGCGTCAGTGGGGCCAGCTCACTACTGCGTCCGAGATCCGTAGTTTCCTTGGTTTAGAGGGATACTATCGGCGTTTCATTGAAGGCTTCTCCCGTATTGCAGCCCCGTTAACCAGGTTGACTCGGAAGGACACAGAGTTTATTTGGAGTGACGCCTATGAGCAAGCATTTGTTGAGCTGAAGGACCGTCTAACGTCCGCTCCTGTCTTCACTCTTCCCTCTGGGAGTGATGGATTTGTTGTATTTACCGATGTCTCACGTATTGGTTTAGGTGTTGTCCTGATGCAGCACGGCAGGCCTGTAGCCTCGCGTCTCATCAGCTCAAGGTCCATGAGCTGAACTACCCCACGCATGATTTGGAGCTGGCAGCAGTCGTCTTCGTACTAAAGGTGTGGAGACACTATCTCTATTGGGTCAGGTTCAAGCTCTTCTCCGACCACAAGAGCTTGAAGTATTTATTCTCTCAGTTTGAGCTGAACATGAGGCAGAGACGCTGGATGAACCTTCTGAAGGACTATGATTTCGACCTCCAGTACCACCCAGGCAAGGCAAACGTGGTGGCGGATGCCCTTAGCCGTCAGCCACGAGCCCTGGTGGCACATATGATGATTCAGGAGTGGAGGATGCTCGAGGATATAGTAGAGTACGACTTCGATTTTGGTCTGCAGTCTTCTATCGTTCAGCTATCGAGCCTGTCGATTCAACCCTCTCTTGTCGTAAGGGTAATTGAGGCTCAGCAGATAGATGAATCGTTACAGAATTATCGAGCAGAGGCAGCATCTGAGAGTCAGACAGATTGGCAGATTAGTTCTAATGGTGGACTTTGCTTTAGAGGCCGATTATGTATCCCGGATATTCCTGAGTTACACAGAGATCTTATGATCGAGGCACATCGATCGCGGTTTTCTATCCATCCTGGCTCAACAAAGATGTATCATGATATGAGGCGACAGTATTTTTGGGCAGGGATGAAGCGCCAGATTGCCAGTTTTGTGGCCGAGTGTGACACATGCCAACGTGTCAAGGCCGATCATTAGAGACCCTCTGGTCTATTGCAGCCATTGAGTGTCCTGATATGGAAGTAGGAGCACGTATCTACCGATTTTATCATGGGTTTGCGGAGGACTCAGCGTGGTCATGACGCCATCTGGGTTGTTGTGGACCGTCTAACGAAGTCGGCACATTTTCTTGTGATTCGTGCGACTTGGCCTTTGGACCGGCTTGCGAGGTTATTCATCGAGGAGATTGTGAGACTACACAGTGTTCCGGTCTTGATCGTTTCTGACGAGTGACCGATCATAACATATGCCTTCGGGCGGCTTGTTTATGGGCTCCCTGATAGGGGGAGTTGCCCTACATGAGCGCGCGACATGCGCAGGATTGTTGTATATTTAGTAGAGTGATTCATGCACTTGCATTTGTGTAATCATGATTATTATACGCCCCAGCGACATCAGGGCCAAAGCCTCCACAGACAGATCGTGGGGGGCTGGATTGGATACCAAAAATATTTGGTTCTAGCATACGGGCGCCATAGATGTCCTTGGGTGAAAATCTCTAAACCCGATGGTACAAAAGGATGACTTCAACGTCGAGACTGAGTGGATATATGAGTGCACGAGGGCCGAATACCAGGAGGCCACGTCTCCCACTGTGTCGTGGTCGGTTGGAAAGGGGTGTGGCCTTACTTGCCAGAGGGTAGGGGGCAATACTAGGCTGAGTTTGACCAGCTCGTGAATGGGTCCGCTATCGACGTGCCGGATAGGTATTGACAGACTATTAGCCAAGCGGATAGTGAGGTTTCTTATACTCACTTGGACTGTGCGGCTAGGAGAGCGACAGTGCCATTTGGAGTGTACGGAACCCCGGTGATTATCCAGAATGAGAACTGTACTGATATATGATGAAGATTGGCATGCTTCAGTTGCATCTCGCATCGCATGGCCGTGTTATGGTCGATAACATTCATATCTTGCACCGCATAGCCTTGGTACGGCTGATTGTATTCATGTACTCATCACCATGATTCCGCATTACTCTGACCTTACATTCTGAGCACGCTTATATTGCGCACACACTTACACCACCCTCTAAGCTTTCTATAAGCTTATGCACGATTGATGCATGCAGGTGACGCCAAGATGCAGCCGTAGCATAGTAGCAGCTAGAGCGTGCAGCCGAGCTTCTGGAGTTTTGTTACTTTCGTTATATTGTATTTTCCCTTTATATGATGATGTTCCAAAAGTTTTTGATCATAGTGGATTTTATGATGATGTTCTTGTGGTTATTATTCGTGGGTTATACTTTTGGTTATGCTCATTACAATTAAACTGATGATTTGAAATTCTCCTTGTAGCATCGCAGAATCGGAACCTGGTGTATGGGTGCCGGGAGCCGAGAATGGGGTACTACGGAGGCTATCGGCGCCAGATTCGGCAATCGGGAATTTTGTGAGCCCGGTTTCTGAGTTTGGGGTGTGACATCATATGTTCACATTGATGCAGAGCACAGAAACAAACTGGATGTGAAGTCCAAAAAATGCACGTTTATAGGCTACGGGCAGCATGATTTTGGCTACAGGTTTTAGGATTCAGAGAACTAGAAAATCATCAGAAGTAAAGACGTAGTCTTCAATGAAAAAGCGATACATAAAGACAGTGTGCAGCAAATTAAGGCCGATGAGAAAGAATTCGTAGAGTTGGAAGAGTTACCAGACACGGGTGTTAAAGTGCCACAAGATGAGCATGCACAAGAGCATAATGAGGTAGAGTCGTAGACATTAGTTGTGTGGAGGTCTACTCGGGAGAGGAGACCCAAGGTTTGATACTTACCCTCCTTACATTATCTACTACTGACAGATAATGATGAACCAGAGTGTTTTGAAGAGGCATTACAGTTAGATACACGGGTTAAGTGGGAGCAGACCATGGATAATGAGATGGACTCTCTTGAGTCCATTCGTACATAGGAGCTAGTCACTCTAGCTAAGGGTAAGAAAGCTCTTCATAACAAGTGGATTTACAGACTGAAAGAGAAACACGATGGTTCGAAACAGTATAAGGCCAGATTGGTTGTGAAAGGGTTCTAATAAAAGACAGGTATTGACTTCACTAAAATATTTTCATCAGTGGTGAAAATGTCTACAATTCGCATGGTCTTGAGTACAGTGGCTACAGAGGACTTACATCTAGAGCAGCTAGATGTTAAGACAGCCTTTCTCTATAGGAACCTTGAAGAAGAGATATATATGCATCAGCCGACAAGATACATGACACCAGGAAAGGAGAACAAGGCGTGTAGACTGAAGAAGAGTCTATATGGCCTGAAGTAGGTTCCAAAGCAATGGTATAAGAAGTTCGACAGTTTCATGTCAGAAAACGGCTTTAGGAGATGTCATGCAGACCATTGTTGTTATTTGAAGAAGTTTGATACGTCGTACATCATCTTTCCTCTGTATGTTGATGATATGCTTGTGACCAAATCAAGCATGAAGGACATCTCAGATCTCAAAAGACAACTGTCTAGAGAATTTGCCATGAAGGATTTAAGAGCTACAAAATAAATCCCAAGTATGAGGATAAAGCATGACAGGAAAAATAAGAAACTAGTTTTGTCACAGGCAGAGTACATAGCCAAGGTACTTGATCGATTCAGTATGAGAGATGCTAAGCCGGTTAGCACTCCATTAGCCAACCACATCAAGCTTTCTAAGGAGCATGGTGCAAAGACGCAGGAGGAACGAGACCACATGACTAAAGTTCCATATGCGTCAGCTATTGGGAGCCTCATGTATGCTGTGGTGAGCACGAGGGCAGATATTGCTCAAGCAGTGGGAGTTGTTAATAGGTTCATAAACAACCTCGGGAAGAAACATTGGGAAGCTGTGAAGTGGATCCTTAGATACCTGGTAGGTATTGCGGATGTAGGGCTATGTTATGGAGGATCGGATATCAAGCTACGAGGCTATGTAGATTCAGATTTGGCAGGAGATATCGACAGCAGAATAAGCACTACAGGGTATGTCTTTACTCTGGGTAGTGTTGCAGTCAGTTGGGTCTCTCAGTTACAGAAGATAGTATCCATCAGTACAGCGAAAGCAGAATATGTTGCAACTATAGAAGCGTGCAAGGAGATGGTATAAATGCAAGGTTTCATGAAAGAGTTGGGAAAGAAGCAAGAAGATTATAAGCTATACAGTGATATTCAGAGTGCAATACACCTAGCTAAGAATTCATCCTTTCATTCAATGACTAAGCATGTTGACATTAGATATCACTTCATATGTTCATTACTGGAAGATGGATCGATTGCTCTGGATAAGATCCATACAAGTGAGAACCCTGCGGATATGCTGACCAAAGCGGTCACACAAGAGAAGCTAAAGCTCTGTTCAGCTTTGAATGGTCTTCAGGCTTGAAGACGGGAGGGTCGTACAATCTAGATGTAGAATACGAAGGATTATGGTGATGTGTCTCCAAGTGGGAGATTGTTGAGGTGTGGAGCCAGCACACCAATACGCCTGTTGTAAAACAGAGGTCTTTCACCGCGCTGCTTGACCATTCGAGGGGACTACTCGACTGGTCGAGTGGGCCGGCGCTCGACACAAAGTCTAGAGAGTCATGTTTTTTTTCCTCGACTAGTCAAGCATCAGGCTCAAGTAGTCGAGGGGGTCCCTCGACTAGTCGAGGACCTGGCTCGACTAGTCAAGGGTTACGCGGATTTGGTGCGAACTGCGTAATTTTGAGGCGGTTTCACAGATGTGCGGAACGGAAGTTTCCTAAACTATAAATAGGAGTCCTAGGGTTATTCTAGGGTATGAAAAAGGGTTTTCTAAAGCAAGGCTAAGAGTTTTTTATACGTCCAAGGTGAGTATATTGCTTGTAATCTCGTTTTTCTTCATGGTGAAAGTTTGCATCCATGGTTTTTTTACCCTTATTGGAGTTTTTCCACATATATTTTGTCTTGTGGTTTGTTGGTATGCTTGGATTCTATTTCTAGATTATATTTCTTCCTATTTATCGTTTGTGGGTGAGACCGGAGATTGGATCTCGGTTCACTTGCATTGTTGGCGTGCTGCACAACACTCTCACCTCAAACCCCTTTTGACAATCACTTCTTCCCACAATAACAACTATGACCATCCCTCTCTATCCACAACCAAAAGTGACTTTCATTTCTAAGAAAATTCTATTTTGCAAAAAATTAAAAAAAATAAAACAATCCATCCAAAATATCTTTCATATATCAGTGGCTTTCATCTCTAAAAAACGTGGTCATCAAAGCAAAAAATTACACTCGTTTTTAAGGCCTAGAAATTGTTGGTTGTGCCCATACGTCAAAGAAGTTTAGGGTGGTGACTTTACGCCAGAAAATGCAGTTGAAGGGGGTGATGGTGGGTCTTAGAAAGATGCATTTGAAAAAGAAGAAGATTTTTTTAAAAAAAAAAAACAACAAAAGAAGAAGAAGAAGAAGAAGAAGAAGAAGAAGAAGAAGGTCCATATGAGTATTAGGTTCCAAAGCAGGGGCATTTTCGTTCCCTAATTCTACAAAAAGTAGTTAGACGACTAAAGAAAGAACATTTTGTAGAGGGAGGCCATTTGGTGCATTTTTCCATACCACAAGAGGTGGGTGCATATATCCTTTTCCATAATAACTTTGATACTATAATGGGAAGTTGTCACGCGAGGATCAATGGGGATTGAATGACCACCGTTGAAACATTTGTATGGCCACATAAATATTGTATCAAGCTAAGTTTTATGTGTTTTCAGTTTATCTTAGTATGGTGGAGGTCATATAAACATACAATGTGAATAGCAAGAATGCTTCAACGTTTGCATTTCTCTCCCCACTTTTCTCTCTTGTGGCTTCCTTTAAATTTAGACCCATCTCATTTTTTGTCTCATGTCCTGAACAGATGGACAAGGTGGATTTCTCCCAAGCATCACTATGGGCCCCACCTATTTCCCAACACAGGAACTTCCCACCAAAGCTTTTCCCAAGCAATTCGTGTTCGCTTTTGTTCATGTTAGATAATAAAGAGTTGGTGCACTGGTTTGTACTAATGGGGTCCATACTCCATAGGTTAGCGGAAGAAGGGAGTGGATTGGGCATCGATTGGGTACCACCCCCACCAAGAGCTAGCTAAAGACAGGCAGTCCTGGTAGGGGCCCACCTCCTTTTTAGGCTCATGCCCTAAGATGATCTGTTAAAATGGACAGACAATGTGGATACAACATATAGATCACAGTGGGCCCCATAGAGCCCCTGATAGGTCTGCCCATATATGGATAGTTCCAATACCCAATTTACATTTGAGCATATTAGGTGAGACCCCAGACTCACCCTAGAGAGTGCGGCCCCTATCGTGGGGTCCACTTTTATGTATGTATTTTGTATCGACATCGTCCAGTGGTTTTTCCAAATCATTTTAGGGCATTATCCAAAAAACAAAGCAAATTTAATCACCAAGTGAACCATACCATGAGAAACGGTGGTGATTCAATGCCATATATATGGTTAAAGACGTCTCAAGGGGCATATCATTAAAAACTTCTTAGGATGCACTTTAATGTTTTCGTAACGTTTATTTGCCATCCAATTTGTTGATAAGGTCACATAAGCCTAGATGAAGGGGAAAAACAAATATCAACTTGATCCAAAACCTCTGTGGCCTAGTAATGGCTAATCACTATTGTTTCTTATGGTATGGTCCACCTAATCATAAAAAACTTTTATGTGACCCAATAATGGCCAATCATGTCATTTTTGGATAATGTCATGAAATGATGTGGAAAAATAGATGGACGACATGGATACAGAATACATACATTAAGGTGGATCCTATGGTAAGGGCAACAACATCTTGAGTGAGTTAAAGGTCTCACCTAATCCAGTCCTATGGAAGAGGCCACTAATCTTATGGGCCCTACTTAGAAGCGTGATGCCTCAATGAAACCTTTTAAATTATAGGTCTGCATTCCTTCCATCGGTGCCCCATAAATAAATGGTTAAAGTTAAAAAAATAAAAAAGTATAGCAATGGTCAATTAGAAGGCGCAAAAGAATTAATGGCTAAGATCTTTCGATCATAAAGGTATTTGGTTCCTTGTGAGAAAATTGAGGAGGTTTTATATCATCGTAAAGTGGGATGGAAGATATGCACATACTTAGAAATTGTTGGTTCTAAAATACAAAGATATAGCAGAAAATCCAAAATAATAAACCACGAATAACAAGAGATGAATTTAGAGAGTTGAGGAATATTATTGTCACTATCTTAAAGACATATTTGCCCTCATAGGAAGACGACCCCTGATGCATTAAGTCCCAGCAAGTCTGCCCCAGGATACAACAACTCTCCTCCAAGATGAGCAGCTTGGAGCAAGTGCACTCACGATCTCAGCTATACGAACTCAAGAAAGCTCGAGTTGACTTACTCAGATAGAACTCGGAAAAAAATCATAGAGACGATAGATTTTCTGAATAGATTTGTAATGGTGAGGAGATGTCTTTAGAAAGGAAAAGTATGTAGTCGTTGGGGATCAAGGCTCATGCGAGCGGCGTACTAAATGCATGTCGTCGCATGCCTGCTCATTATTTATTAGGTAGGTGTATAACGGCTTTTTGTCTTCTCAAACATGATTAAGCCAAAACATATGCAGAGATAATCAAAAGTATCCAATCAATGACACACCGCACCTCACCACAGCACACATGCGCGAAGTTTCTCCCATGGCATACCTTTGTTTTCCAATACATAGGATAAGTGAGTGGTTTTAATATAAATATTTAGTTTTCGTAACAACTTTTCAATGTGGAACAAAACTAAATATAATTAAGACAAGTTAGTTAACAAAGGCAAAAACCAATTGTTTCTAGATTTTTCAAATCTAATATAAAAACCTTTTTAATCCAACATAAATTACTTAAAAATTGCAAACGTGGGGTACAAGTCAAACTCAACCATCTAAAAATTACACTATTTAATTACCTAACTATTGGATTGGTGGATATTTATTTTACGGCTAGGAATGAAAAAATATAATATGACCCCCAAATATCTGGAAATCTTTGTAGGTTAGCTTTAACATCTAACCCAACAGTGCAATGTGCATGGTCTATGGTCCATTATGATGAGGGCATGAAAACCAATCCAACCTCTGCGGGACTGCTCGCTTTGGCAACAGGGGGCTCCGGAACTATATGAAGGTATGCTTCAGCCTCACAATCTGAGAGGGACGCAACGCGAGATGATGATGGGTCAACCACGACTGGAGCTGCTGGTGGAACTGCTGCTTCCACACCGTGTTGTGGGCCACACCACACGGTAGAGTTAGGATGGAGAGGCTCACCATTATAAGTCTTCCAAATGATGTGTGGGCTCATTGTTTTTCTTATATGTCATCTAATCCATTTAGAAATTGTCCCCCACCGGAGTTAACGCACACTAAGGGCTTATTTATCATCTCCACTCTAATCTAATAAAAGCTTTTCAAATAAGAGCTACCCTAATAAGCTCTTTTTATTCTAACTCTTGTTTTAAATAAGCATGTTTAGTAAACTAGGTTTTAAAAAAAATTTAAAATTTAAAATTTTTAAAAAAAAACTCTTATATGAAATAAACATGTTTGGTAAAACATTTAAATAAGAGCCTTTTTAGGGGTAGTTGATGTTATTTTTAAATATTACAACAACTTTGGTATAAGAGTAATCTAGACGGTTGTTTTGATAGATCTCATCATAAATTGACCGTGCCCCAAATAGCAAAAGAATGAATGTCTACAACATTCATGTTTTAAGACATTTAGGCTGTCCATTATGTTGAACGTTAGATGTGGATCCTCCATCATATGGAGCCCACCTTTGATGTGGATCATCTATCATATGGGCTAAACCTTCAAAGTGGGTCGTCCATTATGCAAGGCTTGTCTTGGATGAGGACCATTCATCATTAGGGGTTGACCTTTGACGTGGACCATCCAATATATGGGGACCATCTTGATATAGGTCATATATCATGTGGGGCGTACCAGCAATGTTAATTGTCCTTTATGTGGGGCTCCTCAATGTCCACTACCCACCACGTGAAATCTATATTTGATGTATCCATCATGTGGGTCGCACTTTGAAGTGGGTTATCCATCATGTAAGGCCCACTCTGTCATGCCCCAAACTCGAAAATCGGGCTCACAAAAATTTTGATCGCCGAATCCGGTGCCGACAGCCCATAGTACCCCATTCTCGGCTCCCGATGCCCATACACTAGATTTCGATCCTGGGATCCTACAAGGAGGATTTTTCAATGTATATTTATCTCGTAAGAAGCATAATCACAAGTTTACCCAAATCACAAAGGCAACATCATCATCACATATCCACTAATATAAACAGTTAAATACAGTATTGGAAGGGAAATACATATATCGATAATCAAAGCTCCAGAAGATAGCTACACACTCCAAGCTCAACGCCGCTGCGACCTAACGCCACCTGCACGCATCTATCATGCATAAGCTTATAGAAAGCTTAGAGGATGATGAAAGCATGTGCACAAGGTAAGTGTCAAGTGTGTAATATCAAAGCTATGAGACCCGTATCCTAGACCGTACTGTTCCGTAAGATTCCGCGGTCCTCCCGGTCGAATTTCGGTGACCTTCGACCTATATCCAACGTTTGCGCGTGACTCTAAGCCGAGTCATGTATATCAGAGTCAGCTCGATTTGAAACTTATACCCTAGCGACCACGGCATCACCTCGATTCCAACGCCATGTCTCGTGCGTCAATACGACCCTTAGATCATAAGTTGTGGCCCGCGCATTGTAATGACTATAAACTGCACGTTGCGGGACCCACCTATTGTAATGGCACAATTTTCTAAGCCATCATGGGGTGATGTGCTAGGTAATCATTTCCTCACCTTTTTTCAAAAGTCAACACCCTCCCTTATCAAGAAATTAATTATGGCCTTACATCATTATTTCAAGGCAAGTCCTTTTCCTTTCTCTCTCCTATCTCTCTCCCTCCCTCTTTCCTTTTCATTCTCCATTATAAGAGCCTTATACATTCAACTCATTCCAAAAAAAAAAAAATCCAACCCTCTCATACCTTAGAACCCCACCAATCCAACCTCTGGATCATCATCTTCACCGTTGAACGAGCTTTATTGAAGCATTGGAGTATATGAGATGAAGAAGAAGAGTAATGTGGGTGCTTCTTTTTCTCTCTCTTTCTCTCTTTCATTTTTTTTCTTTCATGTGATGATGTGGCTGTGTGGCCCACTGGAATGGACCCCACCTCAATGTGTGTCTTATCTACACCATACAACCATTTGGTGGCCCACGTATAACATGTCTGTAGGTGGGCCCCACCTTATATATAAATGTGTTACCCAAACCGTCCAGCGTCCAGGGACGCTGGACATGGCTGCTTAGTGAAGTGTGAACTGACGGTTTGGCTAGCAACTGAAAACAAAATATAAGTTTGATTCAAAGCTTTGGGGAGGGCTGCTCATGCAGGCCCCACCTTGATGTATGAATTAAATCCACGCCGTCCATCCCATTCCCCTACTCAATTTAGGCGTTGAGCCGATAAATGAGGCCAATCCGAGTATCTGGTGGGCCATAATATAGAAAGCAGTGTTTCATACCGTTAAAACCCACTTTGAGGTTTCTATACGCCAACACACATTGAATATTGGGCTTGATGGGTCTGTCTTAAGCCACAGAAATCAATGGTTGGAGTGGATTCTCCTGATACAGGTCCCATTTATGAAAAACCTTAGAAAAATTTAAAAAAATATATGCACAGGCAGCAGCACCTACTGCCACTGACGTCCTCTGGACGTGCAGCAGGCATTGCTGCAGCGTGCGCCGTGGATGAAATGGGAAGGACCATTGGGTCCCATCTGTGGGCCCCACCATGAGGCATGTCAATCAGCAACACCATGCATTTGTTGTGTTCCCTCTGACCAATGAGCCACCCCAAAAATCAGCCGTATGTGGGACTCAGGTGGCCCACACGGTAGGAAATAGTGGGATAGAACGTCTGCCATTGAATCCCTTTGGGTTGTCACATACGATTTGGATCATTATGAAATTTGTTTCTCCTTTTTATCTGGGTCCCTGTGACATTATGCACAGATGGGATGGAAAATAAACGATGTGGTGGACCCCACATGGGGCCCAACTACATGAGTGAAGTGGAGTAGCTAGTGAGTCTCACAGCAGCTCTTCAGCTGTTGTTTAACGTCACCAAGATCTGTGGACCCACTATATATGTATGGGTCTTATCCACTGTCCATCTGTCCATACGGTGGGACCCACTTCAACACATGGCCCTCCATCACCACCGTTGGGCTGATCACGAGGTATGCATTATACTTAAACTGTCCATCCATTTAGCAAGCTCGTCTTAAGGTTTGAGACCAAAAAATAATAATAAATAAATAAATATCAATAATAAAGCAGAATCAAATCTCTGGTGGCCACACACGTGGACCCCACCATGTTGCACGTGGGGCCCATGTGATATTTATCTACACCATCCTTTCTGGACAGGTGGGTTGCCATGACATTTGTGTTTTATACACATTGTTCACTTGTTTGGAATGAGGGTCCACCCACACGTGTGGCACATGTGGGGGTGGGACCCACTTTGATGTGTCTTATATCCACACGGGTGTGGGGCACACTGTGATGTATGTGTCTCTCCACCCCATCCCTTCACCTAGCAGCTTGTGGGCTCACCCACATGTGTTGCACGTGTGGGATGGGATCCACCCGGATTTATATATTCTATATCCACCCCGTCAATCGCTGGACGGTGTATTGCATGGGGTCCTGACGTATGTGTTATATACATACTGTTCATCCGTTTTAGGGCCTTGGGCTGTCCGTGAGGCCCACCATGATATGTATGTTTTATCCTTGCCGATTGTCAGTTTTCAGGCCCACCATGATGTATATCTTGTATTCAGGCCGTCCATCTTATGGCCATTTGTAGGGCCACCTTGATATACATATATGTTGCCTTCCGTTTTGGTTGGACCATGGGCTGACATATGATGAAGCCTATGTGATGAGGCCCAGTGTGATGTATGTGATGCCCACCTACTGTGTGGATGCAAGACCCACCATGCTGTACGTGTTTCATTTATGCCGTCCACTTGTGCAGGCATTGTGATATCTCGGAGGCCTATGGAAGTGGCCTATTGCGATGTAATTGAGGCCCATTTAGGGTGTGCAGGGCCACCTTATGGTGATGTATTTGTGGCCCATTTAGTGAGGACCATTGTGATGTATATTTGGCACATCTGTGAGACCCACCTTGATGTATTTTATGGCCCATTCGAGAGGCCCACTTTGATATACTTGTGGCCCATCAAAAATCCATCTGTGAGGCCCACCTTGATATATTTGTAGCCCATATATGAGGCCCATTAGTGCAGCCCACTTGATATGTATGAGGGCCATTAGTGCGGCCCATGTGATGCAGCCCATTGTGACATGTATGAGGCCTGATGTGCTGTATATGGACCCATATGATGAGGCCCATTGGTGCGACCTGATTTAATATATATGAAGCCCATTGGTGCAACCGACCCATCATGATGTATTTTGGCCCATGAGCGGGGCCCGCCCATTTGTATTATTAAGCCCATGTAATAAGGCCCACTCGATATATGAGGCCTAGTCTAGAGGCCAGTGCGATGAGGCTCATATGATATATTTGAGGCCCAAGTGCAAGGCTCATCTATTGTGTATTCGAGGCCCGATGTGATGTATGTTAGCCCATATGATGAGGCCGATGTGACGTAAAAGAGGCATATCGTGATTGTATGTGAGGCCATGGGCCCACCATATGTTTGGCCCTATGTAGGTCACTCCTTGGGAGCAATGTTGGCCAGACGTCCACATTGATGGGCAATGACGGTTAGATGTCCTCATTATGACCTTCCCTTAGGCCTTTTTAGGCCCATTCTCTTCATGGGTTAACCCAAATAAGTGGGCCCCATTCACCATAGACGGAGGGCTCCGTGCTATCGGATTTGATATAACTATGACTGAGGGCCAATCTTTATATTATGGTTTAATCAGCCGTTCATATATGGATCCCGCCGTGTATATAGGCCGATTATCGATACCGATTCCGATTGTCGTGGCCGAGTGCCAATTTACGATCAAGGCTAGTTGTCGATCTTGATTGTTGTAGCTAATTATCGATCGATTCTGATTACCGTGGACAATTGCCGGTTCTGATTGTTGTGGCCGATTATCGATCGATTCCGATTGTCGTGGCTGATTATCGATTAGCGATCAAGGCTGATTGTCGATTCCGATTGTTGTGGCCAATTGCCAATTCCGATTATCGAGGACGAGGCCGATTGTATAGGCCGATTGTCGAGGCCAGATATCGAGGCCGATTGTCGAGGCCCATTATGATGTATATGCGACACGTATTTGAGGCCCATTGTGATGTACATTCAGCCCGTGCTTGAGGCCCAATGTGATGTATGTGCGGCCCATATTTAAGGCTCATTGTGATGTGTATTAAGCCCGTGTTTGAGGTCCAATGTGATGTATATAAGGCCTATGTGATAAGGCCCATTGTGATGCATTAAGGGCCAGGCGATGTAGCCCATTGTAATGTATGTTAGGCCCATGTGAAAGGCCCATCGTGATGCGCATTAAGCTCTTGAGCAAGGCCCATGGTGCTGTTTATTTGGTCCTAGTGTGGGGCCATGGGTCCACTATATGTTAGGCTCTATGTGTGTCATTCCTTGGAGGCAATGTTGGTTAAATGTCCACATTATCGAAGTTGATTGTCGATACCGATTATGAGTATGTGACTGCATAGCATCATGATACATGTCCATACGCATCATCTGCATGTTTGTTATGAGATATGGTTGACCATTGCATATGTCATTGGGCAGATTATTATGAGACTCCCTGATAGGTGGAGGTCATCTCACATGAGCGCACGGTATGCGCAGGATTGATGCATGACTGGGTTGTATGACTCATGCATCTTGCATTGTGTGCCCTAGTGACATCAGAACCGTAGCCTCCACAGGCATATCGTTGATGGTCAGACGGGACACTGGAAATTTGTTCTAACATCGGGCTACAATAGATGGCCCTAAGTGAAAATGTTTAAACTCTCTTGGTACTAGAGGACGCCCCAACGTCAAGACCGAGTGGATACATGAGCGCCCGAGTGCCAAATACCAGGAGGCCGCGTCTCCTACTGTGTCGTGGTCAGTTGGGAGGGGGTGTGGCCTTATCCGCCTGAGGGAGTAGGCATAGCTAGGCTGAGTCTGACCAGCTCCTAAATGGGTCCGCTATCGATAAGACGGGTAGGCATTGGCATACTGCTGGCAGGCGGATAGTGACGTCTTTTCCACTCGTTGGGCTATGCGGCCTGTAGGGGTGGTAGCCAGTTTGGAGTGTACTAGACCCCGGTGATGATCCTAGAGATTAACAGTACTGATATATGAACTTATTGGGTAGGAATTGCATATTCATTCATTCATTCATTCACTATCCACTCGGGCTGGTGGTGCGTAACTATTTGTTACGTGTCTTCGCAATGGCCAGGATTTTGATTGGGGCGTACGACTAACCTGAGATCACGAGTTTACCATATTGAGTTTAACTATCCAAATTTAAGTATGGGACTAGTTTGGATAGAAGTCCCTTGTGATGGACCCCATAGCCTGCGATACTACACACTATCATCCCGACTTCACACTCCAGTATAGTCATTCCATTAACACCGCATATTACATTATATCCGCGGCATATGATATTTTGGGTTACTGTGTTTCTGCATTTATATGGTCTAGATACAGCATCTGATATTTAGTTCTTTATGACTCCTCATTTGCATAGTTGATCTGTATTGCATACTCTGATATTGTATGACTCATGGACTTGTGAGTATTTCCGCTTACTCTGTTATCATATGATTTATGTTCTCGTTAGTATTTTTGCTTACTCTAATCATTCATGATCTTGTCAGTATTTCTGATTATTCCGATATTGTATGATTTATGGATTACCAGTATTTTCGGTATTGTATGATTATGACATTATATTGAATACTTGACACTTACCTTATACACACACTTACGCCACCCTCTAAGCTTTCTATAAGCTTATGCACGATAGATGCGTGCAGGTGATGTTAGATTGTAGCAGTGACGTTGAACATGGAATGTGCAGCTATCTTCCAGAGCATTGATTTTATTTTGACATATGTATTTCCTTTTCAGCATTGTATTCAAGATTTATATTAGTAGATATGTGATGATGATTTTGCCCTTGTGATTTGGGTAAACTTGTGGTTATGCTTGTTATGAAATAAATGTACGTTAAAAATTCTCCTTGTAAGATCCCAGGATCGGAATCTGGCTTATGGACGTTGGAAGCCGAGAATGGGATACTATGGAGGCTGTCGGCACCGGATTCAGCAATCGGAATCCCTATGAATCCGATTTACGGGTTTGGGGCGTGACAAGAGCAATGCGTAAACATGCTGGTAAGTCCATAAATATCATCAGCCTTATCCAGGATATGTGATGCAAAAACATAATAAGCTAATAGCATATACTGAGGAAACAATGTAGATCAGTTATGCAATGCGGAGACATAGTAAGCCAAATATCATATACTGAGGATACAATGTAATATGCGGTGCAAATGAAATTACCAAATTGGAGTGTGAAGTCGGGATGATAGTACGTAGTATCGCAAGCTGTGAGGTCTATTACAAGGGACTTTTATCCAAACCAGTCTCATACCTAAATTTGGATAGCTAGACTCAATGTGGTAAACTCCTGATCTCAGGTTGGTCGCGCGCCCCAACCGAAATCCTGGCCATTGCGAAGGTACACATAGTGGATAGTGAATGAATGAATGAATAAGTAAAATGCTGAGTATGCAACTCCTGCTCAATAAGTCCACATATCAGTACCGTACATCTTTAGGATCATCACCAGGGTCTAGTACACTCCACACTGGCTGCCGCCTCCCTAGCCGCACAACCATGCAAGTAGAAAAGACCTCACTACCCGCCTCGTCGATAGCGAACCCATTTGTGAGTTGGTCAAACTCAGCCTAGCTTACAGCCCCCTCACTCGAGCGGATAAGGTCACACCCCCTTCCAACCTACCACGACACAGTGGGAGACGCAGCCTACTGGTATTCGGCACTTGGGTGCTCATGTATATCCACTCGGTCTAGAAATTTAAGCATCCTCTGGTACTAAGAGGGTTTACAGACTTTCACCCAGAGACATCTATGGCACCCCATGTAGAAGAAGATTTTCAGTGTCTCATCTGACCATCCATGATATGCCTGTAGAGACTATAGCCCTGATGTCGCTAGGGCATATGGTGATCATATTACAAAATGCGAGATGCATGATCCATACCATTCAGTCATGCATCAAACCTGCACGTCCCGCGCTCATGTGGGGCAACTCCATTTTACAAGAAGTCCCATAGTAATCCGCCTAATGGCATGTACTATGATCAATCACTCCTTATATCAAGCATACATATGATGCGTATGGGCATGGATCGTAAAGCTATACTAAGCATGTTATATGATAATGATGTACTCTCCTCATGTCAAAGATGGGCCTAGACGGCCTACTCATATCAAGAATGGGCCTAACAAGGCCTAAGGGAAGGTCACAATGTGGACATTTAACCATTATTTCCCATCAATGTGGACATTTAACTAACATTACTCCCAAGGAGTGGCCCTCATAGGGCCAAACATATAGTGGGGCCTTAGCCTCACATACAACATAATGGGCCTCACACAAGAGCCCAATATAGATCACAATGGGCCTCATACAAGGGCTTCTTGTACATCACAATGGGTCTCATCACATAGGCCTCACATACATCATACTGGGCCTCATTATATGGGCCTCACATATCATAATGGGCTGCATCACATGGGCCTCATATACATCAAGTGGGCTGCATCGCATGGGCCACTTATACATCACATCGGGCCTCACCAAATGAGTCATAAATACGTTACATTGGGCCTCATCAATGGGCTACGTGTACATCTCATCGAACCTCAAACACGGGCCTCATATACAACAGGTGGGCCTCACACACAACAATGGGCCTCACACATACATAGTGGGCCTCATCACATCAAAGTGGACCTGCTAGGCCACTGGCCTGGTTGGGCTAGACAATGTGGATAATGTACATCACGGTGGGCTTGTCCATTGGACGGTGTGGAATAACGTACACCATGGTAGGTCTCACGTCCAGGCAATGGACGGCAAGGATGGAACACACCAAGGTGGGCCACATGTCCAAGGGACAGACGGCAGGGATAAAACAGATACATCATGGCTGGCTGCACACAGCACCGTCCAACAATGGACGGTGCAGATACAGAACACATACATCAGTGTGAGCCCCATCCCCTGCCAAAACAGATGGACGGTGTGGAGAAACACATACATAAGGGGGGGTGGGGTCCCACATCCAGCTAGATGGATAGTTAGGATGTAACACATACATCAAGGTTGGCCATACACCACACCGTCCAGTGATAGACGGTGAGAAAATATAATACATACATCAAGGTGGGCCCCATCCATCCACACGTGCAGCACGTGTGGGTTGGGCCCCCACACGCTGCAAATGGACGGACGGTTGGATATAACAGATACCTCATGATCAGACCCACTGCTGACGTCAATACAGCAACTATTTACCTGGACTGTGTGAGGTGCTCCAGCTAATCCATTTCCATCTCCCACATAGATGGACGACTGGATATACAATACATATCTCAAAGTGGGCCCCATCATCCCATGTCAAAACAGATGGACGGCGTGGAGAAACACATACATCATGGTGGACCACAGAACTTGCTGACGTGATACAGCAGCTTTGCTGTTGGGACCCACTGTCCCTCCAACGGATAGGGTGGATACAAAACACATACATCAATGTGGGCCCCACCTCCACACATGCAGCACGTGTGGAGTGGGTCCCACGCCTTAAAAAATGGATGGATGGTTTGGATATAAAACATACTTCATGGTGGGGCCCATAGTACTTGCTGACGTCAATACAGCAACAAAGTTGCTGGGTAACATACACCAGCCAATCTGCTTGGTGGGTCCCACGTATGGCCCACCAGATATACTTATATATATATATATATATATATATATATATATATATATATATATATATATATATATATTAAAAACAACCAGCGCCCAGGCCCTGACCACTGGACGTATGTAAGTGGGCCCTGCAACCGCTGGATGGCATTCCAGCAGCATGTTGCAGATGGACGGCCCAGATAAATCACATGCTCATGGTGGGTCCCACTTAGACATGGGTTGCCCAAGGAGTGGCCGACCCCCATCCTCTCCCAAACAGGTGGGCCGTGAGGATAAAACAAATACATCGGGTTGGACCAGCGGCTAGGCAAACCCCTGCCCGCTGGATCTAACCCATTCTTGGGCTCATGCCCAAAATGATCTCTCTATGGATGGTGTGGATAAAAATACATGCATCATAGGTGGGTCATGCAATCAGGGGAGAGAGAGAGAGAGAGAGAGAGAGAGAGAGAGAGAGAGAGAGAGATGGCGTAGTGGAGGGACCCCGCCACTATGGGCCTCTCTTTGTTTACAACACATACATCAAAATGGGTCCCATCACAAGTGGGCCCTAAATGAAAATCAAGATCTAGCATTATAAACACCCACCGATTGTCTTCTTCTTGGCTCCTTGATCTCCCAAGCTCCTAAGCTCAACCTTTAATGGTGGAAGATGAGGATTGAAAGGTTGGATTGGGAGGTTTGGGGGTAGAAAGTGGGCCACAAACTTAGCTATCCTCGGAGCTCCATCTCCATGGACGGTCCTCTCTCTTGGTTGCTTGGGTAGAGAATGAGAAGGAGAGGATGAATTGTAAGGGAGATGGGATGGAGGGTATGGGTTCTCTTGACTTTTGGTAAGAAAAGAATGGCTAGGTATTGATGACTTTAAGTGAGAGAGGGATGGGTAGGGTATGGGTTGGTACTTAAATTGATTGATTTGAAAGGTGGTAGAGCTTCTCTCGGGATTCTCAATGTGCGGTGTTTCCCTCGAGATATGTGTGGGCCTATAACTCTTGGCCTGGGTATCGCATCGGTGTGCAAGACGCGGCGTTGGAACCGCGGCAACAGCGCGGTCGCTAGGGTATAAGTCTCGAGTCGAATTGACTCAGATATAAGGGATGCGACTTGGGTCGCGCACAAATGTCGATTATAGATAACAGTTTGCCGGAATTCGACCGGGAGAATCGTGGAAGTCTAAGGAACGGTACGAACTAGGATACGGGCCTTACACACTCTTGATGACCATCATCCATCGTGTGGGGCACACCTTTTATGTGGATCATCCATCATGTTGGGCCACTTTGGATATGGGTCATCCATCATGTGAGACCTTGGATATAGACCATCCATTAGGTGAGACCCACTTAATATGGATTGTCCATCATGAGGGACCACACTTTGATGTGGGCCATCTATCTTGTGTGGCCCACTCCATCCATTTTGTGGGCCACCTTGATGTGGACCATTCATTATGTGGGCCCCCCTTCAATACTGATTGTTTGTCATATGGGCCCACCTTTGATGTTAATAGTCCATCATGTGGTCCCACCTTTGATGTCAATAGTCCATCATGTGGGCCCACCTTTGATGTCCATCATCCATTATGTGGGTCCCACCTTCGATGTGGAACGTCCATCAAGTGGGGCCCACTTAACGTGTATGATCCATCATGTTGAGCCACATTTTGATGTGGGTCATCCATCACGCGAGACTCACCCTTGATGTGAACCGTGCATTATGTGGGCCCACCTTAATGTGGACCATTTATCATGTGGGAGGCACCTTCAATATGGGTCGTTTATCATTCAAGCCCACCTTTGATGTCCATCATCAATCATGTGGGTCCCACCTTTTCTATGAACCGTCCATCTTGTGCGGCCCACTTGATGTAGATAGTCCATCATGCAAGGCCACATTTTGATACAGGTCATCCATCATGTGGGACCCACTTTAATGTTCACCATCCATCATGTGGGTCCCACCTTTGTTGTGGACCGTCCATCATGTGGAACTCAACCTTCAATATGGGTTGTTCATCATGTGGGCCCACCTTTGATTGCACCGGATGAATCAATCCGGTTAACTTGACTCATCCGACTCGTTTAGATCCAACTCGACCCGAACCAAATGGGTGAGTCGATCTGAATCTAGTAGGCTTTGCCCAATCCAAACTCAAATCAATTCGAGTTCGAGTTACCCAATAACTCGACCGAAACTCGATCCAGTTAGACTCGACTTGATCTAAAACCTGACTTGACCCGACTCTCTAACCCTATCGCCGCACCCTACCCCAACCCAATCCCAAACTCTCTCCCTCCCTCCCTCCTCCTCCTCCTCTTCCTCCTCCTCCTCTCTCTCCTCTCGACTCCCTCCCTCCCTCATTCTCCTCCTCTTCCAAGCCCGGCAACCACCCACCACCATCACCCTCCTCCTCGTCCTCCCCCTCCTCTCTCTCCTCTCCACTCCCTCCCTCCTTCATCTCTCAATTCGACACCATGCCAACACGACCCGACTCAGTTCTTCTGATCGGATTAGACTCGATCCGAATTAATCTAGGCTAGACCGAACTCGGATCGAGTCAGGCATGCCGGACTTGGTATCGAGTTGGATCGAGTTTGGGTCAAGCCTGTTTCCAAAACCGGATCGAGTCGAGTCAGCCTTAACTCGGTCCGACTCAACTCGATGCCCAACTCTACCTTTGATGTCAACCTTTTATCATGTGGTCCCACTTCAATATCCACCATCCATCATATGGGTCCCACCTTTGATGTGGGTTGTCCATCATGTGGGGCCATACTTTGATGTGGGGCATCCATTATATAGGGGGGCACCTTTGATGTGACCATGCATTATGTGAGCCCACCTTGATCTAGACCATTCATCATGTGGAGCCCCACCTTCAAAATAGGTTGCTTATTATGTGGGTCCATCTTAGAGAGATTGTAAAGAGAAGGCAAAAGGGTAGGATGGGAATTATTTCAAAAGTTTAAGGACAAACTTGTTCAAAAATTAAGTAAAAATGTTACCTGCTTAATAAACAAGCTCTAAAAGAGAAGTAACCTCTCCTCACTTATTTTTTGAGAACTTTTTAACTTATTTCAAAAGGGGGGGGGGGGGGAAATCTCTAAAATTAGAGATTTACCAAACACTTTAATTAAAAAATAAGAACTTTTTAAAGTTAGTAAATATTTTTAGAGTAAGCAAATAAGCTCTTATAAGTAAAGATGCCAAGCACCTCCTAAGATCAGCCCATTCAAAGGCTCAGGTGGTCCACACCACTAGATTTTAGAGGTTTAGCATGATTTAAATGGTGTGGCCCATCTAAGCTTTAAATTTACTTTTTTTTTTTAAATCGTGCCAGGGAAAACATAAGAGGAGAACATGATCAACTGATTGCAGATGATGCACGAATTACCGTGGGCCCCACACATCGGATTGTCGGTTAAGCTCAACCTACAAACTTCTTGTTCATTAGGAGATGGACTAGTCTGGATTCATCACCACGTGGCTGTACGATTGATGAATCCAGATTCTCAATTTGGTGGGCCTTACTCTAGATGGTCCATGATAGGTAAACCACAGATCAGGCAGTCCCAATCGATGGGATGGTGAAAACAGAATGTTTTATCACCCAGATTCAAATGAAGAAACTCCATCAATTATGAGATAGCTAGTTTAATGCATTACTTAAGGATCCTGCCACATGGGTGGTCCAGATTCAGTGAGCAGAAATTTTCTAAAATCGAAACCAATACAACCCAAAAGACATTAGCTTTCTTTTATAGGTTTTTTAACCTTTAATTAGCAAGTCTAGTGATATTAGTGTGGTAATGTGCAGATCTTGCTTACACGATGAAGGTTACAGAGAAATGCGATGTATATAGTTTTGGTGTGGTAGCACTGGAGGTTTTGATGGGTGCACACCCAGGGGAGCTCATCACCAACCTATCATCATCATCAACATCATCCAATGGCCAAGATGCATTGTTGAAAGATGTACTGGATCAACGTCTCCCGCCCCCGACTGGCCAGTTGGCAGAGGAGGTGGTCTTCACGGTTAAGATGGCCCTTGCATGCACCAATGCCAACCTTGAGTCACAGCCCGCAATGCGTTTCGTAGCGCAAGAGATGTCTGCTCACACCCAGGCGTATCTATCTGAGCCCTTACACACCATTACCATCAGCGAGCTGACCAGCTTCCAGAAGTAAGCCTGCAAACTCTCTTGGGTGCAAAGATCAAAAATCCCCTACGTTACACTGTATGCGTCACATGAAGGGATTACGTCATGAGGGAAGCAGATTAGGCCACAACCTTATTGAGGTCCAAGAGTGTAAGTGCTAAGATGTTGAGCACACATATATTGTCAAATTTTATAAGACAAAACCACTTCAAGAACGGTCCATGTTCAAGAGAAGATCAAGCTCAACACCATTTTATATTCAAGAGAAGATCAAACTTAAAGATCATTTTTATGTTCAAGAAAAGATCAAGCTCAAGATTGACTTATATTTAAGACGAAGTCCGAGACAAAGTTCAAACCCAAATTTAAGATGAAGTCTGAGACAAAGTTTAACCCAAAGTGAATCAGATATTTGATATATCTCAGGTAGTATAAAACCCTAAAAAGACCTTAGGATTACTTGCTTTCAAAAATATTTGATCATGGGTTTTTACATTTGTTTTCGTCTGGAATTCGGTCAGCCTAACTTCTGGTTCAGCCAGCCTAAACTTCTTTGGCAAGCCCAACTTCAAGCCAGAAGCAAATAATAAATTTTGTTGAAAATTCGGCTAGCCCGAATTTTGGTTCGGCTGGCCCGAGCTTGAAATTCAGCCAACCCGAGAAAGTTCGAGTCAAATTCTAGCAATATCAACTTTTGAAATTCATAAGAATTCAACCAACCGAAAGGCAAATTCGGCTAGCCAAATTGTATTATTTGGCTAGCCAAACTTGACCTCGAGCCAGCTGAATTTTGGATAATTCTTATATCGTGCAATCCAAAATTCATTGAACAGAATCTGTTGAACTTGGGCTAGTCGAAGCCTATCTCGGGTTAGCCAAAGTTCTAACTTCTTTGCTTATAAATTAAGGTTCTCTCATTTCGAATTACACAATTTAATTATCAAAATTCTCCTACAAGAGAGAGAGAGAAGCTCAAGTCATTGACAAGCTATTGGTTGGTATTTATAATTTATTTAAATAGCTTATTCAATTACCTTTAGTCTCAGATCTTTTAAGTTTAATCTAAGAGAGTAAACTATACTCCTCTTTGACATGTAAGAGAATTGAATTAAGTAGATTTTGGGCTTAACAAAATTAAAATTAAAAGAACTCTAGACCCTTTTTATTTGTCTGAACACGGCACCATCTACATTCAAGAAAGAAGATATATCTTCTACAGTTAAAGATAAATATATCTTTTATAACTCTTTTTAGGTTTTTCTGAGATCTCCTGTGAAAATCTCAATTAAGGTTTTGTCTAAGATAGCCTGGTAAAATCTTAGTTTGGATTTTTATTGTGCTAGCCTGTGAAAATTATAAGGAACTGTATTAGGTTATTAAGGTGGCCCAGTGAAAACCTTTTTATAATGAAAGTCAAAATTACGAGGAAAGTAATTTTGAGAGTGGAGTAAATGTGGCTATTTTTAAAGCACTGAACCACTATAATTCTTGTGTCATATGGTGAATGCCTTATTTTTATTTTTGGTAGATTGGATGTATTTAATTTCAGTTGTATGGTAAATGTTGTAATTCTTTAATTTACTTTTGTTAGTTTGAAGTTTTGATTTTAAAAAACATTCGTGAAATAAGGTTATCCTGCCTAAAATTTTAGATGAAGGTTTTCTTACAAATTATTTGGAATCAAGGTTTCAATACTCAACTAATTGAGATCTTTGTATTATTTATATATTCAACACTTGTTTCGATTAGTTGACATTGTCCTATTCACCCCCCTCTAGGATACTGCAAGCTCTCCATTTCAAACAGTATGTCCGATCACAATATCTAACCCTTAGCTAGATCTAGACCGTTGATCAATTGGGCCAATCTTATAGAAGTCTTATATTAATTCTCCCACTTGCACCACATTAATCAGTGTCCAAGATTTATTTTAAAATATTTTGAAAACATATTTTATGATTTTGAATAAAACATCTAATTGGTTAACCAATGCAACTGTTGGATAATACGGGTTGTGCTAATACAATCTAGTCTATCAAGACTACTACCATTGGAACGCGGTAGCCAACACAACATTTATTAATTAATCCTTACGAAGTGAGACTAAGCATGGTCACAAATAGCACTAACCTTAACGACATAGATCAAAGAGGAGGAAGTATGGCCTGAGAATTACACATAGTGTGATCATGTGTCTATCCTCAAGATGTCCTAGAACTTTTAAATATCTAAAATGAGACAAGACTTTAGTTCTGCTTCAAAATAAACTGCACATACTTAAGGAAAAGCAGAAACAAACTTTATATCAGAATCATTAAAACTTTATAAATGAGATCTCTATACATGTCTGTGCAAAACAAATCATACTCAACTCCCACTAACAGAATACATCTATGGGATCGATAACTCCCATGGATGTTACGCACTCCTAAAATATCATGATAGGAAGCCCTTTAGAGAGTGAATTTTTAATCATCTTATTAGTGCCGATGAACTTCACGGACACTAGATGATTTTGATATCTTTCCTTCACAACAAGATACTCGATATTGATATACCTCAACCTTGATGAATACTTGTTATTTGAGAAAAAAAATCATAACTGAGTTATCACAAAATATCTGATCATGCAAGTTCTGGGCATTCAAAACCGCGTTTCGTCTTCTAGCGCTTCGACTCAAGTTATCAAGTGGGTAAAACCAGATAGGGGCTGGATGAAGCTTAATGTAGACGACTCAGTTAGGGTAAATCCAGGAGCAGGAGGAGGGGGAGGTGTTTGTAGGGGGACCATGTTGGCAATCTGATCTTTGCTTTCCATAAGAAGTACAACTTCATCTCGAATAACATTGCTGAGGCGCAGGCTATGGTTGACGGGCTGCTAATCTGTTCAGAGAAGGGCCTCAGCAATGTTATCGTAGAAACTGACTGCCGCATCATTTTTGAAGCTGTTTCCTCCTCTCCCTGCTCTGGCGGCTGGAACATGTAGTATCATCTTGGTATCATTTAGCGGCTCTCTCAGTTTCTCAACCTCTGCTTTTCCCACACCCTTCGCGAGGGTAACTCGGTGGCGGATGGCCTAGTTAAGATTGCTAGCGGTGGAGCTGTGGACATGACCTTCTCCACCTGCCCTTCGCTTCCTCATCTCATCAAGGGATCCCTTTTGCAACACAAAGCAAATGTGAGGCTGCTAAGGAGAGGTAAACTGAAAATGGGAGTGGGTTAGCATTGTTGGCGTGTCCGCCAGGGGTTTCTCCCCGGGCAGCGCCTCGGTTGATTGTGTACGCTTCATTTCAGGCCAAAGATTAGATTCCTGGATGGCCTCAGCTGGTTCAGCCATGAGGAGGTTTGCTTGTTGCAACCTCTTCTTGTGGGTTTTGTGGTCGTCCTTTGCAATAGCAGTGAAGGGTCAGGTGGTTTTGTTTGTTGGAGAGGCTGTTGTGCAGATGCCAGAAGTTTTCCTTTAGCCTTTGTTTTTTGCTTTTTTATTGATATGATAGATGAGGCCAGGACTTTTTGTGGTGCCCGCCTGAATTTGTGAATTGTACACACCCTGTTCATTTTATCAATCATAGGGGCAAGACCCTTCCTTTAAAAAAAAAAAAAAAAAAGTTATCACAAAAGATTCTCAATAGTTTCGGAACATGCTCTCATAAGAAAAAATGTTGTAACCATGACTTTTAGCCTCAGTTCCCTAGCAACTGAGGCTAAAAAGTAGCCCTTTCGCCTCGGTTCTCATGCAACTGAGGTTAAAAAGTAGACCTTTCGCCTCGGTTAAAAAGTAGACCTTTAGCCTCGATTCCTATACAACTGAGGCTAAAAAGCAGACCTTTTGCCTCGGTTACTATGCAATTGAGACTAAAAAGTAGACTTTTAGCCTCAGTGCCCTAGCAACTGAGGCGAAAAATGAACTTTTAGCTTCCGTTCCTTAGCAACCGAGGCTAAAAAATACATTCAGCCTTCATTTTTTGAACCGAGGCTAAAAAATTGAGGCTAAAGCCCCCTTTTCTTGTAGTGAACCCAAGTGGAGTGGACCAATTTGAAAATTATAAGAAGCAATAAAACATCATTTTTCCTCTTTATTTTTGGATTACATGTAATGGGCAATAATCCACTAAATCAACGCTTGAATTGTAGAATTCTCACAATTTTGAATTTTTACCAATAATTTCTGAGATTTTTTTTTTTTTTTTATGTACAACAAGATCCATGTGGAGCCGTATCATTTCCGCCAACATGCTGATATGGTACGGCACAGGCCTGAAAAGAATTCCTACTCGCATGAGGTATTAAAAGATTGAATTGTCATGCATTAATCTTGGAGTTAGGTAAACATTGAATGGAAAATCGATGTACGATGTGGGTCTCCTTCACACGAAGTCATTGCCCCCTTGTAGACGCTAGGCACTACCCAAACAAGCCAGGCAAGAATTTTCCATCCTTACTGACGCTGCCAGCATCATGGTGGCTACTGGACAGTGCTCTGTGGGTCCTACCATGATGTATGTGTTATATCCATGCTGTCCATCTAGTTTTTCAGATTATTTTAGGTGATAAGATAAAAAATGAGGTAGTTCTAAATCTCAAGTGGACCACACCACAATAAAACAGTTGTGATCGAATGCCCACCCCTAAAAACTTCCTATGGCCTACGGTAATTTTTACTTGCCATCCAACCTTTTTATTAGGTCATAGAGACATGGATCAAGGAAAAAAAAACAAATATTAGCTTCATCCAAAACTTTTATGGCCCTAAAAGTTTTTTAACGGTGGCCTTTCAATCACCACTCTTTTGCTATAGTGTGGTTGACATGAGATTTGGATCTGCCTCGTTTCTTGGCTCATGCCCTGCAATGATATGGAAAAATGGATGGAAGGAAGGGATAAATCATATACATCATGGTGGGGCCTACATAGTACCGCCCAGTAGCTACTGGTTATGTCACTAGGCAATCTGCGTCCATTTGCATCCACTGACTCTTAAAAGACGTCGAGGAAATTGAAACAGGCTCGGAAGGAGGTTTCTATTAGAAAATGTAAGCGAGTCAAAGACGTCGAGTAAATTGAAACAGGCTCGGAAGGAGGTTTCTATTAGAAAATGTAAGCGAGTCTAAGACGTCGAGTAAATTGAAACAGGCTCGGAGGGAAGCTTCTTCCTTTCTTATCCTTTTCATACTGGTTGCTGACTGTATCTCAGATGTAGAGTGGGTCGCGACACTTTCACGACAAAGATGGACAGGAGAAAGCCCAATCGGAGACAGAAATAAACCTGACCGTCAATACTTTAAAACGATCTTATCTTGTAAATAGGGATGAGTTTTTCTACATATTATATATAATATGATCTTGGGTAGGAGAACTACTTAAGCCAACCAACCCCACTATATAGTGTTGCCATGCTAGATTTGCAAGATTCCATCAGTTCGAAGGTCAAAAATCTAGTTTAATTTTATTTTTACTATAAATAATAAGTTGTAGTTGGAGTATAACTTTTGATCCTCTTTGTTGTAGAAGTCATACCCAGCATGAAAAAACGCGTAGAAAAATTGAGAGAATAATGTGGTTAGGCTAAATTGGACACTTACTATTTTTAATTTTTTTGCGAATAGAGGTTGTCTGTAAATAGTAAGTTGACTATTTATAGGAAGTCAAGTGTTTGAGTTGGAGTCTAAGTCTAAAACTCCATCCTAAGTTTGAGTTCCTTATTTAAAGAGTTGTAATTTCCTTTTTTTATCATTAAAGTTATTTCGAATTTATTAGAAATTATTTCTACTTTTATCCCTTGCGGATTCAAGGAAGCTCTGTGAGGAGTCTAGCTAGAGAGCTTCGTGGATTCGGAGTAGATATCCCTTGAAAAAGATGGTGATTGACCTCATCACGTCCCTCCCTGCGTCAAGTGGTATCAGAGTGAGGACTCCTCTCAGGCCGATGACAACTAATGATAGAATGGACCAAAATCATGTGGATGGTGATTCATATGAATTCGTTATCTAAAAAAATAAAAATAAAAAGGAAGATTTTCACTGAGAAAGTCAGTTAACCATGCAAGGGTTGCAAACAACCCTCGACCTTATTATGAATGCGCTAATTCTACCTTAAGCCCAAAGCAATGCTCAGCCGCACATTATCATTATACAGCACAATCCTGATTTCCATATAGCGCTTCCAAAGGTAAATCGTAAGTTTACTATTTATAGTAAGTCACACTTTTAGGGTGTTTGAGTTAGAGTCTAAGTCTAAAACAATGTTCTAGGCTTGAATTCTTTATTTAAAGATGTGTAATTTTTTATTTTTTTTTTCTTATCAATCAAATTATTTTGAATTTATTAGAAATTATTTCTATTTTATTTAACGTGGATTACGAGAAGCTCTTCGGGGAGCTGCGTTGAATCAAAGTAGATATTTGACCTCATGACGTCTCACTCTGCGTCGATCTCTCATACAAAATCTCTTATATATGAGACCACAAACAGAAGTGCAAGGAATCCAAATCCAAACAAGCAGCGATGAAACCACTTCTCATCATTTTTCTCTACCTTTTCTCTCTTTCCTTGCACACATCAACAACATCATCAGCATCAGCTGCAACAGAAGCAGAAGCTCTCATCAAATGGAAAACCAGCCTAACGTTCCATTCTCTCAATTCATGGTCCATTGCCAACACCACCCATCTCTGCCGTTGGATCGGCATCCGCTGCGACAACAAATCTTCCACCGTCCTTGAAATAAACCTCCCCAAATCCAGTCTCACTGGCATTCTCGATGAATTCGACTTCGCTTCGCTACCCAACCTCACCCGCCTCGACCTCAATTTAAACAACCTCCATGGTGTGATCCCATCCAACATCTCTGCTCTTTCCAAACTCACCTACTTGGATCTCAGCAGCAACAACTTCTCTGGACAAGTCCCGCCAGGTATAGGAAGCCTATCGGAGCTCCTCGAACTCCATCTCTTCAACAACAGCCTCACAAGCCCCATCCCGCACCAGCTTCTCAGCCTCCAAAAGTTATGGCATCTCGACCTCGGATCAAACTACTTGGAGCCCCCGGATGCTTCGAAGGTTCCGAACATGCCTTCTCTGACACACCTTTTGCTCGACGACAACAAGATGGCATCTGAATTCCCACCGTTCATTCTCAGTTGCAGGAATCTAATACACCTTTCTCTTGTACGAAATCATCTAACGGGTAACATCCCCTCCGAGCTCGGCTTCTGTACTAACCTTGCCTTCTTAGATCTCTCTTTTAACAACCTCACGGGCATCTTACCTCCTTCTCTGTCCAATCTGACCAAGATATCCGAGCTCGGGATCTCAAGGAATAAGCTCTCAGGCGAGATTTCACCGTACTTAATCACCAATTGGACGGAGCTGATCTCATTGCAGTTACAGATCAATGAACTCAATGGAAGGATCCCGCCTGAGATCGGTGGATTGTCTAAGCTCAAAATCCTTAACCTCTATCGGAATAAGCTTTCAGGTCCGATCCCGCATGAGGTGGGGAACTTAAAGAACTTGTTAAATTTAGACCTTTCCGAGAACACAATTACCGGTCAGATCCCACCAAGTTTAGGAAACCTGAAACAGCTCAAGATCTTGAATCTCTTCTCCAACAATCTCACAGGAAACCTCCCACCTGAGATAGGAAACATGGCATCCCTACAACAGCTTGATCTTAACACCAATCACTTGCAAGGCGAGCTGCCGAAAAACATCTCATACCTCAAAAACCTTCAACTCTTCTACATCAGCACCAACAACTTCTCCGGCAGCATTCCGGAAGATTTTGGGGAGAACAGTGTCCTGGTCAATGTCAGCTTCACCGACAACAGCTTCTCCGGCAAACTGCCACCATCGATATGCAGGGGACTCTCCCTCGTGTATTTCACGGTGAATCGAAATAATTTTTCAGGCCCATTGCCAGATTGCTTACGAAATTGTTCGGATTTAGTCAGAGTGCGGTTGGAAAGGAACCGTTTTACAGGGGACATCTCAAAGGCATTTGGAGTCCATCCGAAACTGGTGTACATCGATCTCACCGGGAATCAGTTCACAGGCGAGCTTTCACCTGACTGGGGAGAATGTAGCGCGCTCACTAAGTTGCATATAGCAGAAAACAGAATTTGAGGCAGAATTCCAAGAGAGTTCAGGAACCTTACTCAACTGCAAGATCTGAGCCTGTCCTCAAATCGCTTGACAGGAACCATCCCTCCTGAACTGGGTAACTTGAGTATGCTATTCAAGCTTAATTTGAGCAACAACCAGATATTAGGCAATATCCCTTCCAAGATTGCCGACTTATCTGAGCTCCGTGATCTCGATTTGTCAGCAAACATGATTACTGGCAGTATTCCTGAAAACCTTGGAAATTTCATTCGCTTAATTAATCTGAATTTAAGCCATAACCGATTATCAGGAGAGATACCGTTTCAGCTCGGCAATTTGGTTTCTTTGCAGTTACTTCTAGACCTCAGCAGCAATTTGCTATCTGGGGCGATCCCTCAGAGCTTGGGGAAGCTAACATCACTCGAAAAGCTGAATCTCTCTCGTAACAATCTCTGGGGCAGAATTCCATCGGCGTTGTCTGGGATGATTAGTCTACAATCTGTCGACTTGTCATATAACAAGTTAGCGGGTCCCATCCCAGCCACACAAGCATTCCAAAATGCTTCATCAGACGCATTCATTGGGAACTCGGGCTTATGCGGTAATGATGCCAAAGGACTGCCCCCTTGTTCTACTACTTCCACCGGCAGTCGGAAACAGAAGAATCAGAAGAAGATCATCATACTCGTCGCTGTCCCAGTTGCCGCCATTACATTACTAGCTACTGCCATCTTAGTACTCCTACTTCTAAATAGGAAACCAGTGCAATCAATGGCCGAGATCGAAAGTCCCAATGAAGAGACAACCCAAGTCTCGATTTGGGAAAGAGAAGGCCGATTCAATTTCAATGACATCGTAAAATCAACTAATCACTTCGACGAGCGTTACTGCATTGGGAGAGGTGGGTTCGGGAGTGTCTACAAAGCAGAGTTGCCAACGGGCCAGATCGTTGCGGTGAAACGGCTCCACATGTCGGACTCAGGCGACATCCCGGCCTATAACATGAGGAGCTTTGAGAATGAGATCCGAGCATTGACAGAGATCAGGCACCGGAACATTGTCAAACTGTACGGCTTCTGTTCGAGCAACGAGCGCATGTACTTGGTGTATGAGTATGTGGAGAAGGGTAGTTTGGGAAAAGTGCTATACGGAGAGGAAGGGAGTGGGAAGTTGGATTGGGTGACGAGGGTGAAAGTTATCCAAGGGCTGGCGAACGCTCTCTCCTACCTGCACCATGACTGCTCGCCTGCTATTGTGCACCGGGACATATCGGTAAATAACGTGTTGTTGGAGGCTGGATATGAGCCTCGGGTATCCGATTTCGGAACTGCGAGGCTGCTGCGCGCTGACTCGTCCAACTGGACTACTGCTGCCGGGTCTTATGGCTACATGGCCCCAGGTGTTTGTTTCTTCCACGCATTCTTTACTTTTCCTTTTTCATCGTACACCTGATATGCTAATTCCACGCGAGGCCCAGCTTCCACACATGGCGCTACGTGTGAACGATCGAGCCTGTATATCAGGTGGGTCTCATTCCATTTGTTGTGTAGATCAAGAATCTGGCCCATCCATTTATCAGGTGGATCACAACATTTGGAAGGAATGTATATGGCTGAAGAAACTTAACCAAGTTTCATGTAGTTCAGCCCGCCTGTTGAGTGGATAATCTGATTGCACTCTGATTGTCGGGCCAGAATATCTAAACGGTGAGGCCCATCTTATGACATCTTTACGTTACGCGGGAGACGATTTGCACGCACGCTTTCCGGTTTTCGAAATGAGAAAATGAGTGCATGATAGCCGGTTTTCGAAGTGAGGAAAGTATCTTTGATACTCTGGCAAGTGTGATTTGCGTGTGACTCTATGACTCAGTGGTAGACTCACAAGAGTTTCAACTTGAGGTAATAGGTTCGAGCACCCACTGTGATGTACGTGTGCAGGGGTGTGTGAGTGCGTGTGAAAAAAAAAAAGAAGGTTTTGCACCATTTGAATGGTGTGGCCCATCTGAGTTTTTGGATTTTGGCTTTTTGTTTCTGCGCCAAGGAGAACATCAGGAGGTGCACATGATCAAAAGATTGGAGGTGATGGACTGCTCTGGATTCATCACTATGTGGCCGTACAATTGATGAATCCAGATTCTCTATCTGGTGGGCCTTACTCTAGATGGCCCATGATAGGTGAACCACAGATCAGGTAGTTCCAATTGATGGGATGGTGAAAATAGAAAATGTTTGTGGTGCAGATTCAAATGAAGAAACCCCATCAATTAGATAGCAAGTATAATCCCAAAAAACATAAGCTTTCTTTTATAGGTTTTTTAACCTTTAATTAGCAATTCTAGTGATATTAGTGTGGTAATGTGCAGAGCTTGCTTACACGATGAAGGTTACTGAGAAATGCGATGTATATAGTTTTGGTGTGGTAGCACTGGAGGTTTTGATGGGTGCACACCCTGGGGAGCTCATCGCCTCCCTATCATCATCATCAACATCATGCAATGGCCAAGCTGTGATATTGAAAGATGTACTGGATCAACGTCTCCCACCCCCAACTGGCCAGTTGGCAGAGGAGGTGGTCTTCACGGTTAAGATGGCCCTTACATGCACCAAGGCTGACCCTGAGTCACGGCCTGCAATGCGTTTTATAATGCAAGAGATGTCTGCGCGCACCCAGGCGTATCTATCTGAGCCCTTCCGCAACATTACCTTGAGCGAGCTGGCCAACTTGCATAAGTAAGCCCGCAAACTCTCTTGGGTGCGAAGATAGAAAATCCGTATGGGTCACGGTGGCAGATTGCGTACTAAGTAAATTCTGTAGGGCCCACTGTGATTTATGTATTTTATCCACTCCATCTATGCCTTTTACCAGATAATTTGATGGCTTGAGATGAAAAAAGGAAAGAATATCCCAAGCCCAAGTGGACCACACCACGGGAAACAATGTGAATTGAACGTCTACCGGTGGTAGAAGTTTTGGATCAAGATGATATTTATGCTTTCCATTTATTCATGTCCATGTGATCTTATGAACAAGTTGGATGACAAATAGACATCACTGTGGGCGTTAGGAAGTTTTCAACAGTGGACATTTTAATTCCCACTGTTTCGTGTGGTGTGGTCCACTTGAGCTTCGGATATGTTTCAATTTTTGGGCTCAACCCTAAAATGATCTGAAAAAACTGGTGAACGGCGTGGATAAACCTCATACATTCAAGGTGGGCCCAACAGAGTTAACTCAATACCCAATCTGATATCAGTACTTAGTACTGTGGGCCCACCATAATGTATGAGTTTTATCCAGCCGTCCATCCATTTTTCCAGATTATCTTAGGGCGTTAGCTCAAAATTTAAACGTATCCAATCCTCACTTTAGGGCGTGAGCTCGGAAGAGTTGGAATTGAATGCCTACCATGGATTGCTTCTTTGGGACCATATAAGTTTTGGATCAAGCTGGTATTTTGTGTTTCCACCATCCATGTATGTATAACCTTATGATCAGATTGGATGACAAATAAACATGACTGTAGACCCTAGGAAGGTTTCAACTGCGGGATGGGCATCATCCCATCATCCCATATTTCTTGTGGTGTGGCCTAGGCTTTGGATATGCTTCAATCTTAGGCTCCTACCCTAAAATAAGGTGGAAAAATATATGATAGGAGTGGATAAGACACATACATCACAGTGGGCCCCACATAGTTTATTCAGTACACAATCTGCGTCCATCTGTCACAGATCGTCTTTACCTGTGTGGACCGTATCGGCCTTTTTAAGGGCCCGTAGGACTGGTATAGCAGTATCATTTACTTTAAGGTGGGAATTGTGATGTGCATTGTTAGTGAAATCCTTGTGATGTGCATTGTTAGTGAAATCCTTGTTACATGTTACCCTACTTTATTACCGTGATTTGGTGTAATATAATTTCTATCGAAGGACGTGTTTGGATGCACAAACAAATGGAATTGAGATCATGTAGTTTGATCGATATAAAAGGACAATTAATGATAACAGATCGATGCATGGCTCAGATGTGTGAAAGGAAAGTTAATGGTGGCCCATCTGATGCATGGCTCAAATATGCGAAGGAGAAGTTTGCGCGTGGGCTTCCTAGGCCGTATACGAACTGATATGATGTGGTCTTCCCTGTCATGTTATGGTAATTTCACTTTCACCACCCACGTGGCAAGGTAAATGGTGGATCAGGACCGTACAATCCGAAGAATCTACAATGGATAGCCCATGGTTAAAATCTTGTCCGTGGCCTTAAAATGAAAGGTAGAAGGTAAAAAGAGTTAACGGTTTGCAATTCAGGGGAGAAAAGGAAAGAGAAAGGACTGGCTACGATTGTCTCGAACATGTGGTTTTTGACCCATGACACATCCAAGTTAGAACTTACTAGGTGGGCAGTCTCGATCCACTGTCTACCCGTCCACGTTGGTTGTGGAAGGTGGCTCTATTATACTATAATAGATATGCTAGTAATCTACCATCCAACCGGTGGGTAATCTCCATTCTCTGATATTAGTGTAACATACAATCCATCCAAAAGGGTTGGCCCCACTATAAAAATCACATTGGACAAAAATTAGTTTGATCCAATCATCAAATGGTCACATATGTATTTTTATATATCAACGGCAATTCTTTATTTCTATCTTATGGTCCACCTAATAAGTTAATCGGGCTGATTTTGTCCATTAAGCAATCCACATGATGAGCAAAAACAAATGGAAGGGTTGGATTTTGCTTACACAGTACAGTTTGGAACTTATTTACTGGTCGGATGGTAATTATATTTTCCATATAAGGATTTCTGTATTGGTATCTTGAATATTCAAGTACCGTTACTGACACCTGATCCATATACTTCAAGTGAAAGATACCTTGTTTCAACTCTTGGTATCGATAAGTGTGAACTGACAGGGTTGTACTAACAAGCTAACATTTTTTTTTTTTTAAAAAAGGTACCATTACTAATTGGGCTTAACTTGGTTGGGTTTATCTGTTTCAAGGCTGTCTAAGTCAAGCCCATCTGCAAAATACCGATCCTAAGGCCAACATGGCAACTGAGCATCTATGGGCCCAAGCCCATCCAGACGATCTCCATCAGTCTAAAAAGAACTTTGTCCGGCAAAGATTCTCAAATCACACCCGTTGAGAAAGTTAAGGGTCCAAAGAATGGCATTTTAACTGCTTAGATAATTGAAGAAATTTCTTTAAATAGGATTAATAATTATTAAAACAGCTTTTCTTCTAAACAAGATAAACAATAAAGCCTCCAAAAATAGTAGGGCTGCTAAATACATTCAAAAATGGCCTGGGCTGGCTAATAAGGCTTTTAGGCCCGTGGCTTGGGTCAGTTTATGCCTAGTGAACATTATTAGAGCGCAGGCCCTGCGTTTTACTCTATTAAGGCCAGCTAGAGCCTATACACAGGCCCACTAACAAGTGAATTGGGTAGGGGCCCTTCATTCAAGTCTGCTTAATAAATGGGTGGGCAGAATTGGGTCAGGGGCCTTCATTCAGGCCTGCTTAATAAATGGGTGGGCCAATTAATAAACGGACTGCATGCAACTGGTTGAGTCGGCCAGTCTGCTCCATGAGATGATGGGTCCCAGTCATCTAAGTTCAAAAAACCAATACTTTCATTGTGAATGATGAAATTTCCGGTGAGTAGATTTACAATCTAATGCTCCCTCTCAAGTTGGAGAGTGAGCATTAAAGACTCCCAACTTAGAGCTCAAACGATAGAATGGTTCTTTTCCCAAAGGTTTGGTGAATAAATCAGCAATTTGAAGACGTGATGAAACATAGGATGTCCGAAGTAATCCTGATTAAATCTTGTCACGAACGAGATGGCAATCAAGCTCAATGTGTTTTGTTCGTTCATGAAAGACAGGATTAGCAGCTATATGAAGAGTAGCTTGATTATCGTAAAATAATAAAGCTAGGCAGACATTGCGAACATTAAGATCGTGAAGCTAATAAAGGATCCAAGTGAGTTCACAACTTATAGAGGTCATGGAGCGATACTCGGCCTTTGTAGAAGAACGAGAAACAGTTGATTGCTTCTTTGTTTTCCAAGAAAGAGGAGAGTCACCAAGAAAAGTGCAATAACCGGTCAGAGAGCGACGAGTATAGGACAGCTGGCCTAATTAGAATCACAGAAGGCCTTCAAGGTGAAGGGACTGGGAGAAGACATAAGCAAGCCTTATCTTGGTGTTCCTTTGAGATAACGAAGAATTTGAAGTGCTGCATCCTAATGTGATCGTCGTGGTTTGCTCATGAATTGACTGACGGCGTGTTTGATTTCCAAGAGCTTGGGTAAATACCCAGGAAATGGGTAATTATTACCATTTCATCCATTTGAAAATACAGGGAAACTTCTGCATTGGGAACCAGTTCATTTGAAATTAATGAGATACTAGCACTGACGTAAGTTATATCGTAAACCATTCATTTGTTAATTGTAACTTCTTTGTATGGCTGGGCCAAGAAAGAGGTAGAGTCACCATGAAACTTATGTGGCCCCATAGAGAGAGTTTTCAGATGGCCTAAGTATTCGAATCCACCATAGGCCTTTCAGTGAAGGGGATCCACTTGAAGATATAAGCATTTACTTGATTTTTGGCCCATGCTCTAAAATAATCTCGAAAAATGGGTGGACGGTGTGGATATAGCCCACACATCATGGTGGGACCTACACAACTTGCTAAAATTGAGTGAAATTTGCACGGACCCAATGCAATTCTATATAATCTAATTCCAAGCTTTTCCGTTCTTCCCAAACATGGAGTGGAATTGGCACGGGACCAAATGAATCCCATCCCACCTAATCCCTTCTAATCCCACTACCCAAACACGCCCTAAGAGTCTGAACCGAGTAGACAATATCAGGTAGAGTAATAGTAAGGTAGATAAGGCGGCCAACCAAGCGACGATAGGGGGTCGGATCAGAGAGTAGATCGCCGATATCATCAGAAAGCTTGTTGTTAACATCCACAGGTAACTCAGTCGGTCGGGACACCAAGTAATCGATAATCAGAAAAGATATCAAGGGTATATTTACGCTGGCTGAGATAAATACCGTGACGGGAACGAGATACCTCAATGCCAAGAAAGAATTTAAGTAATCCAAAATCTTTAATCCGAAACTGATGATGCAAGAAGGATTTAAGATCATTGATGGTAGAGAGATCGTTACCAGTAAAATAACATCATCAACATAAACCAAAATGGTAGTAAATGTTTTGCCATGGTGCTGTGTGAAAAGAGAATAGTCAACCTTGGATTGTATGTAGCTTGCAGTATGTAAGGCAGTGGAAAATTTAACCATTGTCGAGATACCTGTTTGAGTCCATAAAGAGACTTATGGAGAAGGCAAACTCGAGACTCCCCCTTTTAGGAAAAACTGGGCGGAAGGGACATATAAACCTCTTCATCCAGGTCACCATGTAGGAAAGCATTATGAACATCCAATTAGTAAAGGGGCCATTTTGTGAATGGTAGCAATGGCGAGGAGGCAACAGATGGTGACCATTTTAGCGATAGGAACAAATGTCTCATGATAATTCAATCCCTCTTGTTGAGTAAAGCCTTTAGCGACAAAGCGAGCTTTGTACCTTTCAAGAGTACCATCTGAACGAAACTTGAGTTTATACACCCATTTACAACCAATTAGAGTTTTGCTAGGAGGCAATGAAGTAGAGTCCACGTCTTGTTGTGCTCAAGGGCTTTTATTTCAGCAGCCATAGCTTGGCACCATTTGGGTCTTTCACAGTCTGAGAATAGCTAGTAGGTTTGACAAGAGAAGAAATACTAGCAAGGAAAGATTTATGGGAGGAAGAAAAATTAGTATAAGAAAGAAAATTAGATAAGGGGAAGGGACGGATCTTCATGAAAATAGACGAGGCCTGGGAAAGAGGCATGGCGGCATTAGAACACTCAAAATCACAGAGCCAAATTGGTGGATGTCTAGGATGAGCAGTGCGACGAAGGGGAGGAGGAGGAGATGAAGAGGGTACGATTGGAAGTGAGGCAGGGGGTGGGTGGATGAAGGTTTGTCAGGAATGGAGAGGTCTAAAATATTTGGAGTGAGAAATGGAAGGACTAGAGGAGTATAGAGGAGAAGATTAGCCATAGGAAAAATGTCCTCATAAAAAACAATATCCTGAGAGATAAAAAGTTGACGAGAAGAAAGGTTAAAAACCCGATAACCTTTTTGTGCATATGGATAGCCCCAAAAAAGACTTTTTTAAGTACGAGGCTGAAATTTGTCACGATGGCTAGACAAAGTGGAGGCATAGCAAAGACAACCAAAAATCCGGATATGTGCGTATGAAGGGGGTTTTGTAGTGAGTTTTTTGGAATGGAGTAATACTAGAAAGGAGGGGAGTTGGAATGCGATTAATAAGATACGTAGCAATAAGAATGCATTCTCCCCAAAATTTAAGCGGAAGGTGTGCATGGAACCATAATGCACGGGCAACATCAAGGAGGTGGCGATGTTTTCTTTCTACGACGCCATTTTATTGTGGAGTAGCAACGCAAGAATGTTGGTGGATAACACCAATGTCTCGAAAGTATGAGCGCATTGTATGAGAAAAAAATTTCATTCCATTATCTGTGCAAATTTGTCTAACTTGTGTTTGGAATTGGGTTTTAAGCATAGAAAATAAAAGATTTAAGAAAAAAATAGGTATCAGATTTAGATTGCATGAGATATGTCCAAGTTGCTCGTGAAAAATCATCAACTATTGTTAAAAAATAACGAGCACCAGAATGAGATGGAACTGAGTAGGGTCCCCAGATATCACAATGAATTAAATCAAAAATACCAATAGTAGAAATAGAACTGGAAGGGAAAGGTAGACGAGTCTGTTTTGCTAGAGGACAAACATCACAATGAAATTGTTTAAAAAAATAATAAAAGGTAAAGTGGTGGATAAAGCGTGGATGTGAGCTTGTGAGCGATGGCCCAAGCGTCGATGCCATAACTGAGGAGAAGAAGGAGAAGATGTGGATAGAGTAGTGGAAGAAGCTTGTGGAAGAAAATGGTAGAGACCGCCTTGCTCCTTACTCAGTCCAATCGTCATCTTCGTAGCTAGGTCCTGAAAAAGGCAAAAGTCAACAAAAACGGTAATGAAACAGTTTAATGAACGAGTTAATTGACTAATGGATAGAAGATTAAAACGTAAGGAAAATGAATGGGGTGAAAGGAACGGTCCTCATATGAGTAACAGGGGCAAGATGACCATTAGGTAATGTGATGGGGGGAAAGGTGGTGGATTGGGAGGAAGAATGAAATAAAGATGGAGAATGAGACATATGGGTTGTGGCACCAGTGTCGATAATCCATGTGGAAGGAGATGAGGAAGTAGAGAAACAAGATGAATTACTTGCAAGATGTGCCTCAGGTTGTGTTGTACCTTTATTGAGTAGAGATAAAAGCTGTTAATACTGCTCTGGAGTAAGAGATGGAGTAGATGGAACAAAAGTGGTAGCACTTGTATTGTCACGAGATGGTGCTCTGATTGGTCTTGATGGAGTGGAGCCATGTAAACGATGGCCGGGTGGATATCCATGAAGGGCCTGACATCTGTCTTTTGTGTGACCAATCTAGCCACAATGATCACATGTGAGATTGGGTCAACGCTTACAGCGGTTGTCTTTGTAAGAGTTACGTCCAGGATTGCGACTGGGAACCATAGGAGATGGAGGATTGGCAGCGACCAGTGTCATGGTAGCGTCAGAAGGCTAGGGAGACGAAGCGACTTCGCGTTGTTTCTCTTCTTGGAGCAATAAGGAATATGCTTTATTAATCGTCGGGAGAGGATTCATAAGAAGCAGTTATCCTCGTATAGCAGAATAACTTTCATTAAGTCCCATAAGGAATTGCATGAGACGTTCCTTTTGTTTTAGCAATGCTGTTGCAATTCCATTAGAAGCATCTGTTGATTACTGCAGCCTAATTATTCTATTTATTTTCTTGCAAATTGTTGAGAGTCAAATATTTCATATTAGACCTTATTTTAACAAACATCACAATGAAATTGTTTAAACAATAATTAAAAGGTAAAGTGGTTCGGATAAAGCGGGATGTATTTAGAGCTTGTGAGAAATGGGTATTAAAAGCGTCGTTTTAGTGCTCATAGATTCACCGAAGGCAAGAACGGAGACCCGGATGGATGGACTTACAGCAGATCTAGAAAAATCGGAAACGAAACTCAAGTGGCTTAAAAGGGTCCAAAATTGCGTAGATCACGGTTCCTTGCATCCGTTACTCGGCTCAAAACGTTCATACATTCGTAGCTACGAGGATCATGAAATTAAGGCATACATATAGATCAACTGAAAGTACCCAATGGATAGATCAGTCCCTTAAATCCTTAAGTGGGGCTCACTGATAATGGACTAACGAATAGAAGATTAAAACGTAAGGAAAATGAATGGGGTAAGAGGAATGGTCCCCATATGAGTAACAGGGGCAAGATGACCATTAGGTAATGTGATAGGGGGAAAGGTGGTGGATTGGGAGGAAGAATGAAATAAAGATGGAGAATGAGACATATGGGTTGTGGCACCAGTGTCGATAATCCATGTGGAAGGAGATGAGGAAGTAGAGAAACAAGATGAATTACCTGCAAGATGTGCCTCAGGCTGTGTTGTACCTTTATTAAGTAGAGATAAAAGCTGTTAATACTGCTCTGGAGTAAGAGATGGAGTGGATGGAGCAAAAGTGGTGGCACTTGTATTGTCACGAGGTGGTGCTCTGATTGGTCTTGATGGAGTTGAGCCATGTAAACGATGGCCGGGTGGATATCCATGAAGGGCATGACATCTGTCTTTTGTGTGACCAATCCAGCCACAATGATACATGTGAGATTATGTCGACGCTTGCTGCGGTTGTCTTTGTAAGATTTACGTCCAAGATTGCGACTGGGAACCATAGGAGATGGAGGATTGGTAGCGACCAGTGCCATGGTAGCGTCAGAAGGCTAGGGAGATGAAGCGACTTCGCGTTGTTTCTCTTCTTAGAGCAATAAGGAATATGCTTTATTAATCGTTGGGAGAGGATTCATAAGAAGCAGTTGTCCTCATATAGCGGAATAACTTTCATTAAGTCCTATAAGGAATTGCATGAGACGTTCCTTCTATTGATGAGAGGCGAGATCTTTGGATGTGCCACAAGTACCGCGGGAAGTGTAGAGAAAGAAGATAATTCATCCTAGTATGATTTCAATTGAGAAAAATATGAAGCAATTGTTGAGAGTCAAATATTTCATATTAGACCCCGGTTATTGCCTAGATTTACTAACATGGTACTGTTTAACGGCTCAATTTAAACGTGTTTTCGATGCAGGATGTATTTAGGAGCTTGAACTGAAAATGGGTATTAAAAGCGTGGTTTTAGTGCTCAAGATTCACCAAGGCAAGGGACGGACCCCACGGAACCCAGATGGATGGACTTACATGCCAGAGATCTAAGAAAAATCGAAAAACTGAAACTCAAGTGGCTTAAAAAGGGTCCAGAATGCGAGATCACAGGGTTCCTACCATCCGTTTGGCTCAAAACTTCATACATGGCCTGAGGATCATAAATTAACCATACATATAGATCCCTCTAGAAGTGACCCAATGGATAGATCATCCCTTTGATACTTGATGTGGGGCTCACCTGATATCTGGATATACCTCAAATTTGGTCTCAACCCCTTAAATGGGGTGACACAACGAATGGAAGGAGTGTATTTTACATATACATCACTATGGACCCCACATGTCCCATGCGTGTACACCATATACACGGCACTAGCCGTGCACCAAAAACCAAAAAAAGGGGTCAGCGTGGGCTGACCTGTCTTCTTTACGTAAAAAGAATCAGCGGACGCACCCGGTCCACCGGTTTCTCTTAGTGGGGCCCACTCCTCATCCAAATAATCAATCTGGATCGTCCATTGTGTACAGATGGGGGTATTAACCTCATCTAAGTGACCTTTTGACACCATGCAAGCGATTGGAAGATCCTACCCGTTAAACGCAGGATGGACGGCGGAATAAAATATCTTGTGGGCCACACCGATTTCACTCCAAAAACATCCCTTCCAGAATGGTTTTTCGAGTATATTCCAATTTACGGAATGGATTTTCTTTCTGACATCAATCAGTGGGCCATCATCCATCAGGGAATCAAACCCAATCCGCATTAGCTGGGTTTCCTAAACAGAGACGGAAGCTCTTTGTTTTATTTCGCACACAGTCCATCCGCTGCTCGATCAGCGGCCCACCTTCATCATCGGACGGCTGATCTCAACCGTCCAGAGTGTCCAGAGGAGGGTGCCGACCAAAACCTCCTATTCCCTTACAACCATTTATAGAGATAAGATCGTTAGGGTGGATCTTTCGCCAGACGTTGATCCACGCAGTAGCCCACCAAAAGCTCAGATCTATTCCAAATTTCGAATATTGGCCTAAATGGACCCTACTAAGATAATGATCGATATAGATTCGCTGAAAGATCACTGTAAGTGGGCCCCCACGGATACCACCAACTCCAATACCCAACGCATGTCCGGTTTCTGTTTCGAGGAATGCGTAAACTCCAGCCAACCACAGATACCACCGTCCTTACCATCCGACCGACCGACTTACTGCTATAAAGAAGAAGAGAAAAGAGAGAGGTAGGGAAGTCAGCTTGGACGTGAAGCACAGAACGCGGGAGAGAGAGTAGAGTTGTTTTTCTTTTTCTTTTTGTTTATTTTAATTTTGTTTAAGGGATTTAGCCTAACCATGTTGCTAGGCTAAACCTATTAGCTAGGGCTAAGAGGTGAAGCTTGTAGCATGATGGAAAGACTTTTTGTTTGTGCCTTTTGTTTAGACTGAATTGATCTTGATAATTAGTTTGATTTTAAGGGAATGTTTTTAGTTTTTAATGGTCTGTTGTGACTAAAATTACAATGGGTCTGCGATAACTTCAAGCATGTTCCTTTCCTTTTATGTTTATGACGTCAGCAAGCTTCGCTGTTCACCATCGTCTCATGGGCATGGTCGGATGACGGTACCCTTCTTAATCTTCATACATTGTTGATTGGTTGGTAATTAATTTAATTCTGTTGTTTACGTTGTCTCTGGGCATGGTTTGGTGATGGAATCCATTCTAATTCATATACCTTTCATCTCTTGAAAACTATATCAAAAATAGTTCAGTTTGATTTTCATGGTTACACCCTTCAACTGGATGAAGATGAGACTCTAAGTCTAGTTGAGTTTTTGAAGCAGGCATAAGATCTCCCTGATCTCTACAAGTGGATCCTCTGAATCTCTAGTTCCCTACCTCTGAATTCTCGAAGTTTTAAATAAATATTTCATCACTATTCCCTTAATCATATTCAATTTAGATTTTATCTTATTCTAGTTCTAGTTCTGGTTAGTTTCAGATTACGTACAGGTTTCAGTCCCTTAGGATTCGACCTCGGTCTCACCAAGTTTATTACTACATCATAACCCTATACTTGGGGAGTGATGACGCAGGGATGAACGTGATGAGGATAACTACTCCGAATCCATGGAGCTTCTCTGAACTCCTCACAGAGACTTCTCGAATCCACGAGGAAAGAAAGCAGAAAATAGAAATAAATTCTAAGAAATTCAAAATTGATTAATTGATCACTAAAAATGAGTTCACAACCCTTTAAATAGGAGTACCAAGCAATGGGAAAGAAATCAGAATCAAACTACGACTAAAACTCCTAGAATCCGCTACTTACTATAAATAGTAAACTTACTATTTATAGACGATCGTGATGTCTACTAGTGCGCAAGGTTTTCGGCCAGAAATAGTAACTGTCCTATTTGGCTTCTCCAAACCATTCCCCTAATTATTCTAAGCTCTTTTCACGTTGGACGCAACTCCTAAAGCCCGACGGATGAAGAGTTATAATCAAACTAAAACTTACTATTTATAGTAAAAACGAAATTAAAGCAGGAAAACGACCGTCGATCTAGGGGTTTTTCGCAATTCTGGGCTGCGTAACCCAGCATAGCAGGGTTGGTTGGCTAAAGTAGCTCGTTCTACCCCAAAATCATATATTTTACGTCAGGTAACTCATTTCGGATTGCGAGATACGCCGATCTAAGGTTCGACGGTCCGGATCACTTCTATCGTCAACCGAGCCTTTTCTGATCCATCTTGGCCATGAAACTGTCCACGGTCCGCTCTACATCAGATCAGCAATGGTGGAATGATTTTGTGTATGAGAGCAGATGAAACATTGGAGCTGGAATATACGTGGACCATTGCTTTGAGCAAAGCGGTCACATAGATCAATCCAAACATCATGAGCATTGTCAGTGTAAACAACACTATTGGATAATTCCTTTGTGAGGGCATTGAGAACCCAAGAGAGAACCATATAATTGCATCGAGTCCAAAAGGCCAAGTCAGGTGAAGTAGTGAGTGGTGGTGGGTAGGAACCATTAACGAAGCACAATTTATTTTTCGTGTTAGGAGCGAAAATCATAGCACGACTCCAAGTAGTATAGTTATCTCCATTAAGTTGTTAAGAATCAAGCACAATACCTGACTGATCCGAATGATAAAGGTAGAGTGGATTGGAAGAATCCTGTGATGCAAGAGTAGGGCTTATGATGAAATCGCAGCAATGGAGATATGGGTCACGGTAGAGGATGAGAGCTGTTGTGCTAATGGGGTTGGTGAGAGTAGAGATGGATTGAGTAAGATTATACAATGAAGATCGGTGTATACTCTGATCAGTCAAGAGATCCTGACCGTTCAAAATTTGGATCAACACCCCTGATCAAACTTGGCTCTGATACCATAATACGTTTGGAATTTCTTTTTATTGTATTGGAGGAAAAACACTCTCTTTATAATATGATTATAACCTGTTGATAGGCAATATGCATAGCTGTAAAAAAGATCCTAGGTGCTAAATATAGGATATTACATAGCTAGAGAGAATATTACATAGCTGGAGATTTACAATCTAATAATTATAAATGATGTGAATAAATATTTGAAATTATCACATGTTATGGGAAATATGGTCAGACCCCTTGGCAGAATTGCGATTCCGACTCTAGAGTAATTTGCGAAAAGCATCTTCATCCGATCCTATATCCGATCCTATGTGCAGGACTTCTAAATACAAATCAAGCTTGGATCCGAGCAATTCAGGCGAAGAGTCGGCTCGAGTCGTAATCTGCTTCGATCTCGACTAGGACACGGTCCTCACAAATGTGTCACTAAGCTCGGTACATTCAGGTCAAGCTCGGCCCTTCCAGGCTCAGCTCAGGTATCTCTTGGCCAACCAAGTGAGTTCATTTCGAATGATTAGAAGCTTAAGAGCGGAGCAAGAATTACTCCGGTAACACACAATATCATTGAATGATATACCACGATTATGGGATAACTGACAACATAGTTACGGGTGTAGATCGTACCTCACGATTGAGATCGTACCAATATTAATGGACACCCACATCCCGTAAGATAGTATAAGTAGGGATCTCGTTCAGCAGAATAGGTATGCAATATCTCTCACCCATAACCTTGTCCATACAACTTAAACTCAAATTTCTACCTTGACTTTGACATCGGAGGGTCCCCTGCTTTAGGCAGGGTCTTCATTGTCGTTGGACTGTGTAGGTGCTCGGATACGAGAGCTGGGAAAGGTTGAGCCAGTTTTTAGCATCAACATCACACATAAATTTATTAATAAAAAAGTACCAGTCGTGCCTATAGGTCGATACTAACGTGGTGTGTGTTTGAATTTCCTTCGGTTGCAATATTTCTTTTACTACTCAAACAAGCAAATGTCCATTGTCAAGTGTGTGAATTTTGGCTTATGACCCAACTACCTTGGGTTTGTACACATGGTACCTACGCCATGTAAACGGACGCGGGATAGGCAACAGCGTTGATTTTATGTGGGGCCGGATGCTGTCAAAAGTGGGCCAGGTCTTTTTAAAAGCTTTTCAGTTAAGTATATACTCGGCTGTCTCTGACAGTATATGGAACATCAATTATACATCACACGACAGGACGGTCCTATCAGGGGCTCTGTGGGCCCCACCGTGATGTATGTGTTTTTTCCACACCATTCATCTATATTTAAAAATCATATTAGATGACGACACTACGAATGAGTCAGATCAAATGTTCAAGTGGACCACATCACAGGAAACAGTTGGTATTGAATGCCTACCTTTGAAAACCTACTAGGAGCATTGAAGTTCTGGAAATATGAAGCAGTAGTGGAACAGATCTCATGAACAGTTCGGATGCAAATAAACATCATGGTGGCCCTAGGAAGGCTTCAATGGTAGGGTTATTGTCATCGCTGATTCCTGTGGTGTGGTCTAACACTGTCTTTGATCTGACTTCTTTTTGAAAGCATGCCTTAAAATGATCTTTCAAATTGATAGACGGATTGGATCAAATGAATATATGATGGTGGGTCCCACAGAGCTCTTGATGGGACCGTCCATCTCTAGCTAGGTCCCGGTGTACCTAGGGGTGTACACGAACCATGCTAGCTTGGTTAGCTCACTTGACTCGACTCGAAAAAGATCGATTCAACTCGGTTCGAAGTTGAGTTCGAGCGGAGTCGAGCTGATTTTTTAAGCTTGAGAATGAGTTTGAATAGGCCCCAGCTTGACTCGACTTGGATCAAATCCAGCTCGAATCGAACTTGGTTCGAACTAGTTTGGTGACTCGGTCACTTTGCCATTGATGTTGCTCACCAAGTGTTTGATAACAACGAAGTGTGGTTGGTGGCAAGGAAGGTGCATGTACATGAAACAAACACCTCTTTTTCTTGGTTTTTCTTAGTTTTTAAAACCATTGCTTCTGTTTCACATACAGATGGATTTTAAAGGTGCAGTCCAAGTATTTGTGGAAATGCTGCAATGGCGAACTCGGCTCGATCTTGGCTCGAACTCGGCTTGAATTGGCCCAAGCAGCTAACTAAACCAAGTCGAGCTGGCCAATTAGGCTCGAGGACCGAGCTGCGTCGAGTTCGAGCTGAGGTCAGCTAGTGGCCATACCGACAAGTCAGTAGCCAAATCGCTTGAAGTGACATCACCGAGCTCTGTGGACCCCATCATGATGCATGTGTTGTATTCATACCGTTCAACCATTTGTAGAGATCGTTTTATGGCGTGAGAAAAAGAATGAGATAGATCTAAAGTTTAAGTGGACCCACCACAAAAAACTGTGGGATCAATCACACCCACCGTTAAAACATTTATGGGGCCCACTATGATGTATTTTTTAGATCAAACCTATTCATAAGTTAACATAGAGATAGATGAAGTGAAAACAAAAATATAAGCTTGATCGGAAAATTCTGTGGCTCCTAAGAAGTTTTAAAAAATGGATGTCACTATCCCCATTGTTTTCTATGATGGGGTCCACTTAAACTTTATATCTATCAAATCATTTTTCTCATGCATAAAGCGATATCTCCAAATGGATGGATGGTATGGATACACATGCATCATGGTGGGGTCCACAGAGCTTGGTGACATCACTTCAGTAGCGATTTGGAGTATCTATTAATCCGCGGCCATCACCAAGTTCTGTGGGTTCCACCATGATGTATGTGTTGTATCCATGCCGTCCACCCATTTGGAAATATTATTTTAGCACATGATCCAATGAAGGAGGCAGATCCAAAGCTATAGTGGACCACACTAAAGAAAATAGTAGAGAGAGTGATACCCACTGTTGAAACCTTCCTAAGGTCCACCGTGATGTTTATTTGAGATCTAACTTGTTCGTAACTTAAAACAGACATTAATGAAGGGAAAAAGACAAATATCAGCTCTATCAAAAACTTTTGTGGCCTTTAGAAGATTTTAACAGTTGGCGTCACTCTCCCCACTGTTTTCTTTCGTTGGATCTGACTTATTCTTTGACTCATGCCCGAAAATGGTCTCTTCAAATGGATGAACGGTGTGAATACAAAACATACATTATGGTGGGACCCACAGAACTTGGTGACGTCACTTCAGTAGCAAGTCTCGCTACTCATCCTGTCAGTAGCTAATCCGCGTCCCCGATTTAGATACTGACGCGGACATCACGGCGGACGCGGACTTCCTGCTAAAGCCTTTGCGCTGGGATGCTAAGTGAGGCCACAGTGATGTTTGTGATGCTAAGTGAGGCCACAGTGATGTTTGTGAGAAATCTATACCGTACATACGTTGTGGGAGATCATTTTAGGAGATGAGGCAAGAAATGAATTGGATAGAAGACTCAAGTGGGCTGGACGAGATAAAATAGTATAGATTCAGTGACCACCGTTTGAAACATTCGTATGGCCAAGTAGTTTCATATAAGTCTAAGTTTTTAATGTTTTCACTTCATCCAACTGGGAATGACCTTATAAACGGTTTGGATGTCATATAAATATCAAGGTAGATCCCAGAAAGGTTTCAACAGTAGGAAACTCTTTTCCCGGTTTTTCCTCTCGTCCTGCCCACTTGAGTCTTTGATCCACCTCATTTTTTGTGGCATTTCCTAAAATGAGCTCCCACAACGGATAGACAATGTGGATTTCTAACAAATATCATTGTGGGCCCCACCTAGCATCCCAGCGCAGGAGCTTCCTGCGAAAGGCTTTGGCAGGAAATACGCGTCGAAGTAAATCGGTTGTGGCCGGGAACGGATTGGCTACTCCCCCTGCTACTAGCCAATTGCTGATGGTTGGTGCTCTGTGGGCCCCACAATGATGTATGTGTTTCATCCATGCTGTCCATCTATTTTTTCAGATCATTTTATGAGACTGATGTAGAGCGGGTCGCGGACAGTTTCATGGCCAAGATGGATCAGAAAAGGCCCGGTCGACGACAGAAGTGATCCGGACCATCGGACCTTAGATCGGGCGTATCTCGCAATCCGGAATGAGTTAGCTGACGTAAAATATATGATTTTGGGGTAGAACGAGCTACTTTAGCCAACCAACCCGCTATGCCGGGTTGCGCCGCCCGGAATTGCGAGAAACCCCTTGATTGACGGTCGTTTCCCTGTTTTAATTTCGTTTTTACTATAAATAGTAAGTTTTAGTTTGATTATAACTCTTCATCCGTTGGGCTTTAGGAGTTGCGCCCAACGTGAAAAGAGCTTAGAATAATTAGGGGAACGGTTTGGTGAAGCCAAATAGGACACTTACTATTTTTGGCCGAAAACCTTGCGCACTAGTAGACATCACGACCGTCTATAAATAGTAAGTTTACTATTTATAGTAAGTCGCGGATTCTAGGAGTTTGAGTTGTAGTTTGATTATGATTTCTTTCCCATTGCTTGATACCCTTATTTAAAGGGTTGTGAACTCGATTTTAATCATTCATCAATCAATTTCAAATTTATTAGAATTTATTTCTGCTTTCTTTCCTCGTGGATTCGAGAAGTCTCTATGAGGAGTCCAGAGAAGTTCCGTGGATTCGGAATAGTTATCCTATTGAGGAAGACGGTGCTCGACCTCACGTCCTCCCCTGCATCAGTTTGGTATCAAAGGGAGGTTTCTCCTCGGATTGATGGCTTCTAACGACGGGTCGGGCAACAATCCCATAGGCGGTGCTCCAGGGAATTTACCTTTAACGGTGACAGCTTTCGAAGCGAGAGAATAAGCAAGCCATGCAAGGGCTGCGGGCTTCCATCGACCGCATAGCGGATCTCTTGGGGAAAACCTAAGGCAACTTCGTGTTCTGGTGGCAATCCTCCACCCCTAATTAATCGCCCGATCGCAGGATAGTACCGGCATGCATGGGTCATTCCTGAGGAAGGGGGCTCCGGTGAGGAGGAAATGGCGACATACTCTTCCAACACCCCGGACATGGCGGCGATCGAGTAGATCGACGGATCGAGAATTCAAGATGAGGGTTGATATTCCAATGGCCAATTACACATTGAGGATTTCCTCGATTGGCTTTCTGTTGAGTGATTTTTGACTATATGGACATCCTAAGTAAAGAAGGTCAAGCTTGTGGCCTAAAGTTGAAAGGAGGAGCTTGGCGTGGTGGGAACAAGCTGAACTCGCGAACCAGGGAAAGCACCAATCCCCGGCGGATGAAGCGGCCTACGTGCCCGATTCCTCCCTGCGATTACGATCGGGTATTATTCCAAAATACCAAAATTGTCGACGGGGTAGTCGGTCGGTGAGAGAATCCGCAGATTTACCGCCGGGCGGCGCGTAACGATTTGGTCGAGACCGAACGCAACAAGTCACCCGATTCAAAAGTGGATTGCGTATGGCTATCCAGGATCGGGTCGAGATGCTCTGGACGATGAATGATGCGATCAAGTTGGCTACTCGTGCAGAAGTGCAACTTGAACGTCCTTAAGGTTCGCCGCGACAAGTCTGCCCCAGGGAGCTCCACAGCTCAAGGGGAAGGAACCCCTAGGAGCACGCACTCAACCTCCTACGTTTGAGAACCGAGATCGGGAAGTGGGCAAGCTAGACCCCAAAGGGGCGTTTCGTGTTGGTCTAAGTAGAATCCCGAACCCTATGCTCGGCCAAGGCCCGATAATTGCTATCGTTGTGGCCAACCGGCCACCTATCAAATACTTGTCCCCCGCGAAAAGTGGCAACCTCGCCATCAATGATGGTAGTGCCGATAACGCTTATGAAGATCCGGATATTGAAGAACAGAGCATACCACCGAGGACGAGGCGGATGATTCAGGTTGGTTCAGGAAGATCACGGCGAGTCGCTTGTCGTGAGGCGACTATTATATGCGCCGAGAAAAAAGCATCCACACCGGCATAACATCTTCCGCACTAGGTGTACGGTGAATCGAAAGGTTTGCGGCGTGATCATTGATAGTGGGAGTAGCGAGAACATCGTCCCAAGGTCATGGTGGAAAAATTGTAATTGAAAACGAGCGTCATCCCTCTCCATATACAATCGGTTGGATTAAGAAGGTCGGAAACAAAGAGAAACTGAGCGGTGCACCATATCCTTTTCAATTGGCAAACATTATAAGGATGAAGTAGTATGTGATGTGGTCGACATGGAAGCATGTCACATACTATACGGTCGGCCCTGCCAATCTGACCGTGATGTCACTCATAAAGGGCGAGATAATATATATCTTCGTCAAGGATAGCCGAAAGACCATATTGGCCCCTATATATCCAGAGGGACCACCTGAAACTTCTAAAGTGGATGGCCGTTTTCTCTTAACCATACGGGACTTCGTGGAAGAATCAAAGGAAACAGGACAAACTTATGCATTAATTGTAAAAGGGGAAGAACTCGAGCCTACCAACATCCCTTAAATACTGAGGCCCCTGCTACATGAATTCAAAGAAATCTGGCCTGATGACCTTCCCGATGGGTTATCCCTCATGCGGGATATCCAACACCATATCGACTTTGTCCATGGGTAGTTTATCCAATCGTCCCCATTATCGAATGAGTCCGAATGAGTGCGAGATTCTCGGGGACAAGTAGAGGAGTTGATTCGTAAGGGTCTTATTCGGGAGAGCATGAGTCCATGTCTTGTACCCTCTATTAACTCCAAAAAGATGGGAGTTGGCGCATGTGTGTTGAGTAGAGCCATCAACAAAATCACCATAAAATACAGTTTCTTATACCACGGTTGGACGATATCGGACATGCTAGGGGTGCAAAAATATTCTCTAAATTGGACCTGAGGAGCGGACCATCAGGTTCGAATACGGTCGGGTGATGAGTGGAAAACACCTTTAAAACTAAGGAAGGATTATACGAATGGATGGTCATGTCCTTCGGGCTTTCGAATGCGCCTAGCACATTTATGAGATTGATGAACCAAGTTCAGAAGCTTCATAGGGCGGTTCGTTGTGGTTTACTTGATGATATTTTGATATATAGTCGACAAAACCACCCATATGGAACACCTCGAAGGTCCTTCAAGTGCTCACTAAAAATAAACGTACCTCAATTTAAAAAGTGCAGCTTCATGAAGCCTATTGTTTTTGGGTTTTGTCGTCACATCCACGGGCATTGGGTGGATGAGGAAAAGGTGAAGGCAATCGGAAAATGGGTTCCTACAAATATTCACAAAGTGCGAAGTTTTCATGCGCGACATTCTATCGTCGGTTCGTAAAAATTTCAGTATCATTGTGTCACCAATCACAAGTTGCATGAAGAAAATTTTAGTGGACTGACGAAGCCGACAGAGCTTTGCCGAAATCAAGTGCAGACTATCATTATCCACGTTCTTGTACTTCCCAACTTCAAAAAACTGTTGTGAGGCCTCATATGTCGGAATTGGGGAGTTTTGTCTCAAGAAGGTAGGCCTGTAGCTTACAACGAGAAACTTAGCGATGCACGTAAGAAGTGGTCTACATATGAGATCGAGTTATACGCGGTGGTCCAGGCACGGCGGCACGGGCGACATTATTTGATTCAAAGGGAATTCATACTTTACACGGACCATCAAGCTCTCAAATTCATTAATAGTCAAGCTAACATTAACCGTGGGCATGCTAGTGGATCTCGTTTTTGCGGGAATTCACGTTCGTACTAAAACATAAGTCGGGGCAACAGAACAAAGTAGGCACTTAGCCGACATGCGACTTTGTTAGTCACCATGAGCAATGAAGTTGTCGGGTTCGAGCGCCTCAAAGAATATTTACCGACCGACGTCAAGGACGCATGGGTTAGATGCCAAGAAGGTCACCCCGACTTACATATGCAAGACGGGTTCCTTTTCAAGGGAAATCGATTGTGCATCCCAAACTTTGCTAAGGGAACAGATAATCCAAGAGCTACATGGAGGTGGCCTCGGTGGACACCTTGGCAGACAAGACGCGAGCTCTTGTGGAAGAACGGGATCGCGATTGGTACGTGATGTGGGAAAGGCGGTCCAACGTTGTTATATTTGTCAGACCTCTAAGGGACAATCTCATAATACGGCCCTTTATACCCCGTGCCTGTCGGCCCGTGGGAGGATTTATCTATGGACTTCGGGCTTGGTCTGCCACGTCCGCAACGTGGCATGGATTCGGTGTTCGTGGTAGTAGATCGTTTCTCCAAGTTGGCGCACTTTATGCCATGCAAGAAGAGTCTCGATGCAACACACGTGGCGAATCTATTCTTCAGAGAATTGTGCGGCTACATGGGTTCCTAAGACTTACTTCTGACCGTGACACGAAGTTCATAAGCCACTTTTGGCGGACTTTGTGGACTCGATTCGATCCACGACTTCAGTTCAGCAGACCGAAGTTGTAAATCGCACGTTGGGAAACCTCCTTCGATGTATTTCGGGAGAAAAACCGAAGCAGTGGATGCTTTATCTCAAGCAGAGTTTGTTTTCAACAACATGGTGAACCGCCTGATAGGAATCCGTTCCAAGTTATTTATGGATGAGTCCTCGCCACACACTAGACTTGGTCCCCCGCCCAAGCTCCCGGGCATGAGCATTGCGGCGGAACATATGGGACAAGATCATGGGCATTCATGCGGAAGTACAAACCAAGTTACATGCCTCCGAAAAATACAAGGAGCAAGCCGACAAGCATCCGACAAAAAGTGTTCGAGGTGGGTGACCAAATAATGGTCTATGCACCAGATACCTGTAACAAGTTAAGAATAAAAAGATTGGACCGGTACCAATCATCCGAAAGATCAATGACAACGCTTATGTTGTTGATCTTCCGGATGACATGGCGATCTCACGAACTTTAACGTCGCGGACTTGTTCGAGTATCATGAACCGATGATGAGAACTCGAGGACGAGTTCTTTAGAAGTGGAGGGGATTAGAGCGGGTCACGGACGCTTTCATGGCCAAGATGGATTAGAAAAGGCCCGACAGAAGCGATCCAGACCTTCGAACCTTAAATCGGGCGTATCTTGCAATCCGCAATGAGTTATCTGACATAAAATATATAATTTTGGGGTAGAACGAGCTACTGAAGCCAACTAACCCGCCGTGTTGCATAGCCCGAAATTGCGAAAAACCCTTGGATCGACGGTCGTTTCCTGTTTTAATTTCATTTTTACTATAAATAGTAAGTTTTAGTTTGATTATAACTCTTCATCCGTTGGGCTTTAGGAGTTGCGCCCAACGTGAAAAGAGCTTAGAATAATTAGGGGAACGGTTTGGTGAAGCCAAATAGGACACTTACTATTTTTGGCCGAAAACCTTGCGCACTAGTAGACATCACGACCGTCTATAAATAGTAAGTTTACTATTTATAGTAAGTTGCGGATTCTAGGAGTTTGAGTTGTAGTTTGATTATGATTTCTTTCTCATTGCTTGATACCCTTATTTAAAGGGTTGTGAACTCGATTTTAATCATTCATCAATCAATTTCGAATTTATTAGAATTTATTTCTATTTTCTGTTTTCTTTCCTCGTGGATTCGAGAAGTCTCTGTGAGGAGTCCAGAGAAGTTCCGTGGATTCGGAATAGTTATCCTATTGAGGAAGACGGTGCTCGACCTCACGTCCTCCCCTGCGTCAGAGACTAGACAAAAAATGAGGTATATCTCAATCTCAAGTGGACCACATTACAGGAAACAGTGTTGAATGAGCGTCGACCATTAAAAACCTTTTGGGGGCCATAAAAGTCTTGTATCAAGCTGATTTTTGTTTTTTACCTTCATGTGGGCGTGCATGACCTAATTAACAGATTGGATGTCAATTAAACAGTAAATTGGGCCTTAGGAGGATTTTAATGGTGGATATCTAATCACTATTGTTTTCCTTTGGTGTGGTCCACATGAGATTTTTATCCATCTCATTTTGGGTTAAAGCCCTAAAATGATCTATAAAAATGGAATGGGGCCCACAGAGGACCGACCACCAACCACGGGGCTGGTGGCAGGGGGAGTAGCCAATCCGTTTCCGCTGCGGGCGCGGCTTTGAGAGAAAGTGGTGGTGACCAAACACCACCTAGCTAGGGGCTGTGGGGCCCACCTTGATGCATATGTTTTATATCCACACCATCCATCCCTTTTTCCAGTTCATTTAAGAGCATGAGCTAAAAAATGAGACATATTCATAGATCAATCTAATCACGCTATGAGAAACAGTATGGATAATGACAACCACAGTTAAAACTTTCTTAAGACACACCATAATGCTTATTTGCCATCCAACATGTTCATAAGGTCACCGAGACCTAGGTAAAAGGAAAACACAATTATCAAATTGATTTGGAGCTTTTTTAAGCCCTGTTTTATTTTCCATGATACATGTAAATCGTCATGAATAAGTACTTATTATTTTTTTTTACCTCCTTTGAAAAGGTGACGGTAATTCCACCTCCAAAAGCCATACAAAAGTGTTGAGCTAAATATGTGGACCCCATTATAATGTATATAATATATCAACACTGTACATCTATTTTATTATAACATTTGGGGACATAAAGTAAAAAATGAGGTAGATCCAACACCCAAATGGCCTACACGAAAGGAAATAATGGCCTTAATTCGTATACCATTAAAAGTTATTTCCTTCACCAGGCCCACATTGAGGTTTTTTCATCATTTAACTTGTTCATAGGGTCATAAAGACATGGATAAGGGGAAAACACAAATATCAGCTTTATTTACAACTTTTAAAGGTCCCGAAAGGTTTTAACATTACGTGTTTGATTTCCGTTGTTTCCAAGGGCATGGTCCACTTGAACTTCGGATCCGCCCCCTTTTTTTGCTCATGCACTAAATTCAACTAGCATAACAAATGAGCAGTGTAGATACATCACATACATTATGATGGGCCCTACATTGATTTTGTAAATTTCTCTATTTAATTGTTAAAAAAGTAAGTTGTCAAAGATGTGATAATTAGCGCGGTAAATAATTATTACCCATTTACATGGTAATTACATATAAGCCTAAAAATCACACAGGCCCTTAGCCCTTGTGACGTTTTCAATGTTCAATCACCAATGTTTACTTACCGTAGTGTGGTCCGCTTGAGCCTTTGATCTACTTCATTTTATTTTTTTTAGCTCAGGCCTTCAAAAGAGCTGGAAAGAAAAGATGGACCGTCTGGATAAAAACACATAAATCACGGTGGGCCAACAACGCTAACCAGCCATTCCGCTTCGGACTTCGAGAGGCCAAAAGCCGCAAAATGTCAATGAGACATTTCGAATAACACCGCAATCGCCTCGCTTCTGTAAAATGAAAAGGGCACTTCACTTGCTTGACTTAGAATAAGGGACGCTGTTTCCACATACCCCATGTTCAAGCGCAAAACTCAAAAGCCCCACACGTGCCAATGCCTTACATGTCTCCAAGATCAGCAACGTTCATATAAAGGTCTATTCTTTAACCCAAAAATCCAGTCGGTTCATTTATAAGGTGGGCCACAGATGTAGGACACAAGAAAAACGACAACCAATGGTCTAAATCTAATGTGAACCGTAGCTCGCGGGATGGGGTTTTGATGAAAGTGGGCCCCCGCGTCACAGCTACCATGTGCGTTTCCTCACCATGAACCCGATTTTCAGGATAAGACACAGTAACAGTCCGATGAACGCAGCAGACCCGCACGCTAGTACCACGTGGTAGGGCGTGTATGGAGTAACCGAAGGTCGACTAAGAAGATTCTAAGTTGGGGAATAGCAGCCTCTGAAAATTTCCACCGTCCACGTAATACATTTCAAAACCCGAACCGAAACCCGAACCTATAATATGTGGCTCCCTTTGCCTCTCCCTCTCACGCCCACCACACACGGCTTTCATCCGTCCCAAAACCAAAGGCCCAAAATCAAACACCTCTCCTCCGTCCCAAAACCAAAGGCTCAAAATCAAACCCCTACATCTCTGGAAAGCAGAAGCTGATCCTCCCCAATCTCTCTCTCTCTCTCTCTCAGAGCTTGTAACAACTGAATTTCCCTTCTCTTTTCAATGGCTACTTCAATCTCGACCATGGGTTTTCAAGGACTGTCTTGGGGAAGTTCCATAGCTGGAGAAGAGCGTGGAATGCTACACGCAAAGATGGTAGCAACGACGAGGGTTGGAGTACCGAAGAAGCCGACGAGGAGTTGCCCGGTGATGAAGAACGTGAACGAAGGGAAGGGGCTCTTCGCTCCCTTAGTCGTAATCACGCGTGATATCATCGGCAAGAAGCGCTTTAATCAGCTCAGGGGCAAAGCTATTGCCTTGCACTCCCAGGTACTACCGTTCTCCTTTTTCCTTCTCTTTTTTAAATAAATCTTTTTGCGGCTGATCTCCCCATTATCCACCGTACATCGAACGGTGGGCCACGGGCCAAAATCTGAGTCGATTGGACTAACAAACGGCCTGGATCTTGCACGAAATTGTTGTCTGGGCCGTTCATAATCATCGTGGGTTGGGCTTGGGCCTGTTTGTTTTAGCCCGTACAGGTCTGGGTTGGCCTTGAAGCTAGGAAGCCTGGATCTACTGTGTGGGCCGAGCTTCGACAGACCTCAGCCTGGCAAACGATTATGAGAACGAAAAACAAACGGTGGAGATTTCTCTGCTAGAAAGTCCTCCGATGAGATGGTTACGATCAACCATCAATGAGATTTTAGGGCCATGGGACATTCACCTGCATCAAGAATGATTAGTCCAAAGAGGAATTGAACGATCCCACATCTTTGCACAGTACACGTGGCATTCCAATTATGAGAAGTGGGACCCATGGTTCGTTGATCCAGACCATTGGCCTTTGAACCCCACTGCAGATGGAGAAAATAACGCAGATTAGAAAATCCCAGTGACTAATTGTAGGACGTTTTTCAGTTGAATGTGAATGGCTACTTCGATTCTTCTTAACCGTCTATCTATAGGCCACAATTCCAAAGGTCAAGATTATCATGTCAACTAGCTTTTTTTTTATCATTGTCCATCCACTATGGGTTGGAACAAACCAATGGTCCATTACTGATCCATGGTCCCAATTATCCGAATAAAAAACCGGTGTGTATCGTGCTAAGATGCAGGTGGGCCCATATCATGCAATCAATTGCTGCTGAAAATCTGATTCGTGAAATTGGCACTGCAAGGAGTGATGAAGGACAGTTTATACAGGGGAGTTGGGTCATTGTTCATTGGTAATCAGCACTTTAGTAACAATGTATTTTTCAGGTGATTACAGAATTTTGCAAGTCAATAGGCGCTGACGGAAAGCAACGGCAAGGATTGATCCGCTTGGCAAAGAAGAATGGTGAAAGGCTTGGATTTCTTGCTTGATAAAAGATGATTTCTAGTTTTAAATTTTCAAGTTCGCAGGAGAAAGAGTGTTTTCTTTTGTTAAGGATAAGGAATTGATGTGAAGGGCCGGTTGTATTTATGTATGGTATAGTTTTTTTTTTAGCAGAAATCATACATACATTTGATATTGGTATGTGTGTGTGTATACATGTGTTAAAGTCCCTAGATGATGGACGCGGATTAGATACTGACAGTTTGAGTAGCGAGTCGGCTATTGAAGTGACGTCACCAAGTTCTGTGGGCCCTACTATGATGTATGTGTTATATCCGCACCGTCCATACATTTTGAGATATCATTTTAGGTCATGGGGCCAAAGAATGAGAAAGATAAAATTCTGTAGTGGACCCCACCACAGAAAACAATGGGGAGAGTGATTCCCACCGTTGAAACTATCCTAAGGCCCACCATAATGTTTATTTGAAATCCAACCTGTTCAAAAGTTAAAAAAGACATGAAATAAGGGAAAACACAAATATAAGCTTGATCTAAAACTTTTGTGGCCCGCGGAAGTTTTTAATGGTAGGCGTCACTGTCCCTACTGTTTTCTGTGCTGGGGTCCGCTGGAGCCTTGGATTTAACTCATTCTTTGGTTATTACTCTAAAATGATCTCTCCAAATGGATGGAAGGTGTGGATACCAAACATACATCATGGTGGGGCCCACGGAACTTGGTGACGTCACTTCAGTAGGAGGCTCGCTACTCAACCTGTCAGTAGCTAATCCGCGCCCCTAGATGATGCACATTGATACGCCACATGGAATCGGAGAGTCCTATGTTCAAATCCCAAGAACAAATATGCCTCGTGCGATCATCTAACAACTCGAGCTTGTAGTTCAAAAACCCAATAAATAAGGGCATTTAAATGCTAATATTTTATTTAAATTTGTATGAATATAAAAAGTTGACAGACTTTTGGGGCCTGTTTGGATGCCACCAAATAGTTACTTTTCTACTTATAGCATTAGATGAGTAACTTATTTGAGATAATAACTTTTTAAAAAAAATAAAAAAATTTTAAGTTACTCAATGTCTTCAGTTTAATAAGTAAAAATCAAGATAAGCTACTTAAGGCATAAGTAACCTATCTGAATCGACTTATGATCCAAGCGCCCCCTTAAAGATGAAGTGCATGGCTTGGTGGTAGAGTCATCTAACTCTCTAAGGGCCTATTTGGATACCACTAAATAAGTTAGTTTTTCTACTTACAGCAGTAGATAAGTGAGTTTGATTTATGACTAGTTATAAGTAACTTTTTTTAAAGCACATAATCACTTTAGTTAATTTTTTTTAGTTTTTCTACTTTTCATTAGTTGCTGAAGAGAGGCTTTAGGAGAGATGAAAAAGAAAAGAAGCTGAGAAGTATGTTGTTCACCAAACATACTTATCTTCTTAATGAGTAGAAACTAAGATAAGCTACTTGTGAAATATGTAGCTTATCTTAAGCAACTTACAATCCAATTGTCCCCTAAGAGAAGGCCAGGGTTTTTGTCTCTCTTTCCCTTCTCTTGTTGTTGTTGTTGTTGTTCTTCTTCTTCTTCTTCTTTTTTTGTTTTTTATTTATTTTTTATTTTTTTAATTATGAAAAAGCAATCACCTAGTGAGCTTTGTGGTGATTTGGCTCAAAATTCAACTGAGTTTTGGGTCTACCCTTGACTATAGGTTGTTTATTGCTGATTATAGATGGAAGTTGTTAGAGAAGGAAGTGATCAGGTACTTATAAGTCACTTTAAATTGCTCCTTGTTATATCTGATAAGACCAGCAACAGTGCCCATGCCAACTATTGATGCAAAAATCTGGCTTCTCCAACCGTGCCCCGACGAATATCTTCGAGCCCTAATGGCTAGCTCCGAGGTTTGGTTGCTCTTACGCGAGCTGAAGAACTCATCAGCTTTTGTATACTTCTGGGCGTGGTTGATGAGCTTGCTAAGAGTAGTTAGCAGGTTCTTCCCTATCGAGAAGAGGAATCTCCCTTTCTTGAGTCCGCTGATCATTGTAGATAGTGTCATCTTGTCGGAGTAGTCATCTACCTACAAGGCCTCCTCGTTGAAGCGAGATATGTAGTCTTTTAACGACTCTCCGCTCTTTTGCTTGAGGGTAAGCAAGTGGGTTGATGGTTTCTGACTCTTCTTTCCGACGATGAATTGCGTCAAGAACGATCTACTGAGCTCAGCGAAGGTGCTGATCGACCTCGGCTTCAGCTGTCGATACCAATTTCTGGCGGCCCCAGTGAGGGTTATCGAGAAAGCTCTACACATCATTGCCTCCGACGCTGACTGAATTTGCATCCACGATCAGTAAGACTCCACGTGCTCTGTCGGGTCCCCGGACCCTGAGTACTGAATGATAGAGGGCATCCTGAACCTCGGAGGCATTATCGCGCTCATAATATCACTGGTGAATGGATTCTACCGCGGTCGAAGCGGGGGTCTGTTGGTTCCGCCGCAGAGTCTTAATTTGGTTCTGAAGTTCACCAAGCTAAGCTTCCCACAAATCTCGGTTTTCGGCAACAGTTTCTCAAGGAGCCTTGACCTCAGGTGTTTTGCCCCTTCTCCTCCTCTCTAATTCATGGCGAAGGTCAGTCGAGGCTAACGCTGAGGTCACAGATACATAGGTCGGGGCTCGAGCCGTTGTATTTCGTGTAAGATCAGGAGCCCTAGCGAACAAGTTTTGGGATGCTCCGACCCGCGAGCTCACAAGCGTTGGCTCTTCCGCTGCTGCTGGGGTAACCTCTTCCCATTTGAGAGGTGGTTGTTGCCCCTGCTGTTGCTTTCATCCATTAACACCTGCACCTAGTTCTGCAAAGCTCTGTATTTGCCTCATTAGCATCGGGACCGTAGGGACGGCCTTGTCGGAGCCGACTCAACATAGAGTAATGAAGACGAGCGTGGCTGCCCGTTTGGCTCAGGTTCCATAGTTGCTACTAGGAGCACTTTCTTCTTCCCTCTGACCATCTTTTTGTAGAGCTATAAAGTCTTTTCGTTTCTATCTTCCCTCAGGCAGCGCCAAAATGTTGATGCAAAAATCTGGCTTCTCCAACCGTGCTCCGACGGCTAGCTCCGAGTCCTGTGAGCCTGCACAAGAGAAGGACAAAGGAGACCCTGGCTTGAGCAGGGGACCCTCCGATGCCAAAGTCATGCTAGGAATCTGAGTCAAAGTATCGTAGTTGGGGGTTTAGAGTGCCAAATGTTGCGTACCTGTTCCAATGGATTCATCTCCTATTTATACAAGTGGATCAAAGGGGACGTGACCGTCAATCTCGGCACGATCTCTTCCATCAAGCGGGCACTACGCGTGCACTGATGTCGGCCGTTATCCTTAGATCATGCACCGGGCTACTCTCCAATATGTCTTATTGGGGTTGTTTCTTTAGCGTGATCCGAGCCGATCTTAGCCCACGGCCCTCCGAGCCCATGAGCAAGTTAGTCTTGGTTGGATCTTAGATGACTCATATCAGCATCGAGCACTAGTTCTCCGACTCCTGCCTACGAGTCGGACATATAGCACCATATTCTCATCTGACTCAGGTCTTACTTACGATCCTTCAAGCCACTGATCGGAGTAGACAGGTCGGGTGCATTCTGATTTCTTCCAGGTTCCAGGCCGGTGTCAAAGTTCAGACACGTGATCTAGGGCCGTAGTTCTTCTTATGAGAGTTCCAAATGCCGGTATGGCCCAATCTTCCTCTCTTCCAGACCCTAGTTTGGAATCATAGTTCAGAAGTGTGGTCGGTTCAGATGTAATGAGGCTCTGCTCATCAATTTCTCCAAGTCGGCCTTTATTGGGTTCGTCTTAGATTTTCTCATAACGCCAACTAATTATTCAAGGTATGCCAGAATATGTTAGGGCATGTTTGATTTATTTTCTCAGGTAAATACAAATGCAGTGGAAATGGGCAATAATTATTTCGTTGTGAATTACTTTCATCATTACCTATGTTGATTTGACTCTTGCTTTTTTCAATGCAAAAATGGAGGAAGCTGTCATATATTATGGAGGCCCACCATGATGTATGTGGATTATCCACACCGTCCATCCATCATGCCAACTGAATTTAGGACATAAGCCAAAAAATGAGGCAGATTCAAAGTTCAAGTGGACCACACCACAGTAAAAATGTAATCGAACACTTACCATTAAAAACTTCTTGGGGCCACTATTTACTTTGGTGTGGGACACTTGAATGTTGGATTTTTCTCATTTTTCAGCTCATGCCTCAAAATGTTAGGGTAAAACGAACGGACGATGCAGATATGCCATATACATGACGGTGGGGCCCACAAATTTATGCAGTCAATTGGGACCGTTTTTCAAAGCAGGAATACCCTGGCATTTTCAAACAGGTGAAATTGGAATAATGGGGTATTTACAGGGTATTTATCCTGCATTTGGAAAATCAAACAGGCCCTTATTCTATTATGAAGCAACTATCAGGTTAGATGAGCAGTTTTCTGGGGTCCGGCCTCTTGCCATCAAAGATGAGTATGTTCCTTGCAAGCCAGATGCACCACTAGGTAATGGGAGGTTACGCTATTTTTTTTTTTCGGAGGAGATGAAAGCTACTGCATGATCATATATAATTCTAAAATGGTTATGAAGGTATGGCTTTCAGTTATTGTTAGAGAGGTTGCAATTGCAAGTGGAGGTGGCATGAGAGTGTTGTTTCTTCTGAGGACCCACACATGGAATAGAATGGCTAGAGAATCTATGGATGTAATTAGTGGTCGGTTAAGGAGGTATTGGTATTTCCATAGCCAATGAATTGCCAATCCTCAATGGAAGGGCTCTGAATATTCAAGTAGGAAATAGGAATTTTTATCAATTTTCAGGTGGGGCCAGGACCGTGTGTTCTTGGGCTTGCTATGCTAGGTTATTGCAGGGCTTGGGCAGTGGTTCTTGTGTGTCCGACGGAGCCATGCCGAGCCTAACGTAGCCTTGCCACCCCTATGATGCTATCCTCCCTTCCCATTAGTCGAGTTTTGTGTCATTGAATATGGATTGTGCCACTCTTAACTCTAGCATTATCTTCCTGTCAAAAAAGGAAGAAAAAGTATGATCCAAAATCAAGGTGTTAAGTCCTGTGATAGACACACGGTAATGGGTTAGGACAATTCAATCGTAGTTGTTTTTGGGCCATAGCATCTCTGTAACAGGACCTGTTAGACATATGGTCTTGATCATACTAATCTAGTGTGGGTAGGCCAGATCATGATATCACATGGGAACTCTCACGATATGATATAAAAATAATAATAATAAAAACCATAAATGGCCAAGATCTTACATGAAAAAGCCTGAAAATGGGATGGTATTCTTTTAAATCTTACATCGAAAAAAAAAAAAATGAAAATGGGATGGTATTCTCTTAAATCTTACATGAAAAAACCTGAAAATGGGATGGTATTCTTTTAAATCTTACATGGTAATTAAAAAAAAAAAAAAAAAAACCCAGAAAATGGATTAGTTCTCTTAAATCTTACATGAAAAAACTTGAAAATGGGATAGTATTATTTTAATAATCTTCATCCGTACATGATTACATCTCAAGGCCCAAAAGCTGATGCAATGTAATTCCATCAAGAGGCTGGTGAAGAAGTGGCCTCTTCGCAGATAGCTGTTGAGACACATACTGCATGGATGGTCGAGATTGCGGATTGGGGCATATGCATGCGAGTGCTAGTACCACGGCCAAAACCACTTCATTTGCAACTTCAACTGTGGGAGATGAGAGCCGTTGATCTAACACATCCATTAGTAGTATGTTCTGGCCACTTGATGATGACAGAGAGGAGATGATTTCTCCAGGATGCTGTCCCATTATCACTTCCAGCGCCACCACTCCAAAGCTGTAAACGTCACACTTCTCAGTCACCTTCATTGTGTAAGCAAGCTCTGCATACAAGAAATAAAATCATGTAACCGATTTTGCAGGCACCAGCAAAGAAGGCAATGTAATCAATTTATCAGAAAGAAAGAAAAAGGGGTTGAATGTATCATGAATTTACCTGGCGCAGCATATCCGTAGGTGCCTACAAACGCAGTCCAGTTAGATGAATTGGGATTTAAAAATCTCGCAGTTCCGAAATCAGAAACGCAAGCCTCGAATCCGAAGTCCAACAGAACATTACTTGCCGATATGTCCCGATGAACTATCGGCGGAGTGCAATCATGGTGCAGATAAGATAAAGCATCAGCAATTCCTTTAAGAGCCCTCATCCTCCTGATCCAATCAAATTCGACAGCTCTTTCCTCATTACTCAGAACAATCCACAAGCTTCTCCTTTCCATGAATTCATAGACCAAGAACTTGTGCTGGACATTTGAACAGAATCCATAAAGCTTCACGATGTTGCGGTGCCGAATTTTCAGTAACGCTTGTATTTCATTCCTAAAACAAATTTCATTGACAGATTCTCCACCTTCCGAAGAGCAAAGTTTCTTTACCGCCACTATCTGACCTGTCGGTAATTCTGCTTTGTACACATTCCCAGATCCTCCTACTCCGATGCAGTACTTGTCGTCGAAATCCTCGGTTGCTACAATGATATCTTTGTACACAATCCTCCCATCATAATTCCATATTGAAAACAGATCATTGTTGGCTATGCGCATTTCCACTTCCTCTGTATTTCCAGCCATTCGATGGAAAATGGACACCACTTTGATAAAGACAAATATAAGAAGCAATGCTCCTAAAATAGGAACAATGACGAAGATTGCAACCATGTAGCCTTTTCTTCCACCACCATTTCCTGTCCAAGATGAATTACAAGATGGCAAGCCTTCAATTTCGCCGCATAAACCTTTATTTTCTAAGAAAGCCTCGACCAGAGACTCCTTGAAAACTTTACTTTCTGGAATAGGACCCTCCAACTGATTGTACGAAAAATCAATAGATGTCAAGCTGTTCATCTCTTCGAAAGAAGATGGAATTGAACCAGAGAGCCTGTTGTGGGAGAGATTCAAGTTTTCTAGCATTCGCAGATTTCCGAGCTGTGATGGTATCTCTCCAGTGAGCAAGTTGTGACTAAGATCTAGCATATCTTGTAAGAACACTAGATTCCCAATTTGAAATGGCATGCTCCCATTCAAATTGTTTTTGCTCAGCTTCAAATGCCTCAGTTCAGAGCAGTCCCCTAGTCGTTCTGGTATCGGTCCACTCAAGCTGTTTCCTGACAGGTCAAGAATCTGCAAATTGGATAGATTTCCAATTTCTAATGGTATCTCCCCAGAAAGTCTATTATCATTTAAGCTCAAGTTCAACAGAGAAGACATACGCCCGAATTCCTTTGGAACCTCTCCTACCAGTTGGTTTGAAGAAAGGCCAAGTACTCCGAGTTGAGACAACTGCCCATACTTGGGCGGTATCCTACCCGAAATCATATTTCCTGATAAATGCAGCCTTGTTAGATTTCGAAATTCTCCCCAATTTGGTGGTAGATCACCATACAAGTTGTTATCGCTCAAATCAATGTATTCAAGATTTGGATATACACCTAAATCTTCAGATATATTTCCTGTGAGCTGGTTTCCGTAGAGCACGAGTTTAATTAAGCTTGTGCAGTTTTTCAAGCTTTTGGGGATGGGACCTGTGAAATTGTTCTTATAGGCGCTGAACCTTTTGAGCGATCCGCGTTGGCATAGTTGTGGCAAATGGCCAGAGAAGTTGTTGTCACTCAAGCTTAATGTTTCCAATTTCATTAGATTCGAGAATTGTATTGAACCTGATAACTGATTCCCAAGTAAACCTAATCTGGTCAGGTTACTCAAATTGGCAAAAGATGTAGGAATTGGACCGGTGAGTTTGTTCATCAGCAAGCTTAGGTCAACCAAATTCCGTAGGTTTCCTAGCTCATGTGGGATTGAACCAGAAATCTGATTGTCGAAGAGCCGCAAGATGGTGAGCTTGGTCAGGTTTCCTAATGCGGAAGGGATGGAACCCGTTATAGAGTTGATGGAGAGCCCTAACTCAGTGAGATTCCTAAGATTTCCTATTTGTGGAGGGATGGAGCCGGAAATCTTGTTACGGGAGAGGTTGATGATCGTAAGATCAGTTAGGTTTCCTATAATGGGAGGGATGGAACCAGAAATCTGATTGCGCCACAGGTTCAATACAGTAAGCTTGGCTAAGTTTCCTAATGACAATGGTACAGAGCCACTAAGAAGGTTATGGGACATGGCTAGCTCATTTAAGTTAATCAAGTCTCCTAATTGCGAAGGGATGGGACCGGAGAGTTTGTTCATGGACAGATTAAGGAAGGTGAGTTTAGAGAGAGTACCGATATCTGCCGGTATGGTTCCGAGGAGTGTGTTGTTATTGAGATCGAGACGAATGAGGTTCGGAAATGATGGGAAGCTCAAGTTATGGAGATTACCTTGCAAACCGGCACTCGGCAGGTTGATGTCAGTCACGCGTCCCACGTCGTCGCATAAGATTCCAGTCCAATTGCATGGGGTTTTGGTGGTGGAATTGGTGAGTGACCATGAATTGAGAGAGGGTTGTGTTTGTGAGAGACTGGATTTCCATTTGAGAAGGGATTCTGCTTCTGATTCTTCTGATGTAGCTGTTGTTTTTGTAGTTGCATATGAGAAAAGCAGCACAAGCAATCCAAGTGATAAGAGAATGGAGAAAGATTTGACTTTGAGCATGTTTGGCTGCTGATGGTATTGGGATTTTCAACGATGGAAGATGGATCATGTGTATATGTACCAGAGCGCACCTGGACTATATCTGCCTACGCATTTTCAATTCTGACAATTGAGGCCTCTAGTTAGTTAGTCTAGACCATTGGTTTCTTGAGTCCCACTTTGACGGAGCATGCACCCCCAAAAAAATAAAAAATATTAACTGGGAGATTTTACGGTCTGATTTTATTTTATTTTTAATTATTTTTGTGTGGTTGAACGTGGACTGCTGTTTTATTTCTCATATGTCTTTTATTTTTTTTGTGTGTGGTTGAACTTGGACTGCTGTTTTATTTTTCTTATTAACCATTTGTCTATATGCCAGAAATCGAAAGATTAAGATTGATCTGTCGAGTATCTTTTCAAGTGATGATCGATCCTTGGTGGGAGACAACAGATTAATGGTATAGATTGTCAAAAAGCGGCCCTAGTTGTCAGAATTAAGAACGCATGTATTCTGTAGAAATTGCAGGTGATAATATTGTGTAATAATTCATCCTAAGAGGGCAAAGTCTCAACTTGCGTGCTTTTAAAGGAATGAAAGTCGTACTCGCCGGCTAGGTAGTCATACTCCGCCCTTTATTCAACCGACCGTAGACTTACCTTACCAATATATACTCCTGTTGTACAGACAACTAACATTGGGATGAAATTACTCCTATTTTTCACCTGCTCTTACCTGAAATCAAGGGGTATATGCGTCCTAAACTTATTTTGGTATCTTAAAAATTTATTTTGGTGAAAAAAAACTTGTGACCGTTGGAAAAAAAAAAAAAAAAATTTACATATAAATACAGCACGCTAAATTTTCCCCCCGAAAATGGGACACATTATGGTAGAGACGGCTATACCAGCGTATTGTAGATCTCTCTCCACTGTATGCGTGGAAAGGAAGTGTATAAATCTGGATCTTTCAGTGGAAGCATAAAACATAGATCAGTTCGTCCTATCCATCGGATTGATTTCCTTCAAACAGATTGGAAGAAGCAAAAATACTTGAGGTTAGTCGTTTAAAAAAATACAAAATGGTTATTCCTGCGATCACCCAATTGGTTTTTGTTTTTTTTTTAAAAATAAATAAATTCAAATCGTAGATCATACATTGTAGGTTCTGATAAATGGACGGTCCTGATTAAGTGTGTTTTTATTCAATATGTACATTGGAAAGGAAGCTCTACCATATGCCATACAACGGACTCAAACGTGCCTTTCAGAGGAATTCTAATCGCACCCGAACGAGTACACTTTTTTTTGGCAATCACGTCTCTCTTGTAATCAAATCCGTTTATTAGGTGTACAAACGTTTTAAATTTCTTTAGATTAAAAATATAGGACAGATCATAAATGGATTTGAAAGATGCAAAAGCAAACACTTAGGGCCTGTTTGATTTTTGAATGCAGGTGTAAATACCCATTTACCGGGTAATTGTTACCGTTTTGCCTTGGAAATTTCTGCCTTGAAAATCGGTTTAAAAGTCTTAGTTTAAAATTTTGGACCTCAAGGTTAATATCTGCTCCGTCCATCAGTTGCACCACAACATTTTAAGACATAGGCTAAAAAATTGAGTTAGATCCAGCACTCAATGGACCACATCTAAAGAAAGAGTGTTCCTGAGAAGTTTTTAACGGTAAGCATTTGATTCACTTTTTTACGTGGCGTAATCCACTTGAGCTTTTAATATGCCTCATTTTTTGGCTCATGCGATAAATTCATCTGCCATAATGGATGAACGGCATGGATAAGCAACATGCATCACGGTGGGACCCACAAATATTTTACAGTTTTTTCAATTTTTGCATAAAAAAGCAAGGGATTAAATCAGATACGGGGAAGGGTGCGGTATATATAGGAGGAAATAATTACGACGCATTTACACTGCATTTATCAGTGAACTGGAAAATCAAACAAGCCCTTAATTTTGGTGTGGTGTCGGATCATTTGACTAGATATCAAATAATCATCATGGCGTACCTTATAAAAAATCAACTGTGAATGTCCATCTCTCAAACGTTTCGTTTGATGTGGTCAATGTAAATCAACAATCATCCTGATTGTTTGGCTTAGGACCTAACGTAGGATTACACGTGTAACTTATATACATCATGTGAGCTCCCGCAGGCATTATATCTTCTTTCTTCTTTATTCTTTTTATTTCTTTTATTTTAATACATAAAGCTAAACCCCTTTCAATCAACCCGCAATGCGACGGAGTCGATCGTAGCACGCAGGCCCAAAGGCAGCTTATGGTGATGTACAACCACCATGGTAAACCCTGGTGATGTAAAATTTCCATGGATGCTACCATGATGTATGTGTTTATCCATGCCGTCCATTCAACTTTTTGGATCATTTTATGGCATTAGCCTGATAATGAGGCAGATCCAAATCTCAAGCAAACTATACCATGCGACCTGCAAATAGTGGTGGTGATTGAACGCCCACAATTACAAAACTTCTCAGTGGTTACAAAATTTTTGGATCAAGTTGATATTTGTGTTTTCCCTTCATCAAGGTCTGCGTGATCGAATCAATAGTACGGTAGCAAATAACTATTACAGTGGGCCTAAGAAGTTTTCCAGCAGTAGGCATTCAATAGCCATTTTCCTGTGGTGTGGTCCACCTAAAATTTGTATCTACTTCATTTTTGGGCTCATGTTTTAAAATGATCTAAAATATTGAATGGACGGCGTGGATAAAAACATACATAAGTAGAGTCCACATAGGTTTTACATCACCACAGGCTACCTTTGGTGCTGCTGTAGCTGTTGCCAGCCGAGTTCAAGAACGATTCCCAACACAATTTTGGCGGGCCACGCAGATGTTATGAAATCCACTTCGACCAGTAGATGTAGTCCCATTTTACGCATGTAGTCGAAAAGTCAGGCTGACATGTGATTCAGATGGGACACACCAAAGGAAAACGTTTGGACGTCCACCGTTGATTTTTTGTAGGCCCGGTGTGATGATTATGTAAAATCCATTTGAACAGTTAGATGCCGTATAGAAAAAAATAGTCCAGGGCTCAAAAATCAATATAATCTGTGATTCGGATGGGCCACATTAAAGGAAAATGTTTGGACGTCCACAGTTGACTTTTCGTATGCCCAGTGTGATGATTATGTAAAATCCATTTGAACCATTAGATTCTATATAGAAAAATACTCCAGGGCTCAAAATCAATATAATCTGTGATTCGGATGGACCACACCGAGGGAAACAGTTTGGAGGGTGAGAGCCACCCCAAATATCTTTTTCAATCATTTGGCCCAATTGGATCAAAGATGGGGATGGTCTTTGACCCCAATACTTAAAATTGGGTCACCCAGCTGGTGGTTGGTGTGGATTTTGGAAGCACACTACAGTCGGGTCTACATAGCTTCATAAGCCAATATGCAATTCACTACCCCGCCTTGATTTTTGGTTATTGATGGATTCTCTCTCACAAGTCACAAGAATAAGCTGGAGTTTCTACCTCCCTTTCACTGCCAAAAGGTAATGTCTAAGATTTTCTAGTAATAATGTGAACACTGAACCGAGCTAGCTTGGTTAGCTCGCTTGGCTCGACTTGAAAAAACTCGATTCAACTCGGTTCGAAGCTGAGTTCGAGCTCGAATCGAGGTGATTTTTAAGCTCGAAAATGAGTTCGAGCTGGCCCCAGCTCGACTCGACCCGGAGCAAACCCAACTCAAATCAAACTTAGATCGAACCAGTTCGGTGACTCGGTTACTCTAATATTGATGTTGTTCAACAAGTGTTTAATGAAATGACTCAAAAAAGTATGGCCGGTGGCAAGGAAGGTATGGATATGAAACCAATATCTTCTTTTTTTCTTGATTTTTATATTGCTTATAATGTGTTTGATAAAATACCTGTAAAACTATTGTTGTTGTCTCAAATATAGTGTGATTTTGAAGGTGCAGTCAAGGCGTTTGTGAAAATGCTGCAATGGTGAACTTGGCTCGATCTTGACTCGAACTCGGCTCGAATTGGCCTGAGCTGGCCAGTCAGGCTCGAGGACCAAGCCGAGCCGAGTTCGAGCTGAGGTTAGCTAGGGGCCAAGCCGAGTCGAGCTGAGGCCAGCTCGACTCGGTTCAACTCGATGTACACCCCTAGGTAATATCATGTACTAGAAGGAATTTTGGAGTAAAAATTCCACCAACACTAGTTTTCTAAAAACATGGAACTGCTGCTAAGTTAAAATAGCATATTTATCGTCATTTAAAAAGGAGATAGTGAGAGGAATGTTTAGTGTGTGTGTGTGTGTGTGTGTGTGTGTGTGTGTGTGTGTGTAGGGAAAAGGTTTTATACAGTTGAGCTCATGGGAACTCCCAATGAGGTTGAGCTGTGTGAGCCCCACCATGATGTATGTTGAACATCAACGCCGTGCATTTGATGGGTCCCCTTTAAATTATGGGATATCCCAAAAATCAGCAGGAACTCAGGTGGGCCATACCATCTAAAATCATGTGAAAACATGCCTAAAACATATAAAAGCACTTGATGGGGCCCACTTGAAATTTAGATACGTCTGAAACTTGGGTCTAACCCCTCATCCAAGTGGGACACACATAATGGATGGGCTGGATTTGTGAACCACATCTCGGTGGACCCAAAAAATGATTATAAATGTTTTAATGGAAAACCCCTCTCAACTTTTGTATGTGGTGTGGCCCACACAAGTCACGGATTGACTTTATTTTTAAGCCCTAGGCCTAGTATGGAATGGTGCATCTGACTGATGGGGTAGATGTTCGACACACATCATGGTGGGGCCCACACAGATCAACCTCATGGGGAGTTCCCATGAGCTCTACGTATAGAACTATATATATATTGGAGTAAAAATTGGGCTTGTTTCATTCATGAAAGGCATGGAAAATAAAATAATGTTTCTCATATCCAGTGTTTGGCCAGTTGGTTTTTTTACTCCCTGATCCATACTGGTAGACTAAGTGAAAGTCACCTCGTTTCAACATTGAGGTCTTGGGATCGATTCCCCAGTGGGGGTGGCTAAAAGTGAAGTGAGAAAAGACAGTCGAGTGTACTTACAAGCTAATAAAAACAAAAGTTTGTTTTTAATTATTATTTTATTTTTTTTTAATGAGAAATTGTGAGAAGAGTTACTTAAACGCCCACTTCATATGTACCACATGTGCTAAATGAGACTTTGTCCATCTTCAATCATACCCCGCATGTTTGACTATCCCACATGTGCAACATTCATCTTATACCCCACAAGTTTAAAGAGCGCGCAATATGTTAATGTGCCACATATGCCACTTCATATCCATCTTCTCTTGGGCCTTACATGTGCTATTGTGCCACATGTGCCACCATTCATCATGTGTTCCACAAGTGCAAAGCACTTCTCAAGTTTAAATGTGCCACATGTGCTATTGTCCACCTTTAATTCTCTAAATTAATATGCCACGTGCTAATGGTGCCAATTTGCACAAATGTCATCATCTAGCCTTAGTACCCCCATGTCAAATGTGTAAATGCATGCCATGTGCCGCATGTGTTACCTTACAACTTCAAACACGTCACATGTACCACACATGCCACAATTCAATTTTTAATGTCCACATATGTCATGTATGCCACATGTGCGACTATTCATCTCTAAGCATCCCACATGCACCACATGTGCCAGATGTGCCAATCTAGCGCATGCTAGTGACTACTTAAAATCTTTTTTTCTTTTGTTCTTTTTTAAATTTGCTTTTCCAAACAACAAGCTTAAAAATAAATTCTAAAATTTATGCGAAAATATTGTTAAAAACAAACAAGAAAAACTGTTGATGCTGTAATCTGGTCATACCCACTAGATCGTATCGCAGAAGGGATCTCCTTGTGATTGTCTGGGCAGGATTCTCGAGGAAAATCATGGGAAGGCAACAGGAATTTCCTAGTGGTCGGTATCTAAGGAGGTTGAGGTCGATTGATGGATCTCTGAGTCACTAGTTGAGGTCGGTCGAGGTCTACCCCAACAATGCTAATAATTAAAGTTGATGTCTGAGGTCCGAACTCTGAGGTTGGAACCCTCGGTGGTCAATGTCACCACTCACGGCTGATGGTCGAGTTGGCTACGGAGCTCGCGCTCAGTCATCCGTGGCTGAACTCGTTCACAACCCATTATCCGAGCTATTGGTCGTGTTGCTTCCCTCTACTAATTGGATCAGCTTTCATAGATGTCCACTGGCCGTAACAGAAGAGTCAACTTAACGACCGAGGCCACCACTCCTTACCTGGTACCTGGATTATCCACGGAGGTCATACTCGGCGCCCAAGTTCGAGCTCTAACCTGGGCTCTTATCCGAGCTGTTTGCCTTGTTTGCAGTTGCTTGATCAGTCCAGTTTTAATATTTCGTTTTTTGGATATGAGGAATTTGGCAATTTGGGGCTCACCCTGATGAGGTAGTGACATCCAACGGTCCATATATTCAGTTTTTAATAATAAGCTTAGATCCAAAAATTTAAACCTGATCTACTAACTACCATAGGGAAACTGGGTTGTATGAATTAGATTGAAACCATTCATAGATGTGTCCCACGAGGATTATTTGTTTCAATGATCACCCCTAATAGACAATCCTATCCACCTTATCTGTGGACATTAAAACGGAGGGTGGAAAACAAGAATACTGGTGCTTTGGTCCATGTGAGCTGTTGCTGTGGGTTGTTTTTTACCCACGGCCCAGCATCAAGAAGTCTTATCTAGTTGATTTAACAAGTATGTTCACCAAGTGCAGTGAATATTTCAAAGGCTACCTCCTTCAAATTGAAGGGCCCAAATCTATCCATAGGCTGATTTCTTCTTTTATAACTATATGTTTTCCAAGCCATCGTAGAATTGTTACGATTATCTGATGTGTGATTTTAAAGCAAGACTAGACTGGACATAGCTAAATTGTTGATTAGGCCTATTTTATCATAAATGATCTTAACCACATATTTTATTGGCTTTACATAAAATGACTACGATCATCAAATGTGTGTAATTTTCTCATAATCTTAAAAATGTTCGTTGCACATAATGGGCAGCTTGTACAAGTGTCCCTTGCAAATAGGAGAACGTGTATAGTCGGTCCTTATGAATTTTCACACGTTCCATCATGCTTAGAACATTTTATCCATCCATCAGGTGGCCCAAGTATAGGTGTCCTATCAATTCAGATGTGTAAACCAAGCCGTAGTGTGGACCAATACATGAACCTGTTGCAGGGTATCTACATTGTGGGGTCCACTTGACACTAATCTTCAACGTGAGACACGTAATCAAATTGGATTGATTTGGTCCCACCCATTGACTGACAGGACCCCAGATTGCAATTACGTTTCCTTCCCCAGATTGATGCATCGTTCCTCTGTTTTGGATACACGGAAACATGAAAGCTATAGTTGGGTCATGGGTCCCACTCTTATTGTGTAACGTTTCTGTATATTTTTTTTCCATCACAAGCTCATGTTAATTATTTTAAACTCAAGTGGACCACATCAAAGAAACAGTGGAGATTGAATGCTCACTATTGAAAACTTCTTTGAAGTCATGAAGTTTTGGATTCGGCTGATATTTGTGCTTCATCTGAGGAACAGATTAGATGGCATATAAACATCCCGGTTGGCCCATAATGATTTCGAGAGTCAGTGATTTCATCCCCACTCTTTGGGGTGGTCTCATCTAATGAGCAGGGATCATGTAGTCATTGCTATTGCATTCCTATCAGGTCTAAATTGGGGGGAATATACATACATATATATATATATATATATATATATATATATATATATATATATATATATATATATATATATATATATATATGTTCACTCCCCAAGTATAGGGTTGTGATGTAGTAATAAACTCGGTGAGACCGAGGTCGAATCCACAGGGACCGAAAATTATACGTGATCTGGAACTAACTAGATCTAGAACTAGCAAAAGATGTAATCTAAATCAAATAGAATTTAAGGAATAATTATTGGATAATTATCGAAAACTTAAATAATTCAGGGAATAAGAAACTAGGGATTCAGAGGATCCACTTGTAGAGATCAGGGAGATCATTATGCTTGCTTCAAAAAAAATCATGGAACTTAAACTGAACTTCCTCTGATATAATTTTCAAAGAGATGAAAGGTATATGAATTAGAATAGATTCCATCACCAAACCATGCCCAGGAGACAAAGTAAACAACAGAATTAAACTAATTACCAACCAACCAACAATGTATGAAGATCGGAAAGGGTACTGTCATCCTACCCTGCCCATGGAACAATGATGAATAACAGGGCTTCCTGACTTCATAACATAAAAAGGAGAAAGAAATACTCAAAGCCATTGCAAAACCATTGTAATTTCAGTCACAACGGACCATTAAAGACTAAGAAAAATATTCCTTTAATAATCAACTAAAATCACATTCAGTTTATGAATTTTAAATTACAGGCAGAAAATATAATCTCCCATCAGACTACGAGCTTCACCTCTTAGCCCTAGCTAAGAGGTTTAGCCACACATGAATGGGTTGAACAAAGCAAATGAAAAAAAATAAAAAGAGAAAGAAAAGAACAAGAAGGAAAGAAAAAAAACCAGTCGCACGTCTAGCCTCCAAAAGAACTTCTCCCTGACGTCTAGCCAAGCTCCTCCCCAAACCGATCTTCCTGTTTTTCCTTATATCCTGGTCTGCTGGGACCTGAAGACTTCATGCCGAAGTCTAAGTTGTTGCGTAGGGAGAGAAGGACAGCTGTTTACGCAGCAGCGTTCGTATGCGCAGTGAAAACGCAAAACATCTTGCGTTTGGATTGTATTTACTGCGCGATATCAAACTATCCGTCATTTCTAAGATCTTGGCTAGAATATTGGCCTCCCTGTGGATACATTGGACGGTCTGGATCACTCAAAACATTAATGATCGTGGCCCACTACCCCCCGCAATTCCCGGATTTGTCCGGACGCGGAAAACAGGGGGGGAGGGCTGATCTCTGCGGGATTCACATGTGATGTTTTCTTAATAGATCAGGTCCATTCAGTGGTCTTGTAGGGTCTAGTTAGGCTATTATTCCAAATTTGAAGTGGCCTCGAGCTATGAGTGGACCACTGCTCTGATCAACACGCGGAGAACGCTCCAGTCTTTTCACTCTTGTTCTTGTGCATGGATGCATGGAAATGATCCGGTTATGGTCTAATTTCCCTCCTAGATACGATGAACGTGTCAGATTATCGATTCAGACGATGATGGTGGGCCATTGGCGGATCAGCGGACGGACCTGTGCGGAGGAAAAACAGAGACTCTCCTGCTCTGTATAGGAGAGTCGGGTGGGAGTGGCTAACGCGGTTTGACCGCTTGTGATGGGTTCGGTGCACTGCGAGTACTCTTGCAGCAGTGCACGTGCAGTACTCTTTTGGGCCCCTCAGTGATATATCTGATAAATCCACACCATCCATTTCTTTTTTCTTCATCTCATTTAATGCGTGAGCCCGAGTTTGAAAATATCCGAATATTAGGTGGGCCCAAAATCAATGGTTATGGGTAGATCTGTCCTTTGGGCCACTTCCAGAGGGATCCAATGGATAAAATTTTACGTGTACGGTTAATTTATGGTCCTCAGGCCATGTATAAAGTTTTGAACCGAACAGATGATGGAAACCCAGTGATCTTGCATTCTGGCTGACTTCCAGGCCGCTTGAGCTTCAGTTTCTCGATTTTCGCGGACCCCTGCTTTATAATTCCGTCGCTCTTGGTCTCCTAGAGTCCGTCCCTTGCCTTGGTGATTCTGGAGCATCAAATCCATGCATTTACCACCCTTTTTCAGTCCAGGCTCTTAAACACACCCTGCATTACAAACACGATTAATTCAGGCCGTTAAGCAATATCATAATCGTAAATCCATGCAATCAATGGGGTCTAATATGCAATATTTGACCCTCAACACAACCCCCAACCAGCATTTTGCTAGTCCTGAGCAAAGTATGCGAAAATAAGTTGAGAATTCCAGGACAATTCGTATGAACTCGAATGACTTTTGCAAAATAATTCAGATACGGGACTGTTACGTTGCATGAATGTTGGGCCTTACTCTCTCCTAGACTCAAACACACGGTACATTTCATATTCAATTTCAAAGTATTAGTCCCTTAATTAGAACAATCCTAAACAATGAGTTCCACAGGTGTATAGTGTAATCTCGGCTTTCAACATTAATATGTAACTCTCTGTTTCAGGATATCATTGGTAACCAGTAAGAGAGTCCATGATAACCAAAACTTGCCTTGAAGATCATCTTTTCATTCCTTCAGCTTTTGATGATTTTTTTTTAATTAAAAGTAATACCAAAACAAATCCTCACCTATAGGGAGCAAACCTATGGTGAAGACTGCGTACTCAAACCTTTTTACGTATTATCCGTAGGGAATGAAATCCACATGTATAGGGAGCAAACCTATAGTGAAGAGTTCTTGCCTAACCTCTTTTAACGGTAACTTTTCCTTTCAATTGATCATGACGGCAAAAAAAAATTTTTTTTTTTTTTTTGAAAGATGGTTCCTTCCATGCTTACTGATCACCAAATTAACCCTTCAGTATCAAACTGAAATCTTAATGTGTAAGCGAATGTGACATGTGAAATCATGACTCAATCAATGTTTAAAACTTCTAACCATGGACTAACAATTTAAATTTTACTGTGAAATCTAATAGATAACTGAATCCAAGAGTCATAAAGTACCAACATCACGCATCTTGAAATTCTAAGTGCCCTAGATGGCCGTCAAAATCACTTCGAATTCATCAGAAATCCTGAAAAATTAAAAATTTTCACAACTTTTGCTCAAGACTAAGAAAACACTGATTAGGAAACCTGATCTACTACCCCCAACCGAAAATCTACATTGTCTTCAATGTAAAGGAAATAAACATGCAATGCACATGAGACAACGGAAATATAGGAGGAGTGATGGAAAGATAGTACCTGGACGAAAGAATCAAGGGCTTTCCAAAGATATCTACGTAAGAGCGGGTCAGCACAAGAGAGAAACCAACAAAAATAAAATAAAATAAAAATAACAAAAATGAAATCCTACCTACACCACTTTCGCAGGTACTCTCGATTGCATTTAGCAGATGCAACAAGCCTTTAAACCCCTAGGTTGCCCCTAGTGGATGAGTTGTAGTCTCGTGAGGGTTTGCAGTAATGTTACCCACAAACATTGAACTAACTAACGAAATGAAATGAAGAGCTGGGTTGCCTCCCAGGAGCGCTAAGTTTACCATCTTCAGCCAGACAAATAAAGCAACTACCCTAGTCCTATGAAAGCGATAAACCTACCTATACCTCCATCAGACTAGGAGATCAATCCTGGTAAACAGGAGCAGTTAGGGGCATAGTCATGTCCTCTAAATCAAATTTCTCGACAAATGGTTTCAATCGATGTCCATTGACTTTAAACTCCTTGCCATTATCGGGATCTCTTATCTCAACGGCCCCATGAGGAAAAACAGTAATAACAATGTAAGGGCCGGTCCAACGAGATCGAAGCTTACCCGGAAAGAGATGTAATCGAGAATTGTACAAAAGGACCTTCTGACCAGGCGTGAATGATTTTCGCAAAATGTGTTGGTCATGAAATGCTTTCATCTTGTCCTTGTAAATTCTCGAATTATCGTACGCATCATTCCGGATTTCCTCAAGTTCATTCAATTGAAGTTTGCGTAGCGAGCCAGCGTTGTCCAGATTGAAATTAAGATTTTTGATCGCCCAATACGCTTTATGTTCCAGCTCCACAGGCAAGTGACAAGCTTTCCCATAGACAAATCTAAAGGGAGACATTCCAATAGGGGTTTTAAAGGCAGTACGGTATGCCCATAAGGCATCGGTCAATCGGATTGACCAATCCTTACGATCAGGGTTAACCGTTTTCTCCAAAATGTATTTAATTTTCCTATTAGAAATCTCAGCTTGCCCACTTGTCTGTGGGTGGTACGGGGTGCTCACCCGATGAGAGATACCGTATTTCTTCATTAAGCTCTCAAATGGTTTATTACAAAAGTGTGAGCCCCATCACTAATGATGGCTCGAGGCGTTCCGAATCGAGAAAGGATGTTTTCTTTTAGGAATTTAATGACCGTGCGATGGTCATTAGTTCGACACGGAATCGCTTCGACCCATTTAGTGACATAATCCACAGCGAGCAAAATATACAGATTTCCAAACGATTGGGGGAATGGTCTCATGAAATCGATGTCCCAGCAATCAAATGCTTCAATGATAAGGATAAGATTCAAAGGCATCATATTTCGATGGGACAATGCTCCCAATTTTTGACAACGCTCACAAGCTTTGCAAAACTCATGAGTGTCCCTAAACATAGTGGGCCAGTAAAAGCCACATTGTAGAATCTTGGCCGTGGTCTTTTTAGCAGAAAAGTGACCACCACAGGCCTGTGAGTGACAGAAGGAGATGACGCTCTGATGCTCATCGTCTGGTACACATCTCCTTAGGATTTAGTCTAGGCAGTATTTAAATAAATAAGGATCATCCCAGAAAAAGTTGCGCACCTCGGTGAAGAATTTCTTCTTATCTTGCGCAGTCCATTGTGTTGGTATGGCACCTGTAGCAAGATAATTAGCAATATCAGCAAACCAAGTTGAATTGGAGACTCTAAACAGTTGTTCATCAGGGAACATGTCGTTGATATGGGTCGTCTCAGGAGAATCAGAGGTATTAAGGCGAGAAAGGTGATCGGCCACTACGTTCTCTACTCCCTTTTTATTTTTAATTTCCAAATCAAATTCTTGGAGTAGAAGGATCCATCGTATCAGGCGGGGCTTAGAATCATTCTTAGAAAGAAGATACTTCAGTGCCGCATGATCTGTATAGATAATGATCTTGGATTTGATCAGGTAGGACCTAAATTTGTCCAAGGCGAACACTACAGCTAAGAGTTCCTTTTCCGTAGTCGAGTAGTTCACTTGGGCAGAATTTAAAGTTCTACTTGCGTAATGAATGACGTAGGGCCTCTTATCTTTTCTCTGGCCTAGGACCGCCCCAAGAGCATAATCAGAAGCGTCGCACATAAGCTCAAAAGGAAGGCTCCAGTCGGGTGGCTGCATGATAGGTGCAGTGGTTAACGTGCCCTTAAGCTTGGTGAAAGCTTCCTGGCATTGCTCAGTCCACTTGTACAGAGCATCCTTTTGAAGAAGATTACATAAAGGACGAGAGAGAAGACTAAAGTCCTTTATGAATCGCTTTTAAAATCCTGCGTGTCCTAAGAAGGATCGCACGTCTCTGATGTTCTTAGGTGGAGGTAGGTTAGAGATAAGATCGATTTTTGCCTCATCTACCTCGATTTCCTTAAACGAGATGATATGCCCAAGGACAATTTCCTTCTGAACCATGAAATGACACTTCTCCCAATTAAGTACCAAGTTCTTTTCTTCACACCTTTTTAGCACACATTTAAGACTTTCCAAGCACTTACTGAAAGATGGACCGTAAACAGAGAAATCGTCCATGAAGACCTCTAGATATTGCCCCACCATATCAGAAAAGATACTAAGCATACATCGCTGAAAGGTGGCAAGGGCATTACATAGCCCGAATGGCATCCTTCGGTAGGCAAAGGTGCCGTAGGGACATGTAAATGTGATATTTTTCTGGTCTTCAGGGGTTATCTCTATCTGGTTGTAGTCCGAATACTCGTCAAGGAAACTGTAATAGGAATGACCAGCTAACCTTTCCAGGATCTGATCAATGAATGGTAAAGGAAAGTGGTCTTTTCTCGTGACGGTATTCAACTTCCTGTAGTCAATGCACATTCTCCAACCAGTAGTGACTCTAGTTGGCACGAGTTCATTATTAGCATTGGTTACGATGGTGATTCCGGACTTCTTAGGGACCACTTGAGTTGGACTCACCCATTGACTATCAGATATAGGGTATATGATACCCACGTCTAATAGTTTAAGAACCTCGGCCTTAACCACTTCCTTCATGTTTGGATTTAGTCTACGTTGTAGTTGCCGAGCGGTTTTTGCATTATCCTCAAGATATATGCGGTGAGTACGAATCGAGGGATCGATTCCCTTGAGGTCCGCTATCGTCCATCCCAGGGTTCCTTTATGCTCAATAAGAGTAGATATGAGCATACTCCCCAGTTCTTTCTCCAGGTGGGCAGAGATCACCACTGGGTCTCATCTTGACCTAAATAGACATATTTCAAATCAGAGGGCAAAGGTTTTAGGTCAAGCTTCGACGGCTTGAGGTTAGACGGTAGAGGCACTACATCAGTTTGTGACAATTCTTTAAATTATGGCCTCCACCGGTTAATTTCAAGTACCGGTGCAGTATCAAGCAAGGCGCATGTCTCCCTAATCATGTCATCATCAAAATCATGGGAGTGGGCCACGCACGTCTCTAGATGGTCGGAGGATAAAGTTAGAGGTGTCGTATCTTCTACGAAAGAGTCAATCATGTTAATGTCGTGGAAATCGTCATCCTCCTCTAAGTTTCTGCCGTTATTGAAAAAGATGTTTGACTCCAATGTCATATTCCCAAAAGACATAGTCATGACACCATTCCTGCAATTGATAATTGCATTTGAAATGGCAAGGAATGGGTGGCCAAGAATAACGGGGATCTGAGTGCTTATGTTATTGATGGGTTCGGTGTCCAGGATGATAAAATCTACAGGGTAGTAAAATCTATCAACTTGGACCAACACATCCTCGATTATCCCTCTTGGTACACGAACAGAGCGATCAGCAAGTTGTAGTGTGGTTAGGGTGGGTTTTAATTCACCCAAACCTAACTGTTTGTATACCGAGTAGGGAATCAGATTGACGTTCGCTCCTAAGTCAAGAAGTGCGTGATCAATTCGATGGTTCCCGATTACACATGATATGGTTGGGCTACCGGGATCTTTGAATTTCTGTGGCACGTCTTGCTTTAGGATAGCACTCACTTTCTCAGTCAAGAAAATTTTCTTTTGAATACTTTGCCGTCTTTTGGTCGTGCATAAGTCTTTCAGAAATTTGGCATATGAAGGGATCTGTTTCACGACATCAAGTAGAGGAATGTTGACTTTCACTTGTTTCAACACCTCTAGAATATCCTGAGAGTTAGAGAGAGGTTTTGGTGAAACCAACCGTTGGGGGAACGGAGCAACTGGCTTCTCTAGAAGTTCCGGTTCTAATTTTTGTGGGGCATCACTGGATCCATCATTGTTGTCCTCTTCTGGTTCTTGAGGCTTTTCGGGCCTAACCGGAAGAGTTTTATCAATGATCTTTCCACTCCTAAGAGTGGTGATGGATTTAGCGTGCCCCATCTGATTTGAAGAGCTGGGATCATTAATCTCGTACTGCGGTTTAGGATTGGGGAGAGGTTGTGCAGGAAGCATCCCCTTTTCTATAACCGTCATACGAGAATCTATCTTTTGCATAAAATCTGTAATTCCCCGCATTGCCTGAGCCAGCTCTTGTATGGAATTTTGAACCGGTTCCTCTTGAGGTTTCACTTGATTTGGATTTTGATTGAAGAAACCTTGAGGAGTAGCCGTTTATCCATTCCTCCAACTAAAGTTTGGATGATTTTTCCAACCAGGATTGTATGTATTGGAGTTAGGTCTAGTAAAAGGTCTTTGATAGTTGTTTACGGCATTAGCTTGTTCATTCAACACTCCTCGAAAGGCGGGTATTGTAGGACAATTTTTAGTTGTATGAATGTTGCAATCACAGATGCCGCAAACAATTTCATTAACCTTATCCTTCTTTCCTTCCATGGCCTCAACTTTCCTTATGAGCGTAGTCACTTTACACTTGAGATCATCCTTTTCTTTCAAGAGATATAATCCACCTTTCTCCTTTAATTGAGTCGGCCTAGACGTGGTGTTTGATTTTAGGTAATAGTCACAAGATTGTGTTTTTTCAGCCAGACTGTCGAGGTAGTCTCATACCTCGTCGACATCTTTATTAATGAACTCTCCATTACACATTGTCTCGACCATTTGGCGCATGGAAGATGTCAGTCCATCGTAGAAAAAATTTGTAATGCGCCACGTTTCAAATCCATGTTGTGGGCATGAACTGACCAAATCTTTGAACCTTTCCCAACATTGGAAGAATGTTTCATCTTCCTTTTGGGCAAAGTTCATGATTGCTTTTCTGAGGGTAATCGTTTTATGATGTAGGAAGAATTTTTTTATGAATTCCCTTTGCATGTCGTTCCATGTGCCAATGGATCTAGGACGCAGTGAATGTAACCACGTCTTAGCTTTCTCTTTTAAGGAAAAAGGAAAGAGTTTCAGCCTAATTGTATCCTCAGATACATTAGGAAAACATAATGTAGCTATAATCTCATCGAACTCTTTCAAATGCAAATATGGACTCTCTGATTCAAGTCCATGGAATTTGGGAAGGAGTTGGATAACTCCTGGCTTGATGTCCATTTGTCCTGTGTTTTCAGGAAAAATCATGCATGAGGGCATACTCACTCCCGCCGGTTGTAGATAATCTCGTAAAGTACGAGGCGGGGGTGCCTGATGCACTTCGTTCTCATCTTGGGTATCCTCCACCCTGGGTGGAAGTAGAGGAGGTTGGTCTTCAGCCATAATCTCAATTAACTCAGGGGATTTCGAGCGGTGTCTAGTCCTGTGATGGATAGTCAACCCCTCAACTAATCCTCCTTCAGTCAAGAGACGTCGAGTGTCGTCACGGGCCCACTTGGGCATGAAACACTCGCAGCCCTCAATTTAAATTTGAAACCTAATCCTAAGAAAGAAAATTTAAAAAGAAAGAAAGGGTTGGAAAGGAGTTACCAAATTGGAGGCCCTAAGTTGAAGACCTGCAAAATAAAACAACATAAGTTAGATTCTAAAAAGGAGAAGAACAATCCTTTAAAAGAAAGGTAGCAGTGAACTGATTTCTAAAAGAAGGAATTCCTAAAAGAAAGTGAAAATTTCTAAAATTAGGAAAGTCCTAAACTAGAAAGTAAATTACTAAAAGAGAACTGAAAAATAGAAAGTATGGAAGGAGCTTACCGAATTAGAAATTTCTATCTTAAAGGCCTACAAACTAGGAAGGTTAGTTTCTAAACAAAAATTCTAAAAATAAATTAGGAAACAAAATTAGATTATAAAAGAGTTAAAATTAGAAAGTTACTAAAAATAAAAATAAAAATAGAAAGTTAATCCCTAAAAAGGGAAATAACTAACCTAGTTTCTAAAAACAAAAGAGGAAAATTTCCAAAAATAAACTATTTCCTACAAATAGGAAAATACTAGAATTAGAAGATTTCTAAAATTTAAACCCTAATTTTAAAAGTGGAAAAAGTAGAGAAATTAGGAAGGAATTACCAATTTAAGAACTTATGTCAGGATCCTACAAAACATGGAAACAAGTTAGTTCTAGAAATCAATTAAAAATCTAAAACTAAAGTTAGTCAAATTCTAATATTAAACTAATTCTAAACCTAATTAATTTCAAAAAATCGCAACCGTCAGTCCCCGGCAATGGCGCCAAAAACTTGTTCACTCCCCAAGTATAGGGTTGTGATGTAGTAATAAACTCGGTGAGACCGAGGTCGAATCCACAGGGACCGAAAATTGTACGTGATCTGGAACTAACTAGATCTAGAACTAGCAAAAGATGTAATCTAAATCAAATAGAATTTAAGGAATAATTATGGGATAATTATCGAAAACTTAAATAATTCAGGGAATAAGAAACTATGGATTCAGAGGATCCACTTGTAGAGATCAGGGAGATCTTTATGCCTGCTTCAAAAAAAATCATGGAACTTAAACTGAACTTCTTCTGATATAATTTTCAAAGAGATGAAAGGTATATGAATTAGAATGGATTCCATCACCAAACTATGCCCAAGAGACAAAGTAAACAACAGAATTAAACTAATTACCAACCAACCAACAATGTATGAAGATCGGGAAGGTTACTGTCATCCTACCCTGCCCATGGAACAATGATGAACAACAGGGCTTCCTGACTTTATAACATAAAAAGGGGAAAGAAATTCTCAAAGCCATTGCAAACCCATTGTAATTTCAGTCACAACAGACCATTAAAGACTAAGAAAAATATTCCTTTAATAATCAACTAAAATCACATTCAGTTTATGAATTTTAAATTACAGGCACAAAATATAATCTCCCATCTCGCTACAGGCTTCACCTCTTAGCCCTAGCTAAGAAGTTTAGCCACACATGAATGGGCTGAACAAAGCAAATGAAAAAAACAAAAAGAGAAAGAAAAGAACAAGAAGGAAAGAAAAAAATCAGCCGCACGTCCAGCCTCCAAAAGAACTTCTCCCTGACGTCCAGCCAAGCTCCTCCCCAAACCGATCTTCTTGTTTTTCCTTATATCCTGGTCCGCTGGGACCTGAAGACTTCATGCCGAAGTCTAAGTTGTTGTGTAGGGAGAGAAGGACAGCTGTTTACACAGCAGCGTTCGTATGCGCAGTGAAAACGCAAAACATCTTGCGTTTGGATTGTATTTACGGCGCGATATCAAACTATCCGTCATTTCTGAGATCTTGGCTAGAATATTGGCCTCCCTGTGGACACATTGGACGGTCTGGATCACTCAAAACATTAATGATCGTGGCCCACTACCCTCCGCAATTCCCGGATTCGTCCGGACGCGGAAAACAGGGGGGAGCGCTGATCTCTGCGGGACCCAGATGTGATGTTTTCTTAATAGATCAGGTCTGTTCAGTGGTCTTGTAGGGTCTAGTTAGGCTATTATTCCAAATTTGAAGTGGCCTCAAGCTATGAGTGGACCACTGCTCTGATCAACGCGCGGAGAACGGTCCAGTCTTTTCACTCTTGTTCTTGTGCATGGATGCATGGAAATGATCTGGTTATGGTCTAATTTCCCTCCTAGATACGATGAACGTGTCAGATTATCGATTCGGACGATGATGGTGGGCCATTGGCGGATCAGCGGACGGACCTGCGCGGAGGAAAAACAGAGACTCTCCTGCTCTGTATAGGAGAGTCGAGTGGGAGCGGTCAACGCGATTTGACCACTTGTGATGGGTTCGGTGCACTACGAGTACTCTTGCAGCAGTGCACGTGCAGTACTCTTTTGGGCCCCTCAGTGATATATCTGATAAATCCACACCATCCATTTCTTTTTTCTTCATCTCATTTAATGCGTGAGCCCGAGTTTGAAAATATTCGAATATTAGGTGGGCCCAAAATCAATGGTTATGGGTAGATCTGTCCTTTGGGCCACTTCCAGAGGGATCCAATGGATAAAATTTTACGTGTACGGTTAATTTATGGCCCTCAGGCCATGCATGAAGTTTTGAACCGAACAGATGATGAAAACCCAGTGATCTTGCATTCTAGCTGACTTTCAAGCCGCTTGAGCTTCAGTTTCTCGATTTTCGCGGACTCCTGCTTTATAATTCCGTCGCTCTTGGTCTTCTAGAGTCCGTCCCTTGCCTTGGTGATTCTGGAGCGTCAAATCCATGCATTTTCCACCCTTTTTCAGTCTAGGCTCTTAAACACACCCTGCATTACAAACACGATTAATTCAGGCCGTTAAGCAATATCATAATCGTAAATCCATGCAATCAATGGGGTCTAATATGCAATATTTGACCCTCAACAATATATATATATATATATATATAGACACACACACACACACACACACTCAATTGCAATTTGAGCCTACTCTCCCAAACATAACATTTAGGTAATTACAAATTGCTCAGTCTATATGGAGCTAATTGTCACAATTCAATTGGTTTGTGCATCCAAATGCATCCATAGGAATGCTTGTTTGTCACTTAAAAATGAATTCATCTCATTTTTGAGAGGGCTAATTGTAAACACCTTCACTCTACGAGACCTTTAAACACCTCTCCGTTGTTTTGGATTATGATATGCAAATACATCTGCTTTATGAGAATTTTAAGCTCCTTCTCTCTTTTGGATCATATAACTCCCCACTGTTTTAAAGATTGGTAGCAGATACTCCCATATAAATAAACATAGCTATTATCATTTAGTAGTTGACCCTTCTACCCTTAACTAATATACAACTAGTTGTGTACATTGTTTAGAAATGTATTGCACAAACCAATTGAATTGTAACAACCCGTCATTTTTAATCTAAACCCAAATCCAGAACAGGCCTATGATGTGCGGCCAATAGTCTAATTAGAAGTATTGGTTGGGCCCATATAAAAACTGGACAGGTCCAGTTTTCGCTACTGGCTACCTTTTCTTTGGGGCCAACCTTTGGGACGGTTTGGATCTTCTACACAAGTGACATGCCAACGGGAAACAAAGTCTTGTATATGTAAATTCACACATACAACTGTATGTGAACAAGTCTCAAATAAAAATAAAAAACGACATAAAAAGTGTAATAGGGAGAGAGAGGGGTGCAGTCAATGTGATATAGAGGAGTAGAAACAGTGAGAGAATAGGTTACAAATTTGTGAAGGTGTAAGGGAACGGGTGAGGTTGGGGCCCGACATTCGATGGGCTGGCCCAGCAGACTATTGACGGGATGTATAACATGGGCATAAATTGGAATTGAACACCATGGGAGTAGTTGAACTCTGCAATTCTGGTGAACTTGTTCTTGAGTTCTTCCTTCATGGTCAGTCGATGACAACTTTTCACATTAACGTGGTCTAGCTCAGTGCACGAGTCTAAGATCATACAGAGAACTTCACAAGATATAGTGGCACCGTTGAGGTTGAGCCACTTAAGTTTCGGCATGAATTTCCCTATCGCTGTTGCTATTTCTTCCTTCACTTTTAGATTGCCCAAATTGATGCCCACTAGACTTGGACAAGATCGACCCATTTCTTTGGTCAATGATGCAGAGACAAAAGAGCATAAGTTAATGTCGATGAATTTCAGGTGCTTGCAAGTGTGGATTAGATTGAGAAGAGCAGCTGGTGAGATTCCATCACAATATCGAAGGGAGATTGACTCAATTGACGGGCATCTAGCATGTAATTGAATCCAACATGATAAGTTAATAAATTGAAATTGTAGGACTTTGAATTAACCCAATTTGATGGAGTTGATGACCATAAGGAATCCCACCATTCCTAGTGATAGATTTTGTTTCTTGTAGAAGATGAAGGTAGAAACAATCTATTGCTATCAATGACAGAATTACATTGGTAAAACAAACAATATCAGACCTCCAAATTCACCTCAAATTGATAACATGGCATGAGAGCTCTTTATAAATAGTGAATAAAATAGTGAGACAATGACAACATGACACAGGCAGTTTGTGCGGCTGACAAGGACGGTAGAAAAAGCACCAGGCTAATGTTGTAAAGTTTTGTGGACCCACTATATATCATGTGTTATTTCCACATCATCTATCCATTTTTATAAATCAATTTATGGAACGAATCCAGAAATGAGAGACCACACCACATAAAGTAGTGAGTATGGAATGCCTATCATTGAAAACATCTTTGGTGCCTAGAAAGTTTTGGATCAAGTTGATATTTTTTTCTTTATGTCCTTGAAGGATTTGGTGCTAATGCGGCTTGTTGGGAAGATTATTTTAGTTGAAAATATATATTTATCATGCATATATGACATGTTGGCATTATTGAGTAGCTGATTGACTGTTTGAAGGACCAGTGTATTATTCGAATGACCCTTGTTTCATTTAGATTTGTCAACTGTTTGAAAGATGCATTCTTTGAATGGACTAATTGTTTGAAAGGTCCATTCATTTATTCAGCTAAATGTGCATTAAAGGCTGATTGCATTTTTACATTATACACTAATTAAGATTAAATTGGTGATTGAATATTGTGTGAAAAGTGGAATATATCTCATTATGTTACACATTGAATTGTTGTTTGGATGTTATAACATGAATTGTAGTGGATATGTAGTTAGTATTGTACTTGTGAGTTGTGAATTGTAATTTAGATATTATAATTTCTTAAATTGTACTTGTAAAATGTGAATTGTGTCTTTTCTAATTTGCAGGTAGTCTCTTTTTATATTACACTTATGAAATATAAATTGTACATTCTTGAATTTTACTTGTGAAGTTTACATTGGATATTGTATTTTCCTGAATTTATTTGAATTTTATTCTTAACTATTGTAATGCCTTGGTAATCTTGGGGGTAAACCCTACTGAGATAGAGTCTATCAAATCATATTCAGGTGGGAGTCATTGGGTTGTATAAGCCCTTTTGAGTGGCATCTAAGTTGGAAGTGGGCATTCCGGTCCAACTCGACTCAATCCGGTTTTTGTAAGTACCCGATCCGAACTCGATCCAATTCAATACAGAGTCCAGTAGGGCTGACTTGATCCGAATCGATTCCTTGCTGGCCTGACCCGAATCGAGTCTGACTCAGTCAGAGAAACCAAGTTAGATCGAGTTGAGTTCTATCTGGTCAATTTGGACTGGGCTAAGTGAGGGAAATCGGGAGAGAAAGGAGGAAAGGAGGAAATCGGAATAGAAAGAGGGAGAGAAAGGACAAGAGAAAGGAGGAGGGAAGGGGAGGAAGTCGGCTCAGGTAGGGTTAGGGTTTAGGTAGAAGAAGGGTAAAGGTAAAAAAGAAGAAGTAAAATTTGACTTTATATTACCCGATTTTAGTTCGGATCAGATCGGATCAAGTTGCTACATGACTCGAACTCGACTCGGTTTGGCGTCGGATCCGAGTGGGTCTACTCGATCCGACCCGACCCTAGCTTTCGGTTCAGGTCGGATCGGATCTAACCGGTTAGGTCGAGTCGGGTCAGATCCTACCCACCTCTAATCTGAGTATTTAAATGTACATTTGGACATATCCTCTATGTGTGATCTGTTTTGCTTCCGTTGTGAATCTATTCTTTAAGATTAACTCTTGGAATTTCGAAAATGAGTACTAAACTCGGATTACGAAATCCAGAGTGTTATATAACTCAACATGACCCGGAATCCAACTCGGTACTGACTCGACTCGATTTGAAACTCAACTCGTACGTATATATATTTAAAAATTCATATCTGAATCTGATGTGTAGCTGATGAAGAGGCTTTAATTATGGCAAGTACATATAGGTTTTGAGTTGTGATTTCAACCAGTGGATACCCATTGCACCTGACTCGACTCGGTACTTGTGACCGGGTCAAATTCGGTCAGGATTAGTCCCAGCAAGACCAGGACTTGGATTGGGTCAGGCATGCTAGACTCAGTACCAAGTCAGGTCGAGTTTGGGTTAGGTCTATTTCAAAACTGGATCGAGTCGAATCAACCCTAACACTATCCAACTCGACTCGACACCCAGCTCTACTCGCTGCCGCAAATGTCATGAGGGTGAGATGGCCGTAGTGGTTGGGGAGAGAGAGAGGAAAAAGAAATGTCTACTAGTTCTATAAGCTAACAAAATGGTTTCCACGGGTCTTAAAAGAATATATATATATATATATATATATATATATATATATATATATATATATATATATATATATATATATATATATATATATTGAGAGAGAGAGAGAGAGAGAGAGAGAGAGAGAGAGAGAGAGAGAGAGAGAGAGATTCTCAAAACAGTTATATAGAGAGAGAGATTCTCAAAACAGTTATATTTATTAATCTCTCTCCAAACAGTTATATTTATTAAAAGAATAATAAAAGTGAGAGAATAAGTCAGATGCGAAGGCCTAAGGGGACGGGTTAGGCGAAGAGGCTTTTGGAATTCTAAGTTGAAGCCCGGCTTACGATGGGCTGGCCCAGCTGGTTGACGGCAATACTGCCGGGACATATAACTGGGGCCAAAGGTGGAATTGAACGGTATTGGAGTGGTTGAACCCTGCAATTCTGGTGACCCTGTTCTTGAGTTCTTCATTCATGATCAGTCGATGGCAACGTTTGACATTAACGTGGTCTAGCTCAGTGCACCAATCTAGGATCATACAAAGAACTTCACAAGATATAGTGGCACCGTTGAGGTTGAGCCACTTGAGTTTCGGCATGAATTTCCCTATCGCTGTTGCTATTTCTTCCTTCACTTCTAGATTGCCAAAATTGATGCCCACCAGATATGGACAAGATTGACCCATTTCTTCAATCAATGATGCAGAGATCGTAGAGCATAACTTAATGTCGATGAGTTTCAGGTGCTTGCAAGTGCGGATTAGATTGAGAAGAGCAGCTGGTAAGATTCGATCACAATATCGAAAGGAGATTGACTCAATTGATGGGCATCTAGCATGTAATTAAATCCAACATGATGCAAGTTAATAAATTGAAATTGTAAGACTTTGAATTAACTAATAAATTGAAATTGTAAGACTTTGAATTAACCCAATTTGATGGAGTTGATGACCGTAAGAAATCCCACCATTCCTTGTGATAGATTTTGTTTCTTGTAGAAGATGAAGGTAGAAACCAATTACAATGGTAAAACAAGCAATATCAGACAGCCAAATTCACCCCAAAACAATGGAGTGATTTAACCGTTTAACTTTGAGCCTGTTCGGATGCGAGCAAAGGTGTCCAACACAAATTATCTTGGTTAGGCTGTCTATGATTTTTTAACTGGTTCGTATCTGAGAATTAAAGAAAATACGAACAAGCAATCCCAAAAAATAACTATAAGCAATGATAACATGACATGGGAGCTATAGGGTATCTTACATATAGTGAATAGAAATAGTTAGTCAATGACAACATGACACAGGCAGTTTGTGCGAAACAAAGACTGTAGAACAAGCACCAGGCTAATGTTGTAAACTTTTGTGGACCCACTGATGTATGTGTTATATCCACACCATCTATCCATTTTTCTTAAATCAGTTTAGGGCAAGAATCAAGAAATGAGGCAGATCCAATTAGTAAGGAGACCACACCACAGAGGAGTGGGGATGGAATGCCTATCATTGAAAACATTTTTGGTGCCACAGAAGTTTTGGATCAAGCTGATATTTGTGTTTTCCCTTCATCCATCTCTGTGTCACCTTATAAACAGGCTGGAAAATAAACACCACAGTGGGCTCTATAAAGGCTTCAAGGTTGGGTTTCAATGCCCCCAATGCTTTTTGAGTGTTGTTCACTTGATCTTTTGGATCTGCCCATTTTTTGGATCATGCACTAAACTGATTTGGAAAAATGGATGGATGGTATGGATATAACACATTGATCATAGTGGGGCCCACAAAACTTTACCATGTCAACACGGCACAGTTCAATCCAGGCAATTCCAGTAGAGCAGATTAGGTTTAACCTGGGTAACACTGTAGTGGGTCTTTCCCTTACCGTGGGGTCCACCTTGATGCATGTGTTATATATCCATGCTGTCCATTAGTTTTTCAGACTCAATTTATGGTATGGTGGAAAAAGGACATGGATCCAAATCTCACGTGGAACACACCATATGATTGACTATTAAAAACTTCTCGGGGCCATAATAGATGGGGTCAATCTAATATTTCTGTTTTCCCTTCATCCAGATCTTGCATGATCTTATCAAGATGTTGGATGGCAAACAAACATTATGGTGGGCCCTAGGAAGCTTTTAATGGTGAGCGTGCAATGTCCACTGTTTTCTACGGTGAGGTCCACTTGAGATTTGGATCTGATTCATTTTTAAGACCATGCATTAAAAGGATCTGTAAAAACTGGTGGACAACATGAAAGACATCCACCTTGGATTTTTGCAGGGCCATCATGACAATCATGTGAAATTTTATTTTTTTACTTTTTTATTTACACGCACACACACCCCCACACACTCATGTAGTGGAATTTCACCACCTATGGATACTCGAACCCTTGACCGGGTGTTGAAACTCCCAAGAGTCTACCACCCGATCAAGAGTAAGGATCCACATTCATGTGAAATTCACTCCAACCGTTAGATGCCATACCAAAACATCTACTTTAGACCCAAAAACCAGACCTATATGTAATTCAAGTGAGCCACACCCAGAAAAATAATTAGGTGTAAGATTTTTATGTATATTATTTTCAATTGTGTAGTTCACTTGAACCACAAATGTGGTTGATTTTCAGACCATGGGTCTATGATAGAGTGAATTACATGATGGTTGGGGTTAACCATTTTGTACCATGAGTCAATCAAGGAATCCAAACCTGTCAGCAATCTTCTGGACCATTGTATCATCAGCATTGGGGTGGACCCAAACGGACTTGGCTCCAGCTCCAACATGCCTTATCATGTATTCAGACTTCCTAAATAGCCTATCTGGATGATGGATGTACTGATCTACGATTCTTTCACGATAACAGTCGTATAAAGAATTAATCCCAGCTCCAACATGCCTTGTCATGGTTTATTACGGTTTCTTTGATATACTGGTCTACCAATCTTTCATGATGAAAGGAGTGGACAGAATCCCAGCACTCTGGATAATGGGCCACGCAAAACCAAGAATGGCAGACGCTGGCAACTGATATCAGCGAATCAAAATCTAGCTTGGAGAATATATATTTGAATAAGGACATCTTCGAAGAGCGAATCCCAACATACGCTTTTGGTCTTGTTAGCCATGACCCACTATATACTTGCATGTCGTTTCTCTGCTAGCTTCTTCCCTTTTATAGAAGGTCACAGCTTCATTAACAAGCAAACGTTTGGTATTATCTTTTGAAATTTGTTACAATACATATCAACGAAATAAAAAATAATGCATCGTGAAATTATTACTAGAATCTGTGTTCTTTTCAATGAACCAGATCACTGTTCAAGTGATAGGGCTCACTTTGGATGGGAATGTACCAAAAAAGAAATTTTAAGATTTAGCAAGAAAACTCTTTGATCATATAAAGGTTATGATTACGATTCGTATTGACAGTAAAAGAGCCATATTATCAAAGATTGAGATAATTTGATTTCTAGCAACATACAAATTGATGCTATCATTTAAATGGTTTGGATCGTTGGATGTGAACCCTGATTGAAAGGATAAAATTATGAAGTACCGTAGTACGATGCATCAACGGCATGTATTCTAACTTTTGTTTAACCGATGAATCCCGGAAATTTTTAGTTTTGGGATTATGCGCAGCGTACGTGCGTAACATGTTGGGCGATTTTGATCGTTGGATTAACTGCGCTGGGAAGCTAGGTGTGACCACCGTGATGTTTGTGAAAAATCCATTCCGTTGAAACCATCAAGAGCTCATGTATATATGCCATTCAAACCGTTTATAAAGCCATTTCCACCTGAATGAGCTGAAAACACAACGAGGGCTTAGTCTTGTACAAAAACTTTTATGGTCGTAGGAATGTTTCAACGGTTGTCATTCAATCTCCATTGTTTCCTCTCGTATGGCCCACTTGATATTTGGATCATCCGGTTCAATAGTCTAAAATTATCTCGAAAAGAGGATAGACAGGATAGTTTTTCAAAAACATCACGGTGGGCCCCTCCTCACTTCCCGGCGGAGTAACTTACTAAGAAAGCTTTTCAGAAAATCTGCCTCCGGATATGTTGGAACCATGACCTATCACCTATCTATAAGGATAAGGATAGGCATGGGGCATAAATGAAAATTGCCCTGTCAGAACTGTTTGATGCAATCTTAAAGGAGAGTCGGAAGCCTAAACGGGTGTTTTGAGCGAAATCCATTTTGGGTGACGTTTGAAGCCACTTCTGCAGACTCATATCTTACCTCCTACTCAAAATAAGATTAAAATAAAAAAAAAAATTAAAATATAATAAAAATAAAAAAAAGAAGAGGAAAACCATCCTGATTAAGAACCTATTTTGCGGAAGTGCATCCGAATCCGAATACAGTGGAAATGGTATTTATTACCGTTTGACAGCGTTTGAAAATTCATAGGAATTTGTGCATTTGAAATCTATTTAAAAGAGATTATTTTAATTTTTGAACTAAACAGTAATGTATATGATATATCCATTCCGTCCATCCGTTTTACAACAGAACTTTACGATATGAAACAAAAATTGAGAAAGATCCAGCACTCAAGTGGTCCACACCAAAAGAAATAGTGGCTTAAAAAATTTTTAATGGTAAGTGTTCGATTCCCTTTCTCCTGTGGCGTGGTCCACCTAAGCTTTGGATATGCCTTATTTTTTGGCTCATGCCATAAATTCAGCTGGCATAATGGATGAACGGTGTGGATAAGAAATACACATTACGGTGGGACCCACAAATATTTTGCAGCCTCCTCTATTTGTGTTAAAAAAAGTAAAATGTCAAATCAAGTACACAGAAATGGGTAGGGAAATAATCATTACTAATTTGCCTGACATTTACCAATGAAGAGTGATTGCAGCGTTTGTAGTATCGGTATTGCTGCAAGTTTTGTAGGCCTCCATATTCTTAAGATATTGTGCATGTTGCGACGAGGATAAGATCAAGATATTATTAATATTATCAATTGCAAATTGAGCCGGTAAAAAAATAATGAAAATATTTTAACCGCAGTGGTTTTTTAGGAATCCGTTTTCTTTTTTTGCTTTTTTTTTTTTTTTGAAAATTTATCCGAATGCAAGAAAATGCTCTGAAATTTTTATATTTGCCGAAAACATTATGCGATGGTACGTTAACACAGACTAATCAGGATCGCCTCGATGTATTTTTCGTATATCCACGCCGTCCATCTGTTTATAAAATTATTGAAATCTCAGGTGGAACATACCAATAGAAAAAGTAATGAATAACTATTAAAAACTTTTTGTGAGCCACAAGATCCTTGGATTAATCTGATATTTAGATTTGTTCCTTCATCTCAATCTTCTTGAAATTATCAACAGGTTGGATTGCAAATAAAATTACGAAAACCTTGCAACGGGCTCTTTGAAATTTTTAATGGTGAGGCACTCAATCACTACATTTTCCTGTCACACGACTAGTGGTTGGTGTGGCTTTCGTAAACACATCTTGGTAGTAGTTGGTGTGGATTTTCTAATTAAACACATCACGGTGGGGCCAAATAGCTTCATTACGTGACAAATTAAGGCAAATCCGTTCCCTATGAAACAGAGAGCCATGAGTTTCAATTGTACAGCATTCTCTTAAAAGCTAAATTAGACTGGAACGGATGTTTGAGAGAGAGAGAGAGAGAGAGAGAATTTGGATACTAGGGCCTGTTTGAGAGAATTTGGATACTAGGGCCTGTTTGTTAAAGTTGAATTTTTATACTTAATAGGGAATTTGGAAAATGTTCCATGTTCATTGGTGTTTGAAAATTTTCCGTGATGGGAGTCCTTGTTGAAAATTTTTCAGGATGGGAGTCTATCTTAATGGGAAATGAAGGATGCGGTGTGTGATTATTATTTTTTAATCCAAAATTATCCTTTGGAGAGAGATTTTCTCCCTTTACACATCCCAACTTTTAACATGGGGCACTTCTCTGAGCACACCATGATGTGTGTATCTCATCCATTCCATTCATCCATTTTTAAAGATCATTTTAGGACTTTATACCAAAAATGAGAGGAGTGTAAATCTCAGGTGGACCACACCACATGAAAACAATAGTGATTGGATATCCACCATTAAAATTCTCCTAAGGCCCATTGTACTGTTTATTTGACATCCAATCCGTTGATTAGGTCATATAGACCCGGATGAATGGAAAAAACAAAGATTTGCTTGATCCAAAACTTTTACGACCCCTAAAAAGTTTTTAATGGTCAACGTTCATTTAACATTGTTTTCCTGTAATGTGGTCCACTTGAGATTGGGATATACCTTACTTTTGGTCTCATGCCATAAAATGATCTAGAAACATATATGGACGGCATGGATGAAACACATACATCATAGTGGGGCTCACATAGCACCGACCACCAGCCATTTGTGGGCGGCAGGGGAGTAGCCAATCCATTTTCGCGGAGGCTGATTGGATACTAAGAGGTTGAGTAGTCGCTACTAAAGTGACGTCACTCGGCCCATCATGATGTATGATTTGCAACCCCGCAGTCCATTCATTTGCAAAGATAATTTTAGATAAAGATCCAAAGAATGAGTCAAATTCAAAACTCCAATGGACATCACCACAGAGAACATGTGGGGAGAGTGACGCCCACCATTAAAAACTTAAAATAGGCCATAAAAGTTTTTTATCAAGTCGATATTTGTTTTTTCCCTTCTTTCGTGTCTGTGTTAACTTGTGAACAAGTTGGATTTCAAATAAATCATGGTGAGGCGCCTTAGGAAGGTTTCAACTATATGTGTCGATCTCCCCACTGTTTCATGTAGTGGGGTCAACTACATATTTGGATCTGCCTCATTCTTTAACTCATGCCCTAAAATTATATCTCCAAATAGATGTACAGTGTAGATAAAGCACATACAACATAGTGGGGCCACATACATCATAGTGGGCCCACATAACTTGGTGACGTCACTTTGGTAGTGAATCTCGCTGCTCAATAGGGCTGAAAGTTGGGCGGGTTCAACCCGACTGACCCGTGACCGAGCCGACATTGGGTTGGGATCGGGCAGGATTTTCGGGTCCAATCTTAAGCTTGGGCTATACAAACACCAACCCGATAAAACTTGGGTTGGGCTCGGGTTGCCCGACCCAACCCGAACCCGATCAATATATAAGTTACTTATAAATTATAATTGAGTGTGGATCGTTTGTGTCGAAGGCACACTAGTGATGTCGAGTCTCATTTGTCCACGTCATTTCCAAGGACTCAAGCTAACAAGATAAGCCTGATTTCTCTCTCTCAAATAGACTTCGTGCTATGCTACATGACTTTTAAAGGAGTAGTTGTCTTATATTTTAGCTTTTTTTTTAAAGAAAAAAATGAAGTTTTTTATAATGAATAATCACATATTTAATTAATAAAATTATAGATACAAAAAATAAGTCTTATATTAAAATATAATAAACTAATGTAATAACGAAAATATTAGCACATATATACCCGACCAACCCGATCAACCTGACCGAGCCAACTTGGGTTGGGCTTGGGTTAAGAATTCCCAACCCAAGGTTGGGTTGGGTTGGGTTGGGTTAGGGTTGAGGTATAGGAACCTTGGGTTGGGTTAGGGTTGAGCACCAACCTGACCCAACCCGCCCGACTTTCAGCCCTACTGCTCAACCATACATACAGTAGCTAATCCGCGTAGTAGTACCCGCACGCAGATTTCCCGCCAAAGGCTCTTTTTATCTTGTTAGCTTGTTAGTACAACCCACTGTCAGTTCACACCTCCCTGTTAGCCACCCCCACTAGGGATCGATACCAAGACCTCAGAACTTCCTGCGCAATGTTGGTGGGGTCCACCAAGATGTTTTTGATAAATTCATCCCATCCATCCGTTTTGTGAGGTCATTCAAGGATGTGTGACTAAGATTGAAGTTTATCAAATACTTAAGTGTGTCATACAAGAGGAAACAATGGGCATTCAGTGAGCACCGTTGAAGCATATTTATGCTTACAAAAGCTTTGTATCAAGCTATATTTTAGGTGTTTTGACTTCATCCAATTGGGAATGACCTTATAAACAGTTTGGATAGCATATAAACATTTTTTAGTTGAACGTCCTAAAATGAGCTCGAAAAATGGATGGACGGAATGAATTTCTCACATACATTCTAATGGACCCCACCCAACATCCTTGTGCATGAACTACTTGGGAAAGGCTTTAGTAGGAAATCCACGTCTGGATGCGGATTTTAGGCTTTCGCAGAGGAAGTTCCTACGCTAGGAACCATTGTGGGGCCCACCATGATGTTTTTGATAAATCCACAACATCCATCTGTTTTTTTTAGCTCATTTTAGGATAAAAGTCCAAAAATAAGCCGGATCCAAGACCCAAGTGGGCCGCAGGAAATGAAATGGTGGGTAGGGAAATTTCTACCGTTGAAACCACCCTAGGGTCAACAATGATGCTTACATGCCATCCATACCGTTCATAATGGGATGAACTGAAAACAAATATACTAGCCTGATTCAAAACTTTTGTGGCCTCATGAATATTTCAACTGCGAATGTTCAATTCTCACATTTTCAGCCTAGTCGAGTATTGGATCCAGCTCATTTTTGGCCTCTTCTCCTAAAATGAACTCACAAAACAGATGGACGTGGTGGATTTATCAAAAACATCATGGTGGGCTCCACATAGGTTCCTAGCGCACATCATACCTATTATGGGGAAATCCGACCCGGACGAGTTAGGCCGATTAGTGAAGGCTCGGAGCTCGGAAGGAAGGTCTTGGAAGGAGAAAATCACTCCGGGTCTGAGTAGACCCTTGTTACAGAGGTTTGGCCATGCCTATGAATCCGCCGAGCAGAACTTACCTCCGACTTAGAGGCCGAGGATTAAGGCCCAGGATGGGCACATTCGACAGACTCCGATCCCAATACCTCGACTATGAACCCCAACTGCTAGTGCTCAGCCACAGACTTGGACAGAATGAGTTCTAGTCTAGATGAAGACCATCTAACCATGAGCCCAGTGTACCGAGTTGGGAAATCAGCCCAAGTATGGACGTGGGCCGAAGAACACACCCAGTGACGCACCCCATTAAGACATGATGCGATACGCGATCCAAAGATTGTGGAGGATATCTCCACGATTGCAATATCCGCTTGATTGAGTAAATCATGCCGAGATTGACGAACACGATCCACCCGACCCACAGGTATAAATACCAAGGGACCCCCATTACAGCAGGTAAGCAATATCTTGTACCCTCTCTCCGCATTATGCAACTTAGACCCAGATTCCCTAGTCGGACTTAGGCATCAGAGGGTCCCCGGTTTAAGCTAGGGTCTCCTTTGCTCACCTTTCTATGCAGGACCAGGGTCCACTTCGAGTTTGCAGCATTGAGTGGAGGCAGGCCCAGATTTTGACCTAAACATTTTTTGACGTCGTCTGTGGGAATTCGAACAAAAAGTCTAGTTCTATCAAAAATGGCAAGAGGAAAGAAGAAGGCACTTCCGATGGCGGTCGTTGAGCCCGACCCAAGCGGACAGTGTCATTTGTCCTTAGTATTGCATACCGAATCGGCTCCGACTGGTCCGGCTTAAAGGACTCGAAACCGATGAGGCAAGTATTGGGCCTTGCAAAACGAAGTGCAAATGCTGAGAGATGAAATCAACCGGATGAAGGAACAACGTGCACCTCATCTCCCAGAAGAGGTAGCCCTGGTAGCTGAAGAGGAGCTCGTGCCTGTAAGTTCCCGTGCGAGAGCATCTTTGTCTGCTCGAACCCCAGATCCTGCACGACACGCAGAGTCGACCTACATATCCGCGACCTCGACGCTACCTCCGACCGACCTTCGCCATGAGCTGGAGAGGAGAATAAGAGGCAGAACACCCGAAGTAGAGGCTCCTCGGGAAACCATAACAGAGAATCGGAACCCATGGGACGCCCAGTTCAACGAGCTCCAGAATTAGTTTTTAACGTTGCAACAAAATAGGCAGACTCCAGCTCTGACCGCAATTGAGGCAATGATGGAAGCGACGGAACCCCCCTTCACTGCAGACATCATGAGCGAGACAATGCCATTGAGGTTCAGGATGCCTGCTATCGCTCAGTACTCAGGGTCGGGCGACCCGACGAAGCACGTGGAGTCCTACCAATCGTGGATGCAGATCCAATCGCCCTCGGATGCAATGATGTCCCGAGTCTTCTCTATTACTCTGACTGGAGCAACAAGGAATTGGTACCGACAGCTGAAACCCAAGTTGATTAGAACTTTTGCTGAACTCAGCAGGTCGTTCCTAACCCAGTTAATTGTCAACAAGACGAATTGGAAGCAGTCGGCTCATCCGCTTACCCTCAAACAGAACACTGGGGAATCGTTGAAGGATTACATCTCCCGCTTCAATGAAGAGGCCCTGCAGGTGGACGACTACGATGACAAGATAGCCCTATCCGCAATGATCAGCAGACTCAAGGACGGGAGGTTCCAATTCTCTATGGGGAAGAACCCGCCATCTACTCTGAGCAAGCTCATCGGTTGAGCTCAGAAGTACACGAATGCGGAGGCCTTCTTCAACTCGCGCAAGAACAATCAGTCTGCTGAGTCTTCATCTAAAGGGAAGAGGTGAGGAGACGAAGCGCAATCCCATGCGGACAAGAGAAGGTAAGACAACGACAGGAGGCTGAGCAGAAGGCCCGAGCACAAATTCATCTCATACAAGTCCCCAAAACAGATCTTGCTAGACATCCGAGAATAGAGACTCCTAAATTGACCGAGCTGTATGAAAGTCGAGGCAGGGGAACGAGACAAGTGCAAGTACTGCCGCTTTCATCGTAACCACGGCTATAACACTAGTGACTGTGTCGACCTGAAGGAGGAGATCGAGACCCTTATTCGCAAGGGTCACCTGCGTAAGTACATCAAGGAGGAAAGGCTGACTCGGAAGGACGACCAGCCTAGTGTTGAGGGTCAAATATTGCATATCAGACCCCAGTCATTGCCAGGATTTACAAACATAGTATTGTTTAACGGCCTGATTTAATCATGTTTGTGACGCAGGGCGTATTCACGAGCTTGGACTGGAAAAGGGTACTAAAAGCACGGATTTAACAGTCTAAAGTCACCAAGGCAAGCGACGAACCTGAGGAGACCAAGATCGACAGATTTGCACGCCACGGATCCAAGAAAACCGAGGAATTGAAGCTCAAGTGGCCTGAAAAGTGTCTAGAATGCAAGATCATAGGGTTCCCACCATCCGTTCAGCTCGAAACTTCATGCATGACCTGAGGACCTAAAACTAACCGTACATGTCAAATTTCAACCATTGGAGATCTCGGGATATGGGCCAACGGACAGATCAGCCCATTAATCTCCAATTTGGGGCCCACCTAGTTTCTGGATACGCTGCAAATTTGGACTCAACGCCTTAAATGAGGCGAGAAAATGGATGGACGGCACAGATTTCTCTCGAATATCACGATGGACCCTTCTGTACATTGCATGCACATAGGACACATGTGCATGAGAAGTGCACCGGACGGAGACTCCGGTCAAACGAAGGTCTGACCAAAGTTTTTTTTTTGAAAGGAAACAGCGTCCGATGCTATTTCGCCGGGCGATCACTGTGGGCCCCACTCGCTCCTCAGTTCGAAGATCCAAACCGTCCACTCGTCGTAGGAGATGGCCAAGAACAACGCCTAGGTGGCCTTTTTCCACCATGCAAGCAGCTTCACGATCCCAGCCGGTCAAACGCAAGATGAACGGTGTAACGCCAAGTCTTGTGGGCCGCAATGAAATCAAACCGGTCTCGTCCGTCCCCAACGGTTTTTCGACGTGATTCGAATGGACGGAGTGGATTTTCGACTCGGCCTCAATAAATGGGCCACCGCATGAACAGAGTCGACTTGCGGCGACTCTATTCGCAACAGGAAGCTGCGGTTGTCTCTGGTGGGCCACCATCATCGAACCTCACGTTGATCCAAGCCATTCGGATGGAGAATGAGCGGAAACCGACCGTGCAAGGGAGTTTTCTCGAAGAAATCCGCAGTAAACATCACCGAACACGTCCTTCTGCCAGCTGCGAAATCTTTGCTGCGTAGGCTCTTTCTGCGTAAAAAGGGAGTCCGGCTCCGTGGCAAACTGACTGCGAAGGAGAATTCGGGATTCGACTCAGCCATCACGGGCGGAATCCTATAAAGGAGCTGAAAGAAAAAGGATTCAGGGGGAGGAAAAACGGAGGTCGGCTGGAGGCAGACACGTGAAGGAGATTCTTTAGAAAAGGAGGGCTGAACGTGGAGTTGAAGAAGGAAAGACCGGAAGGTTGGCTGCTGCTGCACGTCAGGGAGAGAGAAAGAGGTGCGGGTGAGAGTACAGGGTGCTCGGTTGGAAGATTGGGAGCAGCGGCTCGGTTTTCTCTCTCTTTCCTTCTTGTTCTTTTCTTTTCCTTTTTATTTTTATTTTGTTGTTTAATCAGCCCATCCATGTGTGGCCAATCCTCTTAGCTAGGGCTAAGAGGTGAAGCCTGTAGCGAGATGGGAGAACCTACTTTATGCCTTTAATTTAAATTTCTAAACTGAATTTGATATAGTTGATTATTAAAGGAATGTTTTTCTTAGTCATTTATGGTCTGTTGTGACTGAAATTACAATGGGTTTGCAATGGCTTTGAGTATTTCTTTCCCCTTTTTAAGTTTATGAAGTCAGGAACCCCTGTTGTTCATCATTGTCCCATGGGCATGGTAGGATGACAGTACCCTTCCTGATCCTCATACATTGTTGGTTGGTTGGTAATTAGTTTAATTCTGTTGTTTACTTTGTCTCCTGGGCATGGCTTGGTAATGGAATCCATTCTAATTCATACACCTTTCACCTCTTGAAAACTATATCAAAGGAAGTCTAGTTAAATTCCATGATTTCTGAAGCAGGCATAATTTCTCCCTGATCTCTACAAGTGGATCCTCTGAATCCCTAGTTTCTTCCTCTGAATTCCTTAAATTTTTAGATAATTATTCCACAATTATTCCTTAAATTTACATTTGATTTTGATTACATCTTAGGCTAGTTCTATTTCTACCTAGTTTCAGGAAACGTACAAGTTTCAGTCCATGTGGATTCAACCTCGGTCTTACCGAGTTTATTACTACATCACCTAGTAAGAATGTGGAAGAGGCTACAGATATCCGAATGATTTATGGTGGCCCATCTGAAGGTGGGGATTCAAATCGGGCTCGTAAGGCCTACACCAGAAGCAAAGAGCTCCGAGTAAGTGCCTGCAGCCTCACGTTTACCGAGGATGATGCCAGAGGGATTCAACATCCCCATGATGATGCCTTGGTGATCGCAATGACAGTGGCCAATCACAAGATATACCGCATCCTTGTTGACACCGGGAGCTCGGCCGACGTATTTTACTCCAAGGCGTTCAACAAGATGGGGATTGACAGGTCACGCCTCTGACCAGTGAAGACCCCACTGCACTGATTCGCCGGAGATAGGGTGATCTCCGAAGGTGCTATTTCCCTTCCGGTTACAGTGGGAGAAGAGCAGAATCAAGTGACTTGTTGGTGGATTTCCTGATGTTAAATGTGCCTTTAGCACATAACGCCATCATGGGTCGACCATCCCTTAATGCCATGAGGGCGATGGTATCTACTTACTATCTAATGATAAAGTTTCCTGTAGAGGGAGGGGTCGGATATGTTCAAGGAGACTAGCGCGAGGCAAGGCAAGGCGATACTACTCGATATTGGTAAGGAAGGGCTCCACGAAGCAAGCCCTCGTAGTGAACATACTCGATCCCTGAGAAGATTCTACAGAAGGCTCCATTGAAGAACTCATGACTGTCCCGCTCGAGGAATCCGACCTGAGCAAAACAGTTTAGGTCAAGTTGTTGTTGAATTTCGAGCAGCGAGCTCAAATGTTGACCTTCTTGCAAGAGCACATGGACGTCTTTGCATGAACTCACCAAGACATGCCTGGTATTCCTCTAGAGACCATGGTTCATAAGCTGAATGTAGATCCAGATCACAAACTCGCGCAGCAGAAGAGAATGGCGTTCGAGCCTGAGAGGTACACGACCATAGCCGACGAGGTGACGAAGCTCCTCAGCGTCGGTTTCATTGAAGAAATTCACTACCCGGACTGGATCACTAATGTGGTCCTGGTGAAAAAGGCCAATGGCAAATGGCGAGACTACGTGGATTACTCAGACCTAAACAAAGCTTACCCAAAGGATAGCTTCCCTTTGCCTCAGATCGACCAGCTAGTTGACAGCACGGCCAGGCACGAGTTGCTCTCCTTCCTGGACGCATACTCTGGATACAACCAGATCACCATGTACCCCCCAGATAGGCAGAAGACGACCTTTGTCATGGATAAGGGGCTCTCATGCCCTTTAGCCTAAAGAACGCTGGGGCGACATATCAGAGATTGGTGAACTAGATGTTCGCCAAATTGATCTGCCGAACCATGGAGGTCTACGTTGATGACATGCTCGTCAAAAGTGTTATAGCTTCCTACCACATCAGAGACCTCAGAGAGACCTTCTCGATCCTCTGAGAGTACTGCATGAAGCTGAACCCTGCCAAGTGCATTTTCGGCGTAGGTTTAGGCAAGTTCCTCGGATTCCAAGTCAGCCAAAGAGGGATCGAGGTAAACCCAAATAAGATCAAGGCTTTGCTCGACATGAGCTCGCCTTGGACGTTGAAAGAAATTAAATGCCTCACCAGACGAGTTGTCGCGCTCGGACGATTCATATCCAGAGCCACCGACCGATGCCTCCCTTTCTTCCACCAGTTAAAGGGTCACAAGAAGGCAGAGTAGACCTTGGATTGTGAGTAAGCTTTTCAGTAGTTGAAGCAGTACCTAGGGTCACTACCTCTGTTATCCATGCTCGATGAGGATGAACACCTCTCTTCCTCTACCTAGCGGTCTCGACCTCAGCAGTCAGCTCGACACTCATTCGAGAAGTGGAGGGCCAACAACACTCAGTCTACTACACCAGCAAAGCAATGGTCCCAGCCGAGACTAGGTACTCGAGCATGGAGAAACTGGCTCTGAGCTTAGTCGTCTTCGCTTAGAGGTTGCACCCGTACTTCCAGGTGCATACTATCATCATCCTCTCGGATTCCCCCCTTCGATAAGTCCTCCAAAAACCCAAAGTGTCCGGGTGACTAACCAATTGGGCGATCGAACTGGGGGAGTTTGATATTTAGTATCAGCCGAGGGCCGTAATCAAAAGGCAGGCCGTCGCCGACTTCATCGCAGAGTTCACCAATCAGAGTGGTGAGGCCGAAGAGGTCGGTTCAGACATCTCAACCGAACCCGAGGCGGTCCTCGTCGCTCCTCCGGCACCCCTTCAGAACACGGGGACGGAGGGATGTAGCAGATGAACCCTCTATGTGGACGGATTGTCCAATTCAAAGCGAGCCGGGGCATGGGTCGTTTTGGTAGCGCCTGACTCGATCACTGTCCAGTATGCGATTAGGCTCAGTTTCAAGGCATCTAATAACGAGGCTGAGTATGAAGCTCTGCTGACTAGACTCAGACTAGCCGCCAACCTGGGGGCTCAACTTTTAGATGTGTAGTGCGACTCACAGCTCGTCGTAAATCACATTTCGGTGGAATACGAGGCTAAGGAGGCAAGGATGATATCATATCTAGCCGAGGACAGGAAGCTAATGGAATGGTGTAAAGAGTGCATCGTCAGCCAAATCCCGAGAACTAAAAACTCATGGGCCGATGCTCTCGCTAAACTGGCCTTGGCTACCGAAGGGAAGGTCCCGAGGACTGTCCCATTCGAGTTCATGGACAATCCAAGCATCGACCGAGCTGACCATATGGATATTAATCCAGTGCAAATAACTCCGAGTTCGATGGATCCGACCATCAAGTACTTAGTCGACGGTGAACTCCCTCAAGACAAACTAGAGGCTCAACGCTTGAAGGTCCGAGCAGCACGGTACATGATCTTGGATAATACCCTGTACAAGAAGGGGTATTCCCAACCATATCTCAGGTGTCTCTGACCCAATGAAGCAGATTATGTGATCCATGAGATCCACGAGTGAATCTGTGGAAATCACTTAGGTGGCCAAGCCTTAGCTCTGAAGATACTCCGTTAGGGGTACTTCTGGCCAACCATTTGAGAAGACTTCAAGAGTTATGTCCAGAGGTGCGACAAATGCCAGAGATTTGCTGTCATGCCGAGGCAGCCTGCGGAAGAGATGACCCTTATGAGTGGGCCATGGCCGTTCGCTCAATGGGGGATCGACATCATTAGACCTCTGCCCCTGGGAAAGGTACAAGTCAAATTCGCTATCGTAGTGGTTGACTACTTCATCAACTGGGCCGAGGCCGAACCAGTAGTGAAGATCATAGAGCAGAAGGTGACCGACTTCATCTGAAAAAATATTATCTGTCGATTCGGAATCTCGCATACCATTGTCTCTGACAACGGGAAGCAGTTCGACAACGAAAGATTCAGAGGTATGTGTAGGGGGCTCGACATCTCAAATGCGTATTCCTCGCCTTGTCACCCACAATCTAATGGGCAGGTGGAAGTTGTGAACAAGGTCATTAAGCACCACCTTAAGACGAAGTTAGAAAGAGCCAAAGGTAACTAGGCAACTAAGCTCCCGTTTTTCCTATAGGCCTACAGGACTACAGCCCAATCATCTACCAGGGAGACCCCATTTTTACTATCTTACGGCTCGAAGGCGATCATCCCAGTCGAGATCGGCCTCCCCACAGCTCGGGTCAGAAACTACCAGGAGGGTAATAATGCTAAGCAGATTGCAGCGAGTCTTGTCCTGCTCGAAGAAGCCAAAGAAGTCGCAAGACTCCGAGTCCCGGCTCGGCATAAGCAAGTAGCGTGATTCTACAATTCCAGGGTCAAGACGAGGAAGTTTCTGTCAGGTGACCTGGTCCTCCGCTGCGTCTTCCAAAGCACTATGGAGTCTGGAGCAAGGACGCTCGGACCAAACCGGGAAGGGCCCTATCACGTGGTAAGATCAACAAGGCCGGGCTCTTACCACCTGGAAGATCTCGAAGGGCATCCACTCCTTCACCCATGGAATGCCGAGCACTTGAAGATCTATTATCCATGAAGAAAAGCTACTGGTTATTTAAGGCCCTCAATATATGCACAGCTCGGATCTACTAGCCTTTTAAGGCTCTTAATAAAAGCATTGTTCCTTCTACATGGCCTGCCTGTTCAGCTTATCTACTACACAGAGTCATCTCTCATGAGCAGAGGTAAACTCTACGAACCGATCCCTTAAAGAGGGGGTCGGCTCTTTAATCCACAAAAATGTATAAAATCGTTAAGGGTCATCTCTCATGTGCAGAGATGAAACCCTTAGGTGAACCGATCCCTAAAGGAAGGGGTCGCTCATCGTACAACAAAAGTTCACAAAACAATTAAGGGCCACCTCTCATTCGCGGAAAAGAAGAGCTAACCTCTTAAGAGGTCGGTTCATCTAATGGCTTAGCATCTACAAATCATCATTCAGCATTCAACACATAAAATCATGCCCTCAACTGAGGGTCAAATGGTTAAAAAATCATCATTAATCCAAAAAAACGTCAACCACGATCAAAAAATTATCATCCACAAATATCCCATAAAAAAAGAAGATTAAAAATTGGTATCTCATTCCCTTCGAATGAGGGGCCAGCCGCCGAGCTAGGAGGCTGAGCATCAGGAGCCTTCTCGACAACGACTGGGGTATTCTCGTGCTCCTTGGTCGGAGCTGGTTCAGCATCCTTGGCCTCATCCATGACAACAGCATCAAGGTTAATGTCAGGGTGAAGCTCTTAGACCTCGGCAAGGCAAGCGTCGAAGCCAGTGTTATAGCCACTGGCAGGAACTCTCTCTACTCCGGTGACTCCTTCCGTGCAAAATCTCTTTTCCGACTAATGAAAACCCTTTATCAGACGAGGAAAAAACCCCTTTCCGGTAGAAGGCAATTCGAGGAGGAGCAAAGGGAATGGAAAGCAGGAGAGCAAAAATAAAAGAGGAGGATGTGAATGAGAGCGATGAAGGGTTTATATAACCCCCCCATTCGCTCAGCCTCATCATTGGGGACAGTTGTCTCTGAAGCCGAGGCGGCTTAGCACTGAACCTGGAGAACACGTGGAAGTAGGCGATACGCTCGAGTCCACTTTCACAGGTCCGAGTCCCATCAGCATTAAATGCCATTTATGGCGCAGATGGCCTCTCGCCTTTCTATGAATGCGTGGCATTGTTTCCTCTACCCCGTTGATTATGAATCGTAACCGTCGCCATACGTCTCTCGTCCAGAGGTCAAGAGTCGAAGGGTTGCGGCCACCATACTGCACACATCCCCTGAAGCGTAATCGTCACAATGATTGCGCTTTAATTATCCAGACCATCATCATGAGTGGAGGTGTAGAGGCATCTCCTCATTTCCCCAAGCATTTACTCTCCAGGTCCGAAGTCAGACCAAGAGAGTAGAGGGCTTCTGTTATGGGGAAATCCGACCAGGACGAGTCATGCTGATTAGTGAAGGCTCGGAGCTCAGAAGGAGAAAATCACTCCGGGTCTGAGTAGACCCTTGTTATAGAGGTTTGGCAATGCCTATGAATCAGCCGAGTAGAACTTACCTCCGACTCAGAGGCCGAGGATTAAGGACCAGGATGGGCACATTCGATAGACTCTGATCCCAATACCTCAACTATGAACCCCGACTGCTAGTGCTCAGCCGCAGACTTGGCTAGAATGAGTCCAAGTCCGGATGAGGACCATCTGACCATGAGCCCAGTGTACCAAGCTGGGAAATCAGCCCAAGTATGGACGTGAGCAGAAGATCACGCCCAATGATGCGCCCCATTAAGACACGATGCGATACGTGATCCAAAGATTGTGAAGAATATCCACGATTGCAATATCCGCTTGATTGAGTAAATCATGTCGAGATTGACGGACACAATCCACCCAACCCACATGTATAAATACGGAGGGACCCCCATTGTAGCAAGTAGGCAATATCTTGCACCCCCTCTCTACATTACACAACTTAGACTCAGATTCCTTAGCCTGACTTAGGCATCAGAGGGTCCTCGATTTAAGCCAGGGTCTCCTTTACTCACCTTTCTGCGCAGGACTAGGGTCCACTTCGAGTTCGCAGCATTGAATGGAGGGAGATCCAGATTTTGACCTCAACAATACCCAATCCGCATGGGTACGATCCACCTGAGTTGGGCACCATTGTCTCACCAGTTCTGTGCGCAAATGTGTCAATTAACATATTTCAGACATTTTAGTGTTTGTTAACAAACAATTTGTTTCAAATTCAGTACTTAATTTTCAGACCCATAATTATCAAACAAGTTATTTGACTTCAGATTTCAGATTCAATCTTTATACTTCACATTTAACAAACGGGGCCTTAGGATTTCTTTTTCAATTTATTTATTTTTTTTGAAATTCAAATTTAAATTTAAGGGAGAGAGAATTAAGAGTCAGGGAATTTGATTGTGATACGAATAAGATTTGCAGATCTTTACCCGATAATTTCTTGAAGTAAAAAAGTCCAATTTACTATATATTTAAAAGAATCACGCACGACCGAAAATTGAGGACTACCACTTTATACGTAATCAAGTCAGAGCATAGTGTATGGCGCAGCACCAAACGTAGTGTGTGGTTGTGTAAAAACTCAATGGCCCCACCATGATATATGTGTTTATCCACGCTGTCCCTCCAATTTTTTAGATCATTTTAACTGATCATCCCAAAAATGAAATAACTCCAAATCTAGGTGAACTATACTATAGGAAAACAGTGGTGATTGAACACAAGCCGTTAGAAACTTTTTCGGAGTTAAAAAAGTTATTGATGAAGCTGATATTTGTGTTTTCCATACATCAAGGTCTGTGTGACCTAATTAGTTAGATGACAAATAAATATTAGGGCCTGGGATGTTTTCAATGGTGGGCGTTCAATCACCATTTTCCTATGATGTAATCCACCTGAGATTAGGATCTACATCATTTTTGGATCATGCCCTAAAATGATCTGGAAAAATGGATGGACGGAGTGAATAAAGCTCTTACACAATGGTGTCGTCCACCAAGCTTTTCCAGCACTACTAAGTAATACGTTGGTGCGTGCTACAGCAGCTAGCCAAATCCAAGGGCGACCCATTTTTGGCGGGGCCAGCCATGTGTATGTGAAATCCTTTTCGACAAATAGATGTGGAGTCCTTCGTTATGCATGCAGTCAAACAGTCAGGCCAACGTGTGATTCTGATTGGCCACACCAAAGGAAAAATTGGGACAGCTACCGTTGTTTTTTTGTGGGGCCCTGTGTGATGATCATGTAAAATCCATTTGAACCTTTAGATGCTATAAAAAATTAGTCCTGGGACCCAAAAATAGGACAATCCGTTATTTAAATGGGCAACAACGAGCGAACCAGTTTGGAAGATGGTGTTGCCGGGTACATCTTTTTCAATCATTTGGTCCGCTTGAATCAAGGATGGGAATGGTCTTTGTGCCCTATGCCTAAAATTGAATCACACAACTGGTGTTTGGTATGAAATTTAGAAACAAAGTGAGGTCTTGGTATCGATCCCTAGTGGGGGTGGCTAACATGGAGTATGTGTACTGACATGGGTGTGTAATAACAAGCTACCCCCAAAAAAAAAAAAGCTATTATTTATTATTCCTCATCTAAGTTAGGGTCCACAAATTGGGGGTGTTTAGATTATGTGCACATGCATTTATTGGATAACCATAAGTTCAGTCTGCCTTTTGGTATAGAATGTTTAAAACAACATGTTCATAGGATGATTATAGCTAAAATGAGGATGCTGATATGGATGACCGACAAGATAAGGGAGGATGGAATTAAAAATGAATATATTGGGGAAAACTTGGGAGTAGTATCAATAGGAAACGGAAAATAGACTTAGTTTGGTTATATGTAATGGAGACTGATAATTGCTCATGTTAGGAGGAGCGAGTGGGCACATGTTGGAGTCTCTAAGCAGGTAAGAGGAAGGCCCAAGAGGACGTGGATAGAAATAGTTAGAAAAGCTTGGTAACCTATGATCTAGTTGAAGGTACAGCTTTTGATAGAATGGACTAGTGGAATAGGATTCAAGTAGCTGCCCCTAATTAACTAGGATAAGGCTTAGATGATGATGGTGACGACATATCTCTGAGCCCCATTCATAAAATTAAAAACCCTAGTGTAGAAATTCTCAAGTGAAGCATTTTGGTTCACTATTTCCTATGCTTCCCAAACTATAATACTTCTTACAGATGTTATAGCTTTATTGAGTGGGCTTATCTCAATGATCCATCTTAAATGAAGACTTTTTATGTCATTTGATGATTTTTAAAGAATGTACCACTTTAAGCTCTATCATGTGTGAATACTCAATTACAAGCGGTAAATAATTAACAAGTTATTCATATGTAGACAAGTCTACTGTAAATAGATTACAGCTTAAAAGCTAAATAAGACAAACTATAAACACCTTACACATGTAGTAAACAGATTACAAAAGAAGGCATCTACTGCATAGACATAAAACAGAGAAAAAATACCCATTTTTTGGGTGGAAAATCCTTCTACTGGCGGTGCAGAGCCTAATAACGACTCTCCTTCTCCAATCTCCGTGATCTCGAGTGTACCACACCACAGGAAAATAGGAAAATAGTGGTAATTGAACATCCACCATGGCCCACCGTAATGCTTATTTGACATCCAACCTATTGATCAAGCCACACATAACTGGATGAATGGAAAATACAAATATAAGCTTATACAAAACTTTTGTAGCCTCCAGGAAATTTTTTATGGGTGGGCGCTCAATTACCCTTGTTTTCCCCTGTTTCTTATGGATCTGCTTCATTTCTGGGATCATGCTATGAAATGCCATAAACTGATATGAAAAAATGGATAGATGGCATGGATAAAACACATACCTCATGATGGCCCATGGAGCATCAACTGGTAATAACTCGTTGCTATTAGCGTAAGTTGGACAGGACTCAGCCCAGCCCAAGCCCAGGCTGTTGACAGCTATAGTTTCCAGGCAATGGCAATGCTTTGTTTTCTTTTACTTTGTAAAGCGTCAGTGGTTCGGTGGACCAAACAGTTGATATGATGTTGCACACTAGTGGATATCTACTGTATTGCATAAGAATATTATATTTGCTTGTCCGTGACAATATTAGCGGAACACCGCCAAGGCAATTTGTGCCAGAGAAAGATTGAAGAGGAGGGCATGCAAGATCTTCGCTATTCATGAGCCATGTTACCTCGAATATAGGTTGCTGGTTGTGTTATTATAACAATCAATTTTCTCATGTCTATGGCCCACCTCGTAAGAGGGTCCTATTTTTGGGCCAATGGATCAGCATACCGAGCCTTCCTAATCACATATATTATGTGTCAAGAATCATCTATACAGTCTCTTCTTGTGCAAATTGACTCTTACTCTCTTCTGCATTTCCTCAAATTTCAGGCATAATTTGAACGATAAGTTCAATGTTGTAAGCTTGGATCCATCACTTACACAAAGAACAAACACATCCACAATTTATTCAAAGTGGCAGAGGGAGGGACTAGTTTGGGGTTAGTGGTCCGCTATGAAACATATCAACCATTCAAACCCCAAACAGAGGCACAACCCATGGACCCATGGCCCAATCCTTAACCGTTAACTAATTGGGTTAAGAATTTGATGTAGAGTGGGTCGCGGACAGTTTCATGGCCAAGATGGATCAAAAAAGGCCTGGTCGACGACAAAAGTGATCCGGACCATCGGACCTTAGATCGGGCGTATCTCGCAATCCGAAATGAGTTATCTGACGTAAGATATATAATTTTGGGGTAGAACGAGCTACTTTAGCCACCCAACCCAGCTATGCAGGGTTACGCAGCTCGGAATTGCAAAAAACCCCTTGATCGACGGTCGTTTCCCTATTTTAATTTCATTTTTATTATAAATAGTAAGTTTTAGTTTGATTGTAACTCTTCATCTGTCGGGCTCTAGGAGTTGCGCCCAACGTGAAAAGAGCTTAAAATAATTAGGAGAACGGTTCGGTGAAGCCAAATAGGATGTTCACTCCCCAAGTATAAGGTTGTGATGTAGTAATAAACTTGGTAAGACCGAGGTCGAATCCACAGAGACTGAAACTTGTACGTGATCTGGAACTAATTAGATCTAGAACTAGCAAAAGATGTAATCTAAATCAAATAGAATTTTAAGAATAATTGTGAAATAAATTATCTAAAACTAAAGAGAAATCAGAGGTAAGAAAACTAGGGATTCAGAGGATCCACTTGTAGAGATCAGGGAGATCTTACGCCTACTTCAAGAATTATAGAAATTAACTGAACTTACCTGATATAAGTTTCAAGAGATGAAAGGTATAGGAATTAGAATGGATTCCATCACCAAACCATGCCCAGGAGACAAAGTAAACAACAGAATTAAACTAATTACCAACCAATCAATATGTTATGAGGGTTAGGAAGGACACCGTCATCCAACCATGCCCATAAGACTATAGTGAACAACAGGGTTTCCTGACGTCATAAACATAAAAAAGAAATGAAGAAATATGCTCAAAGTCATCGCAGACCTATTGTAATTTTAGTCACAACAGACCATTAAAAACTGAAAATATTCCCTTACAATCAACCCAATACCAAATCCATTCAGTTTAAACAAGAATTAAAGGCATAAAATTCTTCCCATCACGCTACAAGCTTCACCCCTTAGCCCTAGCTAAGGGGTTCAGCCAGACATGGATGGCTGATTCTCTTAAAAATAAAACAAACAAAGTAAAATAAAAATAATCAGAAAAAGACAAAAGATAAACTCTCTATCTTCTCTCTCTCTCCCTCGCAATCGTCTAAGCTTTGGATCCTCCCCCCACTTTTTCTCTCTCTTCTCCTCCTTTATAGAAGCGTTAGGCGCAATCCTCTGGTTCCTGGCGTCCGTGCAGAAAGCTCCTAGAAAGCTTCTTATGCAGCCTGGCGGTGTAGCAGCGTGCGCAGCAAAAAAAACGCAAAAAGCACTTGCGTTTGGATTGAGATTTTGGATGACTAATCGTCCAAACTCGGAATCTGACTTCTTGGTGGGGTTCAAGATCCCCTACTGTATCACTTGAACGGTCTGGATCATTGATCCGATCGTGATTGACATCACATAAGGGGCCACGGAAAGTGGCAGCGTCCGGGTGCTGCTTGGACTCTCTGCCTACGCAGGACCTGCGCTGAGCTACTGGTGAGGCCCATGATCAGCGTCGGTGAGGAGATCTACTCCGTCCATTGGATGTACAATGAGAAACCGTTCGGGAGTGACAAGATTGGCTCGATTTCGGTGTGGCCCGCAAGATCTATCTTGTCACTGTCTGTCTGCCATTTGGACAGTAAAAAACTAGTCGCCGATGTCATCTGGAAGTCCGTCAACGAGCCGATGGTCAAGCTTACAGTCTGGAGTGAATAAATGGTGTGGATCATCTAAATCCATGATGATGGTGGCCCACTGCTACTTCCCGTGGTCGGCTGCGTGTGAAAGAAAAATAGAGACTGTTTCCGTCTCTATTTATGAAATCGGGTGGGTGCGGGAAACGCAGTCAAACTGCGTGTTAGGTGCGAGTGCACATCCAGTGCGTACTTTCTCTCACATAAATGGGTCCCACCTTGATGCATGTAATAAATCCGCTCCATCCATCTCTTTTCTCAAAATATTTAAACGGTTGGGACCAAAAATGGAGTATATCCATACATCAGGTGGGCCCTAAATCAGAGTTTTATGGGCTGATATGTCCGTTAGGCTACTTCCACAAGGATCCAATAACTAAAATTTGATATGTACGGTTAATTTGGGTTCCTCAGGCCAGATATAAAGTTTCGAGCTAAACGGATGGTGGGAACCCTATGATCTTGCATTCTGGACCAATTTCGGGCCACTTGAGCTTCAGTTTCTCAATTTTCACGGATCCCTGGCGTGTAATTCCGTCGATCTTGGTCCCCTGGGGCTTGTCTCATGCTTTGGTGAATTCAGAGCGTCAATCCATACATTTAGCATCATTTTTCAGTCCAGGTTCTTAAACACACCCTGCATTACAAACATGATTAATTCAGGCCGTTAAGCAATATCATAATCATAAATCCATGCAATCAATGGGATTTAATATGCAATATTTGACCCTCAACATAGGACACTTACTATTTTTGGCCGAAAACCTTGCACACTAGTAGACATCACGACCGTCTATAAATAGTAAGTTTACTATTTATAGTAAGTCGCAGATTCTAAGAGTTTGAGTTGTAGTTTGATTCTGATTTTTTTCTCATTGCTTAGTACCCTTATTTAAAGGGTTGTGAACTCATTTTTAATCATTCATCAATCAATTTTAAATTTATTAGAATTTATTTCTATTTTCTGCTTTCTTTCCTCGTGGATTCGAGAAGTCTCTATGAGGAGTCCAGAGAAGTTCCGTGGATTCGGAATAATTATCCTCTTGAGGAAGACGGTGCTCGACCTCACGTCCTCCCTTGCGTCAGAATTTAGTTTAAAATTTAATATGTGGTCCCATTTTTCAACAAATTATTAGGACCAAGCACCACTCTTTCGACCCATTTACTTAAGGGCTCGTATTTCAAGCCCATTAGTAACTTTGTTATATTTGAGAATTGAAACTTTTTGTTAATACTTATGTGCGTGCTAGAAACTGTTTGATATTAGGAATCAGTCAGCCATAACTTGATTCATTTACTTTAACAACCTTTGTTTTCTGGCGAAAACCAAAGCATAGCCCAATAAGTACAACTAAGCCCAAGGTAGAAGCAAGCTCTCACCATTAAAAATTTCCCGGGGCCTGCTATAATGTTTCTGCCATCCAACCTATTGATTAGGTCACACAAACCTAGCTGAAGGAAAACACAAATATCAATTTCATCCAAAACCTTTTAATTGATGGTAAGGTTATCTTAGAAACTAAAAAATGTGGCTACTAACCGAATGATGGCTTAGATTTCATCCGCAAAAGCCAACCAACAGCTTATCTTTTACCCGCACAAGTCTTTCCACCTGAGTTTCTCTCTCTGATTTCCAAAATGCAGTTTCTGATATGGATGCTGGGAATTACTTTTGTTTGATGAGGAAGAATAACTTCATGTGGATGAGATCTACCCCATCAATAAGGTGTGCCGGATCAGCACTAACAAATCAAGCTGATTCAAAAGTCAGGTGGTACACACCATGAGAAACAGTTGAGATGAGAAGTCTCACCATTACAATAGTCCAAGTTATACGTGGTGCCCACCGTGATGTGTGTATACCATCCAATCCATTCATCTCACATTTCATACCAAGATTAATTGATTCGCCGAAAATTAGGACATTCTACTACTACTCGTGTTGGCCAAACTACGTGAATTTTGTTAGGAATGATTTTACACCATTTCCTATGGTGTAGCTAATGTAAGTTTTGAATTTCCAGGATTCATAGTGAAAATTTGACGGCCCAACTGATGGACAAGGTGGATCAGATGCACGTTTATCCCACATAGTAATTAGTTAATTAGCTAGCAAAATTCATCCCCTCCATGTGCCTACGCAATTCAGGCTATTGTAGACCCCAATTCTCTCTTCCTTCCTCTCTCCATGTGGTTGTGCACCACATCTCCAGGTTAACAGTTTCAGGCTATAAATGAACCTCAACACAATTAAGCATACCTAAGCCCGCCTATTGGCAATCTGGCCCATGAGCTTAACAGACTCAGACCATTGCCAGCTCTAATTTAATTAATGGTCCACTTAAGCCTTAGCTGTGAAAAATAACACCTTGTAATAGACTAGGCTTGACAAACCCAAACAAATCAGTTTAAATCCAAACCAAACCCATCCATTCACGGCCCCACTTCTTGGAAATTTGCAAAACCTTGTAATGGACTAGGCTTGACAAACCCAAACAAATCAGTTTAAATCCAAACCAAACCCATCCATTCACAGCTCCACTTCTTGGAAATTTGCAAAACCTGACAAAAATGGAGACTTTGACTCTAAAAGTCACTAGATTGTTTGTTCTAATTATGCAACCATGGATAGGAAAAACAAGTGGTGTGTATTAGTTACAATAAAGGAGATCCAATCACTGGATTAGACTACACATGATGTGGAGTCTATTGGGGAAGGATGAGAAGACAAGGGACGAGAGAGATGGGAGATGAGAGAGAGTATGTGAAAATTACTTGAAACTTATAATTCTAATTAGGATTCTAAAAATTAAGAAAATAAATCATTTTGCAAGCATAACACCATAACATTATAAGACCAATTAGTGTTCCAAACCCATTTTATTAACATAATGCGTTATGCTATAATGCATCATTTTTATAATTTATAGTTAGGTAGATGATTAGCAATCCAAATGGACCCTAGAAGTTAGATTATTGGTTTTTCCAGTCAAGTCTGCTTTGGACGTGACGCAGGGGAGGACGTGAGGTCGAGCACCGTCTTCCTCAAGAGGATAACTATTCTGAATCCATGGAACTTCTCTGGACTCCTCACAGAGACTTCTCGAATCCACGAGAAAAGAAAGTAAAAAATAGAAATAAATTCTAATAAATTTGAAATTGATTAATGAATGAATAAAAACAAGTTCACAAGCCTTTAAATAGGGGTACCAAGCTATGGGAAAGAAATCAGAATCAAACTACAACTAAAAATCCTCGAATTCGCGACTTACTATAAATAGTAAACTTACCATTTATAGACAGTCGTGATGTCTACTAGTGCGCAAGGTTTTCGGCCAAAAATAGTAAGTGTCCTATTTGACTTTACCAAACCGTTCTCCTAATTATTCTAAGCTCTTTTCACGTTGGGCACAACTCCTAAAGCCCGGCGGATGAAGAGTTATAATCAAACTAAAACTTATTATTTATAGTAAAAACGAAATTAAAATAGGGAAACGACCGTCGATCTAGGGGTTTTTCGCAATTCCGGGTTGCCCAACCCGGCGTGGCGGGGTTGGTTGGCTAAAGTAGCTCGTTCTACCTCAAAATCATATATTTTACATAAGATAACTCATTCTGGATTGCGAGATACGCCCGATCTAAAGGCCTTTTTTGATCCATCTTGGCCATGAAACTGTTCGCGACCCGCTCTACATCAGGACGTTTATCCAACTCAAGGGAGAAACAAAAGTCTGTCTTGGCCTCCTTCCATCACAGCTCATCTTATTATCATTGCATGACTAATGACTTCACTCGTTTCTTTTTTACTTTAGGATTGTAATTTTTTTTACTTTCCATGTCTTGAAAAACGTGCCTATCTGATCATCAGGTGGGCCACACCTGTTGAAAGTAAATGAATGGTTATTAGAAAAAGACCAATGGTTCAAATCATGTGCCCTCCATGATGAACATATGTGCATGATTTTAGATGCATGCATGGTACTCACACAGTGATGACCTGTGATAAGTGGATCAGATTTTGCATAGGTGACCTATTTCTATGCAGTAGGGGCCAGTTTCAAAGTTCAGGCGAGCAGGTACAACCTGCATTTCTCATTAAACTGCTGCAAGTTATATGTGGGGTCCACCGTGGTGTGTGTATACCATCTAATCCACTCATCTCACATTCCACACCAGGATTAATTGATTCTCCAAAAATAAGGACATTCTAAAGCTTTTAGTAATGATTTTACACCCTTCCCTATAGTGTAGCTAATGTGAGTCTTAAATTTCTCTGAATTTCTAGAATACATGGTGAAAATTTGATGGCCCACCTGATGGACCGGGTGGATCTGATGCATATTTGTCCACACATAGTGATTAATTATTTAGCTAGTGCAAGCCATCCTCTCCATGTGCCTATGCAATTTAGGCTATTGTAGTCCTGATTTCTCTCTTCCTTCTTCTCTCCAAGTTGTTGCACGCACATCTCTTAGTTTATTTACAGTTTAAGGCCAAAAATGAAGCACAAGTCAATAAGACCACTGCCGGCTCTAATTTAATGGTTCCCTTGAGTTTGGGTTGTGCAAAATAAAACCTTGTAATAGACTAGGCAAGCTCAAACAAATCAGTTAAAATCTAGACCTAATCCATCCATTCTCGGGCCCCATTCCTTGGAAATTTGCAAAACCTAACAAAAAAAACGAGACTTGACTTTAAAAGTTGCTAGAGTTGATTGTCCATCCAATCCTAGATAGGAAAAAGGAGCAGTACATATTGATTACAACAGGGGAGATCCTATCACTCGTTTGGACTAAACATGGTGTGGGTACCACCGGGGAGAGGATGAGCGAGATGTGAGAGAGAGGAAGAGAGTATGAAAATGACTTAAAGCTCAGAATTCTACTTCAGGTTTTTAAAAATGACAAAAAGAAGTCATGATGCATGCACAATACCTTATAATTATAATCCTAATGTGTGTTCCAAACGGTTAAGCATAATGCATCATTTTAAAAATTTATAATTAGGTTCATAACAAGCTATCTAAGTGGGCCTAGAATTCTTGAAATTATTGAGGGATCCGACCGGTCAAGTCTCTGCTTTGGAAGTTTACCAAAACTCAAGGGAGAAACAAGGTTCTTTCTTTGCCTTTCCATCATAGCTCATTTTATTGTCAGTTTTTGACTTCACTCTCATCTGTTTTACTTATAGGAATGCTAATTTGAGCACCTCACACATGGAATCAAGCCATACTTATAGGATCCTACCTTTTCTACTGATGTTTCTTAGTTTCTTTTATTCAAAGATAAACCAATGCCAACATAGCAACAATTACTTTAAAAGAATATTTGAATATATACATCTGACATATACACAACAAAGTATAATCAGCCTAAGAGCACTTTCATAATCATTGAGTATATAATACATCATCCCACCGTAATTAAGGTTATTGAGCATTCTACAAAACTAAACTCTTTCTCATCTCATGAAGTTCTACCCACATGGCTTAGTTAACGGGAAAAAAAAAAGCTAGGATGAGCGTGCTCATGCAATCCTTATCTTTTGCCTTCTAAATGTACCACAGCCACATTTGTCATTATTTGGACTAATAAGTTGAAAAGGATTTTCCTGCGATAGAGATGAGAAGAATCAAAAGCTTTCATATGGCCCACAAAACAATCGTAGGGCCACGGTAACAATTGCCTAATGTACACGTCACACCACATGCATTGTCCAGTGGAGACGGGATGCCCTGCCCACTAGGGTGGTCAGACAGCAACTTGATGGTTTATTATTTTCTATTGTTAACATCAAAAATTAAACTCATCTTGGATGGAACAGAATTACTAAATGTATGGAAGAAGTAAAAGTAAAGTGGAGAAAATTATTGGTCTGCTAATCAGATAAGCCATTATCAGTACCATCACGTAATTGATGGTTTGGCTCAACATTAGGTGTGGCCCACCTAATGAATCAATCAAATTGATTTTCGAGAAGGGTGATCTTCATGGTGGGGTCTACTTTTTTTTTCATGGCATAGATACCTTGCACAATTGTCATGCTAGTCAAAAAGTTGGTATGTCACCAAAGTTGCAGTGATCTGTTCAGCCATGAAAAATGATTTGGATGGTAAGTTCAATGGTGCATTTAGATGCTTTATGGAATTGAAAATTTTCCCACCTGATTAATGGATTGGCTTATCCCTTTCTGGTGGCCCCACCTAATGATTGGATCTTGCACACGTGTGCTGTGATTTGGGGTGGTAATGGGTCAGGTTGAGACTGGGCACAAAACCCGACCTTGGCATGATGGGTCAGGGTAATACTTGCTAATTAAATCAGACCGGGCTGGGCTAGGCAGGATGGATCAGGGTAATATGACTTGAGCCCAAGCTGGATTGACTTGTCTCTGTCAGTTGCACTGGGTCGACCTGGACTGAGTCGGGTCTGATCCAGATGAGTGGTTGTCAGCACAGAAAATAGAGGTGACTCGGTTTGCCCATCCAATTCACTCCCAAGTCAGCTGAGTTGCCACTTAAACTCAGAATCAAGCAAGTCAGCCGGAGATGTCTCTTAAAACCTTGATTACAATGTGTGGTTTCTGGCCTATGTTTCAGAAATCCCTCAGATTTGGAAAATCCTGTGCTTCATTTTTCTTCGATTGGATGCAGAGAATGTTAACTATTTTTGTTTCAAACAATTCCTTAGATCAGATGTCTAAGCTTATCTGATGAGTCTGAAAACTAGATAGACGGTTCTGATAACTGATTCTTCATCTAACAGCATGTACTCTGGAGAGATGAATCTACTGTATTCCCAATCTCACTGGCTCTTCCTTGTCAACTTGCTAGGAATTAATTTTCTCATTAGAGGAGCACCAATGCAAGCTTGAGCGCAGCCAGGACTCACATCTGAGCCATGTGTCATTTTGGCAGCCACTTTTAGATCAACCGGATTGAAGTTAGGCCAGCATTAGATAGCATTTGCATTCCCCACTCGTCTTTATTGATAGACGGCTGAAATCATCCATGTTAGTGAACATAGACATCATATATGTGTCATAAATGTGGGATATATAGTGGAAATCTTGTTACAAACTGCGGATGGAGTATAAGGCCAGAATGAAAGTCTAGATCGTGGCACATGCAGTCTATATGTATGTGTGTACGTAGCTGAAGTCTGCATGTTACCCATTTTTACAATCTCAATTATGATCTGATTCCCAGACCCTTTCTCATTAAATCATTGGCTGTATTTCAATGTTATCTGCAACTTGCAGGCTTTGATTTGGACGGTTATATTCGTTCAATGCTAGAGTTCTCTGCGGTTCCACCCATTAAATGGGTCCTAAGATTCCCAACAGATGAACTGTCTGGATCACTCAAAGATCACCCTTTCTTATATGTGGTGCTACTCCAAATGGACACTGCCAAAGATTACCCACCTGATGAGTTGACGGTCCTATCAATGTGCAAATGGATCTTCATACTGGACCTACTTGATACCAGAGTCACAGATTCATGTGCTGTGGATGGACATGGATTGTGTCCTACCCCCGTCTCTAGCCACCATCTGACATCTTCATATTGAATAGCTGTTTCATAAGATGAACATTGTTGGACGCTAAAGGTTTTTCATACATAGTGACTATGGCTTCCATTAATTCTTTTGTAGTTTTCATCTTGGATATATTGAAGGTGACGCTCTTAGACAAAGAAAGTTGGATCGTTCCTAAAGCCTTCCGATCCAATAAAAACCATTCATCATCTGTCATCTTTTCTGGTTTCTTCTCTAGATGTCTTTTCCTCCTATAGGAATATAGAGGTCCTTCTGATATAGATAATCCTCCATCTGCATCTTTCAGAAAGCAAAGTTTGAACTATTAAACTTCTCAATTCTAGTCTTCCCTTCTTCCATCAACGCTCCCAATAGAACTAAACCAATAGCTCTGATATTAGTTGTTGCGTAGCACGCCAACAATGCAGTGAACCGAGATCCAATCTCCGGTCTCACCCACAAACGATAAACAGAAAGAAATATAAAGTAGAAAAAGAATCAGAGCATTCCAAACAAACCACGAGATAAGATAAACGTGGAAAAACCCCAACGAGAATAAAAAACTATGGATGCAAACTTCCACTATGAAGAAAAACGAAAATTACAAGACAAAATACTAACTTCTCCCTTGGAAGTACAGAGAAAACCCTTTGCCCACATCTTAGAATTATTTCACATACCCTTAAAAAGCCCTAGGGACACCTATTTATAGTTTAGGCAACTTCCCTTTCGCACATCTACGAAAACTGACTCAAAAATCCGCAGTCCTCATCAAATCCGAAAATGAATCTGCATAACCTCGACTGGTCGAGCATAGGCCACAACCAATCGAGCACCTTGGAACTCAAAACCTGATGCTCGCTGGACTTTAAATTGAGCCAGTCCACGACTGGTCGAGCGGCCCCAGATGTAGCTCCACATCTCAACATTATTTTAATAATCTTCACATGTACATGATTACAACTCAAGGCCCAAAAGCTGATGAAATGTAATTCCATGGAGAGGCTGGTGAAGAAATGGCCTCTTGGCAGATAGCCGTTGAGACACATACTCCATGGATGGTCGAGATTGCGGATTGGGACGTAAGCATGCGAGTGCTAGCACCACTGCCAAAATGACTTCATTTGCAACTTCAACTGTGGGAGATGAGAGCCGTTGATCTAACACATTGATTATTAGTATGTTCTGCCCACTTGATGATGATAGGGAGGAGATTAGCTCTCCAGGATGACTTCCCATTATCACTTCCAGTGCCACCACTCCAAAGCTATAAACGTCGCACTTCTCAGTCACCTGCATTGTGTAAGCAAGTTCTGCATAGAAGAAATAAAATCATGTAACCGATTTAGCAGGCATCTGCAAATAAGGCAATTTAATCGATTTATCAGAAAGAAAGAAAAAAGGGCTGAATGTATCATGAATTTACCTGGCGCAGCGTATCCGCAGGTGCCTGCAAACGCAGTCCAGTTAGATGAACTGGGATTTAAATATCTCGCAGTTCCGAAATCAGAAACACAAGCTTCAAATCCCAAGTCCAACAAAACATTACTTGTCGATATGTCCCGATGAACTATCGGCGGAGTGCAATCATGGTGCAGGTAAGATAAAGCATCAGCAATTCCTTTAAGAGCCTTCATCCTCCTAATCCAATCAAATTCCACAGCTCTTTCCTCATTACTGAGAACAATCCACAAGCTTCTCCTTTCCATGAATTCATAGACCAAGAACTTGTGCTGGACATGTGAACAGAATCCATAAAGCTTCACGATGTTGCGGTGCCGAATTTTCAGTAACGCTTGTATTTCATTCCTAAAACAAATTTCATTGACAGATTCTCCACCTTCCGAAGAGCAAAGTTTCTTTACCGCCACTATCTGACCTGTCGGTAATTCTGCTTTATACACATTCCCAGATCCTCCTACTCCGATGCAGTACTTGTCGTCGAAATCCTCGGTTGCTACAATGATATCTTTGTACACAATCCTCCCATCATAATTCCATATTGAAAACAGATCGTTGTTGACTATGCGCATTTCCACTTCCTCTGTATTTCCAGCCATTCGATGGAAAATGGACACCACTTTGATAAAGACAAATATAAGAAGCAATGCTCCTAAAATAGGAACAATGACGAAGATTGCAACCATGTAGCCTTTTCTTCCACCACCATTGCCTGTCGAAGATGAATTACAAGATGGCAAGCCTTCAATTTCGCCACATAAACCTTTATTTTCTAAGAAAGCCTCGACCAGAGACTCCTTGAAAACTTTACTTTCAGGAATAGGACCCTCCAACTCATTATACGAAAAATCAATAGATGTCAAGCTGTTCATTGCCTCGAAAGAAGATGGAATTGAACCAGAGAGCCTGTTGTGGGAGAGATACAAATTTTCTAGCATTCGCAGATTTCCGAGCTGTGATGGTATCTCTCCAGTGAGCGAGTTTCGACTAAGATCTAGCATATCTTGTAAGAACACTAGATTCCCAATTTGAAATGGAATGCTCCCATTCAAATTGTTTTTGCTCAGCTTCAAAAGCCTCAGTTTAGAGCAATCCCCTAGTCGTTCCGGTATCGGCCCACTCAAGTTGTTTCCCGACAGGTCAAGAATCTCCAAACTGGATAGATTTCCAATTTCTAACGGAATCTCCCCAGAAAGTCTATTATCGTTTAAGCCCATGTTCAAGAGAGAAGACATACTCCCGAATTCTTTCGGAACCTCTCCTACCAGTTGGTTTGAAGAAAGGCTAAGTACTCCGAGTTGAGACAACTGCCCATACTCAGGCGGTATCCTACCCGAAATCATATTTCCCGATAAATGCAGCCACGTTAGATTTCGAAATTCTCCCCAATTTGATGGCAGTTCACCATAGAAGTTGTTATTGCTCAAATCAATGAATGCAAGATTCGGATATATGCCTAAATCTTCAGATATATTTCCTGTGAGCTGGTTTCCGTGGAGATCGAGTTTAGTTAAGCTAGTGCAGTTTTTAAAGCTTTTGGGGATGGGACCTGTGAAATTGTTCTTATATGCACTGAACCATTTGAGCGATCCGCCTCGGCATAGTTGTGGCAAATGGCCAGAGAAGTTGTTTTCACTCAAGGTTACCATATGCAATTTCATTAGATTTGAGAATTGTATTGAACCCGATAACTGATTCCTAAATAAGCCTAATCTGTTCAGGTTACTCAAATTGCCAAAAGATGTAGGAATTGGACCTGTGAGTTTGTTCGTCAGCAAGCCTAGGTCAACCAAATTCCGTAGGTTTCCCAGCTCATGTGGGATTGACCCAGAAATCTGATTGTCGAAGAGCTCCAAGATGGTGAGCTTGGTCAGGTTTCCTAATGCAGAAGGGATGGAACCTGTTATGGAGTTGATGAAGAGCCTTAACTCAATGAGATTCCTGAGATTTCCTATTTGTGGAGGGATGGAGCCGGAAATCTTGTTCCGCGAGAGGTTCATGATGGTAAGATCGGTTAGATTTCCTAAAACAGGAGGGATGGAACCAGAAATCTCATTGCGCGACAGGTTCAAGAGAGTAAGCTTGATCAAGTTTCCTAATGCCAATGGTACAGAACCGTTAAGAAGGTTATCAAACATGGCTAGCTCATTTAAGTTAATCAAGTCTCCTAATTGCGAAGGGATGGGACCGGAGAGTTTGTTCGTGGACAGATTAAGGAATGTGAGTTTAGAGAGAGTACCGATATCTGCCGGTATGGTTCCGAGGAGTGTGTTGTTATTGAGATCGAGACGGATGAGGTTTGGAAATGATGAGAAGCTCAAGTTATGGAGATTACCTTGCAAACCAGCACTCGGCAGGATGATTTCATTCACGCTTCCCGTGTCGTCGCATGCAATTCCAGTCCAATTGCATGGGGTTTTGGTGGTGGAATTGGTGAGTGACCATGAATTGAGAGTGGCTGGTGTTTGTGAGAGACTGGATTTCCATTTGAGAAGGGATTCTGCTTCTGATTCTTCTGATGTAACTGCTGTTGTTGTAGTTGCATCTGCGAAAAGCAGCATAAGCAATCCAATTGCTAAAAGAACGAAGAAGGTTTTCGCTTTGAGCATCTTTGGCTGATGATGATATTGAGATTCTCCACAATGGAAGCAGGTTCATGTGCATATATACTAAGAAAACAGAGGCTATAAGGTGCTGTGGGGCCTGCATCAACTTTGCATCCGATCCACCCCATCCGAAATCGGATTGCGTACTGAGTTACGCAGTACACTCTTTTCGTACTTAGTAAACTCTGTTGGGCCCACCGTGAATGTATTTGGTCTATCCATGATATCGATCCGTTTTTCCATATTATTTTAGGGGTTGAGACCAAAATTTAAGCGTACCTAAAGATCAAGTAGACCATACCATATGAAACAGCTGGAATAATGACTTCCACTGTTGAAACCTTTCCAAGGCCCACAATGATGTTTATTTCTCATCCAAACTGTTCATAAGATCACACGGACATGGGTGAAGGGAAAAAACAAATACAAGCTTGATCCAAAACTTTTGTGGCCCCCAAGAAATTTTCAACAGTAAATGTTCAATTGACAATGTTTCCTATGGTGTGATACTGTGATCCAATTGAGGTTTAGATATGTTTTGTTTTTAGGCTCAAGTCCTAAAATTATCTGTTAAAATGGATGGACGGAGTTGATAAAATACATAAATCACAGTGGACTCAGTACACAATCCTCTTCCACCCCATCCATTCGATGCACCCTTCGATTTTAGGCCATGGGACCGAAATCAGAAAGTTCAAAAAATCAGGTAGGCCACACCACAAGGAACCATTCATAGCGGTTGTTGTACAAATAAAGTCTTCCCCGTGACGCAAGGGATAAATGTGATGAGGTCAATCACCATCTTACACAAGGGGGATAACTACTTCGAATCTGCTAAGCTTCTCCGCACTTTTCATGTAAACTTCTCGAATGCATGAGGAAAAATAAAAATTAAAAATAATTCTAGAAAGTTGAAATAAATGAGTCTACAACCTTTTAAACAAGGAAATCAAAACTTAGAAGAAGTTTAGGAATTAAATTATAATTAAAACTTTCTAAAATTCTTAACTTGCTATAAAAAGTAAATTTTCTATTTATAATGTCTTATATGGCTCAACCATATTATTCTTCAAACTTTACTAAACATTTTTTATGTTGTGCAACAACTCAAGCCCAACAAATGAAGAGTTATAATCAAACTAAAACTTATTATTTATAATAAAAACGAAATTAAACATGGAATTCGAATGTCGATATGATGGAATCTCGCAAATTCGGTGTGGGCTATGCTGGGTTGGTTGGCGAAAGTAGCTCATCCTACTCCAAAATCATATATGGTACGTTGAATAATTCATTCCGATTTGCGAAATATGCCTATTTTAATATTCCAACGGTCTTGATAATTTCTGCGTTCAATAGAGCCTTCTCTGGTCCACCTTAGACAAGGAAGTGTCTGCGACGGAAGCGGATTTCCTGCGAAAGACTTTCGCAGGAAGTTCCTGCGCTGGGAACCCAGGTGGGGCCCCTGTGATGTTTGTGAGAAATCCTACCCGTCCATCCGTTTTGTGAGTTCATTTTAGTGCATGATGACAAAAATGAACCCTTTCCAGAGCTCAGGTGGGCCGAAAACGTGATAATTGAACGTCCACAGTTGAAATATTCGTGGGCCACAGAAGTTTTGAATCATGCTAATATTTGTGATTTCAGTTCATCCAGTAGGAATGAAGTTATTAACGGTATGGATGGCATGTAAACATCACTGTCGAACCCAGGTAGGCTTCAACGGTAGGAATTTCCCTAACCACATTTTCCTTTAGTACGGCCCACTTGAGCTTTAGATACGGTTCATTTTTGGCATCATGTCCTGAAATGAACTCACAAAACGGATGCAAGGGGTGGATTTCTCACAAACATCACAGTGGGCCCCACCTGGGTTCCCAGCGCAGGAACTTCCTGCGAAAGGCTTTCGCAGGAAATCCGTGTCCGTCTGCGACCCACTCTACATCACCCCACGGGCGGGGTTAGGACGCAATCCGCGTCCGGGCAGTTATATTTCATTAGCTGAGAAACTGATAAATGTTACGGTAGAGACAGCTCTACCATAATATGGTAGATCTCTCTCCACCTTATGCACGGCAAGGAAGGGTATAAATCTGAAATTTTCAGTGAAAGGATAAAACACAGATCCGTTCATCCGTCAGATTGATTTCCTTAAAACAGATTGGAGGAAGCAAGAGTGGTCCACATTAGTCATTTAGAAAATACAAAAACATTACTGCTTTCCAAGGATCATATATACATTGTAGGTTCTGATACATGGACGGTCCTGATTAAGTATGTTCTCATTCAACATGTACATTCAAAAGGAAGTCTACCGTATGCCATTAAACCGCATCAAATGTTACTTTTAAGGGCAACATCACCTGTCCCACCACCTAACCGGGAGCGGATTGGATACTCAACGCTTCAGTGGCCAAATGGCCAATGAAGTGACGTGGCAAAATGGCATTGGTGGATACCAATCGCTGCTTCTTTTTTAAAAAAAAAAATCTGTATTCCTTTCATTAAAAGAAAGCAAAAGCATCATGTACATTCGGGCACCCCAAAGCGAAAAACAGGAGCCTATCATGAAAGAAACAAAAACTACACAAAGAAAGCAAAACCTTTACAATGTCTTGACCAAACCAAGGCTAACCTTATCAAGAAAGATAGAAACGAAAAGAGCACAAAGATACCAATCGCTGCTTCTTTCTAATAAATGCTCTTCGGATAGAGATCTGTTAATGGATGTTTTTCCGTTTAGGCCGTGAACACAATCGGATGTTTTTCCTGCACTGGAACTTAGGTAGGGCCCACTGTGATGTTTATGAGAAATTCTACCTGTCCATTCATTTTTTGAGCTCAATTTAGGACATGAAGCCAAAAATGAACCATTTCGAGAGCTCAAGTGGGCCAAAAACGTGATAATTGAAAGTCCACAATTGAAATATTCATGGGCTATAGAAGTTTTGAGTCATGCTAATATTTGTGATTTCAGTTCATCCCAGTAGGAATGAATTTATTAACAGTATGGATGGCTTGTAAACATCATTGTCGAACCCAGGTAGATTTTAATGGTAGGAATTTCCTTAACCACATTTTCCTTTAGTACAGCCCACTTAAGCTTTGGATACGGTTCATTTTTAGCATCATATCCTGCAATGAACTCAACAAACGGATTAAAGGGGAGGATTTCTCACAAACATCACAGTAGTCCCCACCTGTGTTCCCAGCGCATCCACGTCCCAAAAAAACGTATGTGGAGTTGTACGTGGCTAAGGGAGCGAATTGTGTATGGAGTAAACTCTGTGGGGTCTACTACTGTGATTTATATATTTTATCTCGTCTGTCCATCCATTTTATAAGATAATTTTAGGGCCTTAACTCAAAACCTAAGCATATAAAACGCTAAAATCGACCACACCAAAGGAAACAGTGTGAATTGAATTTATACTGTTGAAAAATTCTTGGGGGCGACAGAAGTTTTGGATCAAGATTATATTTATTTTTAACCTTCATCCGTGTTTTTTGATCCTTTGAACAGTTTGGATGAAAAATAAACATCATTGTGGGGCCTTGAAAGGTTTCAACGGTAGAAATCATTATTTCCACTGTTTGCTGTGGTATGATCCACTTGAGATTTTTATAAGCTTCAATTTTGGGTTCAACGGTTAAAATTAGATGGAAAAACAAATGGAAGGTGTGGATAAATCACATAAATTCACAATAGGCCCAACTAAATTTTCCCAGTATCACAATCCGATTTAGTCGCCGAGTGGGTGCACGGCGGAAACGGAGAAAGATCCATTAACGGATTTAACGGAGTAGCATTTATACCAAGGAAACATACCATCGGCATCCAACCAATGGAGTTTTGCCACATCAGCCTATTGGCTACTGAAGCGTTCAGTATCCAATCCGCTCCCCACCTAATCCGCGTCCATTTGTCCGAACAAGCAGTTGAACACGACTCCATTGCATAATAGGAAAGACCTAATGCAAATGAGATCAGACCAAGCAAACGGATTGGTTGTGTGGGGCCACCGGAAATGTTACATAGTCTCTGGTACAAATACATTCCTAGCCTGGTTGGATCAAAATAAGTTGGATCCCAAATTGATGATAACTTTTGACCCGGATATGATTACAGTGTGCATAACCTATCAATATTTATTGAAACGACCCATCTGGGGTGAACTGAAACACAAAGTGGGTTGTGTCTATCTGTTTTGTCAGAGAACATGTACTTTTAGCTCAAAAATAATTTTATGAAAAAAATTACTATTTTTACTACTTTTAATTTTTTTATTTTTTTATTTTTAGAGTTTTATATTTTCTTCTTTTTTTAAAATAACATATAATTATGCTAAGACTCTTCTAATAAAAGTTTATTTGAAATTTTTATTTTTTAGATTTTAGAAGAATTTTATTAAAATTAGAATTTTTATTAAATTTAGAATTTTGATAATTTGGATAATTAAGTAGTTATTCACAGCGGAAGATGGTGATCGACCTCATCATCCCATCCCTATGTCAAAATGTCTCTGACACGAGTCCGGATCCTCTGTCATCAGGTCAACAAAGAATTCCTGATACCCAAATTCTCATTGGTCCACGTCACCACTCACTAAATAAATAAAAAAATTAAAATACAGCTTCGGACGCCAAACCATTAGGGTAACAGGAATTCTCTGTTGACCTGATAAGAGAGGATCCCGACTCTCCCTGTTTGCCCTGTCTTGATTGGTCCACATCACCACTCTCTAAAAAAAAAAATTTAAAAGAAAACTACGGACTCCAAACCGTTATAAAAAAAAATGAAGGAAAAAAAAAAAAATCAGAAAAAGAAAACGGGAAGGGAGGGTAAAGAAAAGGAAGAAGAGGAAGAGAGTCTATCTCCTATCTCTCTCTCTCCTCTCACTCTCACTCTTCCTATCTATCTCTCTCATATATTCTTTTCAAGCATTAAGGTTTTGATCTTCTTCTTTTTTTCCTCTTCTTTCTTGAAGCTGTTCGAGTGATATGCAGAGATTGGGTGAATCGCTCTTGTAAATTGCGGAAAAGACTCTCAACTCTACATCTATCAGTAATATCTATGTGCTTTTACATTGGAGGGATAGTGAGCCATTCAATCTCTTATATTTCAAATCCAAAACATCCAGATTGCATGTTTGGACGTGGGTTAATAAATATGTATATAAGGTGTGAGGATTTGGCACATGCCCGCAAGCTATTCGACATTATGCCTGACAGGAACATTGTCTCTTTAACTGCATTTTTTTATTTCTATTTTTTAAATATAATCTTCCTACTTGTGATTGGGTTTTAAGAGGTCTTAGTTTGGATATATTCTATTAATGATCTCCCAGATAAGATAACATTTGATTAGTCCCCTGCAAATAGGGCCACTGCAGGTCTGTGATGAAATAATAAAATATATAGCAACTGTCCACGTTCAGTGAGAGGAAAAAGAAATTGGATACAATATTCCAATCTGGGGGCTTGTGGGGCCTGTTAAACCAAATGTTCTGGATCACTGAGCCGCAGGCCTCTCTTGTTCAAACTGAGTATACTGTGCCTATCCTCAATCTGGGGTTCCTGTAATTTCTCTGTCCTCCAACATAGCAAAACACGCTGTCATTGCTTATCTTTTTTCTTTGCATCATTAGAGAAGCACTAATGATGTACTGACCTTATTTTTTAGAATAAGTCATGTTGTCTTCCTTTTCCATGATACTATGTACAGGGCAAGTACACACTTAAGATGAAGTTGTTGCGTGGGAACGGGAACCAAATGACTTGTATCACCTTCGATTTCTCAATTGGGTTCAGATCACCCATCAGCGAGAGTTAAGGTCGAGGCATGGATGGGGGACAGCTCTTGTCTACATCTCGTGTAAGTTTCGAATTTGTATCACTACGTGGATAGTTAATTTCACTCGAATATTGTGATCGTTCTAGCAGAACTCTGTATGTATGCTCATTCTCCTTTGGATTGTGAAAACACAAGCAAATGCTATATCCACCTACTTAGATGATATTACATTGTTCATATTTAGAAGTTATTGGATTTGTTTGGATGCACTATCATTTTGAATTGCAATTGTTAGTCTAATAAAGTGGGTTAAAAAAAAAAAGTTCAAATCATGAACTTCTCTAGCATTTATATTTGGGGATCATTGCTCGAGATTTCAATTAGTAATTTGATGTGGGATGTGAAACGAAATGCAACTGCGAATTGAGGGCTACTTCCTGTTATGATTACTAGGAAACATCATTCATTTATGTTATTTCCTCATTTAACAAACTGTTCAGAATTCAATTTGCTCATGCATCCAAGCACAACCTTTGTGTATGCTTTGGTGGTTTTTCAAACACAATGTGATGGGGATACTGTTGTCAGGACCATTTTAGTTCTGCTAAAGCCCACATGCATAGTGGCATATGCCAAAGAATGTGCGTATGTGGTACATCTGAGTTGTGAATGAGGTAGGCCCCACCATTGAGATGACCTAGGAGAAAAAATATAAATCTCTGTAGACCATTAGGGTACTTCATTGATGTGAACAGTGGGAAAATTCTTTTTAAAATAACCTGTTGCCATTGTACATGTGTGGCTCACCTAACGAGATGAGCGGCCAGACTTCTGCACATTGGGTTTTTTCCATACAATTATCTAGTGAATGGGATGCGTACTTGAATTGAGGTATTGCATTAAATTGCAACACTTCTGGCCAGGCATCATACAATTATCTACTGCTATTTTTGTCATTTGGCCTACATTCATCTAACATCTCGAGTAGAGAAGAGGTACTTGAAATATTTCAAACCATGGGAGATGTTTACAAATATTCCCTTTTATTACAGTAAATTAGCATTTCCACACCAAGAATTGAGGTTTGGACAAATTGAGGATCCTGTTTCCTTTTATGTGGGCCTGGTGACCACTTACCACCATTTGGATGGACATGTAATCATATGCATCATTTAATAATTAATGCTCAACGTAAACATAAAAAATCAGGGTAATAAACATGTATGTTGAATCTACACCACTTGATTTTTATTTTTTATTTTGCCTAATTGCCTATTATTCACATACAAGTACCTCTTGGTCTAAGCCATGTTCACAGCGTATATTAGAATCTTTTGAAAAGCAGTAGAATTTAAACTTTTGAAGTCTATAATTCTGCATAACCGTCTACCTATATCTACCACACCCCTCTAATGAACACTAATTCTTCCTTAATCTAATTCTCATGTAAGTTAAGTAATGGATCATATGATCTTAATTGTTGAAATTACCATTAAGTATGATAAAAATAATTTAACTGTAAAATAAAAGATCAATGGTTGAAAACACTCATACAACTATTTTAAATATTTTGAGTATTAGTACCAATAAAAACAACTTGATGAATGGCCTGATCTACCAGATTTTAACAAAAAGAGTTTCCCCATCTAACTATGTACATAACTACCACATTGGCATCATGGAGTCAACAATAACTGAGCCTTCTTTCTTGGTCATATTCAGCAGTAGTTGAGTCATGGTTTAGACCATGGTTAGACCCTAAGCTAATGTAAGATTGGTAAGCCTCCAAGTGCAAAGTTTGCATGGTAACTCACTGACATTTGTAACATCCCGGATTTTTGCCAATTTGGAGTTAGATGTCCTTAGGCAATGGGTCGATTATAACACCTTATTGACTTCTAAAAAACTCAATCCCAAAGTTTAAAATCCCTTTTCAACTCATTCCCTTCAAAATCTCACCTTTCACCACCTTATTCTTCAAAATTTTCTAAGTACTTTCATATTAGAGACAAATCCTAAAGTTTAAATGATGAAGAACAATATTTAAACTAAAATTTACTATAAATAGTAAATATATAAATAAAATGAGTTTTTGACCATTAACCTTATGTAATCTCATAGAATAAATACGTTATTTGGATAGATCAGCTTCTCTTACCCCAAATCATATATCGCACGTCGAATAACTCATTCCAGTTTATAAAATACGCCCGTTTCAAAAACATTGGGTGGCCGGTACTCTAGCCGACCGCGGCGCACCGCGCCCGGCTGATTGCGGCCCCACCGCGCTGACCGCAACGCGCCGCCGGTGCACCGAAAATCGGTGGACCCTCGTTGTATATTTTTTACACTTTTCGACCGACTTTAAAAAGTTATATATCCCTCATTATAATTCCGATTTAGGTGATTCAAAAGTCAGATTTAAGCTTGATAAGTCTAGTTTCATATAAAAATAAGTAAAAAAATATAATAAAAATTTTAATATAGTTAAATATAGGTCATTGTGACAACTATCTGAAAATCATTAGTTTGGACAGTTGCTGCTTCTAGAATTTTTAGAATTTTTCTACAATACGAAATCTAATGAAACTTGGTGGAGACGAAGTGAACTTAATGACGAACTACTAGAAAAATAATTAAAATAATATACTAACTAAAAGTGCCAAAAAGGGGCATAGAACTGCCCTATGACCTTATTCTGTCGTAATTATGGCGAAATTTGGTTAAGTACTAAACTAAACAATCAATGGATTTGGCTTGAACCACTTTCTATACAAACTAAAAGACTCAAAACCATTAAAATCACTAACCCAACATTACTTGAAAACCTAGGATCAGTCTCAAAACCCAGTTACTCTCGAGAGCACATTGAAACTCCGTATCGGACCTGGACCGTGCGTCGAAATTCCAATTACCGGGAAACTATAAGGTTATGACCGCCTTACTGGGCTTGGCAACCTTCGCGGGAATCGAGCCCGAATAGTATCCAGAAACGCACAACTTGAGCCTGGATCGAAGTGTGTGAGAAACGCGAATATCTTTAGAAGATGAACTCAAACTTAAATGAATTGGGTCATTCGCTTGCAGATCAAATTAAGGTTTCAGACCATCGGATTCTGACCCAAATACACCCATGGATCAAGGAAATTTTCCTACACCTATTGGTATACTTGTGGCCCTGATCGAGTAACGATGACCGTCGATCTGATACGAGTCCTTTACAGCCGATATGTTTGTCAGATCGCACCATAAACACAGTCCTAGTGTAGATCCATCATCAGGGAACTTGCCCTGTGTCGTATGTGAGTTGTAGACCTCCCTATGGACCCTGTTTGTCAAAAATAGTTGCCCTTTGGATACAAACCAGGTATACCATGGCCCTGGGGCCATTTGTATCGCTTTTGAGCCTATATAAGGCCCTTAAACCCACATCTCTCTCTCCCATACGAATTTCTCCAAACCCTAGGAGAGAGAAGAGAGAAAAGGAGAGAGAAGAGTGAGGAGAAGAGAGGGAGATTGAGAGATCGTTGCCAGGATCCTTTCCCACGACTCCACACGCCGAATCGTCACCACACCATCGCTATACCGTCGATTCCAACTTCGATTTGGGTAAGAAATCCTAACCCTAATCTTGATTTAGGAATCTAAATAGAGTAATCGACGTAATAGCTAACCTGTTTCATGATTTAGGTACCTGTTATTCTCTAGACGGGCGCGTACGATTCGAACCCAGTTCGAAACGAGTTAACCGACGAAAGGTGCGGACTATAAACATTTAGGTTATGGTTTTCGAGGCTTTCAATGTCAGTTAATGATTTATAACTGACTTGATTGCTATCACATATGCTTAGATGCGATGTTTTTCGTGTATTACACATATATATGAACTATGTTAAATATAGTGCATTCCAAGTGTTTGTTGAAATGTTTGAATGAATATAGAATTATGATTTGTGCTTGCCATGATTATTGATTGAGAATACATGATTGTTGTATGTGTGGTAACTCCTTTGTGAAAGGATTTGCTATAATATATGTTGTAACTGATATATTACATGTATGTTGATATGTGTAATCTAAGTGTTTGATATAATGCCTGAATGAGAAAATGTTTGTTGAAATGTATTTAATAAGGGTGTTGAGATAGGATTCTCAATTACCTTGTCCATAGTTACAGTTTCCTTCATGTAACCTATCTTACTACTACGTGCTATATGGATGAAATGCTTATGTATGACAACATGTGTACTATGTGTTTGTTAAAAATGCTCAAACGAGATTTATATTTGAATTGGTTGTCACATGCTGTTTGACTATCACATATAAATGCCCATTGTGTTTGAATATGACTGGGACTACCGTGTAGTCTAGGCAATCGGTAATGATTCCTGAATTAGTGGCTGAGGTTGTTTGCTACACAAGACACGTTCGACGAATCTGAGTCGTACGGTGATTATCAACAGTGGTTAGGTCACGAGGAGTGCGTATGCGCTCCATATCGATTAACTCTACGTGCGCTCGTACCAGTCGAGCTTGTCAAGTAACCCGATTGACCTAATGTGTGTTCACCATGTATGGATGCTACTGCTTGAATCTAAGGTACCAACTTACCAGTGAAAAGCCCGTTTAACCTTAGTACCACGATCTACCAAGACTCATAAGCCGGGAATGGTGGTATGGGACACCATGGTCGAGCTATCGGCCTACGCTGGGGCAACGAGCCTCCTCGTAATGACCGGTGAGCAAACCAAACTCGTGAGTCGAATATGGTGGTATGGGACACTGTATTCGAGCTGTCGGCCTATGCTAAGGTGACAAGTCTTTCCCGTAGTGACCTCGAGTATACACTAGGACTACGCTAAGGTGACGAGCCTTGCCGTAGTGACCTTGAGTATAAATAAGCCTACCCCGGTGCAGCCTGGCTGTGGTCCCCAGTCGGGTTGGTGACGAGCCTTGCCGTAGTGACCTTGAGTATAAATTAGCCTACCCCGGTGCAGCCTGGCTGTGGTCCCCAGTCGGGTTGGTGACGAGCCTTCGAAAATAGACTGTCAGCTAGTAGGGCGTTGGTGGTGTGACCTCGAGTGTGAATTAAGCCTACGTTGAGGTGACGAGCCTCCCGTAGCAACCTACAGTATAAACTCGCGAACTTATCTATCATATGTGATTAACTAGGATTGACGACCCTAGATGGATCATTGTTTGGGTAAATGATATAAAGGGAGGTACCTTAGCTTCCCAAACCTGCTGTATGAAAAAACCTAATTAAGAACTTGGCTAAACACGATCATGCACCGCATTGCATGTGCCTTTGACGTTGGAGTTGAGCACAGAGGAAGGGATACATGCCGCGATCATGAAATGATGTCGCAGAGGGAGTATAGGCGAGGGCATGCATCATTAACATATATCATCCTTGTATTAACAAGAGTACTTAGGACATGATTGTTGTACTGTTTTATCATTACTGCTTGACTGAATTGATAACATGTTAACCTTTATTTTATAGTTTCACTTAATTAGCTACTCATTTCCACCTGGGACGGTGTTTTAAAACACCACCCAGACTCTAGTTTAGATGCAGGTGATAGTGAGGTCTATACAGTAGAGTTGAACTTCGTAGGCGAGGAGGAAGGATTTTCCTACGTTCAACTATCGGGTGGATCTATGTAGATCTCGTACCGATGCGCAGGGGCTACTGGGATACTTGTTTAGTTGAACACATTTACTTCCCGCATTTTATATGGTTAGAAACAACACATGTATATATTTAGCCCGGTTTCATACTCATACTCCGAAATTCGTGAAACGTTTTCATAAGTAAATGCATATATTTCAGTCTTCCTCTTGCCAAATTACATTAACTCTTGAGTATGATATGCTGTTTTAGTATAATCTCACTCGTGTTTACTGTATTGCTAATGGACGACATCTAAACATCATTATCCATGTTGCATAAGTGATGCGTTAGAACTCGGGAGTAGAGCTTTGCTGGACCCCCGATTTTCAAGGCGTTACAACATTACTTACAGGAAAGCTGGAAATGTACACGACATTTTTTCTTTTAGTTTAATTGGACCCATTTAAAATGTTGGTTATTGGTGGGTTGCATTTGAATCGAGCTGATTTTAAGAAGTCTCTTGTCTTTCTTTCTTTCTTTTTATTTATCTAAAATTCTGTGTAGTGATGCTTTCAAGAGACTAGAAAAAGCACCAATAAGAATCTGTGGTGATCGACAGATTGAAAGAATTCATTCATCTCCGACAGTTAAGTTCTTGAAAAATAAAAAAATGAAAATAAAAATCTGCTCTGTATTTGATTTTCCTGATATGTTATTATCATCTGCTTGCTTTGCTTTGATCCATCTCGTTTCATCTAGAAAAAATAGATTTTTTCCATTGTTTTGATAGATTCATGTGAATTTCACTTTGGTTAATTTTCACCATACAACTTGTTTTTGTATGTTATTTAACAAGGAACAAAAGGTTTGAGAGAATGTTAGCCTCGCATGACGTGCCTGACTCCCACCATCAGAACGTATGCTGGTAGTAGGTCCCTGCCTTACAGAAGAGAGGTTGACTGTTTGAATTCCATCCTGCTCAACAATTTTCATTGTATGTTCCTAAAACAAAAAAACATGTAATTCAGTAAACTAGTTTCTCAACCTAACAGTTTCTGTATGTTTGGCTATAACAATCTTCCTTGGTTATGGTTTCTCAAAGGCATCAGTCCTGTGGCGATATTGAAGAATGCAGCTCAAGTGACAAGATATTCTGACCAAAACCAGCAGCAATCTTCTAAGACACAGCAACACTCCTAAATATAAAATGCATCAATAAGAAGACGGGAGAGCAGTACACGGAAGGGCCCAAGGTTGAAAAGTATAAGGAGATGCTGATGAAGAAAACTCAAGATCAGGGCGCCCAGTTTATTTCTTATGACCCAATCAAAGGGGAGTGGAAGTTCAAGGTTGATCACTTCAGCCGGTATGAATTCTGCAACATTGAGGATTCATGTGCATGCTTCTTTTCAAATTGTAACTTATGTTTGTGTAGCATTTCAGATTGCAAGAAAGAAGACCGTTTAGTAGATAAAAGAGGCATGTTTGTCTTGCATATGTTTATTTTATTTTATTTTATTTTATTTCATTCCATTTTATTTTATTGAGAAAGATTTTTTCTCTATGGCTACGGATTTAACCTGTAGCCTATGACCATTTACCTGAATAAATGATAGGCGTCTAGCACAACCGCGAGGCTTTACCGACGCCACTTTTATCGGTGGTTTTTTGGGCCTTTATAAAGGTCAGTTTTCTTGTAGTATGATAGAATGTTGTTTATATTGAAATATCACTTTTGAGATATGATAATAATCAAGAAAGTTGAAGTCATGCAAGTGACAAGTTTGGAGATTATTGGAGGCTCTTGAGGCGCTTCAATTGAGTTGGTGCTTACTTTGATGATTTACAAACACAACATACTTGTATAACGAATATCACATCTCTAATCTTAGGTGTTGAATTGTAATTTTAATCATCTTGATTGTTAGGTTTGATACTTCCTGCCTTAATTAGTATTCGACAGATCGAGGCTGGTTCTGTTTTGGGATGTACAGTATCATACATAATTCAATTCAAGATCCAAACATGACCTTTTATTCACTAACTGACATGACCTCTATTTAACTAAAATTTGTGACTTGAATCTATCTAGATAACTATTACTTTTGTTTTATCACCTAAGATTTTTTTTTATTTATTGTTATTTCTTTTAAGGGTTTTAAATGAATGAAGATTGAAAACTGAAAATAGAAAAATAAAATATAATCTACGCCAAAATAAACAACCATATCATATTTCTAATTGAAATCACTTCACACTCACACAACCATATCATATCCTCAAGTGTAACCTCATTATATAGTCTATCAATTGTATCGCATTCTCAAGTGGATTCATCACACCAACTATTAAACAACCATATCATATCCTCAAGTACAACCTCATCACATTGTCCATAAAGTGTTTCAAATTCTCAAGCGGAACCACATCACGCTATCACACAACCATAACATATGCATCCTCAAGTGCAATCTCATCATATAGTCCATCAACTGCATCATATTCTCAAGTGGAATCACATCACACTATCGTCTCAACCATGTCATGCGCTCAAGTGCAACCTAATCACATAGTCCATCAACCATATCATATCCTTAAGTGTAACCATATCACATTATCATACAACCATATCATATCCTCAGGTGCAAACTCATCAAGCTGTCCATCAATCGTATCATATTCTCAAGTGGATATATACATCATCACACTATCACACTACCATACCACATCCTTAAGTACAACTCCATCACGCTGTCCATCAACTGTATCACATTCTCAAGTGGATACATCACACTCACACAAGAGATATGGTTTTTCACTATGACATTACTTCAAAGGGAAACAACAATAGCTCACCTTAAAAAGCCAAAAAGTTGATTTTAGCTCAATCTATGGTTTGCATAAAGTGGATCTCGTCATTGTGGAGTTTCTTTTGGTAGTGTTTATTTACTGTGTGAAATCAATTGCAGGACTTATCTAGGTGCAAGGAAACATTGTCAACCCTTAAAGCCATGCAGGGGCAAGGAGGCTATCCACAACTAGAACTGGACATAGCTCACCTTGAAAAAGAAATTGAATTATATTCACTAGAGAAGCTGTGTTATGAAGCTCCAATGATGGTATGGTAAATGAGAAGGTTCCATCTCCTTTCAAATAAGTATTCTCTCTCTGTATATTTGATCACTTTAATGTTAATGCATTAATCTGCTTATTCGGAAAGTGGTTGTGAACTGTGGACTGTGGCAAATGAGAAGGCTCCATCTCCTCTTTTTTTGTGTTGTTGTGAACTATGGACTTGCATTTGATCACTTTAATGTTAATGCATTAACATTGAAAAGGTGCTTTTTTTTTTTATTCCGTCCTTTACTTCTTTCAGAGTAGATTTGGAGTTGGTTCCTTTTTTTGCAAATGCTGGAAGTTGAGTTCCTTTCTTTAATGGAGAGATTGGATTTTTGTAGCTGCTTTTAATCAGCTTGAGTTCAAGGAACTTGAATAATTTCCTTTTCAATCCTAACCTGAAAAGAATATTGTTTTTTTTTTCCTTTTACAATTTTATTATTATTATTATTATTATTATTATTATTATTTTTGTAGCTGCTTCTTGAATTCCTAATGCTTTGTGTGAGTGGTTAGGGTATCCTAATCCAGAGTTTGCCAAGTCTCATACCCTCTGCATCGATTTGTGCATGAAAGCGGCACTTTTATGCTTAGTCACAATTTTGGAAGTTTTCTAAAAAGAAAATAGTTCAAAATTGCGATTATTTAGAAGAAAGCAAAAGTAATTACTACCAGAAAAAGGGAAAAAAGCTACGGATAAAAACCGTAGCTAAAGATATATGGCTACAATGTTAGATCTAAAGCTACGGCTAATAGCCGTAGCTAGCTTCTATTTTTTAAAAAATAAATAAATAAAGGGCTTACCAATGCTAGTGCATGCCCTAATAGATCAACTCATCTAAAAATTTTGAATTCAACAATAAAAGAAACATGCACAACAACTTTCATGAAGCAGATCATCCAAGTTATTCCCAACTGTATGAAATTCTTTATCCGTTGTAAACACTTTACAAGCTAGCTAAATGCACAATCTGTTTACTTGTAAACAGATTACCTCTTAAAAGGGAAGTGGAATAGTGTTACCTTTTCAAGAGGTCTTATCGATGAACTAACAATGCAAGAATCAAATATAATGAAAGATAAAGCAGTTATGCTCTTCCATAAGAGATTATAATCATATTCAAGCATACAAGAACAAGTAAAGCAAGATATCACATGGATCCTCACCACTAAATGACTTACCTTATTATTTTATAAAGAAACCAAGAGTTCTTGAAACCTGCAAAATTTAGTTGATGCATCCTCAAATTGCTTTTAAACAAGCCCCTAACAAACATCACAAAGAAATAAATGCATTAAAGAACAACTGCGCGTTGTGGTCCTTGCTATTAGAAAGGAATTTGATATGTTCTGCTGAAAGGTCCACCTAGCTAGCAAGTTGGGGCACATCTAAATGCAATCATAAGTGATAACCACATTGGAAAAATAAATCAATGATCAAGAAAGCATCTTCATTTAATAATATGCAACAAGAAAACTATGGTGCATACATGAATGTTTCGAGATATGCAACAACAAATTCAGTTGGATAAAATTACCAAGGTTTTTTATGCTGCTCTCTAAAGGCTCGGTAAAGAAATGACCAAAATGACGAAAAATAAAGCTGGAATGTCTAAAAGAAATTGATGCAGACATGTTCAAATGGAGGAAAAAAGCTAAAGGAAATAAGATAAAAGCCGGTGAAACATTCAGGAACTATACTGCTGGTTAGTTATACCTCCTATTCAGTCACAGATTCAGCATGGTTAGCTCTTTCACGACACAGCACCTTTGGTGCAAAATCCACAATATCATTTCCATCCTTTGACCTGCTATTCATATCTGAATCTTCTACTGTGGAAATTCCATCATCATCCTGAATCTACACTAGAAAGCAGTATCAGTGAAAAGTCACTACCACCATTATTTCATCCCTTCATCTGGAAGTGCCTTGGAAAATGGTTTATAGAATGCTTTTCTGCCAACATAATCTTTTGTTCACTTCAAGTACCTTGAAACTTAAAGGAATAATATTCCAGGGTAGGGAAAAGGAAAACAGAATTCACCATTTAGGATTCATTTTCCGTGGTATCCTTTGAAATCACCACATAGACAATCATCGTCAATTTGAGGTACTTCCATGTACTACCAAAATGAACCATTTCTAGACATTTTTCATGGTTTTAAGCATTAATATCTAACTAAAATTGAACCTCCTTACTTTAGCAGCTTGAGCTTTCAAATCCTCCAGATTAAAATTCCATGCACTGATTGCATGAATGTACTCTTGCTGCAAGACCCGAAGAGAATGAGTGCAAGAAATTCAAAATATATAGATAATATCGACATGATTAGCTCCCAGCTACTAGCACTAGTATTTCATAACAAAAGCCCAACAGAGAGACTGGGTTGAAAACCATACATTTCATAACAAGAACAGTTTTCATCTTAATCATTTCATTACTTTTAAACTTTTCATCAATGATATAGTTCACAAGTAAACATATCTATAACCTTCAGCCAACCCCTATTGAAATATTTACTGGTCAGAAATTAAATCAAGTACTGAAACAAACAACCACTGTCAAAATCCACAAAAAAAATAAAAATAATAAACAAAATTAAAAAATTAAAAAAATAGAAAAAACAAACAAAAATTATTAAGCAGATTAATTGAATAAGGAACTCAAAAGAAAATCTTACACATTATAAAGAAAACCCAAATCATGCATCAGCAATTAAAGGGCTAGAAAAGGGAATAATCCTGACATGAAGAGGAACAGAAAAATTTAAATAAATAAATTTAAAAAAAAAAAACAAAAATAGAGAAAATGGATTAAAACAATCAGTTCATGACTATGTAAAATCAATGCCATTAGCAAATATCACACCATATGCTTTTGCTGATTCCGTATGATCCCTAGAGAATTATGAATAAGAATAATTATAGCAATATATTTAAATTGCGGCATTCCAAAGAGGGGTTATCCAATGCTGGATCCAAAAAATGGTGTTTTTTTTTAACCTGATCTAGCAATGGTACATATAAGACTCACCCACCTTTTGGCACTCTTGGCTATTCACCTGGTGGGACTCATCATGGATGATCTTTCTATCCAATTGATGGGTTAAAAGTGGAGGTAAGAGATGATGTTCCATGTTTGAGAAGAAGCATGGATCAAGTTGGATGGTTAGGACCACATGATGGTTTCCTAATCAATTATGGGGCCCACCACGTGGACAGTTATGGATCACCAAATAGCAGGCCAACACGTGTACAATTTGCTGGTCCTAGTAAAATGGTGTATTTCCTCTGTTTAAAATGGTGTCCATTAAAAGCAATTCTTCAAAGAACTCATACTAAAAGATTGAAGCCATAGTAGCTCCCTTACATTTGCTTGGAAAGCTCTGATATTTTGGATCTTCCCACTGCAATTTGTAGATATAGAAGAAGAGGAAAAAAGAAGAGCTAGCTTGTTTCAATGTACAATGAAGTAAGTTTTGCAAGTGACTGCACATATCAATCTTAGAAGAAACTCACAGTTTAGTGGGCTTAGAACTTCTTTTCTCCTGCCTTCCAATTTCTCCTTCATATCAGAAAGAGACTTGAACTGAGGAGCATATGAAACCTATAGTTGATTCCCAAGGAAAACAAACTCATCTAGTTTCCTCTTTGCAAGCTTGTAAAAATCAGGCCACATATTCAAATGCTGTGGCCCTACATTCACAGTTGAATACTCCAACGGCCACATAATGAAAATTATGAAAAACAGAGGTATATTTGTTGCATTTTGAACCTGTTGCACCTTATTAAAAATAAAAATAAAAATGTGCATATTTAATTAAATAGCCCAAATTAGATGCTAGAACATGTTATAATTAAATTTTCATTATGAAAGAAATTCAAATATTCCAAACAAAAAGTAAATTAGACATAAATTAGACAGAAGCTGATTTCATTATCTCCAATATCTCTGATCATAAATTAGACAACAATCAGGTAAAATCAAAGAAAAGATGAGATCATGGCAACAATCTTGGGTATGAGAGCTTCCTATAACTAAGGAAATTCATTACTATAGTCAAAAACTAACTCCAATTGCCTACATTCTTTAAGGACACTTCTGGACACTTGCCCATAGAACCTGGGGCTTTGAGTATAGACAGCAAATTCCCTTCTGGTTGGGGCTCATCACTCAATGACGACAATGGTGAAGTCATTGATGCGTCCCCACCTATCGTAGGAAAAATAAAAAGTATAGAACAGTATCAACAAATAAGCAACTTTAATAAGAAGCAATCGTAAAATCTCCTTGACGTGAGTGGTGAAAACAATTGAAAACTTCATATATTTAATAGGACCACCACAATAATAATTTAAAGAAAAAAAATGGTAAGAGTTACATGGCATCTGTGTGATAGATAGATGGCAGAACATTCTTGTCAGCAAGAGCCGGCAGAACAGTATCATTAAAGAGTTAATAACCAAAACACTGGCAGAATCATGAATCAAGAACAACTCCATGGTTTATAAGATCAACAAAAAATAGGCAATTACTACAATTTTAATCTTTTTGTTGTTGCATAAGTGGGCCAGCGGAAGTGGATGGAAGCTGCACAAAAATTGATCTCTTAAGAGGAGGCCCTTTCATTGGCCCCATCCATTAGGTGGGTCACTGCATGCATAACCATCCTTTTTTTTTTTAACAGTGAATTGTACATGTGGCCCACATTATGGTTGGATCTGCTGAACTTTAAAGTGGCCATTATGGTTGGATCTTCAACATGAAAACCATTTTGTGTTGAAAAAGAGACTAAATCTACATGCATGCAGACTAAATTCTAATGTACTAACTTCAATTCCACCTAGACAAGCAAAGATGGATGAGGGAGAAATTTTTAAATCAAATGGTCCTAAAAAATGGATTAAAACAATCACTTCATGACTATGTCAAATCAATGCCATTAACAAATATCACACACCAAAAAAAAAAAAAAAAAAACCAATATCAACAATCAATAGGATGGAAAAGGAAAATAAAAAAGTTCACCAAAATACTATTGCTAATAAAATCTAAATATCGAAATGCACTATACCAACTCCTTTTGCAACAACTCCTTGAAGAAGAGTGGGGCACACCATCAAAGTCCTGATGGAAACACCATAAGCTTCCACATATGAAATCTCAGTCACATTCAACTCTTCAAAACCATAAGCCCATCTCATCATCACCAGCCCAACAAGAGGCAAAACCCACAAAAGCTTTATGGTTTTTCTTCCTCTCTGCTACAAAGATTAAGATGACAAAGAAGGGATATCAAAATACTCAGTTATGCTTCTAAGGTTTTCTTTTCCTATTTCAATTGATGGAAAAAGTAGAGATGAGAGAAGCATCAACAACCATGACAACCTATTATGGTTCTGAATTATTAATATTTGGCTTACCATTAAATAATAAATAACCAACAATTCTAACATTTTTCATAGGACTAAGAAAACTCATGATAAGAAGGAAAGAGAAGAATAAATAGGAGGATGTGGAATATGCCTCATCCTAACCTTAATTTGAGAAATAAGAGGGAAACATTATGTAACGGATGAGTGAGACAAGTGTATTGCATGATCCAGCAATCATAAACCAGTATATTAGTGGCTCTTGAGCCTCTAAGTCTCCCCTACAGTGGGGATGCTCAAGATGGCTAACAATCCATACCATGTTTTAATGTACCTTCTCAACTCTGTTGAATGACCCATCTCTGGGGCTGTCATGAGTATAAATTGACATAGTAAATGCGTGCCCCTTGAAAAAACAATTTCAATTTGATGGATTTAGTCTGCATGAAATCCAAACTTTTTGCCTGTAAATGCTGTAAATCATTTACAGTCTGTAAAATGATTTACGGGCAAAAAAGGTCATCCAAAAGCAAGAGGATTAGGCAATCATGGAATCCCTATTTACCAAATAATAGAGGATCTGGACTCAAAAAAAAGTTATTATTATACTCGTATCGAATGTGGACAATCTATCTACTTTATTCCCAACCATTTATGCTGCGAATTAAAGAAGGATTCAAATATACTCCATCAGGGAGACTTGAGGGATCTACCATCCATGGCGAGGCCCATCATTCCAACTGTAGGGATTTCAATCAGTGGGCCTTATTTACACCAAAAAGCCTAATATTTGGCCGTAGGACCATCCTACAGAGTAACTGACGAGCTACAGCCGTAAGGACGCTGCTTTTTCGTGGCCATAGGAAATCTATAAAATTAAAAACGGTAGGCCGCAACATGAAAATCGGCTTACACAAAAATCTGGCTGGCCCTCTAATAAGATGGGCCACATTGATGGAATCAATGAACGATCTACGGTTTGAATCAGAGCTTGATTTTTGTGCAATGAGATCTCTATGGTAGGGTGGTGAAATGACAAAGAAGAATCCAACAGCTTGCCAACGGAAGCAGTCGTCACTTTTCTCTAAAGCAGTGAATCTTTTTAAAGAATGTGGAGTCCAAATTTAAAGGAAAACCCAACTAAAACATATGAAAATTCAAATACCAACCTCGTAAATCTTCTGCAATTTCTATAACTCTCGCCTTTTAGCCAGAAAGGAAAACGACCCAACAGAAGAGAGAGAGAGGAGATGAGACTCTCTCCCTTTTCTTCTTTTTCTTTTCCCTCCTTTCCGTCTTCTTTTTCTGTGTTTGTTTCTTTTTTACCTTTGTTTTTTTTTTTTTTCTTTTATAATGGTTTGGAGTTCGTAGTTTTTTTTTAGTTTTTTTTTTAAGTGAGTAGTAACGTGGACCAATCAGGACTGGGCAATAAGGGAATCCCTGTTTACCAAAGAACAGAGGATCCGGACTCAACGAGAAATAATCAGAAACAGAGGTTGTATCAGAAGTTCTGATACAGTTAACTTTTCCTGCCAATTTTTCACAAGTTGAGAATTTCCAATCCGTGTAAAATATGGACTACTCCGTGATGATCACCTAAAATGAAATTCAAGACAATCGACTCATTTGGTGGGCCATACTATTACATTGAGTGATCCCAAAGGTTGTCCATTGATTCTTAATGTTGTGTCACCGTCAATTATTCGATCAGCCCAATTTTCATGTGAGTAAATCATCTCAGTTTTAGCTACCTATTCACGGCTTGGGTTTTCTATTGAAAAGAAAGGTAAATGGCTTTACCTGAACTTACGATGCAGCTGTTGTAACCTATCTCGACATCTCTTATAAAATTCAATTGGAAAGTAAATTTGCTATAGGAAAATAAAGGTATAGCATGGTAAGGATCTTTAAAGATACTCAAATGCGTATTATGAAAATACAGTCGCTATGGTCTAGCGGGAAAAAGGTGAGACACTGCCAAGAAGTCAACGATGCGAAAAGCAGTAGAGCAAATACAGTGCAGAAGAGATGTCTAGGAGATAGGAGGCAGTCTAGAGAAGGGAAATGATTGCAAGAATATAAAAGGACAGAAGGATGTAGATAATTTAACGTGACAATGAATCATCTACTAAAACGTTTGAAGTAAAGAAAGCATCTATCTAGTAAAGAAGATCTACAAATAGCCAGGGGATTAACAGGAACAAAAACAACGTAACACACAATCAAATCAAGATAAATGTATCTTTTATCTTAGTTTATTCCTAGAATAGCAATAATCCAATATTCTTAATGATAGTTCTTAGTTGTAATTCAGGCCGAACCTCATACATTGGACTTGATCCTTATCCAATATGAAGCATTCTTTCAAGAAATGCATCTATAAAGTCGCTCTGGTGATCGGTTGTGAGTTTTTCCTGATTAAATTGGTATACTAAAAAGTAATTTCTTATGAAAGGAAAAGCACAACCCCACTTTTGGAGGAAGAACCCCCCATCTTAATATTGGCTAATCATTACAAAACTCTGCAAAGAGTTGAATAGGCTGTCCATCTTCTTAAATATTTCTGGTCATATATATTCATATTGGATGTATATGCTTATTTCAACAATTGCGGTTAATGTTGATCAGTTTGAATAGATCTATTATATTGATTTGGCATGCCTGTACACACCACACGTGATAAAAAGAACAAACTAAGTACGAACAACAATTATTGTATCTTCGAAATAGCATGTCAGTGGACCCAGGGAGTTACTTTGGCAGATAGTGTTTGTTTCTTGCAAATTACGAAAGTTGCTGCGCCTTCTTGTTGCATCCTTGGGTCACTGTACAATCCTTTGGACGAAGGTTGTACAAGTCTACATGTAGTTCTGGGTCCTCATCCGTGCCTTCTGGGTCCTCATCCGTGCCTCCTGGGTCCTTATCCATACCTTGGTGGCAAACTCACCGGAGTTTCAACACAAGGTTTGGGGTTCGAGTACCCATAGAAGGTGAAATGCCACTACAGCGTGAGTGCAGGGATGGGTGTGCATGGGTGTGTGTGGGGTGCGTGTATTAAAAAAAAAAAAAAAAAAAAAAGTCTATATATATAGTTCAGTGATCCCAACCGATGATACTATGGGTCTCATCGTGGATGACCTGTACATTAAAAAAAATCCGATCAAACGATGGTGGCTGTATAATATTCTCTCTTTTCTCGGTATAATGCAAGTCGCAGCGGTATTTTCTCCGTTCATGGTTTTAGCGTGCACCGTGAGAATTTGCCGATCCACGAAATTTTGGCGTGCATGGGGTGAGTGTTGGACGCAACTTGCGTATGAGGTCTGTTGGAAATCCAACTGGCTAGTCACGACTCCAAGTCACCCCTTGCCATAAATATACAAGATAGCCGGCAAAGGCTCTGTGAGTACGATCCAACCGTGATCCAGCGTCCACAGTCACCGACATTGATCTAACATATTTGCTACGAGTGTATTTGGTCCACTTGATGATGATAAATATGAGATAAGGTACCTTGCATGCTGTCCTGCTAACACTTGTACGACCACCTCAAAGCTACTTGCATCATATTTTTTAGTCGTCCTCATTTTGTGAAAAAAGCTGGAAATCCGTCAAAGGTCTGAAAAATATTTTCTTAAGACGCTTTACAAAAGATGCATATAAGTAGCAAAGCATCTTTAGTAACTGTCACCCTCTTAATCCACTCAAATATTTTCTTAGCTCCTTCAACTGATATTAGCTATGCTTCCTCTTTTCAACGACTCGTAGACCAGAAATGCGTATCAAACGTGGAGCATAACTATGGTTCTGAATATCGGTATCAGCCAAGGCCCGAAAATATACAATAAGGGGCATCTTGGACTGACTATATATATCAGTGCAATAGTGAATTTCTGTTAAGGGGTCATTTGGCACCATGGAATTGGAATTTTTTTTTTTTTTTTTTTTCTGCAGACTCCTGTGTTTGGGGGCTTTAAAAAATGTTAGAATTGAGTTCCAACTAAAGGGCCATTTTTTAATGCATGAGCAAAGGTTGGTTTAGGTATTATAGGCTTTACTAGTTCTAGTCCAATGGCCATATTTTTAAATGCTTACCATGCTAGGTTCATTTCCCAGCATGGAAACATAGTTTTTGGATTGTAGGCCCATTTTCCAAAATCAAATTCCATGTTGCCAGATATGATTGACAGAATCAAATTCTCATGAAATCGAATTCCTTATAACGAATTATCAAAACTCCATGTTGCCAAAAGACACCAAACGATCCCATGAAAGCATCTGTTAAGAACCTAACCAATGATGGAACGCATCGAGCTAGGCTATTTAAACCATTGGGATTTTAAGATTCCACCATGCTCCGTTGCCAATGTCCACGGCAGCCCACTCTGTGGCGGCACTCACTCTCGCCTCTATTCCAGATAGCCCTAGGGCATGGTAGTTGCACTCTAGTTATCCAGGTAGCCCTTTCCACTTGAAAGCTGCACTTTGGTTGCTTAGGTAGTCATTTCCACACTGTGGCGGCTTTCACTTTAGTCCAAGTTGTCCTTTCTAAGGGTCGCCCTTTACGTGACTCGAGCATAGGACGTAGCGTTAGCTCTTATACTAATTGTTAAGAACCTAACCAATATGCCGAAAGCCCCATGACTAATAGAATGCATCAAGCTAAGGCTCATTAAGCCATTGGGATCGTAACAGCATCACGACATCGCAATGAATTTTTATTAATGCTTGTATCTCATTTTGAAAGCCTCTCATATATCAACTACCCGAAAGCTTTCTGGTAAGTAAAACTCTTTATGTTCATAACTTGACCTGTTGGGAGATTTGCTTTGTGAACTTTCCCATATCCTCCCATCCTCATGCAATTCTTTCATCAGAATCATTTGTTGCCTATGATGTCTTTGTACACAATCTTCCTGTCCTAAATCCATAGTAAATAGATCTCCCTGGTTATTTCTTTCACCTGTTATTTTACATTTCCTCCTCTCTAGTGAAATAGGAAAGAAAAAAAATGCCAACAAATGCAAAAGAGGAAGGCTAATGAAGATTGTAACTTTGTGACCTTTTCTTGCTAGAGATTGCAGACAGGCTTTGCAATATCAAGTAGAGGACCCTCCAAATCAGCACATGCAAAATCAGTGAAACAGAAATTGAACATCCCTTCTCAAGAAAGACAGATTAGAACCCAAACTATTATTGAGACAAATCTGGCCAGAGTTTTCCTAGATATGGGGATGGGTTACAAATATGTGAGTTTATGAGTAAGGTCCAGAATATTTGAATTAAAAAAAGGCCAAAATTAGTACTGACTTGACTTCCTAAACCAGTCCATGAGTAATCTTGTCTCGTGAGACTCAAGCAATGTTGAATTCTGGTGGTTCTTCCCAATTACAATATGTTGTAACTGAGATCAACATTGATGTAGAGTGAGTTATGGATAATTTAATGGCCAAGATGGAACAGAAAAGGCCCGATCGGAGACGGAGATAATCCAGAACATCAGAACTTAAAACGGACGTATCTCGCTAACCAGAATGAGTTATCGGACGTAAAATATATGATTTTGGGGTAGGACGAGCTGCTTTAGCTACCCAACCCTGCTATGTTGGGTTGCACAACCCGGATTTGTGAAATACCGTCAGATCGATGGTTGTTTCCCTATTTTAATTTCGTTTTTACTATAAATAGTAAGTTTTAGTTTGATTATAACTCTTCATTCGTTGGGCTTTAGTACTTGTGCCGTGAAAAGTGCTTAAAATAATTAGGAGAACAGCGTGGTGAAGCCAAATAGGGCACTTACTAATTTTGGCCGAAAACCTTGTGTGGTGGAAATCACAACCGTCTATAAAATAGTATGTTTACTATTTATAGTAAGTTGCGAATTCTAGAAGTTTTAGTTGTAGTTTGATTCTAAAATTTCTTTCATTGCTTAGTATTCTTATTTAAAGGGCTGTGAACTCGTTTATTTCATTCATCAATCAATTTCGAATTTTATAGAATTTATTTTCTATTTTCTTGTTCTTTTCCTCATGGATTCGAGGAGTCTCTATGAGGAGTCTAGAGAAGTTCCGTGGATTCGCAACAATTATCACCTTGAGGAAGACGGTGCTCGACCTCACGTCCTTCCCTGCATCAAACATCTACAAGATTTTGAATGGTTGTTGTTTGCAGTTAAGGGTTGAAAACTCTCCACCTTCGCATTTGCCTTTATTGTTGTTGTTGTTATATTTTTTATATCCACCTTGGCATATTTGTTGCAGCAAGTAGCCTGAAGAGTTGTCATTGGTCAAGTTGGAAGATACTAAAAATTTGACATTTCTTGAGGCATTAGACCAAACAACCATTAAGATACCTGAAGTAGGAGTGATCAAACCGGTGAGATGTCTTCTATGCGAACTTATGTTTGGTTAGAGAGTTGTAATTTTCCAATTTCTAGAGGGACAGACTAGAAGTCTGTTTTTTCAACTATGGAAAGCTTGGAAAGAGCAGCCCAAGTTCTCTAAATTTGTAAGGAAGGAACCTGATAACTTTCCTTATTTCTGAAGGGATTGACCCAGTTATCTGATTTTCGACCATTAAAACACTTCGTCAAATTCCCTACACTGGAAGGGATGGAACCTATTAGAAGGCTAAAGGAGATGTCCAAACTACAGAGATTTTATTAATTAATCTCCCTATTTCGTGAAAAACGAGCAAGAATTGATCTTTTTTGTCAATGTAGAAAGGATTAATTTCTCAAGTTGCCAAAATGTGGAGGGCTAGGACCAATAAGATTATTGCAGAATGAGCTTAGCTGAATTAAGATTCTTGAGTTCAAGTGAGTTGACCATATCAATGGCCCTTTTTAAGGTTCCCAAACTGACACAGGGATGAACGTGATGAGGCCGATCACCATCTTCCTCAAGGATAACTATTTCGAATCCACAAAGCTTCTCTGAACTCCTCACAGACACTTCTCGAATCCATGATAAAAAAGCAAGAAAATAGAAATAATATTCTAGAAATTTCATAAATTGATTTATGATTGAATAAACGAGTATACACCCCTTTAATAGGGATACTAAGCCATGGAAGAAGTTTTGGAATTAAACTACAACTAAAACTCCTAGAAATCGCGACTTACTATAAATAGTAAACTTACTATTTATAGAATGTCATGATTCCCACTAGTGCGCATGGTAAACTTACTATTTATAGAATGTCATGATTCCCACAAGTGCGCATGGTTTTCGGCCAAGTGTCCTATTTGGCCAAACCATGATGTTCCGCTAAGCACTTTTCGTGTTTGGGTGCAACTCCTAAGACACAATGGATGAAGATTTATACTAAAACTAAAACTTACTATAAATAGTAAAACTGAAATTAAAACAGTAATTCGACAGTCGATCTGATGGTATTTCACAAATTCGGCGTGGGCAACCCGACATAGTGGGGTTGGGTGCCTAAACTAGCTCGTCCTACCCCAAAATCATACATGATACGTCCAATAGCTCATTACGGTTTGTGAGATACGTCCTTTTTAAGTTCCAACGGTCCAGATCACCTCTGTTTCGGATCGAGCCTTTTTTGATCCATCTTGGCGATGAAACTGTCCGCAACCCACTCTACATCACAACCCTGATTTGAAACCAAGGTCTAATGATCTGATGGGTGCCTCTGGGTATCCAAAAGCTCATAAGCTTGGAGCCTGTGTCCAAAAACTAAACCCGACCCAAGAGTACCATATCCGTGCCCTACAAGCCCACTCACAGGTACAGGTCCAAGTATCAGGCTGGTGCACTCGTCAGGTGGGCCACATGTTAAGAAATGGAAGGCATGAGATTTGGACCAAGAACCCCCGGATCATACCTCAGCATTAGGTATCTTTCAACCTATTGCCAACCACGACCAACGTGGATGGAACTTTCATAAAATCCACACCATTCCGACCCAGCAATAATTATGATCCAACGCTCAGGTGGGCCATTCTAAAATACAAAACAGTTTGGATGACACAGTCACCGTGCATGAGCTGTGTAGGTGTTTATGCCTCCAATCCATTCACATGTGATTTGCCTCATCACAATGAAGATTTTGCCTGAAAATTACAGTATTCCATAAACCAGTGGGTTATACCACTTGAATTTAGATGTTTTACGAATAAAATACCATGGTGGCCCACCTGAATGTTGAATCAGCCTGATTTTTGGGACCAATGCAAACCAAGGAGGATTGGGTACAAAAATAATCTTACGGCATGAGCTCAAAAAATGAGGTAGTTTTAAAGCTAAATGGACCATACCACAGGAAACAATGGAAATATGGTGATGTAGAGTGGGTTGCGGACAGTTTCATGGTCAAGATGGTCCAGAAAAGACCTGATCACAAGCATAAGTGATCCAGACCATCGGGACCTTAAATCGAGCGTATCTCACAATTTGAAATGAGTTATTCAACGTACTATATATGATTTTGGGGTAGGACGAGCTACTTTAGTGCCCAAACTGAATTTGCGAAATACCATCAGATCGACGGTCGAATTCCTATTTTATTTTTGTTTTTACTATTTATAATAAGTTTTAGTTTGAATATAACTCTTCATCCGTTGGGCTTTAAGAGTTGCGCCCAACATCACGATCAAGCCAAATAGGCCATTTATTATTTTTGGCCGAAAACCATGCACACTAGAAGACACCACAAATGCCTATGAATAGTAAGTCGCGGTTTCTAGGAGTTTTAATTGTAGTTTTATTCTGAAACTTCTCACATGGCTTAGTATCTCTCTTTAAAGGAGTGTGAACTCATTTGTTTTATTCATCAATCAAATTATGAATTTTAAGAATTTATTTTATATTTTCCTTCTTTTTCCTCGTGGATTTGAGAAGTCTTTGTGAGGAGTCCAGAGAAGCTCCATAAATTCATAGTAGTTATCCTTGAGGAAGGTGGTGATCGACCTTATCACGTTCATCCCTGCGTCATATGGTCATGGAAACATTTCAACGGTAGACATCATTGTCACCGCTTATTGTGAGGGTGGTCCACTCAAGACTTTAATTATCTGTATTTTTTTTTTTTAATGCTCATGCCATAAAATCATCCGTTAAATGAATGGACAGCATATAACCGTCTATCATATTTGTATCCATTAAAGGCCATCTAAATATCGAAATAAACTATTCATTCCGAAGATCATAAGGTATACATCAAAAGTAACGGTTAGATTTCACGTAGGGTTAAGTCGTTTTCCCACTTTAGAAAAAGAGTCTGGTAAGTTCCTAGGCTCGGTCGGCAAGCGTTTTCCTTTGACCATGAGTTAACAGACTTGATTTTTAAGGCACGAGAACATCCACGACAGCCCACCAACGAGTGAACCATATCCCTACACGCGTCTGCGGCCTAGACGTTTGCTTGTGACTGAGGGTCATACGGCTGTGCAAGTGAATAATGTACTTCAATTCCAGGTGATGATACATTGGCGCGGGAAGTATCGTAATATGGTAGTAGAGCCATTTCTCAATAGTATACGTGGCAGATTAATGGGAAGATCAGGTCCACCCATATGCAAATACTACATGGATGGTTTGTCTAAAAAAGGCTAATCATTTGACAATCCTGTCCATCCTATCTATGGCCTTTAAAGCGACAGTAAAAAAAAATTTAAAAAAAAAAAAAAAAAAGAAGAAGAAGAAGAAGGAGGTAGCCGTAAATATGCAGTGGGACAATGTGTAGACAAAGAAGCGGATAGAATCGCCTGGGTGCGTTTCTGTCCACGTGCCGGTACATGATAGCAGTACACGGTATTGGGAAGTCGGTTGCCTGTGGTCCCTGTGTCACGACGTGGCCTAACCTCTGTGGGCCCGTCGTGGTGTACGTGTTTTATTCACACCGTATGCCCAGTTCATCTTAGAGCTCGAGCCCAAAATAATGCGGAGCCAAAGTTTAAGTGTCTTATGGGGAAATTTAGACCAAGTCGAATGCAGTTGAGCCTTGACATTGGTTATCGTCCTGGGCTAATGCGCATCTAACCCAAGGCTAATGTCCCACCCAAGGATTATTGCAGAGCAACAACGGCAACCAAGGACTTGGAATGAGTCCTAGTGCATTCCACAAAACGGGTCGGATCTCTGATCTACGACTTCATGACCGACCCGATTGAAATGATTCGGAACCTAGAAGAGCATCTATTTGGCCAGTATACCTTCGAGCCGAGGATCGCTGTTCTGAGCCAAGCCTCTTTACTTTGTATACTGACAACTTACTTGCCCGTGGTTCGGACCATGAGGTCGGCTCGGATAGAGACCGAGCCTTGGGGGAAGTAGTGCGCACAGCACGATTCGCCCAATCTCTGGATAATTGTCAACTACCGCACACGTAGCCTTCGCATAGCAGCTACGACTATGCCAATATTATCGGACACGTCCTAAGCGACCCTCAAGTATAAATACAGTACATTTCTATAGGAACAGGAGTACGCAATATCTGGCACCTTCTCTACTCTACACTACTTAGATCCAGATTCTCTAGCTTGACTTTGGCATTAGAGAGTCCCCTGCTTGAGCCATGGTCTCCTTTGCTTACCTTTCTGCGTAGGACCAGGGTTTGTTCCGAGTACTCAAAGCTCAGTGGAGGGTGGTCCAGATTTTTGCATCAACATTTTTTGGCGCCGTCTGTGGAAAACAAACAAGAAGACTTAGTCGGTCTACATAAAAGATGGCCAGAGGAAGAAAAAAATAATAGTCATGGAGCCCGAGCCAAATGAGCAGGCACACTCCTCCTTGGTACTTCACATTGAGTCGGCTCCAATAGGATCGTCTCAGCGTTCTCGAAACCGATGAGGCAAATACCGAGCCATGCAAAATGAGCTTTAGGCTTTGCGGGACGAGATTAACCAGATGAAGCAACGACAAGGACAGTCGCATTCCATTCAGGAAGCAGTCGTGCCAGCAGCAGCAGCTGAATCTGCGCATCTGAGCACGAGGCCAGGAGCGTCTCAAAATCCGTCCGCTAGGTCTTAAATCCTGCTCGGAATTTGACAACTCGGGCTCCGACTAACATTTCGGTCACCTCGGCTCTAGCCTAGACAAATCTTCGCCATGAACTGGAGAGGAGAAGTAAAAGTGTCATGGTTTGTCAATTAGCATGAGTGTTGAGTTGGCTAGACAAAGAAGCTTCATAGGAAGATCAATCAACCGTCTGCCTCAACCAGATGTGGGCCTGAACTCATCACAGGTAAATCTTAGCCTCACATCCCATGTCCCAAAACACCAGGTAATTAAAACCCTTAAAATTGATTAGAATATCATAGGGTTTCTAAGTTAGAAAACTTTTTTCAAAGTTGTAAAAATCTCTAAGTTTTCTTCCTCTATCGATTTATGGAGAGACTATTCGATATAATCGATAGGTGCTTCGATGTCCTCGATGACAAACCGATACCATCGAAATGAGGACAAAAGATGTCGAGCAACCACATATATTTCTGGACGGATTTATCGATGTATTGATATACCTATCGACATCATCGAACTTTGAATCTCGAGTCTATCGAAGTTGACTCGATAAAATCGATAGCACATCGAATGTGTCCCTGTTTTTCTAAAGAAAATCGTAAACTCTTCAATATATCGAAGTTCTTCTCGATATCCTCGGAATTCAAATTTCGATAATATTGGTTTTGGACACTCTATTTTCCAACAATATTTTCAGGTTGTTCTATCTTGGATCGAGGGTCACTTGATAGAATCGATATTCAAATATCGATGATATCGAGGCCGGGTCGATGGCATCGAGAATGGACATAATCTGTCCAGCAAGCTTAACTAGAAAATCCTTTGGATTTATCGATGCAACGGCACGACTATCGATATCATCGACATTCAAATTCTGATGATATCAAGTGTGCCTCAATCATTCTTTTAACCTGAAATATTTCAAAGGCAAGTCTCTCTTATTTTTCAAACGTCGAGGAATCGAACCTCGTATCGATGCAATCGGAGTTCAAAATTCGATGATATTAACACTTGTTTCTATGCCCTCGACCAACTGGCAAAATATTTCAAAAATGTTTGACATTTGAGTTTATGTCATCGAGCAGCCAATCAATGCAATCGAGAGTATACGCTCGATGATATCGACTCTGCTTGATGATATCGAACTCTATCATAAATGCGACCGTTTTATATTTGTTGAAACCTTTTGCCTATTTATAGAGAGCTTGTCCTTAGTTGCTGGTAGAGAAAGAAAAGAGTGTTTTTAAGTGTTTAACCTTAAATCATATATGCAAAGCCCTTTCTCTCATGGAAGTTCATCCTCCAATCCACCCTCATCATTAACATTCAATAGAGTGGATTGGGGAATGAACTTTCGCATTCAAGGATCCTCCAGCTACCACCTTAATGAAAAATCATTAAGCTAGGATGTCTTAAATGCATAGATGATTGGAATCGCTCTATCTCCCTTATAGGAAAATATCCAATAGAGTAGGATTCCATTATAACCTTGAACAAACCCGTCGCCATGTATTGGTACATCTTCTGAGTTGCGGATCAAGGAAGCTGAAGTTCTTCATCAAGGGAGGAGATCTTCAACAATGCGCTAAAAGGGACTCATCTGCTTATCTGTAAGTTATTAGAGTCCAAAGGACCCTTATGATCATTCCTTTGTAGGATTGGATCTAAGGTGTTTCTCACCTATTGAAAGCCCTCATAGGAGGCCTCCGGTGGGAGTGTACGTGGTGGGTGCTATGTGTTGACCCTTGCTCTGTGGAGAGCATAAACGTTAGGTCCTTTGTGTAGGTCCTTGACCAAGGTAGTTTAAAAGTTGGGTGCGTTGTGTCAACCTTTGCTCGTGGGAGCATAAACAAGTGAGGTTCTTTGAGTGGATCCTTGGCCAGTGTACATAAAATCGGGTGCTATATGTTGATCCTTGCTCGTGAGAGAATAAGCTGTCAACCTAGGTGTAGGTTGTACTGATGGCCAAGGATCACGTCAGCCCAAAATTAAAGAATATCCAAAGCCCAAAATAAACATCAATGTCAGCCTTTTAACAGTGGATGTTATTATCCACACTATTTTCTAGGGTGTAATCCACTTGAGCTTTCAAGTTGCTTAATTTTGGACTCATGCCTAAAATAAGCTAGCGAAATGGATGTGGGGCGTGGATATAACATATGCATCATAGTGGGGCCATGGAGCTTTAACAGTAGCTAGCACACTAGCGTTGGGGATACTAGACAAACCTTGTTCTAATAACGAAGGCCGGGTGAATGCAAAAGAAATGTACGGTAAGAGAAAAGATAATCAGCTATATACGGACGTGCATGTTACCTGAACCGTGAGTGCAGAGGTTCGATTTTTATCATGGGACATGTTGTGGGCAAAATGGCTCTGCTCGTTGTATACAGCTTGGTGGAGTTTTGGCAATTTCAGTGTCTATGACCCTGGAGTAAAATATGAAAGACACTCTCGACCGAGCTTCATTCTAGGTTGCTCAGCCAAATGAGCAAGATATCGAAGCTACAAAGGTCCAATGCATCCAATGCATGGTGATATATGGGCTCGGACGATTCAGATCAAATTGATTGGGAACAACCGGAATATACCTGTCTATAGCCAACCTGACGTGATCCGAGCCCAGCCAGGGATAGTTGTGCTCAACTCATCTACTCTGCTTAAGTCCAAACGATCAGTTGAGATAGTGCCCGACTGTTAAGTTCTTTTGTAGAGCTTTCACATCAACCTGGAACTCAGAAAAAGCCATTACACATTCCAACCGTCGACCCTGACCAGATCCTCATCATCAGGTGACTGAGCTCGACCACTAGGTAGGATTCAAACTACAAAATCGACCTGGATGGGACTCGACCTACAATCATGCTCGGGAACCAACTCCAGTAACGCACGTAAGGAGCAATATTCGGCGCACAATCTCAGGGTAACCACCAACGTCTTCAGTCATACAACTCCCGCATAATGGCAGAGATTGTGCCGAGAATGATGGGCACATTAACTTCAATCAAATGGTATAAATAAGAGACACATCTATAAGAATAGGTACGCAAAATCTCTCATCTGAAACCCACCTACATTACTTAGACCAAGATTTTTAGCCTAACTTTAGCTTCGAAGGGTCTCTGCTCTTGCCAAGGTCTCCTTTACTTTCCTCCCATGCAAGCTTATGGTGCTCGGCGCAAGTGTTGGGAGCACTGTGAGGGTGAACCAGTTTTCTGCATCCACGGGACACATGCACACATGGTGGTGTATCCGTGTTTGGCGCTTGAAGATTGGCAGCGTCTTTGGCCTTCAAAGTTGGCGAAAGGCAAAATTGCCCTCCGAGAATGCTACGGACGTAACCGTAGTGCATACTGAGTAAACTCAGTCAGGTCCACCGTCATTTAACAGATAATGTTAGGACTTTTTTGACCCAAAAATGAAGCATATAACAAGCTTAAGTGGACCACGCTATAGGAAATAGTTTCAATTGAAAGTTTACCGTTGAAAAATTCTTGAGGGCTAAGATGTTTTGGATCGAGCTGATATATGTGTTTTCCCTTCATCCATGTCCGTTTGATCTTATGAAAATTTTGGAAAACAAATCAACATCACTGTGGGCCCTAGGATGGTTTCAACGGCAAAAATTATTATTCCCACTGTTGGATATTCTTTAATTTTGGGCTCAACCCCTAAAATGAGCTGGAAAAACGGATGGACGGCATGGATAAACGACATACATTCAGAGTGGGGCCAACAGAGTTACTGAGTACGATAAAGCACGCTCAGTACGCAGTTCGATTTCGCTGCGGACGATCAAAGCCATCACAGTTATTCTACTCCAAAGTGCAAGCCCGGACCTAAACCTTAGACCGATCACGGATCACTACAGGAGTTATTTGATACTCCGACGGAGCATGACACTTAAGACACGGGCGTTAAATAAATGTACACTTGGCATATATTAACCAAGTTATACCGGCTAAATTGTGGAAATAACTCTCTCAGTCACAGGAACAAAATCAGATCGGTTGAGCAATCTTAACCTCTCTAATCCGTGGACGCTTTGCTTGTTGAGATAGGACCTTTGAATGCTTTTCATTTCTATCCGTCCAATATAGTCCACCAATCCGATAGTCAGCTTTTCGTTCATCGTACATTTTGATTGGGACCCATATTTTGAACGGTTTAAATTGAATAACTTGTATGCCCCGCATGCGATTTCTGTAAGTGGGCGCGGATTAGGGGTTACCCGGGTGACAGCTTAGTGGGTGTTACCCCTACTGGCCCACCTTGATGATATGTTGTGTATCCACTCCGTCCATTCGTTTTTGCATCCCATTCTAGAACGTGATCCGCAACATTAACCACATCCAATTCTCAGGTTGCCCACACCACAAAAAACAGTGATGATTGAACAATCATCATTTAAAACTTCCCAAGATAAGCGGTCAGCAGATCCTTAATGTTTATTTGTCATCCCTATGGTTTATAAGGTCAACCTGGATGAAGGAAAAATACAAAGATTAGCTTAATCCAAAACTTTCTGGGTTAAAAAAGCTTTTAACGGTCATTCATCACTTTCTTCAGTGGTATGGTCCACCCGAGATTTGGATCTGCTTAAGTTTTGGGATAACATCTTAAATGAGATGAAAGAAGATGTGCGGCGTGGATATGAAACAAATTCATCAAGTGGGCCCCACGGTAAGGTAACACCCGCTAAGCTGCTAATCCGCTTCCTTTCTAAGTGCCTGCGTATCATTCGACACTGCCAGAGTATTAAAGTTTTCCCATTGACAGGGAGAGTAGAGAATCGTTCCCGGTTTTTCGGAAAATTACCAAACTACCCTTCCACCTGGTTTACCCGAACATTAGTAATCTCTCCTGTGGGATCGAAAATTCGTTTTCTAGGGTTCTCTTTCATCTTCTCCACCAATCCTAACCAGGTAATAGAAAAGACGAGAAAATCCAATCTCCTTCTCTTTCAGATCTCTTCTCACTATCTGCAAATCGCAATCCCATACGCTTCAAAATCTAGATTTTCATTTCGCCCTCTTCTTTCCTCCGCAGAGTACTTCCGTGTCTTTTCTCTTTTCACGGAGAAATCGATTCTAATGGCGTCCGGAAGAGCCATTAGTCAGCTTCTGAGTAGAAGATTTCAGTCGCAATCTACTACAGTAAGAATCTTGCTTCATTGTCCATGGCATCATAGCCACCATCAATCTCAGTATTCACCGATTGCCTTATCATTCTCAAACCCTAAATCGAATTTTGTATCACTTTTCAAAACCCTGAAAGTTGGATTTTTATTTTTATTTTTTTGATTATTAGTTGGAGAATCATTGTGAGAGATCTTTAAAATCGTTTATTTTAACAGCTTTATACCAATTGTTATCATACGTTCTTTTTCAATGTATGACATATCTATAATACTGGTTGAGCTGATCTTGAGTTGATTGTAATTTGGTTTTTTGCTGCGTCTGGATGTACAAATGAATTAGATTTGGAGGATTAGTTTAATTAAGAAAATGAGAGAAAAAAAAATGACGAGGTTTCCTGGTACAGTGGCATTCATATAAGTAGTCTGCTAATTGGAGCCATGTTCCTTCTGAGTCCAACCTGTTACGGGTCGTTTGGATGCCTGTAAAGTTTTAAGTTGTAAACACTTTACAATCTGTCATGTTTGTCTTTAAGTTGTAAATTGTTTACAAGTAAACAGTTTTTTGTGTTTGGATAACCTGGAAAGTGTTTACAGCCCCTAACAAGGTTTTCACGTCAGACATAGCTTGGAGTGGTAAATCTCTTTAAAATTTTCAAATAGAAATATAAGGGCTTCATTTAAGATGGATCATTGGGTTGAGCCCACCCAAAGCTGATCCTTATGCTAAACCAAGCATTATGTGGGCCACAGAAATGGGCTCGCTAATTCAAACGCCCTTTTATGAGGATGAAGTACTGAATATAAAGAATTAACCATGAGCTATTGTCAAATTAATAACAATTAAAAGTTTTAAACATGATATCTAGTGGAGCATAATGACTACATGCACAAATAAAACCATTATACATGTGGCAGACTTGTAACTCAATCTAAACCATCTGATTACAGGGGCTGCTCTAATTGCTTGTAAAGACTTTACAGCCTGTAATGTCTATATAGCTTTCAGTTGCACTTTGAAACCTGGCAAAATGCCATGTTTCATATCACGGGTGATTGAATTATAGGGTATCGGCTATATTTTTTAAAATTTCTCTATTAGAGAAGCATTGCACCCACAGATGTGAGTTCAATTCCCATCCCCGTGCTTTACCCAATGCACGTGGTTAGTGGGTGATTGTGTGCATGCGCCGGGATTAGTCTCGCCTTAAAAAGGGGCGGGGACACCCCGTTGTCATGCGCGAGAGAGAGAGAGAGAGAGAGAGAGAGAGAGAGAGAAGCATTGCACCCTGCAAGGGCTCTCTACCATCCCCCAAAGAAAAGAAAAGAAAAAAAACCCTGCCTCTAGCCAGTGATTTGCAACCCATCTTTCCTTTTCTACCTCCAGCTAGCAGTGCTGCTCTCTTTAACACAATTGCACTTTGGAACTCATCCTCTCAATATAAATGCAAACTAACAAAATTGTAGTTTGGCTGTTTTCTAGACTCATAATCGCAATTCAATTGAATAGTGCACCCAAACTCCAAACACGCTATGGGAAGGCCTGATACAAATGTCCCAACCATTAATATTAGATCCATATTTAGCGCTAAGCACCTACCTCCACAAATTGTTTCCTTCCATCGAGAATCTCCAAAAGCCATTTGCCCAGGAGCACCATGTTCTTTGTTGTTGCTTTTTTTTTTTTTTTTTCTTAATTGGTAAATTATTATAAGGCTCATTGATTTAAATATCTACAGTACATAATGGATGGGCTGCATTTGTGAACCACATCTCTGTGGGCCCAAAAAATGATTATGAATGTTTTAATGGAGGGTAACCCCTCTCAACTTTTGTATGTGGTGTGGCCCACACAAGTCACGGATTGACTTGATTTTTAAGCCTTAGACCCACCATGGAATGGTGCATTTGACTGATGGGGTAGATGTTCAACACGCATCATGGTGGGCCCCACACAGCTCGACCTCATGGGAAGTTCCCATGAACTCAACCGCATAGAACCTTCCTCCCCACACACACACACACACATATATATAGCCAAACGCTCAATTGCTCTCCAGATCCAAACGGTCCACTTGAAGCAGCACCTCTTAAAACCCCCCGGGCCCAATTTTTACTTTGATCCAAAACTTTGGTGGGCCATGAAAAATGAAAACAGTTTCCTCCCTTGATTTGCATTTCTCTTTTCTATGGCCCACCAGAATTTTAGAGCATGGTGAAAATTTGGCACTTTAGGTTTCATGGGATTCCGCATCACATGGACCGTTCGGATTAGACACCCATGCCATGTGTGCAAAGGTGCACAGGTGAGCATGACTATATATATATATATATATATAGGGAAATGGTGTTATGAGGTCGAGCTGTGTGGGCCCCACCGTGATGTGTGTCAAACATCTACCCCACTTCGGGGGTTGGGAAGTTAAGGAGTCCTCCCTATATAGGGCTTCTAACACTTGAAAGTCAATCATGTTGCTCAAGAATGACTTCAAGACAAGTATTTCCTTCTTCGTTGGTGACAAGACTAGAGTCAGATTTTGGGAGGATGTGTGGTTTTGTGAGCTTCCTCTATCTCAAGCCTATCTTTATCTAGCTTGTCTTGCTCCCTCTCTAGACACTACAGTGGCGAACTGCTTTCCGGTTAGGGACTCCACTGTATGTTGGACTCCTTGCAGAAGAGGTCTATTGGATCAGGGAATGGCAGAATGCCTTGCTCTTCAAGATAAGCTCCTCCTCATTACTTCCCCTGGTGTTGAAGATGAAATGGTTTGGATCGCTCATAGGTCAAGGCATTTTTCTACAAGTTTCTTTTATAAATTGCTTCCCCCTCTCTTGGCAGGAGGGGTTGGACATGCTTTTCATTTTTGATCCTATGCTATTCACCCCAAGGTAGCGGCCTTCACGTGGTTCGTGGGAAGAGAGAGAGAGAGAGAGAGAGAGTCTTAACGATAGACAACTTGCAAAGGCGATCTCTCATCATTCCAAAGAGATGCTTTCCTTGCCATCAAGTTGATGAAAAAGTTGATCGTCTTTTCATTTCTTGCTCCTTCATTTCCAAGCTATGGTCAGTTGTTCTTTCTTCCTTCAACCCATCATGGCTAATGCCAAATAATGTCAAAGATCTCCCATGGGCTTGGCACAAACGAGGCTCGGTTATCAAGGATGGGTTTCGTTGGCACATAACCCTTTTGGCAATGTGGTGGGTTGTTTGGTCCAAAAGGAATAGACGTTGCTTGAGAAATGCTTCTTCTTTAGTCGAAGCGGTTATAACTAATATTTCAGCCCTTGTTTTTAAGTGGCCTTCTCTTCTGAAGCAATTGGCTTGAGAGCTTTTCCTTTTAGTGTTCCTTCTTTCCTTTGTCTTGTATTCTTTTCTCGTAAGCTTTTGCCGGTTGGCCTTTAATAAAATTTCCATTATCCTCAAAAACAAAAACAAAAAATTCTCATGCCTATGCACAAGAATTAGATAGGTAGTGCAGGTATTGAAAACAATATCACAATGGCCACATCTAGATTTTTAGATCTAGGTCTTGTTCTTATTTATTCTAAGCTTCCTGGTTAATTTGAAAACCAATACAAAGGACATCATTTTATTTAGCAGTGTGAAGAAAGAAGAGATGAATCTTTATCAATGGACTCCATAATCCCGCAAACAATTCCATGAAACAAAAGGAGAGAGATAACTTATGAGGGATGAATTTCACCTATGTGGCATAAAGCTATGAGGAAGAACTCAAAAGAATTTAATTTCATTATCATCATTGTCATAGCGTTGTCTATCTATATATCTGGGGTTGGACGATTCTCAAGATTGCTTAGCAAAAGTTTGATGATCGCCTGCGGACTTGACAACAACCCTTTCCTTTGCTCAGGCTTGAGACCATGACATGTAGCATGGCATCTAGGCAGAGTTTTCACTTCAAATTATAGGCATTGACCTTTAAAATTTCAATAATTATAAAAATCATCTTGAAACTTGTTGATTGTAATCAACGTATGTAATAAATTATCAGAAGCGTTTGACGGTAATCAACCCATGTAATAGTCTATTATATTGTGCCTGTGGGAGTTTATGCTCTCATTGCCAATCCCCAGCCCAAATAAAGGAGGGTTGCGTCAGGTTGGCAGTCGGTGTCAAACTTATGCCATAACTTCCAACATCAATCCAAACTATATGGCATTACATATCACGTTGCTGACCCCAATTAGTTGGGATAAGGGCATAAGGCATAGAATGATGATGATGATGATAAAGAATCACCTTGAATTCATTTCTCCCCTTTGGTCCGTAACATCTCAGAAAAGTCATTTTCTTTCCTTGGTGATTGCATCACCATTATCAAGTCCAATCTTGCAAACGAAAAACCTCCCTGCTTAGTGTTTATCCCTTTTCGAAATCTTATCAAAGTTGGCAAGGCACTCTAAAAAGCTCCAAATTGATTTTGTTTGGCAAGGAAGAGGAGGTCATAAATTGTATCTAATCAATTAGGAGGATGTCCAGAAGCCATAATGGGAAGGTAGGAACGAGATTAGCAAGATGAGAGAAGAATAGGGCTTTACTCTTCCAATGGTGGGGGAGCTTTGGGCAAGAGCAAGAGGTTGAGAAAGGTCATTGCAAGCAAATATTGGGACAAGGAAAGGGGTTAGGTACCAGCCAATATGTTAAGGAGTGGTGTTTCTTTCATTTGGAATGGCTTTGAAGCTTGGCGACATCTCTAAAAGGGTGAGGAGATGATGAAGAATGGGTTGGAGATCTATGGTTTGGAAGTAGCTTTTGTTTGAGAAGGATACACATGCTCGACTGTTTCGAAGATCCTCACCTGTTCTAGGAACATCCCTATAAAGAATGCTAATAAAAAAATAATCCTATAAAGGTAATGCAGGGGCATTTTCATACCGGGCTTGAGCGGAGTAACCTGTGGGATGCGGGGACACACTTGGGGTGGGCAGCCCGTGTGAGGCGGGTGGCTCATGTAAGGCGGTACCCACGTGAATTGGGACCCACGAGGGGGGTTCAGCCGAGGTCCTAACCCATGCGATGTGGAGCCTGGGCTATGAGATAAAAGAATTAATTCTTCATGCTTTATCAGTTTGAGCTTTTAAAGCAAGTGGTTGATTGTCCTGCATCAAAGTGGTATCAGATCAGGAGGTCTCGTGTTCGAGACTCCTTACCGGGGATGATTAATGCAGGGGCATTTTCACACCGGGCTCAAGTGGGGTAGCCTGTGGGATGCGGGACACACCGGGTTGGGCGGTACCCGTGTGATTTGGGGCCCACGAGGGGGATTCGGCCGAGGTCTTAACCCATGCGATGTAGGGCCTGGGTTATAAGATAAAGGAATTAATTCGCCATGCTCTATCAGTTCGAGCTTTTAGAGCTAGTGGTTGATTGTCCTGCATCAAAAGGTCTGTTATAAATTTTATGGTGGAAAGTTTGCATGGAACCTCTCCTTCATTTGAAATTTTCAGGATTTCAAGGTGGAGTTGAAGAGCTCCTTGATATGCTTCACAGCATTCATCTCCCAAGTAAACGAGACCATTGGGAGAATTTGGAACCCTTTATAAATGGCTCTTTCTCTACGAGAGCCTTCTTAAATTTTAAGATGATATGTCTTACTCAATTCCCTAATCCTGCCTTTCCCAATGTTTGGTTTTCTCTTACGCCACCTCTTTAGGAAGATTTGTTGGTTGGCTTATTTTAGTATTAAAAAATCCTTACTTTGAACAACCTCAAAAGTGTGGCCCTTTTGAATATTTGCTTCATGTGTTGGAAGCATGTTATTAAAAAATGGGTACTTCATAGCCTTATTGGCCATTATGTAATGGAAGTGGTCACCTTTGTTGCATGACACGAGGGTGAGTTGGTCCGTTATTAAAAAAAAAAAAAACTCTGTATTGGGCCGTATAGTTGTGGTCACTTGTTACGAGCCATGGGGTTGAATTGGTTTGTTAAGAAAAATGGGTTGTATTGGCCGATATGCCCAATATTGACACCGTTATGGGGCTAATACAACCGTTACAAGAGGATTTGACCATAAAGAGGTCATTATGAAAGTTTTATTTTAAATTCTCTCAATTTTATTTTATTTTTAATCTTCTTTATTCATTTCAACATTGAAGGAAGCATGAAAATAATTTTAAACCAGGTCTAGGCCTATTTTGAGGATCAAAACACAAAATTTGAGTGGGATTATGTATTAACGTGGAGTGGACTATTTTGGGAAATATCAAAAGAAGGGGTAAACCATCACTTTTTCAATTTTCCATCTTTTTTTTTTATTGGATTTATATAGAATGGGCCCAAATCCATCCAATCATGCTTGGTTTGTGTTCAATTAGGAAAAAAAAAAAAAAGGGAACATATTTGGCATCTTCACATTTTTCAGAATTTGACCAATAAATTTTGAGATTTTTTTTTTCCAAAACAAAAGTCAGCCGTTCGAGGGCAGTATCATATCAGCTAGCAAGCTAGCTATTCAAATTTCAATACACCAACCGACACATGATACCTTGGTTGGAAGAAGGCAACATTGGTACAACTCTTTTTTAAGTGGCATAAAAAGTCTTCTCTTTTAATCTAATTTGAAGTGGCATAGTTGCTTCCTATTTCAGTGGAAGATCTCAAGGGGCTGGTTGTCTCGCCTAGTGTTTTAAATAGCGGTAGCGTGATGCGTAGCGCATAGCCCTCTATAGCTGTAGCGTAAATATGTAGCATGAAGCGTAAGCTACACGTACTTCTATTTTTTAATTTAAAAATAGTACAAATATAATAAATAGTGAAAAAAAAGGAAAAAAATATAAAAATGCCTAAAAGATGATTCATTTTATAAATTATAAGCATGTTCAAAAAAGTTATTAGTTATCATTTATCAAAAGCCAATCCACATGTATAAGCCAAATTAAATAATTATCACATCAACAACTTTCTAAGCAAACCACTTTAATTAATAATGTCTAATTGAAACCGCAAGTCACAATTATGAAAAGAAATAAAAATCCTATAGGTTAAAAGTATCAAGTACAATACAGTGTTACATTCCTCAACATTAGAAACAAAGAAAACGTGAAAAAAGAATAAAAAAATAAAACAGTAAAAAAATATATTGTAGCTTACGCTACAGACGCTACGCGCTACATAGCTGTAGCGTACGCTTCGACCCCCGTAGCATATGCTACAGGGGATTTACGCTATTTGGGACACGACGTAGCGCTACGACCATGCTACACTACGTAGCGTACGCTACGGGCACTATTTGAAACACTGGTCTCGCCTAATACGACCTAAGGTAAAAATTAGGGTTTTGGGTAATTTGAGATAGTAGGAAAGTTAGAGATTTTAGATTTAGGGTTATGGTTTTGGGAATGGAAGAAAGGGGTTTAGGAGAAGACGAAGGCTTAGGTTGTGAGAATCAAATAACTTGAAGACAATACTTTGATGGAGGGAAAAAAAGATGGTTATGTAAGGATAAATGGAGACCTCGCACCTCCGTTGATGAAGATTAGTCTCGCACCAATCTCCCTTTCAAATCGCATGGAAGTATCTTCAAATCGCATAAAGATAGAAAAAGAACAAGCAAGAGTCCTCTCTCTCTCTCTCTCTCTCTCTCTCTCTCTAATCACAAAACCTCATGAGGGAGAGGGTCACACCCACCCTCTTTTTATAGCTTTAAGAAAGTTGAAAAATTACAATTAACGACATGTTTTGTGAATTTTGATGAAAATAGCCCTAGTCTAACTAAAATCAACTAAAACACTCATAATGATGTCCAAACATAACATGAACAAAAATAAATCCTATAATGTTGATAAAATCTTTAAAAAAAACTAGTGTGGACGATCCACGATCAATGGCCCAATCATGTGATCCAACGGCCCAATCGTTACGTCCCTCTAATCCAACGGTCTGGATCACTCCATAAATTAACCCATGTGCATCTTCTCAGTATAGGGTCTTCCAGATGCTCACACATGCACATGGGGTCTTCGGCACGATCACGGATACTCGCCTAGCCATGGGGAAATCACTGTGGCCCACCTCCTCCTCTGATACGTACGCAAGGGTGTCCGTGAAGTGATGTCCTCATCACCTTGCCTCAGAAATGCAACTTCATGGTCAAATGTGATATGGGTTATTCTTGCTTCCATTACTGTTTATTTTAGTGTTGTACCGGGAGGCAAATGGTTGAATGGATTTGCAAGCTAAGGAGGGGATCACTAGGAATGATCTCAGCGTTAGTAGTGCTTATGCATTGTCTTAATGGTATTGTTGTTTCTGTACTTTCCTTCCTTATTATAAAGAATCATCTAAACAACTCTAACACTCAAACTTTCTAATCTAAAATGCTCATAGTTCAATTGACTACCTCGCTAGAGGTTTCTAAAGTGTATAAGATCCTAAAATAAACAAAAGTTTGTGGAAAACTCACCTCCAGCTGAAACTTTCCTTAAATCAAGCAAATCTAAAATGGAGAGAAACAAAAGGGGTGTGTGGATCAACACCAAATTCCTTTTTCTTTAAACTCATTTTAGCACCAAATTCATGAATTTAGTAATTTTTACTTCCATAGTTCATGAAGTATGATGTTCCGGTGGTTGGACACTTCCCTTTTACCCAATTCATGACCTAGGTCCAAGCAAATTAGTAAACTAGCTCAAGTTAATGGAGAGATTAGGAAAGCACCATGAATTCCTCTATTCATGAATTGATTGAACCATTGGGAAATATATCTTGAGCCAGACAAGCCATAATGGTCCACAATCAATCAAATGTGGGTGCATAGGGTGGTTGGGAAATCGATGGTTAGCCCTAGTAATCGGCGTGTACAGGCAGTTTTGTTGCCCATTGATCGAATGGTTAGGATTTTCTGTAGGAATGACTCTTTGATGATATGCGCAATCCATGGTGGGGGGCACGGTAAACAGTCTAAATGTATTATGACCTTCTGTTATGATCGACCAGAACTGTCCATTCAATTGCCTATCATTTAAATGGCTAAGATTGTCCGATCAAAAACATTCTTGGGAGATGTTCTCAATCCAAGCTGGGTCTTACTGTCTGAACAGTCAAGATCAATTATTAGATCTTTTTATAACCAATTTAGGTAGTTCCTTTTGTTGCCCATGGATCAAATTATTAGAATTGTTTCATTAAAGTAATTATTGATATAGATATGCAATCCAAGGAGGGATCACATAATGGATGTTCCAAATTAATCATCCATTTTTCACAACCAACTTGGGCTTCCTGTGCTACGGGTCACCTATCAAATGGTTAGGATCATTGAATTAAAGTCATCTGAACGTCTGTATGTTGTTGAGATTTATCTATTACCTTAATGGATGGTGTCTCTTTTTGGTAATTGAATTCCATTATCTACCAAAAAATATCTCTATTTATTTATGTAATTTTTTAATGTCTTCCTGTGGGCTGATGAAGATTGTCATCCTTTGTGAAAGATTGTGGATATCTTTGGTGAAGTTTTCATATTCTTGAACAGTGCTGCTGTTACACATGTCCATTGGGAAGCATTATTTGGAAGCAGAAAATGTGGAAATTTTGGCTGTTTCCATAATTTGCAGATAGTTATCTTCTATTTCTTTGTCTTTTTGTCTTCCCTTCATTACTAATTATTAATGGACTGGGAGTAAGACCCATATTGCTTTAGCCGCTGCAAAAGAAGAGAAATATACTTACCTATGGTAATATTTCCTTCACCAACCTACGTGGTACCGTGTGAAAGACATCGTATTTAAAGAACTGTATTGACTTTTTCATTTCTTCCTTAATGCACTCATGAAACCATCTGCTGACATGAATTTACAGTCTTTTGGGGAAATTATTTTGACAAACCTGTAGTCATAGCTTCCTTTTAGTTTCGTGACATTGTCTAGGTTATTTTCAATAGCCCTTTGATAGACTCATGGCTGTTTCTTTGTTATCAATTAGCATTTATACCGAGTTCAGCGTTGGTGGCTTAATGATTGAAAAAGTTCTATAACTAATAGATTTTCAGGTTGCATGTTATGAGATACATGGAAACTTTTATGTAGACTCTAATGTGCCAGAAAGGTATGAGTTTCATGATTGTTTGCTTCACGGTGACTGCATTTTATTCTGCAGGCAGCTCCTGTAGTGTCATCATTTATGTCGAAGAGGGATCAAGATGGATTTGGTTCTGCCGGCATGAAGTCCCTAAGAGCATTGGCACTCCTTGGAGCGGGTGTTTCTGGTCTTCTCAGTTTCGCCAGCATAGCATCTGCTGATGAAGCGGAGCATGGCTTAGCTTGTCCAAACTATCCTTGGCCCCACAGTGGCATTCTTAGTTCCTATGACCACGCATCGTGAGTGAAAAATTGTCTGTATCCGTTGAACCATTCGTACAAGACAACAATGTTTGTTAAAAAGTGACCTAATTTCCATTATTAGTACTTAATTCTAACTTAATAACATGCTCAGAATTTCTTGCACGATAAGAAATGACACAGCATTATGGAATTTGCAAGTGCTATAATACCACATAATAAGCATTTTTTTAACCAATTACTGCAGTATATGAGTTTTGTTATTTCTGATTTCAAACTTTCATATGAGCAGGATTCGGCGTGGTCACCAAGTTTACCAACAAGTTTGCGCGTCTTGTCACTCGATGTCTCTGATTTCATATCGAGATCTTGTTGGTGTGGCATATACGGAGGAGGAGACAAAGGCTATGGCAGCTGAGATTGAAGTGGTTGATGGGCCTAATGATGAAGGTGAGATGTTTACCCGTCCTGGTAAGTTAAGTGATCGTTTCCCTCAGCCCTATGCGAATGAACAGGCAGCAAGGTTTGCTAATGGAGGGGCATATCCTCCTGATCTGAGCCTCATTACAAAGGTACCCCTTATCTCTATCGATGTTGATTTTCTACATTGATCACCCCATATGATTCTTCATCCAATACCAGTCTCCTCACATGCTTTCAGGCCCGACACAATGGTCAGAACTATGTGTTCGCTCTCCTCACTGGCTACCATGATCCTCCTGCTGGTGTTTCGGTAATTTTCTGGCTTCTGATTTTATATGTATATTCAAGGGAATTGCTTGTGCTTGACGTGATACCTTGAAATTTCCTCAGTTTCAACAAAATCTAGACGCCTCTGGCCATGCTGTTGACCAAATGGAACGTGCTTGCAGCTTGTACAATGGACTGCAGAAGCAAGCTGCATGTTGTCATGCTTTTGTAGAGCTTGTTAGTCATTTAGTTGAGACCATAGTGATCAATATTGTTCTCACCCCACGAACTGCAAACTGAATTAGTGAACTGTAGCTAGTTTACATTATTTTTCTATCAATTTCAAGGGGAATGTAGCAAATCGTGAACTCTCTAGATCAGACTGACCACAAACCAATTAACTGTCTGATACTTTGGTCACACGTTGATTACGTTGCCCTTGTCCCTAGGCTCCTTTTTTTAGAGGCCTGTCTTTATGTAACGCGCTTGAGTGTAGGCACGATGCACGGTGCCTGCTCACGTGCTTAGGTTTCTCGCCACCCTTGTCCCTCTCACTCTCTGAATGTATCTCTAATGGTATCCATCACAGTGATAATCCACATCTTATGTCCATTTGATTATAATTTTTAACCTTCATTTGTTGACATTATTCATTTCCATAATTTCATACTGTTGGTTTCTTTTTCCTTCAACATTTGTTGGCTTTTATATATTATACAAATTATTATTTTACTTGGCCATCAATTTGTTTTGCAAGAGTGGTCTTTAAATCCTGTTTGCCTGATTTAATAATTCTGATCTGTAAACCCTCTATTTTGAGTTGAGATTGAGGCCTTAGCTCAACGGAAGACGGTGCATTTCAAAATTGAGGTCTCGTGTTCGAGCCCAGTTATCTATCTGGGAAAAAAAAATGAAAACAAGAAAAGAAAAGAAAAATCCTCTAATTTTGAGTTTTGTTTCTGTTTGTGCAGTCAGCTGTATGTATTTTTTCGATGTTTGGATCTGTGTTTTGTCCCTGGTGCTTCATTGATGTGTACCTGGCAGTACCTTTACCTGTTAGATGATCTGGAGGTGACTTCCCTTGCTCTATTATGCATTCAAGAGAGTGCATCATGGAACCATGATGCAGGCTGCTTTTCAAACATCCTTCACGCCATACTTTATTATTATTACTACTATTTTTATCCTTGTCCAACTTCATTGTCTTCTTCTCTCCATTGATACCTTTAATAATGCAGGGGCATTTTCACACCGGGCTTGAGTGGGGTTGCCTGTGGGATGTAAGGGCACACTCGGGGTGGGTGGGGCCCACGGGGGAGGTCTCGTGTTCGAGACTCCTCAACAGGGGTGATTAATGCGCATTTCACACCGGGCTCGAGTGGGGTAGCCTGTGGGATGCAGGGACACACTCGGGGTGGGCGGCCCGTATGAGGCGGTACCCATGTGATTTGGGGCCCACGAGGGGGGTTCGGCCAAGGTCCTAACCTATGAGATGTGGGGCCTGGGCTATGAGATAAAGGGATTGATTCGCCATGCTCTAACGGTTCGAGCTTTTAGAGCAAGTGGTTAATTGTCCTGCATCATTTAATGATAATTTCTGCATTACTCCCTTGGTTCTTTGCCATTTGGTCTCAAACTTAGCAAGGATTTGCTTGACTGCCTCCTGGGATTTTCTATAATTTAAGAGGCTTGGTCAGGTTTACACTCTCCCCAGCTCTAAAAAGTGGGGATTTGAGAAACCCAAGACAGCAAATGATGGTTGTGGCATGGGAAGGTGTTTATGGGAAAAGGGACCTTGAAAATTGTCTTGCTAAAGAGATTTCTGATTGCCTGTTTACATTCCCAAAACCAAGAAGGATCCCTAATCTCAAACAGCTTCAGTCAGTAGCGCTGATGGTCTCAATGTCAGCTTTCTATTCATCTTTCTATGGGGAGGAGCCCCAGTTTCGTGATGGTTTTCATTTCAGAAAATTAGGGCTTGTCCTTGCAAAAAGAAAAAATGCTAGCATGGAGCAGATGGGCCATACTGTCAAGAACTGTCTAGAATTTAAATCCATGTGTGTCTGTCCAAATGGGGCAAGGGGCAGTTTTAACTTGTCAGTACTGATAAAATAGGAAACTGTCAGTTTTTTATTTTCGGGTTTGATGTGGCTTTTCTTGTGGCCGATTTGAGCCATGACCTTCATATGCCATCTGCAATCAATGATTCAGGTGTGTGATCGGTATTCCTGCGCCCTGCCTTTAGCATCCTTATGCTCACCTCTTTAGCATCTTACAACTAGGACCAGCATCTTACCACCTGAAACAGCATCTGGCCAGCAATATTTGTGGTTATTCTTGAACTTGAGATTTTTGACATCCTATTGTGAGCTCTGCAGTCTGCATCCTGACAAGAAATGGGAATTGTTGATCTCTTCGAAGGGGAAACCGTGCGAGGTTTGCAGCCCAGACCCTGCCTTGTTCTTGCTGGAGCCAATCTTACCATACCTGGATTGAAGCTGTGATCATCAGGAGGCAAGCACAAGCCAGTTAAGCTTATCAGAAGATTCAGTACCATACTCAAGTCAACAAAAGCTAATTCAAATCACTCTGTTTAGAAATTTAGAAATTGTGAATAGTAGATGGAGAGTATTAGAAGCGAGTGTGCAACTCTGTTCATATCCTCTTCACTTGCCTCTTTCATGTTTGCTTTTCTATCCCTCACTTTCTCTACTTGAATCTGTTGCATAATCACTTTTGGGTGGTATTTGTGTCTTCTTGGGAATATAGAGGATAGAGCAGTAATATAAAATTGGTTGAGATTTTCTCTCACTTTCTGAGAAGCTTGGGCATTTTTCTTGTGAATGTAATTGGTGTGATGTATGCTCAAGTGATTATAATCCATCTTTCTTTAATAAATCCATTGAACCATTGTTGGACTGGTTTCTAGATTCGAGAAGGGTTGCACTACAATCCATACTTTCCTGGCGGTGCGATAGCTATGCCCAAAATGCTTATTGATGGTGCTGTTGAGTATGAAGATGGTACTCCTGCAACCGAAGCCCAGGTATCCTTCTAAACTTGCAAGGTTCTGTAAAAAATCCCCATATATTACATGCTTCTTCTTTTTTTCCTTTTCCAAATTCCTCATAATTTGGAAGCTTAGAAAATACCTATTTGTAACTGTTAATGCCCGTATATTACATGTTTTTTTTTTCTTTTCCAAATTCCTCATTATTTGGAAGCTTAGATAATACCTATTTGTAACTGTTAATGCAGATGGGAAAAGATGTTGTAACATTTTTATCATGGGCAGCAGAACCAGAGATGGAAGAGAGGAAGCTGGTAAATCAAGATTCGACCTCGTCTGTGTGGCTTTTGCATTTCAAATCTTCATATATCTTTTTTTTCTTTTTTTGAGGTCTTGTTTAAAAATATGTGCTTCTTGTATGCAGATGGGTTTCAAATGGATATTTGTTCTGTCGCTGGCTCTTCTCCAAGCTGCTTATTACCGGCGCTTGAGGTGGTCTGTTCTCAAGTCACGGAAACTGGTTCTTGATGTTGTCAACTGATCCTTGTTTCATCATAAAATTTGTTTGTGTGCAAGGATTCAAACAGAATAATGAGTGCATGATTTGGGAGTATATTGCTGTCGTAAATGTGACATGGTTTAGGCAGGCAATGGAAAATACAATGAGATACGTCCCATTTCAAGTATTTTTTAGAGAGAGGAAAATGCTACTCAGATTTTTTATGCCTTATTTCTTGAATGCTTTCAAGTTTTTGAATGCCTTTTTGAGGTATCGGCTTCAAATATTCAAGATGGTTCATTTTTATTGAACTTCATCAAGGATGTTCTGTCTTTTATTGGGAATGTCATGATAGGGAATCATTCCCATATCAGTTAAATTCCAAAAGCTTTTATTGGGAATGTCATGATAGAGAATGCTGCTGCAATTTGGGAGCTACTTCTCATTGTGAATGCTAGGAAACATCATTATTTTGTCATCTTCAGGCAGTCAAACCATATTTTGTTTAAATCATGATTAAAAGACTCAGTGACTCAGTCCGACTAATCCAGTCTCAAGTTGAGTCGGGAGTACTTGTGTCAAACCAGATCAGGGACTGAGTCTGAGTCGACTCAGGCAAGTCATGTGTGACTCACCCAGAATCTCAAAACCAAGGTTTAAATGCCTGCTGAAGAGAGTGCAACTGCAATTTGAGGTCTACTCCCTCATTGTAAATACTTGGAATAATCACCATTTTATTATTATTATTTTTTATTTTTTTTTTGGCTTTCTTCTCTTGGTTAAACTGGGTGCTCTTGACTTATTCAACTCATGCATCTGGATGCAACCTTAGAGTGTGTTTGGATGCGTTGTGAAAAACATAACCGATAGTTGAAACACATATTTCATGATATGTTAATCAATGGTGTTATCATGTTGATATCATGAGGTTTTCAAAATCTCAGCTGTTTTTTTCCTGCTATTTTAATGCAAACTTTATCGCAATATTAACAGGAAATCTATTTAAAATTTTAAAATAAACATTACATAATATATATGTAGAATTTTAAAGCAAGAATATCCTGAGAAAACCCTCAAATTCTGAAACTCTCCTGAGATATTTTCAAAACAAGAAATTGTGGAGAACAATGATTGTCACCGTGTTGGATCATATATCAGAATTCATTGCAACTATTAATCTAATGAAATGCAGATAACCATATTTCATTTCTTTGCCCAGACCTAGTAATGAAATACGCCTCCGCAGGTATTGTTTCCAGTTCTTCATTCTAGAGGGCGTGTACTAACCAGAAATGTAAAAAGAGAAATGATTAGATACAGCGGCTCGATCATAAGTTCGGATGGAACCATTGTTCTACCGCCAGCTTATCAGATATGCAGTATATCCTATCCTTTCAGAAGGTAAGCCACACCTGGATGACTTGGTGGGAAAATGAGGCTAATCCACTCATTGGGTGGGCCACACCGGTCTGCTAAGGCATACCTTCTGGTGTTCATTGATATTTGACGTCTAGCCCCACTCTCTGGACTAGCCTGATTTTCTTACCAGATATCACTTGGGTATGGCCCACCTTTTGTACGGATAGGATGTACACTGTTCTATGTGGATCAGCCTGATTTTCATACCATGTGATTATCATGATGCGGCCCACGTTTTGTACGGTGTTGGGAAAAAATGGATGTATCATGACCTTCGCATCAGATCATTTCTCATGTAAAAATAAAAATCCCTGGGGGATGCAAACAAAAGTGCACGGCATCACTTCCATTTTTAAATGTTACTTCATGAAAGTTTCTGCTCTTTACAGGGATGGGACATGCTCCACCAAAACACCTGTATTTTGGGATGGATCACCTGCCCCTGCGGCTCCTATTTTCCTAAGTGACTCCAGATGCGCAAATGATTAGTTCCGCCTCAAAATGGTTTCAATCCAATTACCAGGCATCTCAAATGCGCGCCCTTACTTTATCGTTCTGCTCGTCCTTTGTGATTTCAAGAAACTGAATCTCAAAATCTGTGCATCATGCTAAAGCCCGAGCTACACAACTCATGCAAAATGTATGAAGTGAACTAAAATCCTCTCAAACACTCACAATTGTTAAGAAAATAATAGAAATTAGACGCAATGTATAATCAAAATTCTGTGCATTATGTAGATAGAAAATATGTGGATTTAGAAAACTGTAGAAAAGAATTCAATTAAACCTGTTTATATCAGAAAATGTGATTTATATGGTATTGTGTAAAGGGCTATGGTCAGACAACGAGAGTTGTCTCTCAAAAAACATGAAAATATAAATAAAAGCTAACCCTTTTTTAGGAATACTGTGAAAAAGCAAATCAATTTAAATAACTTCGTTTCACAAATGGTGGAGAAAGCCGGATCTTAGGAAAACAATTTTCTTTCACCGTGGAAACAAAAATTCAACAAATCCAAACAGGCCCTAAAACAAAACTAAGAACAGGCAACTCTAGGATGCCAAATATAACCTAATACTGATAGAGATAGAAATTCAACAGTAAGGAGCTAGCACACCCTGGCCCTGAACTTGCAGTATATCAAGAAAGCATCTCCTAGTAATTTACCTTCTGTTAATTATAATATGCCTTAATTATTGTTGCACTCAATATACATCATCCACCAATTCATGCCAACATATAATATAATCAATACCATTCACAATCAAAATATCGTGCAAAACTAACACAGTATCATTCTAATAGAAACAAATAATCAGATTTTAAAATATTTTAGGCACAAAAGTTCATTTGATTTATTATGGAAACAAGAATTTATTTTCCAAGAAGCAATTATTTATCCTACACCTAAGACCATAGTTCTATAACTCAGTGGGTCAATTCAAAAATCAGCCCGATTTCGAGCCAAGTTTCGCATGACTCAAGTAATTAGTGGTCGGCCAGGCTATCATTTTCAATTGAACAAATGTGTGAGGGTTGAGTTTCAAACCCCCATAAGGCTAATCATTGCATTTTTCTTTTGTTTGGCCATTTTAGACACTTATCTATGTGTTAAATGCTTGTTGTTACCTTAAATTCCACTTATTTGATTTATTAAATATCGTGTCGAGTCATGAAAGACTCAGTAGAGTCTCCAAGTCTACCAGACCTGGCTAGACATCAAGATGAGTCCCGACCGGCCAGGATTTTAGCACCCCACTCCATAAAAGTGGAGTCATGATTTGCTAGTACATATAATTGATATTCCACTATTGGACGACCCAAACTCTTTGAAATGTAGCTTATATATGGATGGCTAAGATAAGAACATCAATCAGAAAAAGGCCCATGGCTGGATTTTGTTTGGATCTTCGAATCTGGCAGATTTTTTCTGGCATTCCCTCCATTTTGGATCCATCAGCTTAATAGTCTGTTACAAAGAAGCATGGGAACCACTTCAACAAACTAGATATGGCACAGTAAACAGTGTAGAGTAACGATTTCCAAAGCTCAAGTGGACCATGCCACTGTAAACAGTGTGGAATAATGATTTCCATAGCTCAAGTGGACCATGCCACAGTAAACAGTGTGGAATAATGATTTCCACCGTTGAAACCTTCCTAGGGCCAACAATAATTTTTATTTGTCATCCAACTTGTTCATAAGATCACAAAGACATGGATGAAGAGAAACCGCAAACATCAGCCTGATCCAAAACTTCTGTAGCCAAAAAGAATTTTTCAATGGTAGAGTTTCAATCACACTGTTTCCTATGGTGTGGTCCACTTGAGCTTTGGATATGCTTCCTTTTTGGGCTCAAGCTCTAAAATTATCTATTAACATGTATGAAAAGAGTGGATAAAATAAATAAATAATGGTGGACCCTGCAGAGTTTAGTCATTACGCTGATGCTACTGAGTTACTCAGTAGGCAATCCGCCTCCCAGGCGGTATTACGGAATGTACAAATGGTGGTCCACCGTGAACGGTCAAAGAAATGATAATCAGAGGTCTAAATTTCAACATGAGTGGGCCGGCCCAGTTTCCAGCTTAGGACACAAGCACACATAGCACGTGATTGGTACTGGCCCGCGGATCCCTAGCTAGGATCTGAGGGGCCACCGTCATGTATGTGTTTCATCCACACTGCTCATCCATTTCTTTTTTTCATATCATTTTAGGGCACAAGCACAAAAACCAAGCAGATCCAAGGCTCAAGTGGACCACATCACATGAAGCAATGGTGACAACGACACCCACTATTGAAACAATCTTAGGCCCACTATGATGGTTAATTGCCCTGCAATCTGTTCGCAGGGTCACAGAGACCTGGATGAGGGAAAAAAACAAATATCAACTTGATCCAAAACTACTGTAGGGTTAGTGTTTAATCTCCTTTGGTCCACTTAAGCTTTGGTCCACCCTCATTTTTAGACGTTCACCTAAATTGCCATGGAAAATAAAACTCACCCATCGGGTGTTGGAAATTATACAAAATAATAGTATTTCTGTAAAATATGGAATCCGAAAAAATCAAGATGATCTGAAATAAGGACAGGCTGAAGTACGTTTGAGACGTTGTCCTTAAAGCATTATTTGCCCCTACTCAAAAAGATTGAGTATGCTGATAGGTTATAGGCAAACTACTTCTAGGTTACGACGAGCTTGGTGTGGGTCTGCGTTTAACAAACACGAAAGCCCACTAAGGGAACTCTGTTACACACAGTCTGACAGAAAACAGAAAAGAAAAATTCTAGAAGAAAAGAGAAAGAAGTATTGTGATTTAGACCACTGCACTGGTCAGTTCTTCAGCCGCTGGTTCAGTTAAACCATTCTACACCACACCGCTAGTCTAACCTTCAAGCAAATGTTTAAAGTTGCTGACTTGTTGGAATCACTGGAGTATAGGAGATGAGTGGTTACTCAGTTCGTATTGGTCTGTTGGAGTGGGTTGAGAGATGGTTTGGAATCCCATCCAGACCCTATTTATATAGGCTGTGGTGGCTGGGGGGTTATGGTTCAGTGAAATAACTCCCATTAAGCCATTTCTAGCTGTTGGAAAACTAGCCGTTTTATGGCCGTTTTCTGACTGTTGTGCATGAGCCATAACCACTGCTACATGTGACTGTTGTGAGACAACAACTAGCCATTTTCTAGCTGTTGGGCTTAGCCATGCAGCAGTTACAGCTGGTCTCTGCACTAATGGCATAGTTGTTACAGTTCTACTGCAATAGCTCTTTTCAGCCTCTCTATATATACTGGAGGACTCTCATTCAGTCCTCTAGTCTTCCTTCAGCTAGCCATCCGACTTAGTCAGTTAGTCGCACCATGCCACTAGCGCCTCTATAGCCATACTACCTCACATGCCTCACATGCCTACGCCCTCGCACCGAGCCCGTGCCCGAGCTCGAGCGCCCACGCGGACACACAAGTCTCATAATCCATGGACTATTGTAATGACCTTGGAAATTTTGTGCTAATCTTTCCTTAAGTAGTTGCTTTTGGGGTAATTAGCGCTATACTCGATTGCTTGTGAAATCTGCATCAATCACTTTAAATTGTATCTGCATGGCTCAAAACTTGTAGATTAGTTAGCGCTATGTTACTCTGAAATCTGGGATCCATCGCTAAATCCAGTTGTTCTGGAAAATTTTTAGAAGATCTGGATCGGACCTGGACCGCGCGTCGAAAGTCCGATAGTGATGATCTCAGGCTGTTGCAGTCATCGTGTTGGGCTTGACCATCACCTCAGAAATCAAGTCCATGTGATGTTCTGGGTCGATTTGATTGAGTTCGGAGTGAAGAGTGTGAGAATGATTGGAAATTTAATAAGCTTTTATGAAATTTGAGTCGTGTCGCTTGCGCGATGATTTTAAGCTATCTGACCGTTGGATTCTGACCCAATTTCACCCTTTGATCAGGGAAGGTGGCCCAGGCATATCCTTGTGCTTGTGGACCTGATCGAGATTCTGTGACCGTTGAATTGAGTGTGGTCCGCCACGGCTGATCTGAAGAGCCGGTTGGTACAAAAACTCAGCTTGACCTAGATCTATGGTCAGTGAGCTTAAGTCCGACCTTTCGTGGTTTTTGGCCTACCAGAAGTGCTTCGTTGGATCGCGAGAGTCAGGTTTTAGTTATACTCTAAGTATACCTTGGCCCTGGGGTTATTTCCATCAATTTGAGACCTATTTATAGTCCTTAAACCCTAGCTCTCTTTTTCATACGGATTTTCTCTAACCCTAGCTTGGAAAGAGAGTGGAAAAGAGAGAGAAAGTGAGAGAGAAGTTGGTGAATCATCTTGGATTCGTTCCTGTTCTTCTACATCCTTGAACCTTCACTTTGAATCGTTATTTTGACGATTCTGAGTTCATCTTTGGGTAAGTTAACCTAACCCTAATCTGTGTTAGAGCTTAGAATAGTCTTGGTGTTGTTGTATCTCATTTCTATCCTTGCTTTAGGGTATTCTATCGCCGTTGACGAAGACAACTCGTCTAAATCAGTTCGGTGTTTCTTTTCTGGCTTAAGGTGCGGATTTTAAGTGTATAGGTTATGGTTTTCAAGGCTTTCAATGCCAGTTAATGATTTATTCTTGTTATGGATGAGATTTCACATGCCAAATGTTGTATTCATGTTACGTTCCTGATATGCATGCGTTATATTGAGATTTATGTATTCTATGTGTATGTATAAAGTACCGTATACGTATAAAATATGCACTTGTGTTTGCCATAATTATTTGTCATATATGTATGCTAGATGTATGTGCGACAACTCCTTGGCAAAAGGAATTGTCCAAATGTGTGTTTTTCAACATACATCATGTATGTTGTTTTATGTATTCTAAGTGTTTGTAGAAATGTCTGAATGATCTAAAGTGTGATATTTAAACCTAGTATGGGCGTTGAGAAGCAATTCTCAACTCTCCCACTAGTGTGTATGATTTCCTTCTTGCAAGTTACTTTCCTTCTTATTTAATTTCAAGTCTTACTTATGCTTCCATTTATGTTAAGTTGATATTCTTCAAATGTTTGAGTACCACATGATTTGAGTTGTTGTTCCATTACTGTTCTACATTCAATACAGTTATTTGTTGTAGTGTAATGTGTGTGGGACTATGCACTAGTCCAGGAAATCGGTAATTGACCCTATGTTCGTGGTTGAGGTTGCTTTCGCCACGTAGGACGTATTAGACGAACCCGAGCCGTATTAGAGTTGGCGGCAGTGGTTTGGCCACGCGGAGTGTTTATGCACTTTATGTCGTTCAACCTAACATGCGCTCGTGCTAGTCGAGTTCGTCAAGTAACCCGATTGTTCGATGTATGTTCACCATGTATTGGACGCTACTGTTTGAATCTATGGTACCGAACTTACCAGTTAAATCCTATTAACCATAGTACCTTGATCCGCTAAGACTCATGAGCCAGACATGGTGGTATGGGACACCGTGGTCGAGCTGTCGGCCTACGCTGGGGTGACGAGCCTCCCCGTAGTGACCAGTGAGCAACTAAACTCGTGAGCCGATTATGGTGGTATGGGACACTATATTCGTGCTGTCGGCCTACATTGATTGGTGACGAGCCCTTTGTAGTGACCTCGAGCATACCTGGATACCGCGTTGAGGTGATGAGCCGAACTGTGGTAATAAAGGTATGAAAGGCGTGCATTGATTGGTGACGAGCCCTTTGCTACGACCTCAAACCACATGATCGTATGAGATAACTAGGACTGACGACCCTAGAATGGATCACTATTTGGATGGTGATATGAGGAAGGTATCTTAGCTTCCCAATCCTGCTGTATGAAATGGACTAATAACAACTTGGTAATCATATCCATGTACCGCATTTGCATGTGCTTTGTAGATGTGGCGCACTTTGAGGTGGTGTCATGCGTAACGTAAGATGAAGATGCTGAGGGTGTACGCGTGAGGGCACGCATCATTTTGCATACATCCTTGCATTAACAAGAGTGCTTAGGACTTGTTTAATTGTTCTGCTTTATCATTACTGCTTAATTGAACTGATAACATGTTAACCAGTGCCTTATTGTTCCACTGAGTTGATCACTCACTCCCACGTTCTGGGGCGGTATTAAACACCCACCAGACTCTGTCTTAGGTTCCGATGTTGCAAATGTTGATGCGACTTCTGAGGCAGAGCGGGAGATGGATGATGATGAGGCTGCCTTCTCTTATATGCAGTTTTCAGACGGGTTCTAGCGAGCCTTGGTCTGATGCGTGGGACTCTGGGATTATTTTGGAATTTAAATGATGTAACTCGATGCTTGTAATTTTGATTAGTAACACTTTCATACGACCTGGTTTGTATATGTACTTCATGGATTTACACTTGTTCACATATATTTCTATAAGTCTTCTGCTTGCTTTTTTCACTTATCCCTGAATTATATCTGTGTTTTGGCTTAATCTATTCCATGTTTTATGTACTAATACAGTCAACATACATCCATTATTAATTATGTTGCATAAGTGATGTTTTGGAACTCGGGAGCTGGGTTATGCTCGACCCCCGATTTTCAGGGCGTTACAACTATGTGGGCAAATAATAAGATACTTCACTATTTTCATATAAACCACAAAAAGTTCTCTTCTCTTTCCCATGTGGGACTATTCTAAAAAACCCACAAAAACTTTTTTACAAAAAACTTTTTATATTATATATATATATTTATTTATTTAAAATATATTTTATAAAATCACTTTATTTTATAATAATCCTCCACTGATTTTTTTTAAATATATTTTTTTTATTAAACATTTCTGTCAGAATAATCAGCTTATATGCATAAAGAAAGATATCTTTCAATTTTAATCTTCCTTTAATGTAAGTATCTCGAAACTCTATTGAAATGACTGGTAGCCATGGCGTTGAACCAGTTATTCCTAGATAACAGAGTCGAAGAAACCACATATATATTCACTATATGTTATTTAGAATTCCCACAATCTTGCTCAGCACTATTAATGGTCGTGTGCTTATCCTATTTCGTGAACGATCCTGAGAGAAAACTCCTAACTCTCATGAGAGATGACACCATCTCTACGTTCATATATGTGAAATCCTTCCAGTGTCTTCGACACTTGTCCTTTAGACTGGATTTCATTAAGAGTTCTAAGACTCAACCCTCTTTCGTAACGCTCAGCACTTATCTATTATAGGGATGAAGTTTTATAATTTAGTGTTGAAAAATTTTCCACATATCATTGACTTGTTCTTACCCATTAAACCCGAAATTAGAGATTTTCTGACTTTAGGTTGGGTTACCATCACTGGTGGAACTTTAGTTGAAGAGTTTCAACTCCATCCCTTTAGATGTAGCCTTTACTACCTCTCTCGGTAGAGGTTTAGTGAAAAAGTCTGCCAGGTTATTGCTTGATTTCATATAAGAAATAGCAATGATTCCATTTCGAATCAACTGTCTGACATAATCACGTTAAAGACTGATATGTTTGACTTACCATTAAATGTACCGCTATAAGCTAAAGCTAATGTGGCTTCACTATCACAATGTAGTGACACAGCTAATATAGGCTTTACACAGAAAGAGATTTCTAATAAAAAATTTCTTAGCCTCTTTGCCTATTGCAGCCAGGGTTATAAATTCACACTCTATAGTCGAGTGCATTATGCAAGTCTGTTTCTTGGATCCCCAAGATACAGCTGCACCTCCTAGGGTGAATACTCACCCTCTAGTAGACTTATTGTCCCCTGCACTCGATATCCAACTCGCATCGATATATCCTTCCAATACGGCAAGAAACTCTGAATAAAATAGTCCTAAGCCTTTGATTGCTTTTAAGTAACTAAGGACTCAAAACTGGGATTACTAGCAAACCTACTCATAATATATGTTATATTAGGTCTAGTGCATTGCATAGCATACATAAGACTCCCTATAACACTCGCATATTCCAATTGTGCAACTGTTCTTCTGGTATTCTCTTTTAACTTGATACTTGGATCAAATGGGGGTTTTTGCTTCTTTTATATTTAGATGATTAAACTTGTTTAGTATCTTCTCAATATAATGAGATTGACACAAAGCATAACCCCCACAATATATTTTAACTTTAATACCTAGGATGGTATCAACTTCTCCAAGATCCTTCATTTTGAATATGGAAGATAAAAACCTCTTCGTTTCAGTCACACCTTCTATTTTATTATTTATTATTAACATGTCATCAACATATAGACAAATAATTGATGCAGCTACCATCTACTTTAAAATATATGCATTAAACAGCTACATTATGCATGAAACCATGAGATAGTATTTTGGAATCAAACTTCTCATGCCATTTTTTCGGTACTTGTTTTAATCCATATAGAAATTTGATTAATCTACATACTTTGTTTTCATTTCCTGGAAAAACAAATCTTTCAGGTTGTTCCATGTATACCTCTTCATTGAGGTCACAATTCAGGAATGCGGTCTTTACATCCATTTGGTAGATGTGGAGATAATGTATCGAAGCTAGTGCAATAATATCCTAATGGATGTTATCCTAACTACAAGAGAGTATGTGTTAAGGTAATCTATCCATACTTTTTGTCTAAAATCCTTAGCTACTAATCGAGCTTTAAAGGTTTGGATAGTCTCATCAGTGTGATATTTCTTTTTAAATACCCACTTACAACCTATGGGTCTAGAACTTAGAGGTAAGTTTACTAGTTCCTATTTTTAATTTGACATTATGGATTCTATTTTATCATTTATAGCTTCTTTCCAGAAAGCTGAGTCTCTAAAGGATACGACCTCTTTATATGTTTTAGGATCATCTTATATAGTCATTACTATAGGTATTTTTTTATAACATTTTATCTATCTCCTTTTACAAGATGGATAAAGATGCGCTGAGAGTCTATATAGTCATCTCCTAGACTTTTCTCTATTCTTGTCCTTTAAATCTTACGAGGTTCAACAGGAGCTTCCACTATCTGTGGAACTGTTCTATCTAGTTCTCTATCAGGAGTTTGGACCTCATTATCCTTTGACTCCAAGGATAGTGAGTTCTCAAAGAACTCAACGTCTCTTGATTCTATTATTATATTAGACTCTATATCGAGATGTCTATAAACTTTACTATTTTGTGCATACCCTACGAAGGCGCACTTAATAGATCTGAGTCCTAACTTAGTTCTTTTTGGATCAGGGGTTCTGCAATATGTAAGACACTCCCACACTTTTAAATATCCTAGGTTAAGTTTTCTTCCTCTCCATGCTTTATATGGAGATATTTTATATTTTTTAGATGGAATTCTGTTTAGTATATGATATGCTGCAAGCAATGCCTCACCCTATAGACTTAGTGGCAACTTTGCTCTTATTAACATTGAGTTGACAATTTCTACTAATGTTCTATTTTTCTTTCAGCTATTCCGTTTTGTTGAGATGTATATGGTGCAGTACATTGATGTATTAGTTCATGTTCTTCACAGAAGTTATCGAATTCATTAGAGAAGTATTCTCCTCCTCTATTACTACGGAGAATTTTTATCTTCTTATTTAGTTGATTCTCTACTTCTGCTTTATATATTTTAATCATGTTCAATGCTTCATCTTTGCTCTTTAACAGATAAACATACACATATCTATAGCAATCATCAATAAAGGTTATGAAGTACCGTTTACCTCCACGAGTAAAAATGTTGTTTAACTCACAGATATCACGTGCACAAGATCCAATACCTGAGACGATCTTTCAACACTTGGAAAAGATTTTTTCATCATTTTGGATCGTATGCACACTTCACATTTATCGGTTTCATTATCTGTGTATGAGATTAAACCATTCTTAGCCATGAACTTCAAGGTACTATACCCTATATGGGCTAGTCTATCATGCCACAGACCAACGGATTCAACCATATACACAGACGTGCTACTTTCATTTAGAAAAAACTTGACCATTCCGTTACAAGCATATCCCTTTCCAACAAAGTTTTCATTCTTGGACAGAATCAGTTTTACTAATTCGTACATCACCCTTATCCCTAGTTTACCCAGAAAGTCCCCAGAAACTAAGTTTTGCCTCATGTTTGGGACGTGCAGGACATTTGTCAGAATCACTTTCTTTCCAGAGGTGAATATTAGTTCGATGGTTCATTTGCCAACAACCTTCAATCGGACTTCATTACCCATTTGGACTTCTTGACCATCGGTCAATTCCTCATATATTTTGAAGGTTGATCAGTCGTAGCACACATATAAAGTAGCAGCAGTATCATACCACCAACCAGGAACTTTTCCTTAGATAGTATTCACCTCAGTGATGATGACCACAATATTGCCTTCTTCTACTACAGTTGCCTCTTTTTTAGATTTGTGATATCGGTATACTCGAGCATAGTGCCCATTTTTCCCACAAACATAGCATGAGCCTTTGAACTTTCCGTTCTTTTGGGTGTTTTTCTTGAATTCCCCTTTATTGGGTTTTAGGAAATCATCCTTCTCGGGATTCTTATTATTGGTATTCTCTACTTCATGTACCTTGGACGAGGCATTCCTGTTGTCATTCTTTTTGTCGCGATTGTGGGATTCTTCCTCAATTCTGAGATGTTTCTGTATTTATTCCAGTGTGTAGTCCTCAGTTTTATACAACAACTTCTTTCTATAGTCTTTCCACATCGGTGACAATTTAGTGATTATAACCCCGACTTAGAATGATTCAGGAAGATCAATTTTGATGGCTTTGATTTTGTTTACTATTAGCTGCAGTTCTTGGATTTGGGGTAACAGCGGTTTATTATCTACCATGTTAAAGTCAAAATACCTAGCGATGAAGAATTTGTTGGTGCCTTCTTCTTCAGCCTTGTCTTTGAATTCTAGAGCGGTCCAGATTTCCTTTACTGATGTCGTCTATTGGTATAGATCGTACAAGCGGTCGAAGAGCACGTTCAGAATGTGTCCTCAACACAAGAGTTCGTCTTCAGCTCGTTTGGTGCAGGCAGCTACTTGTTCAGGCGTGTCTTTGTCAGTTACTTCAGACAATGGCTGAATATTAGGATCTAGGATGTCGTAGATCTTCAGCGCTGTTTCAGCGCTGTCAGAAGAAATATCAATTTGTCTTGCCTTCTCGTGAAGTTGGTTCCATCGAACTGGTCAACATGAATCAAATCCCGATTCATTAACTTGATGGATGATACACTGTCGGCTTCCATCGCAAATAACACTTTAAGATTGTTGAAAATTTTATAGAATAATAGTATTTCTGTAAAATCTGGAATTCAAAAAAATCAAGATGATCTGAAATAAGGACAGGCTAAGGCACGTCTGAGAAGCTATCCTTCAAGCGTTATTTGCCCCTACTAAAAAAGATTGAGTATGCTGATAGGTTACAGGCAAACCACTTCTAGGATACGATGAGCTTGGTGTGGGTTTGCGTTCAACAAACACGAAAGCCCACTAATGGAACTCTATTACACACAGTCTGACAAAACAGAAAAGAAAAATCTCAAAAGAAAAGAGAAAGAAGTATTATGATTTGGACCACTGCACTGGTCAATTCTTCAGCCACTGGTTCAATTGAACCGTTCTAGACCACGTTGCTAGTCTAACCTTCGAGCAAATGTTTAAAGTTGCTGACTTGCTGTAATCACTGGAGTATAAGAGTTGAGTGGCTACTCAGTTCGTATTGGTCTGTTGGAGTGGGTTGAGAGATGGTTTGGAATCCCATCCAGACCCTATTTATATCGGCTGTGGTGGCTGGGGGGTTATGGTCCAGTGAAATAACTCCTATTAAGCCATTTCTAGCTGTTGGAAAACTAGCCATTTTATAACCGTTTTCTAACTGTTGTGCATGAGCCATAACCACTGTTGCATGTGACTGTTGTGAGACAGCAGCTAGCCGTTTTCTAGCTGTTGGGCTAGCCATGCAGCAGTTACGGCTGGTCTCTGCACTAATGGCACAGCTGTTACAGTTCTGCTGCAACAGCTCTTTTCAGCCTCTATATATATACTGGAGGACTCTCATTCAGTCCTCTAGTCTTCCCTTCAGCCCCACGCCCTCGCACCAAGCACGTGACCGAGACCGAGACCGAGCCCGTGCCCGTGCACGAGCGTAAGCGGGCGCGCGCGGGTGTTCCAGTGTTACGCACTAGAACACACAAGTCTCATGGTCAATGGACTATGTGGGCAAATAATAAGGTACTCCACTGTTTTCATATAAACCACAAAAAGTTCTCTTCTCTTTCCCATGTGGGACTATTCTAAAAAATCGACAAAAGCTTTTTTACAAAAACTTTTATATATTATATATATTTTTTATTTAAAATATATTTTATAAAATCACTTTATTTTATAACATCAGGGTTGCCCCTCAGAAGTCAGACCCGTGTGCATTCCGAAAATAGATTGGTTACTCCCCCTGCCACCAGCCAATGGCTGGTGGTCGGTGTTATGTGGGCACCACCATGATGTATGTGTTTTATCCATACCGTCCATTTATTTTTCTAGATCATTTTAGGGTATGAGTCCAAAAATATGGTATATCTCAATCTCAAGTGAAACACATTATAGGAAACCGGGTTGAAGAGGCGTCAACCATTAAAAACTTTTAGGGGGCCATTATAAGACCCGTATCCTAGCCTGTACTATTCTGTCGACTGCCGCGAACCTTCCCGTCGAATTCCGGCAACCTGCGACGTATAATCGATGTTTGCGCACAACCCTAAGCCGTATCCGGTAGATTTGAGTCGGCTTAATCCGAGACTTATATCATTGCGACCGCACCGTCGCCGCAGTCCAACGCCGCGTCTTACATACCGATCCGATACCCTAGCTAAGAGATGTGAGCCGGCATTTATTTCGAAGAAAACACTGCGCGTTTACAATCCAAAAGAATCTCTATAATATGTCTCATCAATCAATCACCTCATGTCAAGTACACACACCCATGCTTTCTTTCTCCACCAGTCAAGCAACCACCAAGTCAACTCTCATGTCAAGTACACCATCACCTCAACCATCACTCACATCCATCACCCATCTCTCACTCTCTCTCCCCTTACAACCCTCTTTCTCTCTCTCTCATTTCTCATCACATTTTCCCAAGCAAGAGAAGAGGCTCACGTCCAAGCTCTTCCATGAGAGAAAAATGAGTGTGTGTGGCTCACTTTCCCATCCCAAAATCCTTCATCCTAGCCATTCATCTTTCATCATCTTCCGTCAAAGTGAAGCACAAGGGGATCGGCTTTCCAACAGGACCAAGAAGATCGAACGGTGGGTGCTTATTAGGCTAGATTTTTCATGTTTTGATGATGGGCCAAATGAGGCCTACTGATTGATGGTATGGATCTCACTTTGGACCCTTGATGTGGTCGATAGACCACCTTAATCCTCATGATCATTCCATGATGGGGCCATTTTCCATGGACCCCACCATGATGTTTATTTTTCTTGCATAAAATGATGTCATCTAGACCATCCATTTTGTGTGGAGAAGGAACCTCCACCGTTGATCTTTAATTTGGTGGGCCCACATGTATTAGGACCCACTTGATGTATGATTGAATGCAAGGGAGGGCTCATAGTGGCGGAGCCCTCCATCACACGGGTCTCATCTCTCTCTCTCTCTCTCTCTCTCTCTCTCTCTCCCTTTTCTTTGTGATGATGTAGTTGTGTGGCCCACTTGGATGGACCCCACTTTGATGTATGTATTACCCATGCCATCCAACCCTTTCTTTTGGTAGCCCACTTCCATAGGTGGGGCCCACCTCAAATGTATGTATTATGCCAAACTGTCCAGCGTCAAAGGACGCTGGACGTTGATGGAAAACCAAAAATATTAGCCTTGGTTCAAGGCTATTTGGGTGGGCCGCTTGTGTAGGCCCCACCTTGATGTATAAATTCAATCCACACCATCCATCCCTTTCCTCGGACCATTTTAGGCGTTAAGCCAAATAATGGGGCCAATCCGACCTTCTAACAAGCCATAGTATAGAAAACAGTGATTTTCACCATTTAAATTCACCTTAACTTTTCTACATGCCTAAAGATGCCCAAATTGGGCTTATTGGATTGGCTTTGGACTATAGAATTCATTGGGTGAGATGGATTCTTCCGATGTGGGCCCTACTTATGAAAAACCGCCAGATTACACGATTTAAAAAATATATATATACAGCAGACGCTGGTGCTACCAGAGGCGGCAGGCAGCGCCTGCGGCATTTGGGGCAGACGGATAGCAGACCCACGGTCCAGCCGTGGGCCCCACCATGATGTGTGTTTTGTATATCCACACCGTCCATTTTTTAGGCCATTAGGGCAGTAGGCTGCCCTCCAAAAATCAGCCACATCCAAAGCTCAGGTGGCCCACGTTATAGGAAATAGTGGGGTTGAACCGTCTGCCATTGAAACACATTTTTGGGTTCACAGAAGTTTTAAATCAATATGAAATTTGTTTTTCCTATTCAGCCAAGTCCGTGCGACCTTATCAACGGTTGGATGTCAAATAAACATTGTGATGGGCCCCACGTGGGACCCCAAGATGTATGTGTTCTATCCACACCATCCACAACAGTGGACGGTGGAACCCACTATGATGTATGTGGTTTAGTCACACCATCCACAGCAGTGGACGGTGGAAACCATCATGGTTTATGTGTTTTACCCACACCGTCCACACCTGGACGGTGAAAACCACCATGATTTATGTGTTTTATCCACACCGTCCACACCTGGATGGTGGGACCCACCATGATGCATGTGTTGCATCCAACCGTCCAACCATTTGGCCAGCTTGTCTTACAAACTAGAGACTAAAAATAGGATAGATCTAGGGTTAGGTGGGCCACATTATAGAAAACATGGGTTGGAACGTCCACCATTAAACCCTTAGGCTATCAAATTTGGGACAATATGATATTTAATTTTCCTCTTAATCCAGATCTTTAAGACCTTATGATCAGATTGGATGGGGGATAAATGATTTGGTGGACCTTGAGAATTTTAATGGTGGAAATCATTATTACCACTTTTATTTGGTTGTGGCCCATTTGATGTACATATGAGGCCCAATTGGTGTGGCCCATGTGATTAGGCCCATTGTGATGTATTCTAAGGCCCATGGGTTATGGCTCATTGCAATGTACATAAGGCCCATTGGTGCGGCCCATTGATGTGACCCACTTGATGAATGTAAGGCATATGTGATATGACCTATTTGATGTATTTAAGGCACAATGGGATATACCTAAGGTCCATTGCAATGTGTGATTCCTCCATAGTTTATGTAATGATATTTATGGCGGGCCATGCCTTGGGAGCAATGTTGGTTTGACGTTCACATTGTAAGAATAATGTTGGTTAAATGTCCACATTATAACTCTCCCTAGTGCCCATTGATAGGCCCATACTTGTTGTGTATAGGCCATTAAGGCTCATATTCGTTGTGAGGATAGTTCATCACCATATAAAATGCTTAGTATAACTCCATGATTCATGCCCATACGCATCATATGTATGCCTAATATGAAGAATGTTTGATCATAGCATACGCCATTAGGCAGACTATTTATGGGACTCCTTATGAGGCGGAGTGCCCACATTATCGCGCCGTACGTGCAGGATTACTGCATGACTGGGTAGTGTGACTCATGCATCTCGCATAAATGTGACTTAATCATTATACGTCCTAGTGACATCGGGGTCGTGGCCTCCACAGACACATCGTGGATGGCCAGATGGGACACCGAAAATGCTTGGTTCTAGCACTGTGGGCACGTAGGATGTCCTTGGGTGAAAATTTCAGAACCTCCTTAGTACCAGGAGATGCTCCAACGTCTAGACCAAGTTGAATATGAGCGTCGGTGCCTATACATGAGGTCGTGTCTCCCACTGTGTCATAGTCGGTTGAAAGGGGGTGTGGCCTTATCCGCCTAAGTGAGGGGGCTATAAGCTAAGCTGAGTATGACCAGCTCGTAAATGGGTCAGCTATCGACAAGCCGAGTAGGTAGTGGTAAACTGTTGGCTAGGCGGATAGTGAGGTCTCTTCCACTCATTAGGCTGTACAGCTAGAGAGGAGGCAGTCGGTGTGGAGTGTAATAGACCCCGGCGATTTTCTCAGAGAGAAACCGTACTGATATGTGGACTTATTGAGCAGGAATTGCATATCCATTCATTTATTCATTCACTATCCACTTAGGCTGGTGGTGTGTAATTATTTGTTATGTGTACCTTCGTATGACCAAGATTTTGGTTGGGCGCACTACTAATCGGACTATCCAAATTTAGGTATGGGACTGGTTTGGATAGAAGTCTCTTGTGGTGGACTCTGTAGCCTGTGATAATATGTACTATCATCCCGACTTCGCATTCCAGCATAGTCATTTCATTCGCACCGCATATTACATTGCATCCTCACATCTGTTATTGTCTTATTGTGTTTTGCATCGCATAGCCTTGGTATGGCTGATAGCACTCATGGACTTACCAATATATTTTCGCTTACTCTGATATCGTATGATTCATAATCTTGTCAGTATTTCCACTTATTTCAATGATGTATGATTTATGGCTTTATAGTATACTTGACACTTATCTTATGCACACACTTTCACCACCGTCTAAGCTTTTGTAAGCTTATGCACGATAGATGCGTGCAGGTGGCGTTGAGTTGCAGTAGCGTTGAGTTTGGAGCGTGCAGCTATCCTCTGGAGCTTTAATTTCAATATTTGTATTTTCCTTTTTGCATTGTATTCAAATGATTATATTAGTGGATATGTGATGATAATGTTGCCTTTATGATTTGAGTATACTTGTGGTTATGCTTCTTATGAAACAAATGTATGTTAGAAAATCCTCCTTGTAGGATCCCAGGATCGGAACCTGGCGTATGTACGCTGGGGGCCGAGAATGGGGTACTACGGAGGCTGTCAGCACAGGGTTCGGCGATCGGAATCCCTGTAAATCCGATTTTCGGGTTTGGGGCGTGATAGCTATAAAGTTTTGGATTAAGCTAATCTTTGTTTTTTCCCTTCATCTAGGTCTGTATGACCTAATCAACAGATTAGGTGTCAAATAAATAGTACAGTGGGCCTTAGGAGGATTTTAACGATGGATATTCCTAAGGAAAATCCCCATGGTATGTCATGTAGTCCGAGTAGCTAAAACGATAAATAAAAACTTTAAATCTCCTGATATCAGGGAATTTTTTTTATAGATTTCCTATATTAAAAAACTAATAGTAATAATAATAAAAAGGTCATTTTGACTTTATAGACCAATTATTTCCGATATGGGACCTGATTAGCCTTCACGGATAGTGGATCTTCAAATGCTTAGTATGCCATGAATGTGATAGAGGTCGTCCATCCATATCTTCAAGTTAGTAGGCCCATGGTCAGGTCGTATCCATTACCGTGTAGAGCACTTCCCAGTTCTGACCTAGAGTTTTCAAGCCAGGATCCTTGGTATTTTAAGAGGTCCTGCGAAGGACCAGATCTCCCACCTGAAACCTTCGCACCTTCACTCGGGAGTTGTAAAACCGGGCGACCTGTTGCTATCGGGTTTCGGCCCTTAGCTGTGTTTGCTCACTTTCTTCTTTGAGTAAGTCAAGGCTTAAATCCATTTGCTTGACTTTCTGAGATTCGTCGTACGACCGAATTCATGCAGTAGAGAGTTGTATCTCGACTGGAACGACGACCTCTTCCCTGAAGTTTAGGGAAAAGGGAGTTTCTCTCGTATACGTCCGAGCGGTAGTTCGGTATGCCCAAAGAACATAAGGAAGCTCCTCGACCCAGACCCCTTTGGCCTTCTCAAGCCTAGTTCTGAGGTGGTTTTTGATGACCTTGTTGACAGCCTCTACTTGGCCGTTGGCTTAAGGGTGTCAAGGTGACGAATAAGCGTTACAAATTCCGAGCTCTTCGCACATGCTTCAGAATCGGTCATTATCGAATTGTTTGTCATTATCCAAAACAATTGCATGTGGAATTCCATATCGGTAGATGATATTTTTTCAGATAAAATCGGTGATCTTCTTATCGATAATTTTGGCCAGCGATTCGGCCTCTGCCTATTTGGTGAAGTAATCGACTGCGATAACAGTGAACTTAGTCTGACCTCTACCCATCGGTAATGAGGCGATGATGTATATCCCCCACTGGGCGAATGGCCTGGTCATGGGGGTTAGCTACTCAGGTGGCTAACGAGGTATCGCCGCGAATCTTTGACATTTGTCATATCTTCAGGCACACTACTTAGCATCTTCTCGGATAGTCGACTAAAAGTATCCTTGTCGGATAACCTTATGGGCAAGGGCTCGGCCGCCAGAATGGTTGCCACAAATTCCTTCACGTATTTCTTTCAGGAAGTACTCGGCTTCCTTAGGTCGGAGACACCTCAGATAAGGCAAAGAAAAACTTTTTTTGTACAGTGTGTCTCCCACCATGGTATACCGAGCTGACCTGGCTCAGGCCATGCGCGCCTCGAGCCTGTCTTTGGGTAGCTTACCTTCTTGAAGATATTCAATGATTGGGTCTATCCAGCTCGGGGTCGAGATGACGAGACAGACTGTTCCTTGGTTGGACTCGCTGATGCTGGAATATGAGAGGAACTCGACGGGAATTGATTTCGGGACGTCATCTTCGGTTGTTGTGGCCAACTTTGCCAGCGCATCTATCTTTGACTTTTTTTCCCTGTGCACCTGGACTACTTCACATTTTCGGAACTTACTGATGAGTTCTCGGGCTTTCTGGAGATAAGTGATCATTTTCTCTTCATTGGCCTGACATTCGCTGGTTGGCGATGAGCTATGAGTCGCTATGGACTTTCAAGGTCTGGGCCCCCATCGATGCCGCTAACCTAAGTCTGGTAAGCAGTGCTTCATATTCTACCACATTATTCGACGTTTGAAATCCAAATCTCAAGGCATATTACGTACAAGTCTGGTCGGGTGCCTAAAGGATTATCTCGGCCCTGCTGCCTTTAGAGTTGGAACAGCCGTCGACATACAATGTCCAGGTATGTTGGTCGGCTTCACTGCTCGAGTCGGTTAGATCCTGCTAGTCCTACTCATTGGTGAACTCAACAATGAAGTTGGCCACCGCTTGGCCCTTGATAGTGGTCCGAGGTTGATATTTGATATGAACTCACTGAGCTCGATTGCCCACACTTCGTGAGCCTTCCTGACACCTCGGGCTTTTGGAGCACTTGGCAGAGTGATTGGTTGGTCGGGACTATTATTGTATGGGCCTAGAAGTAGGGGCGGAGGCAACAAGACGATATAATCAAAGCCAGGGTGAGCTTTTCAATGTTGGAGTATCTGGTCTCGACTGCTACCAGTGCTTTTCTGACGTAGGACGTAGTGAACTGAGAGTTGCTTCCCTCTTTGTTCCTAGATGAGGGTCAAGTTAACTGCTGAGGCAGAGACTGCCAGATAAAGTAATAGCGACTCCCCTTGCTCGAGCTTGGAGAGCAAAAGAGGTGAGCCCAAGTACCATTTGAATTGTTGGAATGCTTGCTCGTAGTCCTTGGTCTATTATGTCTTCATTTTTCCTTTCAACTGCTAGAAGAACGGAAGACACTTGTCAGTAGCCCATGAGACAAAGCGACTAAGGGTGACAACTCTCCCGGTGAGGCACTAAATCTCTTTCGCCGTCATGGGCGAGCTCATGTTCAGCAGAGGTTGTATTTTGTCAGGATTTGCCTCGATTCTCCTCTGGCTCAATAGGAAGCCGAGGAACTTTCCTGAGTTGACACCAAAGGCGCACTTGCTTGAGTTCAATTTCATTTGATATCTTCGTAGGATTGCGAACATCTCCTCGAGATCGGCGGTATGATCTACCGCTTTGACACTTTTGACAAGCATGTCGTCGACATAAACCTCCATCGAGCGTCCTATTTGTCAAGCAAACATTTAGTTGACAAGTTGTTGGTATGTGGCCCCAGTATTTTTTAGCACAAAGGGCATCACCTTGTAGCATTAGAGCCCCTTATTAATGACGAAGGTTGTCTTCTGTTTGTCATACGGGTGCATGGTGATCTGGTTATAGCCTGAATATGCGTCTATGAAGCTTAAAAGCTCGTGCCCTGTCGTACTATCGACCAGCTAATCGATCCTCGGGCGGAAAAATTATCCTTATTACAGGCCTTGTTTAAGTCTGTGTAGTCAACGCAGACTCGTCATTTCCCATTGGACTTCTTCACAAGGACGACATTGGCGATCCAGTCTAGATAATAAACTTCTTCAATGAATCCAGCTCTCAGGAGTTTGTCGACCTCTTCCCCAATGATAGCATATCGTTCAAGCTCGAACGCCCGTTGTTTCTGCCTCACTGGTCAATGGTCGGGATCAACATTCAACTTGTGGACTATTACTTCCGAGCTGATGTTGGGCATGTTCTAATGGGACCATGCGAAGACATCGGCATGGTGTTGTAGAAGGTCCATGATCTCATCCCGCAAATTCGAGGATAGCAATGAACCGACTTGCACGGTACCGATCAGGTCGGACTCGCAAAGGGGGATAGTCACAAGGTTTTCTACAGGAGAGCCACCTTCCAATGATTCTTTCTGGGGTTCGAGGGAAGTAATAGCCATGGCATGGTGCTGTGCGCCTGCCCTCAAAGTTGTAGAGGAACATTGACGAGCTTCGTGCTGGTCTCCGATGATTTGTTTGACACCGTGCTTGGTTAGAAACTTCATTGTGAGGTGGTGGGTAAAAACCACTACTCGCATGGTGTTGAGGAACAGTTGTCCGAGGATGACCTTGTAGACAAAAGGACAATTGACCACAAGAAAATCGATCATCATCGTCATTTAATTTTTTCCATCTTCTGTAGTGACTGGTAGGAGTATAGATCCTTCGGAAGTAACTTTTTCTCCTGCGAATCTGAGCAGGGGAGTTCAGACGAGTTAGACTCTGGATCTTCCAATCCCCATTTTGTCAAAGGCGACGATAAAGAGGATGTCGGCCGAGCTGCCGGTGTCTAACAAAATTCGAAACATCTTACGGTTGGCTATAGTCGTTACCACCATTAGGGCATCATCATTGGGGTGGTGGACTCCTCAAGTGTCCTCTTCGGTGAATGTTAGTTCATAGGGAACCATCTTCTGCTCCTTTGGAGGTCGGCAAGAGCGTTGAATACAGTGTTTCAAGCTATTATGGCTGATGTTTCTGGCATGGGCCTTACGGGCTCGGTTCAAATCTCCTCCTCCCGCAAACCTACCAAAGATTGTGAGGATCTCTCCCATCGCTTCGTTGTCATTCCCATTTTTGTGCTACTTGTTCTATTGATCTGGTTGTTCCTCCCTTCGACTCACAAACTCTCGCAAATATCCGGCACGGATTAAGGCTTCGATCTCTTCCTTGAGGTCGAAACAGTCACTAGGGGCGTAACCATGGTCACGGTGAAAGTGACAGTACTTTCGCTTGTCCCGCTTGTCGACATCAGTCTTCATCTGGTTTGGTTACTTCAACAGACTTTTATCTCAAACTTCCATAAGAACCTGCTCAAGCGTAGCATTCAGAGGAGTGTAAGATTGAAACCTACTCTCAGGTCATCGATTTGGGCGTTGGCCCTTGCTCGAGTCCTCCTCCCTTCTCCTCTTATTGTTGACAGTGTGTGATTGTATCTCCCCACTACACTTTTTGTTCTTAGCTAAACTCCCGGCATTCCTGGTGGCCTTGCATGAGCTGAAAAGTTCCTCAACATTGGAGTATTTTTTTAGCTCAGTTGAGGAGGTCGGTCAAAGTCGTCGGAGGATTCTTGTCGATAGAGAAGAGGAATCTTCCCTCCTTTAGGCCAGTCATCATAGCGGCTAGGGCTATCTGATCTGATTAACCCACCACCTGCATTGTTTCTTAGTTTAAGCGCTGAATGTAATCTTTTAATAGCTCATCCTCCTTCTAAGTGATAGTGAGGAGGTGAGTCGCTGGCTTCCGCCTATCTTTTCCTCCAATGAATTGGGTGATGAAAACTTTATTGAGCTGCGTAAACAAACTAATGGATTTTGGTTTCAACTGCAGAAACCATTTCTGAGCTGCTCCAGACAAAGTCAAGGAGAATGCCCTATACATCACCCCCGCAGTCGAGGCATCATGAAGTTCCATCCCCACCCTGAAAGACTTTAGGTGCTCTGCTGGGTTGGCTGATCCGAAGTAGGAGATGATCTGTGGCATCCTAAATCTGGACGGGAGTTGAGCTTACATGATATCGTTGATGAATGGTGTTTCAGTTTCCTCCAACATTGCTTCTACCGAGGTTGGAACTTGCGCTCGGTAGTCTCGGCGTATGTCGCCGATCTGACCTCGTAACTCCTTGAGTTCTGCTTCCCAGGGAACTTCATTTTTCCCTACTGCTTCAGGAGTTTTCCCATGCCTTCGATCCTCTAACGTGTGACGTAGGTTGGAAGCGGCGAGAGTAGTCGTTCTTGCGGTTCACGTAGGCATTTAACTAGGCTTTCGTGGCTGTGATCCGACCTCATGCGGGATTAGGGGGCCATGCAGAGGTCGGGACTATTATGTGGCAGCACCATCTTCTGCCTCGTGACCTGGGAAAGGGTTCTATCTCTCTAGAATTTGCATTAGTCGATTCATATTATTATTCAAAGTCTCGACACGATTCTCCAGAGAGACGAGCCAACCTCCCCTATTATAGGACCTGGGAGCTGGTGTCGCTAGAGCAGGATCGACTCGTTGTTGAGAGGATTGTTCGCCTTGCTCTACGAACGACTCCGGTAGAGCAGGCATGGCTGTGGTGACGGCAGTCAGAGTTTTCTTCCTTTCATTCGCCATCATAAAACTCTTGGTAAGATGAGAACGACTTTGATGTCGTTCCCACAGATGACGTCAAACTGTTGATATAGAAATCTGGTCAACCCTCACTGGACCTCTGAGCATCTACACATAAAGAAGACAAAGGAGACCCTGGCTGTAGCAGGGGGACCCTTCGATGCCTAAGTCAGAATCAAGCAAACTGGATCCAATAGAGTTGAGGGTTTACTAGTACGTTCCTTTCACCATAGGATAGGTTCTTATTTATAGTCGATATACGATGGCGACATACATGGTAATCTCGCCACTTGATAGGTGTGTGTTGTAGAGGGAATTTACCCCTGAGTGTGTCGCGGTTATCTTCCGAGATCATTGAGATCTTTTCAATAAGATCTTCGAGTGGTCAAGGTCAGAAAACACAAGTAATAAGAGACCAAGGTTTAGCATTCGGACCGATTTTCACGGTTGTGTTGAGGAAGAGCTACTTGAACTGGGCTCTCCCGCGGGCTATGGTCGAGCTTCTCTCCAATACTTGGAGTCCGCACTATAAAGTCAGGTCTTCGATATTAGATCCGTACAGTTTAACCAAATTGTCATCCTGCCTGCGGAGGTTATGTCTGAGCATTGAAGCCAAACTCTTTTCTTTGGTGGAGCATAGACGACATCCGGGATGACTATCCTCTTCATCTTATCGTGCAGTGTAGGGACTTCATTATAAGTACCGAGCTATATGATCTCACGTATGGGATCATGGCTCGAGTGGCACTCTCGAACGGCCGTGAAATAGCTCAACTCTTTTCTCCCGTAAAAGGAGACGAAAATACTTCATCTTTTTACTCTTCTCCTCAGTGCCACTATCAAGCCTTTGAGGAGCTCATTGGTTAAAATTGATGCCAGTCAGGTACAAGACATACGGAGATGTCCGAGCCAACCTCACCTCCCTTACCGTTTCATTTTTACCAATAACAACTTATATGCCACGTGTTCAATTTATAACTGCCTGCGTATCATCCATCGCACCGCCAGAGTATCGAGGTTTTTTCTCATCACCAGAGAGTGTGTATCCAGCTGCAAGCTCGGCGGCTCTTTCCCGGTCTTTCCGCAAAATTACCAAGCTACCCTTCCCGTCACCTCGTCTACCCGAACATTAGTATTCTCTCTTGCGGATCGGAAATTCGTTTTCTAGGATTCTCTTTTCATCTCCTCCACCGATCCCAACCAGGTAAGAAAAATCCAATCTCCTTCTCTTTCAGATCTCTCTTTTCCATCTTCAAATCTCAATCCCGGACGTTTCAAAATCTCGAGTTTCATTTCGCATTTCTTTCCTCCGCAGAGTAATTCCGTGCGTTTTCTTCTTTTCACGGAGAAATCGATCCAAATGGCTTCCGGAAGAGCTATTAGTCAGCGTCTGTGGAGAAGATTTCAGTCACGATCTACTACTGTAAGAATCTCTCTCCATTGTCCACGGCATCATTGTCGCCATCAGTTTTAGTTTCTACCGATTTCCTTATTATTCTCAGACCCTAAATCGGATTTCTATCACTTTTCAAAACCCTAAAGTTGCAATTTTCGATTATTAGTCGGAGAATAGTTGCGAGAGATCTTTAAAATCTTTGATTTTAACATCTTTATAGTAATTGTTATCAAACATTCTTTTTCAACGTACGGCATATCTCTCTTTCTTTTCTTTCTTTCGTTTTTTTTTTTGAAAGGTGATCTGTAATACTGGTTGAGCTGATCTTTGTACGAGCTTATTGTACTTTGGTTTTGAGCTGCGATTGACTGTACAAGTGAAAATAAACCGAAAATGATTTTATTTATTTATTTATTTATTTTTAATGATGTTTCCTGGTATAGCGAGTATTCATATAAGTAGCCCCCGAATCGGAGCTATGTTCTTCATGAGTTCAACATGTAAGTAACACATTTTCACCTTGGTACTCACCCTCTCAATATAAATGCAAAGTAAAAAAAATGCAGTTTTTTCTTTTTCTTTTTCTTTTTCTTTCTAGGCTCATAATTGCAATTCGATTCAACGGTGCACCCAAATGCACTCTTGATTTTCCTCCCTCTTTGAAGAGTAAAGATTTAATGGAAAAGAGAAGCAGACAATTATGAAATGGGAAGGAAGTTTCCTATGATAAGGATTTGAAGACTAACATGTTTTCCTGGCAAGATCAGCAGCTATGTCATTAATATCTCCAGGGACATGAGTGAAAGAGACTGAGATAGTTCCCTTCATTCGTGTAATTTCACCCATCTGCTGAGGCAGGCACCCAGGATAAGCATTGGAAGAGTTCACCCAGCTTATCAAATTGGCGGAGTCACCTCCAATGATTGTGTGCAGGCCATAGGATGATGATTGATTTATTTCATTCTCAGCCAGGAAACATGCACCTTAGCCTTGTTAGCATCCACAATTCCAAAAGGACCTGGAAAGCACAAAATGTTACCCTAATTGTCCCTAACATTACCTCCAATACCTGCTGGCTTGGGGTTGCCTCTTTATCTTCCATTAAAATTAAGCTTCTATATGCCACGTTGGGGGGACCTCAGGGAACCCCAATTGCCACAAGTTTTCCTCTTCTTGGTCTAAAAATAGGCTATCAATGGGCTGGGCTCAGGCCAGGCAAAAACAAAATTTTGAATAGGCCCAGCCCGAACGGCTCAAAATCCAGGCTGAAGCCAACTGCAGGTCCACCCTGTTGATAGCCTTATCTAAAACCAAAATTCCATGCTTCAGTCAATCTGTCCAAAGATGTTGGCATTGTCCATGCCACCCCAACTAGGTGAAGAATGAAATTCCAAACCTTCTACATATACATGAAATGAATCAGAAAGTGGTTCGCTGTTTCCTCTGCCCATACATACAAGTCGCATGCATTCACAATGATTCTCCTCGTATTTAAGATGGTCCTGAGTGAGGATTTTATCGAATCCTGCCACCCACCAGAGAACACCGACTCTAGGAGGGCAGCCAACCCTCCAAATGAGATGAATAGGTGTCAAGTGCTGCCAACCACGAACCCCCCCTACCGGATGTGCATATCCCTGCCCTTGAACAGGACGGGTGCTTCCTCCAACAAGGAGAGGAGGGCAGACAGAGTCGATTTCTTCGTCATGCAGATTTCTTCTGAAGTGGAGATTCTATATCAATTATCACATGACTCACACTTAGACGGAAGCAACAATCAGAAGCAGTGTTTACTGTATCGGTATCACGTTACATATCGCACCCTTAGGATACAGATATGTATCGTAATTTGCACAGGATATATCATTTGTATTGGGTAATGTATCACACTTTTGGGAAACATGGGGAAATATTGGTAAATGGTCGAATTTTTCAATGAAACTTCACGGCTTGTTAAAAAAGACATTAATACACACTTTTAAATCATAACATCACAAAAAAGTGCACATAATAGGTTTCCTTTGTATAGGGTTGTCAGTTTTACGTTGTCTAACCAAACTAATGCAACCATATTTATAAATTATATATATATATATATATATATATATATATATATATATATATATATATATATATATAGAGTCATGCTCCCCTGCACACCTACGCACGTGTGCACCTTTGCACACGTGCCATGGGTGTCAAATCTGAACGGTCCATGTGATGCGGAATCCCATAAAACCCTATATGACAAATTTTCACCCCGATCTAATATTCTGGTGGGCCATAGCAAAGAGAAATGCAAATCAAGGGAGGAAACTGTTTTCATTTTTCATGGCCCATCAAAGTTTTAGATCAAAGTAAAACTTGGACCTAGGAGGTTTCAGGAGGTGCTGCTTCACATGAACGGTTCAGATTTTTGATCCACATCACATATGATGGGTTCCCAAAAAAGTTCGTACGTAGTACGTACGAACTGGTTCGCAGGTGAGCGTTTCCCTATATATATATATATATATATATATTCTCCAATTTCTCTCAAATCGGACCACTTACCCTCAAAACTCGAAATTAAAGCTTATGTGATGATGATTTCACCAAAAAATCCTACATAATCTGAAATTGGGCCTAATTGAACGCTGATAGAAGTGGAATTTTGAGGGGGAAAAAAACTTTAATAATTTTTTTTTCAAAAATCAGCAAAATTCATGAATCAGTAAGTTAGGTCTCATACATGTTTGATTTCATGTTTGCACAGTAAAATTGCAGCGAATTTGGGAGAAATTACAAAATTTTCAAAATTTCTTCAATTTTCTCCAAATTGGACCACCTACCTTCAAATCTCGAAATCAAATGTTCAAATTCTTGATTTCCATGTAACACGTGAAGAATTAATGATTTCTAACATTTTGGCACTGATTTTTTATGATTTAAACCAAAAAAGGGATGAAAATGCAGAATCACTCACCGAATTAAAATTGGCCCCAAATCTGCAAAAATCTTGATTCCGGTTTGAAATCTATGTTTTTCTCCGAAAAGATTGCAATGGATGGACCGAAATCCACCTACAATGTATTTAGATTGGATAAGAAAGAAGGAAAATGACAGAAAAATGAAGTTTGGAGGGTTTTTTTGAAAGAGGGTTGCAGTTCCTGTAGGTGTTGACGATTTTTGTCAATATCGACAGATATTGTCGATGCCAAGTAAATTTATTAAAGAAAAAAGCATGATATCTTGCGATACAAATCATACAATCGATACATTGCAATATGTTACCCGATACCAAGGATTTTTTGTAATCCAGGTCAGTTTTGTATTGTTGACCTGCGATACTGCAGTCATTAATCAGAAGAGATTTCCTTGTCAACCACAGCATTTTAAAGATTCTAAATTGGCTGAGGAAGCAGGTAATCCAAATGCCAAGCATCCTCCCATAAGTGAATGTTAGCACCATTTTCAATTCCGTCTCTTGTGCCTTCAATGAATAAAGGGTACACCCTTTAAAGTGCTCCCCAAAATCCAGACACGCTATGGGAAGGCTTGATACAAATGTCTCAACCATTACCACCATTACCACGAGATCCACATTTATAGCTAACCACCTACCTCCACAAACTGCTTCCTTCTATCGACAATCTCCAAAAGTCATTTATCCATGATGGCCATGTTCTTGGTTTTTTTTTTTTTTTTTTATTCTCTAATTGGAAAATTATTATAAGAGGCATGATTTAAATATTGATAATATCTGCTGATTCCTTTATAATGTTCCCTGAGTGTGGAAAGTAGAAAAAAACCAGAAAAAACAAATAAACAAATCGATTTTTCAAAGGATCCTGTTGGAGGAAATCTCCTCGTGGCATGTAGTGGATACAGATGTATTTTTTGCTACATTTTTCTTTCTGGTTTTGGAGGTGTTATTTGTGTATTGGTACTTGTATTATATGATATATGAATTATATGAACTCTTTTTTGATACAATCACATCACATCTATCTGACAGCTCATAGATTAGGTCCCTATACAAAGGAAACTTATTATGCATACTTTTTTTTGTAATGTTTTAAGTTCTAAGTGCATAATCATGTCTCTTTTAATCTTTCAAACAAGTTTAAGATCTCCTAAAGTTTCATCGAGAAATTCCATCATTTTTCCAATGCCTCCCAAAGTTTCCTTTAGACAGATAAATTTCCTGATACAGGCGATATTTCATGTGTGATAGCGATATGTTTCCGTATCCCAAGGGTGTAATCCATGCATTGATAGCAATATTTAAATCATTGGGAAGAGTTATGGTGTAAGTACTAGATATGTCATTTGCATGAGTCGTTAGGCGATTGTTTCTCTATCAGGGGAATACGCTGTGGAAGATGCTTCCTTACACCATTATGTGTTGTGTGTGGAAAGAATAGAATTGAAGGATTTTGGACAATAATCCATCCTCTTGTGCAACCATTAAGAAAAGAATTGCATCCTCGGTGGATTGTGTTTCAGTGAAGATCCATGCTTCAAGTAAGTGGAGAAGTACGGTAGCTGATAGAGATTTGGTTGCCGAGCTTGTTTTCTTCCTCTCATTTTCCCCCCTACGTCTCTTTGTTAGTATTTTCCTCCTATATTTATTTTCCTTTTTTGCATTTCCAAGGTAGGTCCTCGAAGCGTCCTTTGGTAAATGGCAAAGTGTCACTCAATTGTTTGGCATCTTGGTGGATTCCCTGAGCTTCTGTTTGCTTTCATTTTAATAAATCTGAAGACAGTTCTCAAAAAAAGAAAAGAAAAGGTATTTCATTTGCATAACATGGAACGGGATTGTGTAATAAAATCATATATGGCTTGTGTTGCATGGATTCTTCTAAACAAGCGAATTACCTATCTGGACTTAGACGCTTCGAAGATTTGGGTGAATTTCCACCCTTTGTTTCTTAATTTCACTTTTCATAAATTTACATCTACCGCTAGGTTTTTATATTTTCCTTCTCAATAGAGCTTTATGGGGAAAACACATGTAAATATATCACTACCATATAATTCTAACCCATTAATCATGGAATTATATATTAAAATGTTAACTTACTAAACTTGTTCTCATGCCTACGCACCAGAATTGGATACGAGTGCAGGTATTGAAAACAGTATCGTAATAGAGACATCTAGAATTCTAGATGTAGTTCTTATGATCTGTACTTCTCATATATTCCAACCTTGTTGGTTAGATTTGGAAACCAATAAAGTAGACATCATTTTATTCAGTGGTATTGAGAAAGAAGAGATGAATCGGTATCAATGGACTCCACAATCCCAACAAATAATTCCACGAAACAAAAGGAGAGAACAATAATTTACAAGGACTTAATTTCACCTATGTAGCATAAAGCTAGGAGAAAGAACTAAAAGGAATTCAATATTCACCATCATCATTCTCATAGCCTAAACTATCTATTTGAGGTTGGTCAATTCTCAAGATTGCTTAAGAAAAGTTTGATGATTAGCTGCCCACTTGACATCAACCCTTCTCCTTTGCTTAGGCTTGGGATTGGCTGGCATGTAGCATAGCATCTAGGCAGAGTTTTCATTTCAAATTATAAGTATGCATCTTTAAGATTTCAGCATATATATATATATATATATATATATATATATATAGAGAGAGAGAGAGAGAGAGAGAGAGAGAGAGAGCTGGGCATTGGTCCTGATCGGATCGGATTAGGTTCAACTCGACCTGATCCGAAATTCTATAGGCTTGACCCGAATTCGATCCGATCCGTGCTCGGATCTGGGTCACATGATTCGGACAGATCCGATGCATGGTTTTCGTGACTCAAACAGTGTCCGACTCGGGTTGGAAAATCAAGTCGGATCGGGTTGGGTAGAATTCGGATATATAAATTTAATTAAATAGTTTCATGTGATGTGGTCTACTTTAACCTTTAATATACCTACTTTTTGTACTCAATGGCTAAAGTAATATGTAAAAATTGATGAACGGCTTAGATAAAACATACACATCAAGGTGGGCCCCACATGGTATGAAAGAACTTCCTATCTTACGTATACAGCGTTTTTAACTTTTTATTAAATCTTTGACGTGCAATGCACGAAAATCAAATTACTTGCCTTTCTCCAGAGCTGTACAAGTGATTTCTTAATCCAAGTGAGCAAGGTCTGTAGATCTAATCATAGGGTATATGTTATATCAAAACCGTTCATCCATTTTCCAAGCTTGTCTTAAGGCTTGAGACGAAAAATAAGACAGATTTAACTATCGAGTGGACCACACGAATGGTTTAACAGTAAAAATCATTCTCTACTGCTATTTGTGGTGTGGGCCACGTGATCTTTGGATATTATTTATTTTTGTGCATAATACTCTATAATTATCTCTAAAAGTATATGAACGGTGTAGATATGATAAATACATCACCGTGGGGCCCATAACTTTGATCTCCTTTGAACCGTCCGTACAACACGGAGCTCGAGGAGCGCCTGCAGCTCGAGGCGGCCAAACGTATTACAGCTGGAAACGAGCTGGCTAATCCCCTGGCCATCGGACGTCCGTGCTCTGTGGGCCCCATCATGATGTATGTGTTTCATCCATGCCCTCCATCTATTTTTATAGATCTTTTTAAGTCATTAGAAAAAAAAAAAAACTAAGTATATTGAAATCTCAAGTGGACCACATTATAGAAAATAGTGTTGAATGAATTTTGACCATTAAAAACGTTATGTAGGCCATAAAACTTTTCGATCAAGCTGATATTTATTTTTTCCCTTCATCTGGGTCCTCATGACTTGATCAACATATTTTATGCAATCTTTATGTTTTATCCACATCGTCCATCCATTTTTAGGAAAATTAGGGTAAAAAATAAAAGAAATATTTCATACTACCTGCTCGCCTATCGGTTCAGATCTGTTCGGTGCGGTTTGGGTCCCATCGGTTCGGGTATCCGAGTCGAGTCGGTCCGGACAGAGGTCTATCCGGACCTGACCCGAAAAAAAATCGGATCTGGAAACCACAAGCCGATCAAGCCCGATCTTGGCCGTCGGTTTTGTTCGGATCGGGTCGGATCGGGTCACAAATGCGCACCTCTATATATATATATATATATATATATATCTGTGCGTGTGTGTGTGTGTGTGTTGTCTTCAATTCATATTTACCCTTTAGCTCCTAGCATCTTGTAAAAGGTTGTTTCTTTCCTTGGCGGCTGCATCACCCTTATCAACTCCACTCTCACAGATGGAAAACCTCCCTAGTACTCTTTATCTCTCTTTGGAATCTCAGTTAAGTTGGCAAAGCGTCTCGAAAAGCTCCAAATGGATGTCATCTGGCAAGGAAGAGGAGCTCATAAATTTCATCTCATCAATTAGGAGGATATCCAAAAGCATAATGGGAAAGGGGAATCAGGATCAAGAAGGTAAGAGAATAGGGATTGACTCTCCAAAGCGTGGTGGAGCTTCGGGCAAGCACTAGAGGCTGAGAACGGTAATCACAAACAAATATGGGGACAAGGAAAGGGGTTGGGTGCTAGGTGAGGTGGTAAGGGGTAGGGTTTCTTATCTTTCAAAAAAAAGTGTTACGGTTTCTTTCATTTGGAAGGAGAATGTGAAGCTTCGCGACATCTCTAAATGGATGAGAAGACGATGATGAAGTTGATGGAAGTCAGGCATGGAGAAACCATCGGGTTTGGGAGGAGCTTTCATTGGAAAGGATACCCATGCTCGAAGGTTTCCTATATTTTACTGTGTTGTCTCTAGAAACATCCCCATAAAGGATGCCAGATAATAAATTTTAAAAGAATATCTCATAAAGGACTTTTTTTTAAAAGTCAACTGAAAAAAAAAAAAAATTAGTATAGGGCACCAAGCATGGTGTGCCGTAGAGGCCATTATACAGCCACAAATGCCGTTATGTAAAGGTAATAATGGCAACAACGACCCGTAAAGGCCATTACAGCCCCCGTAACGGCCTGTTACACTCCTTGTAAAGGCCGTAACGGCCCCGTAACAGTCCATTACAGGGTTGATATAGGTTTTTTTTTTTATTTTTTAAGAGAAAGAGACCGTAACAGCCGTTACACCTTGTATCGTAAAGGTAAAGGTGGCGGCCATTACAGGTAACGGCTACTGTTACCGTTACGGAATACCTTGGCGCCGAGATGGCGCAAAGATGACATCCCCCAAAGTTTACATCCTCAAAAGAAAAGAAAATTTACAATCCTGTAAATCCTCTACCAAGGAGACCCATTCAAAAACGAGGTGCTTAGCTTTAATAGCTGCGTCCCTTCTGAGGTTCGAACATTCTGAAAACACCTGTTGGGGTATGTGTCGCTATCGCAAAGAAGTAAAGCGTCATCCACAAATTGAAGATGGGAGATTTGTGTGGGGGGGCTGCGGCCACCCCCAAATAAGACCAACCCACAGCAGAGAATGGGCCCCCCTTGCCATATCCCTCTTGAGCTTTTTAAGTATCCTTTCAAAGATCCTTTGATTAGCTTCACAAATATTCATGCATCCATCCTCTCCACTTCGAGCCGTCAATGTGGAAATTTTGGCTGTTTTCATAACTAGGAGCTAGTGATCTTCTAGTTATTTGTCTTTTGTCTTCCCTTTTATCATTACCAACAATGAATAGACCAGCAGCGAAACCTATATTGCTTTAGCCCCTGCAAAAGAAGAGAATTATAATCACCCACGGTAATTATTCCTTCTCCAACCTATGTGATACCCTGTGAAAGATGTCATATTTGAAGAACTGTATCGACCTTTTCATTTCTTACTTGACGGACTCATGAAAGCATCCACCCTGAACGCATCTGCTGACATGAATTTTGCATTGCTTGGGGGCCTTATTTTGATGAACCTGCAGTCATATCATCCTTTTACTTTCATTACATTGTCTAGGTTCTGTATGATTTCAATAGCCCTTTGACAGACTCATAGCTGTTTCTTTGTTGTTGATTGGCATTACCACGTTTGGTGATGGTAGCTTAATGATTGAAAAGGTTCTGTAACTGGTAGATCGCCAGATTGCATGTTATGAGATGCATGGAAAATTTTCTGTATACTCTAATGCTGTTGAGATACAAGTTTCATGATTGTTTGCTTCACAGTGGCTGTGTTTTTACTCTGCAGGCAGCTCCTGTAGTGTCATCATTTCTGTCGAAGCAGGATCAAGATGGTTTTGGCTCTGCTGGCATGAAATCCCTAAGAGCGTTGGCACTCCTTGGAGCAGGTGTTTCTGGTCTTCTGAGTTTTGCCAGCATAGCATCTGCTGATGAAGCAGAGCATGGCTTAGCTTGTCCAAACTATCCTTGGCCCCACAGCGGCATTCTCAGTTCCTATGACCACGCATCGTGAGTGAAAGATTGTCTGTATCCATTGAACCTTGTACAAAGTTTGTTAAAAAGTGTCCCGATTTCCATTATTAGTATTTAATTATAACTTACTAACATGCCCTGAATTTCTTGCACAATAAGAAATGACACAGTATTATGGAATTTGCAAATGCTATAACACCACAGTATAAATTTATTTTTTATTTTTTTAAAATAATAATTACCGCAGCATATGAGTTTTGTTATTTCTGATTTCCAACTTCATATGAACAGGATTCGGCGCGGTCACCAAGTTTACCAACAAGTTTGTGCATCTTGTCACTCGATGTCTCTGATTTCATATCGAGATCTTGTTGGTGTGGCATATACGGAGGAGGAGACAAAGGCTATGGCAGCTGAGATTGAAGTGGTTGACGGGCCTAATGATGAAGGTGAGATGTTTACCCGTCCTGGTAAGTTAAGTGATCGTTTCCCTCAGCCCTATTCGAACGAACAGGCAGCAAGGTTTGCTAATGGAGGGGCATATCCTCCTGATCTAAGCCTCATTACAAAGGTACTCCTGATCTCTATCGATGTTGATTTGCTTCAATGATCACCCCATATGGTTCCGCATCCAATACCCCTCACATGCTTTCAGGCCCGACACAATGGTCAGAACTATGTGTTCGCTCTCCTCACTGGCTACCGTGATCCTCCTGCTGGTGTTTCGGTAATTTTCTGGCTTCTGATTTGATATATATTCGGGGAAATTTCTCCTGCTTGATGTGATACCTTGAAACTTCCTTAGTTTCTAGAAAATCTAGATGCCTCTCGCCATGCTGTTGGCCAAAAGGAACATGGTTGCAGCTTGTATTATGGAATGCAGATGCAAACTGCAGGTTGTCATGCTTTTGTAGAGCTTCTTAGGCATTTAGTTGAGATCATTGTGACCAAGATTTTTCTCACCCCATTAACTACAAACTGAATTAGTGAACATACTGTAGCTAGTTTACATCAATTTTCTATTAATTTCAAGGGGAATGTAGCAAACTGTGAACACTTTAGATCAAACTGACTCCAACCAATTAACCATGTCTGAGACTTTGGTCATGCATTGACTATGTTTCCCATGTCCCTAGGTGCCTCTTTTTGGAGGCCTATCTTTTATGTAACCCTCTTGAGTGTAGGCATGGTGTATGGTTGCTGCTCCCCTGTATAGGCTTCTGGCTACCCAACCCCTCTCACTCTTTATCTGATGGTATGCAATCACAGTTATTTTCCCTACTTGGTATTTCCATCTTATTATAAATTTTAACCTTGGTTTATTGATACCATTCATTTCTGTGACTTCATTCATTTTTGTATAAATGTACAAATTATTATGTTACTTGGCCACCATTTTGTTTTATATGAGTGGGTCTTTAGATCCTGTTTGCCTGACTGTAGGCAGGGCATTGCAGTCTTGGGTTTGAGACCAGTTTAACACACCCCCAAAAAAGAAAAGAAAAGAAAGGAAGGAAGGAAGAAAAGATAATAAATAAATAAATAAAAATCCTTTATTTTCAAGTTGGCTCTGTTTGTTCAGTCAGCATATATGTATTTCCCCCAGGCAATTTTGTGTTTGGATCTGTCCCTGGTGCTTCCTTGATGTGATTCGGCAATACCTTTGGAGAGTCCATAGCCTCAATCTGCTTCAAAACTCTCGTTAGATGATCTGGATGCGACTTCGCTTGCTCTATTCATCCAATAGAACCCATCATGGAACCATGATATAGGCCCTTGCTGATATGCTTTTCAAACATCACTCACATCATGCATGCTTGTTATCCTTGTCCAATTTCATTTTCTTCTTTTCTCCATTGATCCCTTAAACAATAATTTCTGCATTAGCCCCTTGTTTCTTTGGCATTTGGTCTCAAACTTAGCAAGGGTTTGCTTGACTGCCTCCTAGGATTTTCTGTAATTTAAGAGATGCTTAGGCTTCCATCTCCCCAGTTCTAAAAAATGGGTATTTGGGAAACCCAAGATGGCAGATGATAGTTGTGGTGGCATGGAAAGTTGCTTATGGAAAAAGGGTCCTAGCTTGTTTGGCTTGCTAAAGAGATTTCTGACTGCCCGTTTGCATTGCTGAAACCAAGAAGGATCCCTATTCTCAAACAGCTTCAGTCAGTGGAGCCCATGGTTCAACGTCAGCTGGCTTTTTGTTCATCTTTGTGGGAGGAACCCCAGTTTTGCAATAGTTTTCTTTCAAAAAATTGGGGTTCTTCCTCGTGAACTGATATAAACAGCTAACAGGGAGCGCAGCGCCCCGCTCTCAGTAACTGTCTAGAATTTTAATCCATGTAGGTCTCTCCAAATGGGTCCTAGAGCTTACCTTTTTTTCTGGAAGGGGCAGTTGTAATTTCAGTACCAATAGAATAAAACTGACATGGCTTTTCTATTGTAGCTGATTTGTTATGATCTAGAGTCTTGTGGGCCATGACCTTCATAACGTTATCTGCAATCAGCATCTCAGATGTTTGGTTGGTATTTTTCTGCACCTTGGCTTCAGCATCTTTATGTCAACCTCTTTAGCATCTTAAAACTAGGACCAGTATCTTGAGACTAGCATCTTACCACCTGAAAGTCTGAAACAACATCCTATGAAGGTTATTCTGGAATATTTGATGGTTATTCTGGAATGGGAGATTTTGACATCCTATGACGAGCTCTACAATCTGAATCCTGGCAAGGAATGGGAATGTCGATCTCTTCAAGGGGGAAGCCATATGAGGCGTGCACCCGACCCTGCCTTGTTCTTGCTGGAGCCAATCTTTACCCCAGCCAAATTAAAGCTGAGCTCATCAGAAGGCAAGTGGAAGTAAGTTAAGGGCCTGTTTGGGAGCGTGGATTTGGAACCCCCTGGATTCGGAACCCCCAGGATTTGAAATCCTCCTGTAGTGTTTGGCACCCTAGATTCAGGATCCCCTATGATCCAAAAGTAGTTATGCATGGTATATTTACAGGGGTTTGAATTTAATTACTAAATCAACATTAATATCTCTAATTAGTGTATGTATGTAATGTTTGACACAATGGTTGTAATAAGCCTGTTGAAATATATACTTTGCCCAAAAATGATGAAATTCCAAGTCTCAAATGGGCCACAAGCACAAGATCACATTTGAGTGACTAACCAACGATTTTTATCCATTGATTTACATGGACAATGTTTGGACGACGCAGATCATCATATTAAAGTAATCAAGTGATGCAATTGATAATCTAATTGTTTTGGGATGTCATCAGTGGGCCATGTGCTCAATAGATTAATAGTCTAGTGACACACATATTACACACGCAACTCTTGGAAGGATTTTAGACGTAATCCAAGCTTTCACCTTGGATTTCAAACCCCCTCTTTGAAGGGATCTGAAACCCCCTGGATTTGAAACCCCCAGTTACTTTATGGTGCCAAGCATACCAGGGGATTTGAAATCCCCTCAAACCCCCCCAAATCCATGGTGCCAAACGACTCTTAAAGCTTATCAGAATCACTCTTCCTGTTTAGAATTTTAGAAATTGTGTAGGGTAGATGAAGATTATTAGAGGTGAGTTTTCAACTCCATGCATATTCCCCCTTACTCTCTTCTTTCATGTCAGCTTTTCTGCCCCTCATTTTCCTCAACTCAAAGCTGTTGGATATTCAGTTTTAGGTGGTATTTGTGTCATATTGGAAATATAGAGGATAAAACAGCCATATAAAATTGGTAGGTACCTTCGCTCACTTTCTGACAAGCTTGGGCATTTTACTGGTCAATGTGATTGCTGTGACATCTGTTCAGTTCAAGTTATAGTAATCTCCTGTTCAGTTGGGTCCTTACTCTTACCCTGGTGGTAGACTCCCAGGAGTTTCAACACCGGGTCAAGGGTTCGAGTACCCACCAGTGGTGAAATCCTACAGCGTGCATGTGTGGGGTGTGTGTGCGTGTGTAAGTGTGTGTGTGTGTGTGTGCGCGCGCGTGTTAAAAAAAAAAAAAACTCCTGTTCAGTTCAAGTGATAGTAATCTCCATCTCTTTTAATGAACCCATTGAACGATTGTTGGACTTGGTTCTAGATTCGAGAAGGGTTGCATTACAACCCCTACTTTCCTGGCGGTGCAATAGCAATGCCCAAAATGCTTATTGATGGTGCTGTTGAGTATGAAGATGGTACTCCTGCAACTGAAGCCCAGGTATCCTTACCAAACTTGCAACGTTTTGTCAAAACCCACCCCATATTACATGCTTCTTTTTTTCCCCCCAAATTCCCCATAATTTTGTAAGCTCAGATAATACCTATTTGTAACTGTTAATGCAGATGGGCAAAGATGTGGTGGCATTTTTGTCATGGGCAGCAGAACCAGAGATGGAAGAGAGGAAACTGGTAAACCAATATTTGACCTCTTTTCTTTGTGCCTTTTGCATTTCAAATCTTCACAAATCAACTTTTTTTTTTTTCTTTTTTTTCTTTTTTTTTTTTGAAGTCTTAAATAAAAATATGTTCTCATATCATATGCAGATGGGTTTCAAATGGATATTTGTTCTGTCACTTGCTCTTCTCCAAGCTGCATATTACCGGCGCTTGAGGTGGTCTGTTCTCAAGTCACGGAAACTGGTTCTTGATGTTGTCAACTAGCCCCTGCTTTCTATTATAAAGTTTATGTGCACGCAAGGATTCAAACAGAAAAATAAGCGCATGATTTGGGAGTATATTGCTGTCATAAACGTGACATTGTTTAGGCAGGCAATGGCAGATGCAACGAGATGCTCCCATTTCAAGTTTTTCTTTTTTCTTTTCTTTTTTGAGAGAGCAAAATGCTACTCAGATTTTTGTTTCCTTATTTCTTGAATGCTCAATTTTTTAAAGTCATTGATGCATCGTCTTCTAATATTAAAGATGGATTCATTTTTATTGAACTTCATTGAGGATATTGTGTCTTGTTTTGGGAATCATTCCCATTTCAGTTAAAATTCCAAAAGCATTTCTGTTTGCAGCTATAAAACCATATTTTGTTTAAAAGCTTGCTGAGGAGAATGTCCCTGCAATTTGAGTGCCTACCTTTCATTGTGAATACTAGGAAGCATCATTATAGTTTCTGGTCTTCTCACACTTAAACCATATTTTGTTTGAATCATGAGTAACAAGGGCTCAGCCCACTCGGATTGACTTGTCTTGTCTCTGTCTTGTCTTGTCTTGTCTTGTCTTGTCTAGAGTCTGAGTTGTGCAGGACTTGTCCCAAGTCTCAAAACCGTGGTTTAAATGATTGCTGAAGAGAATGCAACGACCATTTGTGGATAGTCATCATCGTGAATGCTTAGGAATTGTCTTCATTTGTTGTCATTTGCGTTTTAATCATATAACTCATTTTATTTTCTCCGAATGCAGCCTTGGGATGTATTCTGATGCACTGTGCCAAATATGACCAAATTCTTGCAGTATTTCTGTGATATATATATATATATATAAAATCAAGTGATATTATGACGTTGTGTCATGAGATATATATATTAACACGAAAATCTAGTTAAATTTTTTAAATAAATATTAAATATGCATGTAATTTTTAAAATGCTTTATTAGTTATAATAAAGGGATTTCTTTGTATGCCCACCTGCCTTTTGGGCTATGGACTGAAAACCTCCTGCAATTCAACTATTTTTCAAAACTTGCCTATAGTTCTCACTGTCCACTGGATTTTTTGTATTTTGTTATTGACTATACTACCCTTATTTTACTGCACCACCCAACCCCCTACTGTACGTGACCCAACTTGTTGTTCGTGAGAAATCCACCCCATCTACCTGTTTTGCCAGCTCATTGTAGGGCATGGGCTGCCAAAAATGAGGCAGATCCAAAGCCCAAAGTGGATCCTGTGATGGCCCCCAAGATTTTTCAACAGTAGGCGTTCAATCACCGCTGTTTCCTGTCGTTTGGCCCACTGGAGCTGGTATTGGCCTCATTTTTGGGTCCATGCCATAAAATGAGCTGGAGAAACAGATGGACGGGGTGGATTTGCCATAAACATCCTGTGGCCCCCTAATGTTTCAACCGTGAGTGTTTAATTCCTACTGTTTCACGTTCATTTGGCCCCTTAAGCTCTGGATCAGCCTCATTTTTTGTCGCACGCCTTCAAATGTGGCAATCCAGATGGACGGAGTAGATTGGTCACAAATATCATGGTGGCCCCATCTGGGTTGAACAACCCTTGCAGTCTGGACTTAAAATGTCCACCAAACCTTTGGTTCTCACATTGATTGATGTTGATTGCGGTGCTAACTTAACCTTGGCCATACATAGGGCCCACTTTGATATTTGTAAGATATCTACTAGTTCACTGGGTTTTTTTAGATCATCTTAGGGCATGGGCTAAAAAATGAGACATCCAAAGCTCGTGGGATCCGAGATATAAAATTTCCGAATCTCCTCAGACATCTGAATCTCGTGAGAAATTCCTGAACCAGGAAATAACCTATAATGAGAATTGTCATCATTTAGAGTTGTACATCGAGTTGAGCTGTGCAAAGCTCAGCTCAACTTGACCCCACTCTAACCCCAACTTGAGCTCGGCTTGGCTCGGCCTTTGAGCTCAACACGCTAGCTCGCCTCGGTCCGATGGTCCGAGCCGAGTCGAGCTTGGATCGAGTCAAGGCGAACGAGCTGGTTGAATTGAGACGAGTCAAGACAAGCTATCTTTAGTAACAGCTAAAAGCCTAAAACCAAAATATAAACAATACATGTAGTATAAATAACAGTAAATTCAAAAGTGTAATCCATTATCCATAATCTAAACACACAAATCTAAATGCACAATTTGATTCCACAAATCTAATTATAGGAATTTGATAAAATCCCCTCACAAAATCAAATCCTGTGAAGAAGAAGAATCGGGAGAGAGAGAGAGAGAGAGAGAGAGAGAGAGAGAGAGGGGTTGAGGTGGCCTCTTGCGTGCGTAGGTCGAGATAGACGAGAGAAGAATGAGGTCACAAGAGAAAGGAAATGAAGGTGGCCGTTTGCAAGCGGGTGTTCGAACTTTCAAGAGAGTGAATGAAAGGCGAGCTGTACTCATGTCTTGAGCGGGAGCAGAAGGTGATCTAAGCCATCCTTAACCCTTTCAATCCAACTATTCTTGGCAAACGAGCGCAAATGGCGCACAAGACATGCACGGGCAAAATTTTCATATATTACATATACATTTATAGAGCGAGCTTTGAGTTGAGCTGAGCTACCTGCTACTTGGCCTCGATTTGTTTTTTAACAAGCTAAGTCAAACAAGCCTCATCCCATTCCGAATCCCCCTTTCGGGCCAAACTGATCTGGGCCCATTCCGAATCCCCCTTTCGGGCCAAACCGATCTGAGCTAAATCGAGTGAAGCTGAGCGAGCTTTTTGAGCTAGCTCGGCTCATGTACAGCTCTAAATTAACCATCTTCGGATCAACAGTGAAAAGAAAAATCAGGACGATGCGGGCATTGATGGACCCACCAGTATCCTAAGCCATAACCTGTCATCCGTTGATACTAACATGGTGCCCTGCTCTGTGGATCAGCCTGAATTTAATACCGGGTGATCATCATGGTGTGGCCTGCCTTTTGCAGATAGGTTCGGATATTCTATATTCCACAGGTAAAGTGGTGGGGAGAATTGGATTTATCATAACAGTTGCATCAGATCATTTCTCATATTAAAAAACAAAAAATCTTGTATTTTTAAATTTTACTTGATGGAAGTTTCTGCTCTGTGCGGGGATGAGACGTGCTCCACCAAAACACTTGTATTTTAGGATAGATCACCTGCCTATGTGGCTCCTATTTTCCCAAGTCACTCCAAATTCACATATGATTGGTTCCACTTAAAAACGATACCAATCCCAATCAGCAGGCACCCCAAACACGCCCTCTATCATTCCGTTAGTCTACTGATTTCAACAGACTATATACAAATTGCATACAGAGAACTAAAATCCAAAAGCTACAAGCTTGTAACTGTTAGGTAAATAACACAAACATGAGATGCAATGATGTGCCTTACTCCGCTGCAAGCAGTCCCAAAAATACTGATGACATATCTTGTTGTGTAGTTTTCCTGTACCATTCTTATTTGTAGTCGTCCCAAAATCCACAGCCAATAGGATACATGACAAGTGTTTTGTACAGAAATGCATGAACCAATGGCAGCAACGGGTTTCAACTAATTTTGGGGATATGAAAAGTTATCTTCTCAGCCTTCTGAGTGCAAAGTGATTCAGAGCTTTAATGGAATTTCCGTGCAAGAAAACACTTCAAATTTAAACATCATGAAAGAGCCTCCGTATCTGGTCAACAGTCGCAGGCATCAACGTAACAGGGCAGCGTTTATACTGCAGCAATGTGTGTGGAAAAGGCATGAATCAGACAACACCCATCAAATAGAACAAATACTAAGACCACTTGGTTTCAGCTTATAGAAGAATCAGGTATAAAGTTTGTTGGCCCCACCTGTGAAACATACTTGAAAATGCAGGTATAGCAGAAGACAAATCCCGAGACTGCAACCACAGATGGATTTGCACGCTTTTGTGAGCACAGAGGGCACACTGTTCTGTCAGGTGGTAGTGGAATCCCCTCTTTAGCAACCTGCACCAAACTACACATTAGATTTAACTGGCATCATTAAATTTGTGATAAGAAATAAAACAGCTCGATTCAAGCTCCCTTCCACTTCCTGAGTTTTTGGATTGCATAAATCCTGAGCAATATGTGATCTTGTTCAGAGAAAGAGAAACGATCCCATGTTGAAAAACTTTACTTTCTTCACCCAATCAGGGAATCTACCACTCTACATGTAGAATGCGTCCCTAAGATCCAGATATTCATCCATCAGGCCCCACTTTGCATCAATAAGAAATCTAATTAGTATAAGGATCCATGGAAGGCCTGCATGATGAACTCTGGCCTTATACACAGCATACCATGGGCAATGATAAATCAGAACAACGAAAAAGAGAAGGTTTAACACACAGACTCCTCAGAAGTACTCACAATTGTGATCTTTCCACAGTTTCTACCAGAAATTGTCAGCCAAGGATTAACTAAAATTTTGCTCACTTATCAACATTTCTGCCAATTAACTTCGAGATGGAGGTTGCATAAAAGAAAGAACAAATGGGTATGAAGGTGGAGGAGAGATCACCTTTGGAGGTGGAGGGGGAGGAGGCGGGGGATACACAGTTGGAGCTGACATTCTCTCTTCAGCAGACTGATACCACCACTCCATCATCTGCAGAAGACATCCCGTCCATGAAAATTATGTTTTAGACTGTGGGTTATGAACTTAATCTGAAGAACAAATAGCAAAAAGAGATCCACAGCTGTAAGTTGAAGATGGTTGTATGTCTTCTGAGCCCCCCCCCCCCCCAAAAAAAGTTCATTTCAAGACTCCCAAGATATGTCATCAGGCCAAATGGCATTTAGTGGTGTCTAAAACAAAATATTACAAACTTGCACTCCAGAGTCCAGATGAACAGAAAATGGGAAAGAGGAAACCAAACTTTATCTTCACTTATAACCATTATCTAGGATGTCAAATACGAGCTGTAATAGAAAAGTAGAAATTCAAGATGTATGCTGACACTTCAAAAATAAAGAAAGAAAGAAAAAGGCAATATGAATGCTACCATGTTACAGTGAGGAGCCAATGCTCTGGCCTCTCAATCTCAGGTAAACAGTTGTGAACTGCATGCTTATGTCTCTGGGTTGGGTTATTTAGATGATATTGTTCTTTGCAATATTCAAAATTTTGTTTTATCTAAACTCAATTAAGAGAATTACAGTAACATGTATAAAATTTGCTAAGTAAAAAGATATTTCTACAACTTGTACAAGGAAAAAGTTGGTCCTCTACCAGCTTTTGATTGTATCCTCGAACTTGCAGCATTTCAAGAAAGCGGCTCCTACTAGTATGCCTTTTTGTTAATTACTGTCTGGTTCAATGTTGCACAAAACATACATCATCCACCAATCAAATGTTTGCATGAACATACATACATAACCCGCACTTTTCACAATCATAATATCATGCAAACCTAGCACATTATCATTCTAACAAAAACAAATAATTGAAACCAAACCAAAGCTTATTGGGGTGTAATGTCTGATTCCATCAAACACATGAGAACAATAAATTTATGGTTATAGATAATATCTGAGCATAAACCTTTGCAGGCGCAAAAGTTCATTTGATTACCTATGGAAACAACAATTTATTTTCCCGGGAGGAATTAATTGATCCTACACCTAGGATTGCAGCACCCCAGTCCATCAAAGTGGAGTCTTGGTTCACCACTGCAGATCATTGATCTTCCATATTTGGCAGACTGTAACTCTTTGAAAAGTGATTTACAAATGGATGGCTAACTGGAAATAGGTGAAAGGCTGGATCTTGTTTGGATCTTCCAATCTGGGAGATTTATGGGCATCTCTCTCCATGTTGGACCCATCAGCTCAATAGTCTGTAACAAAGAACCATGGGACCCACTTCTATGAACTAGATGACGCAGGACAGTATTAACGTACGTCCAGCGGAAAGATCATATACTGCCTCTTCTAATAGTTGTACATTAGCATAATCTTTGTGGTAGCAATTGGAACAGGAAAGGTGCACTCACTTTGAAAAAGAAAACTGCAGCAATTAGTCCAGTCTGAGCATAATCCAAAGTGGTGTATACACAGCTGAGCAGCACTCTCTGCAATGCCTGCAAACCGGGGGGTGGGAGGGAATGGTGAAAAGTTGGAACCCATATGTAGATGACATGTCATCACTCAAACAGTGTAAAAACAGTAAAGGAACTCGGTTACTTAGTTCAAATGCATGCTTGGAGTAACGACTGGAAACTCAGATAAAATTCTATAAAACTACATAATTGTTAAGACCCCATTTTAACACCCTATTTTATCTAGAAAGATGTTGCACATACAATTTCAGATGCTTCCATTGCACTAAACCCATCAGAATAACAGGGTCATCGCAAAGTTCAATATCAATTACAAGAGATGGACTGATAATTTGAAGATATACCTTCAACCAAGGAGGACCACGAAGTCTCTCACGCTCACGGCTTCTAATCCTTGAAATTCTAGAAGAAGTATCCATCTTCCTTGACATCAAATTTCAACGAAGTAAAAGCTGGTGAGATAAAGAGAGAGGAAAAAGAACTCCTGGAAAAGTAAATAAATAATCTAATAATGATATTCAGCCACGATGAGGACATGATTAAACAAATCCGATGACCATAAGGTAGCATAACTTAGTAGCATTCGTTACCTTCAAGATAAGTGAGGAAGCGGCAAATGCAACAGGTAAACTGAGAAAGTAATCAATGGTGATGTTTGATGCATGTAAAGAAAGTGTGAAGTTGCACATCAACATGCAGTAGTTAACGTTATGAAAGTCATGATCGAGTTTTCAACCATTTTAAAACAAGTACACTATATACAAATAAAAAATAAAAAAATGTATGATATATATATATATATATTCAAAAGAATCAAAAGATAATTACATATGTAGCGTTCTACCTGTCTCAGGAAGAATATTAAAAAATATGTAACTTATTTAGACAAAATGGGATGCTATTTAATTACTTCAAACAAAGAAAAATGATAAATTTATTACCAGCTCCTGTCCTGTAGCACGACAGACATGAACCCCAAGCACATGTAGTCCTGGAGTATAGAACCCAGTGGCATCTAACAAATATAAGAGTTGATAAGCAAACGATAATCCTGCACAGAGTAACTCTAGTTAGAGTTTGAGAATGAGAACAGAAATCTTTACAACAGAGATGTCAAGAAGTGGCTACAACTCGAGCAGGTCAAAAGTTAGTGTCTTCAACAAAGTTCTTGTTAAACCACTATTAAATTTAAGTAGGCACTTTTCCTTATCAATTAATTACATGATGTCATAAAAAACTCTTTTTAAAAAAAATCATAAAAATGATGCAGAGCTAAGCGAACCCAAATATATTCGAGGATAATGTCCACCCTTTAGCCCTATGCAGATAAGAATAGAAGCTCAATTGCAAAAGAAACAAATCAGGATATAGAAGACTCTTGATCGGTGAAGTCAATGTACAATTTTCATTCTCCATTAAAAGAGCTATGATACAAAAAGTTCTTCCTAGTAAAAATTAGGCACGAAACATGTAATCTGATACAAAAAAGAAGCAGAGGAAATTACATTGCAGTTTTTAAGGTTTGAAGATTGTTTACATGCACCATTTCACAAACATTAAAAGTTGCCATTCAAAAAAGGTTATCTGAAAAGTAGGTTTTTATCAGACAGAAAATGCTAGCTTCCTGTAGCAGATGACACAAACAGGAAGTGCTCAAAATAAATGTCACCCTACAAGTTAAATACAGGCACATCTGCAACTCAACAGTGTACCTTCATTGGTTGCATGTATCCATGGGTAGCAAGCACCGATAATTGCCTCAATCCTCTTTCTGATACGTGTTGCACGTGATACTTCTGCACCCAAAGCTTCCATTGGAACAGGAGAAATTTCTTCCCCATTTACAAAGTAGTTATTGTCATCAAATGTTCTATCACCATGTCCCCATAAACTTGCTTGAAGCATCGCTTCCCTTTCTTTGTTATAGATGGAATGCAACTTTGACTTGAAATATGGCAGAACGACCTACAGATACATAACCTAGTTGCATGTCATTACCTCTTCAAGGGAAGAAATTTTTTTCCACCATAACACGGATGCAATAAGCAGATTCTATATTTGACTTATTGTTGATGACTTGAGATCCCTAAACATTAACTATGATAACTCACCAGTTCAATAGGCATATAAACAGTTTCACAAACTTTCACTACAGCAGGTAAGAAGTTGTGCCTACCTGTTGGTATTCTTAAGTGTAGTTGGGAGAGTAACTGGATAGATCATATGTGCCACAAACCAGATAAGAACTTGAAGTAGCAAGATGGGGGAAAAAAAAGGCAAGGAATGGGAAAATAACTAATGAACATAATAAATGACTTTCTTGGTATAGTTTTGAGAGTATTTCTACAAGCATATGCTGAAGCCTGATTTTCTCATAGACAGAAAAAAAAAAAATAATAATAATAATAAAAATAAATAAATAAATGATGTATAAAGACTCCGACTGTAGGAAAATATGACATTACAAATTGGGTTCAAATGCACCCATGGGATAAGTCAGAAATGCATAGCCTTTTGGTTTTCCTCAAATACAACCCCTAAAGAAGAGGATGTCCTGATTCTCATTCACCTTCAGCCCATTACATCCCAAGGTCATCCACCCATGCGCGCACACTGACAGAGGTCAAGGAACTTCTAAAAAGTGAGGCTTAGGAAAGGGAAAAATAAAAGTGGACATCTTTGGTCAACTTCTGGTACTGTGTTAAAGGTCTACCTTGGATAGAGGCTGCAGAAACAGTAGAAAGAGAAGGGAAAAGAATGTGCAATTCATTTGTGCATTCCTTGTTAGAAAAGAATGTGAAATTTGACTAGAGGACCAATCACCAATACAGTCAGTGGAGATCATGATATGATATTTTTCATTCCTCACCACACATATCCTGCCCAAGGTTAGTAGTTTCTGAATAAAAACATTCCAAAAAAAAAAAAAAAAAAACAATGTAAAATATAAGATTTGACACAAAAGCATACAAGAAATTTATAAATATTCAATCAAATAGCATGTCAAATAGTATGCACTGAAGGAAAATAAGGGCAATGTCATCATTTCTAAGAGAATAAACTCAGACTATCCTTAAACAGAGTTCCACACTTAAGTTGCTAAAAGCAAAAGAAGATTATACCAGAAATACAACTGAGAGAACTTTTTGACGCCTTCCTAATCCAGAATGACGAAGCCTATCACCTGAGTCGGCATTAGGAATATCTTTGCCAAGTGAAATCTTCACTGCCCTCCTTCGCAATCCATATAAAGACTCAGAAAAAGAAGCATCTGGAAATAAACGAAATGTGAAAAGAAATTATGCATGACGGTTTGAAACCTTTTTAAGTAACTAAGGGATCAGGAACTGAGTAATCTGCAAAATCAAATCTTAACATGAACCTGAAATTGAGAAAACCAGAACCATCTTCTTGAGGGAAATCAAATCAAACCCAATTTTTATTTTTATTTTAACCTCAACTTTAACAATAATAATAGTAGTAGTGGTCGTGGTAGTAGTAATAATCACAACAAATACTAACAGTAGCAGTAAAGGTAATAATAATAATAATAACAGAAATAGTATTAATAATATTAATAACAGTAATATAATAATAATAACAATATTAACAAAACAACAATAGAATAAACAGAAATAACAGGATCCTATATTCTGAACTCACCACCCAAATGTACAACTTGTCAAAATACTTAATGGATCATGAGAAAAAATGCTTCAAACAAATAGAAGTACAACAAAACTATGATTTATTTTTTTTTGAAAAAAATCACCTGTAGTTCGTAGGCTGTGAGTTTCAAGCACCATCATGAGAAGGGCAAAGAACTCATCATCATAATCCAACACCTTGTGCAGAAATGGTCTTCTTAAAGCAAGTACCTGCACACAAATCATCATCATCATCTCAGTCATTGTTGTCATCATATACTATTTGGGGTCGGCTTTACGGATCATGTTCCACCAAACATTCAAAACAGGAACTCTCATGCTTTGCTTGACAAAGTTTGGACAATTGGCTGCCCACCTACCTGGGCTTGACACCAGCTAGCACATTACTACCAGGCAGAGTTTCATGAAGTGTGAAAGACAAAAAGAAAACAGTATACACCAGAGAAACAGTCTTCATATTTACATAAAAAGATTCTGTAAGTTAAGCCTATCATTCTATCCCTCAGTCACTGACAAGCCAATTTCAGCACTGCAAAACCCATCCTGCCATGGGAATGAATCCTAACCACAGGCACAAGCACATGCACACACAGAGAAAAAAGTATAAAACCTTGTATTGACCAGATTGTATTAACCTTCACCCATGAGAACTGTCATAGCAAATTTTTCATTGGAAAAAAGAAATAAGCAGCCACTATTCACACTCACCCTGATCTATTTGTTATACAGCCAATTTCCTTTTATGGTACTGAATAGTTCATTTTGTACTATTTCAATACACGGAATGGAAAATGGGTGTGCGTGCAAGGCTGATGTGGACATCAGTCCCCAAAATGAATTCCACAGGAAGTATCAAAGTGAGATGTCACAGATGGTCATTGAGTTGTTACAATGCCATGGTGATATAGAACTTGCGAGTTATTTTCTTGCAGCTTTAATCTGTAATGACAACCAGGCACCTAAATGCTATTCCATGTGTTTGGATGAGTAAGTATAGTGATGCAATTAGAGGGTTGGCCCCATGTTATGAATAGATTGGGCGTTATTCATGCTTTGATCATAAACTCTTTAGTGAATTTAATGATTCCATTCAATCCTATAAAACATCCAAACACAGCCTAAAATTGATACAAATGCATAGCAAGCACACAAAAACAATGAAGTAAAAAAATGTTGATTGCAAAGAGAACCTTCATATCAAAATAAATAATTAAAGAGATTAAGTGAGAAACCCTGAAGGGTTGTTTGGTAGCTTGGATTTTGGGCCTTTGGATTAGGGAAAAAATCTTCTGTTTGGCCCCCAGGAATTTGGTGGAATCCTCAAAAAGGCCACTTTTCAATTCCTCTTTAAAAGCTGGGTCGCAAAATTCAAGGCTTTCCAATCCTCTCCAACAATCATATTTCAAATGGCTCTCTTATCCAGGTTGGCAATGCGAAACACAGTTTCTGGATTCCACAAATTGACAAATTCAGGTTGTCATACACAACTGATGGAATGAAAATCTCAGGGATTTTAAATTCCGGATTAAGATTCATAATTAAAAATCTAAATCCAAGCTGCCAAACACATATAATATCAAGTAGCGAAGCAGTAGTGTTTTACCAGAAGCAGGCGATGATATAACCGTGTATCCATCGAACATGTTGGTTCTTTTACTTAGGGTGTGTTTGGTTGCACCAAATATCATGAGATTTCCTGATTAATCAATGTCATTTGGTGCAAATTTTCATAATATTCGGTGCAACCAAACACACCCTTTAAAATAAAATAAAATAAATCCGCTTGAATGTTACCAATGCAATCCTACTTCCTTCAACGTAAGAATTTGAGCAATTCCAATGATGCCCTTGAGAGAATCAAAAGGTGAATGTTGGGAAGTAAAAGAGAAGAGGAAGCTATTTACACCGATGGAGTAGGTTAGCGCGGCCCGGAGGCTGGCGGGGAGCTGTTGCGCGGCCGCCATCTCGAAGAACGTCGGGCGCGTCCCTTGTCCTCCTACCTGAAACAACATCTTCTCCTTCTCTTTCTACTCCTTCTCCAATCGGAAATGTCAATCAACGGCTACAATTCGGTTTCCAAATTTCTTCAAGATTCTGCAGATTCTGCAAGAAAGAGCTTATAAGAAGAGATGGTTCTGTAGGTGTTTCGTCTGCGTCTAGGGTTTTTGAATTTCTTCTTCTTCTTCTTCTTCTTCTTCTCGTTTAGGGTTTTCAGTTTACGGGTTTTGCTCTCTTTTTCTGCAGAGGATGAGCAGCAGTTGCGATATGGCGGGGTACGAGACTACCAGCAGCTGCTGTTTATTTTGCAACTAACACCGTCGCCTGTGTAGGACATCTGAGCCCTGTGATAGGTTGGACGCACCGTGAATATCACCACCGCTGAAATTACGGATGCAAAATATATATCTTTTGGAGAGATCCCAGACGGCCATCAGATGGGCCTAATGCTGAATGTTAATTAGTGCTTGGTCAATTCATCAAGTGAGCCTAGTGCCTCTTTCGTTTCTTGTAATTACATGTAATTTCTTTCTAACCAACATTAAATGCACACATCAAATAACACCAGATTGGTTCAAAAAGCGAAGATGAGTTGTACATTTCACGATAATTGGAAGCCAAATTTTAGTGGCCCATGATACATGTGTTATATTCACTCTATCCATTTATTTGTACCTATCATTTTAGGGCATGGGCCTAAAAATGAGGCAATTATCAAGTAAACCACATTACATAAAAATACTGATAATTGAACACTATCTATTTAAATATTCTTCCCATGGGGTGGTCCACTAAAATTTTGAATGTCTCATTTTTTTTAGGTATACTTTAGAATGATCCAGGCAAATGTATAAAACATATACATAGGACCCACGTAGTCATCATGGTGAGACTCATAGAGTTTATCTCGTTTTTCATACCTAAAAGTTGTTGCTATCAATGTCACGCAGCGTCCTTCCATCACAAATTTCTTTAACATGTAATCAATGAAATACACGGCAATTCCTTTCATGACATTCAACCCAATATGGTCCCAACTTACAATAGAATTTATGGGTATGGGGAGGATAACGTATGAAATTAAAAAGAAGGAAAAAAAAAAAAACACCTGTGGCCCATATGATGATTGGACGGACCTGATGAACATGCAGGATCCTATATGTGAACCACTTCAGTACGTACGGTGTGCCAGCGTTCCGCACTTACACCTCCAAGGACATGCTGAATGTACTAAGAGCGGGTCAGCCGGTCCAGGGTTTAGGCATTCTTCATTCCACTTGGTAGCGTAGCATGCACGCACACAAGATCCAATCGCTCATCAAGCGGGCCCTACTGTGTGGATGCATTATCTTAGAAATCAGGCGAATAATGTCTTTAGGCGGGCTACATGTGTACGTTTAATCTAGATAACTGATAGGTCGCTCACATCTTTTGAGGGTTTTCAAGAGTCCAATGATCTGGTCCAGATCATTATTCTGTTGTGGCCCACCTATACCATGCGGCAAAGACCTTCCTTGATAAGACAATCTCAACCTTTCGAAGGACCTAGTAAAAGTAGTAATGGCCTCTTTTATGATTCCAATACGGGTAATTTCGTAGCATTTCCCATCCATGGTGGGAATGAACAGACCAACGGCCTGGATTACCAAAACATGGGCCCCACTTGTCAGAAACCCACGTATAGTGTTCAAAGATGCTGGCCACAAAGTAGATGGAAGATATCCATGATTTGAAGATCCTAACCCTTCAATCTGAAGCATACAAATCAAACAACGACAGAAATAGGAAATAGGGGTGCCCTGGATCTTCCAATCTTGAACAGTTTTAGGGTATAGTCCCACAATCAATGGAGTGCATAGATCAATGGTTAGGGACCATTAGCCCACCTGACATCTGGGATCCAATTAATAATCGAGTCCAATCATCCTGATTACAGAGTAACTAACCCAAGTTGCCTCCTATTGCACTATTCAAAGCCCAAACCAGTTGCTACAATTGTCCATTTGCATCATAAAAATTGAAAGGCTAGGATGGTATCATTGGAAAGATGGTGGGGGATGGGCTATTCCTTGATGGGTCCAACAGATAGAGGCTTAGATTCCAAAAAAAAGGTGAGGCCACTGCATAATGGTTAGGTCAAACATTATCCCTGTGTGGAGCATAAAATCTGTCTAGGAAAAGACGTAGTTGCAAGCGAATATTTGCAGGCAATTAGTTTGGGATTTGATGAAGCAATATTCCCCAGTATTACTTTTCCAGGAGAGAAATTGCATTACTGCCCCCTTCATTTTTTTTCCTGCAACTAAGTAGAGAATCCAGAATTGTGGGGCCCATAAGATATGTGGTTCACATCCAACCCGTAGAAGCAGTTCACCAGCCACTACATCTGTGGATCCCACCAATTCATTAAACCTGGCGGCTGCTCACTCTTTGATCAGTAATTCACCAACCACTAGATTGATGAATAATCTCTCAAAAATCTGCCGAATAGATGCACAAGTTATGATGAGATGAACAAAAACTATGGCAGATCCACTCATAAGGTGGGCCAATCCATAACAAATAATATACACCATTCAAAATATCCCAATTCAAGCATAGCCCATCTAATGATTTGATCTACTTGATGTTTTGTTCCTGTTATCAGTATCACCACGGTGAGATGCATACATTGGATGTTATACACACAGCTGCACAAGTCTGGACTTTCACTACTTTTCAAAGAAAAAAATGAGGGCATTTTTTATTAATTTCATCCCTCAAAAAGCACCTCCATTTTTAATAATTGCAGGCATGATATACAGATAATGTAATCAAAGGACAAGACAAGGATTTTAAGCACAAGCAAAGATCATTTAGAAAAATGAGGTGAAGATCAGACTTTAAGTTAAAAAGGAAGAGGGTTGCTGCAATAGGTCCCTACACATTATTATAGAACGAAGTTATGATGAGTCGAACAAAAACAATGGCAGATCCAATCATAAGGTGGGCCAATCTATAACAAATAATATATACCATTCAAAATATCCCAATTCAAGCATAACACATCTAATGATTTGATCTGCCTGATGTTTTGTTCCTGTTATCACCAGGGTGAGATGCATACATTTTATTTTATTTTTCTTTTCAACACATGCACACACACCACCACACACACTTACGCCTTAGTGGGATTTCACCACCTATGGGTGTTCAAACTCTTGACCAAGTGTTGAAACTCCTAAGGCGTGTTTGGAGGAAATCGGATTGCCTACTGAGTTACTCGGTACACTCTTATGTACTAAGTAAAGTCAGTTGGGCCCGCCTTGAATGTATGTTCTTTATCCACGCCATCCATCCATTTTTCCATCTAATTTAAGGGGTTGAACCCAAAATTGAAGCATATCCAAAGATCAAGTAGATCATACCATTGGAAACAGTGGGGATAATGATTTCCACCGTTGAAACCTTACTAGGCCCCACAGTGATGTTTATTTGTCGTCCAACCTATTCATAGCATCACTCAGACATGGTTGAAGGGAAAACACAAATATAAGCTTGATTCAAAACTTCTGTGGCCCCCTAGAATCAGTAGACATTCAATTCAATTGTTTCATGTGGTGTGATCCATTAGAATGGTGGATATGCCTCATTTTTTGGGATCAAGCCGTAAAATGGATGGATGGAGCCGATAAAATACATAAATCATGATGGACCTCACAAAGTTTCCTCAGTATGCTATGGGTAGTGAGTCACTACACAATCCACTTCCTGTTTGGAGCATGGGATTAGATGGGTTTAAGTGGGATGGAATTACCAAAATGTAATGATTACACTGTAGGGAATTGTCGTCTAATCTCATGGCCTGGAGGCCATCTCACTTCATGTTTGGGAACAAATTGGCTACTCATTTTGCCACTACCAGTCGGTGCTCTATGGGCCCCACCATGATGTATGTGTTTCATCCATGCCGTCCACACATTCTTCCATGCCATTTTATGGCATAAGCCCAAAAATGAGTTTGATCCAAATCTCAAGTGGACCGCACAATTGGACCTAGGAGGTTTTTAATGGTGTAATTCAATCACTAATGTTTTCCCATGGTGTGTTCCGCCTGAGATTTATATCTACCTCATTTTTGGGATCAAGCCCAAAAATTATATTTCAAAATGGATGGATGGTGTAGATAAAATACATACATCATGGTGTGCCCACATAGCACCAACCATTAACTACATGAAACCCAAAGTAGGATTAAAAAAACCCTTGCCTCGGCGCTGATTCCAAGAAGGGTCTTCACAACTCATACCTTACAGGAGTCCCAAGGAGACATTACAATGATCCCGGTCTTCACAACTCATACCTTACGGGAGTCCCAAAGAGACATTGCAATGATCCATGGGATCTTAAACAGAGACATTGCAATGATCCATGGGATCTTAAAACCCACTCCCACCAAATCCCATTTAAACCCATGCGCCAAACGCCCCTAAGAGTCTACAGCTGGAGCAGGAGCAAGGACCCACGGTGAGATGCAAACATTGGATGTTATACACATAGCTGCACGAGTCTGGACTTTCACTACTTTAAAAGAATAAAATAAGGGCATTTTTTAATAATTTCATCCCTCAAAAAGCACCTCCATTTTTAATAATTGCGGGCATGATATATAGATAATGTATTATCAAAAGACAAGACAAGGATTTTAAGCAAAAGCAAAGAACATTTAGAAAAATGAGGTGAAGATCAGACTTTAAGTTAAAAAGGAAGAGGGTTGCTGCAGAAGAATAAGTACCATACCTTTCAATCTGGGGTCATGCTCGGCAATCAACCATTTATCTGAGGAGATATGCAGCAGATAATGGCCGCCTTGAAAATCTTAGATATTTAAAGATTCTACACTACCTGGAAGTTGCTTGGAAAATATTCTGGTCGCTGCTAGGCTCGCTTTAGTTATGAAAACTTTTCCTCTTCTTATCAAAACAGGGGAATAAACATTTTTTTTTTTTTTTTTAAAGGTCTAAATCTCACTGGATTTACTCATTTGTCATTTCCAAGAAGAAATAAAAGACATGCTATTATTTCTCCAAGAGCAAACACCTCAATTCCAAAACTCCCACTTTCACAACAAAGTTCAACCTCATATCAAACTTCGTGATATTTTCAATTCCATAGAATTGAAAATTTCTAACAGTAGAGCCCATAAAATTCCTCACAACAAAGACTTCTCTTCAAGGATATGTGTTGTTAGCAGCGAGATGGTCAAATTCCACTTCTTCACCACTACAAAAATTTCTAACAGTAAAGCCCATAAATTCCTCGCAACAAAGACTTCTCTTCAAGGATGTGTTGTTCTAATCTTTCAGCAATATTTCCAAAAAAAAATAAAAATGGGACACCTCAACCTAAGGCAGAAATTACAAAGAGAATGGGCGTAATAGTCAGAATCTGGGACCGATTTTTTATTTACTAAACCATCAGGTAACATGTCATTTTACCCATGAATATTTAAGCAAATGGGAGGGGCCCACCTGGTCCAAGATCTTCTAAAGGTTCGTCAGCACCTTCTCTCTGCGTAAGCTTCTCATTACACTGATCAATGTCTTCTTGAGGGCACCACCACATCAGCAGTGAAGGACATCAGTTCGATGTTGACTTGGCAGACGATGCATCTGCATCATGAGTTCTGGCCCGCTTGGCAGATGGAGAAAGGGATCCGCCTTCAGTGGTTGGCTTGAGATTGTCAGAGGTCTCAGTCTCAGGCTTCTTCTGCTTGCATCCTAGTTGCTGGGAGCTCTCTTCTATTCTCTTGACATGGGTTGCATCATTTTCTGTTTCAGCTTTATCCTTTTCTGAGGCTTTGGCTTTGGAAGGAGATTGAATCAGTTCTGATGATTGAGCTGACGGGTCATCCGGAGTGGAGGGTGCTTTGGGCTTGTCCATACCACCCGACTTGCATTGCTGCTCGAACATCATCTGAAGATATCTCCCTTGTTCTTCTATTCTCAGCTGCAGATTTCTCTGAATCTGTATATGGAAGAAACGGGATCATGAACTGTAGTTCTAAAAATGGGCCGCCCCACATGAATTGAAGTTCAAAAAAACACAAAAGGGGGTTGCCCAACATAGTGTTGGCTGCCCAAAAGTTACGGGTTACGACATAACAAAACCATTAGAATGCAAACGGTGTATTTCGGACATGAAAGACGCCAAATAATTAAAAACAAGAACTGCAACAAATAGTTGAAATATCACCACCACCACTGCCACCATCAGAGCCTTGTCCCAGCTAGGGCTGTGAACAGTCAGATGTGAGTCGGATATTGCAATATCTATATCCGTTATCCAGCTTGGATCAGATACACATTTGGATATTATCCAAAGAGGTCAGATGTAAGTCAGATATGGATAATACCCAAAGAAGTTGGATAGTCAGGTAATCGGATATCCAAGTAGTATCTAATTAAAAAACTAACAATACATTCAATACCTAAATAAAAAAATAAATAAAAACCTAAAAATAGAAAAAGAAAACAATACTTCACCATCTTTGAATACCTAATAAACTAGGAAAAAGGGAGCAATTTCCGTAACATAATTACCCAATATCAAGCTACATATCCTACAGCATTTAATAAAAACTTGCCGACTTTGATAAAAGAAAAGCTCAATCATTAGCAGTCACCATATCAACCTCATCATACATGTCATTATTACTATACAAGTTAATATATCATATATTAGTATTTAATATTTTAGTTAAAATATTTTTAAATTGGTAAATTATGAAAATGGCCTCGGGCAATTGTGGATAATATCCACATCCAGCCCTCTCTTTGAAGTTGGCTAATCAGATAACCAGGCAATTGGATATATTTTTTTTTAATATGGTAAAAACAAACATCCATATCAGATTTTCTAAGTCGGATGTACCAGGTAATCAGGTAAGCAGATATCCATTGCCAAACCTAGTCCCAAGTCCCAGCTATTCGGGTAATGAATCCTATCTAAGGCCTATCCTTTGTGAATGGTGAGTGACCTTCATGTCTCTTCTCACCACGTCAATCCAAGTCATATCTAGGCCTTGTTCTCGTCTTCTTTGCAGTCCCTTCAAACCTAATCAATGTTTTATTCCTCACCAGAAGCATCTCTGGTCTTCATCATGCATGACAGACCCATCTCAATCATCTCCCCACCCAGGTTGCTTCTGACAATCCCATTATTAATGATATCCTTCCTAGTATTCCCACACATCTACCTCAACATCATAATATCCGTCTCCCTCAGTCTTTAGTCATGTTGCCTTCTAGTTCTACCTGCCTAACATTCTGCCTAAAAGGGCATAGCTGGTCAAATAGTTGTCTAATTAAAATTTTCTCCAAAGAATTGAAATATCACCATTGAATGAAAAAACCCATGTGCATTGTAATTGCTAAGAAAGTGTTCATACCTCGAGTTGTTCATGTAGCCGTTTTTGGACTTCCATTTGGAGTCGCAGTGCTTCAGTAATCTCAATACCCCTGCCGACCAAGATGTTCATCAACAGTTAGAAATCCAACCAAATTTGGCCCAACAATTTAAAGAAGAACTCAATTTGATTCTGAAAATATCATTTACAGCTCTAGTGCTAATATGTGTTGTCCACATCACCCAGGCGGCTCCACTAGTAACTGCTAAAGAAAACACAAATCTGCAGTGCCACATTCACATTAGAGTTATATTGAACATGTTTTTTTCTTTCCTTTTTCCTTTTTTTTTTTTTTAAAGAGTTACACTGAACATGTTTTTTCTTGCTTTTCTTTTCTTCTTTTTTATTGGAGTTACATCTAAGGTGTCCCGTATCGGTATCGGTTAGCGTAACGGTGACCTCCAAAACCGACACAGATACAGGGGCGTAACGGTGATACGGGGGCGTAACGGCCCATAACGGCGCAAAAAAATTTTTTTGCCAAAAAAATATGAATTAAATCCGGAATATTCTAAGCATTCCAAATATGCATTCATTTATAAATTGGAACATGTTTATGGTGGTGTAACGGTCCACTCTTTAGTGAAAAGTTGTATCGGACTGTCTGATGAATTTATGAACCAGATAACCTGAATTTGACTACAAAATTCATATATTTAATTTTCTAACTATCTACTATCAATGATAGATATATTAGAATGAATGTAATATGAAAATATCTTACATTTAGGTGTTTGCAATTATTTTTGAGGGCCAAAATTCATGCGTAAATAGAAAAAAAATATAAAATGGCACCCCAAATATGTAAAATGCACATTAACATGTTCTACTATAATTAACACATCATATGGCATCATTAAAACAGCAAAAGAATCATTAAAAAATGATTTTTCGAATTTTCAAAAAAAGGGCCGAAATAAATGCGTAAATAGAAAAAAATAAAAAATATATATATAAAATGGCACCCCAATAATGTAAAATGCACATTAACATGTTCTACTATGATTAACACATCATACGGCATCATTAAAACAGCAAAAGAATCATTAAAAAATGATTTTTCGAATTTTCAAAAAAAGGGCCGAAATAAATGCGTAAATAGAAAAAAATAAAAAAATATATATAAAATGGCACCCCAAATATGTAAAATGCACATTAACATGTTCTACTATGATTAACACATCATATGGCATCATTAAAACAGCAAAAGAATCATTAAAAAATGATTTTTCGAATTTTCAAAAAAAGGGCCGAAATAAATGCGTAAATAGAAAAAAATATAAAAAAAATATAAAATGGCACCCCAAATCTGTAAAATGCATATTAACATGTTTTACTATGATTAACACATCATATGGCATCATTAAAACAGCAAAAGAATCATTAAAACAGCAAAAGAATCATTAAAAAATGATTTTTCGAATTTTCAAAAAAAGGGCCAAAATAAATGCGTAAATAGAAAAAAAATATAAAAATATATATAAAATGGAACCCCAAATCTGTAAAATGCACATTAACATGTTCTACTATGATTAACACATCATATGACATCATTAAAACAGCAAAAGAATCATTTAAAAATGGTTTTTCGAATTTTCAAAAAAAGGGCCAAAATAAATGCGTAAATAGAAAAAAATATTAAAAAAATATAAAATGGCACCCCAAATCTGTAAAATGCACATTAACATGTTCTACTATGATTAATATATCAAATGGCATGATTAAAACAGCAAAACAACCATTAAAAACTGATTTTTCGAATTTTAAAAAAAGGGGCCAAAATTCATGCGTAAATAGAAAAAAATATTAAAAAATTATTAAATGGCACCCCAAATCTGTAAAATGCACATTAACATGTTCTACTATGATTAACACATCATATGACATGATTAAAACAGAAAAATATATTAAAAAAAGTATAAATACCTATTTTTGACGAATTTCTGAAAAATGGCCCACCGAGCTTTGATTCAAAAAAATCTATAATATAATGTGTTTTTCTATCAAATACCTAGCTATGGTTGGTCGAAATTAGTAGTAGAAGGAGTTAGAAACAGTTTGGAAGCAAGAGGTTTCAAAAAAAACAGCAAAAACAGAGCTAAAAAAAAAAGTTACCGTTTCGGGCCCGTTATGCCCGTATCGGTCCCGTATCGGCCGATACGGGTACAAAAAATCGAATCGGCCATTTCGGCCCCGAAACGGGTAACGGTTCGCACCGTTACGGCCGATACGTAACCGATTTGGCATACATCAAAAACACAGGCAAAGCAAAAGGGTGGGTAGAACCATCTCTAGATAGAGATTGGTTCCACCTTTTGGAAAGTAAAACTGTATGTAAAAGGGAACTTTAGAAACCAGCAGCTCTAGAAATGGCTTGATCTGCTGAGAGAGCATAAGCGGCTGCAATAGGGGGCTCCTATAATGAGGGGCAGTCAGCTGCATTTCATGCCTCACTGCACTTCTCTGCCAAACAGTATTTTCGATTTCGAACCGGGAACTGGTGTTCCAGGGCCAGGCCCTGAAGGGGAAAACTTTTGTTGACCATTTCTAAAAAGTCCACCTATTTGCTCGTTAACCGGGTTCAGCACGAAATCATGAATAAGCTCTACCAAGGATTGCCAAGCATTTGGTACTGAGCTTTCCCCCTCTGTTTTTAGTAACAAAATGAACAAGAAGTAGGACAAGAAGTAGGACCAAACTGAGAGTTAGCAGCATAGACAAAGATGGATTTCTAAATGAGAAATACATTTTTTCAATGTTCATAGGATTCAATGGGAGAATGGCAAATTACTCAAGTGGGCTGTTGGGCATAATTGTAAGAAACACATTGAATTTCATCCCTGTTGTTCCGCTTCTTACTCTCAAAATTCAGAAAGGCTTGTCGGAAATCGCTGGTTGGGTTGGTCCGACCAAGAGAGGCATAGGATGGGATTTCCAGGCATCAGGCCGAGTCAAGTAAAGACTGGCTTTTCCTTTTCTTCCTTTTCTTTTAAGTAAAATTCCAGTACAATCAAATTCAAAGTCTTCTAGTTGCCAGGTAGGAGACAAGTTGGAGAAAGTAGAGCTGATAACATGTGGTAGCCAAGCAACTCTTTTAGGTTTCAAACAAGCCAAGCCAATTTAAGCGAGTGCCAATGGTCTTGACCGACACTGTAACCTACAAAAATGGGTAACTATGGAAGCCTAGTGGCAGGCTAATTAATTTAATAGATGACTTTCAAAATAATAATAATTAGTTAAATAGTTTCGCTGATCATTTTATCATTACTTTTTTCCTTTTCTTTTTCTTTTTTCTTTTCTTTTTTTCTTTTTTTTTTTGAAGATTTTATCACCGAATGATTGAATTCCCAACTCCTATTCAAATTTTGGATTTTTCCATTTCCCACTGTGTTCTGGGTCTGGCATGCATGCAGCTTGCTAAAGAATTCAAGATCTGCCTGCCCATCTATGTATTAGCGTCAGTGGATTGTTGGGTCCCTGTAGAAGTTACAAGACAAATGCAAGTAAATTTCAGTGAAGAAAGACTAAAAATGGCCTGGCAAAGGTTCTTACACTCTCACCCAATGCATAGAAGCAACTGACCGAAAGGTCCCTCAAATGAAATTCTGGCTACCTATATTAAACTCGCACGTGTATGCACATACTGAGCAGCCAGTAATCAACACCTACCTAGTTTGAGATGAATTTATTGCAACTACACATAACTGCCAGATAACTATGATGCATTCTCATTCAGTCAATCCTACGAAGTTCATAAGGCAAGTTCCTCACTTCCTTTTAACAATTTGTTCTGAAGTTAGGTCCTCCCAATTTGAATAGCTTACAAAAAAGCTACAATTGAATGCACAATTGACACATAATGCAATCATTGCTCTAATAAATGGGGAATGACCAAATTCCAGTTAGCATCTCAAAAAAAAAAGTACTTAGCATTCATATTGAGGGTCTGGGCCCCAAAACACAAGTATGCTATAAGAAGTTAGCCTTGAAAGGAACAAAACAGCAATTTGAGGGCTATTCCATCAACACAAAACGTAATCAACATTCGTCTTTCCTCTTAGTTAAACTGAATATTAGAATTCAATTTCTTCATGCATCCAAACACAGCCTAAAGCATGTAACCGTAACTATGTACATTATCAAACCAAAACGCACTTTCAGCAGATGTATAGCCAATGTTTCATACACCAGAAAAGTCTATATATATATATATATATATGTTTCCTTAAATAGGTTGCAGACTCGTTTGCGGCCCAGTTAAACTTTGCCTTCCTCACTTCAGACAAGAATATAAAGCCATATCTGAATGAACACATTGACTTTGTTATGAAAAACAAATCTCACCTTGATACATGAAAGGGGTTGATTCATTGACATTTTCCAGAATAATTGAGAGAAATCAAGGTCAATCCACCTCCTATGAGATGGAGCTAAGATACATTTTATCATGCTACGCATGTATTTGCCCACTAGTAAATGTTTTGGGTTGCAACAAAAGGCATGTAAACAGCTATAAGACAAAATAACAGTCCTGAAAACTTCACTGAATAAGATAATCATGTTTATCAGTACAAAAGACATGACATCAACTTACGTTTTTAGGTCTAAAGATGACATGTCTTCAAGTGGAGTCGTCTTTCTCTCTGAAGTCCCTACAAAGGTAGAAAATAAAAAGAAATTCAGAAACAAGTGCCATATAACAGTCCCCCAAATAGGATTGCTTCTGACAAAAGATAAACGGATCAAAGCACATACTGCAAAATGGAGTGGTAGTTGTGTTTTTTTGGGGTGGCATGTGGAATATAGGCATCAATATGCATGTCATGGGAGAAATAGTGGGGGAAAAAGAAGCAATAACATGTTGAAAGAAAAGTTTTCAGAGGCCATAGCTGCATAAAAACAACTGACAAGCAAATGTCAACGGCCTCTATTGCTCACCTTCAGATGAGTCAGGTCGGTACCTGGCTGTTCTATATTTCTGCACCCAAGAAGCAAGATGTACAATCAGAATCAAGAATATAAAAGGTCGTTCGATGAAAATAACCTCCAAACGAAAGCCTACATACATACCTGCAGGTGGCTTTTTACATGGTAGATGGTCAAGCCCTCAACTTTCATGAGCTTCAGCACACCTTTGGGAGTAGCTCCTGTAGGTGAAAAATCGCATATCAGTGTCAGGATTCTGGCAGAAAGCCAATATCCAGAAGTAAGATTTGGTCCAGAGAGTTACCCACTTTCACTACCGCCAAGCTGGGTGACAGCTTCTACAAAGCACTCATGGAGTTCCGGTGTCCACCGCATGCGTGGCTTTGTCGGAGCACTGCTGCCAGAAGACAAGGGACTGGCAACAGGGCATACTTCTCCAGAGTGAGCAGGAATCTTCTGTTGTGACTGGTGCAATGAGAAATTCGACAATTGTTGGGATGCTTGGTATGTGTTCTACATAAACATAACAAGAATCAAGACGCATTTTTCAAGTAATTTGGTACAGAAGCAGGAGATACATCATTGAAAAATTATTGGGTCCAGAAGCGTCAAGACAAGTATCGGGTACTGATGTGTCTATTTCATACAAGAGGTGCCTTGATGGACCACAAAAAGAAGGCTACAGAGGTTCAAAAAAAGAAATCAACGAGCAGATGGCTAGGATATTCTAATTTGGAAGATTATGGCCTATGGACCATCCCCCGGTAAATGGTGGAGCCTATCAGATGAATGGTGTGAATTTGTGAACCATGGGCATCCATTATATGGACTAAGTACATTAGACACTATGCACATCCTGGTGCATCATGGCCCAATAATTCCCACTACAGGGCAAGCACAAGATGGATATGTCAGCTGAGCTCTAGATGCAACAAGCAAATTCCATTTCCATAGATAAAAGTAACAGAGATACCTTTGGTTCCAGATCGGCAACATTTGCATCAACAAGAAGGTCACTCCAATCAGTGGCCAAATTGTCATCATCATTGATTAGAGGATCCACCCATTCCTGCCAATCACTTTGCCTTGCACAGTCCTCAGAAGCTACACCACCACCACTTTGCATTTGACTGTTCTGGAGGGGGACATTATCGGGCAAATCAAGAATACCCTGCAGTGTGTCTGAACACCACTCACTGTTTTCTTTGGCAAAACTACTTGATGTCACAGATTGAAATAGTCCCGTATGAGAAGAATGTGTCAAAGGTAAAGATGCCCCGCTGTTTGATGATTGAGAAATGAACGGGGTGTGTTTGGCATGCCTCTCAAGGGTTGAAGCAGAGGAAAAATGAAGGTCTGAAGAGAATCCTGAAGCTGACGAGAATAAGTGTCCGACGACTGCACTGTTGGAGACTGATGGATTTACATGTTGGGCCATGGAAACTGTTCTTAGTTCTCTTTCAATTGAAACCTGTTGGGAATCTGGCATTTTTGGATACTTCTCTTGAAGGGATATCGGCAGAATCGGCATTGATGACGACATGGCTCCAGAAGCTCCCAGGTTACTCAGCTGTTTTGGGTCTGATCTCCGTATGGATAAAGCAGGGCGGGCCTCCATTCCTTTCCATATATAAAGAAACGCTCCCCTAGTGTCAGTTATACTAAACGCAAGGATGAGTATTTTTCCTCCAATACATTAAAAATATACCCTAACACAGCTAAGCTCCTATCTGTGAAACAAAAGCAGCAAAACTACATGTCGACAAATGGAAGAATCCCATGATAAAGTTGAAGCTCAACACAGATAATACTATGCTCTTTACATTGTTCAAGGTATTATAGACAATAGGAGCAGAGAATTATCCCCCAATGTTGGTGGTGCTACAGCATAGATATTGCTCAAGTCTCATTCCATGGCAGCAAGTCCAGCACTCAGTAAATAAAATAGCAAGCAACGAAGGATCTTGTCTGAACATCTGCCTGGCTGGATTGGAGTATGCAATACAGTGTTAAGTTTTGCAAGGCATGAGATGTAGAACAGTTATATTTATTATATAAAAAAATAGAACTTTGCTAAGTGCACACACGTGTGCAATTACGCACATGTACATGCCACACATGAGCCAGCATGGCACATACATGCGACATGCAAGATCTAATCCATCCATCAGGTTGGTCTGACCATTACAGGTTTTCCCAAAATTAAAATCTGGTCCAATTAGCATGTGGGGCCCAATATTGGAAACAGGTGGATGGATTAGAAAATTTTGTCCAAGTTCTTCAAAACCATACATTTGTTTTGCAAACTGTGGCCCACCTTACAAGTGGATCAACCTGATTCTTGGGATAAGGCATCAATATACAGTGTGGTGTGTGCAAAAGCTTTATTGCTCACATGTGTGCACTTAGCAAAGTTCAATGAAATAAATAAACTTGATAGACTACAAAAACTTGCTGCCACCTATCAATTGAAATGTTCCTCACAATTAACCAACCATTTGCAATATAACATCAAATCCACATACAATATTGCATGTTTATCAAATGAGAATCCCAACACTAACTTCACAAAGGTTTTGCTAGCCCCACACAAAGCAGAGGAGCCAAACTGGCAAGCATTCAGGACACCTTAGCAATGCATAGTTGGACCCAACCCTCAAGATGCCCGTACAAAAAATTAGGCTGGTCAAAACATCAAGTGGGCGATACCTATGCAAAAAAGAAAGGAAGTCTCCACATTCAGTGTAGGCATATGCCCACCTAAGTAACAGATTGGCATCATTTTTGCGTATGGTCATCTTCATAGAGGGGACTAGGGCTGGAAATGGATTGAGCTGAGGCACAGGCCAGCCATGAACCAACCCAACCTGCTTCGAAGATGGGCTTGGGTTTTGAGCTCAATCCCTCCCAAAACAAGTTCTTTACAAGTGGAACAGGTCAGATCGAGCTGAGCCTATGCTTAGGAATCTGCTTATGGGTCAGGCCAGGTCCTCTTATATTGGGTCACTGGTCAGGCCCGAGCCTAGAATCTAGGCCTATTTAGTAAACATTTTGTGCGGGGGATGACCCTGACTATACCCGAACCCAACCCATTGCCATCCCTAGTGGGGACTACCATATGCACAGCTCCAATGCACCAAACACTTGCCACGTTAGCATATCTGCTGTAACAGTGGCGTACAGAGTTATAATTTCTAACACATGAAGTGCAATATTAATTTAATAAATGTGCCTTGATATTAAACTTTCTACTGTATAGAAAAGCACGCAAGATGATATATTGTTGATTTGAATATATCAACGGGTCCAAACAATACAAGGTTAATGTCATAACACATAATCAACACCAATCAATCATCTTCTTTGTTAGACAAAGAAGGGATCGACTGCAATTTTCCCTTCACTGAACTATTTTTTGACAAGATGTATTTCAGTTCCATTTCCAGCATTCGTTTCTGTTTTTCTCAACAAATGCATGTCATGTTGTGCTGGTTAACCATCTTTTACTTCAAAGAGAGTGTCAAAAAGAAGATGTAAACCGCCTCCTAAAGAGTACGCAAAATGATTTTGCATGCACCTCCATTTGCAACCTCGGACCCTCCCATGGGTGGTCCAATTAGATATCAAAGGAAGGTCTAAAAACAAGAATTTTTGGACCCCCTATGGCGTTAAGATGCATGAACTATGTGGATCAATTATCATTTTCAAAAGGTGAATATATCAATGAAATTTGGGTTAATCCGCTTTTTCCACTGTATCAGCAACAGGTCTAACACCATATTCCTTTTGCATACCAACCAAATTCTTCTGACATACCAACATCGACTAGGAACCTATCAAAAACAACCAAGACCAAATCAATTTCTACAATTGATTAAACAAACATACTAACACAAGAGACTCTTGATCTTACATCAACAACAACCCAAGCGTCATAATCCAATCCATATCAAAAACCCAACTAGCAATTACCAATTTCAACTCTTCCAAACACATGCAGATTTTATTTTTTTTTTTAAGAACTTCCATTAAGGTGGGGGGGAGGGGGGGCGCAATCAACACATCATCCCTAAACAACCTAACCTTTAAATACATAAACAGAATAAATAAATAAATAAGCTACAACCAGAGAAAAGGGACACTCATCAATCAACCATTAAGAAGGAAAAAAAAAAAACCAACCAAAATTCAAACCGAAACAGATAGTAGGCAGTAAAATACACCACAAAAAAAAAAAGGAAAAAAACCACCAACCTCCAGATGGATTCTTCGGATTCTAGAAGAAAAACACCAAAATGGAAATGGGTTCTTCAGATTCTTACCTATTGAAGACTAGAAAGAGGAGAAATCAGGGAATTCAACCCTCGAAGGCAGGAAAACCGGTCGAAAAGGGGGCAGTTTTGGGGGCCTGCTCTACTTGAAAGGGATGAAGGCGAAAAGAGGAAATATTCGCACACGGCGTGGCTGTGTTCGGTAGTTCCATCTCTTCTCTCTTTTCTTTTTCTATCTTTCTATTTTTTATTTTTTGTATGGTGAGTTTCCAAACTCCATTCTCTCAGCGCCCAAACAAAGGCAGTGAACGATAAGAGAGTGCGCCTCCGTGGCTAACCATAGCTAGAACTCTTCCCTGGCTTGCGTACGTACATAGGATGCGTGCCCACCGTTTCCGTGGGTGAACAAGTTCATATGCATGACATCCACACTGCCCATCAGGTCAGGTACGCAATCTAGAATTTTTTTCTTGACCGAAAATTCCATACATTCAAAAATTAGGTGGGTCTCACCGTAGGAAATTGTGTAAAGTTATGCCTAAAACCTCTAAATTACATGGTGTGGCTGACAAGAGTCTCGGAGTTGAATGATTTTTTGAAATTCATTCATCCTGATGAGAAGTGTCATGTGAATGGATTGGATGGAAGATATAAAGCAATTTTGGGCCCAAACACAACTAGTGGTGGGCGTCCTCATCCCAACTCGTCTCTATGGTGCGATCTACCTGAGTGTTAGATAGGCCTGATTTTCTTTATCCAAATTGAAAATAAGGAAGCGGACCTGATGGACGGTGTGGATCTAATGAATATTTTCCCCTACTTCGTAATCGGCCAGCGATAAGCACATGCCTGTATACCGACGCGGGAAAGGCTCAGGCGGCTCCCATCATGATGGGTTCCTGACGGGGCCCACTGCTTCAATTTAGCGCGTGATTTTTACGAGAAATTGATGCGCCGTTTGTAACGGCGACAGAACGCAAGATCTTTTATTTTCTCGCGATATATTAATCACCATTGCTTTCTATCTAGTGGAGACTCCTCTACGTGCACATGGCACATTTTTACACCAATCTAAACCGTCCAAATTAGCTGAACCAACATTATAGGCTTAAAAGCTAAATTTCACTGGAAATAATATAGTGCATCGAATTTTCACAACTCGCTATTTAATTTGTCATCGTTTATTTTATAAGCCATCAATCGGATGGCTATGAATGCCTGATTAGTTGGATTATATGTATGATCCATCTGCAATGTGTCCGATAGTTTGGGTGGTCTGGATGGCTGTACATGAGTACCACATGTGAGAAGGATGAGTCACCACCATTTTTCAAAATGATCATAAACGATCACGAGTGTCGTTCTCTTTTAATGGAGAAAAACTCTGGTAGAGCACGGTGGATGATACGCAGGCACTCAAAAATTACTTATGATTGCGTCCGTGGCGTCAATTAAACTGTCCAAATTATGGTCCCATTTTAGATTTTTGGTAACTAAAAATGTAATATTATTTCTGATTTATCAGATTGTTAGGCATTTATTGAACGGTTAAGAATTAAAAATAAAAATAAAAATAAAAAATCCAATGATCCTATTTCCACGTACAAGTGTACATGAATCAGAGATTATTATCTTTCAATTAATCTGATTTTAAGAAAATAACTTAATAACAGTGATTTCCACGATCTAGTCGGTTCAATTTAGTTAATATTGCCAGGTTTTCAATTTCTGAGTACCCATGTATAAAGCCTCATTCACTGCCTGAGTATCATATATTCCTTTTTTTTCTTTTAATGCATTCGAGATATTCTATGCCCAACCTCTTCATCTAGTTGGACGCGGATTTCCTGCGAAAGCCTTTCGCAGGAAGTTCCTGCGCTGGGAACCCAGGTGGGGTCCACTGTGATGTTTTTCAGGAATCCGATCCCTCCATCCGTTTTGTGAGCTCATTTTATGACAGAATACCAAAATTGAGAAGGATCCAAGACTCAAGTGGGCCGTACTAAAGGAAAAGGTGTTTAGGGAAATTCCTACCGTTGAAACTTCCCTGGGTTCGACAGTGATGTTTACATGCCATCCATACCGTTAATAACGTCATTCCCACTGATATGAACTGAAAACACAAATATTAGTATGATTCAAAACTTCTATTGGCCCACGAATATTTCAACTGTGGACGTTCAATTATCCCGTTTTTGGCCCACTTGAGTCTTGGATCCTTCTCAATTTTGGTCTTCTGTCATAAAATGATCTCACAAAACGGATGGAGGGAGCGGATTCCTGAAAAACATCACAGTGGACCCCACCTGGGTTCCCAGCGCAGGAACTTCCTGCGAAAGGCTTTCGCAGGAAATCCGCGTCCCATCTAGTTGCTGATTGGTTACGCTTAGTGAGGGACCCACCAATAGAACGGATGCTTGGCGGTAGCTACGTGGGCCCCACCACAATGTCAATGAAAAATCAATTCAATCCATCAGTTTCAAAAACGAGCTTGCGAGAGTGAGATATTGGGAACCCCAACCGTTGAAACTTTTCGGGAGCCCATCATGATGATGTTTATATGTCATCCAAACCGTTCATGCGGTTGTCTTATTGCGGCAATTCGCAGCCAATGAGCAATAGCTGGGTCCATGCAAGTAAGGTACAACCCAAGCTCCACCCAATTATCACCCATTTCAAAAATGTCAGTCTTACGTACTAAATTCTGCAGGACCCACCACGAGTCATGTGTCTTATCTATCCCGTCCATCCGTTTTACCGGCTTGTTTTAGGAAGCGGATTGGCCGGTGTGCCACACATCAGCTATATAGCTGGTGTATTGAAGTCAGCCGGTTACGTGGGTCCCATCATGATGTATGTGTTATATCCACACCGTCGATTCATTTGGCGAGCTCGTCTTAAGGCTTGAGCTGAAAAATAAGATAGATCTAAAGATCAATTGAACCACACTACAAAAAACAGTGGGGTATTGAACGTCTACCATTGAAACCCTTTTGGGGCCACATAAGTTTAGGATCGATTTGAAATTTATGTTTCCTCTTTATCCATGTATTTGTGACCTTATTAGCAGATGGGATGGAAAATAGACATTATGGTGGGTCCTCCGAATTTTTTAACAGTGAAAATCATTATCCTCACTACTATTTTTGGTGTGGTCCATTTCAGCTTTTTTTCCTAATGCTCTAAAAGGATCTCAAAAAATGGATGAACATTATGGATATAATAAATACATCATTCTAGGGTTCATATAACTTTGATCTCCTTTGAACCGTTACTACTGTTGGAGACAAAAGATACAGAGTTCGGAGACTCGGACTTAATGCCTCGGGTCGCCAAAGGATGTGTCAGATCCGAGGCATGGTTCACTAAACCGAAACAGAAGTTAAGTCGGTTCGGACGACACATCAGCGATCCGGGCATGCATCGGGCCGATCTTCTTATCAAATCGGCCAGCGCAAGATAAAGCCTCATCCCGAATATCTTGGGATAAGATCCCCGACCCCGAAGCTCACGGGATCGGATGAAGACTGGAGATGGGCACGATCCTATCTCCGTGATACCAGGAGAGGATCCCGCACACGATATCAGGAGGAGAATCCCCGTACGATTAAATGCTCCAACAGCTATAAAAGAGGAACCTCCATCGTCTTGTGAGGTAAGCAAAAAAATTCTTTCTCAAAAACCCCTCAATACATTTAGACCTAGAATCCAGGCCTGACTTTGGCATCGGAGGGTCCCCTGCTCAAGTCAGGGTCTCCTTTGTCCTCTTTCCGTGCAGATATACGAAGGTCTAAGAGGACGAACCAGATTTTTGCATCAACAATTTGGCGCCGTCTGTGGGAACTGTACAAAAAAGTCGTCTCATATTTCTATATTGAATTCCATGGTGATGACTAGAAGGACGGTCCCAGAAAAAGGTTTGAATGAGATTGCGATTACAGGGCCAGCGGGACCAGTCGCGGTCCCCGCAGCCCAAAACCCACCTAACAACCGCCAACGAGGAGCGACCAGAACAAGCAACAATCAGCGGGGTCGCAACGATGGGCGGTTGGACCAGGAGGTTCAAGAAATCCGGTCTGATATGAATATGATGAAGCAGATGCTGGAACGAATGTATCAGCAGCAAATGCAGTCACTCCCGCATCCTCAAGGGGAGACAGCGCACGTACCGACTGTGGCGGTTAATCCTCAACCTTCCGCGCCGCAGTCTTTCCGGCCGAGCCAACCCCAAGGCGAATCAGAACCATCTCCAGCGCAGTCGGCCAACGCTTCCCTGCCCCCGACCGATCTTCGACACGAGATAGAGCGAAGAAGGCGCAACCGCCCTTCCATGGAAGGCAATGCAGAGAGCAGTGAACCTTGGAAAGCCGATATTCGAAATTTTAAAAGAGAAGTGCGGGAAGAAATGGCGAAAGAGATGACGGACATGAAGCATGGCCGGAATATGTATTCGACCAGATCCGAAGCAAAGGCGTCCCCCTTTGTGGACTCGGTAATGAAGGCTCGGTTGCCCGAGATGTTTCGATTACCTCAAATCACTCCTTTCACCGGCAAGACCGACCCGACGGAGCATATCGAATGCTTCAGAACCTATATGGAGCTCCACGATGCCTCGGATGCAGTAATGTGTCGGGTCTTTTCTCTTACATTGACCGATGTAGCTCGACTATGGTTAAAACAGTTGAAACCAAAGTCCATCAGCTCATTCGTTGAGCTGAGCGACGCCTTCCTCACCAACTTCATCGGTGGAAAAAAGAAATTGAAGCCCCCTACACATCTGAACAACATAGTTCAGAAGCAGGGAGAGCTATTGAAAGATTATATCAAGCGTTTCAATTTCGAATCCCTTCAGGTTCGAAAACATTCAGAAGAAACGGCCCTCAATGCGCTCATGCAAGGAGTTAGAGATAAGCCATTCCTGGCATCTCTAGACAAAACTCCGCCCGATACTCTGGCAAAATTTATGGCACGGTCGGATAAGTATGCAAACGCCGAAGAAACGCGAATTCTGCGTGAAACTAAAACTTTGGTCAAAGAGTCGGCCAAAAAGGAAGCCGACTCGGCTGGAGGAAGGAAACGTAAGGATGATCAAGCGCATGATGAGCGAAGGTCAGGCAAACGACTAGATCAAAGATTTTCCACATATACCCCCCTGAACAAGACTCAGGAACAGGTATTGATGGAAATCAAAAGCGAAGGCTTTGTCAACTGGCCCAGTAAGCTCAGGAGTAATCCTAATCGGCGGAACAAGGATAAATACTGTCATTATCACCGTGATTACGGGCATAATACAAGTGATTACCGTCACCTAAAGGAAGAGATCGAACGACTCATAAATGACGGCCGACTCAAAGAACATGTGGTTAAAGCTGGGGTAGCTGAGGGACGTCCGACCGAGAGTCAGCCTATGGAAGAAATCCGGACAATTATCGGCGGTCCGCGAGGTGGGGGTGACTCAAACAATGCTCGAAGGAATCATGCGAGAAAACTTAGTCAGCCTAAGTCCGAGCTTATGATTATAGATCGGCCACCAAAGGAGAAAAAAGGGAAAGATATTGCATTTCGTTCACAGAGGAAGATGGCCGAGGTATCTATCACCCCCACGATGACGCATTGATTGTCACCCTGACTATCGCTAACCGAAAAGTGTTCCGGATACTCGTCGATACGGGGTCATCTGCAGACGTGTTGTTTACTCAGGCGTTCGACAAAATGGGGATCGAACGATCCATGCTACGCCCAGTTCGGACCCCGTTAATCGGTTTTTCCGGAGGACAAGTCTTCCGAAGGGATTGTCTCGTTACCACTCACCGCTGGTAGTGCCATCAGACGACGATGATGGTTGAATTCTTGGTCGTCGATCAACCCTCGAACACAATACTCGGCCGACCTTCATTGAGTCTCCTCCCCGTGGTATCCACATACCATCTTTCATTGAAATTCGTGAGTAGGAATTGTCAAAGGAGACCCAAGATGCGAGGCGTTGTTACATGATAGGTGTAAAGGGAACCGAAAGTCCGATCAGCATATCAACGATCGAATCATTGGACCCTCGGGGAGAGCGAGGCAGCCGGTCGAAGATCTTATCTCAGTCCCCTTGGTCGAAACAGATGGATCCAAGACAGTACGAATTGGCTCGTCTTTACAGTCCCCCTTGAAAGAAAAGCTGATAACCCTGCTCCGTAGGTACGCCGACGTATTTGCCTGGTGTCATGAAGATATGCCCGAGATCGACCCCTCTGTGATGACTCACCGACTCAACAGATCCGTCATATCGACCGATCCGACAGGCTCGGCCCCGAACGATACGCCATCATTGAAGAAGAAGTCAACAAACTCCTCCGGCTAATTTCATAGAAGAAATACATTATCCGGAATGGGTCGCGAATGTCATGCTTGTAAAGAAATTCAACGGGAAGTGGCGAGTCTGTATTGCTATTGACTTAAATAAAGCCTGCCCAAAGGATAGCTTTCCGCTTCCGAGGATAGACTAGTACAGCCGGACATGAGCTCATTAGCTTCATGGATGCATATTCGGTATAATCAAATTGTAATGCATCAAACAGATAAATCAAAACCTACCTTTGTCACCCAAAGGCCTTTATTTTTACCGAGTGATGCCATTTGGTCAGAAGGCGCAACTTATCAAAGATTAGTTAACAAAATCTTTGCTCGGCTTATAGGCCGAACCATGGAAGTATACATTGACGACATGCTCGTCAAAAGTATAACGCGGCGGATCACGTGAATGATTTGGAAGAAATGTTTCTCATCCTACGGAAGTTTCGGATGAAGCTGAATCCGAGTAAATGTGCTTTTGGGGTGGGCTCTGAAAAGTTCCTCGGTTTCTTGGTTAGTCAGCGAGGAATAGAGGCAAACCCTGAGAAGATAAAGGTTTTGATTGATATGGAATCCCCTAAAACCATTAAGGACATCCAAAGGTTGACTGGACGAGTCGCAGCAGTTCCTGTCCAGAGCCACGGATAAATGTCTCCCTTTCTTCAAACAATTGAAAGGAAGACAAACAATGGGTTGGACGGAAGAATGTGAAGCGGCATTCCAACAATTAAAATCATATCTCGGTTCTCCACCTCTCTTATCAAAACCCGAATCAGGGGAGTCCCTACTCCTTTACCTAGCAGTATCCGAGGCAGCGGTTAGCTCGGCTTTGATACGAGAATCCGAAGGAAAGCAACTGCCGGTTTATTACGTCAGCAAAGCGTTATTGCCAGCAGAAACGAGATACCCAAGCTTGGAAAAAGTGGCCTTGGCTTTAATAACTTCCTCTCGCCGACTCAGGCCGTATTTCCATGCCCATACCATCATCGTGATGACCGATCTTCCGCTTCGCCAGGTATTGCAGAAACCAGAAGCTTCCGGCCGACTCACGAAGTGGGCTATCGAACTGAGTGAGTTTGACATTCAATACAGACCGAAGGTAGCAATCAAAGGGCAAGCCGTAGCTGATTTTATTGCCGAGGGAACACCACCAACCGAACTCCTGGTCAACGATATCCGCCAAAGGATGTTGCAATTCCAACAACAACCGCTCCCCCGAACCTACCCTACCTTATTCCCTGGAAACTGTTTGTCGACGGTTCTTCCAACTCGAAGGCAAGTGGGGCTGGGGTTGTGCTGGAAACCCCCGATCATACCTATATACAGTATGCCTTACGACTTGGATTCATATCTCGGTTCTCCACCTCTCTTATCAAAACCCGAATCAGGGGAGTCCCTGCTCCTTTACCTAGCAGTATCCGAGGCAGCGGTTAGCTCGGCTTTGATACGAGAATCCGAAGGAAAGCAACTGCCGGTTTATTACGTCAGCAAAGCGTTATTGCCAGCAGAAACGAGATACTCAAGCTTGGAAAAAGTGGCATTGGCTTTAATAACTTCCTCTCGCCGACTCAGGCCGTATTTCCATGCCCATACCATCATCGTGATGACCGATCTTCCGCTTCGCCAGGTATTGCAGAAACCAGAAGCTTCCGGCCGACTCACGAAGTGGGCTATCGAACTGAGTGAGTTTGACATTCAATACAGACCGAAGGTAGCAATCAAAGGGCAAGCCGTAGCTGATTTTATTGCCGAGGGAACACCACCAACCGAACTCCCGGTCAACGATATGCCAAAGGATGTTGCAATTCCAACAACAACCGCTCCCCCGAACCTACCCTACCCTATTTCCTGGAAACTGTTTGTCGACGGTTCTTCCAACTCGAAGGCAAGTGGGGCTGGGGTTGTGCTGGAAACCCCCGATCATACCTATATACAGTATGCCTTACGACTTGGATTCATATCTCGGTTCTCCACCTCTCTTATCAAAACCCGAATCAGGGGAGTCCCTGCTCCTTTACTAGCGATGTCCAGGCGGTTATGGCTTGATACGAGAATCAAGAAAGCAACTCACGGTTTATTACGGTAAATTATTGCCAGAACGAGATACCAAGCTTGGAAAAAGTGGCATTGGCTTTAATAACTTCCTCTCGCCGACTCGGTATTTCCATGCCCATACCATCATCGTGATGACCGATCTTCCGCTTCGCAAGAAGCTTCCGGCCGACTCACGAAGTGGGCTATCGATCCTGAGTGAGTTTGACATTCAATCCAGACGAAGGTAGCAATCAAAGGGCAAGCGGTGGCTTACCGAGGGAACACCACCAACCGAACTCCCGGCCAACGATATGCCAAAGGATGTTGCAATTCCAACAACAACCGCTCCCCCGAACCTACCATGCCCTATTCCCTGGAAACTTTTGTCGGCGGTTCTTCCAACTCGAAGGCAAGTGGGTGTGTGCTTGAAACCCCCGATCATACCTATATACGTATGCCTTACGACTTGGATTCATATCTCGGTTTCTACCTCTCTTATCAAAACCCGAATCGGGGGAGTCCCTGCTCCTTTACAGCCGTGTCCGAGGCAGCTGTTAGCTCGGCTTTGATACGAGAATCAGAAGGAAAGCAACTGCCGGTTTACGTCAGCAAAGCGTTATTGCCAGAAGAAACGAGATACCCAAGCTTGGAAAAAGTGGCCTTGGCTTTAATAACTTCCTCTCGCCGACTCGTGTATTTCCATGCCCATACCATCATCGTGATGACCGATCTTCCGCGTCGCCAGAGCGTCCGGCCGACTCACGAAGTGGGCTATCGAATTGAGTGAGTTTGACATTACAGACCGAAGGTAGCAATCAAAGGGCAAGCGGTACTGATTTTATTGCGAGGGAACACCACCAACCGAACTCCCGGCCAACGATATGCCAAAGGATGTTGCGGTTCCAACAATAACCGCTCCCGAACCTACCCGCCCTATTCCGTGAAACTGTTTGTCGAGTTCTTCCAACTCAAGGCAAGTGGGGTCGTTGTCGAAACCCCCGATCATACCTATATACAGTATGCCTTACGACTTGGATTCCAAGCGTCGAACAATACAGCAGAATATGAAGCATTGTTACTCGGCCTCCGACTCGCCGCTAGCATGAGAGTCACGCACCTAAGTGTTTTCAACGATTCTCAGTTGGTTGTTAATCAAGTTACCGGTGTATACCAGACACGGAAAGACCAATTAAGAGCATACATGGAGAAAGCGAAAGAACTTATCAATGGATTTCAACTCTGTCGTGTCACTCGGATCCCTCGTACAGAAAACGGCAAAGCCGACTTATTGGCAAAGCTCGCCTCCGCCGATGAAGATGATATACCCAGGTCCGTCCCTATCGAATACGTCGATAAGCCGAGTATAAATGAACCAATTAGCGAGGCCGTCAATACAATCGACTCGGAACCATCCTGGATCGATCCAATCCGTCAATACCTTGACAAGGGAAAGCTGCCTGAAGATCGTGCCGAGGCTCGACGAGTTAAGATCCGAGTCTCCCGTTACACCATACTCAACGGAACCCTCTATAAGAAAGGTTATTACGCTCCATTGCTGCGGTGCCTCAAACCCAGTGAGGCGAACTATGTATTACGTGAAATCCATGAAGGAATCTGCGGAAACCACTCTGGAGGGCGATCCCTCGCCCACAAGGTCCTACGACAGGGATATTACTGACCCACTATCCAACACGACGCTCGCGAAAATTCTTTGGGCTTACCGAACTACAGCTCGAACCGCTACAGGAGAAACTCCCTTTTCACTCGCGTATGCTCGGAAGCCGTCACTCCCGTTGAAATCGGATTACCTTCGGCTCGAATCACTTCGTTCAATGCGGAAGAAAATGAAGAACTCCTTACACTCGGGCTCGACCTTCTGGACGAACAAAGGGAAGTGGCGCGGTCGCGCACGGAGGCACGGCAACGACAAGTGGCTCGGTTCTACAATACCCTAGTTAAGATCAGGAGGTTTCGAATGGGAGATATGGTTCTCCGAAAAGTATTTTCCAATACCAAGGAATTTGGATCGGGTACGTTGGGACCCAATTGGGAAAGACCCTATATCGTCTCGGGCACCATCCGACCAGGAATGTATCAGCTAGAAGATCTAAACGGACAATCATTGCCTCATCCTTGGAACGCTGAGCACCTCAAGATTTACTATCCTTAGCTCGGTACTCAATGTTTAAAGACTCTGAACTAAGAAAGATTAAAGCCAAGTCAAATGAATAAAACTAAGCGTTTTCTTTCATTCATCAACCACATGCGAGTATAACATGTGAATACATCAATTTGAAAAAAAAAAAACACAAGGGACCCCGGTTACTGTCCTCCGGTAGGAACGGTACCCGAAGCATTATCGCATATACCGGCCTCATCCCCAGCAGTGACTTCAGCAGCGGCATCCGGATTCTCGGATTCTGAGGCTCCTCCACGCTCGATTTCTGAGAGATCAAGGTCAGGAAAAGATTTCTTTATGTCTTTGACACATTCCAGAAATCCGCTTTGGAACAAGCGATCCCTCTCATCCTCGAACTCCGCTGACTCAAGGAAAGCTTGGACGGCTTGGTCCCTAGCCTTCTCAGCCTCCCGAATCTTCTCGTTGGCCTGCTGAATATGCCCCGCCGCCTCAAGCTTAGCCCGAGCCAAGTCATCTGCACAAGAAGCATGGACTGCGAGAACTCGTCGGTTCTCTTCTTCAGCTCTGGAAAGGAGAGTCAATACCCGAGTAACCTCGGCTTGCGCTTCATCAAGGGCTCTCCTGGAGAAAGCCGCCTCTGCTTTTGCGTCTTCGGCAGCTTTCCGGGCAAGGGCCGCCTCGCCTATCAGAACGCCGACCCGAGTTTCGGCATCCTCGCGTCGCCCTTCGGCTTCCGACAGAAGAGTCTGCAGCCGATGAGTCGAAGATAACTCTTTGCTGGCCTTAACCAAGCAGGGAGCGAGTTCAAAAAGCACCCTTGCTGCATGGCCGATGGTCTGCGATGAAGGAGCGTTGTAGAGACTGATGAACTCTTTTTCGCTCCCATGGGCTAAGGCCCAGGGAACCATCCCCGACACCACCTTGTGCAGGACGGACGGCCCTTCTTGCTTCGTTTCCTCCCCTCTGGAGGATGCAGTCATCGTCTCTTCTTCCCCTCTGGAAGACGCAACCCTAGTCTCTTCCTCCTGTCTCGGAACATCCGTCGCAACGTGTCCCGAGTCGGGTGCCGCCTGAGGTTCCGAGGCTGCGGCCACCGTCACTTCCACCCTTTCTTCCGGGTCAGAAATCACGACGACAGTAGGGGCAGAAGAACTCGCAGGCTCCTTCTCCTTCCGCACCACTCTTTGTCTCTTCGACGGCCGAGGCTTCGACAGAAGAACTGATCGCGGAGGAGCCTTTAACTTCGAAACCGCCCTAAGAGGAGGACGAGCTCCAGTCATTTTCGAGGGGGCCGATTCGGGAACAATCCTGAGATGGGGTCGAGCTTCGGGCAAATCTAAAAAAAAAAATAAAATGAAGTAAGTCAGAAAAAATTCAGAAGATACATGAAGATACATTTTCAATTACCTGTGACGGCCGAGTCTAGACCTGCGAGATGAAGACGCTCCGGCTGTAAGAGCACCTTCCAGGACCTATCTGCCGGATCCAACGTCCTCAACTCTTTGATCCGAGCTGAAGCACTGAAGCCGAGCTTTTGCCGCTTCTTCGGAATATCTGCCAGACACAAGACCGTCAGAATCAGAATATTACAAAAATAAAGAAGGGCAAGAGAGAAGACCCAAGTCACCTGCTCTCTGGAACGCCCGAGGAACACAAGCCTCGCAGGACCCGGACTCAGCCGTCTCCCAGCGACCACAGGCCCAAAACCAATGTTCTCTCCAATGTTTGTTGGAAGTGGGAGGGTCAGTTATTAAGGAGCCGCCTCCGCCCCGCCAAGCAGCGAAGACATAAAAGCCGGGGTAGTTCGGGTTCACGCGCACTTGGCATAAGTGAAGAAATTCGTCGACTGTTAGCGGTGGCTGTTCCATCTCAGCCCACAACACCGCACACCCGAATAAGTTCCTCCACCCATTCGGAACTATTTGCCCCGGGGCAATCTGAATACGAGATAAAACTCCCCGGACAATGGCCTGAAGGGGCAGACGCAAGCCGCATTGCATCGAGACTTGGTAGATCGCGACCGCCCCAGCAGGAGGATGATCCGGCAAGTCATTCGGATGTGGGAGATAAGTGATAACCGATTCGGGGATGTGATACCCGATTCGGATTCTGTTTAAATTCGCCTCAGTTAAAACTGAAGGAACCGGGCCGCTTAGATCATCCCCCGATCCTTCTCCTTCAGACTCGGCGTGTGCCGACTCATCAACAGGAACCGGCCCAGAGGTTCCCTCGGCAATCAATATTTCCTCTTCCTCCTCCTCTTCTTCCTCCATGCCCCTTGGAAAATTAGGCCTTCCCGGGTGGGTTATTAAAGACGACCCACCACGAGAAGGATCAACGGAAGCAGGGCGCTCCGCCGGAGCTTCAGTAACCCTCTCAGAAAGAAAAGCAGCGTTCGCATCAACTGCTATCTCTGTCAGTAAGGAAGGCGATTCCGCAACATTCCAAAAACGTTGCGCTTCGCCTTCATCTCCAAAAACTCCCTCCTGGGGACTTCGAGAACCTCTAGCCACCATTATCACTAAATAAAGAGGAAGGGGAGACTCACCGGAGGGAGGAAGGAAAATGGAAATGGCGAAAGGAGCCGCTGACAGTTAAGAAAGAGGAAAGGAAGAAGACGAAAGACCGAAAAAGCTCCAAAGGAAATGCAAAGCGGGAATGGCGGTAGAAGTTCGAAATGCGAGACCCCCACCATTTTATAAGATCGCCATGTGGCGGAAGCAATTAATGGGGAAATGATTCGACGCCTACATCGACTCCCCCACTCGACACGTGGCGCACGTCGACTGACGACAATAATGCCCTTGCTACGTGTCCAACCCTCATTGGCGGGGTGAGCGATTTGACGGTCGTCGACGCATGCGATGTCAGAAACTGAGCCGTCTCCCGTCAAAGGCGACACAGAATGCATTAAATGACTACTTATTGTCTCGGACTAAGTTACGAACCGACTCAAAACTCGCTACTCCTAAGTGTCATATGGGGCCCACCTTGATGTATGTACTGTTGGGGACAAAAGATATAGAGTTCGGAGACTCGGACTTAATGCCTCGGGTCGCCAAAGGATGTGTCAGATCCGAGGCATGGTTCACTAAACCGAGACAGAACTTAAGTCGGTTCGGACGACACATCAGCGATCCGGGCATGCATCGGGCCGATCTTCTTATCAGATCGGCCAGCGCAAGATAAAGCCTCATCCCGAATATCTTGGGATAAGATCCCCGACCCCGAAGCTCACGGGATCGGATGAAGACTGGAGATGAGCACGATCCTATCTCCGTGATACCAGGAGAGGATCCCGCACACGATATCAGGAGGAGAATCCTCGTACGATTAAATGCTCCAGCAGCTATAAAAGAGGAACCTCCATCGTCTTGTGAGGTAAGCAAAAAAATTCTTTCTCAAAAACCCCTCAATACATTTAGACCCAGAATCCAGGCCTGACTTTGGCATCGGAGGGTCCCCTGCTCAAGCCAGGGTCTCCTTTGTCCTCTTTCCGTGCAGGTATACGAAGGTCTAAGAGGACGAACCAAATTTTTGCATCAACAACTACAACTTGGAGCTCGAGGAGCGTCCTACACTAGCTATATAGTTGATGTGTGGTACACCAACCAATCCGCCTCCCTTATTTTAGTGCATGAGCTCAAAATGAAGCATATCAAAAGCTCACCATAAGAGAGTGAATTGAACACCAGCCATTGAAATCTTAACAAGGCGACAATGGTTTTGTATCAAGCTGATATTTGCATATTTTTTTCCCTTCATCTATCTTTGGTAACTTTATAACCAGGTTGGATGACAAATAAACATAACTATAAGTCCTAAGTAAGGTTTCAATGGTGGACATCATTATCCCTTTTCTTTCCTGTGGTAGGGTTCACTTGAGCTTTTGATACGCTTCAATTTTAGACTAACCTCTAAAATGAGCTGCAAAAAGGGATGGACAGGATAGATAAGTCACCTATATTCATGGTGGGCCCAACAAAGCTTACTCGGTACTAAGTTACTCCATAGACAATGCACTTCCCCACTTTATGGCTGGGACTTCAATTTCAAGCCCAGGCCCATAAAAGGTTAAGACCATGGGCAGGCCTGATCTGAAGATTAGCTTTTAGATGTGACTTCCATAAAAGGATTTTTTTTTTTTTTTTTTAAAGCAAGCATATGTGACCACGATTGGTTATTTTTCAAAAACCAATTTAGTTAGTCTTTTGGGAAGTTAGGTTTTTTTTTGGCGCCAACTCCAACACGCCGGGATCAAACGGAATTTGCGAGAAGGAAAAAACGAACGGCTTAGCTTTGGCATTTAGCATCAAATGCGCCTTTCAAACGGCCATTGGTCGACAATATTCCGGAACCTGAGCCAGGTCCGTACCAGTTTATTTTTCTGGCTTTTAGGTCCAGACCTGCAGCCTGACAAGGGTCTTTTTCATATGTAGGAATCTGACCTAAACCTGAAACCCAACGGACCAGCCCAGTCCATCGCCACCTCACCCGCTGGGCTCATTTGGATGCAACTTTGCAAAAGGGTTTTCTAAAAAAGCATGTCCCAATTGACTTTGTCGGTCCCTTTTTTTTAAATCAATTCAACTGGCTTGTCAGCTACTGGGCCTTTTAGTGCCTATGTCGACAGGAAGGTTCGGCTCCTAACAACATTTAGTTGCCAAACTCCCTTTTGTAGGTGGGTCCAAACAGGCCGTGAGGCTGGCAGCAGCAGATTAGTTCAGGGGATTTCGTCGGTTAGAAGTAGTGTTTGCATCAAGTTGAGTCAGATCAAGTTAGGGCTGACCGGACTCAATTCGGTTTTGAAATAGGCCTCACTGAACTTGAAGTGACTCGGTATCGAGTCCAGCATGCCTGACCTGATCCGAGTCCCGGGGTTTGGCCTAGTCTAATTCGAACCGAGTTGGACCGAATCATAATTACCCGATCCAATCAGATGAAACGGGTATTCATGGGCTGAAATCACCACTCAAAGCCTAGATTCACATGTCAGAATTGCAGCCTCTGTGTCAGTTGCATGGCATCTCAAATCCAAAACATTATATATATATATATAGATATATATATAGATATATATATATATATATATATATATATATATATATATATATATATGGGAAAAGGTACTATATGCTCGACCGTATTATACCTTCTACAAGGTCGAGTGCTGGCGGCACGTTATTTGTCGGATGGTGAAAATTTTAAGTAAACTGGGAAATACAGGTAATTTATGTGCGAGCCTTTCGTTATTGGAAGATCATGTGCAAGGATTTTGTGTAGGGCCCATTATGATGTTCGTGATAAATCCAACCCGTCCATCCGTTTTTCAAAATCATTTTAGGACATGCAACCAATAATGAAGAGGATCCAAATATTAAATGGGTCACATGAGAGGAAACAGTAGGGACTTAGTGACCATCGTTGAAACATTCATATGGCTACAAAAGTTTTGTATTGGTTTATGTTCGTGGTGTTTTCATTTCATATCAGTGAAAATGACCTTATAAACGGTTTGGATAGAATATAAACACCAAGGTGGAGCCTAAGAAGGTTTCAACGGTAAGCATTCCTTTCCCCACTATTTCATCTCATATGGCCCACTTGAATTTTGGATCCTCCTCATTTTTGGTATAATGTCCTAAAATGATATCTAAAAACGAATGGATGGGTTGGATTTCACATAAAGATCACAGTGGGCCCCACACAGAATTCTTCCGCTGATCTTCATGGGAAAGGCCCATACCACAGGAAACAGTGGTTGAGCCCAAAATTGAAGCATATCCAAAGCTCAAGTGGACCATACCACAGGAAACAGTGAGAATAATGATTACCACCATTGAAATTTTCTTATGGCCCACAGTGATGTTTATTTGTCATTCAACCCGTTCATAAGATCACAAATACATGGATGAAGGGAAAATTAAAATATCAACTTGATCAAAAACTTATGTGGCCACCCAGAATTTTTCAATGGTAGATGTTCAAGTCATGTTGTTTCCTATGATGTGGTCCACTTAAGATTTTTATAAGCTTAAGTTTTGAACTCATGCAATAAAATTATATGATAAAATGAATGGACGGAGTGGATAAAATAAATAAATCATGGTGGGCCCCACAGATTTTACTTAGTACACTTAGGTTAGTGAGTTACTCAGCACGCAATCCGCTTCCAATCCAGACTTCTGGACGTGGTTTGGATAGTACACTGCCAGCCTGCCACTAGCCAGGTGGCTAGTGGTCGGTTCTATGTGGACCCCACAATAACGTATAAGTTTTATCCACTCCGTCCATCCATTTTTAAAGATAATTTTATATCTTGATACAAAAAATGAGGTAGATTTAAATCTCAAGTGGACCACAACATGGAAAAGAAATTTGATTGAAAGTCCACCATTAAAAACCTCCTAGGCCTCTGTAATGGTTATTTGACATCTAACCTATTGATTAGGTCAAACAATTTTGGAAGAAGTGAAAAAATATATATTAGCTTGATCCAAAACTTTTGTGGCCCCAAGAAGTTTTTAATGGTGGGCGTTCAATCAACACTTTGCGGTCGACTCGAGATTTGGATCAACCTCATTTTTAGGCTCATACCATAAAATGATATAAAAGAATGAGTGGACTAAATGGATGAAACACACATATCATGGTGGGGCTCACGGAGCATCGACCACTAGCCATTGGCTAGCGGGTTATCGACCAATCCGTTTCCTGATTTCCTGCCAAAGCCTTTCGCATCAAGTTCCTACGCTAGAATGTAGGTGGGGTGCACCGTGATGTTTTTGAGAAATCCATCCCATTCATCCATTTTTTGAGATCATGTTAGGACATGGGGTAAAAAATGAGCTAGATCCAATACTCAAGTGTACTGAAAACATGAGGATTGAATGGCCACGGTTTAAACATTCATGGGGCCACATAAGTTTTGAATCAAGATAATAATTTTTAGTTATCTCAGTAGAAATGATGTTATGAACGGTGCGGATGTCATGTAAACATTATTATCGACCTCACAAGGCTACGTATGGCATGTAAACATTACTGTCCACCTCGCAAAGCCCTACCCATCCGGGCGGCGGTAGGACGCAATCCCCGTCCAAAAGTGACTGGTTGAGAAGACTTGCTATTGAAGTGACGTCACCTAATTATGTGGGCCTCACTATGATGCATGTGTTGTATCCACACCGTCCATCCATTTGTAAAGATCATTTTATGTGTTGTATCCACATCGTCCATCCATTTGTAGAGATCATTTTATGGCATGAGCCAAAGAATGAATCAGATCAAAAGCTTGAGTGGACCCCACCACAGAAAATGTCACGCCCCAAACTTGGAGACCGGGCTCACAAAATTTTCGATCGCTGAATCCGGTGCCGACAACCTCCTTAGTACCCCATTTTCGGCTCTCAGCGCCCATTTGCTAGGTTCCAATCCTAAGATGCTACGATGAGGATTTTCAACATCAGTTTGATTCGTAATAAGCATAACCAAAGGCATAACCCACAAACAACAACCAAAAACTTCATCACATTTTCATATGATTAAAAACTTATGAGTACAGTGCAAATAAAGGGAAATATAATGATGAAGACAAAAGCTTCAAGATGATCTACCACGTGCTCAAGCCTCAGCGCTGCTGCGATCCAACGTCACCTACACACAACGGTCGTGCATAAGCTTATGGAAAGCTTAGAGGGTGGTGAAAGTGTGTGCACAATGTGGTAATACAATTATGCAATATCAAAGTAATGCGGAATATGCTAATGAATCCATGAATACTATTGGTCGTACCAAGGCCATGGCATGAATGATTTCGGCCATACCAAGGCCATGTGATGCGAGATGCAACTCAAGCATACGAATCATCATCTAAGTCCACATATCAATACAGCTCAACTCTAGAATATAACTGGGGTCTAGTGCACTCTAAATCAAATTGCCGCCCCATAGCGAGCAACAAGATGAGTGGAAGAGACCTCACTATCTGTCTACCAATATCGGGTCCGACTCATCGATAGCGGACCCATTCCTCGAGCTGGTCAAACTCAGCCTAGCTTTGTCCCCTCCTCTCTGGTGGGTAAGGCCGCACTCCCTTCCAACCGACCACGACACAGTGGAAAGCACGACCTCCTAGTATTTGGCACTCGACGCTCATGCATCCACTCGGTCTAGACGTTGGAGCAACCTCCTGGTACCATAAGGGTTTAGGGACTTTTACCCAGGGACATCTATAACACCCAATGTAGAACAAGATTTCTGGTATCCAACCCTGCTAACCACGATATGCCTGTGGAGGTTACGGCCCTGATGTCGGTAGGGTGTACAGTAACCATGTCATATAATGCGAAATGCATGAATCACACTATCTAGTCATGCAACAATCGTGCGCGTATCGTGCGCTCATGTAGGGCAACACTGCCTATCCGGGGACCCATAAACAATCTGCCCGAGGACATATGCTATGATCAGTCACTTCTCATATCAAGCATACATATGATGTGTATGAGCATGAATCATGGAACTATACTAAACATGTTATATGGTGATGGATTCTGTTCATAACGAAGATAGGCCTAGACGGCATACACACTACAAGTATGGGCCTAACAATGGGCCCTAATGAGAGTTACAATGCGGACATTTAACCATCATTGCTCTTACAATGTGGACGTTAAACCATCATTGCTCCCAAGGTATGACCGCCAAAAACATCATCATATACATCATGGTGGAATCTCACATCGCAATGAGCCTAACATACATCACATTCGGCTCACACAAAGGCCTCACATACATCTCATTGGGCCTCATATATATCAAATGGGCCGCATAAAATGGGTCGAATCAAATGGGCCGATTCAAATGAGCCGAATCAAATGGGCCGATTAAATGGGCCGAATCAAATGGGCCGATCAAATGGGCCGCATAAAATGGGTCGAATCAAATGGGCCGATTCAAATGAGCCGAATCAAATGGGCCGATTAAATGGGCCGAATCAAATGGGCCGATCAAATGGGCCGCATAAAATGGGCTAAATCAAATGGGCTGATTCAAATGAGCCGAATCAAATGGGCAGATCAAATGGGCCGAATCCAATGGACCGAATCAAATGGGCCAAATCAAATGGCCCGATTCAAATGGGCTGATTCAAATGGGCCTAAAGGGGGGCCCAACATACATCATGTGGGTCGCACCATCTACACCATTCATATATTCTTAGGGATCATTTTAGAGCATTTTTTTAAAGGTAAATCATATTGAAAGATTATCTGGACCGCACTCCAAATAGCAGTGGTGAGAATGATTTCTACCATTAAAATTCTCAAGGCCCACCATAACATTTATTTCCCATACAATCTGTTCATAAGGTCACACAGACCTGAATTAAGATGAAAGACAAATTTCAAATTGATGCAAAACCGCTGTGGCCCCAAGAAGGGTTTCAATGGTGGACGTTCACTCAACACTATTTTCTGCAGTGTGGTCCTCTTGATATTTTATCTGTCTCATTTTGGTCTCAAGCCTTAAACTGAGCTCGCCCTTTGGATGGACGGTTTGGATGTAACACATACATCAAGCATGGGCCCACCGTCCAGCCATATGGACGGTGTGATACAAAGCATACATTACGGTGGGGTCCCAAACCACCTGCTGGCGTCCTTAGTAGTGGGACCCACAGAACTTGCTGCCGTCAGATGGCAGTGGGTCCCACCATCAAAACAGATGGACGGCATGTGTAAAACACATACCTCATGGCTGGGATCCACCGTCCATGGGCTGGACAGTGGATGCAGCTCATCATCAAGGTGGTCCCACCGTCAGGATGGATGGACGGCTTGTGTAAAACACATGCATCTTGTGGGACCTGCAACTTGCTGACGTTAAAGAGAATAGCTGCATAGATGCAGCACGTGCAGCCCCTTTCTTTCTTCTTTTAAAAAAAAAAAAAAAAACAAAACAGAGGTGGGTCCACGTAGGGCCCACCACAATAGGTATATATTATATAATATAATATATAATATATATAATGAATATAATATATATATAACGTAAATACAACGTCCAGGCCCTGGACAGCTTGGACGGTCGCATACATCATTGCAGCCCCACACGTGGGGTGGGTCCCACCGTCCAAAGACGGTGGACGGTTTGGATAAACACATACACTATGGTGTGGCCCATCTGAATGGATGGAAGACGCAGATGGGTCCCATGGACCCCACTGTCAACCCACACTTCACTGTTAGCGCACACACCCATCGTCAGTAGACCTCCACTGTCAGTTAACACTTCACTGTTAGCTATACCTCACTGTCAGTGCACCCTCCACTGGTGCGTCCGCTGGATGGACGATGTGGGTATGCACCTCATCAAGGTGGGTCCCACATGGCCCGCCTGTTTAGGATCAGTCTAATATTTGTGTTTCCCTTTCATCCGGGCCTGTGTGACCGTCCGGTCATGCAAGCCCCAAAAAGGGATCAAGGTGGCCCACTTATTTGGATGGCATGGGTAAAATACACACATCATAGGTGGGCCATGATCATAGAAAGAGAGAGAGAGAGAGAGAGAGAGAGAGAGATTGGAGATAACGGAGGGGCCCCGCCACTATGGGCCCCTCTTGGATACAAGCATACATCAAAGTGGGTCCCACCATATGTGGGCCCTTAGATCACAAAAAGATAATACAAAAAGGAATAAAAATGTGGGTCCAAGATCACCCACCGTCCACTTCTTCTTACTCCCTTGGCTTCCTTTGCTCCTTAGCTTCGATCCTAACGGAAGAGATGGAGATTCGATGGTTGAGATGGGAGATGAGAGGGTAGGAAGTGGGCCACACACAAAGCTCTCATGGAGGCTAGAAAATGTTTGGACGTGTGATTTTTTTTGGGTTGCTTGTAAAATGGTTTGAGAATGAGAGAGAGGGTTGTAGAGAGAGAGAGAGAGAGAGAGAGAGAGAGAGATGGGTGATGGAGTGATGGATGTGGTGAGTGATGGGTGTTAAGAACTTTTTGACTTTAGGGGTAGATGGTGTAAGAAGGGTATGGGGTGTGTAAGAACTTTTTGACTTATGGGGTTGCTTGGGGATGGGTGTGAGGTGATGGTGTACTTGACATGTACTTGACCCTTGATGGGATTGATTGATTGACGGATGTGACATTGGGTAGAGATTTGCTTGAATTTTGTAACGCGCAGCATTTTTCTTGAACTGAATGGGGGCACACATCTCCTGGCCTGGGTATTACTTCGGTGCGCGAGACGCGGCATCGGAACCGCGGTGACGACGCAATCACTAGAGTATAAGTCTCGGATTGAGTCGACTTGGGTTGATGACATGTAACTCAAGGTCGTGCGCAAACGTCGATTACAGGTCGCGAGTTGCCGAAATTCGACAGGGAGGATCGCAAGAATCTACGGAATGGTACGGACTATAATACGGGTCTTATAGAAAACAGTGGAGATAGTGACGCTCACCATTAAAAACTTTTAAGGGCCACAAAAGTTTTTCGATCAAGCTGATATTAATGTTTTCCCTTCTTTAATGTCTAAGTTAACTCATGAACAAGTTAGATCTTAAATAAACATCAGAGTGAACCTTACGAAGGTTTTAACGGTGGGTGTCTCTCTCCCTATTGTTTTCCATGGTGGGGTCCACTCTAGCTTTTGATATGCTCATTCTTTTTCTCATGTCCTAAAATGATTTCTAAAACTGGATGGACGGTGTGGATACAACAAATACATCAAGGTGGGCCCACAAAACTTGGTGACGTAACTTAAGTCTAGCTGCTCAACTTGGCAATAGCTAATCCTCCTCCCTCAGTGTGAGTGCAGGAGAGAGTCTTTTTCCCGAAGACTCTCTCTTTCGCAATGCGGTAGAATCCCAGCCGCTCTCCTCATCCTACGGCGTACATGAAGGCTTGCATATAAATTCCGTGCGGTACGGTTCGTAGGAGACCGACACACACACACTCTCTCTCTCTCTTTATATATATATATATATATATATATATATATATATATATATCGAGTTGAGTCAGTTATGAGTTGGATTTCGGGTCAAGTCAAGTTGAGTTCTTGAACTCGACTCAATTTGAGTTCGGATTGGAACAAGTTGACTCAATTTGGAGCGACTCACCCACTCAGTTCAGATCGAGTTGGATTTGAACGAATAGGACAAGTCAAGTTTGCCGAGTCGAGTCATCCAGTCGCAAGCTCTAGCTAGCAGGATGCAGATGCTAGCTCACTACCATTTTGAAACTCATCTCTTTATGCATCACATCACTGTAATGGCCCGTACTGTCCATCATTCCTGACCATCCAATTAGTGGCTGTGAATTAATGGTTATTAGAAAATGATTAAGTGGTGCAAACCATTTTCTTAATACTCTGAGGTCCAAATGCAGATTGTAGACAACTCAATCGACGAACCAAAAGCAAGCATAGTAGCAATCGTAGCCTCGATTGCTACCTTGACTAATTTAAAATATTTTAGAAATCCAGACCTGATCTTTGATATTTTAAATATTTTTACCTAATCATTCATGCCGACTCATCGAGTCAAGAAAAGTGAGAACTCGTTCTAGCCTTTTAGACCACACGTAATTCAATATAGTAACTTGTGGGTCACTACGGTCCAAATTCAACGGCCAATATCATCTTGTAGCTAGAGTCTACCTTGTGTGTTTTGGGTTTTGCTTTATTTGGTATGATGACAACATTTCAGGTTGATAAAGCTCAGCGCACTGAAATTTTATATATATATAAAGATTGTACAAGCCATAAAAAAAACTTATATTTAATGTGTTTCATCTATTGCTCTAATGCAAGCACAAATAGCTTCAACTAATCACTGAGTTGGCAGTGGACTTGCACCTTAGACTCTCCTAATTAGGAAAAAAAAAAACCAAACAAAACAAAAAAAAACAATGAAATTTTAGATTGTTGCAGGGCTTGGGTGGAGGATGGTGTGTTGCGTGACAGAAGTTCAGATGCTAATGCCGGAGAGTAATGGCGTCTGATAATTGTAGTCCTGTACACAAGGGTTTTCCGCATTTTTTATTAGTTAGGTAGATTGGTGGAGAGAGAGAATCACTCATTGCACATTCTCCCTCTTTAAGTTATGGTTATGATTGTGTTATCATGGAAGGGGTCTTGCACCGGGAATATTTGAATATAATGAAATAGAATAAAGTAACTCAAGATAATCGGTAATAATCTGAAATAGCTGTAGAATTGATGCGGTATGCGTGATTACATGGAGATGTGCACCTACGGATAGGCTCAGTTAAAGGTTTTTGGACTAGGCTGGATTTTTGCGCACATACAAACTTAAGCATAGCTTAATATATTTTGCAAAAGTTTATTAAAGATTAAAACTTATAACTCACATTCTACTGAATATATGAGTAAAGATTTCTGTTGATGCAGTTTTTAGGCAGACCCTCCCTGGTTGACCATTACAATCCCTGCACAGATGGAAAAAGAAACCCTGGCTTGCTCAGGGAACCCTTCGATGCCTATGTCAGGACTTTGGGATCGTTTATAGGGTAGGATCTCTTTGGAAAAAAAATCACTAGTCGAATATTAGGGTATGAATGTACATACCTTACATTAGTTGTGAATACCTCCATTTATAGGGGAAGGAAGACGGCGGGGTAAGTAGTCTTTCCTAATACGTTGGAAATGAATCTGTTTAGGATCGGGATCTTTGCGGGATTATCACGATCCCGAGGTTCTCAAGATCTGATCCGATCCTCCAAAGATCTTAAAAGCGATCTCTAGGCTGTTGGAAAGATCTTTGGACTATTGGTCCAGCGATAAATCGTTTACCAAGCTTTACATAGAGTCAGCATTTGTCTTCTCTCAGAGGTTACCTCAAACTATAATCGAGCTCTGATTGAGCTACAATGAGCTATTGGTTGACCTCTAGTTGAGCAATGGCTGACCTATAACCAAATTATAGCCGACATATAGGTTAGGTCGGCAATTGGTCATTTGAGTGAACTTATAGTTACATTCTCTTTGAGTGTCCTTACTGTTGCATCAATCTCCTGATTGGTCGATCTGTTTTTGGACATAGACACCCCTTAGGGCCCGGAACTCAAAGGATCCGTGCTGGTGAGTAGAGTTGGTCCATTCCATAGGTCGACCTATCGACTTAACTATTTTTCACCCAACAATTTCAATTAAAAAAATAAATAAATAAATCTACCTATGCTTGCTGTGTGGTTTTCAAAAATACAAAAAATAAAAGATATGAAAGATAAAAGTTGTCTATTTGTGTGGTTTTCAAAAATATAAAAAATAAAAGATATGAAAGATAAAAGTAACTTTATGTGGTCCCGCCCGACCTTTGATTAATCATCATGTAATTGGGCTTTATATTTCTGGAGCATACCGTATATATCCCATCTCAGGTGACCAATCCCAGCTCATTTCTGCTGCTTCAAGGGACGGATTTGGCATTCACCAAAACGGTAGATTTCCACGAATGAAGTGTCATTGAGGCCAACATTGGTTACAGGTGGGCCTAACTCCCAATGATCTGGACCGTTCAACTGGTGAGGACATCACGAAAGGACAATGTTGCAACTATCTCAACCAATGAATTATTGGCCTTCCAAATGGACAGTTGAAAAGAAAGAAACTAAATTATTCATATGAAATGGAGAAAAGGTCCACTGATTAAAGTAGATAGTTATCATTATCCGGTGGAGGAGATTCATGGTCCACTGCTGACAAAGGCAGCGTCATCAAATGAGCGGTCTGGATGATTTAGTGATGGGCACACCTATACGAGATGCTTCAATGTAATTCCTCTTTATTAAGAATTTTTTTTTAATTCATGTTACTTTAAAGTTTCCTCAAATGTATTTATTTTTAATTGCCCAACATTCCATCTCATGAAGCATGGTGCTTTGCCGTGTGTATATAATACAAGGATGGAAGGAGCTTAGCCGTGTACATTTAATATATGGAAGGGGAAGTAGTAAACGGTCAACAAAGAATGTCCATCAATCGGAGGTTGTGTGATAGTTAGTTAATCTGGCTTTGGGTTCATCAGTTTTCTACAGTGGGTCCCATTATTTTGGACGGTTGAATTGGAGCAAAGTCCATACTAATTGAAGAATTCCATAGTGCAACAGTACGGACCATTACATTCTGCCGGAGTATCAAATAACTCATGTAGAAGAAATGCTCAACTATGGATCCTTGCCCAAGGGGACCAATCAGCACAAACTCCATTGATTTCTATTTCTACCAATCACAGGTGCTGTGGCTGGAAGCGGATTGGATTTCACACCACCGTAAAAGAGGCAGGGTGATTTTGGTAATTTAAGTGCGCTTGGTTGGATTGCTTTAGATTCGTGCTCTCTCACCAACCCGCCACTTGGGTGCCTTTATTTCAGCCAATTCGCTCTGGTGGCGGTCTTCAGGGCATACTTTTTAGTTGTACCTGTGCCTTGCTTGGAGGCCAAATGATGTGGATGGATGAGGTTTTATCTGGTTAAAGGTGCATTTCTACATGTAGAAAACTAGAAATTACACCTGATTTTAGTTGATAAAAAAATCTGGTTCATCTTTCGCCGAACTCAAAGCACTTGAGCTAAGTCGTGTGTGCCTGCACAAGAGAAGGACAAAGGAGACCCTAGCGACCCTCCGATGCCAAAGTCAAGCTAGGAATCCGGGTCTAAGTAGTATGGTTGGGTTTCGGGTGAGAGATTTTGCATCCATGTTCCTGTACAAATGATCCGTATTTATACATGAGGGTCGTCTTGAACATGTCCGATAATATCAGCATGATAATTACCACTACGTCAGAACTATGCGTGTGCAGTCATCGGCAGTTACCCGGATATCGTGCATAGAGCATTTCTTCTGTCATGCGTTACTGGGTTGTCTATTAATGCTGTCATTGACTAGGTTCCCGTTCGAGCCGACCTTATGGCTGGGATCTTACTCGATCACCCGAGCCCATGGATAAGCGGATCGTTGAAATGCTAAGTAGAGATGTTCGGGTTTGAGGTAGGATGAACGGGTGCGCTATGACTATTGTTCTTCAAACTTTCGTGAAAGCTCTTACAAAAGACAAATCAACTCAGACGTATTGTCACCACTATGAGGTTCTGCTTATAAAAGGTGTGAAGACTTCTTCCCAGTCCCAGGTTGGCATCGTAGCTCTACAAGAGCCCTCAGGTCGGATGCTCACCTCAGGTCTGAAGCTTATCAGTCTGAAGCCTTGCTCTTTGGTGTCTGAGTTAGCCTCGATGTGGCTCGGTTCGGATTTACCCATAACAATTTCTTAAATGACTTGCTTTGTGGCATATAAGGTGAGGTTAAAATGAAAAATTCAACTATTCAAAATCAACAAGTACCCATTTACAGGGGGTTAGCATCTCTCTCAATCATTCCAAGTTTAGAAAGTGGGAAGGGAGTAGAAGGTGAGACGCAAGGAGAAAGTGTCTCATAGAGGTTGGAAAGAGCGAGAAGCTATCGAAGCCCTATCAAAGTTTTCTTTTGAGAAGGAGTCGGGAACAACAGCTTCCTCTTTCCACATAGCTATAAGCTACTCAAACGCACACAATCCACGGTCACTTTGGGAAACACTTTTTGACATACATTCGGTTGGTTGAGAAGTCAAAAGCAATGTTACCATTGTCTTTGTTGAGAACTTAAAAGCAATACTGAAATCAATAAGTATGGTTAGAATTTGAAATGTCCAACTATCTCCTTTGAAATAAAAATAAAAATAGGTGCCTGATTTCCCTGTTTAATTCCCTCTCATATCTTGAAATCAAATTGTATTCTGTTATACACATTCCCTACATATTCAATAATGTCTATACCCACTCACATCTCTTTCTACCTCCATTTCCTTTTACATTTGACCTATTCAGGTCTTAAAAAACTTAGGTAGTATATTTTAATATTGTGTATTTTCTTTATTTTACTATTACCTTTTTATTTTTGCTTTCAACTTACTTGGGTTTTAACCGACCTACAAAGTATTGCTTAATATAGTACACTCTCTTCATCCTACTTTCATACATTTCGCCTACCTGCCCCTGTTGCCCTTGCATGGTGCGGCATAATTATATGACATTTGGAGTTTCATCAAACTCCTTAAAAGATTATATATTCCCGTAAAGTAGAAACATGCTTTGCACGGGCATAAAAAGGTGCTTAATTCATTTTTTTTTTTCCATAAATAAATTGATGCAAAGTCACTTGAATTGTAAATCACCGGAATTTTTCGTTCCCTATGCAATTCTATGGTCTCTCGCCAGCCGTAGATTCTTAAGCATTGTTTTAGTTACCGGTGACTCGAAGATATTCTTCAAAGTGTGCCATCCGATCTTCCTTGTAAAGGTATTGCATAGCTAAACATATCATTCACACCTGGGGCATCGGGCCAAAAAAATAGATGCGTGCTGGACAGCATCCACACTGTACATTTAAGTTGGGACCCACGATTTTAACACTTTAATATATCTTTTTATGCTGGGCGAGCAATTTTATAATGCATGTGTATCAAACATCACACTCTGTCAGAGTACCAAATTTTTTCTCAATTTAAAATGCACCAGTACACATGACACATGTGCCGACCCGACCCTCAGGCCACACGTGCATGAAAACAGTAGAAAGTCTCAAACAATAGCAAGCTTTCACATCAGTCGTTATCTCCGCACATCGGAAGCTAAAACAGCCTGCCATTGAACCACGATTCAAACTCGTGATTCACGTTCGCAGTGCACGGGGTTGGGTGCGTGCCGGCGGGCGCGGATTGGATACTGACTATGTCAGTAGCCAAATGGCTACTGAAGTGACGTCACCAATCTCTGTGGGCCCCACCATGATGCATGTGTTGTATCCATACCGTCCAACCATTTTTAGAGATAGTTTTATGGCATTACAAAGAGAATGAGATAGATCTAAAATTCAAGTGGACCCCACCATAGAAAATAGTGGGACAGTGACATCCACCGTTCAAAAATTCTTAGGGGCCGCAGTAGGTTCCGATGAAGCTGATATTTTTGTTTTCACTTCATCTATCTCTATGTTAACTGATGAATAGGATGGATCTCAAAAATACATCACCGATGGCCCTATAAATGTTTCAACGGTGGGTGTGACGGTTCCCACGGTTTTTTGTAGTGGGTCCACTTGAAATTTAGATCCATCTCATTCTCTTTGTAATGCAATAAAATGATCTCTATAAATGGTTGGACAGTATGGATACAACACATGCATCATGGTGGGGTCCACAGAGCTTAGCAACGTCACTTCAGAAACCAAATACTGACCTTGTCAGTATCCAATCCGCGCCCGAGTCACGGCCAATATTTTGAATAGCCGGGACCCAGGGTAACGGATTGCGTACTGAGTAAACTATGTGGGCCCAACTATCATTCATGCATTTTATTCACTCCGTCCATCTCTTTTACCAGATAATTTTAGAGCTTTATTCCAAAAACGGAGTATATCCTATTCTCAAGTGGACCACACCACCAGAAACAGTTTGAATCGAACATCTACCATTGAAAAATTCTTAGGGGCCAAAGAAGTTTTAGATCAAGCTGATATATGTGTTTTCCCTTCATTCATGTCTGTCTAATCTTATGAACAAGTTTGATAAAAATAAACATCACTGGGGGCCTTAGAAAGTTTTCAACGGTGGAAATCTTCCACTTTTTCCCGTGGTATGGTCCACTTGAGTTCTGGATATGCATCAATTTTAGATTCAACCACTAAAATGATCCGTAAAAACGAATGGACGGCATGGATAAACCACATGCATTCATGGTGAGCCCAACAGAGTGTGCTCACTACTATAAGAGCGCACTGAGTTACGATTTCCAGACCCACAGACAACATTAGGTCTGCCCATTGCTAGGTCTACCCAAACACTTGCAAGGCAGCCATGGGTAGATCTAGAAGTATGTTTGCCCAGCAGCCGCGTGTAGAGTAAAAGTGGCTATGGACCAATGGCCCACCCGACTCGGATTTTGGCCGGACTTGGACTTCTTAGTTAGGCCCGTGAACTAGATGTAAGAGCATCTCACTAATTTAGAAATACTCCGTTTGGGTATTTTCAATTGTGTTTTTATAAGAAAAATAAATTCAAAACTAAAATATATATTTATTGTAAGTATTTTTTTATATAAGAAATACTTATTTTTAAAAAAGTAAATAAATATTATATATATATAATAATAAATCAATATTATATATAAAAATAATCTTAAAATTTTTTATTAAATTAATAATAAGGAGTTTTTAGTACAGAAACCCAAGTTTATAACAACTTATTAAAGAAGTTAATAATAAAACCTACGAACATTTGGACTGATAGTTGGATTACTAATTTATCTCTAATGATCTCCAGGAACTACTAATCAACACTATAATCAAACCGGGAACTACTAATCAATTCGTGCAAGCGTTATCTCTTCCCCCAGGATCCCAAGCCTGAAAACCCCAATCTAGAAACCATCCACCTCAAGTCTACCTATAATTTTGTCTTCTCTTAGCTTTCCAATCTTAACACTAGCTTTCCATGGAAAACATTTTAGAAGTGTTCATGAGTCTCACCATTGAAATATAACACTGGCTTTTCAATTAAGGGCATGTTTTGATTCCATAAGCATTATTGAAACGTGGATTCCTATTTTAGATTTTTTTTTATTATTATTTTAAAGATAATAAGTGAAAATCTTATATTACTTTGGCAATTGTGATTTAGTTTTTGTGTCAAGATTCAAAACTTCAAAAAATTATAATGATTGCTTTGCAAAATTCATTCCTTCCTTTGCTATCCAAACAATATAAAGTGTCACATCAAAGGAAAACTCTCTCTCTTTTTCATTGTTTGGCATGGAATTCATGCCATAAAAACATGGCTTAAGATAAAATTCTATTAAGAACTTTTTTGAGGAGTTATTTAGGGTGAGGGATTTGGGAAATCCACCAATTTCAAATACCCCTATTTGCTTTTTAATTGGAGATGGCCAAATCCTTGGATTTCTTAAGTCCACACCTCAAATGAACAATTCTTTTTAAAGTTAAAAAATAAAAATAAAAATTACAACATATGCTATACAATTGCAATAAATGTACCTCAAGTTCATGGATTCAATGTTCTATTCCCAAGCAATTGACTTTGGAATTTAATGGAATTTGTTAAATTAGAATCCAATTCAAATCCATAAATTTGACAAGTTGGTTGATTTACCAAATTCACATCCTCATTTCCTTAATCCCAATCAAGGCCTTATATGAAAGGCCCTCACCAAGGACCTTCTTATTAATCAGAATTTTAAATGAATGGCACACCCCTCATAGCGCTATGTTCCTATCAGGCTTCAGCACATAATCATATCGTTCACCTATTTGAATCCCAAACTCATCCTGATGGTCCTCCCAACGTAGCATTTACCACCTGAAATTGCTAAAAAAGGGCACTTAACAACATTTTGGAGAGCTCTCTTCTCTGGACTCCTGCATTGATTTTTTATTTTTATTTTTTTATTATTATTTTTTTTAATTTCCTGGTATACTTCTCACGTGGTAAGGTTTACAAAGGTGGGATAATTAGGGAATGAACCCCGGATCACCCACACACAAAGTCCTACCAACTTCACTATAGAGCTGAAGACATGTCTGGCACATTTGGTCTAAAAGAAATAATGACATTTCTGGATGATAGCATACAAGAGAGTGCAAGTAACTTATCTTAATTTCTACTTATTAAGCTGAAGTGATTGAGGGGTCGTTTGGCACCATGGATTTGAGAGGGTTTGAGAGGATTTGAAGGGATTTCAAATCCCCTAGCATATTTGGCATCATAAAGTAACTAAGTATTTTAAATTTAGTAAATTAAAAATCCCCTCAAAGAGGTAGTTTGAAATCCAAAGTGAAAGCTTGGATTACATCTAAAATCCTTCCAAGAGTTGCATGTGTAATATGTGCGTCACTAGACTATTAATCTATTGGTCAAATGGCCCATTGATGACATCCCAAAACAATTAGACTATCAATTGCATCACTATAATGACTTTAATACAATAATATACGTTATCCAAACATTGTCCAAGTAAATCAACGGTTAAAAGTAGTTGGTTAGCCACTTGCATGTGATCTTATGCTCATGGCCCATCCGAGACTTAAAATTTCATCATTTTTCGAGCAAATTATATATTTCAATAGACTTATTACAACCATTGTGTCAAACATTACATAATACACTAATTAAAGATATTAAAGTTGATTTAGTAATTAAATTTAAATACCTATACATAAACTATGCATAGCTACTTTTGGATCAAATGGATTCTAAATTCAAGGTGCCAAACACAACGAGAGGATTTCAAATCCAGAGAGTTTCAAATTCAGGGGAATCCGAATATAAGGAGTTCCAAATCCACGCTCCAAAACAAGCCCTAAGTAACTTTAAGTTTTAAAAAAAGTTACTTATAATTGATCTTAAACCAAACTTACTTATCTCAAATAAGTTGCTTATCTACTTATTTACTGCTACAAGTAGAAAAAGTAACTTATTTTCGTGGTATCAACTGATGGAAGTAGAAAAAGTAACTTATTTGGTGGTATCTACTGCTCAAGTAGAAAAAGTATCTTATTTGGTTGTATCCAAACGGGCCCCTGTAGAAAACATAGTGGGAAAAGGAATAATAAAATTAAAAAAGGAATGAACCAATATTCCCATGTTTGGATAATGATGGGACGTTTCAACATGATAGCCAGAAATTTAGGGCCTATTTGGCCCGACAGCTTGGATGGGATTGGAAGGGATTGGAAGATAGATCCACGGATTGGCCAAGCGTGCCAAACGGACGGATCCTGGGATATAACAATCCCATGGATCTTAAGACAATCCACTGACATCACCTTTAAATCCCATCCAATCCAAACAATCCCATGGATCTTAAGACAATCCACTGACATCACCATCATTACCTTTAAATCCCATCCAATCCACCCTAATCCCTTTAAAATTGCTTGGGACGTGTTTGGTTTAAGGGATTGAAAGGGATTGGAAGGTTTAATCCCGGGATTGGCCCGGCGTGCCAAACAGACCGGATATAGCAATCCCATGGATGTTGCACTAATCTACTGACGCAGCTATCATTATCTTGAAGTCTGCACAATCTACTCTAATACTATCCATCTGCCCGGCCAAACAGGCCCTTACGGATTCCGTGAAACAATCACCACTTCTTTCACTAACATATATACAAAGTTATAAATAGAAGATTTTCATTTTTATCCAAACAAGACCATAGAATTCAAAATTCACAGGAGTAGTGATACAATGGATAGGCTTGTGCCCCAGGGCCCTTGCAGGGAAAACCTTCGTTACAAGAAAGAAAAACAAAACCTGATTTATACAAAATCACCAGTCGTATCAATCTTGTCTGTTGGCCTTTCTCAGCAGGGCTTCACGTCCAGGGAATGGATTCGAAGTCCCTCTGTGATTCTGTTTTTGAATTCCATTCCTATCACCTCTATCTTCCTTCACTCCAACTTCCTTTTTCAATTTCTGCATTTGCATACCTCTGTTAAATCTCTGTCTCTCCCTCCTTACTTCTCTCTTCCCTCTAACAATCTCTTCTTCAAAACCCTCTTCCTCATTCACATCATAAAAACTGACACCCTTGCTTAAAAACCTGACCTTTCTCCCGTCGAAATCATCCATTCTGGGCTCAGAAGCCCTGGATTCCTCCCTCAGATATCCTACTGGAGCCACTTTCCGGGACTCGGAATTCGTTTCCAAAGAACCCATCTCTTCAATCCGAGAAAACCTTGAATTCCTATCCAAAGAACCCAGTTTTCTCTGACTTTCCAAACCCGCATCCTTCTTCAAAGGACCTGCTTCCTGGATCCGAGAAACCACAGAATCTCTGCTCAAATAACCGATCTTTCTCTCCCTTCTTAATCCCAACCCCTTCTCCAGAGAACCCATTTCTTCATCGGCCCGAGCCCTCGATTCTTCTTGCAAAAATCCAACTTTTCTCTCCCGTTTCAATACCAAATCCTCCTCGAAAGACCCCAATTTCCCCATCTTCGAAAAACCCAATTCCCTCTCACCTCTCAACACCGATTTTCCGCCCTCAGAAACCCCAACTTTTGGAATCCGACCACCCTTCGACGTCCCGATAAGCCCGAAATCAAGTCGATTCCAAGCAGCCTTGTCCTCGTTATCCCAACCAAACCTCTCACTAATCTCCAGCAAATCTGACACAGGGCTTTCAGTTCTGGAGGCTCTCGATTCGTCGCCGTTGAGGATTTTCTCTGCGAATTCCCATTCCAATCTATCTCTGTAAACTGGGTCCTGCAAAACCTCGTCGGCGAGCTTCGCCCACTCTTCGAAATCTCGGGCCCGGAGATTTTTGGACACCCATTTGAGGTATTTGGACGGGAGGGTTCCGAGCATTTTGCCTTTGTATTTTCCGAAATCTATGATTCTGTCTCTTGCTGGGACTTTTGCAGAGATGGGTTTTATTCGTTGGTATGAGGATATTGGTTTGAATGAGAGAAAAATGGTTGGGGAAGGAGAAGCAGAAGAAGAGATGGGAGGACTGAGAGTAGGCAAACAACGAAAGAGAAGCTGAGTCATTGAAGAGAGAAATGAGAAAACGAGGGCTCGAAGCAAAGAGGATTGGGAGTTCCGGTTATCTTGAGGAAAGGATTAGAAGCGCATGCGACGAGTTGATCTGGTGGGCTCCACCAATCACGAAGAGAATGGGCCGTTAAAAGTGATTAGCCACACATGCTCGACTAACAGCCTTAGCAAGCATCCTTCATGCTCATTTATAAATTAATAGAAAATATATTATTAATTTGAAAGATATATTAGGAATAAAAAATATTTTTTTGCCAAAAGAAAATCAATAAAAAATAACATGCTATTTTGGATTTTAAATTTTTTTGAAAAGCAATCATTCACTTCTCTGTGTTATTTTAAATCCATCGTATGGTTAAAAGCTAAAAACTACGGTGTCGAAATTGCACACTTAAGTACAAGTAATTAAAATATAAAAGTATTCATATTATGGCTTCATATTAGATGCAGGGTCAGCCAAAAGTTAAGCTTATTTGATTATTTGTTTGTTGAAACCGCAAACTTTTTTTGGACCCTTAAAAGAAAAAAATAAATAAAATCAAATGTCTTATGATAGCAAATAAGTGTCCAACTAAATTAATTGTATAACTAAATTTATTTAGAACTGTTACTTGGTGTTAAACAACTAATTTCTCTGAAAGCCTTAGCTGTTTTGGGAGAATATAACACTGACGTAGATTTACTACTTGATATGTAAACACTTTCTGCTTTGATACCGTATTAAATGATTAATTTTTCTAAAAACTTGAGCTCTTAAAGAATAGAGTATCAATATATATTAAGGAACTTGAACACTTGATAACTTGAACAATGATTTCAACAATTTGCTAGGTTTGATTTAAGCATACACAGATATCAAATAGTTTCTCATTTTATTAGAATTCTTGATTTAGTATGTAAATTGTATACAATAATTTTTTATTAGGTATATAAATTCTACGTAGGCCCTACATGCAGGCACTCATCATATGCCTTTTTACACCTCGGGTGGACCACATGTCCATGTTAAAAATAGATAATTGGTAGGTTGGACATGGAAGGAACACCATTGTAATACATAAATATATGAGTATATGAGTATAATTTATTTATTAATTATATAATCTGGGTAAGGTGGGATATAGGTGTGGGTTGGTGTCCACCAAAGCCGGTTCATTTATTGATTGGGCTTGAAAAATAACCAAAAACTAACATCCATACTCTTTGAGCCACACCACAGCCCATGTCTAGGTGATCCGGGTACTCATTTACCACACCCACATGCTGACACGAGTTTGCTGTAAACCTTGGTAAATACACTTCTTTGTAGGTAAGTAGCCCGAACCCAAGACCTCAACCTTGGTACAAAGACTTCTGATAACCCAAAGATTGTGGGGCCCACCTTGATGTCCGTGTATGACGTTCATTCTGTCCGGCAGTTTTTTCATATCAAGCTATGGTGTGCTCTCAAAACAAGTAATAACCAAAACTCAAGATGGCCACACGACATGAAATTAGGAAGATGGGGGTGTCCACGATTAAAACTTTCAAGGGGCCACCATAGTACTTACATGATATCTATTATGGGTAAAAATGGATTGACCAATAAGATAAAGTCAGGTCAGACATCCATGCGCTCCACAAGGTTGGTCAACAACTGATGCGGCAAAAAACTCAACCTCAACCCTAATCCGAGAAAGAAAGGATATCGACTTCAATCTTCTGACAGACTCCGAAGGTAGGTTGGTTGACCACTAATCTACCTGACGAAAAAATGAGCTCGGCAACGACTTGACAGAAGAACTCAGGTTAGCCAAACCCCTCCTTGGAATGACTCCCCACATCGGCCTCCCACCAAGTGCTTCTACTAATTCTGGCCTGGGACAACTGTTTACATCCCATCAAACTTACTCATCCGAGATTCTAGCCGAAGATCTAGCGAGACGATTGCAACACGGGTCTGTCTGATATTTCCACCGAAGTCTCGGAAGATTAGTGCGATACATCAGGGATGCAAATCCCACTACGGTATGATCCTATTAAATAGGGAATATCCCTCTACGCCACTGCCTCTTCTCACCTATATTTAAGAGCATTCCTAATGGTGAAAGGTACGCACAATCTTACGCATGAATCATTCTAAAAAATCCTACGTTCTACTAGACCTAGTTTGTCTGTCCAACTTTGGCATTGGAAGGTCCCCTGCAATAGTCAGGGTTTCCATCCGTCTTCTTTTGTATGTAATAAATGATCTAAGGAGGACGTCCCGATTTCCACGTCAACATTATCCAACTAGTTGGTAAGATTATTCTGAAGAGAAAAATACAAGTATTTACCTGATCCATCACTTTCTTGGCTCCAATGATGTTTGTTCAATCCATATCATTTCTTATGGTGTCATCCACTTAAGCTTTGAACTTATTTTTTAGCTGTCATTTTAACATTAGCTGAAGTGCATAGGATGACGCTCCGAGGCATTGCAGGGCTTTGGGTTACCGGAGGTCTGTGAAACATGTGTAATAAGAAACTGGCTATCCCAAACAGCTCAGATGGCCCAGAGGTATACTAAAGAATGAGTAACTAATCTATCAATGGACCTGCAATTGGCTGCACAAAGGAACCAAGTAAACGGTCCAAAATTAACAAAAAAAATCCAATTATTAAGAGGTCATTATTGTCCAGGCAATAAGGTATATGACCAGGGGACTGTGGTTTCAATATTTCGACGGTTTGGATTTCACAAGTACTTAGATGGGCCTCGGACGTTATCTTACCTCCAGCCTCTTTGTGGGCCACAAGCCTGCCATTTGCACGCAATAAAGTGGGAGATCCAAGATTTCTATCAAGTTGGAGGCCACAAGATATAAAGGCGAAAGTTAAGGGTGGCCAGGCCGAGCTAAGCCCTCCCGGCCAAGCACTACAATGACCAAGGCTCGAGCCAGGCCCAAAGTCCTAGCCTAAACCAATAGGTTGGGCCTAACCCAACCAGTCCCAGCCTGGAAATCATTCAGATTCCCTGTTTCCAAAAGGGAATGTCAGCGGGGTGAGAATAGACTAGTTGCATCGTTGTATCTCTCTTTCCTTGGGTCATCCTTGGGTCAGTTAGCTTTGAAGGGACCTATCCGCTGATCATATGGACTGCACGTAGGGAATGACAAAAATATTTAGAAAAAAGAAAAATGAATACCTATGGTCTACATGCAAGGTACGTCGGATGATTTTTGAAGGTATATTTGTAGAATATAACACAAAGTAAACCTAAATGTACTTAACCCAGAGCCCAGCTTGCAAATTGATTAAATCATGGCCCAAGCTCAGGTGGGCCACATGCCCTTACTTATGCTGCTTGAGTCTTCTTGCTCAAAAGTCAGGCACCTCTCATAGCTTTCAGCCATCTACCTTAAATATGTTGATTTCTAAGTTGAAAAATAAAGAAGAAATCATTGGACCCAACCGATAGAAAGGCAGATGTGGATGTGTTTGCAGGTGGCATTGAGATAAAATTGAATAGCGTCAGACATGTTACCGATCTCCCTAAATCTCCACTAACATCAAAATGTATATAAAATTCGAAAGGCAGATGCGCACGTTTGAAGGGGGGTGGATGGGTTCTGTCTATAAGCATTTATACTTATATATAATGTGAGTGGCTTTTAGAGGTTTTTCCTCTATAATTAGCCTTGAAAACTTTGATTACTTGAGTATGAAATGGTTGTTGAAATATAGTTGCTTAGCAAAAAATGAAATTAAACTTTACCCACAATTAACTTTTAAATAATTAATATTCTACCCATATAAAGCAATCAAATTTGATATATTTATACTGTTGTATGTTTTCTACGTACGTCAAATTCTAATGCTACTATTAAAGGCCTATTTGATAATTTAATTTCCTATAAAATATAAGGTAAATGAGTTATTATTATTATTATTATTTCTAGGTGTTTATTTTAATAAGAAATTATGACTCATTGATTAAAAGCCAAATATACTTATAAAAAAAAAAGGAGGTAAAGTAAAATATAATCATTATATTTTTATATTATAAACTCACCATTTTTACATTATGGTAAAATGTATGTGATATAACTACGAAGTACTAAATTAAATAATTATGACTCATTTACAAAGATTTACCTTTCAAATTAGAAAGACAAATGGGCATTAAGAAGATGGGTAAAAAAGATGCGTGGGGCTCACCATGATGACTCGGTGCATGTATCAAAATTGTACATATGGCCTAAGACCTCTTCTACCGATATTATACCGTTATCATGCATGGAAATCGGATGGTCCTGAACGTTCATGTTCATGGCACGTGGAAATCGGATGGTCCTAAACGTTCACGTTCATGGCAGGATGTATCTTTAAAAAGGATCCACCCATCTAGTTTTGTATACCAGTGAATGGATTTCGAACATCTGATCGATATGATTTTTTTAGTGGCAGTATAAGAAGAATGGACTGGACCACTAGATGGTCCAAGACTCCAAATCGGTGGTGCGAATGCCAGCGAACCCAAATACCACAAAGTGCACAGGAAGGTTTCTATTTGTATTTAGCTCCTCGATTATTTCAATTTACAAAAAGCAGCCTGGGAGAGTTTTTATGAGAAACCCTAGCGTGCCATTATAAAACCCAAAACCCTCTCTCAAACCTCTTCTCAGTCGCGGGGGAGAGACCCTTCCAGCAACGCCTCCCGACAATGTCGAAGCGAGGTGCATTTTCTTTCTCATCTTCCCATCAATACAATTGATTAGGGTTGGGGTTTCAATCCCAATATCCCTTTCATCTGCCATCATCTTGCATTCTCTACATCCGATTAGAACTGCTAGGGTTTCGAATCAAAAGGAAAAATCTCATTTTGTTTTTCTTGATTTTTGGAATTTGAAGGTCGCGGAGGATCCGCTGGAAACAAGTTCCGGATGTCGCTGGGTCTTCCAGTGGCAGCGACTGTAAATTGCGCAGATAACACTGGCGCGAAGAACCTGTACATCATCTCCGTGAAGGGGATAAAGGGCAGGCTCAATCGTCTGCCGTCCGCTTGCGTTGGGGACATGGTCATGGCCACTGTCAAGAAAGGCAAGCCCGATCTCCGTAAGAAGGTCATGCCTGCCGTCATCGTTCGCCAGCGCAAGCCGTGGCGCCGAAAGGACGGTGTATACATGTATTTTGAAGGTAATCTCTTCCTCGATACAACCCATTTATTTGCTGGATTTGTATGAATTTGTTACATTATGTTGATTGCATTCTTGTAAATTGAGCTGGATTTGTTATTCCTCATATCTTTCTTTTGATCTGTTCTTGTGTGTTTTGTGATAAGTGGAAGAGCTTGTTTGATTGTAATTTCGAATGAGTGGGGCTGAGCACCAGGAAGTTTGGTTCCTGCTGATCTAAAAAATTACTGCCTTAAATGGTGGATTGCTAATGGTCCAAAGGTAGCCACACATGGATCAAACATGAGCTAAAGGCTTATTTCAGTGAATGATGAAAGCTGGGAAACCAATTTTAGAAGGGCCTGAAATGCAGAGATTCTATGATAATGGCCTGTAAGCATCAGCGATGATTTTAAAGGTTCATTCTCAAGAAAGTTGTTCTCTGTCATGTATAGAAATTCCGAGTGTTGTGTAATTGTTAGACGTTGTCTTCATTTACGGAGGAACTTTGTTTGAGTGTTCTTTCCTCTATGAAAGATTGGGTGCCGGGGCTGGTTGATGCGTGACACAAATATACGTTATCAAAAGCTTTGTTTCAACAGCATATTTGGATGGTGATGGGATCCACATGGTCTTTTTGTGACAATTCATAAATAAATGCTTTTCAGTGATCTTTGTCAAAGCTCCAGTATAGGCATTCTCCAGGAGAAGTTTCTTCATAAATAAATCCGTTCTTCTTCACCTGCTTCTGCATCCTCTGAGGTGATATCTTATGTTCCCAATATGTCAAAAAGCATTTAGCATATCCCCAAAACAGACCCATTTTTAGTACGGACAAATGCTTTGAGCAAAGACTACATTTTGAAGTTGTTACAAGGGCAAATTGTACCAACTATTTGCAAATGCAATGTGTTTCTATATGGCTTGTTTGGATACCACCCCATGAGCAACTTTAAAAAAAAAAAAAAACCTTACGGCAACAACAAAATTACATTTTTAGTTTAGTTAGTTTGGTAAGTACCCTTTTAAAGGTAACTTAACATGTCAAAGTAACTGCCAACAGCAAAAAAAAATTTGCTTTTCAACTTTTTCGTTGTTCCACACACACTCTCTCTCTTCTCTCCACATAATGGACAATCCATGTCAAAGGTTGGCTCACATCTTCAATGTGGTCCCACATGATGGATAGCCCACATTGAAGGTGGGGCCCACACGATGGATGATCCACATCAAAGGTGGGCTCCACATGATAGGTAGTGGACATTGAAGGTGGGCCCCACATGATGGGCAATTAACATTGATGGTGGGCCCCGCATAATGGATGACCCACATCAAAGTGGCCCCCATGGAATCGGATGTCCACATCAAATGTTGGCCCATAATGATGAATGACCCACATCCAAGGTGAGTCCCACATGAAGGATGACCCACATTTAAGTTGGGGCCCACATGATGAACAATCCACATCAATTGTGGGCTCCACAAGATGGGCAATGGACATTGAAGGTGGGCCCCACATGATGGAAGATCCATATCAAGGTGGGCCTCACATGATGGATGATCCATATCAAGGTGGACCTCACATAATGGATGATCCAGATCAAGGTGGGCCCACATAATGGATGATACATGTCAAAGGTTGGCCCCCCAAATGATTAGAACTGGACACAAGCCGAACCGGGCTGAACTATGCCCTAGCTCAGCTCGGCTTGTTCAGCCAAGGGGCCTGACTCAGAGTTCGGCTTGGTTTGATCATCGAGCCGACCTGGTCAGCTCGGCTTGGTTTGGTAATCGAGTCGAGTCGAACTTGAGCCAGGTTCGAGCCGAATCAAGTTCTAGCCACTTTCGAGCCAGGTTTGAGCTGATTTGAGTTCTATTTTTTGGTCTGAATCAAGTTTAGCTCGTTTGCTTGGTTCGATTTTATAATGTAGGCAAAAGAAGTGAAGTGGAGAATAAATCAACAATAAAACCCAAAAACTTATGAATTTGAATCTATGATAAACTGCACAAAAGTTAAGGCAAACTTAGAAGTCAGGGTTCCTTATATATATATATATATGTATATATGTACACTGCATTTAGACTAAACCTAGCCGAATTGGGCCGAACCGATCCAAGGTTTGAGACGAGCAAAATTGGGCTGGTATACAGCTCCGGCTCAGCCCGATTTTGAAAAGAGATGGGATTTTTGGCTTGGCCAGGCTTGAACAGGCTGCTCGAACGGAACCAAGCTGAGCTAATTTGGGTTGAACCGAGCGAGCAAACCAAGCTGGCTTTGTTTGTATTCAACTTTAATGATGAATGGCCAACATCAAAGGTCGGCCGCACATGATGGATGCCCTACATCAAAGGTGGGGCCCACACGATGGATGGTCCACATCGAAGGTGACATCCACATGATGGGTGGTGGACAGTGGGCCCCACATGATGGGCAATAACATTGATAGTGGACCCTACATGATGGATGACCCATATTAAGGCGGGCCCAACGTGAGGGCAATTCACATTGAAGGTTGACCCCAAACAATGAATGGTCCACACCCCAGGCAGGCGTGCATAATGGATGACTCACTTTGTAAGTTGGGCCTCTCATGATGGACGTTCCACATCCAATGTTTAACATGATGAATCACCCACATCTAAGGTGGGTCCCGCATGATGGTTAGTCCACATTGAAGGTGGGCGTCGCAAGGTGGATGGTTCACATTAAAGGTTGGCCCCACATAATGGACGGTTCGCATTGAATACATGGCCAAGGTGGGCCTAGCATAATGAATGGTCCACATCGGGTAAGTACTTATATAATGTTGGAAACCAAACATACTTTTCTACTTTTAGGCTGATAAGTATGCTGTTGTGGTATTCATTCTCGTTCAGCTCTTGGAATTACATCCAACTATGGTTGGATCTCCAAACATACTTATCTATTGAATATGTAGGAACTAACATAAGCTACTTGAGGTATAAGTAGCTTACATAAAGCAACTAACGATCCAAACAAGCCCTAAGTTGCTTGTTTAGAAAGTAGATTGGTTTTTTATGGGTAAAAAAATGGTGAGAAGCATACATTAAAGAAAAAGCCAATATTTAACAACATATTGTTGGGGATATTTAAAATAAAAATAAAAAGAATAGGAAAAAATCAAAAGAAAAAAGCACAACAAAAAATCATTTGTCTTCTAGCGCATGTCTTTTAGTGCTTTTTTCTTTTGTTTATAGTAAATAGTTCTACATCGGATGAGAAGATGTAATGAGAAGTGCTTATAAAGTATTCCTCTCCCATACTTTTATGAATTGGTGCATTACTATGCACAAGTCCGTATGTGCGTCTAAGGCTGGATTAGTGGGAAAAAATGTTTCAGAAATTAGTTAACCGAGCAGACGCGCTTAAATGCTCGTACATAGGGGGAATCTGGCTCTTGAATGGCTTGATCTAGATATTATATAGGGTCTTAATGGTTTTGGTTGTGTTTTTTTAATTCAAGTTTGTTTTTGAAAAATGTCTTGAATGGGCTAGAATGTTTCTCATTGTTTCCTTTTCGTTTTGATAAGACCCACTAAATCTAGATCATTTTCTTTGTGAGAAACCTTTCTCATAAACGACGGGCCCATCATAACAGTAAGAAACGGTCAGAAATGCTTGATCATTCACCGGCATCTTTTGGAAAATGGTTAACTTTCCCTGGTCTACGCAAATGGGTCGTAGACTCGTAGTCTAGGTCTTTGGAAGACACACTGTACTACAACAATAGCATTGATATTTTATAAAACTACTTTCTTTTTTCACAAAGCTATTTTCTTATTGGACATTCAAACTGGTGCTTGTTTGTGTTCCTTTTTATTGGGTGTCCGGATTTCCAGCGGCTTGTGTGCTTTGAAGGAAATTGTATGCTGGGCGTTGTATCTTGGGGATAGCGTGTCGAGAGCCTACTGTATCAGTCGAACTAACCGAGGGGCGCAAACTATCTTAAAAATAACAACTATGTTCGTGTCTCACCCGACATGAAATTCAAACTCTTTCTCATTTCGAAGCTATCCTAGACAAGTGTGAGGTTTCAATATGCGTTGTTTTATTCATTTTCGAGTTAATTTCTCATAGATATTATTTCTTTTGTGTAAAACTTGTGGCTATTATTTTGCCTTATATTTCTACATTGAGCCATCGACCCTATGTTTCTTTTTCAATATCCATTTACAACTTAAGATTTTTGCCTCAGGAGGTAAGTTTACCAATTTCTATGTGTTATTAGTTTTGATGGACTTTATCTCATTTGTGACCACTTCTTTCCAAAATATGGCATCATGCGGGGACATAGCATGTTTAAATGTCATAGGGTTACCTTCTAGTTGGACTTGAAACACATGAAAATTAGGACCATAGTCCTTGCTAATCTTAGACCGTTCGCTTATCGTAATTTCAGGTTTAGACTTAGGTTCTTCCAAGTCCACTAGATTTGAGCTGGATGGTTCATATAGTATTATAGCAAAGGGACTTCCACTAGAACGATCGTAACTGTTCTTTAGGTTTTAAGGAAAGATATTTTCATAAAACTCTGCATTTTTGAATTCAATAGAACTTCATATCTAGGAATCTATTTTCCTTGTTATGAGATGCATACCCCACAAGTATACATTTTAGTGGTTCTGGCTCCTAACTTAGGCTTTTTAGGATCTGTAAGCCTAACATGGGCAAGACAACCTTATGGTATAAGATAACTAATATTTGGTTTTCTACCTTTCCACAATTCAGAGGGAATTATCATAGATTTAGTTATAGGTTCTTTATTTAGAATATAACAAGTAGAATAGAGAGCTATCTAGAAGGTAAGAGGAAGACCAAAACTCAGTAACATATCATATACTATATTAATTATGGTTCTAATTTTATGTTTTGCTACTCCATTTTGTTTTGGGGAATATGGGGCGATGACTTCATGAATAATTTCATAGATTCACAGAAATTATCAAAGTTCTTCAAAGTATATTCACTATCTCTATCACTTCTAAGGATCTTGGTTTTTTTGTTCAATTGATTTTCCGCTTATCCTAGTTACTTAGAAGTCCTTTGCACACCAGGAAAGGATTTTCTAGTTACCTTTGACTGTGAGTAGGAATCCCACTTCTCAAATTCATTATTTCCTAAAGTTGGAATCATTCCACAGGCACAAGCAACCATGTTTTTAATGAATTTAACATTTACATGATCTAGTCTACCATGCCATAGAGATAGTGCACACCATGTAAACAAAAGAAACTTTATTCAGTTCAACGTTCAATGTAAACATGCACTGTTCATGATTTGCATAGCCCTTTGCAACAAAAGATCCGTTATTTGTAATAACGATGTGGCCAAACTCACAAACCCATTTCAAACCCGCCTTGTTCAAAAGGTAACCCGAGACCAAATTCTTCCGTGTTTGGTATATGAGGAACATTTGTTAAAGTATAGCCTTCCTCAAGGTGAACATCATTTCCACCTTTTCGTGTCCAGCTACATTTGGAGTGACAATGCTTCCCATTTGAACCTTTCATTGCTTGTAACCTCTTCATAAGAGTCTTGAACCAATGATGATCATAATGCACGTGTGCATTGGCATTTGTGTCCATCCACTATCCATTACACGATTATAAGGGAACCGTGTTAATCTTCTCGACCACAACACGATTTGAGGCTCTTTGGTCAGATTTGCTTGAGGTGTAGGTGTTGGTTGCCCCTTTTTACGATTGAGACACTTTCTTGCAAAATGATCGGGTTTGCCGCTTATGAAAACACAACAAATTTGTCTTGGCTATCGGGTTTCTTATTCTTGGGCTTGGGCTTGGGCTTAGGCTTCTTTTTTAATTGGTTTCAGGTTACTGGGTTTTCCCTGAGCTTTCTCATTCAAGAGATTGACTTTAGAAACTTCTTTCCTCAATTCCTCATTTTCACCTTGACACCTTGCCTAATCCTCAATAGGTGTATTATGAGGGTTTCCATGCAGAGCTCTTTGGTTTTGTGACTGAGAGAGTTCTTAAAGTCTTTCCATGATAGAGACAATTTTTCAACAACTGCTGCCACTTGAAAGAGTTCATCCAATTTATTCCCCTTAGAGATGATCTCATGGGCTATTAGATTGAACTTGTTTGTTTGTTGAACTACAAATTTATCATCTATCATTTGGTATTTAAAATACCCGCTCATCGTGTTTGTTTTCATGCCTGCTTCATTTGTTTTATATATCTTTTCCAAGGCAAACCGAATTCCAATAAATGTTATATGAGCACAAAATACATCATATAATTAGTTGGATAGTGCACTATGTAATTTTTGCATAGGTAGCGTCTTTGCCCCATCTTTGATGGGCAACGAATAATTATGCTTCATGAAGATCAGATGACCTTTTATTTTTAATTTATGACATGAGCCATCTGAAGGGTGGTGAGGTGGAAGAACAACTTCTACCTCCACCTTTTACAGTGTTTGCCCATTGAATGTTTCTGGACAAATAGACTTGAAATCGTTCAAGAAAATTTTTAGTTCGACAAGGGTCATCTATCTCATACGTGTAATATTTAAGCAAAATTAACTAAAAAAGGAACAAAACAATGTATATTGAAACCTCACACGTGTTTAAGATATTGCAAAAGGAAGAATAATTTGAATTTTCTAACAGGCGAGACGCGGGCACAGTCCTTGTCTTTGAGATAGTTCGCGTCCCTTGGTTGATTCAATCGATGCAGTAGACTCTCAATGCGCTATTCCCATGATATAACGTCCAATGTACAATTCCTTTCAACATGCATGTCTCTGAAAATTTTAATACGCAAGGAAAAAGAATATTAAGAAACATCAGTTCGTATACTCAACACGAAAATGGTTTTATGAAAAAAAGAACAATTTTGTAGAATTTCGATGGAATTGTTGCTATATAGTGTCCTCCAAAGACCTAGTCTACGATTCCTCTATATAGAGCTAGGGGGCATGGTGTGTCGTAAAGGCCGTTACATAAAGGTAATGGTGGCAACCATTACATGTTACAGGGTTGTAAAGGCCGTTACAGAGAAAATGACCTGTAAAGGTTATTACAACCCCCGTAACAGCTTGTGACACCCCTCATAAAGGCCGTAACGGTCTATTAGGGGGCTGATACAAGTTTTTCACATTCTTTTTTTATTTAAAAAAGAGACTGTAACGACCATTACACCATGTATCGTAAAGGTAATGGCGGTGGACGTTATGACCACTATTATCGTTTCAGAATACCTTGCCTAGGGGAGGTATTTGTTTTCCACAAGTAGCTCATGGACGGTCAAGCTTTTCTAATTTGGATTTAGTAGGCCTCATCAAAACAAAAAGGAAACGGTGAGAAACATGTTTTAAGAAAAACAATGCAAAACCAAGTCCATCAAGACCTTATGAAGGGTCTAGATCAAGCCATGGGAGTATTTGGGCATGCACGCCTGGTTAATTAGTTTCTGGGCTAGTTTTTCCATTAGGCCAGCCTCGAGCACCTGTATGGGCCGGTGCATAGTAATATGCATCAATTTACAAATGTTTGAGAGATGAATGCTTTGTAAGTACTTTTCATTCCATCTTCCCACTCGATGCGGGACTATTTGCCATGCACAAAGAGACAAAATACTAGAACACAAAAAGAAAAAAAGGAAGGTTTGTTTTGTTGTGCTTTTTCCTTTTTGAATTTTTTTTTTTTTTTTTTGTGTTCTTTTTATTTTTATTTGAAATATCTCCAACAGATGTACCTTGTCTTGCAACGTGTTACCCATCTCTTGGTAAATATCACACAAAGTAAAAGCCTGCAGTCAATTGTTCGGCAAAAAATCAGGATTGATAATATCCACTATTACTATCAACAGCTACAACGAGGAGTTGCAATTCTTACATGATCATTTTATTAGCTTGTGACAAAATGGGGTATGGAGGGAGGGATGGAGGAGGGAGGTTTTTGCTGCAATTGATTTGGTGGTTGTTTCCATGTCCATGTCTATGTTAACGGGACTCAAACGAATTAACATCCTAAATTAGGAGGAGATGCGCAACTAATGCAAAAAGATATAGGCTCAATCCTTAACCTCTCCACTAGTGGTCCTCGCATTTGTTCCTGCTCCCACAAACACATTCTTAATCATCTTCTTAAGACTCTGTTTCCCAACATCTACTTGATTAAGTCATGTGCTTTCTCGAAATTAATAAAGATATGTGGAGATCCTTCCCTCTCCCAATGTTTCTTTACCATCGAAGTAGGAAAATGGCTTCAATAGTTGACCTTCTTGGCATAAATCTAAACTGATTTGATTAATTTTTCTCACATCTTAACCTTTGCTTTATCGCTCGTTCCCAATGTTTATAGTATAAGTTTAATCCCAGTATAGTTATTGTAGCTCTGTATGTCTCCTTTATTCTTATAAATAAATACCATGGTACTTCCATTCTTCGAGCATTTTCTTCGATCTTACACTCTTGTTGAACAAATTTATCAACCAAAATAAACCAGCATCTCCTGTACACTTCCTCTGCAGAATGAAGATGTTCTGGGCCTTTGTTTCCAAAGCCAGCCAAGCTAATTGGGCCAAAATCTGCCCACCTCAATTTGTAGGACGAGTCATTGTTTTGCACCAAAGAACAGAAAAGGAGCCATGGACTTCTGTGATTGGTAATTTTTGTTTGGCTACAAATGGCCATGTAGGTAACAACAGATCACATAACAACTTAATAGTCGAGGCCCCCCCCCCCCCCCCAATCCTCTCTCTCTCTCTCTCTCTCATGTGTACTTGTGTAGTGTTGAAATTTGTGTAATAAATCAAAGGATAAAAAGGCAGATTCAACTGACGAAGTGTAGATTGCTTTAGTGTAATGTGAGGCTACTTGCTTTCCCACACATGATATTGCCCTATTTATTTGATTTTATTATTGTCTATGCCTTATTCAGCTCAACAGATACCTGCAGTTGCGCATATGCCATCTCTCTCTCTCTCTCTCTCTCTCTCTCTCTCTCTCTCTGTGCGCGCGCCTGCCTGCCTTTTTCTTTCTCTTTTTGTTTATCATTACTTGACAGAAACATGGAGAATCTTACTACCAAATCTATTTGTTGTATGCAGACAATGCTGGTGTGATAGTGAATCCCAAGGGAGAAATGAAAGGTATGCCATGTTCTTTGAGCTAATTAACCAAGCCTTCTTTCTAGAATGAATAAAATAATCCTGAGTTTAGCACAATAAATGCAACCCCTTAATTAAAGGTTGAAATCACTGTCTAAATTTTTCTTCAAAGCAAATCAATATTGTTGAGGTGGTTTTTCATCATTTTGGGGCCAAATAGCTTGGTTTAGATGTGGGCCACTTTTAGCTGTTTTTAGCACCGCAACAAGTATCATGGTATCAAAAATATTTCTTCAACAGTAATTGTTCAAAGCATAACAAAAAGAACACCAATATATTAGCTGCGTTTGGCTCAGGCTATCAGAAAGATAATTTGGGATTTTTTGAAAGTTTACTGTAGACATTCCAAAATCACAAATTATTCTCTGCTTTTGAAATGGCCATGAGCCAAAAACAGTGTAAATTTGATTGTGTGGACTAATAATTTGGATGTGAATAACTATTGAGTATATACATCATACAAGCCAGACATTGTGCATTTGCTGTTGAGTGGGCCTTGTCACCTGCTCATGGGGTGTGGACCTCCCCGAAGCTGGGTTATATACCCACTGGAGATGGTCACACTAGCCCCCAACCTGATGTTGCTGAATAGCATATATGCTAAATGCTCCATGGTGCATACTATACTGCAAGATATGTACTGTCCAGTTTACATGAATTATTTACTTGCTTTTTCCTGATGGTTGTTTCAGGTTCCGCAATCACAGGGCCTATTGGAAAGGAGTGTGCGGATTTGTGGCCTAGGATTGCAAGTGCCGCGAATGCCATTGTGTAGGAGTGGTTAATCTTTATTTGGTTGAGGATTGGTTTGTTGAAGTCTTGGTTTTTGCTTGCTGCCATCAGATTTTTGGTGGTAGATGTAGCTAGCTTTCATGGTCGATTAGTGTTTGGCACTAGTAAAACCGTGATTATTTTGGATCTCCGCCTTGTATGATGTTTTGTTCTCGTAGGATGCATTTAGATACGCCCTGAATGTGAGCTTTGCGATTGTTGGTGCAACCACGGAATAAAATACAAAGAGCTAGTTTTGAATAACCTTGGCATTCATATGGACACGACTCCAAATTGCAATTAGATTACCTTCAAGATGGGACGTAGATACAACTTTAGTCTTTCACACCATGAACACTAGGAATCACCTGGACATTCATAGTGATGGAACTGGCTGTTCATGAGTCAGTTGTGCAGCCAAACACGCCTAAATCGCTATTCAGTCTCCTCGCTCAAGAGGCCTTTGCATTTCTCCATGCGGTGGCGAGGTTTATGTCTAGGAAATGGGAAATTCGGTTCTAGTGTTCCATGTATTTTGAGAGTAAAATAAGCTATTTTATGAAGAACAAGGATTCCGGACTGAATACATTCTGAAGAATAAGGAATACGGACTGAATGCATGCACCAATTTCTCATTCATAGGATGTTTGTTCCATGCGGTGAGAGCACAGATAGCTCGTTAGTTTATCATGTGAGAAAACCATGCAGAAAAGAATGACCAGTTTGAAAACGATAACCACGCATTGATGTGCATTAGCCCTCACCTGATCAGTGGGGCAAACTATTCTCTAGGGTAGAGTGCATGCACCCTGGGTTGGCAATGGATCAAGTAGCCCATTATACTTCTGAGGAGGTTGAGGCCAACCTAAATGGCTAGAGGGTCTCGCTTGGGGCTAGAAAATTTGAGTAAATGGTTGGGCTTGTGTGGAACCCTAGGGACCCAGCTAGTCCAAAACCCCAAGCCAAAATAATCAAAGATAAAAGAGTATAGAAACACACACAATAAGCTATGATGGTGCCAAGTGGCTCTGCATGATCATGATCTCATCATTTGGATAACATTGTTGGGGTCCCACTTTCGTCACCCTTTGCCAGCCATTTAGGGGTTAGGGTTAGGGTTTATCAAATGTGTTTCAAATACACTCAGGCATAATTTGAAGAAACTGATAGACGGCTTGGATATACATCATATATACCAAGGTGCCCAGCTCGTGCTTGGCTCGGCTCGGTCTTCGAGCTTGGAACAGCAGCTCGTGCTCAGATCGTCTGAGTTCGAGCAGAGTTCGAGTAGTAATTCCGGTTGATTGCAGGAAAAAAAAAAGCTACAAAAATTCATCAAAAGCAACGAAGTAGACACCATAAGTTTAAAAAGTAGCAGATTTTACGCTACCAGAAGCTCTTTTCTAAACCTCAAAAACCCTAGATTACCACAAGTGCAAGAAACCCTAGTAGCATTCTCGAATCGAGAGCTTACAGTAGAGAGATGCATACCTTTTGAGTTTCGATCGATCTCGGGATTGGATTTTGGATGGAAAATTTGCAGATTTGAAGGGATCTTCTTCGGGCGGGAAAGGAAAGAGAGGAGGAGAGGAAGGGATGAGAGAGACGGACGGCCATCGCTTTCTCAAAAATGCAGGTAACAACCGATAGGGGCGGGCAGTCGTGTGGTGCAGGGAGAAGCCGACAGGGGCGGCCATGCGGTGTAGGGAGAAGGTTGAGGGTGAGGGAGAGAGTAGAGAGAGAGGGAGTAGGTGAGGATGAGTGGATGAGGGAGAGAGTAGAGAGAGAGAAAGGGAGGACGACCGCTGGATGAGAGGGAGGACTGGGAGAGAGGGGTTGGGCGCACCGATCGAGTTTTCAAAAGGGGTAGGGTAAGTGTAACTAGGGTTTTATTTTTTTAGAAATGGGTATATATACCCTGTGCATGAGTCGAGTCCGAGTCGAGTCGAGCTGAGTTGAGCAGGGTCAAGCTCGTGCTCAGCTCGAACTCATTTTGAGCACCAAAAATTAGCTCGTGCTCGGCTCGAACTCATTTCGAGCCGAGTCGAGTCAAGCTTTTTCGAGTTGAATCGAGCAAGTTACCAAGCTAACTCTGCTCGCGTACAGCTCTAGGCAGCACCCACTGACATAGTTTAGTGAACATGGCACCAAGGCCGGTAGTGGATGGAAGGGGATTGTGTGGTGTGCCACACACTACCTACCTCGGTGGTGTGTTGATGTCACCAAGTTATGTGGGCCCCATCATGATGTATGTGTTGTATCCACACTGTCTATCCATTTGGTGAGATACTTTTGGGTCAGGAACCCAAAATTGAGACAGCTCTAAAGCTCAAGTGAACCACATCACAAAAAAAACAGTAGGGACGATGATTCTTATCATTGAAGCATTCTTATGGCCCACCATAATATTTATTTATCATCCAACTTATTATGGAGGTTACAAAGAAATGGATGAAGGGAAAAATAAATAAATATTAGATTGATCCAAAATTTCTGCACCCAGGTAAGTTTTCAATTGTAGACGTTCAATCCCCACTTCGTTCTGTGATGTGGTTCACTTTATGCCATAAAATAGTCTCCGTAAAATGGATGGACAGCGTAGCTATGACACATACTTTATGATGGTGGGTCCCACAGAACTTGGTGACGTCAACACGGTGGGTGGTGTGTGGCACACCACTCAATCCCTTTCCGTGCCGTGTTGAGTGGAAAAGTTATGCATGACCAATCATCATAATGTATGTGTTAGATGAACACTGGCTATCCAATTTTTTAGATTATTTTAAAATGAGGTAGATATAAATCTCATACAAAAACGTCGGGATTGAATGTTTACCATTGAAAACTTTTTAAGGCCATGCAAGTTTGGATATACCTGATATTTGTTTTGTCCCTTCATCCATAACTCTGTATCCTTAAAAACAGATTGGAAGGCAAATAAATATCATGGCCATCCTTGGGAATGTTTGGATAGTGGACGTCACTGTCCCACTGTCTTTTGTGGTATGGTCCACTTCAGCTCTAGATCTACCTATTTTTGGCTCATGACTTAAAAATGATTGGAAAAAAATGGATGAATAATTTAGATATAATACATACGGTATGATATGACCTAAAAATTTGCCAAGTGTTCTCCAATAATGAAGTTACAGGTGATGAGGATAAACTTATTATTTACCAAAATTTTTTAAAGATATCTTGGTCAATAAAACAGAGATTTTAATCAACTACTTCATGCATTTCCCCAAAATCACTTACGGCTTTGGTGCATACGACACTCTTGAATTAATTTCGTGATTACTTTTCATTAAAGATTTTTTAAGTGTATTAAACAAACACTCGAATTAAGATTTCGGTGACATATGAAGTGGTAAACAAACAGCCTTTCATTTCAAATAAAATAAAATAAAATTAGGGACAACCCTGACTGCTTGATCTGTGTCCCAAAATGCTTACGATATTAGGGAGGGACACCAATTCGGGTGTATCCTTTACCACCAAATCTGTATATTCTCGTCCCTCCACCGAAGAAAAAAACAACAACCGAACAGAAATCAAAATGGCCAGCGTCTCTTCTGCTCTCATCCCTTCCCCGCTCTCTCTCTCAAACACCAAACTCCTCAAAACCAAACGCAACGGCTGCCACGTCAGCCCTAGAATGTCCCTCCAACCGTCACCACCTCCTTCAACTACCGACCTCCTAACTGCCGTCACCCAGCTTCTCTGGGGCAAATCCCTTCCTCCACAGCTCCTCATCTCCACCGTCCGTTCCACATGGAATGCCACGTGGCACCTCATGATGAGACAGCTGGCCCCCTCTGATCCGTCCGGATCCTACTCCCGCCCATCCAGCGCCTTTCGCGCCAGCACCACGTCATCACTCTCCCCTCTTTCCCGCCAAAACCCAAGAAACCTCCACCTCTATGTGGCCCTCCCCTGCCCATGGGCCCACAGGACCCTGATCGTCAGATCTTTGAAAGGCCTTGAAGAGGCAATCCCAGTGTCGATTGCTGCTCCAGGCATCGACGGATCCTGGGAATTCTGCAGACCTAGCGAGGCAGGCGCGGGCGTTTTCGCCCCAAGTGCCGATCGCGCGAACGGATGCAGGACTCTGAAAGAGGTGTATCGGCTTAGGAAAGGGGGTTACAATGGGCGATCGACAGTCCCGATGCTTTGGGATATTCAGAAGAAGGATGTGTTCTGTAACGAAAGCTATGATATAATTGAATTCTTCAATTCGGGTTTGGATGGAGCCGTAGAGGAGGATTCAAATTTGGATCTTTCGCCGCCGGAATTGAAGGAAAAGATCAAATACTGGAATCAGATTATTTACCCAAATGTGAATAATGGGGTCTACAGGTAAAGATTCGTGTCTTTGTTTCACCCCCATTTTTGTTGTGTGCATGGTTTATTGCATTCGACGTGGATTTTGGAAAATTCTATTTCACTTTCAGTATCAGAATCCACATTAAAATTTATATAAATTCAGCTGACAATTCCTGAATTTTCATTCTTCTCTTTGTAAATTCTGACTGGTGGAAGTTGTATCGAAGATCTCGTGAAGTGGGATGAAATTTGCATGACTGTCTGATTTTTCATCAGAATTCTATTCAGCCTGTTATGAATTCTCATCAAAATGTTAGTCTTCGTCCCACGTTGAAATTGACGCAGCCTTAAAAAAGAGTAGACAAGGGAAAAGAGGGTTTGATGGTTAGGCCTTTTTCGTGGGTGTATTCGAGAAATATGTATATAGGAGCATTTTAAATATGTATGTAAGCTATATGCATGAATGGCTTTCCGAATGAATTTAGTGACTAGGTAGCCTAAGAGCATCCTTTTGCTAGTATATTGAATTTGAACTGATCGATGAGAGCATTGAAAATTGCATTTTTGCATCTAAATCTTGATTCCTACCTACTTAGACTATACTTATATCCCAATTTCATAGTTTAAACCATATTTACCTTACATTCATTTCCCTCCCAAATACAAGAGTTTCGTGCTTCCTGTTTTCTGCATTTGTTTCAAGCTTCTGGATAAATGCTGTAACAGTTGTATAAAATGAGACATTTTCACGCAGCCATTTCTGGTATCATTTCCCACATCCATCAGTGTCTGGTGACTGTGGTTTAAACCTTTGTCTCTCTCACCCACTACTTTTGTCGACGGTCCAGGGATTTAACACCTTTAGCTGATATGCCAAATGGATTTTCTATGCTGTTGTCACGTCTGTCACTGACTTACTTGCGTACAGTGACAACATTAGAAAATGTTATTTCCACTTTTTACACCAAAAACGAAGTCATTGATGGCTCGGGAATCTTCTCTCTTTTATCGCTATACCTTGTCAAAAGCTTCTTCCCATCCAAACTCGAGAATCGTCATTTTCTACCCGAATTGATCTTTTGCTTTCTTGATTGACTGTACACATCCTTTTATGTTTTTAAGTTTGATTTAAGAGAAATTTGTAGAGAACTGTTGGTTTTGCTTTGGGAGTGATGCTATTGCAATCATTTCCAAGTAATCCCAGATTATTTCCATATTTGCAGATGTGGGTTTTCTCAGAGCCAACAAGCATATGATACTGCAGTAAATGAACTATTCAGTACGTTGGATATGCTAGATGCTCATCTGTCTACCTCACGGTACTTATGTGGAGATGTATTGACCCTTGCCGACATTTGCCTTTTCACCACTTTGATTCGCTTTGACCTGGTGTATAATGTCCTCTTCAAGTGTACGAAGAAGAAGCTGCTGGAGTACCCAAATCTTCATGCTTATACATGTGATATATATCAGGTACATGCTCTTTTTCTTGACTTGGATAGGATAGTGTGTCTCGCCCTGCTTCCCAAGGTCGACAGGATGGGCTATGTCTAAAGCACAAGTAGAGTACGAAGGACGTGACCTTCCCTTTCTAATCTAGACTGTGATTTGGAACAGAAAAAGAGGAAAAATGGAAGCCTAGATAATCTGGTTCCCTTTATGCACAGCCCAAAACAATGAGAATAATTCATCTATCATAGAAGCCTCATTAATAATATAACTCTGCGCAATGGTGAAGTACCTGCTAGTCCCATGCTCAGGTAAAGGCAGAGGTTTGATGCCCCATAGGTAGCCAATCAATCATGAGAAACAACCCCAAGTAGCTGGGACTAGGCTATGATGATGATGAAGTCATAGATTATGATTTAGCAGGTACAACCAAACACTCCCTCCACTGTCATCACGTTAACTATAGTAAAGCATTAATATAGTGTACGGCAACTGGAAGACTTATCAAAAAGTAAGCTTTGTTCTGGTAGTTTTATAGAATGGAGTAGGGAAACTATGGGTGTAAATTGCTTTTAAACTTCCAAGATTGTAGCCCTTGGATATATGGCAATTTTGCAATATGATTCACACTGTTTATATGATGGACCACATGGTGGATGCTTGACAACCAAAGTATCATCAAGATTGGAAGATCCTGTGGATGGCCTGCAGAGGAACATCTAAAGGAGACTTTTCAAGGAAGAGTGTTAAATGATCAAAGGGTTGAATTATTCCAATCTGAGTTTTTTTTTTTTTTTTAAGGTATTCCCATCCACTTTGAGTCTCATCATATAAACAGTTTGGATCATTGAAACATAACCTCATATTCAACAAGTACAGTCCAGATGTAAAAATAGCCGTACCTGGAGAAGTATGATAGAAAACCTCTGATCAACGAGTCCCTTTCACAGCCATTTCTGCTTCCCTTTCTCCAACACCTTGCAAACCTCTTCCACTCTCTCCACATGCATTGCATGTGCCATATCCACTAGTAACAGTAATAAAAAGTAAAGTTATCATAAATTTAGATAGTGATAGAAGGACATCTCCAAATTAACTTAGATAGTGGTGGCCTATTTTACATTTGGGATCAACTATTATGATCCTTTTCTTTATTTTCCTTCATTTCCTTTATTTTATTTTATTATTATTTTTTTTTCTCTCTCTCTTATTCCTTCACTCCCAAGTATTGTGAAGCCTATGGAGGTAAAATCAGTAATAAAATGTGTGAGTCATGTTCATTGCTCTGACTATAGCTCAGGAAATGAAAAGGGATTTTCTTTGAACAAAATGTTTGGACTTGCAACTCAAGGTCAGCACCCATTTTCATTTTCAGTTGTCCTCATCTTTCTCTTTCTCTCTTTTGGGAGGATTTAGATGGGATGGTTTTGAAGAATGTGTTTAAAGGAGCAGCACTTGGTTCTTCATCTAGAAATTTTAGAAAACAAGTGTGTTTAGATGTATTAGATTTTATCTGAGCATTCTTCCCAAACTGAACCCTGCTGGCAAGCTTGGATAATTTCTCATAGTTTGATAGAGACTCTGTACTTGGGCCATACCAATCTTCAAGAGCTTGCCTGTTTTGACTTGTAACCCAGTCATTGAATAGACATAGTCAAACTCAAGACTGAAATTTATAGCTTGATAGTTTGAGTTTATTCTGATAATTTCTTATAGAAAGTTTCAGCGTGTAACTAAATTTTATAATGGTGACTTTGAAAATATTTGAAAGTGGGACAGAGCTCGAGTTTTGGCTTGGTTACATCATATCATCAGAAACACTACTTGGTGAAAATAGAGTAATAATTTTATAATTGGCACCAGCTATGGGGCGCAGCATCACATTTGGGCCTCTGCATTTCCTTCCATATTAGAACTATTTTTAAGCCCCTAAAATTAGCACTATGGGTACCCACATATGTGACTGATTTAGTCAGATGCGGATCTAGATTTCAGGCCCGATTTGTAATTGGGTTGGACTCTAATCCAAACAGAAATCAAGTTGGCTAATGTCTTGACTAGGGTACCCAAATATATGATTTTCTTTTATTTTTATCATTTATTTAGTTAATCTTATCATTAAAAGTCATACAAAAGGAATATTTCTGGTAAGGGCCCGAAACCAGTTTCAAACGCAAACCTGAGTCTCAACCCCATTTTAGACCCAATTTTTGATTCAAAGCCAAATTTGAAATCCTAATTCGTGCTCAGACTTTAGACCGAAGAGAACCTGTTGGGACGTCTGAATCCATTTGGATTTCGATCCAGTACCACATATATGACAACTGTATTTGAACCCAACAGGATCTGAATCTGATTCCTTTAGTTGGGTTGACAGGCTTACGAAAAGTATCTGACCCCAACCCTTCCCATTGAGAATCACTCTTAAAAATATCCAGGCTAATTGAGGACAACAAGCCCATGGATCATCCCTTTTCAGAGTCGAAAAGTTTGTATTTTGAGTCATCAGAGATTATGCTTTTGCTTCTTGTAGTTATTTCTGGTGACCATTCAGATTAATATTTTATTCCCTGTTTGTGATCCATGAGCAGATTCCAAAGGTTGCCGCTACTTGTGATTTCAGTGCAATCATGGACGGTTACTACAGGATCCTTTTCCCATTAAATCCAGGCAGTATTCGACCAACCATGCCTTCTGCTTGTAACCACGAGTTCCTCAGCAAACCTCATAACAGAGAATCTCTATCGTCCACGCAAAGTTATGCCCAGGTTCCTGCATGACAGAGATAGATTTTGCCTTACATATTGCTGTATAATGTAAATGCCAATTAGAAATCAGATTAACAATATGGTAAATGGGGTGCAATCATCCATTTATTTATGGAGCGAGTTGATGTAAGTTGAAAGCTCTAGAAGGGAAAGGGCAAAAAAAGCCTAAAAGGACATGGATGGAGGAGCTAAGAAAAGACTTGATAACCTATTGTCTGGCCGTTGGAAGTGGAACGGTGGCATAGGATTCATGTTGCCAGCACAAGAAACCCCTATAAACCTGCATAATCAGGCTGCTCTAGAGGTTAAAATTCAGACCCAGGCCCAGAAGCACATGACCGGACAACCATAAACTAAGGCTGTCAAAGGGATAGGTTTAGGTTAGCCCCTGGGTCTGGATTTTGAACTTCTTTTTACTTTGCTTGGGAAGTGGATTGAGTGCGGCCTCACCCAAGACGGTGTGGCCCTTACCTTGAGGCCCACCTTGATGTGTGTATTCTATATCCATACTGTCCATCCGTTTTTGCCAGATCACTTTAGAGCATGAGATAAAAAATGAAGTAGATCCAGATCTTAGGTGGACCATACCATAGAAACAGTGGTGAATGATTATTATAAACTTAGGTCCACAAGTTTTGGATCAACCTGATATTTGTTTTTTCCCTTCATCCAGGTTTTTGTGACCTTATCAACAGGTTGGATGGCAAATAAACATTATAGAAACATTACGGTAGGCCCTAGGAAGTTTTTAATAGTTGAGCGTTCAATCACCTCTATTTTCCATGGTATGGTCCCCCTGAGATTTGGATCTGCTTCAGTTTTTGTCTCATGCTTGAAAGTGATCTAGCAAAACGGATGGATGGCGTGGATATAGATTACATGAGGTAGGCCTCACTGTCTTGGGTGAGGCCCAGGCCACACCTAATTAGCTCCCCTTTGCTTGGCCCAAGCCTGGCTGATTGACAGCTCTAATAAGTCCACTTATACTGCTTCTCAAGGGGGAAGCTAATAGACCATGTGATCCATTGGGTCTATAGTTGGGGTAGCTCCAAACCCATCCTGCTTATTCATGCAACATTCAGAACTGCTAGACCCCTTGTTCAGTACAAGACCCTAATGGTAGCAGATAAGATTAGGCACTTGTCAAAACCATTTTAGATCGAACTGGGGAAGGGCTTTGAGGTGGCTAAAAAGACAAACCATTTTATAATCGAACCCTCTGACGTGACTCAGGTAAAAATTCCATGACTGTTGTTCCCCATTTCTAGTTCCAGTGTCCATCCACTCGGGGAACAAGAGACCGCAAGAGGGATAAGAGGCTTTAATGCAGCCCAAGGCAAGCTTGCGTTGGGACTCATCAAGAAACCACCCTTTTTTTTTTCCTTCCCTTTTTAAAAGAGATAATAACTTTATTAAAAGGCTGAAGCGGGAAGCCAAAGAATCCAAAAGGAAAAAACAAATCAGAATATACAATAAAAAAGCCCATTACAACTCTGACCAACAAGCAGGGAATTTAATCAAAGACCATTCCATCATATTCTATTTTGCCATGTTAAAAACTTCCCAAGATGCAGGGGAGATGCGGCCCCCTTCCGAGATGGATTTTTAGAGGGTGTTTGGATCATGAGTTACTTTAGATAAGCTACTTGTGCCATAAGTAGCTTATCCTGGTTTTTACTTAATCAGTATATTTGGTAAATAACATTATTATTATCTAAAAAGTAGAAAATCATATTTGGTTACCAACAAGTAGTTAGTCTAAAAGCCTGTTTGGTCCCCCTCATATCCATCATGTGGGGCCAACCTTTGATGTGGATCGTTTATTGTGTGGGTCTCACCTTTGATGTGAGCCATCCATCATACAAGGCCCACCTTGGTTGTAGGTCATTCATCATTGGAGGTTGACCTTTAATGTGTACAGTTCATTAGATAGGGTACACTTTTGATGTTAGTCATCCGTCATGTGGGGCCCATTTTCAATATTCACAGCCCATCGTGTGGAGCCCACATTTGATGTGGACCGTCATTGCAAGCCCACTTTTGATGTGGGCCATCCATCATGCAAGACCCACCTTGGATATGGGCCACTCATCATTAGGCTGACCTTTTATGTGGACAGTCCATATGGGGCCCACCATTATTAATTGCCCATCATGTGGAGCCCACCTTTGATTTGGGTTACCCATCATGTGGAGCTTACCTTCGATGTGGGCCATTCATCATTAGCAGCAGACCTTTGATGTGGATTATCCATTATGTAGGGCCACCTCGAGATAGGTCATCATTATAGGGCCCCACTAGATCTACTTATTCGATGATATTCCCTTAAATAATTTCCTAATTTGTTGTGTCACCAATGAAAAGTAATAAAAAATGACTTTTAAAATTAATTACTTTTTCTAAAAAGCTACTTATTTAGTTTAATAACCAAACTAACTAGTTTAAGAAAAATAACTTACATAAGTTAGAAGGCAACTTATTTGGTAGTATGCAAAAGGGCCCCAAGGGGGTATTTGGATCATATGAGTAGGCCTACTTATTTGGTAGTATGCGAAAGGGCCCTAAGGGGGCACTTGGATCATATGAGTAGCTTATCTTGATTTCTACTCATTAAATTGAAGTGATTAAATAACTTTATTATTATTTTTTTAAAAGCTACTCATAATTAATCATAGACCGATTTTACTTTTCTGAAATAAGTTACTCATCTACTAAGTAGAAAAAGTAACCTATCTGGTGGTATCCAAACAGCTTCTTAAACTCACTTTAATAAGCAGAGAGCAGATTAGTGTACACTACAGTTTTAATCTCACTTTACTATGGCGGGAACTTATTAGCATGCAGCATGGGAACCACTATTTAAACCCATTAGGTTTCATTTCCTTGTGCGCACCCACTTTCATTTTTTGGGGCAACTATAGTACAAGCGTGTCGCTCATCCCAACCCACAACCCACCCAACTTGAAAGTATTTTCTTTATTCCCAACCTTACTTTTAACTCTCAATCTGAATTTACTCAACCAGAACCCAACCCATCCCAAGCACCCCGGCAACCTAACCCAGCCCAACCCAAATTCGGGTTGGGTCAAGTTGCAGCCCTCCACCGTATTTCGTTTTGGATGTATGAAAACCAATTGGGGTGGGGCATCAGCATTTTGAGCCTGGAAGAATCACAATGGATGGAAGCAAATCAATAAAGGCAGGTTTATACAGCAAATGATAGGGTGCAATCATTTACACAATCTTTTGGTGTACACCTGAAAAAAACATTGTGCAGTAGCAACAAAAATTGTATACTAAGAGATTATATGGTGATATCATCTCCTGGCATCGTATTATACCTCTAACAAACCAAGAGACCACTATTCTCTGAAACCCCTGAAAGGGTTCTCTGTGGTCACTTGAGCAAAAAAAAAACCCAAAGGAGGGCCAGCCAGAAAAAGCAAGGTTATACCCAACGTGCATAACGCAACATTAGGTATTTCCCTTGTTAGCAATTCATTAGTGTCTTATAAACAGCCTACCCTTCCATACAGAGCAGGAAGACGATTCACAAGCAAAGGCTAATCCAGCAGCTATACATCCACAAACCCTATACATACATCCCCAAAATGCCCTTAGGCAACTTATCCAGGCCAAAATATCTACAACCACCGTCATTGATGTGTTACCTCAGCAAACATCAGTCTACCAGAAACATAACTCAAAATGCTGCTCCCCCTTTTCACCATGGAGAAAAACCCATAAACAGAAATGCAGCTTCACAGTATATGAACTTGATCCTCTAGTTGCAGAGACACGTGATGTTTCATCTCAAAACTAAAGCTCTCTGTTTAGATCCTGTGCCATGAAACAAGAACATTATGATTGCCAGTTAATAGGCATTGCGTCTCCTCGTCAGTAATTGCAAGCCATAGCATACATGACAAAGGCATGTGTACCCCATATACAAAATGACATGATCCCCTCAACATCTGTTGATTTCAGCAGTATCCATGTCATCTTGGAGGGCAGGGTTACATGTGCCCTTGCCATAAACAAACACATCAGTGCTGGAAGGAATGAGATACTAACTGCTTGAACGCTTCATGTCTCGGCAGAACTTGCTTCCACAGCCACACCGAAATGCCTTCACTGGGTGATCACGATCGTCAAAATCAATCCCGTAATCCTGCAAAAGGATTCCACATGTACATGACTTTAAACAAACTAGAAATTGTTTACTAGTTAGAAAAATCCACTTGAAGTAACTATAAATGGATGCTTAGTGCATCTACTACATATAAAAGCTGTCTAGGTCCTGTAGCAGTTTATAAGGAACCACCAGATAGGGAGCACAAGAAATAATCACCACATCTACGAATGTGATGCAACTAATAGGACTTGACCCAGGAGCCATTGCTCAGCTCCACTGAGCACTGCCCACTGTCCGCTAATTCAAGACGGGCATCGCACTGTAAGTTGTGTTATGCAATGAAAACCTGTCGAAATAACAGGCACTATTTTCAAAATAATAGCCCATCATTTACAGGGAATTTTAAAATACAACAGGGTTACATTCCTTAAAATAAAATAAATAATTGCAAAATTTCAGTACGATCCAGCCTTTATTCTCAGGCCTGAACTTTTCCATTCTCCAATGATTCTGTTTCACAACTACCATCAAACAATATATGATGCTATTCCCAGAGATTTTCTAGGAAATTTCTGTATAACCAGTATGTAATTCTATGTGAGAAAAGTCTCCAGCTCATAGAGACTGTGTTCCGTGTGAGTGATCCAGGGTTCAATACCTGACAGTGTTACCTTTCAAAATTCTATGTGACAAAAGTGCATGAAGATAGCTATATGTACTATCAAGTTATATCACACATACAGACACAACTCAATAGGTTACAAAATAACTCTTTCTGCACAGGGTCAGCCAATTATATTTGTTGATAAAATGCATTAAAATAGAAACATTAAAATTAAAAATAAAAAAATAAAAAAAAGGGGGGCCGAAGATTTTAGTGGAACTACTGATGCTTGTAGAGAGACCAACTGAATTGGTAAAGCCGTAAGTTGAATGGAGGTATTCAGCAAACCATTGGCTGGAGAAAACAGTTCGATAGAGAATCAGCTACTCATGGAAACATGTGAATTTACTGGTTGAATGCATCAGATGCTCAAGATAACATGTCAGCTATGAACATACTACCACTATCTGGAATTTGTGCCACGCCAACATATGTCAGTGCCTGCATCTTTGACTCTCCTGGGCACAGCTGGCATAAAACTATTAACTCTTTTATGACCACAGTGGTTGTCTTTTATTTGTTTGGATTTATTTTACATTTAATAAATGATTTCTAGGTTTATTGTTCCTACTAATTATTTTGTGATTTTTATATTTAAATAATAATACAATCAAAATGTAATATTTAGTCACTTAAAATTTTGTATAGATGTGGTAGCGTATCCAACTCTCGTATGCCACTGTTTCCGACCAACCGTGTCCATGGCTGAATTATTTAGCCAGCATGCCAAGAACCAAAACTTAGCTCAACATGTAGATCCTATGGAAATAATTTCATCCACAAATCCTCAAAATGAGCTTGGCCATGCAATGCTATGCTGCCCTAGCATTCAATTTTTCCTTGGAAGTATCACACAACCACGTTGCTGAATTATATTAAAGAGTAAAGGTCACATCCATTGCCACTGTTTGTCTCCTATTCCACACATGGTGTGCCGTAAAGGCCGTTACATAAAGGCAACGGTGGCAACCGTTACGTGTTACGGGGTCGTAACGGCCGTAACAATCGTTATGGAAAAAAGTGACCCGTAACTATCATTAACGGCACGTTACGTCCCCTATAAAGGCCATAACAGCCCCGTAATTCTATTATGGGGCAGATACAGGCTTTCCATACTTTTTAATCAACATTACGGGGCAAATACAGGTTTTTCAGGATTTTTTTTTTTCAATAAAAAAAAGAGACCGTAACGGCCGTTACTGGGGCTGTAACAGCCGTTACGACCTGTATCGTAAAGTTAACGGTTGTGGCCGTTATGGCCACCGTTACCATTACAGAACACCCCAATCTCAATCTACTCACCATGAACGTGTAGTTTGATATCCCACTAATAATTATTTATTTATTTATTTTTTTAAAAAAAGAAAGAAAGAAAGAAGAAGAAGATCAAAGCCCAAGAAAGAAGGGGCACCCAACAGAAAGGCACAAGAAAGGCCAACCAGCAACTGTGTTACTTCAATTGATGCCTAACTTGATAAAAGGACCTAGCCTTGGTGGGTTACCAAGTCCATCACACTATTTGCACCACATAAGACTCTGATTTTGAAGCTTGCAACAAACAGAATAATATTATAAATGAAGAATTATAATCATGCGACTTAGATGAAGTGTTTCTGGAACAAGAATGATATACGTAAATGATAGTGACATGAGATGGATCCTTAGTTGAAACTTCAAACAGGATCTAGACTAATTTTGAAGTGCCATGATTTCTGAAAATGTTAAATGAACAGTTCATAATCAATAGTGCATACGATAGCATCATGATGACAAGCGAAAGGTAGCATTTTGTGGCTTGCTTTTTTATTTCCTCATAAATTCATCAAAAACTCAGTGCTTCCACATTAACTTTATTTATTTTCTTTTTGATAGATTCCACATTAATTCTATAAAATTTATAAGAAAGAAGAGACATTGAGAGAGCACATGAAAAAAATAAAATGAAGTAAATAGAGACAGCCTTTGAGTAAATAACTGCATGCTAGAAGTTTCTCAAGAAAAAAATTGCTTGACAAATGGTATTTCGATCAGCTGATAATGGATCATGTACAAGGAGAGATGTAAAATACATCCCGGAGGGATAGTAACTGATGAAAAGAAACTGATGCCAAATGGCACTAAATTTTCAAATGAACCACACATTCATAAATATTTAGGGCAAATCAGGCCACTCACCCATGTTAGCTCATCTAGTGCTTCCACCTTTCTTGTTGTAAAGAAGGCAAGCTGCATTCCAGAAAATATGCCAATCTTGTTAGATTCACTACCTTGATCCTGAGCTTAGATAGCACAAGAAAAAGGTCCCATATGAAAAATGCATGAGAACGGAACTGGTCAAATATCATACATGATAGTAGTGATGATCTGGAGTCTCCACTTCAACTGGGACCTCAACCAAATTTGCATCAAAGCATCTAAAAATGGTCATAGATCGATAATATTAGAAGCAGGACACTGTAAAGTAAACATAAAAAAAGTAATATAGATAAATGAAGAAAAAGAAATGAATATACAGTATACATAAAAAACTTTCAGCACATAGGTTGGAACTTTACAAGACTTCTACCATATTCAATATCTTAAAAGGCATCAAAGGCTTAAACCTCAAGGATCTCCCAAAACGCTCCAATGCATGGACCTCAAGGCTTAATGTTTGTGAGGTATATGCCTCAAATAAGCATATGGGATGTGTACACCTCTAGTACGCTTTGCACCTTTTGTTTAGAGGCTTACACCTCTGGATTGTTCTTTATTAAGGATGGAAATTGTAGAAGTTTTTTTGACAGTTTTACCTTTTTATCCCTGGACCAACATTAAGACAATAGTTATGGAGTTGAATAAAAGGTACTTTTAACCCAATTCTATCCATTTCTTATGCATCTTTTTATGTAATGGATGAATGAACCCCTCAGATATTATTTTCTATCATAACTGTTTAATGTCTAGATAATCTTTCTTTTGTTAGTTATTCATGTTTTGATTATCCATTTCTGTTAAATAATCATGTGTTAAAAACCCTCACACCACTTAAGAGACCTGCATGCCTCACCCAATGCCTTGGCCTTTTAAAATGTTTACTCTCTTAAATACAGTGGAGTATGCACCATCTTCTCAGCGCTTCTGCATTTTGTTTTCTTGCTGCTTTTGTTTCTAGTTCTGCTTCTTTTTAAATAAAAGCTCATTATCTTTCAACGCGCACACACACATAGTGGAGTATGCCCAATTCCAGTGTACCAATTGATGAAGCAAAAAGAACTAAAGGACCTAATGCCTTCCCATGAGCATCAGAGTTCCTAAAATAAAAATCACAAACGATCCCAAAATTTCATCCAAGAGAGCAAAATCGCCATAGTGAGAGAATACCGCCAAACTATTTTACAAGAACATTTTGTAACAACAACAACGACAGTAATAATTGTTAAATAAATAAATAATTTTTTTTTAAAAAAAAAAAAAACAACCATGATTATGATAATATAACCATCCTGTCAAAACCATGACAACAGCACAATCATTGGGTAAAAACATTCAGACGCACTCCATTAAACATGAATATTGTTAGCATCAAATCATAGAACTTCTTTCAGAAGGCAGAAGCTATCAAAATAATTGGACAATGATACAGGATAATAAAACATAATAATAACAGATTGTTAGTAAATCACCTGTGGTTAATAAACCTTGCCACATTCCCATAAAATGTTGCATCCAAGCAAAGCGCTTCTTCATCCTTCAGGACTCCTTCCGAACCCCAATCAGCATCTAGAAGCACTGGATAGTGATGCTTTTCATTACCAGTGCACCGTATATTTCGTTCATAGAGTTCTGAATTGGTCAACACTTCCCCAACGTACTCGCATACGAAAGTGCCTTTTGGCAATTCCTCAAGGGTTCGAAGGCCCCACCCTTTTCCTTCAGATGTCAAAAACACCTGTCATACACAATACATATCATATGCTGAGAACCAATAAACCACAAAGAGAAAACTGAGCTTCAGGAACAGAAGAAGATAATTTATAAATGTATCTTCAAATTAAAAGGGAAACCGTTATAACTCCAAATTCTAATATTTGTTGTTTCAGCATTTGAAAATATAATGCAATTCAATAATAGCTAGCATTAAAGATTTAAGATCGATGTAAAGCAAAAGACAGACCTGCAAATTGCATGATATGCCTCGCTGCACCACTCGATTTCCACACTGTTTATTGCAGCCACACTTACTCCAGCACTCTTTGATAAATTTCCTCACTAGGTGGCCTTTGCATGGTTCAGGAAGATCTTCATTTTTGGACCTTTCTAGAGGGCAAGTCTTACAGTAGAAATGGCGGTGCTTCTCAGGGTCACGGTTCATAGAAATACATTCTTCCAAAAACTCTTCCTTAATCAGGCCATCAAATGTATAGGCATACTCACCACCAGTTTCGCGTGCACATGCGCAAGGTATAGACGATGACAAACAATCACCAAAACAGCCTGAACAACAATCTTCATCCCCAATTCGCGCAAGTGAGAAATTAACATAAGCATTTTGGTAGACTATGTTACGTGGTATGTAGTGAAAAGGTGGTGGAAACCGGTCACTATTGATTTCATTTACCAACGAAATTCTCACTCTTTCTTCTCCTTTAGCTATGTCATTGACATCATGCAATGGCCTTGCATCATCTAAGGGGACTTGGCATTGCTGAACAGCCACCAAGCTGTTTGAGTTTGGCTTTGGAGGTACTGAACCTTTCGAATCCTTTTTCTCCTTCACCTTTTCATTATCAGAATTCCTAGAAGCATTCCGGTTAGGCTGCTTGCGGCGGCAAAAACCATCCAGACCATTCAAAGGTAGAAGGAGCCTTGGAACTTGGTGTAACACCTCAGCAGAGCCATGAGATTTGGCTGAACCATTTGAGGAACCCGGTGGAATGTTGTAATTGCCTTGTAGGGGATCGCATTTAGCACCCAAAACATTTCGCACATTAGATGTTTTCAAGAAATCAAGGGTTGGAGTGATATTTACATGGTTTTCCTGTTTATCATTAGTAGAATCAGTACCCAGTTCCAAAAAGCATTGGCACAATTCTTTCATCAGCTTCATGACTGAAAAAGTGGGCTCAATAGATTTGTATGATTTGAGACATTTATCCTCGACCAGTTTTAAAACTGCATCTAGATTTGGCATATGGAAATCTGACCGATCAAGGGCAGAGTTGCAAGTCAGAGAAATTTTCACCTCTCCAGAGGTTGATGATGCGATTTCAAAGTGAGCAGGAGATGCCTCTGGAACGCTTACGAGCTCAAGACTTGTTCCATTCTGGCATGTTGTCCCTGGAACACCACCTCCTTCATCCTCAGCATCTACGTACTGTGATGCCAGGGCTTCCAGGGCATCTGTTTGTGAAGTAGAATCATTACCAGATGAAGAACCTTCTTTACTATTTGGATCTGGGTGAACTAAACACAACAATGCTAGCCAGTTAGAACTGCATCAATTAAATTTTATCATTCAGCCATACACCAGAAGAAAAAAAAAATAACAGAGAGAGAGAGAGAGAGAGAGAGAGAGAGAGAGAGAGAGAAGATCTTCATTCACAAACATTTTTTGAAAGCCTGGTGGCCGTGGTGCACAAATTAAGTTGGGGAAGCAGACAAAACTGAAGCATACCATTTGCCATCATTCTTTAAGTGTTAATGGCTTTCTCATGCAACATGGGCTATACAATGATTGATGACCATAAACAGTGCCAATTTCCAGTTGGAGAAGCAAACAGAACAATCAATTAAAAATTTATGTGCTTTCAGGACGCGATTGGTTACCAGCTGGAAAGCAACTGCCAACAGCAGGAATGCATAGCATCAGTCATTAAACAGCCCCTGTGGCTCCCTTTGGAACCTCACATACGGCACCGGCTGGTCTATTGTACCACTTGCGACATTGATATGCCATGAGTTTCGCTTTTACACTTGAAATTGAAGTATAAGATGAGATACAATGCAAATCTGTTAACTATTTGGAGTATCTTTGTATCCTAACGGTAAGAAGGAGAACAGATGATGCATCTTAGCTGAAAAATGCAGAACAGATGAGCCAACATCAAGAGATAAAAATACCTTCATTTCTTACTGGACTTGGAACAGGATGGATCACAGCAATAGGGACCTCAAACTGTGGAATATCATCAGCAAAGGGCTCATTTTTGGGCGTAATTAGTGCATTACAGTGATGTTGAATAGACATATCTCCTTTCGGCAAAAGATCAACACCAGGTTCCATCTTCGGTTCTTTAAAGCTGGTCTTAGAAATTCTCTCAGAAACTGGCATTTTCTCCCTAGGAGCAATTTGAGGTGATAGAGGTTTGGATCTTTTCTCTCTGAGGAATGTTTGGGGTGTAACAGCCTGACTTTGCTTCTCTGTGACATGTGCCAAATTTGACATGGGTTCAGTTCTTTTCTCGGTAGCATGTGTATTAGGTGAAAGCAGCTCTGAGTTCTCCTGTCTGAGAAAACTTTGTGGCAAAACAGCCTCAACTAATTTTGGCCTTTTAGATGAAGATTCACCAATCACTATTCCCGAGTTACGTGCAGAAGGTGAAGAGCAATGATCACTATCATGTCTTGGCTGCAATCTTCTCTTTGGCCGTGCTAGTTCATCAGCTACCAAAGCTTCTTTCTTCTTGTTTTCCACAATCTGGGTCCAAGAAGTCAAAGGGGGGAATTCATTAACAAAGATACAAAAGGATCACAGAGAAAACCACCAAAGCAAGTACATCAAATGGGTTACATACATCAATTTCATCAACTTTCTTCTTCTTTGTTTCCTCTTCCTGATAAAAACAGGTAAAAATTCAAAAATATTATGAGAAAGGGAACATGGAACCAGTATGGAGTTTGAAGTAATAAGCATGTACCTTAGAATCCTCATAATCAAATATAGCATCTGCAAGAACTCTATAATTCTCTTCTTCAATAAGTTCCCAGTTGTTATCATAAACCTCCAGTAGGTTCTTTAAAACAGGTTTCACCTTCTGTTGAGGAATTCCTAGCGTTTTCATGGCTTCCACGGCACTGGCAGCTCTGGAAGGTGCCATCACTGAATCCGAAAGTGACACAAAACATCTACAACACACACTTAGGCCGCCCGTGCCCCCTTTTCCTTCCAATAAAAGTGCTCATACACCAAAAGAACACCTACATTATTGGACCAGTAAGATAAGAAGAAGACAAATCTCTCAAAAAGAAGCATTCACCAGACAAATACCTACATGTACAACTTGGACTAACATCATAAGCATAATCCCATGCAGAATGTGCATGAAGCGCGACTCTCACCACAGTAGAAGAAAATGCCACCTTAAAGTGAAATAGGAAATCTTATTGGCACCCACTTGACTGGTCAGTGCACCCATCCATTCTACTACTGGTTATACAATAGTACAACTCGTTATAATTGTATAACTGAAACCAGAATGTATGTGTCCATTTATCAGCCAGAATGGGATTAAATAGTGACTCTGATAAACTGCAATTAATTCTTTTCTAACAGCTAACACTCAGACAAATTGAAACCACAATGCTTTGATTCCAAAGGAAGCACAAAAATATGTAGAATGCTTTCCAGCAGAAATAAAAACCTGTAAACAAAGCTACAAGCAGTACATGCAAACAACAGATATCCAGAGAATAAAAAGTTCAACTGAAGGGCAAGAGGGCCGGTTATACAATTCAAGCAATCCCATGGATGGTATCTCTCAAAGGGCAAAAAGGCTGGTTATAGACTGGGCTAGCACTATCTTAACTTTAAAGGGATGTAATCTGGATTTCCTTGGGTTAACTTCAGGTCGCTGTTTCGGTGTCCCCTTTGTTTGTTGTTTTTTTTTTTTTTTCAGTTTAATAAAAGTTCTCATTATCTTTCAATTCAACTGAAGAAATAGAAGTTAAATGCGATTCACAAAAGCAGAAAAATCACAATAAAAAATAACGATTTGTTTAGTTGAGAAATTTGAAGCTATGATTGATGCTTTAAATGGAAAAAAAAAAAACATAATATTTCACAAAATTGTTTAACAAATTACTGGTTATACTCAAGTTACCCAGGCACAAGATAGTTACCACATGGTACTTCATGGGCACAGCAATTACACCTAAAATGGAAGTTCCGGAAATGGGTTAAGGAGCCAATTTTGAAGTGTTTGCCACTTTCGATAACCTACAACCTAGTTATATTTAAATATATATGCAGTGTATAGGCTGCAAAAATTGAAAGTGGAAACAGAAACATGTAAAGGATAAAATACTCAAATCAACTTCTTCTTTTTTATATAAATATGGATATCTTTCTTTTTTCTTCGAAAGATAATGAGGGCTTTTTCATTAGAAAGGGCAGTGAGGTAGTGCCAAGAGGCAAAAACAACAGGAGAAAGCCACACACACACACAAAAAAGAACGAAAAAGGAAAATTACAACTTTTCCAGCCATCCCTTACTCTCCGCCCATTCTATAACAATATCCCAAGCATGACAACCCAATCAATGCTTTGTCTAACACTGCGAAAGCATTTTCCATTCCTCTCTCCCCAAATCGACAACCTGCAAGGAGACAGCCTCCAAACTGCTTGAGCATTATTTTGCGAAGAGATATCTCAAGCCCAATAAAAGATCACCACTATCAAAAGGCATAGACCAAGCCAAGTTGAATCTACCAAGAAGAGAAGCCCATACTCGGAAAAGGGGCAGTGGATAAAAAGATGGTTAACCAACTCGGCATTGGACATGCACATAAGGCAAATATTTGGGATGAACATAGAACACTTATAAATATTGTCGATCGTCAGAACTCTATTTCTGCCTACTAGCAAACCAAAAGCCCCAATCTTAGGTCGGGGGGTCATGGTAACATGTGTGGGGTGTTTTCCTAGTATTCCCCCCACCCTTCAAAAGCATGAAGTAGAAGGATCTAACCGAGGACTTGTCTCTAGTCCAAACCATACTGTCACTTTCACCAAATGAAGGTCTACAAGAATGCAACCACTCTAAAAGAGTGGCATACTCGTCAACCTCTTGTTCCCAAAGGAAATGGTGACACAACGGAGCCCACACAACCATCTCACCACAAAACTCATAACACATCGGTCCGAAGCCAAACTAGCAATAGCCGATAATCTAATCATAAGGGGCAAGTCGCCCATCCACACATCTTCCCAAATGCGTATCCTCTCCCTGTTGCCCAAAGAGAAAGCCAATCCTTCCTTGAACTTAGATCTCGTGCTAGAAATGCCTTTCCATACCACTGACGCTCTGTAGTTAGAGGATTCCTTAGTCCACTACCCTCCTTCCGAGCAACCATATTTACTAGCAATAATCACTCTCCAAAGAGCTCCCATTTCCACCCCAAACCGACACCACCATTTACCCGAAAGGGCTTCATTCATCAAGCCCAAATTATGAGTATCAGCACCACCTTCCTCATAAGGAATGCAAACTTCACCCCACTCCAACATGTGGAACCTTTTATTTTCAAGCGAGTTGCCCCAAAGAAAATCCCATCTAAGCTTCTCAAGATGTGCAAGAACCGCTCTTGGAAACCTGAAAAGCGTCATGAAATAAAGGGGCAGGTTGGATAGAGCTGCTTGAATGAGGGCAATTCACCTTCCGAGAGACCAATACCTCCCTTTCCACCCAGCCAATTTTCTCTCAAATCTTTCCACCACTATATCCCAAAGGTGCTTGGCCAGCTTTCCAATGCAAAGAAGAAGGCCCAAATAAGATGATGGGAAAGCTCCCGCCTAGCACCTAAAAGATCCAGCTAGGCACCCAATTTCATCAATATCCAAGTGAACACCTAGCATTTCACATTTGGCCAAATCAACCTTTTGCCCGGAAACCGCTTCAAAACATTAAAGGATCATACTCAAATTATCAATCTTCGTCTCTTCCGCCTTGCAAAAAAGAAGCATATTGTCCACAAATTGAATGTGTAGACAACGGCCAAATCTGAGTTCCTTAAGATGGTGTTTAGATGTGTAGACAACTCACTCAACACAGCTCATGTATTGCATAAGGGTGCATGGACAGGGCTATCCGTTGATGCTGCTATTTTGCATTTGGATGACACCATGCGGACATCACTGAAGAGTGTGTTGCAGAATCACATATTTAAGGGGTGCCAATATGGGACACATGTAAGATTCAGGCCTTGTGGTAAGTGGGTCCCAAAATGTGAACTTGCCCGCTCCCTAAATCAAGACCACGTAGTGTTAGAGGCATCTGCTAGAGAGCATTTTTTTTGGAAGCCTTGGCCTTGGACAGCTACATTCCAGCTTCCCCCTTTGACACCACAGTATGCAATATTTTGGACAGCCATGTCCAAAACCCAAATGGACAACTCTTGTCTCATGCAAATGCTGCATTCAAATGCGATTGGACACAGGGATGCATGCTTTTAGTGAGTTATCCAACACGCAAACAAAAGACCCCTAAAAGAGCTGCTAAATGTAATGAAACAGAACATACAATAAATAATGCTTAAAGAAATTAAGCATGCAGTAGCAGCTGCTCAACATGTCAAGGAAAGTTCAAAAGAAAGTCATATTCCAGCAAAACCACGATAGGAAGAAATCTGCATCACAAGCATTGATTAAAATGCTAAAACACACTAACAAAATACAAAGAGCTACAAAATCAGCAGAGGAAATGATGCACTTCTGCAAGAAAGCAAAATAATAATAATAATAATAATAATAATAATAATAATAAATAAATAAATAAAATAAAATCCATCACAAAAGAATAAGTACAACAGCTTGACAAAACAAGACATCTTATCAACATGCATAATCCTCCACAAACATCCACTCCCATCCAAGCACAAAAAATTTCAAAATGCAATCAAACTTCAGCTAGAGTACTCAATATTTTGAAACATCGCATTCCCTGCAAAAATTTCCAGCATAAAAATGAAACACATATCCACTAGAAAGAACACAAAAAAATAAAAATAAAAAAATAAAAAAATAAAGAAGAAGAAGAAGAAGAAGAGAGAGAGAGAGAGAGAGAGAGAGAGAGAGAGAGAGAGAGAGAGAGAGAGAGAGAGTAAAGAAATAGATTCCACCAACAGGATGCATAAAACTCTGGCAATGCAATATTACAGAATGAATCAGATAATGAAGCAGCAGGAGAAAAAAACTCACAACCATTACAAGAAAATTGCTCATACCACATAAATACATCCTCATATTATCATTGAAGCAACTTCAAAAAAAAAAAAAAGAGCTGATAACTTGAGCAACATGAGAAATGACCCTCAAATGCTACAGGCTTTAAAGAGAATCAACTAGCTTAACAGAAAAAGAAAACAATTAATGCAACCACAAAACCTCAAAATGCACGCAAGATCATCTCCTAAGAAACATACTTCTGCAACAAACTGCGAACCATTCAAAGCAGAAACATCGAGAAAGTGGAACTTCCAGAGGGATTTTGATGGAAGAACTCAAGACGGACACGAAGTCATCTTCCAACCTCTATGTAGCAAGCATTTCGGTCAAGAAACTAATTCCAACTCATCCGAGGCAGAGACGGCAAGGTACAGCGATTTCCGAAGGGATTACAACAGAAGAACATTAAACCTTACTCGGATCATCCGCTGACTACGAATCATAACAGGTTTTCCAAGCAATTCGTTCATGCAACTGATTTCAACCCTTTGAACAAAAAACCCCCACAAAAAACCATGATTTACAAATAGATTTCAATGGAAGAAAAAGGCAAACTTAACAGGCCCAAAAAGTCATCTTCTAACAAAAAAGGGAAGAGATTTACCAAGCATTTCACTCATGCAACTGATTTCAACCCGTTCAACACACAGAACACAGGGAAAAGCGATTTCCAAAAGGGATTCCCACCAGCAACCTCAAAAAGAACCGAAAATCATCTTCCAGCCCCAAAATCGAACGAGATTCAAGTAGCATTTGCAGCTAGAAGCCATTGAAAGCACAAGATGCGAGAAATAGCGATTTCCGAAGGGGTTTTGAGCGGAAAAGGTCAAAACGAGCTAAAAATCGCCTCGCGAACACGAATGGAAAGAGAAACAGCAGGCATTTTCAAGCGAAATCGAGATGTGATACTGTACAGATAGGGGAATTAGGGCAAAAAGGAACTCGAAGACAATCGTCTCCCTGTCTGGCTCGTTTCGGGAAGAGTGAGAGAGCCGAAGCGAGGGAAAAGATGGCGTGAACTGAAATGGGAGCGGATTGCCAGTGACCCCGGGCACTTGGATATCTCTGTGCCTGGGGATGTGTGGGGTCCATAGAGATTTCCTTCACAAATCCACTCTATCCATCTGTCTTGAAAGACCACAATAAGATGATTTGATAAAAATGAGGATGATCTCAAACTCAGTTGGGACACACCACATGAAAAAGTGGGAACAGCAACTTCCACTGTTGAAACCTTCTTGGAGCTGATCATGATGTTTATATGCCATCCAAACCGTTCATAGAATTATTACCACTCAGATAAACTGTAAGAACAAATATCATCCTGATATAGAACTTCTGTCACCGCCTGGCTTTCAATCCCCATTATTTCGTTCGGTATGGCCCACATGAGTTTCGGATCTGAATGATTTTTAGAATCATGTCATATTGTGGTCTTTCAAAACAGATGAACGGAGTGGATTTACCACAGACATCTCTATGGATCCCACATAGCTCCGGGCGCAGAGATATTTCTTTGCGCGAGTACAGGCAATCCGTTCGCGAACTGATGAAACATACATTTTTCTATTTGATGTGTACCTTGACACAGCTAACATGCGCTGCAGGGTGTTGCATAAAACAGGCAGCAGGGTCGACTGGTGGAGACCCAGGACAGGTGCACTTAATTGCATCCCATCCGTCACCGTCGCATGCGAAGAGCAACTGCTCCCGATCCTGGCCGTCCATGGCATGATGCTCGAGTGTAGCGGTATGAGTTGTATAATCGGTATAGCTTTGGATTCTCTATAAAAAGAACTGGATCCACGGTTCCTTGTTCGACGCCGTTGATATAGTGGTTCACGTGGAGTCATGGACGACGCCTACCCGTCAAATCTTTGACGCATGAGCCAACGTTGATTCGCATTGTTAAACGTTCTATCCTAACGGGTGTCTGGCTCACGGTGTCATATGGAATCACGTGGGATGAAATTGCGTTCGGCACCATTCAAAATTCACACATCATCTGAGAAGAACGGAGAATAATGAAATTAGGTCGGATAGATTTGCATTTGGTTGTATTGGATTAAAATGACTCCCCGCCAAAATATTTAAAAAGTTTTGTAGATGTCGATAAGTTTTGTAGGTCCCATCATGATGTAAGGACTATATCCACACCATCCACTTATTTTTCGAGATCATTTTAGGGTGTGGACCCAAAAATCAAGTATATCCAAACCTCATGTGAATCTCACTATAGAAAGCAATGGGGATTGAACGGCTACTATTGAAAACTTCTTGAGGGCTGCTAAAGTTCTAATTCAAGCTAATATTTGTGTTTACCCTTTATCCGTGCTTGTTTGACCTTATGAATAGGCTAAATGGCAAATAAACATTACAATGAGCCCTAGAAATATTTCAATGGCAAGTGTCATTATCTCACTGCTTTATATGGTGTGGTTTACATAAGCTTTGGAACCGGCTCATTTTTAAACCTATGCCATAAAATAAAGTTGCAAAATGAAATAACAATACGGATATAACACATGTTATTTTCAATTATTCTAAATGATAGTTGGTATATTTATATTCAATGGGGAACAAACTAACAACCAAATACCACATGTAATTACATTTGTGCCATAGTATCCCATAGCAACGTAGGACAATTCCTATCACATGTAATAATTATATTTTTTTAATATGATAATACTTAACCTCATCTAATATCATGCCCCAAACACCCCCTTAAGCAATTGCAAGGGAGGTTATTAGGGAATTGTCCATATAATGTGGATCCCATCATGTAAATAGCTTGGATCTGAACTAGATCAATGTTTGAGGTCATGCGACTCCTATCCAATCATAAGGTGGGCTAACCTTCAACTTCCGTGGCCTAATCACATGAGCCCCATCCTGATTGTTGTGGATCGCCCAATGACATGATTCTATGGGCCCACCGTAGTGTCTCTGTTGTATCCATAGGCCAAAAGATGTATATCTAAAGCTCAAATGGCCCACATGGCAAGAAGACACCTTCTATTAGAACTTTGTCGAGGCTAGCATGATGTTTACTTGCTATCCAACTTATCAACAAAGTCAAACATACCTGGATGAAATGAAAACTTAAATATTATCTCCATCCAAAACTTAAGTATTTCAATGATATTTGTTCATTATCCACTATTTCTCATGACGTGGTCCATTTGAGTTTTATATTTTCATTATTTTTGAACTACTACCCTAAAACGAGCAAACGAATGGACAACATAAATAAAACACATACATCATAATAAGCCTTAGAGTCAGGTCACTGTAGTGGTGAGGTCCCCATGAAGTCAGACAGGAACATGGATGTTTGCAATGAAAAGTAGTTAGGAGATCCTAAAAGCATGCGAATCCACATCCCCATCCTATTCTATACTATCTAGACATGTTCATGTGATCCACTGCCTCTGAAGATGGTATGCATTATGGAAGGATGTTTTATTTCTTTGTTGCAACTGGATGCATCCATTAGAAGCTGTGGGGCCTACTACAATGTCCGTGAGAAATTCACCCATCCAACCATTTTGCCAACTCATTTTAGGACAATCCTCAAATGAGGCAGATCCAAAACCAAGTGGGCCACTCAATAGGAAAAAGTAGGAATAGAAATGGTTACTATTAGAGGTCGTTTGGCACCGTGGATTGGAGGGGGTTTTAAATCCCCTGGTTGTTTGACGCATAAAGTAAATGGGGGGTCACAAATCCAGGGGGTTTCTAGTCCCCTCGTTGAGGGGGTTTGCAATCCACAATAAAAGCTTGGATTACACCTAAAATCATTTCAATAGTTGCAAGTGTGACGTGTGTCACTGTATACTATCATTCTATTGGGCACATGGCCTACTAATGATGATCAGTACCGTCCAAATATTCTCCATGTAAATCAGCACCGTCCAAACATTGTCCCTATTAATCAACGATTAAAAATCATTGGTTAGTTACTCACACATGATCTTGTGCTTGCGGTCCATCCAAGACTTGGAATTTCATCATTTTTAGGCAAAGCGTATATTTCAGCAGGCTTATCACAGCCATAGTGTCAAAATTTATATATCTCACTAATTAGAGATATTAAAGTAGATTTAGTAATTAAATTGAAACCCCTATAAAGATGCCATGCATAGGTATTTTTGGATTAAAGTTGATTCATACTCCAGGGTGCCAAACACACTGTGAGGATTGCAAATTCAAATCCTAGAGGTTCCGAATCTAGGGGGTTCCAAATCCACGCTCCCAAACAGGCCTAGAACCTTCTCAAGGTCCATTATGATGCTTATATGGCATCCAGATTGCTCATAACATCACTTTTATTGGGATGAATTAAAAAATATGAAAATATTAGCTTGAACCAAACTTATATGGGCCTAAGAATGTTCCAATGGTGAGCATTCAATCTCTACCTTTTCCTATCACATAGCCCACTTGAGTTTTGAATTAATCTCATTATTTTATGTTTATGTCCTAACACATATGGAAAAAAAGAATGGATGAAGTGGGTTTCTCACAAACATCACATGGCATGTTTATGTCCAACCACGCGTCCATGCCTTTTTTTTTTTTTAGAGCTTTGCTAAGCCTATATACAAGTAAGCTAACGCACATGCCACTGCCCATGCCAGCATGACAGATAGGTACAACATTTGGTCACCCATAAAAAGAGCAACACTACATATTCCCTATTTCAAAAGCCAAGTCGTCGTCTAGGTAAGTGGGCCGCAATTAACTGAACAAATACAAATACGGTTAGTTAAAAAAATCAGCTAACGTTTTCTAGCTTGTCTACGTTTATCTTTGGCAAAAACATCCACAAGGTGATATAAGGTGAAGGTGGTCAACTCAGTTTTAACCATGTGGGTGCTAGAAAAGCTCCATCAATAATAGCTCCACCATGGTGTATATATATTTTATCTATGCGGTTTATCCATTTTGCCACCTCATTTAGGCATGGTCCAAAAAATGAGGCAGATTCAAACACCAAGCGACCGCCCTACAAGAAATGGTAATGATTTATTACCCATCAATAAAAGCTTTTTAGTGTCTATTGTGATGTTTTTTGCTATTTAATTCATTGATTGGGTCAAAAAGACCTAATTGAAAGGAAACACAAATATTAGCTTCATCCTAAGCTCTCGTAGTATTCAAAAAGTTTGTTACAACGGGTGTTCAATTACCATAGTTTCTTATAGTGTGGTTTTCTTGATATTTGTTTTTGCCTCAGTTTTGGGCTCATGCCCTAAAATGAGCTAGCGAAATGAATTGTACCTAGGGTTGTTCACGAGTTGAGCTAGCTTGAAAAACTCGCTCGAGTCAACTCAGATTGACTCGACTTAAATGGCTAATTTGGGCTGAGTCAAGCTAATTATTTGATGCTCGAGTTGAGTTTGAGCTGAGTTTGACTAGGGGGCATTTCAACTCGACTCGACTCGAACTCGACTTGACTCAAAGCTCGAACTCAAGCTCGACTCGCCTCGATTAATAAATATTATATATATATATATATATATATATATTATAATATATTATATTAATATAAGTTTTAAGTTTTAACTATAAAAAAAAAAACCTAAAGTCTCTACTCGACTGCACGCACCTTCTCTCCCTTTCCCTTCCCCTTTTCCTTTCTCTTTCTTTATCCACTGCTAGCCGCAAGCCCGTCTAGACCACCACCACTAGTTTTCATTTCAGCTCTACAATATTATGATTTTAATCTCTTGAGATCCGCTTTTTGGGCGAGAAACCCAAGAAATCCGAGATGGGTTATTCTCAGATTTGTTAGAGCTTCAAGGAAATTCAATGATCAGATTGGCTAAAGCTCTTTACTTGGATTTCTGATATGTGTTTTGCTCTGCTTCTTTTTTAGTACTTAGATTTCTTCTGATGGAAAAAGATCAAGAACAGATCAGTTCTTACAAGTTTCCTTATCTGATTCACAATTTTGTTTGATTTTTTCATCGGGTTTTGCTTTGATTCTTTTAAGATTTTTGAATTTTTCATCAATGAAGGAAGATCAAAAATATAAACTATTACTCTCTCACCCAACAAGCTCGAGCTCGACTCGACTCGAACCACTAGCTTGACTCGAACTCGACTCGACAGCTTTGGCAAACAAGCCAAGCTTCAATGTTGACCTCGAGGCCGAGCTTGAGCTCGAGTACAGTATGGACAAGCCGAGCTGAGCTTGGCCCACCTCGACTCGGCTCGATGCCCACCTCTAATTGTACCAATCGACCACACAAGCACATGGGGCAGCGTCCGCATTAGTTGATGTATACAAGGCATGGGCTTAGCAAAGGACGCATATTGGATACTATCCCGTTGTTTCCAGCTCAGCACATGCTCAAGCTCCAGGGGGTCAACTTGATATATAGGTTTTATTCCATCCATCCAGCTTTCCATGCCATTTTAAGGTATAGGTTTAGAAATGTAGAAAATCCAAAGCTCAAGTGGACCAGAGAGTTGGAATTAAACACTTATGGTTAAAAACTTTATAGTGACCATAGGAGACAGAAGTGTTGGAGCAATATGATATTTGTATTTTTCCTTCAACCAAGTTTATGTGATCTTATGAACACGTTGGACAGTAGAAAAACATAAAGGTGGGCCCTATCAGGGTTTCAATGGTTGGCATCATTATCATTGCCATTTCTTGTAGTGTGGTTCACCAGAGCCTTCGATATACTTAATTTTTTGGATCCTTTCCTAAAACAATATAGGAAAATGGATTAACAATGTGCAGTAGTGCCCAATCTATGTTCCTCTCTTAACTGTATAAACTTGAGGATAAAAGTCCAAAGAGATGATCTCAGGAAAACTCTCTTGGTCCCTTCCCGCGCCACTCGCTTGAGTTGGATCGGTGCGGCTTCGTTGGATCCCCAGATCCACCGAGGTGCGTGGGACCCCTAAATGTGGGGCCCACCTTGATGTATGTGACTATATCCATGCAGTTCATCTATATTGAAAATTCATTTTAGGGCATGATCCACAAAATGAAGTAGATTCAAATCTCAATGGACCATGGTAAGTAAACAGTAGTAATTGACCATTAACAACTTCTCATGGGCCATAAAAGCTTTGGATGAAAATGATATTTAAGTGGTCTCTTCATATAAGTCTTTGTAACCTTATCAACAGGTTGGATGGCAAATAAACAATCGATAGACTCCATGAAGCTTTTAATGGTGGGGATTCAATTGCAACTGTTTCCTATGGTGTGGTCTGCCGAAGATTTGAGCATGCTTTATTTTTGGGATCATGCCCTAAAATGAGCTTTGATAATGGTTAGATGGTGTGGATTTAAGGCACATAAATCACTGTGAGCCCCACAATCAGGTTCCCACCAACCTTAGTGGATCCGGGTCTCACATAATTGACGCAGGGGAGGACGTGAGGTCGAGCACCGTCTTCCTCAAGAGGATAACTATTCCGAATCCACGGAACTTCTCTGGACTCCTCACAGAGACTTCTCGAATCCACGAGGAAAGAAAGCAGAAAATAGAAATAAATTCTAATAAATTCGAAATTGATTGATGAATTATTAAAATCGAGTTCACAACCCTTTAAATAAGGGTATCAAGCAATGGGAAAGAAATCATAATCAAACTACAACTCAAACTCCTAGAATCCGCGACTTACTATAAATAGTAAACTTACTATTTATAGACGGTCGTGATGTCTACTAGTGCGCAAGGTTTTCGGCCAAAAATAGTAAGTGTCCTATTTGGCTTCACCAAACCGTTCCCCTAATTATTCTAAGCTCTTTTCACGTTGGGCGCAACTCCTAAAGCCCAACGGATGAAGAGTTATAATCAAACTAAAACTTACTATTTATAGTAAAAACGAAATTAAAACAGGGAAACGACCGTCAATCAAGGGGTTTTTCGCAATTCCGGGCGGCGCAACCCGGCGTAGCGGGTTGGTTGGCTAAAGTAGCTCGTTCTACCCCAAAATCATATATTTTACGTCAGCTAACTCATTCCGGATTGCGAGATACGCCCGATCTAAGGTCCGATGGTCCGGATCACTTCTGTCGTCGACCGGGCCTTTTCTGATCCATCTTAGCCATGAAACTGTCCGCGACTCGCTCTACATCAATAATCCGCTGCCTTTCCATGCCACTCGGTTGACTTAGAGGAGCTGAAATTATACGGGTATCATACAATGAACCACCATATTGTACATGTAAATCTACACATTTTCATAAGGTGAGAGAGCCTTTATTCAAACTCTACATATAAAAAGATCTGCCCCATACAAAACTCCAATGGATCACAACAATGTCAGCAATGTAAATTTGCTCCTGAAACCTTTTATTTCATGTGATGTGGCGTGCTGAGTTATATCAGATTATTGGGTTTGATGAAACATGTTCAATTGTAGCCTCATATATAAACCTATGGTTGGCATCCCATCTTAATCAACATTTATGATGTGGCCCACATAAGCTGTGGATTTAGCTGATTTTTATTTTATTTTATTTTTTGGCTTAAGAGCCCATGATCGAGGATAGAACCTCATGGACAGAGTGGATGTTACGTATGTAACATTGTGGGCCCGAGACTGGGTATTTCAAGCAGGTGTAGTTATACGGAGGATTCCAGACGGACGTGGATTACCTGCCAAAGGCTCTGGGAAGCTGTTGGGGCCACTATAATGTTTGTGATAAATTTACCTGTTTTGCCAGCTCAGTTTAGGACTGTTAGGGCTCACTATGATGTTTGTGGTAAATCCACCTGTTTTGCCAGTTCAGTTTAGGACCGTTGGGGGCTACTTTGTGATAAATCCACCCGTTTTGCCAGCTCAGTTTAGAACTGTTGGGGCCATCATGATGTTTGTGATAAATCCTCCTGTTTTGCCAGCTCAGTTTAGGACCGTTGGGGCCCGCCATGATGTTTGTGATAAAACCACCCGTTTTGCCAGCTCAGTTTAGTACATGAGGGGAAAAAAAAAAAAAACAGCAGCGCGGCACATCCAAAACTCGAGAGAAGGGAAAAGTGGGGAAAGAAATTTCTACCATTGAAATCTTCCCGGCTTCACTTTGACGTTTATAAAGTCATTCCCACTGGGATGAACTGAGAATACGAAAAACTTAACCTGATACAAAACTTACGTGACTACACAAATGTTTCAATGGTGACCATTCAATCCCCATTGTTTCCACTCATGTGGCCCACTTGAGATTTGCACCTGCCTCATTTTTGGTCGCATGTCCCAAAATGAGCTGGCAAAATGAATAGAGGAGATGGATTTCTCACAAACATCACTGAGCGCCCCACCTAGCTTCCCAGTACAAGAACTTCCTGTCCCAGGTTTCTATATTCAAGTCGCATGCGAGGGAAATGTATTATCGGTACGTTTGGCAATGGGCTAGGTTAGGGAAGGCCCAAGGTCTAGCATGGCCCATGCGGGTCTAGCAAAGTAGGCCCAATCCTAAGCCCTGAAAATTTCTTTGCACCTAGGCGTGATCCACCCCAGCTCGAAAATTGATAAAATCCCCACTCCCCACTCAAATGTTCCAAATCCACCTGTTGATCAAGTGGGCCACACATATAGAAAGAAATAGACACTTAGAGGAATGAAATTAGCAGTCTACATTCAAAATGCATGCGTTGCCCAATCAAGGAATGGAATGGAATGGAATATTTTGAGGATATAAACCAGGTTAGGCTCAAATGAATAGAGCCCAAGTGCAGCCCAAAATTTGATTGGCCATGCATACAGGCTTGAGCCCAGTCCAAAGCAGGTGGGCTGGTCAAGCTGTCTGCACATCGCCACCCTTAAATTTTCAGTCAGGAAGAACCACCTCTCCCATCATCATACTATCACTGGCTGAAGGCTTCTCTGGAGGAGGTTTGCTGCTGCCAAGCAACGTATCAGGTGGGACCCACCTTGTATATCATCTGGGACTAAACTTAGGCTCGTCAACTGTCAAGTAGGCCTCACGTGTGTGAAAATAGTGCAGAGCCTAGAAAGACTTGCAACTGATACTCAGCTCAAATGTCCATACATGCATGGTCAACCTCGAACGGCAATATTTTCACAATGCAACCTAAAATATCCGTCCCACCTGATCAATGGCATAGGTGTTCTTCATGTGCCAGGTCGGCAAGCATGTCGGCACGGCTCCTCTTGCTGCATCTCTTACTGACGGCAAACATGTCCATGATGAGTTCTGTGAGAAGTTTGGAGCAGACTTTCATAGGACATTCTAAAAGATCCTTCTACCATTGGAAAAATGCCAAGTGGTACAATCTAGGCTATGTATGTAATTGCATTAGAAGATCTATAGATCCATATATAGTTGAATTCTCCTCATTTAAGACTCAATAATAAAAAACAACTCCTCCAAACTCATTAGAACTGGACTTATGTTGTTAAGGCAGTTCAAGTTATAACATTATCCAATCTTATGTTCTTTGGCATCCTAACTGAGCAGTCATGGTAGAATGCATGAGCGCGGCCCACAAGGGTTCCGGGCAAATGAGGCGAAGTAATTAGCAAGATCACGACAAAACAGAGCAGTAGATTGATTTTCACGAGGCCTGAACCATATGCATGGATGATTGTTTCATGCCCTGGGATTTTCATTTTGTAGCTGAGAGAATGTAGACTCTGTTATGGAAATCATCCGTGTACAATTAAACCCCCAAATTATGGTACCTGGTATAGATGTATCATGAACAAAAAATGAAGCTTATTTGATTATATGACTATCGACATTTATTGGACAGTTAAAAATGAAAAATATCCAACAGTCGTATTTCCACAAACAAGTGTCCACGAATCAGAGGTTAGTATTGTTCAACCAATCTGATCTTCGGATTGTAACACGGTGACATCAGGTAGTTTTTTTTGAGTTAATACATGCTACCCTTAAAATTTCTGAGTGACTGCAGGATGACGATCATGTAATTCCTCTCTCAAGAATTCTCTCATGGAACATGCTAAAAGAGCCTATCAAACCTCATTCCTAAAAAATCGCAGATCAGCCAAATTCCAAATCAAAACTCATTTGCCAGATCCGAGAACTGATGCAGAAAACATAAACCTGTTCGAACAAACAACCTCAACTTCTAATCTTAAAAGCCTAACTGAAACTAGTTTGAAAATTTTCCAAACTTCCACATGAGATTCTACTAATGCCCGCCAATGCACCATGGAAATCTCAGCAAAATAAGTGGTCCATGTCAGGAGTCTTGAGTTATGGAGAATTGGCGAGAACATGAAGGCAGAGTTGGGCGTGATTGATTTCAGCTCCAAGATGAAACAAGCGGTATCAATATTTTGGGCTCGTTTGATGGAAATATAGATAGCTCTAGGTCAACAGATAATCCCATTTCAGTGTTGCTCCAAACATGGAACCTTTTCAAGGCCAGTCAGCCTTGAAACATCACTGCCAGAAATCCGAATTGAAGATACTTCTACCAAACACATCCCAAAATGAGATAACAAAACATAAAATTCACCATAACAATGATCTGGGGCGGGAAAAAAAAAAACCCTGAATTACGAGAAAGAATTACAATTGCAAAAGACGATCCACTACACATTCTTAAATATACAAAAAGGAAACTAATAAAAAGAAGAAAAAAGGTGCAAAACCTTGCTGGCAGCATTCAATAACTCTAGTCTCTAGCTAACCTGAATCACCATACTGGAAAACTCCTCAAAGCCGAGTTGGTACAAAGCCTCACAAAGGGAAGTGAGTCAGGGTATCAAGTCCGTGTGTTAGCTACTTCGTAATAAGTTTCAGTCTGCCTGAACTGATATACATGTAAGCCACCTACCAAAAAAGAAAAAAGAGAAGAACATTACCACAGCTAGAAAAACTGCCAAGAAATCCTTAGGAGGGATTTCCAACACAATATCATTATGGAATTTATACTCATCATCTTTTAACAGATAAATTTGAACAAATATTTAGATTGGGTTCTACTGAGTTGACTGATCTTTTCTCATTGGACTATATTGAGTGAAAATTCTGGGAAAAAGAGGTGAGTTTCTGATTGAATTTGGAAAGGATTTAAAGAATGGAAAGAAAATTCCATGCCGATGATGGTTGCCAAGGAAGGGAAGAAAAGGTGGCTAAAGATAATTAAGGACTGGTTTTGTTAAAAAGACAAAAAAAAAAAAAAAAAAAAAAAAAAAAGAAGAAAAGAAAAGAAGAAAAAGAAAAAGAAAAAAAGAAAAGAAAAGAGACAGGACTACTGTTGTTCCAAAAAGAAGAAAGAGAAAAAAAAGGAGGTAAAAAGACATAAAATATTACATGAGGTTATCTAGACAGACTTGGGAGCCTCCTTGGAGATGGAGGCTTTGCTTGTCACTAGCATCTCTGGTGAAAGTGGCAGAAGTCCAGGGTGATTGGAACCCTTTACACGCTCAGCCTCCATGTGGACGGCCATAGCCTAAAGATAATGGCGATCAAACAATCCTATTTATCCAATCAGTTCTCATTGCTCAGATTTTTATTAACCATCCATTTTCAGACTACCAACAAAGCATTGGCTGAGATGGCTTGATAGCTGTAAGTTTTTAGCTATATCCCCTTCACATGGTGGCACACCAGAACAATGTTGCCCTAAAAGTGTACCGAGCATGCAGTGGTGATGATGGAGACAGGCAAGCCTCCATCTACAAGGGCGCTTGAAACTTTATAAAACCTGCATACTGCATTTGCTGCTTCCGTCACATATGCCACAACACAGCATTCAAATCCGTTGTCATCAAAAGCATGTGAATCCCATCAGAGGGTAATGCAAGTTATGGCGGAATAAAATGCAAGTCCCTCTCAGTACAAGTCATGCAGAACTGAGGAATGAAAATGGTCACTACAGCAGAGAACAATAACACGAGACGAATGATCAATGATAAATATCCTCCTGTATAAATAACTTAGTTTACCATTCTTACCGCACTTGTAGAAGGAATCCGTCAATGTTGCATAAAGCCAATCCTTGATAAATACAGCGTCAACCCCTCCATGATTTTGAACGAAGAGATGGAGTTTGTGCATGGATAATCGCCACTCCTATTGAAAAAGACTGCAAAGCTGACAGAGTTGATTGGAAGTGAATATAATACAGGCCTTCATGTACATTCACCATTGTCAGGGCAGGTACACCTTGCTTTGCACCCTGCAAAATAGCAAATCAGTGGACTCATCTTAACCTTAAGATATGTCAATGCATAAATAAATAAATAAATAATTAATTAATTTATTTTTTTTTTGGGTAAAAAGAAATTTAAGATGATTGAATGGCATCTACGAAATCAAGGAGTTATTCATAAACTACATGTTACTGAATTAGTCACATATTTTTTCAATGATATACAACCCCTTGCTGCAATAAGCAGAAACCATATAGAGAATCATTCTAAGATGCCTCGACACTGAGGACCAAAGCTTTCCACACTGCCTCAAAAGTCAAAGCCAACGAGGAAATTATCTTTTTATGTTACTGAATTCATGAAATGGGCAAAAACTGTTAAGTGCAGCCTTGTATTTTAACATAGGGTTTCCATATAATCTCCTAAGACAATAAGAGGAAAAACAATGTTAATCCAACTTTCCAAACTGATGGAAATGGCAAAAGACCCTCACCATTTAGGTAGCATTTCGTTGCACCAAATATCATGTCTCAAATTGGATTCTGTGCCAAAATTTTGTTGCTTCTAGAGCTAGGCGGCTAGTAGTTGATTGGGCAAGTAATGTTGATAAACTAAAGGGCTGTAATCTGATCTTTTTAGGAGTTTAGCTGCCCCGCTATCTCTGCGGTGCCGCCTCCTCTCTGTACTTATTTGTCTATCTTAATATATTTTGTGACCCTTCAAAAAGAAAAAAAAAAAAAAAAGAAGAAAATTTACACCAAATTAGTCGGATTAATCATGAAATACCATGAAATTTCATGATATTTGGTGCAACCACATGCACCCTTGGGTAAAAATTTAAATGTGATATTTTGGCACATACTCTAATTTGAGACATGAAAAACCACAAAGTCCTTTCAATATTGACGGATGAAGGGATTTTAAAAAGGGAATGGATATTTATGCATTCCCTGTTAGAAAGATATAATCTTTCTTCTACTATCATACTATTGTATTACCAAAAGTTGAAAGAAAGGATCCATAAAAAAATGGTTGCAAATAGTGGTTCCTTTTGGAAACTGTAAGAGCATTTCTTCATCTCATAAGAAAGGACATTCTAATATGTGCAGGAAACATCAAAGATATCTCTGCATCTTTTCATTTATGGCACCCATCAGTTTCAAAAAGTCTCACACACATTCATCAGTTCTCATTTCATGGGTCAATTAAACCAACTAAAAGAAGTAGAAGGTGCACCTCTATGAATAGATCAAACGATCTGCAGTCCTCTTGTGCATCTATTTCGGATGGACTTTCTGCTTTTCTTGATTTTGTATTGAGTACTGTGAGAGGGCAGCCGATATCCCATCCACCACAGTCACAGTGTCCACCAGACCTCCATCTCTGAGTAAGACTTGATGGGCCACCAATTTTGCTTCTTGGGCCACCATGAAACGCTGCTGGCACTAGAACGTCCATACTCATGAGACCCTCATTTTCGTTTCTCAAACAACTACCTTCACAACTTTCGGAAGAGGACTGTAGAGACCCATTACCGCACTGAACTCCAACTTTTTTGAGAAAATTCAAGCCCCAACCTCCAACTCCTGTTTCCTGACTGTCATCATGGTGATGATCTTTCACAACAATGGCAGCCAATTCAAGATTGGGTGTGGGATCAATTAACAGAAGGTTATCTTTATCCAATTCATTGAGCATACACAACATATCTACTTGTGGTTCCTGAGAAAATTCATCAAATATGGAACTTGGATTACCAAATTGGGTGGTGAATTTATGCTTGCATGAGTTTGTCCTAAATATATCTGCCACCTTCTTCGATAACCGCTTATTCTTCCTACGAGGAGTTGAACTTTGCATGTCCCCAAGAAGTTCTCCACCAGCACCAAACAAAACAAACTCTGTTTCCCTGAGTTTTAGGTCGGTTGAAGTGAGTATTAGGGAACTTGATACCTTCATTTTACCAACGAGACCTGACACATTATTTCCCCGACCCCCTTGTTCTTTTTTATCATCTATTTGTGAATGGAACTCATAGATATAATCCAGAGTCTTATCATCCGAACACTCTATGTTATATGGGTTTGCTATGTAGACTTCCCCTTGATCATCCAAAGAGAACACAAAATAAGGAGTTCCACTTTTCCATACACAATGAATCACTCCCTTGGAAGTAGCAACACATGCAGAAGAAGTGGACTGACGTGAAGATGTTGAGTTTGTACTTGAGCATGGAACTGGAATTTTGTCGGTAATCTTCGACCCATATCTTTGTTTCACAACAGATAAATTTTTAATTAATGGCTTCTGTGGGGAAGGAATACTTAGATCAGAAGCAAAGCTAATCGACTCTGGGTATTTTGTATCTTTAATGCGAACTGATTTCATTCTTCCTAAGTTCATATTACTATCCAGATCAGGTAAATGGAAAAATAATGGGCTCTTCAAAAGATTCCTCACCTTGTATTTCCCTTCAGCTGTATCAAAAATCAATGGTCCAATAGGGCTAGTAATCTCATTCCTGGGACAAGCTGCACGTGTACATCCAACAAAATAATTACCCTGATCACCTGTACTAGTTGTTTTCCTTCTACATGGTTTCAAGCTGTCACAAAGAACCTCCATCTTTGAGGACCTGAGGTTTGCAGGCACACCAAATGCGGTTGTTGCTCTACAAATTATACTTAGAGAGTCAGAAGCTCCTGCTTCTACCAGATCCAAGCAACGTTGCAGAAGATTCTCATCGAGACTTACATACTTTGGTATCCTATGTTCCTTGCCACATGGGGTTTGAAGGCATTCTTGAAGGTGTCTTTGATTCTTGATATCTGGGGTTATTGATCGCTCTTGTATTATCTTATCTAGGACCATTTTGAGCTTTGATGCAGAAAACACTATGCCATTGTCATCTGCAACTCTGGTGCCTTCTTCTGAGCTAAGCATCATAAGTTCCTTCTCGTGGAAATCTTCATTCAAATTCACAAATGAACCTTCCATTTCAGTGCTCTAACTGCCTTAGGACAATAATGCCAGCTAACAACCGCTTCTTAACCAGGTCCCATCACATCATAAGATGAACCTGACCAATAATATGAACCGTTAGCACCTATTAATTAGATGGTAAAATAAAAGAAAACAATGCATACTTCAGGTAAGTCTCCGGAGACATGAAAACTTCACTATCGATTCTAGAATGCAAAGGTGTTAAGAAGCAAAATTGCAAAGATACAGATAACATATAGATGGGACAGTTAAAAAGGACGTAGCCAGGTGCAAAGAACACCATTGTTCTAGAAACTAATGTTTCAGATTTTAAAAAAAAAAAATGCCGGACCTGTACCATAAACGGTATTTTTACATGTGAGATGTATGGTGTCAGGTAGAAAGAAGGTTTCATAACTAAAGACAGATGAAAATAAAATGACTGATTTTATTATTATTTTTTTTTAAATTTTTTTTTAAATTTTTTTATGTGTGCTTAGTAGGCTGTCCACGGGCTGGGCTTGGAGTTGGCTTAGGCCCGGATTTTGAACTCTTCAGGCCAGGCCTGATAGGCAGGACCTGTTCAAAATTTTGATTTTTCAGGTCCAAGCCCAGCCCATTGGCAGCCCTATGGATAGGAGCGACTCCTCAAACCTTCCCCCTCAGACAATATTAACCATCTAATTTGGTCCTCATTAATGTGGGCCATGTCGTGGTTGTTCATTTTCATTGGAAGGCTAGGAGCATCTCATGGGGAGATAATAGTGCATGAATAATTCTGCGATGGGCCCTACCAGATGAAGGGCTTAGGTTTCAAAAAGTTGGGTTCCATTAGTCATTCCTGGGCTTGAGCCCGTGACCTGTGTTGAAACACTCTCTCTCTACCACGAGGCATGGGCTAAAACCCAGTAACCAACCGTTGGCCTCCATATCATCCACAATGCTAAATCTGTAATTATCAACTAAATGGTAAAGTGAACCCCTGACCAAGGCTAATCTAGCAGAACAACAATGAGAAACACACACACACACAGGGAAAAGGTTTCTATGAGGTCGATCTTACGGGAATTTCCCATGAGGTTGAGCTCTGTGGGCCCCTTTATAATGTGTGTTGGACATCCACACCATCAATTAGATGCACCCATCCAACGTGATCCATGGGCCTAAAAATCACACCAATCCATGACTTAGGCTTGCCACACCATAGACAACAGTTGAGAGTAGATGCCTGTCCATTGAAACATTCCGGATTGTTTATAGGGCCTGTGGAGATGTGGTTCAGACATCTAACCCATCCATTGTGTCCGTCCCACTTGGATGAGCGTAACACCAAATTTCAGGCCATTTCAAAACTCAAGTGGGCCCCACCAAGTGCTTTTAAATGTTTTAGGCATGATTTTACATGGTTTTAGATTTTGTTGCCCACCTCCGTTTTGGATGCAACTGATTTTTGGGACTACAAAAATATATAGCACAATTATCAACGGAAAAGGATTTAGAACTGTCTAAAGGAATCTTTAGCAGAGTATAAAAAAAATGAAGATACCTTAGTTCTTTCTTGCCTATTTTATATTGGGCAACCCATATGGCAGATTTCAAGTTCAAGACAAAAATTACCTAACTTCCATTGACTAGTAAATTGTCTTGGTTTCCATGACTGCTATCCTGTGCTCACAAATATAGTAATACTATTGTAGTTGGTTTGGTCAAGATGAACTGGTGTACCATAGATCATGACAAGCTGAACAGGTCCAAATATTGACTGTTAATACGCATAAACGGCGGTAAAAGAGGAGGTAGAAATCAAAACAGGTTTGATGGAGATCCTTGAACTTTTAAGTTGAGTCATGTAACTAAAAGTAGTGGATTTCATCCGCTTGTAGGACAGAAATTAAAACACACACACACACACACACACACACACACACACACACAAAATAAGGAAAATGTCATTTATCAATAAGAAACTTTTTAGTTTACTAGTTCCAGGTATTATCATCATCCGTAGAGAATTGCTGCAAGAAAGAAATAAAAAAAATGCCACTTGATTCGAAACTCACTGCAACAACTTGGGATTGCTAAGCTTTGTTTATTTAGTCAAGACAAAAAAAGAAAGAAAATTGCTGCTTCATTTGAAACTCGCTGTATCAGCTTGGAATTAAGATGAAGAAGAAGAAGAAAATTTCTGCAAGAAAGAAAGAAAATTGCTGCTTGATTCGAAACTCGTTGTATCAATTTGGGATCGCCTAAGCTCTGTTTATTGAGTCAAGACTAAAATTTCATTAAAAACCAGGTTAAAAATCAGTTGGGTCAAAATTTCAAATACTCGGCAATTGTTTCTTACCTCAAATGAGTCAATCTCACAAATCAAAGTACTGATTCCATTTCGAATTTGAGCGTTTCAAAGAAATGAAAAAAATCATCAAACAAAAGTTTCAACAAAATTTTATCATAACATGAATGCCATATACTGAATCGAAACATCTATAGAAAGAGTTCTGCATATCAAATCCGGGCATAATCAACTCTTGTCAAGCCAAAGACATAAAATACGTTTTTTGAAAATGCAAACTGCAGATAGACCAATTTCTCAGCTTCTTCTCCCACTTCTACTTCCAAAATCAGAAGAGAATATTTCAACTGAAAAGCTCAATTAAAGTTTCAAACCTGGACGCAACATTGGAACTCCAAATAATTCAATTTTCAAGCATAATCATCATGATTAAAATAGTCGGAACTAACAAAAATCTATCTATGATGAAAATTGAAAAAAAAAAGAAAGAAAGAAATTTTAGAATAAATAAAAACCCTCTGAACTTCGGCGAGAAAATGTTCAAACGTGTATTTTTTTTTAAAAAAAAATCAAATCCAATGGAAACTAACAAACAAGTAATTTCACAGACAACTCAAAAGGTCCAATAAAAAAAGGTCCAACATTGAATTTCTACTACATATAAAATATAAAAGTAAGACCTAAGAAACCAATATTAATTAGAAAATTTGCAAAAATCAAGGCTGTCCAAAACACCTTCTCGGCTTCCAGCTGCCTAAAAAACGTCCAAATACCAAAAATAAATTTTTTAAAAAAAAGGAAAAAAAATTTCAAATTCACAATTTTAATCAAGAGGCATTATTGGGTCCTGTGCATGATCAAACAACGAATTTGCGGATGCAGAGAACTCCGTATATGTGGGGCACGAGCTTCTGTGACCGAAACCGTTGATCTCACGGGCCCACTATGGACGGGTATACTTCCAGAATCCAGATTGAAAGATCCCAACCTCGATCAATGGCCTACAACAGACGGTTAATGAGAAATTACAGCAAAAGTCTCCCATTCAACATAGAAATCCAAATACCAAAAGGTCGGGTCTTCCAATCTGGGGGATGTCAGGAGCATACTCAATCCACCCTTTGACCTATCAGATCAACGGCTTGGATCAATGAACCATGGGACCACAGCAGCACTATAGTTCGTCTTGAATTAATCGACGGAATCCGAAATAATATAACAAAAGCAGATCCGCTAACTCACCTGAAGAATCGGATCCGATGCTCGGCCTCCCCCTGAAATCGGATCGTCGCAGATTCTTCAGAAAGGAAGAGCGAAAAATCGATCTTTTGGGCTGATTTTACAACAGCTTTGAGAATGTATACGTCAATAAGGAATAATAACAGTCGAAAGAGACGGAGCGCGCGCGTTTTGAATAAAAAGATTAAAAGAGAAGGTGGTTACCTAATGTGCGCATGAGGCGTAGAGAGAGTTAAATGGACGACAAACCGTCGGGTAAGATCGTTGAAACGTGGCCGTCAGCCACGTGGACGGCTGTAAGGTGAGGTCGACGAAACGCGGTCGTCAGCCACGTGGACTGAAGCCTCTATGTTCAATTTCCAACTCTTCAACCGCGATACATGAACTTTCTCTCTCTTCGCAGAAAACGAAAGAAAGGAGTTAGTCTTGCCTCTGTCGCGAAACAGGTTACAATCATATGTCGCCCCTTGAGTCCGTCACATGATGGGATTGTCAGATGATCGAAACCGTCCATATTCTGAATTCTACACTGTATATTTCATAATGTTAAATTACATTGAATGGATTATTGTAATCACCCTTGATTTTAGATGAAGAGATTGTGACCTTTCAACTTCGACTTTGGAAATCAAAGGTCCGGATCATCAATAAATGCTGCATATCTCAATATGGATTATCTATAGTAATAAGCAGAAGACGGACAGTTAAGACAAACTGACCATCTCAGTGTCCGGGCGCCGATGGGGCGACAGACGGTGGAAGTTGAGTCGCGACAGAGGCAAGACGAGTTGGAAAGGGAGAAATTTAAGAAAAGGAGGGGCAGAAAGTCGGAATTAGTGGAGAAATGGGACCCACCTTCCCTCTCTATCCTTACACCCGTTTTTCAAAAAAAGGGGAAACGTGTACCGACCAAGCAGAAGCGAGGTGGGCGCATGATGCTTATCTTACACTCACGTCACTGTAACTACCGAGCCGGTGGATGTCATTTTCCGTCCAATGTCTCTTACTTTTCGGCCGCTGGCGATCGCATCGCATCTGGAAAATGGAAGCCTCTTTCCATCAGAGGAGAGAAGGCCTCTCTGCTCTGCTTTTACTATCGTTTACTGGTCATTTACCTTCGACCTCGTTACTACGTACATGACTCTGGCCGTATGCGTTGTCTTGCATGCATACCAATTCACGGGTGAGATGTCTCACTGTCCAAGTGGCATGAACATCCAATCCAAGCCGCACAAATTGTACGATTACATGAGCAAACTGTTCATGTTCTACAAAAGAGTCCATTATTCAGTTGTTGGCATTGTCTAATCAATTTGTATTGTATCCTATTTCTAGCCATTAATCCCATTAGGTATCTAAAGATATTTATATCTTATAAAATATGAGCACTTAAGCACAACTAATGTTGAGCTGAATATTAAATGCCATTTAAAGTATTTAGAGTACTTTTTACATAGGCATAGCTAATGATGATTTGAATAATAAAGGTAATCTAATGACAAATACAAGAGACAAAGCAATGAGAGAAAAGATATTATTAGAAGATTACAAAGAAGATAGCGTGGCAATACGGTAGAAAAACTTATAAATAAAAGAAGAAATTAATTGTATAAATGGTCTTATACTTACTCAGCAATCTAAATTAATTTATCTTTAAAAAAAAAAAAAATCATAACTTATCTCTATCTTAACAGTACCAATAATCTTTAATTGTAATATAAGCCTAAGCTTTCATAATGCACTATTTTTGTCTCAATATAAATAATTTTTTATTTAGAAAGATACCTTACAATCTCAACTCAGGGTCGACTGTAATTATTATTATTATTTTCATGTGATTGTTTTTTATTGTTTAACATACCAGAAGTCATTTCATATTAAAGGCAGAAGAAAAACCTAACCTTCGACAATTCTCTAAATGTCTTGTAATAATTTTGCGTAAGTAGGTGAACAGGCTACCGATCTTCTTAAGTATCAGCTATATACAATGGTCATATATAATCGCATTCGACATATATGTTTGTCTTAGTGTTTTGGGTCAAAATTCGCCACACACACCACAAGGGACAACAAAAAAAAACCAATGTCAACAATTTGCAAGCTTACACGACCAAAATGCAGTACCCATGTAAGGCTTCGTGTATATGGCGACTCACCACAATCCGATTCGCAACTGAATTACAGGAGTCGCCTGTGAACTCTAACAGATGGATTAGATCTCCTACGTATGGATGGACGGATAAGTCGGACCAACCTGATGGGTGGAATGGATCTCGCACGTATGGATGGATGGATAAATCGGACCAACCTGATGGGTGGATTAGATTTTACATATACGGATGGATGGATAGGAGGTCGGACCAACCTGATGGATGGATTAGATCTCGCAGGTATGTACCATCCACGTATGGCATGCATAAGACCATCGAAGCCCCTGTAAAAGTAGCGGAGCTGCCTGACGTGAAGCTTTGGGATAAGTGGTTGTGTGTAGATAGGCAGGGAGAGTGTTCCGTAGATAGCCTAGTATGATTTTCCCACACGTGGTAAAGTGGCACACGTGTGAGAGATATATTCAGTTCTTCGTCTTATCCTTTAAAGGGTAATAAGGTCCCATGAGCCCTGTGGAGAACATGCATCCCAAAAAACACGCCGTTCCGCTTTTGAGTGGGCCACACAGGTCCAGATAACATACAGTAGAGGACGTGGAAGTTCAACCCTCCTTTCTTAATACCAGTAAATACGGAAACAGACAGCTCGATCATGACCCGATTAGCCGAATCCTTTCTACTTATTTATTTATTTTTCTATTCTTTATTCAAAAGTCATCAAGCAGCATGGTCAGAAATTAGGATTCAATCATGGGCGTGATTTTTGGGTGTGCCCATGAAAGGGTAAGACATCCATCCGATCAGATGGTCTTCCAATTGCATGTGGAATACCCTTAAAATAAGGCCGGGACACCATCTAAGTTGAATGTTGACAATTGCTGTCATTTTCAGACCGTTCATTTATTTGTAACGTGTGGCTCAGGATTTTATGTAAGGAGTAGTCATCTCACGACAGCCCTACAAGCTTATTTGGATTTAGGCAAAGCTGGACGGTCATGAACACACGCAACCTATTCCTGCCTTTTTGTTTCTCAAGCACTCTAAGGTCGGCTGTTGCAAACGTAGACTTACATGCATTTGACTGAACCTAATTGACCCAACCCCAAGTTCACGGCAGGTTGTCAGGGTCCTTGCATGGGTTGGATTAAGGCTGGAAAACTCCAAGCCCATTTGAAATTGGGTTGTGTGTTTAACAAATTTCAAGCTAGGAAATCACACCTATTTGTATCAGGTTTGGTCCTGTGGAGGTCAGGTTAACCCTCTACCCCATCCAACCCAACCCAACTCAGCCAAGTTGCACACTTGCACATTGCCTTGTTGACTACGGCCCATGGGATAAGTGGTCAGACAATCAAGCTTGTCCATGTTACGGAAGTTATGCCATGCAAGCAACCTTGAGAAACTAGATCTGACTAGATGATTGTAACCATCACCATCCATAATCGATCATACGAATCCTTTATGTTATTTTACTTTATCTCTACCCATACGCTTTTGCATATTTTATCTTTTTAAAACCTTCAACTTGCATCAAGTCACTTTTATCCAGTGTAATTGTTTACCTCTGTTGTACGTAACCAAACTATAGTAAGCCTTTTTTTTTCCCTATCACACATTGGTGATACTCGTGAGTCTTTAGAATGCATTCATTTCTAATTCTTTTATTGTCTCGCCACTTATCTATATTAACATTCTTATTTCAGGTATGCTCATTAAAAAAAATAATAATTGTGTTGTTCCTTGACTATTCAACATTTTGTCTCATAAAGCATAATTAGTTTTGTAACCATCTTATAAAGTTTTCCTCCTGGTTTGAATGATACATGATGAGCACATAAAGCTCTAGTTGCATTTTCATTTCTTCCAACTTACTTGAATCATATGGTCAACATTCTTCTTAATCTCCATAACTGCCTTCTCACATCTTTGTTGGTTAGCAATCTTAACCAAATTCCCTTTCTTGCTTCTATTGTAATTAAAATTATACCCTTTATGCTTTATTTTAATTTAATTAATTTTAAATTATTTAGTTTCTAAAGAATCCATCCATATATATAGCTTTGTGTTTATGTTTTTTATTTTCTTGTTAATCAAACGAATGTCATCTGCAAATAACATATACCATAGGATCTCTTTTTGTAAATATCTTGTTAACTTGTCTACAATCAATTCAAAAATGTCCCTATGGTAATTGGGAATACACTTGTCTCTCCATTAGTGTGGTTCTTACATTTGTTATTGCTCCCTCATGCAAATCCTTAATCATACTAATATATCCTCTCTAGGACATTAATGGGTTGAACTCGAGCCTAAGAAATCAAAATATTAAATGGGTTTAGCTTGAAGGCCCCACCTGAAACTGTTCAAAATCGAGACCGAGACCTACTCCAGGCCTAGCCCGTTGACAACCGTAATCCTTTTAAAACTTATGTTTTTAACACCCATCAAATTAGCTCGATAGATATTCAAACTTAAGCTTTCTCTAAGTTAAGAAAGAACTTGCGGAGATCCTTTCTCTTTTCTCTATATTTCTTCATGGATTGTCTAGATAGAAAAAAAAAAGTTTTAGTGGTTAATTTCCCTTAAGTTGAATGAAACCAATTTTCTGAGACAGTTGTTTTATTTCTTAATTAGTCTTTGCTCAATCATTACTTCGTGAGGTTTCACAATATAACTCACTTGATTATAAAAGAATGAAAAGAAAGACTTTAGTGGCTCACGTTCAACAACAACCAAAGGTTAATGATCATCATTGAAGTGTGATTATGTGATAGTGGCCTTTATATGGTAGTAATTAGAATATCGGACGGTTCTAATCATTAGACCATCTGCACCTTAGTGGATGGTGTGAACATGACGGATCTCGAGGCTTGGCCAAGTCAACACGAAGCCTTGAGACAGAGAAAATAGGCCGTTAGATTTGGCTGATTTAGTGGCCTGGTGGACCACCATTCTTTTACCTTCCATCACCATATGTGAGTCTATGGCATGCATGCATGCATGCATGTTGAAACAGATCATTGGAATCTTGGATCATTGTAGATGAGGCATACCACAAAAATCAAACTGATCTTGTGATGACAGATCTGAGTATTTGTTGACATGGATGGACGACTGTATGTAGGTCCGTCAGGTGCACCACCTAATGTCAGGCCATATGACATTGAATCAAAACTCGGGTGGGCCTCACCATTCCATTCAATGTAAAATCTGCCTAGAGCCTCTATGTTCAAGTGAGGTATTTCACGCCATACAAGCCACAGTTGGGCCCATATACAACTAACGGTGGGCATCCATCCCAACTGATCTTCTTATGGTGTGGCCTACCTGAGTTTTTGTCTAGCCCAGTTTTGGTTTCCATAGCGAATATACAGGCGGTGCACCGAATGGACAGTGTAGATCTCATGCATGTTCTATCCAGACCCCTTACAACTAGAGGTGGCATGGTCCATTTACAATGGGCCCACGGTTTGCATGCAAAATCCCCAAAATCATACGGATTTGGGCAGTCATAACCATCTATTCTTTTTTTCCCACTGGATTTTGACTGATGAGAATTATCTTTCGAACCGTCCATTTATCAACAGCCAACATATAGTTAACATCGAGCAATCACCATGATTTTCAGCTTATGCCCCATCCTCAAGGGGGCCCACCACTTGGACGGTTTGGATTGGTGTTCATGGATGTCAGTTAAGAGTTGACAAAATTTAGTGAATTGGGGAAAAAAGAACACCGCAAAGGGATATGCCTGTGCGGGGGACTTTGTGGGGCCCGCAGAGATGTCCTTGACAAATCCACTCCGTCCATCCGTTTTTAAAGACTAAAATAGAATGGCTCCAAAAATCGGGTAGATCCAAAACTCAGGTGGGCCATCCCAAACGAATGTATGTGTGGGGATTGAATGCCTTGGGGTGTCAAAATTTTTGTATCAGGATGATATTTGTGAATACAGTTTATCTGAGTGTTAATAACTCTATGAACGGTTTGGATGGAATATAAACATCATGGTCAGCTCCAGAAAGGTTTCAACAGTGGACGATTCCTTCCCCACTTTTTCATTTGGTGTGGCCCACCTGAGTTTTGAATCTTCCCATTATTTTGAAATTGTTCTCCTATTGTGTTCTTGCAAAACAGATGGACGGATTGGATATGTCAAGGACATCTCTGTGAGCTCCACACAGCCCCAGGCAGATAAAAATCTATGGGTGCCCGTGGTCACAGGCAATCCGCTCTCTACTTTTCTCATTTCACAAGTGGATTTACGTGGGGATTGAGCGATTATAGTCATTTGGACAATGTGGTTATTCCAAAAGAGTAGGTAGAAAATGAGAGGTGGAGAAGCGTTTGTTTACCCTTTTTAGGGAATCCCAAGTCCTTTTTATCCAAAAGCATGGATTCTCGTTATAAAAAGAGACACTAGCTTCCCCAACAATCGAATTGCTAGATGCTTGCCTGGGCCCACCGTAAAGCATGCATAGGACGAAATCCAGAACGTCCAATTTTGTAGGCCACATTGAGGATCGTAGACCTGACTCATCAGTAATGTTCACTGTCGCAGTGTATAACCAGCGAACGCAATTAGATTAACCCAATCACATTCGCAAAATTTCTAATTTCTATTGTATTTTGGCTCTTCCAAAATCCACCTATTTATAGATGCCAGAAAAATCCTTTCAGCTTCACTAAAAATCACAAAAATCAGATTAGATCATCTTGACCGTCAATTAGAAGGCATGAGTAGTGTCCATTGTTTTGAGTCTTCATGAAAATCACGGAAACGTCCAATCGGTGCCTAAGATCACTCAAACAGTGAATTTCTTGGGTTATTTCAAGTCCACATCAGGGCTCAAATGAACGGTTTGGATCTTGTAAATGTGTGCCTATGAGTAGATGATGATATTTAGATATTTGACTTTAGCGCTGGATGCATTCACCTTTTATTCATGTTAAAAAGAATTGTAAAAAGGAAAAGAAAATTAAGAAATGATTAGATACAACCATTTCTTTCCCACTTCTTTCCAGCTAACACTTCATTTGCCGTAATGACTGATGAATAGAGGTAAATACTAAATACATAATCATTTGTTTTTACACGTATATGAAACCGTGCGAATTTCACCTTGAAAATCAGGCAAAACACCACCTTCTAACATGTGTTTCCAAGCCAAATTTTCATGGGCCCCACCATGATGTGTGTTATCCATGACGTCCAATCATTTTTTCAGATCATTTTAGGGCATGAAACCAAAAAATAAGGCAGATTCAAAGTCAAGTGGACCACACCATAGAAAATAGTAGGGATTGAATTCCTACAATTGAAAACTTATTGGGGGCTCTAGAAGTTTTGGATCAAGCTGATATTTGTGTTTTCCCTTTATCCATATGTGTATAAGCTTATGAACAGCGTGGATCTGAAATAAACATCATGGTGGCCCTACATAGGTTTCAATGGTGCATTCCCATTACTTTTTGTGGTGTGGTCCATTTATGCTTTAGATTTGCCTCCTTTTTCGATTCCTATCTTAAAATGATCTGAAAAAATGGATGGACAGTGTGGATAAAACTCATACATCATATTGTGGCCTATACGGTTATGGCATGTAACAATGGACCACCTATGGAGGAAGAAACCTAAAAAGTATAAATGTCCACATCATAAATACTACATTCAGTACAATTACAACTAAACACAGCAAATCACAACGGTCCTCATGGAATATCCAATCGACAAAGAAAGTGAGACACTACTATAATCACCATGTAAGAAAATCAAGCTCAAGACTCATTTGATGAATCACAAAGTAAAAATCCATGGGCTACCTGCCGGTGGAATGACTCAGCGTATTGTACTGGTGGTGCCCAACGAATGAGTGGATTGACCTCATTCTCATACCAGGTGGAAATCATGGTTGTTTATACCTGATCCATCCAGCCGAGTCCTATTTCAGCCAATCAGGGTCATTTATGTGTGATATGTATGGATAGGCATGGTACAATAAAAAATTTTCTATAGATATATACGGTTACATATCGGAAAGTGGAGCCATAATGTATCGATTGCGATCGAATGACACTGAAACAATTGAGAAGGGTGCGACCAAATTCAGATGACTAGATGATAAGTGGCCACCAATCAAATTCGCACAATTGATAAACAGGTGGTTGAAAGAGAAGCCAATGAAACAAGAACGTAGGAAACATCTAGAAGCCTGATGATGGATGAGCAGCTACCATAACCGTTAGAATTTGGTAAGAATCCAAATAGCTAGATCAAAGCTATAAACAGTAAAAAACAGCAAGAAGTACTCATTTTATACCAAACCAATTAAACTAAAATCCATCTTTCAATTATCCTTGCAATTATCTTATTAATTTATCATTAATTCAGTAGTTGATAATTTTAGTTGTAATCAAAGTTTACGCTCGTATGTTGGACTTCACCCGATCATAAGAAGAGCATCCATCAATAGCTAGTAGTGGCCGACTACAAGGATTTCTCTCTCATTATATTTAATATGTATTGAAAAGTCTTTTCATACGGAAGGCAAATGATTAATTCATCATCGGAGGATGAACCCTACCCTTTGACTATCACATGATACATTTTATATATTGTGTGAGTGGCTGAATAGGCGACCAATCTCTTCAGATATCGGTCATACTTCGTGTCTGTCTACTTCGACGCTCGAGGTCATTGTTGTTCGGTTTGAATTAAAGCCACAATTTCAATTATAGCACGCATGCACCCACCATGTGAGAAAAGAGTGATGAACAATAGTGTGGCCCAGTCTTTGCATGGATTGGATAGTCCACAAATGGGACATGTTGCATTACTTGAAAATAGCTAAACCAGTACATCAATTGTATGTTATAATTTCTCAATAAAAGTAGAGAGCATCTTAAAAAAAAAATAATGTCGCTCATTTTGATATTACATTAGATCACAAAAGATTATATTGTGAAAATTATAACTTATTTTTTATGAATATTGAGAAGCGATTAACATATTTTTGTGGTGATGAATTGTATATAGAAAGAATTCCCAACAGTAAGATATGTCTCTAATTCTTTTTTTCCTTTCTTTTTTGAATGTGTATGTGTTTGCAAGTCTAGAATTGTTCTACAGTTGACTTTTATTGGAAACTTCGGAAACACCCAGAGATAAATCAAGCAAAGTACATGCAATTGTACAACTAAGTTTAAACAAGAATAATCCGAATTTTACATAATAAAAAAAAAAAAATCATTGCGAGAAAAAACTATGGTACAAAGTGACGAGAAATGCACTATGAAAATAGAAATTACAAGAGAAAAAGTCTTACTGATTCAAACAAACCCTGAATCTCTTTCCACAAGCCTCAACTATGCCCTTGAATCCTTAGAAATGATTTAGAAAGTCCTAATACACTTTTCTCTCTCCCAAATTCCGATTACACTTATTATATATAGTGTTACAACCAGAATAGAAAACAACTTATACACTTATGCAATTTTGCGCACATCTTCGGTGGGACTTTCTATGACATCGACATACCCATCGAGGATTTGTCAATGGCATCGAACTCCTTCGATGCCATCGAGGAGTAACATTAAAACGTTCCAACAATTAAAATGAATTTTTTGAATTTTCTTGATGAGATTAAGCATCTGTTTGATGGCATCGAGTGGTCTATCAATGACATTGACAAACCCTGTTATCAACAGATTCAAGACATTAACAACACCTCTTTTATAGAGTTTCAATTGTAACCATTTTGGAATCTTTTATTACTTTTGAGGAAGTTTGTTTCTATGCACTGTTATGAGAGGAGAAAGGAGGAGTTGCATCTATTACAGGAGAGAGGGAATTACAGGTAAAGGCTATCAAATGTCATACGTTTGAACTTTTTTTCTTCTCTACAAATAACAACAATATATAGTAACGCATATAAAAGGTGGGATATTACTCAACATTTGTAAAGATCATTATAGATAAACATCTTAACAATCTCTCTCTCTCTCTCTCTCTCTCTCTCTCTCTCTCTCTCTCTCGTAATCTATGAAAATTATCCTAATCTACACTAAGAACTGGGAAAATGCTCAACGGTTGCTTTCATCCACAATCAAAGCTTGCTTTAAATTGAGAATTTGAAGTTACCGTTGATACTGTGGTCTTAATGAGATTATGAAGTGCATTTTTAGGAGGATCAAAAGGGAGAACTTAACTGTTGTGAACCTAGAGAAATTATTAGAAAGAGGTGGATTTTGATCCATAGATAAGGAAGATTAGTCACTTGTCCAATCTTATGATGGTGCCCCAATAGTTCCTTGCCCATATGTGATCCTGACCATTCGTCAGAAAGATTATATGGTATACAAGTAAATGCATAAATTTATTGTGGTTAAACAATCCTAGTTGTGCAATTAATTAATGGTGGTGAAAATTTGAGATGAAAGTAATTCATCTTGCTTGGTTGCCTTTGGATGATCCAATTGCATTGCAATAAATCAAAATCAAGAACATGGAACAGGGGCTGTACTAAGAACTATTAAATAATAATAATTTTAGTGAGCTCATCTGATAAGTGCGATAGTTTCCAGTTGCCTGATCTGATTATCCAATTCCATGGGCTTGATTTCAAGTGATGCTGCTTTACGCATGTGGACGGTTTGATCCCACCCAGATGGCCGGGGCACATTTGGATGTTTCGGTTGATATGTACTGGTAGTCTGGTATTGAACGATACACCAAACCTTCGGGCATAAATGAGATGTGCGCATTCTTGGGTAGCACCCAAACATGCCATGACATGTATGGCTAGCCTACATTTGCACGTTAAGGCCTGTTTGGGAGCTTGGATTCGGAACCCAGTGGATTTGAACCCGTCAATTAGCACGAGTATTGTCCATTGTTTTGAGTCTTCATGAAAATCTTGGAAACGTCCAATCGGTGCCTAAGATCACCCAAACAGTGAATTTCTTGAGATATTCCAAGTCCACTTCAAGGTGTTGAGGGTCAAATATTGCATATTAGACCCCAGTTATTACCTAGATTTATGAACATGATACTGTTTAACAGTCTATTTTAACCGTGTTTGTGATGCAAGGTGAATTGACGAACGTGGATTGAAAATGATGCTAAAAGCATGAATTTAACGCCTAGGAATCACCAAGGCAAGGGACGGACTCCATGAAACTGAGATCGATGATTTTATAAAATCCGGTGTTTCATGCTAAAAAGGCTTGAAAGTCATCCTAAATGAAAGATCACAGTATTCTCACCATCCATCTGGCTCGAAACTTTAGATATGGCCTGATGACCATAAATTAACTGTACACGTCGAATTTCAGTCCTTGGATCCCTGTGAAAGCAGCTCAACAGACAAATACCTGGATATACTTCAAATTTTGTCTTAACACCTCAATTGAGGTGGTAAGACGAATGGACGGAGCGGATCTCTCACGAACATCTCCTTAAGACCTTCATGTACATCACGTGTGCATGGTGCACAAGTACACTGGCCATGCACCGAATCTCTCAAAATCGGTCAGCATGCGCTGACCGACTCTCTTCTTCCAAATAAAGAAAGGCCACAACGTCTAATGCACGCCGGCCATTTTTGGCTCCTGGGCCCCACCCATCACGCATTCTTATGATGAGAACCTTCCATTATGTCCAAGGGGTGTCTATGACCCTCACCTAGGTGTCATTTTGGAACCATGAACGTACGGATAAACAGATTACCGTCCAAACGGAAGATGGATAGCGGAGTAAAAGAACCTGAGGGCCACATCAATAGACGGTTAAAGACATCCATTTCCGACCAGAATTTTGAGCCGCATCCAATGGACAGAGTGGAATTTGCCTTGTTGTAAATATTATTTTGGATACACCGAAAATATTTTTTTAAAAATAATTTGCAAATCAAATGTTTCACTAGGTTGAATCACGTATAAATACGCTGTCCTTAAAGCGTGATTCGTCCCTTTATCAATTGCTGATGGGTTACAGGCGAATTGCTTCCAGGATAAGACAAGCCTTCTGGATCCAACGTGCAACAATCACGATAGGTTCACTAGAAACAATTTTAACGCAGTAGATTTCTTCTGGCAGATTCAGACGGTGGAGATGTTCTAAGTATTTTAGAATGAAGCTTATGGATTGTATCTGATTTGATAGGAGAGAGGAGTGTGTTGAGATGATGAAAACGAACTGGAATGGTCCAGTTTATATAGGCATCAGGTAGTGGACCATTGCTAGGCTGCTATCAATGGTCCAGAACGTTTGAAAAACGTTTCTGGCCGTTGTCCATTAATCACAGACGTTTCTGGTTGTCGGATCAAAGGATCTGACCGTTGAATCATCATGGTCCGTCCGTTTTCGAACCGTTTAGCTTTCAAGGCATAGAGCCGTTTTCTGAAACTGCTGAACGTTTCAGATTTAAGATCTAACCATTCTCAGTCACCTATAAAGTTACAGGCCATTTCAGATCCACACCGCCTTAAGGCTCTGAACAGACTCATCGCACGAAACCCATCGCATCGAGGTAGCATCGGTTCGCGAGGGAGCGACCACTCTGCAACACGATGCGCATGTGCGAAGTGCGCCATCTAGCGCTACTATAGCCACACTGCCTCACTGCCCATGCCCTCGCCCTCGCCCTCGCCCATGCCCGAGCTCGAGCTCGAGCGCGAGCGTGTGCGTGCGTGCGTGCGTGTGTTCCAATGCTACGCACTGGAATACGCAACCCGTGTATCACCTCCTCCAAAAGCTCTAAGTAAGAATACTCTTCACAACATCTCATATAAACCACAAAAAGATTTCAACCATTTCCGATGTGGGACAAAGCATACACCGCACTTTTTTTAATTAAAAATTTTCAAAAAGCGTTTTGGTGAGAAAATCTCGAAATTTTGAAAAAATTGAATTTTTCATTTTTTATTTTGAAAAACCATTGATTTTCAACATTCGTCACCAATAATGGACCCCACCAATCATTACAGTGCAAGAAAGTGCGCAGGCCCCTGTTTTCACAAGCCAGCGAATTCTGGATGTTTCGGGATGCTATGGGCCACCATCTTAGGTCAGTTGGTAAATCCAAACCGTCCAGAGGGAAGCCCAATCAGAGCAGATCCCAACCAAGGAAGCAAAATGGAGGTTGAGATGGTCCGCTTTGTCAAAAACAGATTCCAAACACGACCCTGTTTGCGTTTTCGGCTGGCGTTACGCAAGGCAGTGCTACGTAAACCGACTTCACCACCGACTGGAAACTCCTATAAAGGAGGACACACAAACATGTAAGAGGGGCATTGTTGGGAACATGGAACAGCCATGGAGGCATCTGGTGCACGTGGAAGAGTTTTTTTTTTTTTTTTTGTTTAAGATATTATATCCCTGGCTAAACCTCTTAGCTTGGGCCAAGAGGTGAAGCTTGTAGTGTGATGGGATTCTGTCTATGTTTTTGATTCATGTTAGACTGATTTTGATGCTAGTTTGATTAATAGAAATCCTTTCAGTGTTTAATGGTTTGTTGTGACTAAAATTACAATAGATCTGCGATGGCTTTGAGTATTTTCTCTCCCTTTTATGATTATGAAGTCAGGAAGTCCTGTTATTCACCATCACCCCTTGGACATGATTGGATGATGGAATCCTTCCTAATGATCATACATCTCTTAGATTGGTTGTGGATTGGTTTAATTTTGTTGTTTGCTTTGTCTCATGGACATGGTTTTGTGATGGAATCCATTCTAATTTACTTCCTTCTTATCTCTTGAAAACTAGATTAAAGGAAGTTCATATTTAATTTTCATGGTTATATTTTCTAACTGGATGAAGATGGGACTTGAAGTCCAGTTGAGTTCATGAATCAAGCGTAGAATTCCCTGATCTCTACAAGTGGATCTTTGGCACCCTAGTTTCCCATCTTTGGTTTCTACAAATTTTAGATTAATATTTTCACTATTATTCTCTCATATTCATTCAATTTAGATTTCATCTTTTTCTAATTCTAGTTTTAGTTGTTTCCAGATTATGTATAGGTTTTAATCCCTATGGATTCGACCTCGCCGAGATTATTACTGCATAACAACCCTATACCTAGGATGTGAACACAGGGCTCAAATAAAGGGTTTGGATCTTGTAAATGTGTGCCTATGAGTAGATGATGATATTTAGATATTTGACTTTAGCGCAGGATGCGTACACCTTTTCTCCATGTAAAAAAGAATGGTAAAAAGGAAAAGAAAATTAAGAGCTGATTAGATACAGCCATTTCTTTTCCAATTCTTTCCAGCTAACACTTCATTTGCCGTAATGACTGATGAATAGAGGTAAATACATAATCATTTTTTTTACACGTGTATGAAACCGTGCGAATTTCACCTTGAAAATCAGGCAAAACACCACCTTCTAACATGTGTTTACAAGCCAAATTTTCATGGGCCCCACCATGATGTGTGTTATCCATGACGTCCAATCATTTTTTTAGATCATCTTAGTGTATGAACTCAAAAAATGAGGCAGATTCAAAGTCAAGTAGACCACACCACATAGGATAGTGGGGATTGAATGCTTACCATTGAAAACTTCTCGGGGGCTCCAGAAGTTTTGGATCAAGATGGTATTTGTGTTTTCCCTTTATCTATATCTGTGTAACCTTATGAACAGGATGGATCTCAAATAAGCATAATGGTGGCCCTACATAGGTTTCAATGGTACACATCATTATTCCCACTACTTCTTGTGGTGTGGTCCATGCATGCTTTATATTTTCCTCCTTTTTGGGCTCTTACCTCAAAATGATCTGAAAAAATGGATGGACGGTGTGGATAAAACATATACATCATGTTGTGGCCCGTAGAGTTTTGGCATGTAACAATGGACCACCTGCGGAGGAAGAAACTCAAAAAGTATAAATGTCCACGTCATAAATACTACATTAGTCCAATTACAACTAAATACAGCACATCACAATGACCCTAATACAATATCCAATGTACAAAGACAGTGAGACACTACTATAATCACCATGTAAGAAAATCAGGCTCAAGCACTCATTTGGTAAGCCACAAGGTAAAAATCCGTGGGCTACCCGCCAATGGAATGACTCAGAATATTGTATTGGTGTTGCCTAACGAATGAGTAGATTGACCTCATTCTCATATCAGGTGGAAATCATAGTGTGGCCCACTCTTTGCATGGATTGGATAGTCCACAAATGGGACATGTTTCATTACTTGGAAATAGTTAAATCAGTACGCCGTTTGTATGCTATAATTTCTCAATAAAAGTAGAGCATCTTATAAATAAAAATAATGCAGATGGTTTTGATATTATGTTAGACCACAAAATTATAACTTATATATATATATATATATATATATATATAGAGAGAGAGAGAGAGAGAGAGAGAGAGAGAGAGAGAGAGAGAGAGAGAGAGATTTGCATACTCGTAAGGTGATGAATTGCCTACAAGAAGATTTCTCATCACAAAGAGATAGTTTCTAATTTTATTTTATTTTATTTTTTATTGTTATTATTTGTATGCGTTGGCAACTACAGAATCCTTTCGTAGCTGCTGCTTTTATAGAGTTTCAATTGTAACCATTTTGGGATCTTTCATTACTTTCAAGGAAGTTGTTTTTGTACATTTATCATATCCATCCTAAGTGGATAAAGGAGGGGTTGTGTTTGCTATGGGAGAGAGAGGGTGTCATTAACGGTCACACGCTTTAACAAGTTTTTCACTAACAATAATACATAATAACGCATAGAAAAGATGAGAGATTATCAAGGATTTGTAAAGATCATATTAAATAAACATCTTAATAAAGAAGAAAATATCTTACTCTATGAAAATTATCCTAATCCACTCTAACACTAAGAATTGGGAAAATGCTCGATGGTTGATTTCATCCCCAATTAAAGCTTGCTTTAAATTGAGAATTCAAAGTTACTATTGATACTGCGGTCCTAATGAGATTGTGAAGTGCATGTTTAGAAGGATGAAAAGGGAGAAGTTAACTATTGTGAATCTAGAGAAATTATTAGAAAGAGGTGGATTTTGATCCCTAGACAAGGAAGATTGGTCACTTGTCCAATCTTATGATGGTGCCCAGATAGTTTGCTTGCACAGATGTGATCCAGACCATTCACCTGGAGGATTATATGGTATACAAGTAAAATGCATAAATTTACTGTAGTTAAACGATCCTATTTGTGTAATTAATTAATGGTGGTGAAAATTTTAGATGAAAGTAATGCATCTTGCTTGGTTGCCTTTGGATGATCTAATTGAATTGCAATAACTCAAAATCAATAACATGGAACAGGGGCCGCACTAAGAACTATTAAATAACAATAATTTTAGTGAGCTCATCTGATAAGTGCGATAGTTTCCAGTTGCCTGATCTGATCATCCAATCTCCCATGGGCTTGATTTCAAGTGATGCTGCTTTATGCATGTGGACAGTTTGATCCCACCCAGATGTGACACATTTGGATGTTTCGGTTGATATGTACTGGTATTGAACGATACACCAAACCTTCGGGGCATAAATGAGATGTGCGCATTCTCGGGTAGCGCCCAAACATGCCATCACATGGATGGCTAGCCTCATTTGCATGTTAGGGCCTGTTTGGGAGCTTGGATTCAAAACCCATGGAGTTGAAAACTCTTGAATTTGAAATTCTCTTGTTGTGGTTGGCAACCTGAATTCAGAATCGGTTATAGTCCAAAAGTAGTTAGGGATGTTATATCTACAGGGGTTTGAATTTAATTACTAAATTAATTTTAATATCTATAGTTAGTGTATGTAATGTTTAATACCATGGTTGTAAATTGTAATAAGCCCGTTGAAATATATACTTTGCCTGAAAATGATAAAATTCCAAGTCTCAAATGGCCCACAAGCATAAGATCACATCCGAGTCACTAACAAATGATTTTTAACTGTTGATTTATATGGACAATGTATAGACAGCGTAAATCATCATATTAAACTAATTATAATGATGCAATTGATAATATGATTGTTTAGGAATATCATCAGTGGGCCATGTGCCTAATAAATTAATAGCCTAGTGACACATTTTAGATGCAATCCAAGCTTTCACTTTAGATTTGAAACCCCCAATTAGTTTATGATGCCAAACATACTGAGTGATTTGAAATCCCTTCGAACCCCCAAATCCATCACGCCAAACAACCCCTTGGGTATTGCTAGGTTAGTATCAGTATTGCCATGATATTGTCATTGCTAACCATGCCACCAATAACAATCACGATAACTTCATATGTTGGATTTCAAATGGATGAAATTGCATAGGAGTTTGGTCGTAGTTATGAATTAAAATAGCATCACTACTCTTAATTTGGGATTTCTTTAGTGTTGGATTGGATCATTACAATTCACTCAATCAAGCATAAAAAACACCCAGTAATGAAATATATACAGACATTTCTGCAATGCTTCAATTAATTACTACTTTCAAAGAGCCATTCCTTCCTTATTCTATCTGCTGCAATTGGAAGCTTTGTACAAATAAATACAACTTCTAATCTTCAAATAAAGTAGTCTACAAAAATTTATACATTGCTTTTTTGCAATACCATCTCACTTATTAGAAGTGCCAGGCTATTCACCACACACTGCTTCAAGTTGGTATGGACGTGTGAGATCAACTCCATTCATCACAAAAATCAGACCTATCAAATCAACAAGTGGGACATGCCATATATTTTGATGTACAGTTGTGGCCCACCTGATGTGTGGTTATTGTTTTTTTGGGAGAAGGTAAGGTATGTTCATGGTGCCTGCTTATGATGAGCGGCTAAGATCCTGCCAATTCAGCAGGTGTCACAGAATGGCCATTACATTCTAAAACGAGAATCTATCCCCATCATTCATCATATCGGATGAGAGATGAGGACCGGTTACATAGAAATGGAGGTGAAAAAAAAAAAAAGAGAGTACAAAATCGTCATCTTGATGGAGGGTTCACATCCAAGATTGGATAGGGTAGTTGCACATGAAGGAATTCACTCCACTGATAAGTGATATGGGCAAAGATTTCCGAGCAATCAAGCATCTCTTCTTCTTTCACCCCTACCTACATAGGTATTAAAAAAAAAAAATGTACATTTTCTTCAAGTGCTTACGTGGCATATGGGTGAGATCATCCAAGCCGCCCATCAAGTGCACTATACAAGTGATTGGTTTAAAACCAAAGTGGTCCACTTATCAGGTAGGTGATTGGTTTAAAACCAAAGTGGTCCACTTATCAGGTAGGGTATATATGTACTTTGAATGTGGACTGTTGGCCGGGCTTACCTGATGCGTGAACTGGCCTACTTTTGTGCTTGGGTATGCAGATGGACGGATGTGATGAACAGCTTGGATCTAAATAAACATGTGCTATATTAGCATGGATTGCTGCATATATGTAGATCAGAAAACTTCAATGAAATTAGAGGAATGATCACATACATTTGAATTAACATACATTCGAGCTGTGTGGAGCCCCTCGCCAGAGAAACTTCCAGATGGATCATATATGCCATCCAATCCATTCATCAGGTGGGCCGATAGGGCATGCAAAAAATCAGGCCAGCTGTACAACACTCAGGTGGGCCACACCACACGAATATATTGGTTTTAGGCGTGTTGTGGATTGTCCCACCTGAGCTTTTCATTAGGATGACTTTCCTGATGGACGGTGAATATAGGAAGGCCCACCAGATGAACGGTTTGAATTCTAAGGAAAAACATATGGGTGGGCCCCACAGATCAATGTATGGTAATTACTATAACGCATGTGACCGTCCACTTGAAACTACGGCATTTTGGAAAATAAAGCTTACTTCATCGTCATCTTCATCTTCATGATTGCTGTAGCTGGGCCTTGCCACCTCTCCGAATTCGTCGCTCTTTGCGAATCTTCCCCTGACACGTGGACGGCTGTCGGCTTGCGTCTTCCGGCATGCATACTGCAATTTTTATTGCATTGCTAAAACTTAGAAGAGAAACATGCAATTCACATTCCACTCCAATATTAAAATGAAAGGAATGACTTTGAATTTCAGACATTCACGTGATACATACGTGCTCTGGCGTGTCTCTCTACATGAGCAAATGTGGCACGTGTGCACCAGGACGAGCAAAGTTCATCAGGTGGCATCCACTTCGTGTGTGCGTGGCACAAATATCAGGTGGGCCACGTGTGTATGTTGATTAATGTCGACCGTTGGTCGTGTTTGTTAAACGTTGACTTCGTACATGTGGTCCACATGATGACCGGCGATGATCAAGATACATACTCTAGGAGGCCCACTGAATGAACGGCGATGATCTTGCACACATATCCTTCTTTATCCGATATCGGCTGAGTGTGGTTTCCGATGGCTCAGATGGCAAGTAGTCATTCCATTTCTCAAAAATTAGTAAAGGGATGAATTGCAGTATCCTGACAAGGCAATTAGTACATGTGGGGCCCATCGATCTGAGATCAGGGCCGTTTATCTGAAGGAAGCCACAATGGATCATGGGTGAATCCTAAGAAGCCAACCAGACTAGACAATTGTAATCCTTGGTTCATTGGCCTAAAAATAAATGGTTTGAGCTTAAAAAAGAGCGGTTTGATCATCAGGTGGGCCAAACCATCAAAAGGTCTTGGCGGTTGGATTGGCCATAAAAATCATGTCATGGTCCCTTTGATGATTGGGTTCACTTGATGAGTTTTGGTCGTCCCATTTTCGTGGTGGGGTACACCTCTTGGATTGTATGTTCGGCATGTTTCCATACGATGGGGATCCCCTGAAGGGCCCACCAGGCCGACGGTCTAGATCTAAATCAACTGCCTGTAGACCCATATGTAGTTGGGCTCCCAACTATTTAATGCTTGTTTATTGCAGGATGTGCTATAGCAGGCGGGTACGTTTTGCCTCCCTTGTGTGGCCATCTGACAAGATGAACGCCCCGAGGTCCATCACCATCTTCCTCAAGGATTCAATCATGGGCGTGATTTTTGGATGTGCCCATGAAAGGGTAAGACATCCATCCGATCAGATGGTCTTCTAATTGCATGTGGAATACCCTTAAAATAAGGCCGGGACACCATCTACGTTGAATGTTGACAAGTGTTGTCATTTTCAGACCGTTCATTTATTTGTAACGCGTGGCCCAGGATTTTATGTGAGGAGTAGTTATCTCACGACAACCCTACAGGGTTATTTGGATTTAGGCAAAGCTGGACGGTCATGAACACACACAACCTATTCCTGCCTTTTTTTGTTTGTCAAGCACTCTGGATCATGGTGGACGTTATGTATTGTGGCACTCGAATGATGGCTGTTGCAAACGTAGACTTTCATGCATTTGACTGAACCCAATTGACTCAACCCCAAGTTCACGGCAGGTAGGCAGGGTCCTTGGTTTGGGCTAAGGCTGGAAAACTCCCCGCCCATTTGAAATTGGGTTGTGTGTGTTTAGCAATTTTTGGTTAGGTTAGGTCGAGCTAGTAAATCACATGTATTTCGGTTGGGTTTGGTCCTGTTGAGGTCAGGTTAACCCTCGAGCCTAGGCAACCCATTAAAAAATCAGGCTTGACTAGATGATTTTAACCATCATTATCTATTAAATATATAGCAATCATCGTCATCAACCTCATCTAATCTAGTCTTTATCTTTACTACTTGAGTCGACGATATGATCCTTTTATACTATTTTACGCCATCAGCAGTCATAATTTTAGTTACATCAAATATTATCAAGTCTTTTTTTATTACCTCCACTCATATTCTTTTGTGTATATTTTTATCTTTTTAAAACCTTCAACTTTGCAACAACTCACTCCTAATCAGCGTAGTTCTTAAACTTTGTTGTATATAACCGATTTATATTAAGACTATTTTTTCTTTTTTTATTACATATAGGTATTATTCCTACGTCATTTGAACTTATTCATTTTAAATCTTTTTTCTTGTCTTGCCACGTATCCATCTTAACATGCTTATTTCACCTATGCTTATACTATAAAAATTGGTTTTCTAGCTATCTTATAAAGTTTTCCTTTTAATTTGAATGATACATGATGAGCACATAAAACTCTAAAGCTACATTTCCATTTCTTCCAATCTGCTTGAATTATATGGGCAACATTCTTCTTAATCTCCCTTGTTGTGTTTTTAAGAATAAAAATAAATAAATTTCAAAAATAAAAGTTATTTTTAAAAAGTAAATAAATATATTTATTATTTAAACTTTTCATAAATAGTGTGTATACCCAGTCGGTAAGAGAAGGGATTTTTGCTTATGCAACCAGGGTTCAAATCTCCTCGAGAATGGTGCTTCGCACCGTTCGCGCACGCGTGGTGTGGGCTGTAGGGATGCTTGGGCGCTTTATTAGGCGTACTTAGCACTTGCGCGCGTGGCGTGGGCTGTAGGGCTGCTTGGGCGCTTTATTAGGCTCCTTTATTAGGAGCAAAAAGATAATCTTTTTAGCACATGGTTCAAACTTTTTTGGCCATGGTACAATTGGAATTAAATGAGGGTTTATCCTGATGATTTTATGACATTTATTGATTAAGAGTAATTGTGACATGATTGTACATGTGGCAGTTATGCCATGTGTCGCTTATGTGGATTCAGTTTTTCCTGTTGGATAACTGCTCCTGTCTGAATGGGTACAAAAATAACTGCCATATGACATAGAGTCATGTCCTTTCATAGAAAGACAATTATTTGCTGTGAATGGGTATGAATTTCTTGAAGAGGCTCTTTAGCACCTCTTCAGGAAGAAATCCATAACCTTTCAGTTGATATAAATCCTGGATACTATAATTCAGAAGATATACTCTTAATTCTTAACATTATATCATTTTCTGTGCAATTACTCTCAATCTAATCTCTTACTGAGTTTTTTCTGAATGTCTTAAGGCATATCGGTGTCAAAACTAGAGATCTGTTCAACACTTAAATGTGCAAATTTTCGTGTTGAAAATTGGATTGAGAATTGATTATATCCTGAAGACAATTTGCAGATTTCCTTGCACTTGCTGAAATTTCCAGAAAAAGGACAGCAAATCTATCTTGAGAAATCGACTATTCAAGTCGAGCCTTGAACCCGATAGATCTGGTCGTTTTCTTCTATCTTCCATTGTGTATTGGTTTTCTAACATCTCTAACATCCCTATCACATCTCTACTGATTAGCAATCTTAAACCATTTTCCTTTCCCACTACTATATATTATTATTAAAATTATATTATATATTCTCTATTTTAATTCAATTTAAAAATATTTAGTTTTTAAAACACCCATCCTTATATTTATCTGTCTTTATGTTCTTTATTCTCTTGCCAATCAAAACTATTATGGGAAAATCTTAAATGCTCCGAGATTCGAAGGGTCTGATAAGGACTGAGGCGATGATAAATAACCGAGCAGTGTAAACGAGGCGAGCCTTTGAGTGGGAGAGACTCTTAGTGTCTCTCGAACAACTTAACCTCGGGAAGACATCCGAGAGATGAAACTTCAGGAGGTCATGCTCAGCGTAATATTAACTCTAAGGAATGACCTCGAAAGAAATCGGAAGAATCAGAGCAACAGGGAAGAGTGAAGCGACTATTACGGTGCCTTGTTGTCGCACGATCAACTGGATAATCGTATAACCTCTGATATCCGCACATCTTTCGGTTGTGGTTAGTAGCTAAGATCACGTTGAGTTTTGTGGACACATCCACCCCTATTGAAAGGTATAAATAGTAGTCGAAAATACAAAAATAGGTACACAAAATCTCTCACCCAAATCCCTACTACACGCAACTTAGACCCAGGTTCCTAGCTTGACTTAGGCATCGAAGCGTCTCCTGTTCTGTCCAGGGTCTCCTTTATCATTCCTTTGAGCAGGTAGCAGTGGTCAGAACCTGAGCTCGGTGCTCGGAGCGGGTGTGCCAGATTTCTGCATCAACAAAAACTATATGTCATAGGCAAACAACATAAACCATAAGATCTCTTCTTGTAAATGCCTTGTTAACTCGTTTATAATCAATTAAAAAATGCATAGGTTTAATATCAACCCCTAATGCAAGCTTGCAATAATTGAGAACACACTTGTCTACCCCACCCGGTTCTTACATGTTTTCTCGCTCCCTCGTGTATATCCTTAATCATACTAATATATATAATTTTCTAAGGGTGTCAATGGCTAGGCTCGAGCCCGAAAAGTAAGAATTTTAATAGGCCTGGCTCGAAGACCCAGCCTAAAAAGTTAAAAATCTAGGCTGAGACCTACCCTAGGCTTAGCCTGCTAACAACCGTCCTCTCAAAACTTATGTTTTCAACACCCACCAAATTAGCTATGTGGAGACTCAAACTTAAGCCTTCTCCAAGTCAAGAAAAACCATGCGGAGATTCTCTCCTTGCCCTATATTTCTTCATTGATTGCCTAGGTAGGAAAAAAGTTTCAGTGGTTAATCTCCCCGAAGTGAAATGAAACTAATTTTCAGAGGTAGTTGTTTGATTTCTTAGTCCTTGCTGAATCATTTCTTCTCAAGGTTTCACAATACAGCTCACTTGATCATACAAGAATGAAAATTAAGGAAGACTTTAGTGGCTCACGTTCAACAACAACCAAAGGTTAATGACCATCATTGAATTGTGATTATGTGATAGTGGCCTTTATTTGGTTGTAATTAGAATATCGGACAGTTCTAATCATTAGACCATTTGCATCTTAGTGGATGGTGTGGACCTGACGGATCTCGAGGCTTGGCAAAGTCAACACGAAGCCTTGAGACAGAAAATAGGCCGTTAGATTTGGCTGATTTAGTGGCCTGGTGGACCACCATTCTTTTAGCTTCCATCACCATATGTGAGTCTATGGCATGCATGCATGCATGTTGAAAACAGATCGATCATTGGAATCTTGGACCATTGCAGATGGGGCATACCACAAAAATCCTACTGATCTTGTGATGACAGATCTGAGTGTTTGTTGACATGGTTGGACGACTGTATGTAGGTCCGTCAGGTGCACCACCTAATGTCAGGCTACGTGATATTGATCCAAAACTCAGGTGGGCCTCACCATTCCATTCAATGTAAAATCTGCCTAGAGCCTCTATGTTCAAGGGAGGTATTCCACGCTATACAAGCCACCGTTAATTAGTTGGTCCCATATACAACTAACGGTGGGCATCCCATCCCAACTGATCTTCTTATGGTGTGGCCTACCTGAGTTTTTTTTCTGGCCCAATTTTGGTTTCTAAAGCGAATATACAGGCGGTGCACCGAATGGACAGTGTAGATCTCATGTATGTTCTATCCAGACCCCTTCCAACTAGAGGTGGCGTGGTTCATTTACAACGGGCCCACAGTTTGTTTGCAAAAGCCCCAAAATCATGAAATCGGATTGTGTACTGAGTTACTCAGTACGCTCTTATCGTACTGAGTAAAATCAGTTGGGCAAACCGCGAATGCATGTGGTTTATCCACGCCGTCCATTGTTTTTCCGGATCATTTTATGGGTTCAACCCAAAATTGATGCATATACAAAGCTCAAGTGGGCCATACCACTGGAAAAAGTGGAACTATTGATTTCAACCGTTGAAAATTTTCTAACGCCCACAGTGATGTTTATTTGTCATCCAACCTGTTCATAAGATCAGAAGGACATGGATGAAGGGAAAACACAAATATCAGCTTGATCTAAAACCTCTGTTGTCCCCAAGAAATTTTCAACGGTAGATGTTCAATTCACACAGTTTCTGGTGATGTGGTTCATTTGAGGTTTAGATATACTCCATTTTTGGGATTAAGCCCTAAAATTATTTGTTAAAAGAGATGGACGGAGTGGATATAATGCATGAATGACACAGGGGCTCACGGAGTTTACTCAGTACGCTTACCGTACTGAGTTACTCATTACGCAATCCGCTTCCCAAAATCATACGGATTTGGGCAGTCATAACCATCTTTTTTTTTACCACTGGATTTTGACTGATGAGAAATATCTTTCGAACCGTCCAACATATCGTTAACATCGAGCAATCACCTTGATTTTCAGCTTATACTCCATCCTCAAGGTGGCCCAGCACTTGGACGGTTTGGATTGGTGTTCGTGGATGCCAGTTAAGAGTTGACAAAATTTAGTGAATTGTGGTAAAAAGAACACCGGGTGAAGGGATATAACTGTGTGGGGCCGGCAGAGATGTCCTTGACCAATCCACTCCGTCCATCTGTTTTTAAAGACTACAATAGGAAGGGTTCCAAAATCAGGTAGATCCAAAACTCAGGTGGGCCATCCCAAACGAATGAGTGGGGAATTAATGCCTTGGGGTGTCAAAAATTAATTTTTTATCAGGTTGATATTTGTGAATACAGTTTATCTGAGTGGTAATAACCCCATGAACGGTTTGGATGGAATATAAACATCATGGTCAGCTACAAAAAGGTTTCAACAGTGGACGTTTCCTTTCACACCGTTTCATTTGGTGTGGCCCACCTGAGTTTTGAATCTTCCCATTTTTACCATGTTGGCCCAATGTAGTCTTGCAAAACAGATGGACGGATTGGATATGTCAAGGACATCTCTGTGAGTCCCACACAGCCCCAGGCACATGAATATCTATGGGTGCCCGTGGTCACAGGCAATCCGCTCTCTACTTTTGGCATTTCACAAGTAGATTTATGTTGGGATTGGGCGATTATAGTCATTTGGACAATGTGGTTATTACAAAAGAGCAGGTAGAGAATGAAAGGTGGAGAAGCGTTTGTTGGCCCTTTTTGGGGAATCCCAAGTCCTTTTTTCCGAAAGCATGGATTCTCTTATAGAAAGAGACACTAGCTTCTCCAACAATCGAATTGCTAGATGCTTGCCCGGACCCACCGTAAAGCATGCATAGGACGAAATCCAGAACGTCCAATTTTGTGGGCTACATTGAGGATCGTAGACCTGACTCATCGGTGATATTCACAGTCGCAGTGTAAACCAGCGAAAGCAATCAGATTCACCCAATCACATTCGCAAATTTTCTAATTTCTATTGTATTTTGGCTCTTAAAAAATCCACCTATTTATAGATGCCAGAAAAATCCTTTCAACTTCACCAAAAATCACAAAAGATCAGATCATCTTGGCCGTCAATTAGAAGGCATGAGTATTGTCCATTGCTTCGAGTCTTCCCAACCACTCGATGAAAATCACGGAAACGTACAATCGATGGCTAGGATCACTCAAACGGTGAATTTCTTGGGATATTCCAAGTCCACATCAGGGCCGAAATGAACGGTTTGGATCTTGTAAATGTGTGCCTATGAGTAGATGATGATATTTATATATTTGACTTTAGCGCCAGATGCATTTACCTTTTCACCATGTAAAAAAAGAATCATAAAAAGTAAAAGAAAATTAAGAAATGATTAGATACAGCCATTTCTTTCCCACTTCTTTCCCACGTCACTTGCTGTAATGACTGATGAATAGAGGTAAATACATAATCATTTGTTTTCACGCTTGTATGGAACCGTGAGAATTTCATCTTGAAAATCAGGCAAAACACCACCTTCTAACATGTGTTTCCAAGCCAAATTTTCATGGGCCTCACCATGATGTGTGTTATTGTAGACATCCCACCCAGGCTAACATCTCGAAAAGGCTAAGACAATCTGGAAACCATGATCATAAATCCTAATCCCATCCTAAACCTAAAACCTTGGGCCAAAATCCCCAAACTTCCAATCCGCAGTCAGAAACCGTAATCCAGACCGTTCAATCCACATACAACCCCGCCTTTATCCTAAGCCCTAGTTAGAACCATTTACCCGAACCTAAACCGACTTATCCGAGTTGCAAAAAACTCAGAGAGGACCATCGGACGAACCAGCGTGTCACATAAAGCCCACATGCTCGGGCCCGGCCCGAACGCGGCCCAGTAGTCTGACTACCTCCTGCGGTACTTCGACTGCCACCGCTTGCGTGTGGACAGCTGTCCCAGCATCCAAAAGTCAATTTTTCTTCAAAATTACCCCCCCTACCCTCACTATTTACCAATTTACCAACCCCATAAGCCAATGAGAGAATGCCATGTGGCATCTCTCTCTTCTCCACCAACCACCACTTACCACCTCAGCATTTAACCCTCTCAAACCTAGTAATTATAGCAATGCCCTTGGAGAGGGCTATAAATAGCCCTCTCCTCTTCTCATTTCAACAACAACAACCAAGAGAGGGAGAGAGTAAGAAAGAAAGGGAGAAAGGAAGAGAGTAAGTGAGGAAGAGAGTGAGGAAAAGGGAAGGAGCTCCCAAACTTTCAAAGTTCTTATTTTTCAGCCACCCCCCTAACCACCCTCTTAACCTTTCCAACCCATAAGCCTAACCCAAATTGGTCATGGTTCAGTTTATGTCTAAGCCTAATTAAAAATCAAGCCAAGGATCCATCATCCTACAAGCATTCATCATGACACCTACTTCCTTCTTAACCCCCTTGCTTCTCTAGATCTCTCATGAACATATGCTCTGTGACTTGCCGTACACCGGATCCTGTCACATCAGAAATTTCTAGTGATCTAGTCCATTCTTCTTTACCTTTTTTACATAAGCATCATCACATCCGCTTTCTAGGTACACCATTGGACATATGCTCTGTAGCTTGCCGAAACCTCGGATCTTGCTACATCAGAAATCCGTGTGTGTGCCTAGTTCCATCTCAACCACATCATCCATCATCCCTTGAGAATATTTTTACCACACTAAGTAGAGATTGTACATTTGTACGGGCAGAGTGGGTGCATAACACCTTCCCTCTCTGTAACTGAGGTCCCTTACCTAGAATCACGGATCGCAGACTAGGAGTCAATTTAAGGTAGGAGAGTCTTCGGATTTCTCCAACCTTATATATTCGCCGGTTCTAGCCGACGGCGGGATTTGGAGATTAATTAGCTAGTGGCGACTCCAATATCCACAAATTAACCTAATCACCCCACCATCAAATCCATAAAATTTAAACCAGCGTGGGCGCCGATTTTCAGTGTCTACAGAATGACAACTCCGCTGGGGACATGTTAGCTCGCACGAGTTGAGACCCGACTTGAAAACGTGTGGTATTCCAATCTTAAGGGATATTATCTTTGCATTCGTACAAAAACAAAAAAAAATCTTCGGCCTGTTCTTCCTTAGGCAGAGAATCGAACCATGACCACTCGATCCCGTGCAGCCATGACCTCTCAAGCTACCCATGAAGAAGAGCCGACGGCTCAGCTAGCTCTCGAAACATCCTCACTCGCACCCGCACCTACACCCACACTGCTACCAGCAGCTCAAACAGAGCCACAAGTCAATACCACTATGCAAGAAATGGTCCAAAGCGTTCGAGCAATGCAAGAGTTACTACTTCGCCTAGTGCCAAATGCTACACCGAATGCACAGGCAACCCAGCCTAGTGTGCAAAATAGTTCACTCCCTCAAATCCCTTTTGCCTTCTCCCTCATTCCTCCAGCAAATCCCATGCTTCCTCTCCCAGAAGAGTCAGCACAAGATCAACAGCAGTCAGCAATTGGGAGCAACCCTCCTGCACATCACAACAACTCGGTTACAACACAAGTTCCCCCTCGTGGGAACCACAAACAAGAATTGGCGGATGCCCATGAAGGGGGCCATTTTCAAGTCCAACTCACTCCCCCTAACGGGAGTAACATTCCGAATTTGGCAGATACCACAGGCGAGAGCCATTTCCGGACATCACACCCTTCTCCGAAAGGGAGCGGCGTTCAATTCCAGCTTCCTCCTGCCACAGGGAGTCCACCGTTTTTCCAACAACCTCCCATTCTTGATCCATACGAATAAGAAGCAGCACAAGCCCTACAGCAAGGGATAAGATACCATCCTCAAAGCAAGTCTGAGATTGAGGAATTACGAGAGCAACTACAGATGGTGCAAAATCAGCTCCAGAGACAGCAAGGAGTGGACCACCCATCCACCAAATTCAGGGACCTTTGTCCCTTCCCAGATGCCCGATACCTCTGAACTTCGAGGTACCAAAATTTAAAAGGTATGACGGCAATGGGTGCCCTACAGCGCACCTAAAAGCATTTTGTGGGGAACTCAATACGATAGCAGGGAACGATGTAGCCTTGATACGGCTCTTCCAGAAATCCCTTAAGGGTGACGCTTTAGATTAGTACAACTCATTAGATAGCCATTGAATCAGAACCTGGGAAAAGCTCTCCCAGACAATCATTGACAGGTTCTCATACAACTTGAATATGGCTCCGAGAAGATCTGACCTGGCTGCCTTGAGACAAAAAAGCGATGAATCTTTATCGGCGTACGTAGGATGATGGCGAGCCATGGTGGCTCGAATGAGAAACCCCATCGATGACGAAGAGCAGATATCTATGATCGTACATTCAGTAAACACAGCATTTCTATATATCTAATCTCATATCCATATGTAAATTTCTCCCAACTCATCCAAACCGAAGAGCAAGTGGAAGCAGGGATCAGGGCTGGAACCATTTCCCCGTGGCCACACCAGGCCCCTTCAATCAAAAGAAACAAAGTCGAGGGAAAACCCATTGGATACGGGAATGGAAACAGCACTGCTCCCACGCAACGCCCTACGGAAGTTAACAACATTGTTGCTAACACTCAAGGCAACAATATGCTTTATAACCGGAGTCGCGGCAAGATAGGCAACATCAACCACAGCCAAATAGACAGTACCAACCACAGCAAGCCCAACAGGGATATCAGGCACAACCGTCTCAATAACAATAGCAACAACCTTGGGGGAATGCGCCAGACCCATACAAACAGGCAATGTTAGGGAGGAAGTTTACCCCTTTAGCACAAACATACAGTCAATTTCTGACTATGTTAATGCAAAAGCAACTTCTGACACCGCTTCAACCACGACTTCCTCTTAACCCTCTGCCACCTGGTTACAATGAAAATCAATATTGTGCTTATCACCAGGCTCCTGGCCACCTAACGGTCCGCTGCTTCGCCTTAAAACATGCGGTCCAAGACTTGATCGAAAGCCAGAAGATTGCAATCACCCCACAGGCCAAAAATACAGCTCAAGCCAACATTCTCCAAAATCCCTTGTCGACGCATCAAGCAGGATCCAGCACATCTGGCACCTCAATCGTCAACCACATTGAAGGAGGGCAACCCATGTACTCATCCCCGCATTATTCCATTGAAGCAATCATGCCCGATACAGCAAATCAGACATGGGGATACTAACAAGCGCCATCGCCTGGGCCACAGGTATTCCTTGAAGCAGCACCAGTTGCTCAACATCTTATTTTTCTCGAAGCAGCACCAGCCACTCAACCTCTTGCAGCACCATTAACATCGCCTCTTGTATTCCTTGAAACAGCACCCAATAGGTCACACCTTCAGCATCTTGCCCCACAAGGGGCACATTTAACTCCATCCTCGGTACATCCAAAAAGGTCAAATCTTGAACCCATGTTCCTCCCGATAGGCCTCCCTGATCTAACCCCGCTAACCTCGCAAGGGGCACCCTCAGTTCAAGCCCCAACATTCCTGATGCCTCACCAGCTGGCACATGCCTAGAGGATCCTTCCCACACATCAAAAAAGGGAAGAAAACTCTACTTTCAAAACCAATCAGGACTTGGTAGCACCTCAAGAAAAGTCATCGGATCCATCACAAAACATTCCAGCCACAACTCCCCATTCGCAAGAACCGCTGATATTCCTGGAAGGAAGGACAGTTCCCTCTTACGACCCAAAAGCAGTCCCATGGCATTACCCAAAATGTGATGACGTGGGTAACAACGGGAGGTATTTCAGGGGAGATAATCAGAATCCGAAAGAAACCCGAGGAACTTTGTCGGAAACCACTTGCAAGACTAATACTACTTATGACATAGCAGCTCAACTCAAAACCATTCCCGCACAAATATCCATCTGGGAACCCCTATGCACATCAAGATCGCATCGAGAAATCTTTACGAAAACATTAAATGATGCCCATATCTCCCTTGACGTACCCCCCGAAATGGTGGCAAGTATGATTGGACAACTCCTCGCACCACGAGCTATCACTTTCTCTAACGATGAGCTACCACCTGAAGGACGCAAACACGGGCGCTCACTAAATATAGTAGCCCGCCACGAAAATTTCAAAGTCCCACTCGTGCTTATTGACAATGGATCTAGTCTCAATGTTTGCCCTTTGAGGACTGTTGAACGGTTAGGGATAGAACCATCTGCTTTTAGGCCCAGTACCATGAGTGGTAGGGTTTTCGATAACTCCCGAAGACAAGTTGAGGCAGAAATCGACCTTGAGCTACAAATTGGACCAGACATGACCCTTGTCACATTCCAGGTCATCGACATCCCTGCCTCATTTAACCTTTTGTTGGGCCGGCCATGGCTCCATGCTGTTGGAGCCATCCCATCTACCCTCCATCAAAGGGTTAAATTTCCTTCGGGAAACAAAATCACCTCGGTGTTGGCCGAGCCAGAAACCATCCTCCCGGTAACGGTTAATATCCCAGAAACTGACATCCCGGTGATTGACGTTCAGCATGCAGAAGGTGGCGTATCTTATCACAGCTTCGAGTTCGAAGTTGTAAATTCAATCGCTAATCCGCGTCTTCTCGCTGTTGAATATGTCATCCCTCTTGCTGAGCGATTAATTCTGAACTACCGTACCGAGTTTCATGAAAAAGGTATGGTGGTAAAACCAGCACCTATCAATATACAGAGACGGGGACTGGGATATCAGCCGGCACTAGAAGATCAAGCTGAAAGGCCAAAAAAGTGTCAACCGTTTAAGTGCACACCCATCAAATTCATAAAGGCTGGGACAGTTTGTGAAGACAAGATGACTTCTCTTGAGGACCACCTCCAGCAACTCAAACTCGCAGAGCATCCTAACCAGGAGTCCATCTGGCCACCAATAAGGTGGGATAGGATCCTTAGGGCATCAAAAGCACATCTAAAGCCAGAGGCAGAACCCCCAGACCCATCATATGAAGTTAGGGGCATGGAAACAGGTCCACCCACAAGGGACCCGGAACCAGGAGTGCCCCTTACAGGTGATACAGGTAAGAACGCGGAGGAACCTGTCCCCGCTCACAGTCAAAGGGACACATCCCCACCACCAGCTCAACAACACAAGGGGCAGAGGCAGCCCATTCACTGGATCGATAAGGGAAAATGGCCTGCCCTTGACTGGACAGACATGAAGGTCCCATCACAAAAGGAGTCTGAGGAACCAGAAGAGCTCCAACTGCGAGGTGAAGAAATTGAATCAGATTCCGACACTGAGCCTAGGCCAGCAGACATCATGGTCATCAGGACAGATGACCCACAAGAACAGACAGAACAGAACAATGGGGTCGGACGGGGGAAAGAACCACCATGGACAGCTGTCCCCCTAATGATCGAATCAGTCGGCGAACCATTCAATGCCGGCCTTTAGAAAAAATGCCAATGTAAATAATAGGTGGTACCCCGAATTAGGACAAGACCAATCATGGTTTGCAACACCGTCCTGTTCGGGATACCTTGGCGACACAAAAAAATTAAAAAATTTTCAAAACACAAAAACATCATACATTTCAAAAAGTACAAAAAAACCAGATATTCCTCAAAATCACAAAATATCAAAAAATTCTCAAAATACAAAAATAATAGAAAAACTTTCAAAAACCATTATGCCAAAAACTTCACACGCATTGCAGGAGTTTGAAGTTGACTTGTATGATTTTAATCTAGAGTTGGACTTCAAACTCATGGGTTTGGATGAAACCCTGGATAAGGGAAATGATGATACTGCTCTCGAATTCGAGGATTCACTCGAAAAATTCGAAACAAAGACCAATATTGTAGTAGAAGATTTCGAAATTGTGAACTTAGGATCAACAGAATTCCCCAGAGAGATGCGCATCGGTAGATCTCTCTCCCCGGAACACAAGCAGAGAATGATAGAGTTTCTAAAACCGAGGTTGTCCAACTTTATTTTCTCTTACGAGGATATGCCAGGCCTCGATGAAAATCTGGTGGTGCATCATTTGTCAATAAAGCCAGACATGAAGCCTATCAAGCAGAAGCTGCGAAGAATGAAGCCAGAATGGGCCCTAAAGATTCGTGATGAAGTCATCAAGCAATACAATGCGGGATTCTTAGTAGTCTCCAACTACCTGGAATGGCTCGCAAACATCGTACCAGTTCCAAAGAAGGATGGGAAAGTCAGGATGTGCATCGACTTTAGAGATCTCAACAAAGCAAGCCCTAAAGACGATTTTCCTCTACCTCATATTGACACACTAGTAGATAATACTGCTGGACATAAGATCTTCTCTTTCATGGATGGCTTCTCGGGCTACAATCAAATCAAGATGGCCATTGAAGATCGAGAAAAAACTTCCTTCATCACACCATGGGGAACTTTCTACTACTGGATCATGCCCTTTAGGCTGAAGAACGCAGGAGCTACATATCAGCGAGTCATGATTGCCTTGTTCCATGATATGATAAATAAGGAGATGAAAGTCTATGTGGACGACATGATCATCTAGTCTCGCACAATTGAAGGACATTTTGATGACCTCAAAAAGCTCTTCGACAGGCTAAAAAAATTCAAGCTCCGCCTCAACCCCCAAAAATGTGTCTTCGGTGCAACCAGGGGCAAGCTGTTAGGCTTCATCGTCAGTGAAGATGGTATCCGAGTGGATGAAGCCAAGACCAAGGTGATTATCGAAATGCCACCACCCAAGACTGAGAAAGAAATTCGGGGGTTCCTTGGGTGGATCCAGTACATCAGCCGATTCGTCGCACTGTAAGACCCCTATCCTAGTATGTACCGTTCCGTAGGCTTTCGCGGTCCTCCCGATCGAATTTTAGCGACCCACGATGTGTAAATAGCAGTGGCGTGTGATCCTAAGTTGTATCCCGTATTTTAGAGTTGGTTCGACCCGAGACTTATACCCTAGCGACCGCGCCGTCGTCGTGGTTCTGATGTTGCATCTCGAGCGCCGAGGTGATACCCAGGCCAGAAGATGTGGGCCCATGTTCAGTTCGAGGAAAATACCGTGTTGTTGCAAAACCCAAGAGAACATCACATCAAATCCCATCAATCTCATCAATCAATTACACATCACCTCACATGTCAAAGTACAACCCCATCCCTAAGCAACCCCCAAAGTCAAACTCTCTCTTACATAAAGTACACCCACCACATCACTCACCCATCTCTCTCTTTCAACCTTTCTCTCCCTCATTCTCTCCAAGCAACCGTCCATGGCTTCCATGGGAGAGAAATTAGTGTGGCCCACTTTCTTACCTTCCATCTCCATCATCCAAGTCCGATCTCAACCGTTGAAGTCCACTCATTTGAACTCTAGCCTGCATTGGTGGAAGAATGAAGAAGAGATCTAACGGTGGATGCTTTTATTTGTTGATTTTGATGATTTGAAGGCCCACTTGTAGTGGGACCCATCTTGATGTATGCATGTATAAGGAGGGCGTATAGTGGCAGGGTCCCTACCCTCTCACGCTCGTGTCTCTCTCTCTCTCTCTGTCCTTGATTGCATGGCCCACCTTGATGTATTATCCTCACCATCCGATCTTGAGGCCCACCATGTTGCTGCCCAATTTTGGGACAGATCTGATGAAGGGAAAAACACAATATTAGCTCGATCCGTGGAGTGGCTCGTTGGTGTGGATCCTATCATCTATGTATGTATTGCATTTGTACCGCACTGCTGGGCGTGTGCAACCACATATGTCAGCTGATCTAATCCCTGGTGGGCCACATCACGTGGACCCACCCTGCAACATAAGAAACCCTAAATAACTATCCGGCGTCCAAAGAGTCTGGATGCTGGAATGAATCTTGATATAATATATATTTATATATAATATAAATATGCATATTGCGGTATTGCGGTGGGACCACATCCACGTGGGAGCCCACCTTGCTGCATATATTCAAACCGTCCATCAATGATGGTGGGACCCACCCCACGCGTGGGGGCCTACCTTGATGATATGTATATCCTCACCGTCTAAATCCCTGGATGGTGGAAAAAAAACGGATTGGCTGGTGTACTTCACGCCAACAAATAGCTGCCGATACGTCAGCAAGCTAAGTGGGCCTGATCATGACGTATGTGCTATATCTCAACCGTCCATCTGAGAAGCAGGTCCCACGCAGCTGATTTGCTGCTGATTTATGTCAGTAGAAGGGTCTGATCATGAAGTATGTGTAGTACCTGGGCCGTCCATCTGCTGGACGGCCAGCAGCCACAACTGCTGTGACGTTAGCAAGCCATGTGGGTCCCAATCGTGAGGTGTGTTTCATATCCAAACTGTTCACCATGTGGGACCCACATGTGGTGCATCTGCCTTCCATCCACACTGTCCAGTGGTTTGGACGGTGGGGAAACACCATGATATATGTGTCTTAGATCCAGGCCATCCGTCTAGCGGCCTAGACAGCAGCAGCTGCATGTCATCAACTCCGTGGGTCCCACCAGCCACGTGGCTGCCCAAGACGTCAGCAGATCTACTTACCAGGTGGCCCCGACCATGATGTATGGTATGCATCCACACCGTCCATATCATGGTGGACCTCACCGTGATGTGCACGTGGATCCTCACCGTCCATTGCTTGGACGGTGGGCCACCTCCATGTATATATTTCATCTAGCGTCCATTTAGGATGCTGGTTGCTGTTTATAGTAGTGATAATAATAATAATAATATATTATAATTTATATATATGGGATGGTGGGCCCTATGTGGGAACCCACCTTGGTATATGTAAGTGCATCCTCACTGTCCATGTGCTCTAGACGGTGGGACCTCTGTCCTAGACGTGTTGCATCCAAACCGTCCATCCATTTTGTGATCTGGTGGGCCACACGTGTGGACCCCACCACGAGGTGTGCTTTAATTATGCCATCCATCTCCATGGGCCGCTAATGCATGTGTTGCATCCAAACCGTCCACCTTTAAAACCTTCTTTTTTTTTTGGGGTCACAAAAGTTTTGGATCAGTATGATATTTGTTTTTCCATCCAACTTCGGTCTTTGTGACCATATAATCTGGTTGAACGGAAAATAAAATGATGGGCCCCACAAATTTAAACGGTGAAAATCAGTATCTCCACTATTATTGTGGTATGGCCAAGATGATCCTTCTATGGGATTTATTTTTGGTAATGCTCTAAAATGACCTTTAATTGATGTGTGGGCGCCACCCTGATGTGATGTAGGTTGTGCCCATTTGAGAGCCCCTTTTGATATATTTAGGCCCACGTGATGCGGCCGATTTGATGTATTTATAGCCCACGTGATGCGGCCTGATTTGATGTATTTGAAGCCCATATGATGCGGCCTACCTGATGTATGAGAGGCCCATGGATGTGACTCATTGTGATGTGTATTAGGGGGGAGCCCTCTATATGTTTGACCTTATGTGGGCTGCCCTTTAGGGGTAATGTCGGTTGAATGTCCACATTGGTAGGCAATGATGGTTAGATGTCCTCATTGTGACCTTCCCTTGGGCCCTGTTAAGCCCATTTTTACTGATTCCGATTGTCATGGCCGATTGCCGATTTCGATTGATGTGACCGATTTGCCGATTTTGATTATCGATCGATCCGATTGTCGTGACCGATTTACCGATTCTGATTATCGATCGATCCGATTGATGTGACCGATTTGCCGATTCTGATTATCGATCGATTCTGATTGTCATGACCGATTGCCGATTCCGATTAACGTGATCGATTTACTGATTCTGATTATCGATCGATCCGATTGTCGTGACCGATTTGCCAACTCTGATTATCGATCCATCCTGATTGTCGGACCGATTTGTCGATTTTGATTAGCGATCGAGGCTGATTATCATGACTGATTTACCGATTTTGATTATCGATCGATCCGATTGTCATGACCGATTTGTCGATTCTGATTATCGATCGATCCGATTATCGTGACTGATTTGGCGACCCTGATTATCGATTGATCCGATTATCGTGACCGATTTACCAACTCTAATTATCGATCGATCCCGATTGTCGTGACCGATTTGTCAATTTTGATTAGCGATCGAGGCTAATTATCGTGACCGATTTACCGATTTTGATTATCGATCAATCCGATTGTCGTGACCGATTTGCCGATTCTGATTATTGATCGATCTGATTGTCATGACCGATTTGTCGATTTTGATTATCGATCGATCTAATTGTCGTGACCGATTTATCGATTCTGATTATCGATCGATCCGATTGTCGTGACTGATTTACCGATTCTGATTATCGATCGATCCGATTGTCGTGACTGATTTGTCGACTCTGATTATCGATTGATCCCGATTGTCGTGACCGATTTGTCGATTCTGATTATCGATCGATCCAATTGTCGTGACCGATTTACCGATTCTGATTATCAATCAATCCAATTGTCGTGACCGATTTACCGATTCTGATTATCCATCGATCCGATTGTCGTGACCAATTTACCTATTCTGATTAGCGATCGAGGCTGATTATCGTGACCGATTTACCGATTTTGATTATCGATCGATCCCGATTGTCGAGGCCAAGTATTGAAGCCGATTTCGATTGTCAAGGTCGATTGTTTAGGCCGACTCCGATTGTTGAGGCCGATTCCAAGTGTCAATTCCGATTGTCGAGACCTATATGATGTATATACGAACCGTAGTCGAGGCCTACTGTGATGTATTCATGGCCCATGGGCAAGGCCCATTGTGGTGTATTTGTGGCCTATGGGCAAGGCCATTGTGATATGTATTAGGCCCATGATGTGTGACGCATTTGATGTATTCATGACCCATGTGTAGGGCTCACATTTCATGTATTTGAAGCCCATGAGCAGGGCCCACCTGTTATGTATATGTGGCCCTTGAGTAAGGCCCATGGTTTTATATATTAGGTCCTTGTGTGAGGCCATGAGTCTACTATATATTAGGCTTTATGTGGGTCATTCCTTGAGGGTAATGCTGGTTAAATGTCCACATTGTCGAGATCGATTATCAATGCCAGTTCTTGATACCAATTATGAGTATATGACAGCATAGCATCATGATACATGCCCATACGCATCATCTGTATGTTTATTATGAGATGTGATTGACCATTGCATATGCTATAGGGTAGGTTGTTCATGGGGCTTCCTGATAGGCGGAGTGCCCCACATGAGAGCACGACATATGCAAGATTGATGCATGATTGGACTGTGTGACTCAAGCATCTTGCATTTATGTGACATGACCACCGTACGCCCTAGCGACATCAGGGCCATAGCCTCCACAGGTATTTTGTGGATGGCCAGATGGGACACCGAAAATCTATTCTACATGGGGTGCTATAGATATCCCTGGGTGAAAGTCCCTGAACCCTCTTGGTTCTAGAGGTTACTCCAACGTCTAGACCGAGTGGATGCATGAGCGCATGAGGGCCGTATACCCTTAGGCCACATCTCCCACTGTGTCGTGGTCGGTTGGAAGGGGGTATGGCCTTATCTGCTTGAGAGGAGGGGGCAATGCTAGGCTGAGTTTGACCAGCTCGAGGAATGGGTCCGCTATCAACGAGCCGGGCCCGATATTGGTAGGCGGATAGTGAGGTCTCTTCCACTCACCTTGTTGCGCGCGATGGGGCGGCAATCTGGTTTGGAGTGTAATAGACCCTAGTGATTTTCCAGAGAGGAACTGTACTGATATGTGGACTTATTAAGCAGGCGTTGCATACTCATTTATTCATTCATTCACTATCCACTCGAGCTGGTGGTGCGCAACTATTTGTTACGTGTACATTCGCATGACTAGGATTTCGGTTGGGCGCGCGACTAACCTGAGATCAGGAGTTTACCACATTGAGTCTGACTATCTAAATTTAGGTATGGGACTGGTTTGGATAGAAGTCCCTTGTGATGGACCCCGTGACCTGCGATACTACATACTATCATCCCGACTTCACACTCCAGCATGGTCATTCCATTCGCACCACATATCGCATTACATCCGCTGCATATGACATTTCAGGTTACTATGTTTATGCATTTATATGACCTAGATACAACTGACAGTATTCATGGACTCATTAGGATTTGTATATTGCATTGCATCAGCGGCATCTGATATTTGGCTTGTTGTCTCCGCATTGCATAGCTGATCTACATTGCTTCATCAGTATATGATATTGTTTTTATTATGTTTCTGCGTTGCATAGCCTGGATAAGACTGATGGTATTTATTGGCATATCAGTATGTTTTCGTATTTCTCTAATTTTGTATGATTTATGATCTTATTAGTGTTTTTGATATTGTATGACTATGGGTTTATCAGTATTTCTGCTTACTCTAATTACTCTGATATTGCTTACTGGGCACTTACCTTGTGCACACACTTTCACCACCCACTAAGCTTTTTATAAGCTTATGCACGATAGATGCGTGCAGGTGGCGTAGGTTGCAGCAGCATTGAGCTTGGAGCGTGCAGTGAATTTCTGGAGCTTTGATTTTTGACATATGTATTTTCCTTTCAGCATTGTATTCAAATGTTTATATTAATGGATATGTGATGATGATGTTGTTCTTGTGATTTTGGTATACCTGTGGTTATGCTTCTTATGAGACAAATGCACGTTGAAAAATCCTCCTTGTAGGATCTCAAGATCGAAATTCGGCGCATGCGCGCTGGGAGCTGAGAATGGGGTACTACGGAGGCTGTCGGCACCGGATTTGGCGATCAGGAATTTTGTAAGCCCGATTTCCGAGTTTGGGGTGTGACACGCACAGCTCACACCCATCTATGAGCCCATATTCAACCTACTACGGAAGAACTCACCAAAGGAATGGAATGACGATTGTCAAGCAGCCTTCGACAAGATCAAAAAGTATCTGTTAAATCCTCCGGTGCTCATGCCACCTACTCCGGGTAGGCCATTGCTGCTTTATATTTCCGTCGCAGCAGAAGCAATCGGATTTGTTCTCGTCCAACACGATGATACCAGAAGAAAAGAACAAGCGATCTACTATCTAAGCAGACGATTCACGAGCTATGAAGCCAAATATTCCAGCTTGGAAAAGACATGTCTTACCCTTGTCTGGGCAACACAGTGGCTACGACAGTATATGATCGCTCACCCAATCTTTCTGCTCGCTCGCATGGACCCATTGAAATACTTGTTCGAAAAACCAGCACTAACGGGTAGGATCGCAAAATGGCAGCTATTGCTTTCAGAATTTGACATCACATATGTCACCTAGAAGGCAATCAAAGGACAAGCATTGGCCGACCATCTAGCAGCACACTCTCTGCTTGACTACCAACCATTAAAGACCTTCTTTCTCGACGAGGACATCCTCCTGATTGATGAAGAAGAAGAAAAGAAGGCAGGAGGGTGGACACTCTTTTTTGATGGAGCCGCAAATTCAAAAGGGAGTGGAGTAGGCGCCATACTCTACTTTCCCGAAGATGTCCCAGTTCCCATATCTAGAAGACTAGCATTCCAATGCACTAATAACGTGGCTGAGTATGAAGCATGCATCGCTAGTTTAAGAGAGGCCATAATCCTCAACGTGAAGAAGTTACGAGTCTTCGGGGACTCGCAGCTCATTATCAATCAGATAAACGGCGATTGAAGGACCAAAGATGAAAAGCTGATCTCGTATCACGTCTATCTAGAAAATCTAATCGAAGAATTTGAAGAGATCACTTTCTCTCACATGCCTTGGATCAAGAATCAATTCGCAGATGCCTTAGCTACCCTTGCTTCGATGCTGGAGATCCCAAAAGGAGTTGCTAAATGGGTACTCACTGTCAAACTTCAGGAGGAACCCACATTTTGCCTACAGATCAACGAAGCTGAACCACCCTCGAATGATCGGCCGTGGTACACAGACATCAAGAAATACCTCGAACATCAGAAGTACCCGGAAGGAGCAACACCAGTCGATTGACACACCATCCAACGACTAGCGGCACAGTTTGTGATCACTGGAGGCATTCTTTACAAGCGATCCTTCAACCAAGTCCTCCTCCGTTGCGTGGATGAAACAGAAGCAATGCAGGTTCTGTCAGAAATCCACAAAGGACTATATGGCCTACATATGAATGGACACATGATGGTGAACAAGATCCTACGACTCGGCTACTATCGGCTTACAATGGAGACAGATTGCTGCAAACATGTCAGGAAGTGCTTCAAGTGTCAGGAGTACACGAACCAAATCTATGCGCCCGCTTCCGAACTCTACAACCTGACGGCACCATGGCCCTTCTCTATATGGGGGCTAGATATTATCGACAAGATCAGCCCTAAAGCTTCAAATGGGCATGAGTATATCCTGGTGGCAGTAGATTATTTCACCAAGTGGATAGAGGCAGCATCATACACCACCATCGCAGCATCTCATGTGGTCAAGCTTATGAAGAACAACATCATTAGCCATTATGGGGTCCCTCAGGCCATCATCACTTACAACGGAACTCCGTTCGTCAATAAAAGGATGGGCGATTTTCTCGACAAATTCAAGATTCAATGCCATCGATCAAGCCCCTACCGTCTTCAAATGAACGGTGGAGTCGAAGCCGCAAACAAAACTATCATTCGCATACTAGAGAAGATGGTGAAGACATATCGTGATTGGTCAGAAATGCTTCCTTATGCACTCTGGGCCTATCGGACGTCTGTACGGTCTGCTACAGGCGCAACTCCTTACGAACTCGTATACGGAATGGAAGCAGTACTGCCAGTCGAAATCAAAATCCCCTCACTGCGGATATTGCTGGAAAGCGAAGTCGAGGAAGGCAAGTAGCAACAAGCAAGACATGATCAACTGCATCTAGCAGATGAAAAGTGCATGCGAGCGCGAAGCCACTCTCAATGTTATCAAAGAAGGATCGCTCGAGTCTACAACAAGAGGGTCCGGAAGAAGAGTTTCAAGGTCGGCGACATGTTCATGAAGCGTATCTTGCCACCGCATCTACCAGATCCTAGAGAAAAGCTCAAACCCTCGTGGGAAGGACCGCTGATCATTCAAAAAATACTCCCAGGAGGTGCTCTCCGGCTCACTAATCTGAAAGGAGATGATCTTTCCGAGCCCATCAACACCAATAATGAGAAAATCTATCACGAGTAATCATACCTAACCTTGTCAATGATTAACAATCGCAAAGCTGCATCCCTCACTCCCCCATCAAAAATAAAAACATGTATCCGCCATCTCTCCCATCAGAAACATCAATCGTCTCTCCCACAAAAGAAAGAAAAAAAAAGGAAGAAAAAAAGCGAGAAAGCAGAAAGAAAGAAAAAAAAAAGAAAGAAAAAAAAAAGAAGATCTCAAAAAGAAGACCCAGAAAGGAGAGAATAAGCTTATACCACATCCCCTAAATAATCCAACCAGAAACCAGCTTACGATTGTAATCAAAGACAAGTACAGGAAGGTAACCAGTCGGCCGGCTATGAAAGAGATCTCTCCATCTCCCACAACACTAAAAAAAAAAGAGAGAAGGACATGTCTAAGCAAAAAGGGCGAGGTGAAAACCCGAAAGGGCGCCTCGAGTAAAAACAACGGGCATGTAATGGACTTGATGAAAACCTGAAAAGGCGCCAAGGGTAAAAACAGCACAGCTGCCAAGGGGCAGGCAAGATCAAAAACTCAGGATGTAGTGAAAATCTGAAAGGACGCTACGAGCAAAAACGACGGGAAGAGCCGGACGTAGTGAAAACCCAAAAGGGCTTTATGGGCAAAAATGGCTAGAAAAAGAAAAAAATAAAAATAAAAGTGCAGGCATAGAAGAAGCCAAGACAGCGAGCATCACAGCAAGATACAAAGGAAAGATCAACTGCGGATTAGTTCTCTATCAAACTTTGCTCAAATCCAAGGAATGCGATCCTGGACACCCTCTCAGGTAACCAAGACCCTAAGTATACAATCCAGAGTACTGCACACAATGTGGGCTGAGCCTAAGATTCTGATCCCAATCATCCAAAGCACAAATCCAAACACAAGCGGACATTGACAAATATGGCACAAATAAAATATTTCATACCTTTAAAAACCTTTTTACAAGTACACTGCTTTTTTCTATATTGTGTTTCAAAAACAAAATCCTTCATGCATACAAAAATAAGCAATCGATCGAAAAAAGGGATCAAAGGTAAGCTCCTACCTCTCATTCAGCGATAATTTCTGTCTGAGTCTCTCTACCTCCATGTGCATGTAGAAGACTTCATCCCTCTCTAGACAATGTGCTGTAAACATACTCTCATCATATCGTCGTCCCACGCCGAGTCGACGAGCCATATCCTCATAAGTGTGGCGGAGGACAGCGATCTCAGAAATCAGGTGACCATGTGTGGCTAGTAAGAAAGACGGATTAATGAAAGGACATTCCTCTAAAGCCTCAAACGAATCATCAATGCACGAGGAGGAGGAAGCAACATCGTCCACCATGTCCTGATCAGAAATCTCGTCCTCCAAATGCCAACCAGGGACCTGACGATATAATGACTGCTCTGCCACCCATCGCTGGTATGGTACCGTCGCCATGGGAGGAGCCCAAGACTCGAGCTCCAGCATCGTCGCATCTAGAGATCCCTGCCATGAAATCCAGACTCGCCTATACAAAGTAGGCAGATCAGAAGGAAGTGGGGCATGCCCAAATCCAGAGGAAGCGAACTCCGGAATATCCTGCTAGAAACCAAACTGCCGAAGGAAGCGCACAGGATGATAGGAGCAGTACCCCCGAAGCCTTAGTAGCAATAGAGGAGTGCGTGCAGCGCTACAGATCAGGGGCGTCCGACAAAGCCAAGTAGCCTCCCAACTGATCTCCCACCCCCGAAGCTGAGTGAGCATGCAACGATAAAGCGACTCAGTAGCCTCAGCACCTAGCGGAAGGCGATCGAGCAACAAGCACAGCACGTCATCGCGACGAGAGTCCGGCCATAGAAGCTGAGGAGTCATGAACAAGTGCTCCCACAACCAAACCTTTAAAAAGTTATGGGTCAAGCTCAGGATGTTAGCAAAAAAAAAAAAGAAAAATCATGCCAAACAAGGAAAAAGAAAAGAGCAGAGAATACCTGAAGGAATGTGCAACAGCCCCGGAGGATGCGGGTCCGCCCCAATGAACACTTAGTCAGCCCTAGGAAGATCTCTGCCAGCACCGCAGAAGTGATACTCCTACAATGCAGAACACGGCGGAATACATCCAATAGAACCGCCAAAGAGGACCGCCGCCAGCCAGAGAAGAGCAGCTCAGCCAAAACATAGAATATCAACGCATTCAAACATTGAAGCTAGCGATCAGATCCAGGGGCACCTCGCGAAGTAGAGCAACGATCATACAGAACCGCAAGTGAAAGCTCACCAACCCTACCCTCCGCATTAGGAAGAGCCGTAAGAAACCCAAACAAAGAAATCAGATCAGAAGAACGAACCAGCTCAGAAGAAGGAATGTAAGGTTCCCGGGAGAGAGGAAGACCAGACAAGCGTGAGAACTCCTCCAGTGATGGGCCCAGCTCCAGATCATTGAAGGAAAACAGGTTCAGAGATGGAACCCAGTCGTGTGACACCGCACTCAACAATCGCCAATCTAGGCAAACTCGGTAGAAATGGAGAACCTCTCGAAAGCCCAAGGAGCTCAACTCGAAGATCTCGGACTAGGTCAGGCTCTCTATCCAAAGGTGCAGATGCTTTGAACAAGTATCACAGGGCTGCAATCGACAGGTCCGGACAGGCACGCCCTCCACAATCTGAATCCCCGGGTCAACAGGGGAATCATAAAAAATGGGCATCCCCTCGTCCAATAGGTCTATCTCATGATGAAAAAAGAAGCCAGACTCGCTCATCGCATTCCGCAAGGTGTCCTGAAAAGCTGCATCTGGTGGGCCTAAGCCACCAACAACCGTCACATCAGAAGCAGTCTGAAAAACACAAGCCCCAGGAGTCGCAGTATCCCAGTTGATGAACAGGCCTGTGCCTGATCCCCGACAACAGCTACCTATCCCAATGCTGTCTTGAAATCTGCACCAAGAATCTGACCCAATTCATCCGCGGGAAGTCCATCACCTGTCGGATCACTAAGATGGGGCCCGCCACCTACCAAAGCCTGATCCATCACATCTACACCGTCCATCAACGCTATACCACCATCCACACCACCCATAGCCATCGCTCCGCCAATCAAGCTGTCCCTCACCATCATCCCACTATCCTCACCATCCAAACCATCCACCCTCATCATATCAGCCCCTACGAATCTTGGTGGCCCATCTGGTATGGACACATCAAAATCCTCCAATCCCGTCAGCCCATCCCCAAACCACCATTGTTGGAGAAATCTAAGCCATAAATGGCATTTATTTCTTCAAAAGAACCCATCAATCCACCCATAAATAGCCCTCCTCTACCATTTATGGGCCCACCTACCTCTCATCACTCATAAACCCATCAAACCCCTCATCATGGCCTGCCATAGTAAAGCCAAAAGAAACAAGAAGCCAAAGAAAGAAGAGGACAAAGAAAAAAGACAAAAAGAAGGAGAAGAGGACAAGGGGAAGAACAAAAGTGATAGACGAATGGACAGGGACAGAGAATAAACGAGGAAGAGCAAAAGGAATGAGCAGAGAGGAAGGGTACTCGCTGGAAGAAAAGATGAATGGAGGCCGCACCCCGATTACTGCCTGCAGACCTGACACCTTTTGCATCGTTACACCACTGACAGGACAGAACGGAAGGGAAAAAGTTAGCGGGCGGCAGTCCGATTACTGCCCGTGGTAGTCCGACTACTGCCCGGGCCCACTTTCGGGCAAATTTCGAGCAGGGTCCGCTCCGGAAGGCCAAAATCCAAGAACAAACATCCATACACCCAATTGTGATTGCAAAGGTGATCAAAAGGGGAGCAACGTTGATTAACTGAGATTTCATATAAACATAGAAATTACACATCCAAGGATACAAGATTACATGATAAGATAAGCTAATCATCATCAGGAAGATAAGTATTCGTATCCTTGCGGTGAAAATGGGGCCCAAGATCCCTCCTCCAGCAAAACGTGCGCCGCCCGACCAAAAGCATGTTTGGGACAGCGGGCTGTCCTCAAGGGCTGTTGTGAGAAGATTGGTCCTCCCTTTGGACCAGCAAACAATACCCAAAACAAAAAATGAGTTTTTACCAAAACAGCCCCCAAATTTTTAAAATTACCAAAATAGCCCCGACATTTTGAAAAAATCCCAAAATTTCCAGAAAACCCCAGGAATTCCAAAAAAAAAACTCCAAAATTTTCAGAAAATTCCAAAAAAAATCTCCAAAACCCCTCAAATTCCAAAAAATTCCTAAAATTTTCAGAAAATCCCCAAAATCCCGAAGTTACCAAATTGCCAAAAATAGAACAAATCCTCAGGGAGTATAGCCTCAAAAAGGACACTTCTTCTAACTCATCAAGCCCCATTAATTTATTAGTGGAGGCCATCTGACCTTTTTACAAATAAAAACCAAACAATGATGCCCACCCGCGAAATCGAACGGATATTTTCCAAAAGAAAATCCAAAAATATATATATTTCAAATAAAATCCCCAAGGAATCTAGCTCCAAAGGGAATAGCTTTCAAACAAAGTTTTCAAAAATGCACGCGGCACACAATATACTGAGGAATCTTTTATATTCTCCAATTGCGGTCAGTGCAAACAGCTAAATAAGATTCTATCTCTCCCAATTTTCCCGGAGAATGATCGGATCCGTACATGATACATGTACGATTGGCTAGATCTCTATATCTGGACAGTCGTACGGATGCTAGTAAAATGATTGGATCTATCTCTAGAAAGAATAATCAAACTCAAAATGACAACAATCCATTATAACTAAAGTATCAGAATCAGTGGACTACATGGCAAAGGATTACCTGCACATACCTAGTTCTGAATGTTCACAAAATTTGATCGAGTCTAAGTCGGCGTAGTGAGTTCCCCGTAAGGCCGCACCAACGCGCGGGGCAGCTAACCATTTTGACGATCAAATGTAACGAACACTCCTAGGGTGATTACGTAGCAAAGGAAACGACAGACCAAACAGTATGGGAATCCTTGTAAAGCCGCGACAAATGCGTAGAGGCCCTTACTTTTCATACTTACTCTCCGATGCCATTAACAATCTAACGTAAAAGGGTTGTGATTGGTGACCCGTAAAGCCGCGACGAATGCACAGGGGACAATCACAACGTTTTCCTCAACCCTCGTGATGTGTGCAAGTCATCTTTTTCCAAACAGTCAACTGATAATGATGCAACGGCAGACAACAGATTCGAAACACTATCCTTTCTGACCAGAAGGGTGGGGTGTCCACTTGCTTTGGCCTTCGGTTGCCCACAACCTCGGTCAAAGAGGGGCATCTGTAGACACCCCACCCAGGCTAACATCTCGAGAAGGCTAAGATAATCTGGGAACCACGATCATAAACCCTAATCCCATCCTAAACCTAAAACCCTGGGCCAAAATCCCCAAACTTCCAATCTGCAGCCAGAAACCGTAATCCAGACCGTTCAATCCACATACAACCGAACCTTTATCCTACGCCCTAGTTAGAACCCTTTACCCGAACATAAACCGACTTATCCAAGCTACAAAAAACTTAGAGAGGACCATCGAACGAACCACGTGTCACATAAAGCCCACATACTCTGGCCTGGCCTGAACGCGACCCAGGAGGTAGTCTGACTATCGCGGGCGGTAGTCTGACTACCTCTTGCGGTACTTCGACTGCTGTCGCTGGCGACCTGCATGTGGACAGCTGTCCCAGCGTCCAAAAGTCAACTTTCCTTCAAAATTACCCCCCTACCTTCACTATTTACCAATTTACCAGCTCCATAAGCCAATGAGAGAATGCCATGTGGCATCTCTCTCTTCTCCACCAACCACCACTTGCCACCTCAGCATTTAACCTTCTCAAACCTAGTAATTACAGCAATGCCCCTGGAGAGGGCTATAAATAGCCCTCTCCTCTTCTCATTTCAACAACAACAACCAAGAGAGGGAGAGAGTAAGAGAGAAAGGGAGAAAGGAAGAGAGTAAGTGAGCAAGAGAGTGAGGAAAAGGGAAGGAGCTTCCAAACCTTTAACGTTTTAGTTTTTCAGCCACCCCCTAACCACCCTCTCAACCTTTCCAACCCATAAGCCTAACTTAAATTGGTCATGCTTCAGTTTATGTCTAAGCCTATTCAAAAATCAAGTCAAGGATCCATCATCCTACAAGCATTCATCATGACATCTACTTCCTTCTCAACCCCCCTGCTTTTTTAGATCTCTCATGAACGTATACTCTCTGACTTGCCGTACACCGGATCCTGTCACAGTAGAAATTCCTAGTGATCTAGTCCATTCTTCTTTACCTTTTTTACAGAAACATCATCACATCTGCTTTCTAGGTACGCCGTTGGACGTATGCTCTGTAGCTTGCCAAAATCTCGGATCTTGCTACATCAAAAATTCGTGTGTGTGCCTAGTCCCATCTCGACCACAGCATCCATCATCCCTTGAGATTATTTTTACCACACTAAGTAGAAACCGTACATTTGTACGGGCAGAGTGGGTGCCTAACACCTTCCCTCTCTTTAACCGAGGTCCCTTTGAATCACGGATCGCAGACCAGGAGTCAATCTAAGGTACGAGAGTCTTCGGATTTCTCCAACCTTATATATTCCGCGGGTTCTAGCCGACTGCGGGATTTGGAGATTAATTAGCTAGTGGCGACTCCAATATCTACAAATCAGCCTAATCACCCCACCATCAAATCCATAAAATTTAAACCAGCGTGGGCGCCGATTTTCAGTGTCTACAGTTATCCATGCCGTCCAATCATTTTTTCAGATCATTTTAAGGCATCGAATAAAAAATTGAGGCAGATTCAACGTCAGGTGGACCACACCATAAAAAATAGTGGGGATTGAATGCTTGTCATTGAAAACTTCTCGGGGGTTCCAGAAGTTTTGTATCAAGATGATATTTGTGCTTTCCCTTCATCTATATCTTATATCTGTGTAACTATATGAACAGGGTGGATCTCAAATAAACATAATGGTGGCCCTACATAGGTTTCAATGGCACACATCATTGTGCCCACTACTTCTTGTGGTGTGGTCCACGCATGCTTTATATTTTCCTCCTTTTTGGGCTGTTACCTCAAAATGATCTGACAAAATGGATGGACGGTGTGGATAAAACATATACATCATATTGTGACCCATAGAGTTTTGGGATGTAACAATGAACCACCTGTGGAGGGAAGAAACTCAAAAAGTATAAATGTCCACATCATAAATACTACATTAGTCCAATTACAACTAAATACAGCAAATCACAATGACCCTAATAGAATATCCAATCTACAAAGACAGTGAGACACTACTATAATCACCATGTAAGAAAATCAGGCTCAAGCACTCATTTGGTGAGCCACAAAGTAAAAATCCATGGGCTACCCGCCAATGGAATGACTCATAGTATTGTATTGGTGTTGCCCAACGAATGAGTAGATTGACCTCATTCTCATACCAGGTGGAAATCATAGTGTGGCCCACTCTTTGCATGGATTGGATAGTCCACAAATGGGACATGTTTCATTACTTGGAAATAGTTAAATCAGCACACCGTTTGTATGCTATAATTTCCCAATTAAAGTAGAGTATCTTATAAATAAAAATAATGCACAGAGAGAGAGAGAGAGAGAGAGAGAGAGAGAGAGAGAGAGAGAGAGAGAAGAGATTTGCATACTGGTACGGTGATTAATTGCCTACAAGAAGATTTCTCACCAGAACGAGATAGTCTCTAATTTTTTTTTTTATTATTATTATTATTATTATTATTATTATTATTATTATTATTATTATTATTATTATCATTATTATTATTTTTTAATGTGTTTGCAACTATAGAATCCTTTCATAGCGGCTGCTTTTATAGAGTTTCAATTGTAACCATTTTGGGATCTTTCATTACTTTCAAGGAAGTTGTTTTTGTGCATTTATCATATCCGTCCTAAGTGGATAAAGGAGGGGTTGCGTTTGTTATGGGAGAGAGAGGGTGTCATTAACGGTCACACGCTTTAACATTTTTTTCACTAACAATAATACATAGTAACGCATAGAAAAGGTGAGAGATTATCAAGGATTTGTAAAGATCATAATAAATAAACATCTTAACAAAAAAAAAAAAAAAATCTTACTCAATGAAAATTATCCTAATCCACTCTAACACTACGAATTGGGAAAATGCTCGATGGTTGATTTCATCCCCAATTAAAGCTTTCTTTAAATTGAGAATTCGAAGTTACTGTTGATATTGCGGTCTTAATGAGATTGTGAAGTGTTTGTTTAGGAGGATGAAAAGGGAGAACTTAATTACTGTTGTGAATATTCTAGAAAAATTATTAGAAAGAGGTGGATTTTGATCCCTAGACAAAGAAGATTGGTCACTTGTCCAATCTTAGGATGGTGCCCAGATGGTTGCTTGCACATATGTGATCCAGAACATTTGCCTGAAGGATTATATGGTACAAGTAAAGTGCATAAATTTATTGTAGTTAAACAATCCTAGTTGTGCAATTAATTAATGGTGGTGAAAATTTTAGATGAAAGTAATGCATCTTGCTTGCTCACCTTTGGATGATCCAATTGAATTGCAATAACTCAAAATCAATAACATGGAATAGGGGCTGCACTAAGAACTATTAAAAAATAATCATTTTAGCGAGCAATAGTTTCCATTTGCCTGATCTGATTAATTATCCAATTTCACGGGCTTGATTTTTCAGTGTAATGGTATTGGACGATACACCAAACCTTCGGGCCTAATGAGATGTGTACATTATAATTGCTAACCCACTTTCGGATTAGCCCCCAATCATAGCTTGACGTATTGTCTAAAACCGTTAGGGCCTGTTTGGGAGCTTGGATTTGGAACCCCCTGAATTTGAAATCCTCGTGTTGTGTTTGGCACCCTGAATTTAGAATCTCCTGTAATTCAAAAGTAGTTATGCATAATATATTTATAGGGGTTTGAATTTAATTAATAAATCAACTTTAATATATCTAATTAGTATATGTGTAATGTTTAATATAATGATTGTAATAAGCATGTTGAAATACATACTTTCTCTAAGAATGATGAAATTTCTAGTCTTGGATGAGCCACAAGCACAAGATCATATCTGAGTAACTAACCAATTATTTTTAACCGTTGATTTACATGGACAATGTATAGACAGGATCATCATATTAAACTAATTATAGTGATGTAATTGATAAACTAATTGTTTTGAGATATCATTAGTGGGCCATAATCCCCATAAATTAATAGCCTAGTGACACACATGTTACACATGCAACTCTTGGAAGGATTTTAATTAGATGTAATTCACCTTGTATTTCAATCTCTCTTAGAGGGGTCAAACACTGAGAATTTAAAATTCCTTCAAACCCCCTCAAATTCATGGTGCCAAACGACCCCTTAGGTATTGCTAGGTAAGTATAGTATTGCCATGAATGATATTGCCATTGATAACCATGCCACCCATAACAATCACAATAACTTCATACGTTGGATTTCAAATGGATGAAATTGCATAGGAGTTTGGTCGTAGTTATGAATTAAAATAGCATCACTACTCCTAATTTGGGATTTCTTTCATGTTGGATTGGATCATTACAATTTCAATCAATCAAGCATAAAAAAACACCCGGCAACGAAATATATACAGACATCTCTGCAATGCTTCAATTTACTACTTTCAAAGAGCCATTCCTTTCTTATTCTATCTGCTGCAATTGGAAACTTTGTACAAATAAATACAACTTCTAATCTTTAAATAAAGTAGTCTACAAAAATTTATACACTGCTTTTTTGCAATACCATCTCACTTATTAGAAGTGCCAGGCTATTCACCACACACTGCTCCAAGTTGGTATGGACGTGTGAGATCAACTCCATTCATCACAAAAATCAGACCCATCAAATCATCAAGTGGGACATGCCATATATTTTGATGTACAGTTGTGGCCCACCTGATGTGTGGTTATTGATTTTTTGGAAGAAGGTAAGGTATGTTCATGGTGCCTGCTTATGATGAGCGGCTAAGATCCTGCCAATTCAGCAGGTGCACAGAATGGCCATTACATTCTAAATCGAGAATCTATCCCCACCATTCATCATATCGGATGAGAGATGAGGACCGGTTACATGGAAATGGAGGTCAAAAAAAGAAAAAAAAAAGTACAAAATCGTCATCTTGATGGACGGTTCACATCCAAGATTGAATAGGGTAGTTGCACATGAAGGAATTCACTCCACTGATATGGGCAAAGATTTCTGAGCAATCAAGCATCTCCTCTTCTTCTTTCACCCCTACCTACATAAGTATTAAAAAAAAATGTAAATTTTCTTCAAGTGCTTACGTGGCATATGGGTGAGAAATCCAAGCCGCCCATCAAGTGCACTATACAACTGATTGGCTTAAAACCAAAGTGGTCCACTTATCAGGTAGGTATATATGTACTTTGAATGTGGACTGTTGGCCGGGCTTACCTGATGCGTGAACTGGCCTACTTTTGTGCTTGGGTAAGCAGATGGACGGATGTGATGAACAGCTTGGATCTATATAAACATGTGCCATATTAGCATGGATTGCTGCATATATGTAGACCAGAAAACTTCAACGAAATTAGAGAAATGATCACATACATTTGAGTTGTGTGTAGCCCTCGCCAGAGAAATTAACTTCCAGATAGATCATATGCCATCCAATCCATTCATCAGGTGGGCCAAAAGGACATTCAAAAAATCAGGCCAGCTGTAAAACATTCAGGTGGTCCACACCACACGAATATATTGGTCTTAGGCGTGTTGTGGCTTGTCCCACCTGGCAGGCCCACCAGATGAACGGTTTGAATTCTAAGGAAAAACATATGGGTGGGCCCCACAGCTCAATGTATGGTAATTAGTATTAGGCATGTGGCTGTCCACTTGAAACTATGGCATTTTGGAAAATAAAGCTTACTTCATCGTCATCTTCATCTTCATGATTGCTGTAGCTGGGCCTCGACACCTCTCCAAATTCGTCGCTCTTTGCGAATCTTCCCCTGACACGTGGACGGCTGTCGGCTAGCGTCTTCCGGCATGCATACTGCAATTTTTATTGCATTGTTAAAAGTTAGAAGAGAAACACGGCAATTCATATTTCCACCCCTAACATTAAAATGAAATGAAATGATTTTGAATTTCAGACATTCACGTGATACATGCTCTGGCATGTCTCCCCACACGAGCAAATGTGGCACGTGTGCATCAGGACAGGTAAAGTTCATCAGGTGGTGTGTGCGTGGCACAAATATCAGGTGGGCCACGTGTGTATGTTGATTAATGTCGACCGTTGGTCGTGTTTGTTAAACGTTGACTTCGCACATGTGGCCCACATGATGACCGTACAGGCCTGATTTTTAGATCAAGATGCATACTCTAGGAGGCCCACTGAATGAACGGCGATGATCTTGCACGCATATCCCTCTTTCTCCGATATCGGCTGAGTGTGGTTTCCGATGGCTCAGATGGCAAGTGGTCATTCCATTTCTCAAAAATTAGTAAAGGGATGAATTGCAGTATCCTGACAAGGCAAGTAGTACATGTGAGGCCCATCGATCTGAGATCAGTGCCGTTTATCTGAAGGAAGCCACAATGGATGATGGGTGAATCCTAAGAAGCCAACCAGAATAGACAATTGTAATCCTTGGTTCATTGGCCTAAAAATAAATGGTTTGGGCTTAAAAAAGAGCGGTTTGATCATCAGGTGGCCCAAACCATCAAAAGGTCTTGGCGGTTGGATTGGCCATAAAAATCATGTTATGGTCCCTTTGATGATTGGGATCACTTGATGAGTTTTGGTCGTCCCATTTTCGTGGTGGGGTACACCTCTTGGATTGTATGTTCGGCATGTTTCCATACCATGGGGATCCCCTGAAGGGCCCACCAGGCCGACGGTCTAGATCTAAATCAACTGCCTGTAGACCCATATGTAGTTGGGCTCCCAACTGTTTAATGCTTGTTTATTCCAGGATGTGCTATAGCAGGCGGGTACGTTTTGCCTCCCTTGTGTGGCCATCTGACAAGATGAACGCCCCGAGGTCCTCACCATCTTCCTCAAAGATAATTACTCTAAGTCTATTGGGTTTCTTGGACTCCTTATATAGACTTTTCGATTCTACAGAAAAGAAAGAAGCAAAATAGAAATAAATTTTATAAAATTTATAATTTGATTGATGAATGAAATAAATAATTTACTACCCTTTAAATAGGGATAGCAAGAAATGAAAGAATTTATGGAATCATATTACAACTAAAACTTTTATAGATTAGTGCGATAAAGAGTTATAATCAAATTAAAACTTAGTATTTATAATAAAAAAGAATTAAAATAGGAAACTGACCGTCGATCTAGTGGTATTTGGATGGCTAAAGTAGCTTATTATACCTCAAAATCATATATTTTACGTCTAATAACTTATTTTGGATTGCGAGATACGTTTGATTTAAGGTCTGACGGTCCAGATCACTTCTATCGCGACCGGACCTTTTTTGATCCATCTTGGCCATAAAACTGTTTGCGACCCACTCTACATCACCATCCACTGGGGCCCACACGCTCATATGGTCTGATGGTTTGAACCGTCTAGGTTTTATTTATCCTATGTTCACAGTTTAGCAATGATCCTAACCTCTAATTTTAGAATTGAATGCGACCTATTGAAAATTTATCTTTTGAATGTTATTAATTAACAACAGACAATAATGATCCCAACCATCTACTCAGCAGTAGGGGGTAGGACTGAAGGTTGGGCGGGTTCAACCCGACCGACTCGTGACCAACTGGACATTGGGTTGGGCTCGGGCAAGATATATTGGGTCTGATTTCAAGCTTAGGCTATACAAACACTAACCCGATAAAACTTGGATTGGACTTGGGTTAAGGTGTCAGGTTGCTCGACCCAACCCGAGCCCGATCAATATATAAGTTACTTATAAATTATAATTGAGTGTGGATCGTTTGTGTCGAAGGCACACTAGTGATGATGGGTCTCCTTTGTCCACATCATTTCCAATGACTTAAGCTAACAAGATATGCCGGATTTCTCTTTCCCAAATAGATTGCTTGTTATGCTACATAACTTTTAAAGCAGTAGTTGTCCTATATTTTAGCTTTTTTTTAAAAAAAAAAAAAAGATTGAAGTTCTTTATGACAAATAATCACATATATAATTAATAAAATCATAAATACAAAAAATAAATACTATATTGAAATATAATAAACTAATGTAATAACGAAAATATTAACACGTATACCCGATCAACCCGACCAAGCCCGCTTGGGTTGAGAATTCCCAACCCGAGGTTGGGTTGGGTTAGGATTGAGATACAGGAACTTTGGGTTGGGTTAGGGTTGAGCACCAATCTGACCCAACCCGCCGGACTTTCAGCCCTAGTAGGTGGTCCATAAAGCATAGATTCCACAACATGGACTGTTCCCATCATCGTCAGATGTGGGCCCAGTGGGCAGGGACATACTGAAACCCTGGGCCACTGGACCCACATCTGATGATGATGGGAACGGACGGGCTCTGAGAGGCCAACATGATGTACGGCTTTTATCCACACCATCCATCCATTTTGCCATATTATTGTACAGTTCAAGCCCAAAAATAACAAACATGGATAAAGAGAGAGAGATACCTTGATCTTTTTAGTGAAATTCCTCTCATTCCTCTTCTTGAGGTATCTATGAATCTTCTCTTTTCTTTCTTCAACGGAGAGTCTCTTTACTTTGAACGCGGACTCGTCAAAGGTGGACAGCTCGGATGTAAGGTTCGCTGGACTTCCACACCCGCTCACCACCAGCTGCTGATGCTTTTCATTTATGGCCTTCCAAAATTAACGACCAACAATGAGAGAAAAATAAAAAAACAACCCTTCAATATAATTACGAGAAATGATCACATAAAACCCTTAGGACATCCACACCATGCAAAAGGTGGGCCATCATGAACATCAGTTACTGCAAAAATGGGGCAGGTCCACTCATCAGTTGCTGACCACTGTTGAAATAAACAAACAGCTAATTATCTGAAGCAATTTACAAATGTGCCCTGCTCGGTAAGTGGATTGGCCTGATCATCTGCACCCTTGATCTTCTTTATGGTTCCCATCTTTTATATGGCTTAGATGTCTCCGACATTTCTAGTTCATTTCAAAAAATAATTTGAAAGTTTTATATTAGGGTCGTGGCACAAAAGTCTACTGGACAGTGATATGGAACAACATCCACTGTGGATGGACTGTTCGATATTTTTAAAACGAGAATGACCTTTTTATGGAATACCTCTAAAAAGTAGAGAGCGGATTGCGTACCGAATAACTCTCTATGGGGCCCACCATGTTGTATGCATCTTATCCATGCGGTTGATCTTTTTATCAGCTAATTTTAGGGTATTATGCCAAAATTGAAGCATATCCAAATCTCAAGTGGACGGCACCAATGGAAACAGTGGAGATAATGACATCCACCGTTGAAACCTTTATAGGGCCATAGTGATGTTTATTTGTCATCCAACCTGTTCATAAGGTCACACAGACATACATAAAGGGAAATCACAACTATCAGTTTGATCCAAAACTTCTATGGCCCTCAAGAAGATTTCAACGGTAGGCGTTCAATTCCTGCTGTTTCCTGTGGTGTGGTCCACTTGAGCTTTGAATATGCTTCAAATCCGGTCTCAGGCCCTAAAATTAGATGTAAAAAATGGATGGATGGCTGGATAATTCACATACATAATGGTGGGCCCCACGGAATTTATTAAGTATGCAACGCAACTGAATCCATCTAAGTCGGTGGTGTGTGGTACACCAGCCAATCCGCTTCCTGCCTGTGACCCCGGGCACTGCCTCATATAGATGTCCGTAACAAATTCACGTCCATCTATTTTGAAAGACAACAGTAGGATATGATAACAAATTCACGTCCATATGTTTTAAAAGACCACAGTAGTATAGGATTTTAAAGACCAGACAAATTCAAGACTCATGTAGGCCATGCCAGGAAACAGTTAGGGATTGAATGCGACCGTGTTTGTTCCTACGGTTTATTTGAGCAGTAAAAATTCTATGAACGGTTTGGATGGCATATAAACATCATGGTCAGCTCCAGTAGTTTCAACGGTGAACATTGCTGTTCGCACTGTTTTGTTGGTATGGCCCATCTGAGCTTTGTATGGATAAGATGTCTCCGACATTTTTAATTCACTATAAAAATGATTCTTGAAGAGTTTATAGTACGGTCGTGGCACAAAAGTCTCCTGACAGCGATATGGAACATCATCTACAGATGATGAACTGTTGGATATTTTGAAAATGAAAAAATAACATTCTCTATATATTATCTGTTAAAAATAAGTTCGAATCCGAAAAGACTACTTTTCAATTGAAATTTTTACTTCTCCCACTTTTTAACAAAAGAATTCTTTTTATGTATTGGATAAAAGTATTTTCTACGATTTTTTTTTTTTCCAAATTGAGGGAAGCGGATTGCGTCCATGTGGGAGAGTAAACCGTCCGACCAGGGCTCCTATAGGGCCCACAGTTATGTATTTGACTATCCACGTTGTCCATTCATTTTTTAGATTATTTTAATGTATGAGCTAAATAATGAGTCGGATACAAGGCTCAAGTGGAAGACATCAGAGATGATTCTTGCATTGAATGTATCTTCCATTTAATGCACCCAAGCTTACTATTTGGTGTGGTGTCATTGAGCGTGGGATCTGCTTCATTTTTCGATTCATACGGTGGGACCCACAGGTCTGGTCGGACGGCTGATTTCTGACCGGGGTTCGGACTCAATCCGCTTCCCAAAGTGAGCCGTTGATAAAGTGTTTTGTCATTAAAGACTAATGGTTGAAGTAGGCACAAGGATTATTATTCCACACGTAGACGGACGTGATGCGTGGGAAGTAGGCTGCTTGGGCATCTTTGGCGCGGACATGGATAGTGTACTACCCACAACCGTACTCCCTTCGTCCTCCACTCGCGTAACGTGGCCAAATTTGATCGGACGGCAGATAAAACTGTGTATTAACATAGCTAGCCCGTGGGATTGTTACTTTTGGACTGTGCTCTATAGGTTCCATAATGATGTATGTGTTTTATCTACACCATTCATCCATTTTTTTTTATCATTATTTTGAAGCATCTCAAAAATAAGGCAGATTCTAATATCAAGTGGACCACACTACTAGAAAAAAAAAAAAAAAAAGACAAACAATTACTCAATTCCAAACTTTTGTGGCTCCAAGAAGTTTTAAATGGTAGGCGTTCAATCACTGTGTTCAATCACCACAGTTCTCTTACGTGGTTCTTGCCTTAATGTTGGGCTCATGCACTTAAATGAGCTTGAAATTGGATGGACAACATAAATAAATCATGGTTCCTAAGGCATTGTTTTTAGCTACTTCCAGTGTTAGTAAATATGTGTCTGTGCCATATTTCCAACAGAAGTCTGTTATCCAATCAAATCTTGCACCGTCAACTAATTTCATAAAGTAATATTAAATCCGTGGACCTTTGACAAACATTACACAAAAAAATATCTAGCCCGATCTGAACCATGATGCCAATTAGAAAAGAAGTTGGACAAGCATCTAACACTGTTTTATGCATTTGGACAACTATTTTCTTGAAATTCATTTTCTAAATTCTTACGTTCCTCAAAACCTCCAGTGCAGTTTTATATAACATAGACACACAGTATCTGGACTCGCCGATTCAGATGGGCTCATTCAATCTCGAGTCGAGTCGGGGGGATTTTATATCCACCCAACTTGCCCAGAGAGGGGACTGAATCCGAGTCCTAAAACCATGCAAGAGAGCATGCACCGCTCAGCAAATGTTGCAAATGAAAGGTTAGCTGAACATTTATAAAACAAATATTTTCTGTACCTGTATATCTTCACAGCTGTAAACTGATTCCGAACAATAGATGCTCCTATTCTCTCCCTGAAAATCCAATTCCTGTGTCTGCAACTCTAAAATAGAACTTCCTGGAAACATTCCAGAACCTTCCATGGATATCCCATTTGAATTTCCCGCGAAGAAAGTATCCATACCAGAAATTTCAAGAACAGAACATGGTGCCAATGCCGGATCCAGATTCACATAAGACTGCAATGGTGGCGGGCACTCCTCTTCAAAAGAAGGCAGCAACAGCGGTGGTGGTGCAACTTCAGAGCAATCACCGTTAATGCTAATGACATCCGTTAATGGGATTTGAGATTCTAACGTCGAGATGTCGAATTGCTGGTTTTCGTTTTCATGGGGAGGAGGAAGAGGAGGAGGAACGGAAAGCATCGTTAAGGTGGCGGAGGCATCAGGTTCGGTCTCTTGTTGGGAATCGAGGAAAAAGGTGAGGTTGTCATCTTCGTTATAGTTGTAGTTGTAGTTGTTTTCTTCATTGTTGTTGTTGGTTTGATCGTCAGTACTAATGTTGTTGTTGCTGCCGCTGCTGCTGTTGTTGCTGAACTTTGTTATGCCGTCGGATGTGAATGAAGGAAAGGTAAGGTCAGTAAGATAGGAGTTTTCATCGAAGCAGCAGGCTGAGGAGGAAGAGACTTGGGAGGGTTGGAAGGTTTCAGGGAAGAAATCATGGCTGGAGAAATCGAACATTTGAGCTGTAATGGGGCTTGAAATACCCTCCTGTAATCAACAAAACCTTTTCAATTCAAATCTTGGTTTTGCTTGTGTTACCATATTTTTAAAGCTTTTGCAAGCATCTCCACCACACAAGTGATAAGCTTCAAGAGTGCAATCTGAACCATTGATCTAGTGGGGGAGAAAATGGACGATTAAACAAAGCATCCCAAAGAATTGGTCCAGAATCAGTGAGGGGAAATTCCTTTGATTTTGGATGCTTCGAATTTCTCTAGATAAGTATCACATGGTGGTCCAATATATTAACGGGTCGGATTGCCTTGGAGGTTCGTCAGATGTACGGTGGAGATGCTGGAGAAGTAGGATTTAAAGTGGGCCCAGATGGAATAAGCCCAAGCCCACTCCGGGCTGCATTTGGGTTCTGCTAGTCCTGATTTATAAGTGGGTCAGGTTAGTTCAGAGAGGTCAGGTTTGCAAGCTCCACAAGCGTGTCAGCCTGCCCATACACAAGTAGGTCTACGTGCTAATATGGAACACGTGTGTGAGATCTGAACTTTCCATCTGGTTGGACACAATGCTTAGTTCTTCTAGTGAAAAATCTGCCCGTTTCACTCCTTTGGTGTGTCCCCAATGTAAAAAGTGAACTGATGGCCCACATGAGGTGTGAAATAGCTTGATTTTAACATGAGAGGATCTAAACCGTGTAGGTCCACCTGATGGAAAGCTCAGCCTTCTTACACGTGTTCCATGATGCACGTTCTGGATCTAGCAAAGCCGCTTGGACTGAACCTTTTATTTAAAGAAATAACTATATAGTTCAGTAGCACATAATACAGCCCAATGCATGGCTGAGAACTGATTCTGTGGACCACATTCCAGTGGCCCCCGAGAAGTTTTTAATGGTAGGCGTTCAATCACCACTTTTTCCTGTTGTGTGGTCCACTTGAGAATTGGGTCTACTGCATTTTTGGGCTCATTCCCTAAATTGATCTGCTGAAATGGATGGACGGCATGGATATAATACAGATACATTACGGTGGGCCCCACAGTCGCGTCCAATACACACCCATCCTAGCTATTTTGCTGACAAGCAAGTAAAAAGCCAAATATTCTCTATATTTGTATAGTCTCACCATCTTTTGGGGGTGCGTAATACGCACCTTCATGCGAAATGAAGAACATAATAATAAAAATCAACATGTAGAGGAACAAGATTAGGGAACTCCACTGAAGAAAGTGTAGTGGTTGGTCATGACACGGGAAAGAGGATAAAAAGCATGAAAACGACGAGAGAAAGTGGTAAGAGATTTTTAGCTGTCTAATTAAGGGATGGAGATCTTCAATGGAAAGCTTAAAAGCATCATATTCCATTAAGATGGCCGTGACCCATCCACCTACACATGCCATACATTTGATTCAATCCACATTAATCAAATTGTGGGCCCCATTGTGGATGTAACATTTACCAAATTCATACTCGTTAAATAATAATAATAATAATAATAATAATAAGTTGTCTCAATTCAATTGTTGAATTAGATGTTTATGATCATCTTATCATTCATGCGATATGGCCCGTCCACAAGTGGGCCCGTGACTTGGACAGTCTGGATTGACTGCCAAGTCTACTCATTATGATTAAACCTTATACATGGCTTCGAACATATGAATGAAAGTCGTGTGAAAATAAAATTAGAGATGAATACTTAAGTCGGAGCATTTGGGACTATGCTGAAAAATATATTAAAAAACTCAAAAGAATTGACACTCCACGCAACTTAACCAGTTAATCATGAGTTCGTTCAAAACTCTTGAAAAATCATCCCAAAGAAATATAGTAAAACTCGGTAAAACACCAATTGGCATGACTAGACATTATTTAGAGAGCTTTGCTAGGCCCGCGTGCATTTAAAATAAAGCTTATATGCTGCGTGAATGTAGGTCCCATATTTAACACACCCATTAAATCAAATACGCCATAATTAGCAAATCAAATGTACGGCTCTAGTTGAAGTTTTCTAACCCATCCACCTGTTTCCTAAATTGGAGCCACATGCTTAGCCATCCATGCTTTTTTTTTTCTTTCTCTCGGACAACATGTAAAAGGACAAACCAACTCAGTGGATGGATAGGAATAGGATTGTGCACCCACATGTGTGTGGCATGTACATGAGCTTTATTATACACACGTGTGCACTTAGCAAAGCTCTCATTTATGTATTATTTATACTTTTTAATATTAAATATTTAGAAAACTGAGAATTGCACGAGTTCTCAATGGCTCACGTAAAATATGGCCGCGAATGTGTAAACGAAGACAGCCGCGATCGACTGCACCACGACAAAAATTGAAATGCTACAATGCAGCGAGTTTGATAGAAGAGTTTCTATGCAGCTCCCTCTTCACGGTACATATGGAGGAGTTTTCTGATGTCAGGTGACGGTGACTACTGCTCTGGTGGGCCACCATGTGGATTTCGTACGGCCCAATTATATAAGAGACTAGACAACCCTGACCATCCATTTGCTAGCTGTTCTTCTGATTGGATGTAGACTGGTGCTCTAACCGTTCACTCCCCTTTTTTTCTTGGGTAATACTACTCCACATGGTGGCCCACTAAAACAACGGTCGTGATTTCCAGATATGTTTGTCACATGCACAGAAAGGAGAGAATGCATAGAACTTGCATACATGGACCCGCATTCTAGAATTCCTCGTTTAAATGCATTGAATGTTAATGGCCTTGGGAGGCTGTTTCGGGTCACTTCAGAAAAAACCAGGGCGCTTTCTGCAATGGGAATATGCTATAGAAAAGATTCAAAAATTACAGAAAACCCCAGAGGTTGAAAATTCAGGTAAGAAACAAGAAACCGAAATTCAATCACAAGTTTCCGAGAGAGGGAGAGAATTATTACGAGCTGAAGCTGCTGCTCCGTCGGATAAATTGCGTCCTGTAACAACATTTCCATTGCAAGAATTCAAGCTATCTCGACCGTCGAAATTCCTTTCACCAAACAAGCGCACTGTTCATTTCATTCTCTCTCCCTCTTAGAAACTCGAAAAATCGAAGGATGGAGGTATTGTGGAGGGCGGGATAATTCATTTATATACCTTTCTGAGCGAATAACGGCGTTTCCGTACTTCGCCGTCAGTACAGGGTGTTTCCGCCGTTAACGGGCAGCCGCGAGCGTTTGGGTCTCCTTATCAACCACGTGGTCGTGACACGTGCACAACGCGTCCGACCTGGCACCAGCGATTCCCAGTGCTTTTATTGGCTTCGGTTGTTTGAACGGCCGAGCAGAAAATGGAACGACCATTCACTGTATTTTTAGGAAATTTATATACTGACTCTCCGTTGAACAGAGCAATAATTTCTTTGGCGGATAAATAACTTTCATACTCCGTCACTGTGGGATCGATGATACGCAGGCACTTATAAATTAGTTAGAAATTGCATACGTGGCATGTAAGTGATCCAAATTAGACCCACTAAAGTATGGTTCTCAGTTTAGATATGTCGTGAATAAAAGGCTAAATTTATTTGATTATCTGAATATCATCAGATTGGTAGATCTTTATTGGACAGTTTAGAATGAAAAATGATCCAATGGTACTATTTCAAAGAACAAGTGTCCACAGAGATTGGGAATGCTAACCCCACTATTTAGTCTGTTTAATTTTAGTTAGTGTATCCTAGGCGTACAATTTATGAGTGGCTGAGTATGAGGCGTTGTACTCTGTCAGAGTATAAAACGAAAATGACAGGCGAAATTAGCTAAAGTTGCTAGACGAAGCAGTACTGTATTTTTAGGACAGGTTTACGATGAAGAGGACCGTATGATACGGCAACTCGCATCTTTGAATAGTCTTCACACGTGTTTAGAATTCTGATAAGTGAGACCCATGGTTCAGTGACTGTAAGGGGATCTGTGGGGCCCACAGTGATGTATATGTTTTTATGTATGCCGTCCGTCCATTTTGATAAATCATTTTTGGAAATGAGCCGAACAAGGAAGCAGATCAAATCCTCAAGTGGACCATACCGCATGAAGAAGTGGAGATTGAATTCCTATGACAATGATTCTCAATAGGATGAAGGGACAACACAAAAATCAGCTGATCCAACAGTTTTCTTGGCTTAAAAAGTTTTCAGCAATGTCCATTCAATCCCTACTTTCCTGTGGTGTAGGTTACTTGAGTTTTGAATCTATTTGATTTCTAAACTCATGTCCTAATATAAAGGAGCAATCGGTTATATTTGATTTCTAAACTCATGTCCTAATATAAAGGCGCAATATGTTATTTGATTTCTAAACTCGTGTCCTAATATATAGGTTACACATGCTTTTAATAAAAGGAGTGGTAAGAGACTGGCGTCCCCCATCCACCGAGAATAAGCAGACGTTGACAGTACACCAGTGGTCTGGATTACGGAAATAAATGAAAATACCTGTATATGCAAAGAAGAGAGAGCCGTTCATCTGATCATGGCTGGAAGAGGATGAAAGCGGTCCCCACTTTACTGGACCCATATAAAAAGGTCAAAAAAGGGGGCCCACTTTTGCACCATCGTTGTCTCTTTTATCAAAGACTCACTCACGGTAAGATTTGGCTGCAATTGTTTCACATTGTATCATTTCTGTATACTGCATAGGGGGCCATTTTGGTGGATCTTCCTGAATTTCAGGCGAGTTCAAATTCACAGACGGTCCTACGTACTGAACCGTCCTGATCTTGAATTCGAACGAGCTATGTAAATTGCCTCTTCAATCTCTTTTTCCGAGTCACATAGCATTTCTCAGCATGGATTGAAGACTCGGTGACTCGGACTGACTAGTTTCTCCTGTTTTAAGACTGGACTCGCCTGAATTGAGTCCGAGTCAACTCAAACGAGTCAGAAATCCCTTTTGTTTTTTTTTGCCTTGAGTACAAATCTTAAATCAAAAGCTCCTGCAAAAGGAAGAGCTGCTACCCATGAATCCTTGAAAATTGAAAAGTCTTACTTAGGTAGCTTTACATCAATCGACCAGTAGATGAGATTCTTAGCCATTAACAGCAACTGCCCCCCACAAGATTGATTTCCACCTTTCAATCTCAACCGTTATCCAACACATTGTGGGGCTAATGCAAGTGGGTCTATCCCCCTCCACTTAAAATGATTAAGTTCTTGCCTATCCTTATAGGGTCAAATTCTCATGATTAAGTTCGAGATCACTTCAAATCATCTCAATTCCCTTCCAGAAAGTGACCATCACCATCAATTTTAGCGTATTTCAGTCAAACAAAGCTACGGATGTCCCGTCTCTGCACAAATTCATCCGACTTTGGACGAAGGATCGTGTTCTAGAATAGAATAGTGCAATTCCTCGTCAAAAATATTCCAGGTTCCAGGCATCAAGCACGCGAAGCCGCAATCATATTTACTTTCTGGGCCATTCCAGTCACACAGCAGCATTTATGCCGGATAGGGACAGAGACCTGCAGATGACAACTTGAAGAGAGTACCAACATTCTCTTAAAATGGTGGTTATTCCTAACTATAGTGTACATCGAAACTTGAAGCAAAGGATTATCTCCATAATCCTTGTATTATCGATTACTAATCTAAGCTTCTTGACTTGTCTACTTGACGAACCGACACGTGGGGGCTTCTCTCATTGCGCATGCATTTTTGCGTCTGATTGGGTTCGCAGTCGATCAAAAGCTGTGATCTTGACATTTCTGCACTATCTAGAGATCATCAATGCATTCGGTATGATTGGGCCAGGTGTCAGCTCATAGAGATTTTTTTTTTTTTTAAAAGAAGAAAATATCCCAGCTTAGCACCCGCCTACCCCAGAAAAAGCGTCTTGTGAGCCTGTTCTGAGCGACAGGACGCCCAACTCGTGCCAACCTTTTTCCTTGAGTGTGCATCAGGGGGCCCACCATGAAGATGGCCAGGAAAAATAGGCTGCTCTATTCATCAGGAGGGGCAGATGACTACATTGAATTCAAATATGGGCCCCTTTGTTTTAAATCATTCCTGTTTCTGTAAATATGTTGGCCATCAGATAGGTTGAGTGGCCAGAACTTCAGGCCAGGTTATCCACACGGTCGGGCCACCTGACATAGGTTGGATTCCGCTGGCATGTTGCATAGCTCAGAGATGTTTTTATGGGCTTAGATAACTTCCAGTCAGCAGATGTTAAAATGTTCCAACTGAAAAGCCACACGCCTAAACACGAATAAAGCATCCAGTTTTTCACTTCTGCTGGCTTTCCAAATAATACCCCAGCAGCCCAACACTCACTGGGCACATCAACATTTATACATTAGCATCATCTAATCTTCTTTTACTCTGGCCAACATTGATGTATCTAAGCCCATATGACCCAACATCCGCAAATGAGCTATTGTTAGATTAGTGCTAACAATTAACATATGCATGTAGTTTCCTATTTCTTATAATAAAAAGACCAAAGTTACAGTTTAAATTATGTTAGTCTCACAGGATCAATTGTCATCTGAATTCAAGTAGAGGTGGTGCTGATGGATATAATCAATCACTTCATCCGCAGTCAGATATTTCACTGATAGTCCTCTCGCTATGCACTCCCTGCAGTAAGTTCAAACACAACAAAAGGATGTTCATTTCTTTCACGTTACTTCCGACGAGAAGAAACCAATAGCCATTCACATACACTTAGCAACTAAAAATCGCTTTACCTTATTCTTGTTGAACTGATTTGATTTGGTACCAGCTCATCCACCACCCTGATGTTCCTCTGAAATAAACATTTACAAATGTCATTCAAGAGGAAGCACTATCTGTGAGTAGGTTAAGTAGGGTGGAGGTCTGGATCACTCCGAGTTCCTATACCACACGTGCATGTGTATGATGATCCAAACTCCTCATTCACCACAGAATACCGTTAATAGGTCATGTGCCAAAAATGACATTGGCAAGGAAATCCCCAACCATTTAAAGAGTGTTGAACAAAAATCACTAAACTTTGGTTAACTTCTGTATGACATTAATATTGTTAAGATTGTCTGATAATTGTAATTTTTGGTCTATGGACCATTTATAGCCATATGATGAATGACTGATTTGGATCATCATGGGCCAATGCCACTTATATGAATATACTGATTTGGATCATCTAGACCAATGCCGCTTGTATGAATAGAAAGATGGCAGAAGTAGGTGGACTAGATCTTGACAAGTATTAATGTTTTCATATTATAATCAATTTTCAGGAATTAAAATGAACACTGGAAGGAAAAGATATTGGGGATGTCTGTTAATTCATAACCTTGTTCTCATACAAAATGTCATCAGTGGATATTGTGTTCTCAATATCTTTCCCTTCTCTGCGAATGCAGATCACACCATAGTCTCTGCAGATGGCTCTGACCTGAACAGAAATTGGCATGTGAGGCATTTCCAGTAAAGTCCTTTCCTTTGTCACTCTGTCATGACACTATAACAGCAAGTGCATATGCACTACAGGTGGCGTACATCTACCAATGTTCATTTCTTCAGCAAACAATCAGTTCATAATGGAAATAGAGATGTAGTTTTGTTTTTTCTTTTTAAAATATTCTTGAGTGGATACTATAATGTTATTAAAAGAAAATGGAAAACCAAAGAGGCCCACGCAACCAGACAGAGGAGCATAGATGATGAGAGATCATCTAGCTAAGACGAAGAAGGCCAAGGATGCCACCCCCAAGGTACATGATACATCAAGAGACTCCTGTTACGGCCTTGAAAGACATTAAGCCCAGAATGCAATGGACAACCCTGCTCCTACTCCTAGCCCTTCGATCATTGCCCAGATACAATTTGGCTTTGGTACAAAATATTCTGTTATTGTGCTTCTTCCAAATTGACCACAATCCCACAAGAAAAACCCCAACCTAGACCACGACCTGTTTTTGTGATGGGTTGAGCTGAACCAACCCAACCCTGACATCAACATGAGATCATGAATGAATTAAAAATTATATATATAAAGGTCGCACCAGAAAAACTACCCGACCTGGATGGTTGCACCAGGTTAACTTGGACAGTTTGAACAGTTTCCTTCCCATACGTACTGTTATGCTCCTTCCAAATTGACCACAATCCCACAAGTAAAACCCCAACCTGGAGTATGACCTGTTTTTGTGGATGAGTTGAGCTGAACCAACCCAACCCTGACATCAACATGAGATCTTGAATGAATAAATAAATAAAGGTTACACCAATTGATCCGGGCTGTTGTATGAGAAGAACTACCCGATCTGGATGGTTGCACCAGGTTAACTTGGACAGTTTGAATAGTTTCCTTCCCATATGTACTGTTATTGCTCTTTCCAAATCAACCACAATCCCAAAAGAAAAACCCCAACCCAGACCACGACCTGTTTTTGTGATGGGTTGAGCTGAACCAACCCAAACCTGACATCAACATGAGATCTTGAATGAGTAAAAAATATAAATTAAGGTTACACCAGTTGACCCAGGCTGTTGCACCAGAAGAACTACCCCACCTGTATGGTTGCACCAGGTTAACTTGGACAGTTTGAACAATTTCATTCCCAAAATGGGCTTTTAGCAACTTGGCCCATTGCAGTGGGTGGGTAATGTCCAAACCACCTGGTTGGTTCCAGATTTTAAAACACTGCATGCAAGTATCATAGTGTATTTAGTGCTTTGAGTAACAACATGGACTGATGGACCAGCCTACCAGAAGATATGATTGATCAAAATACGGCAGTACAGAAATAACATAATCGAATCATTTTCAGTTCTGAATCCATCACAAAGAAGATCAGTAAATGAAATGGAGAGATTGTCTTCTCTGGATTAGAAAAATTATTATGGCAAGGCAGGATATATACCTGCTCTGGAATCCAAACTCCAGGGACACCAAAAGATTCAAGTAGATCAGAACCGCAAACAAGCATAACTTTGAGGGATTCTACATCAAGAAAAAAACAACCTTTCAAATTATCCTCAAAAGAAACGCTAAATAAACTATACTTGCATGGAAAATGTAGGTGGACTGTTAAAACTAAAACTCACATGACGTCAAGAGAATGAAATTTGCAATGAATATCCCATGGATGTAAGTTACAGAGTGGGGGCCCTTTCTAGCTAGAGATCACTTTATAGTTCACAACAGACAGAAATATAGAATGTCATATCGCACATGGACTAACCTGAAAATTAGAAGTCGACTGAACTAATAAACAACACTACTGTCAGTTGACTGCTGACACAAACTACCACTCAGAAATCCTCAGTTTTGGCAAAACCAAACCAGATATTGAAAACAAGGGCCAGGTCAGGTAAATGGGAAAAACAGCTATGATAATCTTTTTGTCACTATTGGTGCTATGATGTAATCCCTGGTTTTCATTAATAAGAAAAACCTTAATGAATCATCCACTCCCTAATCACAACCTTGATTATTTTGATAATCATCTGTAACACTCCACTGAGATAACTGAATCCAGACATGAATGAAGTTATCACTTTCAAACTTGCCATGAAAAAGCACAGGGTGAGGTAGGAAGTGTGTGCATCGGGAATATTAAAGAAACAATAAAACAAACAATGGAGCATGATGTGCTAACACCATGTAAAATATTAGTCGAATTTTACAAAAGATAAGTAAATGAACAGAGTCAATCTTATATGGCAAACAGAGAGGCTGAGGCAATACAGTGATTGAGTACGAAATTTAAGAACCTTGGATTCTGCAACATGACAACAATGACCCTCTTCAGGTAGGAGCTCAAGGATCACAAATCACTCCAGACTGTGGGTTTCAAGTGAACAATGGACACGTAAAAGTGATAATAAAAAACCTAGGCTCAAGTTTCGACTTCAATAAACATATTCTAACACATGCAATTTCCACAGGTGATCTTCCCCTTGTCCACCCAGATTGGTGGGTTGCCTTATATCGTAGGATTCTTCTAGATAGGATGCCGGTCCCAGTTTGGAATCTAGGAAGTTTCATGAATTCCGGGCTATAAAAGCTTGTATCAAACCACTCCTGCTTCTGAATTTCCTTTCCCTATCCATTGAAGGTGATTCTTTTATATAATCAATTGGTAGATTCTCCTCCTTGGCTCCTGAACCAAAATTTAAGTTTGTTTATGGATTTTCACCCTCATGTCTGAAAGGCCTTCCACATGCACTGGGAGGTATTTCTCAGCCATAGTTTTCCGTTTCTTTTATTGGCAAAGGTTAAGCTTAGCAGTAGATGTTCTTTGTCATGTAGTGGATAATAATATCTGAGATGCTGTCCTCATTTGCAGGGAACTTCCATGTAATGTGCTTTTGGCACTTTGAAATCTTGCTACCACCCCGGCTCTAGCTGCAAAACCTACCCTTTCTCCTATTACCACCTAGCACTACCATGACTCCATCAGAACCATGTTTGCCAAAATAAATTGTATGCTACTCATAGTTTTTGTCATTTTTCAGATATAGATCACAAGAGTATCTGCAGAATTTTATTTTATTTTTTGAGAGAGAGTGCAAAATAGATACAACCACCTAGTTGCTTCCTGTATTTATTAATACAGATATAGATTTTAAGTCTATCATATTATCTTAATCTTAAATAGTGATTTCTAAGGCACTCCCACTTACCAAATTTATTGAGAACAGCCACCGCACTGCTACTGCTTATTGCAACTAAAGTGTTGTCCAGCTTTTGCTTTCTTAATCTGAATAACTTCTTTGAAACAGAGAATTAAGAACCCACTTTCCAGGAATATAACACCAAAGAGAAGTAAAATTCTTGCTTCCAACATATGCAAAAATGGTCTGAAACAAAATGATTGCCATTTTATGCAGCTTTAAATGTTTAGTGTGTATATACTATATAGTAATCTTTGAAGAAGAAACAGACGTTCAGGTTCTTCAGTAAAACATGCACGCCATTAGTAAATGAACATGCATGAAGTTCAGAACTTTATAATATCCACTGGGTGGGTTAAAGGCTAACAATGTATAGCTTCCACACGATGAAAGTTGACAATCCCAAAAAGTTGGAAGCCAAAATGTTCGAGAACGTGTTCTAACAACCAAAAGGTGATGGCTAATCTAACTTCCAAAGCACAATCTTGCACAGATTGACATTTTTCAAAGTGATAATGTAATGTTACATATGCTCATATCCAACCAGTTGGACCGCTGATTTGCCATCCAACCAGCAGATATTTTTCATCATACGATGTTTTTGTGATATCCAACCCGTCCAAAAGGTATACCCCACCATGAGAATCATCTTATGCAAAAATCGTCCTCCTAATCCATCCATTTTTTGAGCCACACCAATATATCTTAATTATATCAATAGATATCCATTTTTCCACAGTATGGCCCACCTAATAAGTGGAATGGGTTGATATTTTCACCAGGCAATCGTCATGGTCGGATCAACCCATTGGAGGGGTTGGATTTGACACACACACACACACACGAAAGGTTGGAAGTTATACGCTGATTGGACAGTAACTTGTTGTCCAACCGGTTGGTTGTGAGCATTTCCCTTTGATTTCCATTGCTAATTACAAAGGACACAGAACTTTTAGAAGGCATTCATCAGAGTCCCAAATCTGCATCAATTTCATTGTAAATGTTAACAATGTAAGTTCTCCATTAAAAAGTAATTAGAATGGTCAGCATGACAGAAACAACATAAAGGTAAAAGAGGATAATCAAATATCTTCATGGATGCTAACAAAATTAGACACTTTAAGCTAAATTGCATTGTCTTATCACTTCGCATACCCTAAATTGAGAAAAGTTTGAACATTCGATTACCCTTATCACATAAACAAAAGACATCCTTATGGTAGCTAACATAATGCTAAATGGTGTAGATGCGTTAGTTGCTTTAACGTTCCATTAGATGAAAGCATATGTAGAAGTAATAAGGATGCATTTCAGTATATAACTCAAATGCATGGGACTTCATACCTCCAGAAACCAATCCACTCTCACACAATGAACTCCGAATTCTAGCCAAAACAGTCAGGGTACGTTGATAGCTGCTTTGCCTTGCCTGCAACATAAGTTTAGAGTCATTAACTTTAAGCAATGTAATGATGTAAACCAAAGGACCTTAGCATTACAGAAGTCCTGATGCTTGACATAAAATATATACAATATGAAAAATATAGGAAAAGAGCATGCTGAAATATGGTGATGAAGAATATATGGGACTCTAGTCATGCTGTTTTCTGGATTCTCATTCAATTGGAACACGTGTATAAAACGGATCATCCTTGTTTCCCTTTGCCATGGCTATCCTTGGCTCCTTTGTTTTATTTATTTATTTATGAATTTTGATAAAATTTAAAGGAATTGCAAATAGAACAAGAAGCTCGATCTCCAACTTAGAAATGATCTATAGAGACTATCTTTGGCCGAAGAATCAGCGTCCTCATTTGCTTCCTATTGGAAGAGTAAAAAATGGCATCTCAAGAGGATTATATATCATGGATCTGTTCAGAAGTAATGTGAGTCACCAATGCATAGGACTGTCACAGCTCGCAAGTCAAATCAACCCACCTAATAATATGTTAATGGTATCCCTCCATAGCGACCAGAGAAGGAAACCAAGAATACTTTGGGGTTCCTCCAGTGAACCATTATCAGAGTCCCAGATGACAGGAGGTGATGCAATCAGGCTCTCTTCAAAAGGGAATCATAAAATATCAAGAGTTGGCCCCACCTGATCACATCTGTGGGTCCACAATCCATGGCACACGCCTGTCGCATGGGTCCCCTTACATCACATGCCTGTTAGTAGTTGCTTTTGCTTCCAGTTATTTAGATGCTATAATTGTCCAAAGTACCCTGTCATGTTCATTGGGAAATAAGCAAGCATCGGGGGTATTTTAGTCTTTTCCATTGCAAGCAGGGTTTCTTGTAAAATTGCTATCATCTCAAACAAACTCCCACCAGATCGAGGGTGCAACCAAGAAATCGTAAAAAATTTTTTGGAGAGATGAAATCATAGAAGTTAATTTCAGCATACCTGATGCAGGACATGAAATTAAATATGAGGTGCCAGATTTCAAGTTTTAGATCATACCAATTTCTAAACAATAACAAAAAAATCACGTCCCACATACGTTCAAATATTCAACAAGGGGAATCTATGGGGGTCCAAGACTACACACGTTTAGGGTTGGATCAAGTAACATTATAAACCAAACAATACCCAATGGAGTGTAGATTCATCCAATCCTGCAAAGAACTGTTCCCCGATTCAAGAGATTCACCATGTTTCAAATAGGGGAAAACCTAGGCTTTGCAAAAGTTGGAAATACTTAAAATTTGAGATTTTCTAGGGTTAGGGTTTGGAATTTAAGGCAAGAGAGGAGTGAAATAAGGAAGAGAGAATAACTTTTGAAAGTCCACACATGTGGACAGCAGCCCAGCCCAAACGCACGTGTGGGTTCATGTCCGCACGTGTGTGGGGCCCACGAAAATGGAATCGGCCAACTAGGGATTGGTCGGCCAGGGAAGGTCCACCCTCACGCCAAGTTTCACGTCGATAGGCAGTCCGGTGTGTGCGCGGTGCTCCGCCAAAGTTTCAGCCCTCTTGGAGGGCCATAATCTACAAATCTGCTGTAGAAGAAGATTTGGATACAAAAAAGGGGTGGATTTGAAGAGGGGTGACTTGTGCGAGATGAGGCATGTGGGGTGTAGGAGGTGGGGACGATTTGGGATAGTTGTGGCTTCGCACCACGGTAGTTAGCCCTTCGAAGAAGGGAGGTTTTGCACTTAATTAGATTCTTCAACTCAGAGAACTAGAGAAGAAAAAAACGCAGAATTTTATTCATTAACTTCAATGAAAAAAACTTACAAGGGGTTGCTATTTATAAGAAAAACCCTAAACCCCAAAAGTCACGTCATGTGCGCACACTATTACTTAGAGACGAAGTAACAAAAATAACAACTCATCAACACAATCAAAACCGTTCATGATGCTTCTAATAACGATAATAACCAAAACTCAAAATCCTAGATCATCTAGGATAGTGGGCCACGATCATGAGATCCAATGGTGGAATTCCTATGATGATCGGGTCCACTTTAATGCTCCATAACACAACCGCCTAACTAAGAGGTCCTCTATAGAGGTCGTCGTCGATCCAGATTGATAGTGGGGCTTTCCTCCTTGCGTATGTGCGTAAAGTGGGGGGCGTGCACATGCGCGGGATGTCCCCATCAACTCTCCCCAGTTGCGAAGGTTTCGCCACTGGCGAAACAAAACTCCTGAACCGCTCCAAGATGTCAGAATTAAGTCTCTGAAGCTGGGCGTGACTTCCACTTGACCAGGAACTTTTGAAATCCGTCGTCCGACGTTAATACTATCTGATGGTCCAGGATATCCTCTATCTCCTCTCTGGGTATGGGAAGGGTAGATATGGGAGGTAGAGGCTGGGAAGATGGGTCGGGAATGAGCCATGGATCAAAAGAAAGGTCTGGGGAATCAGGATGGTTCGGCGAAAGGCCGGACAAGATATCCGTGGTCCCCTGAAATGCAACTAGATCATCCACATTGAATGTAAAACTAATTCCCAAGAAATGTAGAAGATCTACTACATACGCATTGAGACCGTTTCGTTTTATAATTTTGAATGGTCCAGCGCTATGTGCGTGTAATTTACGAACGGCTCCATAAGGGTACCGTTCTGGCCTAATACGGACCATCACAATATCCCCTACATTGAATCCCTTTAATCGTTTATGTTGGTCTGCAGAAATTTTATAATGTTCATTACTATTATTGATCTTTTGCTTGATTTCTTGATGTAATGAATGAATGTGATGTGCAAAGGACTGTGTAGACTCTGATGGCCTATGGGACAGGGACATAGGGAGAAGATCAATAGGCTTCCTAGGTTTATATGTCACAAACTGAATAGGAACACATCACACCAAAGTGTGTCTTTATATGATCCGAACTAAATAAGAACAAGACAATGGTGCGAGACTGGAATGGAAGTTTCATCAATCCAAGACACTCTATAAGGTTGAGGATGGGCTTCAAGCTTCAAACCCAAACGGCTCACAATGCCGGTTGATGCCACGTTGGCACAACTATCGCTATCTCGATCATCTTGCAACTCTTATCACCACATTTTGTGTAAGTATCGAAGATCGTGTTGCGGCGCCAATCATCGGTATTCTTTACTTGTGCAAAGGCGCAACGCACAACTGTAAGGGTCGCGGACTCTTGCGCTCCCTCTTCCTCATCACTAGGGGTTTCTGTTGGCTCATATGCCTCACCGTTACTTTCTAGGGGCACTACTTCTACTTACCCCTCAATAAGGAACACCTTGGTGCCCTCTTTCGTGCCACACTGGTGGGCAAAGTGACCAAACCCCTGACACCTAAAACACCTAGTCGCATCGCTTTTGCGCGAGCTAGATCCAACAACTTCTTTGCCCTTATCATCCTAGGGCCTAGACTGAGAACTACTGGAAGGCTTGTACTGATATCCAGTGCTAGGTTTATCCCCAGACGGGTTGGCCTTAGCGCTAGAATCACGAGACTCAAACCGCCTTCTCACAGATGCTTTGAGGTATTGCTCGACCTCCAACATCTGTTCAAAAGTGTCTGTCCTTGGAGAGCAATTCTCTCCTAATGTAACGGAGGCTCGTCTTAAATCGAGCAAGAGTACAGGATCCTCATCAACTTCACACCTGATCAAGTGCTCTTCGAACTTCTCGATGTATTCCGCCACACTCATAGAACCTTGTCGAAGAGACTGTCATTCCTCAACCAACCTCAAGTGATAAGAGAAAGGGAGGTACTTCTCCTTAAGAGTTTCTTTCATTTCTCCCCAATAGACTATTGGGGGCTTCCTTGACCTTTCTTTCTTTCGTTCAATAGTAGCCCAAAACCTCTTTGTTTGGCCCACAAGCTTCATCTTGGCGAATCGGACCCAACGAATATCCGACATGTCACACTCAAAATAGTGGTCTATATCCACCAACCAATCTAGAAAAGCTTTAGGGTCCAAGTGACCATCAAACGTAGGGGCATTTACTCTAACTCCCTCGAGGAGTTGCACATCTGAGTCATAATGATTATGATGTCCCTCGCGGGGTGGGTGCATGGGTGCGCGCCCATGACCGTTTCTTTGGCCACCTCCATTCCTTGGTCTATCCTCTTGATCACCTGCTTGCGATTGGGCGTCTTCCTTAATGGTGGTCTCTAGTTGGGTAACGCGCACATTAAGCTGATCTAAGCGTTGATCAATACATTGTTCCAAGCGCCTACCCAAAGACTCAAACTGCCAGGTTAGGTCATTCACAGATTCTTTTAATTGCTCCATGTTTAGTGCAGGGTGCAAACCAAAACCATGACTAGTACGCGTGAGCATACAACCATTCACTCAAAGATCCTCTAATGCAACTATATGCGTCTAAATGGGACTAAATGATCCTACAGGACTCTATATGAGGGAAACTACACAACACTACTAAAATTTCAGCAACATAACTACCCAAATAGTTTGTTAACAGAAAATTCAGCCATGAAAATTGGAAATTTTCTGACAACAAAAAATTCAGCAGTCCATGTTGTGAATGATGGGTCCTAAACAATCCTATATGATGAGACTTGATGCAAAATAGATGTAAGTAGATTAAACCCTAAACATGCAATACATTCCCCTATGAAAAACCTAGGCTTTGATACCAAATTTGATGCAGGACATGAAATTAAAGATGAGGTGCAAGATTTCAAGTTTTAGATCATACCAATTTCTAAGCAATCACAAAAAAATCACGTCCCACATACGTTCAAACATTCAATAAGGGGAATCTACGGGGGTCCAAGCCTACATACGTTCAGGGTTGGATCAAGTAAAATTATAAACAAAATAATACTCAATGGAATGTACATTCATCCAATCCTGCAAAGGACTATTCCCCAATTCAAGAGATTCACCATGTTTCAAATAGGGAAAAACCCAGGGTTTGCAAAAGTTGGAAATACTTAAGATCTGAAATTTTCTAGGGTTAGGGTTTGGAATTTAAGGCGAGAGAGGAGTGAAATAGGGGAGAGAGAATAACCTGAGATAGTCCACACGTGTGGACAGCAGCCTAGCCCAGCCCAAACGCACGTGCGTGGGTTCCTATCCGCACATGTGTGGGGCCCACGAAATTGGAATCGGCCAGCTAGGGGTTGGTCGGCCAGGGGAGGTCCACCCTCACACCAAGTTTCACGTCAATCCGCGGTCCGGTGTGTGCGCGGTGCTCCGCCTAAGTTTCAACTCTCCTGGAGGGCCAGAATCTGCAAATCTGCTGTAGAAGAAGATTTGGATACAAAAATGGGTGGATTTGAAGAGGGATGACTTGTGGGAGATGAAGGATGTGGGGTGTAGGTGGGGACGATTTGGGATAGTTGTGGCTTCGCACCATGGTAATTAGCCCTTCGAAGAAGGGAGGGTTTCGCACCCAATTAGATTCTTTAACTCAAAAAACTAGAGAAAAAAAAATTGCAGAATTTTATTCATAAACTTCAATAATTAAAAAAAAAATCTACATGGGGTTGCCTATTTATGAGAAAAACCCAAAACCCCAAAAGTCGCGCCATGTGCGCACACTATTACTTAGAGACAAAGTAACAAAAACAACAACTAATCAACACAATCAAAACTATTCATGATGTTCCTAATAACGATAATAACCAAAACTCAAAATCCTAGATCATATAGGGTAGTGGGCCACGATAATGAGATCCAATGGTGGAATCCCTATGATGATCGGGTCCACTCCAATGCTCCATAGCACAGCTCCCTAACTAAGAAGTCCTCCATAGAGGTCATCGTCGATCCAGATCGATAGTGGGGCCTTCCTCCTCCTTGCGTATGTGCGTAGGGTGGGGGGCGTGCGCGTGCGCGAGATGTCCCCATCAATTTCTCAAAAGGCTTCCATCTCTCCAAGGTCTTGAGAATATTGATCTCACTGTACGACACTTATTTCTCATCCCCAAAAATGTTTCTCACCCTTCTGACTTTAAACTCTAACAAAACATAATCCCTTAAATCAGATATCTTTTTAATCGTCACTCCAAAACTAATTGGACATTTGGCTTCATTATTAAAAATAATGTTTCTTTCCAAAGCCTTAAAAAATGACTGGTATGAGAATTCTCCATAGGATGCATGCTTAGATGGGAAGCTTAATGACCAAGCATTAAGCTGGCGATCCATGTCCACATCAGCCACTGCATGAAACAATCTAGAAAAGCTCTAATTTCCTCTACTAAAGTAGGGAAGAAAAGATGGACCATAACTTCCTCAGAACTCCAACACATTACCTCTGTGTGCGTGCGTGCGTGCGTGTGTGTGTGTGTGTGTGTATTGAAAGGTGCAATTTTATTAGACCAAAGCGGAAAAAAATAAATAAATAAAGCAAGGAAAAGAGAACAAAACAGGAGAAAGCAAACCTAGGCCAATAAAACAAAAGCAGCCCCCAAGGCCACACAAGAACCTGGAATAGGCCAAAAGGTACACTAGGCACACAAAGGGGCCCAATCCCTGAATAGCAGAACCACTCAATTAAACACGCTTTTAGCAAGAGAGACTTTTGTCGCGAAAACACCAGTAGTTTCTCTCCCCAGATAACCCAAAAGAATGCTAGAAGATTGAGACTCCGTCTCTCCCTGCCCAATGTTCCTCCATCTGCTGTGTACCAAACGAGCAAAAAATCTCCTATGGAAACAGGCATGGCCCAACAGATGTTAACTAAAGAAAGCATCCTGGACCAAATGACTGTCAAGAATGGGCAGTGGGGAAAAAGATGGGCAACGGACTTAGTTTCTCTTTCACATAGGAGGCACATGTTCGGCAAGATCATTCCCCTCCCCGCTAGCCATGCAAATACCATGATCTTGGGGAGGACAATGTCCACATGAAGCTGGAAGAACTAGGCGGACCTGGACCGCCGGCTTGAAGAGAAGCTTGAAGAAGGAACAGACTGTGAAGGAACCCAGGACTTTTGGCTTCTAAACCAATGAGTTGTTCTCCTCCTAAGGAATAAAGGATCCCTGCAAGCGGGAAAGCTGACAATTTCATTGTTCCTCCTAAATGGAGGAAGCCAAAGGGCTTCCATTCCTCTTCCTGAAAAGCATTGGGCCACAGGAACATTGATATCAGTGTTGATAGAAGCCAAGTCTGGGAACTAGGAAATTAGAGGCTGCTCCCCCAGCCAAGGATCTAACCAAAACCTCACCCTTGTTCCCTTACCAATCAAGAATTCTAGACCTTTAAATACAGTTTCAACCACCTGGTTTATGCCTTTTCAAATGTAGGATGAACGATAGAGTGAAGTAGGTTTCGTCCACCATCCCATTGGGGAAAGACCATATTTTGCAGCAACTAGAGATCTCCACAGGGCCGATTCCTCTATAGAGAACCTCCAAACCCACTTGCCCCAAAGCATCGAATTAACCAAATCCAGGTCCTTAATTATGACTCCTCCTTGCGAATAAGGAGTACATACCTCCTCCTAGTTTAACAAGGGGAATTTTAAAGAAGAAGATCCCCCCCTACCAAAGAAAATCTCTATGCATATTATCAATTCTGGCAATAATTGATTTCAGGCATTGGAATATGGACATGTAGTATACAGGGAGGTTAGCCAAGGAGTCCTTCATTAAGGTTAGCCTGTCACCGTGAGAAAGCAGATTACTCTTCCAAGAGGAGAGCTTCCTCTCGATTCTTTTGAGAAATCTATCCCAAAGGTACAAAGCAAGCTTTCCCACACAGAGGAAGATGAATTCCGAATAATTCACAATTGGATTTGTTTACTTTCAGTCCTGATATGGGCTCAAACCAGCAGTTAGTCATGCTAAGAAAGTCTACCATGTAACCTTCTGCTTCACAAAACAAGAGTGTGTCAGCAGCAAACTGAAGATGAGAAATACGGTAAGGAAAGTTATCAACCAAAAAACCATCAAACAAACCAACTTCCTAACCACGGAAAACGGAAAGGAGATCCATTGATTAAAATGGAGAATCTTGCCGAAGAGATGCACGCATCGATCCAAGATCTTCATTTCCTACCAAATCCCAAACGGGAGAGCATATAATCCAAAAATGACTAATTCACATGGTCGTATGCTTTCTCACAGTCCAATTTGCAGACAATACCCCATCCGTTAGCTTTAAAACACAAGTCAAGGCACTCATTTTCTATTAGAACAGCCTGCAACAAATCCACTCTGGAAAAGGGATATAATTTTCGGAATGACCTTACGCAATCGTCGACTGAGGATTTTTGCAATAATTTTGTAAGGGCTAGTAATCAGGCTGATGAGATGGAAATCCTTTAAGTTGACAATACCCTCTAGTTTTGGGATGAGGGCTATGAAACTACGACCCAACCTAGGGGTTAAAGAGCACAAGAAGAAAAAATTCATCGACACATCTACTCAAATCATTTTTCATCAAATCCCAAAAAGCATGAAAGAAAGAAATGGGGCAACCATCAGGTCTCGATGCTTTATCCTTTTCAAGAGTTAAAACGGTTTCTTTAATTTCATCAAGAGAAATTGAGCTTTTGAGATATTCAGATTCCTCCTGAGATAGGGATTCAAAATTCAAATTGTTAGGTCTAGGATGATCAAAGCCCTCATCCGAAAGAAGAGAAGAATAAAAGTGGACAATCTCATTACAGATTTTATCCTTAGCAAAAATAATCTCTCCACTGATTAGAAGGGAAGAAATAGTATTAGCACACGGCCGAGCACTAGTTATACTGTGAAACTTTTTTAGTATTCCTATCTCTCCTGAAGCCAAATTGTTTGGGATCGTTGACGCCACTTAATTTCTTCCTCCCTAAGCCTAGCATTATAGTCGGATAGAAAATTATCTCTAAGCATAGAATCTTCGTCTGACAGCTGGCTCACCTCTTCTTTGATGTCCAGAACTTGAATGTTGGAGAGTATCTTATCAATCTCCTTTTCCCTAAGACCAAAAATCTCTTTATGCCAAAGTAAAACCAAGATGCCCTTTAATATAAAAGGAAAATCACCAATCATTTATTCCTACCGAGCAACTATGACCAAATATTGTTCCAGCAATACCAGAATTGTTGACAGGATAGCCGATCCATGAGGGATTACACAAATGAATTCTATCGCCTGTCCACGAGAAACGATCTGGTCGAGATTGAGTCACAATAGGTCGCCAGATTCATGGGTTACGTACGATGATCCAAGATCTGACTGTGAGGCTCACAGTGATGTATGTGTCCAACCATTTTGAAAGCTCATTTTAGGGCATGATTCCAAAAATGAAGTGGACTACGCTGCAACAAACAGTCGTGATTGAATCCCCACCATTAAAAACTTTATGGATTCCATCCAACATGTTGATAAGGTCACAAACACCTAGATGAAGAGACCACACAAATGTCATCTTAATCCAAAACATTTGTGGCCCGCAAGAAGTTTTTAATGGTCAATCACTACTATTTCCTGCACTACTGTTCATTTGGGATTTGGAACTGCTTCATTTATTATTTTTTTTATCTTGCCTAAAATGAGCTTTTAACACGGATTGACGCGGCAATGGATCTGGGTCTCACCTAATCTGCTCTCATGTCTTCTTGGCCTCACCAAATCCAATCACGCCACAAGGAGCGGTTTCAATAAAGTGAGGGTAATACTAAGTTTGGTCAAGTTGACCGCCTACTCACCTTGGTATACGTGTTATATATCCACACTATCCATCGGTCTTGCTAGCCCAAGAATAAAGTAAATCCAAATATCAAGTGGACCACACCACTGAAAATAGTGGCGGACCACACCATAGGGAGCAGTTTCAAACTGAATTTTGCGTTTTCCTTTCATCCAAGTCTATTTGACTTTATTAACAAGTTGGATGGAAAATAAACATTGCAATGGGTTATAAGAAGTTTTTAGTTGTGGGTGTTCAATCACTATTGTTTCCAATGGTGTGGTCCACCTGATATTTAGATCTACTTTATTTTTTGGCCCAGGCCTTAAAATAAGGTTGGAAAACAAATGGATGGTGTGGATATACAACACATACATTAAGGTAGGCCCAACAATCACGGCCTAACCTAATTTGGTGTTACCCCGATCAGACCGAATCCATTTTTAGGGAGGGGATATTAATTAAAATAACTCTCAATTATGACATAATAAAGGCACTAACACCAGATTTTTAATGCGTATCTTCTTTAGCCCTCAATCACTTTTTAGTTTTTGGAAGGATGAGAATGCTCCTTTACAAGCAGTATCCTCGTACGACATTAGCTTGTTGCAAAAGTCGAAAAGACCTTTTGAGAATGGGGATTGAGCTCAACTAAATTAATTATTGGGGCCGCCCCTTGGCTAATCTGATCCGTTCACTTTAATCGGATAGCCATGAACCCATAATAGGGTTACTTCAAAAGAAATTTGGAATTTTCTATGGCCTACAACTACATTAACATTGTGAGTTAATTGCTTTGAATTGTTTCTTTCGGTGTGGTCCATTCGTGATGAATTTTGTACTCAAACTTATACAGCATCTCATCTAGACAATGAACGAGGAAGTCAAATTGGCCACCTAAGCGGAGACAAAATTGGAACGTCCCAAGGCATGAAACTATGCTCCGAACAAGATAACCACTTTTGAACCTTCACGGGATGCGGCACAATCCTAGGGAAAGGATCCAATGGGGGGCGTCCTTGACCTCCTCCAACCGCAAACTGAGATTCGGAGAGTGGTCAAGTTAGACCCCAAAGGCCAAAAACCGCTGCTATTGTCTAAGTAGAAACCCTAACCCCTACGCTCCGCCTCAACCGGACAAGTCCTACCAATGTTGCCAACGTGCTCATCAATCTAATGTGTGTCCTTAGAGGTAGATGGCTAATCTAGCCATTATCGATGGGAGAGAAGAAGATGGAGAGGACGAGCCGGAAGTCAATGACGTTCAACACGCCGAGGATGAAGGAAAAGGAAACGAATGGACTCACGAAAATCACAATGTCTTTGATCATGAGGAGGTTTTTGTACACGCTAAAGGAAGTAGATCCGCAGCAGCACAACATCTTTCGAATGAGGTGCATCGTGAACAAAAAACCAGTGATCTGATCATAGATGACGGTAGTAGTAAGAATATCATGTTAAAGATTATGATAGAAACGCTTCAACTAAAGACAGAAAAACGTCCCTAATTGTACACGATTGGATGGATTAAAAAGGTCAGCGAGACAAAGGTAACCGAACGATGTCGTATTTCCTTCTCCATTAGTAAATATTATAAGGATGAAGTAATGTGTGACATAGTTAATATGGAAGCTTGTCACATGTTACTTGGTAGATCATAGTAGTATGATGTTGATGCCGTGCATAGAGGCCGGGATAATATATTTATTTTTGTTAAAGATGATAGAAAGATTATCCTCACCTATATGAGAACAGAGAACCAATCCAAGACATATAAAGTGGAGTGGCGGTTCCTCTTAACAGAACGAGATTTCGTAAAAGAATCCGAGGAGATGGGAGATATATATGCACTGGTCGTAAAGGGGGAGGAAGTAGAGCCCATGAATATTCTAGAGAAGTTGAAACCAATATTGTAGGAATTTAAGGCGATCATACTCGATGAACTTCTCGATGGGTTGCCCCTCATGCGAGTTATGCAGCACCACATTGACCTTATCCTAGGGGCAGACTTGCCCAATCGCTCTTATTTTCGGATGAGTCCGAAGGAGTAAGAGATCTTATAGGGACAAGTGGAGAAACTGATCCGTAAGGGTCTAGTAAGGGAAAGTATGATTCCATGTATTGTGTCAACCCTGTTGATGCCTAAGAAGGATGGGAGTTGGCACAATTGTATTAACAACTGAGCTATAAATAAAATAACTGTATCTGGATGAAAAAAAGTCACTGAGAAGCTGCTTGTAATAAGAGAAAACAGAGAGAGATGTAGTAACATCTAATGCAGATGCAACCCATGATGGCAGCTTTCGATCCCAACAGCATCACTACAGATATCATTCAACAGTATCTGGATGAAAACAAGTCACTGATTCTGCAGATTCTCGACAATCAGAATGCAGGGAAACTTGGTGAATGTGCACAGAATCAGATAAAGCTTCAACAGAACCTTATGTACCTGGCCGCTATTGCAGATTCTCAACCTCAACCGCCCCCCATGCATTCTCAGTTTCCACCTAATGCTGTCATGCAACCGGGGGCATGTTACTTGCAACACCAGCAAGCACAACAGACGACACCACAGTCACTCATGGCCGCCCGATCAGCAATGCTGTATGCACAGCAGCCACTGTCTGCACTGCAGCAGCAAGCTCTTCATAGCCAGTTGGGCATGAGCTCTGGAGCAAGCAATGGACTCCACATGCTGCACAGCGAGACTGGTTTGGTAGGCAATAGCAGCATGCTCGCAGCCAGGGGCTTCCCCAATTTTGGCCACAGCACTGGGGAGGGCTTGCAGGCTGCAAACCAAGGAATGGCAGGTGCAGGCAAGCAGGATGCGGTAGGTGTGGGTTCCATGGCTGGGAATGCAGGAGGCCAGAGTAGAGATGGGACTGAACCTTTCTACTTGAAAGGCTCTGAAGGAGAGGCAAACTGAGGGGCGGTGGCGGCCGTTGCCAGCCAACTGATGCAGATGGGGAAACCTCTGAGGTTGTTAACATAACTTGTAGGATTTTATTTTTTTTAGAGCTAAAGACGATTCTGTTGCCTATTTGAGCTTGTGGGTTCTTCAACTATCTGATGAATGATGATGACAACGGCGACAATATCGATATGAAATGTTTTGTTTGAGACTTGCATTAAGTATTAGTTATTGTAAATTTGTAACTTAGCCAAGGAATGGACATTTTCTCTCACATGATCTCTCCAAAAACATAAAAAAATAAAAAATAACTGTGAAGTATCAGTTTCCTATATCACAGTTGGGTGACACATTAGACATGCTGGAAGGGGCAAAGATATTTTTCAAACTGGATCTGAGGAGTGGCCACCATCAAATTTGTATTCGATTGGGCGACAAGTAGAAAACGGCATTCAAGACCAAATAGGGTCTATATGAGTGGTTGGTCATGCCATTTGTACTCTCGAATGTGCCTAGAATGTTTATGTAGTTGATGAACCAGGTTCTAAAATCATTTATTGGGTGATTCGTAGTAGTCTATTTCAATGATATTCTGGTTTACAGCAATGGTGAGGCAGATCATGTGAAGCATCTTAGGCAAGTACTTGAGGTGCTCACAAAAAACAAATTATGCCCCAATCTAAAGAAGTGTAGTTTTCTGATAGATAACCTCTTGTTTTTGGGCTTTATGGTGATGTGGTGACATCCATGGGGATCCGTGTAGACTAGGAAAAGGTGAGAGCCATCAAAGAGCATCTGGTTCCGAAAAATATTCATGAAGTGCGAAGTTTCCAAGGGTTGGCGACTTTTTATTGTCGATTCATGATGAATTTTAATGCCATCATGGCCCCTATTACTGATTACATGAAAAAAGGACAATTTCAATGGACTGAAGAGGTAGATTGAAACTTTGCAGAAATTAAGGAGGAATTGTCTAGCACCTCGGTCATGGTGCTCCCTGACTTTAACAAGCTATTTAAGATAGAGTGTGATGCTTCTTATGTGAGTATTGGAGGCGTGTTATCTCAAGAGGACAGACCTGTAGCATTCTACAATGAGAAGCTAAGTGAGGTTCGTAAGAAGTGGTTGACAAGCGAGCTAGAGTTATATGCAGTCGTCAAGGCCCTGCGTCATTGGAGACACTATTTGATCAAGAGGGAGTTTATCCTCTGTGCAGACCATCAGGCCCTCAAATATATTAACAATCAAGCTAATGTCAATTGTGTGTATACCAGATGGATTTCTTTCTTGCAGGAATTCAAGTTTGTGTTGACGCATAAGGCAGGGTAAGAGAACAAGGTTGCTAATGCACTGAGTACACGAGCGACCTCACTAGTTACCATGACCGATGAGGTCATGAGGCTCAAATGACTCGAAGAATTATATGCAGATGATGACGACGACAACGACTTCAAGGACGCGTGGGCCAGATGCCAGGTGGGTCAGTTGAGTGACTTACATATCCATGATGGTTTTCTCTTCAAGGAAAACTAGTTATGCATTCCACGGATTTCATTGTGAGAGCACGCCATTCAAGAGTTACATGGCAATGGCCTTAACAGTCATTTAGGGTGAGATAAGATGATAACCCTTTTGGAGGAGCGATATTTTGGCCATAGTTGAAGAGAGATGTTAGGAATGCGGTGCAGAGGTGTCATACATGTCAAATATCTGAAGGGTGGTCACAAAACATAGGCCTTTACACTCCTTTACCTGTACCTAATGACCCTTGAAAGGACTTGTTCATGGACTTCGTGCTAGGCCTTCTGCGGACCCAGCGACGTATGGATTCGGTATTTGTGGTGGTTGACAGGTTCTCTAAGATGACCGTGTAAGAAGACCCTAAATGTGACCCACGTTGCTAATATGTTCTTCAGAGAGGTCATGTGACTACACAATGTCCCCAAGACTATTACCTTAGATCATGATAACAAGTTCCTCAGTCACTTTTGGAGGACTTTATGGCGATGATTTGATACCACCTTGCAGTTTACCAGCACTTACCGCCCCCGGATGGATGGACAGACAAAAGTGGTGAATAGCAAACTCGAGAACCTCATACTTTGTATCTTTGGTGATAAGCCCAGGCAATGGGATATTGCTCTCACTCAAACAAAGTTTGCCTTCAACAACATATAGAATCAGTCCAGACCTAGTCTCGTTGCCTAAGTTATCGGGTATGAGTCTTATTGCAGAAAATATGGTAGACCAGATCACAACCTTCTAAGAAAGCCTCTTGGGGAACCATTCACTGGTTCCTGCACTGAGGTCACCTTAGGTCCTTCCTTCAAACTCTCCGAGGAACTAAGAGCCCACACAGGATACATGATCGACATTGAGCGCTACCCTGTATGGAGGAGAGGCAGCTAACGAGGTGCTAGGTACTCTTCACTTACCTAGAAGAGCCCTTCACATGATTTAACCTTAAAACCATGTTTTCGTCCCATCTAAACCGCGATCTACGATAGAATCCCAACAGTCCATAGCAGTTAAGGCAAGGGCCATGATCGGCAGAAGGAACAATCACCCTTTGCCTGCTTCCATTAGGACTTCATTTCGCAACCCAAGGGAAGTGGTATGCATGCTGATGTTATTATTATTATTATTATATATTTTTTTTATAGGAGTCTAATACTAAGTACAAGGAAGAAGTTGATAAACATCGATGCTAGAAGGTGTTTGAAGTGGGTGATAAGATGTTGGTTCACCTACTCAAGGAAAGGTTTCCATCTGGGACATACTTCAAGCTTTGAAATAAGAAGATAGGTCTTGTACCAATAATCAAGAAAATCAATGATAACGCATATGTTGTTGATCTTCTCGAGGGCCCAGAGATCTCACGAACGTTCAATATGACAGATCTGTATGAGTTTCATGAGCCAAGTCTGTTGAACTCAGGAACAAGTTCTATTCAAGTGGAAAGGACTAATGTAAAGCAGGCCACACACACATTCTTGGCACAACTGGACCAAAAGAAGCCCAAATGAAAGCGGACGTAGTCTATCAAATTTGGGCCCAATCCTACGTAGTGCATGACGGAACCGGGTCTCATGTGTGTTCGGATTGAAGAAATTCAATCTAGGTAGGGAGAAATTGTCGTTCGAAATCTGGACCATAAATTAGGTGTAACTTTTGCTTCGAGTATCATCACAGAACGCACGACCTATCGATCTTTATGTAGTGGGCCATACAAGGTCAACCAACTCACATAGCCGTTTTGCAAGAAAACGCATCATTCCAGTCAGTGTTTAAGTTGTCGGTATCGTTACAAGTTTCGCTGGCTAGGGATAAAGATATAATATCGTTATCGCCGATAATATCGCCGATAACCGGAAATTCGGAGAAAAATATGATAACAGTGAAATTTTTTCATGAAACTTCAAGACATGCCTAAATATACATATTTGTCTATTTAGAAATTAAAAATTTGTAAAAAAATGCATTAAATAATAAATTTTCATTTAATGGGGCCCAAAAAAGCATACATTTCCATAAGAAATTACTCTAATAATAACCAAAATAAATTTATCTTAAGTTTCAAGTTGACCACACCATATGAAACAGTGGTAATAATAATTTCCACCATTGAAATATTCATAGGGCCCAGTGATGTTTATTTGTCATCCAAACTGTTCATAAGATCACAGGGACATGGTTGAATAAAAAACGGAAATATCATGTTGATACAAAACTTTTGTGGCCCCCAATAATTTTTCAATGGTAAACATTCAATTCACAAAGTTTCATGTGGTGTGGTCCACCTAAGCTTTGGATATGCTTCATTTTTTGGCTTGTGCCTTAAAATCATCTAATAAAATGGATGAACTGAGTTAGATCAAATACACAATTACTATGGGCCCACATTTTACTCAGTGTGCAATTCACTTCGTTCCAGCGTAGTCCGGAAGCGAATTGGCAGGTGCACCTCGTACCAGCTATTGACATCAACAAGTGATATGGGTCTGATCATGAGGTGTGTGTTATATCCAAACCGTTAATCCATTTGAAGAGCTCGCCTTAAGCCTTTAGACGAAAAATAAGACAAATAACTATGAAGTGGACCACACTGCAAAAACGAGTGGGGGATTGAAATTCTTTTTGAGGTCACAAAAGTTTTGGATCAATATGAAAATTGTTTTTCCACTTCATTCAGATATTTGTATTTTTACGAACAGATTGGATGCAAAATAAACGTTATGGTGGGCCCTACAAATTTTTTAACGGTAAAAATCATTATCTCTGCTGCTATCTATGGTGCGGTCCATATAATCTTTGGATATGATTCATTATTTGGATAATGCTCTAAAATGAACTCTAAGAACAGATGAACGGTGTAGATATAATAAATACATCACTGTGGGGCCAACGTAACTTTGATCTCCTTTAAACCGTTCGTACAACTCGGAGCGTCAGTGCTGGACTTCGCACGACACGTACCTACAGCAGCTATATAGCTGGTGTGAGGTACAGTAGCCCATCCGCTTCTGATGGAACCCTAACTGTGGGACCCATTATGAATTATTTACCTTACATCTGCACCGTCCATTATATATGAAGGATTATTTTAGTATGTGATATAAAAAATGAACCAGATTCAAATCTTCAATGGATCACACCACAAGAAACTTTGTGAATTGAACGCATATCATTAAAAACTTCTTGGTGGCCACAGAAATTTTGAATCAAGCTGATATTTATTTTAACCCTTCATCCATGCCTTTTTATATTTAAAAAAAGGTTTGATGACAAATAAACATCACTGTGGGGCCTAAGAAGGTTTCAACAGTGAAAATCATTATTCTTATTGTTTCTTGTGGTGTGGTCCACTGGAGCTTTGGATATGCTTTAATTTTGGGATTTACCCCTAAAATAAACTAGAAAAATGAATGGACGGCGTGGATAAATCACATACATTCACGGTGGGCCCAGAAAATTTACTCAATACGCTGAAGCGCACCGTGCGGCTGTTTGCTTCCGCTGAAGCATAAAAGCAAAAAAAAAAAAAACCAAAAGAAAAAAAAAAAGGGTTTCGTCTGCGAAGAGGGTTTTCCAGCGAACAGGGGCGATTTTCGCGAGGTTTCAAGCAATCTCCCTAAATCTCTGATTTTTCGCCGAAATCATGTATCTATGAGTCACACGAGACGAGCGCTGTCGATTGCTGCCCATGAGATTCTTTGCTTCCGAGTTCCGATCAACCATCAACCAGGTATTACTGAAATCAAAGGTTTATTTTTCCATTTTTACCTATTTTGTCGGAAAAAATCAAAGATTATCGAAGATATCGCCGATATTTCGCTGATAATCCAAAGAGAAACGAAAAATGGGGGTTTCGGTGTCGCTAGACTAGTGACACCGATATTATCGGCGATATTATCGACATTTCGTCGACAATGCGAACACTGATTCCAGTTCATAATTATGATTTTAGGAAAAAATTATTATTGTTAGCAATTTCTATTCTTGTCATATCTCTTTATTTTTGAGTTTTAGGATTTTGGTCTTTTTTAGAAAATAATCCTAATCGTGCTAAGAATCCTTCGAATTACCTTGCAAATTCAAGGTTTTGCCTACTTGAGGAAGACGGTGATCTTCTTCTCATTATTTCACATCCTTCCCTAACTCAACAACTCACTCCAACTATCAAGAATCTGTAGAAGGACCGGACAAAGAAAACTCTTTTGTATCTGTTCCACACCCTCCTAAACACCACCTTGTTAGGAGTATCGAGCATTTCTAAACCATCCATAAGCTCAATTGACAAATCAACCCTTCATCTAATAATTTTCTGCAGAGATGATGAGCCAAAAGCTTGTTATGTGACATTGTCTATAAGGATAGTTTAGTCATTTGTCTATTTAAGAGTAGTTTATTCATTTGTTGTATTGAAGGTTAGCTTCGTCATTGTGATAACCGCATTTTGAATATACCTTTTTCTCTCTTCAATGAAGCTAGAGAAAGATTATTCTTTCAACCCTATTGCAAACTTCATAGCTAATATCTCCATCTATTTAATGTTTGATAAACACATAGATGGAGATTTACACGAAACTTAGGATACTGAAATGAATTTAACAAATAAAACTCTCATTACTCAAGAAAAAGAAATAATCAAAACCTATGCATTTTGGACTTTGACGCCTAAAACCTACATGAGAATCATGTATTGCCCAACACCTAACTGATTTAGAATGTGTGTGTGTCAAAATCTTCTTGTGGTTGATGACCGGCAGGTCTGGGGCTGGTTCAGGCCTGGATTTTGAACTGGTCTAGGGCAGGGCCAACCAGACCAGGCCTATTCAAAATAGTTTGCCTGGCCCATGCCCGCCCGCTGCCAGACCAACCCACAGCCTGCATTTGATACAACACAACTCACATTGCTTATGACTTCATTGAGTAATGCAGATCCTTCAACCATGTAGATGAAGAACATGTGGATTTTACCCAAAATCTATAATTATTTTGTCAGATCAGACGGTATAATGGAACAATCCAAAATGGACTTCAGGCATTTTGTTAGCAACACAGTGTTGTGCCAAGACAAACCCAATTCTAAATGTATACCAAGGGATCAGAACCAGAGCCATTTATTAATAGCATAAAGTTTTGTAAACTTGAGTAATTACCGATATTCGAGAAAACAATCACTATAAGTTCACGTTTAATAACCAGAGCTTCAAATTCATATTGACAAATCAATGATCCCTGTCGGGACCATTTTTATTTTTATTTTATTTTATTTTTTGGATCTTAAAGAATGCATCCCGTATCTCATGAAAGACCTAGTAATCATCATAATATTTCCAAAATGACTATGATGATGAAAATAAATTAAGATAAAATCTGTTCATATTCTCTCCTGGAATAACAAAAGAATGAATTATGTATCATTATATGCATATTATCCGGTAATCAAGGTCATTTAAGGTGTGGGGTATAGTTGAGGCAGTTGAGCCCTATGACGCAAGGTATAAGCCTTGAGACGTAAAGCCTTAAAAACATAAATAAAAAAGAATATTTGGAAGAAGGAAAAATAGTAAAAAAATAGAAAACTTACTGATCCATTGTCATCCATCCATCCATAAGACTAAGAGTAAAATTGTCCCAAAAAGAAACAAAATAAGTAAAGAAGAAGAAAAGGCCGATTTTTCTCAAATGCCTCATGTGAGGCATGTGCCTTGAGGCTACGGCATAAGCATTGTCTATATGAGGCTTAAGCCTCATGTAATTAAACCTCAAGACACTGTTTTAAGTATCGTTATCGCATAAAGTATCGCACCCTCTGGATACGGATAAATATCAGTTATCGCATGGGATATATTGGTTGTATCGCGTAATGTATCGCTATTGTTGGGAAACATGGGAACTTTGGGAAATTGGTCAAATTTTTCAATGAAACTTAAGGGATTGTTGAAAAAGACATCAAAACACATTTAGAAATTAAAACATTACAAAAAAAAAAAAAAAGTACAGATAATAAGGGTTTTCTTTGTATGGGGTCTTAATATATGTGCTTTCCAATTGAACTGATGCAAGTATATTCAAAGTTTATTCATATAATTTATAAATGTAAGAAGACACGTATGGAAACACAAGCAATACATTCAAAAGGAAAAGAAGAATCACTCGATCAAGTTACATACATGTTTGATTTTGTATTTGGATACAAACATTGCAACTCATTTGTGAGAAATTGAGAATTTTTTATTTTTCTCAAATTTCCACAACTTGACCCATCTCCGCCAAATTTCGAAATCGAAGTTCCAAATCCATGATTTTTCATGAAAAACATTAAGTATCATAAATTTGTAACCATGGTTTAACATGATTTACAACAAAAACATGGATCGAAAATTGAAAATACTCACTGGATCGAATAGGTGGGATATATCGGCACCAGTGTTCGAATTATCTTCGATATTATCGAAATATCTCTGATATTATCTCAGCGATACCGATAACACTGGTAACGATACCGATAACGCTCGTAGTATTAGAAATTTCAGGCATTAGCAACGTATTGCTAAGTATCGCCAACATATCAATATCACTAATGTAATCGCCAATATTTTCAACCATGTAAATTTTAGGTATCACTTGTATTGCCAAAGCATCAATATCGCCAATATTTTCAATTATGTAAATTCTAAGTAATGCTTGTATCATAAGTGTGTCGACGATATTTCAATAATATCAGCAACATATTCATATCATCAAAATTTTATTTATTAGAAAAAAAATATATTTTTTAAATTTTTTTCATGGGCACATGGTTGTATGTAGTGTTCAATTTGTCATTGATAATATTGATAATATCTCGATATTATTGATATTGCAACATGCACGATATTGAGACCACAACTTTCGTTTCCATTACAATTGTTGATGATTTCTTGGTGAAATATCATGTGTTGTTGATATTTTGCAATATTGACGGATGTTTGGATGGAAGGTTGTATGGTTAAATAGGTCGGATGAGATGGTTGGACTGATTTCTTACAACATCATATGCTTTTAAGGCCCCATTAAATGGAAACTTGTTATATATGCATTCAGTTTGCAAATTTTTTATTTTTAAATATGCAAATATGTACATTTTAACATCTCCTAAAGTTTCGCCAAAAATTCCACCGTTTTTCCCATGTTTCTCCACATTTCCGGTTATCAGTGATATTATTGGTAATTTCGATATTGTTTCCGTATCCCTGGTCAGCGAAACTTGTAGTGATACCAATACTTCGAACACTAAGCGGCACTACCTGTGCATTTCATATCTCATAGGTGGGATACAAGATATATCGTGGGATATATTGGCTGATATCATCGATATTTAAAACACTGCCTCAAGAATAGCCTTGAAGGCCTTTCTTCTGCCCCACCAGGAGGTGTGAGGTGCCTACCTTTAAAACTAGGGCTCTCGATTGAACCTTTTTTTTTTTTTATACCAATTTGTATGTATTGACGAGGTACAACAAAAAGCTACATACCCTTTTCTTGTATGCATCATTCACTGGTGACATGTAGCCTCCAATAACACAATAACCTTCCGAATTCAATTTATCTCTTGCCAGTTCTAAGCATGAAATGAGAAGTTGATTAAATACATGTTGGATATTAGTGTTAGCTTCCAAAAGATATGAAATCATATTGCCAATCAAGTTCAGACAAAAAATGAATGATGACATAGCTAACAATTCTCAAAAAAACATCTATAGTTTTTTAGCATAAAAACATGAGATCAATTCACAAATCAATCTAGTCATAAGGGCCTGAATCAATTGCCAAATGAATTTCTCACCTAGGAATCACAAAACACTAATAATAGAAACAAAAAGGGATTGAAAAAATTGTTACCAGCACAATGCCACAATCACTATATTGAGTCTTCAAATCAATTTTTCTAAACTTTGTTGCATGTTTGGTCATCCACGTCAATATTCATGAATCATGATTTAATTGAAAATTTTCAAAAGAAAATAATAATAATAATAATAATAATAATAATAAAAGAATAAATAAAATGAAATCTAAAACAACATTTTTGTTGCTAAATTCACTAAACTTAAAATATAGCCGCTCTGAGGAATTTGAAAAACAATGCTTTAGCTTGTGAAAAGCATTTTTTTTCTTGAATAATTAACATGGACATTCATTGAATCATATAAGAGAGTACCTCATGGTAGGGTTTAAGAATAAATTGATCTCTACACACCCATTTCAACTAGAATAACCGCAAATTCATCTGCTTCTCCTCCTAATTAACAACATGAGATGTTTAACCAAGATGATGCTTAGTCTCAAATCTCATCAATGATAAAGGACAGTCTCTAAGCTTGCTTTCTTTCAATGATGCCTATTTCCAGATGTTTTGAGAATCTTCTTCAATTATTAGATTCCTGAGTACCAAACTAGGAACGTTTTCTGATCATCACATGCATCAACCAAGCCATCTCAAATAATCTCAAAAACTTCTCTATATCGCTGTTGCGAACTCAAAATGGATAAATGAGTACTTCATGGTTTCAGCATTTCTCAAACGCATGATGCACCCATAAAGGAACTTTTTGTGAAGAAGGATTGTTTTTATGAACTTCTGGAAGCTTCTCATCTAATTAGTGGTTTGCTTACTACAAATGGGCTATGTTAACGTAGTTGTGTTATAATTTTCCCTTGAAATGTAGGCATCTTGCATCAACTGGCTCAAATCAATTTACATATGGCCTTAACATTAGTAAGTAACCTGGCTTGTTATGCTTGTCACTTTGTTATTTGGCTAGTTATACTTTGAAATAAGTTTGACTACTGCAAAAATGTTTCTCAAGCTCTAGATTTGAAATTCGATCGCATATCTGGATTTTAAATTGTAATTTAATATTTTGATGTGTTATTTATTAGGTGCTTGGTCTCCGTAATTTTTTCTATTTTTCAATGTTATATTTTCTTCAAGTTCTATGTCAACACGTCCACCATATCAAGACCTACACCCTGTCCTGTATTTCACCTTTTATAACAGTTGTGCAGCTTGTGCTAGAAACATTATATGCAGAATAAAAAACATGTGGAAACAGAGGTTACAGGCATGGTATCCCAAATTGGTTACGTATCGGCCGTAACAGCCAATACGTAACGGTAACGGTGGGACCCGTTATGTGATACGGGGTCGAAACGGCCGTTACGGAATTCTGTGACCGTAACGGCTGTTACGGGGCCATTACGGACCCGTAACGGCTGTTACGTGCCCTTGGGAAAAAAAAAAAAAAAAAAAGAAACTTACCGTTTTTTCCTTTCTTTTCTTCTTCTTCTCTTTCTTCTTCTTCTTCTTCTTCTTCTTCTTCTTCTCGAGTAGCTGCGGCTGCGGCTGCGGCTGTGCCCGGCTGCAGCTGCGCCCTGATGCGGCTTCTTCCTGTTCTTCTTCTTCTTCTTCCTCTCTCTCGCTCACTCTCCCTCTCTCTCTCTCAATCTCTTCTTTCCCCCTTTCCCTCTTTTTTTCTTTTCTCTCTTCTTTCCCTCTTTTTTTCTTTTCGTTTCCCTCTCCATTTTTTTTAAATTTGCAGCAGCTAGCTGCTGACTGCTGTAGGTACGTGTCACGCAAAGGCGAGCGTTGACACTCCTCGAGCTCCAAGTTGTACGAACGGTTCAAAGGAGATCAAAGTTATATGGGCTCCACAGTGATGTATTTATTACATCTACACCGTTCATCTATTTTCAGAGATCATTTTAGAGCACTACCCAAAAAATGAATTATATCCAGAGATCATCTGGACCACACCAAAAATAGCAACAGAGATAATGATTTTCACGGTTAAATAATTCTTAGGGTGCACGGTAACGTTTATTTTCCATCCAATCTGATCAGACCCGAGTGGGCCCCACTATGACGTATATATTTTATCCATCCATTTTGCCACGTCATTTTAGGTCAGGATTCAAAAAATTAGTAATATCCATCCATTTTGCCACGTCATTTTAGGTCAGGATTCAAAAAATTAGTAATATCCAAATCTCAGGTGGACCACACCATAGGAAATAGTGGTTATAGAATGCTCACCATTAAAATTTTCTTAAAGTCCAATGTAATGTTTATTTTTAATCTAACCTATTAATTGGGTCACATTGACGTGGATGAAGGGAAAACACACATGTCAGCTTGATCTAAAACTTTTCTAGCCCCCAATAAATTTTTAAAGGTGAACGTTTAATTATTGTTGTTTTTTATGGTGCAATCCACCTGAGCTTTGGATGTGCCTCATTTTTGGGCTCATGCCCTAAATTTATTTGGCAAAATGGATGGTAACACATTCATCACGGGTGGGGCCCAAAAAACTTTGACACGTGTTGCACTTTACATCCGAGTCCCTCCTAATTCAAGCCTTAAAAAATTGTACACGAGACATATATTAACTTAAAATTTGACAATTAAATTATGGACTGCAATTGCCAACTCACAATGCCAAAATCAAATTATTTGAATAGTTTTAATTGTTAATTTGTGAACTTTTATTTTTTTAAATAGGGCCTTTTGATTTATTTTTATTTTTTATGATTCACTATCTAAAAAATGTCCACCAATTTATAAGTGGGATAATGACAATAAAAGGCATGAATTTGAGGCTGATTTGGAGAATAGATTGGTCCTCCAAGTCAGCCCCAAATTGGCAACGCCATCTACCTGAATTTAATTTCATTTTTTTAAAAGAACTATTGGGAGAAATGATATCAAGTTGTTAAGTACATAAATTACATATTTAAAAAATTAAATATATGAATTTTGTAGTCAAATTCAAGTTACCTGGTTAAAAAATTAATCAGACAGTCCGAAACAACTTCTCACCAAAGAGTGGACCGTTACACCACCATAAACATGTTCCAACTTATAAATGAATGCATATTTGGAGTGTTTAGAATATTCCGGATTTAATCCATATTTTTTTGGCAAAAAAAAAAATTTGCGCCGTTACGAGCCGTTACGCCCCCGTATCCGTATCGGTTTCGGAGGGCACTGTTACGCCAACCGATACCGATACGGGACAACTTGCAGGACCACACATAAATTATGAACGAAACAATTTTAGTAAAAATGTCCTGCTGAAGTAATTCGTACAGGTTAATTGGATGCTACTAGATGATGATGATGATGATGATTGACAGCAACAATGATGATGAGTAACTGACTCATATGGGTCTCCACTGAAAATTCAAACATACCAATAATACGCTTAACAGATAGCAGAGTACAACTTACCAAACATGCGCAGGTGCATATATGTAGGAGGATTGAAACTTCCGCTCAATACCAAAACAACACAAATCTGTTCCCTAGTTTTTATTTTACAGAAGAAAGACAACAAGCAAGCACGTCATTAGGGAATTGGATTGAACAATTATAAACTTTGGAGTAAGTTGGTTGCAAAAGAAAATTGCAACCATACTACCACAGTTTCAAAACTATCATCTCAAATTGAGTGCAAGATGGGGACCGGCCAGAAGGTGAAAAGCTATTAATATGTCTAAGAGAACATACAACAGTGCACGTGATGATCTGAATCACCCTCATTCCTCTATTTTCTTCCATCATATGACACATTGTTGGGTCGTTGCATTGCAAATCGAGCCAATGCCATAAACCCAGGTCCAGCCCACTGACCTCAAGACTCAGTCCAAACTTGGCATAGCGTACTTGGGCTAAGCTTGGCCTACCCAGCCCATTTGTCATTTGAACCAGAACTAAGAATAGGGAAATCATCCTCTCAAATAAGCAAATATATAAAACAAATAAAAGCATGTTTACATGGATAAAAACATGGAAGAATTTTCATGGGCCTTTCTCCAACTGCACTGCCAATGAGAGCGGGGAGTACCGAACTGAAGGAGTACCAAACAAAACCTCAATGAGAATGTCTTACGAGTAGTGGGATGAACCATGCTCTTGTCTATTGAAGTGATAGAGTTTTTGTACAGGCATCAGACATGGTACTTTCTATCAATAATCTCGTTTTTTCTATTTTAAAAATTTTTGGTTTTGAAGAGAATTTTAAGTATCCATCTGCACGGGAAAATCTCGTGATTTTCAGGAAATTCTACCAAGGGAAGAAATCCCAAAAATCTTAGAACTACATTTCTCTCTGCCTGAACCAAACACAATCTTAAAAAGAACTTGGACAGAAAAATCACTTACTTGCTTAGAGCAGTCGATGAGATGGTTTGATCCATGATTCTGAAAGATAGCTTGTCCGTTGGTAATGGTATTTCCATATTTCCTGGTAAAGAAAATGAACTATAATCACAATAAAACCAAAATTTATGAAGAAAAAACACCAAATCGAGGAGTTGTGGAAATCTGCCATTGAGTGGTTGGTCCGATTTGCATTTTCAGATCACAGAGAGAGAGAGAGAGAGAGAGAGAGAGAGAGAGACGCGGACCTGTTTTAGGAGCGGATCCCTGAGAAAATTCGGCAGTTTAGCCAGCGGAAATTATCTGATGAGCTTGTAAGGTGTGTGTGTGTGTGTGTGTGAGAGAGAGAGAGAGAGAGAGAGAGAGAATCGGGTGTAGGCCGGAGCTTGGAAGATGCGCGGAGCGGGTATGAGCTTAGAAAATGAGGGGACGTAGGCCAACACTCAAGCCTCTAAACTCTCTCCGTGTGAACCACCTGAATACGTATGAGCCTTAATTTTAGTCCTCATGCCTAAGTTCTGGAGCCCACCCAAGCTACGACTGGCTTTCCAAAAATCATATGAAAATAAAAATATATCCTTGAGACGCTTACCACTCACGGAAATACTTTTTGAGGCGCATCATTTTTTTAGAGGACCCACTGTCATGTGTATGTAAGATCCACTCCAACCATTAGATGTGTAATCCTACATTATGTCGGTGGCTAAAAACTCAAGATGACCTGTGATTTTGGTGGGCCACACCAAGGAAAACAATTGGGAGAGAGATGTCCACACTTGATATTTACAGGACCCACCGTGATGATTACATAAAATCCACTCCAATCATTAAATACCACACTGAAATTTATACCTAATGCCCAAATATCATACCCATTCATTATTGAAGTTTCGAAGGGTGAGTGTTGTCCCATACACTATTTCATGGGGCTGATTTTTGGGCCTTGAGCCTAATGTGGAATTACACAGGGTGAATTTCAAATAAACACCAGATGGGGCCCATCCTAGACAGCAACACTTTTGCCAATGTGTGAAATAACATTTCCGTCCTCCTTAAACTTTCCTTGCTCTGATGTAAGACGTGGAAGAAATTTCAAATTGCATTTTTTAAACTCCAACGGCCGGCTAGCTGGATAGGCTTGTGGACGATTAAGTCCAAGCCCAGTCTGATTTAGAAAAGGCCTGAAATTTAAGTCCGAGCCCGGTCAATCCAGTCCAAGCCCAGTCGATACTGATATTAGTGAGAAATCCACTCCGTCCATCCTATTCCCCAAATCGTGTTGGAACATGCACCAAAAAATGCCTGCCGTTAAAACCTTACTTGGGTTATATGCCAGTCAAACCGTTCATGAGGTCCTTCCCTACGGGTATGAACTGAAAAATACAAAACTATTACCCTGATTCAAAACTTGTGGCCCAAGGTATGTTTCAATGGCGGATAATCAATCCTCACTTTTCCAGTTGTGCAGCCCACCTGAGTTTTGTATCTGCCTCATGTTTGGGCTCATATCCCAACTTGATCTGAAAAAAAAAAAAAAAGAACAGATGGATGGACTGGATTTCTCACAAACATCAAGGTGGGCCCTATGATCTTTTCTTGACATCCACGCCATGCATTATGTCTGCCCTCATCACGTTCATGGCGCTGAAAACCCAACTCAACCCAAAACTCAGGTAGGCCACACCCTGTAAACTCCTGCCTAAAACCAATAAAATCACATGGTGTGGCCCACCTAAGTTTGGAATGACCTAAAGTTTCATGACAACGTCCATCCTTGTGGGGCTCATCTTATGAATGGATTGAATGACATATACAAAACACAGGATCTTCGTACAATATCTGAAAGTATTTAGAAGTGGGTGTCCCCATCACAACTGTTCCCTGTAGTGTGTGGCCTGGATTGGTCTGATTTTTTATAGATGTCGGCTGAACATGAAGGGCCTTATATTATGGATATGGACCCACAAATGAAAGTTGGTCCAACACAATTTATAATAGGATATGCTTATATTCTATAATAGTTAGTAGAAAAGCAGGCCTGGAAAGGAAGACCAAATCTACCTATTGTCAACTTCTGCTGAACTTTTCAAGCATTCATACAAAATAGCTTGTGCTCGATTCGGCCTTTGTTTTGTCGTTCGAGGAAGAACTGAGGATGATTTGACTGACTTATAGAAATAGTTATTGCAAAAGCATCTCATTCTTCTTAATTTGAAAACTTGATTATTGTACACAACCACCTCAAGTACATGGCCTTTTAGATCTCATATAAGATTAATTAATAAGTATTAACACAATTTTAATTAAGTGGTGATATTTCTGCAATGTGAAGATGACTACTAAAGTATTAGTTGTAGAATTGTTTAGAGGTGAAAAAATTCAATTGTAATTATTAGGAAGGATGATCCGGCGCTATGAGAATCTTCTTATATTAGAATGACATAGCACACACTTTAGAATTAGTTTAGAAGACCCTAATTTGCAAGACAACTCAACCACTGCAAGAGATGCCTTTGGCCACTATCTAAAATTGTAGATGAATAACCATACATCTCGTAACATTTTGTTGAGTACCATGCACAAGGAACTCATACCCATATATAAGGTGTGTGAGACTGTTAATAGCTCATTTTCATTCCTGTAGTAGTTAAATGATCCCCGCATAAGACTTTGTGAATGTCCTAAAATTGCATAGATATTATTAAATCTTATAAGCACACCCATCTAGCTTTTCAATATCTGACATTTTGACAGACAGTAATTGGGAAATGGTCTATAGAAAAACACCATATTATTTGAAAGACAAGATGGAAGCTCCCATTGGCCACCATCCTGTGGACTGTGGCTACTCATCCAGCGTACACATCATACACAAAAGCCAATTAACACCATCCACATTACTAATCCATTTGGTAACAGTGATTTAAAGAAGGAAAAAACATTGTAATTGAAAACACCTTTGCAAATTAATGATGAGTTTTAAACCCCACAACCATGTACATAAAAATAGCAATACTTACCACAAGCATGATGGATTCCAATGTGGAGACTTTGAATTTTTATTTTTTTTAGCTAAACAATGATTCTTGTCTTGGAGTGATTTTCACCTTTGTGGCATGCAAAAATGATGGTCCAAAATTAATAGGGCTCATTGTTGATGGAGCATAGAGAATATACCACATTGATTAGACAATCTGAACCACCCAGTTATTTGCTATCAATTGGATGGTCAGCAATCTGATTTCAGCAAGCGATGTCTATGCTCCTCCACGGTGGGGCCCAGGGTATGGACAGTCAATGTTACCATAAATGCATGCAATATTTACCTTGGATGAGACACACGGAAACCGTACTCACCATCCATAATTGGGCCCACAATTTGAATAGTCAGGATGATGCATAAATCGAATGTGTCCAATAGATGAGTTACTGATAAATGGTTATGAATGCTCGGATGAAAATAAAAAATCATAAACTTTCAAGAAGTTATCATGGCCAATTAACGTAGGCCTCTTATCGGGGTTATCCCATATGAGCATGGCCTACCCCAAGGATAAGGCCGGTGGTCTATACTAGGTGGGCCACATGTGTGGATGGTCAGGAAAAAAAATTAATTAATTAAAGAATCACTGGTCCATTCCGACATATGAAGCACATGATTAGTGACCAGTCCAAATATTATGGAGTGGTAAGAAAGAAAAGTGTTTTAACGGTCGAACAATCAGCCAGGAGAATTGAAATTAAATGACGGTATATGTATAATATTTTGAAAAAACAAGCCACGTGGACCTAGGTCCTAGTGGATGTGCTGAGCTGAAATGGCCAATTTGAATTTTGTTTCACGTACTCTAGTATTATCTACTACATACTAGTAACATACAACCAATATTGGGGTACCATACCATAAGCTACAAGAATTTCATGTCCCCCTAAACAAGGTATCCTCCATTGATATATATATACACACACAGTGTGTGTGTGTGTTATAAGTTGTTTATTTTCATTCACATTCACCCATGCTGAAAATTGTACATATATGCAACCACGAGATTAGAATTTGTCTAACCATTTAAAATCTAAATTAGGAGGCAGTTCATGGTGCATTTGTAAGTATACCATTTGCAAATCCTTTCAAGCATTAATTTTTCATGCAGAATTCATTACAGATACCATAAACAAGACAAAGCAAAGAACTAGTAACCTGAGTTGTTTTCCTGTGACCAGTCTCACTAGATACCAGCACCACCTGTTCTCCATACATAAACAGTTAAACAGAACTCAGAGCATGACATTGAATAACATAAGAAGTCCATCAAACTAACAGTCTACAGAATGTAGTAAAAGAAATATGAACTCAACATGTATGAAGTATACAGTACACTTGTGCCTATTCTTTCAGTTTACTTTTGGTGCATGCATTATCTATGGCTGTCTGTCAAATATACAAATCTGCATGCTAGTTGTTTGAAAAAATGATTCAACCAAGACCATCTTTTGAATGAGTGCATCATTACAGTTTTTGCATTTATGTATTTCTATTTTGTTGATGAATTACTTTACTATGATTAATTGCACATCATTTTTAGGCTTTAACCAGAGATTTAATTTGTACTCTCTAGATTTTATAGGTGATGCTGCTTGCATGTTTCAGGCGATTGATGAGAGAGTTTACACATATGCATGACCACTGCTCATCAAGCTGCTCATCCAACCTGATTCTTGGACCAAGCATAAGTTGTGGGTAAGTTTTCCTAACATGTGTGTGAAGCATTGCCCAACCAAATGCATCCACATGCACGCTTTCCATTAAGTGGGTCACACTTTTTAGAACTTTTGGCTTAAAAATCAAGTGTTTCCTTCCTCAAGTGGACCGTATGAAACAAATGGATGTTCGAAAGAGCTGTATTAGCCATTCTTTTTTTCTATTTTCTTTTTTTTTTTTTTTTTGTGGTATATTGTGCCCAACTTCAAGAGGAAAAAAAAAAAAAACTAGATTCTTGTGCAAGGCTCATCTAATGGAAAATTGGGTTCTCAAACAAACGTTCCATATTAGCGTGTGGCCGCATGTGGATGGTGATAATTCCACATGCTTGTGGGCTCAGCCTCTGTTTCATGTTAACTTGATATGATTTTTTTTAGTAATTTAGTAGTATCATATGGTAGTTGGTGTTACAACATGTATAATGTTCAATTGGAGTAGTGTAATTTTTGTTTTATATAGAGAACTCATTGAGGAGCTAATTCATTTACACTTGTTTGCATTCTATCCATGCTTTGAAGCCCATATTGGATGAGTATACTAATTGCACATTTTAAGCTTGAAATGTGTTCGTGTCAGTAATATTCCTGCAACCTAAAAAATTCGCTATTTTAAGCTTGAAATGCACTAATATTTGTTACATGCTCTGCATTTTAATTTGGGGAAATTGTTCATTAGTGTTTGACTTATTTCAATGTATGCATTGTTTTACCTGTAATATGTTAGTTGAAAACTGAAATAAGAAGCAATTTCTTTACATTTTAGGTCTGGTAGGGCTTCCAGTACTATTTTTCTGCTTTATGGATTACACATCTCAAAGACTTGAAGCATTGGTGATTCTAGCATGCATCCAAATTGGGCCAATCATTTCAATAGTTTGGATCACTCAACTACATGCTCCACTACTCTGAAACAGTGATCCAAACCATTTAATCACTCAACTGTGGTTAAGGAGACGGCAGTTATTCAAATGAAAAGAGATAATACAGATTATTAAATGGGGCAAAATCAGATTATTAAATGGGCAAAATCAGTTGATATTAAATGGACAAAACATAAATGGGCATTCCACCCTAAAATCCGAAAAACCCTAAATCGGTATTGAGATTGAGAGAGATTGAGAGAGAGAGGGAGAGAGAGAGAGAGAGAGAGAGAGAGAGAGAGAGAGAGAGAGAGACCTCAATGTTCCTGGAGATTTGAGCCTTCAACCACAGATTCAGAGAGAGTGAGATGGCGTGCGTGGGTAGGGCGGTTGGCAACAGAATCTTCGGTGGGGATAGAGAGAGACAGTGGGAAGAGAGATCGAGCAAGGAAGAGAGAAAGAGAAGGGAGAGAGATCGACAGGAAGAGGGGGGGGACTTAGGGGGACGCGGATTTCCTTTCGCAGGAAGGTTCCTGCGCGGGAAATCTAGGTGGGGACCCACCGTAATGGTCGTAAGAAATCTACACCGTCCATCCGTTGAGCTCATTCTAGTACTTGAAACCAAAAATTAGAGGGATCCAAGACTCAAGTGGGCCTCACTAAAGGAAAATGTGGGTAGGGAAATTTCTACTGCTGACAACTCCCTGGGTCGACAATGATGTTTACATGCCATCCATACCGTTCGTATTCCTGCTGGGATGAACCGATAGACTGATTCAAAACTTCCATGGCTCCATGAATATTTCAACTGTGGAAGTTTAATCCTCGCGTTTTCGGCCCACTTGAGTATTGGATCCGGATAGTTTTTGGTCCCATGGCCTAAAATAATGTCAAAAAACTTAGGGACGGGGTGGATTTCTCACAAACATCACAGAGGTCCCCACCTAGGTTTCCAGCGCAGGAACCTCCTGCGAAAGGCTTTCGCAGGAAATCCACGTCCGACTAAGGGTGAGAGAGGGAAACAGAGACTGGTTAGGGCCGGAAACGGATTGACTACTCCCCCTCACACCAGCCTGGTGGCTGGTGGTCGGTGTTCTGTTGGTGATGTATTTGCTACATCCATTCCTTTCATCCATTTTTAAAGATCATTTTAGGGTTTGATCCAAAAAATGAGATGGATATAAATCTCAGGTGGATCACACCACAGGAAAACAATAGCGATTAGATATCCACCATTAAAATCCTCCCAAGGCCCACTGTACTGTTTATTTGACATCCAATCTGTTGATTAGGTCATACATGCCCAGATGAAGGGGAAAAAAAATATCATCTTGATCCAAAACTTTTATGGCCCCAAAAAGGTTTTTAATGGTCGAAATTCACTCTACATTGTTTCCTGTAATGTGGTCCAATTGATATTGGGATATATCCAATTTTTTTCTTAGTATTATAAAATGATATTTAAAAATATATGAACGGCATGGATGAAACACATACATCATGGTGGAGCCCAAAGAGCAACGCCCACCAGCCATTGGCTGGTGGCAGGGGCAGTAGCCAATCCGTTTCCGCTAGGCCGGCGCTGACCCTAACCACGTTCCAAATGAAAATGGTATTGTGTACTGAGTAAACTCAGTTGGGCCCACCGTGAATGTATTTGTCTTATCCACTCCGTCCATCCGTGTTTTCAAATCATTTTGGTGGTTGAGCCCAACATTGAGGTATATCTACAGCTCAAGTAGACCATACCACGGGAAACCGTGGGAATAGTGATTTCCACAGTTGAAACCTTTCTGTGGCCCACAGTGATGTTTATTTGTCATCCAACCTGTTCATAATATCACAGAGACATGGATGAAGTGAAAACAAAAATATCAAACTGATCTAAAACTTTTGTGGCCCCATGAAAAATTTTCAATGGTAGATGTTCAATTCACACTCTTTGCAGTGGTGTGGTCCATTTGAGCCTTGGATATGCTTCTTTTTTTAGATAAAGACCTCAACTTATCTGTTAAAATGTATGGACGAAGTAGATAAAAGGCATGAATGCACCGTGGACTTCAACTTATCTGCTAAAATGTATGGACCAAGTAGATAAAATGCATGAATTAAAATGCATGAATGCACCGTGGGACCCATGGAGTTTACTCAGTATGTTAGTATGCTACTCGGTACTCATTCCGCTTCCTTTGGTAATCTTTCCAGGCAGGGCTCTGTGAGGCCCACCATGATGTAAGTGTTTTATCTAGGCTGTTCATTGTTTTTCTCAGTTTATTTTAATGTACAAGGAAAAAAATGAAGCTCAAGTGGACCACACCAAAGGAAGTTGCAATGATAATGACACCCACCATTAAACCTTTCGAAGGGCCAGCGTGATGTTTTTTTACCTTCCAACCTATTCGTAAGGTCACATAGATGTGGATGAAGTGAAAACACAGATATCAGCTTCATCTGAAGCTTCTCTGGCTCCCAATAAGTTTTTAATGATGGACATTCAATCCCCACTCTGTCGTCCACTTAATCCTTAGACCTGCTCCATTTTTTATATAATATCTTAAAATGATCCGAGAAAAGCGTGGAACAGTATGGAGAAAGTCAATCCATGACTTGGGTGGGTCACGAGCTTAAAAATAAAGTCAATCCACGACCTGGGTGGGCCACACTACATAATATAGTTGAGAGGGGTTTCTCACTCCTTAAAACATTCATAATCATATATTGGGCCCACCTAAATGTGATTCACAGATCCAAACCATTCTTTGTATGTGTTCCACTTGGATGAGGGGTTAGACCAAGTTTCAACCGCATCCAAAACTCGTGTGGGCCCCACTAAGTGCTTTTATATATTTTATGATGTCTTCACATATTTTAGATGGTATGGCCTACCTGAGTTTCGTATACGGATGATTTTTGAGATATCTCATAACCTAAAGGGGACACATCAAATGCATGGTGTTGATGTTCGACACACATTATGATGGGGCCCACAAAACTTACTAACATCAATTCTTAGGTTTGCACGAGGTCAGTAAGTTGGGTCACAAATTTGACCTGACTATTTAGCCCATTTTAGATGTGTGATCTATTTATTCTATTTTACTAATTAATAGTTTAACTAGTTACTCGCCCCGATTAGGCTACATGTGAGAAAGATATTTGGCATACAAGATTGATCAATAATATGATCGCCCATATATATCTTCCGATCTAATGGTCAGATTTGAATGAAATTTAATTTACACATATGAAGTTATTTACTCTTCAATGTTGACTGATTAGATTGTCCAAAATCTGATCAAAATCTTGACAAAATTGTTCGTTTCCCATTTAAAAAGTATTTTGGACTAATCTGATTTGTTTGAAGTAGGCTGAATTTTGTAGTATATCCTATTTAACACGTTATGAATACATATGACCGTTCCATTCATATCAACTTTAGAATGGTTTTATCATAGAAATAGATAAATCTTGTCATTATAAGCTATTCTTGCAAATTTTTAATTTTTTACTAAAATTTTCAATTATCTTCAAAATACATGTTATGGGGAAAATTGGGTAAGGATAATCAGGGTCAGCCTGAGGTACACGACTCGTATGATGAGGCCTCGGAGGGAGGAATTACATTAGGGGCCAACTCCTAAGTCATGCCTCTGAGCTACCATCCTGATTTGCCGGTTCGAACCATCGTCTTCATCCGAAGGAGAATGATTGAGCCGAGCCCTGATCTTCGTTTTCAGTATTAATCAGCAAACTCCGACCTCTGTAACTTCTCAACAGGCTCCGACTTAGAACTCGGCTTCATGTCTGCACGATTCGTGACCGAGTTGGAATACAAATACTTCATATGTCGAGGCTAAGGTCGAGCCAAGACATGTATGTGCTGTGTACAAAGGCCGAGGCCGACTTTAGGCACGGATGTATCGCATGCCATGGTTGAAGATGAGCCTGTAATGGTACTTCGCACGCCGCGTCTAAAGATCGATTTAGACTCAGACGTGGCCGACGATCTCGCCCAAAGATACGCGCAATTAGGACACGATACGCCATGCGATCCAAAGATTGCGGATAATATCTCCGCGATCATAATATCCCGTTGATTGAGTGAATCATATCGAGATTAACTGATGTGAATCATCTAAACCACATGTATAAATACCAATGGACCCCATTGCTACAGGTATGCAAGATCTCGCATCCTCTCTCTACATTCAACTTAGACCCAGATTCCCTAGCCTGACTTAGGCATCGGAGGGTCCCTCGGCTGAGCTAGGGTCTTCTTTGCTCACCCTTTTTGTGCAGGAACGGGATACTTCGAGGGTTTGCCGCATTGAGTGGAGGGTGGTCCAGATTTTGACCTCAACAATACGTATCAAAATTTTTTTATTTTTTTTAATCACTTCATTTTTAACATTGTCAAATTTTCTTCAAAATTTTGAACTTTTTTTCAAAAATCACAATTTTATTTTTAAAACTTCCCAATTTTCATTTTCAAAATGTCTAATTTTTGCCAAAAATCTCATATTTTTTAAAATCTCATTTTCTTTTTCAAAATTTGAATCTTTCTCAATCGTTATCAATTTTAAATCTTTTTTTTTTTTTTTCAAAATCTCAATTTATTAAAAAATGCAAATTTTATTATATTCAAACTTCGATTTAACCAGTCACTCGCCATGATCGGGTTTCAGATGAGAAAGATATTGGGTGGACAAGATTGATCAACAATATGATGGGCCATATCTTGCGATCCAATGGTGGTTTCAATACCGCGACTCGCGCACCGATTCGATACCTGGGTCAGGAGATGTGGGCCTGCGTTCATTCCGAAGAAACGATGCATATTACGAATTCTGAGAGAATCTCTACAACATGTCCCATTAATCAATCAAAGTACACATTATCACTAGTACAAGTCAAGTACAAGCAACTCATCTCTCTCTTTTTCCCAAAAGTCAATTCTCCCTCTCTCCACCTATCCCTTCCTTACACCATCATACCTCACACCTCATCCCTCTCTCTCTCTACATCACCCTCTCTCGTCTCTCTCTCATTCATTCATTTCAAGCTAACCCCATGAAAATCCAACGTCCAAGAGAGAGGAGAGAACTAGGTGTGGCCCACCTCCCCACCACCCAATCTCACCATCCAAAGATCATCTCCACCGTTGAAATGCATCCTCCGGAGCTCTAGGATGCATTGATGGAAGAAGAAGTCCAAGAAGATCAAAGGTGGGTGTTTCTATAGGCCTAGATTTCATGTTTTTATGATGGCCAAGTGAGGCCTACTGACTGATGGTATGAATCTCACTTTGGACCCTAAGTGTAGCCGATGGCCTACCTTGATTCTTATGATCATTCCATGATAGGGCCATTCTTCATGGACCCCATCATGATGTTTATTTTCCTTGCATGGATAGGGTCATCTAGACCTTACATTTTTGTGGAGAAAGGATCTCCACCGTTGATTTTAATTGGTGGGCCCATATGTAATGGGACCCACTTGATGTATATCATAAATCATGGAAGGGAGGGCCCATAGTGCCAGGGTCCCTCCATCACTCAATCTCTCTCTTTCTCTCTCTCTCTCTTTCCCTCTCTTTCATTTTCTTTTTGTGTGATGATGTGGCCATGTGGCCCACTCGTATGAACCCCACCTTGATGTATGTCTTATCCACAACAACCAACTATTTGGTGGCCCACCTATGGCCACGCAGTGAAGTGTGAACATGTCAGTGTGGTGTACTGATGAGCTAACAAACCAAATGTCAGTTTGATTTAAAAAATTTTGGGTGGGCTGCTCATACAGGCCCCACCTTAAAGTATGGGTCTAATCCACATCGTCCATTCCATTCCTCAGATCATTTTAGATATTGAGCTGAAAAATGAACCCAATTCGATTATCTAGCGGGCCATATCTTTGTAAACAGTGAGTTTTACCGTTTAAATCCGCTATGGTCTACTTTGATATTTTTATACACCAAAATACATCAAATATTGGGCTCATTTGGACTGTCTTGAGCCGTAGAATCCAATGGGTAAAGTGGATTTATCTGATTCGAGCCCCACATACGAAAAACCTCCAGAAAACAGGTTTTCAAAAAAAAAAAAAAAAACAGCAACAACATCCTCTACACTGTCGACAGGCAGGGACATGGGTCCCAGCCATGGGCCCCATCGTGATGTGTGTGAACATCCATGCCATGCATTGGATATGCCTCCTTTTGGCTGTGGGCCACCCCAAAAATCAGCCGTACTAGGAGCTCAGGTGGCCCACACAGCAGGAAATAGTGAGGATTGAGCGTCTGCCATTGAAACCCTTTTGTCACAGAAGTTCTGTGATCATTATGAAATTTGTTTTTCCTTTTCATTCAGGTCTCTGTGACCTCATTAACAGATTGGACGGTAGGTAAAAGTTATGGTGGGCCTCACATGGGACCCACCTTGATCTATGTATTTTATTTCCATGCCATCCATCAGCGTTTTATCAACACTGTCCATCCAAACGTCCACGCTGGACTGGCCTGGATATATATAATATATATAATATATATTATATTATATATAATATATTATAGTATAATATATATATATATATATATATATATATTATAAAATATAGTATGGTGGGCCCCACGTGGGGACCCACCTATTTTGAGATAAGGTGGGCTGACGTATCAGATGTCAGCCCGTTAGGTGGACCCCTCATATAAACCGTCCATTCCTTTAGCGAGCCGTCTTAGGTGGGTCACGTGCGTGGGCCCCACCCTAATGTATGTGAATCATCCAAACCGTCCATCCATTTGATCAGCTCGTCCTAGGGCTTGAGATTTAAAAAATTATAATAAGACAGATCCAGTTATCAGGTGGACCACACTACAGAGAACAGTGAGTTGGAACGTCCACCATGGAAACCCCATTGGGTTACAGAGTTTTAGACTAATATGATATTTGTTTTTCCCTCTAAATCTAGGTCTTTGTGGCCTTATGAATAGGCTAGATGGGAAATAAACCCTATGATGGGGCTCACTGGAATTTAATTGTGGAAATCATTATCACCACGGTTAGATATATTATGGTCCAGTTGATCTTTTGATATGATTCAATTTTATATAATACTCTACATTGGTTTCTTAAAAATAAAAAATAAAAAATAGATGAGTTGGGCTCGGCCCATTCGACTTCACCCATTTTATTCGGCCCATTTGACTAGGCCCGATTTGATATACATGAGGCCTATTGGCGCGGCCCGATTTAATATACATGAGGCCCATTGGCGCGGCCCGATTTGATATATATGAGGCCCATTGGCAGGGCCCGATTTGATATACATGAGGCCCATTGGTGTGGCCTATTTGATATACACGAAGCCCAATGGTACGGCCCATCATGATGTATTTTGGCCCATGGGCGGGGCCCACCCCGTTTGTATTGTTAGGCCCATGTAATGAGGCTCACTTGATAAATGAGTCCTAGTATTTAAGACCCGTGTGATGAGGCCCATGTGATGTATTTGAGGCCTAGGTGCAGGGCCCACCTGTTGTGTATTCGAGGCCCGTGTGATGAGGCCCATGTGATGTATTTAAGGCCCAGGTGCGGGGCCCACCTGTTGTGCATTCAAGGCCCAATGTGATGTGTAACTTTTCCATGATGTATATAATGATGTCTATGTAGGCCACTCCTTGGGAGCAATGTTGGTTAAATGTCCACATTGATGGACACTGATGGTTGAATGTCCACATTGTGACCTTCCCTTGGGCCTTGTTAGGCCCATTCTCATCGATGTTGATTGTTGAGGCTGATTATCGTGACCAATTGCCGATTCCGAATCATCGTGACCGATTGCCGATTCCGATTGTTAAGGTCGATTTCGAGTGTCGATTCCGATTGTTGAGGCCGATTTCGATTCTCGAGGCCGATTTCGATTACCAAGGCCAATTGTTAAGACCTATATGATATATATGCGACCCATAGTTGAGGCCCATTATGGTGTGTATTCGGGCTGTGTGATGTATATACAGCCCGTGTTTAAGGCCTAATATGATGAATACAAGGTCTATGTGATGGTGCCCATTTGATGCATTTGAGGGTCAGGCGATGGAGTCCATTGTGATGTTATGAGGCCCATGTAAGAGGCCCATCGTGATGTGTATTAAGCTCTTGAGTGAAGCCCATGGTGTTGTATATTTGGCCCTTGAGTGAGGTCATGGGTCCACTATATGATTAGGCTCTATGTGGGTCATTCCTTGGGAACAATGTTGGTTAAATGTCCACATTGTCAAGGTTGGTTGTCGATGCCGGTTATTGATACCGATTTATGAGTATGTGACAGCATAACAGCATGATATATGCCCATATGCATCATCTGCATGTTTGTTATGAGATGTGGTTGACCATTGCATATGTCCTTGGGTAGGTTGTTATAAGACTCCCTGATAGGCGGAGATTATCTCACATGAACGCACGGTATGCGCAGGATTGATCCATGACTGGATTGTATAACTCATGCATCTTGTATTATATGTTGTGATTACTATACATCCTAGCACATCAAGGCCGTAGCCTCCACAAGTATGTCGTGGATAGCTAGATGGGACATCGAAAATGTTTGGTTCGAGCATCTAGGTACTTTCGATGTCCGTGGGTGTTCCTAAACCTCCGTGGCCAGGAGATGCCCCAATGTCGAGACCGAGTGGATACATGAGCGCCCGAGTACCAAATACCGGGAGGTCACATCTCCCACTATATCATGGTCGGTTGGGAGGGGGTGTGGCCTTACCCGCCCGAGAGTAGGAGGCATAGCTAGGCTAAGTTTGACCAGCTCGTGAATGGGTCCGCTATCGACGTGCCAGGTAGATATTGGCTGACTACTAGTTAGGCGGATAGTGAGGTCTCTTCCACTTGCATGGTCGCACGTTAGTAGGCGGCGATTTGCCTGTAGAGTGTACTAGACCCCAGTGATGATCCCAGAGATGTACAGTACAGATTTGTGGAGTAGGCGTTGCATATTCATTCATTCACTATTCACTCGAGCTGGTGGTGCGCAGCTATTTGTTATGTGTGCCTTCGCAATGGTCAGAATTTTAGTTGGGGCGCGTGACTAACCTGAGATCAGGAGTTTACCATATTGAGTCTGACTATCCAAATTAGGTATATGACTGACTTGGATAGAAGTCTCTTGTGGTGGATCCCTTAGCCTGCGATACTACGTACTATCATTCCGACTTCACACTCCAGCATGGTCATCCCATTCACACGGTATATTGCATTACATCCGCGGCATATGACATTTTGAGTTACTGTGTTTCTGCATTTATATGACCTAGATATGACTGACGGTATTCGTGAACACATCAAAAATTGTATATTGCATTGCATCCTCGGCATCTGATACTTGGCTCTTTATAGATCCTCATTTATATAGCTGATCTGTATTACGTACTTTGAAATTGTATGACTTATGGATTTGTCAGTATTTCTGCTTATTCTAATATCTTATGATTCATGATCTTACTAGTATTTCTGATATTGTATGATTATGACACTGTATTGAATACTTGACACTTACCTTGTACATACACGTACACCACTCTCTAAGCTTTTTATAAGCTTATGCACGATAGATGCTTGCAGGTGATGTTAGGTTGCAGCAGCGTGGAGCTTGGAGTATGTAGTTGACTTCTGGAGCTTTGATTTTGACATATGTATTTTCCTTTCAGCATTGTATTTAAATGTCTATATTAGTGGATATGTGATGATGATGATGTTGCCTTTGTGATTTGGGTAAACTTATGGTTATACTTCTTATGAGATAAATGTACGTTGAAAAATCCTCCTTTGTAAGATCCCATGATCGAAACCTAGCATATGGGTACTCGGAACCGAGAATGGGGTACTACGGAGGCTGTCGGCACCGGATTCGGCGATCGGGATTCCTGTGAATCTGATTTCTGGGTTTGGGGCGTGATAGACGTGCCGACGATTTCGCCCAAAGATACACGCCATTAGGACATGATACGCCATGCGATCCAAAGATTGCGGATAATATCTTTGCGATCATAATATCCCATTGATTGAGTGAATCATGCCGAGATTAACGGATGTGAATCATCTAAACCACATGTATAAAATACCAGGGGACCCCATTGTTACAGGTACGCAACATCTCGCACCCTCTCTCTACATTCAACTTAGTCCTAGATTCCTTAGCCTGACTTAGGCATCAGAGGGTCCCTCGGCTGAGCCAGGGTCTCCTTTGCTCACCCTTTTGTATAGGAACGAGATACTTCGGGGGTTCGCTGCATTGAATGGATGGTGGTCTAGATTTTGACCTCAACAATACATATCAATTTTATTTTATTTTTAAATCACTTCATTTTTAACAGTGTTAAATTTTCTTCAAACTTTTGAACTTTTTTTTTTCAAAAATCACAATTTTATTTTTAAAACATCCCATTTTTCATTTTCAAAATGTCTAATTTTTGCCAAAAATCTCATATTTTTTAAAATCTCATTTTCTTTTTCAAAATTTGAATCTTTCTCAATCATTATCAATTTTAAATCTTTTTTTTAAAAAAAATCTCAATTTATTGAAAATGCAAATTTTATTATATTCAAACTCCGATTTAACTAGTCACTTGCCACGATCGGGTTTCAGATGAGAAAGATATTGGGTGGACAAGATTGATCAACAATATGATGGGCCATATCTTACAATCCAATGGTCATATTTGAATTTATGGTCAGTTCAAATTGTCCAAAATCAATCTAGATCTAGACAAATTGATCATCCCATTTAAAGAGTGTTTTGGATGCAACTGATTTGTTTTAAGTCATATTGAGCTGATTTTTGGTCTCTATCCTAATTATCACTTACGTTTCGAACATACTTTACTGTTCATATCAAAATTAGTACGTCCCAATTACATTTCATTAAACTTGGGCTATCATTTTTTTCACAAGTGAATCTTTATGCGCATAAATGGTTAAAGGTTCAATTATGGATGTGCCCACTAATTTAGTAAAAAATGTTTTTTTTTTCCACGGATAAATCTCTATTTCCATTTAAAAATTACATTTTATTTTTCAAAAAATATATTTTTTTATTCTTAATTTTTCTTTCAAAACTTTTAACAAAATATCGTTTTTATTATCAAACATTTCAAAAAAAAATAAAATTTTAAATACAAAATTTGAATTTTTATTTTCAAAATCTCAAATTTTTTTTTTTCTCAAAAATTTCAAGATGTCGATTTTTTTTTCTTCAAAAGCACCATTTTGTTTTCAACTTTCCAATTTTCTTTTTCAAAATGACATATTTTTTTTTTCAAAATCTTAGTGTTTTTATAAATCACCTTTTCTTTTAACTTCAATTTTCAAATATTTTCATTATTTTTCAATATCACAAATTTTTTCAACTTCTTTATTTTACTTTTCAAAATGTCTTTTTTTTTTGTTAAAGTATCGATTCTTTAATCTCGTTTTATCTTGAAATTTTCAATTCTTTCAAACTTCTCCATTTTTTATAAAATATAATTTTTTTAAAAAAAACTAGTCAATTCCTATCAAACTTCTCAATTTTATTTTTTTTTCAAAATAGCAACTCTCATTTTCTTTTTCAAAATATTTTACTTTTTCGAAGTTGTCAAAATTTTCATATTTTTTTTCTTTATAATTTTCTTTTTTAAGATATCATTTTTTTTCTCGAAGTCAAATTCTTTTTTTTTTTCAAAATTATCACTTTAATTATTAAATATTCATTTTCTTTTTCCAAAAAATAGATTTTTATTAAATCAAGGTTTTTCTTTTTCAAAATCTCATTTTTTTTTTCAAACATTGTTAAAATTTTTAAACTTCTCAATGTTCTTTTTCATATGATATTACAAATCATTTAAGTAATAGTTTTCTTAAAAAAAAAGATAATAATAATTTTCACTCATTTGATATAAAAACAAAATAAAAAATTCTTTACATTTAATCAATTGATAAAAAATAATCTGAGATACAAATATGTACAAGTAAACATTGAAATTTTATTAAAAAACATTTCTTAGACTACAATAAAATAGAAAATTTCACCAAATTCTAAGAAAAAAGTTTTGGGGAAAAGTCATTTTACGACGGACCATGATCAAATGCAACTAAAATCCGTTGCAAAATTGATTTTAGCGATGGATTTTTGTCCGTCGTTAAATTCCGCGACTTGTTAACCTTTATTTGGAGAGGGTTTCAGCAACGGACATTTACCTTTAGCGACGGATCAAGTTCGTCATTAAATCAAGCCACTTTTATGACGGATCAAATTCGTCGCAAAATCCGTCACAATTCTGCAATTTTGGTGTAGTGCCAGCTTGGCTACTTGTGAGTGCATTTCTCACCACAGGGTCATTTTTTTAGGCAGAACCATGTAACCCAACGCATCATGGGTCCAATGAGATTTGTATGACGCCCCTCCATTCATCGATTTCTCCATCTCATGTTATTAGGTGGGCAAAAAAATGAGACAAATCCAAACATCAAATGGTCACCAAAAAGATGGATTGAATGCCCAACATCCAAACCTTCTCAAGGCCTACAAAAGTTGTCTGAGGCTAATATGTGTTTTACTTTCATCATCTTTATGGGAGTCATGTAATGATTGAATTGGATGGAATATAACCATCATAGTGATCGGAAAAATTAATGAGCCTGGGCCAGGCAAAATCAGAATTTTGAATAAACTCATCCCAAATAGTTCAAAATTCAGGCCGAAGCCAACCTCAGGCCTGACCGGTTGATAGCCCTAACGGTTGGCCCAATCATAGCCTTTTCATCCCTACTTTTCATGTGGTGTTGCCCATTTAGAGTTTTGGACCTAAATCCCCACCGTTCAAGATCCCATTTTTGTTACACATGTCAAGTATTGGAAATTCACAAGTGCCTTTCCAAAATCCTATTATATATACTTTTTTGAGGTTTCTTAGCTCTATTTTTGTCTTGTTAGGAGTTTTTTTTTTTTTTTTTAAAACCAAATCCGTATGAATATACAACATCCGAGAACATCAAAAGGAAACCACGAAATTCGAAAAAAAGACTTATCACCATATAATGAACAAATCACGAAGAATATATAGTAGATTTGATCTTCTTAAACCGTCCCTTCTAATATTATAATAGGTTTTGTAGAAAACTACGAGAAATCACTACACATAATAAAACTCTAAATTGAGAAGATTTACTTTAATGTCAAATTTTTAAAGAAAACAATAATACATATCAACCCTAAAAAGAACATAATGTACAAAAATACTCTTATATAAATAAAGCCACTTAACATAAGACCAATGAATAAAAGAGAAAATACATTGTAAACAACGATACAAATATAATATAAACAGGTGAGGGGGCATACCCCTCCATTTTGTGTGTGTGTGTGTGTGTGTGTGTGTGTAAGCATGTCTCTCATTTTTCAGATCCCAACCTAAATCATTCTTGTGACTAATCTATCAATGATTAATATCATCTTCACTATATACTATATATGTGTGTGCACACTTGTGTTTTAAAATCTCAACTGTTATTCCTAACTCACATTTATACCGACAGAGGCCATTAAAATTCTTGTAGAAGTGGTACCTTTTACATATTAATTAACGACCTAGATCATGCTTGATGGAACAGCAGGACGGTCCATGTTGTTGAATCTAAATTAGCTGATTCATTATGGGATCATTTGGATTCAGGAGGGACGTGACTTTCCTATAACACTTGACAATCCTAAGAATCCAATCATACACCAAAAATGGACGGTCCATTTTGATCATAATAAGTCCAATTAGTGATCCAAATAATCTTTCTTGTAGTTATCATCTTTGATTTCTATTTCTTAACAGAAAACATATAAATAAACATTTTGATTGTCCAATACTGAGCAATGACTATGAAAATGGAAAAAACAGACCATGCCAGCCAAACAACCTTTCAAAATAAAATCAAATTTATGAAAGTAAGTTTTCATAAAGAAACATGCATTAAAAAAAAATTAAGAGTGACCACCAAACATGCCTAAGAAAAATAGTAAATGGAACTGAAATGATAAAATAAAAAGGTGAAAATTTTGACAGGAGCTAATAAGGAGAGTTAAAAGGATTATTTATTTATTTATTTAAAAAGTGATTCATCCTTACCAAACACAACATAAAACTGTGTTGTACTGTGCAAGAATGGATATTTTTCTAAAGAAATATGCATAAAAAAAATGAGTGGCCACCAAACATGATTAATAATATTGAGAAGCAGGATTGTGAAATGAAAAAGAAATCTTCAAAATTTCAGTGGGACCCAGTTTGGAGGGAATCAATAAATTCTCTTTAATTAGGAGCATTTATTTTATCTGAACACAACATTAAACTCTCGGTTATATTATGTAAGAAGGCGTTAAGAGATCCTCCTAATCGTTACATTTGAAATAATTATATATAACGATATTCATATATTAGTTGAATGCAATAAAGATCATAAGGAGATCCTCCTAGTCATTACATTTGAAATAATTATATATAACTATATCTATTTTAGTTGAATACAATTAAGATTATAAGGAAAAAAATGAGAAATGAAAATAAAATGAAATAGAGAGAATGAATATATGAAGTATAAAGCTCCCATACAAAGCAAGCTCTCTGCCACTATGCTATGGAAGCAACACACCTTATTTATATTTTAATATATATTCCAAGTAATTGAGATGGCTTCAAATTGAAAAGTCATGTACAATTCTCTCACATTCGGAGCCTGTCCTATAATATTTTTGTATCTATAACAAGAAGCTCTTTAGGCAAGCCAAATACCATGAGATCCGATAATCCCATTCCAGAATGGCCTGGGCGGAGCCCTCAAGAATTTTTGTAAAATAAAGGAAGGTTTGGGTGCGCTCACACTTTGCGCAATGGTGGTAAGGGTGTGGTCCATTGGAGCGCAGAAGAGAGATGGGAGGAGTGGGTTGGATGAGAGAGAGGCAAAGGGAGATGGTTGAGGAGATGGGAAACGTGGATCAGAGGTGGAATGGTGGAATCACCATATTTTAGGTATTAAAAGAAAGTCTGAACCCACAGAGATTTTTGGCTTGGGTGAGCCTCACTAAGGTTTTTATGGGAAATCCACCCTCACGAGTAGGTGTTTCACCATATTTTAGGGTTAGGGCTCAAAAATCAACCTAGTTTATGTTTTTGATGGATCACATGATTGGAAACCGTGTACAAGGTAACACTTGTCCTCTAAATTGTTTCCTTTTGTGTGACCCACTAAGTAATGAATGGGCCAAGTGTTTGGGCACAGGCCTAAGTTTTGGAGTGAATTTTATGTAATCATGGTGAGAGTGGACATCTCTCTCCTAACTGTTTTCCTTGGTGTTACCTGTCTGAATCAAGGGTCATCATGAGTTTTTAACCATGGTCATAATGTAGAATTATACATCTAATAGTTAAAGTGGATTCTACCTGCCATGTTATGGTAGTAGGCCCCATAAAAATCGGGTGGACCTACCTCTCCAAGCTTTTTCACTAATAGAAATACAAAGAAAGCAGATTTTTATGGGGCCCACAACGACGTGTATGTAATATCTACTGCAACCATTTGATGTACAATCTCACATTAGGCTAAGTGAAAAAAAAAAACCCAGGCTAACCTATGTTTCAGGTGGGCCACACCAGAGAAAACAATTGCAAGAGAGATGTCCACCCTTGATTCTTACAAGGACTATCATGGTGATCATATAAAATCCACTCTAACTGCCACACCAACATTTAGGCATCGGGTGCAAAAATCAACTGCATCCGTGACACAGGTGAGCTAAACGAAGGGAAACTATGGGTGAGCATTGTCCTCTATACTATTTCAAATCATGTGGCCCACTTGAAATAATGATGGAGTTTTTGGGCCATGGCTCAACATGGTGTAGCACACGTTAGTGGATTTCAAATCAACAACAAAGCGCGGCCCCACCCAAGCTACGACCAGCTTTTGGAAAATCATATGAAATAATATCCTTGAGGCACCCAACCGCAGTGATGTATCTACTGTGATGTGTATGTAAGATCCACTCCGTCCATTAGATGTATAATCTTACGTTATGCTCATTGCTAAAACTCTAGTTGACCTGTGATTTTGGTGGGCCACACAAAGGAAAACAATTGAAAGAGAGATGTCCACACTTGATATTTACAGGGCCCACCATGCTGATTATATAAAATCCACTCCAACCATTAAATACCACACCTAACTAAGGCCCAAATATCATACCCATTTATTATTGAGGTAGGCCATACAAAGGTAAATAGTTTGAAGGGTAAGTGTTATCATGAACACTATTTCTAGTAGTGTGTACCTAACAAATGGTTGGGGCTGATTTTTCAGGTCCTGAGCCCAACCTAGAATTAGGCAGGGTGAGATTCACAAAAATACCAGGTGGGGCCCAACCTAGCCGGCGACACTTTTGCCTATGCGTGAAATAACATTTCCGTCCTCTTTAAACTTTCCCTGCTCTGATGTAAGATGTGGAAGAAATTTCAAATTGCATTTTTTGAACTCCAACGGCCGGCTAATACGACAGACTTGTGGACGTTCAAGTCAAGTCCAGCCTGATTTAGAAAAGGCATGAAATTTAAGTCCGAGCCCGATCACTCCAGTCCAAGCCCGATCCACACTGATATTAGTGAGAAATCCATTCCGTCCATCCTATTCCCCGAATCGTGCTGGAACATGCTCCAAAAAATGCCTGCCGTTCAAACCCCATTCATACCGTTCATGAGGTCCTCCCTACGGTTATGAACTGAAAATTACAAAACTATTAGCCTGATTCAAAACTTGTGGCCCCAGAATGTTTCAATGGTGGACATTCTATCCTTACTTTTCCAGTCGTGCAGCCCACTTGAGTTTTGAATCTGCCTTATGTTTGGGCTCATATACGAACTTGATCTGGAAAAACAGATGGATGGGGTGGATTTCTCACAAACATCAAGGTGGGGCCCATAATCTTTTCTTGACATCCACGCCATCCATCATGTCTGCCCCCATCACGTTCATGTCGCTGAAAACTCAGCTCAACCCAAAACTCAGGTAGCCATGCACACCCTGTAAACTCCTGCCTAAAACCAATAATATCACATTGTGTGGCCCGCGTAAGTTTGGAATGACCTAAAGTTTCATGACAACATCCATCCTTGTGGGGCTCATCTTATGAATGGATTGGATGACATATACAAAACACAGGAGCCTAGTACAAAATCTGAAAGTATTTAGAAATGGGTGTCCCCATCACAACTGTTCCCTGTGGTGTGTGGCCCACCTATATTCTGGATCGGTCTTATTTTTTATAAATGCCGGCTCAACATGAAAGGCCTTGTATTATTAGTGGAAAAGCCGGCCTGGAAAGCAAGACCAAATCTACTTATTGTTGACTTCTGCTGAACTTTTCAAGCATTCATACAACATAGCTCGTGCTCGATTCGGCCTTTGTTTTGTCGTTCAAGGAAGAACTGAGGATGATTTGACTGACTCAAAAACAGTATCAAACCTTCGACTATAAATTAAGCATATCCATTTTTATCACAACATAGGCTATAACAGCAATGGCCATTGAAACATCTCTCTCCTTCTCTCTTCTGCTTATATTGTCAGCCTTTCTTTCTTCCAATGTAGTTACAACATCCACCTTCAGAGAAGCAGAGACTCTAATGAAATGGAAAGACAGCCTCCTGCAATCACAAGCTCTCCATTCATGGTTGCTTCCTTCCACTAATGCTAGCACCATAACAATCTCTCCATGCAAATGGATTGGGATCTCATGCAACAGTCTCAGAAGTGTAACAGAGATAAACTTACCTAATGCCGGCTTGCAAGGTAAGCTAGATAACTTGAGCTTCCCCTCATTTCCAAACCTCCTCCATCTTAATCTCAGTGGAAACTTCCTTACTGGAACCATCCCAGCTGATATTGTCACTCTTTCTAGACTCGTCTCCCTCGATATCTCAATGAATAATCTCTCTGGAGTTCTACCACTTTCAATGGCTAACCTTTCTCACCTTTCAGAGATCGACATCTCATCTAATGAAATAAGAGGCGAACTAGCTCCAAGTTTCTTCACCAACTGGACCAAACTCACCTCCCTTCAGTTCCAGAAAAATCAACTCACTGGGAAAATTCCATCTCAAATCGGCCTGCTTAAACATCTCCAGATCCTACGCCTTTGGGGAAATAAAATCAGTGGTTCAATACCTCTAGAAATAGGGAATCTGCAGAGTCTGACTAGGTTAAGTTTATGCATGAATCATCTTAGTGGGCCAATTCCTCCATCTTTAGGTGACTTGACCAGGCTGACAATCCTCTACCTCTTTGACAATCAAATTTCTGGTTCAATTCCCGCAAAATTAGGAAATCTCAAGAATTTGGTTGAGTTGTCGTTGTCAAATAACAGTCTGACTGGTCCAATTCCTCCCAGTTTAGGTAATTTGAGAAACCTTACAGGTATGTTCCTCTTCAATAATCGAATCTCTGGTTCAATTCCTCCAGAAGTTGGGAATTTGGTAAATCTCATCATGCTTGACCTGTTTAGTAACCTTCTAACAGGTTTTATCCCTTCCACTTTGGGGAACTTGACCAAGCTTGAAGTCCTTAAAGCATTTGACAACCATTTAACTGGTGAGATCCCAAAAAGCCTCAAAAATTGCACTAGGTTAACCTTTGTGAGTCTTGAAGGAAACCAACTCATTGGAAATGTATCAGAAGCCTTTGGTGTATACCCACATCTCACATACATGGATGTCAGCTACAATGGGTTGTTTGGTGAACTCTCACCCAACTGGGGAGAATGCCGAAATTTGACAAGGCTACAGTTATCTGGGAACAGGATCACAGGTAGAATTCCTCCTGAGATTGGGCAATTGAAGCAGCTACGAGTACTTGGTCTTTCTTCGAACCATCTAGAAGGAGAGATTCCAAAGGAATTTGAGAGGCTAACTTATTTGTTCAACTTGAGTTTAAATGATAACCAACTTTCTGGTCAGGTACCAAAAGAGATTGGAAAACTCTCCAATTTGGAGGTTCTTGACTTGTCAATGAATCGCCTAAGTGGTCCAATACCACCTCAATTAGGGGATTGCTCCAAACTCCGATATCTGAAATTGAGCGAAAATGATTTGAATGGAAGCATTCCATTTCAAATTGGTAACCTAGTATACTTACAGGATTTACTAGATCTCAGTCATAACTCGCTCAATGGAGAGATATCACCACAACTTGGGAAATTGCATGTGCTGGAAAAGTTAAACGTCTCCCACAACATGTTGTCGGGCTCCATTCCACATTCTTTTGAAGCAATGATCAGCTTGCAATCTATTGATTTTTCATACAATGCTTTGGAAGGTCCTCTTCCCAACAACAAAAACTTTCAGAAGTTTCCTGCAACGGCATTCATAAAAAACAAAGGTTTATGTGGTGAAATGCAAGGTTTGAGACCCTGCAGCGCCCCTTCAATAAGGCATGGTGATGCAAAGAAAGGCCGCCAAGTCCTCATCTCCATTGTTCTTCCACTCTTGGCAGCCTCATTTCTTTTATTTATGGTCGTCGGCGTTTCTTCCATTTATTATCAAAGACAAAGAAATAAAGAGGAGGTTCTTGAAAGGAGCAGCAGAAATCCATTTTCAATATGGAATTATGATGGGATTGTTGCATTTGAACAGATTGTGGAAGCGATAGAGGGTTTCGACGACAAATACTGCATCGGAACTGGAGGATATGGAAAAGTTTACAAAGCAAATCTACCATCAGGCCAAGTAGTAGCTGTGAAGAAACTTCACCCACTTGAAGGTGGGGATCAATCCGATCAAAGAAGTTTTAAAAATGAGATTCGAACATTAACAGAAATTCGCCATCGCAACATTGTAAAGCTTTATGGTTTTTGTTCCCATGCTCAATTTTCATTCCTAGTCTATGAGTACATGGAAAGGGGAAGCTTGGCTAGCATCCTAAGCAACGATAGAGGAGCTGTAGAGTTGGACTGGACTTTAAGGGTGAAGGTTATTAAAGGTGTGGCCCATGCATTATCTTACATGCACCATGATTGCATCCAACCAATTGTCCATCGAGACCTATCAAGCAACAATGTTCTGCTGAATTTGGAACTTGAGGCCTGTGTCTCTGATTTCAGCACTGCAAGATTGTTGATACCAGATTCGTCCAATTGGACTACGCTCGCCGGCACTTACAGATACATTGCTCCAGGTTAGCTATTAATTCATTCTCCTAACTTTAAAAGTTTTATTTGCAATTGGTCTTTATTTTTTCTTAAGCTTTACCTTTTATTTTATTTTATTTTTTGTTGGCAATTACATACTAAGGATTGTGCATAAGTTGACATACTGTTGTCAAATATTGGAATCTAGGGCAACTAGAAGATTCCTTAGTCCAACAACTGTAAAAGGCCTTATAAAGAAACATACATGGGTTTGTACTCTTACAATCTCCAAAGTCAAAACTAATATAATAATGCAAAAGATAAACATAAGAATGTATTTTCTTTGCTACACTTGTGGTCCATCATTTTACATTATGCATGGTAGAGATAATGTGGTTGCATGGTAAGACTAACCATAGTTCAAGAATTACCCAACTAAATTATTCATATTTTATCAGCTATTAAATTTGTGATGCTGACCATTTTTCTTAACCGTACATTTGTCGGCAACCAATTGGATGGATAGTTTCTTGTAAATGTCTCATGATAGGTGGGGACCATCCCTTTTTGTAGGTCCCTAACCGAAGGTCTGTAATTGGTTGCCTGTGATTAATAGATCAGTGACATGGGCCCACCTTTATATATATATATATATATATATATATAAATTAAAAAAAAAATTTGGATGGATAGGATCCTCCAATAACTATAATTTTTGGAACCTACTCCATCTACAATATGGGCCATGCTTTTAGATTGTCTGGATATATGTCTTACATAGATATTCCAAGTGCATAGATGGATGTGTTATCACTTTAAGAAATGATTGAAAAAACTCAGTTGCTTCTGGCCCATACGAGTAAATGTGAAAATGATGCGTAAGGAAATAAATGTGGAAATGATGCATACGGAAATAGGGCATGCTTCAATGCTCGGCCAAGAGATCCCAGAGGATGGTTGGGTTTCCTCCATTGCACAAGGGTTTGACAGCTCTATGGTCCAAACCGTTGATATGATGTCCCACATAGTGAATGCCCCACACAAAAAAACTAGTTACAAGATCGAAAATCCTTGAAACAATGCCCATAGCACCCAATCCTAGCCGATGAAATGTGCAGCTACAAGGATACCTACATACACATCAATGACTTGGTTTACACGTGCCAACTTTTCATGCGTTTGGGATTCCCGAGGCACACATAAAGGTAATCCCAGACATGCAGATGACCCAACACAATGATTAATTTGGTTCTTTTATTGTGCGGGCCACTACCATGCATGTGAAAACAATGGATAGTTTTAGAAAAAAATTGCCAACAGTCCACAATGTTTGCGAAACAATGGACCATCCAGACTTTTTAGTAAGATCATCCAAAACTTTGGCCAAATCTCTGCACCTCTCAGATGTGCTGAGTATGTCTTATTTGGCATATGCTCAGTTTATAGAGATGTCTTGGGGTTAACAAGCACAAAAACTTAGAAGAAATGAAATCTAGATTAAGAAATAGAGGTAGGTTTGATATATAATTAAGACTTTAGCTATTAACGATTAAGAATGAGAAATGATCATGACTTAACCAATCTTCCTTGCAGAGCTTGCATATACAATGAGGGTAACTGAAAAATGCGACGTATATAGCTTTGGCATTGTGGCACTTGAAGCGATGATGGGAAGGCATCCTGGGGAGCTCATCTCCTCTCTGACACCACCAAGTAGACAAGATACACTGCTAAAGGATATGTTGGACCAACGTCTCCCAGACCCGACGGCTGTGGTTGCACACGAAGTCGTATTTGTGGTGTCCATGGCACTTTCATGCATTCGGCTGGATCCAAACACTCGGCCAACCATGCACCACGTTGCTCAAGAGTTGTCTATTGGTGGGTCTTCCTTTTCTCCAGGGCCATTCCATGCACTTAAATTACATCAAGTCATGGATCTTAAGGTATAGTTGGGTGGATGAAAATCATCAAGGTTGAGGGTGTGTAGTGGCAAGAACATTATTACTGTGTGTTTATTGTATGAAAATCATCGTATGTAGAGAAGGTATTTTTCTTGCTATGATATGTACGTAATTTTAGTGTGTGGAATTGGTGTTTATCTAAAATGTAGATTTTCAGGTGAAGCTTCTCTTTCTTTGTGGCTCCCACTTGAATGTTTGTATATCGTTTTTATTGTATCAGTAAAGTTACAGGTGGTGTGCTCCTACATTTCTCTTAAAAAATAGTAGACTTCTAGGATTGGTGATCAAAACCCAATTGTTATAAAGGTATGTTGAAAGAATAAAAATGTTTCATTGTATGTGTGATGGTTATCTTCTAACTGAATGTCTTCTAAACCAAAGAATTTACCTTGAAGGAGATGTTATACTTTTTGAAATAATAGTTTTCTACTAACGTATTATTAGGAGAAGAATGGGTATATTTATTAGTGAGAGAAGGTACCAATTGTGGTTTTGTTAATTGAAAAGGATAAGAAGAAAAGAGAAAGAAAAAAGAGCAACGACTTCATACTCCGGCAATGTGACTCAAGATAATTATACTATACCTCAAGTCAAAGTGTCTACTAAATCTACTCCATGAATAATTGGTAGGATTCAAGAGCTCATGCGGCCTGCTTTGTTCACCCATTATGTAAAGTAATAAGGACACATGAGTCACTCAGGACTAACATAATTTCACAACAAAGCTGGACCACATTCCTAATATTTAAATTAAGGTGACCTGCATGAGCTCCATGAGCCCATTTCTACTTTGAATCCAGCTTGAAAATACTAGCTTGGCCCATGGGCAAAGCTTGGGCCGTTCAGTTTTTGGTTTGGGCCTGAGCTCAAGTCATTGACTCACCTAATTTCATTTGCTCCCAAAGTATCCCATTCTCCATGAATGCATACAGCTGGTTTCGCTTCTTTGGACATCTATTTCATTGTGTATTTGTGCCCCACTTGAACAACAGAGAGATTAACAACATTTAAATGCAAAATAGTGATTTTAACAAATTTGGGCTGGGCAGCATAGAGTTTGGGCCTAACCAAATTTCGGGCTCAGGTTTTGGTTACTTGGCAGGGCTGGTGCGGGCCGTGGATCATACGTGTAGGCCTGGCCCAAACCTGGCTAATTACAAACCTAATATGAGTCTTAAGTGGGCCAAGCCCGAAGGCCAACAGAGCTTTGGACACCAAAATATAAACGGCTAAAGAGAGCATCAGAGTGGTTGGGTTGGAGAAAGGTTGCAGGTTTCTCCTCTCCCACTCCAAAGGGGCGACCGAGAAGAACACAGTCTCATCGAAGCCTAATATGGTAATTTTGTTAATCTCTAACCCTAATCGCATCCTTGATCTGGACTATTCATCTCATGGACTCACCATGGATGGATCATATCCTAAAATTTGCAAGCCGAGATAAATCTATACCTATCGAATTGAACTATTTCGTATGGAGTGCTGGCCATTTCCACCATTTTTTTATACCACTCATTTGTAGGTGGGCAGTTCGGACAGCTAAGATTATCCAACCAGTAATATTTTTCTTAGGTTGCGAATCCATTTGGGTCCACCTGCCTCCAGTTTTTGTGGTAGCTAACATGTAAAATCATGCATGCATGGAGCATGGATTCGAAACCTCTTTTTCCTTGTTGACATAGGGCCTTTCCTTCCTGTTTAACATATTAACTGTTTTGTTAACATACGTCTCTGCAAATTAATGTTTAGGAATTTGGACAGACTGAATATTCTGTTCAAACGCATATACATAGAAGAGTGCACGAACATGTACACATGCATTAGCTTTTATGAATGGCTATGCTGTTGTCATGGCTTAGATGGGATTTTTTCTCTCCCTTTTTCATTATCAATCACTCCTGCACATAATGTCCAAAGTGTAATTAATTTGCGAGCACTATGTTGATGTTGAAAAACTCAGGCCCACCGACGAAAGCAATCCTTTTGGTTTCCAGTTTCGTTAAAATGCAGCCAAGTTGCTTTTGAAAAAATAAAAATAAAATGCAGCCAAGTTGATTGTCTACTTGTGACATGGAAATTTTCTCGTGAAATCAGAATTTAGGTCAGGCGAGTCGATTGGTCTGCCATTTTGTGCACTTTACACGAGAGCATAATTTAGCAAGTTTAATGAGACAACTATATTTTCCTTTTCTTTTGGATCTGTTTATTTATTTCTTACTTTTTTAATATGCATTTGTTGGTGATTGTATTCGAGAAGTCAAAGGAGGAATTCTATTTCCCATTTCCCACAAAGATGTATGAGAAATGTTTTCTATGACATCCATGCTTCCTGGAATTTCATGATGTCAATACTAACCAAAAACAAAAAAAAACTCCATCACACTTGTGACACTTTTGTGCATTGATCAGGATCATAGATTTGGTGGGCCATCATGTGGATAGGACTTATGAGAACAAATACCCAGATGACAAGATTATGGTAGCCATTCCAACAGTGGTCTGAATATGGACATTTTTGTCTCCATATTGAGCTAAAACTATGCATTTGTTAATGCAAATGCGTACGTGGACTGATCTAGATCCATATTCTTTTGAAATCTTTAGCTAGAAATGTTGTAGAATAGTCTCCAAAGATGAAGTCGCTGTGGAAATGATTCCCACCAGACCACTGGTCAAGACTACTGATCAATCAATCTCCTCTGTTTCAACCAGAGGCAACACATGCCAAAAGGGATTCAACACACGCTAAATTTTAATAAAAGTAACCACAATGTGCTGTTACACGCAAAGCCAAAGAGGCAATTATCCTTTGGCAACTAAAGAAAAACCTAATATAATAAGAAATCACCAAAACACCCTTGAATCTCATCACAAACATATAGGCTTATCTTAAACTGGTTGTACCTCACTTAAACTGTATAAGAATTGTATGATCACGGGATCATTCTGAAGCTATTAAATTTGTGGTGCTGACAATTTTTCTTAACTGTACATTGTTGGCCACCAGTTGGATGGGATTGGATAAAATCCTCCAATAAGTGTAATTTTTGAGATCTGCTCCATCTACAATATGGGGCCACGTTTTCAGATGGTCTGGATTGATTTACATGGGTACCATGGATGAGTTACACTATTTAAGAAATGATTGAAAAAGCTCATTGCTTCTGGCCCATATGAGTAAATGTGAAAACGATGCATATGGAAATATGGCATCCTCTGCAATGTTCAGCCAAGAGATCCCTGAGAATGGTTGGGTTTCCTTCGTTGTACAGGGGTTCAACAGCTTTATGATCGAAATCGTTGATATAATGTCCCTCACAGTGAATGCCTCATGCAACAAAAGAAGTTCCAAGATTGGAAAAATTCTTGAAACGATGCTCATATCACCCAATCCTTGCAAATGAAATGTGTAGCTACAACAATACTTATAGACACATCAATGCACTCTGGTTTACACATGCCAACTTCTCATGCATTTGGGACACTTGAGGCACACGTAAAGGTAGGCCCAACCATGCAGATCACCCAACACAATGATTAATTTGGTTCTTTATTAGGCGGGCCACCACCATATGAAAACAATGGATAGTTTTCGAAAAAATCAATGCCAACATTACACAATGTATACATGTAGCATGGCTGGCGAGTGAACTATCTTGACTTTTTAGCAAGATCATCCAAAATTTGGCCCATCTTTAATACCTCACAGATGTGCTACATACTTCTCAGTTGGCATATGCACAGTTTATAAAGATGTCTTGGGCTTAACAAGCACAAAAAACTAAAAGATATGAAACCTTGATTAAGAAACCCGGGTGACTTTGATACATGATTAAGAGTTTAGCTATTAATGATTAAGAAGGAGAAAAGATAATGACTGAAGAATCTTCTTTCTTGCAGAGCTTGCATTTACAATGAGGGTGACTGAAAAATGCGACGTATATAGCTTTGGTGTGGTGGCGCTTGAAGTGATGATGGGAAGGCATCCTGGGGAGCTCATCTACTCTGTGATCACCAAGTAGACGTGATACACTGCTAAAGGATATATTGGACCAACGTCTTTTGGATCCAATGGCTGAGATTGCACAGGAAGTCTTATTTGAGGTGTCCATGGCACTTTCATGCATTCGGCTAGATCCAAACTCTCGGCCAACCATGCACTACGTGGCTCAAGAGCTATCTATTGGTCGGCCTTCCTTCTCTCCAGGACCATTCCACGCATTTACATTACGTTGACTGGTGGATCTTAAGGTATAGTTGGGTGGATGGAAATCATATATTGAGGTTGGGGGTGTGTAGTGGCGAGGACATTATTATTATGTGTGTTTATTGTGTGAAAATCATCCAATGTAGGTAAGGTGTTTTCTTGTTATGATATGCATGCAATTCAGTGTGTGGAATCCATGTTTACGGAAAATTTAGATTTCCAGGTGGGGTCTATATCTTTCTTTGTGGTTCCTACCCTGGATGTTTGTACATAATTTTTATTATATCAATAAAGTCATAGATGGTGTTCTCCCACCTTTCTCTAAAAAAAAAAGATTTCTATGATTAGTGATCAGAACCCAAATGTAATATAGTTGAAAAATAAAAAATGTTTTCTTTTGTGACAGTTATGTTCTAACTGAAAGTCTTCTAAGCCAAAGGATTTATATTTTAGGAGTTATAATACTTTTTTGAAATACCAATTTTGTACTATTATTAGGAAAATATGACTGATACATTTATCAACGAGAGAAGGTATCAATCGTGGTTTCTTTAATTAGAGGGGAAAAGAAGAAGAAAAAAAATAAAATAAATAAAGAATGATGACTTCACGCTTTGGCAATGTGAGTCAAGATGATTATACTAACCTCCATCCAAAGTGTCTTCCAAATCTATTCCAACTAAAAGGCATAAAGAGTTGCTTGACCCTTTCTCTATATTCAAACTTGATGTTAAGAGGTTTAAAACTATCATTAAGAGGCTGTTATATTTCATTGATATATCCTAGTTCACATAAATTGAATAAGCCTTCTCATTTTGGCGCGGAGGTTTTTTGGTTTCTTTCTAAAAGACCAAGTGCTTTAAAGAACTTCGACTTATATATGTATTTTTTCTTATTTAGATGTGTATTTTTTGTTGGGATAGCGTAGAAGCAAATCTGAATTAGAATCAAATAAGAGAAAATCAAACTAATTAAATCAATCAAAGCACACAGAGAATACACGAATTTATATGGAAAAACCCTTGAGGGAAAAATTAACGGCACAAAGCGAGAAGCAATCCACTATAAAAAGCAATATTACAATAGATGAAAGCACTTACACTGATGAGAACTCCTTCCCCTAAGAATACCCTAATCTCGATTACACCCAATATATATAACACAATGCCCGAAATAAGAAATAGATCATGCACTTACGAAGAATTGCACGTACCGTTAACCGATTGATCGACATCGATCGAACAGGCCATGTTTGATCAATCGAACATGCCAAAAACAGTTGAAAGAGTTAATTGAGATTTTCCAAATTTTACTGATTGATCGATCGATCGAGACTGTCCAAAACTTATCAAGAGAATATCTATATAATTGGAGGTTCACTCGATTGATCAACCATAGTAGTAGATTGATCGAACCCTGTTTGTTCACTCGATTAATCAACTAGGGTAGTTGATCAATCGAACCCTCTTGTTTCATGTACAAATTGAAGACATCTGACAAAATTTTCAAGACTTGTTTAGGAGCTTTGAAAATACTTGGGATGTGATTTTCTTTTCAAGACAATGATTTACTTTTCCCTGTTAAGTTCACCTTTTCTACAACTTTGCCATATATGAGATAATATTAATATTTGATGGAAAAATAAATAAATTTCATTTTTGTTATAAAGTAAAATATGATTATATTTGGGAGCTTGAAAAGTTAAAGGAGAGTGAAATTTCTTTGAAAGCCATGTACCAAGAAAGCATTCGGAGAGTGGGAAAGAAAAGAAAGGGTAAGAGATTTTTTTAAGACGTCTTCTATAATTTTTTATTTTAAAAAAAAAACAAAAAAAAAATAAAATATGCCATGCTAAGGAGCTAAGAAAGCATTTTGGGTGGAAAAATATTTTTCAAGAAAATGACATTTTCCTTTATTGTGAGTTCACTCTGGGTCACACATCTAACCTGGAATGCTTGTTGGACATCTAAATCATGCATAAGGTAGCCTAGACAGATGACCTCACACAAAGATTAGGTTGCTCATCAGGCGGGCCACCACCGTATGAAAACAAAGGACATTTGAAAATGATGGCCCACAATCCATATTCAATGTACACGCTTGTCTTTCCTGGTAACTGATAAGTAGAATATGCTGACATTCTTGTGGTGTGGTCCACTTGTTATTTGGATCCACGTTATTTTTTGGGATGATGCCCTCAAATGATCTGGAAAAATAAATGGACGGAGTGGATAAAACACATATCATGGAGGGACCCATGGAGCACCATCAGTAGCTACCGCAGTACTAGCAGAAAAGGTACGGCTGGTGACTCAAACACTACCCAGCTAACTGGTGTCAATGATTCATGGGCTTCACCATGATATATGTGTTTTATCCATATCGCCCATCCATTTTTCGAGCATATTGTAGGACATGAAGCTAAAAATGAGGTTGCGACTCCAAAGCCCAAATGGACCAGACCATGGGAACGCACTAAGGATTGAAAGCTTAGGGTCAGAAACTTCATAGTGGCCACAAAATTTTTGGAGGAAGCTGGTATTTGTGTTTATCCTTCCTCTGGAAGGTTCATGAGAAATAAACATTATTGTGGGCTCTAGGAAGGTTTCAATGGTAGACATAGCTTTCCCCATTGTTTCCTATGGTGTGGTCCACTTGAGCTTTGGATTTGCCTCATTTTTTGGCACATGCCCTAAAATGATCTGGAAAAATAGATGGATGGCATGGATAAAACACATACATCATGGTGTTTTGTCGTGGGCTGTGTACATTCATGAACATGTTGATGATAAAGTAATATTACCGTGTGCCTCATGGAGGTTTCAATGGTAGACATAGCTCTCCCCATTGTTTCTATGGTGTGGTCCACTAGAGCTTTGAATGTGCCTCAATTTTTTTGCCCATGCCCTAAAATGAGCTGGAAAAATGAATAGATGGCACCGGTAGAACATATACATCATGGTATTTTACTGTGGCCGAGTACCTTTATGGATAGGTCGATGACAAATAAACATTACCGTGAGCCTCCGCCGCAAGGTTTTAGTGGTACACATATCTCTCCTCATTGTTTCCTATGGTGTGGTCCACTGTATTGAATCTGCATTATTTTTTTGACTTATACCCTAAAATGAGCTCGAAAAATGGATGAATGGCATGAATAAAACACAGATCATGGTGGGGCCCACAGAGCTTTGGATTGCATCCTACCCGGCTTAGATGATAATTTGGTCAAACAGGGCTCTGTGGGGCCCACCATGTGGGCTTTTATCCATACCATTAATCCATTTTGCAAGATCAGTTCAGGGTATGTACCCAAAAATTATGCAGATCCAAAGCTCAAGTGAACCACACAGTGGGGATTGAACTCTGACCATTAAAAGCTTCTTGGGAGCTTCGGAAGTTTTGGATCAAGCTGATATTTATATTTTCCATCCATCTATATCTATATGACCTTATGAATAGGTTGGATGGCAAATAAACATCACTGTGGCCCCGTAGAAGGCTTCAAGCTGTCAGTATCACCGCTGCTTCCTCTTATTTGATCCACCTGAGCTTTGGATCTGCCTCTCATTTTTTAGGCTAATATCCTGCGATGATTTAAAAAATAGATAGATAGCAAAAGTAAAATCCATACATTATGGTAGACTCGACAGAGCCCCTGCCTGGTGGGATTATTTTTCGGGGTGGGGCATGAGGCCAATCCACTTCTAGCTAGTTGGCTGGTGTTGGGGTCGCTAGCCAAACCTGTCCCTACTAGGAGTGTCAGTAGCCAACACTACAAGAACACTACAAGAAAATTGGCTTTTACCGGCGGTCAAAACCGCCGGCAAAGGCCAAAAAACTGCCGGTAAAGCCTTTTGCCCGCGGTTAGGTAACAACCGATAAAGGTGGCGTCGGTAAAGTCTTTACTAACGGTTGTGCTGGACGCCGCTAAATCGTCGGCTTTTTATTGAAACGCTATCAAAGGCTATGGATAAAATCCGTAGCTGAATATAGCTATGATTATAATCCGTAGCACAACCGTAGCTATATATTTAAAAACATATGGCTACAAATTAAATCCGTAGCTATAGAAGTCATGGCTACCGATAACCCGTAGCCATAGAGCAAATCTTTTTCATCAGTAAGAAAAATAAAGAGAGAGAGAGAGAGAGAGAGAGAGAGAGAGAGAGAGAGAGAGAGAAGAAAAGAAAAGGTGACACTCATGTATCCTAGTTTTTTTTTTTTACACTGCGAATGTTATCATCCTTGCTTAGGCCTTCTCTTTCACTTGAGATGTTATCAAATGATGCAATGTGGTTGCTTGGATAACTATGCTTGGACCTGAATCCCGAGAGCGGATCGAACCAGTGCGCTTGAGGCTGAAATTCATCTCATTGCCCTTGTGTAGAAAACGTCGCAGTGGCCATGGAAAGACCACCACCAGGTGCGATGAATAAGGCTGGTCATGGGCCTGATGAGCATTGAATTCGTTGAAGCCTAGCAAATCTGCCTAACCTGCAGCCCACAAAATGAGAGAAGACATAAATGAAAGGACTAAGAAAGGGAAATGGATATCAATTAATATATTGAAATGAATAATCATACAAATAGAGTTTAAAGAATTAAACATTCAACATATAATCCATGTTTCTAAAGTTATTTAATCAAGCCTACATTTACAAGATATAAAATATTAATGATAAAACAAGCAAATGATACGTGTAACATCATCACAAATGAGGAGTCAATAAATAGACTATTCTCAAAATTTTCTGAAATTGTTACTGCAAAAGGGTTAATTTCCCTATGATTCAAAAAATGGTAGGTTCTGGTAATATTCTCCCATTGAATTGGGTGTGAAATATTCCTTTTCACTATCTATTTGAAGGTTACTGATCAAATAAAGCTTCCACCCTCATTCTTTTTGGAAAGATAGGGCGCTTTATTAAAGCTTAGTTGATACAACCATTTAGAACAACCAGCATTCCTAGTCCAGTCAGCACTGGAACAAATGGGTCGGTCAAACGGCCTTTGACCGAGCTCCCTTGCAAAAACAACGTCAGTTTGAAATTGATGGCCTTTAACCTCCAAAGTGGCCCACCATGGCCGCTTTCTGAACGATCCAAACCATTCGTTTGGCTCATGGGACCAGGCGAATCATAACCATATAGGCTTTTAAGCTCATGTAAAGGAATGGAGATTCTGGGGTAAAACCATTCAAAGACACACACGCGGCTAGGATCTGAGGCGTGGGACCGATCTGTAGCTGCATAGGTGGCCCGTGATCGGCCTAATCGTGCCATCCAATGTCCAGGCAGAGTCATGCTCTTCCATTTCCAGAAACGGCCAAACAAGGGCCTGCATAAGAAAAGCAAAAGGGAGACTTTACTCTTTGGGAAGGGGGTGCTGGTGTGTTTCTAGCTACTCTTTGGGCCACGTGGAGAAATCTTAGCCCTCCCTTGAAAGGTAGTATGAGATGAGAGAGAGAAGGATCTCATCTCATGAGAAAATGAAGAAAACTGGATCTTCTCACGAGATAACCTGAAACTAACGTTTGGGGTCCAAAAAGTAGGCTCCATGTCGATCAGATGTCCCATCTGGTCCGCTCAAACGGACCAGATCATGCCAACATAGATGGGATAGTGATCTGCCATTAATGGCCAGATCATCTTCCCCAATAACCCAACTGGATCTAATCACGAGATGGGCCCCACCAGACTTAAAAATTTGCTTTTCTGGTGGGCCAAGGCACCAACTATCCATCCTAGCATGTGGATAGGCCCCATGCAAGGCCACTTTTCAATCACAATCATTGCATCAAGGGCTCTTTTCTAGCCGTTGGTGGTTCTCTCCCACTGCTATAAGAAGGGCACCGTTGCCCTCGGGATTCGCACCAGCAAAGGAGAAAGGAGAAAGGAGAGAGAGAAAGGAAAGAGAGAGAGAGAGAGAGAGAGAGAGAGAGAGAGAGGAGTGAGCTGAGTGAACGGGTCAACTCAACTCGGCCCGCTTGTGGGTTGACTCCGTCGAGAGAGAGAGAAGGAGAGAGCTGTGTCCACTCCACTCCCAGAACCCGAAACCATCAGGTAACAACCTGCCATCTAGTTGCACCTAGTTGTTAGAATCATAGTCAGCAAAGCGAGGCCCAGTCCAACCTTCACCATGACTGTGTCTTGGACCGAAACTAGCCTTCATCCTGACTGAGTTGTGGACCGAAACCGGCCTTCACCATGGCCGTGTTTTGGGCCGAGCGTCTACCATGGTCCATGAAGTAAAAACGGCCTTTGATCGGGCCATGTTAGGAGCTGAAAATAGCTCTCAAACAAGGCTTAGATGTGGGTCGAATCTAGGCCAACAATGAGTGTATTTTGGGCCAAAACCATGCCAAACGATGACTGGATTTCGGGCCGAAATCAGGCCAAACAGGGGTGGCGTTTTGGACTGAAACAAAGCCAAGTAATGGCTGCGTGTTAGACCAAAGGTAGGCCCTTAGCAAGTTCAGCAATGGGCAGTGAATGGTCGTAAACAAGCTCTGAAAATGGCCCATTGCGGGTTCAAATATCAGGCTGAAACCACGCCTTGGTAAGACAGAATAGACTTGATTTTGAGCAAAACTCAGCTCGCTGTTAGCCCATGTTCTGTGACCAAACAGCACCTTCAAATGGACTATGGCATTAGTTTTAGTAATGATTCCTCAAGTAGTGCTAAAAAAGCTCTGCGCGCCCCCACCATGAAGTATTTGTTTTATCCACATCATCCATCCACATTTCCAACTCATTTGAGGGTATGAGTCCAAAATTGAGGCAGATCCAAATCTCAGGTGGACCACACCAAAGAAAACAATGGTGATTTAATGACTACAATTTAACTCCAACCACTAAAAATTTTCGGGGACCTATTATAATGTTTCTGCCATCTAACCTATTGATTAGGTCACACCGACCTAGCTGAAGGGGAAAACATAAATATCAATTTAATCCAAAACCTTTGGATTGAAGGTAGGGATATCTTAGAAACTAAAAAATGTGGCTACTAATCGAGGCTTAGATTTCATCCGCAAGAGCCAACCTACAGCTTATCTTTTACATGCACAAGTCTTTCCACCTGAGTTTCTCTCTGATTTCCAAAATGCAGTTTCTTATATGGATACCGAGCATTACTTTTGTTTGATGAAGAAGAATAACTTCATGTGGATGAGATCTACCTCACCAATCAGGTGTGCCGCTCTTTATTTGGACCAGCGCTAACAAATTAAGCCGATTTAAAAGTAAGGTGGTACAAACCATGAGAAACAGTTGAAATGAGAAGTCTCACCATTAAAAGAGTCCAAGTTATATGAGGTGCCACCATGGTGTGTATATACCATCCAATCCATTCATCTCACATTTCACACCAGGACTTATTGATTTACCAAAAATTAGGACATTCTGCTACTCATGTTGGCCAAACTATATGAATTTAAAGTTGTTAGGAATGATTTTACACCATTCACTATGGTGTTGCTAATGTAAGTTCTAGATTTCACCAAATTTCCAGGATTCATAGTGAAAATTTGATGGCCCGACTGATGGACAGGGTGGATCAGATGTATGTTTATCCAACATAGTGATTGCTTAGCCATCAAAATTCATCCCCTTCATGTGACTATACAATGCTATCATAGACCCGAATTCTCTTGTGAGGCCCGTAACCTAGCCCGTACTGTTCTGTAAGCTTCCGCGGTCTTTCCGGTCGAATTCCGGCAACCCACAATCTGTTATCTGCAGTTGCGCGCAATCTTGAGTCGTGTCCTGTATTCCAGAGTTGGATCAACCGAGACTTGTACCCTAGCGACCGCACCGTCGCCGTTGTTTCGATACCGCGTCTCGCGCGCCGAGGTGATACCCGGGCCAGGAGATGTGGGCCCGCGTTCAGTTCGAGAAAAACACCGTGTTGCAAATTCCAAGAGAATCTATCACATCAAATATCAAGCACACTCCCATCACTCACACTCATCCCCAAGTACAACCACCCTCCCCAAAAGTCAACATTTTCTTACAACAAAGTACATACTTACATCACTCACCATCCCTCTCTCCCATCACTTTCTCTCATCACCTCTCTCTCTCTCATTCTCTCTCTCACTCTCCCACGCATTCCAAGCCCCAACGTCCAAGCTTCTCAAGCTTCCATGGAGAAGCTAGTGTGGCCCACCTTCCTATCTCCTAATCCCACCCTTCAAGCCTCATCTCAACCGTTGGATCACATTCTTTGGAGCTATAGAACGTGTTGATGAAAGAATGAATAAGAGATCTTGAGGTGGGTGCTTTTATTAGGCCTAGATTTTCTTTTGATGAAGGGCCAAGTGAGACCTACCGATTGATGGTATGGATCTCACTTTAGACCATAGGTGTGGCCGATGGCCCACCTTGATCCACATGATCATTCCATGATGGGGCCATTCTCCATGGACCCCATCATGATGTTTATTTTCTTTGCATGGCTAGAGGTCATATAGACCTTCCATTTTGGTAGAGAAGAAATCTCCACCGTTGATATTTGATTTGTTGGCCCCACGTGTTATGGGACCCACTTGATGTATGATTGATTGCAAAGGAGGGCCCATAGTGTCGAGGTCCCTCCATCATCACGTGTCTCTCGATCTCTCTCTCTTTCTCTCTCTCTCTCTCTCTCTCTTTATATATGATGAAATGGCCCTGTGGCCCACCCGGATGGACCCCACCATAAGGCATGTATTTTATCCAAACCATTTATAGGTGGGGCCCACTTTATATGTGTTGTTCCACACCACCTAGCCATGTGGTGGCCCACCTAAGAAGGGCCCACCTTAAATGCATTTGTTAAGCCCAGAACCGTCTAGCATCTGGATGTGAACTGGGAAAACAAATATATTTGTTTGATTTTTATTTTTTTTGGCTTTGGAGAGGGCCAGTTGTATAGGCCCCACATTGATGTATGCATTCAATCCACGCCGTTCATCCTATTTACCAACTCATTTTAGGCGTTGAACCGAAAAATGAAGCTGATTCAACTTTCTGGTGGGCCACACCTTTGAAAACAGTAATTTTCACCATTCAAATTCACTTAAATTTTTCTACACGCCGAAGCATGTCCAATATTGGGCTTGATGGATTGGTTATGAACTGTAGAATCCATTGGGTGGGATGGATTCTCCTAAAGTGGGCCCTACATACGAAAAACTGTGATAAAACACGATTTAATATATACACACACACACACACACACACACACACATATGCAGCAAACGCTACTGCTGCTAGAGGCGTGCAGGCAATGCTTGTCGCGTGTAGGCGGGAGGACAGCAGGACCACGGTCCAGCCGTGGGCCCCACCATGATGTATGTTAATTATCCACACTGTTCATTGGGTGGGCCACTTCCTCAAGTGGGCCCCCTTTAAAGATCAACTATAAATATGGCTCAGGTGGTCCACATCATAGGAAACAACAATGATTGAACGGCTGCCATTGAAACCCTTTTGGGTCACCACAGAAGTTTTGAATCAATATGAAATTTGTTTCCCTATTCATCTGGGTCCGTGTGACCTTATCAATAGGTTGGATGGAAAGCAAACGTTATGGTGGGTCCCACGTGGGACCCACAATGATATATGTATTTTATTCCCACCGTCCAGGTAGACGGTGGAGCCCACTGTGATATTTGTGTTTTATTTCCACCATCCAGGTGGACGGTGGAACCCATAATGATGTATGTGTTTTATTCATACTATCCAATGACAGTGGGACCCACCATGATGCAGGTGTTGCATCCCAACCCTCTAAACCATTTTAAGAGCTCATTTTATGGCATGAGCAGAAGAATGAGGCAGATCTAGGATCAAGTGGACCACCTATATGTGGGTGTGGCCCATTGGATATACATATGGCCCGTGTGATGTGGCCCACTTGCCACATTTAGGGCCCATGGGTTGAGGCCCATTGTGATGTATTTGGGGCCCATGGGTTGAGGCCCATTGTGATGTAATCAAGGTCCGCTATTTGAGGCCCGTTATTGAGGCCCACCGTGATATGTATGAGGCCTGTTGTTGAGGCTCACCTTGACACATATGAGGACCATATGATGAGGCCCATTTGATGTATTTGAGGCCCATGGGTCGAGGCCTAATGGGATGTATACAAGGTCTATTGCATTGTGTGATTCCACCATGGGTTATGTAATGACATTTATGGCGGGCCATGCCTTGGGAGCAATGTTGGTTTGATGTCCACATTGTAAGAATAATGTTGGTTAAATGTCCGCATTATAACTCTCCCTAGGGCCCATTGATAGGCCCATATTTGTTGGGTGTAGGCCACCTAGACCCATCTTCGTTGTGAGGATAGTTCATCACCTTACTTTGTGTAACTCCATGATTTATGCTCATATGCATTATATGTATGCTTGAAATGAGTAGTGAATGATCATAACATATGCCATTGGGTAGACTATTCATGGGACTCATTAATAGGAGTTACCCACATGAGTTATGTGTTACATCTAAATTGTACATCGGAGGGCCCCACTAGCTATATTACTATTGTAGTTGATGTCAGTAAGTTCCATGGGGACCACTAGATATATGTGTTGCATACCCACACCATTCGTCCAGTTTTGTGGGAACCACCGTGAGGTATGTGTTCATCCAGGCCGTTCGGCCATGTATCCCACCGTGATATATGTGTTTCATCAACGCCGTCCATCTACCTTCTATGGTGTGGGGCATATTGAGATGTACGTGTCTATATTCACACCGTCTATTTGGACGGTGCTAATTGGAGCCGACCTTGATGTATGTGGCCTTCCATGATGCGTGTGCTATATTCACCCGTCTATCCATTTGGATGGACGTGTGGTCCACTTTGATTTATTTATTTAATATCCACATCATTCAGATAGTGCTGGACAATGTTTGGACCGTGCTGATTTATATGGGCAATGTTTGGGTGGTGTTGGTTTACTTGGAAAATGTTTAGACAGTGCTGATCACATTAGTGAACCATGTACCCCTATAATAGTGTACAGTGATACACATGGTACACCTACAACTATTGAAATGAATTTTGGTGTAATCCATGCCCACTTGAAGCCCATTGGTGTGGCCTATCCATGAGGCCCATCATGATGTATTATTGGCCCATGTGCGGGGCCCACTTGTTTATATTTTGGCCCATGTGACAGGGCCCACTTGCCTTGTATTTTGAGGCCCATGTGATAGGGCCCATCTACGTTGTATTTATGGCCCATATGATGGGGTCCACCTGTTGAATCTGAGGCCCATGGGCAAGGCCTATTGTGATGTATTCGTGGCCTAAGGGCAAGGCCCATTGTGATGTATTCATGGCCTAAGGGCAAGGCCCATTATGATATGTATTAGGCCCATGATGTGTGGCCCACTTGATGTATTCGAGACCCAGGTACATGGCCCATTTGATGTATTTGAGGCCCATGTGCAAGGCCCACCTGTCGTGTATATTAGATCCGTGAGATGTGACCCACTTGATGTATATGTGGCCCGTGAGTGAGGCCCATCATGATGTGTATTAAGTTCTTAAGTGTGGCCCATGGTGTTGTATAATTGGCCCTCGTGTGAGGCCATGGGTCCATTGTATGTTAGGCTCTATGAGGGTCATGCCATGAGGGCAATGTTGGTTAAATGTCCACATTGTCGAGGTCGATTGTCGATGGTAGTTATTGATACCGATTATGAGTATGTGACAGCATAACATCATGATACATGCCCACATGCATCATCTGTATGTTTGTTATGAGATGTAGTTGATCATTGCATATGTCATTGAGCATGTTGTTATGAGACTCCCTAAAAAGTGGAGGTTATCTCGCATGAGCGCACGGTATGCGCAGGATTGATGCATGACTGGATTGTATGAATCATGCACCTTACATTATGATTACTGTATGCCCTAGTGACATCAGGGCCATAGCCTCTACAGGCATATCGTGGATGGCCAGACGGGACATCGAAAATTTGTTCTAGCATCGGGCTGTCATAGATGGCCCTGGGTAAAAATCCATAAACCCTCTTGGTACCAGAGGACGCCCCAACGTCGAGACCGAGTGGATACATGAGCGCCCAAGTGCCGAATACCAGGAGGCCGCGTCTCCCACTATGTCGTGGTCGGTTGGAAGGGGGTGTAGCCTTACCCGCCCGAGCGTAGGGGGCATTGCTAGGCTAAGTTTGACTAGCTCATGAATGGGTCCGCTATCGACGTGCCGGATAGGTATTAACAGACTATTGGCTAGGCGTATAATGAGGTTTCTTACGCTCACTTGGACTGTGCGGCTGGGAGAGCCGCAGTGCCATTTGAAGTGTACTAAACCCCAGTAATGATCCCAGAGATAAAAAGTACTGATATGTGGATTTATTGAGCAAGAGTTGTATACTCATTCATTCACTATCCACTCGGGCTGGTGGTGCGCAAATATTTATTACGTGTACCTTTGCAATGGCCAGGATTTCGGTTGGAGCGCGTGACTAACCCGAGATCAGGAGTTTACCACATTGAGTCTGACTATTTAAATTTAGGTATGAGACCGGTTTGGATAGAAGTCCCTTGTGATGGACCCCATAGCCTGCGATACTACGTGCTATCATCCCGACTTCACACTCCAGCATGGTCATTCGCACCGCATATCGCATTACATCAGCAGTATATGATATTATTTTTATTATATTTCTGCATCGCATAGCCTGGATAGGGCTGATGGTAATTATGGGTCCTTCAGTATGTTTTCGCATTACTCTGATATTGTATGATTTATGAACTTGCTAGTATTTCTGATATTGTATAAATTATGAGCTAGTCATTATTTTCGCTTACTCTAATTTATCTTATATTGCTTACTTAGCACTTACCTTGTGCACACACTTACACCACCCTCTAAGCTTTCTATAAGCTTATGCACGATAGATGCGTGCAGGTGGCGTTAGTTTGCAGCGGTGTTGAGCATGGAGCATGTAGTTGACTTCTGGAGTTTTGATTTTTACCTATGTTTTTTCCTTTCAGCATTGTATTCAAATGCTTATATTAGTGGATATGTGATTTTGATGTTGTCTTTGTGATTTGGGTAAACTTGTGGTTATGCTTATTACGAGACAAATGTACGTTGGAAAATCCTCCTTGTAGGATCCCAGGATCGAAATCTAGCGTATGCACACTGGGAGCTGAGAATGGGGTACTACGGAGGCTGTCGGCACCGGATTTGGTAATCGAAAATTTTGTGAGCCCGATTTCCGGGTTTGGAGCGTGACATCTCTCCTCCTCCCTCCCTCCACGTGGTTGTGCACCACATCTCTAAGTTAACAGTTTCAGGCTGTAAATGAACCACAACACAATAAACATGCCTAAGCCCGACTATTGGCCATCTGGCCCATGAGCTTAACAAACTCAGACCAATGCCAACTCTAATTTAATGGTCCAATTAAGCCTCAACCGTGCAAAATAAAACCTTGTAATAGACTAGACTTGACAAGCCCAAACAAATAAATTTAAATCCAGACCAAACTAATCCATTCACGAGTCCTACTTCTTGGAAATTTGCAAAACCTAACAAAAATGGAGACTTCGACTCAAAAAGTCGCTAGAATTGTTTGTTCTAATAATGCAACCGTGGAAAGGAAAAATAAGTGGTGGGTATTGGTTACAGTCTTGGATTTCATTGAATTTCCAGGATTCATAGTGAAAATTTGACGACCCAATTAATGGACGGGGTGGATCAGATGCATGTTTATCCTATATAGTGATTGGTTAGCCAACAAAATTCATCCCCTCCATGTAACTATGCAATTCAGGATATGCAATTTAGGCTATTGTAGACCCAAATTCTCTCCTTCTCCCTCACGCCATGTGGTTGTGCACAACATCTCCAAGTTAACAGTTTCAGGCTATAAATGAACCATAATACAATAAGCATACCTAAGCCCGACTACTGGCTATCTAGCTGTTGAGGGTCAAATATTTCATATTAGACCCCAGTTGTTACCTGACTTACGAATATGATAATGTTTTAACGGGCTATTTTAATTGTGTTTGTGATGCAAGGAGAATTGACGAGCATGGATTGAAAAGGAGGCTAAAGGCATGGATTTAACGCTCAAACATCACCAAGGCATTGGACGGGACTCCATGGGACCAAGATAGAGGATTTACATGCTGGAGATTAGAGAAATTCCAGCCACTCACTTTAAACAGGCCTGAAAGACGTCCATAATGCAAGATCACAGGGTTCCCACCATCCGATCGGCTCCAAACTTCATATATGGCTTGAAGACCATAAATTAACCGTACACGTTAAATATCAGCTCCCAGATCCCCATGGAAGTGGCCCAACGGACAGATCAGCCCCTTTAAATCCTGATTTAGGGCCCACCAGGCATCCGGATATGCTTCAATTATGATCTCAACAGGTTAAATAAGCTGAAAATTCAGATGAATGGAGCGGATTTATCATGAACATCACGAGTGGATCCCACTAGCAATGCCAGTGCACAGTGCGTAGGTGCACTCAACGTACACCGCATCCTATGAAGTCGGTCAGCGTGTGTTGACCGACTCAAAATCATCTTCCACGCCAGCGGTCGGACGCACGTCCACCGGTTGATCGCTGTGGGGCCCATCCATCATCCATTATGATGATCAGAACCGTCCATTGTGTCTCTGGGGTAGGGAATACCCTCACCTAGGTGGACTTTTGGACCCATACACGTGTATGCACGTGGATCGTCAAAAGACATAAGATGAACAATGAATTGAGTTAGTACAGTGGGCCACACAAGAACCTACCAAAACTACTCTTTCCTGATTGAATTTTCGCCAGGATTTCAATGGACGTGGTGGATTTCTCCCTAGACATCAAGGTGGGGCCCACCGATCATCACAGCACTGTAAACTCTGTTTCGCAAACAGAGCTTGCGAACGAATTTTGTGGGCCACCACCGTGCTTCATCGGTTGGATCTGGGCTGTCCATCAGAAGCCCACACTCCCTATCATCCAAGCTTAGATGATGGAATTGAAGGAAGAAATGGAGATCGGTTTTCAACCGTCTAAAAGGAAGACGAACGATGCAAGAAGAACTCTGGTGGGCCACACCAAATCCAATCCACAAACATCCATACCCGGATGGTTTTTCAAGATCAATCCAATGGACAGACTGGATTTTTCATAAAACATCGACGTGAGCCCCAACGACTGTAGCAACGCTGAGGATGGCGCTCTGCTCGTGAAAACTGGACGCTGTCCATGTTGTTTTGCGAGACAGCTGCGTAAAAGCTCCAACGGATCCTCTCATCGTCTTCGTAGTGTGGAAGTTCCACCACCCCTGGATGTATAAAATACAAGAGAGAAGAGAGAGGGAGGGATCCAAGTTTTTGGACGTGGGGAGCTTGGGGAAGTTGCATTCAACCTGCGGTCGGGACGTTTGGACGGCAGTAAAAGGGAGAGTTTTTCAGTTGCTGGTTTGATTAGGTTTTTTATTTATGAATTGTTTGAGAATTAGCCCAATCATGGTTAGCTAAACCTCTTAGCTAGGGCTAAGAGGTGAAGCTTGTAGCGTGATGGGACGATTTTATGCCTTGGATTCATGTTTATGAACTGACGTTTGATTCTAGTTGATTAATAGGAATGCTTTCAGTTTTTAATGGTTTGTTGTGACTTAAATTACAATGGATTTGCGATGGCTTTGAGTATTTTCTTTCTCTTATTTTTTTGTTGTGAAATTAGGAAGCCCTGTTGTTCACTATTGCCCCTTGGACATGGTTGGATGACGGAATCCTTCTTAACATCCATACATCTTTTGATTGGTTGTGAATTAGTTTAGTTCTGTTATTTACTTTGTCTCATGGGCATGGTTTTGTGATAGAATCGACTCTAATTCTCATACCTTTCATCTCTTTGAAAACTAGATCAAAAGAAGTTCAGCTTGTGTTTTAGTGGTATATCTTCCAACTGGATGAAGATGGGACTCGAAGTCTAGTTGAGTTCATGAATCAAGCATAAATCTCCTTGATATCTACAAGTGGATCCTCTGAATCCCTAGTTTATCACCTTTGATTTCTACAAATTTTAGTTTCCTATTTCACCATTATTCACTCAGATTCACCTGATTTAGATTTCATCTTAGTCTAGTTCTAATTTTAGTTAGTTTCAGATAAACGTACAGGTTTCAGTCCCTTGGGATTCGACCTCGGTCTCACCGAGTTTATTACTACATCACAACCCTATGTTTAGGGAGTGAACAAGTTTTTAGCGTCGTTGCCGAGGATTGACGGTTACGTTTTCTGAAATTAACTAGTGTTAGGATTAGTTTAAGATTAGGATTTTTTTTTTCTAATTTTAGGTTTAGATTTTTCTGATTTCTAGAAACTAACCTGTTTTCCTGTTTTGTAGGATCCTAACACAAACTTCTAAATTAGTAATCCCTTTCTAATTCCTCTACTTTTTCTATTTTTAGAATTAGGGTTTGAGTTTTAGAAATTTTCTAATTCTAGTATTTTTTTTTATTTTTAGAAAATAATTTATTTTTAGAAACTTTCCTCTTTTGTTTTTAGAAACTAGGTTAGTTATTTCCCTTTTTAGAAATTCTTTCTAATTTTAGAAACTAAGTCATCTTCCTTTATTTTATTTTTAGAAACTTTCCTTTTTAAAGAATTAGTTTATTTTTTAGAAACTTTTTAATTTTAGGTTTATATTTTCTATTTTAGAAACTTTCTAATTCTGGGTCTTTTTTTTTTAGAAACTAACTTAGCTTCTAGGTTTAGGGAACTTTCCTTTTTAGAAACTATTCTCTTTTGTTTTCTTTTACAGGATCTTAACATAGGAACTTCTCATTTGGTACCATCTTTCTAACTTCTCCTCTTACTTTCTGTAATTTTCTAATTTTAGATTTAGATTTAGATTCTTCTTTTAAGTAACTTTCTATTTTCTAGTTTTAGAAAGTTTTCCTTTTTTTTTAGAAACTAACTTTCCTATTTTATTTTTAGTAATTTTCTAATTCTAACTCTTTTAGAATCTAACTTTGTTTCCTAATTTATTTTTAGAAATTTTCTACTTGTAGACTTTTTGTTTAGAAACTTTCCTATTTTGTAGGCTTTTAAGATAGAAATTTCTAATTCAGTAAGTTCTTTTTCTACTTTCAATTTTTCAGATCTCTTTTAGTAACTTACTTTCTAGTTTAGGACTTTCCTAATTTATTTTAGAAATTTCCACTTTCCTTTAGGAATTTCTTCTTTTAGAAACTAGTACTTCTATCTTTCTTTTTAAGGATTTTCTAATTTTAGACCTTCTTTTTAGAAACTGACTTGTTTTATTTTCTTTTGCAGGTTTTTAACTTAGGGACTCCAATTTGGTAACTTCTTTCCAACCCTCTCTTTCTTTCTAGATTTTCTTTTCCTTTCTTAGGATTAGGTTTCGAATTTGATTGAGGACTGCTAGTGTTTCATGCCCAAGTGGGCCCGTGACAACACTCGACGTCTCTTGACTGAAGGAGGATTGGTTGAGGGGTTAACTATCCATCGCAGGACTAGACACCACTCAAAATCCCCTGAGTTAATTGAAGTGATGGTTGAAAACCAACCTCTTCTACCCCAACCTAGGGTGGAGGACATTCATGATGAGAATGAGGTGCATCAAGCACCCCCGCCTTGTACTTTATGAGATTATTTACAACCAGCGGGGGTGAGTACGCCCTCATGCATGATTTTTCCTGAAAATATAGGACATATGGACATCAAGCCAGGGGTTATCCAACTCCTTCCTAAGTTCCATGGGCTTGAATCTAAAGAACCATATTTACATTTGAAAGAGTTTGATGAGATCATAGCCACTTTATATTTTCAAAATGTGTCTGAGGACACAGTCAGGCTGAAACTCTTTCCTTTTTCCTTGAAGGAGAAGGCTAAGACGTGGTTACATTCACTGTGTCCTAGATCTATTGGCACATGGAATGATATGCAGAAGAAATTTATAAAGAAATTTTTTCCACATCATAAAACGATTATCCTTAGAAAAGCAATCATGAACTTCACCTAAAAGGAGGATGAAACATTTTACCAATGTTGGGAAAGGTTCAAGGATTTGGTCAGTTCATGCCCACAACACGGCTTTGAAACGTGGCGCATTACAAATTTTTTCTACGATAGACTGACATCTTCCATGCGCCAAATGGTCGAGACAATGTGTAATGGAGAATTCATTAATAAAAATGTTGACGAGGTATGGGATTACCTCGATAGTCTTGCTGAAAAAACACAATCATGGGACTATTACCCAAAATCGAACACCACGTCTAGGCCGACTCAATCTAACGAGAAAGGTGGATTGTATCTCTTGAAAGAAGAGGATGATCTCAAGTATAAAGTAACTACGCTCATAAGAAAAGTTGAGGCTATGGAAAGAAAGAAGGATAAGGTTAATGAAAGTGTTTGCGGCATCTGTGATTGTAACATTCATACAACTGAAAATTGTCCTATGATACCTGCCTTTCGAGAAGTGTTGAATGAACAATCCAATGTCGTAAATACTTATCAAAGACCTTTCAATAGACTAACCTCTAATACGTACAATCCTAGTTGGAAAAATCATCCAAACTTTAGTTGGAGAAATGGACAAACTGCTACCCCTCAGTTTCTTCAATCAAAATCCAATTTAGGGGAAACATCAAGAAGAACCGGTTCAAAATTTCATGCAAGAGCTGACCCAGGCAATGCGAGATTTTCTTTAAAAGATGGATTCACGTATGACGGTTATAGAAAAGGGGATGCTTCCTGCACAACCGCTCCCCAATCCTAAACCGCAATACGAGAGAAGTAATCTCAGCTCTTCAAATCAAATGGAGCACGCTAAATCCATCACCACTCTTAGGGGTGGGAAGATCAATGATAAAACCCTTCCGGTTAGGCCCGAAAAGCCTCAAGAACCAGAAGAGGACAACAATGATGGATCTAGTGAGGCTTCACAAAAATTAGAACCGGAACTTCTAGAAAAGCCAGTTGCTCCATTTCCCCAACGGTTGGTCTCACCAAAACCTCTATCTAACTCTCAAGATATCCTAGAGGTGTTGAAACAAGTGAAAGTCAACATTCCTCTACTTGATGTCGTAAAACAGATACCTTCATATGCCAAATTTCTGAAAGACTTATGCACAACTAAAAGACGGCAGAGTATTCAAAAGAAGATCTTCTTGACCGAGAAAGTGAGCGCCATCCTAAAGCAAGACGTGCCACAGAAATTCAAAAATCCTGGTAGCCCAACCATATCATGTGTAATCGGGGACCATCGAATTGATCACGCACTTCTTGACTTAGGAGCGAGCGTCAATCTGATTCCTTACTCGGTATACAAATAGTTAAGTTTGAGTGAATTAAAATCCACCCTAACCACACTATAACTTGCTGATCGCTCTGTTCGTGTACCAAGGGGGATAATTGAGGATATGTTGGTCCAAATTGATAGATTTTACTATCCTGTAGATTTTATCATCCTGAACACTCAGATTCCTGTCATTCTTGATCGCCCATTCCTTGCCACTTCAAACGCAATTATCAATTGCAGGACTGGTGTCATGACTATGTCTTTTGGGAATATGACATTGGAGTCAAACATCTTTTTCAATAACGGCAGAAACTTAGAGGATGGTGACGACTTCCATGACATTAACATGATTGACTCTTTCGTAGAAGATACGACACCTCTGACCTTATCCTCTGACCCTCTAGAGACGTGCCTGACCCACTCCCATGATTTTGATGATGACATGATTAGGGAGACGTGTGTCTTACTTGATACTGCACTGGTACTTGAAGTTAACCGGTGGAGGCCACAATTTGAAGAGTTGCCCCAAACTGATGTAGTGCCTCTACCGTCTAACCTCAAGCTACTGAAGCTTGACCTAAAACCTTTGCCCTCTGATTTGAAATATGTTTATTTAGGTCAAGATGAGACATACCCGGTGGTGATCTCTGCCCACCTGGAGAAAGAACAGGAGAGTATGCTCATATCTACTCTCATTGAGCATAAATGAGCCCTTGGATGGACGATAGCGGACCTCAAGGGAATTGACCCCTCGATTTGTACTCACCATATATATCTTGAGGATAATGCGAAGACCGCTCGACAATCACAACGTAGACTAAATCCAAACATGAGGGTAGTGGTTAAGGCCGAAGTTCTTAAACTATTGGATGTGGGTATCATATACCCCATATTCGATAGTCAATGGGTGAGTCCAACTCAGGTAGTTCCTAAGAAGTTTGGGATCACCATCGTAGCCAATGTCAATAATGAACTCGTACCGACTAGAGTTACTACTGGTTGGAGAATGTGCATTGATTACAGGAAGCTGAATACCATCACGAGGAAGGACCACTTTCTTTTGCCCTTCATTGATCAAATCTTGGAAAGGCTAGCTGGTCATTCCTATTACTGTTTCCTTGACGGGTATTCGGGCTACAATCAGATTGAAATCGCCCCTGAGGACCAGGAAAAGATCACATTTACATGTCCCTACGGCACCTTTGCCTACAGAAGGATGCCATTCGGATTATGTAATGCCCCTGCCACCTTTCAGCGATGTATGATGAGTATCTTTTTTGACATGGTGGGAAAATATCTAGAGGTCTTCATGGACGATTTCTTTATTTTCGGTTCATCTTTCAGCAAGTGCTTAGATAGTCTTAAATGTGTGTTGAAAAGATGTGAAGAAAAGAACTTGGTACTTAATTGGAAGAAGTGTCATTTCATGGTTCATAAGGGAATTGTCCTTGGACATATTATCTAGTCCAAAGGAATTGAGGTGGATAAGGCAAAAATTGATCTTATCTCCAACCTACCCCCACCCAAGAACATACGGGACGTGCGATCCTTCTTAGGACATGCTGGGTTTTACAGAAGATTCATAAAGGACTTTAGTCTCATCTCTCATCCTTTACGTAATCTACGTCAAAAGGATGCACCATACGAGTGGACTAAGCCATGTCAGGAAGCTTTCACTAAGCTTACGGGCATGTTGACTAGTGCACCCATCATATAACCACCCGACTGGAGCCTTCCTTTTGAGCTTATGTGCGACGCTTCTGATTATGCTCTTGGACCGGTTCTAGGTCAGAGAAAAGATAAGAGGCCTTACGTCATTCATTATGCGAGTATGACTCTAAATCCTGCCCAAGTGAACTACTCGACTACGGAAAAAGAACTCTTAGCCGTAGTGTTCGCCTTGGACAAATTTAGGTCCTACCTGATCGGATCCAAGATCATTATCTACATAGATCATGCGGCACTCAAGTATCTTCTTTCTAAGAATGATTCTAAGCCCCGCCTGATAAGATGGATCCTTTTACTCCAAGAATTTGATTTGAAAATTAAAGATAAAAAAGGAGAAGAGAACATAGTGGCCGATCACCTTGCTCGCCTTAATACCTCTGATTCCCTTGAGGCGACCCATATCAATGATATGTTCCCTGATGAACAACTGTTCAGAGTCTCCCATTCACCTTAGTTTGCTGATATCGCTAATTATCTTGCCATAGGTTCCATACCGACACATTAGACTGCACAAGATAAGAAGAAATTTTTTACCAAGGTACGTAACTTTTTCTAGGATGATCTATATTTATTTAAATATTGCCTAGACCAAATCCTGAGGAGATGTGTGCCAGACGTTGAGCATCAGAGTATCATCTCTTTCTGTCATTCACAGGCCTGTGGTGGTCACTTTTCTGTCAAAAAAACCACAGCCAAGATTTTACAGTGTGGCTTTTATTGGCCCACTATGTTCAGGGACACTCATGAGTTTTGCAAAGCTTGTGAGCGTTGTCAGAAATTGGGAGTGTTGTCCCATCGAAATATGATGCCCTTGAATCTCATTCTTATCATAGAAGCATTTGATTGTTGGGGCATTGATTTCATGGGACCATTCCTCCAATCTTTTGGACATTTATATATTTTGCTCGTTGTAGACTATGTCACTAAATGGATTGAAGCGATTCCGTGTTGGAATAATGACCATCGCACGGTCATTAAATTCCTAAAAGAGAACATCCTTTCCCGATTCGAATGCCTCGAGCTATCATTAGTGATGGGGGCTCACACTTTTGTAATAGACCATTCGAAAGCTTAATGAAGAAATACGGTATCTCTCACAAGGTGAGCACCCCATACCATCCATAGACAAGCGGACAAGCTGAGATTTCCAATAGGAAGATCAAACATATCCTAGAGAAAACGGTTAACCCTGATCGTAAGGATTGGTAAACCCGATTGACCGATGCCTTATGGGCATACGGTACTACGTTTAAAACCCCTATTGGAACGTCTCCCTTTAGACTTGTCTATGAGAAGGCTTATTATTTGCCTGTGGAGTTGGAACATAAAGCATACTGGGCGATCAAAAATTTGAATTTCAATCTGGACAACGCTGGCTCGCTACGCAAACTTCAGTTGAATGAACTCGAAGAAATCCGGAACGATGCATACGAGAACTCGAGAATTTACAAGGATAGAATGAAGGCGTTTCATGACTAACGTATTCTACGGAAATCATTCATACCTGGTCAAAAAGTCCTTTTGTATAATTCTCGATTACATCGCTTTCCAGGTAAGCTTCGATCTCGTTGGACTGGCCCTTATATTGTGGTCACTGCGTATCCTCATGGGGCTGTTGAGATAAGAGATCCTGACAATGGCAAGAAGTTTAAAGTAAATGGACATCGCTTAAAGCCATTTGTCAAGAAATTTGATTCAGAGGACATGTCCATACCTTTGACTAATCCTGTTTACCAAGATTGATCTCCTAGTCTGATGGAGGTATAGGTAGGTTTCCTGTTTTCATGGGATTAGGGTAGTTTGCTTTATGTTGTTCTAGGTTAATTTGCTTTCTACATTGTTTTAGGATAGTTTTCTTTTGTCAGTTTCTCTCTTGTGTTAATTTGCTTTCATGCTGAGATCTTTGTGTAAAAGCTTTTTGAATCCCTCGTCCAGGTACAATCTTTCCATTACTTCTCATTTACTTTCATTGTCACATGTACATTGTGAGCATATCTTTTACATTGAGGACAATGTAGATTTTAGGTTGGGGGTGGGAGATCAGGTTACCCAATCAGTATTTTCTTGGTCTTGAGGCAAAAATTGTGAAAATTTTTAATTTTTTCTGAAATTTTGTATGAATTTGAAGTGATTTTGACGGCCATCTTGGATTTAAAATTACAAGATAAGTGATGTTGAAAATTTATGACTTTTGGATTCAGCTATTTGTTAGAATTCACAGTTAAGTTCGAACTATTAATCCATGGTTAGAGGTTTTAAATATTGATTGAGTCATGAGTTCACAAAACACATGTCGTTTATCCATTAAGGGTTCAGTTCGATATTAAAGGATTAACTTGGTGATCACTAAGCTTGAAAGGAACCAACCTGAGAAATTGAAAGGATTGGGCGAATGGTCTACACCATAGGTTTGCTCCCTATAGGTGTAGATTTAATCCCCCATGGATGATATGTGAAAAAGTTGGGTGTACAGTCTTCACCATAGGTTTGCTCCCTATAGGTGAGGATTTGATTCCCCTCATTGGCTTTACTTTTAAAAAGTTGACATAGTGTGAAAATCATCAAAAGCTAGAAGAATGGATCAAGTTTTGGTTTAGGTTATCATGAATTCTCTTGTGGTTACCAATGATATCCTGAAATAGAGAAGTGAATCTTAATAGTGTTAAGCCGAGATTACACTACACACTCATGGAATTCAATGTTTAGAATTGTTTTAATTAATGGATTAATATTTGAACTTGATTATGAAGTTTACCATGAGCTTGATTCCGGGAGAAGGTAATGCCAACAATTATGAATCTTAGACTTCTAGTTCTAGATTGTTTTCAAAAATCACTCGAGTTTATAGAAATTGTCCTGTAATTTTTAATCTATTTTTCGCATACTTTGCTCGGGACTAGCAAAATGCTGGTTGGGGGTTGTGTTGAGGGTCAAATATTGCATATTAGACCCCAGTTGTTACCTGAATTACGAACATGATAATGTTTTAACGGGCTATTTTAACTGTGTTTGTGATGCAAGGAGAATTGACGAGCATGGATTGAAAAGGAGGTTAAAGGCATGGATTTAATGCTCAAGCATCATCAAGGCATTGGACGAGACTCTATGGGACCAAGATAAAGGATTTACACGTCAGAGATCAGAGAAATTCCAGCCACTCACTTTAAACAGGCCTGAAAGACGTCCATAATGCAAGATCATAGGGTTCCCACCATCCGATCGGCTCCAAACTTCATACATGTCTTGAAGACCATAAATTAACCATACACGTTGAATATCAGCTCCCAGATCCCTGTGGAAGTGGCCCAATGGACAGATCAGCCCCTTTAAATCCTGATTTAGGGCCCACCTGGCATCCGGATATGCTTCAATTATGATCTCAACAGGTTAAATAAGCTGAAAATTTAGATGAACGGAGCGGATTTATCATGAACATCACGAGTGGATCCCACTAGCAATGCTAGTGCACAGTGCATAGGTGCACTCAACGTACACCGCATCCTATGAAGTCGGTCAGCGTGTGCTGACCAACTCAAAATCATTTTCCACGCTAGCAGTCGGACGCACGTCCACCGGTTGATTGCTGTGGGGCCCATCCATCATCCATTATGATGATCAAAGCTGTCCATTGTGTCTCTAGGGTAGGGAATACCCTCACCTAGGTGGACTTTTGGACCCATACACATTTATGCATGTGGATCGTCAAAAGACGTAAGATGAACGGCGAATTGAGTTAGTACAGTGGGCCACACAAGAACCTACCAAAACTACTCTTTCCTAACTGGATTTTCGCTAGGATTTCAATGGACGTGGTGGATTTCTCCCTAGACATCAAGGTGGGGCCCACCGATCATCACAGCACCGTAAACTCTGTTTCGCAAACAGAGCCTACGGATGAATTTTGTGGGCCACCACCGTGCTTCATCAGTCGGATCTGGGCTGTCCATCAGAAGCCCACACTCCCTATCATCCAAGCTTAGATGACGGAATTGAAGGAAGAAATGGAGATCGGTTTTCAACCATCTAAAAGGAAGACGAACGGTGCAAGAAGAACTCTGATGGGCCACACCAAATCCAATCCACAAACATCCATACCCGGATGGTTTTTCAAGATCAATCCAATGGATAGACTTGATTTTTCATAAAACATCGACGTGAGCCCCAACGACTGTAGCAACGCCGAGGATGGTGCTCTGCTCGTGAAAACTGGACGCTGTCCATGTTGTTTTACAAGACAGCTGCGTAAAAGCTCCAACGGATCCTCTCACCGTCTTCGTGATGTGGAAGTTCCACCACCCCTGGATGTATAAAATACAAGAGAGAAGAGAGAGGGAGGGATCCAAGTTTTTGGACGTGGGGAGCTTGGGGAAGTTGCATTCAACCTGCGGCTGGGACGTTTGAACGGCAGTAAAAGGGAGAGTTTTTCAGTTGCTGGTTTGATTAGTTTTTTTATTTATGAATTGTTTGAGAATTAGCCCAATCATGGTTGGCTAAACCTCTTAGCTAGGGCTAAGAGGTGAAGCTTGTAGCGTGATGGGACGATTTTATGCCTTGGATTCATGTTTATGAACTGACGTTTGATTTTAGTTGATTAATAGGAATGCTTTCAGTTTTTAATGGTTTGTTGTGACTTAAATTACAATGGATTTGCGATGGCTTTGAGTATTTTCTTTCCCTTATTTTTTTGTTATGAAATTAGGAAGCCCTGTTGTTCACTATTGCCCCTTGGACATGGTTGGATGACGGAATCCTTCTTAACATCCATATATCTTTTGATTGGTTGTGAATTAGTTTAGTTCTGTTGTTTATTTTGTCTCATGGGCATGGTTTTGTGATAGAATCGACTCTAATTCTCATACCTTTCATCTCTTTGAAAACTAGATCAAAAGAAGTTCAGATTGTGTTTTAGTGGTATATCTTCCAACTGGATGTAGATGGGACTCGAAGTCTAGTTGAGTTCATAAATCAAGCATAAATCTCCCTAATCTCTACAAGTGGATCCTCTGAATCCCTAGTTTATCACCTTTGATTTCTACAAATTTTAGTTTCCTCTTTCACCATTATTCACTCATATTCACCTGATTTAGATTTCATCTTAGTCTAGTTCTAATTTTAGTTAGTTTCAGATAAACGTACAGGTTTCAGTCCCTTGGGATTCGACCTCGGTCTCACTGAGTTTATTACTACATCACAACCCTATGCTTGGGGAGTGAACACTGGTCCATGAGCTTAACAGACTTAGACCATTGCTAGCTCTAATTTAATGGTCCACTTAAGCCTCAACTATGCAAAATAAAATCTTGTAATAGACTAGGCTTGACAAGCCCAAACAAATCACTTTAAATCCAAGCCAAACCCATCCATTCACGGGCCCTACTTCTTGAAAATTTGTAAAACCCAACAAAAATGAAGACTTTCACTCTGAAAGTCGCTAGAATTGCTTGTTCTAATAATGCGACTGTGGATAGGAAAAAGAAGTGGTGCATATTGGTTACAATCCTAGATTTCATTGAATTTCCAGGATTCATAGCAAAAATTTGACAGTGCAACTGATGGACAAGGTGGATCAGATGCATGTTTATCCGACATAGTGATTGGTTAGCCAACAAAATTCATCCCCTCCATGTGACTATGCAATTCAGGCTATTAGAGTTGCGCAGATAGCTGTTTCAAGGAAGCTATGACTACTTCATCTTTCGAAAATTTCGACTATTCCAGATTAGTTATTTGCATGATATCTTCAATGTCAGCTTCAAGCTTGCTGGTCTTTAAATCTATTTCATGCTCTTGAGTCTCAAGATCAAAAATTTGTTGTTTAAGACTCAAACTCTTCTTGCCAATAACCAACAAAGAATGCTTAGAAGCATTCACTTGTTCATGGAGAGAATTGAATTCTCTATTGTACCTAGAAATTGTCGTCATTGCCCTCACAAACTTATCTTCAAGCTATAGCGGCTTCTTCTGGCGAGCAAGTATTTCGGGGGGCAATAGTCATATCTCGAGTAGACTCCAGTTTACGAAGTGTGGCGCAAAAATGAGTGAGAGATTCGCGCAAAGGAGAAATGTTTATTTTCGCCATCCTCGCGGCGTTGTCTAGAGATGCCAATGCCATTTCCAAATCTGGCCATTGTGTTGGATCTTTGAAAATATATACGGCCACTGACAAGGAAGCTTTTAACAGAATCCATGCATGAGGGGGAATCTTCTCCAAAGATGTTATATTTGAAACAATGTCAACGGAATTGGAGCTTGCAGAACCACTCGAAATGGGGCGAGCTACAAAAATATACATATAATAAAATATGAACTAGAAAGGAATTTATGAAATAACATCGCAAAATAGGAGATTAAATAAATATACCTGCAGTCGAAGCTACTGGAATTGAGCTGGTATCTCTACAGATTGCACCCTCTCAGGAAGGGATGAAGGACCAGGCACATCCAAAGTCATATCAACAAAAGATGGTGCTCTAGCCTCAGTACTAGAGGCAACCGTAGTCTGAGTTGTGGTATCAATCAGCTTAGTTGGAAATTAAGATTATTTTGTGAGCCATTGTGTTGGTTCTGACTAAGGGCGCAATAGATGTTTTAGCCGTTCTAGTAGAAGGTGTGTCGGAAGCAGGAATAGTCATGACAGTTTGACCTGCACCTGTAGAGGCTGGAAGAGTCTCTGAAATTGTTGCATTACCGACTATCAAACTTGAAAGTATTGTACGCAGGAGAGGGGAGTAATTATTACTAATGACGTACTCAAGTCAACCCCGGGTACATCTTCATATTCTCCATAATCAAGAGGTTCTTCTTCCTCATTAGCCTCTATAGCAATTGTATGAGAAGCAACAGGATCTTGAGGCATTTCTTCGTCTACTTCAGTAGTTGCAATGACTTGCTCTTCATCATTGATGTCCACCTTCCCTTCTTCTTCTTCTTCATCCATATTCAATTCACCCTCTTCTTTTAAGTCACTAGAGGATGATTCACTCTTGGTAGAAGAAGAACTACCAGAGGAGGATTCTTCATCTTCCTCCTCTGATGATGATGAATCCAAAGTCGGTTCTCCAATGACCACCTGTTTTCCTTTCCACTGAGATCTTATCTTATCAGCAAGGACAGGTTCCTCTGTGGCAGCAATACAGGGGAGACAGAAGATCTAGCTTGAGTTTGTGATCTGGTGACTGGAGATGATGAATCTCTACGAACAGCTGGAGATGACAAATCTCTATGAGCAGATGATGATTGAGGAACAGATGGGGATACATCTTGAGGTTCAGAAAGTCTGGCAGTCGTTGGAGTTGGGGATGGAATAATAGATGTGTTGGAGCACAAAAATCGAGTAAAAGGAGTAAGCAAAGAAAGAAGATTGAAGTAAAAAAGGATTGAAAGAAGTCAAGTTACGCGGTACAAAGAGTTGCGCGAAATACATTAGTTGCGCGAGACCGCGCAGCTCATCATAGTTGCGTGGGTCCGTACAACTTATCGTTAAGGTGTTTGGATTGAAGTGTACGAATTATGTGAAGTGGGCCCCATGGCACAAGTTTCGAGGGTTCACACTATGGGGGCCTATAAATACCCCACTTTCCCTTCATTTGAGGCATCAAATTTCTTAGAAGGCTGGTACCGGATCGGTGGTAGTGCCGCCTATGAAACAGGAAGCGAATTGGCTGGTGTATAAGTGTATTCACGTCAGCAAGTTCTGTGGGTCTTATCATGAGGTATGTGTTATATCCAAACCATCCATCCATTTGGCGAGCTCATATTAAGGCTCAAGACGAAAAATAAAACAGATCTAACTATCAAGTGGACCACATTGTAAAAAGCAACGGGGTATTGAATGTCTACCATTGAAACCCTTTTAGGGGTCAGAAGTTTTGGATCAATATGAAATTTGTTTTTCCTCTTCATCTAGGACTTTGTGACCTTATGAATAGATTGGATGGAAAATAAATGTTATGGTGGGCTTTACGAAATTTTTAACCGTGAAAATTAATATCCCCACTGCTATTTGTGGTGTGGTCCAATTGATCTTTGGAGATGATTCTTTTTTGGATAATGCTCTAAAATGATCTCGAAATGTGGATGAACGTTGTCGATATAATAAATACATAACTGTAGGGCCCATGTAACTTTGATATCTTTTGAACCATTCATACAACTCGGAGTTCGAGGAGCGTCAATGCTCGTCTTCGCACACCAGCCAATCCGCTTCCAAAAGGAATGGCAGGGGTATTTTGGTCCTGTGAAAAGTCACTCGTACACTAGGGGCGTAGTTTGGTATAGTAAGTTTGGACGGGCGTGATAAGGTTGCTGGCTTAAACGTGAGGCGTACAATAGGAAAAAACTCCTTTATTTACATCGCTGGCATGCACAGGGTATATTTTTCAAATTTTATTATCCAAGGGTGGAAGACGGGACATAGAGGTGTACACGAACCGAGCTAGCTTGGTTAGCTCACTCGACTTGACTCGAAAAAACTAGATTCGAAGCTGAGTTCGAGCCCAGTCAAGCTAATTTTTTAAGCCCGAAAATGAGTTTGAGCCGAGTTCGAGCTGGCCCCAGATCGACTTGACTCGGATCGAATCCAGCTTGAATCGAACTCGGATCGAACCAATTCGGTGACTCAATTACTTTGATATTGATGTTGCTCACCAAGTGTTTGATGAAATGACTCCAAGATGTGTGACTAGTGGCAAGGAAGGTATGTAGATGAAACCAACACCCTTTTTTTCTTGATTTTTATGTTGCTTAGAAGGTGTTTGATAAAATACCTGTAAAACCATTGCTGTTGTCTCAAATACAATGAGATTTTGAAGGTGCAATCCAGGTATTTGTGAAAATGCTGCAATGGCGAACTTGGCTCGATCTTGGCTCGAACTGGCCCGAGCTGCTGATCAAATCAAGCCGAGCTGGCTAGTCAGGCTTAAGGACCGAGCCGAGCCGAGTTCAATTCAAATTTTATTATCCAATGGTGGAAGATGGGACACATGACTTGACCGTATGGTAGGGTTGTATGCGCTCGACCGCATAGTACCATTTCCCATATATATATATATATAGGGCTCACGTACGCACATTTGCACACTTGTCTTAAGCACAAAATTTAAAAGGTCAACGTGACGTGGCACCCCTTGAAACCTCACAAGGCTAACTTTCAGCCTGATACAAAACTCTGGTAGGCCATGGGAAAAGGAAACAACCTCCTCCCTTGATTTGCATTTCTCTTTGCTATGGCCCATTAGAGTTTTGTGTCGAGCTGAAAGTTGGGCCATAGGGTTTCAAGGGGTGCCGCATCACGTGGACCGTTCAGATTCTATGCCTATAACATGTGTGCAAAGGTGCTCACATAAGGTTCACATGTGAGCATTCCTACACACACACACACACACACACACACACACACACACACATGCGCATGCGCACTTGCACAAGTTTGATTTCGAATCTAGTCGAGTCAGTACTGAGTTGGATTTTGGGTCGAGTTGAGTTATTGAGTGACCCTAATTCGACTCAGTTTGAGTTCGGATTGGACGAAGTCTACTTAGTTGGGATCGACTCACCCACTTGGACTTCCAATTGAGTTGAGTTGAGTTGAGTTGAGTCGAGTTGAGTGGAGTTGTCTCATGCCGAGCTGTAGTTGCAAGACTTAGCTTGCAACTAGAGCCATGGAGCCGGACACATAGCTTATGTGCCCCGTAGGACCAAAATAAAACTGGTCAACTGATTAAGTGAGCCCCACCTACACAAGAGACTATTGATTAGCTTAACTATTGGACTGAGTTCACACAATGGGCCCAGGTAATAATGAACAGCTATGCTCTAACATGCGTGCGGTATGATGGTGGGTGGGAGTCATGTTCATCTGTAGTACCCGTTGTCATTTCAAAGAAAGAGGAATGGACTTTGTTTTCTTCGAAATCCCACTTGAGTTTGCCTTGGACTCACACCCACCATCCACAAAAAGCAGAGAATCGGGTACGAGTGCGGATCCTCTGCCTCCCGGAGGCAGGAACTCCCTGCCTCCAGCATTTTCATTGGACAACGTCATTGTAAGTGCCACGTCATTAATTTTTTTAAATATATTAAAAAATACATTTAATAAGAACCGTAACGGAGACGTTAAACCGAAGCGGTTTGCGCCCTAAGTACCTCAGTACGGTAAACTTAATGAGCAAAGTCTGTGGAGCCCACCATTATTGTCATTCCTGCATTGTATCAACTCCATCCATCTCTTTTATCATCTAATTTTAGGGTTTTACAACAAAAATTAATCATATCCAAATATCAAGTGGACCACACCACTTGAAACCGTGTGAATTGAATTCTACGGTTGAAAAGTTTTTGGGGATTGAATTCTACCGTTGAAAAGTTTTTGGGGCCCACGGAAGTTTTATATCAAGATGATATTTGTTTTTTCCATTCATCCATGGCTTTGTGATCTTATGAACAGTTTGGATGAAAAATAAAAATAATTGGGGACTTAGAAATACTTCAATGGTGAAAATCAATACTTCCATTGTTTCCTTTGGTATGGTTTACTTGAGCTTTTGATATACTTTAGTTTTGGGCTCAACTCCTAAAATGATATGAAAATATGGATGGACGGCGTGGATAAACCACATGAATTCACAATGGGCCCAATAGAGTTTACTCAGTACGATAAGACTCGGTACGCAATTCGATTTCACGTTTTAGACGCAGATTTCCTGCCAAAGCCTTTTGCAATAAGATCCTGCGCAAGGATTCCAGATGGGCTTACTGCGACGTTTGTGATAAATCTAACCCGTTTATCCATTTTTAGATATCATTTTAGGACATCATACCAAAACTAATGAATATACAAAACTCAAATGGGCCACATGAGAGGAAACAGTGGGGATTTAGTGTCCACAGTTGAAATATTTATATGGCCACAAAAGTTTTGCATCGGTCTAATATTTTGGTGTTTTCACTTCATCCTAGTGAAAATGACCTTTTAAACAGTTTGGATGGCATATAAACATCAAGAGGCCCAGGAAGGTTTCAACGGTAGGAATTTCTTTCTCCACTGTTTCATCTGTATGGCCCAGTTGAGTTTTTGATCATCCTAATTTTTGTTTACATGTCTTAAAATGAGCTCTAAAAATGGATGAATGGATTGGAATTCTTATAAACATCACGGTGGACCCCACCATACATCCGGCGTTGGAACTTCATGCAAAAGGCTTTCCCCAGTGAATCCGCGTACACGGTTTCCATTGGAAACGTATTGGCTACTCCCCTGCCACTTGGTGCTCGTGGGCCCACCATTATGTATGTGTTTCATCCATGTCATCCATCTATTTTTCTAGATCATTTTATGGTCTGAGACCAAAAATGAGGTATAATCCAATCTCAAGTGGACCACATTACATGAAATAGTGTTGAATAAATGTTGACCATTAAAAACTTTTTAGGGATCATAAAAGTTTTGGATCAAGCTGATCTTTGATTTTTCCCTTCACTTGGGTCTTTATGACCAAACCAATAGATTGGATGTCAAATAAACAATACGGTGGGCCTTAGGAGCACTTTAATGATGGATATCCAATCACCATTGTTTTCCTGTGGTGTGGTCCATATGAGATTTATATCCCTCTCATTTTTGGAATCAACCCCTAAAATAATATGTAAAAATAGATTAATGGAATGGATGAAACACATACATCATGGTGGGGAAGTGATGTCACCCATTTATATGGGTCCCACTATGATGTATGTTTTGTATCCACACTGTCCATCCATTTGGAGAGATCATTTTAGGGCATGAGCCAAAGAATGAATCAAATCCAAAACTCAAGTGGACCCTACTATAGAAAACAGTGGAGAGAGTCACGCCCACCATTTATTACGACTGAATCCAATTCAAACCTCGTCACTTTGTTTACTGAATTCCGTCACTTTGAACTGCAACCCCGTCACGTTGTCTACTGAACCCCGTCACTTTGTACTACAACCTCGTCACTTTGTCTAGTGAACCCGTCACTTTGTCTACTGAATTCCGTTACTTTGTACTGCAACATCGTCACTTTGTTTATTGTACCCCGTCACTTTATGCTACAACCTCGTCACTTTGTCTACTGTACCCCGTCACTTTGTGGTGCAATCTCGTCACTTTGTCTAGTGAACCCCGTCACTTTGTAGTGCAACCTCGTTACTTTATCTTCTGAACCCCATTACTTTATACTGTAACCTCATCACTTTGTCTACTGTACCCCGTTACTTTGTACTGCAACCCCGTCACTTTGTCTACTGAACCTTGTCACTTTGTCTAGTGAACCCTGTCACTTTGTACTGCAACCCCGTCACTGTCTAGTGAACCCCTTCACTTTGTACTGCAACCCTGTCACTTTATCTACTGAACCACATCACTTTGTACTGTAACATTGTCACTTTGTCTACTGTACCCAGCCACTTTGTACTACAAACTCATCACTTTGTGTACTGTACCCCATCACCTTGTCCAGTAACCTTACTTAACCCCATCACTTTGTCTAGTAAAACCTCATCACAAAGTGACGGGGTACTTCACAAAGTAACGAGGTAAGGTAGACAAAGTGACGAAGTTGCAGCACAAAATGACTGGATACAGTAGACAAAGTGATGATGTTGCAGTACAAAGTGATGGAGTTCAGTAAATAAAGTGACGGGTACAGTAGACAAAGTAATGATGTTGCAATACAAAGCGATGGGGTTCAGTAGACAAAGTGACAGAGTTGCAGTACAAAGTGATGGGGTTCACCAGACAAAGTGACGAGGTTCACTAGACAAAGTAATGGGATTGTAGTACAAAGTGACGAGGTTCACTCGACAAAGCGACGAGGTTGTAGTACAAAGTGACGAGGTTGTAGTACAAAGTGACGAGGTTGTAGTACAAAGTGACGGGGTTCAGTAGAAAAAGTGACCGGGTTGTAATACAAAGTGATGGAGTACAATAGACAAAGTGACGAGGTTGCATTACAAAGTGATGGGGTTCAGTAGACAAAGTAACGAGGTTGCAGTACAAAGTGACGGGGTTCACTAGACAAATTAAAGAGATTGCAGCATACAGTGACGGGGTACAATAGACAAAGTGACGAGGTTGTAGCATAAAGTGACAGGGTACATTAGACAAAGTGACGATGCTGCAGTACAAAGTGACGGAGTTCAGTAGACAAAGTGATGGGGTTGCAGAACAAAGTGATGTAGTTCACAAAGTGACGAGGTTGCAGTACAAAGTGATGAAGTTCAGTAGTCAAAGTGAAGGGGTTGCAGTACAAAGTAACGAAGTTCACTAGACAAAGTGACGAGGTTGCAGTACAAAGTGACGGGGTTCAGTAGACAAAGTGACGGGGTTGCAGTACAAAGTGACGGGGTTCAGTAGACAAATTGATGAAGTTTGGATTTGATTCAATCGTAATAAATGGTGGGCGTGACTTCTCCACTGTTTTCTATGGTGGGGTCTACTCGAGTTTTGGATTCGATTCATTCTTTGGCTTATGCCCTAAAATGATCTCTCCAAATGGATGAACGGTGTGAATTCAAAACATACATCATAGTGGGACCCATATAAATGGGTGACATCACTTCCCCACCATGATATATGTGTTTCATTCATTCCGTTAATCTATTTTTACTTATAATTTTAGGAGTTGATCCCAAAAATGAGAGGGAAATAAATCTAATATGGACCACACCATAGGAAAACAATGGTGATTGGATATCCATCATTAAAGTCCTCCTAAGGCCCACCGTACTGTTTATTTGACATCCAATCTATTGGTTTGGTTATAAAGACTCAGGTGAAGGGAAAAATCAAAGATCAGCTTGATCCAAAACTTTTATGGTCCCCAAATTTTTTTTAATGGTCAATGTTCATTCAACATTGTTTCATGTAATGTGGTCCACTTGAGATTGAGTTATACCTCATTTTTGGTCTCAGACCATAAATGATCTAAAAAAATAGATGGACGGCATGGATGAAACACATACATCATGATGGGTCCACATAGCACCAAGTGACCGGGGAGTAACCAATACGTTTCCAATGGAAACCGTGGACACGGATTCACTAGGGAAAGCCTTTTGCATGAAGTTCTAGCGCTGAGATATATGGTGGGGTCCACCGTGATGTTTATAAGAATTTCAATCCATTCGTTCATTTTTAGAGCTCATTTTAAGACACGTAACCAAAAATTAGGATGATAAAAAACTCAACTGGGCCCTACAAGATGAAACAGTGGAGAAAGAAATTCCTACCGTTGAAACCTTCCTGGGCCTCTTGATGTTTATATACCATCCAAACTATTTATAAAGTCATTTTTACTAGGATGAAGTGAAAACACCAAAATATTAGACTAATGCAAAACTTTTGTGGCCATATAAATATTTCAACGGTGGACGCTAAATCCCCACTGTTTCCTCTCGTGTGGCCCATTTGAGTTTTGTATATTCATTAGTTTTGGTATGATGTTCTAAAATGATATCTAAAAATGGATGAACGGGTTGAATTTATCACAAATGTCGCAGTGTTCCTATCTGGAGTCCTTACGCAGGATCTTATTGCAAAAGGCTTTGGCAATAAATCTGTGTCTAACATGAAATCGGATTGCGTACCGAGTTTTATTGTACTGAGTAAACTCTATGGGGCCCACTATGAATTCATGTGGTTTATCCACGCGGTCCATCTGTATTTTCAGATCATTTTAGGAGTTGAGCCCAAAACTAAAGTATATCAAAAGCTCAAGTAGACCATACCAAAGGAAACCTTGGAAGTATTGATTTTCACCATTGAAGTGTTTCTAAGCGCCCAATGATTTTTATTTTTCATCCAAACTGTTCATACGATCACAAAGACAAGGATGAATGGAAAAAACAAATATCATCTTGATATAAAACTTCCATGTGCCCCAAAAACTTTTCAGCTGTAGAATTTAATTCACACTATTTCAGGTGGTGTGGTCCACTTGATCTTTGGATATGATTAATTTTTATTGTAAAACCCTAAAATAAGATGATAAAAGAGATGGATGGATTTGATACAATGCACGAGTGACAATGACGGTGGGCTCCACAGACTTTACGCATTTAGCTTACCGTACTGAGTTACTCAGCGTACAAACAGCTTCCGTTTAACGTCTCCGTTATAGTTTTTATTAAATGTACCTTTCCTAATATATTTTAAAAAATTGATGAGGTGGCACTTACAGTGACGTTGACCAATGAAAACGCTGGAGGCAGGGAATTCCTGCCTCCTGGAGGCAGAGGATCCGCACTCTTCGGGTACACACTAATTGGCCTACCCCCACACTTCCCAACATATACACCACTCAGTCCCTACAGATAAGACCACATCTTCAAGCAATCCCAGCCATCTATTGATTGGGTTGTAAAGTACATGCAGGAGCACCGTGTTATGTCGTTTTGTCCATTTAACCGGTCCCCTACATAAGTAGATCGTACACTAGATAACTCAGTATGCTATAACGTGTAGTGTACTGAGTAAACTCTGTGGGGGCCACCGTGATGTATGTCTTATTGTGAACGTTGGATCGCAGGCTGATTGTGCTCATGCTAGTCTTTGTAGGCTTTCTTGTGCATTTCTGACTAAATATTGTATATTTGAGTTAGAGTCGTTACTAACTAGTTACTCGGATTTTCGCTGTTAATTAAATCGGATAAAATTCTTAAGCCATTGAATTAGAGAATTCTGTCTTAAAATAACTCTTGATCTACGACTTCAGATTCAGGGTAACGGACCACGATGACAAAGAAGGAAGGTATTAGGCACTCTTTTTATCCTTATAAATGCATGGTCTTTACTTCATAGAACATAATGGAATTTAAAGGATTAGGTTAGTTCTTACGCACAGGTAATGCAAATGTAACGTATGAAATGAAGTGTGGCAATGCAGTGCCTACTTCAAGTGATGGGTGGAAAGACTTTCTTATCCGGACTCACTTAAAGAAGTGGTCAAAGGTCCAGTTAATTCGGGTTTTTGATAGGAATTAAAGATTCAATATTCCGGCAGAGCATGCATTCAAAATAACTAAACAAGCATGTGAGTAGGGAGTGGAGATGATGATGCACGATGTAGATGTAAATATGAATGAAACTGATCAAAGTTGAGCGAGTGGGTGAAATGGTTATCACAAGGATTGACTCAAGTGGACTAAATCAGCCTTTTGATGACTCAGATGGCTGAGGCTAGAACTTGGTTAGGCTGACCTGAGGTTAGAAGGGCTTCCTCTCTTACACTCTTCTTCTCTCATTGGTGGATGAATGGGCTTAAGTGAATGAAGAGTGGGGGTGTAAAAAAAAAAGATGGTTTGGAAATGAAATGGGGTAGGATATCTATAGGCACTCGGGGTGACATTTATTTACTTATTTTTTTATTTTTTGTAGTTTTTGAGAAGTTTATGAGCTAAATTAGGTTCTAAGGGTTCTAATTGGCTACTCAAATAGGTGTGCCATGTGGCGCAATGTAGATGGTTGGATTGGATAGCAGGAGATATAATTTTATGCGACACCTCAAGCAAGCTACTCGATGTAAGATTTGCTTTTTCTTTTTTTTCTTTTTTTTCTTTTCTTTTTTTTTTTGTTTTTCCTCCCCACTTAACATACATTAAAAAGTTGTGGAATTCACATGGTGGGAGGCACATCATGTGTCATCGATCACGTGGATGGGTTCCAGTTTTGGGCGTGCCCCTGGTGCAATCATGGTTCTCCTCTAGTTCGCTCTTTTATTTTTTATTGTAGTCCTAAAGCTAAGTGGGATTGGGCTTGGGCTTTTACTGGGCTTGGACTTTGGGATATGTTTTAAGAGCTCCAAAGTGCTCTGATTAGCTTGTCCACTTTAGGTGGAATGCCTACATGTTTTCCATCTATTTTACTAGCTCATTTTAGGGCATGTGGCCAAAATTGAAGCATATCCAAAGCTCAAGTAGACCAAACCATATGAAACAATGTGAATTGAACCCGTACAGTTGAAAACTTATCGGGGGCCATGGAATTTTCAAATCAAGCTAATATTTGTGTTTTCCCTTCATTCATGTATGGGTGATCTTTTGAATAGGTTGAATGACAAATAAATATCCCTACGGGCCTCAAGAAGGTTTCAATCATGAAAGTTTTTATCTCCATTGTTCATGTAATGTGGTCCACTTGAACTTTGGATATGCCGCAATTTTAAAATCACGCTCTAAAAATGATATGGAAAAGTAGATGGACCCCATGGATAAGGCACATACATCGAGAGGGCCCCCCACAAAGTTTAATTAGTATGTTATAGCTTCCGTCCACTATTGGATGAGGATATTTCCATAGAAATGTAATGAACAAGTGAAATAATTACAAGCTCTTTTACTCGTCCCTCCTAAGCATTTACATTTGATCTGGAAGTGCTGTATTTTGTGTGTTGCCAATAAAATCGTAACGATGACACTTTTCTATCATCTTAATATCATATCATCAAATTCATTCATTATTTGCTTGGATTTGAGATTTTTTAATAATGCAGTTGAAAAGCACAATGATCATCGATTTCTTTATATGTCCGGTAAAATAATAATAATAATAATAATAATAATACTTTTTCATTGTATGGTAATTACCATAATATAACCTGTGAGAGAAGCCTTTGAACTAAAAGTTGTAATCTTCTAGCTAAAAAGATAATTAAAAATTCCAAGTCAAACATGTATATCATTGTCTCAATCATTTAATTGCCAAGGCCTTAGGATCCGCTTGTCCAAAATTGTCACCACCTTAAGGGTCTGTTTGGGCGGTGGGATTAGAAGGGATTAGGTGGGATAAGACCTGCCAAATTCCACTCCATGTTTGGGAAGAATGGGAAAGCTTGGAATTACACTAAATAAAATTGCATTGGGTCTTGTGCCAATTTCACTAAATGTTAGCAAGTTGTTGTAGGTCCCACCATGATGTGTGGGCTATATCCACACCGTCCACCCATTTATCGAGATTATTTTAGAGCATGGGCCAAAAAATCAGGTAAATCTAATGCTCAAGTGGACCCCACCATAGAAAGCAGCGGGGATTAAATACTTACCATTGAAAACTTCTTTGGGACCACATAAGTTTTGGATCTACCTCATTTTTAGGCCCATGCCATAAAATAAGGTTACAAAACAAATGAACAGTTTAGATATAACATGTGTGTTATTCTCAGTAATTTCAAATGATGGTAGTTATATCCATCCAAGGTACCACCATATTATAACAAGGCAGGGCATTTATCTTATCCCATGGCAATAGGGGACAATCCCTGCCATGAGTAATAATTATGTTTTTTGAATCCCATCCCACCTTATCTCTTCTAATCCCACGGCCCAAACAGACCCTAAAGTAATCATGATTCATGATGACCCTAACCTTTGATTTAGAGTTCAACTGATACATTGAAATTTTCTTCTTAGTGTTCAAACTTATACTGAATTTGGCAACGGTCAAAATCACCCCTTCATCATAACTTTATTAATGTGGCCCACATAGATTCCACAACATTGACCACCTACTCAGCTTGTGGGCCCCAAGGTACTTCTCATTATAACTTCTATTTCTATGGGGCCATGGTGATGTTTGTGTTTCATCCACGCCATCCATCTATTTTAACCGATCATTTTAAGACATGAACCCCAAAAGGAGAAAATTTAAAGGCTCAAGTCGATCACACCACAAGAAGCTGTGGTGACAATGACACCCACCCATTGAAACCTTCTTAGGACCCACCAAGACATTTATTTGCCAACCTATTCATAGGGTCACGAGAGTAAAACATAAATATTAGCTTATCCAAAACTTCTGTGTGTCCCAAGAAGTTTTCAACAGTAGGTTTTTAATTCCCACAACTTCCTATGATATGGTACACTAGAGGCTTGGATCTACTTCCTTTTTAGGCTTAAGCCTTAAAATGATTTGTCAAAATGGATGAACAGCGTGGATGAAACACATTCTTTACAATGAGACTTATAGAATCTCTGACAAGACCATATGTGTCTAGCTAGGTCTTGGGATAGTACCCAATCCGCATCCATCTTCCATGTAAGCAATTGTTTTGTGGTTGTGTTGGACATGTTATAAGTGTGTACGACAACATGTTTGGGTTGAGTCGGGCACTTGAATTGGCCGAGGGCTCAATCCAAACCCAACCTAAATACGGTCAAGTTGAAGATTTTCAGTTAAAGCACAATCCATCCAACCAAGGCCTATGTAGGTATGGCCTATCAAACTTAGGTAGGGCTGTACATTAAGGTGAGTCGAGTCAAAGTGGCTTAAGGTTGGCTTGACTCGTCCATGCTATACTTGTGCTTACGATTGGAGTTTGGCTTATTTGTCAAACCTTTCGAGGCAAGCTCAAGGCGAAGTAGTGGATTGAGTCAATGTTAGTGGATCGAGTCGAAACGAGCTTACCTCGAGCCTACTCTCACTTAAATTTATTATATTTTTTTGGTATAAAATACAAATTAAAAGTCAATAACATTAAGTCTAAAAGGAGAAAATATATTACAAAATACAAAAACCTATACAATCTAGCACCCAACTCGACCCCAACTTCCAACTCGACTCAACCTAACACCCAATTTGACCCAACGTCCGACCCAACCCAACCCAACACCCACAACTGGCCCAACCCAGCACCCAACACCCGACCTAACCCAACATCAAACCTTAACCCAGCTCGACCCAACGCCCAACCCAACCCAACCCAACCAAGCGGCCAACACCCACTCAACCCGACCCAATGCCTACACCTGACCCAACCTAGCACCTAACCTAGCAACCTCGCACCCACGCCCAACCGAACCCAACCCAACCCAACCCAACCCCCAAATCAAAATTCAACACACCATATCTTAATTTTAGAATTTAGGATTTTCAATTACAAAAATAAAAAATTAAAATATTAGATTTAGATAGAAGTGTCTTGCCATTGAGAGAGAGAGAGAGAGAGAGAGAGAGAGAGAGAGAGAGAGAGAGAGAGTGGGCCATACGACTGAGATGAGTCGGAGATATGTGAGTATAGAGAGAGAGAGAGAGAGAGAGAGAGAGAGAGAGGAGCTTGGGCACAACAAGTTGGGTAATGAAAGGAAAGAAATGGATGGATGGGTAGGACATGGTTTTAAGTTTTTAAGTTTTATTATTTTTAAATAATATATACATATGTGTTTGTGTGTGTGTGTGTGTGTGTGTGATATATATATATTCAAGTCAAGCCTTTAATTCAAGCTGAGTTCGAGTCGAGTCAAATCAAGCTCCACTCTGCTTGAACTCGATTCATTTTCAAAACGAACTGGGTGGTATGAAGCTTGGCTCGCTTTGAGTGATCGTTCAAGCTGAATTATATCAAGTCGAGCCAAGCAAGCTTTTCGAACTAGCTTAGCTCGTGTATATGCCTACTCTCGGTCACTCCCCCAAACTCGACTCGGCATTTGCCCGACTCCAGTTAGACCAGAAACACCACAGATATATATGAAAAAAACCTATGTGGAATGGACTGTGAGTGGTTGGATTTCTTAAAATGGACAGCCTAGATAAAGGCCATGAAACGAGAAGGCAGGATATTGGCAGCCCTACCCAACCCGAGTTAGGGTTGGGAGTGTTCAATGCTCTAGATCTGACTCCCTTGGGTCGAGCATCTGGGCTTGCTCCTCTTGAGGTTGGGCTCGGCCTGGGTTGACCCGAGCTGTACCAGCTGCACTACTAATTACGTCTCTGCTTGATTCAGAGCCATGCACATGGCGAGATCCAGACCATTCACGACTAGGGTCTACCATGCGGGTCCATGGCACAAAAATCAAATCAGTGGAACCGTGTAATCATCCCATCCGTTGCCTGCAAATGGTCACTGAAAGATAAAACGATAGCGACGTCTAGCTGTCACAAGTCCTTCAATTGGACGGTTCTGATAATCCAATCAGTTTCCTATACTACATTTCCAATTGCAGCAGGACCGGAGATAGTGTTTCAGCTAATCCAGCCCAAGCCCATCAAAAAATGCTCGGCCCACCTCGATTACTTAATCTGGGCTTAGTGGGCCCACTTCCATATACTTAACCCTCCAGTGTTTAATTTGCCAAGGTGGGCCTTTAGGCAGATCCAGACCATTGGATACAATTCACCCGGCAGTGAATAAAGGATGGGGCAAAAAACTTCAATATTGAAAGATCTTAGCCATTGGATCTTTGCCTTTTTCAAAACCATTGTGGAAGTTATCCACACCCTAGCGGTCCAGTTAGTCGGAGTTATTCTACAGAGATGATGGGGCATCTCCCGTCAGATGACTCAAATCAACGGTATGGATCACTGAATTAGCGGCACACCATATTGGACTGTGCTCATCAGGACTCTATTCCAACAGAACAAGTGTGCTAATTCTATACGCTCCATGTTCCACCGTTAAAATCGAACGCACCAGATGCACCCATATAGCTGATATTTGTGTTTTCCCTTCATCCAGGTCTGCGTGATCTCATCAACACGATCTCATCAACAGCTTGGATGGTAAATAAACATTATGGTGGGCCCTAGGAATTTTTGAACGGTGGACGTTCAATCACCACTGTTTCCTGTGGTGTGGTCCACTATAGATTTGTTCTGTTTCATTTTTGAGACTATTACCAAAACCTGATGGAAAAACTGATGGATGGAGTGGATATACAACAAATAGATCAAGGTGGGCCCCACGGTCAGGAACTCACCCTCCAACTTGTTACCCCGGACTCACCGAATCCGCGCCCTACTTTCATATAACCAAATGACCAAAATACCCTCATCTACGACCAAAATCCAAACAGGCGAGCCTGAGAGGGGAAAAAGCCCTTGCGAGAAAATGAGGAAAGCTTGGGAGAAGCCGATGGTGGAAGGCAGCGAGATCGAGGAAAAAACCCAAAAGAGCGAAGGAGGAGAGAGCTCTGGTTCGATCCAGAAACCCCTTTTCAGACTCGCTACAGACGACACAAAGCCATTCCTCCGCGACCCCGTCCGTACAGTCTCTCTCTATCTCTCCCCCTTCCCTGCGATGAGATTTTTTGTGATTGTGTTTGGGTTGTGTTTGGCAGATTCTGCGATCGGATCCGATTGAGACGGAGGAAGCCGTGCTAAGATTGCCCCCTTTCCCCAATTCCAAATGACGGAGGGCATTTCTGGTAATTTCTTCTTTTTTTAAGGGTTGAAACGGAATCCAATACTACCAAGACAGTGCGTGTGGTTGTGCGTGTGAAACTACTCAAATCTATTTGTTTGGTGGTCCATGTGTCTACCATTTCAATTGGTCCTCTCAAATGTTGGTTGCGTATCCATTGTTACTCGGATTCGTGTATACCCGGTGGGGCTGTCAGCGGCTAGCTGGACCCGTGGGTACATCATAGTTGTGAACCGGTTTTAACGTTTTCAAATTCCCGGATTCTGGACCCGTTAAAAGGGTCTTGTTGAATCTGCGTCGGGTCTGCCTACTTGGACCTGGTTAGAAATGAGTCGGGTCGGGTCTGGTCGGGTTTACTTTGGCAGTGACAGTATATGTGTGTTTATATTAATTATTTTTGCAACATAACGAGGTTTATTAACCAATAGGTTCAATACACATGTAAGATAGCCCATGTGATCTAATCCATCCATTTAGGTGGGCCCAACATCTAAACCCCATTTATTTAATGTGGACCCAACCCAGACCGGCCTTCAAACTCGGGAGCGGATTAGGTGAGACCCCGGATCCACCCATATGGGTGGGACCCCTGACTGTACTCTGATGTATGTGACTACATCCATGCCGTCCATCTGTATTGAAAGCCCATTTTGGGCATGATAAAAAAAAAAAAAAAAGGCAGTTCCACATCCGAAATGGACCATAGTACAGGAAACAATGGTGATTGACCATTGAAAACTTCTTGTGGACCAAAAAAGCTTTGGATCAAGATGATATTTATGGGGTCTCTTCATCTATGCGTTTGTGACCTTATCAACAGGTTAGATGGCAAATAAACATTCCTGTGGAATCCATGAAGTCTTTAATGGTGGAGATTCAATCATGGCTGTTTCCTGTGGTGTGGTTCACCTAAGATTTATGTCAGCTTCATTTTTGGGATTATGCGCTAAAATGAGATTTCAAAATGGTTGGATGGTGTGGATTTAGGGCACATACATCAGTGTAAGATGCACAGTCAGGGTTCCACCCACCTCGGTAGTTCCGGGGTCTCACCTAATCCGCTCCCATAAAAATCAGATTGGCTGAACAATCCTAACATCTGATTGGTGGGCACTCGTTTCTTGAAATAGGAGCATGGGATATTGTTCATTTTTAACCATCCATCAATTGTCCACCGATCTGATGGTCGGATGATCAAATAACCATTTGTTAGTGTTTCATGATATGTCTAAACTGGAACCCATAATTTAGACAGTTTAATTTTAGTTGAATTTTATTATGCAATTTCTGCACTGTCTAAGTGCATGCGTATCATCCATCACACTCTTCCAGAGTATCCAAAATAAAAAATAAAAATAAAATAAAATTCTGTGAGCTTGAGAGCAGTGGTGGCAACGGGCTGGGTGCATTCCTTGGGCTGTCAACGGGCCGGCCTGGGGTAGGTCTCGGCCCGGAGTTTGACCTGTTTGGGGCCAGGCCGGCCCAATTCAAAATTCTGATTTTTAGGCTTGGGCCCGGCCCATTGACACGTAACATGCCCGATGGGTACCTGAGCCTGGCCCAACATGGGCCGGGTATGGAAGTAGTAAAACAGGTATATGTGTAAGTTTCAATCATCCACCTCAGCAACAATCACAAACAAAAAAGGTGAGAGCGGATCCCATTGCCTCAACCCCCAAGAGCTCTTGAAAAAGCCTTTATGCAAATTTGGGTCCTGATTAATAATTTGGTTGAGTGTTGGTATTTCTATGCCTATACTTGAATTCAGTTCAAACCTGATTGTATTATATATTATATATGTATGACCCATATTCCAATTAATTTAAAACAATAATTATTAATAATTAATAGTGATTAGCACTTTTTTTAAATTCTCAAAACTATAGAAAAAAGATGACGTTGGTCACAACATTGTAGAATAAGTTTATTGTACAACACTTTGTCTGTGGGGCTGACTGTGATTTGTGCAAATGTATGCGATCCAACCCATCCAACAGGGTCACCAATAAAGAAAGTGGGATGGGTGCTCTATGGTTCTAGCCGATCCCACCATCACATGGACCATTAAGTGAATTTGGAAGTAGTTTCCTGGGCGATTGACCATTGGTCCACCCGGAGCACCTAATATCATGTTGGGGCTCACTTAATGCTTGGGTTAGATGACCTACACACACTATAGTGGGCCCCTCACAAAAAGTGCCTAAAAAGGAAACTGAAGAGTGGAAGAGAAATGCTTTGGTTCTCCAATGATTGTGATCGACTGATGGTTGATATCCAACGGTAGTTTATAGTGATAGTGGTACTGGCCGGTACTCATCACTTTATTTTAGGAAAAGTTTCAAACTGTAGATGGGTACCCGATACTTTAATGGATATAAGTATGGGTGCTCATTTCGATCCCATCATAGGTATTGATACCTTGTTGTTGGTTCGTAGGTATTGTAAATTAATGAATCAATTTAAAACTTAAATAAATATTTATATAGCAAAATTTGAAGTTTTTTACTACATTTCAAGTTAATACTGCGATAATATCAGGATAAAAACACAATATTATAAAAGTCTGTCAAGATTTTGAATTATTGTGATAATATGGTGTAATGTATTTTTGCGATTGCGAGATTTTCAAAATCTTAATTCAAAGTCGGGCGTGACTTTGCTCAACTTGGCCAAGTCAGGTGGGTGTTTCGAATCCGAGTCGGTGAGTCTTAAAACCATGGTCCAACCCGATTTGGCTGTCACATTGACCATGGAATGGAGCAGGGGATGGATTTTCTATTAATTTAATTTATACTCTTTAACACCAGCTTTGAATCCAAAGCTTGCTCTAGTCTCTGTTTTTTGTGACATAAATCCTTTCCTACTATTAATGGATTAAGAATTTTCAAATGTTATTATTTTATATCTAACCAATTCGATGAATTACTTGTAGTGGTTCATGAATAAAAATAGGGACAAGCAACCATATGAGCCCATAGACCTCTATTAAATGTGAACCAGATAAAGATGGTGACTATGGTTGCTGTTTCCATTGTAATTATGTATTGGGTTATTGGTTTGGACATGAGCTTTGATTGGTCTCATGGCCCAATAAGTAGCCCAGAAAGGCCCAGCATATTGAAATGTGGAGATCAAAGTATTTTGTAGTTGACCATGTTGGTGAGGCCCAAGTCCCACATGGCTACTCGATCCCATGACCTCTGTGTTGAAACAGGGTCTGACCCCGACTCAATTCAGATTTACCCTCAACTCGGGCATGTCGCGAAAGACCTGTGTTTGATAGACGGTCTAGAGCAGGCCCACCCCAATGCATCCACTAATGGGTCTGGATCTGGGCTGTGATTGGGCCTCTGTAGCAAAAGCTGCCGAACTTGGGCCCAGGTCCTGCTCATGTGCAGGCTGGAAAATTAAGTCCAGCCCAGCCAGAAGCCCCTGGCCTTGTGAGGAAGTTCCTGCCAAGGGATTCTGGGTGGGGCCAACTGCGATGTTTGTGAGAAATCCAACCCGTCCATCCATTTTTTGAGGTTATTTTAGGACATGCGACCAAAAATGAGGATTATCCAAAACTCAATTGGGCCATACAAGATGAAACAGTGGGGAAAGGAATTCCTACTGTTGAAATCTTCCTAGGCTCCGCCTTGATGTTTATATGCCATCCAAACCGTTCATAATGTCATTTTCACTGGGATGAAGTGAAAACACTAGAAACTTAGACAGATACACGACATCTGTGGCCATATAAATATTTCAACGGTAGTCATTAAATCCCCACTTTTCCTCTTGTGTGGCCCATTTGAATTTTGGATCCACATTATTTTTGGTCAAATTTCCTAAAATGAGCTCTAAAAACAGATTGGGTACCAGTACCACCCCAGCAGGACCTACCTGGACACGGACGGTCCTGTTAGGGGCTCTGTGGAGCTCACTGTGATATGTGTGTTTTATACATGCCGTTCATCCATTTTGACAGATCATTTTAGCTAATGAGTCAAGGAAAAAAAAAAAAAAGGCAGATTGACGGCTCAAATGGACCACACCACATGAAACAGTGGGGATTGAAGGGTCACCGTTGAAAACTTCCTAGGGCCGATGAAGTTTTGGATCAAGCTGATATTTATGTTTTCCCTTCTTCCATGTTCACGTGACCTTATGAATAGATTGGATGACAAATAAACATAACGGTGGGCCCTAGGAGGGTTTCAATAGTGGGCGTCATTGTCACCCATGCTTCCTTTGGTGTGATCCACATGAATCTTTAATCTGCCTCCGTTTTTAGTATCCTGCCCCCAAAATGATCCGTAAAAATGGTTGGACGGAGTAGACAAAACGCATACATCATGGTGGGACCCACAGAGCCCTGCCAGGAGGACACGGATTACGTCCTACCCCACCCGGATGGTAATCCGTCCGGGCAGGATCAGTGAGGCCCACCATGATATAAGTGTTTTTATCCAGGCCGTTCATCGTTTTTCTCAGATCATTTTAATGTATGATCCAAAAAATGATGCAGGTCCAGGTCTTAAGTGGACCACAAGGTGGGGATTTAACGTTGACCATTAAAAACTTCTTGGGGGCTGAAGAAGTTTTGGATCAAGCTGATATTTGTGTTTTCACTTCATCCACGTCTTCATGACCTTATTAATAGGTTGGATAGTAAATAAACATCACGGTGGCCCTTAGAAGGGTTTCAACGGTGAGTGTCATATCAGTGCAGCTTCCTTTGATGTGGTCCACTGGAGGTGTGGATGTGCTTCAATTTTTGCTTTTTATTGTAAAATAATCTTATAAAAGTGATTAATCGCGGTGGATAAAACACTTACATCACAGTAGACCTCGTAAATCAGTCCGGGCGGGGGTAGGACACAATCCGCGCCCCTGCCAGGACCGCCCTCTTTAACGGACGCGGATTGCGTACAACCCCCGGTAATCCGTCCGGGCAGGGCTCTGTGGGGCTTACCATGATGTAAGTGTTTTATCCACGCTGTTTATCATTTTTCTCGGATTATTTTAAGTATGGGCTACAAAATGAGGTAGGAAAAATGCTTAAGTGGACTACAAATTGGGGAATGAACGTCCACCGTTAAAAACTTCTTGGTAGCTGGAGAAGTTTTGAATAAAGCTGATATTTGTTTTTTCACTTTATCCATGTCTACGTGACCTTTTGAATAGGTTGTATGGTAAAAATAAAATAAAATCACGGTGGCCCTTTAAAAGGTTTCAACTGTGAGTGTCATTATCACTGTAGCTTCCTTTAGTGTGGTCCATTGAAGCTGTGAACCTACTTAATATTTCGGCTCATATCTTAAAATGATATGAGAAAAACGATTAACGGCATGGATAAAACACTTACATTACGGTGACACCCACATAGCCTGCCCGGACGGATTACTGTCGGGGTGGGGGCAGGACGCAATCCGCGTCCGTCTTTAGCTGGGTCGTGGTAGGGCTAGTATCCAATCCGCGCCCGTTGCAGCTTCGTGGAAACGGATTGGCTAGTGACCCTGGCTAGTGGTCGGTGCTATGTGGGCTCACCATGATGTATGTGTTTCATCCATGCCAACCGTTCATTTTTCCATATCATTTTATGAAATAAGCCCAACAATGAGGTAGGTCCAAATCTCAAGTGGAGTACACAGTGTTGATTGAACGCTCACCATTAAAAACTTTTTGCGGGTCACCAAAGTTTTGGATCAAGCTGATAATTATTTTTTCCCTTCATCCAGGCCTGTACGACATAATCAACAGGTTAGATGTCAAATAAATATTACAGTGGGCCCTAGGAGGTTTATAATGATGGACATTCAATCACTGCTGTTTTCTGGTAGTGTGGTCGACATGAGTTTTAGATCTAGCTCATTTTGCATATTAACTACTAAAATGATCTTTGAAAATGAATGGACGGTATGGATAAAACACATACATTATGGTGGGCCCACAGAGCACCGACCACTAGCCACCTGGTTAGTGGTAGCGTCGCAAGCCAAACCGCGTCCCAACCCTGTGTACTACGTGAACCCTCCTTTTTTACGCATCCCAGGACCGCACGCACCTCTCTACACGTGTTTATACATGCAGTCACACGTGGCATCTTAGATCGTGTGCAGATATGAAATCCAAACCATGTATAACGTGGGACACTGTGAAGATGACCGGGTCCAAAAAGTCAAGTATGGTCACTTACCAGTGGGTCAATAACGTGACCATCAAAGGTGGACGAATGGCCCGAACTTTTGGACCGTCAATTCCTTTTTGATTATGTGTGGCCCACCTATGAGTTGTCGACTACCCTAATTTTGGGCCATGTAACTTACGCCGGCATGTAGACGTGCGTTTGAGGTTTGCCACAGAACTTGTCTGAGGTCCTTGTCACGTGTGGTGAATTTGGAGTTTTGTGTGATGGATGGTTCCGACGACCATCCTTTTCATTACTCCTAAGGTCTTCTGCCAATCAGTTATATGATACTCTTGATCTAAAACTTCCGTAGCACGAAAAGTGTTTTCAACGGTAATTTTTTAATCCCCACTGTGTGGTCCACCTGAGTCTTGTAACTGCCTCATTTTTGGATTTTTGCACTAAAATGATATGGAAAAGTGGATGGACGGTGTGGATAAAGCCCATACATCACAGTGGCGCCTGTCCGTCCATAACGTGGGAGGGGGTAGTATCCAATCCCCGTCCGCTTTAAGTATACCATTTCGTGCGTGCAAGCCGAGTATATCAAAAACTCAACCCATAACTCCGCTAGAAGAACATCGCCAGTGTGAAAAGAAATACACCGAAACCAGGGAATATGCGCGTATAAACCACCCTTCCAACCACAAAAAGCCACGTGGCACATGAAAAGAGCAAACGCATATATACCGCAAGAAGAACTGGCCGCGTGCAACAAAAAGAAAACCACACGCGAACCGAAGACCTCTCAAGAAAAGCAAACCCCCAACCTCTATATAAGCGTACCCACCACAGCAGAGTAAAAAATCAAAGACGATAATCTCAGCGTCTGACGATAATCTCAGCTTCTGACGATATGAGCGTAGCGGTCGTAAACGGAGTAACGGTAACGGCGTTCGTCGAGGACGGCGCCGCGTTCAACAAGTGCATGGAAGAGCGGTTCTCAACCCTCGACAGATGAGTGGATGATGCACCAAAGTGCCACAATGGTATCTTGCTAAGAAGCAAAAAACACCATGAATCCAGGCAATGCCATTCCGAGCCAATCTCAGCCGTCCATCTCTCCTCCGCTTTCACTTCTCTTCCCTTCCATTTCCAGAAACGCCCACATCTCTCTCCGCATCGACAACACCATGCTTCGCCATCCTACGCACTGCCATCTCGTCCAAATCCCTCCGCCTCGGACAATGCACACACGCTCGCATTATAGTATCCGGCCTCACTCCCGACCGCTTCCTCACCAACAACCTCATCAACATGTATTGCAAATGTGGGTCTCTTACCTCCGCACGACACCTGTTTGACAAAATCCCCAACCGAGACCTCGTTACATGGAACTCGATCCTCGCAGGCTATGCTCTCTCCCATGACACAGCCCAGCAAGGCCTTCTCCTTTTCCTCCTTATGCGCAGATCCGCAGTCTCCCCCAGCCGGCTCACGTTAGCTCCAGTCCTTAAGATATGCTTGCACTCGGGTTTCCTCGATACGTCAGAAACTGTCCATTCTTATGCTGTGAAGATTGGTTTGGATTGCGACGTCTTCGTCTCGGCTGCTCTTGTCAATATATATTCGAAATTCGGACGGATCGAGGATGCTCGATACCTATTTGATGAAATGTCTGAGAGAGATGTTGTGTTGTGGAATATAATGATTAAGGCGTACTTGCAATTGGGTCTCGAGAATGAAGCTATTTCTCTGTTCTCGGCATTGCACCGGTGCGGGCTGGGCCCGGATGATGTTAGTGTTCAGTCCATCCTCAACAGGGTTTCTGAGAAGGAGAATGTCGAGCAGGTTCGGGCGTATGCGATTAAGGCATGTTTGTTTGAAGAGAACTCAAACATAATTGGCTGGAATAAAACCATGACTGGGTTTTTACAAGGCAGCGAGAATGGGGCTGTGATCGAATGCTTTATGGAGATTATGAGATTCAATGTAGGATATGACAAAGTGACGTTTGTGATTGTTCTCAGTGCAATCGCAGGTGCTAGTGATTTGAAAGCTGGGGAGCAGATCCATAGTGTGGTTGTAAAAACCGGGTTAAGTTTGGATGTTGCCGTCATGAATAATCTCATCAACGTGTATGCGAAGACCGGCTGTTTGGATTATGCGAGGAAGGTGTTTGACGAGATGGAAGAATTGGATCTGGTTTCATGGAATTCAATGATATCAGGTTATGTGCAGAGTGGTTTGGCGGAAGAATCCGTTGCCCTTTTCTTGGGTCTTTTGCGGGACGGTGCAATCCCTGATCAGTTTACACTGGCAAGCATTCTTCGGGCCTCTTCAGCTCTTGCCGGAGGCTCCATTTTGGGTAAACAAGTTCATGTTCTTGCAGTGAAAAGTGGTCATTTCATAGACGTCTTTGTTTTGACGTCGCTCATCGATGCTTATGCTAAGAATGGCGAGATAGAAGAAGCAGAAGTCATTTTTTGCAACCTGAATGGATTTGATTTGGGTTCTTGGAATGCTATGATTGCGGGGTATGTAATGAACAATGACAGTATTAGGGCATTGAATCTTATCTCTTTGATTTGGAAGCATGGCGAGAGATTGAACCAGTTCACATTAGCAACAGCCATTAAGGCCTGTAGTTGCTTGGTTGCTATTGAACAAGGGAAGCAAATCCACGCGCATGCAATAAAGCTTGGGTTCGATTCGGATTTATGCGTTAGTAGTGGGATCATGGACATGTACATTAAGTGTGGAGACATGAGAGACGCCATTCTTGTTTTCGATGACATACCTGAGCCCGATGAGGTCGCTTGGACGGCCATGATCTCGGGATGTGTGGAGAATGGAGACGATGACCATGCTCTACAGCTCTACCAACGAATGAGGCGCTTGGGGGTCCTGCCCGACGAATTCACATTCGCTACACTCATCAAAGCATGCTCGTGCTTGGCTGTGTTAGAGCAGGGGAGGCAAATCCATGTGAACGCTATTAAGTTAGACTGTGCATTAGACACCTTCGTGGGGACTTCGATCATCGACATGTATGCGAAATGTGGGTGCATCGAGGACTCATTCCGTGTGTTCAAGAAGATGGGCACGAAGAATGTCGCATCTTGGAATGCAATGCTTGTGGGTTTTGCTCAACATGGCAACGGTGACGAAGCCCTCGATCTCTTTAGAAAGATGAAGTGTTGGGGCATTCGACCCGATTGGATTACTTTCATTGGAGTTCTTTCAGCTTGTAGTCATGCCGGTGGCTTAGTATCTGAAGCTCACATGTACTTCAATTCGATGAGTAAGGATTATGGCATTGAGCCGAGAACAGAGCATTATTCTTGCCTAGTTGATGTTCTTGGCCGCGCGGGGCTTGTGAAAGAAGCAGAAAAGCTCATTGAATCAATGCCTTTTGATCCTTCTGCCTCGATGTGTAGAGCGTTGCTTGGTGCTTGTAGAGTTAAAGGGGACACAGAGGTGGGAAAGCGGGTGGCAGCTCGTCTTTTGGATTTGGAGCCATCTGATTCAGCCGCTTATGTTCTCATGTCAAACATCTATGCCTCAGCCAGCCGATGGGGTGATGCGGCGGATGCTAGGAAGACAATGAGATTGAAGAATGTGAAAAAAGACCCGGGTTATAGCTGGATTGAAGTGAAAAACAGGGTCCATTTGTTCGTAGCGGGTGATAGGTCCCACCCAGAAGTGACTGCCATATATGATAAGGTGGAAGATCTGATGAGACGCATTGGAGATATGGGATACGTGGCTGATACCGATTTTGTGCTGCTCGATGTAGAGGAGGAGGAAAAAGAGCGGGCCCTTTACTATCACAGCGAGAGGCTGGCGATTGCTTATGCGCTGATAAGTACACCAACTCCAATGAGGATTCGAATAATAAAGAACCTTCGCATTTGTGGTGATTGCCACAATGCGATCAAGTACATATCGAAGGTTGTAGGCCGCGAGATCGTGTTGAGAGACGCAAATCGCTTTCATTGCTTTAGGGATGGAAGCTGCTCTTGTGGGGATTATTGGTAAGCATTTGAACTGGAAATTTTGTATGCTAGTTCTTCTGCATTATTTCTAGTTGTTCTAAATGCAAGCATTAATGCGATTGTTTTTGCTAACTAGCTAGATGTTTGCTGCATAGTTTGAAAACCCAAGAACTCGACTCGATGTTCAGCCGGTCGGGTTGACTGAAAGACTCGACCCGACTCAACTTGATATTTAATAATTATAATTAAAAGTATTATGTATATGATTATAAGTAAAACAGATAGAAATAGTACAAGTAACCAAAGAATAGATACATTTTCACTAAACATCAAGTTGGTGTTTTGACTCAAAACCTTGCACGTAGAGTTGATTCACAAATCGAGAGCAAGCTTTAGAATTATGGTTTGTTGAGTCCATAGTGAGTTGATTTAGCTGAGTTTTGAGTTGAGTGAGCAAGTTTTAGAACTAGTTTGCTCAGTGGACCATGGGATAATCCCAACCGCCTACTAATCTAAACTATCAGAAGAATGAGACTCTTGGATGGTGTTGAGACTCAAATATTGCATAATTTCCCTCATTTATATCTTGGTTTTATGAACATGAATTAGCTTAATGTTCTATTTTTCTCATGTTTGTGTTGCAAGGTGAATTTAAGAGCTTGGATTGAAAAAGGGTGTTAAAAGCATGGATTTGATGCTCAAGAATCACCAAGGCAAGGGATGAATCTTAGGAGACCAAGATTGAAGAATTCACATGCCAAAGATTCAAGAAAACCAAGTGAGGAATGAAGAGAATCAAAGATTTGAAGTGAAGAAAAGGAATCCTGAAATCGTCCTGAAAAAGCGTATTCTGACACTCTAAAATCTATTTTGGAAAACTGCGCAAAGTGAAGTCTATTTTAGCAAACTGCGTAAATTTGAAGCAGTTTCTAGAGTTTTCCAACTTGGTGCGAAAGTTGAAGTTCCCCACTTATAAATAGGGCTTCCCAGGGCATTCCTAAGCATCATTCAAGGCATTCCAAAGCAAGATATAAGGTTTTTAGAGAGTTTTATCTAGGGTTTTTGGAAAGTTTCATAGTTTTAATTTGTTTTTCTTTACAAGTTTTTTATTCTTTTCTTGTTGCTTTTCTATTTTGCAATTTAATTATGTTTTTCTTAGTTCTCTCTAGCCCAAGCTAGAAGGGAAGCATATTAGTTTAATGTTTTCATAGTTATGATGATTGATTATTTTAATTATGAGAAGAATGGTGTTTATATGTTATCTATTGTTTAGGTTTAGTTTTTAATCCTAATGTGAGATCCATATGTTTCCATTATATGAGATCCACATTGATGGATAGGCTTACCCTGGATCAATTAGATTTCCTAGATAGGAGAGGTTCTCAACCTGCTACATTTCTTTGATTCATTATCATTGACGCTTGATAATATATATCAATGATGCAAATCCATAATTTTCTAATCTTTATATCATTTATTTAAAATGTTTAAATTGTTTTATTTTTCGATTAGGCCGACCATAGTGCTCGGATCCTAGTTGTGTTATCCAAGTCATCATGATTTTGGAACATTAACCTATGTGTGGAACTTTGAAGCTTGGGTGTTGTTTTAATTCAGTTAAATTACATCCATTCAAAACTCCCAAAATCAAATCATCAGTTTAGTTTTTATTACTTAGTTTGTTTTGCATTTAATTTTCTCCTTCTTATAATTCATCTCCCTATGGGATCGACCCTGTATTCACGAGATACTACTTACGAACCTCTGCACTTGGAGGCAAGCAAACAAGTTTTTGGCGCCGTTGCCGGGGAGAGACTGAGATAAATTAGATATGTGCAAGATAGCTAAGGTAAGTTCTTTTCTAAGGTAAGTTCTCTCCTAAATCTTCCAAAATTTCTGTAGATTTTCTGTTTTTCTTTGAAAGTAAATTCATTTGGGTCTTTCAAGCACTAACTGTGACATAATGTTGCCCTGCTTGGGATTTTATAACCCAAGTGCTATGATTGTCCTACAGTTGTTGTTTAATCATAAAGATCATCAGCTGAATATATTTTCCAGATTAACATAGTTTAATTTCTACATTAGTTTTGCTTTTGTTGATTTATTTTTTATTTTTGCTTTGTGGTTTGAACTCTTATGGTCGGCTCTGCCGCCTAGGTTGTTGATTTATTTTGCTTTGTGGATTGAACCCTCATGATCGGCCCCGCCACCTGGGTTGTTGGTTAAGTTTTTATTTTTATTTTAAGTATCATACTTGCTATTTGAATTAGTGATATTTGTTGTGTGGTGTGGATGGTTTATGCTCAATTGGAGTAGAGATCAAAACAATTGACTCTCATTCGAAGGTAGACTAGTTTCAGGCCTTGATCATTCACTTAGAAGAGGCACTCAACATCACTTGGATTCCATGACAGACCTAGTTGATAATCCAAATTCAAATCTGTCAGATTCAACTATAAATCAAAACAGAGAAAATCAATGTAATCTTCCTGTTGAGGATGAGAATGAGGTTCATAGGAATGTGTTAAACTAACCACGGACTTTACGTGAACATCTACACCCTGAGAGATCAACTTTACCATCTTGCATAGTGTTTCCTGCTCACACAGGGAACATTGATTTTAAACCAAGTGTGATTCAATTGATTCTTAAATTTCATGGCTTGGATTCTGAAAGCCCCTACTTGCACCTCAAGGACTTTAAGTAATTGCAACATTACAAGTAAACAATGACAATAGGGATACATTTAAGCTCAGGTTATTCTCATTTTCTCTAAAGGATCAGGCCAAAGCATGACTCAACTCTCTAAGACCTAATACCATCACTACATGACAAGCTTTAAGTAGAGAGTTTTTGAAAAAATTCTTTCCCGAGCACAAAACAAATGTACTTAAACAAGAAATCATGTTGTTCTCTCGAAAGGGGAATGAACTGTTTTTCTAAGCATGGGAGTGCTTCAAAGACCTTCTACTTGTCCACATCATGGTTATGAACCATGACACGTGATTGATGTGTTCCGAAAGGGGCTCACCATGGATACCCGTCAGTTTATAGAGATGATGTGTGGTGGAACCTTTCTTGACAAAGATCATAATGAGGCTTAGGATTTTCTAGACATGTTAACAGAGAATACGTAGACATAGGATGTCTCTGCTAAACCAGACCAAACTAGACCCATTCCTAGAAAGAAAGCGGGGATGTATATCCTAAGAGAGGAAGACGACCTTAATGCAAAATTCGCTGCATTGGCTAGAAAGGTCGAAGCCTTGGAAATTAGGAAGGTTAATATGGTTAAAGAAAAATACTTCTTTAGGTAAATTTTGTAGCATTTGTGGTAGTGCAAACCATGACACAAAGGATTGTCCAATAATCCCAGTTGTACAAAATATCACGCATGAGCATGAGCAAGCAAATGCTATAGAGTGTCTTCGATCTGTCCGAATGGACACTGTTCTATTTTGGGATTTGTGGTGGTGCAAACCATGACACAAAGGATTGTCCAATAATCCCAATTGTACAAAATATCACGCATGAGCATGAGTAAGCAAATGCTGACATATCACCCGCTACGAACAGATGGACCATGTTCTTCACTTCAATCCAACTATAACCCGGGTCCTTTTTCGCATTCTTTAATCTCATTGTCTTCCTAGCATCCGCCGCATCACCCCATTGGCTGGCTGAGGCGTAAATGTTTGACATGAGAACATAAGCGGCTGAATCGAATGGCTCCAAATCCAAAAGCCGGGCCGCCACCCGCATTCCCACCTCTGTGTCCCCTTTAACTCTACAAGCACCAAGCAACGCTCTACACATCGACGCGGAAGGATCAAAAGGCATTGATTCGACGAGCTTTTCTGCTTCTTTCACAAGCCCCGCGCGGCCAAGAACATCAACTAGGCAAGAATAATGCTCTGTTCTCGGCTCAATGCCATATTCCTTACTCATCGAATTGAAGTACATGTGAGCTTCAGATAATAAGCCACCGGCATGACTACAAGCTGAAAGAACTCCAATGAAAGTAATCCAATCGGGTCGAATGCCCTAACACTTCATCTTTCTAAAGAGATCGAGGGCTTCGTCATCGTTGCCATGTTGAGCAAAACCCACAAGCATTGCATTCCAAGATGTGACATTCTTTGCGCCCATCTTCTTGAACACGTGGTACGAGTCCTTGATGCACCCACATTTTGCATACATGTCGATGATTGAAGTCCCCACGAAGGTGTCTAATGCACAGTCTGACTTAATAGCGTTTGCATGGATTTGCCTCCCCTGCTCTAACACAGCCAAGCAAGAGCCGAAGAGGCTCGAAGAATGCTTGCCAGTGTAAACTGATCAGGGATTGCACCGTCCCGCAAAAGACCCAAGAAAAGGGCAACGGATTCTTCCGCCAAACCACTCTGCACATAACCTGATATCATTGAATTCCATGAAACCAGATCCAATTCTTCCGTCTCGTCAAACACCTTCCTCGCATAATCCAAACAGCCGGTCTTCGCATACATGTTGACGAGATTATTCATGACGGCGACATCCAAACTTAACCTGGTTTTTACAACCACATTATGGATATGCTCCCCAGCTTTCAAATCACTAGCACCTGCGATTGCACTGAGATCAATCACAAACGTCACTTTGTCATATCCTACATTGAATCTCACAATCTCCATAAAGCATGCGATCACAGCCCCATTCCCGCCACCTTGTAAAAACCCAGTCATGGTTTTATTCTAACCAATTATGTCCGAGTTCTCTTCAAACAAACATGCTTTAATCGCATACGCCCGAACATGCTCGACATTCTCCTTCTCAGAAACCCTGCTGAGGATGGACTGAACACTAACATCATCCGGGCCCAGCCCGCATCGGTGCAATGCCAAGAACAGAGAAATAGCTTCATTCTCGAGACCCAATTGCGCGTACGCCTTAATCATTATATTCCACAACACAACATCTCTCTCAGACATTTCATCAAACAAGTATCGAGCGTCCTCGATTTGTCTGAATTTCGAATATATATTGGCAGGAGCAGCCGAGACGAAGACGTCGCAATACAAACCAATCTTCACAGCATAAGAATGGACAGTTTCTGACGTATCGAGCAAACCCGATTGCAAGCATATCTTAAGGACTGGAGCTAATGTGAGCCGGCTGGGGGAGACTACGGATCTGTGCATAAGGAGGAAAAGGAGAAGGCCTTGCTGGGCTGTGTCATGGGAGAGAGCATAGCCTGTGAGGATCGAGTTCCATGTAACGAGGTCTCGGTTGGGAATTTTGTCGAACAGGTGTCATGCAGAGGTAAGAGACCCGCATTTGCAATACATGTTGATGAGGTTGTTGGTGAGGAAGCAGTCGGGAGTGAGGCCGGATGCTATAATGCGAGCGTGTGTGCATTGTCCGAGGCGGAGGGATTTGGACGAGATGGCAGTGCGTAGGATGGTGAAGCATGGTGTTGTCAAGGTAGAGAGAGATGTGGGCGTTTCTGGAAATGGAAGGGAAGAGAAGTGAGAGTGGAGGAGAGATGGACGGCTGAGATTGGCTCGGAATAGCATTGCCTGGATTCATGGTGTTTTTTGCTTCTTAGCAAGAGACCATTGTGGCACTTTGGTGCATCATCCACTCACTCTGTCTATCCATTTTGCTATATCATTTTAGGGCATGACCCCAAAAATAAGGAAGATCCAAAGCTCAAGTGGATCACACTACAAAAAGCAGTGAGGACAATGACGCCCACTGTTGAATCATTCTAAAGGCCCACCAGGATGTTTATTTGCTATCCAACCTATTCATAAGGTCACACTGACCTGGATGAAGGGAAAACACAAATATCAGCTTGATAAAAGACTTCTGTGGGCCCCATGAAGTTTTCAATGACTGTAGTTCAATCCCCACTGCTTTATGTGTTGTGGTCCATTTCCACTTTGGATCTGCCCTTTTTATTTTGTTTGTTTTTTTTGAGTCATCCATAAAATGATCTCGCAAGATGGTTGGACGGCTTGGATATAACACATACATCATGGTGGGGCCCATGGAAGTATGCCATGCCAACACACCTTTACCAATCCAAGTCTCTACGGTGATTCTGAAGGATTACCATGATTTGATAGCTGGGTATATCCAATCAATGGTAAGGTGTAATGATGTAAATTTTCCACCACATTACTGTGGTAGTCAGCGATCCAAACACGCCCTAAGGTTATCGGAGCCATCACTCACTACAAGTAGAGTTGTACTCATTAGCCTTTAGGAAACGAGCTTCCGAAGCTCTTAGTGCCAAGCTCATTTTCTCCTTCATTGATCTAAGTTCTAAATTCTTGCAGAATTTGTGAAGTGTTAGAGTATTTGCTCATCAGGGGAGGGATTCGAGGACTGAGAATTTTCAAGAGTCAAGACCCCTTCGAAAAAAAGAGGAGTCTATTTGTTATAGGTTTTCTGGGTAGGCCTGCAATTAGGAAGAAGTAGATGGTTACCTAAATGGTAGAACTCCTAGATTGTTGACAAGTGGTGTAAAATGGAATGTTGATTAAGTGATTCCTAGATTGAAGACAATGTAGGGTTAATTAAGCTTGAATGAAGGTCCTAGGAGGCTCCTAGAGGCTTTGGGATTAAATGGATGTGATTTCGCCACTTGTAAGGACCATAGAGCTTGGGAGGCGTAGTTTTGGGTTTTCTCAATCCAAGTAGCTAGAAGGTTACATTTGTAAAAAAGATGATGGCTTAGGGTAAAACTAAGATTCCTAAGTGTGTTTTGAGAAAAAAAAAAAAAAAGGGTCAGAGAGTTGTAGGAAAATGGAATTTGGGTTTTTGATTTCTGCACAAGACATTAATCATTTTCAAATTGTTTCCTGCATGAAAATCAGCTTTCGACTCTCAGTTCTTTGTGGATCTTGACCCTTAGACATTGGATTTGGGTCATCCATGGCCTGTTGGAGAGTTGGCCCAAAGGCTAACTAGATGTTTTGGTTTAGGTTGAAATTCCTAGAGCTGAGAGAGAAATGGCATCTGCAAGTGGGGGTCAAATCATGGTCAATCAAATTTCTGTGCATTTTCTGATTTTCCACTCATAATTTGGTGCCCAGAAATTGGATTGGGCTGAAATGAGACTCATTGGAAAGATAATTTGAATGGCTTCAAAATGGACTGGTAGACAAGGGAATTGGATATGGAAGACCCAAGCAATTGAAGGTCGAACTAGAGGTCAATGCATACAATCAATGGGAGCTCTCTGGGATGCAGAGAGTTTCTGTGCTCCAGGGAGCACATTTTTTTAAAAAAGAAACCCCCTGGAACATGGAGAAAGCTTCTCCATGTCCCATGGAGACCTCCAAAAAATAAGGGGTGTGGGCCTAGAACTAGGCCAGGCTGTGTCCGACAACTCTTGAATGGTCCTGGGTCCAATACTTTTTAGGTTTAGAGGGGTTTTCTGGTGAGGTTTGGGTTGAATTGGGTGGGGGAACTGTTAATTCTGCAAGTCTATGACAGTTTGTACGAGACCCACCTTGAGTATTGACTGGGTACATTAGTCTGGAAAACCGTGTATTAGGTATGGTGTCTACAGTATGATTTTTGATTTGTCGATCTTGGGGAAATCACTTGAGATTTTGCATTTGAATACATCTCTTACATTCTACTGAGCTTGCAGGTATGGTATCTATTTTCATATTTATGCGTGTGCCGTGTGTGCATGCGTGTGTCCCAGCCATATGTGGTTCCTTCTCTGTGCTCACATGTGCGTAATCTCTGTAATATATAACTTAACTAATTTGTTATAGTTTTTAATCTGCTTCTCATGATTACCCTGTGCTCAGTAGACCTGACCTTCTGATGGATGGTTTTCCTCTCAGACCAGAACCAGAATTCACTGGAAATGTTATTACTTTTGAGTTCTTTCAGTGTGGTACTCATGCTTTTATGCTCACTGAACCCCAATATCAAGGGGAGATACATCATCATAAATTTGCTTGATGTTCCTCCATTTCTATGGCTAATGGTTCTCCTCATCAGTTATGTTCCATTAATATTCATGATTCTTGGTAAGTCTGTCACATGTGTCAAGAAGTATGTACAGAGGGAGCTAGAAATGGTTGTAGTAAAATAGTGATGCATTAATATGATCATCTTATTGGTGCTGTAGGCGTTCTTTTTTGTTGGCAATTTTTTAATTTTAGAATTCCATCTCCAGAGACACGAGAGTGGCTCGTCAACATTGACTAGCATTGATGGGGATAAGTCAAGCGAGACAAAATCAGCTACCACACCTTCAACACCCAAAGCAGAGAGCATCAACTGTCCCACAGAACCCAGGATTTCCAATTCTTTACTTACAGAGGGTACTCTTCCAGAGATCTTCTACTGGAGGTGGTACAGGACAGGGAAGTTCCTGATGACAAGTTTTCTGGACAAGAGATGCCTTTGGTATGTGATTTTAATTTTCAGTATCTTTTCGATGATATTTGCATGTTGGGATATCCTCACACACATCAACAACTATCTACTCTGCTGTATGCTAAGCCAAATATATATATATATATATATATATCTGGTGCACTCAGTGATTTAAATATCGGTATCGATGCACATATCGCACCGTTGGGATACGGAAACATATTAGTATCGCGTGGGAAATATTGCATGTATCATTTCATGTATTGCTGCTTGAGGGAAATATTGGAAAATGATGGAAATTTTCTCTAAAACTTCAGTTTATAATGATGCAATTACACCGTCCTAAACTATGCATGATCTGACAGAAATGATGCAATTATATCCACATTGAGCTCTTATAATTCATAAATCATACAATACAAGTGTAAAACCAGACCGCCGCGCCCCCCCCCACCAAACGCAATGTGTCAAAATATCATGATATATCGGTGATCCATTGTGATATTTTGTGTGATACAGGGAAATTTAATGACTCCCCCTGTATATCACATCTGCCACATGCTATCAGCCGATACGATTGATATTTTACCGTGCACTAATGGAAACTAACTTTGAAATCTTAAATTTTATGTCTTGGTCATATAAAAATTACAGTTTTAGTTTCTAAGAAACTGCTCGTGCCGAAGAATAAATAGAAGCATATGTGGGAATAGAAATTTGAATTATGGAGCTATATCAGAGTTTGATTATTCCTTATGGTACCATGAACGATGACAACGACAATTGTTATCTATCTTGCCCTCTTGACAGTTGGGACTATTAGTGAAGATCTTTTGTTGGATCACTTGTTGAACTAATAAAACCTGCATATGAAGTATGGTATTCTTTTTGATTTTCTAGGCAGGGAAATATTGAACCTTCCAAGTGCTGTAAAACAAGATGATTTGCTCATACTGCTAGTTTTCTACTTCCTCCCTGCCTGTGTACACCATGCCAAACAATGCATTTTGACTGCAGTTTTCTTCGTGTTTTCCTACCTGTTAATTCTTTGATTTACAAACTAATAAAATTTCTGCATTCATAAATTTTTACCTACTCAAGTAATTTTCTGTGGGAATTCATTGTTACGTCTGACTGCCATGTATCTTTTGGGCTATGACATACACAATCTGTCCCTAGTTAGCACAGTTGCCAAATCAGTTTACATGTTAACAATTTTTTTTAACGATTTTATACAACTGATTGTATTTTTCTGTGGGAATTCCTGACTGCCAGTGTAGCTGATTAAACATGTATCTTTTGGGCCATGACATAACAGAGTCTGTCCCTAGTTAGCACAGTTGCCAAATCAGTTTACATGTTAACAATTTTTTTTAATGATTTTATACGACTGAATGTATTTTATACTCATTGATGTAATCAACTCATTGACTCTATTCAACCTATGTAATAGACTATTAGATAGCTCTAGATTGCAATCAACCCATGTAAATAGTCTATTACATTGTGCCACTGGGAGTTTTGTTCTCCTTTCAAGTCCCAACACTGCACCAAAATCAAAAATTTGGGAAAGCTAGGATTTTGGTTTAAAAACGGTTTTAAACCGTTTCTAATTTGAAACGGTTCTAAACCGTTTTAAAATTTGTAACTATGTTAATGGCCAACATTGCTATTTCCACTTTTTTGTTGGTGTGTCCCACTTAAGTTTTGGATATTCCTAATCTCTTGAATTTTATATTATTATTATATTTTAAAATAGATAGACGGCGTGGATTTGATTAAGAGCTTCTCGGTGGACCCCACATTGCCCTAACGGCTCAGTAATATCTACGTGCCCCAGCCCACGGAATCCATTTTTTCCCATTTGTTGAGCTGAAAACACCCTAACCCTCATATTCTCTCTCTCTCTCTCTCTCTCTCTACTTTTATCTTGCCATCTCTCTCTCTCTCTCTTTCTCTCTCTCCCTCTCTCTCTCTCTCGCACTCACATTCTCTTTTCGTCTCTCTCATGATCTACAACCCTCCGGCAGTGGGATGATAGTGGCACGCTTCCCCCAACTTTGAAATTTCATAGGTAAATCTCCTATTCCTCTTCCCTATCTTCTTCTTCTTAAGGATTAACCATTACAGTTTAATAATTTCAGAAAATTGTAAAAAACTATTTGGGGATTTGAAATTTCAAATCCCTAATTGAGGATTCTTGAAATTTCAATCCGCAATTGGGATTTTCGAAATTGGTTCTAATTGTGGTTTTTTGAAATTTGAAATCCCTAATTGTGAATTTTTTTAAATTGTTAATCCCTAATTGCGATGTGGATTTAGTATGAAATTGTTTAATCCAGAATTTCACAACACCTAATTGCTGCCTAGTTAGAATACTTGGTCCCTAATTGGATATGTTGAAAAATTTTGCTAAAAAAATTTCTAATCGTGTATTCGTCCATTGTTCTTCCCTAATTGGAAGTGGCAGCGATGGCGGTAGGATGGAGTGATGCAATACCAACAAGCTTTCTAAACAGAGTAACCAACTCAAAAAGCCCTTCACACGGGAGGATTTGTAGGGTCCTGATGCATTACGTGGGGCCATGATACGATCATCCTAACCGTTGATGCTATGGGACCGATCAGCCCTAAAATGGACAACCTTAAAAGATCCAAACCCTGATATTCCACCTACAAAATGTTTAGGGGCATTCCCATTAGTGCGCAACACACTAATTTCCTTATCTGATGTAATGACACTAATTGGAGAGGTCATACCAGTACTTGATCTGGACTGTTCATCTCATGATTCACCATGGAAGGATCATATCCTAAAATTTGCAAGACGAGATGAATCTATACCTATCCAATTGAACTATTTCATATGGAGTGCTGGCCATTTCCACCATTTTTTTCTATCACTCATTTGTAGGTGTGCAGTTGGACAGCTAAGATCGTCCAACCAGTAATATTTTTCTTACGTTCCCAATCCATTTGGGTCCACCTGCCCTCCGGTTTTTGTGGTAGCGAACACGTAACATCATGCATGGTGCATGGATTCGATAACTTCTTTTTCCTTGTTGACATAGGGCCTTTCTTTCCTGTTTAACATATTAACTGTTTTCTTAACATAGGTCTCTGCGAATTAATGTTTGGGAATTTGGACAGACTGAATATTCTGTTCAAACGCATATGCATAGAAGAGTGCACGAACATGTACATATGCATTATCTTTTATGAATGGCCATGCTGTTGTCATGTCTTAGATGGGATTTTTTCTCTCCCCTTTTTCATTATCATTCACTCCTGCACATTATGTCCAAAGTGTAATTGATTCGCAAGCACCATGTTTGATATTGAAAAACTCAGGCCCAATGAAGAATGCAATCCTTTTGGTTTCCAGTTTCATTAAAATGCAGCCAAGTTGCTTTTGAAAAAAAAAAAAAAAACATGCAGCCAAGTTGATTGTCTACTTGTGACATGGCAATTTTCTTGCGAAATCCAAATTTAGGTCAGGCGAGTTGATTGGTCCTCCACTTTGTGCACTTTACACGAGCATAATTTAGCAAGTTTAAGGAGACAACTATATTTTCCTTTTCTTTTGGATCCTTTTTTTTCTACTTTTTTAATATGCATTTGTTGGTGATTGTATTCAAGAAGTCAAAGGAGGAATTCTGTTTCCCATTTCCCACAGATGTATGAGAAATGTTTTCTATGACACCCATGCTTCCTGGAATTTCATGATGTCAATACCAACCGAAAAAAAAAAAAAAAAACCTCCATCACACTTGTGACACTTTTGTGGATAGATCAGGATCATAGAGTTGGTGGGCCATCATGTGGATAGGACTTACGAGGACAAAAATCCTGATGACAAGATTATGATAGCCATTCCAACAGTGGTCTCAATATGGACAATTGTCACCATGTTGAGCTAAAACTATGCATTTGTTAATGCAAATGGATACAGGGACTGATCTGGATCCATATTCTTTTGAAATCTTTAGCTAGAAATGTTGTAGAATAGTCTCCAAAGATGAAGTCACTGAGGAAATGATTCCCACCAGCCCACTGGTCAAAACTACTGATCAATCAATCTCCTGTGTTTCAACCAAAGGCAACACATGCCAAAAGGGAATCAACACGCTAAACACGAAATTTTATTAAAAGTATCCACAATGTGCTGTTACATGCAAAGCCAAAGAGGCAGTTATCCTTTGGCAACTAAAGAAAAACCTAATATAATAAGAAATGACCAAAATGCCCTTGAATCTCATCACAAACATATAGGCTTATCTTAAACTGGTTGTTCCTTACATAAACTGTATCAGAATTGTATGATCATGGGATCATTCTGAAGCTGGCTCGGTAGTGACCAATTTCATGACGTTCTAATATTGTTATGTCCAGAAAGTGGCCCACCAAAAAGTGACGAAATACCAAAGGGAAACTTGTTGAACCAATACTGACTCAGTCTAACCCTAAAAATTAATTTAAATAAATAAATCCTATGAGTTCAAGGACCATTTGTTTGATTGCATGGGCCCCCATAATATATATCTGGCTGTTCATCTCATCAAACTTTGGATCAGACAGAGATCATCAATCAAGACAATATGGATGGTTGGAGTAGTCAGGTCTTTGGTTGGCCAGATTTTGTGGCCTTTTGGGTGCAGCAAACGTCCACATTCAATGGGCAAAACTCAGAACATTTGGCATATGGACCATTTCATGGGTCACAGTTTTTTATTCCTTTGTTTATCTTCTTGTAATGTATATATTTTTAACAGATTATGTAAGTATGCTGTTTACTGATTATCCTAAAGAAACAGATAACTGGAGTGTGAAGGCCATTAGGAGGAAGACAACTGGAACGGGAAGGATGAGGTATTTACGTCATGTGCCTCGAAGGTTCAAGAGCAATTTCAGAGACGGAAACCAACCGTCTTTGCGTCTTCCATCTTTGTAAAGATTGAACTTATTTTCTTTTCTTTTCTTTTTTTCTTTTTTCTTTCTTTTTTTTAAATTTTTTTTTTTTTTTTGTGCCTAGCAGTTTGATAACTTTTGAGACTGATTTCTCCCTTTTTTTAGGGACCCAAGTGTCCCCGAGGAAGACAATTGCTGCTGCATAGAGGAATTACTTTAGTTTTGGGGCATGTCTAAAGCATCTTGTTCCTGTATTTGAGCTGGATTTTGTGTAATTTTATCAATTAGGTTCTTTTACACTGGAGATATTGCTATCTTCTATAGAGAATTAGGGCTGAAAGTTGGGCGGGTTCAACCCGACCGACCCGTGACTGACCCGACATTGGGTTGGGCTTGGGCAGAATGTATCGAGTTTGGTCTCGGGCTTGGGCCATACAAACACCAACCTGATAAAACTTGAGTTGGTCTCGGGTTGCCCAACCCAACCCAAACCCAATCAATATATAAGTTCCTTATAAATTAATTATAATTGAGTGCGGATCGTTTGTGTTGAAGGCACATGAAATTCCAATGCCGTTGGGTTTCATTGGTCCACGTCATTTCCTATGACTCAAGCTAACAAGATATGCCGGATTTATCTCTCCCAAATAGATTGCTTGATACACAATACAAATTTTAAAGGAGTAGTGGTCTTATATTTTAGCTTGTTTGTTTAGAAAAAATGAACTTCTTTACGATAATTAACTACATATATAATTAATAAAATTATAGGTACAAAAATAAGACGTGTATTGAAAATATAATAGACTAATGTAATAATGAAAATATTAGCATATATCTACCTGACCAACCCGGCCGAGCCCGCTTGGGTTGGGATTGGGTTGAGAATTCCCAACCTGAGGTTGGGTTGGGTTGGGCTAGGGTTGAGCACCAACCTTACCAAACCCACCCGACTTTCAGCCCTATAGAGAATGGACTTTTTGACATCTTAAATTGCCAAATAAGCATGAAGTTTTAGTATTGGGATAAACCATTCATTCATATAAACATGAAGTTTTGATGTTGGGATAAACCATTCTTTCGTTTTCTGTATATTTGCTAGTTGCATTTTCCAGCTCAAGCAGGAGGATTTCTGTTGACCCTTTCGATAGATCTAATACCCAAGAAATCAGAAAGAGGAAAAATAGGTTTGCTGGTCTTATGTTGAATGTTCACGGTCTTGGTAAACCTTCAGTGACGGTTAGTGTCTTACCTAATATTTTTTAGAATTGAGTTTTTATTTGTAACTAGATGCATCATCTTCCATTTGGCTACTCAAAACATGGGTTTAGGGCCTGCAAGATGTTGCAAATTGTATGAACTTTAACCTGTTGTCGCTTTTAGTCTTTTTGTCAGCGTTACATACTTTTTATATACCTAATGCATTTACAAGTTATAACTGATGCTGCTGTTAAACATCAATCTCCTGTTCATGTGTTGCCTGGTTATTAACTTCCTAACAGATGTTTTGACTTCCTGACCTATTCTGGCCCAGGAATCTGCTATAGATAAAATTATTTAGTAACAACTAGCAATATTATCCTTCTAGCATGTTTGGCTAACAAATGCAGGTTGTGTTTCAGCTTTGACTGGTGAACTTGCATGTTCTTAATAAAATGGTTGACTTGTGTTTTTAGTGAACTGACACGTTTCACCGAGGAGTTTCAGTCCCAGCCAAAACCCGTCCTGTTTCAGTGATGAGTTCCGATCACAACCAATCCGACAGTCTGGTCCATTCCAGGAAAGTAAACACCGGTCATTACTGAGGCTAATCAAACTGCGAGCTCCTCATTGATCAAGTGAGTTTAATGTGATATTTTTTCTTCCTCTTATGGTTTCTGGATGAATTTGATTATTTTTCACTTTAGCCATACAATTGATGCAAATGAATCAGCTAGTTAGAACATCAGATTGGTGAGATAATTGATCATCTAAATCAACTTGCCATGAAAGTGCCTTCCAAAATTGATAATAATATTAATAAAACTAAACTAAACTAAACGAGGTCTGAAACTTGAGTCAGGCCTGCTGCTACCATAAATACCCTGAAATGACAGCTTTGTAACTATTTCAGTTAGGATTAGGATCCTAAATCTTCCAATCTTCACCATCCCGAGAGATGTTCTGAACACAAAATCCTGACCCTTGACCACTTAAAATGGAGGGTATTAAGAATATAATTTGTTGCCTTGGATAATTGGAAAGCCCGATCAGTCGTTGCGCATCGATGTCAATCCTCTTACGTGCCTTGGATAAATTAAGAAAAGAAGAAGAAGAAAAAGAAGAAGAAGAAGAAGCAGCAGCAGCAGTAGAACCCTGGAAAGTCCTTTCAGAAGGCTCCCACAGGGGCATTCAGAAGAAACAAAGGCTTATGTGGTGAAGTGCAAGGTTCGAGACCTTGCAATGCTCCTTCAACAAGCCATGGTGATGCAAGAAAAGGCCACCAAGTTGTCATCTTCATTGTTCTTCCTTTCTTGGTGGTCTTGTTTCTTTTATTTTTAATCGTCAGCTTTTCTTGCATTTATTATCAAAGAAGAAGAAAAATAGAAAGAGGGGTTCTTGAAAGGAGGAGCAGAAATCCATTTTCAATATGGAATTATGATGGGATTGCTATGTTTGAAGACATCGTGGAAGTGACGGAGGGTTTTGACGACAAATACTGCGTCGGAACTGGAGGGTATAGAAAAGTTTACAAAGCAAATCTACCATCGGGCCAGGAAGTAGCCGTGAAGAAACATCATCCCTTTAAAGGTGCAGATCAAATTGATCAAAGAAGTTTTAGAAATGAGATTCAAGCATTAACAGAAATCGGCCTTCGCAACATTGTGAAGCTTTATGGTTTTTGTTCCCATGCTCAATTCTCATTTCTAGTCTATGATTACATGGAAAGGGGAAGCTTGGCTAACATCCTAAGTAATGATGAAGGAGCTGCACAGTTGGACTGGACTATAAGGGTGAAGGTTATTAAAGGTGTGGCCCATGCATTATCTTATGTGCACCATGATTGCACTCGGCCACTTGTCCATCGAGACCTATGAAGCAATAACGTTTGGTTGAATTCAAAACTTGAGGCCTGTGTCCCTGACTTCGGCACTACCAGATTGTTGATACCCGATTCGTCCAATTGGACCACGCTTGCAGGCAGTTACAGATACATCACTCCAAGTTAGTTGCTAATTCATTCTCCATGTTGTAATAGTTTTATTAGCAACTGGTCTTTTATTTTTCGTAAGATTTTCTATTTTTTGTTGGAAATTACATAGTAAAGTTTGTGCATGAGTTATCATACTGTTGTCAAATGTGGCACTCTAGGGAAACTGAAGATTCCTTAATCCAACAGTCATAAGAGGCCTTGCAAAGAAACATAAAAGGGATTTTATTGTTCAAATCCCCAACTTTGTTTAACTAAAAAATTGTAAAGTATCTGTGAATATTTAAAAGATTACACATGCCAATTTCTTATGCGTTTGGGATATATGAGGCATACATAAAGGTAGGCCTAACCATGCAGATGACCCAACACAATGATTAATCTGGTCCTCTTATCAGGCAGGCCACCAACACATGAAAACAATGGATAGTTTTGAGAAAAAATGCCAATAGTACACACTCAATGTATGCATGTGGCATGCCTGATAAGTAGACCATCCTAACTTTCAAGCAAGATCATCCAAAAGTTTAGCCCAACTTATGCAACTCTCAGATGTGCCACACACATGGCAGTTAGCATATGCACAATTTGTAGAGATGCCTTGGGGTTAACAAGCAAAATAACTTAGAAGATATGAAACCTAGATTAAGAAACCCCTGTGAGTTTGATATATGCTTAAGAGTTTAGCTATTGATAATTAACAAAGAGAAAGAACATGACTAAACTGTCTTCCTTCTTGCAGAGCTTGCATATACGATGAGGGTGACTGAAAAATGCGACGTATAGTACTTGAAGTGATGATGGGAAGGCATCCTGGGGAGCTCATCTCCTCTTTGTCATCATCACCATCACCTCTAGAAAGATCAAACACATCCACAATTTATGCGGAGTGGCTGAGGGAGGGACTAGTTTGGGGTTAGTGGCCCTCTACGAAACATATCAACCATTCAAACCCCAAACAAAGGTACAACCCATGGACCCGTGACCCGATCATCACCCGTTTACCAATTGGATTTAGAATTTTGTTTAAAATTTAACAAGTGGTTCCACTTGTCAACAAATTATTAGGCCCAAGCACCACTCCTTCAACCCATTTACTTAAGGGCTTGTATTTCAAGCCCATTAATAACTTTGCAATATTTTGGAATTGGAGCTTTTTGTTAACGCTTACGTGCACCCTAGAAACGGTTTGATAAAGGAATGATTCAGCCATAGCCTGATTTATTTACCTTAATAGCCTTTGTTTTCAGGCTGAAACCAAAGCATAGCCCAATAAGTACACCTGAGCCCAAATTAGAAGCAAGCTTGGTTAGTTGGCTAAAGGGTTGACTAGAGTAACAGGCTCACTGCCAGCCTAATTTATTGTTCTACTTTAGACTGGGCTATGCAAAATAAAAACTTAGACTTTGACATGACAAGCTCAAACAAAACAGTAAAAATTGTAGGCTTATATCAAGTCCCGCGCCCAACTACTTAGAATTTGGCAACATTAATGAAAAAAACAAACTCGACTTTAAAATCCATGTCGAAACTCCAGATCATATCAACAAAGAGGAGACTTGACTATAAAGTAGAAAATGGGCCCATGCCAGTCCAGTCCCGAGGCCCATTGCTTGGAACTCGATGTTCTCAACAAAAGATGAGACTTGACTCTAATAGTAGAATCTGAGCCAAAACTCATATGGTCCCAGGGCTCACTCTTTGAAATCTCGATGCTCCCTGCAAAAGAGGAGACTTGAATCTAAAAGTAAAATCCGAGAATATTCCATGTTCGTTTGGCCCACTTGTGATTCGGATCAGCCTCGTTTTTGGTCCCATGCCCCAAAATGAGGTGGCAAAATAGATAGATTGAACAGATTTGTCACAAACATCATTGTAGACCACACCTATAGTCAAGCAACTCTCACCCTCCAACTTAAATGTCCACCAATCTCTGTCCACCAATCTCTTGCTCTCACATTGATTGTCGTGTTAACCTAGTCTTGATCGTACATGGGGCCACTTTAATGTTTGTGAGAAATTGACTGTTACATCTATTTTTCCAGCTCATTTAGGTCGTGGGCCTAAAAATGTGGCAGATCAAAAACTGAAAATGGGCCGAGGATGCCTCAAGATGTTTCAATGGTGAGCATTCCATACCACCGTTTCTTATCGTGGGCCCACTGGAGATTGGTAACATCCTCATTTTTGAGCCATGTGATAAAATGAGCTGCCAAAATAGATGGACTCGCAGATTCGTCAAAAACATCGTGCGACTCTATGACTATTTCATTGGCAGGACGTTTAATTCCCATACTTTCATAGTCGTTTTGCCTACTTGAACTTTAGATCGACCTCATTTTTGGGTCCATGCCTTAAAATGAGGTGGAAAATAGATGGATAAAGTGGATTTGTCACCAACATCATTGTACGGTCAGGCAAACCCCACCCTATATGCTTAAATGTCCACTGGACCTCTGGCTGGCCCATTGATTAATGTTGCCATCCTATCTCAAACTGTACTTGGGGCCTCCCTTAATGTTCATGAGAAGTCCAATATTCTGTCCATCCATTTTTCGGTCAAATCTGAGGGAATGGACCCAAAAATGAGGCAGATCTGAAGTTCACAATGGCTCTAGGATGTTTCAAGGGTGGATGTTCAATCTCACTATTTCCTGTCATGTGGCTTACTTGAGCTTCGGTCTGCCTCATTTTTGGCCATTTACTAAGAAAACAGAAGGACTTAATAGATGTGGAAGAAATTTCAAATTGGATATTTTAAACTCCAACGGCCGGCTAATCCGATAGGCTTGTGGACGTTCAAGTAAAGTCCAGCCTGATTTAGAAAAAGGCATGAAATTTAAGTCCGAGCCCGATCCACATTGATATTAGTGAGAAACCCACTCGTCCATCCTATTCCCCGAATCTTGTTGGAACATGCTCCAAAAAATGCCTGCCGTTAAAACCCCATTCATACTGTTCATGAGGTCTTCCCTACGGTTATGAACTGAAAAATATAAAACTATTAGCCTGATTCAAAACTTGTGCCCTAGGAATGTTTCAATGGTGGACATTCTATCCTCACTTTTCCAGTCGTGCAGCCCACTTGAGTTTTGGATCTGCCTCATGTTTGGGCTCATATCCCAACTTGATCTGAAAAAACAGATGGATGGGGTGGATTTCTCACAAACATCAAGGTGGCTGGGCCCCATGATCTTTTCTTGACATCCACGCCATTCATCATGTCTGCCCCCATCACCTTCTTGGCGATGAAAATTCGCCTCAACCCAAAACATAGGTAAGCCACACCCTGTAAACTCCTGCCTAAAACCAATAAAATCACATTGTGTGGCCCACCTAAGTTTGGAATGACCTAAAGTTTCATGACAACATCCATCCTTGTGGGGCTCATCTTATGAAGGGATTGGATGACATATACAAAACACAGGAGCCTAGTACAAAATCTGAAAATATTTAGAAATGGGTGTCCACATCACAACTGTTCCCTGTGGTGTGTGGCCCACCTATGGTCAGGATCGGTATGATTTTCTATAGATGTCGGCTGAACAAAAAGGACCTTATATTGTGGATGTGGACCCACAAATGAAAGTTGGTCCAACACAATTTATAATAGGATATGCTTATATTCTATAATAGTTAGTAGAAAAGCTGGACTGGAAAGGAAGACCAAATCTACCTATTGTCGACTTCTGTTGAACTTTTCAAGCATTCATATGACTGACTCAAAAACAGTATCAAACCTTCGACTGTAAATAAAACATATCCATTTTTGTCACAACATAAGCTATAACAGCAATGGCCATTGAAACATCTTTCTCCCTCTCTCTTCTGCTTATATTGGCAGCCTTTCTTTCTTCCAATGCACTTACAACATCTACCTTCGGAGAAGGAGAGGCTCTAGTGAAATGGAAAGACAGCCTCCTACAATCACAAGCTCTCCATTCATGGTTGCTTCCTTCCACTAATGCTAGCACCATAACAATCTCTCCATGCAAATGGATTGGGATTTTCATGCAATGGTCTCGGAAGTGTAACAGAGATAAGCTTACCTAATGCCGGCTTGCAAGGTAAGCTAGATAACTTGAGCTTCCCCTCATTTCCAAACCTCTTCCATCTTAATCTCAGTGGCAACTTCCTCACTGGAACCATCCCAGCTCATATTAGCTCTCTTTCAAAACTTGCTTCTCTTGATCTCTCCATGAATTATATTTCTGGCATTTTACCTCTTTCACTGGCTAACCTCACTCACATTTCTGTGATTGACATTTCATATAATGAAATAATAGGTGAACTAGCTCCAAGTTTCTTCACCAATTGGACCAAACTCATCTCCCTTCAATTCCAGAACAATCAATTCAGTGGGAAAATTCTGTCTCAAATCGGCCTACTTAAACATCTCCGAATCCTAGACCTCTCGGGAAATAAAATCAGTGGTTTAATACCTCTTGAAATAGGGAATCTGCAGAGTCTGATTCAGTTAAGGTTACACTCAAACCATCTTAGTGGGCCAATTCCTCCTTCTTTAGGTAACTTGACCAAGCTGATGAACCTCTACCTCTTTGACAATCAAATTTCTGGTTCGATCCCCACACAATTAGGGAATCTGAAGAATTTGGTTGAGTTGGCGTTGTACAATAACAATCTGACAGGTCAAATCCCTCCTGCTTTAGGTAATTTGAGAAACCTTACAGCTTTGTACCTCTACAGCAATCAAATTTCTGGTTCAATTCCTGCACAATTAGGAAGTCTCAAGAATTTGGTTGGGTTGGCATTGTCCAATAACAGTCTGACAGGTCCAATCCCTCCTGCTTTAGGTAATTTGAGAAACATTTCAGCTTTGTACCTCTACAGCAATCAAATTCTGGTTCGATCCCCACGCAATTAGGAAATCTGAAGAATTTGATTGAGTTGGCATTGTACAATAACAATCTGACCGGTCCAATCCCTCCTACTTTAGGTAATTTGAGAAAGCTTACACTTTTGTACCTCTACCGCAATCAAATTTCTGGTTCAATTCCTGCACAATTAGGAAATCTCAAGAATTTGGTTGATTTGGAGTTGAGCTATAACAATCTGATAGGTCCAATCCCTCTTGCTTTAGGTAATTTGAGAAACCTTACACTTTTGTACCTTTACAACAATCAATTTTCTGGTTCAATTCCTGCACAATTAGGAAATCTCAAGAATTTGGTTGACTTAGAGTTGTCGAATAACAATCTAACAGGTCCAATCCCTCCTGCTTTAGGTAATTCGAGAAACCTTACAGTTTTGTACCTTTTTGACAATCAAATTTCTGGTTCAATTCCTGCACAATTAGGAAATCTCAAGAATTTGGTTGGGTTGTCGTTGTGGAATAATAGTTTGACAGGTTCAATCCCTCCTGCTTTAGGTAATTTGAGAAACCTTACACTTTTGTACCTCCACAGCAATCAAATTTCTGGTTCAATTCCTGCACAATTAGGAAATCTCAAGAATTTGGTTGAGTTGTCGTTGTGGAATACTAGTCTGATAGGTCCAATTCCTCCTGCTTTAGGTAATTTGAGAAACCTTACACTTTTGTACCTCTACAGCAATCAAATTTCTGGTTCAATTCCTGCACAATTAGGAAATCTCAAGAATTTGGTTGATTTGGAGTTGAGCGATAACAATCTGACAGGTCCGATCCCTCCTGCTTTAGGTAATTTGAGAAACCTTACATATTTTTACCTCTCTAGCAATCAAATTTCTGGTTCAATTCCTCTGGAAATTGGGAATTTGGTAAAACTCAATGTGCTTGATCTGTCCAGTAACCTTCTAACAGGTTCTATCCCTTCCACTTTCGGAAACTTGACCAAGTGTGAATTCTTCATTGCATTTGACAACCATTTAACTAGTGAGATCCCAAAAAGCTTCAGAAATTGCACTAGGTTAACTAGAGTTCGACTCGACGGAAACCAGCTCATTTCAAATGTATCAGAAGCCTTTGGTGTATACCCACATCTCTATTTCATGGATGTCAGCAATAACAGGTTGTTTGGTGAACTCTCACTAAACTGGGGAGAATGCAGATACTTGACGATGCTACAATTCTCTGGGAACATGATCACTGGTAGAATTCCTCACGAGATTGGGTGGTTAACCCGGCTAGGAGTGCTTGGTCTTTCTTCAAACCGTCTGGTAGGAGAGATTCCAAAGGAATTGGGGAGGTTGACTTCATTGTTCATCTTGAATTTAAGTGATAACCAGCTTTCTCATAGGGTTCCTCAAGAAATTGGGAGACTGTCCAATTTGGAGATTCTGGACATATCAATGAACAACCTAGCTGGTCCAATACCACCTCAGTTGGGGAATTGCTTCAAACTACGGTATCTGAAATTGAGTGAAAATTATTTGAATGGAAGCATTCCATTTCAGATAGGCAACCAGATACACCTACGGGGTGCATTAGACCTTAGCCATAATTCACTAAATGGAGAGATATCATCACAAATTGGGAACTTGCAGATGCTGGAAATGTTAAACCTCTCCCACAACATGTTGTCTGGCTCAATTCCAAAATCTTTTGAAGGGATGCTCAGGTTAAAATCTGTAGATTTTTCATACAATGATTTGGAAGGCCCTATTCCCAATAGCAAAGCCTTTCAGATGGCTATTGTAGAGGTATTCATAAAAAACAAAAACTTATGTGGTGAAGTGCAAGGTTTAAGACCCTGCAATGCTCCTTCAACAAGCCATGGTGATGCAAGAAAGGTCGCCAAGTTGTCATCTTCATTGTTCTTCCTCTCTTGGCAGCCTTGTTTCTTTTATTTATAGTCGTCGGCGTTTCTTCCATTTATTACCAAAGACGAAGAAATAAAGAGAAAGTGGTTCTTGAAAGGAGCAGCAGAAATCCATTTTCAATATGGAATTATGATGGGATTGATGCATTTGAACAGATCGTGGAAGCGATAGAGGGTTTCAATGACAAATACCTCATTGGAACTGGAGGGTATGGAAAAGTTTACAAAGAAAATCTATCATCAGGCCAAGTAGTAGCTGTGAAGAAACTTCACCCACTCGAAGGTGACTATCAATCCGATCAAAGAAGTTTTAGAAATGAGATTCGAGCATTAACAGAAATCCGTCATCGCAACATTGTGAAGCTTTATGGTTTTTGTTCCCATGCTCAATTATCATTTCTAGTCTATGAGTACATGGAAAGGGGAGGCTTGGCTAGCATCCTAAGCAATGACAGAGGAGCTATAGAGTTGGATTGGACTCTAAGGGTGAAGGTTATTAAAGGTGTGGCCCATGCATTATCTTACATGCACCATGATTGCACCCAGCCAATTGTCCATCGAGACCTATCAAGCAACAACGTTCTGCTGAATTCGGAATTTGAGGCCTGTGTCTCTGACTTCGGCACTGCAAGATTGTTGATACCTGATTCATCCAATTGGACTACCCTCGTAGGCACTTACGGATACATCGCTCTAGGTTTCATTCTCCACACTTTAAAAGTTTTATTAGCAATTGGTCTTTCATTTTTCTTAAGCTTTCCTTCTTTTTTTTTTGTTTCTTTTTTCTTTTTTTTCTTTTTCTTTTTTTTTTTTGTTTCTTTTTTCTTTTTGTTGGCAATTACATACTAAAGTTTGTGCATAAGTTATCATATTGTTGTCAAATATTGCAATCTAGGGCAACTGGAAGATTCCTTGATCCAACAGCTGTAGGAGGCCTTGTAAATAGACAAGCATGGGTTTCTATTTTTACAATCCCCAACATCAAAACTAATATAACAATGCAAATGAAGATAAAAGTAAGAATGATGTTTTCTCTTAGATGCACTTGTCGTCCATCGTTTTTTTACATTATGCATGGTGGAGATAATCTGGCCGCATGGTAAGTCTAACCATGATTTAGGTTACCCAACTAACTTAACCATATGTCATTAGCTATTAAATTTGTGGTGCTGACTATTTTTCTTAACTGTACATTGGTTGGCCACCAGTTGGATGGGATGGATAAAATCCTCCGATAAGTGTAATTTTTGAGATCTGCTCCATCTACATTATGGGGCCATGTTTTCAGATGGTCTGGTTTGATTTACATGGGTACCATGGATGAGTTACACTATTTAACAAATTATTGAAAAAGCTCATTGCTTCTGGCCCATACGAGTAAACATGAAAACGATGCATACGGAAATATGGCATCCTCTGCAATGTTCAACCAAGAGATCCCTGAGAATGGTTGGATTTCCTTCGTTGTACAGGGGTTCAACAGCTTTATGATCGAAATCGTTGATATAATGTCCCTCACAGTGAATGCCTCATGCAACAAAAGAAGTTCCAAGATTGGAAAATTTCTTGAAACAATGCTCATATCACCCAATCCTTGCAAATGAAATTTGTTGCTACAACGATACCTACAGACACATCAATGCACTCTGGTTTATACGTGCCAACTTCTCATGCGTTTGGGACACCTGAGGCACACGTAAAGGTAGGCCCAACCATGCAGATCACCCAGCACAATGATTAATTTGGTTCTTTATTAGGTGGGCCACCACCATGTGAAAACAATGGATAGTTTTCGAAAAAATCAATGCCAACATTACACAATGTAAACATGTAGCATGGCTGGCGAGTGAACTATCTTGACTTTTTAGCAAGATCATCCAAAAGTTTGGCCCATCTTCAATACCTCACAGATGTGCTACATACTTCTCAGTTGGCATATGCACAGTTTATGAAGATGTCTTGGGCTCAACAAGAACAAAAAACTAAAAATATGAAACCTTGATTAGGAAACCCCGGTGACTTTGATACATGATTAAGAGTTTAGCTATTAATGATTAAGGAGGAGAAAAGATCATGACTGAAGTATCTTCTTTCTTGCAGAGCTTGCATTTACAATGAGGGTGACTGAAAAATGCGACGTATATAGCTTTGGTGTGGTGGCGCTTGAAGTGATGATAGGAAGGCATCCTGGGGAGCTCATCTCCTCTTTGTCATCACCAAGTAGACATGATACACTGTTAAAGGATATGTTGGACCAACGTCTCTTGGATCCAATGACTGAGATTGCACAGGAAGTCTTATTTGAGGTGTGCACGGCACTTTCATGCATTCGGCTAGATCCAAACTCTTGGCCAACCATGCACTACGTGACAAAACCACAACACACAAAACAGAATATTACAAACACAACAAGAATGTTTGTGGTGAATATTTTTGCCCTCAACTGAGAGCTCTCTTGTCCATAATATAGATCTTCTAGGGGTCAATTACATCAATCTAGATCCCCAGTTTAGGGGTCAGTTACATCAATCTAGATCCCCAATTTAGGGGTCAATTACATACCTTATTTACAGCAATCTAGGGGTCAGTTACATACCTTATTTACAGCAATCTAGATCCCAAAATTAGGGTGCATATCACTGACACCCCCCCCCCCCCCCCCTCAAATTGATGTTGGAGAATCAAGGAGCATCAATTTGTTTACGAAGAATTGATGCTGAGCACGAGGGAGAGGTTTGGTGAGAATATCCGCAATTTGAAGATTTGTAGAAATGCGAGGAAGGGTAATGATGCTGTTTTCAAAAGCGTCGTGGATTGAGTGACAATCAACCTCTATATGCTTGGTATGCTTGTGGAAAACTGGATTTGCCACAATCTGAATAGCACTCGTGTTATCAGCATGCAGGGGAGTAGGAACAGTTTGTGCAAATCCCAGTTCAAAGAGCAAGCCATGCAACCAAGTAATTTCGGAACAGGCCGAGGACATAGCACGATATTCAGCCTCAATGGATGATTTGGAAACTCGATCTTGTTTCTTACACTTCCAGGAAATCAGTGCATTACCTAGATATATACACCATCCAGTGGTGGAGCGACGCGTATCGAGGCAGCCAGCCCAATCAACATCACTATAAGCGACAAGTTGAAGAGGAGAACCCAAAGGAAAGAATAGCCCAAGAGTAGGAGAACCAAGAAGATAGTGGATGATGCGTCGAACTGCAACCATATGTAAATGATGCGGTGAAGTCATGAATTGACTCACGAGATGAACAGCGTATGAGATATCCGGCCAAGTAATCGTTAAGTAGACAAGGCTCCCAACTAGTCACCGATATAATGTAGGGTCGGGAAGAAGATCACCATCATCTTGGCGAAATTTCACATGAACTTCCATAGGAGTATCAACCGGAATAGAGTCTTCTAAGCCAGCCAAGATAGTAATATCTCTGATGTACTTCTGCTGATTTAGGAAGAGACCTTTGGCACCTTTATGAACTTCAAGCCCTAAGAAATAGGTGAGGGCGCCAAGATCTTTCATGTGAAAGGAGGAACAAAGGGAAGCTTGAAGTTGTTGAATCAATACACTATCACTGCCGGTGATAATAATATCGTCCACGTAGACAAGTAAAAGGATGATACCCAAAGATGTCTTGCACAGGAATAGAGAATGATCATACTGGCTTTGCACAAAGGAGAGTTGAAGAAGTGTTTGCCGGAACTTCTCAAACCAAGCACGAGAGGCTTGTTTCAACCCATACAATGAATGTTTCAAGCGACACACAGCAGTACCACTAGAACTAGAAATACCAGGGGGAGGGCGCATATAGATTTCTTCTTTAAGATCCCCATGAAGAAAAGCATTTTTGACATCCATCTAGTGGAGAGTCCAATCCTGAGAAGCGGCAATAGCGAGAATTATACGAACAATGGTCATTTTGGCCACCGGGGCAAAAGTTTCCTCATAGTCAATGCCATATTCTTGACGATTGCCAAGAGCCACAAGGCGAGCCTTATATCTGTCCAAGGATCCATCAGATTTGAGCTTGACAGAGTAAACCCATTTATAACCAATGGGCTTGACAGAGGGTGGACATGATACAATGTCCCAAGTATCATTGTTCTGTAAAGCATCGAGTTCCTCTTGCATGGCTTCTTTCCAACACTCATGTTTCATAGCCTGGGAGTACGAATTAGGTATAGAAATCGAGAGCAAGGTAGCAACTAAAGATGTATGAGTAAAGATGTACCAATCACGGGAGTAACCATAGTGATCAGGAGGATGAGAGAGGCGAGTGGACCGTCGAAGAGGAGTAGCCACTGTGTCAGATGCAGATGTCGGAGGTGACTCGGGAGGGGTTCTTATAGTAGAATCGTCAGGCCTTTCTCGCCTTTTATACACAAAACCAGGTCTAAACCGTGTGATAGTGGGGAAAGGAGTAGACACATCCTCAAAGTCAGGTAAAGAGCATATAGCTGTAGGGTTGGAAAACTCCATATGAGAGGCAAAAAAATATTTGTGTTCAAGAAAAACAACATTCTGAGAAGTTCGAATCCTATGAGTGACAGGATCGTAACACAGATAACCCTTTTGATTTGGAGCATAGCCAAGAAAGACACACTGTACAGATTGAGTGGAAAGTTTGGTGCGTTCGATGGGAGGGAGATGAACAAAGCAAACACAACCAAAAGGATAGAAATGGGTATACTCAGGTGGCCTTTGATGAACATGAAAAAATGGAGAGTGATGATGAAGATTAGATGAAGGAAGGCGGTTAATCAAGTGCACAGCGGTAAAAAGAGCCTTAAACCGGAATTGAGGTGGAACAGATGACTCAAGAAGCAAAGAACGAACTACATCAAGGAGGTGACGATTTTTCCTCTTGGCAACTCCATTTTGTTGGGGAGTGTACGGACAAGTCCATTGAGAAATAATCCCCTTCTGTTGGAGAAAATCCTGGAATTTGTTGGATATGTATTCGCCCCCTGAATCAGAACGGAGGATTTTGATGCTGGTAAAATATTGGTTCTCAATTAAAGCTAAGTATTTTTGAAAGGCATGAAAAACTTCAGATTTCCTCCTTAGAAAATATATCCATGTAAAGAGACTGTAGTTGTTAATGAAGTTAACAAAATACTAGAAATTAGCATGAGAGATCATTGGTGTAATCCCCCATACATCACTGTGAATCAAATTAAAGCAATGAGTAGAAGGAGCATCATGAGTTGGAAATGGAAGACTTTTGCTCTTTCCCGATTTGCAACTAGAGCACTCAAAATCAACATCTTTAAGAGAAAACGAGATTTTATTATCCATCAAACCAGAATTTAATACAGAGAGAAGGGTCCTAGAATTTGGATGGCCTAACCGATTATGCCACAATAGATATTGACTCTTGACAGAGGTACAAAATAGAGAGAGCACACTTGACTCCCTAGGTTGTGTATGGAAGCGAAGAGGGAAGAGTCGTCCACATTTAGGCCCCTTTGCGATTGTCTTCCCTGACACCTGATCCTGCACAATGCAACCAGAACAAGAGAAAGAGACATGGCTATCAGTATCAACTAATTGCCCAACAGAAATAAGATTAGCAGATAATCCAGGCGAATAAAAAATCTTTTGCAAGGATGGAGAAGAAGAGATATCATGGACGGCGGTGATGGGAAGACAGTCCCCATTGGCGGTATGGACTTGCAAATTTCCATCATACTTTTTTACATTGACAAGATTGTCAGAGGAAAAGGTCATGTGATTCGAAGCACTAGAGTCAAGAAACCACAAGTCAGAGAGAGATTGATGTTTACCGGTGAGACCAAATGCAGAGAATGCAGATAAGATCATCTGCTGGACTTTTTCAGGTGTGAGAGAAGGTGCTGCTGATTGTGAAGGCATGGAGGCTGAAGCCATGGAGTTAGGGGATATATCATCCACAGAGGTGTGAAAAGCTCGTGGATTGCGATTCTGAGGGCGTTTTCGACATTCAGAAATGATGTGGCCCTTTCCTTTACAATAATTGCAGAATTTCTTCTGACACTGATTAGCAATATTACCAAATTCCTTACAACTATAACATTGGACATTGATCATATTTCGAACCCGTTGTTTTCCTTGTGCGGCGTATGCAACATTGAGAACATTGGGAGAACCTTCCTGCTGTTCCAAAGTTGCTTGAGTCAAGCAACGCTGCTCCTCCCTAAGGAATTCATACAGACAAATATCCAAGGATGGCAAGGGTGTGCTGATCATGATGTTGGAGCGGACATTTTCAAACTCATGGCGTAGTTTCGTAAAAAATTGGTCTTGCTGAGTAGTTTGATGAACTGTTTGAATAGCTTCTAGAGCATTATTGGGGACTGACGCATACACGATGTCTGTATATTCAGTCCATAAATTGATAAAACCTGAATAATACTCCTGAATAGACATATTTCCTTGAGTATAGTTGGCAATTTCATACTCCAATTGAAATCTTCGAGCCGAACTATCTTGATTATACACCTTCTTCAAATAATCTCATATAGCTTTGGCTGTTTTATATGGTCATAGATTGAGAATAATGGTGGGATCCATGGAGCTTAATATCCAGCTCATAATACGAGCATCCTTTGCCTCCCATTGAACGGTCTTTTCTGGATCAGTGGGCTTGGTGTCGAATCCATCAATGTGCCTCCATAATTCCTTCCCCTTAATATAAATCTGGAATTGAAATGCCCAAGCAAAAAAATTCTTACCCGAAAATCTCATGCACACAAAAGATTTCTCCATAGGTGAGTTGTAAATAATATCAAGAAGAAAGAGAATCAGATCAAGTGAATCTGATGCTGCCCACGAATGCCACAGAACCAACAGTGAAGAACCTCCACCCCTTGCTAAGATCCAACTTCAAAAAAGCCAAGAATCGGATACTATGAAAATACGCAAGAAGACGACCTCTTTATGCACAACGAAATCACAAATCGAATAAAGATTGTTCTAAGACGATGGCAACAGACCGGGCTCTGATACCATGACAAAACCACAACACACAAAACAGAATACTACAAACACAAGAAGAATGTTTGTGGTGAATTTTTCTGCCCTCAACGGAGAGCTCTCCTGTCCATAATATAGATCTTCTAGGGGTCAGTTATATCAATCTAGATCTCCAATTTAGGGGTCAGTTACATCAATCTAGATCCTCAATTTAGGAGTCAGTTACATACCTTATTTACAGCAATCTAGGAGTCAGGTACATACCTTATTTACAACAATCTAGATCCCTAAATTAGGGTGCATATCGTTGACACTATGTGGCTCAAGAGCTATCTATTGGTCGGCCTTCCTTCTCTCCAGGACGATTCCACGCACTTACATTACGTCAATTGATGGATCTCAAGGTACAGTTGGGTGGATGAAAATCATATATTGAGGTTGGGGGTGTGTAGTGACAAGGACATTATTATTATGTGTGTTTATTGTATGAAAATCATCCAATGTAGATAAGGTGTTTTTCTTGTTATGATATGCATGCAATTAAGTGTGTGGAATCCATGTTTACGGAAAATTTAGATTTCCAAGTGAGGTCTATATCTTTCTTTCTGGTTCCCCCCTGGATGTTTGTACATAATTTTTGTTATATCAATAAAGTTGTAGATGGTGTTCTCCCACCTTTCTCCAAAAAAGAAAAAAGATTTCTATGATTAGTGATCAAAACCCAAATGTAATATAGTTGAAAAATAAAAAATGTTTTCTTTTGTGATAGTTATGTTCTAACTGAAAGTCTTCTAAGCCAAAGGATTTATATTTTAGGAGTTATAATACTTTTTTGAAATACCAAGTTTGTACTAACATATTATTAGGAAAATAAGACTGATACATTTATCAACGAGAGAAGCTATCAATTGTGGTTTCTTTAATTGGAAGGGAAAAGAAGGAAAAAAAAAAAGAGAAATAAAGAATGAAGACTTCACGCTTTGGCAATGTGAGTCAAGATGATTATACTAACCTCAATCCAAAGTGTTTTCCAAATCTACTCCAGTCTAAAAGGCATAAAGAGTTGCTTGACCCTTTCTCTACATTCAAACTTGATGTTAAGAGGTTTAAAATTATCATTAAGAGGCTGTTATAATTCATTGATATATCCTAGTTCACATAAATTGAATAAGCCTCCTCATTTTGGTGCTGAGGTTTTTTGTTTCTTTCTAAAAGACCAGGTGCTTTAAAGAACTTCGACTTATATATGTATTTTTCCTTGTTTAGATGTGTATTGTTTGTTGGGATAGTGCAAAAGCAAATCCGAATTAGAATCAAACAAGAGAAAATCAAAGTAATCAAATCAATCAAAGCACTCAGAGAATACACGAATTTACGTGGAAAAACCCTTGCGGGAAAAATTAATGGCACAAAGCGACAAGCAATCCATTATAAAAAGCAAAATTACAATAGATGAAAGCACTTACACTGATGAGAACTCCTTCCCATTAGAATACCCTAATCTTGATTACACCCAATATATATAGCATAATGCCTGAAATAAGAAATAGATCATGCACTTACGAAGAATTGCACGCACCGTCAACCGATCGATCGACATCGATCGAGCAGGCCATGTTTGATCAATCAAACATGCCAAAAACAGTTAAAAGAATTAATTGAGATTTTCTGAATTTTACCGATCAATCAACTCGACGGTTTGATGGATCAAGACTGTCCAAAACTTATCAAGAGAATATCTATATAATTGGAGGTTCACTTGATTGATCAACCATGGTAGTAGATTGATTGAACCCCTGTTTGTTCACTCGATTAATCAACTAGAACCCCTGTTCATATACAAATTGAAGACATCTGACAAAATTTTCAAGACTTGTTTAGGAGCTTTGAAAATACTTGGGATGATTTTCTTTTCAAGACAATGATTTATTTTTCCTTGTTAAGTTCACTTTTTCTACAACTTTGCCATATATGACATAATATTAATATTTGATGGAAAAATAAATAAATTTCAATTTTTTTATAAAGTAAAATATGATTCTATTTGGGAGCTTGAAAAGTTATAGGAGAGTTTGAAATTTCTTTGAAAGCCATGTACCAAGAAAGCATTTGGAGAGTGGGAAAGAAAAGAAAGGGTCCGTGAGAGATTTTTTCAAGACTTCTTCTATGATTTTTTATAAAAAATAAAAAATGCCATGCTTAGGAGCTAAGAAAGCATTTTGGGTGGAAAAATATTTTTCAAGAAAATGACATTTTCCTTTATCGTGAGTTCACTCTGGGTCATACATCTAACCTGGAATGCTTGTTGGACATCTAAATCATACATAAGGTAGCCTACACAGATGACCTCACACAAAGATTAGGCTGCTCATCAGGCGGGCCACCACCGTATGAAAGCAAAGGACATTTGAAAATGATGGCCCACAATCCATATTCAATGTACACGCTTGTCTTTCCCGGTAACTGATAAGTAGAATATGCTGACATTCTTGCCGTCACATCGCATAGTTCGGGTCCATCTTTTGCAGGGGTCAGAATTCCACGAACATATTGACTTGGCACATGCAGCTCTTGCAAAGGTAAGCAAACCTCAGAGATATTCAAAGCTATGATTCTGCTAAACCAAATCTAAAGCTGATATATGATTAACAAAGAGAGAAGTCATGACCGATGTTTCTTTTTTCTTTTTTTCTTTTTCTTTCTATTTTAAAATATTCTGGTTTTGAAGAGAATTTTAAGTATCCATCTGCTCGTGAAAGATCTTATGATTTTCGGGAAATTCTACCAAGAGAAGAAATCCCAAAAATTAAGAACTACATTTCTCTCTACTTGAACCAAACACAATCTTAAAAAGAACTTGGACAGAAAAATCACTTGCTTAGAGCAGTCGATGAGATGGCTTGATCCATGATTCCGAAAGATAGCTTGTCCATTGGTAATGGTATTTCCATATTTCCTAGTACAGAAAATGAAATATACTCACGATAGAACCAAATTTTATGGAGAAAAAACGCCAAATCGAGTTATGGAAATCCAATTTGCATTTTCAGATCGGAGAGAGAGAGAGACGTGGACCTGTTTTAGTATGGCCCACATGAATCATGAGTCAGCCTGATTTTATAGTTCCGTGCATAACTCAGGATTACATATCTAATGGTTGGAGTAGATTTCATGCACATATCACAGCCGTAAAAAATCAGAAGTAGTATCGCATAAAATGTTGAAATATCCCTTTTAATAGTTGAATGAGTACACAACTCTGATTTTCGACAGGCCCACGGTGATTTGTATTTGAAATCCACTTCAACCATTAAATGTGTATCCTCATGTTAGCCTCGGGGCTAAAGAATCAAGCTAATTTATAATTCCAGCACATCAAAAGAAATGATTAAAAAAAGAGATTTCTACACGTAATTTTTACAGGGACCACGTGAATGATTATATAAATCTACTCTAACCACGTGATGATTAAGGCAGACGTGAGTAGGCAATTACTCATCTTTCGTAAGTAATGCTGAGGTGAGTAGGCGGTCACAAAGTCTTCTTGAAATTATTGTAGTTTTTGTAAATTTACCTGCCAACGCAACTCTAATGAGCTAGGTGGGCCGAATTCGGGCCAACTCAGATTTTTGTTTATTGCCCAAGCCAGCTGATTGATAACCAGCTTAATTTTTAAGCCCAAGCCCAGCCGAGCGGCTTAATGTTAACGCCCAAGCCCAACCTAGCCATTTGACCTAAGACTCCACCCAAGTCTAGCCCAATGCCAGTTAGTTTTGAAAGCCCAATGAACCGAACCCGCCCCATTTACAGCGCTGGATGGGAGCCGTTGTTGGAGAGAGTCGTGAAAGGAGTGGGTCGTTCAGGGCGGGGGAGAGAGAAGGGGTCATAGGCTCAAGTTGGCCCCACCATGGTTTTTATGTTAAATCCACCCCGACCATTAGGTATGTCACCCCATGTTAGGCCCAAGGACCAAAGATAAGCTCCATCCCTGATTCAAGTGAGCCAAATAATTAGAAACAATATACAAGGTAATGCTCACCCTCCAAATTATTTCCCTTGGTGTAGCCCATCCAAATCACGTGTGGGCTTGATTTTTTGGATCTTAGTTCAAGTTTTGGTATATCATATGTTGGTTGGAGCGGAATTCATATATAATTATGATGGCGGACCTCGTAAAAATCAAGAGTGGATGTCTCTCTCTCAACACTTTCCTTTGTTGTGGACCACCTTAATCGCTAATCAGCCAGAGGCTTTGCCCTAGGCCTAACTTGCGGTAACACACTGAATGGTCGGAGCCGATTTCACATACATTATGATCGGCTCCCTAAAAACTCTTGGTTAGGCCTGTGTCTCCAAAAGAAATATTAAAAATTACTGTATACAGAACCTTGATTTTTATGGGGCCCACCGTTATCTACAAGTGAGATCTATTCTGAGCATTAGATGTGTAATCTAATGTTAGGCCCGGGGCCAAAAAACCAAGCCGACTTGTAAGTAAGGTGGGCCCACCAACGGAAATAATTGGGAGAGAGACATCTACCTTGATGTTGACAAGGCCCACCATAATGATTATATAAAATCTACTTCAACAATTAGATGCCACACCAAAACTTAGGCCCTAGGCTCCAAAATTATGCCCATATATTATTCAAGTGGGCACACAAAGGAAATAATTTGTAAGGTAAAAGTTGACTGATACATTGTTTCTAATTGTGTGATCCACCTAACAATTGATAGGGCTGATTTTTGGATCTTGAGTCTAACACAGGGTGATGCACTCAGTGCTACGGGTGGATTTCGCATATAGTCACTCGAGGTGGGAACTTTACCTTCCCTCATTTTTATTAGCATTAATTAACTAATGATATATCGCTAACAATTGATAGGGCTGGAGAGTTACTTTTATATCACAAGATTGCCATTACAATTAGTAATATGCTGGGTCGGGCTGGATTTGGGCTAGGTTGTACACGGGCCAAAGTGAAAAAGGGCCTGAATTTTAAGCCTGACCTTAAACCTTGCGATTATACCCCAGCCCCCAAGGTAGACCATGACCAACAGCCCTCCATGCCAGCTTGGCTACTTGGAGGCGTGTTTCTTGCTACGGGGTCATCCTTTTTACACGGAGCCATGTAACCCAAAGCACATGGGCCAAATGAGAATTGTGTGACACCCTTCATTCATTAGTTTCTTCATCTCATGTTATTCTAGGTAGGCCAAAAAAATAAGACAAATCCAAACCTTAAATTGGTCACACAAAAAAGATGGATTGAATGCCAACCATCTAAACCTTCTCCAAGGCGGCTGATTTGCGTTTTCCTTTCATCATCTTTCTGGGAGTAATGTAATGAATGGAATATAACTATATCATAGTGATCCGGCCATCAATAAGCCTGGCAAGGCAAAATCAAAATTTTGAATAAACCCATCCCAAAAAGTTCAAAATCCAGGCCGAAGCCGCCGAGCCTGACCGGTTGATAGCCAGATGGTAGGTCCAATGATAGCCTTTTTGTCCCTACTTTTCATATGGTGTGACCCATTTAGAGTTTTGGATCTAAATCCCTACGGTTCAAAATCCCATTTTTTGTTACGCATGCCAAGTATTCTTGGAAATTCATACCCGACTTTGGCTTTCCAAAATCCTACTCTGTATACTTCTTTAAGGTTTCTTAGTTATCTATCTGTCATGTTAGGAAGGATCTGTATGAATATACAGTACCCAAGAACATTAGAAGGAAACTACGAAATTCAAAAAAGGACTTACTACCAGATAATGATCAAATTGCAATGAATACTAGATCTCATTTTCTTAGATCATCTATTCTAATTATATTATGATAGGTTTTGGAGAAAACCAGAAAAATTACCACACATAAGAGAATTCCATATTGGCGAGGTAAAATCAAAATTTTGAATGAGCCCATCCCAAAATTTTGGTGGATCACATGATTGGAAACCGTGTACAAGGTAACACTTACCCTCTAAACTGTTTCCTTCGGTGTGAGCCACTAAATAATGAAGCCTAGTGTTTGGGCACAGGCCTAAGTTTTGGAGTGAATTTTATATAATCATAGTGAGGGTGGACATCTCTCTCCTAACTGTTTTCCTTGGTGTGACCTGTCTAATCAAGGGTCATCATGAGATTTTAACAATCGTCATAATGTAGAATTATACCTCTAATAGTTGAAGTGGATTCTACCTACCATGTTATGGTAGTAGGCTCCATAAAAAATCGGGTGGGCCTACCTCTCCAAGCTTTTTCACTAATAGAAACACAACAACAGCAGATTTTTATGGGGCCCACCATGATGTGTATGTAGTATCTACTCCGACCATTTGATGTGCAGTCCTACATTCGGCTAAGTCCAAAAAAGCTCAGGCTAACTTGTGTTTCAGGTGGGCCACACCAGAGAAAACAAATGCAAGAGAGATGTCCACCCTTGATTCTTACAAGGACTATCATGATGATCATATAAAATCCACTCTAACTGCCACACCAATATCTAGGCATAGGGTGCAAAAATCACCTCCATCTGTGGCACAGGTGAGCCAAACTAAGGGAAACTATGGGTGAGCATTGTCCTCTTTACTATTTCAAATCATGTGGTCCACTTCAAATAATGATGGACTTTTTTGAGCCATGGCTCAACATGGTGTAGCACACGTCAGTGGATTTCAAATCAACAACAAGGTGGAGCCCACCCAAGCTACGACCAGCTTTCGGAAAATCATATGAAAGCATATCCTTGAGACACCCAACCGCAGTGATGTGTCTAGGGAAGTACCTTTCAGGGCCCATCATTTTTTAGAGGACTTACCGTGATGTGTATGTAAGATTCACTCCGACCAGTAGATGTGTAATCTTATGTTATGCTCATGGCTAAAAACTCTAGATGACCTGTGATTTTGGTGGGCCACACAAAGGAATACAATTGGGAGAGAGATGTCCACACTTGATATTTACAGGGCCCACCACGATGATTATATAAAATCCACTCCAGTCATTAAATAGCACACCTAAATAAATACCTAAGGCCCAAATATCATACCCATTTATTATTGAGGTAGGCCATACAAAGGTAAATCGTTTGGAGGGTAAGTGTTGTCCCGTACACTATTTCCAATAGTGTGGTGTACCTAAAAAACGGATGGGACTGATTTTTCGGGTCATGAGCCTAACGTAGAATTAGGCAGTGTGAATTTCACATAAACACGAGGTGGGGGCCATCCTAGCCGGCAACATTTTTGCCTATGCGGGAAATAACATTTCCGTCCTCTTTGACCCTTTCTCTGCTCTGATGTAAGATGTGGAAGAAATTTCAATTTGGATTTTTTAAACTCCAACGGCCGGCTAAACCGACAGGCTTGTGGACGTTCAAGTCAAGTCCAGCCTGATTTAGAAAAAGGCATGAAATTTAAGTCCGAGCCCGATCACTCCAGTCCAAGCCCGATCCACACTAATATTAGTGAGAAATCTACTCCGTCCATCCTATTCACCGAATCGTGTTGGAACATGCTCCAAAAAATGCCTGCCGTTAAAACCCCATTCATACCGTTCATGAGGTCCTCCCTACGGTTATGAACTGAAAAATACAAAACTGTTAGCCTGATTTAAAACTTATGCCCCAGGAATGTTTCAATGGTGGACATTCTATCCTCACTTTTCCAATCGTGCAGCCTACTTGAGTTTTGGATCTGCCTCAAGTTTCGGCTCATATCCCAACTTGATCTGAAAAGACAGATGGATGGGTGGATATCTCACAAACATCAAGGTGGCCGGGCCCCATGATCTTTCCTTGACATCCACGCCATCCATCATGTCTGCCCCCATCACCTTCTTGGCGCTGAAAACTCACCTCAACCCAGAACTTGGGTAGGCCACACCCTCTAAACTACTGCCTAAAACCAATAAAGTCACATTTTGAGGCCCACCTAAGTTTGGAATGACCTAAAGTTTCATGACAACATCCATCCTTGTGGGGCTCATCTTATGAAGGGATTGGATGACATATACAAAACACAGGAGCCTAGTACAAAATCTGAAAATATTTAGAAATGGGTGTCCACATCACAACTGTTCCCTGTGCTGTGTGGCCCACCTATGGTCAGGATCGGTATGATTTTCTATAGATGCCGGCTGAACACGACGGGCCTTATATTGTGGATATGGACCCACAAATGAAAGTTGGTCCAACACAATTTATAATAGGATATGCTTATATTCTATAATAGTTAGTAGAAAAGCCGGCCTGGAAAGGTATACCAAATCTACCTATTATTCCTTATCTAAGTTAGGGTCCACAAATTGGAGCGTTTAGATCGTGTGTGCGCACGCATTTCTACGGGAATTCATATTTGCCCCCGTATCAATTAACTCTTTTCTTCTTTTTTTTTTTTTTCGTAAGAGTAAGACAAGTTGTTCTTGTCCAGAGTAGCATCAACCTCCTTCTATAAATACCCATCCATCGTAAGTTCGTAACAGAGCATAAGCAACAACAGCCATGGCCATACAGAAATCTTTCTCTCTTGCTTTTCTGCTTTTATTGTTAGAATTTCTTTCTTCCAATGCCTTTACAACAGCACCAGCATCCACAATCGGAGAAGCAGAGGCTCTCTTGGAATGGAAAGCCAGCATCTTGTCACCACAAGCTCTCCATTCATGGTCACTTCCATCTGCTAATGCTAGTGCCAACGCAATCTCTCCATGCAAATGGTATGGGATCTCCTGCAACGGCCTTGGAAGTGTAATAGAGATAAGCTTACCGAGTGCAGGCTTACAAGGTAAGCTTGATAACTAGAGCTTCTCGTCATTTCCAAACCTCCTCCGTCTCAATCTAAGAAACAACACACTCTCTGGAGTTCTACCTCTTTCAATGGCTAACCTTTCTCACCTTTCAGAGCTTGACATCTCATCTAATGAAATAAGAGGCGAACTAGCTCCAAGTTTCTTCACCAGTTGGACCAAACTCATCTCCCTTCAGTTCCAAAAAAATCAACACATGGGGAAAATTCCATCTCAAATCGGCCTGCTTAAACATCTTCAGATCCTCTACCTCTTTGACAATCAAATTTCCGGTTCAATCCCCACACAATTAGAAAATCTCAAGAATTTGGTTGAGTTGGCGTTGTATAATAACAATCTGACAGGTCCAATCCCTCCTGCTTTAGGTAATTTGAGAAACCTTACACTTTTGTACCTCTACAGCAATCAAATTTCTGGTTCAATTCCTGCACAATTAGGAAATCTGAAGAATTTGGTTGAGTTGGCATTGCACAAAAACAATCTGACAGGTCCAATCCCTCCTGCTTTAGGTAATTTGAGAAACCTTACACTTTTGTACCTCTACAGCAATCAAATTTCTGGTTCAATTCCTGCACAATTAGGAAATCTCAAGAATTTGGTTAAGTTGTCGTTGTCCAATAATTGTCTGACAGGTCCAATCCCTCCTGCTTTAGGTAATTTGAGAAACCTTACACTTTTGTACCTCTACAGCAATCAAATTTCTGGTTCAATTCCTGCACAATTAGGAAATCTCAAGAATTTGGTTGAGTTGGGGTTGTGCAATAACAGTCTGACAGGTCCAATCCCTCCTGCTTTAGGTAATTTGAGAAACCTTACACTTTTGCACCTCTACAGCAATCAAATTTCTGGTTCAATTCCTCTAGAAATTGGGAATTTGGTAAATCTCAATAAGCTTGCGCTGTCCAGTAACCTTCTAACAGGTTCCATCCCTTCCTCTTTAGGAAACTTTACCAAGCTTGAACACTTCACTGCCTTTGACAACCATTTAAATGGTGAGATCCCAAAAAGCTTTAGAAATTGCACCAGGTTAACTAGAGTTCGACTGGAGGGAAACCAGCTCATTGGAAATGTATCAAAAATCTTTGGTGTATACCCACATCTCTATTTCATGGATGTCAGCAACAACAGGTTGTTTGGTGAACTCTCACCGAACTGGGGAGAATGCAGAAACTTGACGATGCTACAATTCTCTGGGAACATGATCACTGGTAGAATTCCTCCCGAGATTGGGTGGTTAACGCGGCTAAGAGTGCTTGGTCTTTCTTCAAACCGTTTGGTAGGAGAGATTCCAAAGGAATTGGGAAGGTTGACTTCATTGTTCATCTTGAATTTAAGTGATAACCAGCTTTCTCATAGGGTTCCTCAAGAAATTGGGAGACTGTCCAATTTGGAGATTCTGGACCTATCAATGAACAACCTAGCTGGTCCAATACCACCTCAGTTGGGGAATTGCTTCAAACTACGGTATCTGAAATTGAGTGAAAATTATTTGAACGGAAGTATTCCATTTCAGATAGGCAACCTGATACACCTACAGGGTGCATTAGACCTTAGCCATAATTCACTCAATGGAGAGATATCATCACAAATTGGGAACTTGCAGATGCTGGAAATGTTAAACATCTCCCACAACATGTTGTCTGGCTCAATTCCAAAATCTTTCGAAGGGATGCTTAGCTTACAATCCGTAGATTTTTCATACAATGATTTGGAAGGCCCTGTTCCCAATAGCAAAGCCTTTCAAAAGGCTCTTGCTGAAGCATTCATAAAAAACAAAGGCTTATGTGGTGAAGTGCAAGGTTTGAGACCCTGCAATGCTCCTTCAACAAGCCATGGTGATGCAAGAAAAGGCCGCCAAGTTGTCATCTTCATTGTGCTTCCTCTCATGGTGGTCTTGTTTCTTTTATTTTGCGTTTCTTCCATTTATTATCAAAGATGGAGAAATAAAGAGAAAGAGGTTCTTGAAAGGAGCAGCCGAAATCCATTTTCAATATGGAATTATGATGGGATTGATGCATTTGAACAGATCGTGGAAGCGACAGAGGGTTTCGACGACAAATATTGCATCGGAACTGGAGGGTATGGAAAAGTTTACAAAGCAAATCTACCATCAGGCCAAGTAGTAGCTGTGAAGAAACTTCACCCACTCGAAGGTCGGGATCAATCCGATCAAAGAAGTTTTAGAAATGAGATTCGAGCATTAACAGAAATCCGTCATCGCAACATTGTGAAGCTTTATGGCTTTTGTTCCCATGCTCAATTCTCATTTCTAATTTATGAGTACATGGAAAGGGGAAGCTTGACTAGCATCCTAAGCAACGACAGAAGAGCTGTAGAGTTGGATTGGACTCTAAGGGTGAAGGTTATTAAAGGTGTGGCCCATGCATTATCTTACATGCACCATGATTGCACCCAGCCAATTGTCCATCGCGACCTATCAAGCAACAACGTTCTGCTGAATTCGGAACTTGAGGCCTGTGTCTCTGACTTCGGCACTGCAAGATTGTTGATACCTGATTCATCCAATTGGACTATGCTCGTAGGCACTTACGGATACATCGCTCCGGGTTAGCTGTTAATTCATTTTCCATGCTTTAAAATTTTTATTAGCAATTGGTATTTATTTTTCTTAAGCTTTTCTTCTTTCCTATCTTTTTTCTTTTTTCTTTTTCTTTTGGCAATTACATATACTAAGGTTTGTGCATAAGTTATCATATTGTTGTCAAATATTGCAATCTAGGGCAACTGGAAGATTCCTTGATCCAAAAGCTGTAAGAGGCCTTTTAAATAAACATACCTGGGTTTCTATTTTTACAATCCCCAACGTCAAAACTAATATAACAATGCAAATGAAGATAAAAGTAAGAATTAATGTTTTCTCTTAGATGCACTTGTAGTCCATTGTTTTTTTTTACATTATGCATAGTGGAGATAATCTGGCTGCATGTTAAGTCTAACCATGATTTAAGTTACCCAACTAACTTAACCATACCTTATTAGCTATTAAATTTGTGGTGCTGACTATTTTTCTTAACTGTACATTTGTTGGCCACCTGTTGGATGGATAAAATCCTCCAATAAGTGTAATTTTTGGGATCTGTTTCATCTACAATATGGGGCCATCTTTTCAAATGGTCTAGTTTGATTTACATGGGTACCAGGTGTAGATAGATGAGTCATCACTATTTAAGAAATGATTGAAAAATCTCATTGCTTCTGGCCCATACCAGTAAATGTGAAAATGATGCATATGGAAATATGGCATCCTCTACAATGTTCAACCAAGAGATCCCTGAGAATGGTTGGCTTTCCTTCATTGTACAAGGGTTCAACAGCTCTATGATCGAAACCGTTGATATAATGTGCCACACAGTGAATGCCTCATGCAACAAAAGAAGTTCCAAGATTGGAAAAATCCTTGAAACAATGCTCATATCACCCAAACCTTCCAAATGAAATGTGTAGCTACAACAGTACTTATAGACACATCGATGCACTCTGGTTTACACGTGCCAACTTCTCATGAACTTGGGACACCTAAGGCACACATAAAGGTAGGCCCAACCATGCAGATCACCCAACACAATGACTAATTTGGTTTTTTATTAGGCAGGCCACCACCATGTGAAAACAATGGATAGTTTTCGAAAAAATCAATGCCAACATTACACAATGTATACATGTAGCATGGCTGGTGAGTGAACTATCTTGACTTTTTAGCAAGATCATCCAAAAGTTTGGCCCATCTTCAATACCTCACAGATGTGCTACATACTTCTCAGTTGGCATATATATGCACAGTTTAGAAAGATGTCTTGGGCTTAACAAGCACAATAAACTAAAAGATATGAAACCTTGATTAAGAAACCCGGGTGACTTTGATACAAGATTAAGAGTTTAACTATTAATGATTAAGGAGGAGAAAAGATCATGACTGAAGTATCTTCTTTCTTGCAGAGCTTGCATTTACAATGAGGGTGACTGAAAAATGCGACGTATATAGCTTTGGTGTGGTGGCGCTTGAAGTGATGATGGGAAGGCATCCTGGGGAGCTCATCTCCTCTTTGTCATCACCAAGTAGACATGATACACTGCTAAAGGATATGTTGGACCAACGTCTCTCAGATCCAACGGCTGAGATTGCACCGGAAGTCTTATTTGAGGTGTCCATGGCACTTTCATGCATTCGGCTAGATCCAAACTCTCGGCCAACCATGCACTACGTGGCTCAAGAGCTATCTATTGGTCGGCCTTCCTTCTCTCTAGGACCATTCTACGCACTTACATTACGCCAGCTGATGGATCTCAAGGTATAGTTGGCTGGAAGAAAATCATATAGTGAGGTTGGGGGTGCAGTGGCAAGGACAATATTATTATGTGTGTTTATTAATGTATGAAAATCATCCAATGTAGATAAGGTGTTTTTCTTGTTATGATATGTATGCAATTCAGTGTTGTGGAATTAATCCATGTTTACGGAAAATTTAGATTTCCAGGTGAGGTCCATCTTTTTCTCTGTGGTTCCCACCCTGGATGTTTGTACATAATTTTTATTATATCAATAAAGTTATAGACGGTGTTCTCCCACCTTTCTCTAAAACAAAAAAGAAAAAAAAAGAAAAAAAAAAGTGGATTTCTATGATTAGTGATCAAAACCCAAATGTAATATAAGTATGTTGAAAAATAAAAAATGTTTTCTTGTGTAACGGTTATATATGTTCTAACTGAAAGTCTTCTAAGCCGAAGAATTTACATATATATTTTAGGAGTTATAATACTTTTTTCAAATTCCAATTTTATACTAACATATTATTATGAAAAGAAGAATGATACATTTATCAACGAGAGAAGGTATCAATTGTGGTTCCTTTAATTGGAAGGGAAAAGAAGAAGAAGAAAAAAAAAAAAGAGATAAATGTTCACTCCCCAAGTGTAGGGTTGTGATGTAGTAATAAACTCGGTAAGACCGAGGTCGAATCCCAAGGGACTAATACTTGTACGTTATCTGAAACCAAGTAGAACTAGAACTAGACTAAGATGTGATCTAAAATCAATGAATTTGAGGGAATAATTGTGGAATAATTATCTAAAACTTTAGACAATTCAGGGAAGGGAAACTAGGGATTCAGAGGATCCACTTGTAGAGATCAGAGAGATCTTATGCCTGCATCAGGAATCATGAAAATCAAACTGAACTTATTTGATTTAGCCTTCACGAGATGAGTGGTATATGAATTAGAATAGATTCCATCACCAAACCATACCCAGGAGACAAAGTTAACAACAGAATTAAACTAATCACCAACCAATCAACATGCTATGAAGGTTAGGAAGGGTACCATCATCCTACCATGCCCAGGAGACGATGGTGAACAACAGGGCTCCCTGACGTCATAAAAAAGGAAAAAGGAAATATTCAAAGCCATTGCAGGCCCATTGTAATTTCAGTCACAATAGACCATTAAAGACTAAACACATTCCTTCCATAATCAACTAAAAACAAATTCAGTTCATGAGTTTACATTAAAAGCATATAATAGAATTTCCCATCTCGCTACAGGCTTCACCTCTTAGCCCTAGCTAAGAGGTTTAGCCACACATGAATGGGCTGAACAAAGCAACAAAATAAAAATAAAAAGAGAAAGAAAAGAACAAGAAGGAAAGAGAGAACCAGATCTCAATCCTATTCCAGCCTCACGTTCCTGCCTCCCAAAAAAACCTTCGATCCCTTCTCTTTTCTCTTTTTCTTTCTTTTATAGGCCAAAAGGCCGTCGGCTTGGAGAGAGCGGAAACTCCTCACGCACGCTGCTGGAGTTGGAACCGTCTTCACAGTCCGAATTGTAGCAGGAATCGAATTCTTACGCTATTTTTTCGGTGGGGCCCATTCTTAAATTCAGACAGGAGATCCACTCCGTTCACCGGATTCTCTTCGAAATTTCGACCGGAGATGGTCGGTTTTGGATCAGATTCAGCGTAACCCATGGAAGAGATCAGCTGCAACAGTTGTAAGACAGTCCTTTTGTGATCATTGAGACCAGCACCTGCGCATGTATGAGTGCATAAAGACAACATGAGCTTGGCTAGAGTGAGCCCCTCTGTATGATGGGCGGTTAAGATCGCACATCTGATCATCGCCAGTGGGCCAGGACGCTTCGGAACGTCCGATTTTTTCGGACCGCGAAACAGGTGACGATGGTGGGGCCCACTTCACTGTTGTTTTGAGAAATTCAAGCCGTCCATTGGATTCAGGATGAAGAACAGTTCGGGAAGGGACAGTTTCAGTTTGATTTTGGTGTGGCCCACAAGCCGGTTCAGTCCACCGTCCATCTTCCGTTTTGAACTGCCAGGAACCCATCCATATTGTTTCTAGGAATTTTGTCACCTAGGCTTTGGTAATAAGGCCTTTGCAATCTTAATGGACGGCCTGGATCTTCTAATTACATGATGAGTGGGGCCCACTAAGCAAACCCACAGACGGACAGCGTTAACGCTGTTGCGTTTTTGAAAATTTTGAGTTTTTGTCGGTCAGCGCCTGATGACTGACTTTGAGTGCACGGGTGCACGACTGGTGCACGTGCACACTGTACACATGCAATGCACACGTGGGGTCCATCATGGTGTATGTACACAATCTCCTCCGTCCATCTGGTTCTTCACATGATTTAAGGCGTTAAGACCGAAGATGAGGTGTATCCAGAGATCAGGTGGGCCCCAGATCAGTAAATTGTGGGCTGATCTGTCCGTTGGGTCACTTCCACAGCGATTCAATGGATGAAATTTTATGTGTACGGTTAATTTATGGCCCTCAGGCGATGTATGAATTTTCGAGCTGAACGGATGGTGGGAACCCTGTGATCTTGCATTCTGGATGTCTTTCGGGCCACTTGAGCTTTAGTTTCTCGATTTTCTTAAATCACTGGCGTGCACATCCGTCGATCTTGGTCTCCTGGGGTCCATCGCTTGCCTTGGTGATTTCAGACTGTTAAATCTATGCTTTTAGTACCTTTTCCCAGTCCAGGCTCGTAAACACGCCCTGCAACACAAACACGATTTAAATCGGGCCGTTAAGTAGTATTATGTTTGAAAATCCAGGCAATAATAGGGTCTGATATACAATATTTGACCCTCAACAATAAAGAACGACGACTTCACACTTTGGCAATGTGAATCAAGATGATTATACTAACCTTAATCCAAAGTGTCTTCCAAATCTACTCCAGTCTAAAAGGCATAAAGAGTTACGTGACCATTTCTCTTCATTCAACCCTGATGTTAAGAGGTCCAAAACTATCATCAAGAGGGCCTTATATTTCATTGATACATTCCAAGCTTCACAAAAAAAGGACAAAGCCTCCTCACTTTGGAATAGAGGATTTTTTTTTTCTTTTCTAGAAGAGAAGGTGCTCCAAAGAACTTCCAATTGCCCTTGTTGTAACTATCTTCTTTTTCCTTATTTTGAAGTCCTACAATAAAATAATTAGATGAGTATTTGTAAGGCTTGTTAAGGATCTTTGAAGACACTGGGGAGGGGTATCTTTTTTCAAGAAAATAATCTACTTTTCGTTGTAAGTTTAGATTTTTCTACAGCTTTGCCATATATGTGTTTGTACAAAGATCCATCTGGATCAGATAAGCGGTGTGGATCGAGCCATGTGGCATATAAGATATTTGAGAAGCATATGCCTGAGATTTGAAGGACAAGTCATCTTTGTAGGGTTGTTTTTTGTATTTATGTTATCTCCGGATAAGGGTAACAATGTTCTAGCCATGCTAGCCCTAAAACACATTCTGAGCATTCAACAAAGATAAGATCATTATCAATAAATGTCACCGCCCTTTCCTAGCTGGTTACACATGAAAGAGCCACGTGGACGAGTGATTATTCTCTCAGTCCTCTTGTAAGCTATAAATAGTAGAAACATATCTAAAGAAAGGATTTCTCCTTGAATCCAAAGTCAAAACTATAACCCAGCACAACGCTGTGTATCTGGGTTTAGTTCTCCACTACTGCTCAGAAGTAGCGAAGACCCTTACAGTAGATCTAGTTTCGGTTTGTCCCTGCGAACATGTTGGACTAACTCTTAGTTGTAGTCAGTAGTTATGATTCCCTTCCATCTACGCCTGCGTGCTAGATCTGGAGGAAGATCTTAGTTTACGAATCCGTCTACCTATGCTTAGATGCAGGACCAACCATAGTTGTAATATCCTTGGAATTGGTTTTGCCTTGGTCATCGGCATGTTGCTCCCTGAAGTACCTCTTGCTACTTGCAGCTATGTTGGTGATCCCACCGTAGTGGTAAGTCACACATCTTTTCCACATCCATTCTTACAGAGTTTAGTTATTAATGATTAACAAGGAGAAAAGATCATGATTGGACTATCTTCCTTCTTACATAGCTTGCATATAAAATGAGGGTGATTGGAAAATGCGATATATATAGGTTTGGCGTTGTGGCACTTGAAGCCATGATGGGAAGGCATCTGGGGAGCTCATCCCCTCTTTGACATCACCAAGTAGACAAGATATACTGCTAAAGGATATGTTGGACCAACGTCTTCCAAACCCGACGGCTGAGGTTGCACATGAAGTCATATTTGTGGTGTCCATGGCAATTTCATGCATTCGGCCAGATCCAAACTCTCGGCCAACCATGCACCATGTGGCTCAAGAGTTGCCTATTGGTGGGTCTTCCTTCTCTCTATGGCCATTCCATGCACTTACTTTATATCAACTAAGGATCTTAAGGCATAGTTGGGGGGATGAAAATTATCAAGGTTGAGGGTGTGTAGTGGCAAGAAAATTATTACTACTTGTGTTTATTGTATGAAAATCATTGAATGTGGATAAGGTAATTTTCTTGTTATGATATATACGTAATTTTAGTGTGTGGAATCGATGTTTATCTAAAACGTAGATTTTCAGGTGAAGCCTTGTCTTTCTTCGTGGCTCCCACATGAATATTTGTACATTATTTTTATTGTGTCAACAAAGTTATAGGTGGTGTGCTCCCACCTTTCTCTAAAAAAAGTAGATTTATATGATTGGTGATCAAAACTCATATGTAATAAAAGTATGTTGAAAGAATAAAAATGTTTTATTGTGTGATGGTTATCTTCTAGCTGAAGGTCTTCTAAGTTAAAGAATTTACCTTTTAGGAGATGTATTACATTTCTAAAAATACTTGTTTTCTATGTATTATTAGGAGAAGAATGGGTATATTTATCAGTGAGAGAAGGTATCAATTGTGGTTTTGTTAATTGAAGAGGAAAAGAAGAAAAAAAGAGAGAAAAAAGAACAACGACTTCACACTCCAGCAATGTGACTCGAGATAATTATATTATACGTTAAGCCAAAGTGTCTACCAAATCTACTCCAATCTAAAAGGCATAAAGAGTTGCTTGACCCTTTATCTACATTCAAACCTGATATTAAGAGGTATGAAATTATCATTAAGAGGGCCTTATGTTTCATTGATATATTCTAGTTCACATAAATTGAATAAGCCTCCTCATTTTGGTATGGAGGTTTTTTTTTTTTTTCCCCCTTAAAAGACCACATGCTCTAAAGAACTTCAACATAGATGTGTATTTTTTGTTGGGATAGCATAAAAGAAAACCTGAATTTGAATCAAACAAGAGGAAATCAAAGCACACGGATAACACACGAATTTACATGGAAAAACCCTCGTGGGAAAAATCCATGGCACAAAGCAACAAGCAATCTACTGTAAAATTAATATTACAAGAGATAGAAGCACTTACACCGATGTGAACCCCTTCAAATCCCTCTAAAACTCTTAATTTTTTCTCTAAAGCCCTTAGGATTAATGTCTTAGAATCGCCCTTAGAATATCATAATCTCGATTACACTATATATATATATATATATATATATATATATATATATAGAGAGAGAGAGAGAGAGAGAGAGAGAGAGAGAGAGAGAGAGAGAGCATAACGTCTAAAATAAGAAACAGATCGTGCACTTACAAAGGAACCATGCGTGTCGTCGACCGATTGATCGATATCGGTCGAGCAGTCCTCAATCAATCAAATAAGCTATGTTTGATTAACCGAACATGCTAAAAACAATCGAAAGAGTTAATTGGGATTTTTAAAATTCTATCGACTGATCAACCCAATAGTACGATCGATCAAGACTATCCAAAACTTATCCAAAGACTAGTCTGTATGATTGGAGGTTCACTATATTGATCGAGAATGGATATCCGGGAGCTGGAAAGCGTAGGGTCAAAACTGGATTGCTTAGGTGAGTATCTACTAAGAAGCTCTTGGCGAAATCACACGATCTACTGGGACGAAAGGCAGAAGCCCTTTTGATTTGAAAGAGGTCAGGAACTGAAACCCGGGCAATCCTTGAATAGAGTCGGGTGTTGAAGGTTTTTTTTTTGTCGGGGGATTTTTCTCCTGAAGTTGTTAGTCATTGGTATTATTTAATATCAAATAGAATATTTGACTACGCAGGTTCACGCTCAATCTCACACCGGGAGGGGGACCTCTCCGTCTCTCTCCCACGAGAAAGACCTCCAATTCCGTGGCGATTCGAAGGCCATAAAAACTACCCTCAAAGAAGCTGAATTTGAATCCATGTGATTTATCCTTCCATCAATCATGACCTATCCATATATGTATAAACTCGATCGTCCCTTATACCAAGGTGGTCCATCGATCAAACCCATGTTTGTTCACTAGATTGATCGACCAGGGTGGTCGATATATCGATCGATCCCTTGTTTCATGTACAAGTTAAAGACATCTAACAACATTTTCAAAACTTGTTAAGGAGCTTTGAAAATACTTGAGATGATTTTTTTTTTTTTCAAGAGAATGATTTACTTTTCGTTGTTAAGTTCACTTTTTCTGTAACCTTTTCATATATGAGATACTATTAATATTTGATGGCAAAAAAAAAAAAAATTTCATTTTTTTGTATAAAGTAAAATATTCTATTTGGGAGCTTGAAAAGTTAAAGGAGAGAAAGTGACATTTCTTTAAAAGCCATGTACCAAGAAAGCATTTGGAGAATAGGAAAATAGGAAAGGGTTGGGGATTTTTTATTTTTATTTATTTTTTTTTATTTTTTTTTATTTTTTTTTATTTTTTAAGGCCATGTTTAGGAGCTAAGAAAGTATTTTGGGTGGAAAAATATTTTTCAAGAAAATGACATTTTCCTTTATTATAAGTTCACAGTTTGGTGCAAAACATTTTCTAAGAAATCTTTTTCATAGAAGAAGTCCTAAAAAATATTTCCAAGCATCCTGTAAATTTATTTATTTTTTGCACCTTCTCAAAAGCTTACTTGGAAAATAGCTTTTAAAGAAATGTCACTTTTTTTTTTTCCTTTCATTTTCCAAGCTCCCAAGGGCCCTGTATGGGGGATTAGAAAATTAAAGGAGAGATTTGCATTTTCTTTGGAAGTCATTTTTCGAGAAAGCATATGGAGAGAAACTTTTATAACAACGAACACCAAGAATTGCAGGTGTTAGGTGCGAATTGGCACACGTTAGAGGCTGTAAAAGGGTAAGGGAAAGGATTAAGAGGATGTGCCTGAAAGTAGCTAGAAAAAACTTGACAATTTATGATCTAATTGAAGATTTGTTCTTAGATAGAGTGGAATGATGGAATAAGATTCAACCAATAAAGCCAAATAATTTGGATAAGGCTTAGAAGATATATGATATGTAACACATCCATGAGCTCCATACATAAAATTGAAAACCATATCATAGAAATTCTCTGGTGGAGCATTTTGGTTGACTATTTCCTTTGCTTCCCATTCTATAATCTTTCTTACAAATGCACCATAACACTCTTGAGAACCCTCCCCACAGGCACCGTTGCACTCAGTGTCACACATCTAACTTGGAATGCTTGTTGGACATCTAAATTATACACAAGGTAGCTGACACAGATGACCTTAAACAAAGATTAGGCTGCTCATCGGGCATGCCACTACCATGTGAAAGAAAAGAACATTTGAAAATGATAGTCCACAATCTAGAGTTTGTGACTACGTAGGCGATTGAAAAATAAGACGTGTCTTTAACTTAGGGCCCATTTGGACGGGAGTATTAGGTTGGATTCGGTCGTAGTAGGTTGGATAGCGGCATCATATCCAATAGAGTACGGGCAGACGCCTGTTTGGACGGGAGAGAGATGCGCAGGGGGGTGTCGCCTGCTGGATTGACCGCTGGATTGCATCTCAGCACCAGATACATCTCTCTCTCTCTCTCTCTCTCTCTCTCTCTCTCTCTCTCTCTTGCTGGATTGACCGCTGGATTCACCCCTCTATCTCTGGATTTTCCTCGAGCCCATCCCAGTCCTTCTCACGGACTAAGGGATGGGATTGAAGGTAGCTGGATATGGCGGGAGCAGTGGCGGGAAGGATCATCTCTCCAGTTTCATCATCTAATAAATCTCAGGTATTCTCGACGATGGTGGCCATCACAGCCATCACCGTTGATACACGCAGGTACGTCTTCTTCCTCCTATGGCCTGATACGGTGGCATACAGTTGGGAATCTGTCATGCATGTCATTGCACCACTCTGTGAGAGGGCCATTGGCTTCCGATCTGCATGTCCAGTTTTACAGGCCCCTGGATTTTGGGGGTTTCTATGCGATCTGATTTTTTATGTATTGTGCACTCCAGAAATCGGGGGTTTCAGGTTTTTAGAGTGTGATGACTTAATATTTGCTGGAATAGATAATCCAGGAAGATTGTTTGTGCTTCAATCCTCCTGTATGCAATTGACTGCTTCCATTTTCGTAATCCTCTTTGCCTATGTTTTCTGAATATTTGGGGTTTTATGAAATCAGATTGTGGGCGTCGTGGCTTATTCTGATTTGGATTTTCTTAAATTAGATACTGATTCTGCTTCAAACAGTCTGTATTCAGTCTTATTGTTGATTTTCAGAAACCATTTTGATCATGGTATCTGAAAATTGGGGGTTTTGTGAAATCTTATTTCTACTCTTCAATCCCACTCCAAATAACCCCCAATTTCTGGATATGGGGCATTTTCGTGAAATCTGACATGGAGGCACCGCATCCAGAAGGACTGATTCTGCTTAAGACAGTCTGTATTGAACTAATGGATTTCATTTTTCGAAACCTGTCTGCTCATTGTTTCTAGAAATTGGGGGTTTTGTAAAATCTTATTTGTACTGTTGTGAGGGTTCTCCAATAATAGGGGTTTCAGGATTTTTGGTTTTGGGTTAATCTAAAATCTAACAGTCTCCATATCCAATAGTTGATTTGCTTTCATTTCCAACTCAGAGTGCTCTTTGATCTCCACCATTGCCTTAGATAAAGATCTCTGGTATGCTCCAAGTTATTTATCTTACCTTTTCCCTCTCTCATTCTTAGCATTTTCTGCTGTTGTACATAACTAAAAGTTATGAAATATTATTGTAGATCACTCTTTACTTTGTTTCATAGTTTGATAGACAAAACAATATCCCTGTTATTATGATATATGTTATCCACTGTGCTGTCTTCATGGAGAAATAATATTTACTTTGCTTCTTAAGGAAAAAAGCTTATTATGAAACAAGTTACTCAGTCCATTTCTCATTGGGACCCAGTTATTGAGGCACATCCATCCAGTCATTATATGCAATTAGTGAACCATTTGACTAGATAGGTTTCACTAATCATGAGTGTGATGGTGATTGCTTGCCAAATCTGGTTTACCCTTATTGCATCAGTGATTCAGATTCTGAGATTCGAGGGTGCTATTACTAATCCGAGGTACTGGACACCTTAATCTCATATATATATATATATTTTAACAAGATGACCTTATGCGCATGTTTCATGTCCCTCAAAACCTGCATACACCGATAGAGGAAGCTTGCTCGTTTTTCGGATAGTTGATCCGTGAGTTTTTCTTGTTTAACATATCCCACCTTCTTGCCCAAATGCATACATGCACACCTCTTTTATATAACTCTCCAACTATGAAATTCGGATGATTTTTGAGCAAGTGAATATATACTTCCATTGTCTCTCTTCTTTTTGTTCTTTGTCTTTACACAAATGAGGTATTTGCTTTTTTGATGGTTTTTATCAATTTCTTTTCATTATTTTTTGGGTAGTTCCTGTTTGGATTTTGATTTCATTTCTTTCAATGACAACTTTTTTATTTGTGGCCAACTATTGGGGAATTTGAAGCTAGGGATCTTTGATGTAAGCTGTCAAATGTTGGGTTCTCTAGTTGTTTACTTCTCACCTATTCTCTACATATTGCTTGACATTAATGTTTCAATTACTCTCATTAGCTTGCAATTTTTTCCTACTCTAGACTTGTTTTTTTTTTTTTCAATTCAGGTTATTTACGGGAATGCGCCTATATGTCCTATTTAATTCAAAATTTCTTCTTTTGACATGCAATAATTTAATGACTTAAAAAAAATCTTCTTTCAAATCTTCATTTGATTATGCAGGGAAAACACTCAGCAGAGTTATATAATTTGTCTTGCATTCTCACTCTTCCCTGAAACCAGATAAAAGGATACGGTAAGTTTCTAATTGCATTCTGTAAGCTCTCTCCCATTTTTCATGTCTTCTTTTTGTTCCTATATGGGTAACTGATAAAGAATATTTAGGGCCTTGGTGCACAGGAGAAATCTTTTCATTGTGTGCAATCAGGGCCCATGGTTCAATTATCTACATGTTGATATGGCAGCCCTAAGAGTGGATGACCAATGCACCAAGTCTCCAGGATGAAAGATTCTAAACCATTGTAGTTGAAATTGAAGCACTCCTTTTTTACCTTCGTATCTTGACTGTTTCCGTTTATTTGTTGACCACTATCGAATCGTTGCCAATTTTCTTATTTTGTCGATGTTGTCTTCTCTACTTTTCTTTAGGTTCTTAATCCTAAGTAAGGTTGGCTATATGAAGCCAATTTGTCATTTTGGGCATCTATGCATGTTTGATTATAATTGGTTTTAAAGGGTAAAGATCATATTGCCAGTTAGATTTGGCTGGCACAATTTCGTGTGGGTGGTTTGGTTCACCCACTTTGCCTATTTTTGAGTGATCCTGCCATAATGTACTTTTACCTTGAACAATACTGATTATATATAATAAAAAAAAGAGAGAGAATTAACAGCTAATCTACGGTTAAGGAATTATATATATATATATATATATATATATATATATATATATATATATATATATATATATATATATCTGCATGGAATTTTTAAATTTTCAATACGAAAGTTAATGAGTTTTGGTCAAATTCTGATGTGGGTTTTTGTTATTGTTTGTAATTTTATATGATTTTTAGAGTTATGGTATGTTTCCCAAAAACTGCTATAACAACTACATGCCCAGTTATCCCTTGAAGTTATGCTACAAAAATCGTAGAAGCATGTCTTTGAATCATCTTTTAATGTACCAATTCATGTAAAACACATTTGGGTTTTCTTCTTTGTGTGAATTTGGAAATCATTGAAGCCAGATGTGCCTAACTGGGCATTGGAGTTACCCATCTTCCATTATCATGTACCATGTATGCGACATGAGTCTCATGGTCCATGCCATCCATCTGGCTTGCGCAACGACTTTCGATCTAGATGATGACATTGATGGAGTTTCTGTTCACTGAATGTTAACAATGGCCATTCATTTCCCATTATTATGATTTTTTTCCCTGTATTACCTTAATGAAGCATGGAATTCTGTTGATGATGATATGGATGATACGATAGATCTATCAGAGGATTACGTTACAGACTCCACAAGGACCATTCCATTACTATCGGACAGTCCTGCGATGGGACATCACGGGTCCCGTGGCACTCCTACTCGTACTCTTGATTCCAATGGTAATCGCGGAGGGATAGTAACAAGGAAACGATCACGCCCGTCTCGTCCATATGATGTACTTGGGGCCTCATTGAATACCGTTGCCGAGTCAATGATGAAATTTGGGCTTGACAAACAGGTTAATCGTACTAATAAAGTACTTGATATGCTCGAGGAGGTGAAAGGCCTGACCACCAAAGAATTTATCGATGTTGGTGAGATCCTGAGTAAGGACAAGTTGTTGGCGTCGTTCTTTATTAGTCTTCGACCCGAGCGCCGAGTGGAATGGTTAAAGGAAAAACTCCGTGATCACTTCGGTGATGGAGGTGATGGTTCTGTCTGCGAGGGTGTGGTTAATGGGTTTATTATGATGGTTTCTATTATGGGCATGTAATAACTTAATATTGTTGTCATGTTTGTTTCCGTATACTATTTTTTTTAATATTTTAGATTTTTGTGTGATGGAATGGTATGCCTAATGTATACTATTATGACTGCTATTTTAATGACTAAATATGTTTTGGAAGCAATTCGGTATATCTACTCACCAGCTTGCATTATGCACATTAACTCAGATTGGATTAGTCAGTTCATAAAATGCAGGAAGGGTACATACATACGACTTTGATATTCAGAAAATAAGATTAGTATTGCTTATTTGAATTACGGATGTTCATTTTTTTGATATATCACAAAAATAATTCATGCATGCCATTGCAGATGGGTAAAGAAAAGTTCTACGTTGTCCTTGTCGGACGACGCCCTGGGATATATAACACTTGGGATGAGGCGTGTGTAGAGGTTGAGGGATGCAGTGGCGGTAGGCACCGTGCGTTTCGGAACTGGAAGGAGGTCATAGCATGCTGAGACAATTTTTTCGGTAAGGCATGTGAGCCATCTAGACCACTGCTAGAGTCTCCGTGTTTACAGATTGCCGTTGCATCTGCTGAGATCGAGATCCAGCACGCTACCCATCAGTTAACCCAGACGAGACAGGAAGTGGTGGAGAGGGCGACATCGACTGATGATCTTGCTCGATCGGATAGCGAGAAAGTCGTTGCGATTTCCGTGGGCCTGTTGGTTCTATTTTTTGCATTGCTTATTATAATTAAAATTTAAATATTATTGTTGTAACTTTGATTATTTCTTTCGACTTATGTTTATGGTTTTTGTGGACTAGAGCCGTGTGATGATTTACTATATTATAGTCTGCATGTAGGTTTTTGGATTTTCTTTATGGTATTGATATCTCTCGACATCTCTAGTTTTAATTTGACATGGATTTGCCAATTCTATCGGTTACCACAATGAATGTAATGGATGGAACACATCCATGAATGTGCGGCCCATATTTGACATGGACTGTCCCATGGGGGTTGCTTGATACGGTTTGCGTATTGAGATACGCCTTAAACACTCCAGCATTTAAGTATAGGAGCTGATTTTGTAGACAATAATTATTTATGAGAAATACAGATCCATTTCTGGCTTATTTAAGTTTCTATACTGACCATTTGATAGGTTATACATGTATTGACCATCTGTTCCTGTTTATATATATATATATATATATATATATATATATATATGTACGGCGTGGATGAGACACAGGTTTGGACGGTACCCATTGAACGGCTTGGATGAGACATAGACATCATGGTGCCCCGTGGAGTACCCAGTCTGGTCGATGGCACCCTTTCAAATACAGAAAGTGACCGTCAATTTCAAATTCTAGACCGTCCAAACACTCCAACCATTGGATTGCATGGGATTGCATGCGATCCCATGCCCGGCCAAACATCCACCGCATCTGGACCATTTCGATTTCCATCACCGTCCAAACATGCACACCATACGGGCGTTGGATCGTCTACTCCAATTGGATAGGAGACAATCCACTGACGGGCAATAAAGAGGCTCATTTTCTGTGCACTCTAACTTACTCCAACGTACTCCACCCTAATACTCCTATCCAAACGGGCCCTTAGGAGTTGTAAAATTTGAAGTGATAATGGAAAGGCATCTTGAGGATATCATCTTCTCAAGTGGCCAAGATATAATCCAGAAGAATGTATTTGACACACCTCTTGCAACCAATCGGTTGAGATTGCAAAGGAAGTCATATTTGCATTGTCAATGACACTTGCTTGCATTCGGCCTAATCTAGAATCTTAATCAATCATGCCACATGTAGCACAAGAGCTAGTCAAACGCCTCTCTCTAGAGTCTTTCCATGCAGTTATAATGCATCAACTGAAGAATCTCATAGTATAATTGGATGGATGAAACTCATCAAGTTAATTTGTGGGTAGTGTTGCAGTGATAACATGATTAGAGAAGGAATTTTCTTGGATTCGAGAGCTAATGCGGGGCTACTTTCTTCACCCAACAATTGAGACAGAGCCTATTCCTACAACTAATTGCTATTATTTAAGATTTTAATTTCATTAGATTTAGTAGAAAGTTTTGCTAATGACATTTTCTCAATGGCAAGGTCTCCTCTATTCGCGTGTTCCTTTCCTTCATTCTTTCCTATGAGCAGGGATCTGGGCAGAAAGTCAATCCATCTAAGAGTTGTTTCATTCTCCCGAAGAGAGCCACGCCAGGCAGGGCCAGGCAGATTTCCTCCTTAATCGACTTTCATCAAGCTTCCTTTCCCCTGACTTATCTTGGGGCCCCTATTCTTAAAGGGCGAGTCAGATTCCAACATCTCCTCCCCCTTATCCACAAGATTGAACACAAAATTGCAGGGTGGAAAGGCAAGCTCCTCAATCAGGCTGCCAGACTGGTTCTCATCAAGCACGTCCTCAGCGGTATCCCACTTCACATCTTGTCTGCTATCAACATCCCTAGGAAAGTATGCCACCACATCGAGAAGATAGCAGCAACTTTCTTCTGGGCCAACTCAGAGGTTGGGAAGAAGCATCATTGGATCAAATGGAGTGACATTTGCACTCCTCTAGATAAGGGGGGCTAGGCCTAAGGAGATTGGTTGACATCATGCAGGCCCTTTGGTGCAAAATGGCTTGGAGGCTCATCAGCGGGAGGTCGCTATGGGCCAAGCTGTTCTCGGCGAAGTACCTTCCCAAATTCTTCCTCCACCGCAACACTGGTAGATCTGCGGGGTCTATCATTTGGAAAGACATCAGATCCAACCTTCTTTTTTGCATACACAATCCCAGGTGGATGGTTGGGGAAGGTAAAATCAAATTCTGGTTGCAAAACTGGACAGGGCAAGGGATTCGTTGGGCGTAACCACTTCTCTACCCCGAGCCCCAATCAGCGATATCCTGCTTCAGGACCTTTGGGGTTCCAATGGTGCTTGGGACTTTACGCTTGTTGAAGAGTTGCTCCCTCCAGCTGCCATCCAAGTCATTCGTGACAGCAGGATTTTTCTATCCAGGAGAGAGGATAAACTTGTTTGGAAGCTCCACTCATCCGGCAAATTCTCTATTAATTAGCCTGGAACGTGTTAAGAGCTATCAGGCCTAAGCTCCCTTGGACGGCCTGGGCATGAAATAAGTTTTTTCCTCCCAAGTTGGCCATCTTTCTTTGGAAAGTGATGCGTAATGCCATCCCGGTTGATGCTGCTGTCCAGAAACTTGGGGTCTGCTTAGTATCGAAGTGTGAATGTTACAGCAGCAATGAGGCTTGCCACGATCTTCCGGCGCCTGGTCCTTCCTCAGCTCAGCAGGGTCCCAGTCCTACAGGTTGTTCTCAGCTCAGTGAGAGCATGCTCAGCCCTAGTCTAGGCATCAGTCCAGGTGCCCCTTAGGCGAGATTTACAGAAGATCTCATCCACCAGCCCTCTCTCATCTAGCAGTCTGCTAGCAACTCCCACTCTCCCCTCCATTCTATCAACCACCATCAGCCCAGCCCTTGCCAGGGGCGGCTGGACAGCCCCATTTTCACAGTACCTGCTATCCCCTCGATTCAGATTCTCAGTGCTCGGCTGTAGCTCGTCTAGCAGCCCACCCTTCAGCGCCTCCATCAGGCCATCAGTCAGCCGGTCTCTTTCCTCCAAACTTCTCCTCCATCAGGCCCATGTCCTAATAGGGAGGACCTCGACCATCTCCTAAGCACCGGCTCAGTTGCTGCTCATGTTTGGAGCCACTTCGCGCACCTCTTCCACATGCCATTCATCCGAGATCAAACTATCCACTCTCGGCTCCATCAATGGTTCTCTACTGCTAATCGATCCTCGCCTTGGCTATTTATTTGGGGTATTGCTCCCTCCTTCATCATCTGGGAGCTTTGGCTAGGGAGGCATACGGCTAGATTTGAGAACAACCCGTTCAGTCCAGGCCCTACTATTCAGAAAGTTGCGAGATGGCTGCGGGACATAGGTTCTCTCTTACCCAACTCCGGTTCCTCGTCCCTCCTCAGGAATTCCATCATGCAAGCTTTTGGGCTGGACTCTCCCTCTAACTCCACCAGCGATAGAGTGCGAATCATCTCTTGGGCTAAGCCGCCTCCGAGTTGGCTCAAGCTCAATGTCGACGGTTCGGCAAGGGGTAATCTAGGGATCGGTGGAGGTGGTGGTGTTTGTAGAGACCATCAGGGATGCATTATCTTCGTGTTCCACAACTTCTATGGTCAGGTGTCCAATACTGTTGCCGAAGCCCAAGCAATGGCAGATGGCCTTCAATTATGTAGGGACATGGGGCTCTCCAACATCATTGCGGAGACTGATTCCCAAGCGATTTTCGATGCGATTCGAAACCCCAGGTCATCATACCATTGGAAAGTTTGGTATAATCTGGGTAAGATTCTGCAGCTTGTTTAGCCCATGCACATCTAATTCTCCCACACCCTGCGGGAGGGCAACTCCATTGCCGATGGTCTCGCCAAGTCAGCCAGCAGTGGGTCCCCCAACGCGCTCTTCCTAGCTCAGGCCGACCTTCCTAGGTCCATTAGAGGCTCTCTCCTTCTGGATAAAGCTTCTATGGGCATGCTCAGGCACTTCAGACCAAAGAAAAGAATAGGCTGATTAGTTTTTTCCCCAGCCCAGGGGGGGGGGGGGGGTTTGCTGCTCGTCTCTAGCGGGGGCTGTTCCTGCATTCCCTTGGCCCTCCTTCCTCTTGGTCTATTGTTTCCCATTTAGCGCCCCTGTTCAGTTCTACTCCTTGTGGTGCTTGCCCGTGTTCGTAGCTTTTTTTCTCTTTGTTTGTAGCTTACGATAGGTGGTCTTATTCCTTTTTATAGGGGCCCACCCGAATGGATGTACATGTTCTTGTTGAATGAAATATAGTGGCAACAGTCCACCTTTAAAAAAAAAAAAGAACTTGGACCGTAGTACCTGCTGAAATAATAAGGGGACCCGGATTGGCTACTGAAGTTGTCAGTGGCCGGTAGCTATCGGAGGGTGCTCTGTGGGCCCCACCATGACATACTGTGTTTTATCCATGCCGTCCACCCATTTTTCCTGATTATTTTAGGGCATGAGATAAAAAATGAGGCAGACCTAAATCTCTTCTACACCATACCATAGGAAGCAATTATTATTGAACACCTGCCATTAAAAACTTCTTGGAGGCCGCGAAAGTTTTGGATGAACCTGATATTTGTGTTTTCCCTTCGTCCATGTCTTTGTGACATAGTCAACAAGTTGGATGGCAAATAAACATTACGTAGGCCCTAGAAAGTTTTTAATGATGGACGTTCCATCACCATTGTTTTCTTGTGGTGTGGTCCACTTGTGATTTGGATATGCATTAATTTTTTGGGATGATGCCCTCAAATGATCTGGAAAAATAGATGGACAGAGTGGATAAAATGCATACATCATGGAGGGGGCCATAGAGCACCATCCAATAGCCACCTCAGTACTAGCAGAAAAGGTATGGCTAGGGACCCCAACGCCAGCCAGCTAGCTAGTGTCAATGCTTCATGGGCTTGACTATGATGTATGTGTTTTATCCATACATTCCATCCATTTTTTCAGCTCATTTTCGGCATGAGCCCAAAAATGAGATTGCAACTCCAAAGTTCAAATGGACCAGACGAAACACTTAGGATTGAAAGCTTAATGTTAGCTACAGAAGTTTTGGAGGGAGCTTGTATTTGTGTTTTCCCTTCCTCAAGGCCTCTGAACCTTTATAAACAGGTTGATGAGAAATAAACATTATTGTGGGTCGTAGGAAGATTTCAATGGTAGACATATCTCTTCCCATTGTTTCTTATGGTGTGGTCTACTTAAGCTTTAGATCTACCTCATTTCTTCTAATGTCCTAAAATGAGCCGGAAATGGGTGTATAGCATGGATAAAACACAAACATGGGTGGTGTATCTTTATAAATAGGTTGATGACAAATAAACATTAGTGCGGGCCTCGGGAAGGTTTTAATGGTAAACATAGCTCTCCCCATTTTTTCCTGTATGTGGTCCACTTGAGCTTTGGATTTGCCTCATGTTTTTGGTTCATGACCTAAAATGAGCTGGAAAAGTGGATGGATGGCAAATAAACATGACCGTGGGCCTCAAGGAGATTTCAATGGTAGACATAGCTCTCTCCATTGTTTCCTATGGTGTGGTCTACTTGAGCTTTGAATTTGCCTCATTTTTTGGTCTATGCCCGTAAATGAGTTGGAAAAATGGACGGATGGCATGGATAAAACACATACATCATGGTATTTTATCATGGGCTGTGTACCTTTATGAAGAGGTTGATGACAAAAGAACATTACCACGAGCCTCAGGAAGGTTTCAGTGATAGACATAGCTCTCCCCGTTGTTTCGTATGGTGTGGTCCACTTGAGCTTTGAATCTACCTCATTTTTTATTTTATTTTTTGGCTCATGCCCTAAATTGAACTGGAAAAATGGATGAATGGCATGGATAAAATACATAGATTATGGTGGGGCCCACATAGCTTTGACAGTAGCTAGCTGGGAAGCGGATTGCATCCTACCAGCCTAGATGATAATTTGTCCAGGCAGGGCTCCGTGGGGCCGACCATAATGTAGGGCTTTTATCCATGCCATCTATCCATTTTGCAAGATCAGTTTAGAGTATGTACCGAAAAATTAGGCAGATTCAAAGCTCAAGTGAACCACACAGTGGGGATTGAACTTAACCGTTAAAGGATTCTTGGGAGTTGCAGAAGTTATGGATCAAGCTGATATTTATGTTTTCCCTCCATCCATATCTATATGACCTTATGAATAGGTTGGATGGCAAAAAAACATCACTGTGGCCCAGTAGAAGGTTTCAAACTGTCAGTTTCACCGCCGCTTCCTGTTATGTGGTCCACTTGAGCTTTGGATCGGCTTCTTTTTAGGCTAATACTGAGCAATGATTTAAAAAAATAGATAGACAGCCTAAGTAAAATCCATAAATTATGATAGACCCGATAGAGCCACTACGTGGTGGGATTATTTTCCAGGTTGGGGAGGAGGCCAATCCACTTCGAGCTAGTTGGTTGGTGTTGGGGTCGCTGGCCAAACCTGTCACTAATGGATTAGGCGTAGTCCAAGCCTCAACCAAGACTGTGCAGCCCTTATCATGGGGCCCATCCTGATGTATGTATTCCATATCTACTCTGTACTTTCATTTTTTGGATCATTTTAGGTCATGAACCCAAAAATGAAGAAGATTCAAATCTCAGTTGCACCATACCATATGAAACACCGGTGATTTAATGACTTACCTTTAAAAACTTCCAAGGGCCCACCCTAATGTTTCAGTAACTTTTATTTGCCAGACTTACCATTAAAAACTCCCAAGGGCCCATCCTAATGTTACAGTAACTTTATTTGCCATCCAGCTTGTTAATTAGGTCACATAAACATGAATGAAGGGAAACAATAAATATCAGCTTCATCCAAAACTTATGGCTCATTAATTGTCAACCACCACTGTTTTCCTAAGTTATGTTTGATCTGAGGATTGGATCTAATTCATTTTAGGGATCATACCCTAAGATGACCAAGAACAATGGATGGACAGCCAGGATATAGAATACGTATAACAAGGTGGGCGTCATTGTAAGGGCCACACCTAATCCACTCCTGTTCGTAATAAGGTTTGTGGCATTTAAAAAAGCTTTTGATGATTTTTTTTTTTCTTCCAACTTTGAAGGACATGGATTGGCTTGTGACCCAGGACTTGAATATGTGGTGCCTACCGATGTGTTTTATCCATACAACTATCCTTTCTGCCAGGTCATTTTGGGGCATGAGCCATATAATGTGGCAGATCCATACCTCAAATGGACCACATCAATGGAAATAATGAGGATTAAATGCCTACCATTGAACGTTTCGTAGGGGCGACGGAAGTTTGGGATGAAAATGATATTTGTGTTTTCCTTTCATCAAGTGTGTGCGACCATATGAACAGGCTAGATGGCAAATAAACATCAAAGTAGGCATTAAGAAGGTTTCATCAATGGACATCATTATCTCCATTGTTTCTTATGAAGTGGTTCACTTTATCTTTCATGGGCCCCACAAAGTTGGGTCATCAGGCAATCTGCATCCAATTTAGAAATACCACGTGGCCTTATTAGTGCTCTCAATGCTCTAGCATAGCATTTCAATGAAGAGATAACTTTATGAATGTACTCTAATATAACATTTTAATATAGAGCTCACTTTTTCAATATACTTTTAAACTAATTAAATTTATATAAGATTTTGAGAATACACATCAAAATATTGCAACCTTACTAAAAAATTTGCTAGGTAAGTGTAAGGTAATAAGGACACATGAGTCCCTCAGGAATGACATAATTTCACAACAAAGTTAGATCACATGCCTAGTATTTAAATTAAGGCTAGCAATGGACTCGGTGACCTGCATAAGTTCCATGAGCCCATTTCTACTTTGAACCCAGCTTGAAAATACTAGCTTGGCCCATGGGCAAAGCTTGGACCTTTCAGATTTTGGTTTGGGCCTGGGCTCAAGTCATTTTAGACTCACCTAATTTCATTTGCTCATATAAGTGTCCCATTCTAGTTATCCGTTAGACAACAACCCATTCTCCGTGAATGCATACCAGTGGTTTCACTTCTCAGGACATCTATTTCATTGTGTATGTGTGCCCCACTTGATCAAAGGATATATTAACAACATTTAAGTGGAAAATAGTGATTTTAACAAATTTGGGCTTGACAGGATCAAGTTTGGGCCTAACTAGGTTTTTGAGCTCAGGTTTGAGTTACTCTGCAGCTCTGCTGGTGTTGGTGCGGGCCATGGATCATAAGTGTAGGCCAGGCCCAAACATGGCCCAGCACAAACCAAATTTGAGTATTGGGCCTAGCCCGAGTCCAACAAAGCTTTGGACACCAAAATATAAACAGCTAAAGAGAGCATTGGAGTGCTTGGGTTAGAGAAAAGTTGCAGGTTTCTCTTCTCCCACTCCAATCATCTCCAAGATTCCCTAATCCAGTAGTTGTAAGACGCCTTGTTCAGTGACTACTACACATTTCATTGCATTTGAATTGTTCCCCTGCCTTTATTTGGTCAAATAATTGCAAAACGTCATCATTAGGGGTGGCAATATGTAGGGTTGGGTACATTATTTAGAGAGGTGGTATCATGCAATGATTGGTTTAAAGAGTTTTTAGTCAGGCTATCGGTTAGCCTTGGTGGCCCGCTTCAGGCCTGGCTTGGGGAAGCTTATAAATATAGGGAGAAATTAACAGAACAAATCATCTAATTATAACCAAACAAACTAAATCAATATATCTTTTCTTATTAAAGCTTTAGCTCTATCTTAATTAGGAATAGCAGTAATCTTTAAGTATAATATGACTCTACACTCTCATGTTGGATTAATTCCATTTCAATACAAGCAATTTTTTGTTTAGAAAGGTTTCTTACACTTGTCATACCATCTATGTGATGAGTATTTTTTTACTGATTGTTTTTAATTAACTAACATACCAAAAGTTCTTTTGAACATAAAATAAAGTACAAAGGATAAAGTGTAATCAATCTTTAGAGGAAGAATTCCGCTCTACAATATCCAGTCGTTGATTGAAGAGGCTATCCATCTTTACCGGTATTGGTAACGTACAATTACATCTGATATGTATATCTGTCTATTTTTTTATGTTTGGGTCTTGTTTGGTTTAAATATATGTTGCCGTTAGTTCTTACATGCCCGCACACATCATATCATACGTGACAAAATTAATACGAGAGCAAACACATCCATAGATTAAAGAGTGCGGATCCTCTACCTCCCGGAGGCAGGAACTCCCTGCCTCCAGCGTTTTCATTGGCCAACGTCACCATAAGTGCCACGTCATTAAATTTTTTAAATATATTAAAAAAAGTACATTTAATAAGAAGTATAACGGAGACGTTAATGGAAGCGGTTTGCGTGCCGAGTAACTTAGCACGGTAAGCACACTGAGTAAAGTTTGTGGAGCCCACCGTCGTCATTCGTGCATTGTATCAACTCCATCCATCTCTTTTATCATCTAATTTTAGGGTTTTACAACAAAAATTAATCATATTCAAAGATCAAGTGGACCACACCACCTGAAATAGTGTGAATTGAATTCTACCATTGAAAAGTTGTTGGGGGCCCATAGAAGTTTTATATCAAGATGATATTTGTTTTTTCCATTCATCCATGTCTTTGTGATCTTATGAACAGTTTGGATGAAATATAAACATCATCGGGGGCTTAGAAACATTTCAATGGTGAAAATCAATACTTCCACTATTTCATTTGGTATGGTCTACTTGAGCTTTTGATATACTTCAGTTTTGGGTTCAACCCCTAAAATGATCCGAAAAAATGGATGGACGGCGTGGATAAACCACATGAATTCACAGTGGGCCCAACAGAGTTTACTCAGTACGATAAGACTCGTACGCAATCCGATTTCACATGTCTAGACGCGGATTTCCTACTAAAGCCTTTTGCAGTAAGATCCTGCGCAAGGATTTCAGATGGGCCCACTACGACGTTTGTGATAAATTCAACCCGTTCATCCATTTTTAGATATCATTTTAGGACATAATACCAAAACTAAGGTGTATACAAAACTCAAATGGGCCACACGAGAGGAAACAGTAAAAATGACCTTATAAAGAGTTTGGATGGCATATAAACATCAAGACACCTAGGAAGGCTTCAACCATAGGAATTTCTTTCTCCACTGTTTCATCTTGTATGGCCCAGTTGAGTTTTTTATCATCCTAATTTTTGGTTACATATCTTAAAATGAGCTCTAAAAATGGATGAATGCATTGAAATTCCTATAAACATCATGGTGGACCCCACCATACATCCCAATGCTGGAACTTCATACAAAAGGCTTTCCCCGGTGAATCCGTGTTCACGGTTTCCATTAGAAACGGACTGGCTACTCCCTTGCCACTCGGTACTATGTGGGCCCACCATGATGTATGTGTTTCATCCATGCCATCCATTTATTTTTCTAGATCATTTTATGGTCTAAGACCAAAAATGAGGTATAACCCAATCTCAAGTGGACCATATTACATGAAATAGTGTTGAATGAACGTTGACCATTAAAAACTTTTGGGGGGCCATAAACGTTTTAAATGAAGCTTTTCCCTTCATCTGGGTCTTTATGACCAAACCAACAGATTGGATGTCAAATAAACAGTATGGTGGGCTTTAGGAGGACTTTAATGATGGATATCCAATCAACATTGTTTTCTTGTGGTGTGGTCCATATGAGATTATATCCCTCTCAATTTTGGGATCAAGCCCTAAAATTATATGTAAAAATAGATTAATGGAATGGATGAAATACATAAATCATGGTGGGGCCCACAGAGTACCGACCACGACCACCACCGGGCTGGTGGTGGGGAGAGTAGTCAATCCGCTTTCATTTCCATTTTGGATTCAGTGTCACATTGAGCAGTGAGACTCGCTACTGAAGTGATGTCACCTATTTATATGCATTCCACTATGATATATGTTTTGTATCCACACCGTCCATCCATTTGGAGAGATCATTTTAGGGCATGAGCCAAAGAATGAATCAGATCCAAAACTCGAGTGGACCCCACCACAGAAAACAAGGAAGAGACTATGCTCACCATTAAAAACTTCTAAAGGCCACAAAAGTTTAAGATTAAGCTGATATTTGTGTAACTTATGAACAGGTTGGATGTCAAACAGAAACCACGGTGGACCTTAGGAAGGCTTTAACGGTGGATGTCACTCTCCTCACTATTTTCTATGGTAGGGTTCACTCCAGCTTTGGATCTACCATTTCAATGAAGAGATAACTTTATGAATGTACTCTAATATAACATTTTAATATAGAGCTCACTTTTTCAATATACTTTTAAACTAATTAAATTTATATAAGATTTTGAGAATACACATCAAAATATTGCAACCTTATTAAAAAATTTGCTAGGTAAGTGTAAGGTAATAAGGACACATGAGTCCCTCAGGAATGACATAATTTCACAACAAAGTTAGATCACATGCCTAGTATTTAAATTAAGGCTAGCAATGGACTCGGTGACCTGCATAAGTTCCATGAGCCCATTTCTACTTTGAACCCAGCTTGAAAATACAAGCTTGGCCCATGGGCAAAGCTTGGACCTTTCAGATTTTGGTTTGGGCCTGGGCTCAAGTCATTTTAGACTCACCTAATTTCATTTGCTCATATAAGTGTCCCATTCTAGTTATCCGTTAGACAACAACCCATTCTCCGTGAATGCATACCAGTGGTTTCACTTCTCAGGACATCTATTTCATTGTGTATGTGTGCCCCACTTGATCAAAGGATATATTAACAACATTTAAGTGGAAAATAGTGATTTTAACAAATTTGGGCTTGGCAGGATCAAGTTTGGGCCTAACTAGGTTTTTGAGCTCAGGTTTGAGTTACTCTGCAGCTCTGCTGGTGCTGGTGCGGGCCATGGATCATAAGTGTAGGCCAGGCCCAAACATGGCCCAGCACAAACCAAATTTGAGTATTGGGCCTGGCCCGAGTCCAACAGAGCTTTGGACACCAAAATATAAACAGCTAAAGAGAGCATTGGAGTGCTTGGGTTAGAGAAAAGTTGCAGGTTTCTCTTCTCCCACTCCAATCATCTCCAAGATTCCCTAATCCAGTAGTTGTAAGACGCCTTGTTTAGTGACTACTACACATTTCATTGCATTTGAATTATTCCCCTGCCTTTATTTGGTCAAACAATTGCAAAACGTCATCATTAGGGGTGGCAATATGTAGGGTTGGGTACATTATTTAGAGAGGTGGTATCATGCAATGATTGGTTTAAAGAGTTTTTAGTCAGGCTATCGGTTAGCCTTGGTGGCCCGCTTCAGGCCTGGCTTGGGGAAGCTTATAAATATAGGGAGAAATTAACAGAACAAATCATCTAATTATAACCAAACAAACTAAATCAATATATCTTTTCTTATTATAGCTTTAGCTCTATCTTAATTAGGAATAGCAGTAATCTTTAAGTATAATATGACTCTACACTCTCATGTTGGACTAATTCCATTTCAATACAAGCAATTTTTTATTTAGAAAGGTTTCTTACACACTTGTCATACCATCTACGTGATGAGTATTTTTTTACCGATTGTTTTTAATTAACTAGTACACCAAAGGTTCTTTTGAACATAAAATAAAGTACAGAGGATAAAGTGTAATCAATCTTTAGAGGAAGAATTCCGCTCTACAATATCTAGTTGTTGATTGAAGAGGCTATCCATCTTTACCGGTATTGGTAACGTGCAATTACATCTGATGTATATATCTGTCTATATTTTATGTTTGGGTCTTGTTTGGTTTAAAATATATCTTGCAGTTAGTTCTTACATGCCCGCACACATCATATCAAACGTGACAAAATTAATACGAGAGCAAACACATCCAAGATGCGCCCAGTTAATACGGACGCGGATTTCCTGGGAAAGCCTTTTGCTGGGAGTCCCGGCGCTGGAAACTGAGGTGGGCCACCGTGGTATTTATGAGGAATCTACTCTGTTTATTCATTTTGTGAGATCATTTTCTGATATAAAGCCAAAAGGTAGCAGGATCCAAGACTCAAGTGGGCCGTTCCAAAGGAAAAGGTGGTTAAGAAAATTCTCACCGTTGAAACCTACTTGGGGTTTACATGATCTTTACATGCCATTTATACCATTCATAACTTCATTCCTACTGGGATTAACTGAAACCAAAAATATTTGCATGATTCAAAACTTCCGTGGCCTCATGAATATTTCAACTGTGGGTGTTCAATTCTCAAGTCTTCAACCCACTTAAGTATTGAATCCAGTTCATTTTTTCTTTCATATCTTAAAATGAACACAAAAAATGGATGAACGGGGTGGATTTCTCATAAACATTGCAGTGGGCTCCACCTGCGTTCAAAGCGTAGGAACTCTCCGCGGAAGGCTTTGGCAGGAAATCCGCATCCAGTTAATACCTGATGGGAACCGTCCAGCTACTGGAAGTACGAATGATGCATGGCCAAATGCAACGGACACCGTAGAATTCTAGTACTGATCAGATGGCCAGGATGATCTGATAGATTTGGTCTCTCAGCATCATCCAGTCATGTAAGGGCCGTCTAGATGGACGTCAAGATCCACAATTCTCCAGTTATCCGACCATCTTTTGTTCTGCCACGTGTAAGCTATGCAGTCCGACAGATGTCCATAATGATTGGACTATGTGGTGAATGGAAGCGGATTAGCTACCACACACCACCAATCTGGCTGGTGTGATAACTTGATTCCATCATAAGGTATGTGTTATATCCTAACCGTCCTTCCATTTGTCTAGATCGTCATTTATATCCCAACCAAAAGAAGAAGAAGACAGATCCAAAGATCAAGTGGATCACACTGCAAAATGTAATGGGGGATTGAACGTCTACCATTTTTATTTATTTATTTATTTATTTTTACACACGCACACACAACCCACGCACTCACGCTAGTGGAATTTCACCTGGATACTCAACCCTTGACCGGGTGTTGAAACTCGAGTCTACCACCCCATCAAGAGTAATGGGGTCAAAGAAATTTTGAATCAATATAATAATTGTTTTTTCTTTCACCTGGGTCTGTGTGACCTAATGAGCAGATTGGATGGAAAATAAAAGTTATGTTTGCCCTGCGAATGTTTCAACCGTGAGAATCACTGTCCCCACTTCCATTTGTGGCGTGGTTCACTTAAGATTTGGATGCGGAAAATTTTTAACGTATTGCTATAAAATGATCTAGCAAAATGGATGAACGGTGTGGATATAATAAATACATCATTTTGAGATCTCCTTTGATCTGTTCGTACAGCATGGCACCGCTAGTCTTGGCACGACACGTACCCACACTAGCCAGGTCGGTGGTGTGTCGTACACCAGCCAATCCACTTCCATGGTGGAAATTGCTGTGCATGTAATAGGACAGTATTTTTTGGGCTCCGATTTTGACAAAAAAAGAATTGTGCCTGGATATCAGAAACATTAAACAATTCTTGGGCTTTAAAAATTAACCTGTTTAATAATTGGGTTGGGCTAAGGCTCTGTTCAAGCGTCCATCAGCCGGGCCCAGCCCTTTTAGGATTTGAAAGGAATTTATGTCATATATCATGCATGATGGGGTGCATTATATGAATAGCCCAAATCTTTTACAAAAGGGGTAGTTTGGATCGGGCTCTCGGTGTGAGGCCATGCATAATCACCATCTCCAGGCTGGTATCCTGCATAATGGAACAATCCAAAATGGACTTCAGGCATTTTGTTAGCAACACAGTACTGTGCCAAGACAAACCCAACTCTAAATAAATACCAAGGGATCAGAACCGAAGCCATTTATTAATAGCATAAAGGTTTGTAAACTTGAGTAATTACTAATATTTGAGAAAACAATCACTATAAGTTCACATTTAATTATAACCCAAGCTTCAAATTCATATTGACAAATCAATGATTGGAGTTGGGACCAGTTTTTTTTATGGGTCTTAAAGAATTTATCCCGTATCTCGTGAAAGACCTAGTAATCATCATAATATTTCCAAAATGACTATGATAATGAAAATAAATTAAGATAAAATCTGTTCATATTCTCTCTTGGAATAACAAAAGAATGAATTATGTATCATTATATGCATATTATCCTGCAATCAAGGTCTTTTAAGGTGAGGGGTATAGTTGAGGCACTTGAGCCCGCCCCTATGATGCAAGCTATAAGACTCAGAGACATACAAAATCCTTAAAAACATAAATCAAAAAAGAATATTTGAAAGAAGGAAAAATAGTAAAAATTAGAAAACTTTGAATAGAATTAAAACAGCTGAAATATAAATTGTAAATAATGAAGTATGGTCATGCAAGGCACACAGAATAGGATAGTTTATCACCTGAAATGTAAGTACAAAGCACTCAGGCCTTAGGTCTTGAACTAAATGAATTATTAAACTAAATAACTAAACTAAATGAATTAAGAAAAAGTACAAAGCACCAAGTTACAAATTACTAAATAGTAGTAAATCACTCATGCCTTAGGTCTTGAATAACCCTCTCACAGCACAATAAGGTATAGTGCATCAAGTTGCATACAGACAATCAATTGATTTGGACGCACCATTAGGTCTGCTCCACACTTCATGGGCCACTACACAAATATCATGGTAATCAAATAATCATTCCATTCAAATATTTGTTGGGGGCCTTGCACAAAACCTTAGGATCTAGCCTCCTGAAACAAACCAGAATTATGGAATAATAATGCAATGAACTAAATCAAAACATAAACCACACTACAACAGGGATTTTTACGTGGAAAACCCTCAAAGAGGTAAAAACCACGGGACCTCGTCCAGATCAACAATCCACTATAAATCAGAACGTTACAACCGATCACAAGCACACACCGCTTGGATCAAACCTTTTTTACTCATGCAAGAGTGGATAAACAACAAGAGAAACAAAGAAGACGGAGAGATCTCACCGATTACGAGGACGTGAAAGCGCTGAGATATGGTAGATCACTTCTACGAGCATAGCTTCCCTTCCACAAGCTTCCTCTCTCTCTTTCTCTCTCTCTCACACACACTTTTGATAACCTAAACCCTCTAGCAAATCCTTGCAAAGCTTTAGAAAACCCTAGAATACCTTGGAATATACCCCAGTCTCGCATACACCCCTTTATATAAGAATAGAAAGAGGTGAAATCAAAATAGAAAACAATTTTCGCAGAATCTGCGTTTTTGCAATCATATCTGCGTAACTCTTCGATGATATCGACGGTATCTCGATGACAGCCGTCGATATCATCTGAGGTTCTTCAATGATATCAAAACAGGACCAAAACTGTCCAACAACTAGGGGTGAAAAATTTAATAATTATCAATGTCTTCGAAGGTCTCTCGATGACAGCCTTCGATATCATCTAAAGTTCATCAATGATATCGATAGGACCAAAAAACTGTCCAGCGACCAGCGGTAAAAAATCTAGCAATTATCGATGATATTGAAACTGGTTCGATTTCATCGAACCGAGCAATGAGGAGAAAATTCCCATCAAAATTTTTCTTTTCGACTTAGGAGGAATCCACATTCTTCAAGCTAGCCCGGTTTCTACAAACCTTAAACTTGCCCTTGAGCAAAGCCTTAGTCATCATGTCTGACCCATTATCGTCCGTGTGGACCTTCTCAAGTTGTAACACCTTTTGTTCCAAAGTATCCTTGATCCAGTGATACCGAATCTCTATGTGCTTCGACTTGGAGTGCTGACTTGGATTCTTGCTCAAATGTATAGCACTTTGGCTATCGCAATAGACCACGTGCTTCTCCTACTTCAGGCTGAGTTCCTATATGAACCTCTTCATCTAAAGCATCTCTTTGCATGCCTCTGTGACTACAATGTACTTCACCTCTATCGTCGACAATGCTATGACCTTTTGTAGCTTGCTCTGCCAAGAAACTTCTCCCCCTACAAACGTGAACATGAACCCCGATGTAGACTTCTTGGAGTCTATATTGCCTGCCATATCTGTATCTGTGTAGCCCTCTAACACAGGTTTTCCATCACTATAGCATAGACTCAACCTGGATGATCCTCTTAGATACCGCAATATCCACTTCACCGCTGCCTAATGTTCTTTGCCAGGATTGGCAAGATACCGGTTGATAACACCAACCGCATATGCTATGTCTTGGCATATACACACCATAGCATACATTAAACTTTCTACTGTTGATGCGTAGGGTATCTTCTGCATCTCTTCCACCTCTGCCTTCGTCTTGGGACACTGTCTGTCGCTCAATCTGAAGTGACCATCTAGTGGAGTACTGACCAGCTTCGCTACATATTGAATTGCTCTAGGACTTTCTCGATATACCGCTCTTATGACAGCCAAAGCTTCATGCTGCTTTTGTCATGGGTTATCTTCATTCCTATGATCTGTTTAGCCGGACCTAAGTCTTTCATCGCAAAAGACTTGCCCAACTCTTGTTTCAGTCTGTTGATCTTCTTGATGTCTTTTCCCATGATGAGCATGTCATCAATATATAACAACAGAATTAAGAAATCACTTTCTGAGAACTTGCGCGTGAACATACAGTGGTCTGACTCCATTTTGTCATACCCATGACTTAACATAAACGAGTCGAACTTCTTGTACCATTGCCGTGGAGCTTGTTCAGCCCATACAAGCTCTTCCTCAGCCTACCCACCATATGCTCTGTTGAGGGTCAAATATTACATATCAGACCCAGTTATCGCCTGGATTTATGAACATGGTACCGTTTAATAGCCCATTTTAATCATATTTGTGTTGCAGGGCGTATTTATGAGCCTGGACTGGGAAAAGGTACTAAGAGCATGAATTTAACATTCAGAATGCACCAAGGCAAGGGACGGACTCCAAGGGACCAAGATCGACAGATTTGCACGCCAGGGATCCAAGAAAATCGAGAAATTGAAGCTCAAGTGGCCTGAAAAGTGTCCAGAATGCAAGATCATAGGGTTCCCACCATCCGATCAGTTCGAAACTCCATACGTGGCCTAAGGACCATAAATGAACCATACATGTAAATTTTCATCCATTGGATCGTTGTGAAATTGGCCCAACGGACATATCAGCCCACACATCAACAATTTAAGGCCCACCTGATGTTTGGATCTGCTTCAAGTTTTGGGTCAACGCTTAAAATGAGATGGGTAAGCAGATGGTCGGTGTGGATTTTGTAGAAACATCAAGGGACGTACTTTATGCAGCGGGCGTGCACACATAGCAGTCTCACCTATGGCACACCAGACCATACCACGGTAAAAAACGGTCGCTGACCGAGCTCTCCCTCTCCCTCTCCAATTCGAACGCCTTCCAACGCACAAACAGAGCTCACGGTTGGGTGCAGTGGGCCACCATCTTGATTCGGCGATCCAATCTGGACCGTCCATAAGAATTCTACGGCCCATATCACCAAGACCTAGGTGGGGTTTTTCCTGAAAAAAACGTGGATTAGATTTTAACAGTCCAAACGCAGGACGGACGGTAGGGAGAAAATTCGGTGGGCCACACCGAAATCAGCCCAAAACTGACCATTCCCAACCGATTTTTCAAGGGGAGATTAATGGACGGCGTAGATTTCTCCTCCGACACCGATCATGGGCCCACTGCACTTCACAGCGCAAGAAATTCGCAGCCTGCGTCCGAGAAAACTAGCCGCTGTTGGGCCGTTGTGCGATCACGCTCGTGGTCGAATATGTGATCCGGACCGTCCAATGTGTCCACAGGGAGTCCAATACCCTAGCCAAGATTTCAGAATTGTCAGGTAAGTCGATATCACGCCGCAAAGACACTCCAAACGCAAGTCGTTTTGCATTTTCACTGCGCATATGAGAATCTGTTGCGGAAACAAAGTGCGAAAGCTCTCCTGGTGCGGAAGGGAAACTTCGACCGAAGTGTTCAGGAGGGTCTTCTATAAAACAGAGAAGAGAAAGCATGGAAAGGGAGTTTTTTTGGGGCAGGGACGTGAGGAGAAAGAGAGAAAGAGGGCTGAACGTGGAGCTGAAGAAGGAAAGACCGGAACGTGAGGGCTGGACGTGGCTTGGCTGCTGCTGCACGTCAGGGAGAGAGAAAGAGAAACAGAGAAAGGGAGCTTGGTTGGAAGGACGGGAGAAAGGAAAAGAAGAGCTGGAACGTGATAGTGAGATCCTGTTTTTATGTTCCTTGTTTTCTTTTCCTTTTATTCCTTTGATTGTTTTTCTGTGATTCTAGCATGATCATGCTAGGCTAAACCTCTTAGCTGGGGTTAAGAGGTGAAGCCTGTAGCGAGATGGGAGACACTATTTCATGCATTTAATTTAAATTTCTGAACTGAACTTGGTTTTAAGTTAATTATTAAAGGAATATTTTCTCTCAGTCTTTAATGATCTGTTGTGACTGAAATTACAATGGGTTTGCAATGGCTTTGAATATTTCTTTTTTTCTTTTTTTTATGTTATGAAGTCAGGAAGCCCTGTTGTTCATCATTGTTCCATAGGTATGGTCGAATGACGGTATCCTTCCTAACTTTTATGCATTGATGATTGGTTGGTAATTAGTTTAATTCTGTTGTTTGCTCTGTCTCCTGGGCATGGTTTGATGATGGAATCCATTCTAATTCATATACCTTTCATCTCTTGAAAACCAGATCAAGTAAGTTCAGTTTGAATTCCATAATCCTTGATGCAGGCATAAGATCTCCCTGATCTCTATAAGTGGATCCTCTGAATCCCTAGTTTCCTTCCTCTGAATTCCTTAAAGTTTTAGATAATTATTCCACAAATATTTCTTAAATTCTATTTGGTTTAGATCACATCTTAGTCTGGTTCTAGTTCTATTTGGTTTCAGATAACGTACAGGTATCAGTCCCTATGGATTCGACCTCGGTCTTACCGAGTTTATTACTACTTCACAACCCTATACTTGGGGAGTGAACATGCTCCTTGCCCTTGACCTCGAACCGCTCTGGTTGGTGCATGTAGATCTCTTCTTCCAAGTCACCATGGAGGAAGACAATTTTAACATCTAACTGCTCTATCTTCAAATCCATGCTATTCGCCAACCCAAGCAACACCCATATGGATGTCATCTTCACCACTGGTGAGAATATCTCCTCGAAGTCTATACCCTTCATCTGACCGAACCCTTTCACCACAAGTTTGGCATTGAATCTCGTCTGTGAATTCTTCTGCTCAACCTTCTTTCTGAACACCCACTTATTGCTCAGAGCTTTCTTGCCCTTAGATAGTTTTACTGTATTATAGGTGTGGTTCTTATGTAAAGATTTCATCTCCTCTTACATAGCTTTCAACCACTCCTCCTTATGCTTGTCGGTTAGGGCTTCAGAATAATCTTCTGGCTCTCCCCCATCAATCAGCATAATGTACTCATGCGGCAAGTACATCTTGGATGGCTATCTGTCCTTATATGACCTCCTCACCTGTTACATAATCACCATCTCCAGGTCGGTATCCTGCATAATGGAACAATCCAAAATGGGCTTCAGGCATTTTGTTAGCAACACAGTACTTTGCCAAGACAAACCCAACTCTAAATGAATACCAAGGGCCGGGATCAGAACCGAAGCCATTTATTAATAGCATAAAGGTTTGTAAACTTGAGTAATTACTAATATTTGAGAAAACAATCACTATAAGTTCACATTTAATTATAACCCAAGCTTCAAATTCATATTGACAAATCAATGATTGCTGTCCGGACCAGTTTTTTTTTTTTTATGGGTCTTAAAGAATTTATCCCGTATCTCAAGAAAGACCTAGTAATCATCATAATATTTCCAAAATGGCTATGATAATGAAAATAAATTAAGATAAAATCTGTTCATATTCTCTCTTGGAATAACAAAAGAATGAATTATGTATCATTATATGCATATTATCCTGCAATCAAGGTCTTTTAAGGTGAGGGGAATAGTTGAGGCACTTGAGCCCTATGATGCAAGCTATAAGACTCAGAGACATACAAAGCCTTAAAAACATAAATCAAAAAAGAATATTTGAAAAAAGGAAAAATAGTAAAAATTAGAAAACTTTGAATAGAATTAAAACGGCTGAAATATAAATTGTAAATAATGAAGTATGGTCGTGCAAGGCACACGGAATAGGATAGTTTATCACCTGAAATGTAAGTACAAAGCACTCAGGCCTTAGGTCTTGAACTAAATGAATTACTAAACTAAATAACTAAACTAAATGAATTAAGAAAAAGTACAAAGCACCAGGTTACAAATTACTAAATAGTAGTAAATCACTCATGCCTTAGGTCTTGAATAACCCTCTCACAGCACAATAAGTTATAGTGCATCAAGTTGCATATAGACAATCAATTGATTTGGACGCACCATTAGGTCTGCTCCACACTTCATGGGCCACCACACAAATATCACGGTAATCAAATAATCATTCCATTCAAATATTTGTTAGGGGCTTGCACAAAACCTTAGGATCTAAGCTCCCGAAACAAACCAGAATTATGGAATAATAATGCAATGAACTAAATCAAAACATAAACCACACCACAACAGGAATTTTTACGTGAAAAACCCTCAAAGAGGTAAAAACCAAGGGACTTGTCCAGATCAACAATCCACTATAAAGCAGAACATTACAACCGATCACAAGCACACACCGCTTGGATCAAACCTTCTTCACTTACGCAGGAGTGAATAAACAATAAGAGAAACAAAGAAGACCGAGAGATCTCACCGATCACGAGGACGTGAAAGCGCTGAGATATGGTAGATCACTTCTACGAGCATAGCCTCCCTTCCACAAGCTTCCTCTCTCTCTTTCTCTCTCTCTCTCACTTTTGATAACCCTAAGCCATTTAGCAAACCCTTGCAAAGCTTTAGAAAATCCTAGAATACCTTGGAATACACCTCAATCCCGCATACACCCCTTTATATAAGAATAGAAAGAGGTATAATCAAAATAGAAAATAATTTTCGTAGAATCTTCGTTTTTGCAATCGCATCTGCGTAACTCTTCGATGATATCGACGATATCTCGATGACAGCCGTCGATATCATCTGAGGTTCTTCGATGATATCAAAACAGGACCAAAATTGTCCAACAACTAGGGGTGAAAAATTCAACAATTATCGATGTCATCGAAGGTCTCTCGATGACAGCCTTCAATATCATCTAAAGTCCATCAATGATAGCGATAGGACCAAAAAAATGTCCAGCGACTAGCGGTAAAAAATTCAGCAATTATCGATGATATTGAAACTGGTTCGATTTCATCGAACCCAACAATGAGGAGAAAATTCCCATCAAATCTCTCCCTTTTTGACTCAGGAGGAATCCACATTCTTCAAGCCAGCCCGGTTTCTACAAACTTCAAACTTGCCCTTAAGCAAAGCTTTGGTCATCATGTCTGACCTATTATCATCCGTGTGGACCTTCTCAAGTTGTAACACCTTTTGTTCCAAAGTATCCCTGATCCAGTGATACCGAATCTCTATGTGCTTAGACTTGGAGTGCTAACTTGGATTCTTGTTCAAGTGTATAGCACTTTCGCTATCACAATAGACCACGTGCTGCTCCTACTTTAGGCTAAGTTCCTGTAGGAACCTCTCCATCCAAAGCATCTCTTTACATGCCTCTGTGACTACAATATACTCGGCCTCTATCGTCGACAATGCTACGACCTTCTGTAGCTTGCTCTGCCAAGAAACCGCTCCCCCTGTAAACATGAATATTAACCCCGATGTAGATTTCCTGGAGTCTATGTTGCCTGCCATATCTGTATCTGTGTAGCCCTCTAACACAGATTTTTCATCACTGTAGCATATGCTCAACCTGGATGAGCCTCTTAGATACGGCAGTATCTACTTCACCGCTGCCTAATGTTCTTTGCCAGGATTGGCAAGATACCGGCTGATAACACCAACCGCATATGCTATGTCTGGGCATACACACACCATAGCATACATTAAACTTCCTACTGTTGATGCGTAGGGTATCTTCTGCATCTCTTCCACCTCTGCCTTCGTCTTGGGATACTGTCTGTCACTCAATCTGAAGTGACCATCCAGTGGAGTACTGACCGGATTCGCTGCATTTATATTGAACCGCTCTAGGACTTTCTCAATATACCGCTCTTGTGACAGCCAAAGCTTCATGCTGCTTCTGTCACGGGTTATCTTCATTCCTAGGATCTGTTTAACCGAGCCCAAGTCTTTCATCACAAAAGACTTGCCCAACTCTTGTTTCAGTCTGTCGATCTTTTTGATGTCTTTTCCTATGATGAGTATGTCATCAATATATAACAACAGAATTAAGAAATCACTTTCTGAGAACTTGCATGTGAACACACAGTGGTCCGACTCCATTCTGTCATACCCATGCTTCAACATAAACGAGTCGAACTTCTTGTATCATTGTCGAGGAGATTGTTTCAGCCCATACAAGCTCTTCCTCAGCCTACCCACCATATGCTTCTTGCCCTTGACTTCGAACCCCTCTGGTTAGTGCATGTAAATCTCTTCTTCCAAGTCACCATGGAGGAAGGCAGTTTTAACATCTAACTGCTCTATCTCCATATCCATGCTAGCCGCCAACCCAAGCAATACCTATATGGATGTCATCTTCACCACTGGTGAGAATATCTCCTCGAACTCTATACCTTTCCTCTGACCGAACCCTTTCACCACAAGTTTGGCCTTGAATCTCGTTTATGAATTCTTCTGCTCAACCTTCTTTCTGAATACCCACTTGTTGCTCAGAGCTTTTTTGCCCTTAGATAATTTCACTGTATCATAGGTGTGGTTCTTATGCAAGAATTTCATCTCCTTTTACATAGCTTTCAACCACTCCTCCTTATGCTCGTCGGTTAGGGCTTCAGAATAATCTTCTGGCTCTCCCCCATCAGTCAGCATAATGTACTCATGCGGTGAGTACATCTTGGACGGGTGTCTGTCCCTGGATACCCTCCTCACCTGTGGCTCAACAGGTGGATCAAATGGGGGCTGCTCCCCTGGTTCATCTTCCGTAGGAACTCCCTCGTCTTCTACACCTTGATGTACTGCCCCATCATCGGGCACCATAGGAGGAGTAATCGGATCCATATCCTCTAGCTCACCTGAACTAGGATGATTCTTCTCTAGCTTACCAATGTCTTTTATATACTGATCTTCAAAGAAAACCACATTTCTGCTCCTGACGAGCTTCTTCTTGGTCGGATCTCACAATCTGTAACCGAACTTTTCATCACCGTACCCTAAGAACACACACTGCCTGATCTTCATATCGAGTTTGGACCTCTCGTCACTTGGTACGTGAACGGATGCCCTGTATCCAAACACCCTGAGATGATTGTACGATGGATCCTGTCCAGTCCACACTTTCTCAGGTACTTCTCCATTCAATGGGGGCTGATGGAGACATGTTTATCAGATACATTGCCGTGTGCATTGCTTCTCCCCAGAACGTCTTGGGCAATTTCGTATAGGATAACATGCATCTGATTCTCTCAACAATTGTGCGATTCATTCGCTCAGCTACACTATTATGCTGGGGGGGTCTTGGGAACCATTTGTTCATGCCGTATACCCAGGGACTTGCAGTACTCATGAAAGTCGCCAATGTATTCACCACCATTGTCAGTGCGGATGCACTTCAGTGATCTACTTGTCTCTCTCTCGACCATAGCATGAAATAATTTAAACACACCAAAGACCTCGTTCTTGGATTTCAAAGCATAAACTCAAACCCTCTAGATGCATCATCTATAAAAGTGACAAAATATAATGCCTCATCCAAGGTTTTGTCCTCATAAGACCACAAACATCAGAATAAACCAAATTTAATGGATGCACTTTATTAACATGAGAAGCAGTTTAATAAATGAAACTCTATGTTGTTTCCTTGATAAACAATCAAGATAGGTTTTGAAAGGTGTACCTGTCACGTCTGGAAGGAGCCGCTTCCTCGCTAGTAGCTGAAGCCCTTTTTCACTCATGTAGCTTAGACGCCTGTGCCACATGTCAATAGTTGAATCTTCTGCTGCGTTCAACCCACCCTTGCACACACTGACACTTTCCTTGTAAAGGGTACAACACTTCTTTTCTCTGGTTGCGATCAACGAACCCTTGATGAGCTTCCAATGCCCACCAGCAAACCGGCTTTCATAGCCATCATCATCCAGCCTTCCCGTCTACATCAAGTTGAGGCAAAGGTCTGAATATGCCTCACATCCCTGAGAACCAATGTACAGCCTACATCGCTCTTCACACAAATATCATCGACCCCTACGATCTTCGATATGTCAGAATTCCCCATCTTCACGGTCCCATAGTCACTTGACTTGTAGCTTGTGAAGAAGTCTCTACGTGGAGTTGCGTAAAAAGAAGCTTCCGAGTCTATCACCCAGTTGGGGTCCTGACCCGTAGCCATGAGACATACATCGTGATTTGCTGAAAGAATCATTACAACGTCGCCATCTGAAGCGACCGCAGTGGAATCTAATTTATCTTCCTTCTCCTTTCTTTTTCCTTTCCCGTCGTTCTTATTTTTACGACATTCATGCTTATAATGGTCCTTCTTGCCACAATTCCAGCATTCAACATCCTTCTTGGTACTTGACTTGCATCTTAATTTACCTCGGACTTTTCCACCCTTTTTGTTCTTTTCCCCCATCCGTTCCTGTGTCACAAGAGCCTCTTGCTGAGTAGACCCCTGAGACTTCCTCATTATCTCCTCATTGAAGAGACAACTAGTTACCTGTTCCATGGATATCTTTTCGTTTGGCGCGAAGTTACTTAGAGACACCACCAATGTCTCCCAACTGTCAGGCAATGAACTAAGCAATAATAAAACCTACAATTCATCATCCAGGACCATCTTCGTAGCGAAGAGCTGGTTCACTATATTGCTGACCTCATTCATGTGCTCAAACACAGAACCACCATCTTTGAACTTGAGATTCACAAGTCGTCTTATCAGAAGATTTTATTACCGGCTGTCTTCCTCTTATACAGCCCTTCCAATTTCAGTCATACGCTAGCGGCTGAGGTTTCCGTAGACATATGGTGCAATACGGAATCATCCAGCTATTGTCTAATAAACCCCACTGCCTTCCGGTCCATCTTCTTCCAATCATCATCAGATATATCCTTGGATTTTGCTGATATGCCTAAAATTGGAGAATATAAGTCCTTGCAATAAAGTAAGTCCTCTATCTTAGCCTTCCACATGGTCCGGTTAGAACCATTGAGGTTGATCATCCTTGATGAGTCACCTTCCATAATTCTAAACCAATCCTACCCATTCAATGAACTTGGCTCTGATACCACTTTGTTGGGGGCCTTGCACAAAATCTTAGGATCTAGCTTCCCGAAACAAACCAGAATTATGGAATAATAATGTAATGAATTAAATCAAAACAAAAACCACACCACACCAGGGATTTTTACATGAAAAATCCTCAAAGAGGTAAAAACCACGAGACTTCGTCCAGATCAACAATCCACTATAAAGCAGAATGTTACAACCGATTACAAGCACACACCGCTTGGATCAAACCTTCTTCACTCACACAGGAGTTGATAAACAATAAGAGAAACAAAGAAGACGGAGAGATTTCACCGATTACGAGGACGTGGAAGCGCTGAGATATGGTAGATCACTTCTACGAGCATAGCCTCCCTTCCACAAGCTTCCTCTCTCTCTTTTTCTCTCTCTCTCTCACACCTTTGATAACCCTAAGCCCTTTTGCAAACCCTTGCAAAGCTTTAGAAAATCCTAAAATACCCTGAAATACACCCCAATCCCGCATACACCCCTTTATATAAGAATAGAAAGAGGTATAATCAAAATAGAAAATAATTTCCACAGAATCTGCGTTTCCGCAATCGCATCTGCGTAACTCTTTGATGATATCGACGGTCTCTCGATGATAACCGTCGATATCATCTGAGGTCCTTCGATGATATCGAAACAGGACCAAAACTATCCAGCAACCAGTGGTGAAAAATTCAACAATTATCGATGTCATCGAAGGTCTCTCGATGACAGTCTTCGATATCATGTAAAGTCCATCGATCATATCGATAGGACCAAAAAACTGTCTAGCGACCAGTGGTAAAAAATTTAGCAATTATCAATGATATCGAAACTAATTCGATTTCATCGAACCCAGCAATGAGGAGAAAATCCCCATCAATATTGACCTTCTATTGTATATTCACTTATTTTCCAAGCCACAACTGGGATGTTTGGGATTGTTTGATGGAGATGATCTCAAAAGTCAGAAGCAATCCTAATAGGGCTCTAGATTGAGCGCGGTTTTTACTAATTTGTATATATTGACGAGGTACAACAAAAGCTACATACCCTTTTCTTGTATGCATCATTCACAGGTGACATGTAGCCTCCAATGACACAATAACCTTCCGAATTCAATGCATCTCTTGCCAGTTCTAATCATGAAATTAGAAGTTGATTAAATACATGTTGGATATTAGTGATAGCTTCCAAAAGATATGAAATCATATTACCAATCAGGTTCAGACAAAGAATGAATGATGACATAGCTAACAATTCTCAAAAAAACGTCATTAGCTTTTTAACATTAAAACATAAGATCAATTCACAAATCAATTAAGTCATAAGGGCTTGAATCAATTGCCAAATGAATTTCTTACCTAGAAATCCCAAAACACTAATAATAGAAACAAAAAGGAATTAAAAATTTTGTTATCAGCACAATCACTTTTTTGAGTCTTCAAATCAAAATTTCTAAACTTTGTTGCATGTTTGGTTATCCACGTCAATATTCATGAATCATGATTTAATTGAAATTTTTCAAAAGAAAATAATAATAATAAAAATAAATAAACAAATAAATAAAATAACATCTAAAACAACAATTTTGTTGCTAAATTCACTAAACTTAAAATATAGATGCTCCGAGGAATTTGAAAAACAATGCTTTTAGCCTGTGAAAAGCATTTTTTTTTCTCTGGAATAATTAACATGGACATTCATTGAATCATATAAGAGAGTACCTCATGGTAGGATTTAAGAATAAATTGATCTCTACACACCCATTTCAGCTAGAATATCGGCAAATTCATCTGTTTCTCCTCCTAATTAACAACATGAAATGTTTAACCAAGATGATGCTTAGTCTCAAATCTCATCAATGATAAAGGACAGTCTCCAGGCTTGCTTTCTTTCAATGATGCCTATTTACACATGTTTTGAGAATCTTCTTCAATTATTAGATTCCTGAATACCAAACTTGGAACATTTTCTCGCTATCCCATGCATCAACCAAGCCATCTCAAATAATCTCAACAACTTCTCCATATCGCTGTTGCGAACTCAGAATGGATAAATGAGTGATTCATGGTTGCAGCATTTCTCAAACACATGATGCACCCATTAAGGAACCTTTTGTGAAGAAGGATTGTTTTTATGAACTTCTGGAAGCTTCTTATCTAATTAGTGGTTTGCTTACTACAAACGGGCTTTGTAATCGTAGTTGTGTTATAATTTTCTCTTGAAATGTAGGCACCTTGCACCAACTGGCTCAAATCAATTTACATGTGGCCTTAACATTAGTAAGTAATTAACCCGGTTTGCTATGCGTGTCACTTTTTTATTTGGCTAGTTATACTTTGAAATAAGTTTGACTGCTCCAAAAATGTTTTCTCGAGCTCTAGATTTGAAATTCGATCGCATATCTGGATTTTAATTTGTAATTTAATATTTTGATGTGTTATTTATTAGGTGCTTGGTCTCCATAATTTTTCTATTTTTCAATGTTATATTTCCTTCAAGTTCTATGTCAATACGTCCACCATATCAAGACCTACACCTATTTCACCTTTTATAACAGTTGCATGTGCTAGAAACATTATATGCATAATATTAAAATTAAAAAAAAATAATAATTAAAAAAAACAAAAAAAAACATGTGGAAACAGAGGTTGGAGGACCACACATAAATTATCAACAAAGCAATTTTAGTAAAACTGTCCTGCTGAAGTAATTCATACACGTTAATTGGGAGAATGCTAATAGATGATGATGATTGACGGCGACAATGATGATGAGTAACGGACTCATATAGGTCTCCACTGAAAATTCAAACATACCAATAATACGCACGGATAGTAGATTACAATTACCAAACATGCACAGTTGCATATATGTAGGAGGATTGAAACTTCCGCTCAATACCGAAACAACACAAATCTGTTCCCTAGTTTTTATTTTACAGAAGAAAGAAAACAAGCAAGCACGTCATTAGGGGAGTGGATTGCACAATTATAAACTTTGGAGTAAGTTGCAAAAGAAAATTGCAACCATACTACCACAGTTTCGAAACTATCATTATCTCAAATTGAGCGCAAATGGGCACCGGCCAGAAGGTGAAAAGCTATTAATATGTCTACGAAAGCATACAACAGTGCACGTGATGATCTGAATCACCCTTATTCCTCTATTTTCTTTTATCATATGACACATTGTCGGGTCGTTGCATTGCAAATCGGACCAATGCCATAAACCCAGGTCCAGCCCACTGACCTCTAAGACTCAGTCCAAACTTGGCATAGCGTTCTTGGGCTAAGCTTGGCCAACCCAGCCCATTTGTCATTTGAACTAGAACTAAGAATAGGGAAATCGTCCTCTCAAATGAACAAATATTTAAAACAAATAAAAACATGTGTACATGGACAAAAACATGGAAGAATTTTCATGGGCCTTTCTCCAACTGCACTACCAATGAGAGCAGCGAGTACCGAACTGAAGGAGTACCAAACAAAACCTCAATGAGAATGTCTTACGAGTAGTGGGATGAACCATGCTCTTGTCTATTGAAGTGATAGAGTTTTTGTACAGGTATAGACATGGTACTTTCTATCAATAATCTCCTTTTTCCTATTTTTAAAAATTTTGGTTTTGAAGAGAATTTTAAGTATCCATCTACTCGGGAAAGATCTCATGATTTTCGGGAAATTCTACCCAGAGAATAAATCCCAACAAGAACTACATTTCTCTCTGGCCGTACCAAACACAATCTTAAAAAGAACTAGGACAGAAAAATCACTTGCTTAGAGCAGTCGATGAGATGGTTTGATCCATGATTCTGAAAGATAGCTTGTCCATTGATAATGGTATTTCCATATTTACTAGTACAGAAAATGAAATATAATCACGATAAAACCAAAATTTATGAAGAAAAAACACCAAATCGAGTTATGGAAATCCAATTTGCATTTTCAGATCGGAGAGAGAGAGAGAGAGAGAGAGAGAGAGAGAGAGAGAGAGAGAGAGAGAGAGAGACGCGGACCTGTTTTAGGAGTGGATCCCTGAGAAAATTCGGCAGTTTAGCCAGCGGCAATGATCTAAAATACCAGCCCATCCGTGATTCAGACGGACAACAAGGTATGGGCCAACGCTCGGCCTCTAAACTCTCTCTGTGTGAACCACCTGAATACGTATGAGCCTTAATTTTAGTCCTCAAGCCAAAGTTCTGGTGTCACATCTAATCTTTAATGGTTAAAATGGGTTTCATATAATTAGGGTGGGCCTTGTAGAAATCAAAGAGTGAAAATATATCTCTCAAATGTTTCATTTAGTATGGCCCACATGAATCATGAGTCAGCCTGATTTTATATTTCTGTGCATAACTTAACTTAGGATTACATATCTAATGGTTGGAGTAGATTTCATGCACATACCACAGCCGTAATAAATCAAAAGTAGTGTAGCATAAAATGTTGAAATATACCTTTTAATAGGTGAAAGAGTACACACCTTTGATTTTGACAGGCCCATGGTGATTTGTATTTGAAATCCACTCCAATCATTAAATGCGTATTCCCCTATTAGGCTCAGGGCTAAAAAAATCAGACTAACTTATAATTCCATCAAGAGAAATAATTAAAAAAGAGATCTCTATGTATAATTTTTACATGGACTATATATGTGATGATTATATAAATCTACTCCAACCATTGAATGTCATAGTAAAATTTAGGTATATGGTCCAAAACCAAGCCCATGAGTAATTCACGTGATGGAGAGTAAGAATTTTCCTTTACATTGATTTATAGCGTGTGATGTATTTGTGTAAGGATAGGTCAACGTGAATTTCACGTAAACATTATAGTAAGTCTGACGTGAGTAAGCGGTCACTCATCTTTCGTAAGTCTTCCGGAAATCATTGTTGTTTTTGTAAATTCACCTGCCAATGCAACCGTAACAAGCCCGACCGATTGAAAACCAGCTTAATTTTTAAGCCCAAGCCCAACCCAGCCATTTGACCTAATACTCCACCCAAATCTAGCCCATGGCCAGTTAGTTTTGAAAGCCCAACGAACCGGACCCGCCCCATTTATAGCGCTGGATGGGAGCCGTTGTGGGAGAGAGATGTGAAAGGCGTGAGTTGTTCGGGGCGCGGGGAGAGAGAAGGGGTCATAGGCTCAGGTTTGCCCCACCATGGTATTTATATGAAATCCACCTCGACCATTAGGTATGTCGTCCTTTGTTAGGGCCAAGGACCAAAGATAAGCTCCATTGGTGATTCGGGTGAACCAAACAATTAGAAACAATATATAAGACAATGCTCACCCTCCAAATTGTTTCCCTTGGTGTAGCCCACTCAAATCACGTGTGGGCTTGATTTTTTTGGGTCTAGAGTCAAGTCTTGTTATACCAAATGCTGGTTGGAGCGGAATTCATATAATTATGTTGGTGGACCTTGTAAAAATCAAGGGTGTATGTCTCTCTCCTATCAGTTTTCTTTGTTGTGGGCCACCTTAATAGCTGATTTGGGCTAGGTTGTACACGGTCCAAAGCCTGGGCCAATTGAAAAGGGGCCTGAATTTTAAGCCCGAACCTAACCCTCAGGATTATACCTCAGCCTAATTCTGGCCCAAGGCAGACCATGCCAAACAGCCCTGCAGGTTATTTTGGCTACTTGCAGGGACATTTCTTGCTACGGGATCATCCCTTTTACATGGAGCCATGTAACCCAAAGCATGGACCCAATTAGATTTGTGTGACACCCCTTCAATCATTGGTTTCTCCCTCTCATGTTATTAGGTGGGCCTAAAAAATGAGACAAATACAGACCTTAATTGGTCACACCAAAAAGATGGATTGAATGCTACCATCCAAACCTTCTCAAGGCCTACAAAAGTTGCCTGAGGCTGATATGTGTTTTCCTTTCATCATCTTTCTGGGAGTCATGTAATGAATAGATTTGATGGAATATAACCATCATAGTGATCGGAAAAATTAATGATCTCACACACGTGCAAATATATATTTATATATATATATATATATATATATATATATATATATATATATATATATATATATATATATATATATATTTGTGAGTAAGCCCATTCCAAACAGTTCAAAATCCAGGCCGAAGCCAACCCCAAGCCTGACCGGCTGATAACCTTGATAGTAGGCCTAATGATAGCCTTTTTGTCCCTACTTTTCATGCGGTGTGACCCATTTAGAGTTTTGGATCTAAATCCCTACGGTTCAAAACCATTTTTTGTTACGCATGCCAAGTATTCTTGGAAATTCATACCCGACTTGACTTTCCAAAATCCTACTCTGTATACTTCTTTAAGGTTTCTTAGCTATCTTTCTGTCATGCTAGGAAGGTTTTTTTTTTTTTTTTTTTTCCGAAAAAAAAAAATCCAGATCCGTATGAATATACGGCACCCAAGAACATTAGAAGGAAACTACGGAATTCAAAAAAGGACTTACCACCAGATAATGACAAAATTGTGAAGAACACTAGATCTGATTTTCTTAGATCATCTGTTCTAATATTATGATAGGTTATGGAGAAAATTAAGAATAATTACCACACATAATAGAATTTCATATTGGCTAGGCAAAATCAAAATTTTGAATAAGCCCATCCCAAAATTTTGGTGGATCACATGATTGGAAACTGTGTACAAGGCAACACTTACTCTCTAAACTGTTTCCTCTAGTGTGACCCACTAAATAATGAATGGGCCTAGTATTTGGGCACAGGCCTAAGTATTGGAGTGAATTTTATGGGGCCTACCATGTTATGGTAGTAGGGCCCATAAAAAATCTGGTGGGCGTACCTCTCCAAGCTTTTTCACTAATAGAAGCACAACAAAAGCAGATTTTTATGGGGCCCACCATGATGTGTATGTAATATGTAATCTGACCATTTGATGTGCAATCCCACATTAGGCTAAGGCAAAAAAAAAAAAGTGGCTAACCTATGTTTTAGGTGGGCCACACCAGAGAAAACAATTGCAAGAGAGATGTCCACCCTTGATTCTTACAAGGACTATCATGATGATCATATAAAATCCACTCTAACTGCCACACCAATATTTAGGTATAGGGTGCAAAAATCACCTCCATCAGTGACACAGGTGAGCCAAACTAAGGGAAACTATGGGTGAGCATTGTCCCCTTTACTATTTTAAATCATGTGGCCCACTTAAAATAATGCCGGAGTTTTTTGGGCCATGGCTCAACATGGTGTAGCACACGTTAGTGGATTTCAAATCAACAACAAGGTGGAGCCCACCCAAGCTATGACCAGCTTTCCGAAAATCATAAGAAAGTATATCCTTGAGACACCCAACCGCAGTGATGTGTCTACCCAAATACCTCTCAAGGCGCATCATTTTTTAGAGGACTTAACCGTGATGTGTATGTAAGATCCACTCCGACCATTAAATGTATAATCGTATGTTATACTCATGACTAAAAACTCTAGATGACCCATGATTTTGTTGAGCCACACAAGGGAAAACGACTGGGAAAGAGATGATCATATAAAATCCACTCCAACCATTAAATACCACACCGAAATTTATACCCAAGTGTGGTGTACCTAAAAAACGGATTGGGCTGATTTTTCGGATCTTGAGACTAACGTAGAAATAGGCAGTGTGAATTTCACATAAACACGAGGTGGGGCCATCCTAGACGGCAACACTTTTGCCTATGCGTGAAATAGCATTTCCGTCTTCTTTAACACTTTCTCTGCTCTGATGTAAGATGGGGAAGAAATTTCAAATTGCATGGCTGGCTAATCCGACAGGCAAGGACGTTCAAGTTAAGTCCAGCCTGGATCCTTACTCTTGCTCGGGTGGTAGACTTTAAAGAGTTTCAACACCCAGTCAAGGGTTCCAGTATCCATAGGCGGTGAAATCCCACTACGGCCTGAGTGTGTGGTGGTGTGTCTGCGTGTGTTAAAGAAAAAAATAAAAAAGTTAAAGTCCAGCCTGATTTAGAAAAAGGCATGAAATTTAAGACCGAGCCCGGTCCACCCTGATATTAGTGAGAAATCCACTCCGTCCATCCTATTCCCCGAATCGTGTTGGAACATGCTCCAAAAAATGCCTGCCGTTAAAACCTTACTGGGGTTATATGTCAGTCAATACCGTTCATGAGGTCCTCCCTACGGGTATGAACTGAAAAATACAAAATTATTAGCCTGATTCAAAACTTGTGGCCCCTGGAATGTTTCAATGGTGGACATTCAATCCTCACTTTTCCAGTCGTGCAGCCCACTTGAGTTTTGGATCTGCCTCATGTTTGGGCTCATATCCCAACTTCATCTGGAAAAACAGATGGATGGTGTAGATTTCTCACAAACATCAAGGTGGGCACCATAATCCTTTCTTGACATCCACGCCATCCATCATGTCTGCCCCGTCATGTTCATGGCGCTGACAACTCACCTCAACCAAAACTCAGGTAGGCCACACCCTGTAAACTCCTGCCTAAAACCAATAAAATCACATTGTGTGGCCCACCTAAGGTGAGCACACCGCATATAACTTTGTTGATTTTGCAAAAGTTGCACAAAAATTCATGCAGGCTCCACAAAAATAAAATAGGCATCCTCTATAGTAGACTCACCTACACAGCAAAAAATATACAATTACTTTTGGAAGACTCAGAGAGAGAGAGAGAGAGAATAGCCATTCAAGCACATACCACCTCGCAGGAGATTCCAAAGAAATTTGGGAGGTTGATTTCTTTGTTCAACTTGAGTTTAAATGATAACTGGCTTTCTAGTCAGCTACCATAAGAGATTGGATAACTACACAATTTGGAGGTTCTTGATTTGTCAATGTTTAAACTAAGTAGTCCATTACCACCTCGATTAGGGGATTGCTCTAAACCTGAGTATCTAAAATTGAGTGAAATTTTTTTAATGGATGCAATCCTTTTCAAATCAGTAACTTAGTATACCGATAGGGCTTCCTGTACTAGATCTGAGTCAAAACTTCCTCAATGGAGAGATACCACCACAACTCCGAAAATTGCTTAGGCTGGAAAAGTAAAAGCTCTCCCACAACATGTTGCCCAATTCCATTCCTCCTTCCTTTTAAGGGATTTTCGGCTTGCAATCCGTTGATTTTTCATACAATGCTTGGAAGGTCTTCTTCGCAATAGCAAAACCTTTTAAAAGGCTCTTTTAGTGGTATTCCTTTAAAAAAAAAAAAAGAAAAAAAGAAAAAAAAAGAAAGGCTTATGTGATGAAGTGCAAGGTTTGTGACCCTGCAATGCCTCTTCAGTAAGTCATGGTGATGCATGGAAAGGCCACAAAGTTGTAATCCTCGCTATTCTTCTCTTTTCAGTTTTGTTTCTTTTAGTTGTATAATTGGCGTTTCAACCATTTATTACTGAAGAAGAAGTACAAAGAAAGGGGCTTTTGAAAGGAGCAATTGATATCCATTTTCAATATGGAATTATGATGGTATTGTCATGTTTGAAGACATCGTGGAAGCGACAAAAGGGTTTTGATGACAAATAATGCATTGGAGAAGGAGGGCAAGGGAAACTCTATAAAGCAAATCTACCAATGGGCCAGGTAATAGCTACGAAGGAACTTCACCCACTCGAAGGTGGGGATTGATCTGATTAAAGAAGTTTTAGAAATGAGATGCAAGCATTAATAGAAATCTGCCATCACAACATTGTGAACTGGATTATAAGGGTGAAGGTTATTAAAAGTGTGGCCCATGCTTTATCTGACATGCACCATTATTGCATCCTGCACCAATTGTCTATTGAGGCCCGTAACATTCTACTATATTCAGAACTTGAGGCTAGTGCCTCTAATTGCTGATACCATATTCATCTCATTGGACTATGCTTGCATGCACTTACCGATATACTTCACTAGGTTAGTTGCTAATACATCCTCAACACTAGTATTTTTAGCAGCTTACATTGCTCTCTGTTTTCCTCATAGTTTCCAATTTTCCATTGGACAATGCTGCGCTATATTGTTTTGGCGGGAGTTACCATACAAAAATGCCAGTTGGAATGTGAGAAAATTTTCATTAAATTTTTTTCCTAATCACCTCCAAGATTCCCTAATCAAGTAGTTGTAAAAGGCCTTATTCTACCACACATTTCATTGCATTGAATTATTCCCCTGCCTTTATCTGGTCAAATAATTTCAAAACATCACCATTAGGGGTGGCAATAGGCAGGGTTGGGCACACAGCTTAGAAGGTGGTATCATGCAATGATCGGCTTAAAGGGTTTTTAGTCAGGCTATCAATGAACCCAGATGGCCCGCTTCAGGCCTGGCTTTGGGTGGTCCACTAGGCACAAGGTTCATTCTGGGCTTTAAAAGTTAACCCGTTTAATAATTGGGTTGGGCTAAGGCTCTGTTCAAGAGCCCATCAACCAGGCCCAACCCTTTTAGCCTTTTAAGGGAATTTGTCATATATCATGCATGATGGGGTGCATGATATGAATAGCCCAAATCTTGTACAAAAGGGGGAAGTTTGGATCAGGCTCAGGCTGAGGTCATGCATAATCACCATCGCCAATATAGGTTGCTGGTTATGTTATTATAACAATCAATTTTCTCATATCTATGGCCCACCTCATAAGTTAAGGGTCCTATCTTTGGGCCAATGGTTCTTTATACTGGGCCTTCCTAATCACATATATTACGTTTCAAGAATCATCTATACGATCTCTTTTTCTGCAAATTGACTCACACTCTCTTCTATATTTCCCCATATTTCAGGCATAGTTTGAACCATAAGTGCAATGTTGCAAGCTTGGATCCATCACCTCTACAAAGAACGAACACATCCACAATTTATGCAGAGTGGCGGAGGGAGGGACTACTTTGGGGTTAGTGGCCCTCTACGAAACATATCAACCATTCAAACCCAAACAGAGGTACAACCCATGGACCCATGACCCGATCCTCACCTGTTTACTAATTGAATTTAGAATTTAGTTTAAAATTTAACATGTGGTCCCACTTGACAACAAATTATTAGGCCCAAGCACCACTCCTTCAACCCATTTACTTAAGGGCTCATATTTCAAGCCCATCAATAACTTTCTAATATTTGGGAATTTTGGAACTTTTTGTTAACAGTTACATCCGTCCTAGAAATGTTTTGATATAGGAATGAGTCAGTCATAGCTTGATTCATTTACTTTAACCGCCTTTGTTTTCAGGCTGAAACCAATACGTAGCTCAATATGTACACATGAGCCCAAGTTAAAAGCAAGCTAGGCTAGTTGGCTAAAGGGTTGACTACAGTCACAGGCCCATTGCCAGCCTAATTTATTGCTCCACTTAAGCTTGGGCTGTGCAAAATAAAAACCTAGATTTTGACATGCCAAGCTCAAACAAAACAGTAAAAATTGTGGGCCCATATCCAGTCCCAGGCCCTACTACTTAGAATCTGGTAGCACTAACCAAAAAAAAAGGAGACTTGACTATAAAATTCACATCCAAACCCATCTCTTTAGGCCCCCACTCTTTAAAATATCGATCATATCAACATAGAGGAGACTTGACTCTAAAAGTAAAGCCATCCCATCCCTGCCCCACTCTTTCGATTCTCCATGCTCTTAACAAAAGAGGAGACTTAATATGGTCCCATGACAATCTAGTACCGGGGCTATTGCTTGGAATCTCGATGTACCCAACAAAAGAGGAGACTTGATTCTAATAGTAGAATCTGAGCCAAACTCATCTAGTCCCGGGGCCTGCTCCTTAGAATCTCGATGCTCAGAGTTAAATAAGAGACTTGACTCTAAAAGTAAAATCCGAGCCTAAAGTCATTCAGTTACAGGATCCGCTCCTTGAAAAATTGATGCTTCCAATAAATTAGTAAGTAGAAGGAAAAAAAAAACAGAGAGAGGCTGTTGATATTGGTTTCAGTAATGATTCCTCTAGTAGTGCTAAAAAAGCTTTGCGCACCCCACTATGAAGTATTTGTTTTATCCACATCATCCATCCACATTTTCAGCTCATTTTAGGGTATGAGCCCGAAATCGAGGCAGGTCCAAATCTCAAGTGGACCACACCAAGGGAAACAGTGGTGATTTAATGACTACAATTTAACTCCCACCACTAAAACTTTCCCAGGGCCTGTTATAATGTTTCTGCCATCCGACGTATTGATTAGGTCACACAGACCTAGCTAAATGGAAAACACAAATATCAATTTAATCCAAAACCTTTCAATTGAAGGTAGGGTTATCTTAGAAACTAAAAAATGTGTCTACTAACTGAATGATGGCTTAGACTTCATCCGCAAAAGCCAACCAACAGCTGATCTTTTATATGCACGAGTCTTTCCACCTGAGTTTCTCTCTCTGATTTCCAAAATGCAGTTTCTTATATTAAGCATTACTTTTGTTTGATGAGGAAGATTAACTTCATGTGGATGAGATCTACCCTATTAATCAGGTGTGCCGCTCTTTATTTGGACCAGCGCTAACAAATTAAGTTGATTCAAAAGTCAGGTGCCCACCATGAGAAACAGTTGAGATGAGAAGTCTCACCATTAAAATAGTCCAAGTTATATGAGGTGCCCACCATGGTGTGTATATACCATCCAATCCATTCATCTCATATTATTATCATTTTTTTTTCACACTAGGATTAATTGATTTGCTGAAAATTAGGACATCCTACTACTCATGTTGGCCAAACTATGTGAATTTATGTAAGTTCTGGATTTCACTGAATTTCTAGGATTCATACTGAAAATTTGATGGCCCAACTGATGGACAGGGTGGATCAGATGCATATTTATCCCACATAGTGATTAGTTAGCTAGTAAAATTCATCCCCTCCATGTGCCTATGCAATTCAGGCTATTGTAGACCCCAATTCTCTCTTCCTTCCTCTCTCCATGTGGTTGTGCATCACATCTCCAAGTTAACATTTTTAGGCTATAAATGAACCACAACACAATAAGCATACCTAAGCCTGACTAATGGCCATCTGGCCCATGAGCTGAACAGAGTCAGACCATTGCCAGCTCAAATTTAATGGTTCACTTAAGGCTAAGCTGTGAAAAATAAAACCTTGTAATGGACTTGGCTTGACAAGCCCAAACAAATCAGTTTAAATCCAGACCAAACCCATCCATTCACAGGCCCCACTTCTTGGAAATTTGTAAACCCAACAAAAATGGAGACTTTGCCTCTAAAGTCGCTAGAATTGTTTGTTCTAATTATGCAACCACGGATAGGAAAAACAAGTGGTGCATATTGGTTACAATAAAGGAGATCCAATCACTGGACTGGACTACACCTGATGTGGAGTCTACTGGGAAAGGATGAGAGAGAGTATATGAAAATGACTTAAAACTTATAATTCTAATTAGGAACACATAGGTGGTTAGAGGAAAGACTACTTAAGGCCATACATGTGGGTCCCACTTCCACATGTGGAAGGACCTTCAACAATCTCTTACTCTTCTTTCAAGAAAAGAAGGCCAAAAAAAGAATTAAAAAAAAAAAAAAAAAACTACAACATTTCCAATGGTATGGCAAGTTGGCTACTAATATGGGATAATGCTAGGGCTATACACATTTCCTCTGCATCCACTATTGAAGCAAAATGGCAGCCAATATGGGATTAGTTTGGGGACATTGGCCTACTACAAAACAGATGGACCATTCAAACCCCAACACAAGTCACAAACCATGGACCCATGGACCCTTGACCCAAAAGTCATTCATTTACTAATTGGGTTTACAATTTTAACACATGATCCCACCCATCAACAAATTAATTGGCTCGAGCAACACTCCTTCAATCCATTTACTTAAGGGCTCTGATTTCAAGCCCACTAGTAACATTTGTGAGATTTGGGAAACGAAACCTTTTGATAATACTGATGTGCATCCTAGAAACAGTTTGAAACAGGAGTGAGTCATAGCCTAACTCATTTACTTATATCAGGCACAACTTAGTAAGTATACCTAAGCCTGACCAGTGTTCGAGTTGTCAGTGTCGCTACAAGTTTCGCTTGCCAGAGATAAAGATATAATATCGTTATCGCCGATAATATCGCCGATAACTGGAAATTCGGGAAAAAGGGGAATAACACGAGGAAAACGGTGGAACTTTTTAGTGAAACTTCATGACAAGCCTAAATACACATATTTGCATATTTAGAAATTTAAAAAAAAATACAAAAAAATTTACATTACATAACTGTAGGACCCACTATGATGTATGTGCCTTATATCCACACTGCCCATCAAATCTGACAGCTCCTTTTAAGGCATGATCAGAAAAATGAACAAGATCCAAATCTTAAGCGGACCATACCACGTGAAACAAACCATTGTGATTAAATCACCACCACTAGAAACTTCATGGGGTCCACCGGAATGTTTATTTGCCATCCAATCTATTGATATGGTCATAAAGACATGAATGAAGAGACCACACAAATATCAGCATAATCCAAAACTTTCATGGCCCATGATAAATTTTATTGGTCGATTACCACTGTTTCCCATATTATGGTCCACCTACTATTAAGATCTGCTTGTTTTTTGGAGCATGCCCTAAAATGAGTTTTCAAAACAAATAGACGGAGTGGATATAAGGCACATGCATCACAGTGGGCCCCACGGTTAGGGATTCCACCCACCTCAATGGATACATACCCATTAAAGCTGCACCGGCTTGGGTGCGACCCCAGAACATCAATGGGAGTGGGATGCTGACCGTAGGGCCCACCTTAATGCATGCATTGTATATCCATGCCGTTCATCTATTTTTCCAGCCTAACTTAGAGTGTGGTCTAATAAATGAACAAGCAATTTTAGGTGGACCATACCACAACAAACAGTTTGTTGATTACCCAACCTATTGATAAGGCCAAACAGACCTAGATGAAAGAAAAGCAAATATCTATTTGATCTAAAACTTTTGTGGCCCACATAATGTTTTTAATAGCCAATAATCATTGTTTCCTATGGGGTGGTCTACATGAAAATTATATCTGCTTCATTTTTTGGACCATGCCCTAATTTAATTTGAAAAAACATATGGACGGCATGGATATACAATGAATGCATAGATGTGAGCCCTACGATGAGGGTCCCACCCACATTGTTGGTTCCGGGTCTCACCCAAGTCTCCCTCCAAAATCGGGGCAGATCGCATGTGTGCCACCCCACCGATTTCTTTGGTGTGTTGATGTCACCAAGTTCTGTGGCCCCCACCATGATGTATGTGTTGTATCCACACCGTCCATTCATTTGGAGAGATCATTTTATAAAACAAGACAAAGAATGAGGCAGATCCAGAGTAGTAGTGGACCCACCATAGAAAACAGTAGGGAGAGTGATGCCACCGTTGAAACCTTCCTAAGGTCCACCATGATTTTTATTTGAGATCCAACCCTTTCATAAGTTAACATAGGCACGAAATAAGGGAAAAAACAAATATCAGCTTGATCTAAAACTTTTGTAGCCATTAGAAGTCTTTAATGGTGGGCGGCACTCTCCCCACTGTTTTCTGTGGTGGGGTCCATTAGAACTTTGGATCTGAATCATTCTTTGTATCATGCTTTAAAATGATCTCTTCAAATGTATGGACAGTGTGGATACAACACATACATCATGGTGGGGCCCACTTAACTTGGTGACGTAACTTCGGTAGGGACTAGGGAGTCTCGCTGCTCAGTGGCTGGACGCAGATTTTCTGCGAAAGCCTTTGTAGGATGTTCCAGCACTGGGATGCTAGGTGGTGCCTACCATGATGTTTGTTATAAATCCACACCGTTAATCCATTTTGGGAGGTCATTTTAGGGCATGATACAAAAAATGAAATGTATCCAAAACTCAAGTGGTCCGTATGAGAGGAAACAATTTAGATTTAATAACCACCATTTGAACCATTCATATGGCCACAAAGGTTCATATCAGGCGATATTTTTGGCGATATTTTTGGTCTTTTTAATTCATCTGAGTGGGAATGACTTATAAACTGTTTGGATGGCATATAAATATAAAGGAAGATGCCACGAAGTTTTCAACAATAGGAAACTCTTTTCCTGGTTTTCCCTCTCGTCCGACCCACTTGAGTCTTGGATCCAACTCATTTTTGGTCGCATGGGGGGGGGGGGGGGGGGGGGGGGGGGGGGGGGGGGGGTGGGGTGGGGGTTTTTTTTTTTTTTTTTTTTTTTTTTTTTTTTTTTTTTTTTTTTTTTTTTTTTTTTTTTTTTTTTTTTTTTTTTTTTTTTTTTACTAATTGGGTTTACACTTTCTAACACATGATCCCACCCATCAACAAATTAATTGGCTCGAGCAACACTCCTTCAATCCATTTACTTAAGGGCTCTGATTTCAAGCCCACTAGTAACATTTGTGAGATTTGGGAAATGAAACCTTTTGATAATACTTATGTGCATCCTAGAAACATTTAGCAAAGCAGGAGTGAGTCATCGCCTAACTCATTTACTTTATCAGCCACAACTTGGTAAGTATACCTGAGCCTGACTTAGAAGCTGACCCAACCAGGTGGCCCATGGGTTGACCAAATTGAGTTGCAGGCCCATTGTCTGCCCTAATTTAGTGCTCCACTAAAGCGCCCCACTCATTGGAATATAGTAGCACCCAACAAAATGGAGACTTGGATACTTAACGCTAAGAGTAGAATCTGGCCCAAAATTGTCCAGTCCCAGGACCATTGCTTGAATTGTCGATGCTCCAAGAAAAATTAGAGACTTGACTCTAGAAGTGGAATCTAAAACGTATCTAGTACTCATTAGAATACAATAGTACCAAACAAAATGGAAACTTAACTCTAAGAATAGAATCTGAGCCAAAACTATCCGGTCCCGAGGCCACTCCTTGAATTATTGATGCTCCAAACAAAATTAGAGACTTGACTCTAAAAGTTGAACCTAAAACAGATCTAATTTAGTGTCGTTGGAATCTTGCAACACCAAACAAAAAAGAAGAAGATTTGCCTCTAGAAATAGAACTCTAGCCCAAAGCCATTTAAGCCTAAGCCTAACTCCTAGAAATTATGAAGCAACTAATATAAAAAATAAATAAATAAATAAATAAAAAGTATATTCTGGTCCAAAACCAACCATTCCGGAGGCCCACTCCTTGGAATATTGCAGATGCCATAACTCAAATTTCAAGAATTCCCCCCATCCTTGTAGGCCATCCCCTCTTCTGTTGTTACTTATTCATTCAAGGCATAGACTCCTTTGTCTGTCTTATTAGCGCCGATTTGGTTTTCTCAAAACCCTTCGTCAACACCACGAGCCTCAACGGCAACAAGACGTAACTGGCCTCCAGCATAGAAGCTCTAAACTATCACCGCCCGCAATTCCTTATCCAATGAGGAATTGAATAATGGCAGACTATATTAACTGTAAACCTCTATTGCACCTGTCATGATGTTTGTCACTATGCCAAAATTGTGAATTTGCAATGGACCAGACCCGTTGCAAAACCAAATAAACGACAGAATTCGTTTCACTTTGATAAGTGGTTGGTTTGCAATTTGTTTGCGACGGATAAAATCCGTCGGTAATCTAAGACAGATGCCGATGGGTCTAATTCGTCACAAAATTTCAAAATCCGTCGCTAAAATTCGAATAAAGCTACCGAAAAATCATTAAAAATATTTGCGACGGATACCTACGGACCTCGAATCCGGCCAGTCTGAACGTTCAGAAACTAGCGACGGATTTGGTTCGTCGCTAAAATATCTAAAAATAAAAAACATTTTTTCTTTTGAATCTTACAGCCGATAGTCATTCAAAAAATAATTCACACGATTGTTTAATAAGAATCCCATTCACAAAATTCAAAAATTTTGGCTGAATATGAAACTGGACTAAATATCAATTTGTATTTGTATGCTTAGTTGGCCTGATAAGAAAATATATAGTGATAGCCAAAATTAGGTCAGCTACTAATGAAATAATGTAAAGAATATCATTTTCCCTGAAAACTAAATAAATGATCATCATAATTATGTCCCATCAATTAAAATACAAATCCAAGAGATACTTTTATTCTCAATATTTGTACAAGCACCCAAATAAAACGTAACACAATCGAAACAAAAGAAATGGTAAAGATGATTTATGGAACCTATAAGTTGCTTCCGCTGATGTTGCATGTCTGGAAATTCCATGGTATTTTGGCAATCCAATTCCATAGTAAGGCTGCAGCTTCGAATAACAAGGGATTACAAATAAAAACACACCTGGGTCACCAACTAGAAGAAGATGAGACTCCACGAACCTATCCCAGAAGCGTCAATGTGTTGCACACCTCCAATCAATGTTAACACCACAGGTTTTAGTAGTCAAAATAGTAAATGTTAGCATAAAAAATAATTGATGAGTTGATGGCGTGGATTTGAAGGAGAAAGGTGCATTCCATTTCATGCATCACAGAGTCTTCTTGCCCAAAGCACTCAATACTTTCTTTTTAACTTTAGCATAGAAAACAAACCAATGAGATTCCAATCTTCAAAACAATAAAAGATAATAAAAGAATTAAACAACTAATACGGGAAGTTGGCAAACCAGCACACTTCATTGTGAAGAGTCCAAAAACTTGTGGGCAAATTCCTTGCAAAATGGCATTTCGTCCTTCAAATAGTTTGAAGAAGCATGATTGGAACATGTAGCAAATAAAAAATTGAAAGAATAAACACAATGAAGAAAAACAAATTTGAAGAAAATACTTTTAGATCATTTTAATGCCGTGAAAAAAAATAATAATAATAATAAAAATCTCTATTAATTAAGAGGGGGAAGGCACATGGATATACAATGAATGCATAGATGTGAGCCCTACGATGAGGGTCCCACCCACATTGTTGGTTCCGGGTCTCACCCAAGTCTCCCTCCAAAATCGGGGCAGATCGCATGTGTGCCACCCCACCGATTTCTTTGGTGTGTTGATGTCACCAAGTTCTGTGGCCCCCACCATGATGTATGTGTTGTATCCACACCGTCCATTCATTTGGAGAGATCATTTTATAAAACAAGACAAAGAATGAGGCAGATCCAGAGTAGTAGTGGACCCACCATAGAAAACAGTAGGGAGAGTGATGCCACCGTTGAAACCTTCCTAAGGTCCACCATGATTTTTATTTGAGATCCAACCCTTTCATAAGTTAACATAGGCACGAAATAAGGGAAAAAACAAATATCAGCTTGATCTAAAACTTTTGTAACCATTAGAAGTCTTTAATGGTGGGTGGCACTCTCCCCACTGTTTTCTGTGGTGGGTCCATTAGAACTTTGGATCTGAATCATTCTTTGTATCATGCTTTAAAATGATCTCTTCAAATGTATGGACAGTGTGGATACAACACATACATCATGGGGGGGCCCACTTGGTGACGTAACTTCGGAAGGGACTAGGGAGTCTCGCTGCTCAGTGGCTAGACGCAGATTTTCTGCGAAAGCCTTTGTAGGATGTTCCAGCACTGGGATGCTAGGTGGGGCCTACCATGATGTTTGTTATAAATCCACACCGTTAATCCATTTTGGGAGGTCATTTTAGGGCATGATACAAAAAATGAAATGTATCCAAAACTCAAGTGGTCCGTATGAGAGGAAACAATTTAGATTTAATAACCACCATTTGAAATTCGTATGGCCACAAAGGTTCATATCAGGCGATATTTTTGGCGATATTTTTGGTGTTTTTAATTCATCCGAGTGGGAATGACTTATAAACGGTTTGGATGGCATATAAATATAAAGGAAGATGCCACGAAGTTTTCAACGGTAGGAAACTCTTTTCCTGGTTTTCCCTCTCGTCCGACCCACTTGAGTCTTGGATCCAACTCATTTTTGGTCGCATGCACTAAAATGAACTCCCACAAGGGATGGACGATTTCGATTTATCACCAACATCACTATAGGCCCCACCTTGCATCACAGCGCATGAACCTTTCCCAGGAAATTCGCGTCCTAGGTGCTAATCCGCGAAAGCGGATTGGTTGGTATACCACACACCAGCTATATAGCTACTGTAGGTACGTGTCGGGCAAAGACGAGCACTGACGCTCCTCGAGCTCCGAGTTGTACGAACGGTTCAAAGGAGATCCAAGTTACATGGGCCCCACAGTGATGTATTTATTATATCCACAGCGTTCATCTATTTTTATACATTATTTTAGAGCATTATGCAAAAAATGAATCATATCCAAAGATCATCTGGACCACACCGCAAATAGCAGTGGAGATAATGATTTTCACCGTTAAAAAATTCGTAGGGCCCACCATAACGTTTATTTTCCATCCAATCTGTTCATTAGGTCATAAAGACTTGAATGAAGAGGAAAAACAAATTTCATATTTATCTAAAACTTCTGTGACCCCAAAAAGGGTTTCAATGGTACACGTTCAATCCCCCATTGCTTTTTACAGTGTGGTCCACTTGATAATTAGATCTGTCTTATTTTTCCTCTCAAGCCTTAAGACGAGCTCGCCAAATGGATGGACGGTTTGGATATAACACACACCTCATGATCAGACCCACAACACTTGCTGACATCAATACAGCAGTCCTCTTCCCTAATCCGCGTCCGTGAAAATGGCAACCGAAGCCCTTTTTTTGGAAACCAGAGAAGGTTTCGGTTCTTCCTTCCCAGAACGCTAAATCCGAAAATCTCTCTCAAATACACTCTGAAATTGAAGGGAATCGAAGATTTTTTTGCACTTAGGCACACCGCTTCGATCAATTGGCCCTCTTCTACAGGTACCGAATTTTATAAATTTTCCTTTATATATATATATATATATATATATATATATATATATATATATATATATATATATATATATATATATATATATATTTCGATTTTCTGGGGCTGTTCTGATTTTTTTGTTAACTTTTTTCCAATTTTTACATATTTACACAAGAATACAGTCGATATTTTCGGCGAGAATCCAAATTATCGACAATAACGAAAATTTCGTCGATATTTCGTCGATATTCCGTAGAGAAACGAAACTTTGGGGTTTCGGTGTCGCCAGTGCAGCGACACCGATATTATCGGCGATATTTCGATAATATCGCCGACAATTTAAACACTGAGCCTGACTTAGAAGCTGACCCAACCAGGTGGCCCTTGGGCTGACCAAATTGAGTTGCAGGCCCATTGTCTGCCCTAATTTAGTGCTCCACTAAAGTGCCCCACTCATTGGAATATAGTAGCACCCAACAAAATGGAGACTTGGAGACTTAACGTTAAGAGTAGAATCTGGCTCAAAACTGTCCAGTCCCAGTCCTTGAATTGTCGATGCTCCAAGAAAAATTAGAGACTTAACTCTAAAAGTGGAATCTAAAACGTATCTAGCACTCATTGGAATACAATAGTACCAAACAAAATGGAGACTTAACTCTAAGAGTAGAATCTGGCCCAAAACTAGCCGGTCCCGAGGCCACTCCTTGAATTATTGATGCTCCAAACAAAATTAGAGACTTGACACCAAAAGTAGAACCTAAAACAGATCTAATTTAGTGTCATTGGAATCTTGCAACACCAAACAAAAAATAAGAAGATTTGCCTCTAGAAATAGCACTCTAGCCCAAAGCCATTTAAGCCTGAGCCTAACTCCTTGAAATTATGAAGAACTAATATAAAATAAATAAATAAATAAAAAGTAGACTTTGACTCTAAAAGTAGATTCTAGTCCAAAACCAACCATTCTGGAGGCCCACTCCTCGGAATATTGTAGATGCCGTAACTCAAATTTCAGGAATTCCCCCCATCCTTATAGGCCATCCCCCCCCTGTTGTTACTGATTCATTCAAGGCACAGACTCCTTTGTCTGTCTTATTAGCGCCGATTTGGTTTTCTCAAAACCCTTCGGCAACACCATGAGCCTCAACGGCAACAAGATGTAACTGGCCTCCAGCATAGAAGCTCTAAACTATCACCGCCCGCAATTCCTCATCCAATGAGGAATTGAATAAGGGCGGACTATATTAACTGTAAACTTCTATTGCACCTGTCATGATGTTTGTCACTATGCCAAAATTGTAAATTTGCAACGGACCATACCCATCGCAAAACCAAATAAACGACGGATTTTGTTCGTCACTTTGATACGTGGTTGGGTTGCAATTTTTTTGCGACGGATACAATCCGTCGGTAATCTGTGACAGATGCCGACGGATCTTATTCGTCGCAAAAATAAAAAATCCGTCGCTAAAATTCAAAAAAAGTGTGGGTGTATAAAAATATTTGTGACGGATAAGATCCGTCGCTAATATGAAGAGCGATGGACCTCAATCCGGCCATTATGAACGTTTAGAAAGTAGCGACGAATTTGGTCCGTCACTAAAATATCTAAAAATAAAAAACATTTTTTCTTTTGAATCCTACTCCCGAGAGTCCTTCAAAAATAATTCACACGATTGTTTAATAAGAATCCCATTCACAAAATTCATAAATTTTGGCTGAATATGAAACTGGACTAAATATCAATTTGTATTTGGAAGCTTAGTTGGCCTCAATAAGAAAATATATAGTAATAGCCAAAATTAGGTCAGCTACTAATGAAGATAATGCAAAGAATATCATTTTCCCTGAAAACTAAACAAATGATCATCATAATTATGTCCCATCAATTAAAATAGAAATCCAAGAGATACTTTTATTCTCAATATTTGTACAAGCATCCAAATAAAACGTAACACAATCGAAACAAAAGAATTGGTAAAGATGATATATAGAACCTATAAGTTGCGACTGCTGATGTTGCATGTCTGGAAATTCCATGGTATTTTGGCAATCCAATTCCATAGTAAGGCTGCAGCTTCAAATAACAAAGGATTACAAATAAAAACACACCTGGGTCACCAACTAGAAGAAGATGAGACTCCACGAACCTGTCCCAGAAGCGTCAATGTGTTGCACACCTCCAATCAATCTTAACGCCACAGATTTTAGTAGTCAAAATAGTAAATGTTAGCATAAACATAAATGATGAGTTGATGGCGTGGATTTGAAGGAGAAAAGTGCATTCCATTTCATGCATCACAGAGTCTTCTTGCCCAAAGCACTCAATACTTTCTTTTTAACTTTAGCATAGCAAACAAACCAATGAGATTCCAATCTTCAAAACAATAAAAGATAATAAAAGAAATAAACAACTAATATGGGAAGTTGGCAAACCTGCACGCTTCACTATGAAGAGTCCAAAAACTTGTGGGCAAATTCCTTGCAAAATGGCATTTCGTCCTTCAAATAGTTTGAAGAAGCATGATTGGAACATGTAGCAAATAAAAAATTGAAAGAAAAAACACAATGAAGAAAATTTTTTTTGAAGAAAATACTTTAAGATCATTTTAATGCCGTGAAATTTTTTTTTTTTTTTTTTAAATCTCTATTAATTAAGAGGGGGAAGGCACATGAGAGACCATTTTTAATGGATATAGCGAGAAATTTATATGTCAGGAATATGATTCCAGGTCAACAAACAAGAACAATCGATGTTGAACTTTGCTATTTATCCCTTCTTTCCCCCAGTGAATATGTGAAATCCAAGTTACAAAGAAACAAAAATTGAATGTATCAATTGTAGTTCTCTCCTGCATAAGAAGCCTTAGAACTGAAGTAGTGAATGGTTTGGAAATTTGTCAAGGACTAATGAGAAAAAAGACTGGGTTGAAATCCAAGTGGATAAAATAAAATTCTCAGGTAGCCCACTACCACACCAAACAGAACGTACGAGAGGGGCCAACTGTGCATAGCATTACAGAACTTGACATTTTCTGCAAATGGTCAATTCCATAGGTCAGAGATAGAAGGTATTAGAGAGGTTAACAACGCTTGGCAAAACTAAAGACATGCAACAAGGCGTTAAAGGATCAAAATATTGGCCAATACAAAATGGAATTATTAAAAACAGATGCAGTCTGTCACTCTGTGAAAGCCACCCCAAACATTCATGCCGATGGTGCCAACATGACCGATACAGCTGGGAGGCTGTATAGGCCAATATATCAGCCGATACAACCAACAGATGCCATTCTTCTAATTTTCTGTTGGTTTTGCTTTTTCTTTTTAATTTTTTACCATTATTCACTCTTTGGGTATAGATCTTTGTTCGTATCTTGTTTTAGATTTGGCAGCTAAAAAGTGGTGAATGAGGTCTACAACTCAACATAGGTGGAATCACAGTGATGTTGTTCCTTTCAGTTCACACAATGATTTTTGCATAACACAACTTGTATACTGCTTAAACCTCAAAGCTGTCAAAATTGAAGTCAATGTGTTCACTAAAGATCAGAACACAAGATTCAGCAATAGCAGTAGTCATATCACATAGTGGTTGGATAAGCACTTAAATACATGTGTTTGGCAGTTCCAAGTTTCTCCTATTTACGCTATGTTTCTCCAGATTTTTCAAGCAAAAATAAAAATAAAAATACACCAATACCGCCAATATCTGAAATGTATCAGCCAATATTTACCAAGGCATAGCAGTTTTGGAGCTGGCTGATACATTGCTCCGACACTGGTGAACAGTGGAGTTGCTTAACAAAACTGAAGAAACTGTGAATTGGTGAACTCACTTCGGCCAGTTGGCTAGCAATGCACATAAACAGGGGCCCCACACATCAGGCCTCACTCACATCAAATCAAATAAAATAAAAAATAAAATAAAAAAGAATGGGGGAGGGAACAAGGGGCGTGGACTCACTTCAGCCGGTGGAAGGTTGGATGGCCGGATCGGCTGGCCTCTTCTCGTCAAGCTCCTCTCCACATCTCTCCCTCTATCTGTATGAGAATGGAAGGAGAATGGAAGAAGGGGAGGAGGTAGGACGGTATGAGAGAGAGAGAGAGAGAGAGAGAGAGAGAGAGAGAGAGAGAGAGAGAGGAGAGTTAGGGCCGGCGCACGCCCTAGCTCATATGAGAGAGAGAGAGACCGAAAGAGAGGAGAGTTACTGTCGTTGTGGACGGCATCGGATTCAATATTGAGTTACTCAGTAAGCTCTTATCGTACTGAGTAAACTCATTTGGGCCCACCTTGAATGCATGTGGTCTAATCATGCCGGCCATCCATTTTTCCATATAATTTAAGGGGTTGAGCCCAAAATTGAAGCATATCCAATGATCAAGTGGATCATACCACAGGAAACAGTGGGGGTAATGATTTCCACCGTTGAAACCTTGCTAGGCCCCACAGTGATTATTTGTCATCCAACCTGTTCATAAGATTATGCAAAAATGGATGAAGGGAAAACACAAAATAAGATTGAACCAAAACCTCATTTGGCCCCCAAGAAATTTTCAACGGTAAACGTTCAATTCATCTGTTACTTGTGGTGTGGTCCATTTGAACATTGTATATGCTTCATTTTTGGGCTCAAGTACTAAAATTATCTGGTGAAATGAATGGATGGAGGTGGAGCTGAGGTCTGTTATTACAGCATCACACAAGCATTCAACATAAAAAATAATAATAATAATAATCCCAAATACATTGTAAACACCCAAACATACCCTTAAATTGTCTAGTAAAGAAACCAAAGATAATTGAAGGAGAACCGTTAAAAAACTAACAATCACCTATAAGTCCATTTGTAGGTTAGCTTAACATACAAGCCATTTCATGTGCCAACCTGTTCCTACGTAGGCCATCCTAGCCGTGCAAGAGACGAGACCCATCATGAAGATTTCCTGGTCCAAAAACAAGGCTGGTCCACTCAAGACAACCATCTAATCAGACCTGCAAACCATCTGATTCAACTACCTGTGATAAACAGCCTTTGGAATCTGCGTACTCCAAAACAACCTTCAACGCCCATCTCTGTCCACAGAACAAACTGCAGCCCCATTACTTCCCCAACTTCAACCATTACACACCTAACCTCAAAAGCTGTCCCAAATCACACCCTCAATCAATCCTAAATTAGTGAGCATCCAACCTATAACCTGCAGCCCGATTACCATCACTTTTTGAATTTACAACCTAAGAACAATCGACCAAACTTCCCAAATCTGTCCATATTCCAGCCCAATCTTTGCCCCCATCTAGTACCAAAATTACATGTGCACACATAGCTGGACATTTTTTAGTCGGATGGCAAGGGAAGATCGAAACAAGCTTTTAAGGAAGATGATGCAGCAGATGCAAGTGGTAACAGAACAGATAGGTGTTGTATTTTTAAAGGTGGCCAACAATGGTATTTAAAAAATTAAAATTTTTTTTTTTTTTTTTTTAAAAAAAAAAAGGGGGTTACATTACATACATGTGTTTAGTATTCCTTCAACTGATAGAGTTGTTCGCTAGGCCTTTTGTTATTTTGAAGAGCTATGAATCATTTTTATTAGATAATGGCTTGATGACTAACAAGCCAGAAAAATACAAAAGATAGGAGATTAAGGATCTAATACAGAGCGAGCTACATTGAAACAAGCTTACTTGTACTCGCAAGTCAGGAATTACTCCCTGAATCATACCATATTTCTGAAATAGCCGAGTCCATGACAACAACTAATATATTCTTATAGTCTCAAACCAAGAGCCCAAGTAAAGAAGATAATAAAAAATCAATTGATAGAAGATTGAACCAACTCATACAAAGCAAGTACATCACTAACCAACTTATTCAATTCCGTCCAAAAAGAGAATAGTGTGCCAACCACATGACTGACATGAGCACAACAAAAGCACAAGAAATTTAAAAAGACGAGACCTATACCTTCTCACCAGCAGACACATTAGCTCTTCCTTCAGCTTCTCCAGCAGAAAGACTTCCAATGCCAACTAATGGCAAAACTGCAAGTGATCATATTGCAATCATTTGAGTATGATGTTTTAACTTGCACATATTTCGATGTTCTCTAAATATGAGACAGTTGCATATGGAGACCAACTAGTGAATTCCTACTGAGGTAAGCATGTCATGGAACTGTTTTAAAATTAGTTACATATCTTCCAATTTGAGGACTAGTCTTTGATGGATATCCGTGTCTAGTAACTTTTTTGTCAAGCTGGAACAGGATCTTCATTAACCCTAGATGCCAAGCTTTTTGGTGTTCTTGCATGAAATGGAGATGTAGTGCAAAAATAAATTGTAAAATTTGTATAAAATGATATTCAAATATTTAATTATAATATATGAAATTAATGTTTGGTTGTAATGAAAGTAGAAAGACACTTAGGATGGATGTTCAATGTAATGTTCTCCATGAACATCTCACTTGATGCTCGTCTTTAAGCTCATATTTAAAAGCCTTGGAAAGAAATGAAAGAAGAATGCTTACAAGGAGATTCAAATGCATGAACAGCTTGATGGGAGTGTCTTCTTCACCTGCAAATCTTATAACATGAGATGCAGAAAATATGAACATCCATAGACAACCATATACTAATAACACAACATAATGATCATCCATTTATCAAAGATCTGTCCATTACCACCCACATTGACATATCACAGTTCAATGTAACCATCATCATTAAATTAGGATGTTTCCAACTGAATCAGAAGCAAGTGGACAAAGTGGAAATGTGTCTCTGGAGTGCTGGGTCATCACTGTATGCTGCTGAAACTTAGGGCCTGTTTGGATTTGCTAAAATATAAATTAAGGACTTCGTTTGTTTTTGTAAATTTCCTCGAAATGTGGTTTCCATTTCACCAAATGCTCCACATGCAAAATTCTAAAATCCCTAATTTGTAAAATCAGAAAAACCCCAATTCGGGGTCCACATTCAATTTTGTAAGCCCTAGAATCCCCAAATCCCTAAATGAGGGTCCACATCGAATCAGGAATCCACAAATTACTAAATCCCCAAATCCCTAAATCGGCATTGAGATTGAGAGAGATTAAGAGAAAGGGAGAGAGAAATACCTCACGGTCGTGAATGAGCTAACCTTCAACCGACCTTCAGAGAGAGAGAGAGAGGGCGTTCTTGGGTAGGGCGTTCGGCAACAGTAGATCGGGTGCGAGAGAGGAGCGGATTAGGGCGCCAGATGATGGCTCCGATTGCGTACCGAGTAACTCAGTACGCTTAGCGTACTCAGTAAACTCTGTGGGGCCCACCGTGAATGTGTGGGGTTTATCCACTCCGTCCATACATTTTACAACATAATTTTAGGGCATGAGCCAAAGAATGAGGCAAATCCAAAGTTCGAGTGGACCCCACCACATAAAACAGTGGGGAATTAGCGCCTACCATTAAAAACTTCTTTGGGCCATGGAAGTTTTCGATCAAGCTAATATTTATGTTTTCCCTTACTCCATGTCTTTATTAACCTATAAATAGGTTGGATCTCAAATAAACATCGCGGTGGGCCCTAAGAAGGTTTCAACGGTGGGTGTGACTATCCCACTCTTTTCTATGGTGGGGTCCACTTGAACTTTGGATCTGCCTCCATCAATCAGATGCACTGTTCCATGGTGGGCCACGGGCTTAAAAATAAAGTCAATCTATGACTTGGGTGGGCCACACCACATACTATGGTTGAGAGGGGTTACTTTCCCATTAAAACATTCATAATCATACATTGGGCCCACCTAGATGTGATTCATGGATCCAGCCCATTTATTACGTGTGTCCCACTTAAATGAGGGTCAGACCAAGTTTCAGCCGCATCCAAAACTCATGTGGGCCCACCAAGTGCTTTTTATATTTTTTTAAATGATGTCTTCGTATAGTTTTAGATGTTATGGTCTACCTGAGTCTACTGCTGCTTACTGCTGCTTTTTGGGATATCCCATAACCTTAAGGGGACATATCAAATACACGGTGTTGATGATGTATACACATCATGATGGGTATGTACAGCTTGACCTCGCGAGAAGTTCCCAGTGAGGTCAACCTTATAGTACCATTTCCCTATTTAGGTAACTGCTTAATAGGTGTTACACTTCCCATGTAAGGCCCACCATAATATATTTTGAACTTTTTTTTCAATAATAATAATTTTATCTTTAAAAATGTTTAATTTTCTTTTTCAAAATGTCAATTTTTATTTTTTTCAAAATCTATCTTTTTAAAAAAAAAAAAATTTCAAAATCTGAATTTTTCTTAATCATTATCGATTTTTTTTTTTTTCAAAATTTTTTTCTTTTCAAAATCTATCATTGTTTTCGAACTTCTCAAAATATTTTTTCAAAATAACAATTTTTTTTCAAAACCTCGTTTTCTTTTATGAAACTTCTTAATTTATTCAAAATATAAAATCTCAATTTCTATATAAAAATCTCAAAAAAATTCAAATTTACTAATTGTAATGCCCTGAAAATCGGGGGTCGAGCAGGAGCCCAACTCCCGAGTTCCAACACATCACTTATGCAACATAGATAATGATGATTAAATGTTGACCGTATTAGTGCATTAAACATGAATGAAATTATACCAAAACAACATATCATACTCCAGAGACAATTGAATTACGCAAGTGGAAGACTGTGATAAGTATATAAAGCATATAAGTGACTGTAAAACTCTTGAGTATGATCATGTTACCAGGTCAATTAATTACATGTGAAATTCTCAAAATATACAAAAATGTATAATGTCTAGTCAGCATCCCAGTAATCCCCGTCGATCAGAGCATGGCCTACATAGACCCGCCTGATAATTGCATGTAGAAGAACTCCTCGTCATCATAAAAGTCCGATTCCACTATGTAAGCATCGCCATCATCTGCAGCTATAACAGGGTCTAGTTGGTGTTTAAAGTATTGTCCCATAACGTGGGAGTGAGTGATCAACTCAGTGGAGCTATAAAGAAATGGTTAATATGCTATCAATTCAGTCAAGCAGTAATGATAAAGCAATACAACAATCATGTCCTAAGTACTCTTGTTAATGCAAGGATGATATCTGATAATGATGTATGCCCTTGCCTACACTCCCTCTGTAACATCATCTCACGATCGCGGCATGCAACACTCCCGCTGTGCTCAACTCCAACGCCAAAGGCACATGCAATGTGGTGCATGTGCGTGATTAGCCAAGTTCTTAAATAAGCGTATTCATACAGCAGAATTAGGAAGCTAAAACACCTCCCTTTATATCATTGACTCAAACAATGATCCATCTAGGGTCGTCAATCCTAGTTAATCACATACGATAAACAGTTCTAGGTCGCTACAGAGAGGCTTGTCACCATCAGCGTAGGCCTAGTTTATACTCGAGGTTACTACGGAAAGGCTAGTCACCTTAGCGTATTCCTAGTGTATACTCGATGTTACTACGGGCTCGTCACCTTATCATAAGTCGACAGCTCGAATACAGTATCTTATACCACCGTGTTCGGCTCACAAGTTTGGGTTGCTCACTGGTCACTACGGGGAGGCTCATCACCCCAGCGTAGGCCGACAGCTCGACCACGATGTCCCATACCACCATACCCGGCTCATGAGTCTTAACAGATCGTGGTACCAAGGTTAAACGGGCTTTTCACTGGTAAGTTGGTACCTTAGATTCAAGCAGTAGCGTCCATACATAATGAAAATACATTTGGCCAATTGGGTTGCTTGACAAGCTCAACTAATACGAGCGTACGTCGAATTGATCGGCATAGAGCGCGGAAGCACTCCGCGTGGCCTAACCACTATTGGCAAGCAGTGTACGACTCGGATTCATCGGGCGTATCCGTTGTAGCCAAACAGTTCGGCTATCGATCGTAAACTATTACCGATTGCCTGGACTACATCGTAGCCCCAATCATTCTCAACACAATAAGCACTCATGTTTGATAGTCAAGATAGCATGTAGCAACCAATTCAAATGTAAATCTCATATAAGCATTTTAACGATCACATAAAGAACATATTAACATACATAGGCATTCATCCATAAAGCACGTAGTAGTAAGATAGGTTCTATAAAGGAAATTGTAACTATAAATAAGGTCATTGAGAATCCCATCTTAATGCCCTCATTACATGCATTTTCAACAAGCATTTCCTCATTTAAGCATTTTATCAAACACTTAAGCTACACATATCACACATATGTAATAAATTAGTAAACATATATTATGGCAAATCCTTTCACATAGGAGTTGCCACAAGCACAAAAATCATGTATTTACAATCAATAATTCTGGCGAGCACAAGTCCAAATTCCATATTCATTCAAACATTTCAACAAACACATGGAATGCATTATAAATCAACATGATTTATATATAAGCATACTATACAGAAAACCTCGTATCTAAGCACATGTGATTGCAATGAAGTCAGTCATAAATTATTACTGACATTGAAAGCCTTGAAAACCATAACCTAAACGTTTTTAGTTCGCACCTTTCACCGGTAAACTCGTAACAAGCTCAGTTTGAACTCTTTGTCTTTGTGTACGGCACAATGACAACCTATATCATGAAATAGGTTAGCTATTTCATCGTCTACTCTATTTCAATCCCTATAACAGATTAGGGTTAGGATTACTTACCCAAAAACGGAGTCGGAATCGCCAGAATAGCAACACAGACAGGCCGATTCAGCACGTGGAGCAATGAGATCGAATCCCAGGAACTCTCTCCTACTTTCTCTCTTTCCTTCTCTCTTTGCTCTCCTCTCTCATAGAGTTTATAAATTCGTATGGAATGAGAGAGGGGTAGGTTTAGGTGCTTATATAGGCCCAGAACTAATGAGGTTGGCCCCAGGGCCATGGTATGCTTAGGTTATAGCCAAAAGGTGGTTGTTTCGATCCAACGGAGCACATCTGGAGGCCTCTTTTCTACGTACGGTCCGGAGTAAGTCTCCTAACATTGGATCTAGGTCCAGTTAAGTTTTTGGTCTGATCGGATTTATAGATCGACTGCGGAGGACCAGTTTCAGTTAAACGGTCACCGGTACTCGATCAGGGGCACAAGTACACTGACATGCGTTGGAAATTTTTCCTGATCCGAGGGTGTAATTGGGTCAGAATCTGACGGTCTGAATCCTTAGATTTGACCTGTAAGAACAACTCAATTCACTTAAGTTTCGGTTCGTTTCCTAAGGATATTCGTGTTTCTCACACACTTCGCTCTTGGCTTAAGTTGTGCGTTTCTGGATACTATTTAGACTTGATTTCCGAGGTGGTTGTCAAGCCCAGTAATGCTGTCATAATCGTATAGTTTCGTAGTAATTGGACTTTCGACGCGCGGTCTAGGTCCGATATGGAGTTCCGTGATGCTTTCAAGAGCAACTGGGTTTTGAGATAGGTCTTAAGTCTTTTTTGACAATGTAGCATTAGCGATCCTACTAATTTTGGGTCTTGCAGTTCATATTGAAAGCTGTCTAAGCTAATTGGACAGGTGATTTAGTTTAGTACTTAATTAATCTTCATTTAATTTCTAAAGGATTTTGTCCTTAGTGATTTCTGTCTGAGGTGGTACTCAGGTCTTTGTACGAATTTTTCCAAGACGTTACACTAATTTTTTTCAAACTTCTCAATTTTTTTTTGAAAATACACTTAAAATAAAATAAAATTCAAACTTTGATTTAATTAGTCACTCACCACGATCAAGTTTCAGATTAGAAAGATATTAGGTGGACAAGATTCACCAACAATACGATGTGCAATACCTTGTGATCCAACTATTAGTTTTGAGTGAAATATTATCTAAACATATGAAGTTATATTTACTCTTTAATCTGGACCGACCAGATTGTCCACAATTAGTGTAGATCTGGACAAACTGATCATGCCCATTTAAAGAGTGTTTTGGATGGATTCAATTCGTTGCAAGTCATATTAAGCTGATTTTTGTTCTCGATCTTAATTAGCACATTCTGAAAAGATTTGATCGTTTAAATCAACCTTAGGATAGCCTGATCATAGAATTTGATCAATCTCATCATTATAAGTTATTCTTGCAATTACACTTTATTAGGGCTATCATTTTTTCACAAGTGAATCTTTGTATGCATAAATAGTTAAGAGGTTCAATTAGTGGATGTCTCTAATAATTTAGTAAAAAATCTTAACTTTTTTTCACAGATAAGTCTCAATGTCTTTTTAAAAATCTCATTTTTTTTTAAATGTTCATTTTTTAATATTAATTTCCCTTTTCAAAACTTTTAACAAAATCTTATTTTTGTTATAGAACTTTTCAATTTTTTTTCAAAATATAAATTTTGAATTTTTTTTTTCAAAATCTTGACTTTTATCTTTTTTTTTTATTATTATTATTAAACTTAACAACTTATTCAAACTTAACAATTTATTCAAATTTCTCAAAAATTTCAAGATGCCATTTTTTTTTCAAAAGCACCATTTTGTTTTCAACTTTCAATTTTCTTTTACAAAATGATAATTTTTTCATCAAAATCTCAGTGTTTTCCAAAATCACTTTTTTCTTTTTATTAAAATCTTAATTTTTCTCGAACATTTTCAAAAAAAATAAAAAATAAAAATTCAAAATCACAATTTTTTTTTTATACTAAATTTTCCTACTCAAAATGTCAGTTTTTTTGTCAAAATATCAAAATTTTAATCTCATTTTAGCTTCAAATTTTCAATTCTTTCAAACTTCTTCATTTTCTTTTTTAAAATACAAAATCTCAGTTTCTTTATCAAAATATTTTCGATTTTCTTATTCAAAATATCATTTTTTTAATTCCTTTTTTTTTTCCTTCTCAAAAGTGGCGACTTTATTTAATTTTCTTTTAAAAAATTTCAAAATCTAGATTTTTATTAAATAACAGTTTTTTTTTTTTTTTTTTTTCAAAATCTCAATTTTTCTCAAACATTGTTAATTATTTTTTAAAATTTCTCAACAATTTTTTCCAGAATCATAAATTTTTATGAACTTCTCAATTTTCTTTTTCAAAATGTCAATCATATATCAAGATCTCGATTCTTTTAATCTCAAATTATTATTTTTTTGAACTTCATTTCCTAAAGTCCTGATTTTTCATGTGATATTACAGGGCATTTAAATATCAGTTTTAGAGGAAAAAAATTAATAATAATTTCCAATCAATTGATATAAAAACAAAATAAAAAAATCATTGCATACAATGAATTGATACAAAAATAATCTTAGATACAAATAAATGCAATTAAACCCTTGAAATTCGATTAAAAAAAACTTTTTATATTACAATAAAACACAATTTTGCACCATATTAAAAAAAGAATTTAAAAAAAACCGATGCAGTAGGGGTAGAAGTTACGACGGACCTAGATCCGTCGCTAAATGTTTTCTAATGGGTTTATTGGGTGGTACTTTGCGATGGACCAGAATTCGTCGCAAAATGTTTTAGCGATTGAATTTGGTCCGTCGCTTAATCTCGCCAACCGCATACTTCGATAAAAAGTTGGGCGCGACGGATAGTCTGTCGTTAAACCAAGCCCTTTTTGCGACGGACGAAATCGGTCAGAAAATCACGATTTTGGCATAGTGACCTATATTCATTGTGCCAAACCATTTTAGAAAATCTTAAAAATCAAGATATTCAAAAATTCTAATCACAGGAAATAGTAAGGGTGAAAATGCCCATGTTTATATGCCATGAGTGGGTCATGCATAGTAAACTACAAGTACTATTCATTTCCACACTTCGACCAAACAACTAGCATCTTTACTAACGACTTAATTGTTTCTTGGTTTCATTTATTCAAAGATAAAACTGATGCCACCCTAGCGACCACCAGTTTACAAAGGGATATTAATGTATATACATGTTGCACGTATTTATTCACACATGTAGATTAGCCTAACAGTAATTTTGTACTTTACTCAGTATATAATATATCACTTAACCCTATATGCAGCACAGCCACATCTGTCACAACTTCAACCACCGAGTTGAAACGAACATTTGCTTGCAATGGAGAGAAGAAAAACAAAACTCTTTCATATGGCCTGCATAAATTATAGGGCCATGGTAACAATTACCTAACACGTCACACCACATGCATTGTCTAGTGGAGACGGGATGTGGTGATCAACCAACAACTAGATGATTTATTGTCTCTATTGTAAACATCAAGAAATTAACTTATCTTGGATGGAACAAAATTAATGAATTCATAGAAGAAAGAAAAGTAAATTGGAGCAATGTTCACTATAGACATTGACACCACAACTTGTGGCACCGTATCATCTTTCTCTACCAACATTCCACTATCATAGTCAATTCAAACATCAAAACAGTAGATGCATCCATGAAGATCATCTAGCACAATAATTAGGTTGATCTGATGGTCAGATGAGCCACAATATCAGTACTATTACCACCAACCAACTGATGGTCTAGCTCAACATGCATGTAGGTGTAGCCAGCCCACCCAGTGAGTCAATCAAATTGATTTTAGGAAGGTTTATCTTCGTGGTTGGCTCTACTTTTTTCATGGGACAGATGGCGCATATAAGTCTCATGCTAATTCAAAAGATGGTATGCCACCAAAAGTTGTAGTGATCTGTTCTCATGCGAAAAATGATTTGGATGGTAAGTAATTCAATGGTGGATTTGGATGCTTTATGATATTGAACGTGTGCCCACCTGATTAATGGATTGGATTATTCCTTGCTGCTAGCTCTACCTAATGATTGGATCTTGCACACCTGTGCTGTGATTTGGGGTGTCAATAACTCAAGTTTGGACAAGGCACAAAGACTGAAACTGACATGAGCCTAGCACCAGAAGCCCAAGTTCGCTGGGGTTGGTCTATTCCGACATGAAATTTGACGCCAAACGTTCCTAGTCCATCCGTTGACAGGAGGGTGATGTAGAGTGGGTTGCAGACACTTTCATGGCAAAGATGGACCAGAGAAGGCCCAATCGGAGGCAGAAGCAATTCGGACCGTTAGAACCTTAAAACACTCATATCTCGCAAAGCGGGATAAGTTTTTTAACATATCATATATGATTTTTGGGGTAGGAGAAGCTACTCTAGCCAACCATCTATGCTATGCCAGGTTACCCATGCTGGATTTGCGAGATTCCATCAGATTGACAGTCAAAAGTTCAAATTATTTTTGTTTTTACTATAAATAGTAAATTTTAGTGCAAGTATAACTTTTGATCATTTGAGTTGTAGAAGTCCTGTCCAACATGAAAGGGCTTAGAAAAATTAGGAGAATAACATGGTTGGTTTACTATTTTTGGCTAAAAACCATGAAGTCTAATAGGAATGGAGGCCATCTATAAATAGTAAGTTTATTATTTATACTAAGTCACATTTTTAGGGTGTTTGACTTTAAAACTCCGTTCGAGGTTTAAGCTCATTATTTAAAAGATTGTAATTTCTTTTTTTTTTTTTTTTTTTTTTATCATCAATCAATTTATGTCGAATTTATTTGAAAATATTTTCTACTTTTTATCCTCCGTGGATTCTTCCATCATCGATTGAGTAACATATGTCATCCTTCCATGTCGATCACAATAAAATGTACTTGATCTTTATAATTTTTACCAATTGAAAACGAGACAATGCATTATTCAGTTACCTTGATCTTGTTCACCTTTTTTATCCAGCCAATTGAGTAAGGGAAATGATGTTTTGTCGTAAGTAACCGCAATTTTTCCACCATTACTTTCGAGACGATGTTCTCACTGCTGACATTGTTTATGATTATATCACAGACCTTGCCGTTGACATTACACCGCGTATGAAATGTGTTATGCCGTTGTGGATGCAATTCCTTCCGTAGGGTGTACAATAATCGCCTTATGACCAAGGATTCAATATGATCCTCGACTAACCATTCTTCGTCACCAACTCCTTAGTGGCTTGTTCATCTTCATCAAATCCATGGTTTTCTTTTGACATATCACCTTCAGTGCTTCCTTCGTTAATGGTTAAGTGGGCTAGAGGGCGTTGGGGGCATGTGTTTGATAAGTGGCTTGGTTGGCCACAGTGGTAACAAGTGTTCTGCCTTGGCCAACCATATAAGGATTTCTAATCTTACTCGAACTCATTGTTGTGGGTGCTATACGTTGAGGCCAACCACTAGAATAATTTGATGTAATCTGTGACGGTTTGATTTCCTTGTCGGCAGTTTTGGTATTGCTGGAACAATACTTGCTCGTAATCACTAGGGAGGAATCGTGATCGAAGAAGGCGTCTCATCCGTGGCCATGATCGGATGAACGTCTTGTTTTGTCAGGCACATGGGAGTTGTAATTGCTCCCAACATGCGAAAGCACCATATTTTAATTTAAATGCTACTACTTTCGCCTTTTTATCTTCTAATATGTCCATGTAATCAAAATATCGTTCTACTTTGGCTAACCAGTCGAAGAAATCTTTTATATGTAATAAGTCATTAAAACTAGAAAGTTCAGTCTTACCTTGATAGTTTCTTTCAATACGTTCTAATCAATCGCCTTCATGAACTGGTGGTCAGGCAAAGCCGTCATTAATGTCCTCGTTGTTAGATCTCGACTCATCTGGAGTAACCCTATGATTCACCATTAGTAGTGCCCTACGGAAATCTGGGTTGTGCCAGAAAGCAACCACATGTGGTTGAGCATTGCCTTGGGCTCGGGGCGGAATTAGCGTATCTACAAGACGGTCGAGGGTTGCTTGCAACCCTTGCATGATAAACTGACTATCTCGGTGGAAGGTTTCCATTCTTTTCAGGAGATAACGAATCCCTAAACCACCGTCCATAGGATTTTGATCCATACCGTCATTATTTGTCATCGGTCCAATGGGGATCCTCGCTCTGATACCAATTGACGCAGGGATGGACGTGATGAGGTTGATCCCTGTATTCCTCAAGGAGATAACTACCGCGAATCCATGAAGCTTCTCTGGACTCCTCACAAAGATTCCTCGAATCCTTGAGGGAAAATAGAAAAATAGAAATAAATTCTAAGAAATTCAAAAATTAATTGATTGATGATAAAAATGAATTTACAACCGTTTAAATAGTGATGCCAAATAGGAAGAAGTTTCAGAATCAAAATTCAACTCAAACTCCCTAAAATTCGTGACTTACTATAAATAATAAACTTACTATTTACAGAAGATCATGATTTCTACTAGAGTTTATGGGTTTTGGCCAAAAATAGTAAGTGTTGTATTTGTCCTAACCACATTATTCTCCTAAATTTTCTAAGCCCTTTTATATGTTGGACACAACTCCTAAAGTTCAAAGGATGAAGAGTTATGATCAAATTAAAATTTAGTATAAATAGTAAAAATGAAAATAAAATGAATTTTCAACCGTCGATTTATTAGAATCTCGCAAATTTGGTATGGGCAACGTAGCGTAGCAGGGTTGGGTGGCTAAAGTAGCTTCTCCTACCCCAAAATCATATATAGCACGTCGAATAATTCATTCTGGTTTGCGAGATATGCCTGTTTTTGGGTTCTGATAGTCCTAATCACTTCAGCCTCCGGTCGGCCTTCTCTGGTCCATCTTGAACATGAAAGTGTTTGCGTCCCACTCTACATCACATGTGGTGTCCACGTTGGTGTGCATCCACCATCCAATCCACTCACCTGACATTCCATACGAAGATTAGTTGATTCTATGAGAATCAAGGCATTGTAATACTCATGTTGGCCAAACCATGTGAATTTAAAATTTTTAGGAATGATTTTACACTGTTCCCTATGGTGAAAAACCCTCTTCCCTGCTGTGCGGCTATGTAAGTCTTGGATTTCGCTGTACTGTGGATCTGATGCATGTTTGTCCCAAAGTGGTTAGTTAGCTAGCACATGTCATCCCTTCTATCAGCCTATGCAATTCAGGCCATTGAAGTCCCAATTTCTCTCTTCCTTCCTCTCTCCATGTCATTGCACGCCACATCTCCTAACCTACTTAATAGTCTCTGGCTAAAAACGAAGCACAACACAATATACATGACCTGAGGCCGACTACTGGCCATCCGGCCCATGGGCTGACACAGTCAAAGAACATTGCCAGCTCTAATTCAATTGTCTCCTTCAATGTGGGCCATGCAAATTAAAATCTTTTAATAGACCCGGCTTGACAAGCCCAAACAAACCAGCTGAAAATCTAGACCAAATACATCCATTGATGGGCCCCACAACTTAAAAAATTACAAAACCCAACAAAATGGACACTTGACTCTTAAGTCGCTAGAGTTGATTGTCTTAACCATCCGGTCATGGATTGTAAAAAAAGAGAGGTGCATTGATTACAATTGTGGAGATCCAATCACTGGTTTGGACTGCACATGGAGTGGGGTCCATTGGGGAGAGGATGAGAAAGATGGGAGATGAGAGAAATGTGAGTGTTTCATATGCCTTTTAGGGCCCATTTGGATACTACCAAATAAGTTACTTTTTCTACTTACAACAATAGATAAGTGACTTATTTCAGATAAATTTGGTTTACGATTAGATATAAGTAACTTTTTTTTTTTTTACTTAGAAGTACATAATCACTTTAGTTTTTTTTTAAAAAAAAATTATAGTTTAAAAGAAAAAAAAAAAAAACTTTTCATTGGCCTCTGAAGAGAGACGAAGGGGAGGAGAATCTAGCATGTTGTTTGCCAAACCTAGTAGAAACTAAAATAAGTTACTTGTGAAATAAGTAGCTTATCTTAACCAACTTATTATCCAAACGCAGGCAGGACTCACATCTTAGCCATGTATAATTTGGCAGCCACCGCAACCGGATTGAAATTAGGCCAGCATAAGTTTGCATTCGCATTCCCCACTCGTCTTTATTGATAGGCGTCTGAAATCATCCATGTTAGCGAATATAGACATCATAAATGTGGGATCGTGGAAATCTTGTTACAAACTGCGGATGGACTATAAACCCAGAACGAAAGTCTAGATCATGGCATATGCAGTCTATTTGTATGCATGTAGCTGAAGTCTGCATGTTACCCATTTTTACAATCTCAACTATGATCTGATTCCCAAACCCATTCTCATTAAATCATTGGCTGTATTTCAATGTTATCTGCAACTTGCAGGTTTAGATTTTGATGGTTACATTCGTTCAATGCCAGAGTTCTTTGCAGTTCCACCCATTAAATGTGTCCCAAGATTTCCAACAGATGAACTCATGTCTGGATCACTAAAAGATTACCCTTTTTTATATGTGGTGCTACCCTGAATGGACACTGCCAAAGATTACCTACCTGATGAGTTGACAGTCCTATCAATGGGCAACTGGATCTTCATACTGGACCTGCTTAATACCACAGTCACAGATCCATTACTAGCCCAAACAAATCAGCTAAGAATCTGGGCCCAAAGCCATTCAGTCACAGTTATTGGAATTTTGCAAAACCCAACAAAAAATGGAATTGACTGTGAAAGTGCTGGAATTATTGCTAGGCGTGCTATCAATTTCCATCAAGCAGCCCGATCTGGAAGTTTTTTTTTTTTTTTTTGGAAGAAAAAAAAAAGACCAAGATTTCTTTGATTGTCCATTATACTGAAAAGGAAGTAGGAAAGAAGAGCAGTCATTTGGTGATTGTAACAGACAGATAAAAACAAAGAAAACAGAGTAACACTATCATCAACTATCATGGAGTGTTTGATTTAGGATGGATAGTTTCAGGCTAAAAATGAAGCACAAGACAATATGCATGACCTGAGGCCCAGTAGTGGCCATCCCGCCCATGGGCTGACAGAGTCAAAGAACATTGCCAGCTCTAATTCAATGGTCTCTTTCAATGTAGGCCATGCAAAATAAAATTTTCTAATAGACTAGGATTGACAAACCCATACAAACCAGCTTAAAATCTACACCAAATACATTCATTGATGGGCCCACTAATTGAAAATTTGCAAAACCTAACAAAACGGAGACTTGACTAAGTCACTAGAGTTGATTTTCTTAACCTTCCAGTCGTTGTTTGGAAATAAGAGAGGTGCATTGGTTACAATTGAGGAGATCCAATCACTGGTTTGGACTGCACATGGTGTGGGGTGCACTGAGGAGAGGATGAGCCAGATGGGAGATTGAGAGAAATGTGATAGAGGGAGAGAGTGCATGAAAATGACTTAAACTTACAATTCTAGGTTTCTGATAAAAAATAAAAATTAAAAATAGACAGCATGGATGAAACACATACATCATGGTGGGGCCAAGAGAGCACCGACCAGCAGCCAGCAGCAGCGTCAGTAGCCAATCCGCGTCCTTAGTAAGCAATACGCATCCATACAGAGGTGAGATTGGTCCAATTAAGGCTGTCAATCGGCCGGGTAAACCTGATGGACCTTTGGGCTTGGCCTGTTTGGGCCGGGTTTGGGGTAGTGTATCAGGCCTGACGGTCAGGTCGGGCTTAAATTAAGAGCCCAATTATAAATCACTCCGATCTCGGGCTTAGCACTCCAAATCTCATCCATCGTAAGTTCGTAACAGAGTATAAGCAACAACAGCCATGGCCATACAGAAATCTCTCTCTCTTGCTTTTCTGCTTTTATTATTAGAATTTCTTTCTTCCAATGCCTTTACAACAGCACCAGCATCCACAATCGGCGAAGCAGAGGCTCTCTTGGAATGGAAAGCCAGCATCTTGTCACCACAAGCTCTCCATTCATGGTCACTTCCATCTGCTAATGCTAGTGCCAACACAATCTCTCCATGTAAATGGGATGGGATCTACTGCAACAGCCTTGGAAGTGTAATAGAGATAAGCTTACCGAGTGCAGGCTTGCAAGGTAAGCTTGATAACTTGAGCTTCTCGTCATTTCCAAACCTATTCCGTCTCAATCTCAGTAACAACACACTCACTGGAACCATCCCAGCTGATATTGGCACTCTTTCCAGACTCGTCTCCTTCAATATCTCTGTGAATAAACTCTCTGGAGTTCTACCTCTTTCAATGGCTAACCTTTCTCACCTTTCAAAGCTCGACATCTCAGCTAATGAAATAACTGGGCCTATTCCTCCATCTTTAGGTAACTTGACCAGACTGACAATCCTCTACCTCTTTGACAATCAAATTTCTGGTTCAATTCCTGCACAATTAGGAAATCTCAAGAATTTGGTGAAGTTGTCGTTGTGGAATAATAGTCTGACAGGTCCAATCCCTCCTGCTTTAGGTAATTTGAGAAACCTTACAGTTTTGCACCTCTACAGCAATCAAATTTCTGGTTCAATTCCTGCACAATTAGGAAATCTCAAGAATTTGGTTGACTTGGAGTTGTCGTATAACCATCTGACTGGTCCAATCTCTCCTGCTTTAGGTAATTTGATAAACCTTACATTTTTGTACCTCCAAAACAATCAAATTTCTGGTTCAATTCCTCTAGAAATTGGGAATTTGATAAATCTCAATGTGCTTGCACTGTTCCGTAACCTTCTAACAGGTTCTATCCCTTCCACTTTAGGAAACTTGACCAAGCTTGAACTCTTCAGTGCATTTGACAACCATTTAAATGGTGAGATCCCAAAAAGCTTCAGAAATTGCACTAGGTTAACTAGAGTTCGACTCAAAGGAAATCAGCTCATTGCAAATGTATCAGAAGCCTTTGGAGTATATCCACATCTCTATTTCATGGATGTCAGCAACAACAGGTTGTTTGGTGAACTCTCACCGAACTGGGGAGAATGCAGAAACTTGACGATGCTACAATTCTCTGGGAACATGATTACTGGTAGAATTCCTCGTGAAATTGGGCAGTTGACACGGCTAGGAGTGCTTGGTCTTTCTTCAAACCGTCTTGTAGGAGAGATTCCAAAGGAATTGGGGAGGTTGACTTCATTGTTCAACTTGAATTTAAGTGATAACCAGCTTTCTAATAGGGTTCCTCAAGAAATTGGGAGACTGTCCAATTTGGAGATTTTGGACCTATCAATGAACAACCTAGCTGGTCCAATACCACCTCAGTTGGGGAACTGCTTCAAACTACGATATCTGAAATTGAGTGAAAATTATTTGAATGGAAGCATTCCATTTCAGATAGGCAACCTGATACACCTACAAGGTGCATTAGACCTTAGTCATAATTCACTCAATGGAGAGATATCATCACAAATTGGGAACTTGCAGATGCTGGAAATGTTAAACCTCTCCCACAACATGTTGTCTAGCTCAATTCCAAAATCTTTTGAAGGGATGCTCAGCTTACAATTTGTAGATTTTTCATACAATGATTTGGAAGGCCCTATTCCCAACAGCAAAGCCTTTCAGAAGGCTCTTGCAGAGGCATTCATAAAAAACAAAGGCTTATGTGGTGAAGTGCAAGGTTTGAGACCCTGCAATGCTCCTTCAACAAGCCATGGTGATGCAAGAAAAGGTCGCAAAGTTGTCATCTTCATTGTTCTTCCTCTCTTGCCAGCCTTGTTCCTTTTAGTTATAGTCGTTGGCGTTTCCTCCATTTATTACCAAAGACAGAGAAATAAAGAGAAAGATGTTCTTGAAAGGAGCAACAGAAATCCATTTTCAATATGGAATTATGATGGGATTGATGCATTTGAACAGATCTTGGAAGCGACAGAGGGTTTCGACGACAAATACTGCATCGGAACTGGAGGGTATGGAAAAGTTTACAAAACAAATCTACCATCAGGACAGGTAGTAGCTGTGAAGAAACTTCACCCACTTGAAGGTGGCGATCAATCTGATCAAAGAAGTTTTAGAAATGAGATTCGAGCATTAACAGAAATCCTCCATCGCAACATTGTGAAGCTTTATGGGTTTTGTTCTCATTCTCAATTCTCATTTCTAGTCTATGAGTACATGGAAAGGGGAAGCTTGGCTAGCATCCTAAGCAACGATAGAGGAGCTGCAGAGTTGGAATGGACTCTAAGGGTGAAGGTTATTAAAGGTGTGGCCCATGCATTATCTTACATGCACCATGATTGCACCCAGCCAATTGTCCATCGAGACCTATCAAGCAACAATGTTCTGCTGAATTCAGAACTTGAGGCCTGTGTCTCTGACTTCGGCACTGCAAGATTGTTGATACCTGATTCGTCCAATTGGACAACGCTTGCAGGCACTTACGGATACATCGCTCCAGGTTAGCTGTTAATTCATTCTCCATGCTTTAAAAGTTTAATTAGCAATTGGTCTTTATTTTTCTTAAGCTTTCCTATTTTCTTTTTTCTTTTTTTCTTTTTTCTTTTTTTTCTGTTGCCAATTACATACTAAAGTTTGTGCGTAAATTATCATACTGTTGTCAAATAATACTGCAATCTAGGGAAACTAATCCAACAGCTGTAAGAGGCCTTGTAAAGAAACATACCTGGGTTTGTATTTTTACAATCCCCAACGTCAAAACTAATATAACAATGCAAATGAAGATAAAAGTAAGAATAATGTTTTCTCTCAACTGCACATGTAGTCCATAGTTTTTACATTATGCATGGTGGAGATAATTTGGTTGCATGGTAAGTCTAACCATGATTTAAGTTACCCAACTAACTTAACCATATGTTATTAGCTATTAAATTTGTGGTGCTGACTATCTATTTTTCTTAACAGTACATTTCTTGGCCACTAGTAGGATGGATAAAATCCTCCAATAAGTTTAATTTTTGGGATCTGCTCCATCTACAATATGGGCCATGTTTTCAGATGGTCTGGATTGATTTACATGGACACCAAGTGTAGATGAATGAGTAATCACTATTTAAGAAATGATTGAGAAATCTCATTGCTCTTATCCCATACGAGTAAATGTGAAAATGATGTGTATGGAAAGATGGCGTCCTCTGCAATGTTCAGCCAAGAGATCCCTGAGAATGGTTGGCTTTCCTTCATTGTACAAGGGTTCAACAGCTCTATGATCGAAACCGTTGATATAATGTCCCGCACAGTGAATGCGACATGCAACAAAAGAAGTTTCAAGATTGGAAAAATCCTTGAAACAATGCCCATATCACCCAATCCTTGCAAATGAAATGTGTAGCTACAACAATACTTATAGACACATCAATGCACTCTGGTTTACACGAGCCAACTTCTCATGAACTTGGGACACCTGAGGCACACGTAAAGGTAGGCCCAACCATGCAGATCACCCAACACAATGATTAATCTGGTTCTTTGTTAGGCGGGCCACTACCATGTGAAAACTGGATAGTTTTCGGAGAAACAATGCCAACATTACACAATGTATATACATGTAGCATGGCTGGCGAGTGGACAATCCTAACTTTTTAGCAAGATCATCCAAAAGTTTGGCCCATCTTCTCAGTTGGCATATGCACAGTTCATAAAGATGTCCTGGGCTTAATAAGCATAAAAAATTAAAAGATATGAAACCTTGATTAAGAAACCCAGGTGACGTGGATATATGATTAAGAGTTTAGCTATTAATGATTAAGGAGGAGAAAAGATCATGACTGGAGTATCTTCTTTCTTGCAGAGCTTGCATTTACAATGAGGGTGACTGAAAAATGCGACGTATATAGCTTTGGTGTTGTGGCACTTGAAGTGATGGTGGGAAGGCATCCTAGGGAGCTCATCTCCTCTTTGTCATCACCAAGTAGACATGATACACTGCTAAAGGATATGTTGGACCAACGTCTCTTGGATCCAACGGCTGAGATTGCACAGGAAGTCTTATTTGTGGTGTCCATGGCACTTTCATGCATTCGGCTAGATCCAAACTCTCGGCCAACCATGCAGTACGTGGCTCAAGAGTTATCTATTAGTCGGCCTTCCTTCTCTCTAGGACCATTCCACGCCCTTACATTACGTCAATTGATGGATCTCAAGGTATAGTTGGGTGGATGAAAATCATTGAGGTTGGGAATGTGTAGAGGCAAGTACATTATTATTATGTGTGTTTATTGTATGAAAATCATCCAATGTAGAGAAGGTGTGTTTTTCTTGTTATGATATGCATGTAATTCAGTGTGTGGAGTCCATGTCTATGGAAAATTTAGATTTCCAGGTGTGGTCTGTATCTTTCTGTGGTTCCCACCCTGAATGTTTGTTCATTTGATTGGTCGACCCGATCGAACCCCTCTTTCATGTACAGGTTAAAGACATCTGACGACATTTTCAAAACTTGTTAAGGAGCTTTTAAAATACTTGAGATGATTTTTATTTTTTTTCAAGAGAATGATATACTTTTCGCTGTTAACTTCCCTTTTTTTGCAGCTTTGCCATATATGAGATAATATTAATATTTGATGGTAAAAAAATATAAAATTTACTTTTTTGTATAAAGTAAAATATGATTCTATTTGGGAACTTGAAAAGTTAAAGAAGAGAAAGTGACATTTCTTTGAAAGCCATGCACGGTAGAATACATATATTAAGTTGGGCATCATTAATTGTATGGGCAACACCTAATCCGCTCCTGTCGGTAATAAGGTTTGTGGCATTTAAAAGAGCTTTTGATGATTTATTTATTTTTTCTTCTTATGAAAAGTGACTTTGAAGACGTGGATTGACTCATGACCTAGGACTTGAGTACGTAGGGCCTACCACAATATGTTTTATTGATACCGTCTATCTGTTTTGCTAGGTCATTTTAGGGCATGAGCCCTATAATGAGGTATATCAAACCTCAAATGGACCACATCACAGGAAATAATGAGGATTAAATACCTACCATTGAAAGTTTCTTAGGGGTGACAGAAGTTTTGGATGAAAATGATATTCGTGTTTTCCTTGCTTCAAGCGTGTGTGACCATATGAACAGGTTGGGTGGCAAATAAACATCAAAGTAGGCCGTAAGAAGGCTTCATCTATGGGCATTATTATCTCCATTGTTTCTTATGACGTGGTTCACTTGATCTTTGATCAGGCAAATTAGACGAACCATACCAATAAAACACATACATCATGTTGGCACCACAAAGTTGGGTAATCAGGCAATGTGCAGCCAATTTAGAAATACCACGTGGCCTTATCAGCCAATCTAGCATAGCATTTCAATGAAGAGATAACTTTTTGAATGTACTCTAATATAACATTTTAATATACAGCTCACCTTCTCAATATACTTTTGAACTAATTAAATTTGTACATGATTTAGATAACACAAATCAAAGTAATGCAACCTTATTAGAAATTTTGCTTGGTAAGTGTAAAGTGATAAGGACACATGAGTCACTCAGATATGACATAATTCCACAACAAAGCTGGACCACATGCCTAGTATTTAAATTAAGGCAGGTAATGGACTGGGTGACCCGTAGAAGCTCCATGGGCCCATTTCTACTTTGATCCAGCTTGAATACACTACCTTGGCTCATGGCAAAAGCTTGGGCCTCACCTGCATAGCCCAGTCAGTTTTAGCTTGGGCCTGGGCTCAAGTCATTTTCGACTCACCCAATTTCATTCGCTCCTATAAGTATTCCATTCCAGTCATCCGTTAGACAGCAGCCCATTCTCCCTGAATGCATACCACTGGTTTCATTTCTCTGGACATCTATTTCATTGTGTATGTGTGCCCCTCCTGATCAACAGATAGATTAACTACATTTAAGTGAAAAATAGTGATTTTAACAAATTTGGGCTGGTCAGCATAGAGTTCGGGCCTAACCAAATTTCATGCTCAGGTTTTGGTTACTTAGCAGGGCAGGTGCGGGCCGTGGATCAAAAGTGTAGGCTCGGCCCAACCTTGGCCAATTACAAACCTAATATGAGTCCAAAGTGGGCCAAGGCCGAAGCCCAACAGAGCTTTGGACACCAAAATATAAACGGCTAAAGAGAGCATCGGAGTGGTTGGGTTGGAGAAAGAGTGCAGGTTTCTCCTCTCCCACTTCAAAGGGGTGACCGAGAAGAACACAGCTTCATCGAAGCCTAATATGGTAATTTCGCTAATCTCTAACTGTTATCTCATCATCTTCCATTTCCTCATGTAAGGAAAAAGAAAAGAAATAAAGAAAATAATGAATTTCCATTTTAATTTATAAGGGGAAAGGGACCGGAAGCTTTGGGAAGAGAATGAACAAGACACATACTCTCTGCGTGCGGTGCGGGCGTCGCAGCTTTCGTCTTCAGAAGAGCCGATGAGCTTCTTGCGCTTATCCTGCCAGCTGTATCCGCAAGTGTACTTAATCTATCCGACCCTCGCTTTTTTAATATTTCTCCAATTTTGGAAGCTCGATTCGGTTTTTATGCATTAGTTGGGTTTGGATACCCTGCTTAATCATTCTTTGATTTTTTTTTTTTTTGGGAGAGATGAATCTGCACAGTTTTTCAAGGAAAATCTTAGAAATGGAAATCAGTTTGCAACACTACTTGTTTTTTTTTTTCGCAAATGGAGAAAAAGCGGGTTTCCACGGAAAGCAATTTCATTTCCAGGGTTTCCATGTTCCCAAACACCCCCTAAGTTATGTATTTTTATTTTTATTTTTATTTTCTGTATGTCTCCTATTGTGCCACTTTCTTATGAGAGAAATGAAACCTGTGTGCAGCACACTAATTTCCTTATTTGGTGTAATAACGCTAATTGGAGAGGTCATACCAGTCCTTGATCTGGACTGTTCATCTCATGGACCCACCATGGATGGATCATATCCTAAAATTTGTAGATAAGATGAATCTATACCTATCCAATTGAACTATTTCGTAAGGAGTGCTGTCCATTTCCACCATTTTTTTTTTCCTTTCTTTCTACCACTCATTTGTAGGCGGGCAGTTGGACAGCTAAGATTGTCCAACCAGTAACATTTTCCTTACGTTGCCAATCCATTTGGGTCCACCTGCATCCAGTTTTTGTGGTAGCTAACACATAACATCATGCATGGTGCATGGATTCGATAACCTCTTTTTCCTTGTTGACATAGGGCCTTTCTTTCCTGTTTAACATACTGTTTTGTTAACATAGGTCTCTGCGAATTAATGTTTAGGAATTTGGACAGACTGAATATTCTGTTCAAACACATATGCATGGGAAAGTGCACGAACATGTACACATGCATTAGCTTTTATGAATGGCTATGCTGTTGTCATGACATTTTTCTCTCCCCCTTTTCATTATCATTCACTTCTGCACATAATGTCCAAAGTGTAATTGATTCACAAGCTCTATGTTTGATGTTGAAAAACTCAGGCCCAATGAAGAAACCAATCCTTTTGGTTTCTTGTTTCGTTAAAATGCAGCCAAGTTGCTTTCAAAAATAAAAAATAAAAAATGCAGCTAAGTTGATTGTCTACTTGTGACATGACAATTTTCTTGTGAAATCAGAATTTAGGTCAGGCGAGTTGATTGGTCCGCCACTTTGTGCACTTTACATGAGAGCATAATTTAGAAAGCTTAACGAGACAACTACATTTTCCTTTTCTTTTGGATCTTCTTTTTTTTTTTTAACTACTTTTTTAATATGCATTTGTTGGTGATTGTATTCAGGAAGTCAAAGGAGGAAATCTGTTTCCCATTTCCCACAAAGATGTATAAGAAATGTTTTCTATGACTCCCATGCTTCCTGGAATTTCATGATGTCAATACCAACCAAAAAAAAAAAAAAAACTCCACACAGGTGACACTTTTGTGCATTGATCAGGATCATAGATTTGGTGGGCCATCATGTGGATAGGACTTATGAGCACAAAAATCCAGATGACGAGCTTATGATAGCCATTCCAACAATGGTCTGAATATGGATATTTTTGTCACCATGTTGAGCTAAAACAATGCATTGTTAATGCAAATGGGTACGTGATGGACTGATCTGGATCCATCTTCTTTTGAAATCTTTAGCTAGAAATATTGTAGAACAGTCTCCAAAGACGAAGTCACTGTGGAAATGATTCCCACCAGCCCACTGGTTGAAACTACTGATCAATCAATCTCCTCTGTTTCAACCAATTGCAACACATGCCAAAAGGGAATCAACACATGCTAAACCCAAGAAAACTCTAAACAAGAAATTTTATTAAAAATAACTACAATGGGCTGTCACACGCAAAGCCAAAGAGGCAGTTATCCTTGGCAACTAAATAAAAAACCTAATACAATAAGCAATGACCAAAATGCCTTTGAATCTCACCACAAACATATAGGCTCATCTTAAACTGGTTGTACCTCACTTAAACTGTATCAGAATTGTGTGATCATGGGATCATTCTGAAGCTGGCTCGATAGTGACCAATTTCATGACGTTCTAATATTGTTATGCCCAGAAAGTGGCCCACCAAAAAGTGACGAAATACCAAGGGGAAACTTGTTGAACCAATACGGACTCAGTCTAACCCTAAAAATTAATTTATATAAATAAATACTATGAATTCGAGGACCATTTGTTTGATTCCATGGGCCCCATAATATATATCTGGCTTTTCATCTCATCAAACTTTGGATCAGGCATAGATCATCAATCAAGACAATATGGATGGTTGGAGTAGTCAGGTCTTTGGTCAGCCAGATTTTGTGGTCTTTTGGTTGTAGCAAATATCCACATTCAATGGGCAAAACTCAGAACATTTGGCATATGGTCCATTTCATGGGTCACAGTTTTTTATTCCTTTTGTGTATCTTCTTGTAATGTATATAGTTTTGGCAGATTCTGTAAGTATGCTGTTTACTGATTATCTTAAAGAAATAGATAACTGGAGTGTGAAGGCTATTAGGAGGAAGACAACCGGAACAGGAAGGATGAGGTATTTACGTCATGTGCCTCGAAGGTTCAAGAGCAATTTCAGAGAAGGTAAAACCGTCTTTGCTTCTTCCATCTTTGTCAAGATTGAACGCCTTATCTTAATTTTTTATTTTTACGTTTGTGCCTAGCAGTTTGATAGCTTTGGAGACTGATTTTCTCCTTTTTTTAGGGACCCAAGCGGCTCCAAGGAAGACAACGGCTGCTGCATAGAGGAGTTGCTTCAGTTTTGGGGCATGTCTGAAGCATCCAGTTCTTGTATTTGATCTGGATTTTGTTGAATTTTATCAATTAGGTTCTTTTACACTGGAGATATTGCTATCTTCTATAGAGAATAGACTTTTTGACATCTTAAACCGCTGAATAAGCATGAAGTTTTAATATTGGGATAAACCATTCTTTTGTATAAACATGAAGTTTTGATGTTGGGATAAACCATTCTTTCGTTTTCTGTATATTTGCCAGTTGCATTTTCCAGCTCAAGCAGAAGGATTTCTGTTGACCCTTTTGATAGACCCTAATGCCCAAGAAATCAGAAAGAGCAAAAATAGGTTTGCTGGTCTTATGTTGAATGTTCAGTCTTGGTAAACCTTCAGTAACAGTTAGTGTCTTACCTAATATTTTTAGAATTGGGTTTTTATTTGTAACTAGATGCATCATCTTTCATTTTGCTACTCAAATCATGGGTTTAGGGCCTGCAAGATGTTGCAAATTGTATGAACTTTAACCAGTTGTCGCTTTTTGTCTTTTTGTCAGCATTACATACTTTTTATATACCTAATGCATTTACAAGTTATAACTGATGCTGCTGTTAAACATCAATCTGCTGTTCACGTGTTGCCTGGTCATTAACTTCCTAATAGATGTTTTGACTTCCTGACCTATTCTGGCCCAGGAATCAGCTATAGATAAAATTATTTAGTAACAACTAGCAATATTATTCTTCTAGCATGTTTGGCTTACAAATGCAGGTTGTGTTTCAGCTTTGACTGGTGAACTTGCATGTTCTTAATAAAATGGTTGACTTGTGGTTTTATTGAACTGACCCATTTCACCGAGGAGTTTCAGTCCCAGCGAAAACCCGCCCTGTTTCAGTGATGAGTTTCGATCCCAACCAATCCAGCAGTCTGGTCCATTCCAGGTAAGTAAACACCAGTCATTGCTGAGGCTAATCAAACTGGGAGCTCCTCATTGATCAAGTGAGTTTAATGTGATATTTTTTCTTCCTCTTATGTTTCTGGATGAATTTGATTATTTTTCACTTTAGCCATACCATTGATGTAAATGAATCAGCTAGTTAGAAGATCAGATCAGTGAGATAATTGATCATCTGAATCAACTTGCCATGAAACTACCTTCCAAAATTGATAATAATATTAATAAAACTAAACTAAACTAAACGAGGTCTGAAACTTGAGTCAGGCCTGCTGCTACCATAAATATCCTGAAATGACAGCCTGTAACTATTTCAGTTAGGATTAGGATCCCAAATCTGCCAATCTTCACCATCCCGAGAAATGTTTTGAACACAAAATCCTAGAGGTATTTCAAGCCTATTAATAACTTTGTAATATTGGGAATTGAAACTTTTTGTTAACACTTACGAGCATCCTAGAAACGGTTTGATATAGGAATGAGTCAGCCATAGCTTGACTTATTTACCTTAATAGCCTTGTTTTCATGCTGAAACGAAAGCATAGCCCAATAAGTACAACTCAGCCCAAATTAGAAGCAAGCTCGGTTAGTTGGCTAAAGGGTTGACTAGAGTCACCAGCCCACTGCCAGACTAATTTATTGTTCTACTTAAAGACTGGACTGTGCAAAATAAAAACTTAGACTTTGACATGACAAGCTCAAACAAAACAGTAAAAATTGTGGGCTCATATCAAGTCCCAGGCCCAACTACTTAGAATTTGGCAACATTAATGAAAAAAGTAGACTTGACTCTAAAATCCATTTTCAAACTCCAGATCATATCAACAAAGATGAGACTTGACTATAAAGTAGAAAATGGGCCCATGCCAATCCCATCCTGAGGCCCATTGCTTGGAACTCGATGTTCTCGGCAAAAGATGAGACTTGACTCTAATAGTAGAATCAGAGCCAAAAATCAGGCTGATTCAACCGTAGGTGCACACCATGTGAAATAGCTGAGATAAGAAGTCTAATTTTTATAATACTCCAAGTTATATGTGATGTCCACTTTTGTGCGTATAGACCATCCAATCCACTCATCCGACGTTTCATACCTTCCATATGCCCATGCAATTCAGGCCATTATAGTTTCAGTATCTCTCTTCCTTCCTCTCTCTACATCATTCCTGTACATCATATTTCCTAGCATACTTAATAGTTTTAGGCTAAAAATGAAGCACAACGCAATATGCATGAGCTGAGGCCGAGTAGTGGCCATTCGTCCTATGGGCTGACAGGGTCAAAGACCATTGCTGGCTCTAATTTTCCTGGAGCGTGGGCTATGCAAAATAAAACCTTGTAATATATAAGGCTTGAAAAGCCCAAACAAACCAGCTTACAATCAAACTCAAACCCATGAATTCGTGGCCCCGCTCACCCAACAAAAAGGACACTTGACTCTAAAAGTCGTTAGCATTGATTGTGCGTATTGATTCTAAGATTCAATCACTGATTTGGACTGCGGGGAGAGGATGAGAGAGATGGGAGATGAGAGAAACGATAGAGAAGAAGAGAGTGCGTGAAAATGACTTAAGCGTACAATTCCTATGTTTCTAAAAATTAAGGAAATAAATCATCATGCATGCATAATACCTTTATATTATGAACTTAACCGGTGTTTCAAATGCCTTTTAGGGCCCTCTTTGTTAATAGCCAAGTGGACTGCGGGGGGTTGAAGGCAGGTGTTTGATAAGCGGTCTGGTTGGCCACAATAGTAATAATTGTTCATATTTGGCCGACCATAAGGATTTAAAATATTACTCGGATCCGCTCTTGTGGGTACTGCACGTTGAAGCCTATATGGACCACTCCCTATGTCACAATTTGCGGTTGTAGGAGGTTGAAGACGCCCTCCTATTGGTTTCTTTCCTTTAGCCAACACTGAATCTTGTGTATGACCTGTAATGGAAGGTTGAGTCGAAGGATAAGGCTGACTAGGGATTCTTGTAAGCTGCATTTTCACCTTACATGCCAACTGAACCACTTCATCTGTGGTCCTGATCAGGTGCAACTGAACTCTATCCTGAATTGCCGGTTGTAAACCACATATGAACTGTGTTTACCTTCTGCAATTCGGCCTCCAACAAGTCATTCTGTGTTACTAACCATTGAAATTTTTCGGCGCAATATATGATAGTTTGATTCCCCTATTGAAAATTTTGGTATTGCTAAAACAATACATGCTCATAATCATTGGGGGGGGAATTGTGATCGAAGAAGGCGTCTCATATGTGGCCATATTCGGATAAACACCTTATTATATTGTGTACATGAGAGTTGTAATTGCTGCCACTATGCAAAAATACCAGAATTTAATTTAAATGCAACTAATTTTACTTTCTTACGCTCCGGCACGTCTATGTAATCAAAATACTAGTTTACTTCGGCTAACCAATCAAGGAATTCTTTTATATGCAATAACTTTTTAAAAGTAGAAAGTTCGGTCGTACTTGGATAGTCTCTTTCAGCACGATGTAGTCGATCATCTCCATGGACCGCTTGTCGGGCATCGACACCACCGACGTCCTCGTCGTTGGAGCTCGACTCATTTGGAGTAGCCCAACGATTCGCCTCTGAAAACACTCTATGAAAGTTAGAAGGAAGTTATCAGAATTTAGGATCTCTAATTCTAAAACTAGTTAATCTTAGAAAAACGTAACTATCAATCCCTAGCAACAGCGCCAAAAACTTGTTCATAATCCCAAGTGCAGGGTCATGATGTAATAATAATCTCGGTAAGACCAAGGTCAAATCCATAGGGACTGTACCTTGTATGGTTAATTTATAATCCCCAGGCCAGATATATAGTTTCGCGCCGAACGGATGGTGGGAACCTTGTGATCTTGCATTATGAATGACTTTCAGGCCTCTTTATCGTCAATCACTTGATTTTCTCGGATCTTTGGCGTATAAATTCTTCGTTCTTGATCCCCTAAGATCCGTCCCTTGCCTTGGTGATTTTAGAGCGTTAAATCTATGCTTTTAATACCCTTTTCAATCCAAGCTCTTTAAATTCACCTTGTAACAAAAACACGATTAAAATGGGGCGTTAAACAGTATCATGTTCGTAAAATCAGGTAATAACTAGGCTCTAATATACAATATTTGACTCTTAACACATAAGAGATTGTAAAACTATCCAATTTGGAGGTTACTTGATTTGTCAATAAATCACCTAAGTGTCTATTACCACCTCGATTAGGGGATTGTTCCAAACTCGAGTATCTAGAATTGAGCGAAAATTTATGAATGGAAGCAATCCTTTTCAAATCAGTAACTTAATATACCCATAAGGCTTACTTTACTAGATCTAAGTCAAAACTCCCTCAATGGAGAGATATCACCACCACTCAGAAAATTGCTTAGGCTAGAAAAGTTAAACCTTTCCCCCCAACATCTTGCCCAATTCCATCCCGCCTTCCTTTTAAGGGATTTTAGGCTTGCAATATGTTGATTTTTCATACAATGCTTGGAAGGTCTTTTTTGCAATAGCAAAACCTTTCAAAATGCTCTTTTAGGAGTAATCATAAAAAGCAAACAAGCAAAGGCTCATGTGATGAAGTGCGAGGTTTGTGACCCTGCAATAACTCTACAGTAAGTCACGGTGATGCATGGAAAGGCCACAGAGTTGTAATCCTCGTTATTCTTATCTTCTTAGTTTTATTTCTTTTTGTTGAATCATTGGCGTTTTATCCATTTATTACCAAAGAAGTATAAAGAAAGGGGTTCTTGATAGGAACACCAAATCCATTTTCAATACGGCATTACGATGGAATTGCCATGTTTGAAGACATCGTGAAAGTAACAAAGAGTTTTGACGACAAATGCTACATCGGAGCAGGAGGGTAAGGGAAAGTTTATAAAGCAAATCTACCATGGGCCAAGTAATAGCTATGAAGAAACTTCACAAACTCAAAGGTGTGAATTGATCTGATCATAGAAGTTTTAGAAATGAGATATAAACATTAACAGAAATCCTCCATCACAACGTCGTGGACTGGATTATAAGGGTGAAGGTTACTAAAGATGTGGCCCATGCTTTATCGGACATGCGACATTATTGCATCCCACCAATTGTACATCGAGACCCGTCAAGCAACAACATTCTATTAAATTTGGAACTTGTGGCTAGTGTCTCTAATTGCTGATACCAGATTCATCTAATTGGACTATGCTTGCAGGCACTCACTGATATATGTCACTAGGTTAGTTGCTAATACATCCTCAACACTATAATATTTTTAGCAGCTTATATTGCTCTCTGTTTTCCTCTTAGTTTCCAATTTTTCTCTGGGCAATGGTGCACTATATTGTTTCAGCATGAGTTACCGTACAAAAATGGCATTGAATGTGAGAAAATTTTCGTTTAAAAAAAATTCTCAATCACCTCCAAGATTCCCTAATCCAGTAGTTGAAATAGGCCTTGCTCAGTGACCACCGCATATTTCATTGCATTGAATTATTCCCTTGCCTTTATCTGGTCAGGTAATTGAAAAACATCCCCAATAGGGGTAGCAATAAGCAATAGGCATGGTTGGTTATACTGCTTACATAGGTGGTATCATGCAATGCTCGGCTTAAGAGTTTAGTAGAGCTATCCATGAGCCTAGCTGGTCCACTTAAGGCCTGGTTTGGAGTCGCCCACTAGGCAGGCATAAGGTTCAAATCCGGGCATTAAAAGTTAAGCCTGTTTAATAATTGGGTTAGGCTCAGGCTATGTTCAAGAGCCCATTAGCCGAGCCCTGCCCTTTTTAGAATTTCAAGGGAATTTTTGTCATATATCATGCATGATGGGATGCATTATACGAACAGACCAAATCTTGTACGAAAGGGGTTAGTCAGGATCCACCTTGGTCAGAGGTCATGCATAATCACCATGGCTTGGTTGGTATCCTGCATAATATCGCGAGTTGGGCCTAGGTCTGTTTGCTGGGCCCTATCATAAGACCAAGCTGCACTCAGGCCTAGGTTTTGCTTTGTGGATGAGCGTGGACAGGACTCTGCCCAGCCCAAGCCCAGGCCATTGATAGCTGTAGTTTCTAGCCAATGGCCATGGTTGATTCTCTTTTATTTTGTAAAGCGTCAATGATTTGGTGGACCAAATAGTCGATATGATGTTGCAAACAGTGGATGGTGATGCACCAAAAGATAACCCAATATTGGAAGATCCTATCCATTGAATCTATTTCATTTTATTTATTTTTTTGATATTGAATATGGACTGTTTGCTTTATTTTCTTTTCTGACCATCTACTTGCTTGCCTCTGATTAAAAGGCTAGGATTTCTGATCAGCAGAACTATTACTACATGTGCCATCAGACAGGCCACCACCATATGAAAGCAACAGACAGTTGAAAATGATGGCCCACAATTCTCTCTCTGTGTATCATCCATCTATATTTAATCTGATTCAATGTAAACGTGGGATCATCCATCTAGGTCCCACTATACATGTACTCATGTGTCATGCATAGCCTCCTTTGTAATCCATCTTTGTAGCTCTCTTTGTATCGTGTATCTCTCTTTGTATCTTGTATCTCTCTTTGTATCTTGTATGGCCTGTTATACATATAGGTTAATTATGCATGTATGTCTATCTGTGCACATATGGCCATGTACACATGGCCAACATATATAGGGGCATTCTACATGTGGAGCACTGTACACATTGCTCATACACTACATGTGCATGCAAATTAATAGTTAATTGTTTACATTCAATATTTTCTCATCATAAAAGGGAATTTGAATTAGTGGGCCCACTTCTATGGCCCACCAAATGATCAATTTATCACAAGGATCAGCTATAGCTTTATTGAATGGGCTTATCCCAATGGTCTATCTTAAATGAATACTTTTTATGTAATTTGATGATTTCTAAAGGATGTACCACTCCAAGCTCTATCGTGTGTGAATAATTAACAAGTTATTCATTTGTAGCCAAGTTTACTGTAAATAGATTACAGCTTAAAAGCCAAATAAGACAAAATATAAACACCTTACACATGTAGTAATCAGATTACAAAAGAAGGCATCTACTGCATAAACATAAAATAGAGAGAGAAAATACCCATTTTTCACATGGAAAATCCTTCTACTGGCGATGCAGAGCCTAACAACGACTCCCCTTCTCCAATCTCCGTGATCTCAAGTGTACCACACCACAGGAAAATAGTGGTAACTGAACATTCCACCATGGCCCACCGTAATGCTTATTTGACATCCAACCTATTGATCAGGTCACACATAACTGGATGAATGGAAAACACAAATATTAGCTTATACAAAACTTTTGTAGCCTCCAGGAAATATTTATGGGTGGGCGCTCAATTACTGCTGTTTCTTATGGATCTGCTTCATTTCTGGGATCATGCTATGAAATATCAGAAAATGATATGAAAAAATGGGTAAATGGCATGGATAAAACACATACATCATGATGGCCTACAGAGCATCAACTAGCAATAACTTGTTACTAGCAGTGTAAGTTGGACAGGACTCAGTCCAGCCCAAGCCCAGGCTGTTGACCGCTATAGTTTCCAGGCAATGGCAATGGTTGGTTTTCTTTTACTTTGTAAATTGTCAATGGTTTGGTGGACCAAACAGTTGATATGATGTTGCACACTAGTGAATATCTACTGTATTGCATAAGAATATTAGCCTCGCTTGTCTGCGATGCTACTCTAACTGAACACCGCTAAGGCAATTCGTGCCAAAAAAAGATTGAAGAGGAGGGCATGCATGATCTTTGCGATTCATGAGGAGCTGTGTTACCTCGAATATAGGTTGCTAGTTATGTTATTATAAAAATCAATTTTCTCATGTCTATGGCCCACCTCATAAGAGGGTCTTATTTTTGGGCCAACGGATCTTCATACCGGGCCTTCCTAATCACATATATTATGTGTCATGAATCATCTATACAATCTCTTGTTGTCCAAATTGACTCTCACTCTCTTCTACATTTCCTCAAATTTCAGCATAGTTTGAACCATAAGTTCAATGTTGTAAGCTTGGATCCATCACCTCCACAAAGAACAAACACATCCACAATTTATGCAAAGTGGTGGAGGGAGGGACTAGTTTGGGGTTAGTGGCCCGCTACGAAACATATCAACCATTCAAACCCCAAACAGAGGCACAGCCCAGGGACCCATGACCCAATCCTCAACCGTTTAATAATTGGGTTAAGAATTTAGTTTAAAATTTAACATGTGGTCCCACTTTTCAACAAATTATTAGGCCCAAGCACCACTCTTTTGACCCATTTACTCAAGCCCATTAGTACCTTCGTTAAATTTGGGAATTGAAACCCTTTGTTAATACTTATGTGCGTCCTAGAAACGGTTTGATATAGGAATGAGTCAGCCATAGCTTGATTCATTTACTTTAACAACCTTAATTTGTTTTCTGGCGAAAACCAAAGCATAGCCCAATAAGTACACCTAAGCCTAAGTTAGAAGCAATCTCTCACCACTAAAAATTTCCCAGGGCCTGCTATAATGTTTCTGCCATCCAACCTATTATTGATTAGGTCACACAGACCTAGCTGAAGGAAAACACAAATATCAATTTCATCCAAAACCTTTCAATTGAAGGTAAGGTTATCTTAGAAACTTAAAAAATGTGGCTACTAACCGAATGATGGCTTAGATTTCATATGCAAAAGCTAACCAACAGCTTCTCTTTTACCTGCACAAGTCTTTTCACCTGAGTTTCTCTCTCTGATATCCAAAATGCAGTTTCTGATATGGATGCTGAGCATTACTTTTGTTTGATGAGGAAGAATAACTTCATGTGGATAAGATCTAACCCATCAATCAGGTGTGCTGCTCTTTATTTGGATCAGCACTAACAAATAAAGCTGATTCAAAAGTCAGGTGGGTGAGAAACAGTTGAGATGAGAAGCCTCACAATTAAAATAGTCCAAGTTTTTTTTATCCTGGCTGCTGCACGAAAAATCTAGTTCTGTACATTTGCCTCATTAACGAAATATTGTTTTGAAAAAAAAAGGTAAAAAAAAATAAAATAGTCCAAGTTATACGTGGTGCCCACCGTGATGTGTATATACCATCCAATCCATTCATCTCACATTTCACACCAGGATTAATCGATTTGCCGAAAATTAGGACATTCTACTACTACTCGTGTCGGCCAAACTGTGAATTTAAAATTGTTAGGAATGATTTTACACCATTCCATATGGTGTAGCTAATGTAAGTTCTGGATTTCGTTGAATTTCCAGGATTTGTAGTGAAAATTTGACGGCCAAACTGATGGACAGTGTGGATCAGATGCATGTTTATCCCACATAGTGATTAGTTAGCCAGCAAAATTCATCCCCTCCACGTGCCTATGCAATTCAGACTGTTGTAGACCTGATTTCTCTCATCCTCCCTCTCTCCATGTGGTTGTGCACCACATCTCCAAGTTAACAGTTTCAGGCTACAAATGAACCACAACACAATAAGCATACCTAAACCCGACTACTGGCCATCTAGCCCATGAGCTTAACAGACTCAGACCATTGCCAGCTCTAATTTAATGGTCCACTTAGGCCTCAGCTTTGCAAAATAAAACCTTGTAATAGCCTAGGCTTGACAAGCCCAAACAAATCAGTTTAAATCCAGATCAAACCCATCCATTCACGGCCTCACTTCTTGGAAATTTGCAAAACCCGACAAAAATGAAGACTTTTGACTCTAAAAGTCATTAGATTGTTTGTTCTAATTATGCAACCATGGATAGGAAAAAGAAGTAGCGCGTATTGGTTACAATAACGGAGATCCAATCATTGGATTAGACTACACACGATGTGGAGTCTACTGGGAGAAGGATGAGAGAGACGAGAGATGGGAGATGACAAAGAGTATATGAAAATGACTTGAAACTTATAATTCTAATTAGGATTCTAAAAATTAAGAAAATAAATCATTATGCAAGCATAACACCATAACATTATAATACCAATTAGTGTTCCGAACCCATTTTATTAACATAATGCGTTATGCTATAATGCATCATTTTTATAATTTATAGTTAGGTAGATGATTAGCAATCCAAATGGGCCCTAGAAGCTGCAACCTGCATTCTCATTTTACTTGGAGGTTTTAGGTAGGGGATCCGGTAAAATTGAAATTGAGGAATGAGACATTGCCAAAGAATCCTTTGCAACACTTGTTGCAGGCAGAGCATGCAACAATCGATGTCATGTCATCAGTTGTGACATGTCTGTGACATTGACTCCATTCATCAGTTGTGCCACCTTCGACAAACCATTAGGCCCTATTTGTTTTTCCTCCTATATCCTACATAGCTTGTAATGGCTTGAGGGTCATTGGATGGTAATATAATTTCTGTTGGGAAACTACACAACTTTCTCTTCTATGTGCAAATTAATGAGATTAATAATATAAGAGATTTAATGGATAATAATCACTTCCAACACCAGCAAATCATCGAATATGTAAAGTGCAAGAGACAAATTTTATACATGGAAAATCCTTTGATGTGAAGGAAAAAATTACGGGACCAGTGTTGGACGTAGGCCAGTGGGGCCCACTTGTGAGCAATCACTAGTGGGTACGTCCCATGTTTTCTCCGGTCTCTTCCTTTGAATTAAATTTCAAATTCAAATATGAATTTAATTTTTAATTGAAGATAGGGATTTGATTCGATTATTTGGCCTTATCCCAATCCCACCTAAACTCTCCTTCCTCTGTTATAAAAAGGAATGCGCTTCTCTCGTATAAAACAATTGAGTCATACGATAAACCGAGAGTATACAGAGAGATATTGTATGCGCTATAGTCTGTCCATTTTAACTTGTCCTTGGGACAATCTGATCCATAGATCGCAATCCGGGGCCACTATATACCGTAAGATCAGAGGTGTCAATAGTTCCATCTGCTCCAGTAGTAGATAGGCGGGCCGTTGAAGCACCGTTCTTCTGCTTTGTGAAGGTTCCAAACTTCGTGTAGACCATCAAATCTTGAGGGCTCACCTTCCACGCTTCCCAACAGTGGTATCAGAGCATTTAACGGCGGATCTCTAATTATTTTCATCTAAAAAGGTAAGTGGCCTATCATTTCTTTTTGGATTGGAATCCAAGGCTTTCAAATGATATTGGTTCATGTATACCATTTTATTGATTTAAGGATTGATCCAAGTAATGTATCACATGCGTGTACATCACAATAGAAATATAATACATGCGTGTATATCACAAATATAGGTTATACCATAACTTTTGTACACGTGGGGGGTCATAATGGCTAGTCTACATTATGCCATATCTTAAGCATACGTAGAGATCGGTTTAACTGATGTTGTTGAATTGAAATATAACATAGCTATTAGTGGCTAATGTTGTTGTATTGAAATACACCACTAGCTGATGTATTTGAAAAACGGAATGGCTAAGTACACGCATTCTTATTCTAATAGGTGGGTCCATATATGATTATCGTACAATAAAGAATCCACAAGATGTACCCCATGAATATACATTACAACAGATATATACTCTCACTGTAATGTTGAATGTGGACTGTTGTTGTTTTTTTTCTATAATCGACCGTCCATTGGTAGACCACAGATGGAAAGGTTAAGATTGTCCCATGAAGGAAAGTTTGTAGGGTATAGTCCATCCATGGTGCAACTCAATCTACTAGCGGTGTGGATTACTAAACCATGAAAGTATGTAACATATACCCCATACGTGTGCATCATACCAACTAAATAGTTGTTGAATTAAAGTCAACCACTAAAACATAGCTACTGGTGACGTATCTCAACATACTTGAATTATTGGTTGTTGTACACGTGATGGCTCATGTACATGCACACATGTGATGACTCATGAATTGTTGGCTACTGTTGTACACGTGATGGCTCATGTACATGTACACACGTGATGGCTCATGTACATGCACACAAGTGTATATGCACGTATGTTGGCTGATGTACACATGTACACATGTTTAGACTAACTTCTCTATATGTTGGCTGATGTACACGTGTGCACGTATACTTGGCTGATGTGTACATGTACACGTGTATACATATGTTGGCCGATGTGCACATGTACACATGTGTACACATGTTGTTCTGATAGATAACTTCAACTATATACATAGCATCTGTACACGAATTGGCTAGTGTACATCTTGCCATAGTTGTATTCATGTATGTCAGCAACCCAAATTAAATATTTCCCACATTGAATATTCATGTGCTATATTCATGTGTTGTATCCATGTGCAAATCATGTATTGTATCCATGTGCTATAAAATGTTCATGTGTTGCTCAGATGGCAAGATATGTGTTGTATCTAAACCGTCTATCCATATGGAGAACTAGGCGGTCAGTAACATATATGGATCTTATCACGAGGTATGCGTTGTATCCAAACCGTCCATCCATCTGGTGAGCGTGAATTTATGACAAATATAATTATCAAGTGGGCCACATGGATGCACGGCATGGATAAACCACATATTTTTTGAGATTGGCTCAAAGGAGTTTACTAAGTACGCAATTTGATTTCCATGTCGCCTGTAGCAATGTGGCACATGTACATAGAATAAGGGCCGCTCATCTAGTAATGATGATGCACATATTACAAATACATAATGATGCACAAGTGAAGTGCTGTGTGTAATGAATGCATGTATGCTTATGATATGATGGTCTCGTGAATTCGTATGATGCCCCTCTTGTGTAATGTGGCATATGAATGATGTTTCCTTTATAACTTTTTCTTCACTATTGATCAAGAGATCATTAGTGATCGAAATGATCATCAACCATGATGATCGATGTTGATGAAAGGATCCATCATCAACAATGATCATTAACGGTGATGATCAGATCCATCACTAATGGTCATGATCACAGGTGAAGATTGTACTCTCTTTATATCTAAGCACTTGATTTTTTTCTTTCTGATGATGATGTTAATATGCATGAAAATATTCGGCTTGATGTGTTTAGATCTAGGCCCCCTTATTTTTTATTGGAAAATAAAGAAAAATTTAGTCCTTAGATACTCCCTATACACAAATAAAGGTTGTGCATAACCTGAGTGAGAGTTTATTTTCCTCCACCAAATGATGCATGCAACCATGTAATGGAAGGTTGCATATTATACAAATTTATTCTTATAAAAGTATTAAACCCATCTTAATTAGAGAACTTGTTGTTCTACATTGCCCATTCGGGTATGTGGACTTTCAGATCTCATTAAGATGTGTTAACTGCTTTTATACTTTGAAAATTTATATAACAAGTAGAAATGCTGATGATTAGTGTTAATATCTTAGATCATAGCTAAGTAGTAATACTCATGCAATGTAGAGATGACCACCAAAGCGTTAATCGTTGAACAACTGAAAGGACAACATTTCGACGGCAACAACTACGAAGACTAGTCCCGCGCGGTGCGATGCCATCTAGAGGAGGACGACATATCTCACACACTCGATGTAGTTCAAGAGGAACCCATCCTGGCTGAAAATGAAAATTTACAAGAACATAAGGTTGCGATGACTCGCTATAATAAATGGCGAAAATAAAATCGTTCAGCCCATAATGTCCTTCTTAGCACTATGCACAAAGAACTCATACCTACGTATGAAGTGCATGAAACTGCTAAGGGAATCTGGGAAGCACTGACAGATGCCTATGCGCAGAAGTCAGATGTGAGAGTTAGGGCAATAGAATTAGAATTTCAGGAGTACAGGATGCCTGTCGGCTGCCCCATCAAAGATCATATTCGTAAGATGGAGCAAATGATAGGTGCCCTTAGGAATGATGGGTGTAAATTGACTGAAAATCAGAAGATTATAGCCATGCACCGTTCATTGCATGAATCTTGGGCCCAAATCAAAAGAATTCTGAATCATACTGATTCTATCACTACGTTTAGAGATTTTTGTGGCCACTTGGTACGTGAGGTTGAAATGAATGCAATTCAACCAGGTTCGGCCAAGGCCTTTGTAGCAGAGACCCATAAACGGAAAGCTAACAATAAACGGTCCAAAGCTCGCAAGAAGGCGAAGAAGAATAATAAAGAACAAAAGACCACAACACTTGCTCCAAATCTCAAGAAGGGAAATGGAAAGAAGAAGCAGAAAAAGACAAATATAGTCTGCTTTGTCTGTGGAAATTTCAGCCATTATGCTCGGCAGTGTGCCCATAAAAAGACGGTAATTTCTCAGTCACAAGATACTTTGTATGTAGGCGTTTGTTTTGAAATCCTTTTCGTTGATACTATATCTAACGAGTGGATTTTGGATTCAGGCGTAACAAAGCACGTGACACAGAGTCGTCGAGGACTCGAGGAATTCTGACCTGTAGCTAAAGGAAGTTACAAGCTGTACATGGGCAATAACGCTGTTGAAGACGTATAAGGGAATGGCGTTCTCCATCTCCGTACGTGCATAGGGCAAACAATAATCCTTCGTGATACTTTTTTTGCACCGAGGATGCGTCAAAATTTAATTTCTGTTTCTAGATTATTATTTGATGGTTTTGATATTCGATTTTTCAGGAAAAAAGTTTCTTTAAGACTGAATAACCTCATCTTTGCATGGAAAAATTTAATTTCAGATTTATTTATTCTAGACATAGATTGTGATAATGCCCCTCTTGCTTTTTCTGCTATGTCGAATAAAAATGTAGTATCTGAAACTCAAAAATGGCACGCGAAGTTAGGTCACATCGGAAAGGATCGTATGACAAGACTAGTACGTTCTGGTCTGTTAGATTCCTTATCCAAAGTTGATTTGCTATTTTGTGAACATTGTGTGTCCGAGAAGACATCAAAAAAACTATTTCCCAAAGCGGTTAGGTCCAAGGGCACACTAGAGATAATTCATTCAGATATCTGTGGACCCTTTAATGTACATGCCAGAAACGGATATCAATACTTTGTTACTTTCATTGACGATTACTCGTGCTATGGATATGTGTATGTCATCTCACACAAATCTGAGGCTTTTGATTGTTTTCTTAAATATAAAGTTGAGGTGAAAAATCAGCTTGAGAAAAAGATTAAAATTCTTCGATCCGATAGAGGTGGCGAGTATACATCTAAAACATTTAAATCATATTATGAAAACGTTGGAATTGTTCGGCAGTACACAATGGCTTACACTCCACAACAAAACGGTTTTGCAGAGAGAAGGAATAAGACACTATTGGACATGGTTAGATCGATGATGACACAAGCCAATCTCTCTACCACATTCTGAGGAGACGCACTGTTAACAGCCGTTTACGTCCTTAATAGAGTCCCATCCAAATCCATTTCTAAGACTCTATATGAAATGTGGTCTAGGAGGACTCCTTCTTTAGCCAACCTACGCCCTTGGGGATTTTTGGGATATGTTTTGCTACCTACTCAGCATAGAAGTAAACTTGATAGTAAAACTATTGAATGCGTATTCATTAGGTACCCTATACATTTAAAGGGATATGTTCTAGTTTATGAGGACCATGGACGATGGATTGAGATAGAATCCCAAGACGTGACTTTCATTGAAGATAGATACCCAAGCCGAATGAAGCAAAAAGTTTCAATAGAACTTTTTCAAATACCCGATGTATCTTAGGAGAGTGGGAGTTCTACTCCTCAAGATGAAGATGCTCCTATTGTTCACCAGGACAGTGGGAGGACATCTCAGCAGGCTCCTGAGTTACGTCGAAGCGAAAGAGGATTGATTCCCCGAAGATACTTCGATATTGAGGGGCAAACATTTTCTTGCGTTGTAGTTGATGATGATGAACCTGATTCGTATCAGGATGCATTATTATCTTCTTACTCGGCCGATTGGGTAAATGCTATGGACGAAGAGATCGCTTCCATGGAGAAAAATAAAGTCTGGGAACTTGTTGATCTGCCTTCCAATCGCAAAGTGATAGGTAATAAATAGGTACTTAAGATCAAAAGAAAGGCAGATGGTACAGTAGACAAGTGTAAAGCATGACTAGTTGTTAAAGATTTTACACAACAAGAAGACATTGATTATGAGGAGACCTTTTCACCTGTTGCAAAGTTCTCCTTAATCCGCATGATCTTGTCCATTGTTGCAAGTTTAAACTTAGAGTTATATTAGATGGATGTAAAGACCGCATTCTTAAATGATGACTTGGATGAAAAGATATACATGCAATAGCCCATGGGTTATGTGGATAAAAAGCATCCAAAGAAAGTCTGTAAGTTGTTGAAATCTATCTATGAGCTAAAGCAATCTTCAAGACAATGGTACATGAGGTTCCACTTGGCCATCACCACTTTTGGATTCACGATAAGTGAAGAAGATCATTGTGTATATATGAAATGGTCTGGAAGATCTTTTTTGATACTATCTCTATATGTAAACGATATCCTGTTAGCTGGTAATGACATGCAATTGTTGATATCGACTAAAGATTGGTTATTCTCGAACTTTGAAATAAAAGACCTCGGTGAAGCCAACTTTATTCTTGGGGTAAAAATCATCAGGGATCGCCCTAAGAAATTTTTAGGCTTGTCTCAAGCAACCTATATAAAAAAGATCTTAGAGCGGTTCAGGATGGAAAATTCAAAAGCTGTTGAAACCCCTATGGATAAAGCTACCAAGCTAGACAGGAAATTGTGTCCCCAGACTGAAGTCAAGAAATTGGCTATATCTTTAATACCTTATGCAAGTGTAGTAGGGAGCTTAATGTATGCTATGCTTTGCACCAGACCGGATATTAACTATGCAGTTGGCATAGTCAGCTGTTATCAGAGTAACTCGGGACAGTCTCATTAGCAAGCCGTCAAACGTATATTTCGCTATCTCAGAGGAACAAAAGACCTAATGTTGTGTTATGAAGGCACAAACCTCGAGCTCAAAGGATATTCAGATGCTGCTTGGGGTAATGACGCCGACGAGGGAAAGTCTACTTCAGGGTATGTATTCTTACTCGGAGGAGGAGCTATCTCATGGTCGAGTAAGAAACAGACATCCACAGCTCTTTCATCTATGGAGGCCGAGTACATTGCATGTTTTGCTGCAGTTCAGGAGTGCGTATGGGTTCACAGATTTCTATTGAGTCTGGGTGTTGTACCGAGTGTTCGTTAGCCTATATCACTGAAGATAGACAATACTTCTGCCATTGACTTGGCAAAGGACCCTAAACACCACCAGAAATCTAAGCAAATTGAAATCAAGTATCATTACGTCCGTGATAAGTGAGAGATAAAAAGGTCGCCCTCAGCTACATTCCTACTAAGGAGATGATGGCTGATCCCATGACGAAACCTATAGCTAGAGATCTATTTCAGGTTCACGTCAAGTAAATGGGATTGAGGAAAGTTTGAATGAAGTACTTGTTTTGTAAGACATTCGATCTTTCATGAATACTATATTCCTTTTATTCAGTATTGAACACTAATATAAACTAGGTAAGTAGATCATCAGCATTTACCTTGAGATCATGTAGGATTTATATTTTTTGTCGGCAGGCTGGTCATCCACTCGCACGGATTGACCAACCTTGAATGTACAAGAGAGGTACATTTGGGGCTAATACATTGAGGTATGAACTTCCCTTTATTGTGAATAATAGAGGATGAGGATATGAGTGAGTCGTATCTGCCTACAATCTTATAAAGATTATAGATGAGACTGATACAGTCGAATAACATAATCGCACCATTCTGTTACATGCGATCAATATTATGGTCTGAAGTTAAAGCCAGGTTATGAGGTTATGAGATGAGTCGTACCTCATGTGGAATGACCTGCGTATTGTAGACCTGACATTCACCTAATATTGTCTACTTTACGACGTGGATTGTAGCCATGTGCTGAGACCTTTTACCTACAGATTGCTTTGATTCGATCTAATCACTGCAACGTGCGAGTAGCCAGTCCCGTAGGTGACTCTTTGTGTCCTTAGCTACCCTTCTCTTGTGTATATGAGGATGAGATTGAGTGTTGCTACTTTAGTGTACTATGACGAAAGGTCCTTGATTGGCCAGACTCAGTTACGCTAGGAAAACAGCTTGATTAATTCCAAATTGGACATCTGCGTGGGGAAGATCTCATGACAGCTACACTAAGTTTCTAGAACTATAAATTGCTCTTGAAGACTTATCCGCCGGTAGTATTGAGTTATTTTTATTAGACTTTTGTAAACAATATTTTTCTTAAAAAACATATATATATATATGTATTGCTTTGAATTGGTTTTAATCGAAGTTTGTGAAAAATCAAGTTTTCAAAATAACTCGATAAGTTGGATAAGTGCGTATGTTGGCCGAGTACTCCAGATCGGGAGTTAACTTCATCCGGTGTGGTCATGCAGACTAGGACAGGCATTGCAAAGCTTGGGTTATTGAGTACTAGTCAGGTGGTCACTTAGTACTTAAGCACCTGTGAGAATATTATGGTGATTCAGCTGGTCCCACGCTTCTGATTCTTTTGATCGCGATGTTTGGTTCTTTGATTGTTATTAAGCAAGTTAGATGGACAAATTTATGTGCCTATCCCACAATGTGATTGAGTGGGAGATGTTGGACATAGGCCAGTGGGGCCCACTTGTGAGCAATCACTAGTGGGTACGTCCCATGTTTTCTCTGGTCTCTTCTTTTGAAATAAATTTCAAATTCAAATATGAATTTAATTTTTAATTGAAGATAGGGATTTGATCGGATTATTTGGCCTTATCCCAATCCTACCCAAACTCTCCTTCCTCTGTTATAAAAAGGAATGCGCTTCTCTCGTGTAAAGCAATTGAGTCATACGATAAACCGAGAGTATACAGAGAGATATTGTGTGCACTATAGTCTGTCCATTTTAGCTTGTCCTTGGGACGATCTGATCCATAAATCACAATCCGGGGCCACTATTTACCGTAGGATCAAAGGTGTGAATAGTTCCATCTGCTCCAGTAGAGATAGGCGGGCCGTTGAAGCACCGTTCTTCTGCTTTGTAAAGGTTCCAAACTTCGTGTAGACCGTCAGATCTTGAGGGCTCACCTTCCGCGCTTCCCAACAACCAGTTCGGTGCAAAACCACTATGTTAGAGATAATAAAAGTTCCATCATTAAGAGAACAACTCTCTTAGATGCCCTAATAAATTACCCAAAAGTTGAATTTCTAGCAACAATAAAAGAAAGAATTTTTTCGCCAGATAAGGATTGTTCAAAATTCCAACACAACTTTTGAAGAAGACAATCGAAGAAATTAGTGTTGTGAATGGACTCTTACAAACCCTGAGATAAAAACTCTTTCTTATAGTCAACAAGAAGTTTGGAGAAATAAGAGACATTGCTCATCTTTTTCCACCAACTATTCTCCTCTTTATCACTAAGAATGAAAATCAAAATATAGCAACAAGTCTCTCTAGATAGGAAAAAATATATATTATTTTTTTCTCCTTTTACTTGCTTTTAAAAAATTATAATAAAACTGAAAATAAAAATACCCCCATATACGTGGTTAGAGGAAAGACTACTTAAGGCCATACATGTGGGTCCCATTTCCACATGCAGAAGGACCCTCAACAATCTCTTACTCATCTTTCAAGAAAAGTAGGTAAAAAAAAAAAAGAAAGTAAAAACTATCTACTTTATCAGCCACAATTTAGTAAGTATACTGGAGCTTGACTTAGAAACTGACTCAACTAGGTGGACCTTGGGCTGACCAAATTGAGTTGCAAGCCCATTACCTTTCCTAATTTAGTGCTCCACTAAAGCTTGGGCTATGCAAAATGAAACTTCAAATAGACTTTCTCCTAAAAAGTACAAATGAATCAATAAATACATGGGCCTCACTCATTGGAATATAGTAGTACCCAACAAAATGGAGACTTGGAGACTTAACGCTAAGAGTAGAATCTGGCCCAAAACTATCCAATCCTAGGACCACTCCTTGAATTGTCGATGCTCCATGAAAAATTAGAGACTTGACTCTAAAAACTAGAATTTAAAACGTACATATCTAGTGTGGTGCCCACTCATTGGAATACAACAGTACCAAACAAAATGGAGACTTAACTCTAAGAGTAGAATTTGACCGAAAACTATCCAGTCCTAGGAGCACTCTTTGAATTGTCGATACTCCATGAAAAATTAGAGACTTGACTTTAAAAACTAGAATTTAGAACGTACATATATATATATATATATATATATATATATATATAGTTTGGGGCCCACTCATTGAAATACAACGGTGCTAAACAAAATAGAGACTTAGTTCTAAGAATAGAATTTGGCCCAAAACTAGTCAATCCCTAAGTCACTGCTTGAATTATCGATGCTCCAAACAAAATTATAGACTTAACTCTAAAACTAAAATCTAAACTGTATCTACTTTAGGGTCCACTGGTTGGAATACAGCAGTACACAACAAAATGAAAACTTTTCTATAACAATAAAATTTGCCCCAAAACTATTCAGTCCTGGGGCCACTCCTTGAATTATCGATGCTCTAAACAAATTTAGAAACTTAACTGTAAAAGTAGAACCTATAATGCATCTAATTTGGGGCCCACTTTTTGGAATCTTGTGACGGATGCCCCATATAAGTGTCATGCTAATTGAAAAGATGGTATGTTACCAAAAGTTGTAGTGATCTGTTCAACATCGGGTACTGAAGATGAGTGTCATTGTCCAGTGAGCTCGAGTTCTATTACTGCTACTGGAAGTGCTCTCTTATTTCCCCTATCCATTTCTAGTAAAGTCACAAAGACTTTCTATCCGTTTCCCACAGAAGTGCCAAAATGTTGACGCAATATTTCATACCCTAAGCCTTAGTTACACTACTTAGACCCAGATTCTTAGCCTGACTTTGGCATCGGAGGGTCCCTTGCTCTAGCCAACATCTCCTTTGTCCTTCTCTTGTGCAAGCTTACAGGGCTCGGCGCGAGTGTTTGGAGCTCGGTAAGGGTGAACTGGATTTTTACATCAACATATAGCATGATCCATTTCAATTCCATACCACAGGAAGCTTAATTTTAAACTAAATCTTAACCTACTTGGGAATCAAAGTGTAAATTTGAGTGAGATGGAACCCAAGTGGAGTGGACCAATTTGAAAATTATAAGAAGCAATAAAATATCATTTTTCCTCTTTGTTTTTGGATTACATGTAACCGGCAATAATCCACTAAATCAACGCTTGAATTGTAGAATTCTCACAATTTTAAAAATTTACCGCAACATTTCCGCCAATATATATATATATATATATATGACCCGTGTGAAACCGCAACATTTCCGCCAACAAGCTGATATGGCACGACACAGGCCTGAAAAGAATTCCTACTGGCATTAAATATTAAAAGATTGAATTGTCATGCATTATTCCTGGAGTTAGGTAAACATTGAATGGCAAATCGATGTACGATGGGGATCTGCTTCACACGAAGTCATTGCCCCCCTTAAAAAGGGGTACGCACGACCCAAACAAGCCAGGCACAAATTTTCATCCTTACTGACGCTGCCAGCATCATGGTGGCTACTGGACAATGCTCTGTGAGCCCTACCATGATGTATGTATTATATCCATGCTGTCCATCTATTTTTTTAGATTATTTTAGGTGATAAGATAAAAAATGAGGTAGTTCCAGATCTCAAGTGGACCACACCATAATAAAAGAGTAGTGATAAAATGCCTACCATTAAAAAGTTCCTATTGCCTACGGTAATTTTTACTTGCCATCCAACCTTTTTATTAGGTCACAGAGACATGGATCAAGGGAAAAAAACAAATATTAGCTTCATTCAAAACTTTTATGGCCCTAAAAAGTTGTTAACGGTGGCCTTTCAATCACCACTCTTTTGCTATAGTGTGGTTGACATGAGATTTGGATCTGCCTCGTTTTTGGGCACATGCCCTAAAATGATATGAAAAAATGGATGGACGGAAGAGATAAATAACATACATCATGGTGGGGCCTACCTAGTACCATCCCTAGCTACTTGTTATGTCCACCGGCTTTTATGCGTGTTTGATTTTTGTGTACAAGGGAAATATTTGTTATTACCTTTTCACGCGTTTGAAATTTTAAATGCATTTTCGTCCGTAAATTCGGTCCAAAAAATCTGACTTATATTTGTGGACCCCACTGTGATGTGCATGACATATCCACACCGTCCATCTGTTTTATTAGAAAATTTTAATGCATAAATCTAAAATTGAGACAAATACAATGCTCAAGTGCCCATACCACAGGAAACAATGGCATTAAATGTCTACGATTGAAAGTTATTTTGTTTATTAGGCCCACATTAATATTTATTTGTCATATAATCTATTCATGAAGTCATAAAAACATTGATCAGGGATAAACACAAATATCAGCTTTATTCAAAACATTTGAGGGCTATATAAATTTTTATAGGGCAGGCATCTAATTTCCACTGTTTCCTGTGGTGTGGACCACTGGAGCTTTGGATCTACCTCATTTCTAGGTTCCCAGCCTGAACAAAGCTGACACATAGGATGGACGGTGTCCGATACATTACATACATCACAGTGGGCCCTGTATTCATTTCGCAGTCATCTACTGTTTTAACGCTGAAAAGTTAAGCAGCCAACGTCAACGCAAGAAACGATGCACTAATTACAGATGATTGAAGTAATTATTTATTGCATAAGAACGATGCAATAATCACGGATGACAGCTAAAAGTTAAGCAGTCAACGTCAATGCAAGAAACGATGCACATGAATGATTCGAAATAATTATTTCATTGCAGGATGAAAATATATCATGTGACCTGATGCACTAATTACGGATGATTCGAAGTAATTATTGCATTGCGAGATGAAAATATATCATGTGACGTGACAAGTGGTATTGGATTGGGTGATGGGCTTTGTCCAGTCTGCTGGCTGCTAGCAGTCTGGTAATCTAACAACTTTTAAATATGTTTTGTAAAGCCTCTCGGATATACAGAATTAGGGAGTAGGCCCACACTACCTCTGGCAGTGTAGTGACGTGGTGGGAAGACAGGTGGGTTGTTGTTAGAGTTGAACATGGACCGTCTTTTCAAGTTTTCATTAGGCACGAGGCATGAACTGAGCCCCAACTTGGAAAGCGAGCGGCCCTGCCAATTACATCTTGCTATATTTCCACGCGCTACTGCTGAGGGGAACTAGATAGGTTGTACCGTACATTAACAATACTTGTCCTATCGGTGTGGGTTAGTTTTTGCCAGGGTAACACGTTAGTGGGTGTTGCCTGCCCACCCTGACATATTTGTTGTAGATCCACACGGTTCAGTTTTTCTACATTTTTTGACATGGTCTTAAAAACGAAATAGATCAAAATTTCAAGTGGACCACGTCATAAGAAACAGTGGTTATTGAACTCCCACAGTTAAAGACTCCCAAAGCCTAGGGTAACTATTTACTAATAAAAGGAAGTAGACTTTTCTATAACAATAAAATTTGCTCCAAAACTATCCGGTCCTGAGGCCACTCCCTGAATTATCAATGCTCCAAACAAAATTAGAAACTTGACTGTAAAAGTAAAACCCAAAACGCATCTAATTTTGGGCTCACTTGTTGGAATCTTGCAACGGATGCTCCATATAAGTGTCATGCTAATTGAAAAGGTGGTATGTCACCAAAATTTGTAGTAATCTATTCAACATGGAGTATTGAAGATGAGTGTCATTGTCCAGTGGGCTTGAGTTCTGCCACTGTTACTAAAAGTGCTTTCTTCTTTTCTTTAATCATTTCTAGTAAAGTCACAAAGACTTTTTATCCATTTCCCATAGAAGGCACTAAAATGTTGAAGTAATATCTCATACCCTAAGCCCTAGCTACACTACTTAGACGCAGATTTCTAGCCTGACTTTGGTATTAGAGGTCCCTTGCTCTACCCACGGTCTCTTTTGTCATTCTCTTATGTAAGCTTACAGGGCTCGGAGCGAGTGTTCGAAGCTTGGCAAGAGCGAGCCAGATTTTTGCTTCAACACATAGCATGATCCATTTCAATTCCGTACTACAGGGAAGCTTAATTTTACACTAAATTTTAACCTACTTTGGGAATCAAAGTGTAAATTTGAGTGAGATGGAACCCAAGTGGAGTGGACCAATCTGAAAATTGTAAGAAGCAATAAAGCATCATTTTTCCTCTCTGTTTTTGGATTGCATGTAGTGGGCGATAATCCACTAAATCAACGCTTGAATTGTAGAATTCTCACAATTTTGAAATTTTACCAATAATTTCTGATATATATATATATATATATATATATATATATATATATATATATATATATATATATATATATATATATATATATATATATATATGTGTGTGTGTGTGTGTGTGTGTGTGGGGGAAAAGGTACTATGTGCTCGACCTCACAATTAGTTCCCATGAGGTTGAGCTATGTGGGCCACACCATGATGCGTGTCGACCATCAACACCGTGCATTTGATGGGTCCCCTCTAAATTATGGGATATCCCAAAAATCAGCCATATACGGAACTTAGGTGGGCCATACCATCTAAAATCATGTGAAGACACCGTTAAAACATATAAAAGCACTTGGTGGGGCCCACCTGAGTTTTGAATGCTGTTGAAACTTGGTTTGAACCCTCATCCAAGTGGTACACACATAATGGATGGGCTGGATTTGCAAACCACGTCTTGATGGGCCCAAAAAATGATTATGAATGTTTTAATGGCGCACGGCCCCTCTCCACTTCTGCATGTGGTGTGGCCCACACAAGTCACGGATTGACCTGATTTTTGAGACCTAGGCCCACGATGGAATGGTGCATCTGACTGATGGGGTAGATGTTCGAAACGCATCACGGTGGGGCCCACACAGCTCGACCTCATGGGACAGACTCGTGAGGTCGAGCGCATAGTACCTTTTCCCTGTATGTATGTATGTATGTATATATATATATATATCATTTCCGCCAACAAGCTAATATGGTACGGCACAGGCCTGAAAAGAATTCCTACTGGCATTAGGTATTAAAAGATTGAATTGTCAGGCATTATTATTCTACATTGAATGGCAACTCGATGGACGATGTGGATCTCCTTACGCGATGTCATTGCGCCCTTAGAAAGGGTAGGCACGACCCAAACAAGCCAGGGAAGAATTTTCATCCCACTGACGCTGCCATCGTCGTGGTGGCTACTGGACAGTGCTCTGTGGGCCCTACCATGACGTATGTATTATATCCATGCTGTCCATCTATTTTTTCAGATTATTGTAGGTTATAAGCTCAAAAATGAAGTAGTTCTACATCTCAAGTGGACCACACCACAATAAAACAGTGGTGATCAAATGCCTACCATTAAAAACTTCCTAGGGCCCGCGGTAATTTTTACTTGCCATCCAACCTTTTTATTAGGTCACAGAGACATGGATCAATGGAAAATGCAAATATCAGCTTCATCCAAAACTTTTATGGCCCTAAAAAGTTTTTAATGGTGGCCTTTCAATCACCACTCTTCCCTACAGTGTGGTTGACATGAGATTTAGATCTGCCTCGTTTTTTGGATCATGCCCTAAAATGACACGGAAAAATAGATGGACGGAAGGGATAAATCATATACATCATGGTGCGCCTACATAGTACCATCCAGTAGCCACTGGCTACGTCAGGCAATTCCCGTCCATGTACATCCCGTCAACACTGGCTTTTAAAACAAAGCCAAAGACATCGAGGAAATTGAAACAGTCTCGGAAGGAAGCTTATATCAGAAAATTTAAGCGAGTCAAAGGCGTCGAGGAAATTGAAACAGCCGCGGAGGAAGCTTCTTCCTTTCCCATCCTTTTCATACTGGTTCCTGACGGTACCTCTGATCCAGAGCGAGTGCAGAAACTTTTATGGCAAAGATCCTTTTCATACTGGTTGCTGACGGTACCTCTGATCCAGAGCGAGTGCAGACACTTTTATGGCAAAGGTGGACCGGAGAAAGCCCGATCTAAGGCAGAAATAATCCTGACCATCAATACTTTAAAACGATCTTATCTTGCAAAAAGGGATGATTTTTTCCATATATTATATATGATTTTGGGGAGAAGAACTGCTTAACCCAACCAACCCTGCTATACCGCGTTGCTCACGCAAGATTTACGAGATTCCATCAGTTGGTCAAAAATCTTCTTTAATTTCGTTTTTACTATAAATAATAAGTTTTAGTTGGAGTATAACTTTTGATCCTCTAAGTTGTAGAAGTTGTACCCAACATGGGGAAAAAAAATGCTTAGAAAAATTAGGAAAATAATGTGGTTAGGCCAAATCGGACACTTACTATTTTTTTTGCCGAAAACCATAAGTCTAGTAGGAATAGAGGTTGTCTATACATAGTAAGTTGACTATTTATAGTAAGTTAGGTGTTTGAATTGGAGTCTAAGTCTAAAACTTCATCCTAAGTTAGAGTTCCTTATTTAAAGAGTTGTAATTTTATTTTTTATCATCAAAGTTATTTCAAATTTTTGAGAAATTATTTCTACTTTTATCCCTCGCGGATTCGAGGAAGCTCTATGAGGAGTCCAGAGAGCTCTCAGGATTCGGAGTAGATATCCCCTGAGAAAGATGGTGATCGACCTCATCATGTCCCTTCCCGTGTCAAGTGGTATCAGAGTGAGGGCTCTCCTTAGGCCAATGGCAACTAATGACAGAATGGACCAAAATCATGGGGACGGTGATCTATGGATTCATTATCTATAAAAAAGAATGGAAGATTTTCACTGAGAAAGTCAGTTAACCATGTAAGGGTTACAAGCAACTCTTGACCGTATTGTGAATGCGCTAATTTTGCCCTAGATCCAAGGCGATGCTCAACCGCTCATTATCATTATATGGCACAACTCCAATTTCCGTAGAGCGCTTCCAAAGGTAAATCGTAGAGATATCCCAAATAAATCGAGCTTCAAGGACGAAGACGTCGATGACGTCATTGCCCAACGACCAGTCCATGAAGACGATCGACTAGGTCGTGCTGAAAGTGACTATCGAGGTAAGGCTGAACTTTTTAGTTTTAATGGCTTATTGTGTATAAAAAGACTTTCTCGATTGGTTAGCCAAAGTAGAGCGGTATTTTAATTATATGCACATGCTAAAAGAAAAGAAAGTAAAGTTGGTTGCGTTCAAATTGATATCTGATGCTTGTGCATGGTGGAAGTAATTACAAATCTCACATGCTTAATAGAAAAAGGTGTCCATCAGATCATGGCGGCAAATGAGACGCCTTCTTTGATCACGATTTCTCCCGAGTGATTACGAGTATGTATTATTTTAACAATATCAAAATTGTCGGTAGGAGAATCAGATCGTTACAGATTACACAGAAGATTTTCAGCAGTTGGTAACGTGGAATGATTTATCGAAAATCGAATCGTAGAAGGTAGCACAATTCACATGAGATTTACGAACAACAATTTAGGACCAAGTTTAGATGAACCTTGTCGGGACGGTGGATGAAGCGGTTCAGTTGGCAGGTGGGCAGAACACAACTTGTAAGAGTCTCTACTCGGCCTTATCCTTCAACTCAGTCCCCCATGACAGGTCCCACGCAGGATTCAGTATTGGCTAAAGGAAAGGAACTAGTAGGAAGGCGTCCTCAACCTACTACAACCATAAACTGTGACACGGGGAGTGGTCCATTTATGCCTCAACGTGTAGCGCCCACAATAGTTGGTTCAAGTAGGGTTCCAAATCCTTATGGTCTACTAAGGACAAACAATTGTTATTGTTGTGGCCAACTGAGCCATTTATCAAACACCTACCCTAACACCCCATAGCTCACTTGGCCATTAACGAATGGGGTATTAAAGGTGAGGCAGCGAAAAAAGGCTTTGGATTTGATGAGAGTGAACAAGCCATTGAAGAATGAGGTACTGACAAAGAATGGTTGGCCAAAGATCATGGTAAATCATTGGTCATGAGGTGGTTATTATACACTTTAAAGAAGAAGGTGCACCCTCAGAGGCACAATATATTCCGTCAATGGATAGGTCTGTGATGTAATCATAAATAGTGGCAGTAGCAAGAATATCATCTCGAAGGTGATGGTGGACAAGTTATACGGCTACTTATGACAAACCATAATCATTTCCCTAAGATGAGAACATGTTTACATCTTCGTCAATGATGGTTGAAATATGATCATTGTCCGTATGGTACCAAAGAACCACCATGAAGTTTTTAAAGTGGAGGGGAGCTCCCACCTGACCATTCGGAATTTCATAGAGGAATTCAAGAAAACCAACAAGGTGTACGCTATAGTGGTAAAGGGCGGGGAATTAGAGCCCCTCTTAAATATTCCTCCAAGTTTAAGGTCGTTGCTGAATGAATTCAAAGAGATTTTTCCTGAAGAGTTATCCAATGGATTGCCCCCCACGCGGGACTTCCAACATCACATAAACATCATTCATGGGGCTAGCTTGCCCAACCGCCCTCATTATCGAATGAGTTTGAAACAGTGTGAGAGATTTCAGGAGTAGGTGGAGGAATTGATCCATAAAGTGTCTTTTGAGAAAGAGAGAGCATGACCCCATGTGTCGTGCCAGCTTTATTAACGCTGAAGAAAGATGGGAGCTGGCATATGCGTGTCAACAGCCGGGCAATTAACAAGATTACATTTAAATATCAGTTTTCGATACCATGGTTAGACAACATCCTTGATATGATAGAAGGTGCTAAGATGTTCTTTAAACTAGATCTGAGGAGTAGATATTATCATATATATTCATATCCAGCCCAGTGATGAATGGAAAATGGCATTCAAGACTAAGGAATGATTGTATGAGTGGCTGGTAATGATCTTTAGTCTATCAAACACTGAGTACTTTTATGCATTTGATGAATCAAGTATTAAAACCGTTCATTAACTGGATTATTCCTTGTTGCTACCTCTACCTAATGATTAGATCTTACACACGTGTGCTATGATTTGGGGTGTCAATAAGTCGAGTTTGGACCGGGCACAAAGCCTGACCCTAACATGAGCCTAGCACCACAAGCCCAATTTTACTAGGATCGGTCTGACCCAACCTAAAAATTGATGTGGAATGTTCCTAATGCATCCTTTGAGAGCAGGGTCTCACATGCAAGGTGATATAAACATTGAAAAAATAAAAGCCAGTTATTTAGGTGTAAGATGCAAGCATTGCCTAACCTGCAATGGGAATGTATATTTATAGGACAAAACACTTGCTAAGGCCAGGTTAGGCAGAATGGATTAGGCGAATATGACTTGAGCCCAAGCCGAATTAAGGGCTTGTATAGGTCCAAGTGAACGAGGTTGAGTCTGATCCAATTTGGTGGTTGTTAGCATTGAAAACATGCGTGACTTTGTGATGTAGAGCTAGTCACTGACACTTTCATGGCCAAGATGGATTAGAAAAGGCCCGGTCGATGATAGAAGTGATCCGGACCGTCAGAACTTAAGATGAACATATCTCACAAACTAGGATGAGCTATTGGACATACCATATATGATTTTGGGGTAGGACGAGTGTAACACCCCGCCCAAAACTAGAACAGTGTCCTGACGCACTCATGTGCGAACTGACGCAGGACCATACAATTTGATCGCACATGTGGGCTTATCACCAGTAAGTTAATCTTGATTAAGCCATTAATGCAATTAGATCAAATGGTGTTCAGGCCGAACACGGGTCGTAGAGCCAGACGGCCAAGTTACACTTGACGACTATTTGTACGAGCCATGTACCACCCAAAGAAAAACAAAAAAAAATCCAAAATTCTAGTAGGCCATGGGTCTCACTGGGCTTTTGGTCCATTGCGGACATCAGGCTCAGGTGGTGCCCAGAAATGGGCGAATCGTGCTGTCTAGCCGGCACTTGAAAAACACGAGTCGCCAGGCATAAAGAAGGAAGATCTAAAAATTTAATTAATTGGCCCTATTCCTTGAGTCAGAAAATTCGGGCATTTCAGCCATCAGATCTCTTCTAAATTTACACCGAAGGCTAGGAACATTTCCCTGCCCTCACCCATGAAATCTGACTGTTGATCGAAAGCTAGTAACTATTGATCACAAATCGGACCACTGCGGCAAAACCCCACGTCCGTTTGCCATCAAATTCCACCCGGCCCTTTCATCAGGCCATAGGGCACCTGATCTAAGAATTAGATGGGCTAGGGGTCCATCAGGGTGGCCCCAATAGTTAAAAATGGGCCCCATAGGGCCATTGGTGGCATATTAAGAAATTCAGGGCCAAGTGATATAATTCCAGGGTATTTAATGCCAACCCTCTCTCATTTGCTAAAAATTCCAACGACTGAAATGAGGGGGAAGGTGTAACGTCTCGGAAAAATCTGTACGAGGACTCAAGTACCACCTCAGACAGAAATCACCCAAGACCAAAACCTTTAGAACTTAGGTTAATATTAGCAAGTGCTAAACTAGAATACTTGTGAAATTAGTACTAATCACTTTAAATATAATCTGCAAGATCCAAAATGTGCAGAATCATTGACGCTACATTACCCTAAAATCTAGAATCCATCCCTAAACCCGGTTGCTCTCGGGAGCATCCTGAAACTTCGTATCGGACCTGGACCGCACGTCAAAGGTCCGATAACCGTAAAACTATACAGTTATGACCGCATTACTGGACTTGACAACCCCCTCAGAAATCAAGTCTTAATTGTGTCTAGAAATGCACAACTTAAGTCTGGAGCAAAGTGTGTGAAAAACATGAAAATATTTAGAAATAAAATCCGAATTTAAGTAATCTGAGTCGTGTCGCTTGCGGGCCAAATATAAGTATTCAGACCATCAGAATCTGACCCAAATACACCCTCGGATCAGGAAAAATGTCCCACACATGTCGGTGTACTTGTGGCCCTGATCGAGTGCCGGTGACCGTTAAACTGAAACTGGTCCGCCACGGTTGATCTGCAAACCCGATCGGAATGAAAACTCAGCCTGATCTAGATCCATGTTCAGGGAGCTTAAATTCGACCGCACATGGAAAAAGGGCCACCAAAAGTGCTCCGTTGGACCGGAACAGTCCATATTTGGATATAACCTAAGTATACCTTGGCCCTGGGGCCATTCCCATCAAACCTGGGCCTATATAAAGACCTTAAACCCTCACTCTCTCACCTTATACGAATTTGAGAAACCCTAGGAGAGAGAGAAGAGAAAAGAGAAGGGAAAAGAGAGAAAGTGAGAGTGAGAGTTAGAGATTCTTCTTGGGATTCGATCCCGCTACTCCACGCACTCAACTGCCATTCCTGTATCGCTATACAGGCGATTTTGACTCCGTACTTAGGTAAGGAATCCTAACCCTAATCTGTTTTAGGATTTTTGACTATTGTAATAGTTGAAATAGCTGACCTATTCCCTGATACAGGTTATTGTGGTGCCGTAGACAAAGACTTAGCTTTAAAAATGAGTTTGTTACGAGTCTACCGGCGAAAGGTGCAGACTATAAATGTTTAGGTTATGGTTTTCAAGGCTTTCAATGTTAGTTAATGATTTATGACTGACTTGAATTGTTATCACATGCTTAGACACGTTGTTACCGCACTTTACACATATATATGAACTATATTGAAAATAATGTATTCTTGTGTTTGTTGAAATGTTTGTATGTGTAAGGATTCTGAGTATGGTTTTGCCATGATTAACTGTTGTAGACATATGGTTGAGGTATACGTGACAATTCCTTAGTGAAAGGATTTGCCCTAATACATGCTATCACCAACATACGTCATGTATGTTGGAATATGTAGTTTAAGTGTTTGTAGAAATGTCTGAATGAACAAGTATGTGATAAATTGTACTTTATATGGGCGTTGAGAAGAGATTCTCAACTACCTTAATGATGTGTATGATTTCCTCCATGTAACTTATATTCTTGTCTGTTTTACTTAGGCACTGCATATGTGTGAATTCATGTTGAAGTTGATGTCCATCAAATGCTCATATGCTAGTATGAGTGGAATTGTTGATCCATTACTGTTCTGATTAGCTTATATGATTATTTGTTATAATTGAATGTGTTTGGGACTGGAATAGTCCAGGCAATCGGTAACAGGCCCTGATTTGGTGGCTGAGGTTGTTTTCGCCCTACATGATGTGTTCGATGAGTCCGAGTCGTACTTTAGTTGCCGATAGTGGTTAGGCCACACGGAGTGCTCGTGCACTTCATGTCGATCAATTCGATGTGCACTCGTACCAGTCGAGCTCGTCAAGTAACCCGATTGACCTGATGTATGTTCACCATGTTTGGATGCTACTGCTTGAATCTAAGGTACCAAACTCACTAGTAAAAACCCTTTTAACCTTGGTACCTCGATCCTCTAAGACTCATGAGTCGGGCATGGTGGTATGGGACACCGTGGTCGAGCTGTCGGCCTATGCTGGGGTGATGAGCCTCCCCATAGTGTCCAGTGAGCAACACAGTCTCGTGAGCCGAATACAGTGGTATGGGACATTGTATTCGAGCTGTCGGCCTACACTGATAAGGTGACGAGCCCTTTGTGGTGACCTTGAGCATACTCTAAGACCGCGTAGAGGTGATGAGCCCTTACATAGCAACAAGAGTACATTAGGCCTGCACTGATAAGGTGACAAGCCCTTTGCAGCGACCTAAAACCGTATCATCGTATGAGATTTACTAGGATTGACGACCCTAGATTGGATCATCATTTGGGAATTGATATAAGGGAGGTACCTTAGCTTCCCAATCCTGCTGTATGAAAAGGACTAATAAGAACTTGGTAATCACGCTCATGCACCACATTGCATGTACCGTTTGGCGATGTGTAGAGAGCACGAAGAAGTAACTGACATGCGCGACTGTTAGATAAAGATCACTGAGGGAGTGCAGGTGAGGGCATGCATCATTTATTCATACCATTCCTGCATTAATCAGAGTACGTAGGGATGTTCGATTGTATTTCTTTATCATTACTGCTTGACTGAATTGATAATATGTTAACCTTTACTTTATTGTTTTACTGAGTTGATCACTCACTTCCACGTTACGGAATAGTGTCTTGAACACCAACCAGACCCTGTTGTAGGTTCAGATGATGGCGTAGCCTGCGAGGCGGAGCCAGACTTTGAGGACGATGAGGAGGCATTCTCATATATGCAGTATTCAGGCAGGTTCTCGTAGACCATTTTGAATCGACGGAGCTTCAGGGATATACTTGTAGTGGACCATTACATTTTTGACATTTTATATTTTGAAACAATACATGTAATTATTGACCTGACAATGCATACATACTTTGGGGACCTAAACTAGTTTATCAAGTTATACATATTTGTTTTAGTCTTCCGCTTGCGTATTACAACTGTCCCTGGATTATGTTTTGCTGATTTGGCTTAATCTTATTCATGTTTTATGCACTAATACAGACAACATTTAATCATCATTAAATATGTTGCATAAGTGATGCGTTGGAACTCGGGAGTTGGACTTTTACTCGACCCCCGATTTTCAGGGCATTATAGAAGGAGTGAAGGTGGTGCTTGGGGACTAAAATTTCCCGCACCCACGTCCTTATATTGCCAAGAATTCTGGCCCGATCACCGTAGAACCGAACTGCGCCCGATCTAAGGTGAGAATCGGACTTCAATCCACTCATTCTTAGTGATCAGCCACATGCATGCATCTTACCGCTGCTTTCTTGCAACGCAGGGCCCCTACACGTCGAGCTTGCAGACCCGGCGACGTTAGGACACTTGGGAAGGCTTTCGGTCAACTACAGGTGCTAACCATTACCCTAAGATGGCCGCTCTTCGTGCCTAGCGTGGTTTTTAGTAAACGTGTTTGATGAAACTTCCCTGCATGTTGCTAAAATTGAATTGGTTGAGTTGATTTGTGAAATTTAGGGTTTTCCCTAAATGGAAAAGGGGTTTAGGTCCAAACATTCCAAATATATGAAATGCTATGTTTCAGGTTGAATTAGGGTGTATGAACTTAGTTTATCGAATAAATGCTGAATTTATTGGTTGATTTCGGTTGTATGTGAAACATGCTAGGCATAGGAGTAGTGCATTGTAGTTGAATTGTTGAATCTCTGAATTAATTGTGCTAAATTTTTGATTTATTGCTGAATTTCCTATTTTATGTTGGCATATATGAATTCGTGTTGACACGCCTAGGTACATGGTTGCCCCTTTGGTAGAAATCGATGAAATATGTGAACATGACTCTCTCATTTCATGAAAATTATTGGGTTGCTGTGTATGTATTTGGAATCTTAAACTTTATTCTGCATTGGTAGAGTTACTCTAAAAGTGCTGAACTTATACTACTTGTTTGTAAATATGTCCTTTCATGGATTGGCCGATTAACCATAATTATTTTGGAAAATCCTTTTGTTGGTTCAGCCCACGAGCAAATCTGGCCCGATCAATTAAATTGTGAATTGACGGCCGTAGTTGGACTACACGAGACACCGTTCTCAGGCCGTTCGGTTTATGGTGTGACTTGTGGGGGCATATTGGCTCATAATCGGCCATCTTTATATGTTAACAATGATTGCATGCTCATGTAGGAACCCGAGATACCCCAAGACCTTTGCGCCCACTGTTAATTATAAGATTTGACCCACAAGACTTATGAGCCGGGGACGGTGGTATGGGACACTGTGCCCATGCTGTCGACCAATGCTGGGGTGATGACCTCCCCATAGTAACCGCGAGCAGGACCTGGAAGTCCTAATTGATTTCGTATGGGCTTAGAGCTATGGGATTAACGAACCCATGAGGGCTAACGACTGCGAGAGCCATATGGCCACAACCCTGAGCCGCGGGATCAGGTTAGGCCAATATTTCTACTAAGGGTATTCCGGTTTCCCCATCCTGCTAGATGAATGAACGTAACTAATTAACTCGGCTAATATGTTCATAACATTGCATTACTTATTTTGATGATTCGGCAGTCAAGGTCGCACTGAGGGAGTGTTGGTCATTGCGATCGTTAGATGTTGTCTCTTGAGGGAGTGTTGGTAGTGAGAGGCATGCATCATTTCACAAACCATGCATTTCATTAACAAGAGTATTTATGAATTTATGATGTATGTTGTTTACTAAATCTATTCTATACATGATTATTTGTGTCATATATTGCTAATGGTACCACTGAGTTACTCACTCCCACTCTAAGACGGTGTTTTAAAACACTAACTAGAATCTGGTATAAATGCAGGAACCTTGAAGCGAGACGCGTTGGAAGATGTTAGTGTGGATGACGACAAGGAACGAACATATTTCCAAACATTTGGCGGACTCTACTAGCTCGATGGATGATCTCGGGTCTAGGCCAGGGCCCAATCCTTTCCAGGGAGTGATAAGAGGATGAGACTAGGTCCATAATGGATATTTTATTTCTTTGGATTATGGGGCTTACGTTGGTTTATGACTTTGTTAGTAGCACTTAGATTTATGAATGGTTTATACTTAAATTTCTGATGATCAGTTGCTTTATGTTTAATTTAATCCTCTTTGATTTTATGATGCCCACATTTACATGCATATGAGGCCCGTTAGGGTACACGTGACACTCAAGAATCCGAGAGCCGAGTTCCTACTCGACCCTTAAATTTCGGGGCGTTACAACTTGATATCAGAGCATGGTTTGGATTAAACCGAGCCTGGGGTGACGCGTTTATCGCGACGCACTCTGACTTAGGAGGGAGCGAATGAATTTAGAAAGAGTATTAGGATCCATAGATTCCGCATACTAGCAAGACTGAACCCTATAGGCTAGTCTAGGACTTGTAAATAGAAAGGCGTAGGCTATATGAAATGACCCAAGTTACTTCCAATCAGGGATAAATGAATTTAGTTGACTCGATTCTAACACGTCGGGACTACGCCGTGCGGGTAACTCATAACATTGCAATGGCCTAAACATTCGAACTTGACAGTTCGACAAAACATAAAATCCCTTTAAATTCCTAGCCCAGTTGAGACAGAAAGTCCCTGCATCGACTTAAAGGACTTTAGGCCCGCCTGAATCATCGTTTGTAGGTTTTTTCAAGGCCCAAAAATAAACCTAACAACGTAATGAAACGATCCTTGGATCGTGATTAATGGACCCGACCAATCGGGGGGCTTAACAAACGTATTTAGGGAGACCCAAGGGGTCCCACAGACGGTGAGAGAGGACTTGGGGTGGTAGGCCACCGCCAAGTAGCGACGGCTATGCCAGAAGTTCTAGAGGACGGCGGCAAAACCACCATTTTGGCGGCGCACTGCCTCTGGCTCCAGGGGGCAGCGGTGTGCCACAGCTGGCCCGACCATGTGGGGTCCCTCCCACGTGTGGGGGCTCCCATTGCTCGTCCCTTTTCCCTTTTAAGCCCAAAAATACCCCTCCAAACCCTTTTCTACGCTCCAAACCTCTCCTAAACCCTTCGTCACTCCCAAATCTTCATTTCAAAGCTCCTAGGTCCATCTTCTTCCTTGCATGCTTTATCCCTAACCCACTCTCAATCCTAATCATCCTAAATCTTCCTCACACTCCCTTATTCTCACTCATTTGAGCACAAAACTCTCCTTCTAAGGTCCCACTATTCTCACTCCTTCAAATCCATTACATTCTCTAAGCATTCTCACCTCAACGGCTTTTTTTGAGGTGGTGACATTCATCTTCTCTATCTCCATGCTTCTTTCTCTTATGGGGAAGAAGCGGGCGGCCTCCGATGGAGCCAGACCAAGCCGAGAGAGAAAATCCAAGAAGAAGCTGGATGTCGGTGCGGGCCCAAGCACTGAGAAGGAGGCCGATGTATGGTAGGATAGCGTCTTGATAACCGTCCCCAAAAATTTCGTATGGACTTGGGAGGATTTCGAGACGCGCTTCTCCTAGAAATACTTCCCACATATGTACCGAATTGAGAAGGAGAATGAATTTTTGCGTCTTTAACAAGGGGGAATGTCGGTGGCCAAATATGAAAGCCGATTCACCGGGTTATCCCGCTACGCCCCCCGAATTGTTGCCGACGAAGAAATCCGCATGAGGCATTTTGCTGAAGGAATGAGGGCTGGAATCCACACCAAGATGTATTGTGCGAACATTCGGACCTATGCCGAGTTAGTGGAGATGTCCTTGTGATAGGAGCAGGATGGAGAGCAAGTCTCTTGGGTGCGCTTCCAAGCTGAGTCACGGGGGGAAATCTAGGGGACAGTCTTCCTCTTCCTCCGAAAAAAGGGCGCAACCAAGTCTGCCTCCTCAGCATGCTCCTCCTCCACCCGTATACACCCGACCCGATCGTCCCTACGAGTGTTACAGAAAAGTGGGGCATTCGGAGGCATATTGCTTCTCGAAGATGAGAGATCATGGCTATACGCCCCCTCAATGTGCAAGTCGACCGCCCCAACAAGTGTTGCTAACTCCCCCTCAACGAGTTGTGGGCCCATCCCAACAATTTTGTAGGTTGTGGGTGCCTCAAATTAGATTGTCACCTTGGCCTACGCATCAGCTCAACAGGCTCAACAAGCCCGCATTCATGCCCTAACTGCTGAAGGTGTGGACGCAGCCACAATTACACCATCAGCATTTGAAGTCACCGCTAATATTCAAGGTATCCCTACTTTTCTTCTCATGGACATTGGGTGTCACGCCCCAAACCAAGAGATCGGACTCACAGGAATCCCGATCGCTGAATATGGTGTCGACAGCCTCTACAGTACCCCATTCTTGGCTCCCAGCGCCCATACCCTAGATTCCGATCCTGGGATCCTACAAGGAGAATTTTTCAACGTACATTTATCTCGTAAGAAGTATAACTACAAGTTTACCCAAATCACAAAGGCAACATCATCATCACATATCCACTAATATAATCATTTGAATATAATTCTGAAAGGAAAATACATATATTGAAATCAAAGCTCCAGAGGTTCGTTACATGCTCCAAGCTCAACGCTACTGTAACCTAACGCTACCTGCACGCATCTATCGTGCATAAGCTTATAGAAAGCTTAGTGGGTGGTGAAAGTGTGTACATAAGGTAAACGCCAAGTAAGTAATATCAAAGTAATCAGAGTAAGCGAAAATACTAACAAGCCCATAAATCATGCAATATCAGAATAATGCGAAAATATGCTAATAGGCCCATAAATACCATCAGCCTTATCTAGGCTATGCGATACAAAAATATAATAAACCAATATCACATACTGAGGAAGCAATGTAGATCAGCTATGCAATGCGGAGATAGTAAGCCAAATACTATTTACTGAAGATGCAATGCAATATGCGATGCGAATGAAATAACCAAGCTGGAGTGTGAAGTTGAGATAATAGCATGTAGTATCGCAGGCTACGGGGTCCATCACAAGGGACTTCTATCCAAACCAGTCCTATACCTAAAATTGGATAGCCAGACTCAATGTAGTAAACTCCTGATCTCATGTTAGTCGCGCGCCCAACCGAAATCCTTGCTATTACGAAAGTACACAACAATTAGTTGCACACTACCAGCCCGAGTGGATAGTGAATGAATGCATGAATGAGTATGCAACTCATACTCAATAAGTCCACATATCAGTACGGTTCCTCTCTAAAAAATCACCAGGGTCTATTACACTCCAAACCAGATTGTCGCCCCATCGCGTGCAACAAGGTGAGTGAAAGAGACCTCACTATCCGCCTGCTAATATCGGGCCAGGCTCGTCGATAGTGGACCCATTCCTCGAGCTGGTCAAACTCATCCTAGCTTTACCCCCTCCTCTCGGGCAGGTAAGGCCACACCCCTTTCCAACTAACCACGACACAGTGGGAGACTCAGCCTAACGGTATACGGCCCTCATGCGCTCATGCATCCACTCGATTTAGACGTTGGAGCAACCTCTGGAACTAAGAGGGCTCTGTGACTTTCACCCAAGGATATCTATAGCACCCCATATAGAATAAATTTTTAGTATCCCATCTTGCCATCCACGATATGCCTGTGGAGGATACAGCCCTGATGTCGCTAGGGCGTACGGTGGTCATATCACAAAATGCGAGATGCATGAATCATACCATTCAGTCATGCATCAAACTTGCGTGTACCACGCGCTCATGTGGACAACTCCTCCTATCAGGGAGTCCCATAATAATCTACCCAATGGCATGTGCTATGATCAATCATTTCTTATATCAGACATATATATGATGTGCATGGGCATGGGTCGTGAAGCTATACTAAGCATGCTATATGATGATGGTGTACTTTCCTCATATCAATGATAGGCCTAGATAACCTACTCATAACAAGAATGGGCCTCACAATGGGCCCAAGGGAAGGTCACAATGTGGACATCTAACCATCATTGCCCATCAATGTGGACATTTAACCAACATCTCTCCCAAGCAGTGGCCCACATAAATATCATTACATACATTATAGTGAAATCACACATTACATCGGTCCGCACATTCATCGCATTGGGCCTCACATAAGGACCACATATACACCACATTGGGTCTCGCCATACGGGCCACAAATACCTCATAATGGGCCTTATCAAATGAGCCACAAATACATCACAATGGGCCACACAGCTGGGCCTAATACATATCACAATGGGCCCCATGACATGGGTCTAATGCACATCACGATGAGCAGCATAACATAGGCCTAATACACATCACAATGGGCTGCATGACATGGGCCTAATACACATCACAATGGGCCGCATGACATGGGCCTAAATACATCACATCGGGCCTCAAATATACATCACAGGTGGGCCTTGTACATAAAGTAAGTGGGCCCTAAAAACTGATGGACAACAAGGATAAAACATACATCACGATGGTTCTCTATCCCAGGACGGCGTGGATGAAATCACACATCAAGGCAGATCACACGTCCCACGGACGGTGTGGATAAAACATACATCATGTGGGGTCCACGTCTCATGGACGGTCAGGATATAAGGCATATACATTACCTGTGTCCCACGTGGACAGCAAGGATGAAACATGTACATCATGGCAGGTCCACCATCCCATGCTGGACGGTGCGATAGATACATCACCTAGGTGGGCCCCAAGGTGTAGGTATCATGATGCTATGCTGTCACATACTTTTAATCGGCATCGACAATCGGCCTCGATATTCGGAATCAACCTCGATAATCGACGTCAACAATTGGAACTAAGAGGGTTCTGTGACTTTCACCCAAGGATATCTATAGCACCCCATATAGAATAAATTTTTAGTATCCCATCTTGCCATCCACGATATGCCTGTGGAGGATACAGCCCTGATGTCGCTAGGGCGTACGGTGGTCATATCACAAAATGCGAGATGCATGAATCATACCATTCAGTCATGCATCAAACTTGCGTGTACCACGCGCTCATGTGGACAACTCCTCCTATCAGGGAGTCCCATAATAATCTACCCAATGGCATGTGCTATGATCAATCATTCCTTATATCAGACATATATATGATGTGCATGGGCATGGGTCGTGAAGCTATACTAAGCATGCTATATGATGATGGTGTACTTTCCTCATATCAATGATAGACCTAGATAACCTACTCATAACAAGAATGGGCCTCACAATGGGCCCAAGGGAAGGTCACAATGTGGACATCTAACCATCATTGCCCATCAATGTGGACATTTAACCAACATCTCTCCCAAGCAGTGACCCACATAAATATCATTACATACATTATAGTGAAATCACACATTACATCGGTCCGCACATTCATCGCATTGGGCCTCACATAAGGACCATATATACACCACATTGGGTCTCGCCATACGGGCCATAAATACCTCATAATGGGCCTTATCAAATGAGCCACAAATACATCACAATGGGCCACACACCTGGGCCTAATACATATCACAATGGGCCCCATGACATGGGTCTAATGCACATCACGATGAGCAGCATGACATGGGCCTAATACACATCACAATGGGCTGCATGACACGGGCCTAATACACATCACAATGGGCCGCATGACATGGGCCTAAATACATCACATCAGGCCTCAAATATACATCACAGGTGGGCCTTGTACATAAAGTAAGTGGGCCCTAAAAACTGATGGACAACAAGGATAAAACATACATCACGATGGTTCTCTATCCCAGGACGGCATGGATGAAATCACACATCAAGGCAGATCACACGTCCCACGGACGGTGTGAATAAAACATACATCGTGTGGGGTCCACGTCTCATGGACGGTCAGGATATAAGGCATATACATTACCTGTGTCCCACGTGGATAGCAAGGATGAAACACGTACATCATGGCAGGTCCACCATCCCATGCTGGATGGTGCGATAGATACATCACCTAGGTGGGCCCCAAGGTGTAGGTATCATGATGCTATGCTGTCACATACTTTTAATCGGCATCGACAATCGGCCTCGATATTCGGAATCAACCTCGATAATCGACGTCAACAATTGGAATCGGTCTCGACAATCGAAATTAGCCTCGGCAATCAGCATCGGCCTCGACAATTGGAATCAGTGTCAATAATCAGAATTAGCCCTGACAATCAGAATCGGCCTCAACAATCGGAATCGGAATCGGCCTTGATAATCGGAATAAGCCTCGATAATCAGAATGGGCATCGACAATCGGAATTAGCCTCGACAATCGAAATCGGCTTCGACAATCGGAATCGAAATCGGCCTCGATAATCAGTCATTGGAATCGACCTCGACAATCGGAATCGGCCTCGACAATCGGAATCAGCCTCGACAATCGAAATTGGAATCGGCCTCGACAATCGGAAACGGCCTAATAAAGGGCCTAAAGGAAGGTCACGATGAGGACTTTCAACCATCATTGCTCATCAATGTGTACATTTAACCAATATTGCTCCTAAGGAGTGGCCCATCAAGGGATTCATACACAACATAACGGGCCATACATACATCACATTGGGCCTCAACCATGGGCCTCGAATACCTCACAATGGGCCTTGCTTATAGGTCACGAATACGTCACAATGGGCCTTGCCCAAGGGTCTCGAATACATTACAATGGGCCTTGCCCATGGGCCTCAAATTCAAGCAGGTGGGCCCCATCATATGAGCCTTCAATACAAGGCAGTTGGGCCCTATCACATGGGCCTTTAATACAAGGTAGGTGGGCCTTATCACATGGGCCTCAAATATACATCATGATGGGCCTCATGGATGGGCCGCACCAATGGGCCTCAAGTGGACTTGGACCATAAAAAAATCATTTCAATGGTTGTAGGTGTAACATGTGTATCATTGTACACTATCATTTATGGGGCACATGGCTCACTAATGAGGATCAGCATTGTCCAAACATTATCCAGGTAAATCAGTATTGTCCAAACATTGTCCAGGTAAATCAGCATTGTCTAAACATTGTCTAGCACCGTCCAGCACAATCTGGACGGTGTGGATCCAGTCCATACATCACAGTGGGTTTCCACAGATGGATGGACGGTACGAACATCAAGGTGGGCCACTGCACGGACGGTGCAGATACGACATGCATCATGGTGGGGCTATACATGGCACTGTTTAGATGGATAGTGCAGATAAAACACTTACATATAAGGTGGGTCCAATGGAACTTGGTGATACACAGCTACATAGCTGGTGTGGGGATCCCAACCAGTCCGTTCAGTAGGTGGGTCCCACATGGGGCTCGCCACATACCTATATATTATAAAATATTATATATATTATTTTATATACATATTTTTTAAAAAAAAACAAAGGTACTGTCAAGAAGTTCAAATGAATGGACGGTGTGGGTGTAAGGCACGTGCACCAATGTGGGGGTCCTCATAGATGGACGGTGTGGGTATGAACACGTACATCATGCGTGTGGCCCACATGGATGGATGGATGGCGTTGATACAGAATATATGCATCCAAGGTGGGCCACGTTGGACACGACCTGGATGTAACATACATACCAGGTGGGTCCACACGTGTGGGTGGGTGCATCCAGCACCGTCCTTTGCTAGACGGTGCAGGTGAAACAGATACAACATGGTGGGCCTCAGGATTGTTGACGTCAATACATCAGCTATTGCCGTGTGGGGTCCACACGTGTGGACGGTGTAGATATAACATCATCAAGGTGTGTCCCACGTGTGGATGGCACGTACATCACAGTAATCCCCACCGTCCCAAGCATCTGGATGGTCAAGGATATTCAATGCATACATTATTGTGGGGTCACGTCCCAAGTGAACGGCCACCACATCAGGGCCCCACCGTCCATACATGGATGGTGTGGATGATGTAGATGAAACACATACGTCAGAGGTGGGTCCACACGTGTGGCCCACCACAGCTTTTGGAATAAAGCTGATATTCATATTTTCCTTCATCCATATCTGTCTGGGCGGACAAGCAGTGGCCTGTCCGCTGGACATCATCAAGATGGGCCCTACGTGTAGACAACATGGATATAACATATCCTGGTGGGCCACACACATACACATCAGGTGGCCCACGCACCTCATCATCTTCATCATCATACATAAGGAAAGGAGAGAGAGAGAGGAGAAAGAGAGAGAGATATCGGGTGTAGCGGAGGGACCCCGCCACTATGGGTCCCTCTTGATACAACACATACATCAAGATGGGTCCCATATATGTGGGCCCTCAAATCACAAATAAAATCACCCACCTTTGATCTTCTTAGACTTCTTCTTCCATCAACGCATCCTAGAGCTCCAAGGGATCCATTTCAACGGTGGAGATGGTCTTTCGATGGTGGGATTGAGTGGTAGGGAGGTAGGCCACACTAGCTTCTCCTCTCTCCTACGGAAATGTTGGACGTGGGTTGCTTGGAGAATGAGAGAGAGAGATGAGAGAGAGAGAGGGTTATAAGAGAGAGAGGTGGGTGGAGAGAGAGAGAGAGTTGACTTTGGGGTTGTTTGGGGATGGGGCATGTACTTGACATGTGAGGTGATGTGGTACTTGATTAATGGGATGTGATGTGATTGATTTGAAAGATTGTCTTGGGTTTAGAAATGCGCGGCGTTTTCTTCAAACTGAACACGGGCCCGCATTTTCTGACCTGGGTATCGCCTCAGCGCGTAATACATAGCGTTGGAACCACAGCGACGGTGCAGTGTTAGGGTATAAGTGTCGGGTTGAGCGACTATAGGATATGGGACATGACTCAAGGTTGCATATAATTGCCGATAACAGATCGCGGGTCACCGAAATTCGACTGGGAGGACCGTGGAAGTCTACAGAATGGTACAAGCTAGGGTACGGGTCTTTCACTAGGTCCACAAAATCACTCATATCACATAAAATCGCCAAGAATTTGAGGTTACCGACTACTCCCATGTCGGGAGTAAGAATCATAACGGCAGTAAGAACCTTCACTGAAGCTACATCCGTTTGCTAAGATTGCCCCATTGATCTGGGAAACAAGAGAATACGCGTGGACCTTATAGTCATAAAGGTCTTCCACTATGACGTGATCTTGGGTATGAACTGGCTCTCCGCAATGAGAGTTGAGATCGATTGTGAGGACCGGACGGTGACAATCTATGAAGACGGTAGCTCTCCTTTTACGTTTCTGATTCAGGTTAGCTATCCACAACAAGTCCTCTGTTATGCATCGTTAAAAGAGGGCTATGAAGAACTTTCATTAACATACACACCCGTGGTCAAAGACTATGTCGGTGTATTCAAGCAATTACCGGGACTCCCTCCCCGGTAGGAGATTGATTTCACCATAGAATTAGTGTTGGGTACTGCGCCCTTCTCTCTTCCAACCTACCGAATGCTTCCATGTGAAATGGAGGAACTTCGAATATAGATAGATGATTGCTGAACTCGGGTTTCATTTGACCCAGTGTATCCTTTTGGGGAGCCCCAGTTGTGTTTGTAAGAAAGAAGGATGACTCCTTACGAATGTGCATAGATTATCGACGGTTGAACCAAGTCATTGTGAAGAACAAATACCCACTGCCTCGAATTGATGACCTATTCGATCAATTGAGAGGTGCCCAGTACTTCTCGAAGATCGATTTGCAATCCAAGTACCATCAACTTCGAGTTAGAGAAGATGACAAACCAAAAACGACGTTTAGAACCAGCTTCGGGCACTATGAGTTCTTGGTCATGCCTTTCGGACTCACGAATGCACCAGCTATGTTCATGGACATGATGAACAGAGTTTTCAGACATTTTCTATACCGATTTGTCATTGTGTTCATTGATGGCATCCTAATATACTCCAAAATTCGTAAGGAACATGAATAACACTTGCGAGCAGTTTTGGAAACGCTCAACCTTAAAACAAGTTTTACGCTAAATTCTGGAAGGACGACTTCTGGAAGGAGGAAGTCAAGTTCCTGGGCCACGTAGTGTCCAAGGAAGGCATCATTGTAGACCTAGCTAAGGTAGCGGCGATACAAGATTGGAAGTGACCAAGCCCAATTATGGAAGTCAGGAGCTTCTTGGGATTGCCGGGATATTACCGCCATTTTATTAAGAATTTTTCTAAAATCGTCCGACCTTTATCCTAGCTCACCAGGAACGACCTCAAGTTTGCTTGGAATAAAAAGGTGGAAGCGGCCTTCTTAGAATTGAAAGAGAAATTGACCTCAACTCCAGTGCTCATTCTACTTGAGCAAGGGGTCAAGTACACCATCTACATGGATGCTTCTCGTGTAGGGTTGGGCTGTGTCCTTATGCAAAAGGACATAGTCATTGCCTATGCCTCACGACAGTTGAGGAAACATGAAGAGAATTATCCTACCCACGACCTCAAACTGGTGACGGTTATCTTCGCCTTGAAGCTATGAAAGCATTACATTTATGGGAAGATTTTGAACTCTTTCGTGATCATAAGAGTATCAAGTACATCTTCACCCAAAGGGACTTGAATATGAGGCAACGCCGCTGGATGGAGATGCTAAAGGACTTCAAGTTCGATGTCTCCTACTATCCTAGTAAGGCCAATCTAATGGCAGATGCATTAAGCCGAAAGAAGACGCTAGAATTTACCACGCCATTAATGGTGGAAGAGTGGGTTATGGTAGAATTTGTATGGGACTTCAAGTTGAAGCTGATGATAGAAGAACCATATGAAGTCGTTGCACATGTTCACGTTAAGCCGATGATTGACAGTCAAGTCATCAAGGCCCCAAGCGACAATGAATTGTTAAGAAAAATGAGGGAACTCACAGAAATCTGTAGTGATTCCAAATGGAGAATTGGCTCCGATGGAGGTCTACGATTCCAAAGCCACCTTTGCGTCCTGGACCATCCCAAATTGAAAGAAGAACTTCTAGCCGAGGCCCACAACTCGAAACTAACAATGCATCCCAGAAGTACCAAGATGTACCGGGACCTTAAGCGAAACTATTGGTGGAAGAACATGAAAAGAGAAATAGCTGACTTTGTCTCTCGATGTCTCACATGTCAGCAAGTCATGGCCGAACATCGCCGATCACCAGGCCTTTTGCAGCCTATGTCTCTTGCTGAATGGAAATGGGACTTCATCTCCATGGACTTCATTTCGGGTTGCCTAGGACAAGGAAGGGACATGATTCGATTTGAGTGATTGTGGATCGGTTGACAAAATCGGCTCATTTTCTCCCAATTCAAACTTCCTATTCTGCTGACGATTTAGCCAGATTGTATATTAAAGAAATAGTTCGGCTCCATGGTGTTCCCTTGGAGATCGTATCAGATCGGGATACCCAATTCACTTCGATGTTTTGGACCTAAATATAACAAGCGATGGGAGTGAAGTTGAAGTTTAACACCTCTTTTCATTCTTAGATAGATGGGCAGACAGAACGAGTAAATCAGATATTAGAAAACATGTTGAGAGCATGTGCACTAGATTTCATGTATAGTTGGGATGAATGTCTCCCTTATGCTAGTTTGGCTACAATAATAGCTTCCAAGCTAGTATCGGCATGGTGCCTTAGCAAGCTTTATGTGGATGCCCGTGTCGAGCTCCTCACTGCTAGGCTGAGATTGGTGAGAAAAGTTTATTCAGACCTGATTTGGTGCCAACAACCACCGAGAGATTGAAATCATCAGGCGACGTCTCCTAACGGTCTAGAGCAGACAAAAGAGCTATGCAGATACAAGGTGAAGGGACCTAGAGTTTGAAGAAGGGGACCATGTGTTCCTAAGAATTTCGCCAATGAAAGGAGTCCTACGTTTTGGCAAAAAAGGGAAACTTGCCCCGTGATATATTGGGCCTTTTTAAATTCTTGACCACATAGGGCCGGTAGCATATCGCTTGGCATTGCCCACTCCACTCGCTGGAGTGCACAATGTGTTCCATGTCTCCATTCTTAAAAAGTATGTTCCCAATCCCTTGCGTGTCATTCGATGGGAACACATGAAACTCAACGACAATGCCACATACATTCTTAGGCCCACTTGGATCTTAGACTAGAAAGAACAAGTGTTGTGGAACAAAGCAATCCCATTGGTTAAGGTATTATGGACACACCATAGAGAAGAAGAAGCCACTTGGGAGACTAAATGTAAGGCTCGTATCCTAGTCTGTACCATTCTTTAGACTTCTGCGATCCTCCCCATCGAATTTCGGCAACCAGTGACCTGTAATCAGTGTTTGCACGTGACCCTAAGTTGCATCCTGTTTATCTATGTCGACTCGACTCGAAACTTGTACCCTAACGACCTCCCCGTCGCCGTGGTTCCAACGGTGCGTCTTGCGTACCATTACGATACCCAAGCCAGGAGTTGTGGGCTCGCATATATTTCGAGGAAAACGCCGCGCATTTGCAAATTCTGAGAGAATCTTTACCCAAACTATCCCATCAATCATATCACTAGTCAAGTACACAACCCATCCCTCTCTCATTCCCAAAGTCAACTCTCTCTCTCTCTCTCTCTCTCTCCACCCATCCCATCTCTTACACAACATCACTTCACCCATCACTCGCCCATCCCTTTCGATCTCACACCTCTCTCTCTCTCTCATTTATCACTTTAATCCCAAGCAACCAAGAGAGAGAGAGAGCAACAGTCCAAGCTCCAAGAGAAGCCAAGTGTGGCCTACTCCCCACCACCCAATCTCCCATCCTAGTCATTCATACTTCATCATCCTCCATCAAAATCAAAGCCAATGAGCTAAGGAAGCCAAGGGACCAAGAAGGAGTACAATCGGTGGGTGATCTTAGGATTTTCACCGTTGATTTCTATTTGTGGGCCCACTTGTGGTGGGACCACTTGATGTATGCATTGTATTGAGTATAGGGAGGGCCCATAGTGGCGGGGTCCCTCCCCTTCACACATCTCCCTCTCTCTCTCTCTCTATTTTTCCTATTGCAGCCCACCTTGAAGGATGGATTAGATCCACACCATGAATGGTGGAAACCACATCATGATGCATTATCCACACCGTCCTTCCAAAACAGCCTGGATGAAGTAACAACACAAATATCAGTTTTATCCAAGCAGTGGGCCACGCTGATGTGGGCCCACCATGTATTATTTATTATATCCACACCGTCCAAATTTCTGGACGATGGATTGCACTGTAGTGCATGTGTTTTATCAAAGTTGTCCATTTGTTTGATCTAGATCGTTTACCGATCTAGACGTGGGTGTGATCCACCGTGATTTATGTATTTTAACCCACCACCCATCTGGAAGGTGGGGACCCAGTAGCATATAGTTGATGGAATGACCTTAATAAGTTCTATGGGTCCCGCATGATGTATGTATTTCATTCCACGCTATCCATTTGTTTTTCATCTGGGCCGTCCATCCGTGGACCCCAGCTATCTAGTTGCTGTGTTAACATTAATAGCTCGTGGGCGCTTATCATGAGGAATGCATTATATCTAAACCATTCAATCAGATGGGGTGTGGACCCCACACGTGTGGTCCCACCTGATGAGATCCACACCATCCAGACCCTGGACAGTGGGTCCTAGCAGCCTTAGCTGCCCATTGACGTTAGCAAGTTTTGTGACTCCATCATAAGGTATATGTTATATCCCACTGTCTGTCCATTTCTTTTAGGACATGTGGGGCCCACCCCACATGTGTAGCACGTGTGGGGGGTGGGGCCCACCTTGATGTATATATCCTGTATCCACACTGTCCGTCCCTGGACAGTGTGCTGTTGGACGCACCACGATGTTTATGCTTTGCAGCCATACCATCCATCTGTTTTGTGCCATGTGGGGGCCTACCTTGATGTATGGGTCTTATCCTGCACTGTCCAGTAGCTGCTAAACGGGGGGACCCACCTCTGATGTATATGTTTTATCCATCCATCCATTTATGTGGCACACCGTGATGTATGTATTGTATATGTATGCCGTTCATTTGATGAGGCCCAATGTGATGTAATTGCGGCCCATTTGGAATGTGTAGGGCCCACCTTAATGTGATCAATTTATGGCCCATTATGTTGCATATGAGGCCCATATGATGAGGCCTGATGTGTTGTATATGAGGCCCATATGATGATGCCCGATGTGATGTATGAGAGGCCCATGGATGTGGCCCATTGTGATATATTTGAGGCCCATGGAATGTGGCCCAATGCAATGTATATGAGGCCCTTGTATGAGGCCCAATGTCATGCATGTGAGGCCCATGAATGAGGCCCAATGCGATGTATGTGAGGCTCTTGTGTGAGGCTTAAAGCGATGTATATGATGACTGATGTGATGTGTGATTCCACCATGATGTATGTAATGATGTTTATGATGGGTCATGCCTTGGAAACAATGATGGTTTGATGTCCACATTGTAAGAGCAATGATGGTTAAATGTCCATATTGTAACTCTCCCTAAGGCCCATTGTTAGACCCATTCTCACCGGCCCTTAGTGGGCTAACCCAAACCGTTGGGCCCCCATGATCGTTAGGCCCATCCTTGATATGAGTAGGCCGTCCAGGCCCATCCTTGATATAAGGAGAGTACATCATCATCATATAACATGCTTAGTATAGCTTCACAATCCATACCCATGCGCATCATATGTATGCTTGATATGAGGAGTGATTGATCATAGCACATGCCATTGGGCAGATTATTATGGGACTCCCTAATAGGAGGAGTTACCCACATGAGTACTCAGTATGCGCAAGATTGCTGCATGACTAGATAGTATGATTCATTCATCTCGCATTTGTGTGATATGATTTTTGTACGCCCTAGCGACATCAGGGCCATAGCCTCCACAAGCATATCGAGGATGACAAAATTGGACACCGGAAATACTGTTATTAGCATCGGGGCACCATAGATGTCCCTAGGTGAAAATTTCTAAACCCGATGGTACCAGAGGATGACTCCAACGTCAAGACCGAGTGGATACATGAGCGCACAAGGGCCATATACCAGTAAGCCGCATCTCTCACTGTGTTATGGTCGGTTGGAAGGGAGTGTGGCCTTATCCGCCTGAGGGTAGGGGACATAACTAGGCTGAGTTTGACTAGCTCATAAATGAGTCCGTTATCGACGTGCTTGGTTGAAATTGGTAGGTGGATAATGAGGTCTATTCTACTTATATGGTTGCACGTCCAGCGGGCGGCGATATGCTGTATAGTGTACTAGACCCCAATGATATATATATATATATATATATATATATATACACCTTGGTATGGCCGATAGCATTTACGCCTTGCATCGCATAACCTTGATATGACTAATGGCATTCATGGACTTACCAGTATTTCCGCCTTACTCTGATATTGCATACTTGTATTTCTATCGTGCGCATACACTTTCACCACCCTCTAAGATTTCTATAAGCTTATGCACGATCGATGCGTACAGGTGACGCTAAGCTATAGCTGAGCAGGAGTAGGAGTGTGCCGCAGAGCTTCTGGAGTTTTGTCATTATTATCATTGTATTTCCCTTTATGCGTATTGTACCTTAAAGTTTTTTTTATCATAGTGGATTTTGTGATGGTGTCTTGGTTATTGTTCGTGAGTTATGCTTATGGTTAAATTTATTATGGAATAAATTCATGCTAAAACAAATCCTCTTTTTAGGATCTTAGGATCGGAACATGGTATATGGGTGTGGAGAGCCGAGAATGGGGTACTACGGAGGTTGTCGGCGCCTGATTCGGTGATCGAAAATTTTATAAGCTTGGTTTCCGAGTTTGGGGCGTGATGCTGAAGTTGAAATTCGCAAGCACTACCCAAACCTACTCAAGCAGTACGAACATGTATAAATTTCAACGACGAAATTTATTTATAAGGGGGGTGGATTGTAACACCCCGCCCAAAACTAGAACAATGTCTTAAGGCGCTCACGGGCGAACTGACGCAGGACCGTACAATTCGATCGCATGTGTGGGCTTATCACCAGTAAGTTAATCCTGATTAAGCTACTAATGTAATTAGATCAAATGGTGTTCAGGCCGAACACGGGTCGTATAGGCAGACGGCCAAATTACACTTGGCGACTGTTCGTACGAGCCGTGTACTGCCTGAAGAAAAATATTTTTTTTATAAAAATTCTGGTAGGCCATGGGTCTCATTGGGCTTGTGGTCCATCGTGAACATCAGGCTCAGGTGGTGCCCAAAAATGGGCGAATCGTGCCGTCTAGTCAGCACTTGAAAAATGTGAGTTATTAGGCCTAAAGAAGGAAGATCTGAAAATTTAATTAATTGGCCCTATTCCTTGAGTTAGAAAATCTGGGCATTTTAGCCATCAGATCTCTTCTAAATTTACACCGAAGGCTAGGAAAATTTTCCTACCCTCACCCACGAAATCTGACTGTTGATCGAAAGATGGTAACCGTTAATCACAAATCGGACCGCTGCGGTAAAACCCGTGTCCGTTTGCCATCAAATTCCACCCGGCCCTTCATCCGGCCATGGGGCACCTGATCCATGAATTAGATAGGCTAGGGGTCCATCAGGGTGGCCCCAATAGCTAAAAATCGGCCCCACAGGGCCATTGGTGGCATATTAAGAAGTTCATGGCCAAGTGATATAATTTCAGGGTATTTAATGCCAACCCTCTCTTATTTGCTAAAAATTCCAGCAACTGAAATGTGTGTGTGTGTGTGTGTATGTGAGAGAGAGAGAGAGAGAGAGAGAGAGAGAGAGAGAGAGAGAGAGGAGTGAAAGTGGTGCTTGGGGACTGAAATTCCCCACACTCACGTCCCTATATTGCCAAGAATTCCGGCCCAATCACCATAGAACCGAGCTACACCTGATCTAAGGTGAGAATCTGACTTCAATCCACTCTTTCTTAGGGCCTGTTTGATTTTCCAGATGCAGGGTAAATACCCCATTATTACAATTTCACCTATTTGAAAATGTCGGGGTATTCCTGCTTTGAAAAACGGTCCAAAATGACTGCATACATTTGTGGTCCCCACTGTCATGTATATGACATATCAGCATTCTCCATCCATTATACCCTAACATTTTGAGGCATGAGTTGAAAAATGAGAAAAATCCAACATTCAAGTGTCCCACACCAAAGTAAATAGTGGCCCCAAGAAGTTTATAACGGTAAGTGTTCGATTACATTTTTACTGTGGTGTGGTCCACTCGAACTTTGAATTTGCCTCATTTTTTGGCTTCTGTCCTAAATTCAGTTGGCATGATGGATGGACAGTGTGGATAATCCACATACATCATGGTGAGCCCCCCTAATATTTGGTAGCCTCCTCGATTTTTGTGTTGAATAAAGCAAGAGTCAAATCAACATAGGTAACGATGAAGGCAATTACTAAGGAAATAATTATTGCCAATTTCCACTACATTTACATTTACCTAAGAAAATCAAACATGCCTTTAGCGATCAGCCACAGGCATGCATCTTACTGCCGCTTTCTTGCAACGCAGGGCCTTAACACGTCGAGTTTATAGACTCGGCGACGTTAGGACGCTTGCGAAGGCTTTGAGTCAACAATAGGTGCAGACCATTACCCTTAGATGGCCGCTCTTCATGCCTAGCGTGGTTTTTAGTAAACGTGTTTGATGAAACTTCCCTACATGTTGCTGAAATTGAATTGGTTGAGTTGATTTGTGAAATTTAGGGTTTTCTCCAAATGGAAAAGGGGTTTAGGTCCAAACATTCCCAAATATATGAAATGCTATGTTGCAGATTGAATTAAGGTGTATGCACTTAGTTTATCGAATAAATGCTGAATTTGCTGGTTGATTTCGGTTGTATGTGAAACATGCTAGGCATTGGAGTAGTGCATTGTAGTTGAATTGTTGAATCTCTAAATTAATTGTGCTAAATTTCTGATGTATTGCTGAATTTCCTGTTTAATGTTGGCATATGTGAATTCGTGTTGACACGCCTAGGTACATGGCCGCTCCTTTGGTAGAAATTGATGAAAAATGTGAACATGAATCTCTCATTTCGTGGAAATTATTGGGTTGCTGTGTATGTACTTGGAATGTTAAACTTTATTTCGCATTGGTAGAGTTACTCTGGAAGTGCTGAACTTATACTACCTGTTTATGAATCTGTCCTTTCATGGATTAGCCGATTAACCATAATTATTTTGGGAAACCCTTTTGTTGGTTCAGCCCACGGCAAATCTGGCCCGATCAGTTAAGCTGTGAATTGACAGCCGTAGTTGGACAACATGAGACACCATTCTCAGGCCGTTCGGTTTATGGTGCGACTTATGGGGGCATATTGGCTCACAATCGGCCATCCTTATATGTTAACCATGATTGCACGCCCATGTAGGAACCCGAGATACCCCGAAACCTTTGCGCCCACTATTAATTATAAGATTCGGCCCATAAGGCTCATGAGCCGGGGACGGTAGTATGAGACACTGTACCAGTGCTGTCGGCCTACGCTGGGGTGACGAGCCTCCCCGTAGTGACCAATGAGCACCAAGACTCGTGAGCCGAAGAGGGTGGTATGGGACACTGTGCCCGTGCTGTTGGCCTATGCTGGTGTGACAACCTCCCCATAGTGATCGTGAGCAGGATCTGGAAATCCTAATTGATTTCATATGAGCTTAGAGCTATGGGATTGATGAACCCACGAGGGCTAAGGACCGCGAGAGCCATATGACCATGGCCCTAAGCCGCGCGATCAGGTTAGGCCAATGTTTCTACTAAGGCGTAACTAATTAACTTGGATAACATGTTCATAATATTGCATTACTTATTTTGGCAATTTGGTAGTCGAGGTCACATTAAGGGAGTATTGGTCATTACGATCGTTAGATGTTGTCGATCGAGGGAGTGTTAGTGGTGAGAGGCATGTATCATTTCACAAACCATGCATCTCATTAACAACAGTATTTAAAAATTTATGATGTATGTCGTTTACTAAATCTATTCTATGCATGATTATTTGTGTCATATATTGTTAATGGTACCACTGAGTTAGCTACTCACTCCCACTTTGGGACGGTGTTCTAAAACACCAACCAGAATTTGACATAGATGTAGGAACCTTAGAGCGAGACGCGTTGGAAGATGTCGGTGTGGACAACGACAAGGAATGAACGTATTTTCAGATGTTTGGCAGACTCTACTAGCTCGATAGATGATCTCGGGTCTGGGCCAGGGCCCAATCCTTTCCAGGGAGTGATGAGAGGATGGGACTAAGTCCCTAATGGATATTTTATTTCTTTGGATTATGGGGTTTATGTTGGTTTATGACTTTATTAGTAGCACTTGGATTTGTGAATTGTTTATACTTAAATCTCTGATGATCAGTTATTTTATGTTTGATTTAATTCTCTTTGATTTCATGATGCCCACATATACATGCATATGAGGCCCGTTAGGGTACACGTGGCACTCGGGAATCCGAAAGCTGAGTTTCTACTCGGCCCTTGAATTTCGGGGCGTTACAATGAGCTACTTTAGCAATGCCGGGTTGTGCCTGCCAAATTTGTGAAATACCATCAGATCGACTGTTGAATTCCTGTTTTATTTTGTTTTTACTATTTATAGTAAGTTTTAGTTTGAGTATAACTCTTCATCTATTGGGCTTTAGAAGTTGCGCCCAACATTAAAAGTGATTAGAATAGTTAGGCGAACATCGTGGTTTGGCCAAATAGGACACTTACTATTTTTGGCCGAAAACCATGCATACTAGTACGAATCATGAAAATTTTATAAATAGTAAGTTTACTATTTATAATAAATTGCATTTCTAGGAGTTTCAGTTATAGTATGATTCCGAAACTTCTCCCTAGGGTTCGTTGCCTTATTTAAAGAGTTGTAAACTCATTTTTCATCATCAATAAAATTATTTCGAATATTTTAGAATTATTTCTATTTTCTTTTCCTCGTGGATTCAAGGTGTCTCTGTGAGAAATCTATAGAAGTTCCGTGAATTTGAAACAATTATCCCCCTTGAGGAAGACGGTGCTCAACTTCACGTCCTTCCTTGCGTCACTTCACCAAACCAGCCTATTCACTCAAGTGGGGCTGCACCTTTTGTTTCAAATTTGGGTACGAGGGGTTTATGATAGGCAGGCTTGGGATGTTCTCTGCGCTGGCCCTGATTTTTAGGGTGTCCAAAGGGACGCCCTGATGGACAGGCTGAATGCCATATACATATGGCAGTTCGCCCCACGTGCAACTTTTCTAGAATAAGCTCCTGGCACAACAAGGACTTGTAGAGGAACTGCCCCCCAACTTCCAAGGCAGATTGCAAGGAATAAGAATGAGACTGAGTGCAGTCACGGATACACCCACCACTTGGATGTGTGACCTCTAATCAAAAGGTTGGATGGCAAATAAATATTACAGTGAGCCTTAGGAAGTTTTTAATGGTGGCCGTTCAATCACAATTGTTATCTGTGTTGTGGTTTACCAGAATTTTAGATCTACCTTATTTTTAGGCCCATACCCTAAAACCGCTGGCAAAATAGATAGATGGTGTGCAAAAAAACACATACATCATAGTGGGCTTACAGAGCTTTTCCAGCAGCAGACAGTTCCACACAACCTGAGTCAGCACAAGATGGGTTGTGGGCCCATATGTTGAATTGGTTTGCTTTTGCTTGTCGGGTCTGGTCCAAGTTATTATTTTACAAGGGCAGGTCACTCAAAACCATCCGGCTTGAATGGAATGGCTTTAGAACGAGAAAACATGGACAATTTAGTCAGTTCTAGCCTAAAAGCATGTATTATATGGCCCCAGTTGTGATAATGGGCGGCTCCCTTCCTACATCACTGGTTTGAACCTTAAGCTCAGTGTTGCAACCTTGCATTCTTGATCACCTCTATAATGAAATGAAAAAATAAAAATTACACATTTTCAACTGGTAGAAGAGGGTGGGATTTGTTTCTGGTTAAGTTGGCCTGGGTCTGACTTATCTACCAAACAGGCCAACAATTCAAACTCTTACCCATGTTGTAGCTCATGACCCATGACCCAATCCTCACCTATTTACTAATTAGTCTTAGAACTTAAGCATGCTTCCCACTCATAAACAGAGTATTACGCCCAAGTGCCACTCTTTGATTCATTTACTTAAAGTAGCTCGTTAGCGACTTTGTCTTTTTAGGACTGAACCATTCCTAGAAGTGGTTTTAGATGGACAGGTGAGAAGCCATAGGTTGGCCCATCTATACTATATATGACATTAGAAGCATTTGGACATTTCTGCTCAGATAATTAGTTTCAGGGGTTTCAATATACAAAGGATATAAGAAAACTTTTTAATTAAAGGTAGGGATATTTTAGAAACTTAAAAATATGTTAAAATCTAGACCAAATCCATCCATTCTCGGGCCCCATTCCTTGGAAATTTGCAAAACCCAACAAAAAAAAAAAAAAAAAAACGAGACTTGACTTTAGAAGTTATTAAATTGATTGTCCATCCAATCCTGGATAGGAAAAAGGTGCGGTACATATTGTTTACAACAGGGGAGATCCTATCACTCGTTTGGACTAAACATGATGTGGGTACCTCCGGGGAGAGGATGAGAGAGATGTGAGAGAGGAAGAGAGTATGAAAATGACTTAAAGCTCAGAATTCTACTTCAGGTTTTTTAAAATGACGAAAAGAAGTCATGATGCATGCATAATACCTTATGATTATAATCCTAATGCGTGTTCCAAACGGTTAAGCATAATGCATCATTTTTAAAATTTAGAATTAGGTACATAACAAGCTATCTAAGTGGGCCTAGAATTCTTGAAATTATTGAGGGATCCAATCAAGTCTCTGCTTTGGAAGTTTACCCAAAACTTAAGGGAGAAACAATGTTCTTTCTTTGCCTTTCCATCAAAGCTCATTTTCTCGTCAGTTCATGACTTCACTCTCATCTGTTGTACTTATAGGAATGCTAATTCGAGCACCTCGCACATGGAATCAAGTCATACTTATAGGATCCTACATTTTCTACTGATGTTTCTCAGTTTCTTTTATTCAAATATAAACCAATGCCACCATAGCAATCATTAGTTTGCAAGAATATTTGTATATATACATATGACATATACACAACAAAGTATATATCAGCCTAAGAGTACTTTTATAATTATTGAGTATATAATACATCATCTCACCCTAATTAAGGTTATTGAGCATTCTACAAAACTATACTCTTTCTCATCTCATGAAGTTCTACCCACATGGCTTAGTTATAAAAAAGACAAAGGCTAGTGAGATACCTAGGATGAGCCTGCTCATGCAGACCTTATCTTTAGCCTTCTAAATGCAGCACAGCCACATTTGCCATTATTTGGACTACTGAGTTGAAAAGGATTTTCCTGTGATAGAGATGAGAACAATCAAAAGCTTTCATATGGCCCACACAGCAATCGTAGGGCCATGGTAACAATTGCCTAATGTACACATCACACCATATGCATTGTCCAGTGGAGACGGGATATACCCTGCCAACAAGGGTGGTCACACAGCAACTTGATGGTTTATTATTTTCTATTGTTAACATCAAAAAGTAAACTTATCTTGGATGGAACAAAATTACTAAATTTATGGAAGAAGTAAAGTGGAGAAAATTATGGGTCTGCTAATCAGATAAGCCATTATCAGTACCATCAGGCAATTGATGGTTTGGCTCAACATTATGTGTGGCCCACCTAATGAGTCAATCAAATTGATTTTCGAGAAGGGTGATCTTCATGGTGGGGCCTACCTTTTTTCATGGCATAGTCGAAAAGTTGTATGTCACCAAAAGTTGTAGTGTTCTGGCACGAAAAATTATTTGGATGATAAGTTCAATGCTGCATTTAGATGCTCTATGGAATTGAAAATTTGCCCACCTGATTAATGGATTGGCTTATCCCTCTCTGCTGGCCCCACCTAAAGATTGGATCTTACACACGTGTGCTGTGATTTGGGGTGGTAATGGGTCAGGGCACGGAAAATTAGATAGACGTTTCTGATTGATTCTTCATCTAACAGCATGTACTGTGGAGAGATGAATCTACTGTATTCACATGTCACTAGCTCTACCTTGTCAGCTTGCTAGCATAAGATAGCACTCGCATTCCCCAATCTGTCTTTATTGATAGTGTGCGCACGCATTTATACGGGAATTCATATTTTTCGGCGCATGTATCAGTTGACTCTTTTTTTTTTTCTTTCTTTTCTTTTCTTTTCCTTTTTCGTAAGCGTAAGACAAGCTGTTCTTGTCCAGAGTAGCATCAACCTCCTTCTATAAAAATACCCATCCATCGTAAGTTCGTAACAGACCATAAGCAACAACAGCCATGGCCATACAGAAATCTCTCTCTCTTGCTTTTCTTCTTTTATTATTAGAATTTCTTTCTTCCAATGCCTTTACAACAGCACCAGCATCCACACTCCGAGAAGCAGAGGCTCTCTTGGAATGGAAAGCCAGCATCTTCTCACCACAAGCTCTCCATTCATGGTCACTTCCATCTGCTAATGCTAGTGCCAACACAATCTCTCCATGCAAATGGTATGGGATCTCCTGCAACGGCCTTGGAAGCGTAATAGAGATAAGCTTACCGAGTGCAGGCTTACAAGGTAAGCTTCATAACTTGAGTTTCTCGTCATTTCCAAACCTCCTCCGTCTCAATCTCAGTGACAACACACTCACTGGAACCATCCCAGCCGATATTGGCACTCTTTCCAGACTCGTCTCCCTCAATATCTCCATGAATAATCTCTCTGGAGTTCTACCTCTTTCAATGGCTAACCTTTCTCACCTTTCAGAGCTTGACATCTGGTCTAATGAAATAACTGGGCCTATTCCTCCATCTTTAGGTAACTTGACCAGGCTGACAGTCCTCTACCTCTCTAACAATCAAATTTCTGGTTCAATTCCTGCACAATTAGGAAATCTCAAGAATTTGGTTGAGTTGTCATTGCAGAATAATAGTCTGACAGGTCCAATCCCTCCTGCTTTAGGTAATTTGAGAAACCTTACACTTTTGTACCTCTACGGAAATCAAATTTATGGTTCAATTCCTGCACAATTAGGAAATCTCAAGAATTTGGTTAAGTTATCGTTGCACAATAACAATCTGACAGGTCCAATCCCTCCTGCTTTAGGTAATTTGAGAAACCTTACACTTTTGTACCTCTACAGCAATCAAATTTCTGGTTCAATTCCTCTGGAAATTGGGAATTTGGTAAATCTCAATAAGCTTGAGCTTGAGAGTAACCTTCTAACAGGTTCTATCCCTTCCACTTTAGGAAACTTGACCAAGCTTAAACTCTTCAATGCATTTGACAACCATTTAACTGGTGAGATCCCAAAAAGCTTCAGAAATTGCACTAGTTTAACTAGAGTTCGACTCGAAGGAAATCAGCTTGTTGCAAATGTATCAGAAGCCTTTGGTGTATACCCACATCTCTATTTCATGGATGTCAGCAACAACATGTTGTTTGGTGAACTCTCACCGAACTGGGGAGAATGCAAAAACTTGACCAGGCTACAGTTATCTGGGAACATGATCACTGGTAGAATTCCTCGCGAGATTGGGCAGCTGAAGCAGCTACGAGTACTTGGTCTTTCTTCGAACCATCTAGAAGGAGAGATTCCAAAGGAATTTGAGAGGCTAACTTCTTTGTTCAACTTGAGTTTAAATGATAACCAACTTTCTGGTCAGGTACCAAAAGAGATTGGAAAACTCTCCAATTTGGAGGTTCTTGACTTGTCAATGAATCGCCTAAGTGGTCCAATACCACCTCAATTAGGGGATTGCTCCAAACTCCGATATCTGAAATTGAGCGAAAATGATTTGAATGGAAGCATTCCATTTCAAATTGGTAACCTGGTATACTTACAGGATTTACTAGATCTCAGTCATAACTTGCTCAATGGAGAGATATCACCACAACTTGTGAAATTGCATGTGCTGGAAAAGTTAAACCTCTCCCACAACATGTTGTCGGGCTCCATTCCACCTTCTTTTGAAGCAATGTTCAGCTTGCAATCTATTGATTTTTCATACAATGCTTTGGAAGGTCCTCTTCCCAACAGCAAAAACTTTCAGAAGGCTCCTGCAATTGCATTCATAAAAAACAAAGGTTTATGTGGTGAAGTGCAAGGTTTGAGACCCTGCAATGCCCCTTCAATAAGGCATGGTGATGCAAGGAAAGGCCGCCAAGTTGTCATCTTCATTGTTCTTCCTCTCTTGGCAGCCTTGTTTCTTTTATTTATAGTCGTCGGCGTTTCTTCCATTTATTCCCAAAGACGAAGAAATAAAGAGAAGGTGGTTCTTGAAAGGAGCAGCAGAAATCCATTTTCAATATGGAATTATGATGGGATTGATGCATTTGAACAAATCATGGAAGCGACAGAGGGTTTCGACGACAAATACATCATCGGAATTGGAGGGTATGGAAAAGTTTACAAAGCAAATCTTCCATCAGGCCAAGTAGTAGCTGTGAAGAAACTTCACCCACTCGAAGGTGGGGATCAATCCGATCAAAGAAGTTTTAGAAATGAGATTCGAGCATTAATAGAAATCCGTCATCGCAACATTGTGAAGCTTTATGGTTTTTGTTCCCATGCTCAATTCTCATTTCTAGTCTATGAGTACATGGAAAGGGGAAGCTTGGCTAGCATCCTAAGCAATGACAGAGGAGCTGCAGAGTTGGACTGGACTCTAAGGGTGAAGGTTATTAAAGGTGTGGCCCATGCATTATCTTACATGCACCATGATTGCACCCAACCAATTGTCCATCGAGACATATCAAGCAACAACGTTCTGCTGAATTCGGAACTTGAGGCCTGTGTCTCTGACTTTGGCACTGCAAGATTGTTGATACCTGATTCATCCAATTGGACTACGCTCGCCGGCACTTACGGATACATCGCTCCAGGTTAACTGTTAATTCATTCTCCACACTTTAAAAGTTTTATTAGCAACTGGTCTTTATTTTTTCTTAAGCTTTCCCTTTTATTTTATTTTATTTTTTGTTGGCAATTACATACTAAGGATTGTGCATAAGTTAACATACTGTTGTCAAATATTGCAATCTAGGGCAACTGGAAGATTCCTTAATCCAACAGCTGTAAAAGGCCTTGTAAAGAAACATACATGGGTTTGTATTTTTACAATCCCCAAAGTCAAAACTAATATAATAATGCAAACGAAGATAAACGTAAGAACATCATTTTACATTATGCATGGTAGAGATAGTGTGGTTGCATGGTAAGACTAACCATAGTTCAAGTTACCCAACTAACTTATGCATATTTTATCAGCTATTAAATTTGTGATGCTGACCATTTTTCTTAACTGTACATTTGTTGGCCACCAATTAGATGGATAGAATCCTCCAATACCTATAATTTATGGAACCTATTCCATCTACAATATGGGCCATGCTTTTAGATGGTCTGGATATATTTACATGGATATTCCTAGTGTATAGATGGATGTGTTATCACTGTTTAAGAAATGATTGAAAAAACTCGTTACTTCTGGCCCATACGAGTAAATGTGAAAATGATGTGTAAGGAAATAAATGTGGAAATGATGCATACGGAAATAAGGCATCCTTCAATGCTCAGCCAAGAGATCCCAGAGGATGGTTGGGTTTCCTCCACTGCACAAGGGTTCGACAGCTCTATGGTCCAAACCGTTGATGTGATGTCCCACATAGTGAATGCCCCACGCAAAAAAAAAAAAAAAAAGTAGTTCCAAGATCGAAAATCCTTGAAATAATGCCCATAGTACCCAATCCTAGCCGATGAAATGTGCAACTACAATGATACCTACATACACATCAATGACTTAAGTCATGTGTTTGGCATTCCCGAGGCGCACATAAAGGTAATCCCAAACATGCAGATGACCCAACACAATGATTAATCTGGTTCTTTTACTGAGCGGGCCACTACCATGAAAACAATGGATAGTTTTAGAAAAAATTGCCAACAGTACACAATGTATACAAAACAATGGACCATCCAGACTTTTTCGCTAGATCATACAAAACTTTGGCCAATTCTCTGCACCTCTAAGATGTGCTGAGTATGTCTTATTTGGCATATGCGCAGTTTATAGAGATGTCTTGGGGTTAACAAGCACAAAAACTTAGAAGATATGAAATCTAGATTAAGAAATAGAGGTAGGTTTGATATATGATTAAGAGTTTAGCTATTAACGATTAAGAATGAGAAATGATCATGACTGAACCATCTTCCTTCTTGCAGAGCTTGCATATACAATGAGGGTAACTGAAAAATGCGACGTATATAGCTTTGGCGTTGTGGCACTTGAAGCGATGATGGGAAGGCATCCTGGGGAGCTCATCTCCTCTCTGACACCACCAAGTAGACAAGATACACTGCTAAAGGATATGTTGGACCAACGTCTCCCGGACCCGACAGCTGTGGTTGCACACGAAGTCATATTTGTGGTGTACATGGCACTTTCATGCATTCAGCCAGATCCAAACTCTCGGCCAACCATGCACCACGTGGCTCAAGAGTTATCTATTGGTGGGTCTTCATTTTCTCTAGGGCCATTCCACGCACTTACATTACATCAACTCATGGATCTTAAGGTATAGTTGGGTGGATGAAAATCATCAAGGTTGAGGGTGTGTAGTGGCAAGAACATTATTACTGTGTGTTTATTGTATGAAAATCATCGTATGTGGAGAAGGTATTTTTCTTGCTATGATATGTACGTAATTTTAGTGTGTGGAATTGGTGTTTATCTAAAATGTAGATTTTCAGGTGAAGCTTCTCTTTCTTTGTGGCTCCCACTTGAATGTTTGTATATCGTTTTTATTGTATCAATAAAGTTACAGGTGGTGTGCTCCTATCTTTCTCTTAAAAAATAGTAGATTTCTAGGATTGGTGATCAAAACCCAAATGTTATAAAGGTATGTTGAAAGAATAAAAATGTTTCATTGTATGTGTGATGGTTATCTTCTAACTGAATGTCTTCTAAACCAAAGAATTTACCTTTTAGGAGATGTTATACTTTTTTGAAATAATAGTTTTCTACTAACATATTATTATGAGAAGAATGGGTATATTTATTAGCGAGAAAAGGTACCAATTGTGGTTTTGTTAATTGATAAGGAAAAGAAGAAAAGGGAGAAAAAAGAGCAACGACTTCACACTCCGGCAATGTGACTCAAGATAATTATACTATACCTCAAGTCAAAGTGTCCTCTAAATCTACTCCATGAATAATTGGTAGGATTCGAGAGCTGATGTGGCCTGCTTTCTTCACCCATTAAATTAAGGTGACTTGCATAAGCTCCATGAGTCCATTAAATACTAGCTTGGCCCATGGGCAAAGCTTGGGCCTTTCAGTTTTTGGTTTGAGCCTGTGCTCAAGTCATTTTAGACTCACCTAATTTCATATGCTCCTATAGGTTGCATGTTTCTCCTCTCCCGCTCCAAAGGGGCGACCGAGAAGAACACAGTCTCATCAAAGCCTAATATGGTAATTTCACTAATCTCTAACTCTAATCTCATCCTCTTCCATTTCCTCATGTAAGGAAAAAGAAAAGAAAGAAAGAAAATAATGAATTTCCATTTTAATTTATAAGGGAAAGGGACGGGAAGCTTTGGGAAGAGAGGGGACAAGACACACTCTCTGCGTACGGTGCGGGCGCCGTAGCTTTCATCTTCAGAAGAGCCAATGCGCTTCTTGCGCTTATCCCGCTAGCCGTATCCGCAAGTGTACGTAATCTACCGACCCCCGCTTTTTTAATATTTCTCCAATTTTGGAAGCTCAATTCGGTTTTTATGCATTAGTTGGGTTTCAATGCTCTGCTTAATCATTCTTTGATTATTATTTTTCATGCATTTTCGTGCAATCTCTACATTCGATGTGGATTAGATATTTGTGAGCTATAAATAGATGGTTAAGAAGTGAATTACAGCAACGGTTCACATTCTGACTATGGCAAGTTCCAAGCCTAATAGTGGGGGATCATCTAATCGAGGAGTTTTTATTTTTATTTTTGTTTTTAAGGGGTGCATGGTCCATTGACTGTGGGCTGCAACACGCCAATGGTCTATAGATCGCTGAACAATTGGGACAATCTTTTTAGGAATGAAAGTTTCCGTATACTGTTGAAAGATTTGTGTCTGTATTTCACATTATGCTTCTAGTTTTTATTTTTTATTTTTCCTTTTCTTTTCATGTGTTTGAATGGAAGGATGACTACTAAAATGGGGATATGAATTAACCTGAAATCATCAGGAAATTGAAACCATGGTTTCCTCTTTTCTCCATTGTTTCTTTTGGATTCCAATTTTATAGGGATTCCATGTTCTGTCACCTCATGTTATCTTCTTTGCCTTAGAAGTCATCAACGTCTCTTTTTTGGGAGAGATGAATCTGCACAGTTTTTCAAGGAAAATCTGAGAAACGGAAATCAGTTTGCAACACTACCTTTTTTTTTTCTTTTTTTTTTGGCAAATGGAGAAAAAGCGGGTTTCCATGCAAAGCAATTTCATTTCCAGGGTTAAAATGTTCCCAAACACCCCCTAAGTTATGTTGGTTTTTTTTTTGTATGTGTCCTATTGTGCCACTTTCTTATGGGAGAAATGAAACCTGTGTGCAGCACACTAATTTCCTTATCTGGTGTAATAACTCTAATTGGAGTGGTCATACCAGTCCTTGATCTGGACTGTTCATCTCATGGACGGTGGACCTACCATGGATGGATCATATCCTAAAATTTGCTAGATGAGATGAATCTATACCTTTCCAATTGAACTATTTCGTAAGGAGTGCTGTCCATTTCCACCATTTTTTTTTCTACCACTCATTTGTAGGTGGGCAGTTGGACAGCTAAGATTGTCCAACCAGTAATATTTTTGTTACGTTGCCAATCCATTTGGGTCCACCTGCATCCAGTTTTTTTGGTAGCTAACAGCCTAACACATAACATCATACATGGTGCATGGATTCGATAACCTCTTTTTCGTTGTTGACATAGGGCCTTTCTTTGCTGTTTAACGTATTAACTGTTTTGTCTCTGCGAATTAATGTTTAGGAATTTGGATAGACTGAATATTCTGTTCAAACGCATATGCATAGAAAAGTGCACAAACATGTACACATGCATTAGCTTTTATGAATGGCTATGCTGTTGTCATGGCATTTTTCTCTCCCCTCTGTCATTATCATTCACTCCTGCACATAATGTCCAAAGTGTAATTGACTCGCAAGCTCTATGTTTGATGTTGAAAAACTCAGGCCCAACGAAGAAAGCAATCCTTTTGGTTTCCAGTTTCGTTAAAATGCAGCCAAGTTGCTTTTGAAAAAAAAAAAATTTAATGCAGCCAAGTTGATTGTCTACTTGTGACATGGCAATTTTCTTGTGAAATCAGAATTTAGGTCAGGCGAGTCGATTGGTCCGCCACTTTGTGCTCTTTACATGAGAGCATAATTTAGCAAGCTTAATGAGACAACTACATTTTCCTTTCCTTTTGGATCTTTTTTTTTCCCCTACTTTTTTAATATGCATTTGTTGGTGATTGTATTCGAGAAGTCAAAGGAGGAATTCTGTTTCCCATTTCCCACAAAGATGTAGGAGAAATGTTTTCTATGACATCCATGCTTCCTGGAATTTCATGATGTCAATACTGACCAAAAAAAAAACTCCATCACACTTTTGACACTTTCGTGCATTGATCAGGATCATAGATTTGGTGGGCCATCATGTGGATAGGACTTATGAGCACAAAAATCCTGATGACAAGATTATGATAACCATTCCAACAGTGGTCCGAATATGGACAATTTTGTCACCTAGTTGAGCTAAAACTATGCATTTGTTAATGCAAATGTGAACGTGATGGACTGATCTGGATCCATATTCTTTTGAAATCGTTAGCTAGAAATGTTGTAGAATAGTCTCCAAAGATGAAGTCGCTGTGGAAATGATTCCCACCAGCCCACTGGTCAAAACTACTGATCAATCAATCTCCTATGTTTCAACCAGAGGCAACACATGCCAAAAGGGAATCAACACGCTAAACACAAAATTTTATTAAAAGTAACCACAATGTGCTGTTACACACAAAGCCAAAGAGGCAGTTATCCTTTGGCAACTAAAGAAAAACCTATTATAATAAGAAATGACCAAAATGCCCTTGAATCTCATCACAAACATATAGGCTTATCTTAAACTGGTTGTACCTCACATAAACTGTATCAGAATTGTATGATCATGGGATCATTCTGAAGCTGGCTCGATAGTGACCAATTTCATGACGTTCTAATATTGTTATGCCCAGAAAGTGGCCCACCAAAAAGTGACGAAATACCAAAGGGAAACTTGTTGAACCAATACTGACTCAGTCTAACCCTAAAAATTAATTTAAATAAATAAATCCTATGAATTCAAGGACCATTTGTTTGATCGCATGGGCCCCATAATATATATCTGGCTGTTCATCTCATCAAACTTTGGATCAGACATAGATCATCAATCAAGACAATATGGATGGTTGGAGTAGTCAGGTCATTGGTCAGCCAGATTTTGTGGCCTTGTGGGTGCAGCAAATGTCCACATTCAATGGGAAAAACTCAGAACATTTGGCATATGGACCATAACATGGGTCACAGTTTTTTATTCCTTTCTTTATCTTCTTGTAATGTATATAGTTTTAGCAGATTCTGTAAGTATGTTGTTTACTGATTATCTTAAAGAAATAGATAACTGGAGTGTGAAGGCCATTACGAGGAAGACAACCGGAATGGGAAGGATGAGGTATTTACATCATGTGCCTCAAAGGTTCAAGTGCAATTTCAGAGAAGGTAGTCTTTGCTTCTTCCATCTTTGTCAAGATTGCACTTCTTCGAGGAAGACAACTGCTGCTGCATAGAGGAATTGCTTCAGTTTTGGGGCATGTCTCAAGTATCCAGTTCCTGTATTTGATCTTGTTGAATTTTATCAATTAGGTTCTTTTACACTAGAGATATTGCTATCTTCTATAGAGAATAGACTTTTCGACATCTTAAATTGCTGAATAAGCATGAAGTTTTTGTATTGGGATAAACCATTCTTTCGTATAAACATGAAGTTTTGATGTTGGGAAAAACCATTCTTTCCTTTTCTGTATATTTGCCAGTTGCATTTTCCAGCTCAAACAGGAGGATTTCTGTTGACCCTTTCGATAGACCTAATGCCCAATGAAATCAGAAAGAGCAAAAATAGGTTTGCTGGTCTTATGTTGAATGTTCACGATCTTGGTAAACCTTCAGTGACAGTTTGTGTCTTACCTAATATTTTTAGAAATTGAGTTTTTATTTCGCTTGTAACTAGATGCATCATCTTTCATTTCGCTACTCAAATCATGGGTTTAGGGCTTGCAAGATGTTGCAAATTGTATGAACTTTAACCAGTTGTCGCTTTTCGTCTTTTTGTCAGCATTACATGTTTTTTATATACCTAATGCATTTACAAGTTATTACTGATGCTGCTGTTAAACATCAATCTGATGTTCACGTGTTGCCTGGTTATTAACTTCCTAATAGATGTTTTGACTTCCTGACCTATTCTGGCCTAGGAATCTGCTATAGATAAAATTATTTAGTAACAACTAGCAATATTATCCTTCTAGCATGTTTGGCTTACATATGCAGGTTGTGTTTCAGCTTTGACTGGTGAACTTGCATGTTCTTAATAAAATGGTTGACTTGTGTTTTTAGTGAACTGACCCATTTCACCGAGGAGTTTCAGTCTCAGCCAAAACCCGTCCTGTTTCTGTGATGAGTTCTGATCCCAACCAATCCAACAGTCTGGTCCATTCCAGGTAAGTAATCACTGGTCATTGCTGAGGCTAATCAAACTGGGAGCTCCTCATTGATCAAGTGAGTTTCATGTGATATTTTTTCTTCCTCTTATGGTTTCTGGATGAATTTGATTATTTTTCACTTTAGCCATGCAATTGATGTAAATGAATCAGCTAGTTAGAACATCAGATCAGTAAGATAATTGATCATCTGAATCAACTTTCCATGAAACTACCTTCCAAAATTGATAATAATATTAATAAAACTAAACTAAACTAAATGAGGTCTGAAACTTGAGTCAGGCCTGCTGCTACCATAAATATCCTGAAATGACAGCTTTGTAACTATTTCAGTTAGGATTAGCATCCCAAATCTGCCAATCTTCACCATCCTGAGAGATGTTCTGAACACAAAATCCTGACCCTTGCCAGTTAAAATGGAGGGTATTAAGAATATAATTTAGTTGTCTTGGATAATTGAAAAGCCAGATCAGTCGTTGCGCGTCTATGTCAATCCTCTTACGTGCCTTGGATAAATTAAGAAAAGAAGAAGAAGAAGAAGAAGAAGAAGAAGAAGAAGAAGCAGCAGCAGCAGCAGAACCCTGGAAAGTCCTTTCAGAAGGCTCTCGCAGAGGCATTCATAAGAAACAAAGGCTTATGTGGTGAAGTGCAAGGTTTGAGACCCTGCAATGCTCCTTCAACAAGCCATGGTGATGCAAGAAAAGTCCGCCAAGTTGTCATCTTCATTGTTCTTCCTCTCTTGGTGGTCTTGTTTCTTTTATTTGTAATCATCAACTTTTCTTCCATTTATTATCAAATAAGAAGAAAAATAGAAAGAGGGATTCTTGAAAGGAGAAGCAGAAATCCATTTTCAATATGGAATTATGATGGGATTACTATGTTTGAATACATCGTGGAAGCGACAGAGGGTTTTGATGACAAATCTGCCATCACAACATTTTGAAGATTTATGGTTTTTTTTTTTTCCCATGCTCAATTCTCATTTCTAGTTTATGATTACATGGAAAGGGAAAGCTTGGCTAACATCCTAAGTAATGATGAATGAGCTGCACAGTTGGACTGGAATATTAGGGTGAAGGTTATTAAAGGTGTCACCCATGCATCATCTTACAAGTACCATGATTGCACTCGGCCAATTGTCCATCGAGACCTATGATGCAATAACGTTCTGTTGAATTCAGAATTTGAGGCCTGTGTCCCTGACTTTGGCACTGCCAGATTGTTGATACCCGATTCGTCCAATTGGACCACGCTTGCAGGCAGTTATGGATACATCGCTCCAGGTTAGTTGCTAATTCATTCTCCATGCTTTTATAGTTTTTTTAGCAACTGGTCTTTTATTTTTCGTAAGATTTTCTATTTTTTGTTGGAAATTACACAGTAAAGTTTGTGCATGAGTTATCATACTGTTGTCAAATGTGGCACTCTAGGGAAACTGGAAGATTCCTTAATCCAACAGTCGTAAGAGGCCTTGCAAAGAAACAAAAGGGATTGTATTGTTCAAATCCCCAACTTTGTTTAACTAAAAAATTGTAAAGCATCTGTGAGTATTTAAAACTAATATATAACCATGCAAATGAAGATACTGTGAATAATGTTTTTCCTTTGCCGCACTTGATGTCCATCATTTTTTTACATTATGCATGATTGAAGTAATGTGGCTGCATGGTAAGACTGACCAGGATTCATGTTACCCAACCAACTTAACCATATGTTATCACCTATTAAATTCGTGGCGCTCTCCATTTTCCATAGCTGTCCATTTGTTGGCCACCAATTGTATGTATAGAATCCTCCAATAAGTGTAATTTTGGGATATGCTGGGGCCATATTTTCAGATGGTCTGGATAGATTTACATGGATACCAAGTATAGATGGATGGGTCATCACTATTTAATAAATGATTGAAAAAGTTCATTGCTTCTAGCCCATACAAGAAAATGTGAAAATGATGCATAAGGGCTGGGTTACTCCGTTGCACAAGGGTTAGACATCTCTATGATCCAAACTGTTGATGTGATGCCGCACACAGTGAATGCCCCACACAAACAAAAGAAGTTCCAAGATTGGAAATTCTTGAAACATGCCCATATCACCCAATCCTTGCCAATGAAATGTGTAGATACAACGATACCTATAGACGCATCAATACACTCTAGATTACACATGCCAACTTCTCATGTGTTTGGGATATATGAGGCATACATAAAGGTAGGCCTAACCATGCAAATGACCCAACACAATGATTAATCTGGTCCTCTTATCAGGCAGGCCATCAACACATGAAAACAATGGATAGTTTTGAGAAAAAAAGTCAATAGTACGCAATGTATGCATGTGGCATGCCTTATAAGTAGACCATCCTAACTTACAAGCAAGATCATCTAAAAGTTTTAGCACATCTTATGCAACTCCCAGATGTGCCACACACATGGCAATTGGCATATGCACAATTTGTAGAGATGCCTTGGGGTTAACAAGCAAAATAACCTAGAAGATATGAAACGTAGATTAAGAAACCCCTGTGAGTTTGATATATGCTTAATAGTTTAGCTATTGATGATTAACAAAGAGAAAGAACATGACTAAACTGTCTTCCTTTTTGCAGAGCTTGCATATACGTTGAGGGTGACTGAAAAATTGAAAAATGTGACGTATATGGCTTGGGTGCCGTGGTACTTGAAGTGATGATGGAAAGGCATCCTGGGGAGCTCATCTCCTCTTTGTCATCATCACCATCACCTCTACAAAGATCAAACACATCCACAATTTATGCCGAGTGGTGGAGGGAGGGACTAGTTTGGGGTACAACCCATGGACCCGTGACCCGATCCTCACCCGTTTATTAATTGGGTTTAGAATTTGACATGTAGTCCCACTTGATAACAAATTATTAGGCCCAAGCACCACTCCTTCAACCCATTTACTTAAGGGCTTGTATTTCAAGCCCAGTAATGACTTTGTAATATTTGGGAATTGGAACTTTTTGTTAACACTTACGTGCATCCTAGAAACGGTTTGATATAGGAATGAGTCAGCCATAGCCTGATTTATTTACCTTAATAGCCTTTGTTTGCATGCTGAAACCAAAACATAGCCCAATAAGTACACCTGAGCCCAAGTTATAAGCAAGCTTGGTTAGTTGGCCAAAGGGTTGACTAGAGTCATAGGCGCATTGCCAGCCTAATTTATTGTTCTACTTGAGATTGGGCTGTGCAAAATAAAAACTTAGACTTTGACATGACAAGCCCATTGCTTGGAACTGGATGTTCTCAACAAAAGATGATACTCGACTCTAACAGTAGAATCTGAGCCAAAACTCACATGGTCCCAGGGCTCACTCTTTGAAATCTCGATGCTCCTCGCAAAAGAGGAGACTTGAATCTAAAAGTAAAATCCGAGCATATTCCATGTTCGTTTGGCCCACTAGAGATTTAGATCAGCCTCGTTTTTGGTCCCATGCCCCAAAATGAGGTGGCAAATTAAATAGATAGATTGAACAGATTTGTCACAAACATCATTGTAGACCACACCTATAGTCAAGCAACTCTCACCCTCCAACTTAAATGTCCACCAATCTCTTGCTCTCACATTGATTGTCGGGTTAACCTAGTCTTGATCGTACATGGGGCCACTTTAATGTTTGTGAGAAATTAACTGGTACATCTATTTTTCCAGCTCATTTAGGTGGCAGATCAAAAACTGAAAATGGGCCATGTGATAAAATGAGCAGCCAAAATAGATGGACTCGGCAGATTTGTCAAAAACATCATGCGACTCTATGACTATTTCATCGGCTGGACGTTTAATTCCCATACTTTCATAGTCGTACGTTTTGCCTACTTGAACTTTAGATCGGCCTCATTTTTGAGTCCATGCCTTAAAACGAGGTGGAAATGAGATGGATAAAGTGGATTTGTCACCAACATCATTGTACGGTCAAACAACCCCCACCCTATATGCTTAAATGTCCACCGGACCTCTGGCTGGCCCATTGATTAATGTTGCCATCCTATCTCAAACTGTACTTGGGGCACTACCTTAATGTTTGTGAGAAGTCCAATATTCCGCCCATCCATTTTTCAGTCAATCTGAGGGAATGGGCCCAAAAATGAGGCAGATCTGAAGTTGAAAATGGCTTTAGGATGTTTCAAGGGTGGATATTCAATCTCACTATTTCCTGTCATGTGGCTTACTTGAGCTTCGGTCTTCCTCATTTTTGGCCATTCACTGAGAAAACAGATGGACTGAATAGATTTGTCAAGAACACCCTGTGTCCTCATCATGAATGTTTCAACAGTAGATGTTCAATCTCCACTCTTTCCTGTTGGTTGGCTCAAGCTCATGTGGATGAGATCCACCCCGTTAATCAGGTGTGCTGCTCTTTATTTGGACCCGGGCCAAATTAAAATCAGGCTGATTCAACCATAGGTACACACCATGTGAAATAGCTGAGATAAGAAGTCTCATTTTTATAATACTCCAAGTTATATTTGACGTCCACTTTTGTGCGTATAGACCATCCAATCAACTCATCTGACGTTTCATACCAAGATTATTAAATTCTTCTAATACTCATGTTGTTTAAACCATGTGAATTTAAAGTTTTCAGGAATGATTTTACACCATTACCTATGGTTAAAAACCCTCTTCCATGTGGTGCGGCTGATGTAAGTCTTGGATTTCACTGAATATACAGTACTTATGGTGAGAATGTGACGGCCCAACTGATGGATGGGGTGGATATGATGCATGATTGTCTCACATAATGATTAGTTAGCTAGTGCAAGTCATCCCCGCAGAGGGTGATCACAACTGATGCAGAGGGCGATCCCAACTGATGCAGCCGTGTAGGGGCATGGCATATCTCTGGCTTCCAAGTGCATCTGCTGCAATAGAGTTACACCTGCAGGACACAGCATTGAAACTCTGCATCATCTTTTCTTCTCCAGCGAAACAGCCTTAGCTGTTTGGAAGGTTTTTTGGCAGGCCCTCGGTGTCCCTTTCACCTCTAACTTGCCCATCCTTGAGACCCTAGATCTATGGTGGATCTCTGCAGGTCTGCACCAGCATCTATCCCCAATTCACAGGATCTCCCCCTCTCTCATCTTGTGAGAGATTTGGAAGTCTAGGAACTTGGCTAGATTCGAAGGCAAGGCATTGCAGGTTGATGGGATTGTGTTCAAGGTGAAATGGTGGATATCCTCGCTAGTTCGGTGTAGCCTTAAATTGTTGTACCCGCCTCCCTCCAATTCTGCTCATGCATTTCTGGGGATCTCAGTTTCTCCCCGCCCCTATCCTCCCCATTCAATCGTCAAGTGGGTGAAACCTAGCAAGGGTTGGGCAAAGCTTAACACAGATGGCTCGGCTAGGGGAAACCCGGGGCCGGCTTGGGGTGGCGGCGTTTGCAGGAATCATGACGGGGAGCTTATGTTCGCGTTTTCAGAAGGCTGTGGGCTTGCTTTCAACACATATGCGGAGCTTCGTGCAATTCATGACGGGATCGCTTTCTGTGTCAGTTTATGGATTCCCCAAATTATTGTAGAGTCAGACTCAAAGTTGGTGATTGATTTTCTTAATGGCATCACGTGCCCCTCATGGAAAGGGGCCTATTGGATAGAAAGAATTCTACGTTGGAGAGCTTTTGGTCGGATTAGTTTTGGGCACATTTATTGAGAAGGTAATGGCCCAGCAGATGGTATGGCCCGTATGGGAAGTGAGTCTCAAGTTTCCTCGTTCTTTCATCACTATTCGCTCCTCCCTAGGCATGTGAGAGGCAGCCTTTTCCTGGATAGGTTGGGTCTGGGGGCAGTTCGGCTTTCCTCCCATAGTGGTTAGATCTGCATTAGCTTGGGGTCTTTTTCGGCTTTTCTTCTTATGATAGGCTTCTCTCAGGTTCCTTTTTTTCTTGCAAAAGCCCGAATGTCTATAGGGTGTTTTTTGTCATCTTGGGCCTGGGCTGTTCCCTCTATAGAGTGCCCAGGTCCTTTGGGGTTTCCTTTGCTTTGTGGGTTTTGGTTTGTTTATGGTCAGGTTTGGTTTCTCAGGCGCGCACTAAGCGTCAGGCTGCGGTTACTCTGTTAATTCGACATATGAAATCCCCAGTTCTTTAAAAAGAAAAAAAAAGAAGTCATCCCTTCCATGTGCCCGTATTTCGAGTACTGGTCATCCGTCCTATTGGCTGACAGGGTCAAAGACCATTGCTGGCTCTAATTTAATATGCGTGGGCTATGCAAAATAAAACCTTGTGATATACTAGGCTTGAAAAGCCCAAACAAACCAGCTTACAATCAAAATCAAACCCATAAATTCATGCCCCACTCACCCAACAAAAAGGACACTTGTCTCTAAAAGTCACTCCATGAGCCCATTTCTACTTTGAATCCAGCTTTAAAATACTAGCTTGGCCCATGGGCAAAGCTTGGGCCTTTCAGATTTTGGTTTGGGCCTGGGCGCAAGTCATTTTAGACTCACCTAGTTTCATTTGCTCCTATAAATATCCCATTCTAGTCATCCGTTAGACAGCAACCCATTCTCCGTGAATGCATACCACTGGTTTCACTTCTCTGGACATCTATTTCATTGTGTTTGTGTGCCCCACTTGATCAAATGATATATTAACAGCATGTAAGTGGAAAATAGTGATTTTACCAAATTTGGGCTGGGCAGGATTGAGTTCGGGCCTAACTAGTTTTTCGAGCTCAGGTTTGAGTGACTCTGCTGGGGCTGGTGTGGGCCATGAGTCATAAGTGTAGGCCCGGCCCAAACATGGCCATGCACAAACCAAATTTGAGTCTAAAGTGGGCATGGCCTGAAGCCCAACGGTGCTTTGGACACCAATATAAACTGCTAAAGAGAGCATCGGAGTGGTTGGGTTGGAGAAAGGTTGTAGGTTTCTCTTCTCCCACTCCAATCATCTCCAAGATTCCCTAATCCAGTGGTTGTAAGACGCCTTGTTCAGTGTCTACTACACATTTCATTGCATTGAATTATTCCCCTGCCTTTATGATCTGGTCAAGTAATCCAAAAACATCCCCAACAGGGATAGCAATAGGCATGGTTGGGTACACTGCTTAGAGAGGTGGTATCATGCAATGCTTGGCTTAAGAGTTTGGTGGAGCTATCAATGAGCCTGGCTGGTCCACTTAAGGCCTGGCTTGGGGTGGCCCACTAGGCACAAGGTTCAGGTCCGGGCCTTAAAAGTTAAACCTGTTTAATAATTGGGTTGGGCTCAAGCTATGTTCAAGAGCCCATTAACCGAGCCCAGCCCTTTTAGAATTTCAAGGGAAATTTTGTCATATATCATGCATGATGAGATGCATTATACGAACATACCAAATCTTGTACAAAAGGGGGTAGTCGGGATCCACCTTGGTATGAGGTCATGCATAATCACCATGGCTTGGTTGGTATCCTGCATACTATCGCGGGCTGGGCTTGAATCTGTTTACTCGGGCCTATCATAAGACCAAGCTGCATTCAGGCCTAGGTTCTACTTTGTGGATGAGCGTGGACAGGACTCTGCCCAGCCCAAGCCCAGGCCATTGACAGCTGTAGTTTCTAGCCATTGGCAATGGTTGATTCTCTTTTATTTTGTAAAGCGTCAATGATTTGGTGGACCAAATAGTCCATATGATGTTGCAAACAGTGGATGGCCATGGACCAAAAGATAACCCAGTATTGGAAGATCCTATCCATTGAATTTATTTCATTTAAAAATTTTTTTTTATTGAATATGGACTGTTTGCTTTATTTTCTTTTCTGACCTTCTACTTGCTTGCCTCTTATTAAAAGGCTAGGATTTCTAATCAGCAGAATTATTACTACATGTGCCATCAGACAGGCCACCACCCTATGAAAGCAACAGACAGTTTTTTTTTTTTTCTTGTTAGCTTGTTAGTACCCCACTGTCAGTTCACACTTCACTGTTAGCCACCCCTGCTAGGGAATCGATGCCAAGACCTCAGTGTTGAAACGAGGTATCTTTCACTCAGTCTACCACTTAGCTATGGATTGAAAATGATGGCCCACAATTCTCTCTATGCGTATCATCCATCTATATTTAATCTAATTCACTGTACACGTGGGATCATCCATCAGTGGTCCCACTATACATGTACTCATGTATCATGCCTAGCCTACTTTGTAATCCATCTTTGTACCTCTCTGTATCATGTATCTCTCTTTGTATCTTATATGGCCTGTTATATACATGGGTTAATTATGCATGTATGTCTATCTCAGACATATGGCCATGTACGCATGGCCAACATATATAGGGGCCACTGTACATGTGGAGCATACTGTACACATTGCTCGTACACTACATGTGCATGTCAATTAGTAGTTGATTGTTTACATTCAACAGTTTCTCGTTATCAAAGGGAATTTGAATTAGTGGGCTCACTTCTATGTCCCATCAAATGATCAATTTATCATAAGGATCGGCTATAGCTTCATTCAGTGGGCTTATTTCAATGATCCATCTTAAATGAAGACTTTTTATGTCATTTGATGATTTGTAAAGGATGTATCATTACAAGCTCTATCACATGTGAATACTCAATTACAAGCAATTAAATAATTAACAAGTTATTCATATGTAGACAAGTTTACTGTAAATAGATTACAGCCTAAAAGCTAAATAAGACAAACTATAAACACCTTACACATGTAGTAATCAGATTACAAAAGAAGGCATCTACTGCATAGACATAAAACAGAGAGAAAATACCCATTTTTTGGGTGGAAAATCCTTCTACTGGCGATGCAGAGCCTAGCAACGACTCTCCTTCTCCAATCTTCGTTATCTCTGTTAGACAGGCTGTGTTAGATAGGCTGAAACATACCTTGTATAGCTAGCATACCTTATATAGTTGATTTTCCATAGGTAGATGATTCTGATTTTATTTCTTTCCTTATATAGATGCTGTAATCTCTATATATTCAACCCCTTTGGGTTGTCTCAAATACACAAAAGCTTTCATCTCATCTCGGTTTACAATCTCAAGTGTACCACACCATCGGAAACTAGTGGTAATTGAACACCCACCATGGCCCACCGTAATGCTTATTTGCCATCCAACCTATTAATCAGGTCACACATTACTGGATGAATGCAAAACACAAATATCAGCTTATACAAAACTTTTGTAGCCTCCGGGAAATTTTTATGGGTGGGCACTCAATTACCGCTATTTCTTATGTATCTGCTTCATTTCTGGGATCATGCTATGAAATGCCATAAAATGATATGAAAAAAATGGATAGATGGCGTGGATAAAACACATACATCATGATGGCCCACAGAGCATCAACTAGTAATGAGTCGTTACTAGCAGCGTAAGTTGGATAGGACTCAGCCCAGCCCAAGCCCAGGCTGTTGACGGATATAGTTTCCAGGCAAGGGCAATGGTTGGTTTTCTTTTACTTTGTAAAGCGTCAATGGTTCGGTGGACCAAAGAGTTGAAGAGTGATGTATGCTTTGCTACTAGTGGATATCTACATTGCAGCAGCTTGGATATCTACATCGAACCTAAATGGCATTTCATGTACCTTCATTCTTATAACTGAACACCACCAAGGCAATTTGTGCTAGAGAAAGATTGAAGAGTTAATGGCCCGCTACGAAACATATCAATCATTCAAACCCCAAACAGAGGCACAGCCCATAGACCCATGACCTGATCCTCAACCATTTACTAATTGGGTTAAGAATTTAGTTTAAAATTTAAAATGTGGTCCGACTTTGCAACAAATTATTAGGCCCAAGCACTACTTTTTCGACCCATTTACTTAAGGGCTCGTATTTCAAGCCCATTAGTAACTTTGTCATATTTGGGAATTGAAACTTTTTGTTAATACTTATGTTGCGTCCTAGAAACGGTTTGATATAAGAATGAGTCAGCCATAGCCTGATTCATTTACTTTAACAACCTTTCTTTTCTGGCGAAAACCGGAGCATAGCCTGATTCATTTACTTTAACACCTAGCCCAAGTTAGAAGCAAGCTCTCACCACTTAAAATTTCCCAGGGTCTGCTATAATGTTTCTGCCATCCAACCTATTGATTAGGTCACACAGACCTAGCTGAAGGAAAACACAAATATCAATTTCATCCAAAACCTTTCAATTGAAGGTAAGGTTATCTTAGACTGAATGATGGCTTAGATTTCATCCGCAAAAGCCAACCAACAACTTATCTTTTACCCGCACAAGTCTTTCCGCCTGAGTTTCTCTCTCTGATTTCCAAAATGCAGTTTTTGATATGGAAGTTGTGCATTACTTTTGTCTCATGAGGAAGAATAAATTCATGTGGATGTGATCTACCCCATCAATCAGGTGTGCCGCTCTTTATTTGGATCAGTACTAACAAATCAAGCTGTTTCAAAAGTCAGGTGTTACACACCACTAGAAACAGTTTAGATGAGAAGTCTCACCATTAAAATTGTCCAAGTTATATGTGGTGCCCGGCCACCATGGTGATTATATACACACCACGGGTCTACTACTCATGTTGGCCAAACTATGTGAATTTAAAGTTGTTTGGAACGATTTTACACCATTCCCTATGGTGTAGCTATTGTAAGTTCTGAATTTCCAGGATTCATACTGAAAATTTGACGGCCCAACTGATGGACAGGGTGGATCCGATGCATGTTTATCCCACATAGTGATTAGTTAGCTAGCAAAAGTCATCCCCTCCATGTGCCTATGCAATTCAGGCTATTGTAGACCCGGATTCTTTCTTCCTTCTTCTCTCCATGTGGTTGTTCACCATATCTCCAAGCTAACAGTTTCAGGCTATAAATGAACCACAACACAATAAGCATACCTAAGCCCGACTGATGGCCATCTGCCCCATGAGCTTAACAGACTCATACCATTGCCAGCTCTAATTTAATGGTCCACTTAAGCCTCAGCTGTGAAAAATAAAACCATGTAATAGACTAGGAAATTTGTTCATGGCCCAAACAAATCAGTTTAAATCTAGATCAAACCCATCCATTCGCGGCCCCACTTCTTGGAAACTTACAAAACCCAACAAAAACAGAGACTTTGACTCTAAAAGTCACTAGATTGTTTGTTCTAATTATGCAACCGTGGATAGGAAAAAGAAGTGGTGCGTATTGGTTGCAGTAAAGGAGATCCAATCGCTGGATTAGACTACACATGATGTGGAGTCTACCTGGGAAAGGATGAGAGAGATGGGAGATGAGAGAGTACATGAAAATGACTTAAAAATTATAATTCTTATTAGGATTCTCAAAATTAAGAAAATAAATCATTATGCATGCATAACCTTAAGATTATAATACTAATTAGAGTTCCGAACGCATTTTATTAACATAATGCATTATGCTATAATTAGGGGTGTACATCGGGCCGAACCGAGTCGAACTGGGCTCAACCCGGCCCGGCCCGCTCACCAGCCAAAGCAGCCCGAACCCGGCCCGGCCCGGTCACCGGGCCAACATATCCGGCCCGAACCCGGCCCGGTTAGCAATCGGGCGAGTTCGGGCTGAGTTCGGGCCAATTTCGGACCCACGATTTGGACGGCCTTGATTTTTTGACTCTGTTCCATCTACTCCATGAGAAGAGCTTAGGCAGGTAACTTGAATGGCCTTGATTTTTGGGAAGGGTTTTTGTCATAGATTTTTAGGACTTTGCTCCATGTACAAAAGGACTTATGATTTGGATGGCCTGGATTGCTGTAAGTAGTTAAGGTAACTGGGTAAGAATTTAGAAAAAATATACATACATACATATATATATATATATATATATATATATATATATATATATATATATATATATATATATATATATATATATATATATATATATATATATAGGCCGAGTTGGGCCGAGTCCGGTTTCGGGCCGAGTCGGGCCGAACTGAAACCTATCCGAACTCAGCCCGAACTTAGTTTCGGGCCGAAGAAAATGGCCCGTCCCAACCCGAACTCAGTTCCGGGTCGAGCTCTTTCGGGCCGAGTCGAGCGAGCTAATCGGGCTAGCCCGGTTTGTGTACAGCCCTAGCTATAATGCATCATTTTTATAATTTATAGTTAGGTAAATGATTAGCAATCCAAATGGGCCCTAGAAGTACGAGATTATTGGTTTTTCCAGTCGTCTGCTTTGGACGTTTATCCTACTCAAGGGAGAAACAAAAGTCCGTCTTCGTCTCTTTCCATCACAGCTCATCTTATTGTCATTGCATGACTTCACTCGTGTCTGTTTTACTTTAGGGTTGTAATTTGAGTACTACGCACATAGAAACAAGACATGTGCATGCGAGACTGGCGCGGCTCAACAGATAGTCCTTACAATAGGTAGCTTCCATGTCTTGAAAAACTTGCCCATCTGATCATCAGGTGGGCCACACCTGTTGAAAGTAAATGAATGGTTATTAGAAAAAGACCAATGGTTCAAATCATGTGCCCTCCATGATGAACCTATGTGGATGATTTTAGATGCATGGTACTCACACAGTGATGACCTGTGATAAGTGGATCAAATTTTACATAGGTGACCTATTTCTATGCACGAGTAGGGGGCAGTTTCAAAGTTCAGGCGAGCAGCTGCAACCTGCATTTCTCATTTTAATTGGGATTGAGGAATGAACCATTGCCAAAGAAGGGATCAGAATCCTCTGCAACATTTGTTGCAGGCATAGCATGCAACAATCGATGTCATGTCATCAGTTGTGACATGTCTGTGACATTGACTCTGTTCATAAGTTGTGCCACCTTTGGCTAACCATTAGGCCCTATTTGTTTTTCCTCCTATATCCTATACGTAGCTTGTAATTGGCTTGAGGGTCATTGGATGGTAATATAATCTCTGTTGGGAAGCTACTCAACTTTTTCTTTTATGTGCAAATCAATGAGATTAATAATATATGAGATTTAATGGATGATAATCACTTCCAACACAAGCAAGCAAATCATCGAATATGTAATGTGCAAGAGACAAATTTTATACATGGAAAATCCTTTGATGTGAAGGAAAAATTACGGGACCAGTTCAGTGCAAAACCACTATGTTAGAGATAATAAAGGTACCATCATCAAGAGAACAACTCTCTTAGATGCCCAAATAAATTACCCAAAAGTTGAATTTCCAGCAACAATAAAAGAAAGAATTTTCTCACCAACTAAGGATTGTACAAAATTCCAACACAACCAGTGAAGAAGACAATCGAAGAAACTGGTATTGTGAATGGACTCTCACAGAGCCTGAGATAAAAAAATATTTCTTATGGTCAACAAGAAGTTTGAAGAAATAAGAGACCTTGCTCATCTTTTTCCACCGACTATTCTCCTCTTTATCACTAAGAATGAAAACCAAAATATAGCAACAAGTCTCTAGATAGGGAAAAAAATATATTATTTTTCTCTCCTTTTACTTGCTTAAAAAATATAATAATAAAACTGAAAATAAAAATACCTCCGAACACATGGTTAGAGGAAAGACTACATAAGGCCATACATGTGGGTCTCATTTCCACATGCAGAAGGACCCTCAACAATCTCTTACTCATCTATCAAGAAAAGTAGGGGGGGAAAAAAGAACTAAAAACTATTATTTCAACGTATCCAATGTTATGGTAAGTTGGCTACTAATATTTGGTAATGCTACTCTTATATTGACACATTTCCTCTGCATCCACTATTGAAGCAGAATGGCAGAGGGTATGGGATTAGTTTGGGTTCATTGGCCCAATACAAAAGAAATGGACCATTTAAACCCCAACCCAGAGTCACAGCCCATGGACCCTTGACCCAAAACTCATTCATTTGCTAATTGGGTTTACAATTTTAACACATGATCCCACCCATCGACAAATTAATTAGCTCGAGGCTCGTCAAGGGGTAACCTAGGTCCTTCCGGGAGTGGGGGTGTATGTAGAGACGATAAGGGCGCCTTCAAGTTTGCCTTCTCAAAAGGCTATGGCATGGGATTGAGTTTTCAGGCAAAGGCGAAGGCGGTTATTGATGGCCTCAATTTTTGCAAGGATATGGGCCTTTCCTACGTCGAGGTGGAAAGCGACTGTCTGCTCATGGTTGGCCTTTTCTCCATAGCAGGGAACCCTCCTTGGAACACATACTATTGGAAGAACCATTTTCAAGCCCTTAGAGCCTCGCTGTCTATTTCAATCAAGCATATCCCCAGAGAAGCTAACTCCATTGCGGACGGCCTAACTCGATGGGGCAGCTCTAACCAGCAGACCAGGATCTTCAATTTGGCATCCGACCTCCCTCTCTCCGCCAGAGGAGAGCTGGTCTTAGATAGGACAAGATTAGGGGCGATCCGATTCTCTTAGCTTTTTCTTAATTTTTTTCCTTTATATGACCAAATTGAGTTGCAGGCCCATTGCCTTTCCTAATTTAGTGCTCCACTAAAGCCCGGGCCATGCAAAATGAAACTTCAAATAGACTTTCTCCTAAAAAGTACAAATGAATCAATAAATACATGGGCCCCACTCATTGGAATATAGTAGTACCCAATAAAATGGAGACTGAGACTTAACACTAAGAGTAGAATTTGGCCCAAAACTATCCAATCCTAGGACCACTCTTTGAATTGTTGATGCGCCATGAAAAATTAGAGACTTGTCTCTAAAAACTAAAATTTAAAACGTACATATCTAGTTTGGGGCCCACTAATTGGAATACAACAGTGCCAAACAAAATGGAAACTTAACTCTAAGAGTAGAATCTAGCCCAAAACTATCTAGTCCTAGGACCACTCCTTGAATTGTCGATGCTCCATGAAAAATTAGAGACTTGACTCTAAAAACTAGAATTTAAAACGTACATATCTAGTTTGGGGCCCACTCATTGGAATACAATGGTGCCAAACAAAATGGAGACTTAGCTCTGAGAATAGAATCTGGCCCAAAACTATCCAATCCCAAGGCCACTGCTTGAATTGTCGATGCTCCAAACAAAATTATAGACTTAGCTCTAAAACTAAAATCTAAACTATATCTACTTTGGGGCCCACTAGTTGGAATACAGCAGTACCCAACAAAATGGAGACTTTTCTATAACAATAAAATTTAGCCCAAAACTATCTGGTCCCAGGGCCACTCCTTGAATCATCGATGCTCCTAACAAAATTAGAAACTTGACTGTAAAAGTAGAACCTAAAACACATCTAATTTGGGGCCCACTTGTTGGAATCTTGCGACGGATGCCCCATATAAGTGTCATGCTAATTGAAAAGATGGTATGTCACCAAAAGTTGTAGTGATATGTTCTAGTGAAAAAATGATTTGGATGTTAAGTAATTCAATGGTGCATTTAGATGCGTTATGACATTGAAGGCATGCCCACCTGATTAATGGATTAGATTATTCCTTGCTGCTAGCTCTACCTAATGATTGGATCTTGCACACGTGTGTTGTGATTTGGGGTGTCAATAAGTTGAGTTTGGACCGGGCACAAAGCCTGAATCTGACATGAGTTGTGCAAAATAAAACCTTGTAATAGACTAGGCAAGCCCAAACAAATCAGTTAAAATCTAGACCTAATCCATCCATTCTCAGGCGCCATTCCTTGGAAATTTGCAAAACCCAACAAAAAAAAAACGAGACTTGACTTTGAAAGTTGCTAGAGTTGATTGTCCATCCGATCCTGGATAGGAAAAAGGAGCAGTACATGTTGATTACAGCAGGGGAGATCCTATCACTCATTTGGACTAAACATGATGTGGGTTCCAACGGGGAGAGGATGAGAGAGATGGGAGAGAGAGAGAGAGGAAGAGAGTATGAAAATGACTTAAAGCTCATAATTCTACTTTAGGTTTTTAAAAATGACGAAAAGAAGTCATGATGCATGCATAATATCTTATGATTATAATCCTAATGTGTGTTCCAAACGGTTAAGCATAATGCATCATTTTAAAAATTTATAATTAGGTACATAACAAGCTATCTAAGTGGGCCTAGAATTCTTGAAATTATTGAGGGATCCAGTCAAGTCCCTGCTTTGGAAGTTTACCCAAAACTCAAGGGAGAAACATGGTTCTTTCTTTGCCTTTCCATCAAAGCTCATTTTATTGTCAGTTCATGACTTCACTCTCATCTGTTTTACTTATAGGAATGCTAATTTGAGCACCTCACACATGGAATCAAGCCATACTTATAGGATCCTACATTTTCTACTGATGTTTCGCAGTTTCTTTTATTCGAAGATAAACCAATGCCACCATAGCAATCATTAGTTTGCAAGAATATTTGTATATATACATATGACATATACAGAACAAAGTATATATCAGCCTAAGAGTACTTTTATAATTATTGTGTATATAATACATCATCTCACCCTAATTAAGGTTATTGAGCATTCTACAAAACTATACTCTTTCTCATCTCATGAAGTTCTACCCACATGGCTTAGTCAACGAAAAAATAAATAAAAAATGCTAGGATGAGCTTGCTCTTGCAGTCCTTATCATATCTTTTGCCTTCTAAATGTAGCACAGCCACATTTGTCATTATTTGGACTACTGAGTTGAAAAGAATTTTCCAGCTATAGAGAAGAGAACAATCAAAAGCTTTCATATGGTCCACACAGCAATCGTAGGGCCACGGTAACAATTGCCTAATGTACACATCACACCACGTGCATTGTCCAGTGGAGATGGGATACCCTGCCCACTAGGGTGGTCAGACAGCGACTTGATGGTTTATTATTTTCTATTGTTAACATCAAGAAGTAAACTTATCTTGGATGGATCAAAATTACTAAATATATGGAAGAAGAAAAGGTAAAGTAGATAAAATTATGGGTTTGCTAACCAGATAAGCCATTAGCAGTACCACCAGGCAATTGATGGTTTGGCTCAACATTAAGTGTGGCCCACCTAGTGAGTAAATCAAATTGATTTTCAAGAAGGGTGATCTTCATGGTGGGGTCTACTTTTTTTCATGGCATAGATACCCCGCACAATTGTCATGCTAGTCCAAAAGTTGGTAAGTCACCCAAAGTTGTAGTGATCTGTTCTGGCATGAAAAATGATTTGATGGTAACTTCAATGTGCATTTAGAAGTTTTATGGAATTAAAAATTTGCCCACCTGATTAATGGATTGGATTATCCCTCTCTGCTGGCCCCGCATAATGATTGGATCTTGCACACGTGTGCTGTGATTTGGGGAGGTAATGGGTCAGGTTTAGACTGGGCACAAAGCCTGACCTTCACTACGCCAAATTGGCCAATTTGCGACGTACTTTTGCGACGGACTTCGTCCGTCGTTAAAATCTATTGGTTTAACGACGGATTTCATCCGTCGCTAACAGAAAAAGTCCGTCGCTAACCCCGTGTTTGTCGAAAATTCGTAGTTTGAACGTCGCTAAATTTAGCGACGGACCAAAATCCGTCGCTAAAATCTGATTTACGACGTATTTACGACGGATTTTGATCCGTCGTTAATAGGCGACGGTCGAAATCCGTCGCAAAATTCGCCTTTATGACCGCCCTAAATTCCCGCCCAAAACACCAAATGGCGCGCTTTTCAGTTGCTTTTGCGACGGATCATGGTCCGTCGTAAAAGGGCTTTTGCCTTAACATTAATATTTTTCATTTTTTTAAGAATATGGAAAATTAAGTTTTTTTATAGTCTAATAATTGTTTTTTAATAGAATTTCGGTGGTTTAATTGTACATATTTGTATCTAAGATTATTTTTTAACAATTGATTGAATGCAAAAAGAAAATTTATTCTATTTTTATATCAATTGAGTGGAATTTTTATTTTTATTTTTTAATTTAAAATTAATATTTAAATGGTTTGTAATATAACATGAAAAAGAATATTGAGAAGTCAAAAAAATTTAATAATGTTTGAGAAAAAGAATAGATTTTGAAAAAATAAAAATCGTAATTTAATAAAAATCTATTTTGTGGGAACAAAAAAGAATTTTGAATAAAATTGATAAATTTGAAAACAAAAAGCATTTGATTTTGAGAAAAAATAATATCCTAAAAAAAAAATTAAAAATATTTTTAAAAATGTGAAAATTTTCACAATGTTGAAAAATGAAAATATTTTAAAAAAGAAAATGAGAGTTTGAAATTTGAAAATTAAATTTAAATGTGAAATTTTATTTTATTTTCACTCAAAATAAAATTTGAGTGAAAAATAAAATAAAATGATATTAAAAAATCGATACTTTATCAAAAAACAAACATTTTGAAACAAAAAATAAATAAGTTGAATAATTTTGTGATTTTGAAAATTAATTAAAAATGTTCAACATTCGAAATTTAAAAAAAAAAAGTTATTTATAAAAGCACTAAGATTTTGAAAAAATATATATATTTTAAAAAATTGAAAAGTTGAAAACAACATGATGCTTTTGAAGAAAAAAAAATCGGCATTTTGGAATTTTTGGGAAAAAATAAAAATTATTTTGAAAATAAAAATTCAAAATTTGTATTTTTATTTATTTTTTGAAATATTTTATAATAAAAATGATATTTTGTTAAAAGTTTTGAAAGAAAAATTAAGAGTAAAAAAATATACATTTTGAAAAAAAAAATGTTATTTTTAAATAGAAATTGAAATTTATTTGTGAAAAAAAAATTAATAAATTATTAGGCACATCCACTAATTGAACATTTAACCGTTTTCAGATAATCGAATTAGTCCAGCTTGAAGAGTAAATAACTTCATATGTTTAAATCAAATTTCACTTAAATTGTTGATTAATCTTGTATGCCCATTGTCTTTCTCACATGTAGTTAGCCTGATTGGGGTGAGTAACTAGTTAAATTGAGGGTATTAATTAGTAAAATAGAGTGAATGGGCTAGACGTAAAATGGGCTAAATATTGTTGTCAAAATTGTGACCCAACTTATTAACCCTGTGAGAACCTAAGAATTGATGTTAATAAGTTTTGTGGGCCCCATCATGATGTGTGTCGAACATCAACACCATGCATTTAATGTGTCTCCTTTAGGTTATGAGATATCTCAAAAATCATCCGTAAACGAAACTCAAGTGGGCCATACCATCTAAAACCATGTCAAGACACCTTAAAAAATATAAAAGCACTTAGTGGGGCGCACATGAGTTTTGGATGAGGCTAAAACTTGGTCTGACCCCTTATCCAAGTGGGACACACATAATGAGTGGGTTGGATATGTGAATCACATTTAGGCAGGCCCAATATATGATATATGATTATGAATGTTTTAAGGAAACCCCTCTCCACTATATTATGTGGTGTAGCCCACCTAAGTCATGGATTGACTTTATTTTTAAGCTCTTGGCCCACCCAAGTCATGGATTGACTTTCTCCATATCGTTCAACGCCTTTATCGGATCATTTTAAGATATTAACTAAAAAATAGGGCGGGTCCAAGGCTTAATTGGACTACAAAGTGGGGATTGAACGTCCGCCATTAAAAATAACATTCATAGAAGTTTTGGATCAAGCTGATGTTTGTGTTTTCTTTTCATTTATATCTTTTTGATATTCTGAATATATATATTGTTTTTATATTATATGAGTGATTTTTTTTTTTTATTTTTTATAATTAAAAAGTAATATATTTAAATGATTTGTAATATCACATGAAAAAGAATATTGGGAAGTTGAAAATTTTTAACAACGTTTGAGAAAAATTTTGAAAACAAAATGATGCTTTTGATGAAAAAAATCAGCATTTTGAAATTATTGAGAAAATTTTATTGAAAATTCGGGATCAACCCACCTCGTTCATCCATTTTTCGAGATCATTTTAGAAATTTTTCAAAAAATAATCATATCGAAAGATTAAATGGACCACATTACAAATAAGGGCAACAGATTGGCTACTCCCCCTGACACCATCCAATGATTGGTGGTTAGTGCTCTGCGGGCCCCACCATAATGTATGTGTTTAATCTATGCCATCCATCGATTTTTAAAGATCATTTTATGGCATGAGACAAAAAATGAGGCATATCCTAATATGAAATAGACCACATTATAGGAAACAGTGTTGAATGAGCGTCAATCGTTTAAAACATTTTGGAGGCCATAAAAGTTTTGGATCGAGATGATTTTTGTTTTTCCCCTTCATCTAGGCCCGTATGACCTAATAAACAGACTGGATGTCAAATAAACAATACAATTGACCTTACGACGATTTTAAAAATGGATAACCAATCACTATTGCTTTCATGTGGTATAGTCCACCAGATCTTTGAATATGTTTCATTTTTGGGCTCATATCCAACAATGAGTTGGCAAAATAAATGGATCATATGGATATACAATATATAAATCAAAGTGGGCCCACATCTACCCCATCAATCAGATGCACCATTCCTTGGTGGGCCTAAGGCTTAAAAATCAAGTCAATCTGTGACTTTTTTGGGCCACACCACATACAAAAGTTGAGAGGGGTTACCCTCCATTAAAATATTCATAATCATTTGTTAGGCCCACCGAGATGGGGTTCACAAATCTAGCCCATCCATCATGTGTGTCCCACTTGGATGAGGAGTCAGATCAAGTTTCATATGCATAAAAATTTCAGGTGGGCCCCACCAAGTGCTTTTATATGTTTTAGGCATTTCTTCACATGATTTTAGATGGTATGGCCCACCCAAGTTCCGTATACGGCTGACTTTTGGGATATCCCATAATTTAAAGGGGCCCCATCAAGTGCACGGTGTTGATGTTTGACACATGTCATGGTGGGGCCCACACAGCTTGACCTTTGTGTTTAATCCATGTCATCCCCATGAGGTCAAGCTGTGTGGGCCCCACCATGACATGTGCCAAACATCAACACCATGCATTTAATGGGTCCCCTTTAAATTATGGGATATCCCAAAAATCAAATGTATACGGAACTCCGGTGGGCCATACCATCTAAAATCATGTGAAGACATGCTTAAAACATATAAAAGCACTTGGTGGGCCCCCCTGAAATTTGGATGCATCTGAAACTTAGTATGACCCCTCATCCAAGTGGCACACACATAATGGATGGGCTGGATTTGTGGACCACATCTCGGTGGGCCTAAAAAATAATTATGAATGTTTTAATGGAGGGTAACCCCTCTCAACTTTTGTATGTGGTGTGGCTCATACGAGTCATTGATTGATTTTATTTTAAATCCCTGGGCCCACCATGGGATGGTGCATCTGACTGATGGGGTAGATTTTTGACACGCACCATGTTGGGGCCCACGGAGCCATACCAGACGCCGGCCTAAATTTGGGCGCGCGCTCAAAAACAGAGCCACGCCCAAAAAAAACCCCAAATCCCAAATCTGCTCTCTCTCTCTCTCTCTCTCTCTCTCTCATTACATCTACCTACAACAAGAACGATGATTCTCGAGCCTTTCATCCAATCAATCTTTCAACGATCAGAGTTTGCAAGCTTGGAGCGGTTGGCGCTATGATCTGGTCCTTATTTTGAGGGATTTTTTAGTTTTTGTGGTTTTTCTTAGGGTCAGAACTGGTTTTGGAGCTGGATTTAAGGTTTTTGTTGTGAACAGTATAGAGAGGGTTTTAGGGACCTGGAGATCTAATTCTCGTCTGGTTGATTTGATTTTGGTAGGAATCGTCGTGGAGATTCTGGCGTCAGTGAGCGGTTAGGATTATGCAGCAACAAGGAGGATCGGTTTAGGTATTTTTGTAATTTATTGGGAATTTTTTTGTTGTAGCTAGTGCACCCTTTCATTTACTTCTCTACGTATTTCATATTTCTCCATAGGGGGGTTGATTGTTGGAGTTAGAACCCCTTCAGTTTGGGAACACTCATCATTTGTTTCTTTGAGTTTTTAGGACATTGCCAGCAAGCGCTCGGAAAGATTTTTTGGTGGTTGTACTTTCAAATGCACCGTAACTTTCCTGGTCCATGTAATTTTCAAGAAGAAAATTGGGTGCATGCACCTGGTAGGGTCTTTTCTTCAGTAACTTCTTTAACCATACTACTAATGATGGGAAGATTCATACACTTGGTTTTGTTGTTTCTTGTTGAGCAGCATTGAAAAAATCAGAGGAAATACATGCATAAATATATCAGAGTTTTTTTCTCTGTTTTTTTTGGCAATATGAAACGTTGGTTTTGGTTGTTTTTCAAAGCAATGGTACACACCAGTTGTTTGATCGAGTGCTTCATAGAGTTTTGGAAGTTGGTTTTTGTCCTGATGTCGGGATTTGATAGTTTGTTCATTGAAATTGAAAGATACATACAGGTTCTGGATGTAAATCTATATGAAGCACCATTCAGTCAGCTGTTGCTGCACTGATCTTAGATAGAAATCTTGATTCTTGGAAATTAGGTTGGAACATTTAGCCTCTCCATTGTATATTGTCTACATTCCCTCATTGCTTCCTTTCCTCTGTTTTCTCAATAAAATTTCATTAAATTTTCATTGAAAGATAACCATTTTTAGGTTGTGTATGGTGCAACTCATTGTATCTATAGAAGAATCGTATATATTAACAATATTTAAAAAATATATAGTTCATTTGGATTGTGCCCAAGAGAATCAAGTTGGAAGTGTGTTGTTCAGTCAAATGGGAAATGTCAAAAACTAATAATTTTTAGTAGTGTTTGTAATGAGGAAGAAGCCCTTCAACTCTAATTGAAGTGGAAGTATGGAGTGACCCTTCTGGACAGATTGGATACCTTTTATACATAATGGTGGTATCCACATGTGAGCAAAAACTGAACGCCTCAAGATGAGGGTATTGTTGTGTTATTTTTCTGTGAAAGAAATATCACATCCTGTGACGTAAGGGACCAATGCAATGGGTAGTTCTTCGTTATTTCACGTTACTGGGAAACATTAATAACTTTCATCTTCTCCACTTGAAACAATGGTTGTAATTCAATTCACTTGTGCTTCTAAAAACCGCCTAATTAATGGTTTTGGAATTTGTTTTTGGGCATCTGAGTTTCTTCCATGAAAGTGTTGCTTCTACAAATCTAATCACTCAAAGAATGTTGCACACTCCAGTTTTACTCATGATACGAGTTTTACACAATTATCTCCAAGAAAACGAGGTTGTTTTGTTCCCTGATGTACTGATTTCACCTTCCTTGGATGATGATAGGTTTTCTATATGCATCAGCATCAGCATAACAATAATATATGTTTCAACACTATCACATAGTCATATATAGCACCATGTCGGATTTTCCAACAGTGACAGGTTTAATTGTCTGGTACAATTACATGTTTTTGTGCCTATGTTACTTTGAAGATGACTCCTTTCTAGTATTATCTTAAATGAACCCATTCTTTTTCATCACGAGTATATATAAATACTTCTAACGTTGATGACTATCTTGTGGAATCAATAATTAGGCTAGCCACAGACTCCAATGCAGGAGAAGTTTATTACAGGTACTCAATTAGAACCAAGCATCATTTCATCCAATCCCCAATAAGAATTTCTGATTTTTCTTGGAAAATGTATTTTAACTTTAACAGTTGCCAGCTTATGTTGGAAAATGTTCTGTTTGAATTTTGAAATTTGATTTGGATACTACAATGGATGGCTCCATCTTACATGTGATTATATGGTAGGATGTTATTTTTCCACCTTATACACCGTTTCTAAGTCATTCTCTATATATCGGTATTTTGATTAAATAAATGAAGTTTGAAATTGTGTTGATTGGTGGCTCTCTCTATAATAATCTTATATTTTAGAATGGTATTTGGTGCTCTACTGATATCTGTCGAAGAAGACAGATTTTGCAATTTCTCATTTGGTAGAACTGATTGTTTGAATATCTTGCTTCCATACCAAGATTTCTCATTTTTCTGTTTCCCATTGTTTTTTGTGATTTTCACTTTGTACCTTCTTTGAATTCTTTTATAATAGTTAGCATGTTGGCAAACAGTTCTTTGTGGCATTGGCAATGGAATTCAGCTTAGTTCTAGATATAAGGCATTATATTGAATGGACAGTCAAATCTTGGTGTAAATATTTTTATAAGTTGATTTGTTCTTTCCTTTTTTTTTTCTTAGTGGCATTGGCAATGGAATTCTGCAGCATGGGATTTTGAACAACAGAAGGCATAAGGCAGGTCTTGACTAAGGTGAGTACTGCGGTTTTATCCTTGACAAGTTTTTTCTCAACACCACTTGACAGTTTCGTCCTCTTGAGTACTTGTCATTGCCTCTAGTGACTATTGTAGAAGTAAAGAAAAGGTGTTCACCTAAAAAAAAAATGGTTCTTATTAACCAATTTTATAAGACAAATATTGACTTGGCTAAGTTTTCATGGCCCGGTGGATTGGCCAAGTCAATGCAAAACTTGGCCGATTTTTTGTATAGGACTGATGCATAGTATGAATCAGCGGAGTGGTTGCAGGTTTACATATTTGGGGCTAGTGCTTTTTCAGGATGAGGAGTGGCTCGAGCTGTTAGTGAGGTTGTAGTTGACAATCCGGTCAAGTGAGATCTTACACATTTCATTCCATGTTAGCATTATGTTGCTGGTTGTATTTTATATTTGAATGTTGTTTATTTATTTATCTCTCTCTCTCTCTCTCTCATATATATATATATATATATATATATATATATATATATATATATATATATATATATATATATATATAGAAGCTGATAAAATAGACAAGACAGATTGTTATATGGGTGTCCCTTAACATATGGTGGAAGTGTCTTCTTACAGAGAAATTAGTGTTGAGGACCACCATCTATGTGATCTAAGATTCCCAACCAAAGGGAATTACATGAACATCTCTCTGATTGATTGTTGGGGTCACAACATGACAACCTCTCATGCATTTGGAGGCAAGATCATGTCCATAACATCTCGCTCTGATTTCAACTGTGGCCTATTTGCTGAGAACAGGAATGCTTTTTTTTGGGGGTGATGAAACTATGAGTGGGGTTTTGAGCTCGATTCCTAGACATGCAAGGTTTCAGATGATTTCAGCTAGTGAGTTTCTGTTCCTGCCCCTTTTTGTTTTTAATTTACAGGATGTTTCATCATTTCTTGAATTGCATTCTTTTCTTCTTCTTTTTTTTCTAGGAATGTTTTGAATTTCTTGAAAGTTGAAAATATTTGTTTCATCATTTCTTGTTTTTATTGTCTAAAACTAGGAGTGTCTTCCATAACAGCATGTCTAAAAGTTCAATGATGTATGTTCCAGATGGAGATGCTGGACTTGCTTCATATTCGAATTAGCTAGTATCCAGTTTCAAATATTCTCTTATTTACATAATCTCTCTTTTTTCAAATAATAAAATTTCAGAATAACACCCCAAGGTATTAGATAATGCCTCGTTGAATAGAGTGCCATGAGGTTTCAGTGGGTCATAGGGTTCAGGAATGTAGACTGTTGATATGATCGGACAACACTCTAGATGGCCTTGTGCCAAAATCTCATGTATCCAAAACTCTAAATAATTGTGTCTTCAGCCTTTTTTTTTTTTTTTAAGATGTGGTTGTATATTCCTTAAAGTTGCTGCAATTTTCCAGTTGTATTGAAGCTATGATAGGTGGATCCTTGTAGAAACAGGAGTGCAAGATACTTGAACAAGGAAAATGATAAGGGATCCACCTTTCCTTTTCCCAACATTTGAAATCCATACTTGCTTGGGGTATTTTTGCACCTTTTAATACAAGTTGGTTTTACAAACTCACGCATCTGATGGACAGGTTGGATTTCCTGCATACATCATGTGGGCCTCATATCTCCCTGGTACTACCATAACTTTACCGTTGTACCGGTGTCACTGGAGCGCACTTCTGTTTTTAACAGTGCATGGTTCCGATCGTGTGGCTCACCATGCCGATCTAGCATGGTGGGGCCTATCTATAATGTGGAGCTGTTTGTGGGCTTAGCAGAAGTATGTGTCCAATCTAGCATGGTGGGTCTAAAATAGTAACCTGTTGATTTACAGGAATCGTCAGGATCCGTTGGAAACATGTTCTCCTATCTACAGCAAAAGTAATATTAATGATGGGAAGGCAGCCAATGCAAGGTTGTTGAGGAGGCAATCAATGACCGGTGGATTGGACAGCTCTCGAAGATCTTCCCTAGGGGGGAAGTCAACTGATTCCTGTGAGTTATATAAATTCCTATAACAAATTAAAACTGCTGATAGCCATGTTTTTCTTAGTTTCCAGTCATGCTTTCATCTTATTTTGCTAATTCCCACACGTACCAATGATTCCCACACATCAAGAACATCCAGGCTGCCATCAGATGGACAAATGAGCGGCTACAATCTCATCATCTGCTGCACATCCACACGTGCCTGCATTGGCCATGTATGGAATTAGCAAAACAAGTCCTGTCATATACGACGTTTGCTATTATCCCAGGCTGGTAACTTAGCCCACAAACTCGACATAGGATGATTTTTGGGGCACCTCCTGTCCATTGTTGGATCCCCATTTGAACGAGTTGGATCCTCCTCCCAACCCATTTGAACGAGTTAGATCCTACACCCCTCCACAGGATAGGCATTGTGTGTGTGTGTGATGATCAATCACACTAACATTCTATGCATGCACAAGGAAAATGATAAGGGATCCACCTTTCCTTTTCCCAACATTTGAAATCCATGCTTGGGGTATTTTTGCACCTTTTAATACAAGTTGGTTTTACAAACTCAAGTACTTCCATTTACACTTGTCCTTTTGGTGATGCTGTTAATAAAGATAAACTATTGCAAATGGTGAGATTTGGTGCTGAGATGGTTTTCAGTTTAAGGATAGCACTATGAGAAAATACATGTTGATTTCCCTAATTTTGATATTTGAAGATGGGCACTATGAGTTGCTGCTAATGTATTTAATTCTTTCACAAGTTTTGTTTACTGTTTTGTGTGTCTATCATCTGTTTGCTTTATTTTCTTTTACAGGGTTTAGAAATCATATCACGACCTTATAATTGGTGGTAAAGAGTCTTCAATATATAAGGACTCTTCACATGGTAAGATGGCCAAGATTCTTCAATTGATAATCTCTCCATCTCACGTAATCTAGCACAATTGTGATCTAAAATTTAAAATGGCAAAAGATATTGTATATAGTTGTAAGGATTGTAATCATTCTCTTTATATAGATTAAGAAAATCTCTCTAAAAAGTACCTCTTAGAGAGTTATGAAAGTTGTTTGGTTGGGTCCTATTTTCTCTATATATCCATGTTAGTATGACCTTATGAACAAATTATATGACAAATAAACATCATGTGGGCCTCAGAAAGGTTTTGGCTTTCAACTGTTGAAGTCTGTTAGAACCATTATTTCATTTGGTGTGATCCACTTGAGCTTTAGATCTCTCTCTCTCTCTCTCTCTCTCTCTCTCTCTCTCTCTCTCTCTCTCTCTCTCTCTCTCTCTCTCTATTTTCTTATGCACTGAAATGAGCTGGCGGTACAAAATGGATGGCATGGATATGACATATTCATCACTGTGGGCTCTACAATTTTTATCAGTATAGAAATCCATGAATTCTCTATTTTAGAGGGAAGGATTCACATAGTTTTGGAGGCCAAAATTCTTACATCAAGCAAACAATGGTAAGAAACAAAGACGGTCCATTTATAAGTATATGTAGTGTAATTGAAAAAAATAAACAGCTCTTAAGTACCTTATTTCAAATTCATTCAAATATGTTACTAACAAAATTTGCCATTGAAAAAAAATAAAAAAAATCAGATATTCAAATGCATTCCAACACAAATTAGAGGTTCACTAGATTTCAAACTGATTTCCACTCGAATTAATTCAAACCTCTAAATGAATGATGAACATTTGCCTATGTCCATTAAATTAGAGGTTTGAAGGTTCAATAGCATTGTAGTTTCTTATTTCCTTTTTATTTTTCGGGGCAGTACTAAGATTTACAAGGCACATCAACCAAGGATTCAAAACCTATGTCATGTCTACATATTCAAATAGGTTTTTGTTTTTCTTCTTTTCCTTTTCCTTGCACATACCTCACATGTACCCATACACTCAAACCACAGTAGTGTGTACCCTGCACTCACACGAGTGTGAGATTTCACCACAATGGGTACTCGTGTTGAAACTCCGGTGAGTGAGTCTACCACTAAGGCATGAGTAAGAACATTATGTTAAAGAGGTTTAGAAATAAATTGATATTTTTGTTTTATTTCATCTAGGTCCACATGACCTTATAAGTTGGATGGCAAATAAACGTTACGATGGGCCTTACAAAAGTTTCAATGGTGATATTTTTGTTTTTCTTTCATTTACAAAAACCTTGTAAAGAGGTTGGATGGCAAATAAACATCGATGGGCCTTAGGAAAGTTTCAACAATGTACCTGCTTGGGCCTTGAACTTGCCCCTTTTGAGCTTATATCTTAACATGATATGGAAAAATGGATGGACGGTGTGGATAAGCCTATACACGATGATGGTCCCTTCAAAGCTCTGGCTTGTGCCGCGCTTAGGACAAGCAAGGGCAATACCCAAGCACCCAAATTCTAATATTTTGTTTTGTTAATTGGTTTCAGTTGATTAAACTATTCACTTTTCATGGATTTGAGCTGGTTATTTGTAGTACATGAAGGGTTGACTAAACTAAGCTTTTCTTGGATTGAATCTGGTTGTTTGTAATATATGCAGGAAGGGCTCAAAAGAAGGTTGAACAAGAGAAGTTAAGTAGCCAATTCAAGGTAAGGCATAGCCATCAGTTGAAGTTCCGGGTAATTTCTTTTGTATGGGTCCTAGTTTAGGGGGAAAAGTGTTTAGTTAGGAGGGAAAGTCAATTTTTGGAGTGGGCCACTTGGGTCGTTTCCTCTTTTATTGAATTGAGTTATTACCAATTTTGTGAATAGGATTCTTATCAAACAATAGTGTGAATTATTTTTGGAATGACTATCAGGTGCAAGATTAAAAAAATAAAAATAAAAATTTATTGATAAATTTTTTTATTTACAGATATTTTAGCGACGGACCAAATCCGTCGCTAATTTCTGAACATTTAAACTCAACGACGGATTCGAGGTCCGTCGCTTACTCATATTAGCGACGGATAATATCCGTCGCTAATTTCCGACCGTTGACAATCAACGACGGATTTAAGGTCCGTCGCTTACTGATATTAGCGACGGACCTTATCCGTCGCTAATGTTTTTAGTGACGACTAATTTTTTGAATATTATCGACGGATTTTTTTATTTTTTACGACGGATTTTATCCGTTGCTATGGTACGACGGACCTTGTCCGTTGCAGATTAGACGACGGATTTTATCCGTCAAGGGAAAAAAACGACCCAGTAAACAGCGACGGACCACGCGACGGACGAAGTCCGTCGTTTATTTGGTTTTACGACGGATTTGGTCCGTCGCAAAACAGCGATTTTGGCGTAGTGCTTGGCATGAGCATAGCACCACAAGCCCTAGTTCATTGCGATCTGATCCCGCCTAACCTGAAAAAGAAATACCTATTCCAAACGTTTACAAGGAGGGTCTCACATGCTAGAGAAATTAACATTGGAAGAATGAAAACTGGCTATTTAGGTGCAATATGCATGTATTGCCTATAACCTGTAATGGGAATGTATATTTATAGGATAAAATACTTGCTAATTAAGTCAGACCGGGCTGGGCTAGGTAGGATGGATCAGGGTCATATGACTTGAGCCCAAGCTGGATTGACTTGTCTAGGTCAGTTGCACTGGGTCGACCTAGACTGAGTCGAGTCTGATCCAGATGAACGGTTGTCAGCTCAGAAAATATGGGTGACTCGGCTTGACCAGCCAATTCACTCCCAAGTCTGCTTAGTTCCAACTTGACTCTGAGTCAAGCAGGTCAGCCAGAGTTGTCTCTTAAAACCATGATTACAATGTGGTTTCTGGCCTATGTTTCAGAAATCCCACAGATTTAGAAAATCCTGTGCATCACTTTTCTTAAATTGAATGCGGATAATGTTAACTATCTTTGTTTCAAACAATCCTTTGGATCGGATGTCTAAGATCATCTGATGGGTATGTATTTTGAACCATATAGCGCACGAAAAACTAGATATACGGTTCTTATTGATTCTTCATCTAATAGCATGTGCTGTGGAGAGATGAATCTACTGTATTCCCATGTCACTGGCTCTACCCTGTCAGCTTACTAGGAATTAATTTTCTCATTAGAGGATCACAAATGCAAGCTTGAGCACAAGCAGGACTCAAATCTGAGCCATGTGTCATTTGGCAGCCACCTTTAGATCAACCGGATTGAAGTTAGGTCAGCATAAGATAGCATTGAAATTCCCCACTCGTCTTTATTGATTGACGGCTGATATCATCCATGTTAGGGAATATAGACATCATATATGTGGGATCGTGGAAATTTTGTTACAAACTGCGGATGGATTATAAGCCCAAAATGAAAGTCTAGATCATGGCACATGCAGTTTATATGTATGCATGTATCTGAAGCGTGCATGTTACCCTCAATTATCTAATTCCCAGACCTTTTTTCATTAAATCATTGGCTGTATTTCAATGTTATCTGCAACTTGTAGGCTTAGATTTGAATGGTTATAATCTTTGCGGTTCCACCCATTAAATGGGTTCCAAGATTCCCAACAGATGAATTGTCCGGATCACTCAAAGATTACCCTTTCTTATATGTGGTGCTACTCCAAATGGACACTGCCAAAGATTACTCACCTGATGAGTTTGAAACAGGAGCGAGTCATAGCCTAACTCATTTACTTTATCAGCCACAATTTAGTAAGTATACCGGAGCCGGACTTCGAAGCTGACCCAACTAGGTGGCCCATGGGCTGACCAAATTGAGTTGCAAGCCCATTGCCTTTCCTAATTTAGGGCTCCACTAAAGCCTGAGTCATGCAAAATGAAACTTCCAATAGACTTCCTCCTGAAAAGTACAAATGAATCAATAAATACATGGCCCCACTCATTGGAATATAGTAGTACCCAACAAAATGGAGACTTAGACTTAACGCTAAGAGTAGAATCTCGCCCAAAACTATCCAATCCTAGGAGCACTCCTTGAATTGTCGATGCTCTATGAAAAATTAGAGACTTGACTCTAAAAACTAGAATTTAAAATGTACATATCTAGTTTGGGGCCCACTCATTGGAATACAACAATGCCAAACAAAATGGAGACTTAACTCTAAGAGTAGAATCTGGCCCAAAACTATCCAGTCCTAGGACCAATCCTTGAATTGTCGATACTCCATGAAAAATTAGAGACTTGACTCTAAAAACTAGAATTTAAAACGTACATATCTAATTTGGGACCCACTCATTGGAATACAGCGATGCCAAATAAAATAGAGACTTATCTCTAAGAATAGAATTTGGCCCAAAACTATCCAATCCTGAGGCCACTGCTTGAATTGTCGATGCTCCAAACAAAATTATATACTTAACTATAAAACTAAAATCTAAACTGTATCTACTTTGGGGTCCACTAGTTGGAATACAACAGTACCCAACAAAATGGAAACTTTTCTATAACAATAAAATTTGGCCCAAAACTATCTGGTCCCGGGGCCACTCCTTGAATCATTGATGCTCCTAACAAAATTAGATACTCGACTATAAAAGTAGAACCTAAAACGCATCTAATTTGGGGCCCACTTGTTGGAATCTTGCGACGGATGCCCCATATAAGTGTCATGCTAATTGAAAAGATGGTATGTCACCAAAAGTTGTGGTGATCTGTTCTAGTGTGAAAAAATGATTTGGATGGTAAGTAATTCAATGGTGCATTTAGATGCGTTATGATATTGAAGGCATGCCCACCTGATTAATGGATTGGATTATTCCTTACTGCTAGCTCTGCCTAATGATTGGATCTTGCACACGTGTGTTGTGATTTGGGGTGTCAATAAGTCGAGTTTGGACTGGGCACAAAGCCTGACCCTGACATGAGCCTAGCACCACAAGCCCAATTTTACTAGGATCGGTCTGACCCAACCTAAAAATTGATGTCGAATGTTCCTAATGCATCCGTTGAGAGGAGGATCTCACATGCAAGGTGATATAGACATTGTAAAAATAAAAATCAACTATTTAGGTGCAAAGATGCAAGCATTGCCTAACTTGCAATGGGAATGTATATTTATAGGACAAAACACTTGCTAAGGCCAGGTTAGGAAGAATGGATCAGGCGAATATGACCTGAGCCCAAGCTGGATTAAGGGCTTGTGTAGGTCCAAGTGAACTAGGTTGAGTCTAATCCAATTTGGTGGTTGTCAGCACTGAAAACATGGGTGACTTCGTGATGTAGAGCAGGTCACGGACACTTTCATGGCCAAGATGGATCAGAAAAAGGCCTGCTTGATGATAGAAGTAATCCGAACCGTCAGAACATTTTTTTTTTTTTGTTAGCTTATTAGTACACCCACTGTCAATTCACACTTCATTGTTAGCCACCCCTACTAGAGAATCGATACCGGACCGTCGGAACTTAAGATGGACATATCTTGCAAATCGGGATGAGCTATTGGACGTACCATATATGATTTTGAGGTAAGATGAGCTACTTTAGCAATGCCATGTTATGCATGCCAAATTTGTGAAATACATATCAGATCGACTGTTGAATACTTGTTTTAATTTTGTTTTTGCTATTTATAGTAAGTTTTAGTTTGAGTATAACTCTTCATCTGTTGGGCTTTAGAAGTTGCGCCCAACATTAAAAGTGATTAGAATAGTTAGGGGAACATCGTGGTGGTTCAGCCAAATAGGACACTATTTTTGGCCGAAAACCATGCACACTAGTACGAATCATGACAGACCGTCTATAAATAGTAAGTTTACTATTTATAGTAAATTGCAATTTCTAGGAGTTTCAGTTATAGTATGATTCCGAAACTTCTCCCTAGGGTTCGTTGCCTTATTTAAAGAGTTGTAAACTCAAATTTCATCATCAATAAAATTATTTCTAATATTTTAGAATTATTTCTATTTTCTTTTCCTCGTGGATTCGAGGTGTCTCTGTGAGAAGTCTATAGAAGTACTGTGAATTTAAAACAATTATCCCCACAAGAAGTCTATAGAAGTTCCATGAATTTGAAACAATTATCCCCCTGAGGAAGACGGTGCTCGACTTCACGTCCGTCCTTGGGTCACTTCACCAAACCAACCTATTCACTCAAGTGGGGTTGGGTAGCAAAAGCTAACCAATAGCTTATCTTCTACCCACGAAAATCTTTCCACCCGAGTCTCTCTTTGATTTCCAAAATGCAGCCCGCGAATTTGTGTGGACATCAAGACTTTTGTTTGATGAAGATGGAAGGACTTCATGTGGATGATATCCACCCCATCAATTAAGTGTGCCACTCTTTCTCTGGACTAGGGGCCGAAAATCAGGTCGATTCAACACTCAAGTGGTACACACTACTGGGAAAAGTTTGAGACGAGAAGTCTCATCATTAAACTGTTGCAAGTTATATGTGGGGTCCATCATGGTGTGTGTATACCATCTAATCCACTCATCTCACATTCCACATTAGGATTAATTGATTCTCCAAAAATAAGGACATTCTAATACTCATGTTGGCCAAACCATGTGAATTTAAAGCTTTTAGTAATGATTTTACACCTTTCCCTATAGTGCAACTAATGTAAGTCTTAAATTTCTCCAAATTTCTAGAATACATGGTGAAAATTTGATGGCCCAACTGATGGACTGGGTGGATCTGATGCATGTTTGTCCACACATAGTGATTAATTATTTAGCTATGTGCTATGCAATTCCAGTTATTGTAGTCCTGATTGTTGGGGGCCTTGCACAAAACCTTGGGATCTAGCCCTCCAGAACGAACCAGAATTATGAAATAATAAAGCAATGAAATAAATCAAAGCATCATCCACACACCACATAAGAGATTTTTACATGAAAAATCCTCAAAGAGGTAAAAACCACTGGACCTCGTTCAGATCAATAAGCCACTATGAAGTAGAACGTCACAACCTTCTTCACTCACGCAAGAGTTGATAAACAATGAGAGAATAAAAGAAAAATGGAGAGATCTCACCGATTACGAGGACGTAGAAGCGTTGAGATATAAATTGCACAGTAGATAACCTCCACGAGCATAACCTTCCTTCTAAAAGCTTCCTCTCTCTCTTTCTCTCTCTCTCACACCTTTTGACAGCCCTCTTGTGTTTTTCATCCCCTAGAAAAACCCTAGGGACCCCTATTTATAGTTTTAGGAAACTCCTTTCCGCATCTCAGTTGCGAAAGGACTTGCAAAACAAAATCCGTGTAAAATCGCGGAACGAATCTGCATAACTACGACTGGTCGTGTTGAGTCCACGACCGGTCGAGCACACTCACGACCGGTCAAACACCTCCCACGACCGGTCGAACGACCCGGAGAAAATTAACTCAAAGTTGCTGGACTATGATTCGTGCAACCCACGACTAGTTGAGCACGACCCAAGACCGGTCGAGCGAGGCTCACGACCGGTCGTGCCTGGGGCAAAAAACTCCATCAAATCTCTCCCTTTTTGACCCAGGAGGGGTTCACCTTCTTCAAGCCAGCCTGATTTCTACAAACTTCAAACTTGTCCTTGAGCAAAGCCTTGGTCATCATGTCTGATCCATTATTGTCCGTGTAGACTTTCTCAATCTGTAACACCTTCTGTTCCAAATTATCCCTGATCTAGTGATATCGAATCTCTATGTGCTTCAACTTAGAATGCTGACTTGGATTCTTGCTCAAGTGTATAGCACTCTGACTATCGCAATAGTCCACGTGCTCCTCCTGCTTCAGGCTAAGTTCCTGTAGGAACCACTTCATCTAAATCATCTCTTTACATGCTTCTGTGACTGCAATGTACTTGGCCTCTGTCGTCGACAATGCTACGACCTTCTGTAGTTTGCTCTGCCAAGAGACCGCTCCCCCTGCAAACGTGAACATGAACCCCGATGTAGACTTCCTGGAGTCTATGTCACATGCCATATCTGTATTTGTGTAGCCCTCTAACACAAGTTTACTATCACTATAGCATAGGCTCAACCTGGATGAGCCTCTTAGATACCGCAGTATCCATTTTACTGCTACCCAATGCTCTTTTCTAGGATTGGCAAGATACTGACTGACAACACCAACTGCATATGCTATGTCTTGGCGTGTACACACCATAGCATACATCAAACTTCCTATAGCAAATGCGTAGGGTATCTTCTACATCTCATCCACCTCTGCCTTCGTCTTGGGACACTGCCTATCGCTTAATCTGAAGTGACCATCCAGTGGAGTACTGATCGGCTTCGCTGCATTCATATTGAACCGCTCTAGGACTTTCTCAATATACTGCTCTTGTGACAGCCAAAGCTTTCTGCTGCTTCTGTCATGCGTTATCTTTATTCCTAGGATTTATTTAGCCGGGCCCAAGTCTTTCATCGCAAACGACTTACCCAACTCCTGTTTCAGCTTGTCGATCTTTTTGATGTCTTTTCCCATGATGAGCATGTCATCGACGTATAACAGCAGAACTAAGAAATCACCATCTGAGAACTTGCGCATGAACACACAATGGTCCGACTCCGTTTTGTCATACCCATGCTGTAACATGAACGAATCGAACTTCTTGTACCATTTTCGTGGAGCTTATTTCAGCTCATACAAGCTCTTCCTCAGCCTACACACCATATACTCTTTGCCCTTGACTTCAAACCCCTCTGGTTGGTGTATATAGATCTCTTCTTCTAGATCACCATGGAGGAAAGCAGTTTTAACGTCCAACTGCTCTATCTCCAGATCCATGCTAGCTGCCAACACAAACAACACCCGTATGGATATCATCTTTACCACTGGTGAGAATATCTCCTCGAAGTCTATGTCCTTCCTCTGACTAAACCCTTTCACTACAAGTCTGGCCTTGAACCTCGTCTGTGAATTCTGCTGCTCAACCTTCTTTCTGAACACCCACTTGTTGCTCAAAGCTTTCTTGCCCTTAGGCAGTTTCACCATGTCATAGGTGTGGTTCTTATGCAAAGGTTTCATCTCCTCTTGCATAGCTTTCAACCACTCCTCCTTATGCTCGTCGGCTAGGGCCTTAGAATAATCTTCTGGCTCTCCCCCATCAATCAACCTAATGTACTCATGCGGCGAGTACCTCTTGGACGGCTGTCTGTCCCTTGATGACCTCCTCACCTGTGGCTCAATAGGTGGATCAAGTGGGGGCTGCTCCTCTAGTCCATCTTCTGAAGGAACTCCCTCGTCCTCTGCATCTTGTTGTACTCTCCCGTTATCAGGCACCACGGGAGGAATAATCGGATCCATGTCCTCTAGCTCACCTAAATTAGGTTGGTTCTTCTTTGGCTTACCAATGTCTTATATACACTGATCTTCAAAGAATACCACATCTCTACTCTTAACGAGCTTCTTCTCGGTCAGATCCCATAATCTGTAACTGAACTTTTCATCACCGTACCCCAAGAACACACACTGCCTGATCCTCATATCGAGCTTGGACCTCTCGTCCTTTGGTACGTGAATGGATGCCCTGCATCTAAACACCCTAAGATGACTGTACAATGGATCCTGTCCAGTCCACACCTTCTCAGGTACTTCTCCATTCAACGAGGTTGATGGAGACCTGTTTATCAGATACACCGTCGTGTGCATTAGTTCTCTCCAGAACATCTTGGGCAACTTCGCATGGGATAACATGCATCTGATTCTCTCAACAATGGTGCGATTCATTCGTTCAGTTACACCATTATGCTGCGGAGTTTTTGGAACCGTCTGTTCATGCTGTATACCCAGGGACTTACAATACTCATGTAAGTCACCAATGTATTCACCACCATTGTCAGTGCGGATGCACTTCAATGATCTACCTTTGTCTCTCTCAACCATAGCATAAAACAATTTAAACACACCAAAGACCTCTTCCTTAGATTTCAAAGCATAAACTCAAACCCTCCTAGATGCATCATCTATAAAAGTGACAAAATACAATGCCCCACCTAAAGTTTTTGTCCTCATAGGACCACAAACATCAGAATAAACCAAATCTAATGCATGTACTTTATTAATATGAGAAGCAGTTTTAATGAATGAAACTCTATATTGTTTTCCTGATAAACACTCAAGATAGGTTTTGAGAGGCATACTTGTCATGTCTAGAAGGAACCGCTTCCTCGCTAGTAGTTGAATCCCTTTTTTCACTCATGTGGCCTAAACGCCTGTGACACATGTCAATAGCTGAATCTTCCACTACGTTCAACCCACTCTTGCACATACTGACACTTGCCTTGTAAAGGGTGCAACACTTCTTTCCTCTGGCCACGATCAATGAACCCTTGATGAGCGTCAATTGCCCACCAGCAAACCGGCTTTCATAGTCATCATCATCCAACCTTCCCGTCGACATCAAGTTGAGGCGAAGGTCTGAGATATGCCTCACATCCCTGAGAACAAATATGCAATCTACATCGGTCTTCATACAAATATCACCGACCCCTATGATCTTTGATACGCCAGAATTTCCTATCTTCACGGTCCCATAGTCACCTGACTTGTATCTTGTGAAGAAATTCCTGCGTGGAGTCGCATGAAACGAAGCTCCCGAGTCAATCACCCAGTCGGTATCCTGACTCGTAGCCGTGAGACATATATCGTGATATGTTAAAAGAATAACTACAACATCACCATCAGAAGCGACCGCAGTGGAATCTGATTCATCTTTCTTTCCTTTTCCTTTCTTGTCGTTCTTAGCCTTACGACATTCATGCTTATAATGGCCCTTCTTGCCACAATTCTAGCATTCAACATCTTTTCTGTTACTCGACTTGCCTCTTGATTTATCTCGGGCCTTCCCGCGCTTCCCGTTCTTTCCTCTCCCTCGTTCCTGTGTTACAAGGGCCTCTTGCTGAGTAGACCCTTGAGACTTCCTTCTTGTCTCTTCATTAAAGAGATAACTAGTTACCTATTCCATAGATATCTTTCCGTCTGGTGCGGAGTTACTTAGAGACACCACCAATGTTTCCCAACTGTCAGGCAATGAACTAAAGCAAAAGTAAAGCCTACAATTCATCATCCACGACCATCTTCATAGAAGATAGTTGGTTCACTATATTGCTGACCTCATTCATGTGCTCGGCCACAGAACCACCATCCTTGAACTTGAGATTCATAAGTCGCTTTATCAGAAAGATTTTATTACCGGTTGTCTTCCTCTCATACAGCCCTTCTAATTTCAGCTATAGGCTAGCGGCTGAAGTTTCCTTAGACACATGGTGGAATACGGAATCGTCCAACCATTGTTTAATAAACCCCACCGCCTTTCGGTCCATCTTCTTCCAATCATCATCAGACATATCTTTAGATTTTGCTGATATGCCTAAAATTGGAGAATATAGGTCCTTGCAATAAAGCAAGTCCCCCATCTTAGCCTTCCATATGGTCCAATTAGAACCATTGAGGCTGATCATCCTTGATGAGCCACCTTCCATAATTCAAAACTGATCCTACCCGTTCGATGAACCTGTCTCTAATACCACTTTGTTGGGGGCCTTGCACAAACCTTAGGATCTAGCCCTCCAGAACAAACCAGAATTATGGAATAATAAAGCAATGAAATAAATCAAAGCATCAACCACATACCACATAAGAGATTTTTATGTAGAAAACCCTCAAAGAGGTAAAAACCATGGGACCTTGTCCAGATCAACAATCCATTATGAAGTAGAACGTTACAACCTTCTTCACTCATGCAGGAGTGGATAAACAATGAGAGAATAAAAGAAAAATGGAGAGATTTCACCGATTACGAAGACATAGAAGTGCTGAGATATAAATTGCACAGTAGATAACCTCCACGAGCATAACCTCCCTTCTACAAGTTTCCTCTCTCTCTTTCTCTCTCTCTCTCTCTCTCTCTCTCTCTCTCACCTTTTGACAGCCCTCTTGTATTTTTCATCCCCTAGAAAAACCCTAGGGACCCCTATTTATAGTTTTAGAAAACTCATTTTCGCATCCCAATTGCGAAAGGACTTGCGAAACGAAATCCGCGCAAAATCGCGGAACGAATCTGCATAACTACGACTGGTCGTGTCGAGTCCACGACCGGTCGAGCACACCCAGAACCGGTCGAGCACCTTCTACGACCGGTCGAGCGCCCTGGAGAAAATTAACTCAAAGTCGCTGGACTTTGAGTCGTGCAACCTACGACTGGTCGAGCACGACCCACGACCGGTCGAGTGAGGCTCACAACCGATCGTGCCTGGGGCAAAAAACCCCATCACTGATATCTCTCTTCCTTCTTCTCTCCATGTTGTTGCACGCACATCTTTTAGTTTACATGCAGTTTAAGGCTAAAAATGAAGCACAAGGCAATAAGCATGACTTGAGAATAACTACTGGACATCTGTCCCATGAATTGGCTAGAGTCAATGACCACTGCCAGCTCTAATTTAATGGTCCCCTTGAGTTTGGGTTGTGCAAAATGAAACCTTGTAATAGACTAGGCAAGCCCCAACAAATCAGTTAAAATCTAGACCTAATTCATCCATTCTCGGGCCCCATTCCTTGGAAATTTGCAAAACCCCACAAAAAAAAAAAACGAGACTTGACTTTAAAAGTTGCTAGAGTTGATTGTCCATCCGATCCTGGATAGGAAAAGGGAGCAGTACATATTGATTACAACAGGGGAGATCCTATCACTCGTTTGGACTAAACATGACGTGGGTACCACCGGGGAGAGGATGAGAGAGATGTGAGAGAGAGGAAGAGAGTATGAAAATGACTTGAAGCTCAGAATTCTACTTTAGGTTTTTAAAAATTACAAAAAGTCATGATGCATGCATAATACCTTATGATTATAATCCTAATGTGTGTTCCAAATGGTTAAGCATAATGCATCATTTTAAAAATTTATAATTAGGTACATAACAAGCTATCTAAGTGGGCCTAGAATTCTTGAAATTATTGAGGGATCCAGTCAAGTCCCTGCTTTGGAAGTTTACCCAAAACTCAAGGGAGAAACATGGTTCTTTCTTTGCCTTTCCATCAAAGCTCATTTTATTGTCAGTTCATGACTTCACTCTCATCTGTTTTACTTATAGGAATGCTAATTTGAGCACCTCACACAAGGAATCAAGCCATACTTATAGGATCCTACATTTTCTACTGATGTTTCTCAGTTTCTTTTATTCAAAGATAAACCAATGCCACCATAGCAATTATTAGTTTGCAAGAATATTTGTATATATACATATGACATACACACAACAAAGTATATATCAGCCTAAGAGTACTTTTATAATTATTGAGTATATATTACATCATCTCACCCTAATTAAGGTTATTGGGCATTCTACAAAACTATACACTTTCTCATCTCATGAAGTTCTACCCACATGGCTTAGTTAACGAAAAAAAAAAAAGAAGCTAGGATGAGCGTGCTCATCCAGTCCTTATCTTATCTTTTGCCTTCTGAATGTAGCACAGCCACATTTGTCATTATTTGGACTACTGAGTTGAAAAGGATTTTCCTGCGATAGAGATGAGAACAATCAAAAACTTTCATATGGTCCACAGAAATCGTAGATCCATGGTAACAATTGCCTAATGTACACATCACACCCCATGCATTGTCCAGTGGAGATGGGATATACCCTGCCCACAAGGGTGGTCAGACAGCAACTTGATGGTTTATTATTTTCTATTGTTAACATCAAAAAGTAAACTTATCTTGGATGGAACAAAATTACTATTTGTATGGAAGAAGTAAAAGTAAAGTGGAGAAAATTATGAGACTGGGCACAAAGCCCGACCTTGGCATGATGGATCAGGGTAATATTATTTGAGCCCAAGCTGGATTGATTCGTCTGTGTCACTTGCACTGGGTCCACCTGGACTGAGTCGGGTTTGATCCAGATGAGTGGTTGTCAGCACAGAAAATATAGGTGACTCGGTTTGCCCATCCAGTTCACTCCCAAGTTAGCTGAGTTGCCACTTAACTCAGAATCAAGCAAGTCAGCCAGAGATGTCTCTTAAAACCTTGATTACAATGTGTGGTTTCTGGCCTATGTTTCAGAAATCCCTCAGATTTGGAAAATCCTGTGCTTCACTTTTCTTCAATTGGATGCAGAGAATGTTAACTATATTTGTTTCAAACAATTCCTTAGATCGGATGTCTAAGCTTATCTGATGAGTCTGAAAACTAGATAGACGGTTCAGATAATTGATTCTTCATCTAACAGCATATACTCTGGAGAGATGAATCTACTGTACTCCCATCTCACTGACTCTACCTTATCAGCTTGCTAGGAATTAATTTTCTCATTAGAGGAGCACCAATGCAAGCTTGAGCGCAGCCAGGACTCACATGATCTGAGCCATATGTCATTTGGCAGCCACCGTTAAATCAACTGGATTGAAGTTAGGCCAGCATAAGATAGCATTCGCATTCCCCACTCGTCTTTATTGATAGACAGCTGATATCATCCATGTTAGTGAAGATAGACCTCATATGTGTCATAAATGTGGGATAGTGGAAATCTTGTTACAAATAGCGATGAATGACCAATAAAAGCTTTTTGCGGGCCACAAAAGTTTTGGATCAAGCTGACCTCTATATTTTCCCTTCATCCAGATGTTGCTGACATTATTAATATGTTAAATTTCAAATAAACATTATGAAAACCTTACGATGGGCCCTTTGGTAATTTTAATGGTAAGGCACTTGATCACTGCTGTTTTCTATGAGTGGCCCACCTGAGATTTGGATCTTGGTAATTTTTGTAATGCCATCCTAAAATGGTATGGAGAAACGGATGGATGGGGTGGATATACAAAAAATCATCAACGTGAGCCCACGGTATGCATAATACCCTGTTACCCGGGTAGCACGTAAGGGCTTTTAGCAGGCGGTTGGCTGCTGTCGGTGATCTGAGGCCCCACTATGATGTATGTGTTTTATCCATGTTGTTCGTTCATTTTCACAAGATTAGTTTAGGGCTTGATTTCAAAAAATGAGGCAGATCTAAATCTCAGGTGGATCACCTCACAAGAAAACAACAGTAATTGAATGTCTACCGTTAAAAACTTTCTAAAGCCTACTGTATTATTTATTTGGCATCCAACTTATTGATTAGGTCATCCGGACCTGGATGAATGAAAATATATATATATATATATATCAACTAGATCCAAAATTTTTGGGATTCAATCAAACCTATTTTTCCTGTGATGTGGTCAATCAACTTAAGATTTAGATCTACTCATTTGTAGGCTCATACAACAAAAAAAATAGACAGCATGGATGAAACATATACATCATGGTGGGACCGAGAGAGCACTGACTAGTAGCCAGTAGCCCAGTAGCAGCGTCAGTAGCTAATCCGCGTCCTTGTATGCAATACGCATCCATACAAAGGTGAGATAGGTCCAACTAGGGCTGTCAACTCGGGCGTCAGTAGCTAATCTCAGCACGCAACGTCTCTGTTATACTTCTTATTAAATTATTAAATGTATTTTTTTAATATATTTAAAAAAATCTGATGACGTGGCACTTAAAGTGACGTTGACCAATAAAAACGCTGGAGGCAGGGAGGTCCTGCCTCCGGGAGGCGGAGGATCCGCACTCCTAATTTAATGGTCTCCTTAAGCTTGGGCTAGGCAAAATAAAACCTTGTAATAGACTCAGCTTGAAAAGTCCAAAAAAAATTTAGTTTATAATCAGATTCAAACCCATAAATTCATGGCCCCACTCAGCACAAAAAAAAAAAGAAGGACACTTGACTCTAAAAGTCGCTGGCATTGATTGTCTTAACCATCCGATCAGTGGATGAGGAAAAAGGAGAGGGGCATGATGATTCTAAGATTCAATCACTGATTTGGACTGAAGAGAGGAGAAGGAGAGAGACGATGGAGAGGAGAAGCTGGTATGTTGTTTGCCAAACATAGTAGAAACTAAAATAAGTTACTCGTGCAATAAATAGCTTATCTTAACTAACTTATTATCCAAAACGCTCCCTTATTAACATAATGCATTATGCTATAATGCATCATTTTTATAATTTATAATTAAGGTCATAGTGAGCTATCCAAACGAGCCCCGGAAGTCTTGAGATATTTCAGAGGTGTACCCAACACGACGGTAAAAACAAAAGTTGTCTTTGCCTCTTTCCATCAAAGCTCATCTTATTGCCATTGCATGATTTCACTCGTGTCTGTTTTAGTTACCTCACACATGGAAACAAGTGATACTCATGTGAGACTGTAACTACTCCTTAGGTTGTCCTAACAATACGTGGTTTCCATGTCCTAAAAACATGGCCTATTGATCATCAGGTGGGTTATACCATTGAAATGAAATGAATGGTTATTAGAAAAAGTCCAATGGTTCAAATCATGTGTCCCCCATGATGATAATATATTTTCATAATTTTAGATGCATGGAACTCACACATTGATGATCTTGTGGTAAAATCTGATTTTACACATGTGACCCACTTCTATACATGAATTGGGGGCAGTTTCAAACCTCAGTTGAGGAGGGGCAACCTGCATTTTCTCATTTTACTTGGGGGTTTTGGGTAAGGGATCCTGCAAAATTGAGATTGAGGACTGGGGCATTGCCATCCCATGCACCTATCATTCTCAGTAAGTCCACGGTGACATGTTTGTGACCTTGATTCATGTTCGCAAACAATTATGCCAATCCGAAACTCAGGTGGCTACGTTACAGGGAACAATGGAATACGATCGGACAACACGATTATTTATGCATGATCCATAAAATGTCCAGGTTGGCTTGATGGCTTGGCTGGGTGGACTTGATCCGCTGGGTCGCATCTGATTCAGTTCAGCAGTTGCACAGAAAATATTGGTGACTTGGCCTGACCAGCCAATTCACTACCAAGTCCTCTGAGTTGCAACTTTGATTCAAAATCTAGAAACCGTGATTACAGTAAGTGGTTTTAGTCCCATGTTCTAGAAATCCCAAAGATTTAGAAAATTCTGTGTATCACTTTTCTTTAATTAGATGCAGTGGATGTCAATTATCTTTCTGTTCAAACAATCGCTTTGAAAGCCATTGATTAGATGTCTAAAATCATCTGATGGGTGTTTTTTTTTTTTTAAAAATAAAAATAAATTATTTTACAAATCGATGCAACACAGGGCTTGAATCATACAGAGCACGGAAAACTAAATAGATGGTTCTAATTGATTCTTCATCTAACAGCATGTGCTACGAAGAGATGAATCTACTGTATTCCCATGTCACTGGCTCTACCCTGTCAGCTTGCTAGGAATTAATTTTCTCATTAGAGGAGGACAAATGCAAGATTGAGCGCAGGCAGAACTCACATATTAGGCATGTGTATCATTTGGCAGCCACCGTTAGATCAACCGGATTGAAGTTAGGCCAGCATAAGACAACATTCACATTCCTCACTATATTTATTGGTAGACAGCTGAAATCATCCATGTTAGTGAACATAGACATCATATATGTGTCATAAATGTGGGATAGTGGAAATCTTGTTACAAACTGCGGATGGACTATAAGCCCATAATGAAAGTCTAGACCATGGCACATGTAGTCTGTATGCATGTCATGTGTACCTAGTTGAAGTCTGCATGTTACCCATTTTTACGATCTCAATTATGATTTGATTCCCAGACCCTTTCTCATTAAATCATTGGCTGTATTTCAATGTTATCTGCAACTTGCAGGCTTTGATTTGGATGGTTATATTTGTTCAATGCCAGAGTTCTCTGCGGTTCCACCCCATTAAATGGGTCCCAAGATTCCCAACAGATGAACTGTCTGGATCACTCAAAGATCACCCTTTCTTATATGTGGTGCTCCTCCAATTGGACACTGCCTAAGATTACCCACCTGATGAGTTGACGGTCCTATCAATGGGCAAATGGATCTTCATACTGGACCGGCTTGATACCACAGTCACAGATCTATTACTAGCCCTAATTCAGTGGTCCACTTAAGCAATATAAAAATAAAAAAAATTACACTTGGCTGTGCAATATAAAAATAAAAATTACACTTGGCCTGCCCAAACAAATCAGCTAAGAATCTGGGCCCAAAGCCATTCAGTCACAGGTTCCTTATTGGAATTTTGCAAAACCCAGCAAAACAAGGAATTGACTGGGAAAGTCCTAGAATTATTGTTACGTGTGTAATCAATTTCCCTCAAGCAGCCTGATCTGGAAGTTGACACCTCAAATGCTCGTAGAAATGTGCATATTATGATTCACCTCTGTTTAAAAACCTATGTACATGCTTGTACACTGCTGCATGTGTGGGTCAAATATATTGTATAATGCCATCCAACCCACGTATTAAGTGAAAACCACATCTTCTAACCTAGTTAATATCGTTTATCCACGGAGATATTCAGGGCTTGGGCTTGGATGGACTCAGGTCGGGCTTTGTGTTAATGTCCGGGGCCGGACTCGAGCTGGACTAATTCAGCATGCCACGGGCCCAAGATGGATTTGGGCTTACGTTCTTAATTGCAGGCCGGGCATGGACAGAGCTCGGCCATTGACAGCCCTAGGTCCAACGGATCTAATTTCAGCTATTATTCCTTATCTAAGTTAGGGTCCACAAATTGGGGCGTTTAGATCGTGTGCACATGCATTTCTACGAGCACTCATATTTTTCAGCGCCTATATCAATTAACTCTTCTTTACTTTTTTTTTCTTTTTTCATAAGAGTAAGACAAGCTGTTCTTGTCCATAGTAGCATAAACCTCCTTCTATAAATACCCATCCTCGTATGTATGTTCGTAACAGACCATAAGCAACAACAGCCATGGCCATACAGAAATCTCTCTCTCTTGCTTTTCTTCTTTTATTATTAGAATTTCTTTCTTCCAATGCCTTTACAACAGCACCAGCATCCACACTCAGAGAAGCAGAGGCTCTCTTGGAATGGAAAGCCAGCATCTTGTCACCACAAGCTCTCCATTCATGGTCACTTCCATCTGCTAATGCTAGTGCCAACACAATCTCTCCATGTAAATGGGATGGGATCTACTGCAACGGCCTTGGAAGCGTAATAGAGATAAGCTTACTGAGCGCAGGCTTACAAGGTAAGCTTGGTAACTTGAGCTTCTCATCATTTCCAAACCTCCTCCGTCTCAATCTCAGTGACAACACACTCACTGGAACTATCCCAGCTGATATTGGCACTCTTTACAGACTTGTCTCCCTCAATATCTCCATGAATAATCTCTCTGGAGTTCTACCTCTTTCAATGGCTAACCTTTCTCACCTTTCAGAGCTCGACATCTCATCTAATGAAATAACTGGGCCTATTCCTCCATCTTTAGGTAACTTGACCAGGCTGACAATCCTCTACCTCTATGAAAATCAAATTTCTGGTTCAATTCCTGCACAATTAGGGAATTTGATAAATCTCAATGAGCTGGACCTGGCCCCTAACCTTCTAAATGGTTCCCTCCCTTTCACATTAGGAAACCTGACAAAGCTTACATACCTGAATCTCTCTGCAAATCATATTTCTGGCTCCATTCCTCTGCAGATGGGAAATCTTATGAATCTGAATATGCTAGACTTGTCCATAAACCATCTGGATGGTTCCATTCCTTCAACGTTAGGGAACTTGACAAAGCTCACCATCTTGTACCTTGATCAAAATGGAATCTCTGGCTTCATTCCTCCACAGATTGGGAATCTACAAGATCTGGTTGAGTTGACATTGTTCGAAAACAATTTGACTGGTCCAATCCCTCCTGCTTTAGGTAATTTGAGAAACCTTACACTTTTGTATCTCTACAGCAATCAAATTTCTGGTTCAATTCCTGCACAATTAGCAAATCTTGAGAATTTGGTTGAGTTGGACTTGTCAAATAACACTCTGACAGGACCAATCTCTCCTGCTTTAGGTAAGTTGACAAACCTTACGGTTTTGTACCTCTTCTACAATCAAATTTCTGGTTCAATTCCTGCACAATTAGGAAATCTTAAGAATTTGGTTGAGTTGTCGTTGTGGAAAAATAGTCTGACAGGTCCAATCCCTCCTGCTTTAGGTAATTTGAGAAACCTTACAGTTTTGCACCTCTACAGCAATCAAATTTCTGGTTCAATTCCTGCACAATTAGGAAATCTCAAGAATTTGGTTGACTTGGAGTTGTCACATAACAATCTGACAGGTCCAATCCCTCCTGCTTTAGGTAATTTGAGAACCCTTACATTTTTGTACCTCTACAGCAATCAAATTTCTGGTTCAATTCCTCTGGAAATTGGGAATTTGGTAAAACTCAATGTGCTTGACCTGTCCAGTAACCTTCTAACAGGTTCTATCCCTTCCACTTTAGGAAACTTGACCAAGCTTGAACGCTTCACTGCAATTGACAACCATTTAACTGGTGAGATCCCAAAAAGCTTTAGAAATTGCACTAGGTTAACTAGAGTTCGACTGGAGGGAAACGAGCTCATTGCAAATGTATCAGAAGTCTTTGGTGTATACCCACATCTCTATTTCATGGATGTCAGCAACAATAGGTTGTTTGGTGAACTCTCACCGAACTGGGGAGAATGCAGAAACTTGAGGAAGCTACAATTCTCTGGAAACATGATCACTGGTAGAATTCCTTGCGAGATTGGGCGGTTGACCCGGCTAGGAGTGCTTGGTCTTTCTTCAAACCATCTGGTAGGAGAGATTCCAAAGGAATTGGGGAGGTTGACTTCATTGTTCAACTTGAATTTAAGTGATATCCAGCTTTCTTATAGTGTTCCTCAAGAAATTGGGAGACTGTCCAATTTGGAGATTCTGGACCTATCAATGAACAGCCTTGCTGGTCCAATGCCACCTCAGTTGGGGAATTGCTTCAAACTACGATATCTAAAATTGAGTGAAAATTATTTGAATGGAAGCATTCCATTTCAGATAGGCAACCTGATACACCTACAGGGTGCATTAGACCTTAGCCATAATTCACTCAATGGAGAGATATCATCACAAATTGGGAACTTGCAGATGCTGGAAATGTTAAACCTCTCCCACAACATGTTGTCTGGCTCAATTCCAAAATCTTTTGAAGGGATGCTCAGCTTACAATCCGTAGATTTTTCATACAATGATTTGGAAGGCCCTATTCCCAACAACAAAGCCTTTCAGAAGGCTCCTGCAGAGGCATTCATAAAAAACAAAGGCTTATGTGGTGAAGTGCAAGGTTTGAGACCTTGCAATGCTCCTTCAACAAGCCATGGTGATACAAGAAAAGCCCGCCAAGTTGTCATCTTCATTGTTCTTCCTCTCTTGGCAGCCTTGTTTCTTTTATTTATAGTCGTCGGCGTTTCTTCCATTTATTACCAAAGACGAAGAAATGAAGAGAAAGAGGTTCTTGAAAGGAGCAGTAGAAATCCATTTTCGATATGGAATTATGATGGGATTGATGCATTTGAACAGATCGTGGAAGCGACAGAGAGTTTCGACGACAAATACTGCATCGGAACTGGAGGGTACGGAAAAGTTTACAAAGCAAATCTACCATCAGGCCAAGTAATAGCTGTGAAGAAACTTCACCCACTCGGAGGTGGGGATCAATCTGATCAAAGAAGTTTTAGAAATGAGATTCGAGCATTAACAAAAATCCGCCATCGCAACATTGTGAAGCTTTATGGTTTTTGTTCCCATGCTCAATTCTCATTTCTAGTGTATGAGTACATGGAAAGGGGAAGCTTGGCTAGCATCCTAAGCAATGACAGAGGAGCTGCAGAGTTGGAGTGGACTCTAAGGGTGAAGATTATTAAAGGTGTGGCCCATGCATTATCTTACATGCACCATGATTGCACCCAGCCAATTGTCCATCGAGACCTATCAAGCAACAACGTGCTGTTGAATTCAGAATTTGAGGCCTGTGTCGCTGATTTCGGCACTGCAAGATTGTTGATACCTGATTCATCCAGTTGGACTACGCTCGCAGGCACTTACGGATACATCGCTCCAGGTTAGCTGTTAATTCATTCTCCACGCTTTAAAAGTTTTATTAGCAATTGGTCTTTATTTTTCATAAACTTTCCCTTTTATTTATTTATTTGTTTATTTGTTGGCAATTACATACTAAGGTTTGTGCATAAGTTATCATACTGGTGTCAAATATTGGAATCTAGGGCAACTGGAGGATTCCTTACACCAACAACTGTAAGAGGCTTTGTAAAGAAACATACATGGGTTTGTATTTTACAATCCCCAAAGTCAAAACTAATATATACAACAATGCAAATGAAGATAAACCTAAGAATAATGTTTACTCTTAGTATACACTTGTGGTCCATCGTTTTTACATTATGCATGGTGGAGATATTGTGGTTGCATGGTAATTCTAACCATGATTTAAGTTACCCAACTAACTTAACCATATGTTTTTAGCTATATATTAAATTTTTGGTGCTGACTATTTTTCTTAACTGTACATCTGTTGGCCACCAGTTGGATGGGATGGATAAAATCCTCTAATAAGTGTAATTTTTGGTCTCTGCTCAATCTATAAAATGGGGCCGTGTTTTCAGATGGTCTGGATTGATTTACATAGGTACCAAGTGTAGATGGATGAGTTACCGTTATTTATTAAATGATTGAAAGAGCTCAATGCTTTTGTCCCATACGAGTAAATAAGAAAATGATGCCTATGAAATATGGCATCGTCTATGATCGAAACCGTTGATGTAATATCCCACACAATGAATGCCTCATGCAACAAAAGATGTTCCAAGATTGGAAAAATCCTTGAAACAATGCCCATATCACCCAATCCTTGCAAATGAAATGTGTAGCTACAACAATACTTATAGACACATCAGTGCACTCTGGTTCACACGTGCCAACTTTTCATGCGTTTGGGACACCTGAAGCACATGTAAAGGTAGGCCCAACCATGCAGACCACCCAACACAATGATTAATCTGGTTCTTTATTAGGCGGGCCACTGCTACCATGTGAAAACAATGGATAGTTTTCGGAAAAACAATGCCAACAGTACACAATGTATACATGTAGGATGGCCGGTGAGCGGAGAATCCTGACTTTTTAGCATGATCACACCTCACACAGATGTGTTAACGTTACACACATCTCAGTTGGCATATGAGCAGTTTATAAAGATGCCTTGGGCTTAACAAGCATAAAAACCTAAAAAATATGAAACCTTGATTAAGAAACCCGGCTGACTTTGATATATGATTAAGAGTTTAGCTATTAATGATTAAGGAGGAGAAAAGATCATGACTGAAGTATCTTCTTTCTCGCAGAGCTTGCATTTACAATGAGCGTGACTGAAAAATGCGACGTATATAGCTTTGGTGTTGTGGCACTTGAAGTGATGATGGGAAGGCATCCTGGAGAGCTCATCTCCTCTTTGTCATCACCAAGTAGACATGATACACTGCTAAAGGATATGTTGGACCAACGTCTCTTGGATCCAACGGCTGAGATTGCACAGGAAGTCTTATTTGTGGTGTCCATGGCACTTTCATGCATTCGACTAGATCCAAAGTCTCGGCCAACCATGCACTACGTGGCTCAAGAGTTATCTATTAGTCGGCCTTCCTTCTCTCTAGGACCATTCCACGCACTTACATTACGTCAACTGATGGATCTCAAGGTATAGTTGGGTGGATGAAAATCATTGAGGTTGGGGATGTGTAGAGGCAAGTACATTATTATTTTGTGTGTTTATTGTATGAAAATCATCCAATGTAGAGAAGGTGTGTTTTTCTTGTTATGATATGCATGTAATTCAGTGTGTGGAATCCATGTTTACGGAAACTATAGATTTCCAAGTGAGGTGTATATATTTTTCTTGTTTTTTTTTTTTTTTTTTCAAGAGAATAATTTACTTTTCGTTGTTAACTTCCCTTTTTTTTTTTTGCAGCTTTGCCATATATGAGATAATATTAATATTTGATGGTAAAAAAATATAAAATTTACTTTTTCGTATAAAGTAAAATATGATTCTATTTGGGGAGCTTGAAAAGTTAAAGAAGATAGAGTGACATTTCTTTGAAAGCCATGCACGGTAGAATACATATATTAAGTTGGGCGTCATTAATTGTAAGGGCAACACCTAATTGGCTCCCGTAGGTAATAAGGTTTGTGGCATTTAAAAGAGCTTTTGATGATTTTTTTTTTTTTCTTCTTCTTATGAAAAGTGACTTTGAAGACGTGGATTGACTCATGACCCAGGACTTGAGTATGTGGGGCCTACCACAATATGTTTTATCGATACCGTCTATCCGTTTTGCCAGGTCATTTTAGGACACGAGCCCTATAATGAGGTATATCAAACCTCAAATGGACCACATCACAAGAAATAATGAGGATTAAATACCTACCATTGAAAGTTTCTTAGGGGCGACAGAAGTTTTGGATGAAAATGATATTTGTATTTTCTTTTCTTCAAGCGTGTGTGACCATATGAATAGGTTGGGTGGCAAATAAACATCAAAGTAGGCCTTAAGAAGGCTTCATCTATGGGCATTATTATCTCCATTGTTTCTTATGATGTGGTTCACTTGATCTTTGATCAGGAAAATTAGACGAACCATACCAATAAAACACATACATCATGTTGGCACCACAAAGTTGGGTCATCAGGCAATCTGCATCCAATTTAGAAATACCACGTGGCCTTATTAGTGCTCTCAATGCTCTAGCATAGCATTCCAATGAAGAGATAACTAATTTCTGAATGTACTCTATTATAACATTTTAATATACAGCTCACTTTCTCAATATACTTTTGAACTAATTAAATTTATATATGATTTTGATAATACACATCAAAGTAATGCGATCTTAGTAGAAATTTTTCTAGGGAAGTGTAAAGTAATAAGAACACATGAGTCACTCAGGAATGACATAATTCCACAACGAAGCTAGACCACATGCCTAGTATTTAAATTAAGGCTAGTAATGGACGTGGGTGACCCGTAGAAGCTCCATGGGCCCATTTCTACTTTGATCCAGCTTGAATACACTACCTTGGCTCATGGCAAAAGCTTGGGCCTCACCTGCATAGCCCAGTCAGTTTTAGCTTGGGCCTGGGCTCAAGTCATTTTCGACTCACCCAATTTCATTCGCTCCTATAAGTATTCCATTCCAGTCATCCGTTAGACAGCAGCCCATTCTCCCTGAATGCATACCACTGGTTTCATTTCTCTGGACATCTATTTCATTGTGTATGTGTGCCCCTCCTGATCAACAGATAGATTAACTACATTTAAGTGAAAAATAGTGATTTTAACAAATTTGGGCTGGTCAGCATAGAGTTCGGGCCTAACCAAATTTCATGCTCAGGTTTTGGTTACTTAGCAGGGCAGGTGCGGGCCGTGGATCAAAAGTGTAGGCTCGGCCCAAACTTGGCCAATTACAAACCTAATATGAGTCCAAAGTGGGCCAAGGCCGAAGCCCAACAGAGCTTTGGACACCAAAATATAAACGGCTAAAGAGAGCATCGGAGTGGTTGGGTTGGAGAAAGAGTGCAGGTTTCTCCTCTCCCACTTCAAAGGGGTGACCGAGAAGAACACAGCTTCATCGAAGCCTAATATGGTAATTTCGCTAATCTCTAACTGTTATCTCATCATCTTCCATTTCCTCATGTAAGGAAAAAGAAAAGAAATAAAGAAAATAATGAATTTCCATTTTAATTTATAAGGGGAAAGGGACCGGAAGCTTTGGGAAGAGAATGAACAAGACACATACTCTCTGCGTGCGGTGCGGGCGTCGCAGCTTTCGTCTTCAGAAGAGCCGATGAGCTTCTTGCGCTTATCCTGCCAGCTGTATCCGCAAGTGTACTTAATCGTTCTGTCACCTCATGTTATCTTCTTTACCTCAGAAGTCATCAATGTCTCTTTGTTGGGAGAGATGAATCTGTATAGTTTTTCGAGGAAAATCTTAGAAATGGAAATCAGTTTGCAACACTACTTTTTTTTTTTTTTTGCAAATGGAGAAAAAGCGGGTTTCCACGAAAAGCAATTTCATTTCCAGGGTTTCCATGTTCCCAAACACCCCATAAGTTATGTATTTTTATTTTTGTTTTTTTTTGTATGTCTCCTATTGGAGAGGTCATACTAGTCCTTTCTGGGAGAAATGAAACCTGTGTGCAGCACACTAATTCCTTATCTGGTGTAATAACGCTAATTGGAGAGGTCATACCAATCCTTGATCTGGACTGTTCATCTCATGGACCCACCATGGATGGATCATATACTAAAATTTGCTATATGAGATGAATCTATACCTATCCAATTGAACTATTTCGTAAGGAGTGCTGTCTTTCCACCATTTTTTTTTTCTTTCTAACACTCATTTGTAGGCAGGCAGTTAGACAGCTAAGATTGTCCAACCAGTAATATTTTCCTTACGTGGCCAATCCATTTGGGTCCACCTGCATCCAGTTTTTGTGGTAGCTAACACATAACATCATGCATGGTGCATGGATTCGATAACCTCTTTTTCCTTGTTGACATAGGGCCTTTCTTTCCTGTTTAACATATTAACTGTTTTCTTAACATAGGTCTCTGCGAATTAATGTTTAGGAATTTGGACAGACTGAATATTCTGTTCAAACGCATATACATGAAAAAGTGCACTAACATGTACACATGCATTAGCTTTTATGAATGGCTATGCTGTTGTCATGGCATTTTTCTCTCCCCCTTTTCATTATCATTCACTCCTGCACATAATGTCCAAAGTGTAATTGACTCGCAAGCTCTATGTTTGATGTTGAAAAACTCAAGCCCAACGAAGAAACCAATCCTTTTGGTTTCCTGTTTCGTTAAAAATGCAGCCAAGTTGCTTTCAAAAAATAAAAATAAAAAAATGCAGCCAAGTTGATTGTCTACTTGTGACATGGCAATTTTCTTGTGAAATCAGAATTTAGGTCAGGCGAGTCGATTGGTCCGCCACTTTGTGCGCTTTACATGAGAGCATAATTTAGCAAGCTTAATGAGACAACTACATTTTCCTTTTCTTTTGGATCTTTTTTTCTTTTTTTTTCCTACTTTTTTAATATGCATTTGTTGGTGATTGTATTCAAGAATTCAAAGGAGGAATTCTGTTTCCCATTTCCCACAAAGATGTATAAGAAATGTTTTCTATTAATGACTCCCATGCTTCCTGGAATTTCATGATGTCAAAACCAACCAAAAAAAAAATCTCCACACGAGTGACACTTTTGTGCATTGATCAGGATCATAGATTTGGTGGGCCATCATGTGGATAGGACTTATGAGCACAAAAATCCAGATGACGAGCTTATGATAGCCAATCCAACAGTGGTCTGAATATGGACATTTTTGTCACCATGTTGAGCTAAAACAATGCATTGTTAATGCAAATGGGTACGTGATGGACTGATCTGGATCCATCTTCTTTTGAAATCTTTAGCTAGAAATATTGTAGAACACTCTCCAAAGGTGAAGTTGTTGTGGAAATGATTCCCACCAGCCCACTGGTCGAAACTACTGATCAAACAAGATCCTCTGTTTCAACTAGACGCAACACATGCCAAAAGGGAATCAACACGCGCTAAACCCAAGAAAATTTTAAACACGAAATTTTATTAAAAATAACCACAATTCGCTGTCACACGCAAAGCGAAAGAGGCAGTTATCCTTGGCAACTAAAGAAAAAACCTAATACAATACGAAATGACCAAAATGCCTTTGAATCTCACCACAAACATATAGGCTCATCTTAAACTGGTTGTACCTCACTTAAACTGTATCAGAATTGTATGATCATGGGATCATTCTGAAGCTGGCTCGATAGTGACCAATTTCATGACGTTCTAATATTGTTATGCCCAGAAAGTGGCCCACCAAAAAAGTGACGAAATACCAAAGGGAAACTTGTTGAACCAATACTGACTCAGTCTAACCCTAGAAATTAATTTAAATAAATAAATCCTATGAATTCAAGGACCATTTGTTTGATTCCATGGGCCCCATGATATATATCTGGCTTTTCATCTCATCAAACTTTGGATCAGACATAGATCATCAATCAAGACAATATGGATGGTTGGAGTAGTCAGGTCTTTGGTCAGCCAAATTTTGTGGCCTTTTGGGTGCAGCAAATGTCTACATTCAATGGGCAAAACTCAGAACATTTGACATATAGACCATTTCATGGGTCACAGTTTTTTATTCCTTTCTTTATCTTCTTGTAATGTATATAGTTTTAGCAGGTTCTGTAAGTATGCTGTTTACTGATTATCTTAAAGAAACAGATAACTGGAGTGTGAAGGCCATTAGGAGGAAGACAACCGGAACGGGAAGGGTGAGGTATTTACGTCATGTGCCTCGAAGGTTCAAGAGCAATTTTAGAGAACAAAGTCTCTGCTTCTTCCATCTTTGTCGAGATTGAACTTCTTTTTTTCTTTTCTTTTTTTGGTGCCTAGCAGTTTGATAGCTTTTGAGATTGATTTTTCTCCTTTTTTAGGGAGCCAAGCGGCTCCAAGGAAGACAACTGCTGCTGCATAGAGGAGTTGCTTCAGTTTTGGGGCATGTCTGAAGCATCCAGTTCCTGTATTTGATCTGGATTTTGTTGAATTTTATCAATTAGGTTCTTTTACACAGGAGATATTGCTATCTTCTATAGAGAATAGACTTTTTGACTTCTTAAACTGCCGAATAAGCATGAAGTTTTAGTATTGGGATAAACCATTCTTTTGTATAAACATGAAGTTTTGATGTTGGGATAAACCATCCTTTTGTTTTCTGTGTATTTGCCAGTTGCATTTTCTAGCTCAATCAGGAGGATTTCTGTTGACCCTTTCGATAGACCTAATGCCGAAGAAATCAAAAAGAGCAAAAATATGTTTGCTGGTCTTATGTTGAATGTTCACGGTCTTGGTAAACCTTGCCTAGTATTTTTAGAATTGAGTTTTTATTTGTAATTAGATGCATCATCTTTCATTTCGCTACTCAAATCATGGGTTTAGGGCCTGCAAGATGTTGCAAAGTGTATGAACTTTAACCAGTTGTCGCTTTTCGTCTTTTTGTCAGCATTACATACTTTTTATATACCTAATGCATTTACAAGTTATAACTGATGCTACTGTTAAACATCAATCTGCTGTTCACATGTTGCCTGGTTATGAACTTCCTAACAGATGTTTTGACTTCCTGACCTATTGTGGCCCAGGAATCTGCTATAGATAAAATTATTTAGTAACAACTAGCAATATTATTCTTCTAGCACGTTTGGCTTACAAATGCAGGTTGTGTTTCAGCTTTGACTGATGAACTTGCATGTTGTTAATAAAATGGTTGACTTGTGATTTTAGTGAACTGACCCATTTCACCTAGGAGTTTCAGTCCCAGCGAAAACCCGTCCTGTTTCAGTGATGAGTTTCAATCCCAACCAATCCGACAGTCTGGTCCATTCCAGGTAAGTAAACACCGGTCATTGCTGAGGCTAATCAAACTGGGAGCTCCTCATTGATCAAGTGAGTTTAATGTGATATTTTTTCTTCCTCCTATGGTTTCTGGATGAATTTGATTATTTTTCACTTTAGCCATACCATTGATGTAAATGAATCAGCTAGTTAGAAGATCAGATCAGTGAGATAATTGATCATCTGAATCAACTTGCCATGAAACTACCTTTCAAAATTGATAATAATATTAATAAAACTAAACTAAACTAAAGGAGGTCTGAAACTTGAGTCAGGCCTGCTGCTACCATTAATATCCTGAAATGTCAGCTTTGTAACTATTTCAGTTAGGATTAGGATCCCAAATCTGCCAATCTTCACCATCCGGAGAGATGTTCTGAACACAAAATCCTAGAGGTATTACAAGCCCATTAAGGGCTTGGTATTTCAAGCCCATTAATAACTTTGTAATATTGGGGAATTGGAACTTTTTGTTAACACTTACGTGCATCCTAGAAATGGTTTGATACAGGAATGAGTCAGCCATAGCCTGATTTATTTACCTTGATAGCCTTTGTTTTCAGGCTGAAACCAAAGGATAGCCCAATAAGTACACCTGAGCCCAAGTTGGAAGCAAGCTCGGTTAGTTGGCTAATGGGTTGACTAGAGTTACAGGCCCATTGCCAGCCTAATTTATTGTTCTACTTAAGACTGGGCTGTGCAAAATAAAAACTTAGACTTTGACATGACAAGCTCAATCAAAACAGTAAAAATTGTGGGCTCATATCAAGTCCCAGGCCCAACTTCTTAGAATTTGGCAACATTAATGAAAAAAGCAGACTTGACTCTAAAATCCATGTCCAAACTCCAGATCATATCAACGAAGAGGAGACTTGACTATACAGTAGAAAATGGGCCCATGCCAATCCAGTCCTGAGGGCCATTGCTTGGAACTCGATGTTCTCGACAAAAGATGAGACTTGATTCTAATAGTAGAATCAGAGCCAAAAATCAGGCTGATTCAACCGTAGGTGCACACCATGTGAAATAGCTGAGATAAGAAGTCTCATTTTTATAATACTCCAAGTTATATGTGATGTCCACTTTTGTGCGCATAGACCATCCAATCCACTCATCCGACGTTTCATACCAAGATTATTAAATTCTTCTAATACTCATGTTGTCTAAACCATGTGAATTTAAAGTATTCAGGAATTCTTCTAAAACGCTCTTCCCTGTGGTGCAACTGATGTAAGTCCTGGATTTCACTGAATCTACAGGACTTAGAGTGAGAATGTGACGGCCCAACTGATGGATGGGGCTGATATGATGCATGTCTGTCCCTTCCTTCCATAATGATTAGTTAGCTAGTGCAAGTCATCCCTTCCATATGCCCATGCAATTCAGGCCATTATAGTTTCAGTATCTCTCTTCCTTCCTCTCTCTACATCATTCATGTACATCATATTTCCTAGCATACTTAATAGTTTTAGGCTAAAAATGAAGCACAACGCAATATGCATGAACTGAGGCCGAGTACTGGCCATCCGTCCTATGGGCTGACAGGGTCAAAGACCATTGCTGGCTCAAATTTAACGGTCTCGTGAAGCGTGGGCTATGCAAAATAAAACCTTGTAATATATTAGGCTTGAAAAGCCCAAACAAACCAGCTTACAATCAAACTCAAACCCATGAATTCGTGGCCCCGCTCACCCAACAAAAAGGACACTTGACTCTAAGAGTCGTTAGCATTGATTGTGTGTATTGATTCTAAGATTCAATCACTGATTTGGACTGTGGGGTCCACCGGGGAGAGGATGAGAGAGATGGGGGATGAGAGAAACGATAGAGAAGAAGAGAGTACAAGAAAATGACTTAAGCTTACAATTCCTATGTTTCTGAAAATTAAGGAAATAAATCATCATGCATGCATAATACCTTTAGATTATGTACTTAACTGGTGTTTCAAATGCCATTTAGGGCCCTCTTCGTTAATAGCCAAGTGGACTGCAGGGGGTTGAAGGCAGGTGTTTGATAAGTGACCTGGTTGGCCACAATAATAACAATTGTTCATATTTGGCCGACCATAAGGATTTAGAATATTACTCGGACCCGCTATTGTGAGTACTGCACGTTGAAGCCTATATGGACCACTCCCTATATCACAATTTACGGTTGTAGGAGGTTGAAGACGCCCTTCTATTGGTTCCCTTCCTTTAGCCAACACTGAATCTTGTGTGCGACCTGTAATGGAAGGTTGAGTCAAAGGATAAGGCTGACTAGGGACTCTTGTAAGCTGCATTTTCACCTTACATGCCAACTAAACCACTTCATCTATGGTTCTGACCGGGTGCATCTGAACTTTATCCTGAATTGCCGGTCGTAAACCGCATATGAACCGTGTTACCTTTTGTGATTTGGCCCTCGACAAGTCATTCCTTATTACTAACCATTGGAATTCTTTGGTGTAATATATGACAGTTTGATTCCCCTATTGAAAATTTTGGTATTACTGGAATAATACATGCTCGTAATCACTAGGGAGGAATCGTGATCGAAGAAGGCGTCTCATATGTCGCCATGATCGGATAAACGCCTTATTATGTTGTGTACATGAGAGTTGTAATTGCTACCACTATGCAAAAATACCAAAATCTAATTTAAATGCAACTAATTTTACTTTCTTATGCTCCGGCACGTCTATGTAATCAAAATACCAGTTTACTTCGGCTAACCAATCAAGGAATTCTTTTATACGGAATAAGTCTTTAAAAGTAGAAAGTTTGGTCGTACCTCGATAGTCTCTTTCAGCGCGATGTAGTCGATCATCTCCATGGACCGCTTGTTGGGCATCGACATCACCGACGTCCTCGTCGTTGGAGCTTGACTCATTTGGAGTAGCCCAATGATTCGCCTCTGAAAATACTCTATGAAAGTTAGAAGGAAGTTACCAGAATTTAGGATCTCTAATTCTAAAACTAGTTAATCTCAGAAAAATGCAACTGTCAATCCCTAGTAACGGCGCCAAAAACTTGTTCACAACCCCAAATGAAGGGTCGCGATGTAGTAATAATCTCGGTAAGACCAAGGTCGAATCCACAGGGACTGTATCTTGTACGGTTAATTTAGGATCCCCAAGCCAGATATATAGTTTTGAGCCGAACGGATGGTGGGAACCCTGTGATCTTGCATTATGGACAACTTTCAGGCCTCTTTATCGTCAATCACTTGATTTTCTTGGATCTTTAGCATGTAAATTATTCGTTCTCGATCCCCTAAGATCCGTCCCTTGCCTTGGTGATTTTAGAGCGTTAAATCTATGCTTTTAATACCGTTTTTAGTCCAAGCTCTTTAAATTCACCTTGCAACAAAAACACGATTAAAATGGGGCATTAAACAGTATCATGTTCGTAAAATCAGGTAATAACTGGGGTCTAATATGCAATATTTGACCCTCAACACATAAGAGATTGTAAAACTATCCAATTTGGAGGTTCTTGATTTGTCAATGAATCACCTAATTGTCCATTACCACCTCGATTAGGGGATTGCTCCAAACTCGAGTATCCGAAATTGAGCGAAAATTTATGAATGAAAGCAATCCTTTTCAAATCAGTAACTTAATATACCCATAAGGCTTACTTTACTAGATCCAAGTCAAAACTCCCTCAATGGGGAGATATCACCACCACTCAGAAAATTGCTTAGGCTAGAAAAGTTAAACCTCTCCCCCCAACATGTTGCCCAATTCCATCCCGCCTTCCTTTTAAGGGATTTTAGGCTTGCAATCTGTTGATTTTTCATACAATGCTTGGAAGGTCTTCTTTGCAATAGCAAAACCTTTCAAAATGCTCTTTTAGGGGTATTCATAAAAAGCAAACAAGCAATGGCTTATGTGATGAAGTGCGAGGTTTGTGACCCTGCAATAACTCTTCAATAAGTCATGGTGATGCATGGAAAGGCCATAAAGTTGTAATCCTCATTATTCTTATCTTCTCAGTTTTATTTCTTTTTGTTGAATCATTGGCGTTTCTTCCATTTATTACCAAAGAAGTATACAGAAAGGAGTTCTTAAAAGGAGCAACCAAATCCATTTTCAATATGGAATTATGATGGTATAGCCATGTTTGAAGACATCATGAAAGTAACAAAGGGTTTTGACGACAAATACTACATTGGAGCAGGAGGGTAAGGGAAAGTTTATAAAGCAAATCTACTATGGGCCAAGTAATAGCTATGAAGAAACTTCACCCACTCAAAGGTGTGAATTGATCTTATCAAAGAAGTTTTAAAAATGAGATATAAACATTAACAGAAATCCTCCATCACAATGTCGTGGACTGGATTATAAGGGTGAAGGTTACTAAAGGTGTGGCTCATGCTTTATCGGACATGTGCCATTATTGCATCCCACCAATTGTACATCGAGACCTGTCAAGCAACAACATTTTAGTAAATTTGGAACTTGTGGCTAGTGTCTCTAATTGCTGATACCAGATTCATCTAATTGGACCATGCTTGCAGGCACTTACCGATATATGTCACTAGGTTAGTTGCTAATACATCCTTAACGCTATAATATTTTTAGCAGCTCATAATGCTCTCTGTTTTCCTCTTAGTTTCCAATTTTTCTCTGGGCAATGGTGCACTATCTTGCTTCAACATGAGTTACCGTACAAAAATGGCGTTGAATGTGAGAAAATTTTCGTTTAAAACTGTATTTCAATGTTATCTGCAACTTGCAGGCTTTGATTTGGATGGTTATATTTGTTCAATGCCAGAGTTCTCTGCGGTTCCACCCCATTAAATGGGTCCCAAGATTCCCAACAGATGAACTGTCTGGATCACTCAAAGATCACCCTTTCTTATATGTGGTGCTCCTCCAATTGGACACTGCCTAAGATTACCCACCTGATGAGTTGACGGTCCTATCAATGGGCAAATGGATCTTCATACTGGACCGGCTTGATACCACAGTCACAGATCTATTACTAGCCCTAATTCAGTGGTCCACTTAAGCAATATAAAAATAAAAAAAATTACACTTGGCTGTGCAATATAAAAATAAAAATTACACTTGGCCTGCCCAAACAAATCAGCTAAGAATCTGGGCCCAAAGCCATTCAGTCACAGGTTCCTTATTGGAATTTTGCAAAACCCAGCAAAACAAGGAATTGACTGGGAAAGTCCTAGAATTATTGTTACGTGTGTAATCAATTTCCCTCAAGCAGCCTGATCTGGAAGTTGACACCTCAAATGCTCGTAGAAATGTGCATATTATGATTCACCTCTGTTTAAAAACCTATGTACATGCTTGTACACTGCTGCATGTGTGGGTCAAATATATTGTATAATGCCATCCAACCCACGTATTAAGTGAAAACCACATCTTCTAACCTAGTTAATATCGTTTATCCACGGAGATATTCAGGGCTTGGGCTTGGATGGACTCAGGTCGGGCTTTGTGTTAATGTCCGGGGCCGGACTCGAGCTGGACTAATTCAGCATGCCACGGGCCCAAGATGGATTTGGGCTTACGTTCTTAATTGCAGGCCGGGCATGGACAGAGCTCGGCCATTGACAGCCCTAGGTCCAACGGATCTAATTTCAGCTATTATTCCTTATCTAAGTTAGGGTCCACAAATTGGGGCGTTTAGATCGTGTGCACATGCATTTCTACGAGCACTCATATTTTTCAGCGCCTATATCAATTAACTCTTCTTTACTTTTTTTTGTCTTTTTTTTCATAAGAGTAAGACAAGCTGTTCTTGTCCATAGTAGCATCAACCTCTTTCTATAAATACCCATCCTCGTAAGTTCGTAACAGACCATAAGCAACAACAGCCATGGCCATACAGAAATCTCTCTCTCTTGCTTTTCTTCTTTTATTTTTAGAATTTCTTTCTTCCAATGCCTTTACAACAGCACCAGCATCCACACTCGGAGAAGCAGAGGCTCTCTTGGAATGGAAAGCCAGCATCTTCTCACCACAAGATCTCCATTCATGGTCACTTCCATCTGCTAATGCTAGTGCCAACACAATCTCTCCATGCAAATGGTATGGGATCTCCTGCAACGGCCTTGGAAGCGTAATAGAGATAAGCTTACTGAGCGCAGGCTTACAAGGTAAGCTTGGTAACTTGAGCTTCTCATCATTTCCAAACCTCCTCCGTCTCAATCTCAGTGACAACACACTCACTGGAACTATCCCAGCTGATATTGGCACTCTTTACAGACTTGTCTCCCTCAATATCTCCATGAATAATCTCTCTGGAGTTCTACCTCTTTCAATGGCTAACCTTTCTCACCTTTCAGAGCTCGACATCTCATCTAATGAAATAACTGGGCCTATTCCTCCATCTTTAGGTAACTTGACCAGGCTGACAATCCTCTACCTCTATGAAAATCAAATTTCTGGTTCAATTCCTGCACAATTAGGGAATTTGATAAATCTCAATGAGCTGGACCTGGCCCCTAACCTTCTAAATGGTTCCCTCCCTTTCACATTAGGAAACCTGACAAAGCTTACATACCTGAATCTCTCTGCAAATCATATTTCTGGTTCAATTCCTGCACAATTAGGGAATTTGATAAATCTCAATGAGCTAGACTTGTCCATAAACCATCTGGATGGTTCCATTCCTTCAACGTTAGGGAACTTGTCAAAGCTCACCATCTTGTACCTTGATCAAAATGGAATCTCTGGCTTCATTCCTCCACAGATTGGGAATCTACAAGATCTGGTTGAGTTGACATTGTTCCAAAACAATTTGACTGGTCCAATCCCTCCTGCTTTAGGTAATTTGAGAAACCTTTCACTTTTGCACCTCTACAGCAATCAAATTTCTGGTTCAATTCCTGCCCAATTAGGAAATCTCAAGAATTTGGTCAAGTTGGAATTGTTGAACAACAGTCTGACAGGTCCAATCCCTCCTGCTTTAGGTAATTTGAGAAACCTTACACTTTTGTACCTCTTCTACAATCAAATTTCTGGTTCAATTCCTGCACAATTAGGAAATCTTAAGAATTTGGTTGAGTTGTCGTTGTGGAAAAATAGTCTGACAGGTCCAATCCCTCCTGCTTTAGGTAATTTGAGAAACCTTACAGTTTTGCACCTCTACAGCAATCAAATTTCTGGTTCAATTCCTGCACAATTAGGAAATCTCAAGAATTTGGTTGACTTGGAGTTGTCACATAACAATCTGACAGGTCCAATCCCTCCTGCTTTAGGTAATTTGAGAACCCTTACATTTTTGTACCTCTACAGCAATCAAATTTCTGGTTCAATTCCTCTGGAAATTGGGAATTTGGTAAAACTCAATGTGCTTGACCTGTCCAGTAACCTTCTAACAGGTTCTATCCCTTCCACTTTAGGAAACTTGACCAAGCTTGAACGCTTCATTGCATTTGACAACCATTTAAATGGTAAGATCCCAAAAGGCTTTAGAAATTGCACTAGGTTAACTAGAGTTCGACTGGAGGGAAACTAGCTCATTGCAAATGTATCAGAAGTCTTTGGTGTACACCCACATCTCTATTTCATCGATGTCAGCAACAACAGGTTGTTTGGTGAACTCTCACCGAACTGGGGAGAATGCAGAAGCTTGACGAAGCTACAATTCTCTGGAAACATAATCACTGGTAGAATTCCTCGCGAGATTGGGCGGTTGACCCGGCTAGGAGTGCTTGGTCTTTCTTCAAACCGTCTGGTAGGAGAGATTCCAAAGGAATTGGGGAGGTTGACTTCATTGTTCAACTTGAATTTAAGTGATAACCAGATTTCTTATAGGGTTCCTCAAGAAATTGGGAGACTGTCCAATTTGGAGATTCTGGACCTATCAATGAACAACCTTGCTGGTCCAATACCACCTCAGTTGGGGAATTGCTTCAAACTACGGTATCTGAAATTGAGTGAAAATTATTTGAATGGAAGCATTCCATTTCAAATAGGCAACCTGATACACCTACAGGGTGCATTAGACCTTAGCCATAATTCACTCAATGGAGAGATATCATCACAAATTGGGAACTTGCAGATGCTGGAAATGTTAAACCTCTCCCACAACATGTTGTCTGGCTCAATTCCAAAATCTTTTGAAGGGATGCTCAGCTTGCAATCCGTAGATTTTTCATACAATGATTTGGAGGGCCCTATTCCCAACAATAAAGCCTTTCAGAAGGCTCCTGCAGAGGCATTCATAAAAAACAAAGCCTTATGTGGGGAAGTGCAAGGTTTGAGACCCTGCAATGCTCCTTCAACAAGCCATGGTGATACAAGAAAAGCCCGCCAAGTTGTCATCTTCATTGTTTTTCCTCTCTTGGCAGCCTTGTTTCTTTTATTTATAGTCGTCGGCGTTTCTTCCATTTATTACCAAAGACGAAGAAATAAAGAGAAAGAGGTTCTCGAAAGGAGCAACAGAAATCCATTTCCAATATGGAATTATGATGGGATTGATGCATTTGAACAGATCGTGGAAGCGACAAAGAGTTTCGACGACAAATATTGCATCGGAACTGGAGGGTATGGAAAAGTTTACAAAGCAAATCTACCATCAGGCCAAGTAGTAGCTGTGAAGAAACTTCACCCACTCGAAGGTGGGAATCAATCTGATCAAAGAAGTTTTAGAAATGAGATTCGAGCATTAACAGAAATCCATCATCGCAACATTGTGAAGCTTTATGGTTTTTGTTCTCATGCTCAATTCTCATTTCTAGTTTATGAGTACATGGAAAGGGGAAGCTTGGCTAGCATCCTAAGTGATGACAGTGGAGCTGTAGAGTTGGACTGGACTCTAAGGGTGGAGGTTATTAAAGGTGTGGCCCATGCGTTATCTTACATGCACCATGATTGCACCCAGCCAATTGTCCATCGAGACCTATCAAGCAACAACGTTCTGCTGAATTCAGAACTTGAGGCATGTGTCTCTGACTTTGGCACTGCAAGATTGTTGATACCCGATTCATCCAATTGGACTATGCTCGCAGGCACTTATGGATACATCGCTCCAGGTTAGCTGTTAATTCATTCTCCACGCTTTAAAAGTTTTATTAGCAATTGGTCTTTATTTTTCATAAACTTTCCCTTTTATTTATTTATTTGTTTATTTGTTGGCAATTACATACTAAGGTTTGTGCATAAGTTATCATACTGGTGTCAAATATTGGAATCTAGGGCAACTGGAGGATTCCTTACACCAACAACTGTAAGAGGCTTTGTAAAGAAACATACATGGGTTTGTATTTTACAATCCCCAAAGTCAAAACTAATATATACAACAATGCAAATGAAGATAAACCTAAGAATAATGTTTACTCTTAGTATACACTTGTGGTCCATCGTTTTTACATTATGCATGGTGGAGATATTGTGGTTGCATGGTAATTCTAACCATGATTTAAGTTACCCAACTAACTTAACCATATGTTTTTAGCTATATATTAAATTTTTGGTGCTGACTATTTTTCTTAACTGTACATCTGTTGGCCACCAGTTGGATGGGATGGATAAAATCCTCTAATAAGTGTAATTTTTGGTCTCTGCTCAATCTATAAAATGGGGCCGTGTTTTCAGATGGTCTGGATTGATTTACATAGGTACCAAGTGTAGATGGATGAGTTACCGTTATTTATTAAATGATTGAAAGAGCTCAATGCTTTTGTCCCATACGAGTAAATAAGAAAATGATGCCTATGAAATATGGCATCGTCTATGATCGAAACCGTTGATGTAATATCCCACACAATGAATGCCTCATGCAACAAAAGATGTTCCAAGATTGGAAAAATCCTTGAAACAATGCCCATATCACCCAATCCTTGCAAATGAAATGTGTAGCTACAACAATACTTATAGACACATCAGTGCACTCTGGTTCACACGTGCCAACTTTTCATGCGTTTGGGACACCTGAAGCACATGTAAAGGTAGGCCCAACCATGCAGACCACCCAACACAATGATTAATCTGGTTCTTTATTAGGCGGGCCACTGCTACCATGTGAAAACAATGGATAGTTTTCGGAAAAACAATGCCAACAGTACACAATGTATACATGTAGGATGGCCGGTGAGCGGAGAATCCTGACTTTTTAGCATGATCACACCTCACACAGATGTGTTAACGTTACACACATCTCAGTTGGCATATGAGCAGTTTATAAAGATGCCTTGGGCTTAACAAGCATAAAAACCTAAAAAATATGAAACCTTGATTAAGAAACCCGGCTGACTTTGATATATGATTAAGAGTTTAGCTATTAATGATTAAGGAGGAGAAAAGATCATGACTGAAGTATCTTCTTTCTCGCAGAGCTTGCATTTACAATGAGCGTGACTGAAAAATGCGACGTATATAGCTTTGGTGTTGTGGCACTTGAAGTGATGATGGGAAGGCATCCTGGAGAGCTCATCTCCTCTTTGTCATCACCAAGTAGACATGATACACTGCTAAAGGATATGTTGGACCAACGTCTCTTGGATCCAACGGCTGAGATTGCACAGGAAGTCTTATTTGTGGTGTCCATGGCACTTTCATGCATTCGACTAGATCCAAAGTCTCGGCCAACCATGCACTACGTGGCTCAAGAGTTATCTATTAGTCGGCCTTCCTTCTCTCTAGGACCATTCCACGCACTTACATTACGTCAACTGATGGATCTCAAGGTATAGTTGGGTGGATGAAAATCATTGAGGTTGGGGATGTGTAGAGGCAAGTACATTATTATTTTGTGTGTTTATTGTATGAAAATCATCCAATGTAGAGAAGGTGTGTTTTTCTTGTTATGATATGCATGTAATTCAGTGTGTGGAATCCATGTTTACGGAAACTATAGATTTCCAAGTGAGGTGTATATATTTTTCTTGTTTTTTTTTTTTTTTTTTCAAGAGAATGATTTACTTTTTGCTGTTAACTTCCCTTTTTTTTTGCAGCTTTGCCATATATGAGATAATATTAATATTTGATGGTAAAAAAATATAAAATTTACTTTTTTGTATAAGGTAAAATATGATTCTATTTGGGAGCTTGAAAAGTTAAAGAAGAGAAAGTGACATTTCTTTGAAAGCCATGCACGGTAGAATACATATATTAAGTTGGGCGTCATTAATTGTAAGGGCAACACCTAATCCGCTCCTATCGGTAATAAGGTTTGTGATATTGAAAAGAGCTTTTGATGATTTTTTTTTTTTTTTCTTCTTATGAAAAGTGACTTTGAAGACATGGATTGACTCATGACCTAGGACTTGAGTATGTAGGGCCTACCACAATATGTTTTATCGATACCGTCTATCCGTTTTGCCAGGTCATTTTAGGGCATGAGCCCTATAATGAGGTATATCAAACCTCTAATGGACCACATCACAGGAAATAATGAGGATTAAATACCTACCATTGAAAGTTTCTTAGGGGCGACAGAAGTTTTGGATGAAAATGATATTTGTGTTTTCTTTTCTTCAAGCGTGTGTGACCATATGAATAGGTTGGGTGGCAAATAAACATCAAAGTAGGCCTTAAGAAGGCTTCATCTATGGGCATTATTATCTCCATTGTTTCTTATGATGTGGTTCACTTGATCTTTGATTAGGAAAATTAGACGAACCATACCAATAAAGCACATACATCATGTTAGCACCACAAAGTTGGGTCATCAGGCAATCTGCATCCAATTTAGAATACCACGTGGCCTTATTAGTGCTCTCAATGCTCTAGCATAGCATTCAATGAAGAGATAACTAATTTCTGAATGTACTCTATTATAACATTTTAATATACAGCTCACCTTCTCAATATACTTTTGAACTAATTAAATTTATATATGATTTTGATAATACACATCAAAGTAATGCGATCTTATTAGAAATTTTTCTAGGGATTCTAGGGAAGTGTAAAGTAATAAGGACACATGAGTCACTTAGGAATGACATAATTCCACAACGAAGTTAGACCACATGCCTAGTATTTAAATTAAGGCTAGTAATGGACTATTTCCACAACGAAGTTAGAGCCGTAGAAGCTCCATGGGCCCATTTCTACTTTGAATCCAGCTTGAATACAGTACCTTGGTTCATCGCAAAAGCTTGGGCCTCACATGCATAGCCTAGTCAGTTTTGTCTTGGGCCTGGGCTCAAGTCATTTTAGACTCACCTAATTTCATTCGCTCCTATAAGTATTCCATTCTAGTCTTCCGTTAGACAACAACCCATTCTCCTTGAATGCATGCCACTGGTTTTATTTCTCTAGACATCTATTTCATTGTGTATGTGTGCCCCATCTGATCAACAGATAGATTAACAACATTTAAGTGAAAAATAGTGATTTTATCAAATTAGGGGGCAGGATGGAGTTCGGGCCTAACCAAATTTTGGGCTCAGGTTTTGGTTACTCTGCAGGGTTGGTGCGGGCCGTGGATCCTAAGTGTAGGCCCGACCCAAACCTGGCCCATTACAAACCTAATATGAGTCCAAAGCCCAACAAAGCTTTGGACACCAAAATATAAACGGCTAAAGAGAGCATCGGAGTGGTTGGGTTGGAGAAAGATTGCAGGTTTCTCCTCTCCCACTCCAAAGGGGCAACCGAGAAGAACACAGCTTCATCGAAGCCTAATATGGTAATTTCACTAATCTCTAACTATTATCTCATCATCTTCCATTTCCTCATGAAAGGAAAAAGAAAAGAAATAAAGAAAATAATGAATTTCCATTTTAATTTATAAGGGAAAAGAGACAGGAAGCTTTGGGAAGAGAATGAACAAGACACATACTCTCTGCGTGCGGTGCGGGCGTCGCAGCTTTCGTCTTCAGAAGAGCCGATGAGCTTCTTGCGCTTATCCTGCCAGCTGTATCCGCAAGTGTACTTAATCGTTCTGTCACCTCATGTTATCTTCTTTACCTCAGAAGTCATCAATGTCTCTTTGTTGGGAGAGATGAATCTGTATAGTTTTTCGAGGAAAATCTTAGAAATGGAAATCAGTTTGCAACACTACTTTTTTTTTTTTTTTGCAAATGGAGAAAAAGCGGGTTTCCACGAAAAGCAATTTCATTTCCAGGGTTTCCATGTTCCCAAACACCCCATAAGTTATGTATTTTTATTTTTGTTTTTTTTTGTATGTCTCCTATTGGAGAGGTCATACTAGTCCTTTCTGGGAGAAATGAAACCTGTGTGCAGCACACTGATTTCCTTATCTGGTGTAATAACGCTAATTGGAGAGGTCATACCAGTCCTTGATCTGGACTGTTCATCTCATGGACCCACCATGGATGGATCATATCCTAAAATTTGCTACATGAGATGAATCTATACCTATCCAATTGAACTATTTCGTTAAGGAGTGCTGTCCATTTCCACCTTTTTTTTTTTTTTTTTTCTACCACTCATTTGTAGGCGGGCAGTTGGAGAGCTAAGATTGTCCAGCCAGTAATATTTTTGTTACGTTGCCAATCCATTTGGGTCCACCTGCATCCAGTTTTTGTGGTAGCTAACACATAACATCATGCATGGTGCATGGATTCGATAACCTCTTTTTCCTTGTTGACATAAGGCCTTTCTTTCCTGTCTAACATATTAACAGTTTTGTTAACATAGGCCTCTGCGAATTAAAGTTTAGGAATTTGGACAGACTGAATATTTTGTTCAAACGCATATGCGTAGAATGCACAAACATGTACACATGCATTAGCTTTTATGAATGGCTATGCTGTTATCATGGCATTTTTCTCTCCCCTTTTTCATTATCATTCATTGCTGCACATAATATTCAAAGTGTAATTGACTCGCAAGCTCTATGTTTGATGTTGAAAACCTCAGGCCCAACTAAGAAACCAATCCTTTTGGTTTCCTGTTTCGTTAAAAATGCAGCCAAGTTGCTTTCAAAAAAAAAAATGCAGCAAGTTGATTGTCTACTTGTGACATGGCAATTTTCTTGTGAAATCAGAATTTAGGTCAGGCGAGTCGATTGGTCCGCCACTTTGTGCGCTTTACATGAGAGCATAATTTAGCAAGCTTAATGAGACAACTACATTTTCCTTTTCTTTAGGATCTTTTTTTTTCCCTATCCTACTTTTTTAATATGCATTTGTTGGTGATTGTATTCAAGAAGTCAAAGGAGGAATTCTGTTTCCCATTTCCCACAAAGATGTATAAGAAATGTTTTCTATGACTCCCATGCTTCCTGGAATTTCATGATGTCAATACCAAAAAAAAAAACTCCACACAGGTGACACTTTTGTGCATTGATCAGGATCATAGATTTGGTGGGCCATCATGTGGATAGGACTTATGAGCACAAAAATCCAGATGACGAGCTTATGAAAGCCAATCCAACAGTGGTCTGAATATGGACATTTTTGTCACCATGTTGAGCTAAAACAATGCATTGTTAATGCAAATGGGTACGTGATGGACTGATCTGGAACCATCTTCTATTGAAATCTTTAGCTAGAAATATTGTAGAACAGTCTCCAAAGACGAAGTCGCTGTGGAAATGATTCCCACCAGCCCACTGGTCGAAACTACTGATCAAACAAGATCCTCTGTTTCAACTAGACGCAACACATGCCAAAAGGGAATCAACACGCGCTAAACCCAAGAAAATTTTAAACACGAAATTTTATTAAAAATAACCACAATTCGCTGTCACACGCAAAGCGAAAGAGGCAGTTATCCTTGGCAACTAAAGAAAAAACCTAATACAATACGAAATGACCAAAATGCCTTTGAATCTCACCACAAACATATAGGCTCATCTTAAACTGGTTGTACCTCACTTAAACTGTATCAGAATTGTATGATCATGGGATCATTCTGAAGCTGGCTCGATAGTGACCAATTTCATGACGTTCTAATATTGTTATGCCCAGAAAGTGGCCCACCAAAAAAGTGACGAAATACCAAAGGGAAACTTGTTGAACCAATTTGGACTCAGTCTAACCCTATAAATTAATTTATATAAATAAATCCTATGAATTCGAGGACCATTTGTTTGATTCCATGGGCCCCATGATATATATCTGGCTTTTCATCTCATCAAACTTTGGATCAGGCATAGATCATCAATCAAGACAATATGGATGGTTGGAGTAGTTAGGTCTTTGGTCAGCCAGATTTTGTGGTCTTTTGGTTGCAGCAAATATCCACATTCAATGGGCAAGACTCAGAACATTTGGCATATGGACCATTTCATGGGTCACAGTTTTTTATTCCTTTGCGCATCTTCTTGTAATGTATGTAGTTTTAGCAGATTCTGTAAGTATGCTGTTTACTGATTACCTTAAAGAAACAGATAACTGTAGTGTGAAGGCCATTAGGAGGAAGACAACCGGAACGGGAAGGATGAGGTATTTACATCATGTGCCTCAAAGGTTCAAGAGCAATTTCAGAGGTCTGTCAAGATTGAACATCTTTTAGCAGATTTTGTGGTCTTTGCTTCTTCCATTGTCAAGATTGAACGTCTTTTCTTAATTTTTTATTCTTACTTTTGTGCCTAGCAATTTGATAGCTTTTGGGACTGATTTTCTCCTTTTTTAAGGGATCCAAGCGGCTCCGAGGAAGACAACTGCTGCTGCATAGAGGAGTTACTTCTGTTTTGGGGCATGTCTGAAGCATCCAGTTCCTGTATTTGATCTGGATTTTCTTGATTTTTATCAATTAGGTTCTTTTACACTGGAGATATTGCTATCTTCTATAGAGGATAAACTTTTTGACATCTTAAACTGCCGAATAAGCATGAAGTTTTAGTATTGGGATAAACCATTCTTTTGTATAAACATGAAGTTTTGATGTTGGGATAAACCATTCTTTCGTTTTCTGTATATTTGCCAGTTGCATTTTCCAGCTCAAGCAGGAGGATTTCTGTTGACCCTTTTGATAGACCTAATGCCCAAGAAATCAGAAAGAGCAAAAATAGGTTTGCTGGTCTTATGTTGAATGTTCACGGTCTTGGTAAACCTTGCCTAGTATTTTTAGAATTGAGTTTTTATTTGTAATTAGATGCATCATCTTTCATTTCGCTACTCAAATCATGGGTTTAGGGCCTGCAAGATGTTGCAAATTGTATGAACTTTAACCAGTTGTCGCTTTTCGTCTTTTTGTCAGCATTACATACTTTTTATATACCTAATGCATTTACAAGTTATAACTGATGCTGCTGTTAAACATCAGTCTGCTGTTCACATGTTGCCTGGTTATTAACTTCCTAACAGATGTTTTGACTTCCTGACCTATTCTGGCCCAGGAATCTGCTATAGATAAAATTATTTAGTAACAACTAGCAATATTATTCTTTTAGCATGTTTGGCTTACAAATGCAGGTTGCGTTTCAGCTTTGACTGATGAACTTGCATGTTCTTAATAAAATGGTTGACTTGTGATTTTAGTGAACTGACCCATTTCAACGAGGAGTTTCAGTCCCAGCCAAAACCCGTCCTGTTTCAGTGATGAGTGCCGATCCCAACCAATCCGACAATCTGGTCCATTCCAGGTAAGTAAACACCGGTCATTGCTGAGGCTAATCAAACTGGAACTCCTCATTGATCTAGTGAGTTTAATGTGATATTTTTTCTTCCTCTTATGGTTTCTAGATGAATTTGATTATTTTTCACTTTAGCCATACAATTGATGTAAATGAATCAGCTAGTTAGAACATCAGATCAGTGAGATAATTGATCATCCGAATCAACTTGCCATGAAGCTACCTTCCAAAATTGATAATTAATATTAATAAAACTAAACTAAACAAAACGAGTTCTGAAACTTGAGTCAGGCCTGCTGCTACCATAAATATCCTGAAATGACAGCTTTGTAACTATTTCAGTTAGGATTATGATCCCAAATCTGCCAATCTTCACCATCCCAAGAGATGTTCTGAACACAAAATCCTAGAGGTATTACAAGCCCATTAAGGGCTTGTATTTCAAGCCCATTAATAACTTTGTAATATTTGGGAATTGGAACTTTTTGTTAACACTTAACGTGCATCCTAGAAACGGTTTGATATAGGAATGAGTCAGCCATAGCCTGATTTATTTACCTCAATAGCCTTTGCCTTCAGGCTGAAACGAAAGCATAGCCGAACAAGTACACCTGAGCCCAAGTTAGAATCAAGCTCGGTTAGTTGGCTAAAAGGTTGACTAGAGTCAGAGGCCCACTGCAAGACTGGGCTGTGCAAAACTTAGACTTTGACATGACAAGTTCAAACAAAACAGTAAAAATTGTGGGCTCCTATCAAGTCCCAGGCCCAACTACTTAGATTTTGGCAACATTAATGAAAAAAGCAGACTTACTGTAAAATCCATGTCCAAACTCCCGATCATATCAACAAAGAGGAGACTTGACTATAACGTAGAAAATGGAATGGTTGTATGAGTGGCTGGTAATGACCTTTAATCTATCGAATGCACCGAGTACTTTTATGCATCTGATGAATCAAGTATTAAAACCGTTCATTAACTAGATTATTCATTGCTGCTAGCTTTACCTAATGATTGGATCTTACACACGTGTGCTGTGATTTGGGGTGTTAATAAGTCGAGTTTGGATTGGGCACAAAGCCTGACCCTGACATGAGCCTAGCACCACAAGCCCAATTTTACTAGGATTGGTCTGACCTACCCTAAAAATTGATGTCGAATGTTCCTAATGCATCCATTGAGAGGAGGGTCTCACATGCAAGGTGATATAGACATTGTAAAAATAAAAGCCAGCTATTTAGGTGCAAGATGCAAGCATTGCCTAACCTGCAATGGGAATGTATATTTATAGGACAAAACACTTGTTAAGGCCAGGGTAGGTAGAATGGATCAGGCGAATATGACTTGAGCCCAAGCTGGATTAAAGGCTTGTGTAGGTCCAAGTGAACTAGGTTGAGTCTGATCCAATTTGGTGGTTGTCAGCACTAAAAACATGAGTGACTTTGTGATGTAGAGTTGGTCACTAACACTTTCATGGCCAAGATGGATCAAAAAAGGCTCGTCAATGATAAAAGTGATCTGGACCGTCAGAACTTAAGACGAACATATCTCACAAACCGGGATGAGCTATTGGACGTACCATATATAATTTTGGGGTAGGACGAGTGTAACACCCCGCCCAAAACTAGAATAGTGTCCTGAGGCACTCACGTGCGAACTAACGCAGGACCGTACAATTCGATCGCACATGTGGGCTTATCACCAGTAAGTTAATCCTGATTAAGCCACTAATGCAATTATATCAAATGGTGTTCAGGCCGAACACGGGTCGTAGAGCCAGATGGCTAAATTACACTTGGTGACTGTTCGTACGAGCCGTGTACTGCCCGAAGAAAAACCAAAAAAAAATTCCAAAATTCTGGTAGGCCATGGGTCTCACTGGGCTTGTGGTCCATCGCGGACATCAAGCTCAGGTGGTGCCTAGAAATGGGCGAATCGTGCTGTCTAGCTGACACATGGAAAACACGAGTCGCCAAGCCTAAAGAAGGAAGATCTGAAAATTTAATTAATTGGCCCTATTCCTTAAGTCAGAAATTTCGGACATTTTAGCCGTCGGATCTCTTCTAAATTTACACCGAAGGCTAGGAACATTTTCCTGCCCTCACCCACGAAATCTGATTGTTGATCGAAAGCCGGTAACCATTGATCACAAATCGGACCACTGCCACAAAACCCCGCGTCTGTTTGCCATCAAATTCCACCCGACCCTTCATCAAGCCATGGGGCACCTGATCCACCAATTAGATGGGCCAGGGGCCCAACAGGGTGGCCCCAATAGCTAAAAAGGGCCCCACAGGGCCATTAGTGGCATATTAAGAAATTCAAGGCCAAGGGATATAATTCCAGGGTATTTAATACCAACCCTCTCTCACTTGTTGAAAATTCCAGCAACTGAAATCAGAGAGAGAGAGAGAGAGAGAGAGAGAGAGTGAAGGTGGTGCTTGAGGACTGAAATTCCCTGCACCCATGTCCTTATATTGCTAAGAATTTTGGCCCGATCGCTGTAGAACCGAGCTACACCCGATCTAAGGTGAGAATCGGACTTCAATCCACTCATTCTTAGCGATTAGCCACATGCATGCATCTTATTGCCGCTTTCTTACAATGCAAGGCCCCAGCACGTCGAGTTTGCGAACCCGGAGACATTAAGATGCTTAGGAAGGCTTCCGGTCAACTATAGGTCCGGACCATTACCCTAAGATGGCCGATCTTCGTGCCTAGCGTGGTTTTTAGTAAACGTGTTTGATGAAACTTCCCTGCATATTGCTGAAATTGAATTGGTTGAGTTGATTTGTAAAATTTAGGGTTTTCTCCAAATGGAAAAGGGGTTTAGGTCCAAACATTCCCAAATATATGAAATGCTATGTTGCAAGTTGAATTAGGGTGTATGCACTTAGTTTATTGACTAAATGCTGAATTTGTTGATTGATTTTGGTTGTATATGAGACATGCTAGGCATAGGAGTAGTGCATTGTAGTTGAATTGTTGAATCTCTGAATTAATTGCGCTAAATTTCTGATGTATTGCTGAATTTTCTGTTTTATGTTGGCATATGTGAATTCATGTTGACACGCCTAGGTACATGGCTGCCCTTTGGTAGAAATCGATGAAATATGTGAACATAACTCTCTCATTTCGTGGAAATTATTGGGTTGTTGTCTATGTACTTGGAATGTTAAACTTAATTTCGCATTGGTAGAGTTACTCTGAAAATGCTGAACTTATACTACTTATTTATGAATCTGTCCTTTCATGGATTGGTCGATTAACTATAATTATTTTGGGAAACCCTTTTATTGGTTCAACCCACAGGCAAATCTGGCCCTATCAGTTAAGCTGTTAATTAATGGCCGTAGTTGGACTACATGAGACACCGTTCTCAGGCCGTTCGGTTTATGGTGCGACTTATGGGGGCATATTGGCTCACAATTGGCCATCCTTATATGTTAACCATATTTGTACGCCCATGTAGGAACCTGAGATACCTCGAGACCTTTGTGCCCACTATTAATTATAAGATTTGGCCCACGAGACTCCTGAGCCAGGGACTATGGTATAGGACACTGTGCCCGTGCTGTTAGCCTACACTAGGGTGACGAGCCTACCCGTAGTGACCAATGAGCACCAAGACTCGTGAGCTGAGGAGGGTGGTATGGGACACTATGCCCGTGTTGTCGGCCTATCCTAGGGTGACGACCTCCCCATAGTAACCATGAGCAGAATCTGAAAGTCCTAATTGATTTCGTATGAGCCTAGATCTAAGAGATTGACGAACCCACGAGGGCTAAGGACCGCGGGAGCCATACGGCCACGGCCCTGAGCTGCACGATCAGGTTAAGGCAATACTTCTGCTAAGGGTATTCCGGTTTCCCCAACCTGCTGGATGAATGAACATAACTAATTAGCTCGGCTAACATGTTCATAAAATTGCATTACTTATTTTGGCGATTCGACAGTCGAGGTCGCACTGAGGGAGTGTTGGTCATTGCGATCGTTAGATATTGTTACTTGAGGGAGTGTTGGTGGTGAGAGGCATGCATCATTTCACAAACCAGGCATTTCATTAACAAGAGTATTTAAGAATTTATGATGTATGTTGTTTAGTAAATCTATTCTATGCATGATTATTTGTGCCATTTATTGCTAATGGTACCACTGAGTTAGCTACTCACTCCCACTCTAGGACGGTGTTCTAAAACACTAATCAGAATCCGGCATAAATGCAAGAACCTTGGAGTAAGATGCATTGGAAGATATCGGTATGGACAACGACGAGGAATGGGCGTATTTCCAGACGTTTGGCGAACTCTACTAGCTCAATGGATGATCTCGGGTTTGGGCCAGGGCCCAATCCTTTCTAGGGAGTGATGAGAGGATGGGACTAGGTCCCTAATGGATATTTTATTTCTTTGGATTATAAGGTTTACGTTGGTTTATGACTTTATTAGTAGCACTTGGATTTGTGAATGGTTTACTTAAATCTCTGATGATCAGTTGTTTTATGTTTAATTTAATCCTCTTTGATTTCATGATGCCTACATTTACATGCATCTGAGGCCCGTTAGGGTACATGTGGTCTCGGGAATCTGAGAGCCAAGTTCCTACTCGGCCCTTGAATTTCGCGGCGTTACAACTTGGTATCTGAGTATGGTTTGGATTAAACCGGGCCTGGGGTGACGCGTTTATCGCGACGCACTCTGACTTAGGAGGGAGCGAATGAACTTATAAATAGTATTAGGATCCACAAATTTCGCCCACTAGCAAGACTGAACCCTATAGGCTAGTCTAGGACTTGTAAGTAGAAAGGCGTAGGCTATATGAAATGACACAAGTCACTTCCAATCAGGGATAAAAGAATTTATTTGACTCGATTCTAACACGTCGGGACTAAGCTGCGCGGGTAACTTACGAGACTGCGACGGCCTAAACATTCAAACTTGATAGTTCGATATAACATAAAATCCCTTTAAATTCCTAGCCCAGTTGAGATAAAAAGTCCTTGCATTGACTTAAAGGACTTTAGGCCTGCCTGAATCGTCGTTTGTAGGATTTTTCAAGGCCCAAAAATGAACCTAACAATGCAATGAAACAATCCTTGGACTGCGATTAATGGACCCGACCAATTAGGGGCCTAACAAATGCATTTAGGGGGGCCCAAGGGGTCCCACAAACCGCGAGAGAGGACCCGGGGTGGCAGGCCACCGTCGAGTGGCGGCGGCGGCGCCAGAAGTTCTAGAGGATGGCGGCGGAACCGCCATTTTGGTGGCACGCCGCCTCTGGCTCCAGAGGGTGGCGGCGGCGCGCCACTGCTGGCCCGGCCATGTGGGGTCCCTCCCACATGTGGGGGCCCCCTTTGCTCGTCCATTTTTCCCGTTTAAGCCCAAAAATACCCCTCCCAACCCTTTTCTACACTCCAAACCTCTCCTAAACCCTTCCTCACTCCCAAATCTTCATTTTAAAGCTCCTAGGTCCATCTTCTTCCTTGCATGCTTCATCCATGACCCACTCTCAATCCTAATCATCCTAAATCTTCCTTGCACTCCCTTATTATCACTCATTTGAGCACAAAACTCTCCTTCTAGGGTCCGACTATTCTCACTCCTTCAAATCCATTACATTCTCTAAGCATTCTCACCTCAATGGCTTTCTTTGAGGTGGTGACATCCATCTTCTCTATCTCCATGCTTCTTTCTCTTATGGGGAAGAAGAGGGCGACCTTCGATGGAGCTAGGCCGAGCCGAGAGAGAAAATTCAAGAAGAAGCTGGATACCGGTGCGGGCCCAAGCATTGAGAAGGAGGCCGATGTATGGTGGGATAGCGTGTTGAGAACCATCCTCGAAAATTTCATATGAACTTGGGAGGATTCAAGACGTGCTTCTCTGAGAAATACTTCCCACGTATGTATCGAATTGAGAAGGAGAATGAATTTCTGCGCCTCCAACAAGGGGGAATGTCGGTAGCCGAATATGAAAATTGGTTCACCGAGTTATCTTGCTATGCCCCCCGAATTGTTGCCAACGAAGAAACCTGCATGAGGTGTTTTGTTGAAGGACTGAGGGCCGGAATCCACACCAAGATGTGTTATGTGAACATTCAAACCTATGCCGAGTTGGTGGAGATGTCCTTGCGATAGGAGCTGGACGGAGAGCGAGTCTCCTAGGCGCGCCTCTAAGCCGAGTCACGGGGGAGATCTGGGAAACAGTCTTCCTCCTCCTTCGGAAGAAGGGCGCAACCAAGTCCGCCTCCTCATCATGCTCCTCCTCCACCCGTATACGTCCGACCCGATCGTACCAGTGGGTATTGCAGAAAAGTGGGGCATTCAGAGGCGTATTGCTTCTCGAAGATGAGAGATCATGGCTATACGCCCCCTCAACGTGCAAGCTGACTGCCCCAACAAGCATTGCCAACTCCCCCTCAATGAGTCGTGGGCCCGTCCCAACAATTTCGTAGGTTGTCCGCGCCTCAAATTAGGCCGCCGCCTCGGCCTACGCATTAGCCCAACAGGCCACAACAAGCCCGTGTTCATGCCTTAACCACTGAAGGTGTGGACGCAGCCACAATCACACCGTCAGCATTTGAAGTAACCGTTAATATTCAAGGTATCCTTGTTTTTCTTCTCGTAGACATTAGGTCTACAACATCACTCATATCACATACAACCGCCAAGAATTTGAGGTTACCGACTACTCCCTTATCGAGAGTAAGAATCATAGCAGCAGCTGGAACCTTCACTGAAGCTATATCAGTCTGCTAAGGTTGCCCAATTGATTTGGGAAATAAGAGAATACGAGCAGACCTTATAGTCACAAAGGTCTTCCACTATGACGTGATCTTGGGTATGAACTGGCTCTCCGCAATAAGAGCCGAGATGGATTGTGAGGACCGAACGGTGACAATCTATGAAGACGGTAGCTCTCCTTTTACGTTTCCGGTTCAAGTTAGCTATCCACAACGAGTCTTCTGTTATGTGTCGTTAGAAGAGGGTGATGAAGAACTTTCATTAACATACACACCCGTGGTCAAGGACTATGTCGATGTATTCAAGCAATTACCGGAACTCCCTCCCTAGCGGGAGATTAATTTCACTATAGAATTGGTGCAGGGTACTACGCCCATTTCTCTTCTAACCTACCGAATGCCTCCATGTAAAATAGAGGAACTTCAGATTCGGATAGATGATTTGCTAGACTCGGGTTACATTCGACCCAGTGTATCCCCAGGGGGATCCCCATTTGTGTTTGTAAGAAAGAAGGATGGATCCTTACGACTGTACATCGATTATCGATAGTTAAACCAAGTCACTGTGAAGAACAAATACCCACTGCCTCAAACTGATGACATATGTAAGACCCGTATCCTAGACCGTACTATTCCATATGCTTCCACGGTCCTCCCGGTCGAATTTTGGCAACCTTCGACCCGTATCCGAAGTTTACGCACAATCCTAAGCCGAGTCCTGCATGCCGAGGTCGGCTCGACCCAAAAACTTGTACCTTAGCGACCGCATCGTCACCGCGGTTCTAACGCTGTGACTCGCGCACCGATCCGATACCGGAGCCTGAAGATATGGGTCCGCGTTCATTCTGAAGAAACGCCGCACGTTGCAAATTTTGAGGGAATCTCTACAACATGTCACATCCATCAAGTTAAGTACATTATCCATACCCCATGCCACATCACCCTATCTTAAGTACAAATGACCACTCCATCTTTTCCCATAAGTCAAACTCTCTCTCTCCCTACCCATCACTCTTTTACCAAAATTCAAGCAAGCCCATACCATCCATATCCTTTTCTTACAACACCCATTCCACCCACTCATTTTCATCCCATCACTCTCTCTCTCTCCATCTCATTCCATTCCAAGCTTCCATGAGAGGAAATCTCTAAGGAGAGAAGAATGCAAGAGAGGACCCATTTTCCTAACCCCTCATCCAACTATCCAACCCTTCAAAACTCATCTCACTCCCTTAAAAAAGGAGCTTAGGAGCCAAGGACTCCAAGGAGCTAAAAAAGGAGGCCATAGGTGGGTGAATCTTCATTGTTTGTGGGTGATTTTTTTTTTTTTGTGGATTTTGATGATTAGAGGGCCCACATATGGTGGGACCCATCTTGATGTATGCATTGTATAGGGAGGGCCGATAGTGGCGGGGTCCTTCTCATTTCCACCGATTTTTCTCTTTTCCTATTTCTCTCTCTCTCTTATATGATGGGTATGGTCCACTTGATCCACGCCATACATATGGTGGGACCCATCCTGATGTATGTATTCACGCCGTCCACTGGCTGTAACGGTGGACCCCACCATGAGGTATGTTTCTATCCAACCAGCTCAACTGCTGCTACCCAACAGCTGGAGATGCCATTGACGGCAGCAAGCTCTGTAGGTCCTTCACGAGGTATGTGTCCATCTAGACGGTGCTGGACACCGTACTGGATAGTGCCGTGGCCCCACAATAGTGATGTACGTGTATATCCACACCTTCCCTTTCATTTTCCATGGACGTGGGCCACCTCACACGTGTGGCTCGTGTGAGGGTGGGGCCCACCTACAAGTATATGAATTTCATCCAGCCATCCGTCAATGGACGCTGGACGCTATTGCCCTGCTAACCTTGAACAACAAAGAAAAAAATATAAATAAATATTATAATATATTATTATATTACATATATGTATGTATGGTAGGTCCCACGTCGGACCCACCTTGATGCATTGTTTTATCCTAACCATCCATCCATCTGGTGGACGTGGACCACCCCTGCTCATGCGGGTGGGACCCACCGTGATGTATTTGTTTCATCCACACCGTCCAGACCTCTGGACGGTGCTGGATTAGCTGGACGATGCCAGGCCACCCTGATGCATGTACCTTGTATTCACGCTGTTCATCTGTTTTGCTACTGGGGCCGCTGTTGTGTGTGTGGCATCCACACGTGGGGCCAGCTTAGCTGCTGCCACGTCAGCAGTGCTTGGGTCCCTTGAATCCAAGCCATCCATCTGCTGGGACCAACAGCTGCAGCTGCTGTTGCAACAAATCAGCAAGCCCCGTGATTTCCACTGCTGGGGTATTGACGTCAGCCGGTTCTGTGGGATCCACCTCTCTGTACATCCAAACTGCCCATCCATTGGCGTGCTCATCTTAGGTGGGCCACGCTCGTGGACCCCACTTCGTCCGTTTGGATGGTGCCATGTACGGCCCACCTTGCTGTACGTGGTATGCAACCACACTGTCCATACAGTTCAGATCATTTCAGGGGAGGGCCCACCTAGTTGTCCAGTGGACAGGGTCCACCTAGCCGTTGTTGAGGACAGATTTGGACAAAGGAAAGTACAAATATCATTTTGATCCAAACTCTAGTGGGCAATGTACACGCAGACCCACCTGATGAATGCAATATATCCGCACCATCCAGCATTTTTAGGACGGTGGATCATCCAGACCATCTAGATCATGGGGCCCGCCTTGCTGAATGTGTTGTACCTGCACCACCCACTCACGTGGACCCTACCTCGATGCATGTACTTTGTATCCACGCCGTCTATCTGGACATGGGGCTGCTGTGATGTATTTTGATCCACACCGTCCAGTGCTGACGTGAATCCACCAGTGATGTATGGGTCTTATCCGCATCGTATATATGTGGGACCCATTTGACATATGGATTCCATCCAAACCATCCAATATTTTCAGACAGCGGGGATCCACCTGACGTTCATGCTAACAGCTCATGGCCCCACCATAATGTAAGTGTTTTATCTATGCCGCCCACCCTGTACGCATACTGTATCCAGCACATGGGGCCCACATTAATGTATGTGTTTTATCTATACCGTCTTCCATTTTATGTGATTCAGCCCACTTGAAATTTGTGAGGCCCATTAGTGCGACCTGTTGATACGGTCCACTTGACGTTTATGAGGCCCATTGGTGCGGTCCATTGTGATATATATTTGTCCCATGAGGCGAGGCCCATTGTGATGTGTATTAGGCCCAAATACGTGACCCATTTGATGCATACGAGGCCCTAGCAGTGTAGCCCACTTGTTGTATATGAGGCCCATGTATAAGGCCCATGGTGATGCATTTACGACCCATTGATGAGGCCCATTGCAACAAATTGGAGGCCCATGGGATGAGGCCCATAGTGATATATTCAAGGCCCATGGGCGCGGCCCATTGAGGTGTATTCAAGGCCCATGGGCGAGACCCAGTATGATGTATTCAAGGCCCATGGGTGAGGCCCATTGTGATGTATTTGAGGCTCGTGGGCGTGGCCCATTGGGTACACTTGAGGCTCTTGTATGAAGCCCAATGTGATGTATGTGTGGCCCATGAATGAGGCCCAATGTGATGAATATGTGGCCGCTACGTTGTGTATAAATCTCTTATGTGAGCCAATCCTTGGGAGCAATGTTGGTTAGATGTCCACATTGATGGGCAATGATGGTTGGAAGTCCACATTGTGACCTTTCCTTATGCCTTGTTCGGCACATTCTTATCGAGGCCAATTATCGTGACCGATTGCCGATTCCGATTGTCATGACCGATTTGTCGACTCTGATTATCGATCAATCCCGATTATCGTGACCGATTTTGCCAATTCTGATTATCGATCAATCCGATTGTCATGACCAATTTGCTGACTCTGATTATCGATCGATTCCGATTGTCGTGACCGATTTGCCAATTCTGATTATCAATCGATCCCGATTGTCGTGACCGATTGCCGATTCCGATTGTCATGACCGAATTGCTGACTCTGATTATCGATCAATTCCGATTATCGTGACCGATTTGCTGATTCTGATTATCAATCGATCCCGATTGTCGTGACCGATTTGCCGATTCTAATTATCGATCGACCCGATTATCGTGACTGATTTGCAGACTCTGATTATCGATCGATCCCGATTGTCGTGACCGATTTACCGATTTGATTATCGATCGATCCGATTGTCGTGACCGATTTACCAATTTGATTATCGATCGATACGATTGTCGTGACCGATTTGCCGATCTAATGTAACATCCTGAATTTTCACTGTTTTGGATTTCCATCAATTTTTATTTTTATTTTTATTTTATTTAATTAACCTAAATATTACTTAATAACCATTAGCACTCAATGTCAGTGTATACAGGGGTGGTACCAGTAAAGAGCCGCACCAGTCCGATTAATCAATCGTAGGAAGGCAATGAATCCACCCGATCACTTGAACATTAGGTGTAGTGTAACGTCCCGCCCAACCAGAGCAGTATCCTGGGGCATCCACATAGGATTTGCCACAGGACCGTTCGTTTAAACCACTCGTAGTGAGGTATTACAAATAAATTAGACCAAGATTAGCCCAATTGAATAGGTCAGACGGGTCCTGATAGATCCTGGTGCAGGCCTCTAAGCCAGATGACCGTTAACACCTAGCGACAGCCCGTGTAGGCTATACCGCGGCACGGGAAGGTGAGAAAATTATAACAATTCAAGGGAGCATAGATCTCACTGGGCTTGGGGACCATCGCGGACCACGGACCCAGTGGACACCTAGAAGTGGAATCTGGCACTTACCAGATGCGCCCCACCAATGCCAAAATTGGAATCTGGCACGTGTAAATAAAAACTGAAATGTAAGACATTTCAGCCGTCGGATTTCTTCATAATTTACGATGAGGGTCTAATGTATTTTTCTACACCCGTCCACAAACTCTAGGACCCGATCGTGGCACGGTGACCGTTGATCGGAAATCAGACCCGTGCGACCAAACCCCATATCTGATCATCCTCAAATTTTGCATGACCCTTCATCGGGCCATGGAGCACCTATCATATAAGTTTCATGGTCAGAGGGCCACCAGAACTGCCCCGGTTATCCAAACAAGCTCTAGACCACTCGTTGGTGGACCTCTAGTTCCAAAACTATAGAATAATGTCCGTCTCATTGGGCTTGACGTTCATCGCGGGAATCGGACCTGGGTACTGCCCAGAACCGGTCAACTTGAGCCAAAGGACGGGTGCATGAGAAGTGCAAATACCCTAAAGGAAAGAGTTGGAACTTAAGTGAATTGAGTCGTCCACTCTTATGCAAAGTTGAGGATTTCAGACTGTCGGTTTGCGACCAAACTTTACCCGTGGAGTAAGGATATTTCCCTGCTCATATCTGTATAGCCGTGGCCCCGATTGACCATCGGTGACCGTTGAACAGACTTCTTATCATATCTGTTGATCGGCGCATCCAAATGGCGGGCCGATCATATCTATACATAGATCATCATTAGGGCTAGCTATCCTACGGTGTATATTGACTTGTATACCTCATAATGGGCCCTAGAGGCTAGAAAGACTTTCTCATAGGTCTAGTATAGTGAAAACCCATCCCTTAGGGCTATTTACACCAAACCTGAGACTATATAAAGGCCTTATTTGCCCTAGAGAAGGAAGGAGAGATGAGAGAAAAGGGAGAAGAGAAAGAGGAGAAAGGAGGAGAAAGAGAGAGGGAGAGTGAAGAAGGGAGTGAAGGTGGACCCTAGATCGAGGTGGGGCCCAAAGAATCAAACCCCACAACTCCCTACCTCTTCTCCAAGAAGAATCCCTCCTCTACAACCGCCCATTTATCCCATTGATCATCTAGGTAAGACCCATCACCCCTTTTTCCCTAAAACCCTTGTGATGAGAATGGATTTCATAAATTTCTAATATGCAAATGGTTGTATTAGGAAATCCGGCCGTCCGACCCCAAAAGCCCTCATTCCTAGGTCTTTTCCAAGATCTCAACGATCCATAGGTGCGGACTACTATCCTTCGGTGGCCTAGCACCAATTATAGTTGGGGTTTAATGATTTTGTTTGCTTGGTATGTTGTATGGAAGAATCTAGAGGAACCTAGAAATGGTATGTTGTTGGATTATATGGAATGACATGTTTAGTTCTCCTTGATATTAAATCTTGCCTCTCATGATCTAGTGTATGGATGTTTACATGCTTATGTTTCTTTGATTTCCTTTTCTCTCATATATGTTGCTTCTTAATGTGTTGATTTATTGTTCTTGTGTAATTGATTCCTTGAGGTGTAGGAAGTGCTTAACTTCCTCACCAACCCACACCACACACATACACTTTATTCATGATATTAATAGTTTACTTGCTAGAGAAATTTGAATTGTATGTTGAGTAACATGAGAACATGAAGTTGAATATGTTTGATGTTACATTGGTGGTTGGCATGCTATGAGTCACTATTCCTACCCTTAGGTTGGTCGGGAACATGAGGAGAGCGAAGGTGGTTCCGTTGGTAGGACCACCTTGAGGCTAAACCCATGAGTTTGGACAAGTACGTGTGGGCGGCAGTAGTTAGGCTACATAGGTCGCTTGTACCCGATATCGTTCCGCCACATACTTGCCTGGGCTCGTGCGGTTTAGTCCACTGGCTGACCCACCAAGTTTGTTAACATTGTTTGCTCACATATGTATGAAAACTAGAACACCCCACCACCGTTGTAGCCCATCGATACCGGATGGAATATTGATCTACAGTCTCGTGAGCCGGGCATGGTGGAATGGGACACTATGTCCGAGCTGTCGGCCTACGCTGGGGTGACGCGCCTGCCCGTAGTGACCGCGAGCGACCCTACATTCAGCACCCTCCATGTGCTTGAAGTCGGGGATGGGGAAAACCCGACGGGGTCAAGGATCGCGGGGACTCGGCCTCACACATTGGGGGGTCTTGGCCTCGCAACTAGTTCAGGGCATTTGATACGTAGGGTGTATCAGATTCCCAAATCTGCTGGATGAATGGACTTAACTAAGAACCCGGTTAACATCATCATTGCATGGCATTAGCTAGGTTGGCGACTCGGCAGTTGAGGTCGCATTGAGGGAGTGTTGGCATTGACAATCGTTAGATATTGTCGCACGAGGGAGCGTTATGGTGAGGGCATACATCATATCATCCTGCATGCATGCACATTAACAAAACTAGATAGATGTTTATGATTGATTACTTTTCATTAAATTCTTATTATAATTGATGCTTGTTGCAACTTAAGGCTAATAGCACCCACTGAGTTGATCACTCACTCCCACTCTGGGACAGTGTTTTAAAACACTGACCAGACCCGTTCATAGATGCAGGTGATACAGACTTCGTGGAGCCTAGCGATGCGAGCCTTGAGGAGAAGGATAGGTTCTCTTCTTCCAGCTGATGAACGGGTCCTCATCGGACCTGTAGATGGCACGTTGGATCGCCGCGCAGAAGGCTCAGCTTTCTTTTTTTGACATATTATTCTTTTTATGAATTTGTTGGGCGTCACCTTGTGCGCCCGTTTGTATTCTTTTGGACATGTATATATACGTATAATTGATTTTCTTCTATTTCAGTAGACTTGTGTGGTTGTGCTTCATGTTCCAGGAAATTTCAGAATGCGCATTTAGACTGGATTAATTGCATATTAATGAAAACTGGTTATAAGTGACCCCGGGAATTCGGGAGTCGAGCGTATGCATGACCCCCGATTTCCAGGGTGTTACATCTGATTATCAATCGATCCCGATTGTCATGATCGATTTGTCGATTCGGATTATCGATCGATCCCGATTGTCGAAGCCAAGTATCGAGACCGATTTTAATTGTCGAGGCCGATTGTCGAGACCTATATGATGTACATGCGACCCGTAGTTAAGTCCCATTGTGACATGTATTAGGCCCATGATGCATAGCCCATTTGATGTATTCAAAACCCATGTGTAGGGCCCACATGTCATGTATTCATGGCCTATGGGCAAGGTCCATTGTGATATGTATTAGGCCCATGAGCAGGGTCCACCTGTTGTATATATGTGGCCCTTGAGTAAGGCCCATTGTATTGTATATTAGGCCTTTGTGTGAGGCCGTGAGCCCATTATATGTTTGACTCTATGTGGCCATTCCTTGGGGGCAACGTTGGTTAAATGTCCACATTGTCGAGGTCGATTGTCGATGCCGGTTGTTAATACCGATTATGAGTATGTGACAGCATAATATCATGATACATGCCCATACGCATCATCTGCATGTTTGTTATGAGATATGGTTGATCATTGCATATGTCATTGAGCATGTTGTTATAAGACTCCTTGATAGACGGAGGTTATCTCATATGAGCACGCGGTATGCGTAGGATTGATGCATGACTGGATTGCATGACTCATGCATCTAGCATTATGATTACTGTACACCCTAGCGACATCAGGGACGTAGCCTCCATAGGCATATCGTGGATGGTCAAATGGGACACCGAAAATATTTGATTTTAGCATACGGGCGTCATAGATGTCCCTGGGTGAAAATCTCTAAACCTCCATAGTCAGGAGACGCCTTGATGTCGAGATCGAGTGGATACATGAGCGCTCGAGTACCAAATACCAGAAGGCCGCGTCTCCTACTGTGTCGTGGTCGGTTGGGAGGGGGTGTGGCCTTACCCGCCCGAGGGTAGAGGGCAATACTAGGCTGAGTTTGACCAGCTCATGAATGGGTTCGCTATCGACGTGCCGGATAGGTATTGGCAGACTATTGGCCAGGCGGATAGTGAGGTTTCTTACGCTCACTTGGACTGTGCAGCTAGGAGAGCAGTAGTGCCATTTGGAATGTACTAAACCCCGGTGATGATCCCAGAGATGAACTGTACTGATATGTGGATTTAGTGGGCAGGAGTTGCATACTCATTCATGCAATCATTCAATCACTATCCACTCGGGTTGGTGATGCGCAACTATTTGTTACGTGTACCTTCGCAATGGCTAGGATTTTGGTTGGGGCGCGCGACTAACCTGAGATCAGGAGTTTACCACATTGAGTCTGACTATCCAAATTTAGTTATGGGACTGGTTTGGATAGAAGTCCCTTGTGATGGACCCCATAGCCTGCGATACTACGTACTATCATCCCAACTTCACACTCCAGTATAGTCATTCCATTTTCACGCATATTACATGACATTCGCGGCATACGACATTTTATTTACTGCATTTCTACATTTATATGGTCTAGATACGACTGACGTTATTCGTGAACTCATCAGGAATTGTATATTACATCACATCCTCATCATCTGATATTGGGCTTTTTATGACTCCTTATTTGCATAGCTATTCTATATTGCTTACTCTGTTATCTTATGATTTATGATCTTGTCAGTATTTCTGCTTACTCTGATAATTCATGATCTTGCCAGTCTTTCTGCTTATTCCGATAATGTACGATTTATGGATTACCAGTATTCTCGGTATTGAATGATAATGGCATTGTATTGAATACTTGGCACTTACCTTGTGCACACACTTACACCACCCTCTAAGCTTTCTATAAGCTTATGCACGATAGATGCGTGCAGAAGATGTTAGGTCGCAACATTGTTGAGCTTGGAGCGTGCAGCGGTCTTCTGGAGCTTAATTTTCGATTTACGTATTTTTCCTTCAGCATTGTACTCAAATGATTATATTAGTAGATATGTGTTGTTGATGTTGCCTTTGTGAATTAGGTGATCTTGTGGTTATACTTATTACGAGTTAAATGTAAAAAAAAATTCTCTTTGTAGGATTCCAGGATCAAAATCTGGCGTATGAACGTTAGGAGCTAAGAATGGGGTACTACGGAGGCTGTCGCACCGGATTCGGCAATTAGGATTCCTGTGAATTTGATTTTCAGGTTTGGGGCGTGACAACCTATTCGATTAACTGAGAGGTGCCCAGTACTTCTCGAAGATCGATTTACAATCCGGGTACCATCAACTTCGAGTTAGAGAAGATGACATACCAAAAACGGCGTTTAGAACCAGCTTCGGGCACTATGAGTTCTTGGTCATGCCTTTCGAACTCACGAATGCACCAGCTGTGTTCATGGACATGATGAACAGAGTTTTCAGACATTTTCTATACTGATTTTTCGTCGTGTTCATTGATGACATCCTAATATACTCCAAAAGTCGTAAGGAACATGAAGAACACTTGCGAGCAGTTTTGGAAATGCTCAAACGAAGCAAGTTTTACGCTAAATTTCGAAAGTGCGACTTCTAGAAAGAGAAAGTCAAGTTCCTGCACCACGTAGTGTTCAAGGAAGGCATTGTTGTAGGCCTAACTAAGGTAGCAGCGATATAAGATTGGAAGCGACCGAGCTCAATTACGGAAGTCAGGAGCTTCTTGGGATTGGCAGGACATTACCGCCGTTTTATTAAGAATTTTTCTAAAATCGCCCGACCTTTATCCCAGCTCACCAGGAAGGACCTCAAGTTTGCTTGGAATGAAAAGGCAGAAGCGGCCTTCCTAGAATTGAAAGAGAAATTGACCTCGGCTTCAGTGCTCATTCTACCTAAGCAAAGGGTCAAGTGCACCATCTACACAGATGCTTCTTGTGTAGGGCAGGGTTGTGTCCTTATACAAAAGGACATAGTCATTGCCTATATCTCACGACAGTTGAGGAAACATGAAAAGAATTATCCTACCCATGACCTCGAACTGGCGGCGGTTATCTTCACCTTGAAGCTATTGAGGCATTACCTTTACGGGGAAGAGTTTGAGCTCTTTTGCGACCACAAGAGTTCAAGTACATCTTCACCCACAGGGACTTGAATATAAGGCAATGCCGCTGGATGGAGATGCTAAAAGACTTCAAGTTTGATATCTCCTACCTTCCTGGTAAGGCCAATCTAGTGGCAGATGCATTAAGCTGAAAGAAGACGCTAGAATTTGCCGCCCCATTAATGGTGGAAGAGTGGGGTATGGTAGAATTTGTATGGGACTTCGAGTTGAAGCTGATGATAGAAGAACCATATGAAGTCATTGCACATATTCATGTTTAGCCGATGATTGACAGTCAAGTCATCGAGGCCCAAAGCGACAATGAATTGTTAAGAAAAATGAGGGAACTGACAGAAATCCAGAGTGACTCCGAATGGAGAATCGGCTCCGATGGTGGTCTATGATTTGAAGGCCGCCTTTGCATCTTGGACCATCCCAAATTGAAAGAAGAACTTCTAGCCGAGGCCCACAACTCGAAACTAGCAATGCATCCCGGAAGTACCAATATGTAACGGGACCTTAAGCGAAACTATTGGTGGAACAACATGAAAAGAGAAATAGCCGACTATGTCTCTTGATGTCTCACATGTTAGCAAGTCAAGGCCGAACATCGCCGATTGCCAAGCCTTTTGCAGCCTATGCCTCTCGCTGAATGGAAATAAGACTTCATCTCCATGGACTTCATTTCGGGTTGCCCAGGACAAGGAAGGGACATGATTCAATTTGGGTGATTGTGGATCGGTTGATAAAATCGGCTCATTTTCTCCCAATTCGAACTTCTTATTTTGCCGACGATTTAGCCAGATTGTACATTAAAGAAATAGTTCGGCTCCATGGTGTTCCTTTGGAGATCGTATCGGATTGGGATACCCGATTCACTTCAATGTTTTGGACTCAAATACAACAAGCGATGGGAGTGAAGTTGAAGTTTAGCACCGCTTTTCATCCTCAGACAGATGGGTAGGCAGAACGAACAAATCAGATATTAGAAGACATGTTAAGAGCGTGTGCACTAGATCTCATGGACAGTTGGGTCGAATGCCTCCCTTATGCCGAGTTTACCTACAACAATAGCTTCCAAGGTAGTATCAGTATGGCGCCTTATGAGGCTTTATATGGGCGCCCGTGTTGAGCTCCTCACTGCTGGACTGAGATTGGTGAGAAAAGTTTATTAGGACCTGATTTGGTGCGGACAACCACCGAGAAGATTGAAATCATTAGGCGACGTCTCCTAATGGCCTAGAGCAAGCAGAAGAGCTATACAGACACAAAGCGAAGGGACCTAAAGTTTGAAGCAGGGAACCATGTGTTCCTAAGAATTTCAACAATGAAAGGAGTCCTATGTTTTAGGAAGAAAGGGAAACTTTCCCTGCAATATATTGGGCCTTTTCAAATTCTTGACTGCATAGGGCTGGTCGCATATCGCTTGGCATTACCCACTCCACTCGCCGGAGTGCACAATGTGTTTCATGTCTCCATGCTTAAAAAGTATGTTCCCGATCCCTCGTGTGTCATTCGATGAGAACATGTGGAACTCAAAGACAACGCCACGTACATTCTTAGGCCCACTCGGATCTTAGACAAGAAAGAACAAGTGTTGCAGAACAAAGCAATCTCATTGGTTAAGGTATTGTGGACACACCACAGAGAAGAAGAAGAAGTCACTTAGAAGACTGAATTAAGGCTCGTATCCTAGTCCGTACCGTTCTTTAGACTCCTGTGATCCTCCCCGTCGAATTTTAGCAACGCCGCGTCTTGTGTACCATTGCGATACTTAGGCCAGGAGTTGTGGGCCCGCATATATTTCAAGGAAAATGCGGCACATTTGAAAATTCTGAGAGAATCTCTACCCAAACTATCCCATCAATCACATCACAAGTCAAGTACATAACTTATCCCTCTCCCATTCCCAAAGTCAACTCTCTCTCTCCACCCATCCCATCTCTTACATGACATCACTCACACATCACTCACCCATCCCTTTTGATCCCATCACCTCTCTCTCTCTCTCTCTCATTTCTCTCTTCACTCCCAAGCAACCAAGAGAGAGAGAGAGAGAGCAACCGTCCAAGCTCCAAGATAAGCCAAGTGTGGCCCACTCCCCACCACCCAATCTCTCATCCTAGCCATCCATACTTCATCATCCTCTATCAAAATCAAAGCCAAGGAGCTAAGGAAGCCAAGGGACCAAGGAGTGCAATCGGTGGGTGATCTTAGGATTTTCACTGTTGATTTCTATTTGTGGGCCCACTTGTGGTAGGACCACTTGATGTATGCATTGTATTAAGTATAGGGAGGGCCCATAGTGGCGGGGTCCCTCCCCTTCACACGTCTCCCTCTCTCTCTCTCTCTCTATTTTTCCTATTGCAGCCCACCTTGAAGGATGGATTAGATCTACACCATGGACGGTGAAAACCCCACCATGATGTATTATCCACACCGTCCTTCCAGAACGGCCTGGATGAAGTAAGAACACAAATATCAGTTTGATCCAAGCGGTGGTCCATGCTGATGTGGGCCCACCATGTATTATATATTATATCCACACCGTCCAGATTGCTAGACAGTGGATTGCACTGTGGTGCATGTGTTTTATCAAAGTTGTACATCTATTTGATCCAGATCGTCCAGTGATTTGGACGTGGGTGTGATCCACAATGATTTATGTATTTTAGCCCATCATCCATCTGGACGGTGGGGAACCCAGCAGCATATAGCTGATGGAATGACGTTAGCAAGTTCTGTGGGTCCCGCATGATGTATGTATTTCATTCCATGTCATCCATCTATTTTCATATGGGTCGTCCATCCGTGGACCCTAGCTATCTAGTTGCTGTGTTAACATCAACAGCTCGTGGGCGTTGATCATGAGGCATGCATTATATCTAAACCATTCAATCTGATGGGGCGTGGACCCCCACACGTGTGGTCCCACCTGATGAGTTCCACACCGTCCAAACCTTGGATGGTGGATCCCAGCAGCCTCAGCTACCCATTGACGTCAGCAAGTTCTGTGACTCCAACATAAGGTATATCTTATATCCCACCGTCCGTCCATTTCTTTCAGGACGTGTGGGGCCCACCCCACACGTGTAGCACATGTGGGGGGTGGGGCCCACCTTGATGTATATATTCTGTATCCACACTGTCCGTCCCTGGACGGTGTGCTGTGGGACGCACCACGATGTTTGTGCTTTGCAGCCATACCGTCATCTGTTTTGTGCCATGTGGGGCCTACCTTGATATATGGGTCTTATCCTGCACCGTCCACTAGTTGCTGGACGGTGGGACCCACCTCTGATGTATATGTTTTATCTATCCATCCATTTATGCGGCCTGCCATGATGTATGTATTGTATATTTATGCCGTTCATTTGATGAGGCCCAATGTGATAATTGCGGTCCATTTGGAACGTGCAGGGCCCACCTTAATGTGATGAATTTATGGCCCATTATGTTGCATATGAGGCCCATATGATGAGGCCCAATGTGTTATATATGAGGCCCATATGATGAGGCCCGATGTGATGTATGAGAGGCCCATGGATGTGGCCCATTGTGATATATTTGAGGCCCATGCGATGTGGCCCAATGCGATGTATATGAGGCCCAATGTGATGAATGTGAGGCCCATGAGTGAGGCCCAATGCAATGTATGTGAGGCCCAAAGCAATGTACATGAGGACAGATGTGATGTGTGTGATTCCATCATGATGTATGTAATGATGTTTATGATGAGCCATGCCTTGGGAGCAATGATGGTTTGATGTCCACATTATAAGAGCAATGATGGTTAAATGTCCATATTGTAACTCTCCCTAGGGCCCATTGTTAGGCCCATTCTCACCTCCCCTTAGTGGGCTAACCCAAACCGTTGGGCCCCCATGATCGTTAGGCCCATTCTTGATATGAGTAGGCCGTCTAGGCCCATCCTTGATATGAGGAGAGTACATCATCATCATATAACATGCTTAGTATAGCTTCACGATCTATGGCCATGTGCATCATATGTATGCTTGATATGAGGAGTGATTGATCATAGCACATGCCATTGGGCGGATTATTATGAGACTCCCTGATAGGAGGAGCTGCCCATATGAGCGTGCGGTACGCGCAGTATTGCTGCATGGCTGGATAGTATGATTCATGCATCTCGCATTTGTGTGATATGATTTCTGTACGCCCTAGCGACATCAGGGCCATAGCCTCCACAAGCATATCGTGGATGGCAGGATTGGACACCGAAAATACTGTTACTAGCATCGGGGCGCCATAGATGTCCCTGGGTGAAAATTCCTAAACCCGATGGTACCAGAGGATGACTCCAACATCAAGACCAAGTGGATACATGAGCGCACGAGGGCCGTATACCAGCAGGCCGCGTCTCCCACCATGTCATGATCGGTTGGAAAGGGGTGTGGCCTTATCTGCCTAAGGGTAGGGGACAATGCTAGGCTGAGTTTGACCAGCTCATAAATGAGTCCACTATCAACGGGTCGGGCCACTATTGGTAGGTGAATAGTGAGGTCTCTTCCACTTGCATAGTTGTACGTTTAGTGGGTGGCGATATGGTGTATAGTATACTAGACCCCGGTGATATATATATATATATATATATATATATATATATATATATATATATATATATATATCAGAGATAAACTGTATTGATATGAGGATTCAGATGAGATTAGTATTCTTGAGTTGCACCTCACATATGACATTAGCCCTATAGGCCTTACATCATATAGCCTTGGTATAGCTGATAGCATTCATGCCTCGCATCACATGACCTTGGTATGGCCGATAGCATTCATGTCTCGCATCGCATGACCTTAGTATAGCTAATGGCATTCATGGACTTACCAGTATTTTCGCATTACTCTAATATTACATACTCGCATTTCTACCGTACGCACACACTTTCACCACCCTCTAAGCTTTCTATAAGCTTATACATGACCGTTGCATGCAAGCGATGCTAGGCCGTAGCTAAGCAGGAGTAGAAGCGTGCCGCAGAGCTTCTGGAGTTTTGTCATTATTATCATTGTATTTCCCTTTATGCGCATTGTACCTTAAAGTGTTTGATCATAGTGGATTTTGTGATGGTGTCTTGGTTATTTTTGTGGGTTATGTTTATGGTTATGTTTGTTATGGAATAAATTCATGCTGAAAAAAATTCTCCTTATAGGATCCTAGGATCGAAACCTGTTATATAGGTGCCGGGAGCCGAGAATGGGGTACTACAGAGGCTGTCGGCGCTGAATTCGGTGATCGAAAATTTTGTGAGCCCGGTTTTCGAGTTTGGGGCGTAACACTGAAGCTGAAATTCACAAGCACTACCCAAACCTACTCAAGCAGTACGAACATGTACAAATTTTGAGGATGAAATTTATTTATAATGGGGGGTAAATTGTAACACCCCGCCTAAAACTAGAATAGTGTCCTGAGGTGCTCACGTGCGAACTGACATAGGACTGTACAATTCGATCGCATATGTAGGCTTATCACTAGTAAGTTAATTCTGATTAAGACATTAATGCAATTAGATCAAATGGTGTTTAGGACAAACACGAGTCATAGAGCCAAATGACCAAATTACACTTGGCGACTGTTCGTACGAGCCGTGTACCGCCCGAAGAAAAACAAAAAAAAATTCTGAAATTCTGGTAGGCCATGGGTCTCATTGGGCTTGTGGTCCATCGCGGACATCAGGCTCAGGTGGTGCCCAAAAATGGGCGAACCGTGCCATCTAGCTGACACTTGGAAAACGTGAGTTGCTAGACCTAAAAAAGGAAGATCTGAAAATTTAATTAATTGGCCCTATTCCTTGAGTCAGAAAATCCGGGCATTTCAGCCGTCGGATCTCTTCTAAATTTACACCGAAGGCTAGGAACATTTCCCTGCCCTCACCCACGAAATCTGACTGTTGATCAAAAGTTAGTAACCATTGATCACAAATCGGACCGCTGCTGCAAAACTCCGTGTCCGTTTGCCATCAAATTCCACCTGGCCCTTCATCAGGCCATAGGGCACTTGATCTACGAATTAGATGGGCCAGGGGCCATCAAGGTGGCCCCAATAGCTAAAATGGGCCCCACAGGGCCATTGGTGGCATATTAAGAAATTCAGGGCCAAGTGATATAATTCTAAGGTATTTAATACCAACACTCTCTCATTTGCTAAAAATTCCAGCAACTGAAATGAGAGAGAGAGAGAAGGAGTGAAGGTGGTGCTTGGGGACTGAAATTCCCCGCACTCACGTCCCTATATTGCCAAGAATTCCGCCCCGATCGCCATAGAACCAAGCTACGCCCGATCTAAGGTGAGAATCAAACTTCAATCCAGTCTTTCTTAGGGCCTATTTGATTTTCCAGATGCAGGGTAAATACCCCATTATTACAATTTCACCTGTTTGAAAATGCTGGGGTATTCCTGGTTTGAAAAACGGTCCAAAATGACTGCATACATTTGTGGGCCCCACCGTCATGTATATGACATGTCTACATTGTCCATCCGTTTTACCCTAACATTTTGAGGCATGAGTCGAAAAATGAGAAAAATCCAACATTCAAGTGTCCCACACCAAAGTAAATAGTGGCCCCAAGAAGTTTATAACCGTAAGTGTTCGATTACATTTTTACTATAGTGTGGTCCACTTGAACTTTGAATCTGCCTCATTTTTTGGCTTTTGCCCTAAATTCAGTTGGCATGATGGATGGACGGTGTGGATAATCCACATACATCATGGTGGGGCCCCCTAATATTTGGCAGCCTCCTCGATTTTTGTGTTGAAAAAAGCAAGAGTCAAATCAACATAGGTAATGACAAAGGTAATTACCAAGGAAATAATTATTGCCAATTTCCGTTGCATTTACATTTACCCAAGAAAATCAAACATGCCCTTAGCGATCAGCCACATGCATGCATCTTACCGCCACTTTCTTGCAACGCAGGGCCCGGCACGTCGAGTTTGAGAACCCAGCGACGTTAGGATGCTTGCGAAGGCTTCTGGTCAACTATAGGTGCGAACCATTACCCTTAGATGGCCAATCTTCGTGCCTAGCGTGGCTTTTAGTAAACGTGTTTGATGAAACTTCCCTGATGTTGCTGAAATTAAATTGGTTGAGTTGATTTGTGAAATTTAGGGTTTTCTCCAAATGGAAAGGAGGTTTAGGTCCAAACATTCCCAAATATATAAAATGCTATGTTGCATGTTGAATTAGGATGTATGCACTTAGTTTATCGAATAAATGCTGAATTTGCTTGTTGATTTCGATTGTATGTGAAACATGCTAGGCATAGGAGTAGTGCATTGTAGTTGAATTGCTGAATCTCTGAATTAATTGCAATAAATTTCTAATGTATTGCTGAATTTCCCGTTTTATGTTGGCATATAATAATTCGTGTTGACACGCCTAGGTACATGGCCGCCCCTTTGGTAGAAATTGATGAAATATGTGAACATGACTCTCTCATTTTGTGAAAATTATTGGGTTCCTGTCTATGTACTTGGAATGTTAAACTTTATTCTACATTGGTAGAGTTACTTTGGAAGTGCTAAACTTATACTACCCATTTATGAATTTTTCCTTTCATGGACTGGTTGATTAACTGTAATTATTATGGGAAACCCTTTTATTGGTTCAGCCCACGGACACATCTGGCCTGATTAGTTAAGTTGTGAATTGACGGCCGTAGTTGGACTACACGAGACACCGTTCTCAAATCGTTCAGTTTATGGTGCGACTTATGGGGGCATATTGGCTCACAATCAGCCATCCTTATATATTAATTGTAATTGCACGCCCATGTAGGAACCCGAGATACCCCAAGACCTTTGTACCCACTGTTAATTATAAGATTCAGCCCCTAAGACTCGTGAGCCGGGGACGGTGGTATGGGATACTGTGCCCGTGCTGTCGGCCTACGCTAGGGTGACGAGCCTCCCCGTAATGACCAATGAGCACCAAGACTCATGAGCCGAAGAGGGTGGTATGGGAAACTGTGCCCGTGCTGCCGGCCTATGCTGGGGTGATGACCTCCCCATAGTGACCACGAGCAGGATCTGGAAGTCCTAATTGATTTCGTATGAGCCTAGATCTAAGGGATTGACGAACCCACGAGGGCTAAGGACCGCGGGAGCCATACGGCCACGGCCCTAAGCTGCACGATCAGGTTAGGGCAATATTTCTGCTAAAGGTATTCCGGTTTCCCCAGCCTACTAGATGAATGAACATAACTAATTAACTCGGTTAACATGTTCATAATATTGCATTACTTATTTTGGCGATTCGGTAGTCGAGGTCGCACTGAGGGAGTGTTGGTGGTGAGAGGCATGCATCATTTCACAAACCAGGCATTTCATTAGCAAGAGTATTTAGGAATTTATGATGTATGATGTTTAGTAAATCTATTATATGCATGATTATTTACGCCATCTATTGCTGATGGTACCACTGAGTTAGCTACTCACTCTTACTCTAGGATGGTGTTCTAAAACACCAATCAGAATCTGGCATAAATGTAGGAACCTTGGAGCGAGACGCGTTGGAAGATGTCGGTATGGACAACGACGAGGAATGAGCGTATTTCCAGACGTTTGGCGGACTCTACTAGCTCAATGGATGATCTCGGGTTTGGGCCAGGGCTTAATCCTTTCCAGGGAGTGATGAGAGGATGAGACTAGGTCCTTAATGGATATTTTATTTCTTTGGATTATGGGGTTTACGTTGGTTTATGACTTTATTAGTAGCACTTGGATTTGTGAATGGTTTATACTTAAATCTCTGATGATCAGTTGCTTTATGTTTGATTTAATCCTCTTTGATTTCATGATGCCCACATTTATATACATATGAGGCCCGTTAGGGTACACGTGACACTCGAGAATCCGAGAGCCGAGTTCCTACTTGGCCCTTGAATTTCGGGGCGTTACAACGAGCTACTTTAGCAATGCTGGGTTGTGCATGCCAAATTTGTGAAATACCATCAGATCGACCATTGAATTCCTGTTTTAATTTTGTTTTTACTATTTATAGTAAGTTTTAGTTTGAGTATAACTCTTCATCTGTTGGGCTTTAGAAGTTGCGCCCAACATTAAAAGTGATTAGAATAGTTAGGGGAACATCGTGGTTTGGCCAAATAGGACACTTACTATTTTTGGCCGAAAACAAAGCACACTAGTACGAATCATGACCATTTATAAATAATAAGTTTACTTTTTATAGTAAACTGTGATTTCTAAGAGTTTCAATTATAGTATGATTCCAAAACTTCTCCCTGGGTTCGTTGCCTTATTTATAGAGTTGTGAACTCGTTTTTCATCATCAATAAAATTATTTTGAATATTTTAGAATTACTTCTATTTTCTTTTCCTCGTGGATTCGAGGTGTGAGAAGTTTATAGAAGTTCTGTGAATTTGAAACAATTACCCCCCGGGAGGAAGACGGTGCTCAACTACACGGCCTTCCTTGCGTCACTTCACCAAACCAGCCTATTCACTCAAGTGGGGCTGCGTAGCATGTAGCCTTTTGTTTCAGATTTGGGTACGGGGGGTTTATGATAGGCAGGCGTGGGATGTTCTCTGCGCTGGCCCTGATTTGTAGGGTGTCCAAAGGGACGCCCTGATGGACAGGCTGAATGCCATATACATATGGCAGTTGGCCCCACGTGCAACTTTTCTAGAATAAGCTCCTGGCACAACAAGGACTTGTAGACGAACTGGCCCAACTTCCAAGGCAGATTGCAAGGAATAAGAATGAGACTGAGTGCAGTCACGGATACACCCACCACTGGGATGTGTGACCTATAATCAAAAGGTGGATGGCAAATAAATATTACAGTGAGCCTTTGGAAGTTTTTAATGGTAGCTGTTAAATCACAATTGTTATCTGTGGTGTGGTTTACCAGAGTTTTGGATCTACCTTATTTTTAGGCCCATACCTTAAAACCAGCTGGCAAAATAGATAGGTGGTGTGCAAAAAACACATACATCATAGTGGGCTTACAGAGCTTTTCCAGCATCAGACAGTACCACACAACCTGAGTCAGCACAGGATGGGTCGTGGGCCCATATGATGAATTGGTTTGCTTTTGCTTGTCGGGTCTGATCCAAGTTATTATTTTACAAGGGCAGGTCACTCAAAACCATCCGGGTTGAATGGTATGGCTTTAGAACGAGGAAACATGGACAATTTAGTAGGTTCTAGCCTAAAAGCATGTATTATATGGCCCCAATTGTGATAATGGGCGGCTCCCGTCCTATATCACTGGTTTGAACCTTAAGCTCAGTGTTGCAACCTTGCATTCTTGATCACCTCTATAATGAAATGAAATAAATAAATAAATAAATACACATTTTCAACTGGTGGAAGAGGGTAGGATTTGTTTCTGGTTAAGTTGGCCTGGGTCTGACTTATCTACCAAACAGGCCAACAATTCAAACTCTTACCCATGTTGTAGCTCATGACCCAAGACCCAATCCTCACCTATTTACTAATTAGTCTTAGAACTTAAGCATGCTTCCCACTCATAAACAGAGTATTACGCCCAAGTGCCACTCTTTGATTCATTTACTTGAAGTAGCCCGTTAATAGCTTTTTCTTTTTAGGACTGAACCATTCCTAGATGTGGTTTTAGGTGGATAGATGAGAAGCCATCGGTTGGCCCTTCTATACTATATATGACACGAGAAGCATTTGGACATTTCTGCTCCTATAATTAGTTTCAACGGTTTCAAGATACAAAGGATATAAGAAAACTTTTTAATTAAAGATAGGGATATTTTAGAAACTTAAAAATATAGCCGGAATGACAGCTCAGATTTCACCAGCAAAAGCTAACTAATACCTTATCTTCTACCCGCGAAAGTCTTTCCACCCGAGTCTCTCTCTCTCTCTGATTTCTAAAATGCAGCCTGTGAATTTGGGTGGACATCAACACTGTTGTTTGACGAAGATGGAAGGATTTCATGTGGATGATAATCCACCCCATCAATTAAGTGTGCCACTCTTTGTTTGGACTAGGGCCCGAAAATCAGGTTGATTCAACACTCAAGTCGTACACACTATGGGGAAAAAGCTGAGACGAGAAGTCTCATCATTAAACTGCTGCAAGTTATATGTGGGGTCCGCTGTGGTGTGTGTATACCATCTAATCCACTCATCTCATATTCCACACCAGGATTAATTGATTCTCCAAAAATAAGGACATTCTAATGCTCATGTTGGCTAAACCATGTGAATTTAAAGCTTTTAGGAATGATTTTACACCCTTCCCTATGGTGCGGCTAATGTAAGTATTAAATTTCTCCGAATTTCTAGAATACATGGTGAAAATTTGATGGTCCAACTGATGGACCGGGTGGATCTGATGCATATTTGTCCACACATAGTGATTAATTGTTTAGCTAGTACAAGCCATTCTCTCCATGTGCCTGTGCAATTTAGGCTACTGTTGTCCTGATTTCTCTCTTCCTTCTTCTCTCCATGTTATTGCACGCACATCTCTTTGTTTACTTACAGTTTAAGGCTAAAAATGAAGCACAAGTCAACAAGCGTGACTTGAGAATAACTACTGGCCATCTGGCCCATGGACTGACCAGAATCAATGACCGCTGCCAGCTCTAATTTAATGGTCCCCTTGAGTTTGGGTTGAGCAAAATAAAAGCCTGTAATAGACTAGGCAAGCCCAAACAAATCAGTTAAAATCTAGACCTAATCCATCCATTCTCGGGCCCATTCCATGGAAAATTGCAAAACCCAACAAAAAAAATGAGACTTGACTTTAAAAGTTACTAAAGTTGATTGTCCATCCGATCCTGGATAGGAAAAAGGAGCAGTACATATTGATTACAACAGGGGAGATCCTATCACTCGTTTGGACTAAACATGATGTCGGTACCACCGGGGAGAGGATGAGAGAGATGTGAGAGAGAGGAAGAGAGTATGAAAATGACTTGAAGCTCAGAATTCTACTTCAGGTTTTTAAAAATGACGAAAAGAAGCCATGATGCATGCATAATACCTTGTGATTATAATCCTAATGTGTGTTCCAAATGGTTAAGCATAATGCATCGTTTTAAAATTTTATAATTAGGTACATAACAAGCTATCTAAGTGGGCCTAGAATTCTTGAAATTATTGAGGGATCCAGTCAAGTCTCTGCTTTGGAATTTTACCCAAAACTCAAGGGAGAAACAAGGTTCTTTCTTTGCCTTTCCATCAAAGCTCATTTTATTGTCAGTTCATGACGTCACTCTTATCTGTTTTACTTATAGGAATGCTAATTTGAGCACCTCACAAATGGAATCAAGCCATACTTATAGGATCCTACCTTTTCTACTGATGTTTCTCAGTTTCTTTTATTCAAAGATAAACCAATGCCACCATAGCAATCATTAGTTTGCAAGAATTAATATTTGTATATATACATATGACATATACACAACAAAGTATATATCAGCCTAAGAGCACTTTTATAATTATTGAGTATATATAATACATCATCTCACCCTAATTAAGGTTATTGAGCATTCTACAAAGCTATACTCTTTCTCATCTCATGAAGTTCTACTCACATGGCTTAGTTAACCAAAAAAAAAAAATGCTATGATGAGCCTACTCATGCAGTCCTTATCTTATCTTTTGCCTTCTAAATGTAGCACAGCCACATTTGTCATTATTTGGACTACTGAGTTGAAAAGGATTTTCCTGCGATAGAGATGAGAAAAATCAAAAGCTTTCGCATGGCCCACACAGCAATCGTAGGGGCACAGTAACAATTGCCTAACATACACATCACACCACATGCAATGTCCAGTGGAGATAGGATACCCTGTCCCCTAGGGTGGTCAAACGGCAACTTTGAAAGTATGTGCAGAAGAGTGAGCCCTCGAGATCTGACGGTCTACACCATATGAAACCTTCACAAAGTCGAAAATGAACTGTCTAGATCTAGTGGTCTGCCTAACCACTACTGGAGCAGATTGATCTAATCACCCATCTGATTCTACGGTATAGATGGCCCCGGATTACGATCTATGGTTTAGATCGTCCTAAGGACAAGCTAAAAGGACAGATTTCAATATGTCACTTTTTGTCTTTTTACTCCTCTTGATCGTTAATGTATTTTCACCTCATCCTATTTATAAGAAGGATTGGGAGTTTGGATGAGACCAAAAATTATCCGGTCTTATCCCTATCTCCTCATCTAAATCCTCATTCAAATTTGAATTTGAAATCCATCTTCTAACGGAAGCGGAACTATGTCTAACAAACTGGATGGTTTATTATTTTCTATTCTTAACATCAAGAAGTAAAATTATTTTGGATGGAATAAAATTACTAAATGTATGGAAGAAGAATAGGTAAAGTAGATAAAATTATGGGTCTGCTAATCAGATTAAGCCGTTACCTCAAGAAAGAGTACCGTGGAGAGATGAATCTACTGTATTCCCATGTCACTAGCTCTACCGTGTCAGCTTGCTAGCATAAGATAGCCTTCGCATTCCCCACTCATCTTTATTGATAGACGGCTGATATCATCCATGTTAGTGAACATAGACGTCATATGTGTGTCATAAATGTGGGATCGTGGAAATCTTGTTCCAAACTGCATGCGGATGGACTATAAGCCCAGAATGGAAGTCTAGATCATGGCACATGCAGTCTATATGTCTGTGTGTGGCTGAAATGTGCATGTTATCCACTTTTACAATCTCAATTATGATCTGATTGCCAGACCCGTTCTCATTAAATCATTGGCTGTATTTCAATGTTATCTGCAACTTGCAGGGCTTAGATTTAGATGGTTATATTCGTTCAATGCCACCCATTAAATGGGTCCCAAGATTCCCAACAGATGAACTGTGTGGATCACTGAAAGATTACCCTTTCTTATATCATGATTCACCTCTGTTTAAAAACCTATTGATATGTTTGTATACTGTTGCATTTCTGGGTCAAATATATATTGGGTAATGCCATCCAACCCATGTATTAAGTGAAAATCACCATGACTAATGGAATGCCCCTGAAAACAGGCCTATCCAACCATTAGGCTGGCCACACTATGAAAAACAATTTCAACCACCTAAAGGCCTCCAAATTTAAGTGGTGGCCCACCGGACAGTTGATTGGATTATTTTTAGGGCGTCCAATGGAATGTCTCTGTAGGAGAGGTTTGATGCCATACACATATGACAGTTGATGCCATGTGCAACTTTTATAGACTAAGTTCGTGGGAAAGGACTTGCAGAATAACCACGATCAACTTCCATGACTCAATCCTCAACTATTTATTAATCTTAGAATTTAAGCTCATGTCTCCACCAATAAATAAATTATTACGTCTAAGCCGCTCTTTGATCCATTTACTTAGGTGATGCATTAATGATTTTTTCTCAAGGTTTGGGAACTGAACCAATCATAGTAGTGGTTTTCGACGGATGGGTAGAAGCCATAGCTTGGCCCACACACACACAAAAGAAGCAATTAGTCATTTCTACCCCGCTTACTCTTTACCCCGAGTAAGTAGTTCCACCCCGGTCTCTCTCTCCGATCTTCTCTGCCTGAATTCCAAAATGCAGTCCAAGACTGCGTATGTATTCGATGCATTACTTTTATTTAATGAGGACCAAGTTCATGTGGATGAGATCCACCCCGTCAATCAAGTGTGCTACTCTTATTTAAACCAGGGCCCAAAAATCAGGCTGTTTCAACACTTAGTACACACCATGGAAAATAGCTGAGATAAGAAGTCTCATCATTTAAATAGTCCACATTACATGTGGTGTCCACTTTGGTGTGCATCCACCATCCAATCCACTCACCTGACATTCCACACCAGGATTAATTGATTCTCCAAGAATCAGGGCATTCTAATGTTGCAAAATATTGATTTTATAAAATATATTTTAAAATAAAATATAATAGAAAATATATTAAAAGTTTTGTAAAAAGCTTTTTGAGGGTTTTTTAAGAATAGTCCTATATGGGAAAGTGAAGAGAAGATTTTATGGTTTAAATGAAAACAATGGAGTATTATTATATTTGCTTACCTAGTCCAAGGACTATGGACCTTGCTTGTACGCACTGAAACATCCGTGCGCGCTTGGGCTCGATCTCGGGTTCGGGCTTGGTGCTAGGGTGTGGGCATGTGAGGCAGTGTGGCTATAGAGGTGCGACCCGGAGCAAGACGTGTGTGATGAGTCGCGGTGCGAATAAGTGGATAAGGCGGATGGCTGGCTGAAGGGGAGACTAGAGGACTGAATGAGAGTCCTCCAGTATATAAAGAGAGATGAAATAGAGTTGTTACAGCAAATCTGTAACAGCTGTGCCATTAGTGCAGGGTCCAGTAGTAACTGCTGTATGGCTAGCCCAACAGCTAGAAAACAGCTAGCCGATGTCTCACAACAGTCAGCATGCAAACGACTATTTGCTGTCTCACAACAGTCAGCATGCAGTAGCTTAATGGCTCATGCACAACAGTCAGAAAATGACCATAAATGGATAGTTTTCTCCAACAACTAGAAAACGGTCATGTGATTTATTTCCCTGGACCATAACCCCCAGCCACTATAGCCTATAAAAGGAGGGCCTGGATGGATTTCCAAACCATCTCTCAACCCACTCCATCAGACTCATACGAACTGAGACAGCCCACTACTCCTCTCCTATACTTCAGTGATTCCAGCAAGACAGCAGGGGTTGAACCTTAGCTTGAAGAACAGACCAAAGGTATAGTCTTGAACGGTTCAATTAAACCAATGGCTGAAAAATTGACCAGTGCAGTGGTCTAAATCAAAATTTTCTTCTCTTTCTTTCTTCTGAGATTTTTTCTTTTATTGTATTTCTGCCAGACTGAGTGTAACAGATTTCCATTTGGTGGGCCTTCGTGTTTGTTGAACACAGACCCACACTAGGCTTGTCGTATCCTAGAAGTGATTTTCCTGTAACCTATCAGCATACTTAAATTACTTGAGTAGGAGAAAATAATGCTTTAAGGACAGCATCCCAAATGTGCTTCAATCTGTCCTTATTCAAGCTATTTTTTTATTTTCGGTTTCCACATTATACAGAAATAATATTAATCTGTATAATTTATAACAATCTTAAAGCGTTAATTTAGATAGAAGCCGAGAGTGTTTCATCCATCAAGTTGATGAATCAGGACTTGATACGTCTTGATCGGTTCGATGGAACCAATTTTACGAGATGGCAAGACAAGCTAAAATTTCTTCTAACGGCGCTAAAGATCTACTACATATTAGATCTAAATCTCCAAGCACTACCTGAAGCATCTGACACAGACACACCTGAACAGGTAGCTGCTCGCACCAAACGAGCTGAAGACGAACTTTTGTGTCGAGGACACATTCTGAACACACTCTCCGACCGCCTATACGATCTGTACCAACAGACGTCATCAGCAAAGGAGATCTGAGCCGCTCTGGAGTTCAAATACAAGGCTGAAGAAGAAGGTACCAATAAGTTTCTCATCGCCAGGTATTTTGACTTTAACGTGGTAGATAACAAATCACTGCTGCCCCAAATCCAAGAACTGTAGCTAATAGTAAACAAAATTAAAGCCATCAAAATTGGTTTTCTTGAATCATTCCAAGTTGGGCCTATAATCGTTAAATTGCAACCGATGTGGAAAGACTATAGAAAGAAGTCACTGCATAAAACTGAGGACTACGCACTGGATCAAATCCAGAAACACCTCAGGATTGAGGAAGAATCCCGTAACCACGATAGAAAGAATGATAACGAGAATGTCTCGTCTAAGGTACATACAGTAGAGAACACTAATAACAAGAATCCCGAGAAGGACGATTCCCTAAAACCCAATAAAGAAAAATTCAAGAAAAACCCCAAAAGAAGAACGGAAAGTTCAAAGGCTCATGCCATGTCTGTGGAAAAACCGGGCACTATGCTCGAGTATGCCGATATCGCAAATCTAAAAAAGAGACAAGTGCAGTAAAAGAAGGCGATATTGTGGTTATAATCACTGAGGTGAATACCATCCAAGCCAAAGTTCTAGTTGGTGGTATGATATTGCCACTACAGTACATGTGTGCTATAACAAATCAGCCTTCAAAACTTATGAGGAATTGACCGATGGTCAAGAAGTCCAAATGGGTAATGAAGTCCCATCAAAGGTCGTCGGTAAAGGAACTGTCGAACTGATATTCACCTCTGGGAAGAAAGTGATTCTGACTAATGTACTGCACATCCCAGACATGAGGCGAAACTTAGTTTTTGGGGATCTTCTGGGTAAACTAGGCATAAGGGTGGTGTACGAGTCAGGAAAACTGATTATCTAAGAATGAAAATTTTGTCGAAAAGAGATATGCTTATAACGGGATGGTTAAGTTTTCTCTGAATGAAAGTAGCACTTCTGCGTATATAGTTGAATCCGCTAGACCGTGGCATGATAGACTAGCCCATATAGGGTATAGTACCTTGAAGTTCATGGCTAAAAATGGTTTAATCTCATACACAGATAATGAAATTGATAAATGTGAAGTGTGCATACGATCCAAAATGACAAAGATACCTTTTTCAAGTGTTGAAAGAGCGTCTCAAGTATTGGATCTTGTGCACAGTGACATCTATGAATTAAATGGCGTTCTTACTCATGGAGGTAAACGGTACTTCATAACCTTTATACATGATTGCTCTAGATATGTGTATATTTATCTATTAAAGAGCAAAGATAAAGCATTGAACATGTTTAAAATATATAATGCAAAAGTAAAGAATCAACTAAACAAGAAGATAAAAATTCTTTGTAGCGATAGAGGAGGAGAATACTTCTCCAATGAATTCGATAACTTCTATGAAAAACATGGACAAATACATCAATGTACTACGGCATACACGCCTCAACAAAATGGAATAGTTGAAAGAAAGAATAAAACATTAGTAGAAATGGTTAACTCAATGCTGATAAGAGCAAAGTTGCCACTAAGTCTATGGGGTGAGGCACTGCTTGCAGCATGCCATATTCTAAATAGAATTCCGTCTAAAAAATATAAAATATCTCCATATGAAACATGGAGAGGTAGAAAACCTAACCTAGGATATCTTAAAGTGTGGGGGTGTCTTGCATATTGCAGAACCCTTGATCCAAAAAGAACTAAGTTAGGACCAAGAGCTATTAAGTGCGCCTTCGTAGGGTATGCACAAAATAGTAAAGCTTATAGACTTCTAGATATATAGTCTAATACAATAATAGAATTAAGAGACGTTGAGTTCTTTAAGAACTCACTATCCTTGGAGTTAAAGGATAATGATGTCCAAACTCTTAATAGAGAACTAGATAGCAAAGCTTCACAGATAGTGGGAACTCCAGTTGAACCTTGTAGGATTCAAAAGACAATAATAGAGAAGAGTCTAGGAGATGACTACATAGACTTACAACACATCATTTTCCATCTTGTAAAAGGAGATAAAGAAAATGTTATAAGAAAAATACCTATAGTGATGACTATAGAAGATGATCCTAAAACATATAAAGAAGTTGTATCCTCTAAAGACTCAACTTTCTGGAAAAAAGTTCTAAATGATGAAATGGAATCTATAATGTCAAATCAAACATGGGAACTAGTTAACTTACCTCCAGGTTTTAGACCTATAATTTATAAATGGGTATTTAGGAAGAAATATCACACTGATGGGACTATCCAAACCTTTAAAGCTCGATTAGTAGCTAAGGGTTTTATAGAAAAAGAAGTGATAAATTACTTTGACACATACTCTCTTGTAGCTAGGATAACATCCATTAGGATATTATTTGCGCTAGCTTCCATACATCATCGTCACATCCACCAAATGGATGTAAAGACTGCATTCCTGAATGGTGACCTTAATGAAGAGGTATATATGGAACAACGTGAAGGATTTGTTCTACCAGGAAATGAAAACAAAGTATGTTGATGACATGTTAATAATAAGTAATAAAATAGAAGGTATGACTGAAACAAATAGATTTCTATCTTCCATATTCAAAATGAAGGGTCTTGGACAAGTTGATACCATCCTAGGTATCAAAGTTAAAAAATATTATAGGGGTTATGCTTTGTGTCAATCTCATTATATTGAGAAGATACTGCACAAGTTTAACCATCTAAATATCAAAGAAGCAAAGACCTCTTTTGATCAAAGTATCAAGCTAAAAGAGAATAACGGAAGAACAGTTGCACAACTAGAATATGCGACTGTTATATGAAGTCTTATGTGTGCTATGCAATGCACTAGGCCTGATATCGCATATGCTATGAGTAAACTTAGTATGTTTACTAGTAACCCCGGTATTGAACACTGAAATGCAATCAGTAGAATCGTTGGTTACTTAAAAGTAACCAAAGACTTAGGACTATTTTATTCAAAGTTTCATGTCGTATTGGAAGGATATACTGATGCGAGCTGGATATCGAGTGCAGTGGACAACAAGTCTATTACAAGGTGGGTATTCACCCTAAGAGATGCAGCTGTATCTTGGGGATCCAAGAAACAGACTTACATAACGCATTCGACTATGGAGTCATAACCCTGACTGCAACAGGCAAAGAGGCTGAGTGGCTAAGGGATCTTCTATTAGAAATCCCTTTTTGTGTAAAGCCTATATCAGCTGTGTCACTACATTGTGATAGTGAAGGCATATTGGCTAGAGCCTATAGCGGTACTTATAATGGTAAGTCTAAACATATCAGTCTTCAACATGATTATGTCAAATAATTGATTCGAGATGGAATCATTGTTATTTTCTATGTGAAATTAAGCAATAACCTAGCAGACCCTTTTACTAAACCTCTACCGAGAGAGATAGTAAATGCTACATTTAGAAGGATGGGGTTGAAACTCTTCAACCAAAGTTTCACTAGTAACGGTAACCCAACATAAAGTCAAAAAATCTCTAATTTTGGGTTTAATGAGTAAGAACAAATCATTGATATGTGGAAAGTTTTTCAGCACTAAAATATATAACCTCATCCATAATAGATAAGTGCTGAGCGTTATGATAGAGGGTTGAGTCTTAGAACTCTTAATGAAATCCACTCTAAAGGACAAGTATCTTATACTAACGGAGACACTGGAAGGATTTCACCTATATAAACGTAGAGATGGTGCCGTATCTCATGAGAGTTAGGAGTTTTATTTCGGAATCGTTCACAAATTAGGATAAGCACATCGCTATTAAATGTGTTGAGCAAGATTGTGGGAATTCTAATAAACACATAGTGAATATGTGTGTGGTTTCTCCGACTCTGTTATCTAGGAATAACTGGTTCAAAGCTATAGCCACCAGTCATTTCGACAGAGTTTTGAGATACGTACACTAAGGAAAGATTCAAATCGAAAGATATCTTTCTTTATGCATATAAGCTGATTATTCTGGCAGAAATGTTAAATCGAGAAAATATATTTAAAAAAAATCAAGTGAGGGATTGTTGCAAAATAAAATATAATAGAAAATATATTAAAAGTTTTGTAAAAAAACTTTTTGGGGAGTTTTTAAGAATAGTCCCACATGGGAAAGGAAAAAGAAGATTTTGTGGTTTAAATGAAAACAGTGGAGTATTATAATATTTACTTACCTAGTTCAAGGACTATGGACCTTACGTGTTCTAGTTCGTAGCACTGGAACACCCCCACACACGCGCTCGTGCTCGGGCTCGAGCACAGGCACGGTCTCAGTCTCAGTCTTGGTTTCAGTCTCAAGCTTGGTGCGAGAGCAGGGGCATGTGAGGCAATGTGGCTATAGAGGCGCTAGTGGCAAACACAGACCCACACCAGGCTCATCGTATCCTAGAAGCGGTTTGCCTGTAACCTATCAGCATACTCAATTCACTTGAGTAGGGGCAAATAACGCTTCAAGGACAGCATTTCAGACGTGCTTCAACCTGTCCTTATTCAAGCTAATTGTACTTTTCGGTCTCTATATTATACAGATATTATATTAATAGGTATAGTTTCCAACATCTAATACTCTTGTTGGCCAAAACATGTAAATTTAAAATTTTTAGGAAAGATCTAACACTCTTTCCAGTGGTGAAAAACCCTCTTCCCTATGGTGTGACTGATGTAAGTTTTTGATTTCTTTATAGTGTTGATACGATGCATGTTTGTCCCATAATGATTAGTTAGCTGGCACATGTCATCCTTTCCATGTGCCTATGCAATTTGGGTCATTGCAGTCCCAATTTCTCTCTTCATGTCATTGCACGCCACATCTTCTAACCTACTTAATAGTTTTAGGCTAAAAACGAAGTGCAACACAACATGCATGACCTGAGGCCTAGTACTAGCCATCCCTCCATGGGCTGACAGAGTCAAAGAATATTGCCAGCTCTAATTCAATGGTCTCTTTCAATGTGGGCCATGTAAAATAAAACCTTGTAATAGACTAGGCTTGATAAGCCCAAACAAACCAGCTTAAAATCTAGACCAAATACATGACCCCACTACTTGAAAATTTGCAAAAATCCAACAAAATGGAGACTTGACTCTTTAAGTCACTAGAGTTGATTGTCTTGACCTTCGAGTCATGGATTGGAAATAAGAGAGGTGCATTGATTACAATTGAAGAGATCCGATCACTGGTTTGGACTGCACATGGTGTGGGGTCCACTGAGGAGAGGATGAGCCATTGGGAGATGAGAGAAATGTGATAGAGGGAGAGAGTGCATGAAAATGACTTAACCTTACAATTCTAGGTTTCTAAAAATTAAGAAAACAAGTCATCAAGCATGTATAATACCTTTAGAATATTATCCTAATTAGTGTTCCAAACGCCTTTTATTAATATAATGTATTATGTTATAATACTTTGTTTTTATTATTTGTAATTAACTACATTATGAGCTATCGAAACGTGCCTTAGAAGTCTTGAGATATGGGAGGTCCAGTCCAATCTGCTTTGGAAGTTTACACAACTCAAGGGAGAAATAAAAGTGGTCTTTACCTCTTTCCATCAAAGCTCATCTTAATTATTTCCATTGCATGACTTCACTAGAGCAATTTGAGTACCTCGCGCGTAGAAGCAAGCCATACTCATGCCACACCAGAGCTACTCCTCAGGTTGTCCTAAGAATACCTAGTTTCCATGTCGTAAAAACATGGCCTATTGATCATCAGGTGGGCCACACTTATTGAAATGAAATGAATAGTTATTAGAAAGTGTCCAATGGTTAAAATCATGTGTTCTCCTCTGATGATCATATTTGCATGATTTTAGATACATGGAACTCACACAATGATTATCCTGTGATAAGTGGAGGGCTTTTTTTTTTTTTCCTTCCGCTATGCCAGAGCCCTAATCTGATCATCAGGATCCTTCAGTTTTTTTAACCATTAGGTTGAGCCCCCCAAAAAATGGGCCTCACCTATCATGTAGATCTCTGAGCAGCATGAACAAAATTACAAAAAAGAAAGTAGCACCTAAAAAAGCTTTCGACAAAACTTGGCCGCAAAACATTAAAGAGACAACAAAGAGGCTCCTGAAGCACTCACAACAACCACACCCTCAGGACTCAATTAAAGGTTTTGGCTTTCAAGCCAAAGGATCCATGGATCAACCATGTGGGTCCCACCTTAAGAAGATCCAAATCTCAGGTGGACCATATCATTAGAAATAGTGATGAATGATCACAAAAAAGCTTTTTGTGGGCCAAAAAGGTTTTGGATCAAGCTGATCTCTATACTTCCCTTCATCCAGATCTTCATGACATTATTAACAAGTTAGATTTCAAATAAACATTATGAAAACTTTAACGGTGAGGCACTCAATCACCGCTGTTTTTGAGTGGTTCACCTGAGATTTGGATCTTGATAATTTTTGTAATCCCATCCTAAAATGGTATGAAGAAACAGATGGATTGCGTGGATATACAAAAAATCATCAACGTTGGTTGGGTACGCTGCTTGTAGCAAGCAGGCAACTTGTCCACCCTTTGACGCCCCATCATGATGTATGTGTTTTATCCATGCCGTTTATCCATTTTTTCAAGATTATTTTAGAGCTTGATTCAAAAAATGAGGCAGATCTAAATCTCAGGTGGACCACATTACAGGAAAACAGTAGTGATTTAATGTCCACCATTAAAAACCTTCTAAGGCCCGCTGTATTGTTTATTTGACATCCGACCTATTGATTAGGTCATACAGACCTGGATGAATGGAAAAAACAAATATCAGCTGGATCCAAAACTTTTGTGGCTCAAGAAGTTTTTAATGGTGGGCATTCAATCAACATTGTTTCCTGTGAAGCGGTCAACTTAATATTTGGATCTACCTCATTTGTAGGCTCATGCCGTAAAATGATCTGAAAAAAAAAAATGAATGGACAGCATGGATGAAACACATACATCATGGTGGGGCCCACAGAGCACCGACCAGTGGCCAGAAGCAGCATCAGTAGCCAATCCGCGTCCTTGGCACGCAGTCCGCGTCCATACAGAGGTCTGAAATATGGGCCCTGCGTATCTAATTTCAGCTATTATTCCTCATCTAAGTTAGGGTCCACAAATTGGGGGCGTTTAGATCGTGTGCACATGCATTTCTACAATCAGCGCCTGTATCAATTAACTCTCTCTTTTTCTTCTGTTTTTTTTTTTTTTGTTTGTAAGAGTAAGACAAGCTGTTCTTGTCCAGAGTAGGATCAACCTCCTTCTATAAATACCCATCCTCGTAAGTTCGTAACAGACCATAAGCAACAACAGCCATGGCCATACAGAAATCTCTCTCTCTTGCTTTTCTTCTTTTATTTTTAGAATTTCTTTCTTCCAATGCCTTTACAACAGCACCAGCATCCACACTTGGAGAAGCAGAGGCTCTCATGGAATGGAAAGCCAGCATCTTCTCACCACAAGCTCTCCATTCATGGTCACTTCCATCTGCTAATGCTAGTACCAACACAATCTCTCCATGCAAATGGTATGGGATCTCCTGCAACGGCCTTGGAAGCATAATAGAGATAAGCTTACCGAGTGCAGGCTTGCAAGGTAAGCTTGATAACTTGAGCTTCTCGTCATTTCCAAACCTCCTCCGTCTCAATCTCAGTGACAACACACTCACTGGAACCATCCCGGCTGATATTGGAATTCTTTCCAAACTCGTCTCCCTCGATATCTCCATGAATAATCTCTCTGGAGTTCTGCCTCCTTCAATGGCTAACCTTTCTCACCTTTCAGAGCTTGACATCTGGTCTAATGAAATAACTGGGCCTATTCCTCCATCTTTAAGTAACTTAACCAGGCTGACAATCGTCTACCTCTATAACAATCAAATTTCTGATTCAATTCCTGCACAATTAGGAAATCTCAAGAATTTGGTTGATTTGGAGTTGGGCAATAACAATCTGACAGGTCCAATCCCTCCTGCTTTAGGTAATTTGAGAAACCTTACACTTTTGTACCTCCACAGCAATCAAATTTCTGGTTCAATTCCTACACAATTAGGAAATCTCAAGAATTTGGTCAAGTTGGCTTTGTCACAAAACAATCTAACAGGTCCAATCCCTCCTGCTTTAGGTAATTTGAGAAACCTTACACTTTTGTACCTCCACAGCAATCAAATTTCTGGTTCAATTCCTGCACAATTAGGAAATCTCAAGAATTTGGTTAAGTTGGACTTGTCTGATATGAATCTGACAGGTCCAATTCCTCCCACTTTAGGTAATTTGAGAAACCTTACACATTTGTACCTGTTCAGCAATCAAATTTCTGGTTCAATTCCTGCACAATTAGGGAATCTCAAGAATTTGGATGGGTTGGCATTGTACAATAACAATCTGACAGGTCAAATCCCTCCTGCTTTAGGTAATTTGAGAAACCTTACACTTTTGTACCTCTACAGCAATCAAATTTCTGGTTCAATTCCACCGGAAGTTGGGAATTTAATGAATCTAAACATTCTTGACCTGGCAGACAACCTTCTAACAGGTTCTATTCCTTCCACTTTTGGAAACTTGACCAAGCTTGAACACTTCATTGCATTAAACAACCATTTAAATGGCAAGATCCCAAAAAGCTTCAGAAATTGCTCTAGGTTAACTAGAGTTAGACTTGAAGGAAATCATCTCATTGCAAATGTATCAAAAGCCTTTGGTGTATACCCACATCTCGATTTCATGGACGTCAGCAACAACAGGTTGTTTGGTGAACTCTCACCGAACTGGGGAGAATGCAGAAACTTGATGATGCTACAATTCTACGGGAACATGATCACTGGTAGAATTCCTCGCGAGATTGGGCGGTTGGCGCGGCTACGAGTGCTTGGTCTTTCTTCAAATCGTCTGGTAGGAGAGATTCCAAAGGAATTGGGGAGGTTGACTTCATTGTTCAACTTGAATTTAAGTGATAACCAGCTTTCGAATAGGGTTCCTCAGGAAATTGGGAGACTGTCCAATTTGGAGAGTCTGGACCTATCAATGAACAACCTAGCTGGTCCAATACCACCTCAGTTGGGGAACTGCTTCAAACTACGATATCTGAAATTGAGTGAAAATTATTTGAATGGAAGCATTCCATTTCAGATAGGCAACCTGATACACCTACAGGGTGCACTAGACCTTAGTCATAATTCACTCAATGGAGAGATATCATCACAAATTGGGAACTTGCATATGCTGGAAATGTTAAACCTCTCCCACAACATGTTTTCTGGCTCAATTCCAAAATCTTTTGAAGGGATGCTCAGCTTACAATCCGTAGATTTTTCATACAATGATTTTTTATAGTAAACTGTGATTTCTAAGAGTTTCAATTATAGTATGATTCCAAAACTTCTCCCTGGGTTCGTTGCCTTATTTATAGAGTTGTGAACTCGTTTTTCATCATCAATAAAATTATTTTGAATATTTTAGAATTACTTCTATTTTCTTTTCCTCGTGGATTCGAGGTGTGAGAAGTTTATAGAAGTTCTGTGAATTTGAAACAATTACCCCCCGGGAGGAAGACGGTGCTCAACTACACGGCCTTCCTTGCGTCACTTCACCAAACCAGCCTATTCACTCAAGTGGGGCTGCGTAGCATGTAGCCTTTTGTTTCAGATTTGGGTACGGGGGGTTTATGATAGGCAGGCGTGGGATGTTCTCTGCGCTGGCCCTGATTTGTAGGGTGTCCAAAGGGACGCCCTGATGGACAGGCTGAATGCCATATACATATGGCAGTTGGCCCCACGTGCAACTTTTCTAGAATAAGCTCCTGGCACAACAAGGACTTGTAGACGAACTGGCCCAACTTCCAAGGCAGATTGCAAGGAATAAGAATGAGACTGAGTGCAGTCACGGATACACCCACCACTGGGATGTGTGACCTATAATCAAAAGGTGGATGGCAAATAAATATTACAGTGAGCCTTTGGAAGTTTTTAATGGTAGCTGTTAAATCACAATTGTTATCTGTGGTGTGGTTTACCAGAGTTTTGGATCTACCTTATTTTTAGGCCCATACCTTAAAACCAGCTGGCAAAATAGATAGGTGGTGTGCAAAAAACACATACATCATAGTGGGCTTACAGAGCTTTTCCAGCATCAGACAGTACCACACAACCTGAGTCAGCACAGGATGGGTCGTGGGCCCATATGATGAATTGGTTTGCTTTTGCTTGTCGGGTCTGATCCAAGTTATTATTTTACAAGGGCAGGTCACTCAAAACCATCCGGGTTGAATGGTATGGCTTTAGAACGAGGAAACATGGACAATTTAGTAGGTTCTAGCCTAAAAGCATGTATTATATGGCCCCAATTGTGATAATGGGCGGCTCCCGTCCTATATCACTGGTTTGAACCTTAAGCTCAGTGTTGCAACCTTGCATTCTTGATCACCTCTATAATGAAATGAAATAAATAAATAAATAAATACACATTTTCAACTGGTGGAAGAGGGTAGGATTTGTTTCTGGTTAAGTTGGCCTGGGTCTGACTTATCTACCAAACAGGCCAACAATTCAAACTCTTACCCATGTTGTAGCTCATGACCCAAGACCCAATCCTCACCTATTTACTAATTAGTCTTAGAACTTAAGCATGCTTCCCACTCATAAACAGAGTATTACGCCCAAGTGCCACTCTTTGATTCATTTACTTGAAGTAGCCCGTTAATAGCTTTTTCTTTTTAGGACTGAACCATTCCTAGATGTGGTTTTAGGTGGATAGATGAGAAGCCATCGGTTGGCCCTTCTATACTATATATGACACGAGAAGCATTTGGACATTTCTGCTCCTATAATTAGTTTCAACGGTTTCAAGATACAAAGGATATAAGAAAACTTTTTAATTAAAGATAGGGATATTTTAGAAACTTAAAAATATAGCCGGAATGACAGCTCAGATTTCACCAGCAAAAGCTAACTAATACCTTATCTTCTACCCGCGAAAGTCTTTCCACCCGAGTCTCTCTCTCTCTCTGATTTCTAAAATGCAGCCTGTGAATTTGGGTGGACATCAACACTGTTGTTTGACGAAGATGGAAGGATTTCATGTGGATGATAATCCACCCCATCAATTAAGTGTGCCACTCTTTGTTTGGACTAGGGCCCGAAAATCAGGTTGATTCAACACTCAAGTCGTACACACTATGGGGAAAAAGCTGAGACGAGAAGTCTCATCATTAAACTGCTGCAAGTTATATGTGGGGTCCGCTGTGGTGTGTGTATACCATCTAATCCACTCATCTCATATTCCACACCAGGATTAATTGATTCTCCAAAAATAAGGACATTCTAATGCTCATGTTGGCTAAACCATGTGAATTTAAAGCTTTTAGGAATGATTTTACACCCTTCCCTATGGTGCGGCTAATGTAAGTATTAAATTTCTCCGAATTTCTAGAATACATGGTGAAAATTTGATGGTCCAACTGATGGACCGGGTGGATCTGATGCATATTTGTCCACACATAGTGATTAATTGTTTAGCTAGTACAAGCCATTCTCTCCATGTGCCTGTGCAATTTAGGCTACTGTTGTCCTGATTTCTCTCTTCCTTCTTCTCTCCATGTTATTGCACGCACATCTCTTTGTTTACTTACAGTTTAAGGCTAAAAATGAAGCACAAGTCAACAAGCGTGACTTGAGAATAACTACTGGCCATCTGGCCCATGGACTGACCAGAATCAATGACCGCTGCCAGCTCTAATTTAATGGTCCCCTTGAGTTTGGGTTGAGCAAAATAAAAGCCTGTAATAGACTAGGCAAGCCCAAACAAATCAGTTAAAATCTAGACCTAATCCATCCATTCTCGGGCCCATTCCATGGAAAATTGCAAAACCCAACAAAAAAAATGAGACTTGACTTTAAAAGTTACTAAAGTTGATTGTCCATCCGATCCTGGATAGGAAAAAGGAGCAGTACATATTGATTACAACAGGGGAGATCCTATCACTCGTTTGGACTAAACATGATGTCGGTACCACCGGGGAGAGGATGAGAGAGATGTGAGAGAGAGGAAGAGAGTATGAAAATGACTTGAAGCTCAGAATTCTACTTCAGGTTTTTAAAAATGACGAAAAGAAGCCATGATGCATGCATAATACCTTGTGATTATAATCCTAATGTGTGTTCCAAATGGTTAAGCATAATGCATCGTTTTAAAATTTTATAATTAGGTACATAACAAGCTATCTAAGTGGGCCTAGAATTCTTGAAATTATTGAGGGATCCAGTCAAGTCTCTGCTTTGGAATTTTACCCAAAACTCAAGGGAGAAACAAGGTTCTTTCTTTGCCTTTCCATCAAAGCTCATTTTATTGTCAGTTCATGACGTCACTCTTATCTGTTTTACTTATAGGAATGCTAATTTGAGCACCTCACAAATGGAATCAAGCCATACTTATAGGATCCTACCTTTTCTACTGATGTTTCTCAGTTTCTTTTATTCAAAGATAAACCAATGCCACCATAGCAATCATTAGTTTGCAAGAATTAATATTTGTATATATACATATGACATATACACAACAAAGTATATATCAGCCTAAGAGCACTTTTATAATTATTGAGTATATATAATACATCATCTCACCCTAATTAAGGTTATTGAGCATTCTACAAAGCTATACTCTTTCTCATCTCATGAAGTTCTACTCACATGGCTTAGTTAACCAAAAAAAAAAAATGCTATGATGAGCCTACTCATGCAGTCCTTATCTTATCTTTTGCCTTCTAAATGTAGCACAGCCACATTTGTCATTATTTGGACTACTGAGTTGAAAAGGATTTTCCTGCGATAGAGATGAGAAAAATCAAAAGCTTTCGCATGGCCCACACAGCAATCGTAGGGGCACAGTAACAATTGCCTAACATACACATCACACCACATGCAATGTCCAGTGGAGATAGGATACCCTGTCCCCTAGGGTGGTCAAACGGCAACTTTGAAAGTATGTGCAGAAGAGTGAGCCCTCGAGATCTGACGGTCTACACCATATGAAACCTTCACAAAGTCGAAAATGAACTGTCTAGATCTAGTGGTCTGCCTAACCACTACTGGAGCAGATTGATCTAATCACCCATCTGATTCTACGGTATAGATGGCCCCGGATTACGATCTATGGTTTAGATCGTCCTAAGGACAAGCTAAAAGGACAGATTTCAATATGTCACTTTTTGTCTTTTTACTCCTCTTGATCGTTAATGTATTTTCACCTCATCCTATTTATAAGAAGGATTGGGAGTTTGGATGAGACCAAAAATTATCCGGTCTTATCCCTATCTCCTCATCTAAATCCTCATTCAAATTTGAATTTGAAATCCATCTTCTAACGGAAGCGGAACTATGTCTAACAAACTGGATGGTTTATTATTTTCTATTCTTAACATCAAGAAGTAAAATTATTTTGGATGGAATAAAATTACTAAATGTATGGAAGAAGAATAGGTAAAGTAGATAAAATTATGGGTCTGCTAATCAGATTAAGCCGTTACCTCAAGAAAGAGTACCGTGGAGAGATGAATCTACTGTATTCCCATGTCAGTAGCTCTACCGTGTCAGCTTGCTAGCATAAGATAGCATTCGCATTCCCCACTCGTCTTTATTGATAGACAGCTGATATCATCCATGTTAGTGAACATAGACATCATATGTGTGCCATAAATGTGGGATCGTGGAAATCTTGTTACAAACTGCATGCGGATGGACTATAAGCCCAGAATGGAAGTCTAGATCATGGCACATGCAGTCTATATGTATGTGTAGCTGAAATGTGCATGTTATCCACTTTACCAATCTCAATTATGATCTGATTCCCAGACCCATTCTCATTAAATCATTGGCTGTATTTCAATGTTATCTGCAGCTTGCAGGGCTTAGATTTAGATGGTTATATTCGTTCAATGCCACCCATTAAATGGGTCCGAAGATTCCCAACAGATGAACTGTCTGGATCACTGAAAGATTACCCTTTCTTATATCATGATTCCCCTCTGTTTAAAAACCTATTGATATGTTTGTATACTGTTGCATTTCAGGGTCAAACATATTGCGTACTGCCATCCAACCCATGTATTAAGTGAAAATCACCATGACTAATGGAATGCCCCTGAAAACAGGCCTATCCGACCATTAGGCTGGCCACACTATGGAAAGCAATTTCAACTACCTAAAGGCCTCCAAATTTAAGTGGTGGCCCACCTGACAGTTGATTGGATTATTTTTAGGGCGTCCAATGGAATGGCTCTGTAGGAGAGGTTGGATGCCATACACATATGACAGTTGATGACATGTGCAACTTTTATAGACTAAGTTCGTGGGAAAGGACTTGCAGAAGAACCACGATCAACTTCCATGACTCAATCCTCAACTATGTATTAATCTTAGAATTTAAGCTCATGTCCCCACCAATAAATAAATTATTACGTCTAAGCCGCTCTTTGATCCATTTACTTAGGTGATGCATTAATGATTTTTTTTCTCAAGGTTTGGGAACTGAACCAATCATAGAAGTGGTTTTCCACGGATGGGTAGAAGCCATAGCTTGGCCCACACACACACACAAGAAGTAATTGGTCATTTCTACCCCGCTCACTCTTTACCCCGAGTAAGTAGTTCCACCCCATTCTCTCTCTCCAATCTTCTCTGCTTGAATTCCAAAATGCAGTCCAAGACTTGCGTATGTATTTGATGCATTACTTTTATTTAATGAGGACCAAGTTCATGTGGATGAGATCCACCCCGTCAATCAAGTGTGCCACTCTTATTTGAACCGGGGCCCAAAAATCAGGCTGATTCAACACTTAGTACACACCATGGAAAATAGCTGAGATAAGAAGTCTCATCATTTAAATAGTCCACGTTGCATGTGGTGTCCACTTTGGTGTGCATCCACCATCCAATCCACTCACCTGACATTCCACACCAAGATTAATTGATTCTCCAAGAATCAGGGCATTCTAATGTTGCAAAATATTGATTTTATAAAATATATTTTAAAATAAAATATAATAGAAAATATATTAAAAGTTTTGTAAAAAGCTTTTTGGGGGTTTTTTAAGAATAGTCCTACATGGGAAAGTGAAGAGAAGATTTTATGGTTTAAATGAAAACAATGGAGTTAGCAGTTACAATCATGCATCCCTGTCAAATATAGCTTGCTCCTCGTCAACATAAATATGAATTTCACCTGGGCCACCTGTGCTATCTGTACGGTTATATATTTGATGGATGAGTGGCCAACTCAGTATGAATTCTCTTCAAGATTATACATCACCGCATTAGGTAAGAGATAATATAAAACATTCATACAACCAAAACAGAGTAAATGCATGGATGCATGAATGCAATCATCGGCTCGGGAAAAACATCCAGACGGCCTGTCCTGGGTAAAACATTCGGATGGACATTGGGGTCGTCACTCAGGGATAAGACTGGTCATCAGCGCAACATTCAGCATAATCGCAAGGCATGATAATCCGAGTCTTTATCGCAATCGAATGACTTGTCATAAGCGTAACATTCAGTGTAATCGCAGGGCAAAATGAGCCAAGCCATCGTAATATGCCATGCATGCATGATTTGTCAGCCCATTATTAGTCTAATTACAATCAGCCAATTTAAATAAGCTCATGGTCACTACGGGTAGCGCATGGCCCTGCGTAGGCCGACGGCTCGGGCATAGTATCCCATGACTACCATCCCCGGCCCATGAGGCTACCATCTTAGGACATTTAATGAAAACCCCTCGACTAGTGGCCTATTATATTACAGTATATGGGGCTTATCATCGCATGTTGTACAGTATAAAATATCGAACCCATATAGGAAAAATATCAAATAAAACCACGTAGAGCGAGTATCAAAATATGCCACATAGGGCCGATATCAAAATCATACGATAAAGACCATCCTTAAAAATAATTGGGCACAATAACCCTAGATGGTAGGCCCACATCAATGATCCATCTTGACCACCACTCAATAACCACCAAGTCGAAGGTCCATTATGATTACAACTAGTCAAGTTACATCCCAAGTATGGGTGTACATTCATATGTGGGAATTTCTCACTAATGTACCAGTTTAAGTTCCATAAGCAATCCACAAAAAGAAATCCACAAGCATGAACAATTACATAGGATAATCATAAAGCATGTAATACAGCAATTCAATTTTCATCAGCTAACACATGTGAGTATAAAGGGAGATATCAATTATGAATTTAAATAAAAACTATAACTTAAGTTAATGAGAAGATGAAAAGCTCAAGGGGAAAAGTCATCACGTTATGTTTTGAACCACCTTCGCCATCACTAGGAGGTATGCACGCTCTTAGGGTTGAACCCTACCACAAATCATGAATCTTATACAATTAGATTCAAGTTTTACACACTACCTAGGGTTCAAGATCATCACTTAGGTTTAAATAATTTATCTTAGGGTTTTAATGTAGAATTTAGGGTTTTCATCCTAAGGTTTAGTTCTCGGAGTAGGACTATGATGTATGTGCAACTTAAGTACAATATAATAATAAAAATATGGTTAGTCACAATTTAGTGTAAATGATATAACTAATATTTGTGACCATGGTAATAATTAACATTTCAAGATAATGTTTCAAGCAATGGATACCATGTCAATATCATTAATGGTAGTTTTATTCATAATAACTAATATTAACGTAACATATTAATGGTAATCATTATGATGATAATTGATATTATGATCTAACATCATGATAATATTTAGGAACGGTAAGTAAAATACAACTATTTACTAATTGTAATTTCTTTTACAATAACTAGTTCTTGACATAAGTTATTCGTAAGTGGCTAACCATATGTAATGTTAGCAATCCTAATGATAAGAGTGTGACAATGATAAAAAAAATGAGGCATACCTAATCTAGAAGGAAAAACAATGACTCATTGAGTCGACTCAATCAATTTGGATTCTGTTGGGAAAGGTTACCTGATGGCAATGCATGGCACTAGGATCGGGACTAGGAGCTCCAACATCGTCGATCTGCTGGCTGAGTACGGTCCCCGAATTGCATGGGATTCAGGTAAGCCCTGACTCAGTGAGTTGACTTGGTTTGAACCAGAGTTGACTCGTTCGAGCACAACCTCCCCATATATTCTCTCTCTCCCCTTCATTTCTCCTCCTTGCTTCTCCCTTTTTTTCTTTCTTCCCCTCTTCTTGTTGCTGGAGGCATCCAGCAATGGCCAACAACCTGGCCTGACTCAGCCCTGGTCGAGCTGAGTCAACTCAGCGATTGCACGAAAGTAGGCAACCAGTCAGACTTGACTCGATTCAAGCTGGTGCCACACACACCAACTAACTCCTCTTTTTCCTTTTGCCAACACATATGGCAGACCTGGAGCAGGTCCAACTCGATTGGCTCTGCTCAGACTCGACCCACATCCCATTCCCGACCTGGCAGCGAGTCGGAACCTCACCTCGACTCGACATGTGTGGAGTTGCAAGAGGTGATCAGCAACTCCCCTTCTTACTTCTCTTCTTTGTTTTCTCTCTTCTCTCCCTCTGGATCCACTACACCAAAACTGTGAAAAAAAGACGGTCCAAAACCATCTCAAATGACCAAAAAGGACGGTCATGGATCGTCGCAAGGGCCGTCAAATTTGACGTGTCATATTACTTAAAGGACGATTGAAAACCGTCATTTTTATTCACGAAAAAAGGACGGTCATGGACCGTCCTAAAAAAGGACGGTCTTGGACAGTCTCTTATGAGCCTTTAAAGGACGACCATCGACCGTCCTTAAAAAGGACGGTCATGGACCGTCATTAAAAAAGACTTGTAAACCGTCTCTGATGGGCCTTTAGAGGACGGCCATTGACCGTCCTTAAAAATGACTGTCATGGTCTGTCTCTTATGGGCCTTCAAAGGATGGCCACAGACCGTCCTTAAAAAGGACTGTCATTGACCGTCCTTAAAAAGGACTGTCATGGACCGTCCCTTATAAGAGGGTCAATATACACCTGTTACATCATCATATTCTTCCTGATATACACCTATTATATAATATATTTCATCATATTCACATTCACATTCATCTAAACCTAAACTACGTAAATCCAACATAAACTACATTCATCCAAACATAAACTACATCCATCTAAACCCAAACTACGTAAATCCAACATAAATTACATTCATCCAAACACAAGTAATCTTATCCACATTACATTCATCCACACATAAATACATATAAGTTTAACATCAAAACTAAAAAAAGAAAAAAAATCAGCAACAATTTTCTTTTTGTGTCTTTCACCTGAAAAAAAAATATTAAACCAACAAAACATTATAATTCAAAATCATGAAGAATTGCATAAACTTCTTCCAAAAAAGTGAGCACTTTTTAAAAATAAAACTGATCGTTAAAATAGGTTCAGGTTTAGGTTTTAGGTTTTAGGTGTTAGGTTTTAGGTTTAGGTTCAGGATTAGGTTTTAGGTTATAGGTTATAGGTTTAGGTTATAGGTTATAGGTTTAAGTTTAGGTTAAGGTTTAGGCTTAGGTTATAGGTTTAGGTTAAGGTTTAGGTTTTAGTTATAGGTTATAGTATATAGGTTATAGCTTTAGGGAATTAAGAATATGTTAAGGTTAAGGTTTAGGTTTAGGAAATCGGGTCCGAGTTCGGGATCGGGTTTAGGTTTGGGTTATCAAGTTTAAGTTTAAGTTTAGGTTAGGGAGTTGAGATTAGGATTAGGTGTAGGTTTAGGTTTTGGTTTAGGTTTTAGGCTTATGTTTAGGTTATAAGTGCAGGTAATAGGTTTTGGTTTATGTTAGGTTACAGGTTAACGTTTAGGTTTAGGAAATCGAGTTCGGGTTTGAGATCGGGTTTAGGTTTGGATTAGGGAGTTGAGATTAGGATTAGGTGTAGGTTTAGGTTTAGGGATTTGAGAATACATTTAGGTTTGGGTTAAGGTTTAGGTTTAGGTTTAGGTTTAGCTTATAAGCAATAGGTTTTAGGTTTAGGTTTAAGTTATAGGTTACAGGTTTAGGTTACAAGATAAAAGTTTAGGGAATTGAGAATAGGTTAAGGTTTAGGTTTAGGAAATCGGGTTCGGGTTCGAGATCGGGTTTAGGTTTGGGTTTTCAAGTTTAGGTTTAGGTTTAGGTTAGGGAGTTGAGATTAGGATTAGATGTAGGTTTAGGTTTAGGGATTCGAGAATACATTTAGGTTTTAGGTTTAGGTTAAGGTTTAGGTTTAGGAAATTGAGAATAGGTTAAGGTTTAGGTTTAGGAAATCGGGTTCGGGATCGGGTTTAGGTTTTGGTTTTCAAGTTTAGGTTTAGGTTTAGGTTAGGGAGTTGAGATTAGGATTAGGTGTAGGTTTAGGTTTAGGAAATCGGGTTCGGGATCGGGTTTAGGTTTTGGTTTTCAAGTTTAGGTTTAGGTTTAGGTTAGGGAGTTGAGATTAGGATTAGGTGTAGGTTTAAGTTTAGGGATTTGAGAATACATTAAGGTTTAGGTTTAGGAAATCGGGTTCGGGTTCGGGATCGGGTTTAGGTTTGAGTTTTCAAGTTTAGGTTTAGGTTTAGGTTGGAGAGTTGAGATCAGGATTAGGTGTAGGTTAAGGTTTAGGGATTTGAGAATACATTTAGGTTATAGGTTTTTGTTTAGGTTATAGGTTATAGGTTTAGGTTAAGGTATAGGTTCAGGTTTCGGTTTAAGTTATAAGCAATGGGTTTAGAGAATTGAGAATAGGTTAAGGTTTAGGTTGAGGAAATTGGGTTCGGGTTCGGGATCGGGTTTAGGTTTGAGTTTTCAAGTTTAGGTTTAGGTTTAGGTTAGGGAGTTGAGATTAGGATTAGGTATAGGTTTAGGTTTAGGTTTAGGGATTTGAGAATACATTTAGGTTTTAAGTTTATATTTAGGTTATAGATTACAGGTTTAGGTTAAGGTTATAGGTTATAGGTTTAGGTTAAAGTTTAGATTTAGGTTTAAGAATTTGAAAATACATTTAGGTTTTGAGTTTAGGTTTACGTTATAGGTTACAGGTTTAGGTTTAGGTTTAGGTTTATGCTATAGGTTATAGGTTTAGGTTACGGTTTAGGTTTAAGTTTAGGTTATAATCTATAGGTTTAGGTAATTGAGAATAGGTTAAGGTTTAGGTTTAGGAAATCAGGTTCGGGTTCGGGTTCGGGTTTAGGTTTGGGTTCAGGTTCGGGTTCGAGTTTAGGTTTGAATTTTCAAGTTCAGGTTTAGGTTTAGGTTAGGGAGTTGAGATTAGGATTAGGTGTAGGTTTAGGTTTAGGGATTTGAGAATACATTTAGGTTTTAGGTTTATGTTTAGGTTATAGGTTATAGATTTAGGTTAAGGTATAAGTTTAGGTTTCGGTTTATGTTCTAAGCAATTGGTTTAAGGAATTGAGAATAGGTTAAGGTTTAGGTTTAGGAAATCGGGTTCGGGTTCGGGATCGGTTTAGGTTTTGGTTTTCAAGTTTAGGTTTAGGTTTAGGTGAGGGAGTTGAGATTAGGATTAGGTGTAGGTTTAGGTTTAGGGATTTGAGAATACATTTAGGTTTTAGGTTTAGGTTAAGGCTATAGGTTACAGGTTTAGGTTAAGGCTATAGGTTATAGGTTTAGGTTAAGGTTTAGGTTAAGGTTTATATTTAGGTTTAAGGATTTGAGAATACATTTAGGTTTTAGGTTTATGTTTAGGTTATAGGTTATAGGTTTAGGTTTAGGTTTAGGTTAAGGTATAGGTTTTGGTTTCGGTTTAGGTTATAAGCAATAGGTTTAGGGAATTGAGAATAGGTTAAGGTTTAGGTTTAGGAAATCGGGTTTGGGTTCAGGATCGGGTTTAGGTTTGGGTTATCAAGTTTAGGTTTAGGTTAAGGTTAGGGAGTTTAGATTAGGATTAGGTGTAGGTTTAGGTTTAGGGATTTGAAAATACATTAGGTTTTAAGTTTAGGTTTAGGTTATAGGTTATAGGTTTAGGTTTAGGTTTAGGTTTGGTTTTGGTTTTGATTTAGGTTATAGATTATAGGTTTAGGTTAAGGTTTAGGGAAAGGTGGTTTTGATTTAGGTTATATGTTATAGGTTTAGGTTAAGGTATAAGTTTAGCTTTCGGTTTAGGTTATAAGCAATTGGTCTAGGGAATTGAGAATAGGTTAAGGTTTAGGTTTAGGAAATCGGGTTCGGGTTCGGGATCGGGTTTAGGTTTAGGTTTTCAAGTTTAGGTTTAGGTTTAGGTGAGGGAGTTGAGATTAGGATTAGGTGTAGGTTTAGGTTTAGGGATTTGAGAATACATTTAGGTTTTAGGTTTATGTTAAGGCTATAGGTTACAGGTTTAGGTTAAGGCTATAGGTTATAGGTTTAGGTTAAGGTTTAGGTTAAGGTTTAGATTTATGTTTTAGGTTTATGTTTAGGTTATAGGTTATAGGTTTAGGTTTAGGTTTAGGTTAAGGTATAGGTTTTGGTTTCGGTTTAGGTTATAAGCAATAGGTTTAGGGAATTGAGAATAGGTTAAGGTTTAGGTTTAGGAAATCGGGTTTGGGTTCAGGATCGGGTTTAGGTTTGGGTTATCAAGTTTAGGTTTAGGTTAAGGTTAGGGAGTTTAGATTAGGATTAGGTGTAGGTTTAGGTTTAGGGATTTGAAAATACATTAAGTTTTAAGTTTAGGTTTAGGTTATAGGTTATAGGTTTAGGTTTGGTTTAGGTTTGGTGGTGGTTTTGATGTAGGTTATAGATTCGAGGTTGAGGTTAAGGTGTAGGAAAATGTGGTTTTGATTTAGGTTATATGTTATAGGTTTAGGTTAAGGTATAAGTTTAGCTTTCGGTTTAGGTTATAAGCAATTGGTTTAGGGAATTGAGAATAGGTTAAGGTTTAGGTTTAGGAAATCGGGTTCGGGTTCGGGATCGGGTTTAGGTTTTGGTTTTCAAGTTTAGGTTTAGGTTTAGGTGAGGGAGTTGAGATTAGGATTAGGTGTAGGTTTAGGTTTAGGGATTTGAGAATACATTTAGGTTTTAGGTTTATGTTTAGGTTATAGGTTACAGGTTTAGGTTAAGGCTATAGGTTATAGGTTTAGGTTAAGGTTTAGGTTAAGGTTTAGATTTAGGTTTAAGGATTTGAGAATACATTTAGGTTTTAGGTTTATGTTTAGGTTATAGGTTATAGGTTTAGGTTTAGGTTTAGGTTAAGGTATAGGTTTTGGTTTCGGTTTAGGTTATAAGCAATAGGTTTAGGGAATTGAGAATAGGTTAAGGTTTAGGTTTAGGAAATCGGGTTCGGATTCAGGATCGGGTTTAGGTTTGGGTTATCAAGTTTAGGTTTAGCTTAAGGTTAGGGAGTTTAGATTAGGATTAGGTGTAGGTTTAGGTTTAGGGATTTGAAAATACATTAGGTTTTAAGTTTAGGTTTAGGTTATAGGTTATAGGTTTAGGTTTTGGTTTAGGTTTGGTTTTGGTTTTGATTTAGGTTATAGATTATACGTTTAGGTTAAGGTTTAGGAAAAGGTGGTTTTGATATAGGTTGTATGTTATAGGTTTAGGTTAAGGTATAAGTTTAGCTTTCGGTTTAGGCTATAAGCAATTGGTTTAGGGAATTGAGAATAGGTTAAGGTTTAGGTTTAGGAAATCAGGTTCGGGTTCGGGATCGGGTTTAGGTTTTGGTTTTCAAGTTTAGGTTTAGGTTTAGGTGAGGGAGTTGAGATTAGGATTAGGTGTAGGTTTAGGTTTAGGGATTTGAGAATACATTTAGGTTTTAGGTTTAGGTTAAGGCTATAGGTTACAGGTTTAGGTTAAGGCTATAGGTTATACGTTTAGGTTAAGGTTTAGGTTAAGGTTCAGATTTAGGTTTAAGGATTTGAGAATACATTTAGGTTTTAGATTTATGTTTAGGTTATAGGTTATAGGTTTAGTTTAGGTTTAGGTTAAGGTATAGGTTTTAGTTTCGGTTTAGGTTATAAGCTATAGGTTTAGAGAATTGAGAGTAGGTTAAGGTTTAGGTGTAGGAAACTGGGTTTGGGTTCAGGATCAGGTTTAGGTTTGGGTTATCAAGTTTAGGTCTAGGTTTAGGTTAGGGAGTTTAGATTAGGATTAGGTGTAGGTTTAGGTTTAGGGATTTGAGAATACATTAGGTTATAGGTTTAGGTTTAGGTTTAGGTTTGGTTTTGGTTTTAATTTAGGTTATAGGTTATAAGTTTAGGTTAACGTTTAGGGAAATGTGGTTTTGATTTAGGTTATAGGTTATAAGTTTAGGTTTTAGGTTTAGGTTTAGGTTTTGATTTATGTTATAGGTTATAGGTTTAGGTTAAGGTTTAGGTTTAGGTTATAGGTTTTGGGATTTAAGAATGGGTTCGGGTTTAGGTTATAGGTTTTGGTTTTGGTTTAGGTTATAGGTTTTTGGATTTGAGAATGGGTTATGGTTTAGGTTTAGGAAATCGGGTTCAGGTTCGGGATTGGGTTTAAGTTTGAGTTTTCAAGTTTATGTTTAGGTTTAGTTTAGGGAGTTGAGATTAAGATTAGGTGTAGGTTTATCTTTAGGGAATCGAGTTTAGCTTATAGGTTTAGGGAAAGCTTAGGTTTAAGTTATAGGTTTTGGGATTTGGGAATAGTTTTAGGTTATAAGTATAGGTTTAGGTTAGGTTATAGGTTAAGGTTTAGGGATTTGAGTTTAGGCTATAGGTGTAGGTTTAGGTTTCGGTTAAGGTTGAGGTTTAGGTTATAGGTTAAGGTTTTAGGTCATAGGTTTTGGTTTAGGTTAAGGGTATGGTCCCTGTAAATACAGATATAAACACGGCCATCCGACACAAATTGCCAGGCCCTTCCAATGCTGTCCATAAAAAATGGACAGCTTCATCATGGTCATAATAGCGGTTCCCTCTTTCCAGGGAACCCCGCTCTTCCGGATAGCTCCGACGCACATCCGGGTCTGCTCCATCAATTTCAAGTTAATACATAAACATGGCATGTCCAAATGGTCAGGCCACTCCAATGCTGTCCATAGGAAATGGACAGCTTCATCATGGTCATAACAGCGGTTCCCACCTTCCAGGGACCCCCGCTCAACATCCGGATAGCTCCGACGCACATCCGAGTCTGCTCGATCAATTTGTATTAAATACATAAACATGGCCTGTCCAAATAGCCAAGCCACTCCAATGTTGTCCTTAGGAAATAGACAGCTTCATCATGGTCATAACAGCGGTTCCCACCTTCTAGGGACCCCCGCTCAACATCCGGATAGCTCCGACGCACATCCGGGTCTACTCCATCAATTTCGAGCTAATACATTTAAGAACAACATAATTATATCTAAAAGCATCTGAATACCTGGAGAAGGCCTCTCATATTCGTATTGTTGGTTACTCATCCTTTTGTCTATAAGCCACAATCGACCAACACTTTCTATTGCTACCTGTACTCTGAAACCAACACAAATATAACTGGGAAACAATATAAGGAATAAGAAAAAATCAAAAAAATATTTACTAAATAAAAAATTTCCAATTTATCAGTAAGGTTCAATTTATTAGTCAGACACATCCAGCTAGACCAAATACTGCTTCTTTTTTTCTAGATTGAAACAGGGTAGATAGTTGATGATCTTTTCATATATAACCAATGTGACATATGGAGAGATTGCCTCACAATTATGCCATGTGCCTCACTCAGACATCTCCTAACAAATTTTCTTTCTAATACAACAAAAAAGCTCATCACTTGTCCATCCTCTGTTCATGAAACAAAATGAAGGTTCTTCTTGAAACAATGCTGGGTTTCAAAATCAATTTGAAAACACTATATATAAGCGTGTTTTGCATAAATGATAAAAGCCATATATATAAGATCTTGATGTCACCAAAAAATATATCAAAATCAATTTGAAGGCATTGTGGATAAGTGCATTTTGCAGATAAGTATGATAAAAGGGTGTGAAATACCTACAGAGACTGTCCAGACATCACACGAACATATCATGACAGTTTTACATTCAAATAAACCATTCCATTCATCCATCATATAGATGGATCTAGCAACTATAGCTAGTAATGAAGGCTTGCACATTCAGTTCCAAGTAATCATATACAACAAATGTATAGGAGACCATAGGTACCTGCATATAACATAGTGGTAAGAGTAATGGAAAAGAAATAAAACTAGTAAGTAGCAATCCCATGAAATAGGACACCCTTCTACAACCTAAAAACTCACTTTCTTTTATAATAAAGTGTGTGTGAGATACAGAGATAGGATATACCCTAGAGAGCGAGAGAGAGGTTTACCTTGACAACTGCTATAAACATCTCCCTTAAACTCCACTTCCTGAACCAACGGACACTCACACACCCTTCCACGGAATGTATCCTGAAGAAACAAAGCAACTATCAGCATACATGGAAACATCTCAACTTGTATGCTAGGCTAATTGTACCCTTTACTGTACAGTCTCTTGAATTGGTGCAAATCATACCTGAATTGTTGTACACATCATTTGATTTCCAACCTCCCCAGGGAGTAGATTGATCAGATTGAACGGCCTGCTTCATTGCTTGCTTCTTTTTCTTCAGCATCTGCACCTAGACATTCATTGCTTACTTCTTTTTCATTAGAAATGGTGCTTAGCAAATGGAGGAAATCATACACATCATCCTAAAGGGTACAATCAAAGACTTATGGCATAAAAAAATAATCGTTGCATGGATTAACAATCAAAGAATAATGGTAAAGGGAAGAAAACTAACTTCTTTCTTGCTCCACATAATCTAGTTGGGGCGTCGTATTAGTTCATGTAAGATTCGCGGACACCACATGCATATAAATTAGTTCATGTAAGACCTGAGGACACCACATGCATATAAATACAATCATTAAAATATGAAAAACATTAAAATCAATCAATGTGCATCAGATAACTAGAAAAAGCCTCTAATTACCTTAGTTCCAATCAAAACACCTGAAAACAAGTACCCGGCATCCTCAACTCTCATTGATTTTCATCAAATAAACACAAACTTCAAAAACTAATAAACAGAAAAGTATCTACATGACCACTCCATTTTTTAGATAATCCAAGTATGAAGAACATTTGGGTCAATACATATGCATCAAATTGCTTGAGAACATCCCAAGTTCCCTTTATTTTGGTCCCAAAAAATAAAAAACAAATCCCGGAAACAAGTACCCATCATCCTAAATTCCCATCAATTAATATAACATGATCACATAAACTTCAAAAACTGCCAAATGCAAAAGTACCCACATGAGCTTCGCTTACATGTAACATAAATGATGTGTACAACACTCCATTAATTATGCCAAGTCCAAATAACTTGAAAGTGCCCCAAATTCCATTGGTTTTAGTCCAAGAACACCCAAAAGCAACTACTAATCATCAAAAACTCCCATTGATTCACATCAAGTAATCCCACAAATTTTAAGAATTGATAAATGCAAAAGCACCCACACAAGATTCCATCATCTAAACCACAAAAAATTATAATAAATCTACACAACACTTCATTTTTCAACCAATATGCATCAAGCTGCTTAAGAACATCCCAAATTTCATTGGTTTTTCATCCCAAAACAATGGAAAATAGCCCACACATCATCCTAAAGTCACATTGATTTTCACCAAATCAAAGAAAGTTCAAAAGGAGAGATACCCATATGAGATTTCCTTCTTGACAATAGAAAAATTATTACAGTGGAATCCAAATGGATTCACATCAAATGATTACACGGACTTGAAGAACTGATAAATGCAAAAGCACTCAAATGAGATTCTGTTACATATAATAGAAAAAACCCACATAATACTCCTTTTTTAATCCAAATTTGATGAACATCGAATTCGAAAAATATGCATAAAATTGCTTCAAAACATCCCAAATTTCACTGATTTTCCAAAAAGAAAAAAAAAAAAACTACACATCTACTAAAATCAAATTGATTTTCACCAAAAAAAATAAAAATGGGCATGTAGAATTTTGTCAATCTTGTCCATACCCCTTGTAGGACCCTCAAAAGAGATGGAATATCAGTAGGCAAGTTGCTGCTACTCCAAAAAAGAAAATAAAAAAAGGAAGCAAGGAAGCAGATGGAGAATGCCACAGTTGAAGGGCACATTTGGATGAACCTCCAAATCGGTATTGGATCAGCATCATTAGTGAAACCCATCCACTTTATGCTTGAGGTGACACAGAAAATAGAAATCGCATTAAGCAGGTTATCATCTCCAACGACTCCTAAATTAGTCCTACAAAGAAATGAGGAACTATTCAATCCAGCAAACTGAGATGTGTAGAATCAAGATTTAGAAATGCATATGTTTAGGACTAATATCAGGAAAAATAAACAAATAAATAAACAAAAGAAAGAAAAATATAGAACCTCTAAAAAATCATGCTGGTCCACCCATATTTATCAGCATGATATCCCAGAAACCTTTTTAAAAAATACAAATCATTATAAAAACTATATAAAGAAGAAAGAAAAAGCTACTTGGAATCAATAGTAAAGCAACATAGGAAGGGAAAAATTAGCTTTATTTCATGCATAAAACCTTTTTGATTGTCCAATTTCGGGCTTGGATATCATCTCCTGCAGTCAAATAGAACAAATGAAAATAAGGTTAAATAGATGTATCTAAAGAATCTCTTAGTTCCAACACAATTCAAAGCAAATAGGAAAAGGAGTAGATACCTCGTGTATTGAGATTGAGAGATTGAGAGATCCCCAAATCCCTAAATCCCTAAATCCCCAAATCCCCAAATCCCTAAATCCCCAAATCCCCAAATCCCCAAATCCCTAAATCCCCAAATCGTTTCAATCGGTATTGAGATTGAGAGAGATTGAGAGAGAGAGAGTGAGCGAGAGAGAGAGATACCTCGTGTGGATGCGTGAGAGAGAGAGAGCACCGAGAGAGACAGAGAAACAGAGAGAGGGCGCAGTGAAGAGAGGACCGAGAGAGAGAGAGAGAGAGAGAGAGAGAGAGAGAGAGAGAGGATGCGCGAGAGTGAGAGAGGGCGGCGAGAGAGAGAGAGAGAGACAGAGAGAGAGAGAGAGAGCGAGAGAGAGAGGAGTGAGTGATCAGAGACGGGTGCGCGGGCTCTGTTTTGAGCGCGCGCCCAAATTTGGGCTGGCTGCTGGTCGGTGCTTTGTGGGCCCTACCATGACGTATGTGTTTCATCCATTCCGTTCATCCATTTTTAAAGATCATTTTAAAGCTTTCTACCAAAAATTTCATCCATTTTTAAAGATCATTTTAAAGCTTTCTACCAAAAATTATAGGAATATAAATCTCAAGTGGTCCACACCACATGAGAACAATAGTGATTGGATATCCACCATTAAAATCCTCCAAAGGCCCACTGTACTGTTTATTTGACATCCAATCTGTTGATTTGGTCATACAGGACCAGATGAAGGGAAAAAATAAAAATCAGCTTGATCCAAGACTTTTATGGCTGCCAAAATGTTTTTAATGGTCGACGCTCATTCAACACTGTTTCCAATAATGTGGTCCACTTGAGATTTGGATATATCTCATTTTTGGTCTCATACTGTAAAATTATCTGTAAAAATATATGAACGGCATGGATGAAACACATACATCATGGTGGGGGCCACAAAGCACCCACCACCAGCCATTGGCTAGTGTACGGGGAGTAGCCAATCCGTTTCCAAGCATACTAAGTAAATCCTTTGGGGCCCACCATGATTTTTTCATTTTATCCACTCCATCCATCCATTTTAACATATAATTTTATTACATAAGCTCAAAAATGAAGCCTACAAAAATTTGAAGTGGACCACATCATAAAAAATAATATAAACTAAACGTCTACCATTGAAAATTTTCGGGAGGCCACTAAAGTTTTGGATCAAGTTGATATTTTAGTTTTTCCCTTCATCCATGTATTTGTAAAAATACATCATGGTTGGGCCCACACACCACCAACCACAAGCCATTGGATGGTGTAGGGGAGGAGCCAATTCATTCCCCTTATTTGTGATGTGGTCCATTTAATCTTTGGATATGATTCATTTTTTGGATAATTCTATAAAATGATCTCGAAAAATAGATGAACGGTGTGGGTTGATCCCAAAATTTCGATAAATCCATAATTCAAGTGGACCATGCCACACAAAACGGTGTGGAATAATGATTTCCACCGTTGATACCTTCCTTGGGCCCACAATAATGTTTATTTGTCATCCAACATGTTCATAATATCAAAAAAAATATGAATGAAGGGAAAACACAAACATCAACCTAAATGTGGGCCACACCACATAATATAATGGAGGGGTTTCCTTAGAACATTCATAATCATATATTGGGCCTGCCTAAATGTGATTCACATATCCAACCCACTCATTATGTGTGTCCCACTTGGATGAGGGGTTAGACCAATTTTCAACTACATCCATATCTGTATTAACTTATAAACAGGTTGGATCTCAAATAAACATCGCGGCGGGCCCTAAGAAGGTTTCAATAGTGGGTGTCACTATCTCACTCTTTTCTATGGTGGGTCCATTTGAACTTTGAATTTGTCCCGTCAGTCAGATGCACCATTCCATGGTAGCCACGACCTTAAAAATAAAGTCAATCCATGACTTGGGTGGGCCACACCACATACTATAGTTGAGAGGGTTACCCTCCCATTAAAACATTCATAATCATTTATTGGGCCCACTTAGATGTGGTTCATAGATCCAGCCCATTCATTATATACGTGCGTCCCACTTGGATAAGGAGTCAACCCAAGTTTCACACACATCCAAAACTCATATGGGCCCCACCAATTGAATGCTTTTATATGTTTTAGGAATGTCTTCACATAGTTTTAGATACTATGGCTCACTTGAGTTTTGTATACAACTGATTTTTGGACTTAAATGGGATACATCAAATGCATGGTGTTCATGTTCTACATACATTGTGGTGGGGCGCACATAGATTAACCTCATGGGAAGTTCCCAAGAGGTGACCTTATAGTACCATTTCACTATTTAGATAACTCCTTCGTGGGTGTTATTCTAACCGTGTATGGCCCACCTTGATATATTTTATGTATATCGACATCGTCCATATATTTTTCCATCATATATTTAGGATGTGATTTCGAATCATAAGAACTTAATAATCTCAGGGGGGTCATGAAATCACTCTTATGATGATTTTTTCACCTTTGGATGTTGCTGTTTTGATGAGACTGTATATTGAATTATAGGGGTTGTAGGGTTTGATTTTGTTTTCTTGTTAAAGATTGTTCGATTCTACTAGTGGTGTTTGGAATAACCTCTGATATTAATTTGATTCCATTTGGAAAAAATTCTGTTTGTGTCATTGTCTTGTGTTTCTGCAAGTTCTAGGGTTTCTAGTGAGACTTATATATGTGTTTTGTTTTACTGTTTTGGAGTCCTTGGAGCTAATATGTGAGAGCCGATTGTGGATGGGTGGAGAGCAGGGAATGCCTTTCATGGAACAATCTCTGCCACCTGATTGGTAGACTTGGTACGATTGGATGGATGTCGGTCGTCTTTTTTTTTTTTTTTTTTGAAATTCCATTTGGCTTAAACTATATTTCAGTTCCTTTGTAATTAACAAGCAGCTTAAACTATATCTAAGCTGTGCAAGTTTACATCTCATTGCTTTTGAGACGAGTTAATAGCCGAAAAATGATAACATGAGAATGGCCTATACTAATGTATGCATTTGGTACCAATTCTTAATGTTGGCAACACCTGGCATACCCGTACCTCTCCAAAGGTCACACTGATTGGATGGTCTTATCTGTCTGAAATTGTCGTTGGATTAATTTGGACAATTTTCTTTTTGATTATCCTGATGAATAATATTGACTTGTACTATTCTTTTTAAACATTTATATGCTTCAATCTCCTTTGGTCTGCACTTGTTGAAGGGCACATCTATTCTGTTGGGTATAACACTTATTTTAATATCACAATGATTGGATAATCTCAACCATCTGATATTACCATTGAATTTAGACAATTTTCTTTTTTACCAAGGTATTAAGGACCTTTGATTTGCACTCCTGTTTCTTAAACGTGTATATATATATTTTTAAACCTCAAGTTAACACTCTTTTTCTTCTTCTTCTTTTTTTTTTTTTTCCTTTTCACGTTTACATGTTTTTAATCCCACCATGTGTATTGTAGGCCACATCCATTCAATTTGGTATAGATCCTTTTTTTTTTTTTTTCAATTTTTCTTGTCAAAATACAAAATCTAGTTTTCTTTTTTAAAAAATATATATATTTACATTTTTTTAATTTTTTCACAATTTTGTTTAATTTCGTATTTTTTTTTCAAAATATCATTTTTTTATCGAAATCTTGTTATATAACTTTTTAATTTTTCTTTTCAAATTACAAAATCTAGTTTTCTTTATATATATATATATATATATATATATATATATATATATATATATATATTTTACATTTTTTCACAATTTTGTTTAATTTTTTAAATTTTCTTTTTCAAAATATCATTTTTTAAATATCATTTTTGTTATATAACTTTTTAATTTTTCTTTTCAAAATACAAAATCAAGTTTTCCTTTTTAAAATATATATTATTTTACAATTTGTCAATTTTTTCACAATTTTGTTTAATGTTTTTAAATTTTCTTTTTCAAAATATCATTTTTTAAATATCACTTTTGTTATACAACTTTTTAATTTTTCTTTTCAAAATACAAAATCTAGTTTTTTTTTTTTTAAATATATATTTTTTTCAATTTGACAATTTTTTTACAATTTTGTTTAATTTTTAAAATTTTATTTTTCAAAATATCATTTTCTTATCGAATTTTTTTTTTTCAAAATTATCAACATTATTAAAAGTTCTTAATTTTTATTTCAAAATCTAGATTTTTATAAAATTACATTTTTTTTCAAAATCTAAATTTTTTTCTTAAATATTGTTAGTTATTTTTCTAAGTTTTTTAACTTTTTTTTTTTTCGTAATTCATAAAATTTTTAAATTTTAATGTTTTACTTGAGCATTAGAGACGGTTTACGACCGTCTCTAATAGAGACGGTCATTGACGGTCTCAAATAGAGACTGCTAACAGCCGTCCCTAACGCAGGCCTATTTTTACTGCTACAAAAGGACGGACATCAGCCGTCTATAATTGAGACGGTCCATAACAGTCTCTAATTACCAATATGAGACGGTCAATGACCGTCCCTAATAGAGACGGTCCTTGACAGTCTCAAACAGAGACAGCTAAGAACCGTCCCTAATACAGACTAAAGCCTAGCGGTCCCTGACTACAGGAAAAGACGGCCAACGACCATCTCTAATTGAGACGGTCCTCGACAGTCTCAAATTACCAGTAAGAGACGGCCAATAACCGTCTCTAATAGGGACGGTCTTTGACCGTCTCAAATTCTGGCATATAAGACGGTCCGGGACCGTCTCTTATTCCAGACGGTCAATGGCCGTCTTTTTTCTGCAGTTAACGACGGTTTTTGACCGTCTTAAATGATTTGTGGTCATTCAAATTTTTAAGACAATAATAAGGACGGTCAAAGGCCGTCTAAAAATTTAGAGACGGTTTACGGCCGTCTCTAAAGCGTCTTTAAACCAAGCAATTTTAGAGACGGTCCAAAACCATCTCTAAATCCGTCATTTTTTCCCATTTTTCACGTAGTGATCTCTCTTTTATCTTTCTTTTCCAAAGCCCAGGGGCACTGGTTGTGCTCCGACTTAGGCCAAGTTGAACGGTGCAGTCGACCTAGCGTGGTGCGGTCCAGTCGAACGGTCCAGCGCCGGATTTCACTCTTTCTCCCTCATTCTCTCTTCTTCGTAACCTCTCCTCTTTTTTTTTTTCCTTTCTTTCCGTCCCAGAACCGGCTAATAGCCACCCCAACGCCCCCCGAGTTCAAGCCTAACTCGGACGGTCGGATGGTGCAACACCAGCGGCCCGGCTTCTCCTTCATTCCTCTCCTATTTTCCCTCCTCTTTTCTCTCTCCTTTCCTGAATTTCTGGTGCCGATCCCAAGGAAAATGCCTAGCTTTTATAGCCAAGGAGTCTGCTCGAACCCTACATCCAACGGTCGAGATAACCGACCCTGTACACACCTCCACTTCCTTTCCTCGATTACAGGGGGAAATCCGATTCGAGGGATGGGTTTTACACACCGAGGCCCACTGGAAAAACAACTTAGATCTTAAAGTGGGGCCCATGCCATGATGGTGGGTTACCCAGCTTAACAGAGAAGATGACATGGCCAAAAATGGCGGATTCTTATCTACGGAGTATTCGGATGATCTAGTCCTTTTGAATGGCTCAGATGAGGCCATTGATCACTTTGAGGCCCACTTCCCGGGCCTTTCATCCGTGTTTCACCACACCGCACGAGATCTCCTGCCTCAAGTGGTTTTCTCGCGAGAAGAACGCTCCCAGCGTGTTAGCTATTGCCGCCCTTAAGGGAACGGTGGATATTTCTCCACGTGGACTGATGTGAGGTTCGGATCGCGCCAGATGGAGTTTTCCAAGGAGGAAATGTCTCCCCACACCTTTACGTCCCGCGGTCGTATGTCTGCCCTTCTTTGGCAATGGAGGAAGGGTGCAGATCAAGGCCTGAAAGAACGGTTGGGATGGAGAGGCATAGTTTGACGCGGATCGCCTATGTGGAAAATCCTGCAAGCGGCCGATTTGCTGAAACACTATTGGCCATCCGAGACTGCCCATATCCCATGCACATGCACATCTGCATGGGTCGGATGGACTTTAAGGTTTTGGTCACCCAGGCCCCATGAGTCTGATGGACGGTCCGGATCGTGCAGATAGAGGCCAAGGTGGGCCACCTAAAGAGCTGACATCCGTCAATTTTGAAATATAAACGGGCGAGAGGAGTTTTTCGCTTTTTCAAGTGAAACTCGGGTCAGCGTTGGTCAACCAGCAAACGGCGTCCCGTGCACTTCGCGCACGGGTGGCCTTCATGCACTTGCATTCCACGTGGGGGTCCATCGTGATTTTTGTGACCAATCCACATAGTCCATTCATCTCGGAAGCCTTAATCGGTGCCTTTATTTGAAGATCAGGCATATCTAAAGCCTGGGTGGACCATACTTAATGAATTTCGTCTCGTTTATTGATCTTTACTAATCCAGTGATTGGATTGATCCTGTTTTGAATATTAACGGTCAAAAAGACTCTAAGGATCATTTGTGTGCGTTCAGGCCTACTTTCTTTGTATTGATGATTCCATGTTTGTTATTAACATCCCTTCACTAATATTATTCATATGCATGTGTTATTATCACTTATTTTACATATTGTTATTATATGTGTAATACATATATACTTATTTACTTATTTATTTGTAGGACTTGTCTTTGGTAAGAGTGATAGTGTCATATTGAGCCATGTGCACACGCTTCTCCAAAGGTTTATGTTTGATTTTATAATCCGATGGTTGCTTTTAAGAAGGTCGATCATTAGATAGATCATTGAAACATTGCGGACCTAATGATAGTGAAAGATCTCTAGGGAGCCCTATTAGTGTAACCAAGCCACATGTCAAGGGACAAAATGTCGTGGCCCCATTGATTCATGTTTTAAGGCCTAAGATGCATGGTTAGGTTTAGCCTAATGAAAGTGAATGTTCAATGAACTAGGTTTACGTTACTAACACTACAAGAAAAGTCACTTTTGCCGACGAAAATTTTCGTCAGTAAAAGCCTTTTTTTTGTAGGCAAAAACTTTCACCGACGAAAATTTTCGTCGGTAAATTCATCCCTAAAAGACCGAGGGGAACAAAGGTAAGACTTTTGCCGACGAAATTTTTCCCTACGAATATATTTGTAGGTAAAATATTTACAAGACTTATACCTATGAGTATTTTCATAGTTGAAAATATTTTCAAAACCTTTACCAACGAATAATTTGGTAGCTAAAAATATTTACAAAACTAAAAAATATTTTGATCGCTTTTACCCTCACATAAGCTAACTTGTACCTACGAATATTTTCGTAGCTAAAACTATTATCAAAACTTTTACCTACGAATATTTTCGTAGCTAAAAATATTTAGAAAACCCTAGTTAACTTTTACCTACAAATATTTTCGTAGGTAAAAGTACTTACACAACTTTAATATAAATAAAACTTTTACCTACGAATTTATTCGTAGGTAAAATTATTTACGAACAAAACTATTAATATAAATAAAACTTTTACCTACGAATTTATTCGTAGGTAAAATTATTTACAAACCAAACTAAGACTTTTACCTACGTCCCTTCTTCTTTTTTTTTTTCCCTAGTATTTCTGAAATACACCTATTACAATATATTTCATCATATTCTTCCTGATATACACTTGTTATGTAATATATTTCATCATATTCACATTCGCATCCATCTAAACCCAAAATACGTAAATCCATCCAAACATAAACTACATTCATCCAAATATAAACTACATCTATCCAAACACAAACAATCTTATCCACATTACATTCATCCACGCATAAATACATCATAAATAAAATATAAAATATTATTCATAGCCTATTTCCTGGTGGGGCTCACAAAATTTAGTATGGTGAACACATCGCCAACTGTGCACACACACCTAGGTCCTTACTCATGCCTTCATGGAAGATTCAAAATAGTTTCAGGTTATAAGTTTAGGTTTAGGTTAAGGTTTAAGGTTTAAGTTTAGGATATAGGTTTAGGTTAAGGTTTATAGGTTATAAGTTATATAGGTTAAGGTTTAGGTTTAGGAAATCGGGTTTGGGTTCAGAATCGGGTTCGGGTTTGGGTTTTCAAGTTTAAGTTTAAGTTTAGGTTAGGGAGTTGAGATTAGGATTAGGTGTAGGTTTAGGGATTTGAGAATACATTTAAGTTTTAGGTTTAGGTTATAGGTTTAGGTTTAGGTTTAGGTTTAGGTAATAGGTTTTGGGATTTGAGAATAGATTTAAGTTATAAGTATAAGTTTAGGTTAATTTTGTAGATTATATAGGTTTAGGTTATAAGTTTATGTTAATGTTATAGGTTATAGGTTTAGGTTTAGGTTTTACGTTTAGGTTAAGGTTACATGTTTAGGTTATAGGTTTAGGTTTAGGTGACAGGTTATAGCTTTAGGGAATTGAGAATAGGTTAAGGTTTAAGTTTAGGAAATCGGGTTCGGGTTCAGGATTGGGTTTAGGTTTGGGTTTTCAAGTTTGGTTTGAAAAGACATCTAAGGCTCAAGTCACACAAGGAGTTATGCCACAAGAAAGCAGGTAAAGTTCATGAAACAACAATGGTTCAACTTACAAAAGAGTCTAAGTTGAAGGTAGAAGACTTCATCATTCCCGTGAAATAAGCTTCATCCCATGGCTCCAAGTCTGCACAATCTTCATTGCATATTTTCCTCTTGAAATCCCTAATTGCCTTGAACTCCTACAAGGGGAAAAAAGACACCCAGAAAGTACCATAAAAACTTCACTCTACTACAACTGAAAAAATTGGGAAAAAGATCAAAACTACACCCAAGAAAGGACACAAATTTACCTTATCAGCCTTATGCCTAACAATCTTGCTTAAATCAAGCAAAAAGGGCATCACAACCTCTGGTGATGATGCAATATTCGGATGAACTGCAAATTGAGCGTAAGATTTATACCCCATTATCTGCACACAAAAGACAACAACAAAATAAAATAAAATAAAAAATTACTGGTTTATAACATAAAAGAATCAGCTTAGAGAACAGATTTTCAATTTTGATTTAGCACAGAAATTGTGGAAAATCGCCAAACTTTCAAAACTAAAGATATTGAATGACGGGTTGAAGTGAAGGAAATGTAACCTCTGCAAGCTCATGACGAGCTGCAATAAGCTTATCAAGGACACCAAACTGAATTTTCTGATATGTATGATTGTTTCCTGACCTGTAAAGAAATCCCAAAATATTCCAAGAACTAGAATTAAAACGAAAAAAAAAAAAAAAGGAGAAAAAAACAAAATGAACAATATAGCCACGGTTAAAATTTTGAAACTGGATATGAACAGAAAGAAGCAAAAAACTTTCATTTGATCAAATAATCAATCTAGATCCGTACAATGGCTATGTATATATAGCTTTATACAACTCCTAAAAATAAAAGAAGACAATACTTGAATCCTATTGGCCCACAAAAAAGAAATATTTCTAAATTGTCTCAAACTTACACTAAAAAGAGATGCTAAATGAAACTAAATGAAGGGTTCTACTCACCAGATCTCTCTACGAGTCTATTGGATATATACCTAGCCATATGGTGTATATGGCCCATATAGTTGTAGGAACTCACAAAAATCTATATGGTCTGTATATAAAGGTGTTTACAGTACCCAGTTGGACTTGTAAATCCCAGTCCAAACAATGGTTATTTTTTAGCCATCAGATTAACCTTGTGGGGCCCACATGCCAATTGGACCATTGATCTCGTCGAGATCATTCGACAGGACCGTTGATAGGGTCCTTATCTTTCATTAGCTTGATTTGGGCTTCTGAAGTGGCCCAGATTTTCGATTGGACAGTTGTGGATGGCCATGAACTTCAATCGACCAGCAATGGGACCACTTGTGATCTCCCATTGGATGATCGAATGGTCCTGCATCATATTGCTGTTTAAAAAATAATAATTTAAGATTACTATTAAGAGAGAGGAAGACATCAACTTAAGACAAATATAACAAGCTAACTACAACAGAGGTACCTCAGCATCTGATGCCCATTTCAGTATAGAGGATAGAGTCCCCGGATCTGTTGTCACACAGAATCCCTTTTCTTTTACCATATCTCTTGATCCTAGTGGTTCCTTTGATGCACCAGACATGGTGCGATAAATGGGCTTGAGAAGATGTTGCATATGTTTCGGAATTCGTGAGGCTGGAAATATATCCACAAAACCAAGATCGGTGATAATGTTTTCACTGAAACTGAAACCAAATGAATGAGAAATAAGCTCAAGATCAATACACTGGTCACATAGGCACGCTGACAAAATAGAAGGTAAAAGAGAGGAGCACATGGTGCAAGCAATGACAAAGTTATGCACAGAATTGAAATGTAATAATATGAATCCATTGAAGAACATGGCCCGGTTATAGGGACACCAGAACAGACCAGTCATGAACAATAAGAAAAATACATTAGCAATTAGCTTTTATAAAAATAAAAAAAATAAAAAAAAATAGAAAAAAATAAAAAAAAAACCACCAAAAATGGCATGAGTACCACAATAGCATATACAAGGAGGTTAATATGACAAAGAAATAGATTATTTTTTTTAAAAGGACCCTTAGATTAACAATAGATAGGAACCAATGGCCAGATTATCCAAAGAGAAGAAAACAATTATATTCAACTTGTAATGAATATAACTGTATTTGGGTCTTCTCCTCTTGATAGAACCAAATGTTCACAATTCAATTCAGTTATGTGTCCAAACAAGACCCAAGCAAGAATAAAAGCCACATTCTGTTACTAGAAAAAAAAATCAACAAAGCTCCTCCGCAAAACAGAAATGGGACTGATGGGATTCATCAAGCTTGGATGACTCAATTCCGAAATAGGACTGTAACATCTGGCAGAATTAAAGATACAACCAACTACAAATGCCGGTGGCCATGAACTCAAGAAAATATGCCATTGAAAAAGCCCATCAAAACTAATTGAAATTTTAGTCTCTTTGATTTTGCTGAAAGTGATGAAAAAATTGTAGCTGTGTTGGATGCACAAAGTGATTTGAATTGTAGACATTCAGATTAACAAAAAGTAGTGATCTTCCAACTTGAAAGTAACATAATTGCAATCAGGCTAGCCATTGCAATCTGACTCGATTGTACATCCAAACACAATCTAAAGTAGTAGAAACATGTGGGCAGCCACTCAGGCTGAGGAAATCGAAAACATGTTTGAAATAACAAAGACAATCATGGGAAGGTCCCACCAATATCAGAGATGGAATTCAAAAAAGGCAATCACTAAAAATTTGAAATGAGTCCCTCCAAACTGTAACTTGAGAGATGAAAATTCCAGGTAAAATCAATTAAACTAAAAGAGACGAACCCACAAATCAAGAGAGTGGAAAAAATAATAACCCAGTAGGAATCTGAAAGGCCTAAAGTAATCTCACAAGAGAGTTTAACAAAACATTAATATGCATGGAAAACAAAGCCAGCAAATATACAGATCCTGTTGCCAGTGAAATGCAATTTGAGATTTACTGAGTAATACTTACAAGTTATGGTTGCTACCTCAGACCCAAGAGGGTATGACCCCAGTAAGCATGTTGCTAGTAAGATACCTAGATTAAAAAAAATAGATCATGAAACAGATTTCTAATTTGTGACAAAAATATCACCAAAGCATCATTGAGGGTCCAAAAATTACAGAAGGATTGTCCATTTTCCTGAAGTATCTAGCAAGAGAATCAGTGAAATTTTGGTAATGAATGTCTATTTTCTTACATATAATCTAGCGCTGAGAGTCTTGAAAAGCTTCTTGGAATTTCTCCGGTCAAATTGTTAAAGGTAAGTTATCTACAAGAGAAAATTATCATTAGAAAAAAACTGGGGAAGATTCTCTCTGAAATGAATTTGTAAGTTACATGTATTCAATGCGTGCTCTCATCCATAGCAGGCCATGAGATTGAAGACTGTAGTATATTGTAAAGAACATGGAATGCACAAAAGGATTTTCCTTGTCCAGTAGCATGATGGATTAGCCAGTACACGGCAAAATAAACATAGAAATGAAAGTGAAAGGCCAAATCACCATGAATTTGGCGTCGAATCACTTCAGTTTTGCACTTCCCTTCCTAATTTAACTTCTTTCAAACCATGAAACAGTTGGCTGGACAATGGTCGTGATTTGCATGTCAACTCGTGGAGCTGAATCTTCAACTTTCATTTTGTGTTTTCATCACTTAATTTAGAGTTGACACTACAACAAAAGTAGGATTAGCCAACGATGTGCGTGGCTAATTTACCGGCGCTAATTAAAAAGGGGCGTTGGTTAGTGATCTCTCACCCTTATTTCTCCCCTCTCCCGACGCTCTCTCTCTAAATCTCTCTCCGTCCCGACGCTCCCTCTCTCTCTCTCTCTCTCTCTCTCTCTCTCTCTCTCTCTCTCTCTAGATGCAGCGACAACCGTCGCCATCTCCACCTCTACTATCCCTTTCTCAATCGACCCTCTCTCTCTCTCTCTCTCTCTCTCTCTCTCTCTCTCTCTCTCTCTAGATGCAGCGACAGCCATCGCCATCTCCACCTTTACTATCCCTTTCTCAATCGACCGTCTCTCTCTCTCTCTATTTCCCCTTTTCCCTCTCTCAATCGACCATCTCTCTTCGTTTCCCCTTTCTCAATCCACCTCTACTCATATAGGGTTTCTCTCTCTCTCTCTCTCTCTCTCTCTCTCTCTCTCTCTCTCTCTCTCTCTCTCTCTCTCTCTCTCTCTCTCTCTCTCTCTCTCTCTCTCTCTCTCTCTTAGGGGTTTTTAATCTCTATCTCTCTTTTAACATGTCTAAGGATGAGATACGAGGATCTCTGCAATCCGATGTATGATATGGACATCAAGGAAGCCTTAGCTACTTGCATCTCAAGCATTCAATGGATCTCTCCATAAAGCACGAATATCTCCCTGAAGATCTACAGGTCGTCTCTCTGTATATATCTGTCATCCATCTGTTAGATCGATTTTTTTTTCCAGATTTTGTCTATGATTATAGGTTATAAAACGAGGTGCAAATGATTGAATCTGTGAAGTTTTCATCAATCTTTTTTTTAAAATTTGGTTATGTTATGCTTTGGCACCTTACATGCTCGATTAAATGCCAAATGGCCCAAACTTGTGGATTGTCCTTTTCCATTCATTTTAGTTCTATTGAAAATGAACAGTTTATCAATTTTCTTATCTAACATTAGTTCTCGTTAGATTCTCATGCAAGAAGGTTCATAGGCAATCAAGTAGTTGAAAGAGGTAGAAAGGTCAGATCGACGGTAGTGAGACAAGATGTATTGTGGTGGGAAATTGACATTTGAGACCCTACTCCATTCAGGAGATTAAAATTGTTAATGATTGTCTAAATCCCAAATGCTATTACTGTGTTAATTTTTTATATGCTTATTGTTATTTGATTTCATCATTTTGTGCTTTCCAGCTCTTGAGCGTAACCATTTCTGTACCTTTTTTTTTTCCCCCAATTTCAGAAAGCGTAAACAGAGCATTTGAGAACTAGTCTTTTTTCTTTTCTGAAAATAGTTGCTATATTTAGCTATGCACTTGGCTTTTTGTCTTTTTTCTTTTATGAAATTAATTGCGTATGTAGAGGTTATAGTGCTCCTAGTTACACTGGTTCACTTGGACAGTCCGATTAAGTGACCTGAACTGCTCATTAACTCCAGAACACATTTCATAGACTACCATGCTAAAATTGCACTGATCGGATGAATTATAGTCATCCATTTTTCAAGCCATGGATAGGGGTAAACATTGGGCAGGTCTTAATTTATATTTTTGTTGCTTCATTTATATGCTTTCCTAGAGAAAAAAAAAATCATAAGTATGCTTATTAGTTTCAGACAGAGATTAAAGGTGTATTGCCTCAAGCCTTCATCAAGGTTGGGTAAATTCAATTCACAGTAGTGTTTTTCCATCGAAGCTGGTTGAAAGATGGACTCCACTACCTCATGGTTTTTGGAAATCTGGGTGGGTTTGAAGGATGATGTTAGGTATGAAAATGGTTTCATTCATCTTTGCTTTTTTGGGGTAGTGGTGAAGCAATCAACGACAGAAATACTATTTTCAAAGAAAACTAAATTGGTGCTTGTTGTCAAAGGATATTCTTGCAACTTTGTTTCTTGGGTGTTGGGTAGCCCATCTAATCTGGTGCCTTCGAAACTGTTTTTCTCAATTAATGAAATCAAGAACATCTCTTCAGCAGCCCATTTACTGGGGGCTGATGTCTGGTAGGCAGCTGGTCATTGGTGAAACATGATTCACAAAGCTGACCCCAAATAGCTGGGACAAGGATATGATGATGATACCATCTTTTAGCCGTTGCAGTTATTCTAGCTGATGTTGTTATGAGTCTGGTGCTTTCCTATGCTTTTGCAGATTGGGATATTAACTTGATGTGTATTTTCAGGAAGCCGCAGCATATTCTCTAACCTGACAGGGGCACTTGCAGAATTTGCTGGGCTTTGCTTGCTCTGTGTACTGTGTGTATAAAATGATTAAGGTATGCATATGAAACCTTAGGCATCTTTTCTTTATTTGTTTTCAAATATTTTCTCTGACCAAATTACGCTCTTGTCCTTTTATCATCTGTTCTTTCTTTACCTGGTTTTACACAGTTAGTTACTATTGAGCGAGGTATGTGACTGTTATCATTGATTTTTGCAGTCTTTGCATAGTGTGGTTTTCAGGGAGGTATTTTTTTGTAAATTCCTCATGGATCCCTCTTAAATCAAAATTGTTCAACTATTCTCCTGTAAATCTATTCCAAGATATCGGTCTTACATTCCAGTTAGGTTGCATGCACATTTCATGTTTTTTGCATGTTGTAATTTTGTTATTTGCATTGGTTCAAGAAATCATGAAATGATGCAGTTGTCCTTGTTTTGCATCGGGGTTTCGAATATAGGTCATGGTTTTGAGCTTTTACAAGTGTTTTTGCCTTTTTTGTAAGAAAATAGTTCATCACTTAATGGGCCTGTCTTTACAGTTATCCAGCCATTTTGGTGGCGAATTATGGGTATGGTCCCTGATCATTTGGTCTGGTCCAGGTTTTGAAAAGCTTAGCATTCACAATGAGGAAGTAGATTTCAAACTGAGTTGCATACTTTTCAAGTGCAACTTGATGGTAACATGATTTCAATTTAGGCCCTAGTCCTCAATATCAATACTAAGGATGGTAATTGCAATCTGGTTTATCCACTTCATTGAACTAATTACTGGTATTCTGTTTAATAGTGCATCCAAATGCAGCTTTAATGATGATTTTTGGAGTATTTCAAACTACATAAGCAATAGTTTCACATTGTCAAACTACAATAATGGTGTGAACTTAAGATACTTCAATTGAAGATTGGCATGCAGATGTTCTTATAGCTTCTTTGTTAACTTTCTTAGACTTAAGCTAGAATTAAGCTTCAACTTCAATGGGTTCTGCCATTTCGAAATAATAAGAAGACAACTATTTTAGTGCTCTCTTGTTTCTTTCTCATGATTGTCCTTTTTTTTAATTGAAAAATCATTGTTTACTTTTTATCACAGACTAGAAGAAAAACTCTTGGACATGGAGACCGTAGATATTCTAAGGTAGCAACCTTGTTAAAAACACCTATAAAACACATGTCAGGGCATTTGTCAAGTCCAAAAAATGAAGGTGTATATGAGTTTTGGATTAGTTTAAATCTTTATTTCATGGTTCTCCTCAGGATGGTTCTATCTTAGGATTTCTTTACTTGCAGAATTTGGAGAATGGTCACCATGAGAATGAAGAGCCCAAAGGCAAAACTGTAGGTTCAATGATTAAATTATTTTATATTATTATTTGTGTCCAGTTTTACCATTTTATGTTGAGGCCTAAGGAAGAGCGATTTCTATATGTGCCACAAAGTGCAACTCCTGCTACCAAGAATAATGCATTATCCGATAGCAAGTTGAGGGCATCCCAGGTTCAGAGACAGCATGTATGTGCTCACTAGTATTAGCATTTATCTAATCTGTGTAATTTATTAGTTTCAAAAAGAAAAGAAAAAAGATTGTGTAATTTATTATGTGCTTCATGCCTTCCCTTTTGAGAGGAGTCTTATTCAATTCAGCCAATGCGATGATCCTCTTTTGTCACAGGAGAGGTTAGATGCTCTTATGAAATGTGTGGTCCAAAATATTGGGTTCAGTTTGATTGGGGTTTTTATTTGTTATTGATTTACTTTTGGTCATAGCCTCATGGAAAATTTCAGAAACAGGTACTAGGTAAGTTTCTTAGTTATTGTTCCATTTTCTATTTTTTAGTTCCTGGTAGGATTTTTTTCTAGTGATTGTTGTCTTGTGTTTTGCACTTGAATGTCTTTTTGTTCTTCAACTTCAGAAACTATCATCAATATTCCAGGTGTATTTTTCTTTTTCTTTATCTTTTCTTTCTTTTCTTTCTTCTTCTTCTTCTTCTTCTTCTTCTTCTTCTTTTTTTTTTTTTTCCTCTTTTTGTAAGCATGAGTCTTGATAGAATGAAGGAGGTTTTGCATTGGGATGATCTATATATTGTTTTTTTTTTTTTTTTCTATATGTAATCATCTTATTTTTTCTCTCTTGATTGTCCATATGTTATTGTTATAATGAAGACTAAATATGTTTACATGATTTCATTATTTCTTTTAACTTAGAAATACATATATTTGACTTGCAGAATGTTGTCATGTGGTGACTAGACAGGGGTGGTAAATGCAGTCTAGTGTTTGAGGTAGTGTAATTGAACAGGGGTGGTAACTAATATCATGTGAGGAAACTTTGTTTAATTTTTAACGGTAGTTGGAAATGATGTTTTATCAGTGCTGAAAGCATTGCTGCCATGGCACCCAAAATCCTTGACAGGATATGTAATGAGCCGCCAAGATAATGAAGGTAGTTTTCTGCTGACAAGAGGGTGGATGAGCTGCCCAACATAATCAAGATAGTTATCTGCTCACTCCTGACAACAGGGTGAATGAGCTGCCCGCAATAATCAAGATATTTTTTTACTGATTTGATTCTTTAAAAGGGACAAATACCTTTGATGAGTTAAAAGGTTTGGACTACAGTTGAACATAGGTGATGAAAATACATAATCTTTTAACTTAGTGATATTTAGCCAGGTAATTTCTCGATTCCAAAACAATGTGACGTCTATCAAGCAATAGTGAGGTGTTGTTATGTGATTTAAATACTGTGCACATTCTGTGGGAGGATTGGTAGCAAGATATACAACTGGGAGACTATATAGACACCCTAGAAGAGAAAATTCAGAAATTGAATCAGTCGGAGCCCAGGATGAAGATTCAAGAGGTACAATATCTGGTCTAGAGGCAATGAATTTGAATACTCAAAAGGCTTGGTGATAAAAAAGAAAAAAGGAAAAATAAAAAATTTCTTAAGAAATAGATAAAACTTCTAAATCTAGCTCATACTGTTTTTGCACTCTCTTTAAGTTTCCCCACATCTGTTGGGACAATATTGCTTAGAGTAGAAAAATCATGTGGGCTGTTTTTCTTGTTGGTTTTGATACAAAATTTCTTTCAGCCTTGAAAACTTAGCATATTGAGTGCATGTGGTGTGGCATACATAAGTGCATTGGCATTTATTGTTAAATGGTGAATGCATTGGCTTGGATTAGCTCTTCCTTGCAGAGCTGATGACCTAAAGAAAACCTGCCTTTTGTTTGATAAATGCCATTTCCTGTATGAGTAGAAACTGCAAACAATCTCTACTGCCACAGATCCATCCTGATTTTTTTTTTTTAAAAATTTTTTTGCAAAGAAACATTAGTGGGCCTGGATTTCTTAGTTGGTGGGTTTGATGATAGTTAGACAAGGAAACTGCAATTCATTAGCCAATCGAGCCCTACAAAATGTTGGTCAGGGTTCCTCAAAACACTACATCGCGTTGGCTGGCAGAGTTATGGTCATTGACCAGTTTGCAGTGGTCCATGCATTGGACTTCTGTTGCAAGACTCAGATTCTTTCCTTGTATATATATATTTTAAATCTTGGGGAGGGATTAGCCTGAAGAATCCACTGTTTTCTTTTTTCAGCTTGTTTTGTTTACTGAAATGGTCCTCTGCATTTTTTAAAGCAGGTGAAGGATTGGGTGTAGAAAAAAAGGTGATTCTGCAACATACTGGAACTAGATCTGTTTGGTTCCCCATTTGCAGCAAATGGCATCAGCTAGTGTGGTGCCTGCGACTGGATTGAGAAATACAAGTGGAAATGCTATCAGCATGGATAGGTTGCCTGAAGAAATGATTGATATGAAGATAAGGGATGACAAGGTAGGTTTTAATATAATCTTATCTCTGCTTGCTTGATAGCATATTAGCCTTCTCTATGAAATGTGAATTTTTCTTCTAGGAAATGGAAACTGCTGTGGTCGATGGAAATGGCACAGAGACGGGTCATATAATCGTGACAACTATTGGGTGTAGAAATGGCCAACCAAAGCAGGTAATCACTACATGAATTCTAAAATAATCAGTGCTTGGTTTTTCATCCTAGAATGTGACATATCTTGTTGTTCACTAAACTTGTTGCTCACCTCACCTTATACCTTGCTTTCAGGATTATTTGGTTTATCAATTAACATTAATATTTTTTAGCCAACTCATCAAATTTAAGATGTGTATTTCAGAAACAGTAGATGATGATAGTATTAGCGTGTTGAAAGTACCTAGCTGGTGCATGAAGGCAATATGACGTTAGAAGATTTCCTCACCCCAACTGAGATGAAAGATGGACTCACAAACCTTGCTAGAGTCAAAGAGCTGGTTGCTGTAATGTAAAGGCAGAGAAAAAATATTATGAAGAATGTAGGTAATGCATCCAGACAATGGTCAATTGTAGCAAGTACCTTATCAGCGACAGAGAAGAATGGTTGCCTTAATCATTTCCTTTAGTTAGACAGGCATAGGTTTCTCAACCAATGGCTCCAGTAAGCTCCAAAGTGTAGTGGTGGCCCGTGGGGTCCATCCCACTGTTACCTGTGTTGAGGCCCAGTTGAGCTATAAATGTCTTTAAGCACATTCTCTACTTGTCCATCCACCCTGGGGTCCATCCCACTGTTACCTGTGTTGAGGCTCAGTTGAGCTATAAATGTCTGATTTTTTGCTGCAGGGCCTATGATCTAGGAAAGCACCTGATGGACAGAATGGATTTTGCATAGGCAACATGGTGGGCCCACATAGCTTTAATGTTATACTTGCTGCAATGCATGCCATCCTTTGTACGGTAAAATCTCAATTGTTCCCTCCCAACCAGCTACATTTTTATGATGAATTTAGCCCCGCTCAACCAATGTTGTGAGGATTAAATGTGAGAGTAAAATTGTCCAACGGTATTGGCGTTATATATAGTAGAGATAACTAGTAAACTTCAGTGATTTTTTTAAGGGTCTTACCAGTGAGGTAAAAGTCTATGATATTTGATTCTGAACAAGTCATTAGATTCCTGTATGCTTTTGGAACTGCATGGGCACTGCACCAGAAGATGTTTAGTCATGTCTAATGAAACACAGAAGAATAGAAGAATCCCATAAACACAGAAGAGCTCCATTCAACAACCTATCTTATACAGAAGAATAGAAGAATCCCATGCCACTTGTGCTATGAGTAGACCATATAGAGGATTTGTTTTTATTTATTTATTTATTTGAGACCATTTTTAATTTATTGTAATAAATATTATATTTTTTTACTACGAAGTAAATTTTATTTAATATGCAGTTTTAATTGTATTGCATCATTTTTTATCTTTCAAATATTAAAAATATGCAGGTTTTTCAATTGAATTATACATAATAAATAAATATTATTGGCCTACTGCAGCCTTTGAAATCTATACATGACTTTTTGCGGCGCTTTTTTTGTGAAAAAGTATTCAGAAAGTATGCTTCGCCGGCGCTTGGATTTCGGCGCTTTTGATGCTTATACAGGCGCTTCTGTCAGAAAATACTATCAGCCACAAAGCGTCGATAAAGGCAGAATGAGCGCCGCAAAAGGGTACACAGTTCGCGGCGCTCAGACAAGCGCCGCTAGAAGTATACTAGAGCCAATAGAGCTTTGGTACTTTTGGCGGCGCTTAAAAGCGCCGCTAAATATTCTTCTTCTTGTAGTATATGACCATCCAAACTTAAGAATATTGTGCATCTAACAATGCCTAGTCAACACTCAATGGCATGGGAAAAGAAATATATAAAGGCCATGTATAAAAGATTTGTCCAAAGTAACTTACAAGGATTTCAGATTTGTCATTGTCCCAATATATTGTGGGATTATGTCAGAAATCAAGCATTTTCTTAGTACCCTGCAGTATACGAGCAAGACAGACACGTCATGAACAAAAGAAGCAACGAACAATGATATATTTATGCCATCAGGGGTATATCCATTCAACTCACAATTCCTGCATTTTGGTCATATCCCCCAATGCAGGGAAAGGCATGCTCGATCCATTCAAATCAGATATCCTCCTGAAAATCAAAATATATTGGATTCAATAAAGTAATTCATTTCATACCACTTCCAAGGCTCGATATGAATCCAAGAAAATTCCAAGTAATAAAGCAGCAAGAAAAGAACATGGAATGTGCCCTCACAGTTCAGTTAGATTCACCAAGAAAAAGATGTTAGAAGGAATAGGTCCCGTCATAGACGTGCCTTGCATATGCCTGCAATGGTTCAGAATCACGGTTCATATAGATGTTCTCATATAGAAGCAAGAAGCAATTTACATTGAAAACATATCAAATAAAGTTCTTACAGTCTCTTGAGTCGTGTCCAGTTCCCGATGAAATCAGGGATCTTACAGAAATAATATCAATGGAGTTTAATAATTTATAATTTCCACACAAGCTGCAAGTTAATACTCCTAGTTTGTGATTTCCACACAAGATGCAAAGGTCATTAGAACTGACATAGAAATCCTAATGCTCAAATTAAAACAATAGAAGGTTAAACTGAAAATTACTCAAAATTTGCCCGATACCAAACATCTGACAAAGGACCTTAACAATTGCACCTCTAACAGTATGAAAGGTTATATCAAAATGAGGAAAAACTGAGAAACACCAAAAAATCAAGCAGAAGTGAATGAAAATATATTGTAAGAAACTTCACTAGAACAGTTTTGTCAAATATGGAATGAAAATATATTGTAAGAAACTTCACTCTCACATCTTACTAATGTGAGATACATTGGTTTCTTCCAATTTGAACACACTATCATCGTGTATTCAGAAGCACATGTTCTCCTTAAATGGAAATCCATTCTCACTGCACAATCTCTCTGTTCATGGTCACTCTTCAATGCTAGCCATTGCATATGGATTGAAGGAGAAAAACCCAATTCAAAGTCATGAATATTATCTCCAACTAGAGAAATTTATTTTAAATAGGAGCTTATCTATTTCTTCCTTCATGTGGAATAATAAAAGCAACAACCATCTTAAAAAGCTTATTGAAATATAACATAAATGTGGAATGAGATTTGTTTGCTACTTGCATGACAAGAAATGTTTTCCATACCTAGTAATGCAGTATAGGCAAAAAGAGTCATTTTCCAAGTGTAATCAAGTTTCTTGATACAGTTAAAGGAGGTCATGATTTCGACTGTCACTTGTATTCCACCCTTGCAATTTCCAAGTGCCTGCGTATCATCATTCATCCATCCCACTCTGCCAAAGTGTGGAATCTTTTCCTGGGCTGGGGCCACCACATTAATGACCCACTAAACCCTATAAAGACCTCACAACTCTGTCAGCCCAAATCAGTCTCCATTAACACAGCCCATTTCCCATGGAATCCAAAGAGCCCCATGTGGTCATTTTCCCAATCATGGCCTTGGGCCACACCATCCCTTGGCTGGAACTCTCCAAGGCCCTCTCATGCAGAGGCCTCAAGGTGACCATCATCACCACCCCATCAAACTCCCCTTTCATCCTCCAAACAACCAAACAAAATTTCAGTATTCTTTGCTGAATAAAAGAATACTTATTTCATACACAAACTATGGAATTACTTCTACCCATACATGATTTCTCCTGGGCATTTCATCAAATATCTAATAAGCATCATCCAAACAACCAAACTTGACATGGCCATTTCATCCAATATCTAACAAGCATCATAAAATCGTGCATGCTTTCTTAAAAGGCAATTTAATCTAAATCCTTCATTCTTAGTGACACAAACCATACTACATAAGGCCATAAGAAAAATTTATTGCCTTCCGAAAAATCAAAGCCAATAGGAAAAAAAAAAAAAAAAACATTCAATAATAAAAAATTAGAGGAAAGAAAAAACTTCCTGAAAATCAACCAGTCTCCATGAAAAATATGCGGCCCTCCCTATTCCTCTCTCTCTCTCTCAACCCCGTTCGTCAATGCGCTCAATAGATTCAAACCCCTGTGCGTGAAGATAGGTTACCGAGCTGTTGCAGTCGAGCGTAGCTACTAGTCCGATCAAGAGGAAGAGAGATCGACAGAAGGAGAGAGAGAGAGAGAGAGAGAGAGAGAGAGAGAGAGAGAGAGAGAGAGGTCTTTTAGGGTTCTCAACTTGTTGCAGCTCACGAGAACGGCAGCGAGATTGAGAGAGAGGGAGAGAAGGAGAGAAAGAGGGCGAGGGAGGGAAGGAGGGAGAGGGAGAGTGTCACGCCCCAAACTCGGAAACCGGGCTCACAAAATTTCCAATCGCCGAATCTGGCGCCGACAGCCTCCGTAGTACCTCATTCTCGACTCCCGGTACTTATACACCAGGTTCTGATCCTGGGATGCTACAAGGAGAATTTCAAATCATCAGTTCAATTATAATGAGCATAATCAAAAGTATAACCCACGAACAATAACCACAAGAACACCATCACAAAATCCACTATGATCAAAAACTTTAAGTACAATGCGTCTGAAGGGAAATCCAAGATAGAGCGAATAACAAAACTCCAAAAGCTCGACCACACACTCCTGCTGCTGCTATGATACGGCTACGACCTGGCGTCACCTGCACGCATCAATCGTGCATAAGCTTATAAAAAGCTTAGAGGGTAGTGTAAGTGTGTACGCAATATGAACGTGCTCAGGATGCAAGGTCAGAGAAATGCGGAATCATGCTGATGAATATGTGTATGCAATCAGCCGTACCAAGGCCATACGGTGCAAAATATGAATACGATCGGCCACATCAAGGCCATGCGATGCAGAATGCAAGTCAAGCATGTCAATCTTCATCCACATATCAATGCAGCTCCTCACTAGAGCATCAAATCAGTGCGGTCTCAGTCTGGATAATCACCGAGGTCAAGTACACTCTATGCCAGCTTGCCGCCCCTATCCGGACGCACAATTGGGAGGGTGGAAGAGACCTCACTATCTGCCTGCCAATATCGGGCCCGGCTCGTCGATAGCAGACCGATTCCTCAGGCTGATCAAATTCAACCTAGAAATTGCCCCCTCACTCAGGCGGGTAAGGTCACACCCATTTCCAACCGACCACGACACAGTGAGAGACGCGGCCTACTGGTATACGGCCCTCACGTGCTCATGTATCCACTCGGTCTCGATGTTGGAGTCATCCTCTAGTACCATCGGGTTTAAGGATTTTCACCCAGGGACATCTATGACGCCCGTATGTTAGAACCAAATATTTTCGGTATCCAATCCTGCCATCTGCGATGTGTCTATGGAGGTTATGGTCCTGATGTCGCTAGGGCATACAGTAACTACAATCACACAAATGCAAGTGCATGAGTCACACTACCAGTCATGCAACAGTCCTGCGTGTACCATGCACTTATATGGGGTAACTCTGCCTATCAGGGAGCCCATAAACAATCTGCCCGAAAGCATATGCTATGATCGGTCACTCCTCATATCAGGCATACATATGATGCGTATGATCATGAATCATGGATCTATACTAAACATGTATAAACAGATGGGCTCTGTGTAAGACCCGTGTCCTAATCCATACTGTTCCGTTAGCTTCCGCGGTCCTTCCGGTCAAATTTTGGCAACCTTCGCACCGTATTCGGTGTTTGCGCACGATCCTAAGCCAGGTCCCGCGCACCGACGTCGGCTTGGTCTGAAAGTTATATCTTAGCGACCGCGTCGTCGCCGCGGTTCCAACGCCGTGACTTGCGCACCGAACCGATACCCAGGCTAGAAGATGCCGATCAGCGTTTATTCCGAAGAAACACCGCGCGTTGCGGATTTCGAGGGAATCTCTACAATTAGTCCCATCAATCAACCATTAAAGCATCCCATACCTCAAGTACAACAACCCATCACCACCTTTTACAAAAGTCCACCATTCTTTCCACCTCACCACTCCTCTTTTCCAAATTTCAACAACAACCATACACCTTTTCACAAATTTCAACCCAAACCATCCCCCATCACTCCATCACCCATCTCCTTCTCTCTCTTTCTCTCTCTCTCCCTCCCTTTACAACTATCTCTCTTATTCTTTTTTTCAAAAAAAAATCCAAATCCAAGAGAGAGCACCATGAGTCCCCCATGGTGAGAAAACTTCATTTGTGAGGTCCACCTTTCCTACCCCTTCATCTCTCATCTCAACCATCCATTTCCCATCTTCCTCCATCAAAGAGGAGCTCAAGGAGCTAAGGAAGCCAAGGGAGCAAGAAGATCAAGTGGTGGGTGCCTTGATAGGGTAGATTTTCATATTTATAAGATGGGCCAAGTGAGGCCAACCGATCAATGGTTTGGATCTCACATTGGACCCTAAGATGTGGCCGATGGCCCACTTGGATCATCATGATCATTCCATGATGGGGCCATTCTCCATGGACCCCATCATGATGTTTATTTTCTTGTATGTTTAGGGTCATCTAGACCGTTTAATTTGGTGGAGAAGGGATCTCCACCGTTGGATTTAATTTTTAATGGGCCACATAAAATGGGACCCACTTGATGTATGATTTAGTGCAAGGGAGGGCCCATAGTGCCGGGGTCCCTCCATCACACGGTCTCACTCTCTATCTCTCTCCCTTTTTATTTTTAATTGTTTTATTTTTATTTTTATTTTTATTTCTTATGTTAATGAGGTTATGTGGCCCACTTGAATGGACCCCACCATAGGGCATGTATTCCATCCAACTCACCTACGAGTGGGGCCCACCTTGTGTGTAGTATACACACCATCCTCCATGAGGTGGCCCACCTAAGCAAGGCCCACCTCTATAATAGTTGCAGAGTCCAGCGTCCAGGGACGCTGGACGTTCCATGAAAAAAAAAAAAAATGTAAAAAAAAAAAAAGGAATTTGCTTGGTTTGGGGATGGCCCACTTGTGTAAGCTCCACCTTGATGCATGTATTAAATCCACACCATCCATTCCCTTCCCAAGCGGTTTTTAGCCGGTGACCGGAACGATGGGATCAATTCAGACTTTCAGGCGGGCCATACCGTAGCAAATGATGGTCTTTACCATTAAAACTTTCCCTATTGGTTTTATGCATCGAAACAGTCCAATATTGGGCTCGTTTAACTTGTCAGGGCCATGGAAGGCCATTGGATGGAGTGGATGGCTTGGATATGGACCCCACCTGGAAAACCCATCAAAAACAAAAATAAAAAAAGAGAGAAATGCTGCTGCTGTGTCAGTAGCGCAGCAGTGCTGCCTGCGCATTTCAGCGGGCGGACGGCTTGGCCGTCGTACAGCCAGTCACGGCTGCAGCCGTGGGCCCCACGTTGATGTTTACATGTCATCTAATCCGTTCAGCAGGTGGCCCACTCTCTGAAGTGGGCCCATCTCAAAAATCAGCCAGCTCCAAGACTCAGGTGGCCCACACCGTGTGAAACAGTGGAATTGAACATTTACCTTTGAAACCCTTTTTGGGGTCCACAGAAGTTTTGGATCAGGGTGAAAACTTCTCCCACCCTCTATTTAGGCCCACTCGGCCTTGTCAACGGGTCGGATGGCATAGAAACGTCATGGTGGGCCCCACATGGAGCCCATAGTAATGTAAGTGTTTTATCTCCACCGTCCGCCTGGACGGTGGAGCCCACTGTATGTGTGTGCGCGTGCGTGTGTGGGTGCGTGTGTATGCACGTGTGTGTGTGGGTACATGTGTGTGCTGGTGTGTGTATATATATTTATATATAATATTATATTACATATAATATATGTTATATATATATATATAATATTATGGTATATATAATATATGTTATGTGTATATTTATAATGTTATATTATATATAATATTATATGATATATATATATACATATGTGTGTGTGTGTGTATATATTATATTATATATAATTTATTGATGGTGGGAGGCCCACCTCAGTACTTGTGACCCAATGAGTTGAGGCCCATTTGATGTGCACATGGGGCCCAATTGGCGAGGCCCATTTGATACATATAAGGCCCAGGTGAGTAGGCCCATTTGATGTACATATGGAGCCCAACTGTCGAGGCCCATTTGACACGTATAAGGCCCATAAACGTAGGCCCATTTGACACGTTCTAAAGCCCACGGGTTATAGCCCATTGCAATGTACATATGGCCCATTGGTGCGGTCCGCTTGATGAACATGAGGCCCATATGATACGGCCCATTTGATGTATTGAAGGCCCAATGAGTTATACCTAAGGTTCATTGCAATGTGCAGTCCCATTATGATTTATGTAATGATGTTTACGTGGCTATGCCTTGGGAGCAATGGTGGTTTGACGTCCACATTGCAAGTATAGTGTGGTTAAATGTCCGCATTATGACATTCCCTAAGGCCCATTGTTAGGCCCATGCGTGTTATGTGCAGGTCGTCTAGGCCCACCTTCGTTATGCATGTCATCCATCCTATATAGCATGTTTAAATTCCATGATTCATGATCATATGCATCATATGTATGCTTGATATGAGAGATGACTGATCATAGCATAAGTCTTTGGGTAGATTGTTTAGGGACTCCCGTATAGGGGGTGTTGCCCTACATGAGCGCACGATACGCGCAGGATTGCTGCATGACTGAATAGTGTGATTCATGCATTCGCATTATGTGATATGGTTACTCTACGCCCTAGCGACATCAGGGCCATAGCCTCCACAGACGCATCGTGGTTGGCAGGATTGGATACCGAAAATACTGTTCTACATGGGGTGCGATAGATATCCCTGGGTGAAAGTCCCTAAACCCTTATGGTACCAGGAGGTTGCTCCAACGTCTAGACCGAGTGGGTGCATGAGCGCTGAGTGCCGATTACCAGACGGTTGCGCTTTCCACTGTGTCGTGGTCGGTTGGAAGGGGGTGCGGCCTTACCCGCCCGAGAGTAGGGGGCAATGCTAGGCTGAGTCTGACCAGCTCGAGGAATGGGTCCGCTATTGACGAGCCGAGCCCGATATTGGCAGGCGGATAGTGAGGTCTTTTCCACTCACCTTATTGCGCGCGATGGGGCGGCAATCTGGCTTGGAGTGTACTAGACCCCGGTGATATTCCAGATTTGAGCCGTATTGACATGTGGACTTAGATGAGGATTTGTATGCTTGACTTGCATTTTGCATTGCATGACCTTGGTATGGCCGACATCATTCTTTGCACCGCATGGCCTTGGTACGGCTAATGGGATTCTTAGCATTCATCAACATGTTCCGCATTACTCTGATACTGCATGACTACATTATCACCTTGAGCATACACTTTCACCATCCTCTAAGCTTTCTATAAGCTTATGCACGACCGTTGCGTGCAGGTGACGTTGGATCGCAGCAGCGCTGAGGCTTGGACGTGTGGCTGATCTTCTTTTGGAGTTTTGGTCTATCTTCATTGTATTTCCCTTATGCTCATTGTACCTGTAAAGTTTTTGATTATAGTGGAAATGTGATGGAGTTTTTGGTCGTTGTTTGTGGGTTATGTCTTTGGTTATGCTTATTACGAATCAAACTGAAGTTAAAAATCCTCCTTGTAGCATCCCAGGATCGGAACCTGGTGAATGGGCGCTGGGAGCCGAGAATGGGGTTCTACGGAGGCTGTCGGCGCCAGATTCGGCGATCGGAAATTTTGTGAGCCCGGTTTCCGAGTTTGGGGCGTGACACTCTGTGTATGACGGAGATGGACCTAGACGGCCTACTTACTACAAGTATGGGCCTATCAATGGGCCTTAGGGAGAGTGATAATGCGGACATTTAACTAACATCATCCTTACAATGTGGACGTCAAACCAACATTGTTCCCAAGGCATAGCCCACTATAATAGTCAACACATGAACCATGGTAGAATCACGTTGTAATGGGCCTCATGTACATCCTATTGGGCCTCGACCCATGGGCCTTCAATACATCAAATGGGCCTCAAACCATGGTCTCATATATATATCAAAGTGGGCCTTAGTGGGCGTCCATGAATATATTAAGATGGGCCTCAACTAATGGCCTTATACAAATCAAAGTGGGCCTCAATGGACGGCCCATAAATACATCAAAATAGGCCTAGTCACATGGGCCTCATATGGCAGCCCATGATTGGCAAAATTAGAAGGACAGAGGGTCCGACACACTCATCATGGTGGGCTTGCCTAGGGTGGCCCATATTTGGGGCACATAAATAGGGTGGACCCCATAAAATAAATGAATAGTGTGGATACAAAACATACTTTAGTGGGTCCCATGTGGGCCCACCATAAACTTTTATTTTCTACCCAACCTGCTGATGAGGTCACAAGGACCTAGGGCCCACTTAAATGTTTATTTTCTATCCAACCTAGGGCCCACCATAATGTTTATGCACCACCCAAACTGTTCATAAGGTCACTTGGACCTTGGGCTCACTGTGATGTTCATTGCCATCCAAACTATTCATAAAATCACGTGGACCAGGGGGCCCACGGTGATGTTCATTTTCCAGCCAACCTGTTGATAGGGTCACGTGGCCATGGGGCCCACTGAAATGTTTATTGCCATCCAACTGGGGATCGGATTGGCTACTCCCCCTGACACCAGCCAATGGCTGGTGGTCGGTGCTCTGTGGGCCCCACCATGATGTATGTGTTTCATCTATGCCGTTCATCTATTTTTAAAGATCATTTTATGGGATGAGACAAAAAATAAGGTATATCCCAGTCTGAAATGCACCACATTACAGGAAACAATGTTGAATGAGTGTCAACCATTAAAAATATTTTGCAGGCCATAAAAGTTTTGGATCGAGATGATTTTTTTTCCCCCTTCATTTGGGCCTGTATGACCTAATAAACATATTGGATTTCAAATAAACAGTACAGTGGGCCTTAGGAGGATTTTAATGATGGATATCCAATCACTATTGTTTTCATGTGGTGTGGTCCACCGGAGATTTATATACCTCTCATTTTTGAAACAAGTCTCTAAAATGATCTTTAAAAATGGATGAACGTATTGGATGAAATACTTACATCATGGTGGGGCCCACAGAGCACCTGGTGTCAGGGGGAGTAGCCAATCCGTTTCCATCCAACTATTGATAAGGTCACGTGGGCAGGGAGCCCACCATGATATTTATTTGTCGTCCAACTTATTTATAAGGTCACTTGGACTTGGGGGTGGACGTGGGGCCCACCGAAATGTGGTTCATAAATCTAGCCCACCCATTATGTGTGTCCCACCTGGCTGACGGTCCAGACCAAGTTTCAGCAACATCCAAAACTCAGGTAGGTCCCACCAAATGTTTTTATATGTTTAGGCATGTCTTCACATGATTTTAAATGGTGTGGCCCACCTGAGTTCCGTATACAGCCGATTTTTGGGTCGGCCCCTTGGTCAGAGGAGACCCATCAAATGCATGGTATTGATGATCAAAACGCATCATGGTGGGGCCCACAGCTGGGGCCGTGAGGCCCAGCTCGGTCCGTCCGTCAGGCAGCCAGTGCAGGCGCTGCCTGCGTCTTCTGTCAGTGGCAGCAGTTGCTGCTGTTGTTTTGTTTTTTTTTTTTTTTTTTGAAATATTGTTTTTCTGCGATTTTTCACAGGCGAGGCCCGCATCAGCAAGATCTACACCAGTCATTGGCCCCTGTGGCTCGATACAAACCTATCGAGACCAATATTGAATGGTTTTTTTGATGTACAGTAACATCAGAGTATATTTCAATGGTAGGAAACTTGTTTGCTATGCTATGGCCCATCATAAATTCGGATTGAAATCATTTTTTGGCTCAACGCCTAAAATGATCTGGGAAATAGGATGGTCGGCTTGGATTATATAAAAGCATCAAGGTGGGGCCTGCATGAGTGGCCCATCCCAAAAGCCCCCTTTTCCCTTTTTTTTGTTAGCTTGAAAGTACACACCATGTCATTAGATACACTCCATGTTAGCCAGCCCTCTGCCTCACGTCCAGCGTCCAGGGACGCTGGACGGCATGGATATACACACATCATGGTGGGCCCCACATGCACGTGGCCCACGTTTTAGTCAAGGTGGGTCCCACATAAACGCGGTCCACCTGATATGGATCAATCTGATACTTGTGTTTTCCCTTCATCTTGGCCCGCTAATGTGTTGGATGGCGTGGATCCAACACATTCATCCAATGGGTCCCACATGAACTATATGATTCATGGTGGGCCACACTTACCCCTTCATCATCATTACCATTCAAAGAGAGAGAGAGAGAGAGAGATACGGTGAGACAAAGGGACCCCGCCACTATGGGCCCCTCTTGATGAAATCACATACAATAAAATGGGTCCCACCAACAAGTGGGCCCTAAGATAAAAAAAAAATAACGGTGGATCACCCACCTCGTTGGCCTCCTTCTTGATCCCTTAAACTCCTTTGCTCCTATGCTCGACTTTTAACGGTAGATGATGGACTTTTGATGGTGTGGATGAAAGATGAGAGAGTGTAGATGGAAGATGAGAAGGTGGACCACACTTGTGGTTTGGGAGAGAGGGGTTGGACGTGTGAAATTATTTTTTTTTGTTGTTTGGGAGATTTGAGAAATGAGAGAGAGAGAGAGAGAGAGAGAGAGAGAGAGAGAGAGAGAGAGAGAGAGAGAGAGAAGTGATGGGTGATAAGAGGTGATGGAGTGATGGGTGATGTAAGGAGAGGTGATGGGAGGTATGGTTTGGTTTGAAAATTGGTAAAAGAGGGATGGGTAGGGAGAGAGAGAGTTGACTTATGGAAAAGAGAGAGATAGGTTGCATGTACTTGACCTGTACTTGAGGTATGGAGTGTACTTGATTGATTGATTGATTGATTGATGGGACATGTGTAGAGATTCCCTCGATAATCATAATGCGTGGCGTTTCTTCGAAACAAATGCTGGCCTACACCTCCTGGCCTGGGTATCGGTTCGGTGCGCAAGTCACGGCGTTGGAACCGCGGCGACGACACGGTCGCTATGATACAAGTTTCGGATCGAGCCGACGTCGGTGTGCGGGACCTGGCTTAGGATCGCACCCAAACGTCGGTTATGGAGCGAAGGTTGTCGGAATTAGACCGGAAAGACCGCGGAAGCTAACGGAATGGTATGGACTAGGGCACAGGTCTTACAGAGAGGGAGAGGGAGAGGACGAGTGAAGGCGAGAGGCATTTCCGGTTTTGGGCGCAGACAGAGTGAGAGAGAGAGAGAGAGAGAGAGAGAGAGAGAGAGAGAGAGAGAGAGGAATAGGGAGGGCCGCATAATCATTTCGGCGCGCGGCGGTGTTTTGAGCATGCGCCCAATTTTTTTGGGCGTGGATTAGGTATGATGTATATGGTTTATCCATTCCATCCATTTATTTTTATAAATATATTCACCAAAAGATAATAAAAATGAGTTATATTCAAGGCCAAACTTGACCACACCTTAGGAATCACATGTGATTTAATCTCTACTATTTCCTACCGTGTGGTCCACTTGAGCCTTCAATATACCTTATTTTTTGGGAAGATATCATAAAATTATATTTTAAAACAGATGAACAGCTAGATAGAACACGTTTATTGTGATGGGCCTCAAAAAGTCCCTTCCAGGACCATTCATTTCTAATAGTGTACCAACTACAACTTATATCCTTAACTAAAATCCTGTATGTTCTGTATCCTTTGCTCTTTTTTTTAGTAGTGTATTTTTACTCTTCATACACGTACATATGGCCTTATGAGCAGATTGGATGAAAAATAAACATTATAATGGGCTTACGAATTTTTTAAGGGTGAAAATCATTATCTCCACTACTATTTTTGGTGTGGTCCACATATACATCCAGAAAGACATGAAATAAGGTAAAACACAAATATCAGCTTGATCAAAAACTTTCTTGGCCTTTAGAAGTTTTTAATGGTGGGGCCCAAGAGTGAGAGGCATATAAATATAAGGTGGACCACACCACATGAAAACAATAGCGATTGGATATCCATCATTAAAATCCTCGTAAAGCCCATTGTACTGTTTATTTGGCATCCAATTTGTTTGCTAGGTCATACAGGCCTAGATGAAGGGGGAAAACAAAAATCATCTCGATCCAAAACTTTTACTGCCCCCATAATGTTTTAATGATTTCCATCGTTGATGAAACGGTTCAATCGTGGACAAACCTTTTATTAACAAAGTAACAACATACCTGCATGTACTTCATCCTTTCATAAAACACAGAATTACTCATCTAAATAGTGCACTTTTGTTATTACAAAAAGTATATGCTTTGGTGGTAGACTTACAAGAGTTTCAACAAAAGATCACGGATTAAGTAACTGTTATCGTGAAATCCAACTATGGTGTGAGTAACGTGCGTGTGTGGAGTCGAGTGCATGCGTAAAAATAAATAAATAAAAGTAGACTAAGACCCCTCAATTGAAAGAATAAATGTTAATTGAACACTTAGTCTGCAATTAGCTAAACACCCTCAGCCATAATCTATGCCATAACTTTAAATTCAAACTTAGCATTGGATCATGCCACAATATCTTGTTTTATGCATCTTTGGAGGAATCTTTTAAGAATTATACAAAAGTTGGTAGATAAATGTTGATAAGAAAGATCACTTATCCAATCTGCATTTGCTTAACCTCTTAATTATAAGAATGATGGATAAAATAATAAATAATCCTAAAAAGTAGTACAATGGACATTTCTAATAATAATATGATTAGTTGCAAATGAATTGTTTGAGAGGAATGATAGGGTAGGATGGATGGGTCAATAGGATTATCCAAAAAATGATCGAGCTGATTTTTTAGGATTGGTCGAGATAATTTTAGAGAATTATCCAGAAAATGAATCATATCCAAATATTAAATGGACTACACCACAAATAAGGGGAACAGATTGGCTACTCCCCCTGACACCATCCAATGGCTGGTGTTTGGTGCTCTGTGAGCCCTACCATGATGTATGTGTTTAATCCATGTCGTCTATCTATTTTTAAAGATCATCTTACAGCATAAGACAAAAAATGAGGCACATCCTAATATGAAATTGACCACATTACAGGAAACAATGTTGAATAAGTGTCAACCATTTAAACCATTATTTTTTATGTTGTAGTCTACTTAAAATCAGCTGTTGACATGCAGCTTGAGTCTAATCCAAACCTCCAGTGGACCACACCACAGAAAAGAGTGGTGAGAGTGACGCCCACAACACTAAAATGGACCACACAACAGAAAACAATGTGAATTGAACATCTACTGTTGAAAAATTCTTAGGGGCCACATAAGTTTTGGATCAAGCTTATTTTTATGTTTTCAATGTATCCATGTCTATACGATCTTATGAACAGGTTGGATGACAAATAAACATCACTGTGGGGCCTAGTAAGGTTTCAACGGTGGAAATCATTATTCCCACAGTTTCTTGTGGTATGATCTGTTTGATCTTTGGATATGCTTCAATTTTGGGTTCAACCTCTTAAATTATTTGGAAAAACGGATGAAAGGCGTGGATAGACTACATACATTCACGGTGGGCCCAACTGAGTTTACTTAGTACGATAAGATAAGAGCGTATAGAGTAACACAGTATGAATCAGAGATTTCGTTCCGTGTCTCCCTCTCCCGGAAGCGGATTGCATACTGAGTAACTCAATATGGTAAGTGTACTTAGTAAACTCGTCTGTGTGATTCATGCATTGTATCCACTCCGCCCGTCTCTTTTAACACATAATTTAAGGCTCTATCCCAAAAATGGAGTATATCAAAACCTCAAATGGACCACACTACCGAAAACTGTGTGAATTGAACATCTACTGTTGAAAAATTCTCAGGGACAACAGAGGTTTTAGATCAAGCTGATATTTGTGTTTTCCCTTCATCCTTGTCCTTTTGATCTTATGGACAAGTAGGATGACAAATAAACATCACTGGCAGCCTTAGAAAACTTTCAACGGTTGAAATCAATAGTTCTACCTTTTCCAGTGGCATGGCCCGCTTGAGCTTTGTATATGCATCAATTTTGGGTTGAACCCATAAAATGATCTGAAAAAACGAATGGACGGCGTGGATAAACCACATGCATTCGCGGTGGACCCAACTGAGTTTACTCAGTACGATAAAAGCGTACTGAGTAACTCCATACACAATCCGATTTCCCCACTCCTCTCTCTCTCGCCCTAATCCTCTCCCTCCCTCTCTCACTCTCTCTCTCCCTCTATTCCGAAAACATCGTCCGAGAATCCCAGCCACAACGCCTCTTCCTTTCACAGTTCCGACAGCGGCGCCACCAACGCAGCGAAAGACCAGCCGTCGCACAAATCTGATTGGGGAAGAAGAGAGGCAGTGATAGCAGCGATGGGTTGGATGCCACCATTAAAGGTGGTTGGCGGTGCTGATTGGGAAGATGAAGATGGGCAGCGATTTCGCTGCTATTAGCCATTGATGCCGACAGTTATTAAGCTATGCATTTCCCCTCTTTAGACATCTGAAATTCCTCATTGCTGGTTTTAGGGATCGAAAGACCCTAATATCTCTGATTTGGGGATTGTAATTCGAGATCTGTAATTGCTGGATTTAGGGATTCGAAAATCCCCAGATCTCTGGGATTGAAATCCCTAATTTTCCTGATATGTTGTAGTTGGGGATTAGCTGTGATCTGGGATTGAAATCCCTATTACGTTATGACCACCCTAATATCTCTGATTTGGGGATCACTGTTTTGAGTTTTTTCAGTATTTTATTTCGTTTTTTTTACCAGATCCGGTGATTTTATATGTGATCTATGAATGCATGGAGATCTTTCTGTATTTTTGTTAAGATCTGATGTCTTTGGTTCTTGAAATCTCGGATCTGATCTCAATGGTGGTTGCTTCCATCCCTACTATGCTGTGGTCCAGTTGAGTTTTGGACTGGCCTTCTTAAAAAAAAAAAGAAAGAAAGAAAGAAAAAAAAAAAAACTTAGGTCATAACGTAAGCTTGTGCAACTGATGGATGGGTGGGTGCCACGTAAGCTTGTTCTTCCATTAACTTAAGACCCCAAAACAAACAATAAAAGCTCCAATAACTTGATAGGCTAAAGCACAATGAATCAAACTTGGTTTTTGACCAAATGGTACCATTTGTGCCTACCCTGGTTTTGTAAATCGGTTATAATATGGTTGATCAGCCATATCGTAACCGTATCGGCCACCCCCATTACCCAATACAGGTGGTGAACTAGTCTGTGTTTTTTTTTTTTTTTTTTTTTAAAGGACTGTATCGGCCTATATCAATTTTTATTTCAAAATTTTTTCTTCTTTCTCTCTCTCTCTCTCTCTCTCTCTCTCTCTCTCTTTTTCCTGACTTGTTTCTTCATTTCAACCATGGTATTAAAAAACGGCTATAACAGGGGCCCTGTTGCCTTGTGCTGCTATGTGCCCATAATGGGGTGGTAGTGGTCCGATATGGGGCCAGTGCATTTTCTTCCTTCGAAATAAATTTTGACCGTTACCTGTTACAGCCCATATGTAACAGAGATAATTCTGGCTGTTATAGCCATTGTTATCGTTATTGAATACCTTGATTTCAGCCATTGAGGAAGCTTATTTTGGGATCAAAACACAAGATTTGATTGATATTTGATGATTTGAAGTGGAATGAATTATTTTGGGAAAAATTAAAAGGGTGGGAAAGCTATCATTTTTCATCTTCTTATTGTTGTATTTCAATGTAAGGGACTCTAACCATAATCATCATCATTAGCTAAGAATAGCCCGATAACCATTGATTACAAATGATAGATTCCGGTGTATTAAATTTTTTTATTCTTTTTCTATTCCGTGATACTTTGTCAAAAATTTTTGGTCAAAGGAAAAAATTTATGCCTACGGGCTTGTATCATCCAATACAGGCCTGTTACGGTCCTATCTGCTCCGTATCATATCATTTTGGGCCCAGCTAATACGGTGATCAATACACTTATTTAAAACCCAGGTTCTTACTCAACAAATATACATGTTTTGGAGAGACGCACTTTGTTCTCCACTGAATCCCAGTTAACTTGTTTGACGAGTTAGTATCGGATGATTTTTTGGAACCTCACTGAAGAAAATTGAAGTGTGACTTTTGTATTCATGTTATACTAATATTGGATAGTAAGCGTGCCCAACAAGTTAGTGAAGTTAGATATCCATCATATGTAGGATTGTGGCCACGAAATTCTGTGGAATTGACTCACTAGATCATGACAAATATATAAGCAACATTGCCAAGTGGTTAATGCTTTTAATCATTCAATGTCCAACTACTATCCATTGTATGGTCAACCATGCATTGGATGGGGCCATTGGCAATATCTTTGTTTTTTCTACAAACCACTACTATTTTTGTCTGTGTTCCTCACTTGATTAGTGGATCAGTATGGATTCGATGTCTCACTCGGATGCCAGTGAGCTGAGGAATGAAAGAATGCTAAATCAATCCAGTGGGCTGAGGAATAAATGATATGTGGTCTCTTCTACAACACAACCTAAACCACCCACCATCAACACATTAGATCCAATTTTGTGACAAAGAGTTGCTATACATGTTGTCTTCTCATATATCTTTTTTATGATGTTTTTCTTCTTCTTCATGTGTAATTTGTTAAATTTCATCTGTCGGTACTTTTGTTAGACTTGCACTCTTGTTCACTTAGCTATCAGATGTCGACATTTATCTTGATGATAGAATCACTATACGCATTTCATTTATGCATATTCTGAAGCTTCAAAGAGTGTTATGCAGATTTTATGGGAAATTGGAACATCTAGGTACACTGGTTCTGGAACCACATGGGTAAAGGCGCGGACCTCCACCATTGAATCTAGGTACACTGGTTCTGGAACCACATGGGTAAAGGCGCGGACCTTATTTTTTGCCATTTCCCCTCACATACAAGAAAGAAACTTATATATAATATCTCTCTCTCTCTCTCTCTCTCTCTCTCTCTCTCTCTCTCCACATGTCCAGTTTAGTACATTATGACTCGAATTACATTGTACCCCACTACTTGTGTTATAATGTAAAAGAAATTATTTTCTGCCACTCAAAAAATTGCTGCAAACCAAACACCAACAAAAATGGCTGCCTTATCGATGGTGAATGATATGATACCCAATACACTGATTTTAATCCTTAGTTTTCAATGACAGGTGGGGCCCATGGTCCAATAATCCAAACCTATGCCTGTTTGTCCCAACAACAGATGGACTACACCTAAGAATCTCCTTGATAGGACAATCTTAACCTATCAATTTCTGGCTTCTATGTAAAAGGTTACGTTGTCTTGTCTCACTCATGTACTATTTCATGTTATATACATTGTATTATATACATCGTTGAATATATATTGTACGAGGGTTACAGTAATCTTGGAGTGTAGAAAATTTTCAAGTCTATGCATTTTAGTCCGAGTTCCTTCTCTAATCACGATAGCCTTGGGAGGGTTGATACGAGGGATGGGTTGACTGCGAAAGGGCCGATTAAAACTATATTGGGTTATCTTGCTGGTTCTGAAATCATTATATCCGGCAATGTAACCCAATATAATTTTAATAAGCCCTTTTGCAATCAACTCATCCCTCGTATCAACCCTCTCAAGACTATTGTAATTATAGAAATAACTCGGACTGAAATGTACATACTTGAAATTTTTCTGCACTCTAAGATTACTGTAAACCTCGTACAATTTACTTGGAAATTTTTAGCACTCTAAGTTTATGTATTTGCTCGAAATCAATGGAGCAGACTTGGATGTGCGTCGGAGTTATCCGGATGAGTGGGTGTCCCTGGAAAGTGGGAACTGCTGTTATGATCATGATGAAGCTGTCCATTTCCTATGGACATCATTGGAGGGGCCTGACCATTTGGACAGGCCGTGTTTATGTATTTGCTTGAAATTAATAGAGCAGACCGCTATTCGGATGAGCGGAGGTCCCTAGAAGGTGGGAACCGTTGTTATGACCATGATGAAGCTGTTCATTTCCTATGGACAGCATTGGAGGGGCTTGGCCATTTGGACAGGCCGTGTTTATGTATTTGCTCGAAATTAGTGGAGCAGACTCGGATGTGCGTCGGAGCTATCCAAATGAGCGGGGTTCCCTGGAATATGAGAACCGTTGTTATGACCATGATGAAGCTGTCCATTTCCTATGGACAGCATTGGAGGGGCCTGACCATTTGGACAGGCCGTGTTTATGTATTTGCTCGAAATTAATAGAGCAGACCTGGATGTGCGTCGGAGCTATCCGGATGAGCGGGGGTCCTTGGAAGGTGGGAACCGCTGTTATGACAATGATGAAGCTGTCCATTTTTAATGGTCAGCATTGGAGGGGCCTGACCATTTGGACAGGCTGTGTTTATATCTATATATGCAGGTACCACACCCTTAACCTAAATCACACCCTAAACTTATAACCTAAACCTATTCTCAATTCCCTAAAGCTATAACATATTCTCTAAACCTAAACCTAATCCTAATATCAACTCCTTAACCTAAACCTAAACTTGAAAACCCAAACCTAAACCTGATCTCGAACCCAAACACAATTTTCAAAACCTAAACCTTAACCTATTCTCAATTCCCTAAAGCTATAACTTATAACATAAACCTAAACCTGTAACCTAAAACCTATACCTAAACCTAAAACCTAAATGTATTCTCAAATCCCTAAACCTACACCTAATCTTAATATCAACTCTCTAACCTAAACCTAAATCTAAACCTAAACTTGAAAACCCAAACCTAAACATTATCCCGAACCCGAACCCGATTTCCTAAACCTAAACCTTAACCTATTCTCAATTCCCTAAAGCTATAACCTATAACCTAAACCTAAACCTACACCTAATCCCAATATCAACTCCTTAACCTAAACCTAAAACCGATCTCGAACCCAAACCCAATTTTCAAAACCTAAACTTTAACCTATTCTCAATTCCCTAAATCTATAACTTATAACCTAAATCTAAACCTATAACCTAAAACCTATACATAAACCTAAAACCTAAATGTATTCTCAAATCCTTAAACCTAAACCTATACATAATCTTAATCTCAACTCCCTAACATAAACCTAAGCCTAAACTTGAAAACTCAAACCTAAACACTATCCCGAACCCCAACCAGAACCCGATTTCCTAAACTTAAACCTTAACCTATTCTCAGTTCCCTAAAGCTATAACCTATAACCTCAAATCTCAAACCTATAACTTACACTTATAACCTAAAACCTAAATGTACTCTCAAATCCCTAAACCTAAACCTACACCTAATCCTAATCCCAACTCCTTAACCTAAACCTAGACTTGAAACCCCAAACCTAAACCCGGTCCCGAACCCAATTTCCTAAACCTAAACATTAACCTATTCTCAATTCCCTAAACCTTAACCTATAACCTAACTTAAACCTAAACATATAACCGACACTTATAACCTATAAACTAAAACCTAAACTGAAATGTATTCTCAAATCCCTAAACCTAAACCTTCACCTAATCCTAATCTCAACTCCTTAGCCTAAACATAAACTTCAAAACCCAAACCTAAATCCAAACCAAAACCCGATTTCCTAAACCTAAACCTTAACCTATTATCAATTCCCTAAACCTATAACCTATAACCTAAACCTAAACCTAAACCTATAACCTATAACCTAAACTTATAACTTATAACCTAACATTAACCTTAACCTTAACCTTAACCTTAACCTAAACCTAAAACCTAAACTTAAACTTATAACCTAAACCTAAACCTATACTTAATCCTAATATCAACTCCTTAGCCTAAACATAAACTTCAAAACCCAAACCTAAACCCGAACCCGAACCCGATTTCCTAAACCTAAACCTTAACTTATTCTCAATTCCTTAAACCTATAACCTATAACCTATAACCTAAACTTAAACCTAACCTAAACCTAAACCTAAACCTAAATCAAAACCAAAACCAAAACCTATAACCTTAACCTAAACCAAAACCTATAACCTATAACCTATAACCCAATAACCTAAACTTATGACCTAAACCTAAAACCAAAACCAAAACCTATAACCTAAACCTAAACCTAAACCTAAAACCTAAATGTATTCTCAAATCCCTAAACCTACACCTAATCCTAATCTCAACTCTCTAACCTAAACCTAAACCTAAACTTGAAAACCCAAACCTAAATATTATCCCGAACTCGAACCCGATTTTCTAAACCTAAACCTTAACCTATTCTCAATTCCCTAAAGCTATAACCTATAACCTAAACCTAAACCTACACCTAATCCCAATATCAACTCCTTAACCTAAACCTAAACTTGAAAACCCAAACCTAAACCCGATCTCGAACCCAAACCCAATTTCCAAAACCTAAACCTTAACCTATTCTCAATTCCCTACATCTATAACTTATAACCTAAATCTAAACCTGTAACCTAAAACCTATACATAAACCTAAAACCTAAATGTATTCTCAAATCTTTAAACCTAAACCTATACATAATCTTAATCTCAACTCCCTAACATAAACCTAAGCCTAAACTTGAAAACCCAAACCTAAACACTATCCCGAATCCCAACCCGAACCCGATTTCCTAGACTTAAACCTTAACCTATTCTCAGTTCCCTAAAGCTATAACTTCAAATCCCAAACCTATAACTTAAACTTATAACCTAAAACCTAAATGTATTCTCAAAACCCTAAACCTAAACCTACACCTAATCCTAATCCCAATTCCTTAATCTAAACCTAGACTTGAAACCCCAAACCTAAACCCGGTCCCGAACCTGATTTCCTAAACCTAAACCTTAACCTATTCTCAATTCCCTAAACCTTAACCTATAACCTAACTTAAACCTAAACATATAACCGACACTTATAACCTATAAACTAAAACCTAAACTGAAATGTATTCTCAAATCCCTAAACCTAAACCTTCACCTAATCCTAATCTCAACTCCTTAGCCTAAACATAAACTTCAAAACCCAAACCTAAACCTAAACCAGAACCCGATTTCCTAAACCTAAATCTTAACCTATTATCAATTCCCTAAACCTATAACCTATAACCTAAACCTAAACCTATAACCTATAACCTAAACTTATAACCTATAACCTAACATTAACCTTAACCTTAACCTTAACCTTAACCTAAACCTAAAACCTAAACTTAAATCTATAACCTAAACCTAAATCTACACCTAATCCTAATCTCAACTCCTTAGCCTAAACATAAACTTCAAAACCCAAACCTAAACCCGAACCCGAACCCGATTTCCTAAACCTAAACCTTAACTTATTCTCAATTCCCTAAACCTATAACCTATAACCTATAACCTAAACTTAAACTTAACCTAAACCTAAACCAAAACCAAAACCAAACCTATAACCTTAATCTAAACCAAAACCTATAACCTATAACCTATAACCCAATAACCTAAGCTTATAACCTAAACCTAAAACCAAAACCTAAACCTATAACCTAAACCTATAAACTAAAACCTAAACCTAAACCTAAACCTAAAACCTAAATGTATTCTCAAATCCCTAAACCTAAACCTATAACCTAAACCTATAAACTAAAACCTAAACATAAACCTAAAACCTAAATGTATTCTCAAATCCCTAAACCTAAACATACACCTAATCCTAATCTCAACTCCCTAACCTAAACTTAAACCTAAACTTGAAAACCCAAACCTAAACCCGATCCCGAACCCGATTTCCTAAACCTAAACCTAAACCTTTACCTATTCTCAATTCCCTAAAGCTATAACCTATAACCTATAACCTAAACCTAAAACCTAAAACCTAAAACCTAAACCTAAATGTATTCTCAAATCCCTAGACCTAAACCTACACCTAATCCTAATCTCAACTCCCTAACCTAAACCTAAACCTAAACTTGAAAACCCAAACCTAAACCCGATCCCGAACCCGAACTCGATTTCCTAAACCTAAACCTTAACCTATTCTCAATTCCCTAATGCTATGAATAATTTTTTTTATTTTATTTATGATGTTAAACTTATATGTATTTATGTGTGGATGAATGTCATGTGAATAAGATTGTTTGTGTTTGGATGGATGTAGTATATGTATGGATGAATGTAGTTTATGTTTGGATGGATTTATGTAGTTTGGGTTTAGATGGATGTGAATGTGAATATGATGAAATATATTATATAACAGGTGTATATTAGGAAGAATATGATGAACTATATTGGAACAGGTGTATATCAGAAATTTTGAACTGGAAATTTTTTTTTTAAAAAAAAGACTTTTACCTACGAAATATTTCGTAGGTAGAGGTTTAATTCATGTTTATTATTTTGTAGGTAAAAGTCTGACGTTTTTATCTAAGACAATTTTCATAGGCAAAAGTCTCAACGGTTGAAATTTTACCTACGAACCATTGCGTAAGTAAAAGTCTAATACACGTTTTTTACGTACGAACATTTTCGTAGATAAAGGTCTCAACTACATTTGATATATAAGTTAGAGATTATATTTTTACCTACGAATTATTGCACAGGTAAAAGTCTCATTTGAAATTTAAGTTAAATATTGTATTTTTACCTACGAAATATTTGGTAGGTAAAAGTCTCATACATGTTTTTTTAACAACGAACCATTGGTAGGTAAACGTAAACTTTTCGATCTTTGGTTTTTTTCAAAAATTCAAAACACCTTTACCTACGACACGTTTCGTCAGTAAAGATGGCTTTTACCTACATAATTTCATCAGTAAAAGTAAATTTTTACTTCAAAAAAAAATTGAAAACACTCTTTACCTACGAAAACCTTCATTACCTATGAACATTTTCGTAGGTAAATATCATTTAAAGGTAAACTTACTTTTCATTTTGGTGTATTTAGAAAAATTGAAAACACTCTTTACCTACGAAAAGTTTCATAGGTAAAGATGACTTTTACCTTCAGTAAAGTAAACTTTCCGATTTTTTATTTTTTTGAAAAATCCAAAACACCCTTTACTTACGAAAATTTTCATAGGTAAAGATGGCTTTACTTACGAAAATTAGATTTTGTAGGAAAAAATCACCCTTTACCTATGCAAATTTTTGTAGGTAAAGATGGCTTTTACCTACAAAATTAGATTTCGTAGATAAAAGTAAACTTTTCGTTTTTTGAAATTGAAAACACCTTTTACCTACGAAAATTTTCATAGTTAAAGAATACATTTACCTACTTCGCCTTTTTGTTATGTTGAGAAATGCAAAACACTTTTTACCTACGAAAATTTTCATAGGTAAAGATGGCTTTTTCCAAAAAAATTGAATACACCCTTTACCTATGAAAATTTTCGTAGGTAAAGATGACTTTTACCTCGGTAAAAGTTTACTTTTACCAACGAAAATAAGTTTCATCGGTAAAAGTTATCTTTCCCTACGAAAATTAGTTTCGTCGGTAAAAACCATATTTCTTATAGTGTAAATTGGATATCCACATTAACACCTGAGTACAGTAAAGTACGGGGCGTTATAAGACTTTCTGGAATCTATACTACCTGCGTAGTCAGAATCTACATATCCTACCAACTTTATCCTTGTCTTTTCAAAAGTTAAGACATAGTCTTCTTACCATCCCACTGCAATCCAACATTACTTGTTGGGGTACTTGCTCATAACACTGATAGCATGGGAAATAACTGGTCTAATCCAGACCATGGCATACACTGCTAACCGCATTCGAATAAGGCTTATGAGATATCATGCTCTTTCTCATCTGTTTTGGGATATGTCCTGAGAAAAACTTGATGAGAGACACATAGGGAACGCTCTCTGACTTTACATGGTCCATCACCTCTTTAATCAATACCTACCCAAGGTATTCTGCCTGAGATAACCAAAGCCTACTCCTCTTTCAGTCTCAACGCCGAGAATCATTTTTACAGTCCCCCGATCCTTCATCCTAAATGTCTTACTTAATCGAGTCTTCAGTACATTGATTTCAGACATGTCATAATTAGCAATCCATATGTCATTAATTCCTGACTCACCATGAAGGAACCAAACCACTGCCTAGGCGACAAGTCGAACCACGACCTCCTGCAAAGTCTTTTCTCAGCCCCTTTAACTTCGAACCGCTCTGGTTGCTTCATGTAGATCTGCTCTTCACTTTTCCTTACAGAAGTGTAGACTCCACATCCATCCTTCTAGCTCAAGATCACATTGGTCAACAGCGCTAATCATGGATCTAATAGACACCTGCTATACCGTTAGCGCGAATATCTCTGAGAAGCCAATCCCTTCTCTCTGAGTATAACCCTTCGCTACCAACCTCGCCCTGTATTTATTTTGTATCCTCCTGAAGATCCACCTGCATCCAACCGCTTCCCGGCCCACTGAAAGCTCCACCAGCCCCCATGTGTCAATCTGGTATAACGAGTCCATCATATCGCCCATAGTCACCTTCCACTTCTCAGCACCAGGCTCACCTAGAGCCATCAGACTAGAAGATGGATCCTCCTGCGATATTGGAGTCATTCACGTATCTTACCGATATCCTGTGATTATGCCATGTGATTCTTCTCATAGGTGGCTACTCCGCCTGCTCTGTATCCCTGTCTGCGCGTCTCAGCCTTCCTACCCTGCTCGCTCATGTCATGCCCCAAACTCGGAAAATGGGCTCACAAAATTTTCAATCGCCGAATCTGGCGCCGACAGCCTCTGTAGTACCCCATTCTCGGATTCCGACACTTACATGCCGGATTCCGATCCTGGGATCCTACAATGAGGATTTTCAGTATGAATTTTTTTTTGTAATGGAGCATAACCACAAGTATAACCAAGTCACAAAACAACATCATCACATATCCACTATATCAAAAACTTTTTAGTACAATGGGGAAAGGAAAATACAAGGTGATAAAAAAACTCCAAAATGATCAGATGCATGCTCCTGCCTCAACGTTGCTGTTGTCCAACGACACCTGCACGCAATGGTCGTGCATAAGCTTACAAAAGCTTAGAGGGTGGTGTAAGTGTGTGCGCAAGGCAAGCGCTAAGTGTACAATATCAGAGTAATGTGGAAGTATACGGTAAGTCCATGAATGCTATCAACTGTACCAAAGCTATATGATGTAAGACATGAATGCTATCGGTCATACCAAGGCCATGTGATGCGAGGCCTATGTAGCTAAATGTTATATGCGAGATGCAAAGCAAGTGTGCCAGTACTCGTCAAGTACACATATCAGTACAGTTTCTCTCTGGATATCACCGGGGTCTAATACACCTCACACTGACTGCCTCCTCCCTAGCTGCACAGTCAAGCAAGTGGAAGAGACCACACTATCCGCCTGAACAGTAGTCTGCCAATACCTACCCGGCTCGTCGATAGCGGACTCATTTGCGAGCTGGTTAAACTCAGCGTAGCTTATAGCCCCCTCACTCGGGCGGATAAGGCCACACCCCCTTCCAACCGACCATGACACAGTGGGAGACGCGGCCTACTGGTATTCGGCACTCGGGCGCTCATGTATCCACTCGGTCTAGACGTTGGAGCATCTCCTGGTACCAAAAAGGTTCTGGAATTTTCACCCAAGGACATCCTAAGTGCCCATAGTGCTAGAACCAATATTTCTGGTATCCAATACGACCATCCACGATGAGCCTGTGGAGGCCACGGCCCTGATGTTGCTAGGGCGTGCAGTGATCAAGTCACACATATGCGGGATGCATGAGTCACATCGTCAAATCATGAAGTAATCTTGTGCTTACCATGCACTCACGTGGGGGCACTCCGTCTCATAAGGAGTTCCATAAATGCCTCAGCCCAACGGCTTATGCTATGATCAAACATTCCTCACATCAGGCATACATATGATGCGTATGGGTATGTATCATGGAGCTATACTAAGCATGTTATAAAGTGATGAACCATCAACAAGTATGGGCCTACTAATGGGCCCTAGGGAGAGTTATAATGCGGATATTTAACCAACATTATTCTTACAATGTAGATGTCAAACCAACATTGCTCCCAAGGCATGGCCCGCCATAAAATATCATTACCCAGACCATAGGGAATCACACATTGCAATGGGCCTATATACGTCTTATTGGGCCTCGACCCATAGGCCTTAGATACATCAAATGGGCCGCCTCATATGGGCCTTATATGAATCAAGTGGGCCGCATCAATGGGCCTTGTACACATTGCAATGGGCCATAACCCATGGGCCTTGAATACAGAACAATGGACTTTATAACATGGGCCTTATATTCATATCAAGGTGGGCCTCAACAACGGCCACAAATACATTGAATGGGCCTAATCACATGGGCCTTATGTACATTAGGTGGGCCACCCCAATTGGGCCCCATGTCTATACTCAAGTGGGCCCCAACAACGGGCCATAATACATCAAGATGGGCCTAATCCTATGGCCTTATATATATACCTAGGTGGGGTCCACTTGGACTATAGATTGAGCTTTCAAAATGGTTAGACAATTTGGATGCAACACAAGCATCATGGTGGGGGTCCACATGAAGGCCCACCATCCTTTATACCATATATAATATAATATATAGTTTATAATTATATATACACACACACACACACACACAATACTGTATATAATATTATATATACACATACACACACACGCACACACACGTGCACACACACACGCACACACGCACACGCACACACACGTGCACACGCGCACACACACACTCACAAGCACACACCGTCCCCTAGACGGACGGTGTGAATGAACCCATACATCACTGTGGGTCCCACGTGGGGCCCACCATTATGTTTACTAACCATCCAATCCGTTGAGAAGGTCGTACGGACTTGGAATGAAGAGGAAAACAAATTTCATCTTGATCCAACACTTCTGTGGCCCAGAAAATGAGTTTCAAGGGTAGACGTTCAATTCCACTACTTCCCGTGATGTGGGCCACCTGAGTCTCAGATCGGGCTGAATTTTAGAGGGAGCCCACTTCAAGCAGGGGCCCACCTAATGAAAGGATTGGATGAAAAATATACACCATGGTGGGGCCCACGGCTAGGGTCGTGGGTCTGCTCTTGTCCGCCCCCCCGCCAGCAGCAGACGTTGCCTGAGTCTCTGATAGCAGCGGCGTCTGCTGCATGTAATATATATATATTTTTTTTAAAACAAGTTTTTCTGTGGTTTTTCGTGTATGGGACCTGCATCAACTGAATTCAGCCCGTCCATTGTTCTCTATGGCTCAAGACCATTCCAACGAGTCCAATATCTGATGTTTTTCGGTGCATAAAAAAATGACAGGGTGACTTTCAACGGTAGATACCACTATTTTACATGCTATGGCCCACCCAAAGATCGGATATATTTTATTTTTCGGCTCAACGCCTAAAATGAGTTGGTAAATAAGATGGATGGCATGGATTGATCTCATACATCAATGTGGAGTCCACACAAGTGGCCCACCAATAAGCTTTGAAAAAAGCTAATATTTGTGCCTTCCCAGTTCACGTCCAGAGACGCTGGACTCTCTTTTTCTTTTCTTTTCTTTTTTTTTGTATGGGCATACAAATAAGGTTAAGGTGGGCCCTGCCTAGGTGGGCCACCACATGGCTACACATATAAAGTGGGCTCCCACTTATGGATCACTTGGATAAAATGCATGCCTCATCGTGGGGTCCATCTGGGTGGGTCATAAGGCCACATCATCACACACAAAAATAAATAAATAAAAAGAGAGGGAGAGAGAAAGAAGGACATGTGTGATGGAGGGACCCCAACACTATGGGCCCTCCTTGCATTCAATCATACATCAAGTGGGTCCCAATACATGTGGGCCCACTAAAACAAAAATCAATGGTGGAGATCCTTTCTCCACCAAATGTAAGGTCTAGATGACCTCTTTATATGTAAGAAAAATAAACATCATGATGGGGTCCATGGAGAATGGCCCCATCATGTAATGATCATGAGCATCAAGGTGGGCCATCGGGCACACCTAGGGTCCAAAGTGAGATCCATACCATCAATCGGTAGGCCTCGCTTGGCCCATCATCAAAAACATGAAAAATCTATCCTAACAAGCACCCACCGTCGATCTCCTTGGTCCGTTGGAATGTCGATCTCCTTGTGCTTCACTTTGATGGAGGGAGATGAGAAGTGGATGGCTTGGATGAAGGATCTTTGGGATGGGAAGTGGGCCACCAAATCACATTTTTCTCTCCATGGGAAGGCTTGGACGTGGAATTTTCCTTGCTTGGGAAAAGTGATGAGAAATGGGAGAGAGAGAGAGGGTTGTAAAGAGAGAGAGAGGGTAGCTTAGGTAGGCCATGATTACTTGTAAGAGAGGGTGGCTAGCAATAAATGCTTGTAAGAAAGCTAGGGGGTAGGGTGGTTATAGCTAGGGTAGGGTGGCTATAGCTAGGGTAGGGTGGCTAAGGCTAGAGTAGGGTGGCTATAGCTAGGGTGATGTCATCCATCACCCTCATGATTACCTAAAGATAGGTGCCACATGGGATGAGTGGGTCCCGCAATATGCGGTCCATGGCCATTAAAATGCACGGTCTACATCTTATGATCTAAGCGTCGGGTTGACGCACGAGACGCGGCGTTGGAACCACGGCGACGTTGCGATCGTAATGGTACGGGTCTCGGGTTAAGCTGACTCAAATCTACAGGATATGATCTAAGATCGCGCGCAAACATCGATTATAGGTCGCATGATACCGAAATTTGACGGGAAGGATCGCGGCAGTTGACGGAACAATACGGACTAGGATACGGGTCTTACAGCTTGTGTGGTCATGCCCAATATGCCACACACATGTAGAGATGGAATATGCTACATCCACTACAGCTCTACCTTTTGGAGTACTCCCAATCAACCTGTACATGTTACCAAGTCATTGCACTTTCATGATTACTTGTGCCCCCTTAGATATCTGAAGAGCACCATCAATACCTGTGAACTTGCAGCCTTTTGCCTCAAGTACACCAAGAGAAATTAGATTTTTCTTCAAATTAGAAATGTACCTCACATCAGTCAGGGTATGCTCACCCTATCAAACATCTTAATACGCACCATACCAATAGCCACAACGTTACAAGCAAAGCCATTACCCATAAACACCTGTCCACCATCACATTCCCTGTAACTGGTGATCTAACTCCAATGAGGAGTCATGTGAAAAGATGCCCCTGTGTCTAGAATCCGCTCATCCTTACGATCATCGTATGACCGCCTGATCGTAGACACAGACAAAACATTACCATTGCATCCACTTGATCCATCTGACGTGACAGCATTGGCCTCTCTGTATGAAGCCTCAGAATCTTCTCTCTTAGATTTAGAATTTTCACAATCCTTCTTCACATGTCCTTCCTTCCCACAATTTCAGTACTTTACCTTTCCTTTGCCCTTGCTCTTTGATTTCGATCTATAGCCTGAAGAACCTATACCTTGTTTAGAATTCCTACCCCTTATAAGCAGTGCCTCAGAAGATATCCCCATGTCGACGTTAAACTTTCTCATAGCCTTCCCTGGAAGGGCTGAGATAACGGTGTCGACACTTAGGGTTTTATTCGTGGAGCACATTGTATCATTAAATGACTTATAAGATGCCGAAAGAGAATTCAGTAACATACATGCTTGTTCTTCATCTTTCATCACTTTCTCCATATCCAGCAATTTACACATTAATTTATTAAAGTTGCTGATGTGAGCCTCCAGATCTCCACCCTCCGCCATCTTAAAGTTATACCACTTCCGCTTCAAGTGTAGGCAATTTTCAGAGGATTTTTTCACATAGACATCCTCTAACTTCGCCCATAATTTAGCTGCAGTTTTCTCCCTCATGACATTGTAAAGAACCTCATCCATGAGACATAAACGGATCAATGATAAAGCCTTCTTATCAAGAGTGTTCCATTCATTATCAGTCATAGTGGACTTTCGCTCCTCAAGAGTACCATCTTCGCCTTGCTTGATTAAGGAACTTATCATCTTGATCTTCCATAACTCAAAATTATTTTTCGCTGAGTACTTCTCAATCTCATACCTAGTGCTTCCCATTATTACTAATCCCTCAGATTCAGATCTGTGCCCCAACGATTGCTTTGATACCACTTGTTGAGGATTTGTACTGCGGAATCACACAATTCTAGATCTAGGATAGCAATCCAATAACGTCAAGAAATCACAAGAGAACACAAAGTTTTAACGTGGAAAACCCTTACGGGAAAAAACCACGGCACAAAGCGACTGAAATCCACTATGAAATAGAAATTACAAAAGAGAGGACTTACCCGATTCGAACAACCTCAAATCTCACCCTTGCTACACCCTTTGATAACCCTAGAACCCTTGGAAAACTTTTAGAAAGCTTTAGAATACCCTAGAATAGCCCTAGGGACCCTTATTTATAGTTTAGGAAACTCCACTTATGCACCTAGTCCAGAAAAATCCGGAAACCACCTCAAATTTACGCAGTCCGTGCAGGATCTGTGTAACCTCGACTAGTTGAAGGAGGGACTCGACTGGTCAAGCAACCCGCTCGACTGGTCGAGAATTCCAGACACCCAAAACATGTGCTCGTTGGACTTTAAGCCAAGCAGTGCTCGACTAGTCGAGCGGCTCACTCGACCGGTCGAGCAGCGACAGATTAAAGGCATCTGACAACAATCTACTCCAATCTAAAAGGCATAAAGAGTTACGTGACCATTTCTCTATATTCAAACCTGATGTTAAGAGGTCCAAAACTATCATCAAGAGGGCCTTATATTTCATCGATATATTTCAAACTTCACATAAATTGAAAAGGCCTCCTCACTTTATAATAGAGGATTTTTATTTTTATTTTTTCTAGAAGAGAAGGTGCTCCAAAGAACTCCCAGTTTCCCTTGTTGTAACTATCTTCTTTTTCCTTATTTTGAAGTCTTGCATAAAATAATTAGATGAGTATTTGTAAGGCTTGTTAAGGATCTTTGAAAACACTAGGGAGGGATAACTTTTTTCAAGAAAATGATTTATTTTTTGTTGTAAGTTCACTTTTTCTATAGCTTTGCCCTATATGTGTTTGTACCAAGATCCATCCGAATCAGATAAGCGGTGCAGATCGAGCCATGTGGCATATAAGATATTTGTGAAGCATATGCCCAAGATTTGAAGGATAGGTCATCTTTGTAGGGTTATTTTTTGTATTTATGTTATCTCCGGATAAGAGTAGCAATGTTCTAGCCACACCAGCCCTAGAGCACATTCTGAGCATTCAACAATGATAAGATCATGGTCAATAAATGTCACTGCCCTTTCCCAACTAATTACATGTGAAAGTGTCACATGGACGAGAGATTGCTCTCTCAATCGTCCCAGAAGCTAAAAATAATAGAAACATATCTAAGGCAAGGATTCCTCCTCGAATCCAAAGTCAAAACTACAACCCAGCACAACGCTATGTATATTGGTTTAGTTCTCCACTACTCAGCAGCAGCGACCCTTATGGTAGATCTAGTTTCAGTATGTCCCTGCGAACTTGTTGGACTAACTCTTTAGTTGTAGTCAGTAGTTGTGATTCCCTTCCATCTATGCCTGTGTGCTAGATCTAGAGGAAGATTTTAGCTTAGGAATTCATCTACCTTGTTTAGATGCAGGACCGACCATAGTTGTAATCTTTGGTATTGGTTTTGCCTTGGTCATCAGCACGTTGCTCCCTAAAGTACCTTGTTACTCTCAGCCATGGTGATCCCACCATAGTGGTAAGTTGCGTGTCTTTACCACGTCCATTCTTATAGAGTTGAGCTATTAATGATTAACAAAGAGAAAAGATCATGATTAGACTATCTTCCTTCTAGCTGAGCTTGCATATAAAATGAGGGTGACTGAAAAATGTGACATATATAGCTTTGGCATTGTGGCACTTGAAGCGATGATGGGAAGGCATCGTGGGGAGCTCATCCCCTCTTTGACATCACCAAGAAGACAAGATATACTACTAAAGATAGTATGGTCGCCAGTAAGTACAATTTTACTTCTATGGGTGCAGTGTGGGACGTTCCTTGCATCAAAAATCTTCACGAATGGGAGGTAACTGAAATTTTTTCGATTTCGTCCCTGTATTCCGTTCTCTCCCCCTCCCCTTCCCCGGCTACCCACGCTTCTCCTTTCCTCTGGAAATACTCAGCTCCCCCCAAATATATTTGTTTTGCTTGGCTGGTGGGAAACAAAAGGATCCTAACTATTGACAACTTGAGGAAGAGAAGGATGCAGCTAGTTAACGTCTGTCTTTGTTGCATGAAGAGTGAGGAAACTGTGGATCATCTCTTGGTCCATTGTCCTTCCATATCTCAAATTTGGAGGGATTTTTTTTGCCGTTTCAATGTCAATGGATGCATGCCGAGTTATGTTTCTTCATTGCTTGCATACTGGCATGGTTTTAAGATGGGAAAGATCAAATCCTCTATCTGGAGGATGGCCATTCTGGCCATTTGGTGTGCCATTTGGAAGGAAAGAAATGACCGTTGCTTTAACGACATCCACAATTCTGCTCAAGCTATCGCTTCTTTTGCTAAATATCTGATTATTGAGTGGGTGGTTAATATTTTGAGTCTTAAGGATTATAATCTTTTGTTTCTGGGTTTGTAGTTCTTTCGGCTCTGCTACCTCAGCAGACTCGTTTTGTACTTTTGTTTTTCTTTTTAATACAATTCTGTTACTTTAAAAAAAGAAGAAGAAGAAGAAGATATACTGCTAAAGGATATGTTAGAGCAACGTCTCCCGAACCTAACGGCTGAGGTTGCACACGAAATCATATTTGTGGTATCCATTGCAATTTCAAGCATTTGGCCAGATCCAAACTCTTGGCCAACCATGCACCACGTGTCTCAAGAGCTGTCTAGTGGTAGGTCTTTCTTCTCTCTATGGCCATTCCATGCACTTACATTATATCAACTAATGGATCTTAAGGTATATTTGGGTGGATGAAGATGATCAAGGTTGAGGGTGTGTAGTGACAAGAAAATTATTATTACGTACGTTTTTTTATTGTATGAAAATCATCGAATATGGATAAGGTATTTTTCTCGTTATGATATATATGTAATTTTAGTGTGTGAAATCGGTGTTTATCTAAAATGTAGATTTCCAGGTGAAGCCTTGTCTTTCTTTATGGCTCCTACACGAATATTTGTACATTATTTTTAATTGTATCAACAAAGTTATAGGTGGTGTTGTTCACTCCCCAAGTATAGGGTTGTGATGTAGTAATAACTCGGTAAGACCGAGGTCGAATCCCAAGGGACTGATACCTGTACGTTACCTGAAACTAGGTAGAAATAGGACTAGCCTAAGATGAAATCTAAATCCAATGTAAATTGATGAATAATGGTGAGAGATTAATCTAAACTTAAGGAATTCAGAGGAAGGGAAACCGGGGATTCAGAGGATCCACTTGTAGAGATCAGAGAGATCTTATGCCATCACCATGTAAACTACACTGAACTTCTTTTAATATAGTTTTAAAGAGATGAAAGATATATGAATTAGAATGGATTCCATCATCAAACCATGCCCAGGAGGCAAAGCAAACAACAGAATTAAACTAATTACCAACCACTCAACAATGCATGAAGGTTAGGAAGGATACCGTCATCCAACCATGCCCATGAGACGATGGTGAACAACAGGACTTCCTGACGTCATAAACATCAAAGGGAGGGAGAAATACTCAAAGCCATCGCAGACCCGTTGTAATTTTAGTCACAGCAGACCATAAAAAAACTAAAAAGAATTCCTCAATTAAACTAAAAACAATATCAGTTCAGTTTAAACAAAAAGGCAGAAGTAAAAAGCTCCCATCAGACTACAAGCTTCCCCTCTTAGCCCCAGCTAAGAGGTTTAGCCCGTCATGATGCGGCTAACCCTTAAACAAAAAGAAAAAAAACCTTTTCCTCTCTATCTCTCTCCCTGCTCCACGTCCAGCCAAAACCAAGCTAACCTCCTGCTGCCACCAAATCTCTCCCTGTCTCCCCGTTCAAACCCAAGCCCTCATCCCTTTTCTGCCTTTTATCCCTATAAAAGACAGTGTGCACTCCCTGCACAAATAGGAAACAGTATGCGAGACGGAGCCTTGCGGAAGCCGGGCGCATTTTTTTTAGAAACTGCTTTCGCACGCAGTCAGCGGCGTTGGGAGCAGGTTTCCGGAGTGCTGATTGTTTCGGCTCCTCGTCTGCCCTTTTGGTGGTGTTCGTCCCTAGCCTGGTCTTCATCTAGACGGATCAGATCAACCGTCCGATCAACAGGGGTGGACCACAGCCTCCCGGATCGTCCGGACCGTAGGAACAGAGGCAGCGCAAGACGGACGCTGTGTTGATGGTGGGGCCCACTTCACTATTGTTTTGAGAAATCCATGCTGTCCACTGCATTTTGCTCGAAAAACCAGTAAGAAATATCTGGTTTCAGATTGGATTCTGTGTGGCCCACAGAATATTGTATTCCGCCGTCCATCTTGAGTGTGATCGAGTCTTTCCCGTATGTGCGCGCATGGGAGCAGATTGAAATTAAGATTTTTGATCGCCCAGTACGATTTATGTTCCAGCTCCACAGGCAAGTGACAAGCTTTCCCATAGACAAGTCTAAAGGGAGACATTCCAATAGGGGTTTTAAAGGCAGTACGGTATGCCCATAAGGCATCGGTCAATCGGATTGACCAATCCTTACGATCAGGGTTAACCGTTTTCTCTAAAATGTGTTTAATTTTCCTATTAGAAATCTCAGCTTGCCCACTTGTCTGTGGGTGGTACGGGGTGCTCACCTTATGAGAAATACCGTATTTCTTCATTAAGCTCTCAAATGGTTTATTACAAAAGTGTGAGCCCCCATCACTAATGATGGCTCGAGGCATTCCGAATCGAGAAAGGATGTTTTCTTTTAGGAATTTAATGACCGTGCGATGGTCATTAGTTCGACACGGAATCGCTTCGACCCATTTAGTGACATAATCCACGGCGAGCAAAATATACAGATTTCCAAACGATTGAGGGAATGGTCCTATGAAATCGATGCCCCAGCAATCAAATGCTTCAATGATAATGATGGGATTCAAAGGCATCATATTTCGATGGGACAATGCTCCCAATTTCTGACAATGCTCACAAGCTTTGCAAAACTCATGAGTGTCTCTAAACATAGTGGGCCAGTAAAAGCCACACTGCAGAATCTTGGCCGTGGTCTTTTTAGCAGAAAAGTGACCACCACAGGCCTGTGAGTGACAGAAGGAGATGACACTCTGATGCTCATCGTCTGGCACACATCTCCTTAGGATTTGGTCTGGGCAATATTTAAACAAATATAGATCGTCCCAGAAAAAGTTACGCACCTTGTTGAAAATTTTCTTCTTATCTTGCGCAGTCCAATGTGTCGGTATGGAACCTGTGGCAAGATAATTAGCAATATCAGCGAACCAAGGTGAATGGGAGATTCTAAACAAATGTTCATCAGGGAACATGTCATTGATATAGGTTACCTATGGGGAATCAGAGGTATTAAGGCGAGAAAGATGATCGGCCACTACGTTCTCTACTCCCTTTTTATCTTTAATTTTCAAATTAAATTCTTGGAGTAGAAGGATCCATTGTATCAGGCGGGGCTTAGAATCATTCTTAGAAAGAAGGTACTTAAGTGCCGCATGATCTATGTAGATAATGATCTTGAATCTGATCAAGTAGGACCTAAATTTATCCAAAGCGAACACTACGGCTAGGAGTTCCTTTTTCATAGTCGAGTAGTTTACTTGGGCAGAATTTAAAGTTCTACTTGCGTAATGAATGACGTAGGGCCTCTTATCTTTTCTCTGGCCTAGAACCGCTCCAAGAGCATAATCAGAAGCGTCGCGCATAAGCTCAAAAGGAAGGCTCCAATCGAGTGGTTGTATGATAGGTGCAGTGGTTAACATGCCCTTAAGCTTGGTGAAAGCTTCCTAGCATTGCTCAGTCCACTCGTATGGAGCATCCTTTTGAAGAAGATTATATAAAGGATGAGAGAGGAGACTAAAGTCCTTTATGAATCGCCTGTAAAATCCTGCGTGTCCTAAGAAGGATCGCACGTCTCTGATGTTCTTGGGTGGAAGTAGGTTAGAGATAAAATCGATTTTTGCCTTATCTACCTCGATTCCCTTGGACGAGATGATATGCCCAAGGACAATTCCCTTCTGAACCATGAAATGACACTTCTCCCAATTAAGTACCAAGTTCTTTTCTTCACATCTTTTCAGCACACATTTAAGACTTTCCAAGCACTTGCTGAAAGATGGACCGTAAACAGAGAAATCATCCATGAAGACCTCTATATATTGCCTTACCATATCAAAAAAAATACTAAACATACATCGCTGAAAGGTGGCAGGGGCATTACATAGTCCGAATGGCATCCTTTAGTAGGCAAAGGTGCCGTAGGGATATGTAAATGTGGTCTTTTCCTAGTCTTCAGGGGCTATCTCTATCTGGTTGTAGCCCGAATACCCGTCAAGGAAACAGTAATAAGAATGACCAGCTAACCTTTCCAGGATCTGATCAATGAATGGTAAAGGAAAGTGGTCTTTCCTCGTGACGGTATTCAACTTCCTGTAGTCAATGCACATTCTCCAACCAGTAGTGACTCTAGTTGGCACGAGTTCATTATTAGCGTTGGCTACGATGGTGATTCCGGACTTCTTAGGGACCACTTGAGTTGGACTCACCCATTGGCTATCAGATATAGGGTATATGATACCCACGTCTAATAGTTTAAGAACCTCGGTCTTAACCACTTCCCTCATGTTTGGATTTAGTCTACGTTGTGGTTGTCGAGCAGTTTTTGCATTATCCTCAAGATATATGTGATGAGTACAAATTGAGGAATCGATTCCCTTGAGGTCCGCTATTGTCCATCCCAGGGCTCCTTTATGCTCAATGAGAGTATATGAGCATACTCTCCTGTTCTTTCTCCAGGTGGGCAGAGATCACCACCGGGTATGTCTCATCTTGACCTAAATAAGCATATTTCAAATCAGAGGGTAAAGGTTTTAGGTCAAGCTTCGGCGGCTTGAGGTTAGACGGTAGAGGCACTACATCGGTTTGTGGCAATTCTTCAAATTGTGGCCTCCACCGGTTAACTTCAAGTACCGGTGCAGTATCAAGCAAGGCACACATCTCCCTAATCATGTCATCATTAAAATCATGGGAGTGGGCTAAGCACGTCTCTAGAGAGTCAGAGGATAACGTCAGAGGCGTCGTATCTTCCACTAAAGAGTCAATCATGTTAATGTCGTGGAAATCGTCATCCTCCTCTAAGTTTCTGCCGTTATTGAAAAAAATGTTTGACTCCAATGTCATATTCCCAAAAGACATAGTCATGACACCATTCCTGCAATTAATAATTGCGTTTGAAGTGGCAAGGAATGGGAGACCGAGAATGACGGGGATCTGAGTGCTTATGTTATTGATGAGTTCGGTGTCCAGGATGATAAAATCTATAGGGTAGTAAAATCTATCAACTTGGACCAACACATCCTCAATTATCCCTCTTGGTACATGAACAGAGCGATCAGCAAGTTGTAGTATGGTTAGGGTGGGTTTTAATTCACCCAAACCTAACTGTTTGTATACCGAGTAGGGAATCAGATTGACGCTCGCTCCTAAGTCAAGAAGTGCATGATCAATTCGATGGTCCCCGATTACATATGATATAGTTGGGCTACCGGGATCCTTGAATTTCCACGGCACGTCTTGCTTCAGGATGGTACTCACTTTCTCAGTCAAGAAGATTTTCTTTTGGATACTTTGCCGTATTTTGGTCTTGCATAAGTCTTTCAAAAATTTGGCATATGAAGGAATCTGTTTCACGACATCAAGTAGACGAATGTTAACTTTCACTTGTTTCAACACCTCCAGAATATCCTAAGAGTTAGAAAGACGTTTTGGTGCAACCAACCGTTGGGGGAACGGAGCAACTGGCTTCTCTAGAAGTTTCGGTTCTAATTTTTGTGGGGCATCACTAGATCCATCATTGTTGTCCTCTTCTGGTTCTTGAGTCTTTTCGGGCCTAACCGGAAGAGTTTTATCAATGATCTTTCCACTTCTAAGAGTGGTGATGGATTTAGCGTGCCCCATCTGATTTGAAGAGCTAGGATCACTAATCTCGTACTGCGGTTTAGGATTGGAGAGAGGTTGTGCAGGAAGCATCCCCTTTTCTATTACCGTCATACGAGAATCTATCTTTTGTATAAAATCTGTAAATCCCCGCATTGCCTAAGCTAGCTCTTGTATGAAATTTTGAACCGGTTCCTCTTGAGGTTTCACTTGATTTGGATTTTGATTGAAGAAACCTTGAGGGGTAGCCGTTTGTCCATTCCTCCAACTAAAGTTTGGATGATTTTTCCAACCAGGATTGTATGTATTGGAGTTAGGTCCAGTAAAAGGTTTTTGATAGTTGTTTACGGCATTGGCTTGTTCATTCAACACTCCTCGAAAGGCAGGTATTGTAGGACAGTTTTCAGTTGTGTGAATGTTGCAATCACAGATGCCGCAAACAATTTCATTGACCTTATCATTCTTTCCTTCCATGGCCTCAAATTTTCTTATGAGATTATTCACTTTATACTTGAGATCATCTTCTTCCTTCAGGAGATACATTCCGCCTTTCTCCTTAGATTGAGTTGGTCTAGATGTGGTGTTTGATTTTGGGTAATAGTCCTAAGATTGTGTTTTTTCAGCCAGATTGTCGAGGTAGTCTCATACCTCGTCGACATCTTTATTAATGAACTCTCCATTACACATTGTCTCGACCATTTGGGGCATGGAAGATGTTAGTCCATCGTAGAAAAAATTTGTAATGCGCCACGTTTCAAATCCGTGTTGTGGGCATGAACTGACCAAATCTTTGAACCTTTCCCAACATTGGAAGAATGTTTCATCTTCCTTTTGGGCAAAGTTCATGATTGCTTTTCTGAGGGTAATCGTTTTATGATGTGGGAAGAATTTTTTTTATGAATTCCCTCTGCATGTCGTTCCATGTGCCAATGGATCTAGGACGCAGTGAATGTAACCACATCTTAGCCTTCTCTTTTAAGGAAAAAGGAAAGAGTTTCAGCCTGATTGTATCCTCAGATACATGAAGAAAATATAATGTAGCTATAATCTCATCAAACTCTTTCAAATGTAAATATGAACTTTCTGATTCAAGTCCATGGAATTTGGGAAGGAGTTGGATAGCTCCTGGCTTGATGTCCATTTGTCCTGTGTTTTCAGGGAAAATCATGCATGAGGGTATACTCACTCCCGCCGGTTGTAGATAATCTCGTAAAGTACGAGGCGGGGGTGCCTGATGCACCTCATTCTCATCTTGGGTATCCTCCACCCTGGGTGGAAGTAGAGGAGGTTGGTCTTCAGCCATAACTTCAATTAACTCAGGGGATTTCGAGTGGTGTCTAGTCCTGCGATGGATAGTCAACCCCTCAACCAATCCTCCTTCAGTCAAGAGACGTCGAGTGTTGTCACGGGCCCACTTGGGCATGAAACACTTGCAACCCTCAATCAAATTCGAAACCTAATCCTAAGAAAGGAAAAGAAAATCTAGAAAGAAAAAGAGAGTTGGAAAGAAATTACCAAATTGAAGCCCCTAAGTTAAAGACCTGCAAAAGAAAACAAACAAGTCAGTTTCTAAAGAGAAGGTCTAGAATTAGAAAATCTTTAAAAAGAAAGATAGAAGTAAAATAGTTTCTAAAAGAAGAAGATCCTAAACTAGAAAGTAAATTACTAAAAGAGAACTGAAAAATAGAAAGTAGAGAAAGAACTTACCGAATTAGAAATTTCTATCTTAAAGGCCTACAAAATAGGAAAGTTAGTTTTTAAACAAAAAGTCTACAAGTAGAAAATTTCTAAAAATAAAATAAGAAACAAAGTTAGATTCTAAAAGAGTTTAGAATTAGAAACTTGCTAAAAAAAGAATCCTAATCTAGAAATAGCAAGGAGGAAATTAAGAAAGAATTTACCAACCTACAAAATAAAAGAGTTGGGTTAGTTTCCAAAAAGGGAAAAACTATCCAAAAAAAAAAAGGAAATAGAAAATTCTATAATTAAATGAAAACTAGAATTAGAGAACTTTTAAAACTCAAACCGTAATTCTAAAAATAGAAAGAGTAGAGGATTTGGAAAAGAATTACCAAATTAGAAGTTAATGTCAAGGTCCTACAAAACAGGAAACAGATTAGTTTCTAGAAATTAGAAAAACTAAACCTAAAGTGAAAAAAATCTTAATCTTAAACTAATCCTAAAACTAATTAATTTCAGAAAATCGTAGCCGTCAGTCCCCGGCAACGGCGCCAAAAACTTTTTCACTCCCCAAGTATAGGGTTGTGATGTAGTAATAACTCGGTGAGACCGAGGTCGAATCCCAAGGGACTGATACCCGTACGTTACCTGAAACTAGGTAGAAATAGGACTAGCCTAAGATGAAATCTAAATCCAATATAAATTGATGAATAATGGTGAGAGATTAATCTAAACTTAAGGAATACAGAGGAAGGGAAACTGGGGATTCAGAGGATCCACTTGTAGAGATCAGGGAGATCTTATGCCATCACCATGTAAACTACACTGAACTTCTTTTAATATAGTTTTAAAGAGATGAAAGGTATATGAATTAGAATGGATTCCATCATCAAACCATGCCCAGGAGGCAAAGCAAACAACAGAATTAAACTAATTACCAACCACTCAACAATGCATGAAGGTTAGGAAGGATACCGTCATCCAACCATGCCCATGAGACGATGGTGAACAACAGGACTTTCTGATGTCATAAACATCAAAGGGAGGGAGAAATACTCAAAGCCATCACAGACCTGTTGTAATTTTAGTCACAACAAACCATAAAAAAAACTAAAAACAATTCCTCAATTAAACTAAAAACAATATCAGTTCAGTTTAAACAAAAAGGCATAAGTAAAAAGCTCCCATCAGACTACAAGCTTCCCCTCTTAGCCCCAGCTAAGTGCTTTAGCCCGTCATGATGCGGCTAACCCTTAAACAAAAAAAAAAAACATTTTCCTCTCTATCTCTCTCCCTGCTCCACGTCTAGCCAAAACCGAGCTAACCTCCTGCTGCCACCAAATCTCTCCTTGTCTCCCCGTTCACGCCCAAACCCTCCTCCCTTTTCTGCCTTTTATCCCTGTAAAAGACGGTGTGCACTCCCTGCGCAAATAGGAAACAGTATGCGAGACGGAGCCTTGCGGAAGCCGGGCGCGTTTTTTTAGAAACTGCTTTCGCACGCAGTCAGCGGCGTTGGGAGCAGGTTTCCGGAGTGCTGATTGTTTCGGCTCCATGTCTGCCCTTTTTATGGTGTTCGTCCCTAGCCTGGTCTTCATCTGGACGGATCAGATCAACCGTCCGATCAACAGGGGTGGACCACAGCCTCCCGGATCGTCCGGACCGCGGGAACAGAGGCAGCGCAAGACGGACGCTGTGCTGATGGTGGGGCCCACTTCATTGTTGTTTTGAGAAATCCACGCCGTCCACTGCATTCTGCTCGAAAAACCAGTAAGAAATATCTGGTTTCAGATTGGATTCTGTGTGGCCCACAGAATATTGTATTCTGCCGTCCATCTTGAGTGTGATCGAATCTTTCCCGTATGTGCGCGCATGGGAGCAGATAGTCAACATGGCGTCGACCTTTCCGAGCTCCTTTACAAGATGGATGGCTTGGATCGACCATTTGGGCCATGATGGTGGCCCGCTAGCTTCCGCAGTCTGCTCGTCTGCGTAACAGAGGGGACGGCACTTGCTGTTTTTGAAGAAGCTCGAGTCCAAGACGGTTTGACCGTCCTGGAGTTTCTGTGCACGCCTGGTGCATATGTGCATAGTGCACACCCAACTCATGTGGGGTCCACGATGATGTATATATAAAATCTTCTCCGTCCATCTTCTTCCCCTTTTAATTTAAGACGTTGAGTCCAAAACTGAAGCGTATCCAGAGATCAGGTGGGCCCCATATCACTGTTTTAGAGGCTGATCTGTCCGTTGGGCCACTTCCACAGGGACATAACAGATGAAATTTGACGTGTATGGTTAATTTATGGTCCCAATCCCATGTATGAAGTTTCGAGCCAATCGAATGGCGAGAACCCTGTGCTCTTGCATTCTGTGCCAGTTTCGGGCCTCTTTAACGTGAACGACTTTATTTCCTCGGATCCCTAGTGTGTAAATCCTTCAGTCTTAGTCCCCTGGAGTTTGTCTCATGCTTTGGTGAATTCAGAGCGTCAATCTATACATTTAGCATCATTTTTCAGTCCAAGTTCTTAAACACACCCTGCATTACAAACACGATTAATTCAGGCCGTTAAGCAATATCATAATCGTAAATCCATGCAATCAATGGGGTCTAATATGTAATATTTGACCCTCAACACAACCCCCAACCAGCATTTTGCTAGTCTCGAGCAAAATATGTGAAAATAAGTTGAGAATTTCAGGACAATTCGTATGAACTCGAGTGACTTTTGCAAAATAATTCAGATACGAGACTGTTACATTGCATGAATGTTGGGCCTTACTCTCTCCTAGACTCAAACACACGGTACATTTCATAATCAATTTCAAAGTATTAGTCCCTCAATTAGAACAATCCTAAACACTGAGTTCTACAGGTGTATAGTGTAATCTCGGCTTTCAACATTAATACGCAACTCTCTGTTTCAGGATATCATTGGTAACCTGTAAGAGAGTCCATGATAACCAAAACTTGCCTCGAAGATCATCTTTTCATTCCTTCAGCTTTTGATTGATTTTTTTATTATTATTAAAAGTAATACCAAAACAAATCCTCACCTATAGGGAGCAAACCTATGGTGAAGACTGCGTACTCAAACCTTTTTACGTATTATCCGTAGGGAATGAAATCCACACGTATAGGGAGCAAACCTATAGTGAAGAGTCCTTGCCTAACCTCTTTCAACGGTATCTTTTCCTTTCAATTGATCATGACGGGCAATTTTTCAAGATGGTTCCTTCCATGCTTACTGATCACCAAATTAACCCTTCAGTATCAAACTGAAATCTTAATGTATAAGTGAAATGTGACATGTGAAATCATGACTCAATCAATGTTTAAAACCTCTAACCATGGACTAACAATTTAAATTTAACTGTGAAATCTAATAGATAACTGAATCCAAGAGTCATAAAGTACCAACATCACGCATCTTGAAATTCTAAGTGCCCTAGATGGCCGTCAAAATCACTTCGAATTCATCAGAAATCCTAGAAAATTTTTAAAAAAATTTCCACAATTTTTGTTCAAGACCAAGAAAATGCTAATTAGGTCACCTAATCTCCCACTCCCAACTTAAAATCTACATTGTCCTCAATGTAAAAGATATGAGCATGCAATGCACTTGGGACAACGAAAAGTAAATATGAAGTGATGGGAAGATAGTACCTGGATGATGAATCGAGAGACACTTTCCAAGAGATCGCAGCATGGGCGTCGGTCAGCACGAGAGAGAAGGCAACACAAAAATAACAAAAATAAAATCCTACCTATACCACTTTCGTAGGTGCTCTCGATTGCATTTAGCGTATGCAACAAGCCTTTAAACCCCTAGGTTGCCCCTAGTGGACGAGTTGTAGTCTCGTGAGGGTTTGCAGTAATGTTACCCACAAACATTGAACTAACTAATAATAAAAATGAAATGAAATGAAGAGTTGGGTTGCCTCCCAGGAGCGCTAAGTTTACATCTTCAGCTAGACAAATAAAGCAGCTACCCTAGTCCTATGAAAGCGATACACCTACCTATACCTCCATCAGACTAGGAGATCAATCCTGTTAAACAGGAGCAGTCAGGGGCATGGACATGTCCTCTGAATCAAATTTCTCGACAAATGGTTTCAATCGATGTCCATTGACTTTAAACTCCTTACCATTGTCGGGATCTCTTATCTCAACGGCCCCATGAGGAAAAACAATAACAACAATGTAAGGGCCGGTCTAACGAGATCGAAGCTTACCCGGAAAGAGATGTAATCGAGAATTGTACAAAAGGACCTTCTGACCAGGCGTGAATGATTTTCGCAATATGTGTTGGTCATGAAATCTTTCATCTTGTTCTTGTAAATTCTCGAATTATCGTATGCATCATTCCGGATTTCCTCAAGTTCATTCAATTGAAGTTTGCGTAGCGAGTCAGCGTTGTCCAGATTGAAATTAAGATTTTTGATCGCCCAGTACGCTTTATGTTCCAGCTCCACAGGCAAGTGACAAGCTTTCCCATAGACAAGTCTAAAGGGAGACATTCCAATAGGGGTTTTAAAGGCAGTACGGTATGCCCATAAGGCATCGGTCAATCGGATTGACCAATCCTTACGATCAGGGTTAACCGTTTTCTCCAAAATGTGTTTAATTTACCTATTAGAAATCTCAGCTTGCCCACTTGTCTGTGGGTGGTACGGGGTGCTCACCTTATGAGAAATGCCATATTTCTTCATTAAGCTCTCAAATGGTTTATTACAAAAGTGTGAGCCCACATCATTAATGATGGCTCGAGGCGTTCCGAATCGAAAAAGAATGTTTTCTTTTAGGAATTTAATGACCGTGCGATGGTCATTAGTTCGACACGGAATCGCTTCGACCCATTTAGTGACATAATCCACGGCTAGCAAAATATATAGATTTCCAAACGATTGAGGGAATGGTCTCATGAAATCGATGCCCCAGCGATCAAATGCTTCAATGATAATGATGGGATTCAAAGGCATCATATTTCGATGGGACAATGCTCCCAATTTCTGACAATGCTCACAAGCTTTGCAAAACTCATGAATGTCTCTAAACATAGTGGGCTAGTAAAAGCCACACTGCAGAATCTTGGCCGTGATCTTTTTAGCAGAAAAGTGACCACCACAGGCCTGTGAGTGACAGAAGGAGATGACACTCTGATGCTCATCGTCTGGCACACATCTCCTTAGGATCTGGTCTGGGCAATATTTAAACAAATATGGATCGTCCCAGAAAAAGTTACGCACCTTGGTGAAAATTTTCTTCTTATCTTGCGCAGTCCAATGTGTTGGTATGGAACCTGTGGCAAGATAATTAGCAATATCAGCGAACCAAGGTGAATGGGAGACTCTGAACAGTTGTTCATCAGGGAACATATCATTGATATGGGTCACCTTAGGGGAATCAGAGATATTAAGGCGAGACAGATGATCGGCCACTACGTTCTCTACTCCCTTTTTATCTTTAATTTCTAAATCAAATTCTTGGAGTAGAAGGATCCATCGTATCAGGCGAGGCTTAGAATCATTCTTAGAAAGAAGGAACTTAAGTGCCGCTTGATCTGTGTAGATAATGATCTTGGATCCGATCAAGTAGGACCTAAATTTATCCAAAGCGAATACTACGACTAGGAGTTCCTTTTCCGTAGTCGAGTAGTTCACTTGGGCAGAATTTAAAGTTCTACTTGCGTAATGAATGACGTAGGGCCTCTTATCTTTTCTCTGGCCTAGAACCGCCCCAAAAGTATAATCAGAAGCGTCGCACATAAGCTTAAAAGAAAGGCTCCAATCGAGTGGTTGTATGATAGGTGCAGTGGTTAACATACCCTTAAGCTTGGTGAAAGCTGCCTGGCATTGCTCAGTCCACTCGTACGGAGCATCCTTTTGAAGAAGATTACATAAAGGATGAGAGAGGAGACTAAAGTCCTTTATGAATCGCCTGTAAAATCCTGCGTGTCCTAAGAAGGATCGCACGTCTCTGATGTTCTTGGGTGGAGGTAGGTTAGAGATAAGATCGATTTTTGCCTTATCTACCTCGATTCCCTTGGACGAGATGATATGCCCAAGGACAATTTCCTTTTGAACCATGAAATGACACTTCTCCCAATTAAGTACCAACTTCTTTTCTTCACATCTTTTCAGCACACATTTAAGACTTTCCAAGCACTTGCTGAAAGATGGACCGTAAACAGAGAAATCATCCATGAAGACCTCTATATATTGCCTTACCATATAAAAAAAATACTAAACATACATCGCTGAAAGGTGGCAGGGGCATTACATAGTCCGAATGGCATCCTTTGGTAGGCAAAGGTGCCGTAGGGACATGTAAATGTGGTCTTTTCCTGGTCTTCAGGGGCTATCTCTATCTGGTTGTAGCCCGAATACCCGTCAAGGAAACAGTAATAAGAATGACCAGCTAACCTTTCTAGGGTCTGATCAATGAATGGTAAAGGAAAGTGGTCTTTCCTCATGACGGTATTCAACTTCCTGTAGTCAATGCACATTCTCCAACCAGTAGTGACTCTAGTTGGCACGAGTTCATTATTAGCGTTGGCTACGATGGTGATTCCGGACTTCTTAAGGACCACTTGAGTTGGACTCACCCATTGACTATCAGATATAGGGTATATGATACCCACGTCCAATAGTTTAAGAACCTTGGCCTTAACCACTTCCCTCATATTTGGATTTAGTCTACGTTGTGGTTGTCGAGCGGTTTTTGCATTATCCTCAAGATATATGTGATGAGTATAAATTGAGGAATCGATTCCCTTGAGGTCCGCTATTGTTCATCCCAGGGCTCCTTTATGCTCAATGAGAGTAGATATGAGCATACTCTCCTGTTCTTTCTCCAGGTGGGCAGAGATCACCACCGGGTATGTCTCATCTTGACTTAAATAAGCATATTTCAAATCAGAGGGCAAAGGTTTTAGGTCAAGCTTCGGCGGCTTGAGGTTAGACGGTAGAGGCACTACATCGGTTTGTGGCAATTCTTCAAATTGTGGCCTCCACCGGTTAACTTCAAGTACCGGTGCAGTATCAAGCAAGGCACACATCTCCCTAATCATGTCATCATCAAAATCACGGGAGTGGGCTAGGCACGTCTCTAGAGAGTCAGAGGATAAGGTCAGAGGCGTCGTATCTTCCGCTAAAGAGTCAATCATGTTAATGTCGTGGAAATCGTCATCCTCCTCTAAGTTTCTGCTGTTATTGAAAAAAATGTTTGATTCCAATGTCATATTCCCAAAAGACATAGTCATGACACCATTCCTGCAATTGATAATTGCGTTTGAAGTGGCAAGGAATGGGCGACCAAGAATGACGGGGATCTGAGTGCTCATGTTATTGATGGGTTCGGTGTCCAGGATGATAAAATCTACAGGGTAGTAAAATCTATCAACTTGGACCAACACATCCTCAATTATCCCTCTTGGTACACAAACAGAGCGATCGGCAAGTTGTAGTGTGGTTAGGGTGGGTTTTAATTCACCCAAACCTAACTGTTTGTATACCGAGTAGGGAATCAGATTGACGCTCGCTCCTAAGTCAAGAAGTGCATGATCAATTCGATGGTCCCCGATTACACATGATATAGTTGGGCTACCGGGATCCTTAAATTTCTGCGGCACGTCTTGCTTCAGGATAGCACTCACTTTCTCAGTCAAGAAGATTTTCTTTTGGATACTTTGCCGTCTTTTGGTCGTGCATAAGTCTTTCAAAAATTTGGCATATGAAGGAATCTGTTTCACGACATCAAGTAGAGGAATGTTAACTTTCACTTGTTTCAACACCTCCAGAATATCTTGAGAGTTAGAAAGACGTTTTGGTGCAACCAACCGTTGGGGGAACGGAGCAACTGGCTTCTCTAGAAGTTTCGGTTCTAATTTTTATGGGGCATCACTAGATCCATCATTGTTGTCCTCTTCTGGTTCTTGTGTCTTTTCGGGCCTAACCAGAAGAGTTTTATCAATGATCTTTCCACTTCTAAGAGTGGTGATGGATTTAGCGTGCCCCATCTAATTTGAAGAGCTAGGATCACTAATCTCATACTGCGGTTTAGGATTGGGGAGAGGTTGTGCAGGAAGCATCCCCTTTTCTATACCATCATACGAGAATCTATCTTTTGCATAAAATCTGTAAATCCCCGCATTGCCTGAGCCAGCTCTTGTATGGAATTTTGAACCGGTTCCTCTTGAGGTTTCACTTGATTTGGATTTTGATTGAAGAAACCTTGAGGGGTAGCCGTTTGTCCATTCCTCCAACTAAAGTTTAGATGATTTTTCCAACCAGGATTGTATGTATTGGAGTTAGGTCCAGTAAAAGGTTTTTGATAGTTGTTTACGGCATTGGCTTGTTCATTCAACACTCCTCGAAAGGCAGGTATTGTAGGACAGTTTTCAGTTGTGTGAATGTTGCAATCACAGATGCCGCAAACAATTTCATTGACCTTATCTTTCTTTCCTTCCATGGCTTCAAATTTTCTTATGAGATTATTCACTTTATACTTGAGATCATCTTCTTCCTTCAGGAGATACATTCCACCTTTCTCCTTAGATTGAGTTGGTCTAGACGTGGTGTTTGATTTTGGGTAATAGTCCCAAGATTGTGTTTTTTCAGCCAGATTGTCGAGGTAGTCTCATACCTCGTCGACATCTTTATTAATGAACTCTCCATTACACATTGTCTCGACCATTTGGCGCATGGAAGATGTCAGTCCATCGTAGAAAAAATTTGTAATGCGCCACGTTTTAAATCCGTGTTGTGGGCATGAACTGACCAAATCTTTGAACCTTTCCCAACATTGGAAGAATGTTTCATCTTCCTTTTGGGCAAAGTTCATGATTGCTTTTCTGAGGGTAATCGTTTTATGATGTGGGAAGAATTTTTTTTATGAATTCCCTCTGCATGTCGTTCCATGTGCCAATGGATCTAGGATGCAGTGAATGTAACCACGTCTTAGCCTTCTCTTTTAAGGAAAAAGGAAAGAGTTTCAGCCTGATTGTATCCTCAGATACATTAAGAAAATATAATGTAGCTATAATCTCATCGAACTCTTTCAAATGTAAATATGAACTTTCTGATTCAAGTCCATGGAATTTGGGAAGGAGTTGGATAACTCCTGGCTTGATGTCCATTTGTCCTGTATTTTCAGGAAAAATCATGCATGAGGGTGTACTCACTCCCACCGGTTGTAGATAATCTCGTAAAGTACGAGGCGGGGGTGCCTATGCACCTCATTCTCATCTTGTGTAAGACCCGTATCCTAGCTCGTATCGTTCCGTATGCCTCTGTGGTCCTCCCGGTCGAATTTTGGTGACCCGCGACCTGTAGATTTCATTTGCGCTTGACCGTGAGTCACACCCTATTCACCTGAGACGGTTCGACCCGAGACCTATGTCATTGCGACCATGTCGTCGCTACGATTCCGATGCCGCATCTCATGTGTCAATCCGACGTCTAGATCTCAAGATATGACCCGTGTACGATCATAGCGGTAGACCACACGTTGCGGGCCATGGTGTACACATTTTTCCATAATCATAATGAGGATGACCCATGTACGATATGACCCGTGTACGATCCTAGGGATGACATCACCCTATTCTACAACCTAACCTACCCCCCTTACCTAGCCTACCCCATAAATGCTCTCTTTTTTTTTTCAAAACTCATTATTCACCTCTTACAACCCATCCTTTCACTCTCTCTATCCTCTCACTTTCTCTCTCTTCTTCTTCACTCCCATTGCTAGCCATGGACGTCCTAAGCAAGCTCCATTTCCAACCCTCTTACATCTAGATCCTTCCTAATCTAACCCTTAGAAGCCCATCTCCACCATTAGAAGGAGTCCTGGAAGGCTTATGAACCCATGGGAAGAAGAATGAGAAGATCAAGTGGGTGTTTCTCTCTCTTTCTCTCTCCCTCTCTCTCCCTCTCTTGTTCATTTGTTTTGTCTATGAAGATGTGATTGTGTGGCCCACTTAATGAGTTGTGGATGTCCAAACGGCTCATCAAATGGACCTCACTTTGATGTGTGTATTACCCATATCATTCAACTATTTGGGTGACCCATCTGGGCAACATGTCCATAGGTGGGGCCCACCTTAAAATGCATGTCTTAGACAACGGTCCATCGTCCTGGGACGCTGGACGTTGCCACTATAAGGAATGAGGACAGTGGTCCAGAGAAAAAAAAAGGGGGGCTTTTGGGATGGGCTGTTGATGCAGGCCCCACCTTGGTGTATGTATAAAATCCACGCCGTCCATTTCGTTTCTCGGCCCATTTTAGACGTTGAGTCAAAAGATGAGGCTGATCTGACAATCAACCGGGCCATACTATAGGAAATAGTAGTGGTTACCGTTAAAGAAACCATCTTGATGTTTTTATTTGCCAAATATGCTGCATATTGGTGTTGTTTGGCTTGTCTTGAGCCGTAGAAGTTAATGGACGGGACGGATTTCCCTGATGTTGGCCCTACCATGGAAAATCTTTAGAAAAACTATTCTCTTAAAAAAAATAAGACAAGAGGAAGCATCGCTGACACTGCTGCTGTCACTGCCAGTGGACGCTGACGGGCAGCGGACGAGCTGGGCCTCATGGCTCCAGCTGTGGGCCCCACCGTGATGTGTGTCGACCATCAACACCGTGCATTTGACGGGTCCCTACAAACCAGGTGTCCATCCCAAAAATCAGTCTTATACGGGACTCAGGCGGGCCACACCATCTAAAATCATGTGAAAACATGCCTAAACATATAAAATTATTTGGTGGGGCCTACCTGAGTTTTGGATGTGATTGAAACTTGGTTTGGACCTCTAATTTTATGGGACACATATAATGGACGGATTAGATCTGATTAATGTGGGTTCCACCTAGGATAAAAGAAAAAAATAAATAAATATGCATGCACGTACGTTGACGTCCAGACTCTCTAGACGTCCAACGTTAAGTAGGGAGGGTCCCATTGGCCCCAATTGTGAACAAAAATCAGTCATAAAAAGTTCTCGTATGTTTTACATCCATGCCATTCATTTAATAGGTCCCCTTTTTTGATACGTTAGTTCCAAAAATCAGTCATAAAAAGTTCTCGTATGGCCCACACCATCACCTTTTATGCGGTGGTATGTCAAGCCACATGGAATCAACTTCTGGGGTCCACATGCAGCTTGGATCCACCTGAAACTCGGTTTGGACCCTTAAATTTGTGGGACACACACAATGAATGGGTTGAATTTGTGAACTACATCATGGTGGACCCCAGGATCACATAACTGTACCAAAAGTTTGGTGGACAAATAAACATTACAGTGGCTCAGTCCACGTGACCTTATAAAGAGGTTGTATGGCAAGTAAACATTGCAGCGGGCCCCTGGCCCATGTGACTTTATCAACAAATTGGATGCAAGTAAATGTTGTAGTGGGTCCCAATGTCGTGTGACCCTATCAACAGGTTAAAATAATAATAATAATAATAATAAATAAATAAATAAATATTGTAGTGGGCCACAGGTCTATATGACCTTATCAACAGGTTGGATGCAAATAAATATTACAGTGGCCCAGGTTGGATGCAAATAAATATTACAGTGGCCCAGGTTGGATGCAAATAAATATTATAGCGGGCCCTAGGCCCATGTGACCCTATCACCAGACCAGTTTGGATGGAAAATAAACATCATGTTGGCCCCAGTTTGGATGGACAGTATGTTGGGCCCTAGGATGGGTGGAAAATAAACATTTTGGTGGGTCTTACTTAAGACCCATTTATGTATGTGTCGTGTCCACAATTGTGGACCTCCATAATGAGATATGTGACTTATCTATGCCTTCCATCCCTATGGGACTCACCACGATGCATGTGTTTCATCCAACCGTCCAACCATTTTTGGAAAAATGATTTTAAGGTTTAGGATGAAAATAATACAGATTTATTTATCAAGTGGACCATAGTGCATGGTGAGGATTGAACGGCTATCTTTGAAATCTTGAGACCTTATGATCAGATTAGATGGTAAATAAATGTTATGGCGGGCCTTGAAAATTTTAGTAGTGGAAATCATTATCACCACTTATATTTGAGTGTGGCCCATTTGATATACATGGGGCCCATTGGTGTGGCCCATTTAATGTATGTATGACCATGTTATGAGGCCTACTTTGATGTATGTTGTGGCCCATTTGTCATGCCCACTTTGATGTATTTTTATCCACGCCATCCAGGGTAGGCACCCCATTATGATATATATCAGGGCTTATGGGTCGAGGCCCATTAATGCTGCCTATTTGATACAACCCACTTGATGTGTACGAGGCCCATTAGTGCGGCCCATTGATGCAAGGCCTATTATGACATGTATTGGGCCCATGATGCGTGACCCATTTGATGCATATAAGACCCATGGGTAGGGCCCACATATTATGTATTTGAAGCCCATGAGCAGGGCCCAGCTGAGGTTTATATATGGGCCCCATTAATGTGGCCCACTTGTATTTGAGGCCCACGGGTAGCGGCCCATGGGTCGTGGCCCATTGTGATATATACTCGGCCCATACGTCGTGGCCCATTGAGATGTGTTTCCGACCCATTTAGTGAGGCCATTGTGAAATATTCCTACTCATGTGATAAGGCCCATCGAGATGTATTTCTAGCTCATTGATGCGGCCTAATGATGCCACCCACCGTGATGTGCATATTAGGCTAATGGTGCGGCCCAATGTATCGACTCACGGTGATGCGTAGGCCCACGGCTGCGTGTGTAAGGCCCACCTGTGATGACTATTTGAGGCCACCTGTCGGATATTTGGGCCCACCTTATGTTTGACTCTACATGGGCCACTATTTAGGAGCAATGTTGGTTAAATGTCCACTTTGATGGGCGATGATGGTTGAATGTTCATATTGTGACCTTCTCATAGGCCATGTTCGACCAATCAACGAGGCTGATTATTGACCGATTCTAATTGACGTGACTGATTTGCCGATTCTGATTATCGACTACCGATTATGATTGTTGTGGTCGATTGGCTGATTATCGATCAAGGCCAATCATCGTGGCCGATTGTGGATTCCGATTGTGATGTATATTCTGCCCGTAGGTTGAGGCCCACTATGATGTATAAAGGCCCATGGACATGGCCCATTGTGATGTATATGTAGCCCATGTGATGCGTATTAGCCCCATATGACGCGGCCCATTATGATTGTACGAAGCCCATTGTGGTGTGTTTGAGGGCTAGGCTATGGAGCCATTGTGATGTATGTTAGGCCCATGTGAAAGGCCCATCGTGATATGTATTAAGCTCTTGAGTAAGGCCCATGGTGTTCTATATTTGGCCCTTGTGTGAGGTCATGGGTCCACTATATGTTAGGATCCATGAGAGCCATTCCTTGGGGGGCAATGTTGGTTAAATGTCCATATTGTCGGGGTCGATTGTCGATGCCGGTTGCTGATACCAATTATGAGTATGTGACAGCATAGCATCATGATATATGCCCATACGCATCATCTGCATGTTTGTTATGAGATGTGGTTGATCATTGCTTATGTCATTGAGCATGTTGTTATGAGACTCCCTGATAGGCAGAGGTTATCTCACTTGAGCACGCAGTATGCACAGGATTGATGCATGACTGGATTGTATGACTCATGCATCTCGCATTATGATTACTGTACGCCCTAACGACACCAGGGTCGTAGCCTCCACAGGCGTATCGTGGATGGTCAAATGGGACACTGGAAATATTTTGTTATAGCATACGGGCGCCATAGATGTCCCTGGGTGAAAATCCCTAAACCTCCGTGGCCAGGAGACGCCCCAACGTCGAGACCGAGTGGATATATGAGCGCCCGAGTGCCGAATACCAGGAGGCCGCGTCTCCCATTGTGTCGTGGTTGGTTGGGAGGGGGTGTGGCCTTACCCGCCTGAGGGTAGGGGGCAATACTAGGCTAAGTTTGACTAGCTCGTGAATGGGTCCGCTATCGACATGCCGGATAGGTAATGGCAGACTATTGGCCAGGCGGATAGTGAGGTTTCTTTCGCTCACTTGGACTGTGCGGCTGGGAGAGCGGCAGTACCATTTGGAGTGTACTAAACCCCGGTGATGATCCCAGAGATGAACCGTACTGATATGTGGATTTAGTGAGCAGGAGTTGCATACTCATTCATGCATTCATTCATTCACTATCTACTCGGGTTGGTGGTATGCAACTAGTTGTTACGTGTGCCTTCGCAATGGCCAGGATTTCGGTTGGGGCGCGCGACTAACCTGAGATCAGGAGTTTATCACATTGAGTGTGACTATCCAAATTTAGGTAGGGGACTGGTTTGGATAGAAGTCCCTTGTGATGGACCTCATAGCCTGCGATACTATGTACTACCATCCCGACTTCACACTCCAACATGGTCATTCCATTCGCACCGCATATTGCATTACATCCGCGGCATACGACATCTTGGGTTACTGTGCTTCTGCATTTATATGGTCTAGATATGGCTGACGTATTTGTGAACACATAAGGAATTATATACCCCATTGCATTCTCGGCATTTGATATTTGGCTCTTTATGACTCCTCGTTTGCGTAGCTGTTATATATTGCGTATTCTGATATTGATTGGCTCATGGACTTGTTCGTATTCCGTTTACTCTGTTATCGTATGATCTATGATCTTGTGAGTATTTCTGTTTACTCTGATAATTCCTGCTCTTGTCAGTATTTCTGCTTACTCAGATAATTCATGATCTTGCTAGTATCTTTGCTTATTCCGATATTGTACGATTTATGGATTACCAGTACTTCCAGTTTGTATGATAATGGCATTGTATTGAATACTTGGCACTTACCTTGTGCACACACTTACACCACCCCCTAAGCTTTCTATAAGCTTATGCACGATAGATGCGTGCAGGTGTTTTTAGGTTGCAGCAGTGTTGAGCTTGGAGCGTGCAGTTGTATTCTGGAGCTTTGATTTCGATATATGTATTTTCCCTTTCAGCATTGTACTCAAATGATTATATTAGTGGATATGTGATGATGATGTTGCCTTTGTCAATTGGGTAATCTTGTGGTTATGCTTATTATGAGTTAAATGTACAAAAAAAAATTAAAAAAAAATCCTCCTTGTAGGATCCCAGGATCGGAATCTGGCGTATGGACGCTAGGACCTGAGAATGGGGTACTACGGAGGCTGTCGGCACCGGATTCGGTGATCGGAATTCCTGCGAATCCGATTTCTGGGTTTGGGGCGTGACATCTTGGGTATCCTCCACCCTGGGTGGAAGTAGAGGAGGTTGGTCTTCAGCCATAACTTCAATTAACTCTAGGGATTTCGAGTGGTGTCTAGTCCTGCGATGGATAGTCAACCCCTCAACCAATCCTCCTTCAGTCAAGAGACGTCGAATGTTGTCATGGGCCCACTTGGGCATGAAACACCCGTAACCCTCAATCAAATTCGAAACCTAATCCTAAGAAAGGAAAAGAAAATCTAGAAAGAAAGAGAGAGTTGGAAAGAAATTACCAAATTGAAGTCCCCAAGTTAAAGACCTGCAAAAGAAAACAAACAAGTCAGTTTCTAAAGAGAAGGTCTAGAATTAGAAAATCTTTAAAAAAAGAAAGATAGAAGTAAAATAGTTTCTAAAAGAAGAAGATCCTAAACTAGAAAGTAAATTACTAAAAGAGAACTAAAAAATAGAAAGTAGAGAAAAAACTTACCGAATTAAAAATTTCTATCTTAAAGGCCTACAAAATAGAAAAGTTAATTTTTAAATAAAAAGTCTACAAGTAGGAAATTTCTAAAAATAAAATAAGAAACAAAGTTAGAGTCTAAAAGAGTTTAGAATTAGAAACTTGCTAAAAAAGAATCCTAATATAGAAATAGCAAGGAGGAAATTAAGAAAGAATTTACCAACTTACAAAACAAAAGAGTTGGGTTAGTTCCCCAAAAGGGAAAAACTATAAAAAAAAAATAGAAAATAGAAAATTCTATAATTAAAAGAGAACTAGAATTAGAGAACTTCTAAAACTCAAACCCTAATTCTAAAAATAGAAAGAGTAGAGGATTTGGAAAAGAATTACCAAATTAGAAGTTAATGTCAAGGTCCTACAAAACAGGAAACAGATTACTTTCTAGAAATTAGAAAAACTAAACCTAAAGTGAGAAAAATCTTAATCTTAAACTAATCCTAAAACTAATTAATTTCAGAAAATCGTAGCCGTCAGTCCCCGGCAACGGCGCCAAAAACTTGTTCACTCCCCAAGTATAGGGTTGTGATGTAGTAATAACTCGGTGAGACCGAGGTCGAATCCCAAGGGACTGATACCCGTACGTTACCTGAAACTAGGTAGAAATAGGACTAGCCTAAGATGAAATCTAAATCCAATGTAAATTGATGAATAATGGTGAGAGATTAATCTAAACTTAAGGAATTCAAAGGAAGGGAAACTGGGGATTCAGAGGATCCACTTGTAGAGATCAGGGAGATCTTATGCCATCACCATGTAAACTACACTGAACTTCTTTTAATATAGTTTTAAAGAGATGAAAGGTATATGAATTAGAATGGATTCCATCATCAAACCATGCCCAGGAGGCAAAGCAAACAACAGAATTAAACTAATTACCAACCACTCAACAATGCATGAATGTTAGGAAGGATACCGTCATCCAACCATGCCCATGAGATGATGTTGAATAACAGGACTTCCTAACGTCATAAACATCAAGGGGAGGGAGAAATACTCAAAGCCATCGCAGACCCATTGTAATTTTAGTCACAACAGACCATAAAAAAAAACTAAAAACAATTCCTCAATTAAACTAAAAATAATATCAGTTCAGTTTAAACAAAAAGGCATAAGTAAAAAGCTCCCATCAGACTACAAGCTTCCCCTCTTAGCCCAGCTAAGAGGTTTAGCCCGTCATGATGCAGCTAACCCTTAAACAAAAAGAAAAAAAACCTTTTCCTCTCTATCTCTCTCCCTGCTCCACGTCCAGCTAAAACCGAGCTAACCTCCTGCTGCCACCAAATCTCTCCCTGTCTCCCCATTCAAGCCCAAGCCCTCCTCCCTTTTCTGCCTTTTATCCCTATAAAAGATGGTGTGCACTCCCTGCGCAAATAGGAAACAGCATGCGAGACGGAGCCTTGCGGAAGCCAGGCGCGTTTTTTTTTAGAAACTACTTTCGCACGCAGTCAACGGTGTTGGGAGCAGGTTTCTAGAGTGCTGATTGTTTCAGCTCCACGTCTGCCCTTTTGGTGGTGTTCGTCCCGAGCCCGGTCTTCATCTGGACGGATCAGATCAACCGTCCGATCAACAGGGGTGGACCACAGCCTCCCGGATCGTCCGGACCGCGGGAACAGAGGCAGGGCAAGACGGACACTGTGCTGATGGTGGGGCCCACTTCACTGTTGTTTTGAAAAATCAACGCCGTCCACTGCATTCTGCTCGAAAAACCAGTAAGAAATATCTGGTTTCAAATTGGATTCTGTGTGGCCTACAGAATATTGTATTCCGCCATCCATCTTGAGTTTGATCGAGTCTTTCCCATATGTGCGCGCATGGGAGCAGATAGTCAACATGGCGTCGACCTTTCCGAGCTCCTTTACAAGATGGATGGCTTGGATTAACCCTTTGGGCCATGATGGTGGCCCACCAGCTTCCGCAGTCTGCTCGTCTGCGTAACAGAGGGGACGACACTTGCCGTTTTTTAAGAAGCTCGAGTCCAGGACTGTTTGACCGTCCTGGAGTTTCTGTGCACGCCTGGTGCATATGTGCATAGTGCACACCCAACTCAGGTGGGGTCCACGATGATGTATATATAAAATCTTCTCCATCCATCTTCTTCCCCTTTTAATTTAAGATGTTGAGTCCAAAACTGAAGCGTATCCAGAGATCAGGTGGGCCCCATATCACTGTTTTAGAGGCTGATCTGTCCGTTGGGCCACTTCCACAGGGATATAACAGATGAAATTTGACGTGTATGGTTAATTTATGGTCCCAACCCTATGTATGAAGTTTCGAGCCAATCAGATGACGAGAACCCTGTGATCTTACATTCTGTGCCAGTTTTGGGCCTCTTTAACGTGAACGGCTTTATTTCCTTGGATCCCTGGTGTGTAAATCCTTCAGTCTTAGTCCCCTGGGGTTTGTCTCATGCTTTGGTGAATTCAGAGCGTCAATCCATACATTTAGCATCATTTTTCAGTCCAGGTTCTTAAACACATCCTGCATTACAAACACGATTAATTCAGGCCATTAAGCAATATCATAATCGTAAATCCATGCAATCAATAGGGTCTAATATGTAATATTTGACGCTCAATAGGTGTGCTCCCACCTTTCTCTAAAAAATAAAAAATAAATAAAAAATGTAGATTTATATGATTGATGATCAAAACTCAAATGTACTAAAAGTATGTTACAAGAATAAAAATGTTTTATCGTGTGATGGTTATCTTCTAACTAAAGGTCTTCTAAGCTAGCTAATGAACTTAGCTTTTAGGAGATGTAATACATTTCTGAAATTCTTGTTTTCTACTAATGTATTATTAGGAGAAGAATGGGTATATTTATCAATGAGAGAAGGTATCAATTGTGGTTTCGTTAATTGAAAAGGAAAATGAGAAGAAAAAATAGAGAAAAAAGAACGGTGACTTCACGCTCCGGCAATCTGACTCGAGATAAATATATTATACGTTAAGCCAAAGTGTCTACCAAATATACTCCAATCTAAAGGGCATAAAGAGTTGCTTGACTGTTTCTCTACATTCAAACCTGATGTTAAGAGGTATGAAATTATCATTTAGAGGGCCTAATGTTTCATTGATATAAAAAAGTTCACATAAATTGAATAAGCCTCCTCATTTTGTTATGGAGGTATTTTTTTTTTTCTAAAAGACCACATGCTCTAAAGAACTTCAATGTGTATTTTTCCTCGTTTAGATGTGTATTTTTTGTTAGGATAACACAAAAGCAAACCCGAATTCGAATCAAACAAGAGGAACTCAAAGCAATCAAAGCACATAGATAACATGCGAATTTACATGGAAAAACCCTCGCAGGAAAAATCAAGGGCACAAAGTGACAAGCAATCCACTATAAAATTAATATTATGAGAGATGGAAGCACTTACACCAATGTGAATCCCTTCGAATCCCTCTAAAACCCTTGTTTTTTTCTCTCTAAAACCCTTAGTAATGCCATAGAATCCCCATTAGAATATCCTAATATCGATTACACCCAATATATAGCATAACGTCCAAAATAAGAAACAGATCGCGTACTTATGAAGAATCGCGCGCGTCGTCGACCGATCGTTCGACATTGGTCAAGCAATCCTCAATCGATCGAACAAGCCATGTTTAATCAACCGAACATGCCAAAAACAGTCAAAAGATTTAATTGGGATTTTTCAAATTCTGTCGATCGATCGACCCGACAATTCGATCGATCAAGATTGTTCAAAACTTATCCAAAGACCAGTCTGTATAATTTGAGGTTCACTTGATGGATCGACCAAGGTGGTTGATCGATCGATCAAACCCATGTTTGTTTACTCGATTGGTCGACTAAGGTGGTCGATTGATCGAACTCTTGTTTCATGTACAGGTTAAAGATATCTGACAACATTTTCAAAACTTGTTAAGGAGCTTTGAAAATATTTGAGATGATTATTTTTTCAAGAGAATGATTGATTTACTTTTTGCTGTTAAGCTTCCTTTTTCTACAGCTTTGCCATATATGAGATGCCATATATGAGATAATATCAATATTTGATGGTTAAAAAAAAAAAAAAAATTCACTTTTTTGTATAAAGTAAAATATGATTCTATTTGGGAGCTTGAAAAGTTGAGAGAAAGTGACATTTCTTTGAAAGTTGTGTACCAAGAAAGTTTTTGGAGAGTAGGAAAAAAAAGGAAAGGGTACCTAGGGGGATTTTCTTTAAAAAGAAATCTTCTATGATTTTTTATTAAAAAAGGCCATGTTTAGAGCTAAGAAAGTATTTTGGGTGGAAAAATATTTTTCAAGAAAATGACATTTTCCTTTATTGTAAGTTCACATTTCGGTGCAAAACATTTTCTAAGAAATTCTTTTCATAGAAGAAGTCCTAAAAATATTTCCAAGAATCCGGTAATTTTTATTTTATTTTATTTTTTTTGCACATTCCCAAATGCTTACTTGGTAAATAGCTTTTCAAGAAATGTCACTTTTTTTTTCTTTCTTTCATTTTCCAAGCTCCCACCCAAGGGGCCCATATGGGGGATTAGAAAATGAAAGGAGAGATGCATTTTCTTTGGAAGTTATTTTTTGAGAAAGCTTCTAGAGAGAATATTTAAAAGGAAAAAAAAAAAACAAAACAAAACAAAAAGAGAGAGAAAATTTAGGGAAACATTTAATATCAATAGGTAAAAATATGAGAGAAAGAAGACTTAGAAGGTTTGGTTTTTGTTATATGCAACGGACACCGTGTTAGACGTGAATTGGCACATGTTAAAGGATGTAAAAGGGTAAGGGAAAGGATTAAAAGGATGTGCATGAAAGTAGCTAGGAAAAGATTTGATGACTTACAATCTAATTGAAGATTTGTTATTGGATAGAGTGGAATGATAGAATAAGATTCATCCACCGAGGCCAGTTAATTTGGACAAGGCTTAGATGATGTTATGTAACACATCCATGAGCCCCATTCATAAAATTGAAAACCACATCATAGAAATTCTCAGGTGGAGCATTTTGGTAGACTATTTCCTAATTTGCTTCCCATTCTATAATATTTCTGACAAATGCACCATAACACTTTAAATTTGAGTACCCTCCCCAAAGGAAGTCATATTTGCATTGTTAATGACACTGGCTTACATTTCGCCTGATCTATAGTCTCAGTCAACCATGCCACGTGTAGCACAAGAGCTAGTCAATTGCCTTTCTCTCCATAGCCTTTCCATGCAATTATAATGCCTTAACTGAAGAATCTCATAGTATAATTGGATGGATGAAACTCATCAAGTTAATTTGTTGGTAGTGTTGCAGCGGTAACATGATTAGAGAAGGAACTTTCTTGGATTCGAGAGCTGATGCGGCCTGATTTCTTCACCCAATCAATCCGGACAGAGCTTATTCCTACAGATAATTGCTATTATTTAGGATTTTATTATCATTAGGTTTAGTACAAAGTTTCTATTGGTTTGAATTTGGACCGTAGTCCCTGCTGAAATAATAAGGGGACGGGGATTGGCTACTGAAGTTGTCAGTCGCCAGTAGCTACTCTACTGTGCTCTGTGGACCCCACCATGAGGTACTGTGTTTTATCAATGATGTCCACCCATTTTTCCTGATCATTTTAGGGCATGAGACAAAATATGAGGCAAATCTAAATCTCACGTAGACCATACCACAGGAAACAATTGTTATTGAACACCCACCATTGAAAACATTTTGGAGACCACAAAAGTTTTGGATGAACCTGATATTTGTGTTCTCCCTTCGTCTAGGTCTTTGTGACATAATCAAAAGGTTGGATGGAAAATAAACATTACTGTAGGCCCTAGAAAATTTTTAATGGTGGATGTTCAATCACCATTGTTTTCTTGTGGTGTGGTCCACTTGTGATTTGGAACTGCATTATTTTTTGGGATGATGCCCTCAAATGATCTGGGAAAATAGATGGACAAGGTGGATAAACCACATACATCATGGAAGTGCCCATGGAGCACCATCCAATAGACACCTCATTACTAGCGGAAAAGGTATGGCCGGTGATCCCAACACCAGCCAGCTAGCTGGTGTGAATGCTTCATGGGCTTCACCATAATGTATGTGTTTTATCCATACCATCCATCCATTTTTTTTCAGCTCATTTTCCTTGTGAGCCCAAAAATGAGGTTGCAACTCCAAAGCCCAAATGGACCCAAGTATGGGAAACACTAAGGATTGAAAGCTTAGTGTTAGAAACCATTTAGGGGCCTCAAAAGTTTTGGAGGGAGTTGGTATTTGTGTTTTCCCTTCCTCTAGGTCTTTATACCTTTATAAATAGGTTGATGAGAAATAAACATTATTGTGGGCCCTAGGAAGGTTTCAATGGTAGACATTACTCTTCCCATTGTTTCCTATGGTGTGGTTCACTTGAGCTTTGGATCTATTCTCATATCTTCAAATCAGCCGGAAATGAATGTATGGCATGGATAAAACACATAAATGGGTGGTATATCTTTATAAATAGGTTGATAACAAATAAACATTACTGTGGGCCTCAAGAAGGTTTCAATGGTAGACATAGCTCTCCCCATTGTTTCTTATGTGTGGTCCACTTGAGCTTTGGATTTGCCTCATGTTTATGGATGGATGGTATGGATAAAACACATACATCATGGTGTTTTATGTGAGCTGTGTACTTTTATGAACAGGTTGATGACAAATAAACATGACTGTGGGCCTCGAGGAGATTTCAATGGCAGACATAGCTCTCTCCATTGTTTCCTATGGTGTGGTCTACTCAAGCTTTGAATTTGCCTCATTTTTTGGCTTATGCCTGAAAATGAGTTGGAAAAATGGATGGATGGCATGGATAAAACACATAAATCATGGTATTTTATCATGGGTTTTGTACCTTTATGAAGAGGTTGATGACAAAATAACATTATCGTGGGCCTCAGGGAGGTTTCAGTGATAGACATAGCTCTCCACGATGTTCCCTATGGTGTGGTCCACTTGAGCTTTGAATCAGCCCTAAAATGAGCTGGAAAAATGTATGAATGGCATGGATAAAATACATAGATTATGGTGGGGCCCACAGAGCTTTGACAATAGATAGCTGGGAACCGGATTGCATCCTACCCTGCCTAGATGATCCTAGATGATAATTTTGTTCCAGCAGGGCTCTGTGGGGCCCACCATAATGTAGGGCTTTTATCCATGCCATCTATCAATTTTGCAAGATCAGTTTAGGGTATGTACCAAAAAATTAGGCAGATTCAAAGCTCAAGTGAACCGCACAGTGAGGATTGAACTCTAACAGTTAAAGAATTCTTGGGAGTTGCAGAAGTTATGGATCAAGCTGATATTTGTGTTTTCCCTCCATCCATATCTATATGACCTTATGAATAGGTTGGATGGCCAAAAAAAAAAAAAAAAAAAACATCCCTATGGCCCAATAGAAGGTTTCAAGCTGTCAGTATCACCACTGCTTCCTGTCATGTGGTCCACTCGAGCTTTGGATCGGCCTCTTTTTTTGCTAATACACTGCAATGATTTATAATAATAATAATAATAATAAAAAGATAGCGTGAGTAAAATCCACACATCATGATAGACCACACAGAGCCCCTACCTGGTGGGCTTATTTTCCAGGTTGGGGAGGAGGCCAATCCACTTCCAGCTTTTGATGATTTTTAATTTTTTTATTTTGCATCTGAAAAGTGACTTTGAAGGACGCGGATTGACTCATGACGCAGGACATGAGTATGTGGGGCCTACCATAATGTGTTTTATCCATACAGCTATTTGTTTTGCTAGGTCATTTTAGGGCATGAGCCTATAATGAGGCAGATCCATACCTCAAATGGACCACATCACTGGAAATAATGAGGATTAAATACCTATCATTGAAAGTTTCATAGGGGTGACAGAAGTTTGGGATGAAAATGATATTTGTGTTCTCCTTTCATCAAGTGTGTGTGACCATATGAACAGGGGTGGCAAGTAAACATCAAAGTAGGCTTTAAGAAGGTCTCATCAATGGACATCATTGTTTCTTATGAAGTGGTTCACTTAATCTTTGATCAGGCAAAACAGACGAAACACACGGATAAAACACATACATCATGTTGGGCCCCATAAAGTTGGGTCATCAGGCAATCTGCATCCAATTTAGAAAGACCACGTGGCCTTATTAGTGCTCTCAATGCTCTAGCATAGCATTTCAATGAAGAGAAAACTTTTTTAATGTACTCTAATATTACATTTTAATATAGAGCTCACTTTTTCAATATACTTTTAAACTAATTAAATTTATATATGATTTTGAGAATATACATCAAAATAGTGCGACCTTATTAAAAATTTTGCTAGGTATGTGTAAACTAGTAAGGACACATAAGTCAATCAGGAATGACATAATTTCACAACAAAGCTGGACCACATGCCTAATATTTAAATTAAGGCTAGCAATGGACTGGGTGACCTGCATAAGTTCCATGAGCCCATTTCTACTTTGAATTCAGCTTGAAAATACTAACTTGGCCCGTGGGCAAAGCTTTGGCCTTTAAGATTTTGGTTTGGGCCTGGGCTCAAGTCATTTTAGACTCAATTTCATTTGTTCCTATAAGTATCCCGTTCTAGTCATCCGATAGATAGCAACCCATTCTCCATGAACGCATGCCACTGGTTTCACTTCTCTGGACATCTATCTCATTGTGTATGTGTGCCCCACTTGATTAAAGGATATATTAACAACATTAAAGTGGAAAATAGTGATTTTACCAAATTTGGGCTGGGCAGGATCGAGTTCGGGCCTAACTAGTTTTTCAAACTCAGGTTTGAGTTACTCTGCTGGGGCTGGTGCGGAGCATGGGTCATAAGTGTAGGCTCGGCCCAAACACTGCCAAGCACAAACCAAATTTGAGTCTAAAGTGGGCGTGGCCCAGAGCTCAACAGAGCTTTGGACACCAAAATATAAACAGCTAAAGAAAGCATCGGAGTGCTTGGATTGGAGAAAGGTTGCAGGTTTCTCTTCTCCCACTCCAATCACCTCCAAGATCCCCTAATTCAATAGTTGTAAGATGCCTTGTTCAGTGACTAGTACACATTTCATTGCATTGAATTATTCCCCTCCCTTTATCTGCTCAAATAATTGCAAAACATCATCATTAGGGGTGGCAATAGGCAGGGTTGGGTACACTGCTTAGAGAGATGGTATCATGCCATGCTCGGTTTAAAGAGTTTTTGGTCAGGCTATCAATAAGCCCGGGTGGCCTGCTTCAGGCCTGGCTTGGGGTGGTCCACTAGGCACAAGGTTCAGGCTTAGGCTTTAAAAGTTAACCTGTTTAATAATTGAGTTGGGCTAAGGCTCTGTTCAAGAGCCCATCAGCTGGGCCCAGATCTTTCAGGATATCAAGGGAATTTATGTCATATATCATGCATGATGGGTGCATTATATGAATAACTTAATCTTGTACAAAAGGGGTAGTTTGGATCGGGCTCAGGCTGAGGTCATGCATAATTAACATCGCCAGGCTGGTATACTGCATATTGGAACAATCCAAAATGGACTTTAGTATGGCCCACATGAATCATGAGTTAGCTTGATTTTATAGTTCTGTGCATAACTTAGGATTACATATCTAATTGTTGGAGTAGATTTCATGCACATATCACTGCCCTAAAAAATCAAGAGTAGCGTAGCATAAAATGTTGAAATGTACCTTTTAATAGTTGAAAGAGTACACACCTTTGATTTTCGACAGGACCACGGTGATTTGTATTTGCAATCCACTCTAATCATTAGATGTGTATTCCCCTATTAGGCTGGGGGCTAAAAAATCAGACTAACTTATAATTCCATCAAAAGAAATAATTAAAAAATAGATCTCTATACATAATTTTTACATGAACCATGTGATGATTATATAAATCTACGCCAACTAAAATTTAGGTATATGGTTCAAAACCAAGCTTATGAGCAATTCACGTAATGGAGAGTAAGTATTGTGCTTTACTTTGATTTTTAGCGCGCGGTGTATTTGTGTAAGGATAGGGCTGATATTTGAGAGTTAGGCCTAACATGAGGTGAAGCAGCTCACGATCAACATGAATTTCACGCAAACATTATAGTAAGGCTGACATGAGTAAGCGGTCACTCATCTTTCGCAAGTCTTCTGGAAATCATTGTAGTTTTTGTAAATTCACCTGCCAATGCAACCGTAATGAGCTAGGTGGGCGAAATTTGGGCCAACTCGTGATTTTTTCTTTATGGCCCAAGCCCGGCCGATTGAAAACCAGCTTAATTTTTAAGCCAAGCCCATCCGATTGGAAAGCAGTTTAATTTTAACGCCCAAGCCCAACCCAGCCATTTGACCTAATACTCCACCCAAGTCTAGCCCAAGGCCAGCTAGTATTGAAAGCCCAATGAAGCGAACCCGCTGCATTTATAGCACTGGATGGGAGCCGTTGTGGGAGAGAGATGTGAAAGGAGTGAGTTGTTCAGGGTGGGGAGAGAGAAGGGGCCGTAGGCTCAAGTTGGCCCCACCATGGTATTTATATGAAATCCACCCTCACCATTAGGTATGTCGTCCTATGTTAGGCCCAACGACCAAAGATAAGCTCCATTCGTGATTCGGTGAACCAAACAATTAGAAACAATATATAAGATAATGCTCACCCTCCAAATTGTTTCCCTTGGTGTAGCCCACTCAAATCACGTGTGGGTTTGATTTTTTTTGGGTCCAAAGTCAAGTTTTGTTATATCATATGCTGGTTGGAGCGGAATTCATATAATTATGATGGTGGACCTTGTAAAAATCAAGGGTGGACGTCTCTCTCCTAACAGTTTTCTTTGTTGTGGGCCACCTTAATAGCTGATTTGGGCTAGGTTGTAGACGGTCCAAAGCCTGGGCCAATTGAAAAAGGGCCTGAATTTTAAGCCCAAACCTAACCCTCAGGATTATACCCCAGCCTAAGTCTGACCCAAGGCAGACCATGCCCAACAGCCCTGCAGGCCATCTTGGCTACTTGCAGGCACGTTTCTTGCTACGGGGTCATCCCTTTTACACGGAGCCATGTAACCCAAAGCATGGGCCCAATGAGATTTGTGTGACACCCCTTCATTCATTAGTTTCTCCCTCTCATGTTATTAGGTGGCCCAAAAAAATGAGACAAATCCAAACCTTAATTGGTCCACCAAAAAGATGGATTGAATGCCTACCATCTAAACCTTCTCCAGGCCTACAATAAGTTGTCTGAGGCTAATATGTGTCTTCCTTTCATCATCTTTCTGGGAGTCGTGTAATGAATGGATTAGATTGAATATAACCATCACATTGATCGGGCCATCAATTATATATATATATATATATATATATATATATATATATATATATAAATTCCATTCCAAACAGTTCAAAATTCAGGCCGAAGCCAACCCCAAGCCTGACCGGTTGATAGCATTGATAGTAGGCCCAATGATAGCCTTTTTGTCCCTACTTTTCATGTGGTGTGACCCATTTAGAGTTTTGGATCTAAATCCCTACGGTTCAAAATCCCATTTTTTGTTAGGCATGCCAAGTATTCTTGGAAATTCATACCCGACTTTGACTTTCCAAAATCCTACTCTGTATACTTCTTTAAGGTTTCTTAGTTATCTATCTGTTATGTTAGGAAGGATCCGAATGAATATACAGCACCCAAGAACATTAGAAGGAAACTACGAAATTCAAAAAAGGACTTATTACGAGATAATGATCAAATTGCGATGAACACTAGATCTGATTTTCTTAGATCATCTATTCTAATTATATTATGATAGGTTTTGGACTATAAGCCCAGAATGGAAGTCTAGATCATGGCACATGCAGTCTATATGTATGCGTGTAGCTGAAGTGTGCATGTTACCCATTTTCATAATCTCAATTATGATCTGATTCCCAGACCCGTTCTCATTAAATCATTGGTTGTATTTCAATGTTATCTGAAACTTGCAGGCTTAGATTTTGATGGTTACATTCTTCGATGCCAGAGATCTTTGCGGTTCCACCCAATAAGTGGGTCCCAAGATTCCCAACGGATGAACTGTCTAGATCATCGAAAGATTATACCCTTTTCTTATATGTGGTGCTACTCCAAATGGACACTGCCAAGACAATTCACGCCAGATATGTTAAGGGGATTGACAGGGCATGCGTTTACGGGTCATGCATGCAGGTTCTATTTTTAACAATCCATTTTTCTGATGTCAATGGCTGACAGTCCTATTAATGGGCAAATGGATCTTCTTATTGGACCTGCTTGATACCAGAGTCACAGATCCATTTCTAGCCCCAATTTAGTGGTCCTCTTAAGCATTTTCCGTGCAAAATTTATTTTTTTTTAAAAAAAAAAATTTACACTTGGCCTGCCCAAACAAACCAGCTAAGAATCTGGGCCCAAAGCCATTCAGTCACAGTTCCTTATTGGAATTTTGCAAAACGCAACAAAAAATGAAATTGACTGTGAAAATCCTGGAATGATTACTAGGTGTACGTGCAATCAATCTCCCTCAAGCAGCCTGATCTGGAAGTTGAGGCCCCAAATGCTCGTAGAAATGAGCTTATTATGATTCACCTGTGTTTAAAAACTTATTCACATGCTTGTACACTGTTGCATGTGTGGGTCAAATATATTGCGTAATGCCATCCAACCCATGTATTAAATGAAAACCAACATGATGATGGAATGCCCCTGAAAACAGGCCTATCCAACCATTTGGCTGGCCACACCATGGAAAACAATGTCAACCACCTAAAGGCCTTCAAATTTAAGTTGGGGCCCATGTGACAGTTGATAGGCTTTTTTTGGGGGCATCCAATGGAATGGCTCTGTAGCAGAGGTTGGACGCCATACACATATGTCAGTTAATGTCATGCGCAACTTTTATAGACTATGTTTGCGGGAAAGGACACCCTTATCCATGGCTAAAGTGGTAGACTAGTGAAAGATACCTCGTTTCAACATTGAGATCTTGGTATCGATCCCTAGTGGGGGTGGCTAACAGTGAAGCGTCAACCGACAGTGGGGTGTACTAACAAGCTAACAAAAAAAAGAAGCTGGAAAGGACTTGCAGAAGAACCACGATCAACTTCCATTACTCAATCCTCAACTATTTATTAATCTTAGAATTTAAGCTCACTTCCCCCCAAATAAATTATTATGTCCAAGCCGCTCTTTGATCCATTTACTTAGGTGATGCATTAATGATTTTTTCTCAAGGTTTGGGAACTGAACCAATCATGGAAGTGGCTTTTGACGGATGGGTAAAAGCCATAGCTTGGTTAATATATATACACACACACATGGCTTGGTTAATACACACACACACACGGAAATGCTCACCTGGGAACCAGTTCATACATACTACGTACGAACTTTTTTGAGAACCCATCATATGTGATGTGGATCCAAAATCTGAACCGTTCATGTGAAGTAGCACCTCCTGAAATCCCCTGGGCCTAAGTTTTACTTTGATCTAAATCTTTGATGGGCCATGAAAAATGAAAACAGTTTTCTCCCTTGATTTGCATTTCTCTTTGCTAAGGCCCACCAGAATAGTAGATCAGGGTGAAAATTTGTCACATGCGGTTTTATGGGATTCCGCATCACATGGACCGTTCAGATTAGACACCCATGACACGTGTGCAAAGGTGCGCACGTCCGTAGGTGCGCAGGGGAGCATGACTCTCTCTCTCTCTCTATATATATATATATACGGGAAAAGGTTCTACGCCGTCGTGCTCATGAGAACTTCTCATGAAATCGAGCTGTGTGGTCCCCACCGTGATGTATTTGCTGTTATTCATATGTTTTCCATCTCATTTTAGTACTCATCCCAAACCTTAATGATATCCAAATCTCAGGTGGACTGTATCACTAGAAACAGCGATGAATGACCATTAAAATCTTTTTGCGGGCCACAAAATTAATTTTTGGATCAAGCTGACCTTTATATTTTCCCTTCATCCAGATCTTACTGACATTATTAATATGTTAAATTTCAAATAAACATCATGAAAACCTTACGATGGGCCCTTTGGTAATTTTAATGGTGAGGCACTCGATCACCGCTGTTTCCTATGAGTGGCCCACCTGAGATTTGGATCTTGGTAATTTTTATAATACCATCCTAAAATGCTATGGAGAAATGGATGGATAGTTTGGATATACAAAAAATCATCAATGTGAGCCCACAGTATGCGTAATACCCTGTTACCCGGGTAGCACGTAAAGGCTTTTAGCAGGCGGTTGGCTGCTGGTCGGTTCTCTGAGTCCCCACTACGATGTATGTGCTTTATCATGTTGTTCGTTCATTTTTATAAGATTAGTTTAGGGCTTGATTTCAAAAAATGAGGCAGATTTAAATCTCAGGTGGATCACATCACAAGAAAATAGTAGTAATTGAATGTCTACCATTAAAAACTTTCTAAAGCCTACTGTATTATTTATTTGACATCCAACCTATTGATTAGGTCATACAAACCTGGATGAATGAAAAAAAAATATATATTAACTAGACCCAAAATTTTTGGGATTCAATCAACCCTATTTTTCCTGTGATGTGGTCAATCAACTTAAGATTTAGATCTACTCATTTGTAGGCTCATACAATAAAAAAATAGACAGCATGGATGAAACATATACATCATGGTGGGACCAAGAGAGCACCGACTAGTAGCCAGTAGCAGCGTCAGTAGCTAATCCGCGTCCTTGGTATGCAATACGCATCCATACAGAGGCGAGATAGGTCCAACTATGGCTGTAATGGGCCGCGAAAACCTGATTGGCCTTTGGGCTTGGCCCATTTGGGCTGGGTTTGGGGTAGTGTATCAGGCCGGACGGTGAGGTTGGGCTTAAATTAAGAGCCCAATTATAAATCACACCGGTCTTGGGCTTAGCTCTCCAAATTCCATAAACCCAGCGCAGCCCAACAACTTTTCTCCTTTTCTTTCATTCTCTCCCTCTCTCTCACACATGAGGCACACCAAATATCATTTATCTGGAGAGATATTGAGGGCTTGGGCTCTGGCGGACTCAGGACGGGCTTTGTGAAATTGTCCTGGGCCGGACTCGAGCTGGGCTATTTCATCCCGTCATGGGCCCGAGCTAGATTTGGGCTTGGTTCATAATTAGAGGCCGGGCTTGGACAGAGCTCGGCCCGGATGGATGGATGGACGGACCTAATCCGGCCCATTGACAACCCTAGGTCCAACGGATCTAATTTCAGATATTATTCCTTATCTAAGTTAGGGTCCACAAATTGGAGCGTTTAGATCGTGTACGTACGCATTTCTACGGGAATTCATATTTTTCAACGCCTGTATCAATTAACTCTTTTTTCTTTTCTTTTCCTTTTTCGTAAGAGTAAGACAAGCTGTTCTTGTCCAGAGTAGCATCAACCTCCTTCTATAAATACCCATCCATCGTAAGTTCGTAACAGAACATAAGCAACAACAGCCATGGCCATACAGAAATCTCTCTCTTGCTTTTCTTCTTTTATTATTAGAATTTCTTTCTTCCAATGCCTTTACAACAGCACCAGCATCCACACTCGGAGAAGCAGAGGCTCTCTTGGAATGGAAAGCCAGCATCTCCTCACCACAAGCTCTCCATTCATGGTCACTTCCATCTGCTAATGCTAGTGCCAACACAATCTCTCCATGCAAATGGTATGGGATCTCCTGCAACGGCCTTGGAAGCGTAATAGAGATAAGCTTACCCAGTGCAGGCTTGCAAGGTAAGCTTGATAACTTGAGCTTCTCCTCATTTCCAAACCTCTTCCGTCTCAATCTCAGTGACAACACACTAACTGGAACCATCCCAGCTGATATTGGCACTCTTTCTAGACTCGTCTCCCTCAATATCTCCATGAATTATCTCTCTGGAGTTCTACCTCTTTCAATGGCTAACCTTTCTCACCTTTCAGAGCTCGACATCTCATCTAATGAAATAACTGGGCCTATTCCTCCATCTTTAGGTAACTTGACCAGGCTGACAATCCTCTACCTCTTTGACAATCAAATTTCTGGTTCAATTCCTGCACAATTAGGAAATCTCAAGAATTTGGTTGAGTTGTCATTGCAGAATAATAGTCTGACAGGTCCAATCCCACCTGCTTTAGGTAATTTAAGAAACCTTACACTTTTGTACCTCTACAGAAATCAAATTTATGGTTCAATTCCTGCACAATTAGGAAATCTCAAGAATTTGGTTTAGTTATCGTTGCACAATAACAATCTGACAGGTCCAATCCCTCCTGCTTTAGGTAATTTGAGAAACCTTACACTTTTGTACCTCTACGGCAATCAAATTTCTGGTTCAATTCCTCTAGAAATTGGGAATTTGGTAAATCTCAATAAGCTTGAGCTTGAGAGTAACCTTCTAACAGGTTCTATCCCTTCCACTATAGGAAACTTGACCAAGCTTGAACTCTTCAATGCATTTGACAACCATTTAACTGGTGAGATCCCAAAAAGCTTCAGAAATTGCACTAGTTTAACTAGAGTTCGACTCGAAGGAAATCAGCTTGTTGCAAATGTATCAGAAGCCTTTGGTGTCTACCCACATCTCTATTTCATGGATGTCAGCAACAACATGTTGTTTGGTGAACTCTCACCGAACTGGGGAGAATGCAAAAACTTGACGAGGCTACAATTATCTGGGAACATGATCACTGGTAGAATTCCTCGCGAGATTGGGCAGTTGAAGCAGCTACAAGTACTTGGTCTTTCTTTGAACCATCTAGAAGGAGAGATTCCAAAGGAATTTGAGAGGCTAACTTCTTTGTTCAGCTTGAGTTTAAATGATAACGAACTTTCTAGTCAGGTACCAAAAGAGATTGGAAAACTCTCCAACTTGGAGGTTCTTGACTTGTCAAGGAATCACCTAAGTGGTCCAATACCACCTCAATTAGGGGATTGCTCCAAACTCCAATATCTGAAATTGAGCGAAAATGATTTGAATGGAAGCATTCCATTTCAAATTGGTAACCTGGTATACTTAGAGGATTTACTAGATCTCAGTCATAACTTGCTTAATGGAGAGATATCACCACAACTTGGGAAATTGCATGTGCTGGAAAAGTTAAACCTCTCCCACAACATGTTGTCGGGCTCCATTCCACCTTCTTTTGAAGCAATGTTCAGCTTGCAATCTATTGATTTTTCATACAATGCTTTGGAAGGTCCTCTTCCCAACAGCAAAAACTTTCAGAAGACTCCTGCAATGGCATTCATAAAAAACAAAGGTTTATGTGGTGAAGTGCAAGGTTTGAGACCCTGCAACGCTCCTTCAATAAGGCATGGTGATGCAAGGAAAGGCCGCCAAGTTGTCATCTTCATTGTTCTTCCTCTCTTGGCAGCCTTGTTTCTTTTATTTCTAGTCGTCGGCCTTTCTTCCATTTATTCCCAAAGACGAAGAAATAAAGAGAAGGTAGTTCTTGAAAAGAGCAGCAGAAATCCATTTTCAATATGGAATTATGATGGGATTGATGCATTTGAACAGATCGTGGAAGCGACAGAGGGTTTCGACGACAAATACTGCATCGGAACTGGAGGGTATGGAAAAGTTTACAAAGCAAATCTACCATCAGGCCAAGTAGTAGCTGTGAAGAAACTTCACACACTTGAAGGTGGGGATCAATCCGACCAAAGAAGTTTTAGAAATGAGATTCGAGCATTAACAGAAATCCGCCATCACAACATTGTGAAGTTTTATGGTTTTTGTTCCCATGCTCAATTCTCATTTCTAGTCTATGAGTACATGTAAAGGGGAAGCTTGGCTAGTATCCTAAGCAACGACAGAGGAGCTGCAGAGTTGGATTGGACTCTAAGGGTGAAAGTTATTAAAGGTGTGGCCCATGCATTATCTTACATGCACCATGATTGCACCCAACCAATTGTCCATTGAGACCTATCAAGCAACAACTTTCTGTTGAATTCGGAACTTGAGGCCTGTGTCTCTGACTTTGGCATTGCAAGATTGTTGATACCTGATTCGTCCAATTGGACTACGCTCGCCGGCACTTACGGATACATCGCTCCAGGTTAGCTGTTAATTCATTCTCCATACTTTAAAAGTTTTATTAGCAATTGGTCTTTATTTTTTCTTAAGCTTTCCTTTTTATTTTATTTTATTTTTTGTTGGCAATTACATACTACGGATTGTGCATATGTTAACATACTGTTGTCAAATATTGCAATCTAGGGCAACTGGAAGATTCCTTGATCCAACAGCTGTAAGAGACCTTGTAAAGAAACATACATGGGTTTGTATTTTTACAATCGCCAAAGTCAAAACTAATATAATAATGCAAATGAAGATAAAAGTAAGAATGCATTTTCTTTGCTACACTTGTGGTCCATCATTTTACATTATGCATGGTAGAGATAATGTGGTTGCATGGTAAGACTAACCATAGTTCCAAGTTACCCAACTAACTTATGCATATTTTATCAGCTATTAAATTTGTGATGCTGACTATTTTTCTTAACTGTACATTTGTTGGCCACCAATTAGATGGACAGAGTCCTCCAATAACTATAATTTTTGGAACCTATTCCATCTACAATATGGGCCATGCTTTTAGATGGTCTGGATATATTTACATGGATATTCCAAGTGTATAGATGGATGTGTAATCACTGTTTAAGAAATGATTGAAAAAACTCGTACTTCTGGCCCATACGAGTAAATGTGAAAATGATGTGCAAGGAAATAAATGTGGAAGTGATGAATACGGAAATAAGGCACCCTTCAATGCTCAGCCAAGAGATCCCAGAGGATGGTTGGGTTTCCTCCATTGCACGAGGGTTTCGACAGCTCTATGGTCCAAACCGTTGATGTGATGTCCCACATAGTGAATGCCCCACACCAAAAAAATAAAAAAATAGTTCCAAGATCGAAAATCCTTGAAACAATGCCCATAGTACCCAATCATAGCCGATGAAATGTGCAATTACAATGATACCTATATACACATCAATGACTTAGTTTACACGTGCCAACTTCTCATGCGTTTGGGATTCCCGAGGCACACATAAAGGTAATCCCAAACATGTAGATGACCCAACACAATGATTAATCTGGTTCTTTTATTGAGCGGGCCACTACCATGTGAAAACAATGGATAGTTTTAGAAAAAATTGGCAACATACACAATATATATGAAACAATGGACCATCCGGACTTTTTCTGATGTAGAGCGGGTCGCAGACGGTTGCATGGCCAAGATGGATCAGAAAAGGCCTGGTCGACGACAGAAGTGATCCAGACCATCGAACCTTAAATCGGGCGTATCTTGCAATCCGGAATGAGTTATCTGATGTAAAATATATGATTTTGGGGTAGAACGAGCTACTGAAGCCAACTAATCCGCTACGCCGGGTTGCACAGTCTGGAATTGCGAAAAATCTCTGGATCGACGGTCGTTTCCCTGTTTTAATTTCGTTTTTACTATAAATAGTAAGTTCTAGTTTGATTATAACTCTTCATCCGTCGGGCTTTAGGAGTTGCGCCCAACGTGAAAAGAGCTTAGAATAATTAGGAGAACAGTTTGGTGAAGCCAAATAGGACACTTACTATTTTTGGCCGAAAACCTTGCGCACTAGTAGACATCACGACCGTCTATAAATAGTAAGTTTACTATTTATAGTAAGTCGCGGATTCTAGGAGTTTGAGTTGTAGTTTGATTCTAATTTCTTTCCCATTGCTTGGTACCCCTATTTAAAGGGCTGTGAACTCATTTTTAGTCATCAATTAATCAATTTCGAATTTATTAGAATTTATTTCTATTTTCTACTTTCTTTCCTCGTGGATTCGAGAAGTCTCTGTGAGGAGTCCAGAGAAGCTCCGTGGATTCGGAGTAGTTATCCTCATCACGTTCATCCCTGCGTCAATTGGTATCAAAGCGAGGTTTCTCCTTGGGCCGATGGCAAACAACGAAGGTATGAATCAAAATCCTGTGGATGGTAATCCACAGATTCGTTATTTTTCAGAAAGAATGGAAGCTTTCCACCGGAAGAGTTAGTTGACCATGCAAGGGTTGCAGGCAACTCTCGACCGTCTTGCGTATGCGCTACTTCCGCCCCGAGCCCTAGGCGGTGCTCCACCACCCATAGTTGCTGTACGACACAATCCCGATTTTCGTAGAGCACTACCAGTGGCAAACCGTAGGGCTACACCAGATGACTCAAGTTCTAGCGACGAGGACCTTAATGAGGATTTTGCTCGACGACCAATCCATGGAGGTGATCATCTAGATCGTGCTGAAAGAGACTATCGAGGTAAGGCTGAACTTCCTAATTTTAACGGTTTATTAGGTATAGAAGATTTTCTCGATTGGCTAGCCGAAGTAGAAAGATATTTTGATTACATGGACGTGCCAGATCATAAAAGGGTAAAATTGGAAGCGTTTAAATTAAAATCTGGTACTTCTGCATGGTGGGAACAATTACAACTCTCACGAGCCCGCCAGAATAAGGTGCCCATCTCATCATGGCCACGGATGAGACGTCTTCTTCGATCACGATTTCTCTCTAGTGATTATGAGTAAATATTATTCCAGCAATATCAAAATTGCAGACAAGGAAATCGAACTGTCACAGATTACACCAAAGAATTCCAACGGTTGCTTACACGAAACGATCTGTCAGAATCTGAGTCACAGAAGGTGGTAAGATTTATAGGTGGGTTGCGACCGATAATTCAGGACCGAGTTCAGATGTACCCAGTCGGGACCGTGGATGAAGCAGTTCAATTGGCGGATAGGGCAGAAACACAATTTGCAAGAGCTCCTGCTCGTCCATATCCTTCAACTCGACCCCCCATGACGGGTCCCACACAGGATCCAGTGCTGCCACGAGGAAAAGACTCAGTACCTCAACTTCCTACAACCGCAAACCGTGATACGGGGAGCGGCTCATCTAGACCTCAATGTGCAGCACCCATAACAGCGGGCCCGAGTAGGATTCCATATCCTTATGCTTGGCCAAGGTCGAACAATTGTTATCATTGTGGCCAATCAGGCCACTTATTAAACACTTGTCCTCAACATCCCGCAGCACACTTGACTATAAATGAAGGAGGGATTGAAGATGAGGCCGTAGAAGAAGACTATGGTTTTAATAAACATGAACAAATAACTGAAGAAATAGCAGGTGGCGATGAAGTGACGGGCGAGGATCCTGGTGAATTTCTAGTTATAAGGCGATTACTGTATGCCTCACGAAAGGAATTACATCCACAGCGACACAATATATTCTGTACTCGGTGCACCGTCAACGGAAAGGTCTGTGATGTGATCATAAACAGTGGTGGTAGCGAAAACATCGTCTCGAGAGTAATGGTGGACAAGTTGCGGTTACCAACGATGAAACATCCTTCCCCATACTCAATTAGCTGGATAAAAAAGGTGAATAAGACTAAGGTAACTAAATAATGCACTATCTCGTTTTCAATTGGCAAAAATTATAAGGATCAAATACTTTGTGACGTGGTCGATATGGAAGCTTGTCATATGTTACTCGGTCGACCTTGGCAGTCGGACCGTGATGCGACCCATCGGGGATGAGATAATGTCTACGAATTCGTCAAGGATAGTCGAAAAATAAGCCTTGCCCCTATGGCACTAGAGAACCACCCTGAAGCCTTAAAAGTGGAGGGGAGTTCCCTCTTGACCATTCGGGATTTCATGGAGGAATCTAAGGAAACTGGTGAGGTATACGCCATAGTAGTGAAGGGCGAGGAAGAGGAACCCTCCAAGTTTAAGACTGTTGCTAAATAAATTCAAAGAAGTTTGGCCTAAGAATTTACCTGATGGATTGCCCCCCATGAGGGACATCCAACATCACATAGACCTCGTCCCTGGGGCTAGCCTGCCCAATCGCTCTCATTATCAGATGAGTCCGAAGGAATGTGAGATACTTCAGGGGCAAGTGGAGGAATTGATCCGTAAGGGTCTCTTGAGAGAGAGCATGAGCCCATGTGCCGTACCAGCATTATTAACGCCAAAAAAGATGGAAGTTGGCGCATGTATGTCGACAGTCTGGTAATCAATAAAATTACCATCAAATATAGATTCCCAATACCACGGTTAGACGATATGCTAGAAAGGGCCAAGGTGTTCTCTAAACTAGATTTAGGAGCGGGTACCATCAGATTCGTATTCGACCCGGTGATGAGTGGAAAATGGCATTTAAGACCAAGGAAGGGTTGTATGAGTGACTGGTCATGCCCTTCGGCCTATCGAACACGCTAAGTACTTTTATGCGTTTGATGAATCAAGTTCTAAAACCGTTCACTGGCCGATTTGTGGTAGTATATTTTGATGACATATTGATATATAGCCAGGATGAGGCGGAGCACAGGAAACATCTCAGGCAGGTGCTGTAGGTCCTACAAATTAACAAGTTGTACCTCAACTTGAAGAAGTGTAGTTTTTTAACTGACAGCCTATTGTTTCTAGGATTTGTTGTAACGTCCACAGGCATTCGTGTGGACGATGAAAAGGTGCGAACTATTAGGGAATGGCCGATCCCGATAAACATTTATGAGGTGAGGAGTTTTCATGGGTTTGTGACTTTCTATCGTCGATTTGTGCGAAATTTTAGCATCATAGTCACTCCTATAACAAATTGTATGAAAAAGTGGACCGATAAAGCTGACAAGAGCTTTCATGAGATCAAGCATCGTTTGTCTACAACACCGGTCTTGGTGCTTCCTAATTTTGACAAATTATTTGAGGTTGAGTGTGACGCTTCATACGTCGGAATTAGAGGAGTATTATCACAAGAAGGCAGGCCGGTAGCCTTCTACAGCGAGAAGCTCAGCGAAACCCGAAAGAAGTGGTCGACTTATGAGCTTGAGTTGTACGCAGTTGTTCAGGTGCTGCGACATTGGCGGCATTATCTGAGTCAAAGAGAGTTTGTTTTATACACTGACCATCAAGCATTAAAGTTTATTAATAGTCAGACTAACGTGAATCGTATGCATGCTAGATGGGTTGCGTTTTTTCAGGAATTCACGTTCGTTCGGAAGCACAAGTTAGGGCAGTAGAACAAGGTGGCTGATGCACTTAGCCGTCGTGCATCACTACTAGTTACAATGAGCAACGAAGTAGTCGGCTTCGACTGTCTCAAGGAGCTGTATGCCGAGGATGAGGACTTCAAAGATTCTTGGATGAAGTGTCAAGAAGGTCACCCCAGTAACCTTCATATACAGGACGATTTTCTCTTGAAAGGGAATCGACTGTGCATCCCTCAAAATTCTCTGAGGGAGCAAATTATTCAGGAGCTACATGGAGGTGGCCTTGGTGGACACTTGGGACGAGACAAGACGCGGGCTCTTGTGGAAGAACAGTATTACTGGCCGCAGGTAGTACGCGATGTGGGAAAAACTGTACAACGTTGTCATGTTTATCAGACCTCCAAGGGACAATCTCAGAATACGGGCCTCTACACCCCGTTACCTGTGCCTAACAGTCATTGGGAGGATTTATCAATGGACTTCGTGCTTGGTCTCCCATGAACACAACGCGGCATGGATTCGGTGTTCGTGGTGGTAGATCGTTTCTTAAAGATGGCACACTTTATCCCATGCAAAAAGACCCTCGATGCAACACATGTGGCGAATTTATTTTTCGGGAGGTCGTTCGGCTACACGGGGTCCCCAAGACCGTTACTTCTGTTCGTGACACGAAGTTCATTAGCCACTTTTGGCGGACTTTATGGAATCGATTCGATACACGACTTCAATTCAGCAGTGCTTACCACCCACAGACTGATGGGCAGACCGAACTTGTGAATCGCATATTGGGAAACCTCCTTCGCTGTATTTCAGGAGAAAAACCGAAGCAGTGGGATTTGTCCTTGTCCCAAGCAAAGTTTGCATTCAACAACATGGTGAACCGCTCGACAGAGAGATCACCGTTCCAGATTATCTACGGACGAGTGCCTCGCCACATACTTGACTTGGTCCCTCTACCGAAGCACCCAGGCACGAGCATTGCAGTAGAACATATGGCAGACAAAATCATGGGCATCCATGCAGAAGTACAGACCAAGCTACATGCCTCGAACGAGAAGTATAAGGAACAAGCGGACAAGCATCAGCGACAAAAAGTGTTCGAGGTGGGCGACTGCATTATGGTCCATCTGTGCAAAGAGAGATTTCCGACCGGGATGTACAACAAGTTGAAAAATAAGAAGATTGGACCCGTCCCAATCATCCAAAAGATCAATGACAACGCTTATATTGTTGATCTTCCAGATGACATGCAATCTCACAGACTTTCAATGTCGCGGACCTGACCGAGTATCATGAACCAGAGCATGACGAGAACTCGAAGACGAGTTCATTTGAAGTGGAGGAGATTGATGTAGAGCAGGTCGCGGACAGTTACATGGCCAAGATGGATCAGAAAAGGCCCGGTCGATGACAAAAATGATCCAGACCATCGAACCTTAAATCGGGCGTATCTTGCAATCCGGAATGAGTTATCTGATGTAAAATATATGATTTTGGGGTAGAACGAGCTAATGAAGCCAACCAACCCCGCTATATCAGGTTGCGCAACCCGGAATTGCGGAAAACTCCTGGATCGACGGTCGTTTCCCTGTTTTAATTTTGTTTTTACTATAAATAGTAAGTTGTAGTTTGATTATAACTCTTCATCCGTCGGGCTTTAGGAGTTGCGCCTAACATGAAAAGAGCTTAGAATAATTAGGAGAACGGTTTGGTGAAGCCAAATAGGACACTTACTATTTTTGGCCGAAAACCTTGCGCACTAGTAGACATCACAACCGTCTATAAATAGTAAGCTTACTATTTATAGTAAGTCACAGATTCTAGGAGTTTTAGTTGTAGTTTGATTCTAATTTCTTTCCCATTGCTTGGTACCCCTATTTAAAGGGTTGTGAACTTATTTTTAGTCATCACTTAATCAATTTCGAATTTATTAGAATTTATTTCTATTTTCTGCTTTCTTTCCTCGTGGATTCGAGAAGTCTCTGTGAGGAGTCCAGAGAAGCTCCGTGGATTCGGAGTAGTTATCCTCATCACGTTCATCCCTGCATCATTTTCGCAAGATCATCCAAAACTTTGGCCAATTCTCTGCACCTCTCAGATGTGCTGAGTATGTCTTATTTGGCATTTGCGCAGTTTATAGAGATGTCTTGAAGTTAACAAGGACAAAAACTTCGAAGATATGAAATCTAGATTAAGAAATTGAGGTAAGTTCGATATATGATTAAGAGTTTAGCTATTAACGATTAAGAATGAGAAATGATCATGACTGAACCATCTTCCTTCTTGCAGAGCTTGCATATACAATGAGGGTAACTGAAAAATGTGACGTATATAGCTTTGGCATTGTGGCACTTGAAGCGATGATGGGAAGGCATCCTGGGGAGCTCATCTCCTCTCTGACACCACCAAGTAGACAAGATACACTGCTAAAGGATATGTTGGACCAACGTCTCCCGGACCCGACAGCTGCGGTTGCACACGAAGTCATATTTGTGGTGTCCGTGGCACTTTCATGCATTCGGCCGGATCCAAACTCTCGGCCAACCATGCACCACGTGGCTCAAGAGTTGTCTATTGGTGGGTCTTCCTTTTCTCTAGGGCCATTCCATGCACTTGCATTACATCAACTCATGGATCTTAAAGTATAGTTGGGTGGATGAAAATCATCGCGGTTGAAGGTGTGTAGTGGCAAGAACATTAATAATGTGTGTTTATTGTATGAAAATCATCCTATATGGAGAAGGTATTTTTCTTGCTATGATATGTATGTAATTTTAGTGTGTGGAATTGGTGTTTATCTAAAATGTAGATTTTCAAGTGAAGCTTCTCCTTTGTGGCTCCCACTTGAATGTTTGTATATCGTTTTTATTCAAAACCAAATGTTATAAAGGTATGTTGAAAGAATAAAAATGTTTCATTGTATGTGTGATGGTTATCTTCTAACTGAATGTCTTCTAAACCAAAGAATTTACCTTTTAGGAGATGTTATACTTTTTTGAAATAATAGTTTTCTACTAACATATTATTAGGAAAAGAATGGGTATATTTACTAGCCAGAAAAGGTACCAATTGTGGTTTTGTTAATTGAAAAGGAAAAGAAGAAAAGAGAGAAAAAAGAGCAACGACTTCACACTTCGGCAATGTGACTCAAGAATACTATACCTCAAGTCAAAGTGTCCTCTAAATCTACTCCATGAATAATTGGTAGGATTCGAGAGCTGATGCGGCCTGCTTTCTTCACCCATTAAATTAAGGTGACTTGCACAAGCTCCATGAGCCCATTTCTACTTTGAATCCAGCTTGGCCCATGGGGAAAGCTTGGGCCTTTCAGTTTTTGGTTTGGGCCTGGGCTCAAGTCATTTTAGACTCACTTAATATCATTTGCTCCTATAAGTATCCCATTCTAGTCATCCCCTAGACAACAACCCATTCTCCATGAATGCATACAGCTGGTTTCGTTTCTTTGGACATCTATTTCATTGTGTATGTGTGCCCCACTTGATCAACAGATAGATTAACAACATTTAAATGCAAAATAGTGATTTTATCAAATTTGGGCTGGGTAGCATCGAGTTCGGGCCTAACCATTTTTCGGGCTCAGATTTTGGTTACTCTGCTTGGTTGGTACGGGCCATGGGTCATAAGTATAGATCCGGCCCAAACCCGGCAAAGACAAACCAAATTTGAATCGAAAGTGGGCCTATGCCGAAGCCCAACAGAGCTTTGGACACCAAAATATAAACGGCTAAAGAGAGCATCGGAGTGGTTGGGTTGGAGAAAGGTTGCAGGTTTCTCCTCTCCCACTCCAAAGGGGCGACCGAGAAGAACACAGTCTCATTGAAGCCTAATATGGTAATTTCACTAATCTCTAACTCTAATCTCATCCTCTTCCATTTCCTCATGTAAGGAAAAAGAAAAGAAAGAAAGAAAATAATGAATTTCCATTTTAATTTATGAGGGAAAGGGACACACTCTCTGCGTACGCCGTAGCTTTCATCTTCAGAAGAGCCGATGCACTTCTTGCGCTTATCCCACTAGCCGTATCCGCAAGTGTACGTAATCTACCGACCCCCGCTTTTTTTAATATTTCTGCAATTTTGGAAGCTCAATTCGGTTTTTATGCATTAGTTGGGTTTGGATACTCTGCTTAATCATTCTTTGATTATTATTTTTCTTGCGTTTTCGTGCAATCTCTACATTCGTTGTGGATTAGATATTTGTGAGGTATAAATAGACGGTTAAGAAGTGAATTACAGCAATAGTTCACATTCTGACTAAGGCAAGTTCCAAGCCTAATAGCGGGGGATCATCTAATCGAGGAGTTTTTATATTTTTATTTTTATTTTTAAGGGGTGCATGGTCCATTGACTGGGGGCTGCAACACGCCAATGGTCTATAGATCGCTGAACAATTGGGACAATCTTTTTAGAAATGAAAGTTTCTGTATACTGTGGAAATAATTGTGTCTCGTTTTCATGTTATGCTTCTAGTTTTTATTTGTTTTCCTTTTCTTTTCATGTGTTTGAATGGAAGGATAACTATTAAAAGGGGGGGTATGAAAATGTAACCTGAAATCATCAAGAAATTGAAACCATGGTTTCCTCTTTTCTCCCTTGTTTGTTTTGGATTCCAATTTTACAGTGATTCGATGTTCTGTCACCTCATGTTATCTTCTTTGCCTCAGAAGTCAGCAATGTCTCTTTTTTGGGAGAGATGAATCTGCACAGTTTTTCAAGGAAAATCTGAGAAACGGAAATTAGTTTGCAACGCTACTTTTCTTTTTCTTTTTTCGCAAATGGAGAAAAAGCGGGTTTCCATGGAAAGCAATTTCATTTCCAGGGTTTCCATGTTCCCAAACACCCCCTAAGTTATGTGTTTTTATTTTATTTTATTTTATTTTATTTTTTATTTTTTTTTATGTCTCCTATTGTGCCACTTTCTTATGGGAGAAATGAAACCTGTGTGCAGCACACTAATTTCCTTATCTGGTGTAATAATACTAATTAGAGAGGTCATACCAGTCCTTGATCTGGACTGTTCATCTCATGGACCTACCATGGATGGATCATATCCTAAAATTTGCTAGATGAGATGAATCTATACCTTTCCAATTGAACTATTTTGTAAGGAGTGCTGTCCATTTCCACCATTTTTTTTTCTACCACTCATTTGTAGGTGGGCAGTTGGACAGCTAAGATTGTCCAACCAGTAATATTTTTGTTACGTTGCCAATCCATTTGGTAGCTAACAGCCTAACACATAACATCATGCATGGTGCATGGATTCGATAACCTCTTTTTCCTTGTTGACATAGGGCCTTTCTTTCCTGTTTAACGTATTAACTGTTTTGTGTCTCTGCAAATTAATGTTTAGGAATTTGGACAGACTGAATATTCTGTTCAAACGCATATGCATAGAAAAGTGCACGAACATGTACACATGCACTAGCTTTTATGAATGGCTATGCTGTTGTCATGGCATTTTTCTCTCCCCTCTGTCATTATCATTCACTCCTGCACATAATGTCCAAAGTGTAATTGACTCGCAAGCTCTATGTTTGATGTTGAAAAACTCAGGCCCAACGAAGAAAGCAATCCTTTTGGTTTCCAGTTTCGTTAAAATGCAGCCAAGTTGCTTTTGAAAAATAAAATAAAATTTAATGCAGCCAAGTTGATTGTCTACTTGTGACATGGCAATTTTCTTGTGAAATCAGAATTTAGGTCAGGCGAGTTGATTGGTCCGCCACTTTGTGCTTTTTACATGAGAGCATAATTTAGCAAGCTTAATGAGACAACTACATTTTCCTTTTCTTTGGGATCTTTTTTTTTTTCCCTACTTTTTTAATATGCATTTGTTGGTGATTGTATTCGAGAAGTCAAAGGAGGAATTCTGTTTCCCATTTCCCACCAAGAGGTATGAGAAATGTTTTCTATGACATCCATGCTTCCTGGAATTTCATGATGTCAATACTGACCAAAAAAAAAAAAACTCCATCACACTTTTGACACTTTCGTGCATTGATCAGGATCATAGATTTGGTGGGCCATCATGTGGATAGGACTTATGAGCACAAAAATCCTGATGACAAGATTATGATAGCCATTCCAATAGTGGTCTGAATATGGATAATTTTGTCACCATGTTGAGCTAAAACTATGCATTTGTTAAAGCAAATGCGTACGTGATGGACTGATCTGGATCCATATTCCTTTGACATCTTTAGCTAGAAATGTTGTAGAATAGTCTCCAAAGATGAAGTCACTGTGGAAATGATTCCCACCAGCCTACTGGTCAAAACTACTGATCAATCAGTCTCCTATGTTTCAACCAGAGGCAACACATGCCAAAAGGGAATCAACATGTTAAACACGAAATTTTATTAAAAGTAACCACAATGAGCTGTTACACACAAAGCCAAAGAGGCAGTTATCCTTTGGCAACTAAAGAAAAACCTAATATAATAAGAAATGACCAAAATGCCCTTGAATCTCATCACAAACATATAGGCTTATCTTAAACTGGTTGTACCTCACATAAACTGTATCAGAATTGTATGATCATGGGATCATTCTGAAGCTGGCTTGATAGTGACCAATTTCATGACGTTCTAATATTGTTATGCCCAGAAAGTAGCCCACCAAAAAGTGACGAAATACCAAAGGGAAACTTGTTGAACCAATACTGACTCAGTCTAACCCTAAAAATTAATTTAAATAAATAAATCCTATGAATTCAAGGACCATTTGTTTGATCGCATGGGCCCCATAATATATATCTGGCTGTTCATCTCATCAAACTTTGGATCAAACATAGATCATCAATCAAGACAATATGGATGGTTGGAGTAGTCAGGTCTTTGGTCAGCCAGATTTTGTGGCCTTGTGGGTGCAGCAAATGTCCACATTCAATGGGAAAAACTCAGAACATTTGGCATATGGACCATTTCATGGGTCACAATTTTTTATTCCTTTCTTTATCTTCTTGTAATGTATATAGTTTTAGCAGATTCTGTATGTTGTTTACTGATTATCTTAAAGAAACAGATAACCGGAGTGTGAAGGCCATTACGAGGAAGACAACCGGAATGGGAAGGATGAGGTATTTACATCATGTGCCTCAAAGGTTCAAGTGCAATTTCAGAGAAGGTAGTCTTTGCTTCATCCATCTTTGTCAAGATTTAACTTCTTTTCTCTCTTTCTCTCTCTTTGTGTTTTTTTTTTTTTTTTTGGGCCTAGCAGTTTGATAGCTTTTGAGACTGATTTTCTCCTTTTTTAGGGACCCAAGTAGCTCCGAGGAAGACAACTGCTGCTGCATAGAGGAATTGCTTCAGTTTTGGGGCATGTCTCAAGTATCCAGTTCCTGTATTTGATCTTGTTGAATTTTATCAATTAGGTTCTTTTACACTGGAGATATTGCTATCTTCTATAGAGAATAAACTTTTCGATATCTTAAATTGCCGAATAAGCATGAAGTTTTTGTATTGGGATAAACCATTCTTTGGTATAAACATGAAGTTTTGATGTTGGGATAAACCATTCTTTCCTTTTCTGTATATTTGCCAGTTACATTTTCCAGCTCAAGCAGGAGGATTTCTGTTGACCCTTTCGATAGACCTAATGCCCAAGAAATCAGAAAGAGCAAAAATAGGTTTGCTGGTCTTATGTCGAATGTTCACAATCTTGGTAAACCTTCAGTGACAGTTTGTGTCTTACCTAATATTTTTAGAAATTTAGTTTTCATTTGTAACTAGATGCATCATCTTTCATTTCACTACTCAAATCATGGGTTTAGGGCCTGCAAGATGTTGCAAATTGTATGAGCTTTAACCAGTTGTCACTTTTCGTCTTTTTGTCAGCATTACATATTTTTTATATACCTAATGCATTTACAAGTTATTACTGATGCTGCTGTTAAACATCAATCTGATGTTCACGTGTTGCCTGGTTATTAACTTCCTAATAGATGTTTTGACTTCCTGACCTATTCTGGCCTAGGAATCTGCTATAGATAAAATTATTTAGTAACAACTAGCAATATTATCCTTCTAGCATGTTTGGCTTACAAATGCAGGTTGTGTTTCAGCTTTGACTGGTGAACTTGCATGTTCTTAATAAAATGGTTGACTTGTGTTTTTAGTGAACTGACCCGTTTCACTGAGGAGTTTCAGTCCCAGCCAAAACCCGTCCTGTTTCAGTGATGAGTTTTGATCCCAACCAATCCAACAGTCTGGTCCATTCCAGTTAAGTAAACACCGGTCATTGCTGAGGCTAATCAAACTGGGAGCTCCTCATCGATCAAGTGAGTTTCATGTGATATTTTTTCTTCCTCTTATGGTTTCTGGATGAATTTGATTAATTTTTCACTTTAGCCATACAATTGATGTAAATGAATCAGCTAGTTCGAACATCAGATCAGTGAGATAATTGATCATCTGAATCAACTTTCCATGAAACTACCTTCCAAAATTGATAATAATATTAATAAAACTAAACTAAACTAAACGAGGTCTGAAACTTGAGTCAGGCCTGCTGCTACCTTAAATATCCTGAAATGACAGCTTTGTAACTATTTCAGTTAGGATTAGCATCCCAAATCTGCCAATCTTCACCATCCTGAGAGATGTTCTGAACACAAAATCCTGACCCTTGACCACTTAAAATGGAGGGTATTAAGAATATAATTTAGTTGCCTTGGATAATTAAAAATCCCGATCAGTCGTTGCGCATCTATGTCAATCCTCTTACGTGCCTTGGATAAATTAAGAAAAGAAGAAGAAGAAGAAGAAGAAGAAGAAGAAGCAGCAGCAGCAGAACACTGGAAAGTCCTTTCAGAAGGCTCTCGCAGAGGCATTCATAAGAAACAAAGGCTTATGTGGTGAAGTGCAAGGTTTGAGACCCAGCAATGCTCCTTCAACAAGCCATGGTGATGCAAGAAAAGTCCGCCAAGTTGTCATCTTCATTGTTCTTCCTCTCTTGGTGGTCTTGTTTCTTTTATTTGTAATCATCAGCTTTTCTTCCATTTATTATCAAATAAGAAGAAAAATAGAAAGAGGGGTTCTTGAAAGGAGAAGCGGAAATCCATTTTCAATATGATGGGATTGCTATGTTTGAATGCATCGTGGAAGCGACAGAGGGTTTTGACTACAAATCTGCCATCGCAACATTGTGAAGATTTATGGTTTTTTTTCCCATGCTCAATTCTCATTTCTAATTTATGATTACATGGAAAGGGAAAGCTTGGCTAACATCCTAAGCAATGATGAATGAGCTGCACAATTGGACTGGAATATAAGGGTGAAGGTTATTAAAGGTGTCACCCATGCATTATCTTACATGTACCATGACTGCACTCGGCCAATTGTCCATCGAGACCTATGATGCAATAACGTTCTGTTGAATTCAGAATTTGAGGCCTGTGTCCCTGACTTCGGCACTGCCAGATTGTTGATGCCCGATTCGTCCAATTGGACCACGCTCACAGGCATTTATGGATACATCGCTCCAGGTTAGTTGCTAATTCATTCTCCATGCTTTAATAGTTTTATTAGCAACTGGTCTTTTATTTTTCGTAAGATTTTCTATTTTTTGTTGGAAATTACATAGTAAAGTTTGTGCATGAGTTATCATACTGTTGTCAAATGTGGCACTCTAGGGAAACTGGAAGATTCCTTAATCCAACAGTCGTAAGAGGCCTTGCAAAGAAACAAAAGGGATTGTATTGTTCAAATCCCCAACTTTGCTTGACTAAAAAATTGTAAAGCATCTGTGAGTATTTAAAACTAATATATAACCATGCAAATGAAGATACTGTTAATAATGTTTTTCGTTTGCCGCACTTGATGTCCATCATTTTTTACATTATGCATGATGGAAGTAATGTGGCTGCACGGTTAGACTGACCAGGATTCATGTTACCCAACCAACTTAACCATATGTTATCAGCTATTAAATTCGTGGCACTCTCCATACAAGTTGCTAATAAATGATTGAAAAAGTTCATTGCTTCTAGCCTATACAAGAAAATGTGAAAATGATGCACAAGGGCTGGGTTACTCCGTTGCACAAGGGTTAGACATCTCTATCATCCAAACTGTTGATGTGATGCCGCACTAAGTGAATGCCCCACACAAACAAAAGAAGTTCCAAGATTGGAAATTCTTGAAACATGCCCATATCACCCAATCCTTGCCAATGAAATGTGTAGATACAACGATACCTATAGACGCATCAATACACTCTAGATTACACATGCCAACTTCTCATGTGTTTGGGATATATGAGGCATACATGAAGGTAGGCCTAACCATGCAAATGACCCAACACAATGATTAATCTGGTCCTCTTATCAGGCAGGCCACCAACACATGAAAACAATGGATAGTTTTGAGAAAAAATGTCAATAGTACACACTCAATGTATGCATGTGGCGTGCCTTATAAGTAGACCATCCTAACTTACAAGCAAGATCATCTAAAAGTTTTTGCACATCTTATGCAACTCCCAGATGTGCCACACACATGGCAATTTGCATATGCACAATTTGTAGAGATGCCTTAGGGTTAACAAGCAAAATAACCTAGAAGATATGAAACCTAGATTAAGAAACCCCTGTGAGTTTGATATATGCTTAAGAGTTTAGCTATTGATGTTTAACAAAGAGAAAGAACATGACTAAACTGTCTTCCTTTTTGCAGAGCTTGCATATACGATGAGGGTGACTGAAAAATTGAAAAATGCGACGTATATAGCTTGGGTGTCCCGGTACTTGAAGTGATGATGGAAAGGCATCCTGGGGAGCTCATCTCCTCTTTGTCATCATCACCATCACCTCTACAAAGATCAAACATATCCACAATTTATGCGGAGTGGTGGAGGTAGGGACTAGTTTGGGGTACAACCCATGGACCCGTGACCCAATCCTCACCCGTTTATTAAATGGGTTTAGAATTTAACATGTAGTCCCACTTGATAACAAATTATTAGGCCCAAGCACCACTCCTTCAACCCATTTACTTAAGGGCTTGTATTTCAGGCCCATTAATAACTTTGTAATATTTGGGAATTGGAACTTTTTGTTAACACTTAACGTGAATCCTAGAAACGGATTGATATAGGAATGACTCAGCCCTAGCCTGATTTATTTACCTTAATAGCCTTTGTTTTCATACTGAAACCGAAACATAGCTCAACAAGTACACCTGAACCCAAGTTATAAGCAAGCTTGGTTAGTTGGCTAAAGGGTTGACTACAGTCACGGGCCCATTGCCAGCCTAATTTATCGTTCTACTTGAGATTGGGCTGTGCAAAATAAAAACTTGACTTTGACATGACAACCCCATTGCTGGGAACTGGATGTTCTTAACAAAATCTTGCTCTCACATTGGTTGTCGTGTTAACCTAGTCTTGATCGTACATGGGGCCACTTTAATGTTTGTGAGAAATTGACTGGTACATCTATTTTTCCAGCTCATTTAGGTGGCAGATCAAAAACTGAAAATGGGCCATGCGATAAAATGAGCAGCCAAAATAGATGGACTCGGCAGATTTGTCAAAAACATCATGCGACTCTATGACTATTTCATCGGCCGGACCTTTAATTCCCATACTTTCATAGTCGTACGTTTTGCCTAGTTGAACTTTAGATCGGCATTTTTTTGTCCATGCCTTAAAATGAGGTGGAAAATAGATGGATAAAGTGGCTTTGTCACCAACATCATTGTACGGTCAAACAACCCCCACCCTATATGTTTAAATGTCCACCGGACCTCTGGCTGGCCCTTGATTAATGTTGCCATCCTATCTCAAACTGAACGTGGGGCCTACCTTAATGTTCGTGAGAAGTCCAATATTCCGCCCATCAATTTTTCAGTCAATCTGAGGGAATGGGCCCAAAAATGAGGCAGATCTGAAGTTGACAATGGCTTTAGGATGTTTCAAGGGTGGATGTTCAATCTCACTATTTCCTGTCATGTGGCTCACTTGAGCTTCGGTCTTCCTCATTTTTAGCCATTCACTAAGAAAACAGATGGACTGAATAGATTTGTCATGAACACCCTGTGTCCTCATCATGAATGTTTCAACAATAGATGTTCAATCTCCACTCTTTCGTGTTGGTTGGCTCAAGCTCACGTGGATGAGATCCACCCCGTTAATCAGGTGTGCTGCTCTTTATTTGGACCCGGGCCAAAAATCAGGCTGATTCAACCGTAAGCACACACCATGTGAAATAGCTGAGATTAGAAGTCTCATTTTTATAATACTCCCAAGTTATATTTGATGTCCACTTTTGTGCGTATAGACCATCCAATCAACTCATCTGGCGTTTCATACCAAGATTATTAAATTCTTCTAATACTCATGTTGTTTGAACCATGCGAATTTAAAGTTTTCAGGAATGATTTTACACCATTACCTATGGTGAAAAACCCTCTTCCATGTGGTGCAGTTGATGTAAGCCTTGGATTTCACTGAATCGACAGTACTTATGGTGAGAATGTGACGGCCCAACTGATGGATGGGGTGGATATGATGCATGATTGTCCCACATAATGATTAGTTAGCTAGTGCAAGTCATCCCTTCCATGTGCCCATATTTCGAGTACTGGTCATCCGTCCTATGGGCTGACAGGGTCAAAGACCATTGCTGGCTCTAATTTAATATGCGTGGGCTATGCAAAATAAAACCTGGTGATATACTTAGGCTTGATACGCCCAAACAAACCAGCTTACAATTAAAATCAAACCCATAAATTCATGCCCCACTCACCCAACAAAAAGGACACTTGAGCCCATTTCTACTTTGAATCCAGCTTTCAAATACTAGCTTTGCCCATGGGCAAAACTTGGCCTTTCAGATTTTGGTTTGGGCGTGGGCTCATCTTTTTAGACTCCCCTAATTTCATTTGCTCCTATAAATATCCCATTCTAGTCATCCGTTAGACAGCAACCCATTCTCACTGGTTTCACTTCTCTGGACATCTATTTCATTGTGTATGTGTGCCCCACTTGATCAAAGGATATATTAGCAACATTTAAGTGGAAAATAGTGATTTTACCAAATTTGGGCTGGGCAGGATCGAGTTCGGGCCTAACTAGTTTTTCAAGCTCAGGTTTGAGTTACTCTGCTGGGGCTGGTGTGGGCCATAGGTCATAAGTGTAGGCCCATGCACAAACCAAATTTGAGTCTAAAGTGAGCATGGCCTGAAGCCCAACGGTGCTTTGGACACCAATATAAACTGCTAAAGAGAGCATCGAAGTGGTTGGGTTGGAGAAAGGTTGCAGGTTTCTCTTCTCCCACTCCAGTCATCTCCAAGATTCCCTAATCCAGTAGTTGTAAGACGCATTGTTCAGTGACTACTACACATTTCATTGCATTGAATTATTCCCCTGCCTTTATCTGGTCAAGTAATCCAAAAACATCCCCAATAGGGATAGCAGTAGGCATGGTTCGGTACACTGCTTAGAGAGGTGGTATCATGCAATGCTCGGCTTAAGAGTTTAGTAGAGCTATCAATGAGCCTGGCTGGCCTGGCTTGGGGTGGCCCACTAGGCACAAGGTTCAGGTCTGGGCCTTAAAAGTTAAACCTGTTTAATAATTGGGTCGGGCTCAAGCTCTGTTCAAGAGCCCATTATCCGAGCCCAGCCCTTTTAGAATTTCAAGGGAAATTTTGTCATATATCATGCGTGATGAGATGCATTATACGAACATACCAAATCTTGTACAAAAGGGGGTAGTCGGGATCCACCTTGGGATGAGGTCATGCATAATCACCATGGCTTGGTTGGTATCCTGCATAATATCGCAGGCTGGGCTTGAATCTGTTTACTGGGGCCTATCATAAGACCAAGCTGCACTCAGGCCTAGGTTCTACTTTGTGGATGAGCGTGGACAGGACTCTGCCCAGTCCAAGCCCAGGCCATTGATAGCTGTAGTTTCTAACCAATGGCAATGGTTGATTCTCTTTTATTTTGTAAAGCGTCAATGATTTGGTGGACCAAATAGCCGATATGATGTTGCAAACAGTGGATGGCCATGCACCAAAAGATAACCCAATATTGGAAGATCCTATCCATTGAATCTATTTCATTTTTTATTTTTTTATTTTTAGAATATTGAATAAGGACTGTTTGCTTTATTTTCTTTTCTGACCATCTACTTGCTTGCCTCTGATTAAAAGGCTAGGATTTCTGATCAGCAGAATTATTACTACATGTACCTTCAGACAGGCCACCACCATATGAAAGCAACAGACACTTGAATTTGATGGCCCACAATTCTCTCTATGTGTATCATCCATCTATATTTAATCTGATTCACTGTAAACGTGGGATCATCCATCTATGGTCCCACTATACATGTAGTCATGTATCATGCATGGCCTACTTTGTAATCCATCTTTGTACCTCTCTTTGTATCATGTATCTCTCTTTGTATCTTATATGGCCTGTTATACACATGGGTTAATTATGCATCTATGTCTATCTCACACGTATGGCCATGTACGCATGGCCAACATATATAGGGGCCACTGTACATGTGGAGCATACTGTACACATTGCTCGTGTACTACATGTGCATGTAAATTAATAGTTGATTGTTTACATTCAACAGTTTCTTGTTATAAAAGGGAATTTGAATTAGTGGACTCACTTCTATGTCCCATCAAATGATTAATTTATCACAAGGATCAGCTATAGCTTTATTGAGTGGGCTTATCTCAATGATCCATCTTAAATGAAGACTTTTTATGTCATTTGATGATTTTTAAAGGATGTATGTATCACTCCAAGCTCTATCATGTGTGAATACTCAATTACAAGCAGTAAATAATTAACAAGTTCTTTATATGTAGAAAAGTTTACTGTAAATAGATTACAGCTTAAAGAAAAATAAGAAAAATTATAAACACCTTACTGTTGGCTACTAAAAACCATTTCAACGTATCCAATGGTATGGCAAGTTGGCTACTAATATTTGATAATGCTACTGTTATATTGACACATTTCCTCTGCATCCACTATTGACGCAGAAGGGCAGAGGGTATGGGATTAGTTTGGGTCATTGGCCCAATACAAAAGAAATGGACCATTTAAACCCCAACCCAGAGTCACAGCCCATGGACCCTTGACCCAAAACTCATTCATTTACTAATTGGGTTTACGATCTTAACAAACGATCCCACCCATCAATAAATTAATTGGCTCGAGCAACACTCCTTTAATCCATTTACTTAAGGGCTCTGATTTCAAGCCCACTAGTAACATTTGTGAGATTTGGGCAATGACACCTTTTGCTAATACTTAGGTGCATGCTAGAAACAGTTTGAAACAGGAGTAAGTCATAGCCTAGCTCATTTACTTTATCAGCCACAATTTAGTAAGTATACCGGAGCCTGACTTAGAAGCTGACCCAACAAGGTGGCCCATGGGCTGATCAAATTGAGTTGCCAGCCCATTGCCTTTCCTAATTTAGTGCTCCACTAAAGCCTGGGCCATGCAAACGAAACTTTAAATAGACTTTCTCCTGAAAAGTACAAATGAATCAATAAATACATGAGCCCCACTCATTGGAATATAGTAGTACCCAACAAAATGGAGATTGAGACTTAATGCTAAGAGTAGAATCTGGACCAAAACTATCCAATCCTAGGACCACTCTTTGAATTGTTGATGCTCCATGAAAAATTAGAGACTTGACTCTAAAAACTAGAATTTAAAACGCACATATCCAATTTAGGGCCCACTCATTGGAAATACAACGGTGCCAAACAAAATGGAGACTTAGCTCTGAGAATAGAATCTGGCCCAAAACTATCCAATCTTGAGGCCACTGCTTGAATTGTCAATGCTCCAAACAAAATTATAGACTTAACTCTAAAACTAAAATCTAAACTGTATCTACTTTGGGGCCCACTGGTTGGAATACAGTAGTAACCAACAAAATAGAGACTTTTCTATAACAATAAAATTTGGCCCAAAACTATCCGGTCCCGGGGCCACTCCTTGAATTATCAATGCTCCAAACAAAATTAGAAACTTGACTGTAAAAGTAGAACCTAAAATGCACCTAATTTGGCGCCCACTTGTTGGAATCTTGCGATGGATGCCGCATATGAGTGTCATGCTAATTGAAAAGATAGTATGTCACCAAAAGTTGTTGTGATCTGTTCTAGTGTGAAAAAATGATTTGGATGGTATGTAATTCAATGGTGCATTTGGACGTGTTATGATATTGAAGGTATGCCCACCTGATTAATGGATTGGATTATTCTTTGCTGCTAGCTCTACCTAATGATTGGATCTTGCATACGTGTGCTGTGATTTGGGGTGTCAATAAGTCGAGTTTGGACCGGGCACAAAGCCTGACCTTGACATGAGCCTAGCACCACAAGCCCAATTTTACTAGGATCGGTCTTGCCCAACCTAAAAATTGATGCCAAATGTTCCTAATGCATCCGTTGAGAGAATGGTGTCACATGCAAGGTGATATAGACATTGTAAAAATAAAAACCAGCTATTTAGGTGCAAGATGCAAGCATTGCCTAACCTGCAAGGGGAATGTATATTTATAGGACAAAACACTTGCTAAGGCCAGGCTAGGCAGAATGGATCAGGCAAATATGACTTGAGCCCAAGCTGGATTAAGGTCTTGTGTAGGTCCAAGTGAACAAGGTTGAGTCTGATCTAATTTGGTGGTTGTCAGCACTGAAAACATGGGTGACTTATCTTCCAAACAGGCCAACATTTCAAACTCTTACCCCATGTTGTAGCTCATGACCCATGACCCAATCCTCACCTATTTACTAATTAGTTTTAGAACTTAAGCATGTTTTCCACTCATAAACAGAGTATTACGCCCAACTTCCACTCTTTGATTCATTTACTTAAGTGGCTCGTTAGTGACTTTTTCTTTTTAGGACTGAACCATTCCTAGAAGTGGTTTTAGACGGATAGCTGAGAAGCCATAGGTTGGCCCATCTATACTATATATGACATGAGAAGCATTTGGACATTTCTGCTCCTATAATTAGTTTCAGGGGTTTCAATATACAAAGGATATAAGAAAACTTTTTAATTAAAGGTGGGAGTATTTTAGAAACTTAAAAATATAGCCGCTAACCGAATGACAGCGCAGATTTCACCAGCAAAAGCTAACTAATACCTTATCTTCTACCCGCGAAAGTCTTTCCACCCGAGTCTCTCTCTCTGATTTCTAAAATGCAGCCTGTGAATTTGTGTGGACATCAAGACTTTTGTTTGAAGAAGATGGAAGGACTACATGTGGATGGTATCCACCCCATCAATTAAGTTTGCCACTCTTGGTTTGGACTAGGGGCCGAAAATCAGGTTGCTACAACACTCAAGTGGTACATACTATGGGAAAAAGTTGAGACGAAAAGTCTCATCATTAAACTGCTGCAAGTTACATGTGGGGTCTACCGTGGTGTGTGTATACCATCTAATCCACTCATCTCACATTCCACCCCAGGATTAATTGATTCTCCAAAAATAAGGACATTCTAATGTTCATGTTGGCTAAACCATGTGAATTTAAAGCTTTTAGTAATGATTTTACACCATTCCCTAGAGTGCGGCTAATGCAAGTCTTAAATTTCTCCGAATTTCTAGAATACATGGTGAAAATGCAATGGTCCAACTGATGGAACAGGTGGATCTGATGCATGTTTGTCCACATATAGTGATTAGTTAGCTAGTGCAAGCCATCCTCTCCATGTGCCTATGCAATTCAGGCCATTGTAGTCCCGATTTCTCTCTTCCTTCTTCTCTCCACGTTGTTGCACGCACATCTCTTAGTTTACTTAAACAGTTTTAAGGCTTAAAATGAAGTACAAGGCAATAAGCGTGACTTGAGAATAACTGCTGGCCATCTGGCCCATGGACTGACCAGAGTCAATGACCACTGCCAGCTCTAATTTAATGGTCCCCTTGAGTTTGGGTTGTGCAAAATAAAACCTTGTAATAGACTAGGCAGGCCCAAACAAATCAGTTAAAATCTAGACCTAATCCATCCATTCTCGGGCCCCATTCCTTCAAAATTTGCAAAACCCAACAAAAGAAACGAGACTTTACTTTAAAAGTTACAAAAGTTGATTGTCCATCCGATCCTGGATAGGAAAAAGGAGCAGTACATATTGATTACAACAGGGGAGATCCTATCACTCGTTTGGACTAAACATGGTCTGGATACCACTGGGGAGAGGATGAGAGAGATGTGAGAAAGAGGAAGAGAGTATGAAAATGACTTAAAGCTCAGAATTCTACTTCAGGTTTTTAAAAATGACGAAAAGAAGTCATGATGCATGCATAATACCTTATGATTAAAATCCTAATGTGTGTTCCAAACAGTTAAGCATAAAACATCATTTTTAAAATTTATAATTAGGTACATAACAAGCTATCTAAGTGGGCCTAGAATTCTTGAAATTATTGAGGGATCCAGTTAAGTCTCTGCTTTGGAAGTTTACCCAAAACTCAAGGGAGAAACAAGGTTCTTTCTTTGCCTTTCCATCAAAGCTCATTTTATTGTCAGTTCATGACTTCACTCTCATCTGTTTTACATATAGGAATGCTAATTTGAGCACCTCGCACATGGAATCAAGCCATACTTATAGGATCCTACATTTTCTACTGATGTTTCTCAGTTTCTTTTATTCAAAGATAAACCAATGCCACCATAGCAATCATTAGTTTGCAAGAATATATATATATATATACACACACACACACATATGACATATACACAACAAAGTATATATCAGCCTAAGAGTACTTTTATAATTATTGAGTATATAATACATCATCTCACCCTAATTAAGGTTATTGAGCATTCTACAAAACTATACTCTTTCACATCTCATGAAGTTCTACCCACATGGCTTAGTTAACGGAAAAATAAAATAAAAATGCTAGGATGAGCTTGCTCATGCAGTCCTTATCTTATCTTTTGCCTTCTAAGTGTAGCACAGCCACATTTGTCATTATTTGGACTACTGAGTTGAAAAGGATTTTCCTGCGATAGAGAAGAGAACAATCAAAAGCTTTCATATGGCCCACACAGCAATCGTAGGACCACAGTAACAATTGCCTAATGTACAAATCACACCACATGCATTGTCCAGTGGAGATGGGATACCCTGCCCACTAGGGTGGTCAGACAGCGACTTGACGGTTTATTATTTTCTATTGTTAACATCAAGAAGTAAACTTATCTTGGATGGATCAAAATCACTAAATATATGGAAGAAGAAAAGGTAAAGTAGATAAAATTATGGGTTTGCTAACCAGATAAGCCAGTAGCAGTACCACCAGGCAATTGATGGTTTGGCTCAACATTAAGTGTGGCCCACCTAATGAGTAAATCAAATTGATTTTCAAGAAGGGCGATCTTCATGGTGGTGTCTACTTTTTTTCATGGCATAGATGCCCCGCACAATTTTCATGCTAGTCCAAAAGTTGGTATGTCACCCAAAGTAATAGTGATCTGTTCTGGCACGAAAAATGATTTAGATGGTAACTTCAATGTGCATTTAGAAGTTTTATGGAATTAAAAATTTGCCCACCTGATTAATGGATTGGATTATCCCTCTCTGCTGGCCCCCCATAATGATTGGATCTTGCACACGTGCTGTGATTTGGGGAGGTAATGGGTCAGGTTTAGACTGGGCACAAAGCCTGACCTTGGCATGAGCATAGCACCACAAGCCCAAGTTCATTGCGATCTGATCCCGCCTAACCAGAAAATGAAATACCTATTCCAAACATTTACAGGGAGGGTCTCACATGCATAGATAAATTAACATTGGAAGAATGAAAACTAGCTATTTAGGTGCAATATGCATGTATTGCCTAACCTGTAATGGGAATGTATATTTATAGGATAAAATACTTGCTAATTAAGTCAGACCGGGCTGGGCTAGGCAGGATGGATCAGGGTTATATGACTTGAGCCCAAGCTGGATTGACTTGTCTAGGTCAGTTGCACTGGGTCGACCTGGACTGAGTCAAGTCTGATCCAGATGAACGGTTGTCAGCTCAGAAAATATGGGTGACTCGGCTTGACCAGCCAATTCACTCCCAAGTCTGCTGAGTTCCAACTTGACTCTGAGTCAAGCAGGTCAGCCAGAGTTGTCTCTTAAAACCATGATTACAATATGTGGCTCCTGGCCTATGTTTCAGAAGTCCCACAGATTTAGCAAATCCTGTGCATCACTTTTCTTCAATTGAATGCGGATAACGTTAACTATCTTTGTTTCAAACAATCCTTTGGATCGGATGTCTAAGATCATCTGATGGGTATGTGTTTTGAACCATATAGAGCACAGAAAACTAGATAAACGGTTCTTATTGATTCTTCATCTAACAGCATGTTGTTCACTCCCCAAGTATAGGGTTGTGATGTAGTAATAAACTCGGTAAGACTGAGGTCGAATCCACAGGGACTGATACCTTTACGTTATCTGAAACCAAGTAGAACTAGAACTAGACTAAGATGTGATCTAAACAAAATAGAATTAATGAATAATGGTGAGAGATTAATGTAAAACTTTAAGGAATTCAGAGGAAGGAAACTAGGGATTTAGAGGATCCACTTGTAGAGATCAGGGAGATCTTATGCCTGCATCAAGGATTATGGAATTCAAACTGAACTTACTTGATCTGGTTTTCAAGAGATGAAAGGTATCTGAATTAGAATGAATTCCATCATCAAACCATGCCCAGGAGACAGAGCAAACAACAGAATTAAACTAATTACCAACCAATCATCAATGCATAAAAGTTAGGAAGGATACCGCCATTCGACCATGCCCATGGAACAATGATGAACAACAGGGCTTCCTGACTTCATAACATAAAAAAAAGGGAAAGAAATACTCAAAGCCATTGCAAATCTATTGTAATTTCAGTCACAACAGACCATTAAAGACTAAAAAAAATATTCCTTTAATAATTAACTAAAATCACATTCAGTTTATGAATTTTAAATTACAGGAACAAAATATGATCTCCCGTCTCGCTACAGGCTTCACCTCTTAGCCCTAGCTAAGACGTTTAGCCAAGCATGATTAGGCTAAATCCTTAGAAGACAAAAGGGAAAGAAAGAAAAGAAAAATAATCCAAGGAAATAAGAAAACTTTCCTTCCTGTCTTGCTCCTCACGTCCGCCTCTGCCCACGTCCCTGCCAAACTCCAACTGAGCTCTCTCTCTCCCATTCCAGCCTCTCGTTTCCTCCCTTCTCTCTCCATCTTCTTTTGCTTTTATAGTCAGGGCCAACCTGCGTGTAACGGCGATGGATAATACACACAACAGCGTGTGTATCACGTTTGAGAACCACCTGCGAAGCGTTTCGCAAAAACTTGCTCCCGCCCAAAAGCCGGTCCCGTTGCTGATTTAACCCTGCATCTGGCTGCATGTCTAGGATCAAGACCTCCTGAGTTAGCATTCAGACGGTTCGGATCAGAAATCCGATCGTCATATGGGCCGTACAACGCCCCACGACGTCCGGACGCACGTTCGTGCGTAATACATGCGTAAGGCCTTCTCTGCGTAACTGGTGGGGCCCAAATCCCCTATCGTTTGATGAATCCACGCCGTCCATAAGATTCGTGACAAAATTTTGGTAAGAGGGGTGGATTTTGGATCAGATTCGGCGTGACCCATGGAAGAAATCAGCTGCAATAGTTGTAGGGCAGTCCATTTGTGACTATTGAAATCAACACGTGTGCGTGCATGAGTGCATAAAGTCAACATGGGTTTGGCTAAATCGAGCCCCTCTGCATGATGGACGGCTCGGATTGAGCATTTGGACCATGATGATGGCCCACTGAGATCATCCGCAGTCTCTGTTTCATGACAGAAACAGAGTTCTGTTTTTGAAGAGAGACGTCGCTATGTTGCCATGCACTCTTAGTGCAAAAAGTGTACTATGTACACTGTATGATGATTATGAGAAATCCACACCATCCATCTTGTTCCCCATTTCATTTGAGCCATGGGGGCCGAAGTTAAAGCGTATCTGGACAGCGGGTGGGCCCCAGATCAGGATTTTATGGACTGATCTGTTAGTTCAGCCACTTTCATGAGGATCCAATAGCTGAAATTTGACGTGTACGGTTAGTTTTTGGTCCTCGAGCCATGTATAAAGTTTCGAGCCAAACAGATGATGGAAACCCAGTGATCTTGCATTCTGGCTGACTTTCAGGCCACTTGAGCTTCAGTTTCTCAATTTTCGCAGATCCCTGGCGTGTAATTCCGTCGATCTTGGTCCCCTGGAGTCCGTCCCTTGCCTTGGTGCATTCTGAACATTAAATCCGTGCTTTTAGCATCCCGATCCAGTCTCAGCTCGCAATTCCACCTTGCAACACAAACATGATTAAAATGGGCTATTCAACGGTACCATGTTCATAAATCCAGGCAATAACTGGGTCTGATATGCAATATTTGACCCTCAACACAACCCCCAACCAGCATTTTGCTAGTCCCGAGCAAAGTATGCGAAAAAATAGGTTGAGAATTACAGGACAATCTTTATGAACTCAAGTATTTTTTTTTTTTTAAAAAAAAAAAGCAATCTAGATTCGAAAATTCTAAGATGCATGAATGTTGGACATTACTTCCTCCTGGAATCAAGTGCACAATAAATTTCATAATCAACTTTAAAGTATTTATGCATTAATTAGAACAATTCTAAACAATGAGTATCATGAGTGTATAATGAAATCTCGGCTTATCATCATTAAGAAATCCAATAGATAATTTCTATGATAACATTAATAATCAAAACAGTATTTAGGACACTCAAAACCTAAACCAGAATTTGCCTTACAATTCTTTTTTTTTTTTTTTTTTTTATTCTTCCCACTTTTGATTTTTTTCATCGAGGGAGAGGAGAATCGAATCCGCACCTATAGGGAGCAAACCTATGGTGAAGATTATTCGCCTAACCTTTTCCAAAGGTATCTCTTCTTTTTTTTTTTTTTTTTTTTTTTTTTTTTTTTTTTTTTTTTTGGCAAATTTTCCAAGCTGGTTCCTTACATGCTTAGTGATTACCAAGTTAACCCTTTAATATCAAACTGAAATCTTGATGTGAAAGCGAGATGTGACATGTGAAATCATAACTCAATCAATGTTTAAAACTTCTAATTATAGATTAACACTTCAAACTTAACTGTGAAATCTAATATAATAGATAACTGAATCTAAGAGTCATAAATTACCAACTTCACTTATCTTGTAATTTTAAATCCAAGATGGTTGTCAAAATCGCTTCGAATTCAACAAAATGTCAGAAAATTTTTAAAATTTTCACAACTTTCACAACTTTTGTTCAAGACCAAGAAAATGCTGATTAGGTCACCTAATCTCCCACCATCAACCTAAAATCTACATTGTCCTCAATGTAAAAGATATGAGCGTGCAATGCACTTGGGACAACGAAAAGTGAATATGAAGTGATGGGAAGATAGTACCTGGATGATGAGTCGAGAGACACTTTCCAAGAGATCGCAGCATGGGCGTCAGTCAGCACGAGAGAGAAGGCATCACAAAAATAACAAAAATAAAATCCTACCTATACCACTTTTGTATGTGCTCTCGATTGCATTTAGCGTATGCAACAAGCCTTTAAACCCCTAGGTTGCCCCGAGTGGACGAGTTGTAGTCTCGTGAGGGTTTGCAGTAATGTTACCCACAAACATTGAACTAACTAAATAAAAAAAAAAACAAAATGAAATGAAGAACTGGGTTACCTCCCGGGAGCGCTAAGTTTACCGTCTTCAGCCAGACAAATAAAGCAACTACCCTAGTCCTAAGAAAACAGGAAACCTACCTATACCTCCATCAGACTAGGAGATCAATCCTGGTAAACAGGATCAGTCAGAGGCATGGACATGTCCTCTGAATCAAATTTCTCGACAAATGGTTTCAATCGATGTCCATTGACTTTAAACTCCTTGCCATTGTCGGGATCTCTTATCTCAACGGCCCCATGAGGAAAAACAGTAACAACAATGTAAGGGCCGGTCCAACGAGATCGAAGCTTACCCGGAAAGAGATGTAATCGAGAATTGTACAAAAGGACCTTCTGACCAGGCGTGAATGATTTTCGCAAAATGTGTTGGTCATGAAATGCTTTCATCTTGTCCTTGTAAATTCTCGAATTATCGTACGCATCATTCCGGATTTCCTCAAGTTCATTCAATTGAAGTTTGCGTAGCGAGCCAGCGTTGTCCAGATTGAAATTAAGATTTTTGATCGCCCAGTATGCTTTATGTTCTAGCTCCACAGGCAAGTGACAAGCTTTCCCATAGACAAGTCTAAAGGGAGACATTCCAATAGGGGTTTTAAAGGCAGTACGGTATGCCCATAAGGCATCGGTCAATCGGATTGACCAATCCTTACGATCAGGATTAACCGTTTTCTCCAAAATGTGTTTAATTTCCCTATTAGAAATCTTAGCTTGCCCACTTGTCTGTGGGTGATATGGGGTGCTCACCTTATGAGAGATACTGTATTTCTTCATTAAGCTATCAAATGGTTTATTGCAAAAGTGTGAGCCCCCATCACTAATGATGGCTCGAGGCGTTTCGAATCGAGAAAGGATGTTTTCTTTTAGGAATTTAATGACCGTGCGATGGTCATTAGTTCGACACGGAATCGCTTCGACCCATTTAGTGACATAATCCACGGCGAGCAAAATATACAGATTTCCAAACGATTGAGGGAATGGTCCCATGAAATCGATGCCCCAGCAATCAAATGCTTCAATGATAAGGATGAGATTCAAAGGCATCATATTTCGTCAGGACAATGCTCCCAATTTCTGACAACGCTCACAAGCTTTGCAAAACTCATGAGTGTCCCTAAACATAGTGGGCCAGTAAAAGCCACACTGCAGAATCTTGGATATGGTCTTTTTATCAGAAAAGTGACCACCACAGGCCTGTGAGTGACAGAAGGAGATGACGCTCTGATGCTCATCGTCTGGTACACATCTCCTTAAGATTTGGTCTGGGCAATATTTAAATAAATAAGGATCATCCCAGAAAAAGTTGCGCACCTCGGTGAAGAATTTCTTCTTATCTTGCGTAGTTCACTGTGTCGGTATGGAACCTGTGGCAAGATAATTAGCAATATCAGCGAACCAATGAGAATGAGAGACTCTAAACAGTTGTTCATCAGGGAACATATCATTGATATGGGTCGCCTCATGGGAATCAGAGGTATTAAGGCGAGAAAGGTGATCGGCCACTACGTTCTCTACTCCCTTTTTATCTTTAATTTCCAAATCAAATTCTTGGAGTAGAAGGATCCATCGTATCAAACGGGGCTTAGAATCATTCTTAGAAAGAAGATACTTAAGTGCCGCATGATCTGTGTAGATAATGATCTTGGATCCGATCAAGTAGGACCTAAATTTGTCCAAGGCGAACACTACAGCTAAGAGTTCCTTTTCCGTAGTCGAGTACTTCACCTGGGTAGAATTTAAAGTTCTACTTACGTAATGAATGACGTAGGGCCTCTTATCTTTTCTCTGGCCTAGGACCGCCCCAAGAGCATAATCAGAAGCGTCGCACATAAGCTCAAAAGGAAGGCTCCAGTCAGGTGGCTGCATGATAGGTGCAGTAGTTAACGTGCCCTTAAGCTTGGTGAAAGCTTCCTGGCATTGCTCAGTCCACTCGTACGGAGCATCCTTTTGAAGAAGAGTACATCAAAGACGAGAGAGGAGACTAAAGTCCTTTATGAATCGCCTGTAAAATCCTGCGTGTCCTAAGAAGGATCGCACGTCTCTGATGTTCTTGGGTGGAGGTAGGTTAGAGATAAGATCGATTTTTGCCTTATCTACCTCGATTCCCTTGGACGAGATGATATGCCCAAGGACAATTCCCTTCTGAACCATGAAATGACACTTCTCCCAATTAAGTACCAAGTTCTTTTCTTCACATCTTTTCAGCACACATTTAAGACTTTCCAAGCACTTACTGAAAGATGGACCGTAAACAGAGAAATCGTCCATGAAGACCTCTAGATATTGCCCCACCATATCAGAAAAGATACTAAGCATACATCGCTGAAAGGTGGCAGGGGCATTACATAGCCCGAATGACATCTTTCGGTAGGCAAAGGTGCCGTAGGGACATGTAAATGTGGTCTTTTCCTGGTCTTCAGGGGCTATCTCTATCTGGTTGTAGCCCGAATACCCGTCAAGGAAACTATAATAGGAATGACCAGCTAACCTTTCTAGGATTTGATCAATGAATGGTAAAGGAAAGTGGTCTTTCTTCGTGACGGTATTTAACTTCCTGTAGTCAATGCACATTCTCCAACCAGTAGTGACTCTAGTTGGCACGAGTTCATTATTAGCATTGGCTACGATGGTGATTCCGGACTTCTTAGGGACCACTTGAGTTGGACTCACCTATTGACTATCGGATATAGGGTATATGATACCCACGTCTAATAGTTTAAGAACCTCGGCCTTAACCACTTCCTTCATGTTTGGATTTAGTCTACGTTGTGGTTGCCAAGCGGTTTTTGCATTATCCTCAAGATATATGTGGTGAGTACAAATCGAGGGATCGATTCCCTTGAGGTCCGCTATCGTCCATCCCAGGGCTCCTTTATGCTCAATGAGAGTAGATATGAGCATACTCTCCTGTTCTTTCTCCAGGTGGGCAGAGATCACCACCGGGTATGTGTCATCTTGACCTAAATAGGCATATTTCAAATCAGAGGGCAAAGGTTTTAGGTCAAGCTTCGGCGGCTTGAGGTTAGATGGTAGAGGCACTGCATCGGTTTGTGGCAATTCTTCAAATTGTGCCCTCCACCGGTTAACTTCAAGTACAGGTGCAGTATCAAGAAAGGCACATGTCTCCCTAATCATGTCATCATCAAAATCATGGGAGTAGGCCAGGCAAGTCTCTAGAGGGTCAGAGGATAAGGTCAGAGGTGTCGTATCTTCCACTAAAGAGTCAATCATGTTAATGTCGTGGAAATCGTCATCCTCCTCTAAGTTTCTGCCGTTATTGAAAAAGATGTTTGACTCTAATGTCATATTCCCAAAAGACATAGTCATGACACCATTCCTGCAATTGATAATTGCATTTGAAGTGGCAAGGAATGGGCGGCCAAGAATGACGGGGATCTGAGTGCTTATGTTATTGATGGGTTCGGTGTCCAGGATGATAAAATCTACAGGGTAGTAAAATCTATCAACTTTGACCAACACATCCTCGATTATCCCTCTTGGTACACGAACAGAGCGATCAACAAGTTGTAGTGTGGTTAGGGTGGGTTTTAATTCACCCAAACCTAACTGTTTGTATACCGAGTAGGGAATCAGATTGACGCTCGCTCCTAAGTCAAGAAGTGCGTGATCAATTCGATGGTTCCCGATTACACATGATATGGTTGGGCTAATGGGATCTTTGAATTTCTGTGGCACGTCTTGCTTTAGGATAGCACTCATTTTCTCAGTCAAGAAAATTTTCTTTTGAATACTTTGCCGTCTTTTGGTCGTGCATAAGTCTTTCAGAAATTTGGCATATGAAGGAATCTGTTTCACGACATCAAGTAGAGGAATGTTGACTTTCACTTGTTTCAACACCTCTAAAATATCCTGAGAGTTAGAGAGAGGTTTTGGTGAAACCAACCGTTGGGGGAACGAAGCAACTGACTTCTCTAGAAGTTCCGGTTCTAATTTTTGTGGGGCATCACTAGCTCCATCATTGTTGTCCTCTTCTGGTTCTTGAGGTTTTTCGGGTCTAACCGGAAGAGTTTTATCGATGATCTTTCCACTCCTAAGAGTGGTGATGGATTTAGCGTGCCCCATCTGATTTGAAGAGCTGGGATCATTAATCTCGTACTGCGGTTTAGGATTGGGGAGAGGTTGTGCAGGAAGCATCCCCTTTTCTATAACCGTCATATGAGAATCTATCTTTTGCATAAAATCTGTAATTCCCCGCATTGCTTGAGCCAGCTCTTGTATGGAATTTTGAACCGGTTCCTCTTGAGGTTTCACTTGGTTTGGATTTTGATTGAAGAAACCTGGAGGAGTAGCCATTTGTCCATTCCTCCAACTAAAGTTTGGATGATTTTTCCAACCAGGATTGTACGTATTGGAGTTAGGTCCGGTAAAAGGTCTTTGATAGTTGTTTACGGCATTGGCTTGTTCATTCAACATTCCTCGAAAGGCGGGTATTGTAGGACAATTTTCAGTTGTATGAATGTTGCAATCACAGATGCCGCAAACAATTTCATTAATCTTATCCTTCTTTCCTTCCATGGCCTCAACTTTCCTTATGAGCGTAGTCACTTTACACTTGAGATCATCCTCTTCTTTCAAGAGATATAATCCACCTTTCTCCTTTAATTGAGTCGGCCTAGACGTGGTGTTCGACTTTGGGTAATAGTCCCAAGATTGTGTTTTTTCAGCCAGACTGTCGAGGTAGTCCCATACCTCGTCGACATCTTTATTAATGAACTCTCCATTACACATTGTCTCGAGCATTTGGCGCATGGAAGATGTCAGTCCATCGTAGAAAAAATTTGTAATGCGCCACGTTTCAAATCCGTGTTGTGGGCATGAACTGACCAAATCTTTGAACCTTTCCCAACATTGGAAGAATGTTTCATCTTCCTTTTGGGCAAAGTTTATGATTGCTTTTCTGAGGGTAATCGTTTTATGATGTGGGAAGAATTTTTTTATGAATTCCCTCTGCATGTCTTTCTATGTGCCAATGGATCTAGGATGCAGTGAATGTAACCACGTCTTAGCTTTCTCTTTTAAGGAAAAAGGAAAGAGTTTCAGCCTGATTGTATCCTCAGATACATTAGGAAAACATAATGTAGCTATAATCTCATCGAACTCTTTCAAATGTAAATATGGACTTTCTGATTCAAGTCCATGGATTTTGGGAAGGAGTTGGATAACTCCTGGCTTGATGTCTATTTGTCCTGTGTTTTCAGGAAAAATCATGCATGAGGGCGTACTCACTCCCGCCGGTTGTAGATAATCTCGTAAAGTACGAGGCGGGGGTGCCTGTTGAACCTCATTCTCATCTTGGGTATCCTCTACCCTGGGTGGAAGTAGAGGAGGTTGGTCTTCAGCCATAACTTCAATTAACTCAGGGGATTTCGAGTGGTGTCTAGTCTTGCGATGGATAGTCAACCCCTCAACCAATCCTCCTTCCGTCAAAAGACGTCAAGTGTCGTCATGGGCCCACTTGGGCATGAAACACTCACAGCCCTCAACTAAATTCAAAGCCTAATCCTAAGAAAGGAAAAAAAAATCTAAAAAGAAAGAGAGGGAGAGTTGGAAAGAAATTACCAAATTGAAGCCCCTAAGTTAAGGACCTGCAAAATAAAACAAAATAAGTTAGATTCTAAAAAGGAGAGGAACAATCTTTTAAAAGAAAGGTAGTAGTAAACTGATTTCTAAAAGAAAGTGGAAACTTCTAAAATAAATTAGGAAAGTCCTAAACTAGAAAGTAAATTACTAAAAGAGAACTGAAAAATAGGAAGTAGAGAAGGAGCTTACCGAATGAGAAATTTCTATTTTAAAGGCTTACAAAAATAGAAGGTTAATCTTTAAAAAGGGAAATAAATAACCTTTCTAAAAACAAAAGAGGAAAGTTTCTAAAAATAAACTATTTCCTACAAATAGAGAAATACTAGAGTTAGAAAATTTCTAAGATTTAAACCTTAATTCTAAAAACAGAAAAAGTAGAGAAATTAGGAAGGAATTACCAATTTAAGAACTTATGTCAGGATCCTACAAAACAGGAAAACAGGTTAAGTTCTAAAAATAGAATAAAATAAAATAAAAACTTTTATCCTAAAGTAAGTAAAATCTTAATCCTAACCTAATTCTAAGACTAATTAATTTCAGAAAAACGTAGCCGTCAATCCCCGGTAACGACGCCAAAAACTTGTTCACTCCCCAAGTATAAGGTTGTGATGTAGTAATAAACTCGGTAAGACCGAGGTCGAATCTACAGGGACTGATACCTGTACGTTATCTGAAACCAAGTAAAACTAGAACTAGACTCAGATTTGATCTAAACAAAATAGAATTGATGAATAATGGTGAGAGATTAATGTAAAACTTTAAGGAATTCTGAGGAAGGAAACTAGGGATTTAGAGGATCCACTTGTAGAGATCAGGGAGATCTTATGCTTGCATCAAGGACTATGGAATTCAAACTGAACTTACTTGATCTGGTTTTCAAGAGATGAAAGGTATCTGAATTAGAATGGATTCCATCATCAAACTATGCCCAGGAGACAGAGCAAACAACAGAATTAAACTAATTACCAACCAATCAACAATGTATGAAGATCAGGAAGGGTAATGTCATCCTACCATGCCCATGGAATAATGATGAACAACAGGGCTTCCTGACTTCATAAACATAAAAAAGGAGAAAGAAATACTTAAAGCCATTGCAAACCCATTGTAATTTCAGTCACAACGGACCATTAAAGACTAAAAAAAAAATATTCCTTTAATAATTAACTAAAATCACATTCAGTTTATGAATTTCAAATTACAGGAACAAAATATGATCTCCCATCTCGCTACAGGCTTCACCTCTTAGCCTTAGCTAAGAGGTTTAGCCAAGCATGATTAGGCTAAATCCTTAGAAGACATAAGGGAAAGAAAGAAAAGAAAAATAATCCAAGGAAATAAGAAAACTTTCCTTCCTGTCTTGCTCCCCACGTCCGCCTCTGCCCACGTCCCTGCCAAACTCCAACTGAGCTCTCTCTCTCTCCCGTTCCAGCCTCTCGTTTCCTCCCTTCTCTCTCCATCTTCTTTTGCTTTTATAGACAGGGCCAACCTGCGTGTAACAGCGGTGGATAATACGCACAACAGCGTGCGTATCACGTTTGAGAACCACCTGCGAAGCGTTTTGCAAAAACTTGCTCCCGCCCAAAAGCCGGTCCCGTTGCTGATTTAACCCTGCATTTGGCTGCATGTCTAGGATCAATACCTCCTGAGTTAGCATTCGGATGGTTCGGATCAGAAATCCGATCACCATATGGGTCGTACAACGCCCCACGACGTCCGGATGTAATACATGCGTAAGGCCTTCTCTGCGTAACTGGTGGGGCCCAAATCCCCTGTCGTTTGATGAATCCACGCCGTCCATAAGATTCGTGACAAAATTTTGGTAAGAGGGATGGATTTTGGATCAGATTCGGCGTAACTCACGGAAGAAATCAGTTGCAATAGTTGTAGGGCAGTCCATTTGTGACCATTGAAACCAACACGTGTGCGTGCATGAGTGCATAAAGTCAACATGGGTTTGGCTAAATCGAGCCCCTCTGCATGATGGACGGCTCGGATTGAGCATTTGGACCATGATGATGGCCCACTGAGATCATCCGCAGTTTCTGTTATGAAACAGAAACAGAGTTCTATTTTTGAAGAGAGACGTCCCTGTGTTGCCATGCACTCTTAGTGCAAAAAGTGTACTATGTACACTGTATGATGATTATGAGAAATCCACACCATCTATCTTGTTCCCCATTTCATTTGAGCCGTGGGGGCCGAAGTTAAAGCGTATCTGGACAGCGGGTGGGCCCTAAATCAGGATTTTATGGACTGATCTGTTAGTTCAGCCACTTTCACGAGGATCCAATGGTTGAAATTTGACGTGTACGGTTAGTTTTTGGTCCTCGAGCCATGTATAAAGTTTCGAGCCAAACAGATGATGGAAACCCAGTGATCTTGCATTCTGGCTGACTTTCAGGCCGCTTGAGCTTCAGTTTCTCAATTTTTGCGGATCCCTGGCATGTAATTCCGTCGATCTTGGTCCCCTGGAGTTCGTCCCTTGCCTTGGTGCATTCTGAACGTTAAATCCGTGCTTTTAGCATCCCGATCCAGTCTCAGCTCGCAATTCCACCTTGCAACACAAACATGATTAAAATGAGCTATTCAACGGTACCATGTTCATAAATCCAGGCAATAACTGGGTCTGATATGCAATATTTGACCCTCAACACATGTGCTGTGGAGAGATGAATCTACTGTATTCCCATGTCACTGGCTCTACCCTGTCAGCTTACTAGGAATTAATTTTCTCATTAGAGGAGCACAAATGCAAGCTTGAGCACAAGCAGGACTCACATCTGAGCCATGTCTCATTTGGCAGCCACATCTAACCGGATTGAAGTTAGGCCAGCAGAAGATAGCATTCACATTCCCCACTTGTCTTTATTGATAGACGGCTGATATCATCCATGTTAGTGAATATAGACATCATATATATGGGATCGTGGAAATCTTGTTACAAACTGCGGATGGACTATAAGCCCAAAATGAAAGTCTAGATCATGGCACATGCAGTCTATATGTATGCATGTATCTGAAGCGTGCATGTTACCCTCAATTATCTAATTCCCATACCTGTTTTCCTTAAATCATTGGCTCTATTTCAATGTTAACAGCAACATGTAGGCTTAGATTTGAATGGTTATAATCTTTGCGGTTCCACCCATTAAATGGGTTCCAAGATTCCCAACAGATGAATTGTGTGGATCACTCAAAGATTACCCTTTCTTATATATGGTGCTACTCCAAATGGACACTGCCAAAGATTACTCACCTGATGAGTTGATGGTCCTATCAATGGGCAAATGGATCTTGATACTGGACTTGCTTGATACCAGAGTCACAGATCCATTTCTAGCCTTAATTTAGTGGTCCACTTGAGCATTTGCCGTGTAAAATATAAATAAAAAAATTACACTTGGCTTGACCAAACAAACCAGCTAAGAATTTGGGCCCAAAGCCATTCAGTCACAGCCTGTATTGGAATTTCGTAAAACCCAACAAAAAATGGAATTGACTAGAAGTCCTGAAATTATTGCTGGGTGTGAAATCAATCTCCGTCAAGCAGTCTGATCTGAAAGTTGAGGCCTCAAATACTTGCAGAAATGTGCCTATTGTGATTCACCTGTGTTTTAAAACCTATTAACATGCTTGTACACTGTGGTGTTGGGAGGTCCAGTCCAGTCTACTTTGGAAGTTTACACGACTCAAGGGAGAAACAAAAGTGGTCTTTACCTCTTTCCAACAAATCTCATCTTTATTGCCATTGTATGACTTCACTTGCATTGTTTTAGTTTTGCTAATTTGAGTACCTCAGGCATGGAAACAAGCCATACTCATGCGAGACTGGAGCTGCTCCTAAGGTTGTCCTAACAATACCTAGGAATCAGAATCCTCTCCAATACCTGTTGTAGGCAGAGCATGCAACTATCAAGCTCTGCGAGTCCACAGTAACATGTTTGTGATATTGACTCCATTCATCAATTATGCCACCTCATGTTACAACATGATTCAACCGATTAGGCCAATCCAAAACTCAGATGGGCCACACTACAGGGAACAATGGGATATAGTTGGGCTACAAGATTATTTATTTCCAGTCCATAAAATGTCCACTAACCATTCACGTAGCAAATCAGATCAGTGTAGGCTTTGACTTTCAAGCCATAGGATCCATGGATCAACCATGTGATCTCACCTTGATGTATTTGTTGTATATCCATGCCGTCCATATGTTTTCCATCTCATTTAGGACCCGATCCCAAACCTTAAGAAGATCCAAATCTCAGGTGGACTGTATCACTAGAAATAGTGATGAATGACATTAAAAGCTTTTTGCGGGCCACAAAACATTAAATAGCTGATCTTTATATTTTCCCTTCATACAGATCTTCTTGACATTATTAACATCTCAGATTTCAAATAAACATTACGAAAACCTTACAATAGCCCTTTGGTAATTTTGACGGTGAGGCACTCAATCACGCTGTTTCCTATGAGTGTTCCACCTGAGATTTGATTCTTGATAAATTTTGTAATCCCATCTAAAATGATCTGGAGAAATGGATGGATGGCGTGGATATACCCAAAATAAAAATAAAAATCATCAATGTCGTGGGTAACTCTTTTTTGATTTTTGTTCATTAGTGTAAGACAAGCTGTTCTTGTTCAGAGTAACATCAACCTCCTTCTATAAATACCCATCCTCGTAAGTTCGTAACAGAGCATAAGCAACAACAGCCATGGCCATACAGAAATCTCTCTCTCTTGCTTTTCTTCTTTTATTTTTAGAATTTCTTTCTTCCAATGCCTTTACAACAGCACCAGCATCCACACTTGGAGAAGCAGAGGCTCTCATGGAATGGAAAGCCACCCTCTTGTCACCACAAGCTCTCCATTCATGGTCACTTCCATCTGCTAATGCTAGTGCCAACACAATCTCTCCGTGCAAATGGTATGGGATCTCCTGCAACGGCCTTGGAAGCGTAATAGAGATAAGCTTACCCAGTGCAGGCGTACAAGGTAAGCTTCATAACTTGAGTTTCTCGTCATTTCCAAACCTCCTCCGTCTCAATCTCAGTGACAACACACTCACTGGAACCATCCCAGCTGATATCGGCACTCTTTCCAGACTCGTCTCCCTCAATATCTCTATGAATAATCTCTCTGGAGTTCTACCTCTTTCAATTGCTAACCTTTCTCACCTTTCAGAGCTCGACATCTGGTCTAATGAAATAACTGGGCCTATTCCTCCATCTTTAGGTAACTTGACCAGCCTGACAGTCCTCTACCTCTCTAAAAATCAAATTTCTGGTTCAATTCCTGCACAATTAGGAAATCTCAAGAATTTGTTTGAGTTGGCATTGTCACAAAACAATCTGACGGGTCCAATCCCTCCTGCTTTAGGTAATTTGAGAAACCTCACACTTTTGTACCTCTTCAGCAATCAAATTTCTGGTTCAATTCCTACACAATTAGGAAATCTCAAGAATTTGGTTGAGTTGGACTTGTCAAGTAACAATCTGAGTGGTCCAATCCATCTTGCTTTAGGTAATTTGAGAAACCTTACACTTTTGTACCTCTACAGCAATCAAATTTCTGGTTCAATTCCACCAGAAGTTGGGAATTTAATGAATCTGAACCATCTTGAGCTGTCAGACAACCTTCTAACAGGTTCTATTCCTTCCACTTTAGGGAACTTGACAAAACTGATGAACCTCCAACTCCAAAGAAATCAAATTTCTGGTTCAATTCCTCTAGAAATTGGGAATTTAGTAAATCCCAATGGGCTTGAGCTTGCTAGTAACCTTCTAACAGGTTCTATCCCTTCCTCTTTAGGAAACTTTACCAAGCTTGAACGCTTCTCTGCATTTGACAACCATTTAAATGGTGAGATCCCAAAAAGCTTTAGAAATTGCACTAGGTTAACTAGAGTTCGACTGGAGGGAAACCAGCTCATTGCAAATGTATCAGAAGTCTTTGGTGTATACCAGCATCTCTATTTCATGGATGTCAGCAACAACAGGTTGTTTGGTGAACTCTCACCAAACTGGGGAGAATGCAAAAACTTGACGAGGCTACAGTTATCTGGGAACAGGATCACTGGTAAAATTCCTCCCGAGATTGGGCAGTTGAAGCAGCTAGAGTACTTGGTCTTTCTTCAAACCTTCTAGAAGAAGAGATTCCAAAGGAATTTGAGAGGCTAACTTCTTTGTTCAATTTGAGTTTAAATGATAACCAACTTTCTGGTCAGGTACTGAAAGAGATTGGAAAACTCTCCAATTTGGAGGTTCTTGACTTGTCAATGAATCACCTAAGTGGTCCAATACCACCTCAATTAGGGGATTGCTCCAAACTCCGATATCTCAAATTGAGCGAAAACGATTTGAATGGAAGCATTCCATTGCAAATTGGTAACCTGGTATACTTACAGGATTTACTAGATCTCAGTCATAACTCGCTCAATGGAGAGATATCACCACAACTTGGGAAATTGCATGTGCTGGAAAAGTTAAACCTCTCCCACAACATGTTGTCGGGCTCCATTCCACCTTCTTTTGAAGCAATGTTCAGCTTGCAATCTATTGATTTTTCATACAATGCTTTGGAAGGTCCTCTTCCCAACAGCAAAAACTTTCAGAAGGCTCCTGCAATGGCATTCATAAAAAACAAAGGCTTATGTGGTGAAGTGCAAGGTTTGAGACCCTGCAACGCCCCTTCAATAAGGCATGGTGATGCAAGGAAAGGCCGCCAAGTTGTCATCTTCATTGTTCTTCCTCTCTTGGCAGCCTTGTTTCTTTTATTTATAGTCGTTGGTGTTTCTTCCATTTATTCCCAAAGACGAAGAAATAAAGAGAAGGTGGTTCTTGAAAGGAGTAGCAGAAATCCATTTTCAATATGGAATTATGATGGGATTGATGCATTTGAACAGATCGTGGAAGTGACAGAGGGTTTCGACGACAAATACTGCATCGGAATTGGAGGGTATGGAAAAGTTTACAAAGCAAATCTACCATCAGGCCAAGTAGTAGCTGTGAAGAAACTTCACCCACTCGAAGGTGGGGATCAATCCGATCAAAGAAGTTTTAGAAATGAGATTCGAGCATTAACAGAAATCCGCCATCGTAACATTGTGAAGCTTTATGGTTTTTGTTCCCATGCTCAATTCTCATTTCTAGTCTATGAGTACATGGAAAGGGGAAGCTTGGCTGGCATCCTAAGCAACGACAGAGAAGCTGCAGAGTTTGACTGGACTCTAAGGGCGAAGGTTATTAAAGGTGTGGCCCATGCATTATCTTACATGCACCATGATTGCACCCAACCAATTGTCCATCGAGACCTATCAAGCAACAACGTTCTGCTGAATTCGGAACTTGAGGCCTGTGTTTCTGACTTTGGCACTGCAAGATTGTTGATACCTGATTTGTCCAATTGGACTATGCTCGCCGGCACTTACGGATACATCGCTCTAGGTTAGCTGTTAATTCATTCTCCACACTATAAAAGTTTTATTAGCAATTGGTCTTTATTTTTTCTTAAGCTTTCCCTTTTATTTTATTTTATTTTTTGTTGGCAATTACATACTAAGGATTGTGCATAAGTTAACATACGGTTGTCAAATATTGCAATCTAGGGCAGCTGGAAGATTCCTTAATCCAACAACTGTAAGAGGCCTTGTAAAGAAACATACATGGGTTTGTATTTTTACAATCCCCAAAGTCAAAACTAATATAATAATGCAAATGAAGATAAAAGTAAGAATGTATTTTCTTTGCTACACTTGTGGTCCATCAGTTTACATTATGCATGGTAGAGATAATGTGGTTGCATGATAAGACTAACCATTGTTGAAGTTACCCAACTAACTTATGCATATGTTATCAGCTATTAAATTTGTGATGCTGACCATTTTTCTTAACTATACATTTGTTGACCACCAATTAGATGGATAGAATCCTCCAATAACTATAATTTTTGGAACCTATTCCATCGACAATATGGGCCATGCTTTTAGATGGTGTGGATATATTTACATGGATATTCCAAGTGTATAGATGGATGTGTTATCACTGTTTAAGAAATGATTGAAAAAACTCGTTACTTCTGGCATACGAGTAAATGTGAAAATGATGTGTAAGGAAATAAATGTGGAAATGATGCATACGGAAATAAGGCATCCTTCAATGCTCAGCCAAGAGATCCCAGAGGATGGTTGGGTTTCCTCCATTGCACAAGGGTTGATGTGATGTCCCACATAGTGAATGCCCCACACTATAAAAAAAAAAAAAGTTGTTCCAAGATCGAAAATCCTTGAAACAATGCCCAAAGTACCCAATCCTAGCCGATGAAATGTGCAATTACAATGATAACTACATACACATCAATGACTTGATTTACACGTGCCAACTTCTCATGCATTTGGGATTCCCGAGGCACATATAAAGGTAATCCCAAACATGCAGATGACCCAACACAATGATTAATCTGGTTCTTTTATTGAGCGGGCCACTACCATGTGAAAACAATGGATAATTTTAGAAAAAATTGCCAACAGTACACAATGTATACGAAACAATGGACCATCCAGACTTTTTCGATAGATCATCCAAAACTTTGGCCAATTCTCTGCACCTCTCAGATGTGCTGAGTATGTCTTATTTGGCATATGCACAGTTTATAGAGATGTCTTGGGGTTAACAAGCACAAAAACTTAGAAGATATGAAATCTAGATTAAGAAATAGAGGTAGGTTTGATATATGATTAAGAGTTTAGCTATTAATGATTAAGAATGAGAAATGATCATGACTGAATCATCTTCCTTCTTGCAGAGCTTGCATATACAATAAGGGTAACTGAAAAATGTGACGTATATAGCTTTGGCGTTGTGGCACTTGAAGTGATGATGGGAAGGCATCCTGGGGAGCTCATCTCCTCTTTGACACCACCAAGTAGACAAGATACACTGCTAAAGGATATGTTGGACCAACGTCTCCCAGACCCCACAGCTGTGGTTGCACACGAAGTCATATTTGTGGTGTCCATGGCACTTTCATGCATTCGGCTGGATCCAAACTCTCGGCCAACCATGCACCATGTGGCTCAAGAGTTATCTATTGGTGGGTCTTCCTTTTCTCTAGGGCCATTCCACGCACTTACATTACATCAACTCATGGATCTTGAGGTATAGTTGGGTGGATGAAAATCATCAAGGTTGAGGGTGTGTAGTGGCAAGAACATTATTACTGTGTGTTTATTGTATGAAAATCATCGTATGTGGAGAAGGTATTTTTCTTGCTATGATATGTACGTAATTTTAGTGTGTGGAATTGCTGTTTATCTAAAATGTAGATTTTCAGGTGAAGCTTCTCTTTCTTTGTGGCTCCCACTTGAATGTTTGTATATCGTTTTTATTGTATAAGTAAAGTTATAGGTGGTGTGCTCCTACATTTCTCTTAAAAAATAGTAGACTTCTGGGATTGGTGATCAAAACCCAAATGTTATAAAGGTATGTTGGAAGAATAAAAATGTTTCATTGTATGTGTGATGGTTATCTTCTAACTGAATGTCTTCTAAACCAAAGAATTTACCTTTTAGGAGATGTTATACTTTTTTGAAATAATAGTTTTCTACTAACGTATTATTAGGAGAAGAATGGGTATATTTATTAGCGAGAGAAGGTACCAATTGTAGTTTTGTTAATTGAAAAGGAAAAGAAGAAAAGAGAAAGAAAAAAGAGCAACGACTTCACACTCCGGCAATGTGACTCAAGATAATTATACTATACCTCAAGTCAAAGTGTCTACTAAACATGGAGTGGAATTGGCACATGACCAGATGCAATTCCATCCCACCTAAGCCCATCTAATCCAGCGGGCCAAACAGGCCCTAAATCTACTCCATGAATAATTGGTAGGATTTGAGAGCTGATGCAGCCTGCTTTCTTCACCCATTATGTAAAGTTATAAGGACACATGAGTCACTCAAGAATAACATAATTTCACAACAAAGATGGACCACATTCCTAATATTTAAATTAAGGTGACTTGCATAAGCTCCATGAGCCCATTTCTACTTTGAATCCAGCTTTAAAATACTAGCTTGGTCCATGGGCAAAGCTTGGGCCTTTGTTAAGACCCTAATTTCATTTGCTCCTATAAGTATCCCACTCTAGTCATCCCCTAGACAACAACCCATTCTTCATGAATGCATACAGCTGGTTTCGCTTCTTTGGACATCTATTTCATTGTGTATGTGTGCCCCACTTGATCAACAGATGGATTAACAACATTTAAATGCAAAATAGTGATTTTATCAAATTTGGGCTGGGAAGGATCGAGTCGGGCCTAGCCAATTTTCGAGGTCAGCTTTTGGTTTCTCTGCTGGGCTGGTACGGGCCATGGCATAAGTATAGGCCCAGCCCAAACCCGGCCAAGACAAACCAAGTTTGAGTCGAAAGTGAGCCTGGCCCGAGGCCCAACAGAGCTTTGGACACCAAAATATAAACGGCCAAACAGAGCATCAGAGTGGTTGGGTTGGAGAAAGGTTGCAGGTTTCTCATCTCCCACTCCAATGGGGAGACCGAGAAGAACACAGTTTCATCGAAGCCTAATATGGTAATTTCACTAATCTCTAACTCTAATCTCATCATCTTCCATTTCCTCATGTAAGGAAAAAAGAAAAGAAAGAAAGAAAGAAAATAATGAATTTCCATTTTAATTTATAAGGGAAAGGGACGGGAAGCTTTGGGAAGAGAAGGAACAAGACACACACTCTCTGCGTGCGGTGCGGGCGCCATAACTTTCATCTTCAGAAGAGCAGATGTGCTTCTTGCGCTTATACCGCTAGCCGTATCCACAAGCGTACGTAATCTACCGACCCCTGCTTTTTTAATATTTCTCCAATTTTGGAAGCTCAATTCGGTTTTTATGCATTAGTTGGGTTTGGATATTCTGCTTAATCATTCTTTGATTATTATTTTTCATGCGTTTTTTTTTTTGCTGTGGAAATGATTCCCCACCAGCCCACTGGTCAAAACTACTGATCAATCAATCTCCTCTGTTTCAACCAGAGGCAACACATGCCAAAAGGGAATCAACGCACGCTAAACACGAAATTTTAATAAAAGTAACCACAATGTGCTGTTACACGCAAAGCCAAAGAGGCAGTTATCAACCTAATATAATAAGAAATGACCAAAACGCCCTTGAATCTCATCACAAACATATAGGCTTATCTTAAATTGGTTGTACCTCACTTTAACTGTATCAGAATTGTATGATCATGGGATCATTCTGAAGCTGGCTCGATAGTGACCAATTTCATGACGTTCTAATGTTGTTATGCCCAGAAAGTGGCACACCAAAAAGTGACGAAATACCAAAGGGAAACTTGTTGAACCAAATACGGACTCAGTCTAACCCTAAAAATTAATTTAAATAAATAAATCCTATGAATTCGAGGACCATTTGTTTGATTCCATGGGCCCCATAATATATATCTGGCTGTTCATCTCATCAAACTTTGGATCAGGCATAGATCATCAATCAAGACAATATGGATGGTTGGAGTAGTTAGGTCTTTGGTCAGCCAGATTTCGTGGCCTTTTGGGTGCAGCAAATGTCCACATTCAATGGGAAAAACTCAGAACATTTGCCATATGGACCATTTCATGGGTCACAGTTTTTTATTCCTTTCTTTATCTTCTTGTAATGTATATAGTTTTAGCAGATTCTGTAAGTATGTTGTTTACTGATTATCTTTAAGAAACAGATAACTGGAGTGTGAAGGCCATTAGGAGGAAGACAACCGGAATGGGAAGGATGAGGTATTTACATCATGTGCCTCAAAGGTTCAAGTGCAATTTCAGAGAAGGTAGTCTTTGCTTCTTCCATCTTTGTCAAGATTGAACCTTTTTTTTTTTTTTTTGGTGCCTAGCAGTTTGATAGCTTTTGAGACTGATTTTCTCCTTTTTTAGGGACCCAAGTGGCTCCGAGGAAGACAACTGCTGCTGCATAGAGGAATTGCTTCAGTTTTGGGGCATGTCTCAAGTATCCAGTTCCTGTAATTTGATCTTTTTGAATTTTATCAATTAGGTTCTTTTACACTGGAGATATTGCTATCTTCTATAGAGAATAGACTTTTTGACATCTTAAATTGCCGAATAAGCATGAAGTTTTTATATTGGGATAAACCATTCTTTGGTATAAACATGAAGTTTTGATGTTGGGATAAACGATTCTTTCCTTTTCTGTATATTTGCCAGTTGCATTTTCCAGCTCAAGCAGGAGGATTTCTGTTGACCCTTTCGATAGACCTAATGCCCAAGAGATTAGAAAGAGCAAAAATAGGTTTGCTGGTCTTATGTTGAATGTTCATGATCTTGGTAAACCTTCAGTGACAGATTGTGTCTTACCTAATATTTTTAGAATTGAGTTTTCATTTGTAACTAGATGCATCATCTTTCATTTCGCTACTCAAATCATGGGTTTAGGGCCTGCAAGATGTTGCAAATTCTATGAACTTTAACCAATTGTCGCTTTTCGTCTTTTTGTCAGCATTACATACTTTTTATATACCTAATGCATATACAAGTTATAACTGATGCTGCTGTTAAACATCAATCTGATGTTCACGTGTTGCCTGGTTATTAACTTCCTAATGGATATTTTGACTTCCTGACCAATTCTGGCCTGAGAATCTGCTATAGATAAAATTATTTACTAACAACTAGCAATATTATCCTTCTAACATGTTTGGCTTACAAATGCAGGTTGTGTTTCAGCTTTGACTGGTGAACTTGCACGTTCTTAATAAAATGGCTGACTTGTGTTTTTAGTGAACTGACCCGCTTCACCTAGGAGTTTCAGTCCCAGCCAAAACCCATCCTGTTTCAGTTATGAGTTCTGATCCCAACCAATCCGACAGTCTGGTCCATTCCAGGTAAGTAAACACCGGTCATTGCTGAGGCTAATCAAACTGGGAGCTCCTCATTGATCAAGTTAGTTTAATGTGCTATTTTTTCTTCCTCTTATGGTTTCTGGATGAATTTGATTATTTTTCACTTTAGCCATACAATTGATGTAAATGAATCAGCTAGTTAGAACATCAGATCAGTGAGATAATTGATCATCTGAATCAACTTTCCATGAAACTACCTTCCAAAATTGATAATAATATTAATAAAACTAAACTAAACTAAACGAGGTCTGAAACTTGAGTCAGGCCTGCCGCTACCATAAATAGCCTGAAATGACAGCTTTGTAACTATTTCAGTTAGGATTAGCATCCCAAATCTGCCAATCTTCACCATCCCGAGAGATGTTCTGAACACAAAATCCTGACCCTTGACCACTTAAAATGGAGGGTATTAAGAATATAATTTATTTGCCTTGGATAATTGAAAAGCCCGATCAGTCATTGCGCATCTATGTCAATCCTCTTACGTGCCTTGGATAAATTAAGAAAAGAAGAAGAAGAAGAGGAAGAAGAAGAAGCAGCAGCAGCAGCAGCAGAACCCTGGAAAGTCCTTTCAGAAGGCTCTCGCAGAGGCATTCATAAGAAACAAAGGCTTATGTGGTGAAGTGCAAGGTTTGAGACCCTGCAATGCTCCTTCAACAAGCGATGGTGATGCAAGAAAAGTCCACCAAGTTGTCATCTTCATTGTTCTTCCTCTCTTGGTGGTCTTGTTTCTTTTATTTGTAATCGTTAGTTTTTCTTCCATTTTTTATCAAATAAGAAGAAAAATAGAAAGAGGGGTTCTTGAAAGGAGCAGCGGAAATCCATTTTCAATATGGAATTATGATGGGATTGCTATATTTGAAGACATTGTGGAAGCAACGGAGGGTTTTGACAACAAATACTGCGTCGGAACTGGAGGGTATAGAAAAGTTTACAAAGCAAATCTACCATTGGGCCAAGAAGTAGCTGTGAAGAAACTTAATCCCTTCAAAGGTGCAGATCAAATTGATCAAAGAAGTTTTAGAAATGAGATTCAAGCATTAACAGAAATTTGTCATCGCAACATTGTGAAGCTTTATGGTTTTTTTTCCCATGCTCAATTCTCATTTCTAGTTTATGATTACATAGAAAGGGAAAGCTTGGCTAACATCCTAAGCAACGATGAATTAGCTACATAGTTGGACTGGAATATTAGGGTGAAGGTTATTAAAGGTGTCGCCCATGCATTATCTTACATGTACCATGATTGCACTCGGCCAATTGTCCATCGAGACCTATGATGCAATAACGTTCTGTTGAATTCAGAATTTGAGGCCTGTGTCCCTGACTTCGGCACTGCCAGATTGTTGATACCCGATTCGTCCAATTGGACCACCCTTGCAGGCAGTTATGGATACATCGTTCTAGGTTAGTTGTCAATTCATTCTCCATGCTTTAATAGTTTTATTAGCAACTGGTCTTTAATTTTTTGTAAGATTTTCTATTTTTTGTTGGAAATTACATAGTAAAGTTGTGCATGAGTTGTCAAATGTGGCACTCTAGGGAAACTGGAAGATCCAACAGTCGTAGGAGGCCTTGCAAAGAAACATAAAAGGGATTGTATTGCTCAAATCCCCAACTTTGTTTAACTAAAAAATTGTAAAGCATCTGTGAATATTTAAAACTAATATATAACCATGCAAATGAAGATACTGTTAAGAATGTCTTTCCTTTGCGGCACTTGATGTCCATCATTTTTTACATAATGCATGTTGAAAGTAATGTGGCTGCATGGTAAGACGACCAGGATTCATGTTACCCAACCAACTTAACCATATGTTATCAGCTATTAAATCCGTGGCGCTCTCCATTTTCCATAACTGTCCATTTGTTGGCCACCAATTGGATGTATAGAATCCTCCAATAAGTGTAATTTTGGGATATGCTCGGGCCATATTTTCAGATGGTCTGGATAGATTTACATGGATACCAAGTATAGATGGATGAGTCATCACTATTTAATAAATGATTGAAAAAGTTCATTGCTTCTAGCCCATACGAGTAAATGTGAAAATGATGCATAAGGGCTGGGTTACTCCCTTGCATAAGGGTTAGACATCTCTATCATCCAAACTGTTGATGTGATGCCGCACACAGTGAATGCCCCACACAAACAAAAGAAGTTCCAAGATTGGAAATTCTTGAAACACGCCCATATCACCCAATCCTTGCCAATGAAATGTGTAGATACAACGATACCGATAGATGCATCAATACACTCTAGATTACACATGCCAACTTCTCATGTGTTTGGGATATATGACGCATACATAAAGGTAGGCCTAACCATGCAAATGACCCAACACAATGATTAATCTGGTCCTCTTATCAGGCAGGCCACCAACTCATGAAAACAATGGACAGTTTTGAGAAAAAAAAATGCCAATAGTACGCACTCAATGTATGCATGTGGCATGCCTTATAAGTAGACCATCCTAACTTACTAGCAAGATCATCTAAAAGTTCAGCACATCTTATGCAACTCCCATATGTATGCATGTGGCATGCCTTATAAGTAGACCATCCTAACTTACTAGCAAGATCATCTAAAAGTTCAGCACATCTTATGCAACTCCCATATGTGCCACACACATGGCAGTTGGCATATGCACAATTTGTAGAGATGCCTTGGGGTTAACAAGCAAAATAACCTAGAAGATATGAAACCTAGATTAAGAAACCCCTGTGAGTTTGATATATGCTTAAGAGTGTAGTTATTGATGATTAACAAAGAGAAAGAACATGACTAAACTGTCTTCCTTCTTGCAGAGCTTGCATATACGATGAGGGTGACTGAAAAATGCGACGTATATAGCTTGGGTGTCGTGGTACTCGAAGTGATGATAGGAAGGCATCTTGGAGAGCTCATCTCCTCTTTGTCATCATCACCATCACCTCTACAAAGATCAAACACATCCACAATTTATGCGGAGTGGTGGAGGGAGGGACTAGTTTGGGGTTAGTGGCCCTCTACAAAACATATCAAACATTCAAACCCCAAACAGAGGTACAACCCATGGACCCGACCCGATCAACCTCCGTTTACTAATTGGATTTAGAATTTAACATGTAGTCCCACTTGATAACAAATCATAAGGCCCAAGCACCACTCCTTCAACCCATTTACTTAAGGGCTTGTATTTCAAGCCCATTAATAACTTTGTAATATTTGGGAATTGGAACTTTTTCTTAACACTTCACTTGCGTCCTAGAAACGGTTTGATATAGGAATGAGTCAGCCATAGCCTGATTTATTTACCTTAATAGCCTTTGTTTTCATGCTGAAACCAAAGCATAACCCAATAAGTACACCTGAGCCCAAGTTAGAAGCAAGCTTGGTTAGTTTGCTAAAGGGTTGACTAGAGTCACAGGCCCATTGCCAGCCTAATTTATTGTTCTACATGAGATTGGGCTGTGTAAAATAAAAACTTAGACTTTGACATGACAAGCTCAAACAAAACAGTAAAAATTGTGGGCTTGTATCAAGTCCGAGGCTCAACTACTTAGAATTTGGCAACATTAATGTAAAAAAGCAGACTTGACTCTAAAATCCATGTCCAAATTCCAGATCATATCAACAAAGAGGAGACTTGACTATAAAGTAGAAAATGGGCCCATGCCAATCCAGTCCCGAGGCCCATTGCTTGGAACTCAATGTTCTTAATAGAAGATGAGACTTGACTCTAATAGTAGAATCTGAGCCAAAACTCATATGGTTCTAGGGCTCACTCTTTGAAATCTTGATGCTCCCCGCAAAAGAGGAGACTTGAATCTAAAAGTAAAATCCGAGCATATTCCATGTTCGTTTGGCCCACTTGAGATTCGGATTAGCTTCATTTTTGTTCCCATGCCCCAAATTGAGGTGGCAAAATAGATGGATTGAACAGATTTGTCACAAACATCATTGTAGACCACACCTATAGTCAAGCAACTCTCACCCTCCAATCTCTCTCACTCTCACATTGATTGTCGTGTTAACCTAGTCTTGATTGTACATGGGGCCACTTTAATGTTTGTGAGAAATTGACTGGTACATCTATTTTTCCAGCTCATTTAGGTCGTGGGCCTAAAAATGTGGCAGATCAAAAACTGAAAATGGGCCGAGGATGCCTCAAGATGTTTCAATGGTGAGCATTCCATACCACCGTTTCTTATCGTGGGCCCACTGGAGATTGGTATCGTCCTCATGTTAGAGCCATGCGATAAAATGAGCTGCCAAAATAAATGGACTCCAAAGATTTGTCAAAAACATCATGCGACTCTGTGATTATTTCATCAGCCGGACGTTTAATTCCCATACTTTCATAGTCGTTTTGCCTACTTGAACTTTAGATGGGCCCCATTTTTGGGTCCATGCCTTAAAATGAGGTGGCAAATAGATGGATAAAGTGGATTTGTCACCAACATCATTGTACGGTCAAGCAACCCCCACCATATATGCTTCAATGTCCACCGGACCTCTGGTTGGCCCATTGATTAATGTTGCTATACTATATCAAACTGTACTTGGGGCCTACCTTAATGTTCGTGAGAAGTCCAATATTCCCTCCATCCATATTTCAGTCAATCCAAGGGAATGGGCCAAAAAATGAGGCAGATCTGAAGTTGACAATGGCTCTAGGATGTTTCAAGGGTGGACGTTCAATCTCACCATTTCCTGTCATGTGGCTCACTTGAGCTTCGGTCTGCATCATTTTTGGCTATTCACTAAGAAAACAGATGGACTGAATAGATTTGTCATGAACACCTGTGTCTTCGTCATGAATGTTTCAACAGGAGATGTTCAATCTCCACTCTTTCCTGTTGGTTGGATCAAGCTCATGTGGATGAGATCCACCCCGTTATTCAGGTGTGCTGCTCTTTATTTGTACCCGGTCCAAAAATCAGTCTTATTCAACCGTCGGTACACACCATGGATTAGATACTGACAAGGTCAGTAGCCAAATCGCTACTGAAGTAACATCACCAAACTCCGTGGAACCCACCATGATGCGTGTGTTGTATCCATACCATTCATCCATTTGGAGAGATCATTCTATGGCATGAGAAAAAGAATGAGATAGATCTAAAGTTCAAGTGGACCCCACTATAGAAAACAGTGGGGACAGTGATATCCACCATTCAAAACTTCTTAGGGGCCACGGAAGTTTCCAATCAAGCTGATATTTTTTTTTTCACTTCATCTATCTCTATGTTAACTTATGAATAGGTTGGATCTAAAAAATACATCATGTTGGGCCCCTATAAATGTTTCAACGGTGGGTGTGACTGATCCCACGGTTTTCTATGGTGAGTCCACTTGAACTTTAGATCAATCTCATTCTTTTTCTCATGCCATAAAACGATCCTTACAAATGGTTGGACGGTATGGATGCAACACATGCATTATGGTGTGGTGCACAAAGCTTGGTGACGTCATTTCAATAGCAATTTGGCTACTGAACTTGTCAGTATCTAATCCGCGTCCTCGGTACACACCATGTGAAATAGCTGAGATAAGAAGTCTCATTATTATAGTTATATGTGATGTCCACTTTTGTGCGTATAGACCATGCAATCCACTCATCTGATTTCATACCAACATTATTAAATTCTTCTAATACTCATGTTTTCTAAACCATGTGCATACTTAATAGTTTTAGGGTAAAAATAAAGCACAACGCAGTGCATGAACTGAGGCCGAGTACTGGCCATCCGTCCTATGGGCTGACAGGGTCAAGACCATTGCTGGCTCTAATTTAAGGGTCTCCTGAAGCGTGGGCTATGCAAAATAAAAACTTGTAATATACTAGGCTTGAAAAGCCCAGCTTACAATCAAAATCAAACCCATAAATTCATGGCCCCGCTCACCCAACAAAAAGGACACCTGACTCTAAAAGTCTTTAGCATTGATTGTGCGTATTGATTCTAAGATTCAATCACTGATTTGGACTGTGGGGTCCACTGGGGGAGAGGATGAGAGAGATGGGAGATGAGAGAAAACAACATAGAGGAAGAGAGTACGTGAAAATGATGTGAGCCTACAATTCCTATGTTTCTAAAAATTGTGGAAATAAATCATCATGCATGCATAATACCTTTAGATTATGATCTTAACCAGTGTTTCAAATGCCTTTAGGGCCCTTTTCGTTAATGACCAAGTGGGCCGCGGGGCGTTGAAGGCAAGCGTTTGATAAGTGGCTTGGTTGGCTACAATAATAACAATTGTTTAGATTTGGCCAACCATAATGATTTGGAATATTACTCGGACCTACTATTGTGGGTGCTGCACGTTGAAGCCTATATGGACCACTCCCTATGTCACAGTTTGCGGTTGTCGGAGGTTGAAGACGCCCTCCTATTGGTTCCTTTCCTTTGACCAACATTGAATCTTGTGTGCGACCTGTAATGGAAGGTTGAGTCGAAGGATAATGCTGATTAGGGACTCTTGTAAGCTGCATTCTCACCCTACATGTCAACTAAACCACTTCATCCGTGGTTCTGATCGGGTGCATCTGAATTCTGTCTTAAATTGTCGGTCTTAAACCGCATATGAACCGTGTTACCATCTGTAATTCGGCCTCCAACAAGTCATTCCTTGTTGGTAACCGTTGGAATTCTTTGGTGTAATATATGATAGTTTGATTCCCCTATTGAAAATTTTGGTATTGGTAGAAGAATACATGCTCGTAATCAATGGGGAGGAATCGTGATCGAAGAAGGCGTCTCGTATGTGGCCATGATCGGATAGATGCCTTATTATGTTATGTACATGAGAGTTGTAATTGCTGCCACTATGTAGAAGCACCAGAATTTAATTTGAACGCAACCAATTTTACTTTCTTATGCTCCAGCATGTCTTTGTAATCAAAATACCAGTTTACTTCGGCTAACCAATTGAGGAATTCTTCTATACGCAATAATTCTTAAAAAGTAGAAAGTTCAACTTTATCTCGATAGTCTCTTTTAGTACGATTTTATTCAATCATCTCCATGAATCGCTTGTCGGGCACCGACATCCTCGTCGTTGGAGCTCGACTCATTTGGAGTAGCTCAACGATTCACCTCCGAAAACACTCTATAAAAATTGGGATTGTGTCGCAAATGATCACTGGTGGCTGAGCATCGCCTTGGGATCGGAGTGAAATTAGTACATCGGCAATACAGTTAAGGGTTACCTGCAGCCCTTGAATGGTCAACTGACTTTTTCAGTGGAAAACTTTCATTCTTCTTGATAGATAATGAATCCTTGGATCACCGACCACAAGATTTTGGTCTTTGGTCCATTCCATCGTTAGTTGTTATCGGCCCAAGTCTATTCCTTGCTCTGGTACCAATTGATGCAATAAAGGATGTGATGACATCGATCACCGTCTTCCTCAAGAATAACTACTCTGAATCCACTGAGCTCTCTAGATTCCTCACAGAGTTTCCTTGAATTCATGAGGGATAAAATAGAAATAATTTATAATAAATTCAAAAATAAATTGATTCATTATTAATAAAAATAAAAAAAGGAAATTACATTCCTTTAAATAATGAGCACAACCCTAGGATGAAGTTGAGACTGAAACTCCAACTACCATGACTTACTATAAATAGTAAGCTTATGGTTTTCGGCCAAAAATAGTAAGTGTCCAATTTGGCTTAATCACGTTATTCTCCTAATTTTTATAAGCCCTTTTCATGTTGGGCACCACTCTTAAAACTCAAAAGATTAAACGTTATGATCGAATTAAAACTTAATTATTTATTTATAGTAAAACCGAAAAGAAAATGGACTTTTGACTATCGATATGATGGAATCTGGCAAAACTAGGGCTGTACACGAGTTAAGCTAGCTCGAAAAGCACACTCGTCTCGGCTTGAAAAGCCCCCTCAGGGCAAGTCAACTTGTTTACTAAAGCTCGAGTTGAATTTAAGCTAAGTTCAACTATAGTGTATTTCAACTTGACTCGACTCGACTCGAAGCTTGAGCCTGAGCTCGACTCGGCTTGAGTAATATATTTTAATAATATATATTATATTAATATTATATATATATATATAATATTTAAGTTTAAAAAAAAAGTTAAAACTTAAAAGTTTTTACTAAAAAACCCTACCCGACCCTACCCATCCCCATTCCCTCTTTTTCTTTCCCTTACCCTACTAAGGTAAACTTGACTCGACTCGAACCACTAGCTCGACTCGAATTCGACTCGAAAGCTTTGGCAAACAAGCCAAGCTTTAATGTTGAGCTCGAGCTCGAGCTCGAACTCGAGTATAGCATGGACGAGTCAAGCTGAGCTTAGACCACCTCGACTCGACTCGGCTCGGCTCGATGTACAGCCCTAGGCAAAACCAGCATGGGCAACCCAACGTAGTAGAGTTTGTTGTCTAAAGTAGCTTCTTCTACCCCAAAATCATATATGATATGTCGAAAAACTTATTTCAGTTTGTGAAATACGACTCTTTAAAGATTTTGACAGTCATGATCACTTTCGCCTCCAATCATGCCTTTTCTGGTCCTCTTTGCAATGAAAGTGTCTGCGACCCACTCTACATCAGCTTTATCCAACTCAAAGGAGAAACAAAAGTCTATCTGTGCCTATTTCCATCACAGCTCATCTTATCATCATTGCATGACTTAACTCGGGTCTGTTTACTTTTGGATTGGTAATTCGAGTACCTCGCCCATGAAAACAAGACATACTCATGTGAGACAGGCGTTGCTTGTCAGATTGTCCTAACAACACCTAGTGTCCATGTCTTGAAAAACTAGCCCATGTGATCATCAGGTGTGACCACCTATTGAAAGGGAATGAATGGTTATTAAAAAAAAAAAAAAGACCAAAGGTTCAAATCACGTGCCCTCAATGATGATCATATTTGCATGATTTTTTATGCATGGAACTCACAGAGTGATGGCCTGGGATAACTCAATCTGGAAAATCTTGTTACAAACTGCAGACGGTCCATAAGCCTAAAATGACAGTCTAGATCATGGCACATGAAGTCTATAAGTATGCGTGTGTCACAGAATGACTCATACAATCCTTGAAGAGAATTCAACAACATGCATGCCTGATCTTCATTTTTTACCACTTCCTTCATATCCAGCAACTTGCAAATCAATTTATTAAAGTAAATGATATGGGCCTCTACATTTCCACCTTCTGTCATCTTGAAGGTGAACAACTGTAGCTTCAAGTGTAGGCGATTTGCAGTAGATTTTTTCGCATAAATAACCTCTAACTTCGCCAATAAACTAACTGCAGTTTTCTCTCTCAAAACATTATAGAGAACATCATCCATGAGACACAAACGAATCGAGGATAAGGCATTTTAATTTTATCAAGATTCATCATCACTCATAGTCGACTGTCACTCCTCAAGATCACCATCTTCACCTTGCTTGGTTAAGAAACCGATCATCTTGATCTTCTATAACTCAAAATTATTTTTACCTGAGTACTTCTCAATGTCATACCTAATGTTTCCTATTAATACTAATCCTGCAGATCAAGCCTACGCCCTGATGATATCTTTGATACCACTTGTTAGGAAAAACGGTAGAATCACACAGAGATGAATCTAGGATTGCAATTCAAAAGCACTAAGCAAACACAAAGAGAACACAATAATTTAATATGGAAAACCCTTTTGGGAAAAAATCATGGCACAAAGCGATAAAAATCTACTATGAAAGCAGAAATTACAAAGAGAGAAGACTTACCCAATTTCATCAATCCTCAAATCTCACTCTTGTTACACCCTTTGAAACCTTATAACTATTTAGAAACCCTTCGAAATAGTTTAAGAAGCCTTAGAATACTTCTCAATCCTGTTTACACCCATATATATAGTTTTAGAAAGAATCTCAAACAAAATCGAAAAGAAATTTCGCAAAATCTGCGTTTCCGCAAAGTTTGTGCACAAAACTTTCATGTCATCGAGCATCTTTCGATGTCATCGAAGAATGACCAAATCTATCTAGCGACCAGAGGTGAAAATCGAAAAATACTCGATGGCATCAACTGGCTTCGATGACATCAAAGCCTGCTCAATGTCATCGAGCCATGATAATTAGATTTAAGATATCTGACAACAACACCACTTTGATATTTCTAAGAAATTGGCCCATACATCTTATTTTCGCAGCTCATTTTAAGTCACGGGCTTAAAAATGAGGCACATTAAAAGCTCAAAATGGACCCAAGATGCCTCCAAGATGTTTTAATGGTAAGCATTCCATCCACTGTTTTTATCGTTTGGCCCCACTAATGTTTCAATGGTGGTAGTTTTATTCTACTATTCCATGTTTGTTTGGCCCACTTGAGCTTTTGATCAGCCTTATTTTTTGTCAATTGCCTCAAAATGAGGGGGCAAAATAGATAGATTGAGCGGATTTCACAAACATTATTGTGGATCCTACCTATAGTCTAGCAACTCTCACCCTCAGACATAAATGTCCACCAACCTCTTGCTCTCACATTAATTATATTCCCATACTTTCATATTCGTTTTGCCTACTTGAGCTTTAGATGGGCCTCATTTTTGGGTCCATGCCTTAAAATGAGGTGGAAAACTACATAGATAGAGTGTATTTGTCACCAATGTGATTGTTTGCCCCACCATCAGTCAAGCAACCCGGCCGGCCCACCCCTTATGCTTAAATGCCCACCGGACTTGATTGACGTTGCCATCCTAACTCAAAATGTACTTGGGGACTACCTTAATGTTCATGAGAAATTCATTCAATCCATCCATTTTTATGTCAATCTGAGGGAATGGGCTAAATAATGAGGCAGATCCGAAGCTCAAAATGGCCCCCAGATATTTCAAGTATGGACGCTAGCGCTAAATCTAACTGTTTCCTGTGATGTGGCTCACTTGAGCTTCAAGCCGGCCTTATTTATGAGGGATTCAATAAGAAAATAGATGGACTGAATAGATTTGTCATGAACACCCTGTGACCCTCTGAATGTTTGAACACTCTTTCCTGTTGGTTGGCTCAAGCTCATGTGGATGAGATCCGATCCATCAATCAAGTGTGCTGCTCTTTATTTGGACCATGGCCAAAAATCAGGCTGATTCAACCGTAGGTACATACCATGGGAAATAACTGAGATAAGAGGTCTCATTATTATAATACTCCAAGTTACATGTGGTGTCCACTTTTGTGTGTATAGACCATCCAATCCACTCATCTGAGGTTTCATAACAGGATTAGTAAATTCTCCTAATACTCATGTTGTCTAAACCGTGTGAATTAAAATCTTTCAGGAATGATTTTACACCTTTACCTATGGTGAAAAACCCTCTTCCCTGTGGTGCAGCTGATGTAAGTCTTACATTTGACTGAATCTACAGGACTCATGGTACGTGACTGCCTAGTACTGGCCATCCGTCCTATGGGCTGACAAAGTCTAGGACCATAGCTGTCTCTAATTTAATGGTCTCATTAAGCGTGGGCTAGGCAAAATAAAACCTTATAATAGACTAAGCTTGAAAAGTCCAAACAAATTAGCTTACAATCAGAATCAAACCCATAAATTCATGGGCCCACTCACCCAACAAAAAGGACACTTGACTCTAAAAGTCTGGCATTGATTGTCTTAACCATCCGATCAGTGGATGAGGAAAAAGGAGAGGTGCGTGATGATTCTAAGATTCAATCACTGATTTGGACTGAAGAGAGGAGAGGAGACAGACAAAGGAGAGGAGAAGCTAGTATGCTGTTTGCCAAACATAGTAGAAACTAAAATAAGTTACTTGTGCAATAAATAGCTTAATTATCTTAACCAACTTATTATCCAAACGCTCCCTTATTAACATAAGCATTATGCTATAATGCATCATTTTTATAATTTATAATTAAGGTCATAGTGAGCTATCCAAATGAGCCTCAGAAGTCTTGAGATATTGGGAGGTCCAGTTAAGTCTTCTTGGGAGTTGTACCCAACAGGAGGGGAAAACAAAAGTTGTCTTTGCCTCTTTCCATCAAAGCTCATCTTATTGCCATTGCATGACTTCACTTGTATCGTTTTAGATACCTCACGTGAGAGTGTAGCTACTCCTCAGGTTGTCCTAACAATACATGGTTTCCATGTCTTAAAAACATGGCCGATTGATCATCAGGTGGGTAATACTATCGAAATGAAATGAATGGTTATTAGAAAAAGTCCAATGGTTCAAATCATGTGTTCAATATATTTTCGTAATTTTAGATGCATGGAACTCACACAGTGATGATCTTGTGGTAAGTGGATCTGATTTTACACATGTGACCCACTTCTATGCATGAATTGGGGGCAGTTTCAAACCTCAGTTGAGCAGGTGCGACCTTCATTTCTCATTTTACTTGGGGGTCTTGGGTAAGGGATCTGCAAAATTGCGATTGAGGACTGGGGCATTGCCATCCAAGGGACTAAAATCCTGTGCAACACCTATTGCAGGTAGAGCATGCAACTATCATGCTCAGTAAGTCCACGGTGACATGTTCGCGACCTTGATTCACGTTCATCAATCATGCCTCTTTGTGTTATGACCAGAGGCAAACAATTATGCCAATCCAAAACTCAGGTGGCTCCGTTACAGGAAACAATGGAATATGATCGGACAACACAATTATTTATGTATGGTCCATAAAATGTCCAGGTTGGCTTGACGATTTGGCTGGGTGGACTTGATCCGCTGGGTCGCATCTGATTCAATTCAGAAGTTGTCTGCGCAGAAAATATTGGTGACTTTGCCTAACCAGCCAATTCACTACCAGGTTCTCTGAATTGCAACTTGATTCAAAATCAAGCGAGTGAGCTAGAGTTGTCCCTTAAAACCGTGATTACAGTACGTGGTTTCAGGCCTATGCTCTAGAAATCCCACGGATTTAGAAAATTCTGTGTAACATTTTTCTTTAATTAGACGCTATGGATGTCAATTATCTTTCTTTCAAACAATCGCTTTGAAAGCCATCAATTGGATGTCTAAAATCATTTGATGGGTGTGTGTTTTGAATCATATAGAGCACGGAAAACTAGATAGATAGTTCTAATTGATTCTTCATCTAACAGCATGGGTGCTGCACATTGAAGCCTATATGGACCACTCGCTGTATCACAGTTTGCGGTTGTAAGAGGTTGAAGATGCCCTCTTATTGGTTCCTTTCATTTGGCCAACACTAAATCTTGTGTGCGACTTGTAATAGGGGGCTGACTAGGGACTCTTGAAAGCTGCATTCTCGCCCTACCTGCCAATTGAACCACGTCATCCGCGGTCCTGACCGCGTGCATCTGAACTCTGTCCTGAATTGTTGTCCGTAAACTGCATATGAAGCGTGTTATCTTCTGTAATCCAGCTTCCAACAAGTCATTCCATGTTACTAACCGTTGGAATTCTTCGGTATAATATGTGACAGTTTGATTCCCGTATTGAAAATTTTTAGTATTGCTGCAACTATACATATTCGTAATCACTAGGGAGGAATCATGATCGAAGAAGGCGTCTTATATATAGCCATCATCGGATAGACACCTTATTATATTGTGTACATGAGAGTTGTAATTGTTGTCACTATGCAGAGGCACCGGATTTTAATTTGAACACAACCAATTTTACTTTCTTATACTTCGGCACGTCCATGTAATCTAGATACTGGTCTACTTCGGCTAACCAATCGAGGAATTCTTCTAAACACAATAAGTTGTTAAAACTAGAAAGTTCATCCTTACCTTGCTAGTCTCTTTCAACAAGATGTAGTCGATCATCTCCATGGACCGCTTGTTGGGCACTGACGCCATCGACGTCCTCGTTGTTGGAGCTCGACTTATTTGGCGTAATCCTACGATTCACCTCCAAAAACACTCTATGAAAATCGGGATTGTGTCGTACAACGATCGTAGGCGATTGAGCATCGCCTTGAGCTCGAAGCGGAATTAGTATATCTGCAATACGGTCATGGGTTACATGCAAACCTTGCATGGTCAACTGATTCTCCTGGTGGAAAGCTTTCATAAATCTCAATAGATAACGAATCCTTGGATCACCAGCCATAAGATTTTGGTATTTGGTCCATTTCATCGTTAGTTGTCATCGGCCCAAGTTTAGTCCTCGCTTTGATACCAATTGATGCATGAAAGGACGTGATGACATTGATCGCCATCTTCCTCAAGGATAACTACTCCGAATCCATTGAGCTCTTTAGATTATATATATATACACACGCACACATATGCATATATGAAATTACAGTCCTTTAAACAATGAGCCCAACCCTAAGATGAAGTTTAGACTGAAACTCTAACTCAACCACAATGATTTACTATAAATAGTAAGTTTACTATTTATTCATCATTCCTACTAGACTTTATGATTTTCCACCAAAAATAATAAGTGTCCAATTTAGCCTAATCACGTTATTCTCCTAATTTTTCTGAGCCCTTTTCATGTTGGGCACAACTCCTAAAACTCAAAGGATTAAAAGTTATGATCGAATTAAAACTTATTATTTATAGTAAAACCGAAAAGAAAATGACGTTTGACTATCGATATGATGGAATCTCGCAAATCTGGCATGGGCAACCCAACATAGCAGAGTTGTTGGCTAAAGTAGCTTCTTCAACCCAAAATCATACATGATATGTCGAAAAACTTATTTCGATTTGCAAAATATGACTGTTTTAAGGTTCCGATGGTTGTGATCATTTCCACCTCCGATCATGCCTTTTCTGGTCCATCTTTACCATGAAAGTGTCTGCGACTCGCTCTACATCAGGTTTCTAGTCATGTCTGCTTTGGTCGTTTATCCAACTACATCAGGTTTCTAGTCATGTCTGCTTTGGTCGTTTATCCAACTCCAGGGAGAAACAAAAGTCTGTCTTTGCCTCTTTCCATCACAGCTCATCTTATCATCATTGCATGGCTTCACTCGGGTCTGTTTTACTTTCGGATTAGTAATTTTAGTACCTTGCCCATGGAACCAAAACATACTCATGTGAGACAGGTGCTGCTCGTCAGATTGTCCTAACAATAGCTAGTTTCCATGTCTCGAAAAACTAGCCCATATGATCATCAGGTGGGCCACCTGTTGAAAGGGCATGAATGGTAGGTTATTGAAAAAGACCAAAGGTTCAAATCACATGCCCTCCATGATGATCATATTTGCATGATTTTTGATGCATGGAACTCAGACAGTGATGAACTGGGACAAGTCAATCTTGGAAATCCTGTTACAAACTGCCGATGGTCCATAAGCCTAGAATGACAGTCTAGATCATGGCACATGCAGTCCATACGTATGCGCATATTACCCATGGCTGTATTTCAATGTTAACCGCAACTTTCAGTCTTAGATTTGGATATATGCTTATATCCGTTCAATACCAGAGTTCCTTGCAGTTTCACCCATTCATTGGGTCCCAAAACTCCCAATAGATGAACTGTATGGATCCCTGAAATATTAGCCTTTCTTGTATGTGATGCTACTCCAAATTAATGAACACTGCCAAGGCAATTCACGCCAGAGATTAATTTTGGGGAGATTGACAGGGCAGGTGTCTACAGGTCATGTGTGCAAGATCTCTACCATTCGTGAGCTGTGTCCAATGTTAGCATGCCTTCTCTCAAGAGTTGGGCTGGTCCACTCATGAAATTTGGGACGTTGTCAACTGCCCATCTGATGAGTTGACGGTCCTATATTAATGGCCAAATGGATCTTCATACTGCACCTGCCCGATACTAGAGTCGCAGACCCATTTCTAGCCCTAATTAAGTGGTCCACTTGAGCATGGGCCACAAAATAGATAGACTTAGCCTAAACAAACGAACGAGAAACGAATTTGGGCCCTATGCCATCCAGTCATGGCCGTTATTGGAATTTTGCTAAACCCAAAAAAAAAGAAAAAGAATTGACTGTGAAAGTCCTGAAATTCTTGGTAGGCGTGCAATCACTGTCTGATCTGGAAGTTGAGGCCACCTGCGTCTAAAAAACTATTTACATGCTTGTACACTATTACATGTGTGGGTCCCAACTTTTGTGTGTATGCCATCCAACTCATGTATTAAGTGAGCACCACCATGATGATGGAACGCCTCAAAAAACAAGCCTATCCAACCATTAGGCTGGCCAAACCATGGAAAACAATGTCAACCACTCAAAAGCCTCCAAAAATTAAGTGGTGGCCCACGTGACAGTTGATCAGCCTATTTTTGGGGCATCCAATGGAATGGCCCTGCTGGTCAGATTCGATGCAATAAACATACAATAGTAGACCCCATGTGCAACTTTTATAGACTACGCTGGAGGTAAAAGACTCGCAGAGGAACCGCCCTCAACGTTAAATCAGACGAGCTGCAGCCCATGATCCATGAACCGGTGAAATTACCTCTGTCACTAAATAATAGTAGAATTTAAGAATGTGTCCCCACGCATAAAAAGATTATTACATCCAAGCGCTGCTCTTTGATCTATTTACTTGGGTGATCCGGTGGTGACTTCTTCTTAAGGTTTGGGGACTGAACCGTTCGTAGAAGTTTTGAATGGATGGGTAGAAACCATGGCTTGGCACATCAATACTATATATAATGCCTAGAATCATTTGGACATTTTTGCCCCATTATTAGTTTTAGGGATGCCAATATTCAGAGGACATGAGAACTGGGATTTTTCCATATGGCCTCCTGCCTTTTCGATTATGGATTGGAACCCTTTAAACTATATCCTAAAACGCAGCTATAGTTTTCACCATTAAACACTAAACCGCTTGCTGATTGGTTTTTGGTATTTTATTATCTTTACCTCACATTACATTGGATTCATTGGCATACCACCTTGTTGATTTTGAGAAATTCACTTAATCCATCTGTTTTGACAGCTCATTATAGGGTGCGGGCCAAAAAATGAGGCAGATCGAAAGCTCAAAGTGGGCCTATTAAAGCCCAAAGATTTTTCAATGGTAGGTGTTCATTCCCCACTGTTTACTATCGTTTCCTTCACTGGAGCTTGATATTGGCCTCGTTTTTGGGCCCATGCTATAAAATGAGCTGGAAAAAAATGGATGGACCGGGTGGATTGGTCACAAACATCCTGTGGCCCCCCTAATATTTCAACAGTGGCCATTGAACCCTGCTGTTCCATGTTCGTTTGGCCCACTTGAGATTTGTATTAGCTTCAATTTTTGTCCCATGCCCTAAAATGAATTGGCAAAACAAATGGACCTGACGAGTTTATCACAAACATCACTGCAGACACCACCTATGGTTGAGCAACTTTGGCCTAATTAATGTCCACAAAGGACCTTTGGCTCTCAAATTGATAGACATTGACTGTGGTGCTAACCTAACGACCGTATGTGGGGCATGTTTGTGAGAAATGGACCCATACATCTGTTTTTCCAGCTTATTTTAGGTTAAAAGCCTAAAAATGAGGTAGATCAAAGCTCAAGGTGGATCCCATGATGCCCCCAAGATGTTTCAATGACGAGCATTCCATCCTACTGTTTCTTATCGCGTTGTCCTGCTAATGTTTCAATGCTGGCTGTTTAACTCCACTATTCCATGTTCATTTGTCTCACTTGAAGTTCGGATTTGCATCATTTTTTGTCCCATGCTTTATAAAAATGTGGCAAAATATATGGATGGAGCAGATTTGTCACAAGCATCATTGCGGACCACACTTATGGTCGAGCAACTCCCACCCTCCAGTTTAAATGTCCACTTACCTTTAGCTCTCACATTAATTGGCATAGCTTTCCTTACTAACCTAAGTTTGATAGTCTATAGGACCACTTTGATATTTCTAAGAAATTGGCCCATACCACTTATTTTTCCAGCTCATTTTAAGTCATAGGCTTAAAAATGAGGCATATCAAAAGCTCAAAGTGGGCCCAATTAAGATGCCTCCAAGATGTTTTAATGGTAAGCATTCCATCAGCTAGCTGTTTTTATGGTGTAAAATCATACCAGGATTAGTAAATTCTCCTATTACTCATGTTGTCTAAACAGTGTGAATTTGAAGTTTCAGAATGATTTTACACCTTTACTTATGGTGAAAAACCCTCTTCCCAATGGTGCAGCTGATGTAAGTCTTGGATTTCACATGAACTACAGGACTCACGGTACTTGACGGCAGTTTTAATGGTAAGCATTTCATCTACTGTTCTTATCGTGTGGTCCACTAATGTTTCAATGGCGGCAGTTTTATTCTACTATTCCATGTTTGTTTGGCCCACTTGAACATTGGATCAGCCTTATTTTTTGTCCCGTGCCCCAAAATGAGGTGACAAAATAGATAGATTGAGTGATTTGTCACAAACATTATTATGGACCCTACCTAGAGTCCATCAACTCTCACCCTCAGACTTAAATGTACACCAACCTCTTGCTCTCACATTAATTATATTCCCTTACTTTCATATTCGTTTTGTCTACACGAGCTTTAGACGGCCTCATTTTTTGGTCCATGCGTTAAAATGAGGTGGAAAATTAGATAGATAGAATGTATTTGTCACCAATGTCATTGTTTGCCCCACCTTTGGTCAAGCAACCCCATCCTCTATGCTTAAATGCCCACCGGACTTCTGGCTCACCCATTAACTGACGTTGCCATCTGATGTAGACCGGGTTACGGATAATTTCATGGCTAGGATGGATCGAAAGAGGCCCGATCGGAGACGGAGATGATCCGGACCGTCAGAACTTAAAACCGACGTATCTCACAAACTGAAATAAGTTATCGGACATAAAATATATGATTTTAGGGTAGGACGAGGTACTTTAGCCACCCAACCCGGCTAAGTTAGGTTGCGCAAGCTGGATTTGAGAAATACCATCGGATGTCGTTTCCTTGTTTTAATTCCATTTTTACTATAAATAGTAAAACACGGAAGGTGCTTAGAAAAATTAGGGGAGCGCCATCGGAAGACTCTGCTCGACCTCACGTCCTTCCTTGCATCACCGTCCTAACGTAAACTGTACTTGGGGCCTATCTTAATGTTCATTAGAAATCCATTCCATCCATCCATTTTCCAGTCAATATGAGGGAATGGGCCAGCTTCCGGTGAAAATCAGCAATTATCGATGATATCAACTGCTCGATTTCACTGAACCTATGAATGAGAGAAAATTCCACCAAAATTTTTCTTTTCACTTATAGCGGAATCCACATTCTTCGTTTCAGCTCCGCTCACAAACCTTAACTTGCCTTTGCAGCCTTTATCATCACAAGTCCGACCCATTATCGTCCTGTGGTGGACCTTCAAGTTGTAACACCTTTTGTTCCAAAGTATCCTTGATCCGGTGATAGAATCTCTATGTGCTTCGACTTGGAGTCTTGACTTGGATTCTTGCTCAAATGTATAGCACTTTGGCTATCGCAATAGACCACGTGCTTCTCCTACTTCAGGCTGAGTTCCTATATGAACCTCTTCATCTAAAGCATCTCTTTGCATGCCTCTGTGACTACAATGTACTTCACCTCTATCGTCGACAATGCTATGACCTTTTGTAGCTTGCTCTGCCAAGAAACTTCTCCCCCTACAAACGTGAACATGAACCCCGATGTAGACTTCTTGGAGTCTATATTGCCTGCCATATCTGTATCTGTGTAGCCCTCTAACACAGGTTTTCCATCACTATAGCATAGACTCAACCTGGATGATCCTCTTAGATACCGCAATATCCACTTCACCGCTGCCTAATGTTCTTTGCCAGGATTGGCAAGATACCGGTTGATAACACCAACCGCATATGCTATGTCTTGGCATATACACACCATAGCATACATTAAACTTTCTACTGTTGATGCGTAGGGTATCTTCTGCATCTCTTCCACCTCTGCCTTCGTCTTGGGACACTGTCTGTCGCTCAATCTGAAGGGACCATCGAGTGGAGTACTGACCAGCTTCGCTACATAGTGAATTGCTCTAGGACTTTCTCGATATACCGCTCTTATGACAGCCAAAGCTTCATGCTGCTTTTGTCATGGGTTATCTTCATTCCTATGATCTGTTTAGCCGGACCTAAGTCTTTCATCGCAAAAGACTTGCCCAACTCTTGTTTCAGTCTGTTGATCTTCTTGATGTCTTTTCCCATGATGAGCATGTCATCAATATATAACAACAGAATTAAGAAATCACTTTCTGAGAACTTGCGCGTGAACATACAGTGGTCTGACTCCATTTTGTCATACCCATGACTTAACATAAACGAGTCGAACTTCTTGTACCATTGCCGTGGAGCTTGTTCAGCCCATACAAGCTCTTCCTCAGCCTACCCACCATATGCTCTGTTGAGGGTCAAATATTACATATCAGACCCAGTTATCGCCTGGATTTATGAACATGGTACCGTTTAATAGCCCATTTTAATCATATTTGTGTTGCAGGGCGTATTTATGAGCCTGGACTGGGAAAAGGTACTAAGAGCATGAATTTAACATTCAGAATGCACCAAGGCAAGGGACGGACTCCAAGGGACCAAGATCGACAGATTTGCACGCCAGGGATCCAAGAAAATCGAGAAATTGAAGCTCAAGTGGCCTGAAAAGTGTCCAGAATGCAAGATCATAGGGTTCCCACCATCCGATCAGTTCGAAACTCCATACGTGGCCTAAGGACCATAAATGAACCATACATGTAAATTTTCATCCATTGGATCGTTGTGAAATTGGCCCAACGGACATATCAGCCCACACATCAACAATTTAAGGCCCACCTGATGTTTGGATCTGCTTCAAGTTTTGGGTCAACGCTTAAAATGAGATGGGTAAGCAGATGGTCGGTGTGGATTTTGTAGAAACATCAAGGGACGTACTTTATGCAGCGGGCGTGCACACATAGCAGTCTCACCTATGGCACACCAGACCATACCACGGTAAAAAACGGTCGCTGACCGAGCTCTCCCTCTCCCTCTCCAATTCGAACGCCTTCCAACGCACAAACGAGCTCGCGGTTGGGTGCAGTGGGCCACCATCTTGATTCGGCGGTCCAATCTGGACCGTTCATAAGAATTCTACGGCCCATATCACCAAGACCTAGGTGGGGTTTTTCCTGAAAAAAACGTGGATCAGATTTTAACAGTCCAAACGTAGGACGGACGGTAGGGAGAAAATTCGGTGGGCCACACCGAAATCAGCCCAAAACTGACCATTCCCAACCGATTTTTCAAGGGGAGATTAATGGACGGCGTAGATTTCTCCTCCGACACCGATCATGGGCCCACTGCACTTCACAGCGCAAGAAATTCGCAGCCTGCGTCCGAGAAAACTAGCCGCTGTTGGGCCGTTGTGCGATCACGCTCGTGGTCGAATATGTGATCCGGACCGTCCAATGTGTCCACAGGGAGTCCAATACCCTAGCCAAGATTTCAGAATTGTCAGGTAAGTCGATATCACGCCGCAAAGACACTCCAAACGCAAGTCGTTTTGCATTTTCACTGCGCATATGAGAATCTGTTGCGGAAACAAAGTGCGAAAGCTCTCCTGGTGCGGAAGGGAAACTTCGACCGAAGTGTTCAGGAGGGTCTTCTATAAAACAGAGAAGAGAAAGCATGGAAAGGGAGTTTTTTGGGGCAGGGACGTGAGGAGAAAGAGAGAAAGAGGGCTGGACGTGGCTTGGCTGCTGCTGCATGTCAGGGAGAGAGAAAGAGAAAGAGAAAGGGAGCTTGGTTGGAAGGCCGGGAGAAAGGAAAAGACGAGCTGGAACGTGATAGTGAGATCCTGTTTTTATGTTCCTTGTTTTCTTTTCCTTTTATTCCTTTGATTGTTTTTCTGTGATTCTAGCATGATCATGCTAGGCTAAACCTCTTAGCTGGGGTTAAGAGGTGAAGCCTGTAGCGAGATGGGAGACACTATTTCATGCATTTAATTTAAATTTCTGAACTGAACTTGGTTTTAAGTTAATTATTAAAGGAATATTTTCTCTCAGTCTTTAATGATCTGTTGTGACTGAAATTACAATGGGTTTGCAATGGCTTTGAATATTTCTTTTTTTCTTTTTTTTATGTTATGAAGTCAGGAAGCCCTGTTGTTCATCATTGTTCCATAGGTATGGTCGAATGACGGTATCCTTCCTAACTTTTATGCATTGATGATTGGTTGGTAATTAGTTTAATTCTGTTGTTTGCTCTGTCTCCTGGGCATGGTTTGATGATGGAATCCATTCTAATTCATATACCTTTCATCTCTTGAAAACCAGATCAAGTAAGTTCAGTTTGAATTCCATAATCCTTGATGCAGGCATAAGATCTCCCTGATCTCTATAAGTGGATCCTCTGAATCCCTAGTTTCCTTCCTCTGAATTCCTTAAAGTTTTAGATAATTATTCCACAAATATTTCTTAAATTCTATTTGGTTTAGATCACATCTTAGTCTGGTTCTAGTTCTATTTGGTTTCAGATAACGTACAGGTATCAGTCCCTATGGATTCGACCTCGGTCTTACCGAGTTTATTACTACTTCACAACCCTATACTTGGGGAGTGAACATGCTCCTTGCCCTTGACCTCGAACCGCTCTGGTTGGTGCATGTAGATCTCTTCTTCCAAGTCACCATGGAGGAAGACAATTTTAACATCTAACTGCTCTATCTTCAAATCCATGCTATTCGCCAACCCAAGCAACACCCATATGGATGTCATCTTCACCACTGGTGAGAATATCTCCTCGAAGTCTATACCCTTCATCTGACCGAACCCTTTCACCACAAGTTTGGCATTGAATCTCGTCTGTGAATTCTTCTGCTCAACCTTCTTTCTGAACACCCACTTATTGCTCAGAGCTTTCTTGCCCTTAGATAGTTTTACTGTATTATAGGTGTGGTTCTTATGTAAAGATTTCATCTCCTCTTACATAGCTTTCAACCACTCCTCCTTATGCTTGTCGGTTAGGGCTTCAGAATAATCTTCTGGCTCTCCCCCATCAATCAGCATAATGTACTCATGCGGCAAGTACATCTTGGATGGCTATCTGTCCTTATATGACCTCCTCACCTGTGGCTCAACAGGTGGATCAAGTACGGGCTGCTCCCCTGGTCCATCTTCTGAAGGAACTCCCTCATCCTCTGCATCTTACTGTACTCCCCCATCATCAGGCGCCATAGGAGGAATAATCGGATCCATGTCCTCTAGCTCACCTGAACTAGGATGATTCTTCTCTGGCTTACCAATGTCTTCTATACACTGATCTTCAAAGAAAACCACATCTCTGCTCCTGAAGAGCTTCTTTTTGGTCGGATCTCAAAATTTGTAACCAAACTTTTCATCACCGTACCCTAAGAACAAACACTGCCTGATATTCATATCGAGTTTGGACCTCTCGTCCTTTAGTATGTGAACGGATGCCCTATATCCAAACACCTTGAGATGACTGTATGATGGATCCTGTCTAGTCCACACTTTCTCAGGTACTTCTCCATTCAATGTGGCTGATAGAGACCTGTTTACCAGATACACTGTCGTGTGCATTGCTTCTCCCAAGAACGTCTTGGGCAATTTCGCATGGGATAACATGCATCTAATTCTCTCAACAATGGTGCGATTCATTCGCTCAGCTATACTATTATGCTGGGGGGTCTTGGGAACCGTCTGTTCATGCCATATACCCAGGGACTTGCAGTACTCATGAAAGTCGCCAATGTATTTACCATCATTGTCAGTGCGGATGCACTTCAATGATCTACTTATCTTTCTCTCGACCATAACATGAAATAATTTAAACACACCAAAGACCTTGTCCTTGGATTTCAAAGAATAAACTCAAACCCTCCTAGATGTATCATCTATAAAAGTGACAAAATACAATGCCTCACCCAAGGTTTTGTCCTCATAAGACCACAAATATCAGAATAAACCAAATCTAATGCATGCACTTTATTAACATGAGAAGCAGTTTAATGAATGAAACTCTATGTTGTTTCCCTGATAAACAATCAAGACAGGTTTTGAGAGGTGTACCTATCATGTCTGGAAGGAGCCGCTTTCTCGCTAGTAACTGAAGCCCCTTTGCACTCATGTGGCTTAGACACCTGTGTCACATGTTAATAGTTGAATCTTCTGCTACGTTCAACCCACCCTTGCACATACTGACACTTGCCTTGTAAAAGGTGCAATACTTCTTTCCTCTGGCTGCGATCAACGAACCCTTGATGAGCTTCCAGTGCCCACTAGCAAACCAGCTTTCATAGCCATCATCATCCAGCCTTCCCATCTACATCAAGTTGAGGCGAAGGTCTGGGATATGCCTCACATCCCTGAGAACCAATGTACAGCCCACATCGGTCTTCACACAAATATCACCGACCCCTACGATCTTTGATACGCAAGAATTTTCCATCTTCACGGTCCCATAGTCACCTGACTTGTAGCTTGTGAAGAAGTCCCTGCGTGGAGTTGCATGAAAAGAAGCTCCCGAGTCTATCACCCAGTCGGTGTCCTGACTCGTAGCCGTGAGACATACATCGTGATCTGCTGAAAGAATAATTACAACGTCGCCATCTGAAGCGACCGCAGTGGAATCTGATTTATCTTCTTTTCTTTTCTTTTCCCTTTCCTGTCGTTCTTATTTTGACGACATTCATGCTTATAGTGGCGCTTCTTGCCACAATTTCAGTATTCAACATCCTTCCTGGTACTTGACTTGCCTCCTGATTTACCTCGAGCTTTCCCACCCTTTCTGTTCTTTCCCCTCCTCCGTTCCTGTGTCACAAAAACCTCTTGCTGAGTAGACCCCTGAGACTTCCTCTTTTTCTCCTCATTGAAGAGACAACTGGTTACCTGTCCCATGAATATCATTCCATTTGGCGTGAAGTTACTTAGAGACACCACCAATGTCTCCCAACTGTCAGTCAATGAACTAAGCAATAGTAAAGCCTGCAATTCATCATCCATGACCATCTTCATAGCGGAGAGCTGGTTCACTATATTGCTGACCTCATTCATGTGCTCGGCCACAAAACCACCATCTTTGAACTTAAGATTCACAAGTCGTCTTATCAGGAAGATTTTATTACCGGTTGTCTTCCTCTTATACAGCCCTTCTAATTTCAGCCATAGGCTAGTGGCTGAGGTTTCCGTAGATACATGGTGGAATACAGAATCATCCAGCCATTGTCTAATAAACCCCACTGCCTTCCGGTCCATCTTCTTCCAATCATCATCAGATATATCCTTGGATTTTGCTGATATGCCTAAAATTGAAGAATATAAATCCTTGCAATAAAGTAAGTCCTCTATCTTAGCCTTCCATATGGTCCAGTTAGAACCATTGAGGTTGATCATTCTTGATGAGCCACCTTCCATAATTCCAAACCAATCCTACCCGTTCAATGAACTTGGCTCTGATACCACTTTGTTGGGGGCCTTGCACAAAACCTTAGGATCTAGCCTCCCGAAACAAACTAGAATTATGGAATAATAATGCAATGAACTAAATCAAAACATAAACCACACCACACCAGGGATTTTTACATGGAAAACCCTCAAAGAGGTAAAAACCACGGGACCTCGTCCAGATCAACAATCCACTATAAAGCAGAATGTTACAACCGATCACAAGCACACACCACTTGGATCAAACCTTCTTCACTCACACAGGAGTGGATAAACAATAAGAGAAACAAAGAAGACGGAGAGATCTCACCGATTACGAGGAAGTGGAAGCGCTGAGATATGGTAGAACACCTCTACGAGCATAGCCTCCCTTCCACAAGCTTCCTCTCTCTCTTTCTCTCTCTCTCTCTCTCTCTCTCACAGCTTTGATAATCATAAGCCCTTTAGCAAACCCTTGCAAAGCTTTAAGAAACCTTAAAATACCCTGAAATACACTCCAATCCCGCATACATCCCTTTATATAAGAATAGAAAGAGGTATAATCAAAATAGGAAACAATTTCTGCAGAATCTGCGTTTCCGCAATCGCATCTGCGTAACTCTTCAATGATATCAACGGTCTCTCGATGACAGCCGTCGATATCATCTGAGGTCCTTTGATGATATTGAAATATGATCAAACCTGTTCGGCAACGAGTGTTGAAAAATTCAACAATTATCGATGTCATCGAAGGACTCTCAATGACAGCCTTCGATATCATCTAAAGTCCATCAATGATATCGATAGGACCAAAAAACTGTCCAGCGACTAACGGTAAAAAATTCAGCAATTATTGATGATATCGAAACTAATACGATTTCATCAAACCCAACAATGAGGAGAAAATCCCCATCAATATTGACCTTCTATTGTATATTCACTTATTTTCCAAGCCACAACTGGGATGTTTGGGATTGTTTGATTGAGGTGATCTCAAAAGTCAAAAGCAATCCTAATAGGGCTCTAGATTGAGCGCGGTTTTTACTAATTTGTATATATTGACAAGGTACAACAAAAAGCTACATACCCTTTTCTTGTATGCATCATTCATAGGTAACATGTAGCCTCCAATGACACAATAACCTTCCGAATTCAATGCATCTCTTGCCAGTTCTAATCATGAAATTAGAAGTTGATTAAATACATGTTGGATATTAGTGATAGCTTCCAAAAGATATGAAATCATATTACCAATCAGGTTCAGACAAAGAATGAATGATGACATAGCTAACAATTCTCAAAGAAACGTCATTAGCTTTTTAACATTAAAACATAAGATCAATTCACAAATCAATCAAGTCATAAGGGCTTGAATCAATTGCCAAATGAATTTCTTTCCTAGAAATCCCCAAACACTAATAATAGAAACAAAAAGGAATTAAAAATTTTGTTACCAGCACAATCACTTTTTTGAGTCTTCAAATCAAAATTTCCAAACTTTGTTGCATGTTTGGTCATCCACGTCAATATTCATGAATCATGATTTAATTGAAAATTTTCAAAAGAAAATAATAATAATAAAAATAAATAAACAAATAAATAAAATAACATCTAAAACAACATTTTTGTTGCTAAATTCACTAAACTTAAAATATAGATGCTCTGAGGAATTTGAAAAACAATGCTTTTAGCCTGTGAAAAGCATTTTTTTTTTCTCTGGAATAATTAACATGGACATTCATTGAATCATATAAGAGAGTACCTCATGGTAGGATTTAAGAATAAATTGATCTCTACACACCCATTTCAGCTAGAATATCAGCAAATTCATCTGTTTCTCCTCCTAATAAACAACATGAAATGTTTAACCAAGATGATGCTTAGTCTCAAATCTCATCAATGATAAAGGACAGTCTCCAGGCTTTCTTTCTTTCAATGATGCCTATTTACACATGTTTTGAGAATCTTCTTCAATTATTAGATTCCTGAATACCAAACTTGGAACATTTTCTCGCTATCCCATGCATCAACCAAGCCATCTCAAATAATCTGAACTTCTCCATATCGCTGTTGCGAACTCAGAATGGATAAATGAGTGATTCATGGTTGCAGCATTTCTCAAACACATGATGCACCCATTAAGGAACCTTTTGTGAAGAAGGATTGTTTTTATGAACTTCTGGAAGCTTCTTATCTAATTAGTGGTTTCCTTACTACAAATGGGCTTTGTAATCGTAGTTGTGTTATAATTTTCTCTTGAAATGTAGGCACCTTGCACCAACTGGCTCAAATCAATTTACATGTGGCCCTAACATTAGTAAGTAATTAACCTGGTTTGCTATGCGTGTCACTTTTTTATTTGGCTAGTTATACTTTGAAATAAGTTTGACTGCTCCAAAAATGTTTTCTCGAGCTCTAGATTTGAAATTCGATCGCATATCTGGATTTTAATTTGTAATTTAATATTTTGATTTGTTATTTATTAGGTGCTTGGTCTCCATAATTTTTCTATTTTTCAATGTTATATTTCCTTCAAGTTCTATGTCAATACGTCCACCATATCAAGACCTACACCTATTTCACCTTTTATAACAGTTGTGCTAGAAACATTATATGCATAATATTAAATTAAAAAAAAATAAAAATGTGGAAACAGAGGTTGCAGGACCACACATAAATTATCAACAAAGCAATTTTAGTAAAAAATGTCCTGCTGAAGTAATTCATACACGTTAATTGGGAGAATGCTAATAGATGATGATGATGATGATGATGATTGACGGCAACAATGATGATGAGTAACGGACTCATATAGGTCTCCACTGAAAATTCAAACATACCAATAATACGCACGGATAGCAGATTACAATTACCAAACATGCATGCACAGGTGCATATATGTAGGAGGATTGAAACTTCCGCTCAATACCGAAACAACACAAATCTGTTCCCTAGTTTTTATTTTACAGAAGAAAGAAAACAAGCAAGCACGTCATTAGGGAAGTGGATTGCACAATTATAAACTTTGGAGTAGGTTGCAAAAGAAAATTGCAACCACACTACCACAGTTTCGAAACTATCATTATCTCAAATTGAGTGCAAATGGGCACCGGCCAGAAGGTGAAAAGCTATTAATATGTCTATGAAAGCATACAACAGTGCACGTGATGATCTGAATCACCCTCATTCCTCTATTTTCTTCCATCATATGACTCATTGTCGGTTCGTTGCATTGCAAATCGGACCAATGCCATAAACCCAAGTCCAGCCCACTGACCTCAAGACTCAGTCCAAACTTGGCATAGCGTTCTTGGGCTAAACTTGGCCAACCCAGCCCATTTGTCATTTGAACTAGAACTAAGAATAGGGAAATCGTCCTCTCAAATAAACAAATATTTAAAACAAATAAAAACATGTGTACATGGACAAAAACATGGAAGAATTTTCATGGGCCTTTCTCCAACTGCACTACCAATGAGAGCAGCGACTACCGAACTGAAGGAGTACCAAACAAAACCTCAATGAGAATGTCTTACGAGTAGTGGAATGAACCATGCTCTTGTCTATTGAAGTGATAGAGTTTTTGTACAGGTATAGACATGGTACTTTCTATCAATAATCTCCTTTTTCCTATTTTTAAAAATTTTGGTTTTGAAGAGAATTTTAAGTATCCTTCTACTCGGGAAAGATCTCATGATTTTCGGGAAATTCTACCCAGAGAATAAATCCCAACAAGAACTACATTTCTCTCTGGCCGTACCAAACACAATCTTAAAAAGAACTAGGACAGAAAAATCACTTGCTTAGAGCAGTCGATGAGATGGTTTGATCCATGATTCTGAAAGATAGCTTGTCCATTGGTAATGGTATTTCCATATTTCGTAGTACAGAAAATGAAATATAATCACGATAAAACCAAAATATACGAAGAAAAAACGCCAAATCGAGTTATGGAAATCCAATTTACATTTTCAGATCAGAGAGAGAGAGAGAGAGAGAGAGAGAGAGAGAGAGAGAGAGAGAGAGAGAGAGAGAGAGAGAGATATGCGGACCTGTTTTAGGAGCGGATCCCTGAGAAAATTCGGCAGTTTAGCCAGCGGCAATGATCTAAAATACCAGCCCATCCGTGATTCAGACGGACAACAAGTTATAGGCCAACGCTCGGCCTCTAAACTCTCTCGGTGTGAACCACCTGAATACGTATGAGCCTTGATTTTAGTCCTCAAGCCAAAGTTCTGGTGCATGTCACATCTAATCTTTAATGGTTAAAATGGGTTTCATATAATTAGGGTGGGCCTTGTAGAAATCAAGAGTGAAAATATATCTCTCAAATGTTTCATTTAGTATGGCCCACATGAATCATAAGTCAGCCTGATTTTATAGTTCTGTGCATAACTTAGGATTGCATATCTAATGGTTGGAGTAGATTTCATGCACATACCATAGCCGTCAAAAATCAAAAGTAGTGTAGCATAAAATGTTGAAATATACCTTTTAATAGGTGGTGAAAGAGTACACATCTTTGATTTTGACAGGCCCATGGTGATTTGTATTTGAAATCCACTCCAATCATTAAATGCGTATTCCCCTATTAGGCTCAGGGCTAAAAAAATCAGACTAACTTATAATTCCATCAAAAGAAATAATCAAAAAAGAGATCTCTATGTATAATTTTTACATGGACTATATATGTGATGATTATATAAATCTACTCCAACCATTGAATGTCATAGTAAAATTTAGGTATATGGTCCAAAACCAAGCCCATGAGTAATTCACGTGATGGAGAGTAAGAATTTTCCTTTACATTGATTTCTAGCGTGTGATGTATTTGTGTAAGGATAGGTCAACGTGAATTTCACGTAAACATTATAGTAAGTCTGACGTGAGTAAGCGGTCACTCATCTTTCGTAAGTCTTCTGGAAATCATTGTAGTTTTTGTAAATTCACCTGCCAATGCAACCGTAACAAGCCCGACCGATTGAAAACCAGCTTAATTTTTAAGCCCAAGCCCAACCCAGCCATTTGACCTAATACCCCACCCAAATCTAGCCCAAGGCCAGTTAGTTTTGAAAGCCCAACGATCCGGACCCGCCCCATTTATAGCGCTGGATGGGAGCCGTTGTGGGAGAGAGATATGAAAGGAGTGAGTTGTTCGGGGCGGGGGGAGAGAGAAGGGGTCATAGGCTCAGGTTGGCCCCACCATGGTATTTATATGAAATCCAACTCGACCATTAGGTATGTCATCCTTTGTTATTAGGGCCAAGGACCAAAGATAAGCTCCATTGGTGATTCGGGTGAACCAAACAATTAGAAACAATATATAAGATAATGCTCACCCTCCAAATTGTTTCCCTTGGTGTAACCCACTCAAATCACGTGTGGGCTTGATTTTTTTGGGTCTAGAGTCAAGTCTTGTTATATCAAATGCTGGTTGGAGCGGAATTCATATAATTATGATGGTGGACCTTGTAAAAATCAAGGGTGGATGTCTCTCTCCTAACAGTTTTCTTTGTTGTGGGCCACCTTAATAGCTGATTTGGGCTAGGTTGTACACGGTCCAAAGCCTGGGCCAATTGAAAAAGGGACTGAATTTTAAGCCCGAACCTAACCCTCAGGATTATACCTCAGCCGAAGTCTGGCCCAAGGCAGACCATGCCAAACAGCCCTGCAGGTCAGCTTGGCTACTTGCAGGGACATTTCTTGCTACGGGATCATCCCTTTGACATGGAGCCATGTAACCCAAAGCATGGGCCCAATAAGATTTGTGTGACACCCCTTCAATCAATGGTTTCTCCCTCTCATGTTATTAGGTGGGCCTAAAAAATGGGACAAATCCAAACCTTAATTGGTCACACCAAAAAGATGGATTGAAATGCCTACCATCCAAACCTTTCAAGGCCTACAAAAGTTGCCCGAGGCTGATATATGTTTTCCTTTCATCATCTTTCTGGGAGTCATGTAATGAATAGATTTGATGGAATATAACCATCATAGTGATCGGAAAAATTAATTATCAAAGTAGGCAAAATATATATATATATATATATATATATATATATATATATATATATATATATATATATATATATATATATATATATATTTTGAGTAAGCCCATTCCAAACAGTTCAAAATCCTGGCCGAAGCCAACCCCAAGCCTGACCGTTTGCTAACCTTGATAGTAGGCCTAATGATAGCCTTTTTGTCCCTACTTTTCATGCGGTGTGACCCATTTAGAGTTTTGGATATAAAATCCCTACGGGTCAAAACCATTTTTTGTTACGCATGCCAAGTATTCTTGGAAATTCATACCCGACTTTGACTTTCCAAAATCCTACTCTGTATACTTCTTTAAGGTTTCTTAGCTATCTTTCTGTCATGCTAGGAAGGTTCTTTTTTTCTTTTTTTTTCCGAAAAAAAAAATAATCCAGATCTGTATGAATATACGGCACCCAAGAACATTCGAAGGAAACTACAGAATTCAAAAAAGGACTTACCACCAGATAATGATAAAATTGGGAAGAACACTAGATCTGATTTTCTTAGATCATCTGTTCTAATATTATGATAGGTTTTGGAGAAAATTAAGAAAAATTACCACACATAATAGAATTTCATATTGGCTAGGCAAAATCAAAATTTTGAATAAGCCCAGCCCAAAATTTTGGTGGATCACATGATTGGAAACTGTGTACAAGGCAACACTTACTCTCTAAACTGTTTCCTCTAGTGTGACCCACTAAATAATGAATGGGCCTAGTATTTGGGCACATGCCTAAGTATTGGAGTGAATTTTATGGGGCCTACCATGTTGTGGTAGTAGGCCCCATAAAAAATCTGGTGGGCGTACCTCTCCAAGCTTTTTCACTAATAGAAGCACAACAAAAGCAGATTTTTATGGGGCCCACCATGATGTGTATGTAATATGTAATCTGACCATTTGATGTGCAATCCCACATTAGGCTAAGGCAAAAATAAAAATAAAAATGGTTAACCTATGTTTTAGGTGGGCCACACCAGAGAAAACAATTGCAAGAGAGATGGATCCACCCTTGATTCTTACAAGGACTATCACGATGATCATATAAAATCCACTCTAACTGCCACACCAATATTTAGGTATAGGGTGCAAAAATCACCTCCATCTGTCACACAGGTGTGCCAAACTAAGGGAAACTATAGGTGAGCATTGTCCCCTTTACTATTTTAAATCATGTGGCCCACTTAAAATAATGATGGAGTTTTTTGGGCCATGGCTCAACATGGTGTAGCACACGTTAGTGGATTTCAAATCAACAACAAGGTGGAGCCCACCCAAGCTATGACCAGCTTTCCGAAAATCATAAGAAAGTATATCCTTGAGACGCCCAACCGCAGTGATGTGTCTACCCAAATACCTCTCAAGGCGCATCATTTTTTAGAGGACTTACCGTGATGTGATGTGTATGTAAGATCCACTCCGACCATTAGATGTATAATCTTATGTTATACTCATGGCTAAAAACTCTAGATGAAGGAAAACGATTGGGAAAGAGATGATCATATAAAATCCACTCCAACCATTAAATACCACACCGAAATTTATACCCAAGTGTGGTGTACCTAAAAAACGGATTGGGCTGATTTTTCGGATCTTGAGACTAACGTAGAAATAGGCAGTGTGAATTTCACATAAACACGAGGTGGGGCCATCCTAGACGGCAACACTTTTGCCTATGCGTGAAATAACATTTCCGTCTTCTTTAACACTTTCTCTGCTCTGATGTAAGATGGGGAAGAAATTTCAAATTGCATGGCTGGCTAATCCGACAGGCATGTGGACGTTCAAGTTAAGTCCAGCCTGGATCCTTACTCTTGCTCGGGTGGTAGACTTTAAGGAGTTTCAACACCCAGTCAAGGGTTCGAGTATCCATAGGCGGTGAAATCCCACTACGGCGTGAGTGTGTGGTGGTGTGTCTGCGTGTGTTTAAAAAAGAAAAAGAAAAAGTTAAGTCCAGCCTGATTTAGAAAAAGGCATGAAATTTAAGTCCGAGCCCGGTCCACACTGATATTAGTGAGAAATCCACTCTGTCCATCCTATTCCCCGAATCGTGTTGGAACATGCTCCAAAAATGCCTGCCGTTAAAACCTTACTGGGGTTATATGTCAGTCAATACCGTTCATGAGGTCCTCCCTACGGGTATGAACTGAAAAATACAAAACTATTAGCCTGATTCAAAACTTGTGGCCCCTGGAATGTTTCAATTGTGGACATTCAATCCTCACTTTTCCAGTCGTGCAGCCCACTTGAGTTTTGGATCTGCCTCATGTTTGGGCTCATATGCCAACTTCATCTGGAAAAACAGATAGATGGTGTGGATTTCTCACAAACATCAAGGTGGGCACCATAATCCTTTCTTGACATCCACGCCATCCATCATGTCTGCCCCATCATGTTCATGGCGCTGAAAACTCACCTCAACCCAAAACTCAGGTAGGCCACACCCTGTAAACTCCTGCCTAAAACCAATAAAATCACATTGTGTGGCCCACCTAAGGTGAGCACACCGCATATAACTTTGTTGATTTTGCAAAAGTTGCACAAAAATTCATGCAGGCTCCACAAAAAGAAAATAGGCATCCTCTATAGTAGACTCACCTACACAGCAAAAAATATACAATTACTTTTGGAAGATTGAGAAAGAGAGAGAGAGAGAGAGAGAGAGAGAGAGAGAGAGAGAGAGAGAATAGCCATTCAAGCACATACCACCTCGCAGGAGATTCCCAAGAAATTTGGGAGGTTGATTTCTTTGTTCAACTTGAGTTTAAATGATAACTGGCTTTCTAGTCAGCTACCATAAGAGATTGGATAACTACACAATTTGGAGGTTCTTGATTTGTCAATGTTTAAACTACGTAGTCCATTACCACCTCGATTAGGGGATTGCTCCAAACCTGAGTATCTAAAATTGAGTGAAATTTTTTTAATGGATGCAATCCTTTTCAAATCAGTAACTTAGTATACCGATAGGGCTTCCTTTACTAGATCTGAGTCAAAACTTCCTCAATGGAGAGATACCACCACAACTCAGAAAATTGCTTAGGCTAGAAAAGTAAAAGCTCTCCCACAACATGTTGCCCAATTCCATTCCTCCTTCCTTTTAAGGGATTTTCGGCTTGCAATCCGTTGATTTTTCATACAATGCTTAGAAGGTCTTCTTCGCAATAGCAAAACCTTTTAAAAGGCTCTTTTAGTGGTATTCCTAAATTTAAAAAAAAAAAAAAAACAAAGGCTGATGTGATGAAGTGCAAAGTTTGTGACCCTGCAATGCCTCTTCAGTAAGTCATGGTGATGCATGGAAAGGCCACAAGGTTGTAATCTTCGCTATTTTTCTCTTTTCAGTTTTGTTTCTTTTAGTTGTATCATTGGCGTTTCAACCATTTATTACTGAAGAAGAAGTACAAAGAAAGGAGTTTTTGAAAGGAACAATTGAAATCCATTTTCAATATAAAATTATGATGGTATTGCCATGTTTGAAGACATTGTGGAAGCGACAAAAGGGTTTTGATGACAAATAATGCATTGGAGAAGGAGGGCAAGGGAAAGTCTATAAAGCAAATCTACCAATGGGCCAGGTAATAGCTACGAAGGAACTTCACCCACTCGAAGGTGGGGATTGATCTGATTAAAGAAGTTTTAAAAATGAGATGCAAGCATTACTAGAAATCTGCCATCACAATGTTGTGAACTGGATTATAAGGGTGAAGGTTATTAAAGGTGTGGCCCATGCTTTATCTGACATGCACCATTATTGTATCCTGCACCAATTGTCTATTGAGGCCTGTAACATTCTACTATATTCAGAACTTGAGGCTAGTGCCTCTAATTGCTGATACCATATTCATCTCATTGGACTATGCTTGCATGCACTTACCGATATACATCACTAGGTTAGTTGCTAATACATCCTCAACACTAGTATTTTTAGCAGATTACATTGCTCTCTGTTTTCCTCGTAGTTTCCAATTTTCCACTGGACAATGCTGCGCTAAATTGTTTTGGCAGGAGTTACCAAACAAAAATGCCAGTTGGAATGTTAGAAAATTTTCATTAAATTTTTTTCCTAATCACCTCCAAGATTCCCTAATCAAGTAGTTGTAAGAGGCCTTATTCTACCACACATTTCATTGCATTGAATTATTCCCCCGCCTTTATCTGGTCAAATAATTTCAAAACATCACCATTAGGGGTGGCAATAGGCAGGGTTGGGTACACTTCTTAGAAGGTGGTATCATGCAATGATCGGCTTAAAGAGTTTTTAGTCAGGCTATCAATGAACCGAGATGGCCCGCTTCAGGCCTGGCTTTGGGTGGTCCACTAGGCACAAGGTTCAGTCTGGGCTTTAAAAGTTAAACCGTTTAATAATTGGGTTGGGCTAAGGCTCTGCTCAAGAGCCCATCAACCAGGCCCAACCCTTTTAGCCTTTTAAGGGAATTTGTCATATATCATGCATGATGGGGTGCATTATATGAATAGCCCAAATCTTGTACAAAAGGGGGAAGTTTGGATCAGGCTCAGGCTGAGGTCATGCATAATCACCATCGCCAATATAGGTTGCTGGTTATGTTATTATAACAATCAATTTTCTCATATCTACGGCCCACCTCATAAGTTAAGGCTCCTATCTTTGGGCCAACGGTTCTTTATACTGGGCCTTCCTAATCACATATATTACGTGTCAAGAATCATCTATACGATCTCTTTTTGTGCAAATTGACTCACACTCTCTTCTGTATTTCCTCATATTTCAGGCATAGTTTGAACCAGAAGTTCAATGTTGCAAGCTTGGATCCATCACCTCTACAAAGAACGAACACATCCACAATTTATGCAATGTGGCGGAGGGAGGGACTAATTTGGGGTTAGTGGCCCTCTACGAAACATATCAACCATTCAAACCCCAAACAGAGGTACAACCCATGGACCCGTGACCCAATCCTCACCTGTTTACTAATTGAATTTAGAATTTAGTTTAAAATTTAACATGTGTTCCCACTTGTCAACAAATTATTAGGCCCAAGCACCACTCCTTCAACCCATTTACTTAAGGGCTCGTATTTCAAGCCCATTAATAACTTTCTAATATTTGGGAATTTTGAAACTTTTTGTTAACAGTTACATCCGTCCTAGAAATGTTTTGATATAGGAATGAGTCAGTCATAGCTTGATTCATTTACTTTAACCACCTTTGTTTTCAGGCTGAAACCAATGCGTAGCTCAATATGTACACATGAGCCCAAGTTAAAAGCAAGCCAGGCTAGTTGGCTAAAGGGTTGACTACAGTCACAGGCCCATTGCCAGCCTAATTTATTGCTCCACTTAAACTTGGGCTATGCAAAATAAAAACCTAGACTTTGACATGCCAAGCTCAAACAAAACAGTAAAAATTGTGGGCCCATATCCAGTCCCAGGCCCTACTAAGAATCTGGTAGCACTAACAAAAAAAAGGAGACTTGACTATAAAATTCACATCTAAACCCATCTCTTTAGGCCCCCACTCTTTAAAATATCGATCATATCAACATAGAGGAGACTTGACTCTAAAAGTAAAGCCATCCCATCCCTGCCCCACTCTTTCGATTCTCCGTGCTCTTAACAAAAGAGGAGACTTAATATGGCCCCATGACAATCTAGTACCAGGGCTATTGCTTGGAATCTTGATGTACCCAACAAAAGAGGAGACTTGACTTTAATAGTAGAATCTGAGCCAAACTCATCTAGTCCCGGAGCCTACTCCTTAGAATCTCGATGCTCAGAGTTAAATAGCAGACTTGACTCTAAAAGTAAATTCCGAGCCTAAAGTCATTCAGTTACAGGATCTGCTCCTTGAAAAATTAATGCTTCCAATAAATTAATAAGTAGAAGAAAAAAAAAACAAACAGAGAGAGTAAGTTGATATTGGTTTCAACAATGATTCCTCCAATAGTGCTAAAAAGGCTCTGCGCACCCCACTATGAAGTGTTTGTTTTATCCACATCATCCATCCACATTTTCAGCTCATTTTAGGGTATGAGCCCGAAATCGAGGCAGGTCCAAATCTCAGGTGGACCACACCAAGGGAAATAGTGGTGATTTAATGACTACAATTTAACTCCCACCACTAAAACTTTCCCAGGGCCTGTTATAATGTTTCTGCCATCCGACGTATTGATTAGGTCACACAGACCTAGCTGAATGGAAAACACAAATATCAATTTAATCCAAAACCTTTCAATTGAATGTAGGGTTATCTTAGAAACTAAAAAATGTGGCTACTAACCGAATGACGGCTTAGACTTCATCCGCAAGAGCCAACCAACAGCTGATCTTTTATACGCACAAGTCTTTCCACCTGAGTTTCTCTCTCTGATTTCCAAAATGCAGTTTCTTATACCGAGCATTACTTTTGTTTGATGAGGAAGATTAACTTCATGTGGATGAGATCTACCCTATTAATCAAGTGTGCCGCTCTTTATTTGGACCAGCGCTAACAAATTAAGCTGATTCAAAAGTCAGGTGCCCACCATGAGAAACAGTTGAGATGAGAAGTCTCACCATTAAAATAGTCCAAGTTATATGAGGTGCCCACCATGGTGTGTATATACCATCCAATCCATTCATCTCATATTATTTCACACTAGGATTAATTGATTCGCTGAAAATTAGGACATCCTACTACTCATGTTGGCCAAACTATGTGAATTTATATAAGTTCTAGATTTCACTGAATTTCTAGGATTCATACTGAAAATTTGACGGCCCAACTGATGGACAAGGTGGATCAGATGCATATTTACCCCACATATTGATTAGTTAGCTAGCAAAATTCATCCCCTCCATGTGCCTATGCAATTCAGGCTATTGTAGACCCCAATTCTCTCTTCCTTCCCCTCTCCATGTGGTTGTGCATCACATCTCCAAGTTAACATTTTTAGGCTATAAATGAACCACAACACAATAAGCATACCTAAGCCCGATTGATGGCCATCTGGCCCATGAGCTGAACAGAGTCAGACCATTGCCAGCTCTAATTTAATGGTTCACTTAAGCCTAAGCTGTGAAAAATAAAACCTTGTAATGGACTAGGCTTGATAAGCCCAAACAAATCAGTTTAAATCCAGACCAAACCCATCCATTCACAGGCCCCACTTCTTGGAAATTTGTAAAACCCAACAAAAATGGAGACTTTGCCTCTAAAGTCGCTAGAATTGTTTATTCTAATTATGCAACCATGGATAGGAAAAAGAAGTGGTGCATATTGGTTACAATAAAGGAGATCCAATCACTGGACTGGACTACACCTGATGTGGAGTCTACTGGGAAAGGATGAGAGAGATGGGAGATGAGAGAGAGTATATGAAAATGACTTAAAACTTATAATTCTAATTAGGAACACATAGGTGGTTAGAGGAAAGACTACTTGAGGCCATACATGTGGGTCCCACTTCCACATGCGGAAGGACCTTCAACAATCTCTTACTCATCTTTCAAGAAAAGAAGGCCAAAAAAAGAATTTAAAAAAAAAAAAAAAAAAAAAACTACAACATTTCCAATGGTATGGCAAGTTGGCTACTAATATGGGATAATGCTAAGGCTATACATATTTCCTCTGCATCCACTATTGAAGCAAAATGGCAGCCAGTATGGGATTAGTTTGGGGACATTGGCCTACTACAAAACAGATGAACCATTCAAACCCCAACACAAGTCACAAACCATGGACCCATGGACCCTTGACCCAAAAGTCATTCATTTACTAATTGGGTTTACAATTTTAACACATGATCCCACCCATCAACAAATTAATTGGCTCGAGCAACACTCCTTCAATCCATTTACTTAAGGGCTCTGATTTCAAGCCCACTAGTAACATTTGTGAGATTTGGGAAATGAAACCTTTTGATAATACTTATGTGCATCCTAGAAACAGTTTGAAACAGGAGTGAGTCATCGCCTAACTCATTTACTTTATCAGCCACAACTTGGTAAGTATACCTGAGCCTGACTTAGAAGCTGACCCAACCAGGTGGCCCATGGGTTGACCAAATTGAGTTGCAGGCCCATTGTCTGCCCTAATTTAGTGCTCCACTAAAGCGCCCCACTCATTGGAATATAGTAGCACCCAACAAAATGGAGACTTGGATACTTAACGCTAAGAGTAGAATCTGGCCCAAAATTGTCCAGTCCCAGGACCATTGCTTGAATTGTCGATGCTCCAAGAAAAATTAGAGACTTGACTCTAGAAGTGGAATCTAAAACGTATCTAGTACTCATTAGAATACAATAGTACCAAACAAAATGGAAACTTAACTCTAAGAATAGAATCTGAGCCAAAACTATCCGGTCCCGAGGCCACTCCTTGAATTATTGATGCTCCAAACAAAATTAGAGACTTGACTCTAAAAGTTGAACCTAAAACAGATCTAATTTAGTGTCGTTGGAATCTTGCAACACCAAACAAAAAAGAAGAAGATTTGCCTCTAGAAATAGAACTCTAGCCCAAAGCCATTTAAGCCTAAGCCTAACTCCTAGAAATTATGAAGCAACTAATATAAAAAATAAATAAATAAATAAATAAAAAGTATATTCTGGTCCAAAACCAACCATTCCGGAGGCCCACTCCTTGGAATATTGCAGATGCCATAACTCAAATTTCAAGAATTCCCCCCATCCTTGTAGGCCATCCCCTCTTCTGTTGTTACTTATTCATTCAAGGCATAGACTCCTTTGTCTGTCTTATTAGCGCCGATTTGGTTTTCTCAAAACCCTTCGTCAACACCACGAGCCTCAACGGCAACAAGACGTAACTGGCCTCCAGCATAGAAGCTCTAAACTATCACCGCCCGCAATTCCTTATCCAATGAGGAATTGAATAATGGCAGACTATATTAACTGTAAACCTCTATTGCACCTGTCATGATGTTTGTCACTATGCCAAAATTGTGAATTTGCAATGGACCAGACCCGTTGCAAAACCAAATAAACGACAGAATTCGTTTCACTTTGATAAGTGGTTGGTTTGCAATTTGTTTGCGACGGATAAAATCCGTCGGTAATCTAAGACAGATGCCGATGGGTCTAATTCGTCACAAAATTTCAAAATCCGTCGCTAAAATTCGAATAAAGCTACCGAAAAATCATTAAAAATATTTGCGACGGATACCTACGGACCTCGAATCCGGCCAGTCTGAACGTTCAGAAACTAGCGACGGATTTGGTTCGTCGCTAAAATATCTAAAAATAAAAAACATTTTTTCTTTTGAATCTTACAGCCGATAGTCATTCAAAAAATAATTCACACGATTGTTTAATAAGAATCCCATTCACAAAATTCAAAAATTTTGGCTGAATATGAAACTGGACTAAATATCAATTTGTATTTGTATGCTTAGTTGGCCTGATAAGAAAATATATAGTGATAGCCAAAATTAGGTCAGCTACTAATGAAATAATGTAAAGAATATCATTTTCCCTGAAAACTAAATAAATGATCATCATAATTATGTCCCATCAATTAAAATACAAATCCAAGAGATACTTTTATTCTCAATATTTGTACAAGCACCCAAATAAAACGTAACACAATCGAAACAAAAGAAATGGTAAAGATGATTTATGGAACCTATAAGTTGCTTCCGCTGATGTTGCATGTCTGGAAATTCCATGGTATTTTGGCAATCCAATTCCATAGTAAGGCTGCAGCTTCAAATAACAAGGGATTACAAATAAAAACACACCTGGGTCACCAACTAGAAGAAGATGAGACTCCACGAACCTATCCCAGAAGCGTCAATGTGTTGCACACCTCCAATCAATGTTAACACCACAGGTTTTAGTAGTCAAAATAGTAAATGTTAGCATAAAAAATAATTGATGAGTTGATGGCGTGGATTTGAAGGAGAAAGGTGCATTCCATTTCATGCATCACAGAGTCTTCTTGCCCAAAGCACTCAATACTTTCTTTTTAACTTTAGCATAGAAAACAAACCAATGAGATTCCAATCTTCAAAACAATAAAAGATAATAAAAGAATTAAACAACTAATACGGGAAGTTGGCAAACCAGCACACTTCATTGTGAAGAGTCCAAAAACTTGTGGGCAAATTCCTTGCAAAATGGCATTTCGTCCTTCAAATAGTTTGAAGAAGCATGATTGGAACATGTAGCAAATAAAAAATTGAAAGAATAAACACAATGAAGAAAAACAAATTTGAAGAAAATACTTTTAGATCATTTTAATGCCGTGAAAAAAAATAATAATAATAATAAAAATCTCTATTAATTAAGAGGGGGAAGGCACATGAGAGACCAGTTTTAATGGATATAGCGAGAAATTTATATGTCAGGAATATGATTCCAGGTCAACAAACAAGAACAAGCGATGTTGAACTTTGCTATTTATCCCTTCTTTCCCCCAGTGAATGTGTGAAATCCAAGTTACAAAGAAACAAAAATTGAATGTATGAATTGTAGTTCTCTCCTGCATAAGAAGCCTTAGAACTGAAGTAGTGAATGGTTTGGAAATTTGTCAAGGACTAATGAGAAAAAAGACTGGGTTGAAATCCAAGTGGATAAAATAAAATTCTCAGGTAGCCCACTACCACACCAAACAGAACGTACGAGAGGGGCCAACTGTGCATAGCATTACAGAACTTGACATTTTCTGCAAATGGTCAATTCCTTAGGTCAGAGATAGAAGGTATTAGAGAGGTTAACAACGCTTGGCAAAACTAAAGACAGATGCAACAAGGCGTTGAAGGATCGAAATATTGGCCAACACAAAATGGAATTATTAAAAACAGATGCAGTCTGTCACTCTGTGAAAGCCACCCCAAACATTCATGCCAATGGTGCCAACATGACCGATACAGCTGGGAGGCTGTATAGGCCAATATACCAGCTGATACAACCAACAGATGCTGTTCTTCTAATTTTCTGTTGGTTTTGTTTTTTCTTTTTAATTTTTTACCATTATTCACTCTTTGGGTATAGATCTTTGTTCGCATCTTGTTTTAGATTTGGCAGCTAAAAAGTGGTATATGAGGTCAACAACTCAACATAGGTGGAATCACAGTGATGTTGTTCCTTTCAGTTCACACAATGATTTTTGCATAACACAACTTGTATACTGCTTAAACCTCAAAGCTGTCAAAATTGAAGTCAATGTGTTCACCGAAGATCAGAACACAAGATTCAGCAATAGCAGTAGTCATATCACATAGTGGTTGGATAAGCACTTAAATACATGTTTTTGGCAGTTCCAAGTTTCTCCTATTTAGCCTATGTTTCTCCAGATTTTTCAAGCAAAAAAAAAAAATACACCAATACCGCCAATATCTGAAATTTATCAGCCAATATTTACCAAGGCATAGCAGTTTTGGAGCTGGCTGATACATTGCTCCGACACTGGTGAACAGTGAAGGAGTTGCATAACAAAACTGAAGAAACTGTGAATTGGTGAACTCACTTCGGCCGGTTGGCTAGCAATGCACAAAAACAGGGGCCCCACACATCAGGCCTCACTCACATCAAATCAAATAAAATTAAAAATAAAAAAAGAATGGGGGAGGGAACAAGGGGCGTGGACTCACTTCGGCCAGTGGAAGGTTGGATGGCCGGATGGGCTGGCCTCTTCTCGTCAAGCTCCTCTCCACGTCTCTCCCTCTATCTGTATGAGAATGGGAGGGGAGGAGGTAGGACGCTATGAGAGAGAGAGAGAGAGAGAGAGAGAGAGAGAGAGAGAGAGAGAGAGAGAGGAGAGTTAGGGCCGGCACACGCCCTAGCTCATATGAGAGAGACCGAAAGAGAGGAGAGTTACTGCCGTTGTGGACGGCATCGGATTGCATATTGAGTTACTCAGTACGCTCTTATCGTACCAAGTAAACTCATTTGGGCCCACCTTGAATGCATGTGGTCTAATCATGCCGTCCATCCATTTTTCCATATAATTTAAGGGGTTGAGCCCAAAATTGAAGCATATCCAATGATCAAGTGGATCATACCACAGGAAACAGTGGGGGTAATGATTTCCACCGTTGAAACCTTGCTAGGCCCCACAGTGATTATTTGTCATCCAACCTGTTCATAAGATCATACAAAAATGGATGAAGGGAAAACACAAAAGAAGATTGAACCAAAACCCCATTTGGCCCCCAAGAATTTTTCAACGGTAAACTTTCAATTCATCTGTTACCTGTGGTGTGGTCCATTTGAACATTGTATATGCTTCATTTTTGGGCTCAAGTACTAAAATTATCTGGTAAAATGAATGGACGGAGGTGGGGCTGAGGTCTGTTATTGCAGCATCACACAAGCATTCAACATAAAAAATAATAATAATAATCCCAAATACATTGTAAACACCCAAACATACCCTTAAATTGTCTAGTAAAGAAACCAAAGATAATTGAAGGAGAACCGTTAAAAGACTAACAATCACCTATAAGTCCGTTTGTAGGTTAGCTTAACATACAAGCCATTTCACGGGCCAACCTGTTCCTATGTAGGCCATCCTAGCCGTGCAAGAGACGAGACCCATCATGAAGATCTCCTGGTCCAAAAACAAGGCTGGTCCACTCAAGACAACCATCTGATCAGACCTTCAAACCATCTGATTCAACTACCAGTGATAAACAGCCTTTGGAATCTGCGTACTCCAAAACAACCTTCAACGCCCATCTCTGTCCACAGTACAAACTGCAGCCCCATTCTTCCCCAACTTCAACCATTACACACCTAACCTCAAAAGCTGTCCCAAATCACACCCTCAATCAATCCTAAATTAGTGAGCATCCAACCTATAACCTGCAGCCCGATTACCATCACTTTTTGAATTCACAACCTAAGAGCAATCTACCAAACTTCCCAAATCTGTCCATATTCCAGCCCAATCTTTGCCCCCATCTAATACCAAAATTACATGTGCACACATAGATGGACATTTTTTAGTCGGATGGCAGGGGAAGATCGAAACAAGCTTTTAAGGAAGATGATGCAACAGATGCAAGTGATAACAGAACAGATAGGTGTTGTATTTTTAAAGGTGGCCAACAATGGTATTTAATAAATAAAATAAAATAAAATAAAAACCGGGTTACATTACATACATGTGTTTAGTATTCCTTCAACTGATAGAGTATTCCTTCAACTGATAGAGTTGTTCGCTAGGCCTCTTGTTTTTTGAAGAGCTATGAATCATTTTTATTAGATAATGGCTTTATGACTAACAAGCCAGAAAAATACAAAAGATAGGAGATTAAGGATCTAATACAAAGCGAGCTACATTGAAACAAGCTTACTTGTACTCACAAGTCAGGAATTACTCCCTGAATCATACCATATTTCTGAAATAGCCGAGTCCATGACAACAGTTAATATATTCTTATAGTCTCAAACCAAGAGCGCAAGTAAAGAAGATAATAAAAAATCAATTGATAGAAGATTGAACCAACTCATACAAAGCAAGTACATCACTAACCAACTTATTCAATTCGGTCCAAAAAGAGAATAGTGTGCCAACCACATGACTGACATGAGCACAACAAAAGCACAAGAATGAGGCCTATACCTTCCCACCAGCAGACACATTCGCTCTTCCTTCAGCTTCTCCAGCAGAAAGACTTCCAATGCCAACTAATGGCAAAACTGCAAGTAATCATATTGCAATCATTTGAGTATGATGTTTTAACTTGCACATATTTCGATGTTCTCTAAATATGAGACAGTTGCGAATGGAGACCAACTAGTGAATTCCTACTGAGGTAAGCATGTCATGGAACTGTTTTAAAATTAGTTACATATCTTCCAATTTGAGGACTAGTCTTTGATGGATATCCGTGTCTAGTAACTTTTTTGTCAAGCTGGAACAGGATCTTCATTAACCCTAGATGCCAAGCTTTTTGGTGTTCTTGCCTGAAACGGAGATGCAGTGCAAAAATAAATTGTAAAATTTGTATAAAATGATATTCAAATATTTAATTATAATATATGAAATTACTGTCTGGTTGTAATGAAAGTAGAAAGATACTTGGGATGGATGTTCAATGTAATGTTCTCCATGAACATCTCACTTGATGCTCGTCTTTAAGCTCATATTTAAAAGCCTTGGAAAGAAATGAAAGAAGAATGCTTACAAGGAGATTCAAATGCATGAACAGCTTGATGGGAGTGTCTTCTTCGCCTGCAAATCTTATAAGATGAGATGCAGAAAATATGAACATCCCTTGACCACCATATACTAATAACACAACATAATGATCATACATTTATCAAAGATCTGTCCATTATCACCCACATTGACACATCACAGTTCAATGTAATCATCATCATTAAATTAGGATGTTTCCAACTGAATCAGAAGCAAGTAGACAAAGTGGAAATGTGTCTCTGGAGTGCTAGGTCATCACTGTATGCCACTGAAACTTAGGGCCTGTTTGGATTTGCTAAAATATAAATTAAGGACTTCGTTTGTTTTTGTAAATTTCCTCGAAATGTGGTTTCCATTTCACCAAATGCTCCACGTGCAAAATTCTAAAATCCCTAATTTGTAAAATCAGAAAAACCCCAATTCGGGGTCCACATTCAATTTTGTAAGCCCTAGAATCCCCAAATCCCTAAATGAGGGTCCACATCGAATCAGGAATCCACAAATTACTAAATCCCCAAATCCCTAAATCGGCATTGAGATTGAGAGAGATTAAGAGAAAGGGAGAGAGAAATACCTCACGGTCATGAATGAGCTAACCTTCAACCGAGCTTCAGAGAGAGAGAGAGAGAGGGCGTTCTTGGGTAGGGCGTTCGGCAACAGTAGATCGGGTGCAAGAGAGGAGCGCGCCAGATGATGGCTCCGATGCCGTACCGAGTAACTCAGTACGCTTAGCGTACTCAGTAAACTCTGTGGGGCCCACCTTGAATGCATGTGTTTTATCCACTCCGTCCATCCGTTTTACCAGATAATTTTAGGGCAAGAGCCAAAGTATGAGGCAGATCCAAACTTCAAGTGGACCCCACCACAGAAAACAGTGGGGTTTGAACGCTTACCATTGAAAACTTCTTTAGGCCATAGAAGTTTTCGATCAAGCTAATATTTATGTTTTCCCTTACTCCATGTCTTTATTAACCTATAAATAGATTGGATCTCAAATAAACATCGCAGTGGCCCTAAGAAGGTTTCAACAGTGGGTGTGACTATCCCACTCTTTTCTATGGTGGGGTCCACTTGAACTTTGGATCTGCCTCCATCAATCAGATGCACTGTTCCATGGTGGGCCACGGGCTTAAAAATAAAGTCAATCCATGGCTTGCGTGGGCCACACCACATACTATGGTTGAGAGGGGTTACTTTCCCATTAAAACATTCATAATCATACATTGGGCCCACCTAGATGTGATTCATGGATCCAGCCCACTTATTATGTGTGTCCCACTTGGATGAGGGGTCAGACCAAGTTTCAGCCGCATCCAATACTCATGTGGGCCCCACCAAGTGCTTTTTATATTTTTTTTATGATGTCTTCGTATAGCTTTACCTGCTATGGTCTACCTGAGTTTACCGCTGCTTTCTGCTGCTTTTTGGGATATCCCATAACCTAAAGGGACATATCCGATGCACGGAGCTGATGATGCATACATATCATGATGGGCATATACAGCTTGACCTCGCGAGAAGTTCCCAGCGAGGTCGACCTTACAGTACCACTTACTTATTTAGGTAACTACTTAACGGGTGTTACACTTCCCATGTAGGACCCACCATAATATATTTTGAACTTTTTTTTTAATAATAACAATTTTATCTTAAAAAAATTTTAATTTTCTTTTTCAAAATGTTAATTAATTTTTTTTTTCAAAATCTGAATTTTTCTTAATCATTATCGATTTTTTTTTCAAATTTTTTTTTTTTTCAAAATCTATCATGGTTTTCGAACTTCTCAAAATATTTTTTCACAATAACAATTTTTTTCAAAACCTCGTTTTCTTTTATGAAACTTCTTAATTTATTTCAAAATACAAAATCTCAAATTCTATATAAAAATCTCAAAAAAATTCAAACTTACTAACTGTAATGCCCTGAAAATCGGGGTCGAGTAGGAGCCCAACTCCCGAGCTCCAACACATCACTTATGCAACATAGATAATAATGATTAAATGTTGACCGTATTAGTGCATTAAACATGAATGAGAGTATACCAAAACAACATATTATACTCCAGAGACAATTGAATTACGCAAGCGGAAGACTGTGATAAGTATATAAAGCATATAAGTGACTATAAAACTCTTGAGTATGATCATGTTACCAGGTCAATTAATTACATGTGAAATTCTCAAAATATACAAAAATGTATAATGTCATCTAGTCAGCATCCCAGTAATCCCCGTCGATCAGAATATGGCCTACATAGACCCGCCTGATAACTGCATGTAGGAGAACTCCTCCTCGTCATCATAAAAGTCCGGTTCCGCTACATAAGCATCGCCATCATCTGCAGCTATAATAGGGTCTAGTTGGTGTTTAAAGTACTGTCCCAGAACGTGGGAGTGAGTGATCAACTCAGTGGAGCTATAAAGCAAAGGTTAACATGTTATCAATTTAGTCAAGCAGTAATGATAAAGCAATACAACACTCATGTCCTAAGTACTCTTGTTAATGCAATGATGATATCTGATAATGATGTATGCCCTTGCCTACACTCCCTCTGCAACATCGTCTCACGATCGCGGCATGCAACACTCCTGCTGTGCTCAACTCCAACGCCAAAGGCACATGCAATGTGGTGCATGTGCGTGATTAGCCAAGTTCTTAGATAAGCATATTCATACAGCAAGATTGAGAAGCTAAAGCACCTCCCTTTAATCATTGACCCAAACAATGATTCATCTAGGGTCGTTAATCCTAGTTAATCACATACGATAAACATTTCTAGGTCGCTACGGAGAGGCTCGTCACCATCAGCATAGGCCTAGTTTATACTCGAGGTTACTACGGAAAGGCTAGTCACCTTAACGTAATCTTAGTGTATACTCGAGGTTACTATGGGCTCGTCACCTTATCGTAGGTCGACAGCTCGAATACAGTATCTTACACTACCGTATTTGGCTCACAAGTTTGGGTTGCTCACTGGTCACTACGGGGAGGCTCATCACCCCAGCGTAGGCCGACGCTCGACCACGGTGTCTCATACCACCATACCCGGCTCATGAGTCTTAGCAGATCATGGTACCAAGGTTAAACGGGCTTTTCACTGGTAAGTTGGTACCTTAGATTCAAGCAGTAGCGTCCATACATGATGAAAATACATTAGGCCAATTGGGTTGCTTGACAAGCTCGAGTAGTACGAGCTTACGTCGAACTGATCAACATGGAGCGCGTAAGCACTTCGCGTGGCCTAACCACTATCGGCAAGCAGTGTACGACTCGGATTCATCGGGCATATCCGTTGTGGCCAAACAGTTCGGCCATCGATCGTAAACTATTACCGATTGCCTGGACTACATCGTAGCCCCAATCATTCTCAACACAATAAGCACTCATGTTTGATAGTCAAGATAGCATGTAGCAACCAATTCAAATGTAAATCTCATATAAGTATTTTAATGATCACATAGAGAACATGTTAACATACATCGGCATTCATCCATAAAGCACGTAGTAGTAAGATAGGTTCCATAAAGGAAATTGTAACTATAAATAAGGTCATTGAGAATCTCATCTTAATGCCGTCATTACATGCATTTTCAACAAGCATTTCCTCATTCAAGCATTTTATCAAACACTTTGGCTACACATATCACATATATGTAATAAATTAGTAAACACATATTATGGCAAATTCTTTCACATAGGAGTTGCCACAAGTACAAAAATCATGTATTTATAATCAATAATTTTGGCGAGCACAAGTCCAAATTCCATATTCATTTAAACATTTCAACAAACACATGGAATGCATTATAAATCAACATGGTTTTTATATAAGCATACTATATAGAAAACCTCGTATCTAAGCACATGTGATAGTAATCAAGTCAGTCATAAATTATTACTGATATTGAAAGCTTTGAAAACCATAACCTAAACGTTTATAGTCCGCACCTTTCGCCGGTAAACTCGTAACAAGCTCAGTTTGAACTCTTTGTCTTTGTGTACGGCACAATGACAACCTATATCATGAAATAGGTTAGCTATTTCATCGTCTACTCTATTTCAATCCCTATAACAGATTAGGGTTAGGATTACTTATCCAAAAACGGAGTCGGAATCCCCGGAATAGCGACACAGACGGGCCGATTTAGCACGTGGAGCAATGAGATCGAATCCCAGGAACTCTCTCCTACTTTCTCTCTTTCCTTCTCTCTTTGCTCTCTTCTCTCTCATAGGGTTTATAAATTCGTATGGAATGAGAGGGGTAGGTTTATGTGCTTATATAGGCCCAGAACTAATGAGGTTGGCCTCAGTGCCATGGTATACTTAGGTTATAGTCAAAAGTTGGTTGTTTCGGTCCAACGGAGCACATCTGGAGGCCTCTTTTCTACGTACGGTCCGGAGTAAGTCCCCTAACATTGGATCTAGGTCCAGTTAAATTTTCGGTCTGATCGGATTTACAGATCGACCGCGGAGGACCAGTTTCAGTTAAACGGTTACCGGTACTCGATTAGGGCCACAAGTGCACTGACATGTGTTGAAAATTTTTCCTGATCCGAGGGTGTAATTAGGTCAAAATCCTTAGATTTGGCCTGCAAGAACAACTCAATTCACTTAAGTTTTGGTTCGTTTCCTAAGGATATTCGCGTTTCTCACACACTTCGTTCCTGGCTCAAGTTGTGCGTTTCTGGATACTATCTAGACTTGATTTCCGAGGTGGTTGTCAAGCCCAATAATGCGGTCATAACCATATAGTTTCACAGTAATTGGACTTTCGACGCGCGGTACAGGTTCGATATGGAGTTCCGTGATGCTTTCAAGAGCAACTGGGTTTTGAGATGGGTCCTAAGTCTTTTTTGGCAATGTAACATTAGCGATCCTACTAATTTTGGGTCTTGCAGTTCGTATTGAAAGCTGTCTAAGCTAATTGGACAGGTGATTTAGTTTAGCACTTAATTAATCTTCATTTAATTTCTAAAGGATTTTGTCCTTAGTGATTTCTGTCTGAGGTAGTACCCGGGTCTTTGTATGGATTTTTTCAAGACGTTACACTAATTTTTTTCAAACTTCTCAATTTTTTTTGAAAATGCACTTTAAAAAAAAATAAAATCAAACTTTGATTTAATTAGTCACTTACCACGATCAAGTTTCATATTAGAAAGATATTAGGTGGACAAGATTGACCAACAATACGATGTGCGATACCTTTTGATCTAACTATTAGTTTTGAGTGAAATATAATCTAAACATATGAAGTTATATTTACTCGTTAATCTGGACCGATCAGATTGTCCAAAATTAGTGTAGATCTGGATAAACTAATCATGCCCATTTAAAGAGTGTTTTGGATGGATTCAATTCGTTTCAAGTCATATTAAGCTGATTTTTGTTCTCGATCTTAATTAGCACATTCTGAAAATATCTGATCGTTTAAATCAACCTTAAGATGGCCTGATCATAGAATTTGATCAATCTCATCATTATAAGTTATTCTTGCAATTACACTTTATTAGGGCTATCATTTTTTCACAAGTGAATCTTTGTATGCATAAATAGTTAGAGGTTCAATTAGTGGATGTCTCTAATAATTTAGTAAAAAATCTTAACTTTTTTTCACAGATAAATCTCAATGTCTTTTTAAAAATCTCATTTTTTTTTAAATGTTCATTTTTTAATATTAATTTCCCTTTTCAAAACTTTTAACAAAATCTTATTTTTGTTATAAAACTTTTCAATTTTTTTTCAAAATATAAAATTTGAATTTTTATTTTCAAAATCTTGATTTTTATCTTTTTTTTTTATTATTATTATTATACTTAACAACTTATTCAAACTTAACAATTTATTCAAATTTCTCAAAAATTTCAAGATGCCATTTTTTTTTCAAAAGCACCATTTTGTTTTCAACTTTCAATTTTCTTTTACAAAATGATAATTTTTTCATCAAAATCTCAGTGTTTTCCAAAATCACTTTTTTCTTTTTTTTTTTTATCAAAATCTTAATTTTTCTCAAACATTTTCAATTTTTTTTTTACTAAATTTTCCTTTTTACTCACCTGTCCTTTTCAAAATGTCAGTTTTTTTGTCAAAATATCAAAATTTTAATCTCATTTTACCTTCAAATTTTCAATTCTTTCAAACTTCTTCATTTTCTTTTTTAAAATACAAAATCTCAGTTTCTTTATCAAAATATTTTCATCTTTCTTATTCAAAATTCATTTTTTTAATTTCTTTTTTTTTTTCCTTATCAAATTTGTCTACTTTATTTTATTTTCTTTTAAAAAATTTAAAAATATATATTTTTATTAAATAACATTTTTTTTTTTTTTTTTTTTTCAAAATCTCAATTTTTCTCAAACATTGTTAATTATTTTTTAAAATTTCTCAACAATTTTTTCCAGAATCATAAATTTTTATGAACTTCTCAATTTTCTTTTTCAAAATGTCAATCATATATCTCAATCTCGATTCTTTTAATCTCAAATTATTATTTTTTTGAACTTCATTTCCTAAAGTCTTGATTTTTCATGTGATATTACAAGGCATTTAAATATCAGTTTTAAAGGAAAAAAATTAGTAATAATTTCCAATCAATTGATATAAAAACAAAATAAAAAAAAATCATTGCATACAATGAATTGATACAAAAATAATCTTAGATACAAATAAATGCAATTAAACCCTTGAAATTCGATTAAAAAACACTTTTTATATTACAATAAAACACAATTTTGCACCATATTAAAAAAAGAATTAAAAAAAAAAACGATGCAGTAGGGGTAGAAGTTACGACGGACTTCGATCCGTCGCAAAAGTAGCTGAAATCCGTCGCTAAATGTTTTCTAATGGGTTTATTGGGCCGTATTTTGCGACGGACTGGCAAAATATTTTAGCGACGGATTTTGGTCGGTCGCTTAATCTCGCCAACCGCATAATTCGATAAAAAGTTGGGCGCGACGGATAGTCTGTCGTTAAACCAAGCCCTTTTTGCGACGGACGAAATCGGTCAGAAAATCACGATTTTGGCATAGTGACCTAAATTCATTGTGCCAAACCATTTTAGAAAATCTTAAAAATCAAGATATTCAAATATTCTATTGCCCACACCACAGGAAATAGTAAGGGTGAAAATGCCCATGTTTATATGCCATGAGTGGGTCATGCATAGCAAACTACAAGTACTACTCATTTCCACGCTTTGACCAAACAACTAGCATCTTTACTAAAGACTCAATTGTTTCTTGGTTTCATTTATTCAAAGACAAAACTGATGCCACCCTAGCGACCACCAGTTTACAAAGGGATATTAATGTATATACATGTTGCACGTATTTATTCACACATGTAGATTAGCCTAACAGTAATTTTGTACTTTACTAAGTATATAATATATCACTTAACCCTAAATGCAGCACAGCCACAACTGTCACAATTTCAACCACCGAGTTGAAACGAACATTTGCTTGCAATGGAGAGAAGAAAAACAAAACTCTTTCATATGGCCTACATAAATTATAGGGCCATGGTAACAATTACCTAACACGTCACACCACATGCATTGTCTAGTGGAGACAGGACGCGGTGATCAACCAACAACTAGATGATTTATTATCTCTATTGTAAACATCAAGAAATTAACTTATCTTGGATGGAACAAAATTAATGAATTCATAGAAGAAAGAAAAGTAAATTGGAGCAATGTTCACTATAGACATTGACACCACAACTTGTGGCACCGTATCATCTCTCTACCAACATTCCACTATCATAATCAATTCAAACATCAAAACAGTAGATGCATCCGTGAAGATCATCTAGCACAATAATTAGGTTGATCTGATGGTCAGATGAGCCACAATATCAGTACTATTACCACCAACCAACTGATGGTCTAGCTCAACATGCATGTAGGTGTAGCCAGCCCACCCAGTGAGTCAATCAAATTGATTTTAGGAAGGTTTATCTTCGTGGTTGGCTCTACTTTTTTCATGGGACAGATGGCGCATATAAGTCTCATGCTAATTCAAAAGATGGTATGCCACCAAAAGTTGTAGTGATCTGTTCTCATGCGAAAAATGATTTGGATGGTAAGTAATTCAATGGTGGATTTGGATGCTTTATGATATTGAACGTGTGCCCACCTGATTAATGGATTGGATTATTCCTTGCTGCTAGCTCTACCTAATGATTGGATCTTGCACACCTGTGCTGTGATTTGGGGTGTCAATAACTCAAGTTTGGACAAGGCACAAAGACTGAAACTGACATGAGCCTAGCACCAGAAGCCCAAGTTCGCTGGGGTTGGTCTATTCCGACATGAAATTTGACGCCAAACGTTCCTAGTCCATCCGTTGACAGGAGGGTGATGTAGAGTGGGTTGCAGACACTTTCATGGCAAAGATGGACCAGAGAAGGCCCAATCGGAGGCAGAAGCAATTCGGACCGTTAGAACCTTAAAACACTCATATCTCGCAAAGCGGGATAAGTTTTTTAACATATCATATATGATTTTTGGGGTAGGAGAAGCTACTCTAGCCAACCATCTATGCTATGCCAGGTTACCCATGCTGGATTTGCGAGATTCCATCAGATTGACAGTCAAAAGTTCAAATTATTTTTGTTTTTACTATAAATAGTAAATTTTAGTGCAAGTATAACTTTTGATCATTTGAGTTGTAGAAGTCCTGTCCAACATGAAAGGGCTTAGAAAAATTAGGAGAATAACATGGTTGGTTTACTATTTTTGGCTAAAAACCATGAAGTCTAATAGGAATGGAGGCCATCTATAAATAGTAAGTTTATTATTTATACTAAGTCACATTTTTAGGGTGTTTGACTTTAAAACTCCGTTCGAGGTTTAAGCTCATTATTTAAAAGATTGTAATTTCTTTTTTTTTTTTTTTTTTTTTTTATCATCAATCAATTTATGTCGAATTTATTTGAAAATATTTTCTACTTTTTATCCTCCGTGGATTCTTCCATCATCGATTGAGTAACATATGTCATCCTTCCATGTCGATCACAATAAAATGTACTTGATCTTTATAATTTTTACCAATTGAAAACGAGACAATGCATTATTCAGTTACCTTGATCTTGTTCACCTTTTTTATCCAGCCAATTGAGTAAGGGAAATGATGTTTTGTCGTAAGTAACCGCAATTTTTCCACCATTACTTTCGAGACGATGTTCTCACTGCTGACATTGTTTATGATTATATCACAGACCTTGCCGTTGACATTACACCGCGTATGAAATGTGTTATGCCGTTGTGGATGCAATTCCTTCCGTAGGGTGTACAATAATCGCCTTATGACCAAGGATTCAATATGATCCTCGACTAACCATTCTTCGTCACCAACTCCTTAGTGGCTTGTTCATCTTCATCAAATCCATGGTTTTCTTTTGACATATCACCTTCAGTGCTTCCTTCGTTAATGGTTAAGTGGGCTAGAGGGCGTTGGGGGCATGTGTTTGATAAGTGGCTTGGTTGGCCACAGTGGTAACAAGTGTTCTGCCTTGGCCAACCATATAAGGATTTCTAATCTTACTCGAACTCATTGTTGTGGGTGCTATACGTTGAGGCCAACCACTAGAATAATTTGATGTAATCTGTGACGGTTTGATTTCCTTGTCGGCAGTTTTGGTATTGCTGGAACAATACTTGCTCGTAATCACTAGGGAGGAATCGTGATCGAAGAAGGCGTCTCATCCGTGGCCATGATCGGATGAACGTCTTGTTTTGTCAGGCACATGGGAGTTGTAATTGCTCCCAACATGCGAAAGCACCATATTTTAATTTAAATGCTACTACTTTCGCCTTTTTATCTTCTAATATGTCCATGTAATCAAAATATCGTTCTACTTTGGCTAACCAGTCGAAGAAATCTTTTATATGTAATAAGTCATTAAAACTAGAAAGTTCAGTCTTACCTTGATAGTTTCTTTCAATACGTTCTAATCAATCGCCTTCATGAACTGGTGGTCAGGCAAAGCCGTCATTAATGTCCTCGTTGTTAGATCTCGACTCATCTGGAGTAACCCTATGATTCACCATTAGTAGTGCCCTACGGAAATCTGGGTTGTGCCAGAAAGCAACCACATGTGGTTGAGCATTGCCTTGGGCTCGGGGCGGAATTAGCGTATCTACAAGACGGTCGAGGGTTGCTTGCAACCCTTGCATGATAAACTGACTATCTCGGTGGAAGGTTTCCATTCTTTTCAGGAGATAACGAATCCCTAAACCACCGTCCATAGGATTTTGATCCATACCGTCATTATTTGTCATCGGTCCAATGGGGATCCTCGCTCTGATACCAATTGACGCAGGGATGGACGTGATGAGGTTGATCCCTGTATTCCTCAAGGAGATAACTACCGCGAATCCATGAAGCTTCTCTGGACTCCTCACAAAGATTCCTCGAATCCTTGAGGGAAAATAGAAAAATAGAAATAAATTCTAAGAAATTCAAAAATTAATTGATTGATGATAAAAATGAATTTACAACCGTTTAAATAGTGATGCCAAATAGGAAGAAGTTTCAGAATCAAAATTCAACTCAAACTCCCTAAAATTCGTGACTTACTATAAATAATAAACTTACTATTTACAGAAGATCATGATTTCTACTAGAGTTTATGGGTTTTGGCCAAAAATAGTAAGTGTTGTATTTGTCCTAACCACATTATTCTCCTAAATTTTCTAAGCCCTTTTATATGTTGGACACAACTCCTAAAGTTCAAAGGATGAAGAGTTATGATCAAATTAAAATTTAGTATAAATAGTAAAAATGAAAATAAAATGAATTTTCAACCGTCGATTTATTAGAATCTCGCAAATTTGGTATGGGCAACGTAGCGTAGCAGGGTTGGGTGGCTAAAGTAGCTTCTCCTACCCCAAAATCATATATAGCACGTCGAATAATTCATTCTGGTTTGCGAGATATGCCTGTTTTTGGGTTCTGATAGTCCTAATCACTTCAGCCTCCGGTCGGCCTTCTCTGGTCCATCTTGAACATGAAAGTGTTTGCGTCCCACTCTACATCACATGTGGTGTCCACGTTGGTGTGCATCCACCATCCAATCCACTCACCTGACATTCCATACGAAGATTAGTTGATTCTATGAGAATCAAGGCATTGTAATACTCATGTTGGCCAAACCATGTGAATTTAAAATTTTTAGGAATGATTTTACACTGTTCCCTATGGTGAAAAACCCTCTTCCCTGCTGTGCGGCTATGTAAGTCTTGGATTTCGCTGTACTGTGGATCTGATGCATGTTTGTCCCAAAGTGGTTAGTTAGCTAGCACATGTCATCCCTTCTATCAGCCTATGCAATTCAGGCCATTGAAGTCCCAATTTCTCTCTTCCTTCCTCTCTCCATGTCATTGCACGCCACATCTCCTAACCTACTTAATAGTCTCTGGCTAAAAACGAAGCACAACACAATATACATGACCTGAGGCCGACTACTGGCCATCCGGCCCATGGGCTGACACAGTCAAAGAACATTGCCAGCTCTAATTCAATTGTCTCCTTCAATGTGGGCCATGCAAATTAAAATCTTTTAATAGACCCGGCTTGACAAGCCCAAACAAACCAGCTGAAAATCTAGACCAAATACATCCATTGATGGGCCCCACAACTTAAAAAATTACAAAACCCAACAAAATGGACACTTGACTCTTAAGTCGCTAGAGTTGATTGTCTTAACCATCCGGTCATGGATTGTAAAAAAAGAGAGGTGCATTGATTACAATTGTGGAGATCCAATCACTGGTTTGGACTGCACATGGAGTGGGGTCCATTGGGGAGAGGATGAGAAAGATGGGAGATGAGAGAAATGTGAGTGTTTCATATGCCTTTTAGGGCCCATTTGGATACTACCAAATAAGTTACTTTTTCTACTTACAACAATAGATAAGTGACTTATTTCAGATAAATTTGGTTTACGATTAGATATAAGTAACTTTTTTTTTTTTTACTTAGAAGTACATAATCACTTTAGTTTTTTTTTAAAAAAAAATTATAGTTTAAAAGAAAAAAAAAAAAAACTTTTCATTGGCCTCTGAAGAGAGACGAAGGGGAGGAGAATCTAGCATGTTGTTTGCCAAACCTAGTAGAAACTAAAATAAGTTACTTGTGAAATAAGTAGCTTATCTTAACCAACTTATTATCCAAACGCAGGCAGGACTCACATCTTAGCCATGTATAATTTGGCAGCCACCGCAACCGGATTGAAATTAGGCCAGCATAAGTTTGCATTCGCATTCCCCACTCGTCTTTATTGATAGGCGTCTGAAATCATCCATGTTAGCGAATATAGACATCATAAATGTGGGATCGTGGAAATCTTGTTACAAACTGCGGATGGACTATAAACCCAGAACGAAAGTCTAGATCATGGCATATGCAGTCTATTTGTATGCATGTAGCTGAAGTCTGCATGTTACCCATTTTTACAATCTCAACTATGATCTGATTCCCAGACCCATTCTCATTAAATCATTGGCTGTATTTCAATGTTATCTGCAACTTGCAGGTTTAGATTTTGATGGTTACATTCGTTCAATGCCAGAGTTCTTTGCAGTTCCACCCATTAAATGTGTCCCAAGATTTCCAACAGATGAACTCATGTCTGGATCACTAAAAGATTACCCTTTTTTATATGTGGTGCTACCCTGAATGGACACTGCCAAAGATTACCTACCTGATGAGTTGACAGTCCTATCAATGGGCAACTGGATCTTCATACTGGACCTGCTTAATACCACAGTCACAGATCCATTACTAGCCCAAACAAATCAGCTAAGAATCTGGGCCCAAAGCCATTCAGTCACAGTTATTGGAATTTTGCAAAACCCAACAAAAAATGGAATTGACTGTGAAAGTGCTGGAATTATTGCTAGGCGTGCTATCAATTTCCATCAAGCAGCCCGATCTGGAAGTTTTTTTTTTTTTTTTTTGGAAGAAAAAAAAAAAGACCAAGATTTCTTTGATTGTCCATTATACTGAAAAGGAAGTAGGAAAGAAGAGCAGTCATTTGGTGATTGTAACAGACAGATAAAAACAAAGAAAACAGAGTAACACTATCATCAACTATCATGGAGTGTTTGATTTAGGATGGATAGTTTCAGGCTAAAAATGAAGCACAAGACAATATGCATGACCTGAGGCCGAGTAGTGGCCATCCCGCCCATGGGCTGACAGAGTCAAAGAACATTGCCAGCTCTAATTCAATGGTCTCTTTCAATGTAGGCCATGCAAAATAAAATTTTCTAATAGACTAGGATTGACAAACCCATACAAACCAGCTAAAAATCTAGACCAAATACATTCATTGATGGGCCCACTAATTGAAAATTTGCAAAACCTAACAAAACGGAGACTTGACTAAGTCACTAGAGTTGATTTTCTTAACCTTCCAGTCGTTGTTTGGAAATAAGAGAGGTGCATTGGTTACAATTGAGGAGATCCAATCACTGGTTTGGACTGCACATGGTGTGGGGTGCACTGAGGAGAGGATGAGCCAGATGGGAGATTGAGAGAAATGTGATAGAGGGAGAGAGTGCATGAAAATGACTTAAACTTACAATTCTAGGTTTCTGGAAAAAAATAAAAATTAAAAATAGACAGCATGGATGAAACACATACATCATGGTGGGGCCAAGAGAGCACCGACCAGCAGCCAGCAGCAGCGTCAGTAGCCAATCCGCGTCCTTAGTAAGCAATACGCATCCATACAGAGGTGAGATTGGTCCAATTAAGGCTGTCAATCGGCCGGGTAAACCTGATGGACCTTTGGGCTTGGCCCGTTTGGGCCGGGTTTGGGGTAGTGTATCAGGCCTGACGGTCAGGTCGGGCTTAAATTAAGAGCCCAATTATAAATCACTCCGATCTCGGGCTTAGCACTCCAAATCTCATCCATCGTAAGTTCGTAACAGAGTATAAGCAACAACAGCCATGGCCATACAGAAATCTCTCTCTCTTGCTTTTCTGCTTTTATTATTAGAATTTCTTTCTTCCAATGCCTTTACAACAGCACCAGCATCCACAATCGGCGAAGCAGAGGCTCTCTTGGAATGGAAAGCCAGCATCTTGTCACCACAAGCTCTCCATTCATGGTCACTTCCATCTGCTAATGCTAGTGCCAACACAATCTCTCCATGTAAATGGGATGGGATCTACTGCAACAGCCTTGGAAGTGTAATAGAGATAAGCTTACCGAGTGCAGGCTTGCAAGGTAAGCTTGATAACTTGAGCTTCTCGTCATTTCCAAACCTATTCCGTCTCAATCTCAGTAACAACACACTCACTGGAACCATCCCAGCTGATATTGGCACTCTTTCCAGACTCGTCTCCTTCAATATCTCTGTGAATAAACTCTCTGGAGTTCTACCTCTTTCAATGGCTAACCTTTCTCACCTTTCAAAGCTCGACATCTCAGCTAATGAAATAACTGGGCCTATTCCTCCATCTTTAGGTAACTTGACCAGACTGACAATCCTCTACCTCTTTGACAATCAAATTTCTGGTTCAATTCCTGCACAATTAGGAAATCTCAAGAATTTGGTGAAGTTGTCGTTGTGGAATAATAGTCTGACAGGTCCAATCCCTCCTGCTTTAGGTAATTTGAGAAACCTTACAGTTTTGCACCTCTACAGCAATCAAATTTCTGGTTCAATTCCTGCACAATTAGGAAATCTCAAGAATTTGGTTGACTTGGAGTTGTCGTATAACCATCTGACTGGTCCAATCTCTCCTGCTTTAGGTAATTTGATAAACCTTACATTTTTGTACCTCCAAAACAATCAAATTTCTGGTTCAATTCCTCTAGAAATTGGGAATTTGATAAATCTCAATGTGCTTGCACTGTTCCGTAACCTTCTAACAGGTTCTATCCCTTCCACTTTAGGAAACTTGACCAAGCTTGAACTCTTCAGTGCATTTGACAACCATTTAAATGGTGAGATCCCAAAAAGCTTCAGAAATTGCACTAGGTTAACTAGAGTTCGACTCAAAGGAAATCAGCTCATTGCAAATGTATCAGAAGCCTTTGGAGTATATCCACATCTCTATTTCATGGATGTCAGCAACAACAGGTTGTTTGGTGAACTCTCACCGAACTGGGGAGAATGCAGAAACTTGACGATGCTACAATTCTCTGGGAACATGATTACTGGTAGAATTCCTCGTGAAATTGGGCAGTTGACACGGCTAGGAGTGCTTGGTCTTTCTTCAAACCGTCTTGTAGGAGAGATTCCAAAGGAATTGGGGAGGTTGACTTCATTGTTCAACTTGAATTTAAGTGATAACCAGCTTTCTAATAGGGTTCCTCAAGAAATTGGGAGACTGTCCAATTTGGAGATTTTGGACCTATCAATGAACAACCTAGCTGGTCCAATACCACCTCAGTTGGGGAACTGCTTCAAACTACGATATCTGAAATTGAGTGAAAATTATTTGAATGGAAGCATTCCATTTCAGATAGGCAACCTGATACACCTACAAGGTGCATTAGACCTTAGTCATAATTCACTCAATGGAGAGATATCATCACAAATTGGGAACTTGCAGATGCTGGAAATGTTAAACCTCTCCCACAACATGTTGTCTAGCTCAATTCCAAAATCTTTTGAAGGGATGCTCAGCTTACAATTTGTAGATTTTTCATACAATGATTTGGAAGGCCCTATTCCCAACAGCAAAGCCTTTCAGAAGGCTCTTGCAGAGGCATTCATAAAAAACAAAGGCTTATGTGGTGAAGTGCAAGGTTTGAGACCCTGCAATGCTCCTTCAACAAGCCATGGTGATGCAAGAAAAGGTCGCAAAGTTGTCATCTTCATTGTTCTTCCTCTCTTGCCAGCCTTGTTCCTTTTAGTTATAGTCGTTGGCGTTTCCTCCATTTATTACCAAAGACAGAGAAATAAAGAGAAAGATGTTCTTGAAAGGAGCAACAGAAATCCATTTTCAATATGGAATTATGATGGGATTGATGCATTTGAACAGATCTTGGAAGCGACAGAGGGTTTCGACGACAAATACTGCATCGGAAATGGAGGGTATGGAAAAGTTTACAAAACAAATCTACCATCAGGACAGGTAGTAGCTGTGAAGAAACTTCACCCACTCGAAGGTGGCGATCAATCTGATCAAAGAAGTTTTAGAAATGAGATTCGAGCATTAACAGAAATCCTCCATCGCAACATTGTGAAGCTTTATGGGTTTTGTTCTCATTCTCAATTCTCATTTCTAGTCTATGAGTACATGGAAAGGGGAAGCTTGGCTAGCATCCTAAGCAACGATAGAGGAGCTGCAGAGTTGGAATGGACTCTAAGGGTGAAGGTTATTAAAGGTGTGGCCCATGCATTATCTTACATGCACCATGATTGCACCCAGCCAATTGTCCATCGAGACCTATCAAGCAACAATGTTCTGCTGAATTCAGAACTTGAGGCCTGTGTCTCTGACTTCGGCACTGCAAGATTGTTGATACCTGATTCGTCCAATTGGACAACGCTTGCAGGCACTTACGGATACATCGCTCCAGGTTAGCTGTTAATTCATTCTCCATGCTTTAAAAGTTTAATTAGCAATTGGTCTTTATTTTTCTTAAGCTTTCCTATTTTCTTTTTTCTTTTTTTCTTTTTTCTTTTTTTTCTGTTGCCAATTACATACTAAAGTTTGTGCGTAAATTATCATACTGTTGTCAAATAATACTGCAATCTAGGGAAACTAATCCAACAGCTGTAAGAGGCCTTGTAAAGAAACATACCTGGGTTTGTATTTTTACAATCCCCAACGTCAAAACTAATATAACAGTGCAAATGAAGATAAAAGTAAGAATAATGTTTTCTCTTAACTGCACATGTAGTCCATAGTTTTTACATTATGCATGGTGGAGATAATTTGGTTGCATGGTAAGTCTAACCATGATTTAAGTTACCCAACTAACTTAACCATATGTTATTAGCTATTAAATTTGTGGTGCTGACTATCTATTTTTCTTAACAGTACATTTCTTGGCCACTAGTAGGATGGATAAAATCCTCCAATAAGTTTAATTTTTGGGATCTGCTCCATCTACAATATGGGCCATGTTTTCAGATGGTCTGGATTGATTTACATGGACACCAAGTGTAGATGAATGAGTAATCACTATTTAAGAAATGATTGAGAAATCTCATTGCTCTTATCCCATACGAGTAAATGTGAAAATGATGTGTATGGAAAGATGGCGTCCTCTGCAATGTTCAGCCAAGAGATCCCTGAGAATGGTTGGCTTTCCTTCATTGTACAAGGGTTCAACAGCTCTATGATCGAAACCGTTGATATAATGTCCCGCACAGTGAATGCGACATGCAACAAAAGAAGTTTCAAGATTGGAAAAATCCTTGAAACAATGCCCATATCACCCAATCCTTGCAAATGAAATGTGTAGCTACAACAATACTTATAGACACATCAATGCACTCTGGTTTACACGAGCCAACTTCTCATGAACTTGGGACACCTGAGGCACACGTAAAGGTAGGCCCAACCATGCAGATCACCCAACACAATGATTAATCTGGTTCTTTGTTAGGCGGGCCACTACCATGTGAAAACTGGATAGTTTTCGGAGAAACAATGCCAACATTACACAATGTATATACATGTAGCATGGCTGGCGAGTGGACAATCCTAACTTTTTAGCAAGATCATCCAAAAGTTTGGCCCATCTTCTCAGTTGGCATATGCACAGTTCATAAAGATGTCCTGGGCTTAATAAGCATAAAAAATTAAAAGATATGAAACCTTGATTAAGAAACCCAGGTGACGTGGATATATGATTAAGAGTTTAGCTATTAATGATTAAGGAGGAGAAAAGATCATGACTGGAGTATCTTCTTTCTTGCAGAGCTTGCATTTACAATGAGGGTGACTGAAAAATGCGACGTATATAGCTTTGGTGTTGTGGCACTTGAAGTGATGGTGGGAAGGCATCCTAGGGAGCTCATCTCCTCTTTGTCATCACCAAGTAGACATGATACACTGCTAAAGGATATGTTGGACCAACGTCTCTTGGATCCAACGGCTGAGATTGCACAGGAAGTCTTATTTGTGGTGTCCATGGCACTTTCATGCATTCGGCTAGATCCAAACTCTCGGCCAACCATGCAGTACGTGGCTCAAGAGTTATCTATTAGTCGGCCTTCCTTCTCTCTAGGACCATTCCACGCCCTTACATTACGTCAATTGATGGATCTCAAGGTATAGTTGGGTGGATGAAAATCATTGAGGTTGGGAATGTGTAGAGGCAAGTACATTATTATTATGTGTGTTTATTGTATGAAAATCATCCAATGTAGAGAAGGTGTGTTTTTCTTGTTATGATATGCATGTAATTCAGTGTGTGGAGTCCATGTCTATGGAAAATTTAGATTTCCAGGTGTGGTCTGTATCTTTCTGTGGTTCCCACCCTGAATGTTTGTTCATTTGATTGGTCGACCCGATCGAACCCCTCTTTCATGTACAGGTTAAAGACATCTGACGACATTTTCAAAACTTGTTAAGGAGCTTTTAAAATACTTGAGATGATTTTTATTTTTTTTCAAGAGAATGATATACTTTTCGCTGTTAACTTCCCTTTTTTTGCAGCTTTGCCATATATGAGATAATATTAATATTTGATGGTAAAAAAATATAAAATTTACTTTTTTGTATAAAGTAAAATATGATTCTATTTGGGAACTTGAAAAGTTAAAGAAGAGAAAGTGACATTTCTTTGAAAGCCATGCACGGTAGAATACATATATTAAGTTGGGCATCATTAATTGTATGGGCAACACCTAATCCGCTCCTGTCGGTAATAAGGTTTGTGGCATTTAAAAGAGCTTTTGATGATTTATTTATTTTTTCTTCTTATGAAAAGTGACTTTGAAGACGTGGATTGACTCATGACCTAGGACTTGAGTACGTAGGGCCTACCACAATATGTTTTATTGATACCGTCTATCTGTTTTGCTAGGTCATTTTAGGGCATGAGCCCTATAATGAGGTATATCAAACCTCAAATGGACCACATCACAGGAAATAATGAGGATTAAATACCTACCATTGAAAGTTTCTTAGGGGTGACAGAAGTTTTGGATGAAAATGATATTCGTGTTTTCCTTGCTTCAAGCGTGTGTGACCATATGAACAGGTTGGGTGGCAAATAAACATCAAAGTAGGCCGTAAGAAGGCTTCATCTATGGGCATTATTATCTCCATTGTTTCTTATGACGTGGTTCACTTGATCTTTGATCAGGCAAATTAGACGAACCATACCAATAAAACACATACATCATGTTGGCACCACAAAGTTGGGTAATCAGGCAATGTGCAGCCAATTTAGAAATACCACGTGGCCTTATCAGCCAATCTAGCATAGCATTTCAATGAAGAGATAACTTTTTGAATGTACTCTAATATAACATTTTAATATACAGCTCACCTTCTCAATATACTTTTGAACTAATTAAATTTGTACATGATTTAGATAACACAAATCAAAGTAATGCAACCTTATTAGAAATTTTGCTTGGTAAGTGTAAAGTGATAAGGACACATGAGTCACTCAGATATGACATAATTCCACAACAAAGCTGGACCACATGCCTAGTATTTAAATTAAGGCAGGTAATGGACTGGGTGACCCGTAGAAGCTCCATGGGCCCATTTCTACTTTGATCCAGCTTGAATACACTACCTTGGCTCATGGCAAAAGCTTGGGCCTCACCTGCATAGCCCAGTCAGTTTTAGCTTGGGCCTGGGCTCAAGTCATTTTCGACTCACCCAATTTCATTCGCTCCTATAAGTATTCCATTCCAGTCATCCGTTAGACAGCAGCCCATTCTCCCTGAATGCATACCACTGGTTTCATTTCTCTGGACATCTATTTCATTGTGTATGTGTGCCCCTCCTGATCAACAGATAGATTAACTACATTTAAGTGAAAAATAGTGATTTTAACAAATTAGGGGGCAGGATGGAGTTCGGGCCTAACCAAATTTTGGGCTCAGGTTTTGGTTACTCTGCAGGGTTGGTGCGGGCCGTGGATCCTAAGTGTAGGCCCGACCCAAACCTGGCCAATTACAAACCTAATATGAGTCCAACATAGCTTTGGATACCAAAATATAAATGGCTAAAGAGAGCATCGGAGTGGTTGGGTTGGAGAAAGGTTGCAGGTTTCTCCTCTCCCACTTCAAAGGGGCGACCGAGAAGAACACCGATTCATCGAAGCCTAATATGGTAATTTCGCTAATCTCTAACTATTATATCATCATCTTCCATTTCCTCATGTAAGGAAAAAGAAAAGAAATAAAGAAAATAATGAATTTCCATTTTAATTTATAAGGGTAAAGGGACGGGAAGCTTTGGGAAGAGAATGAACAAGACACATACTCTCTGCGTGCGGTGCGGGCGTCGCAGCTTTCGTCTTCAGAAGAGCCGATGAGCTTCTTGCGCTTATCCTGCCAGTTGTATCCGCAAGTGTACGTAATCTATCCGACCCTCGCTTTTTTAATATTTCTCCAATTTTGGAAGCTCGATTCGGTTTTTATGCATTAGTTGGGTTTGGATACCCTGCTTTGATTTTATTTTTTTTGGGAGAGATGAATCTGCACAGTTTTTCAAGGAAAATCTTAGAAATGGAAATCAGTTTGCAACACTACTTGTTTTTTTTTTTCGCAAATGGAGAAAAGGTGGGTTTCCACGGAAAGCAATTTCATTTCCAGGGTTTCAATGTTCCCAAACACCCCAAAGTTATGTATTTTTATTTTAATTTTTTTGGGTACGTCTCCTATTGTGCCACTTTCTTATGGGAGAAATGAAACCTGTGTGCAGCACACTGATTTCCTTATCTGGTGTAATAACGCTAATTGGAGAGGTCATACCGGTCCTTTATCTGGACTGTTCATCTCATGGACCCACCATGGATGGATCATATCCTAAAATTTGTAGATGAGATGAATCTATACCTATCCAATTGAACTATTTCGTAAGGAGTGCTGTCCATTTCCACCATTTTTTTTTTCTTTCTTTCTACCACTCATTTGTAGGCAGGCAGTTGGACTGCTAAGATTGTCCAACCAGTAATATTTTCCTTACGTTGCCAATCCATTTGGGTCCACCTGCATCCAGTTTTTGTGGTAGCTAACACATAACATCATGCATGGTGCATGGATTCGATAACCTCTTTTTCCTTGTTGACATAGGGCCTTTCTTTCCTGTTTAACATACTGTTTTGTTAACATAGGTCTCTGCGAATTAATGTTTAGGAATTTGGACAGACTGAATATTCTGTTCAAACGCATATGCATGGGAAAGTGCACGAACATGTACACATGCATTAGCTTTTATGAATGGCTATGTTGTTGTCATGGCATTTTTCTCTCCCCCTTTTCATTATCATTCACTTCTGCACATAATGTCCAAAGTGTAATTGATTCGCAGGCTCTATGTTTGATGTTGAAAAACTCAGGCCCAATGAAGAAACCAATCCTTTTGGTTTCCTGTTTCGTTAAAATGCAGCCAAGTTGCTTTCAAAAAAAAAAATGCAGCTAAGTTGATTCTCTACTTGTGACATGACAATTTTCTTGTGAAATCAGAATTTAGGTCAGGCGAGTTGATTGGTCCGCCACTTTGTGCACTTTACATGAGAGCATAATTTAGAAAGCTTAACGAGACAACTACATTTTCCTTTTCTTTTGGATCTTTTTTTTTTTTTTTAAAACTACTTTTTTAATATGCATTTGTTGGTGATTGTATTCAAGAAGTCAAAGGAGGAAATCTGTTTCCCATTTCCCACAAAGATGTATAAGAAATGTTTTCTATGACTCCCATGCTTCCTGGAATTTCATGATGTCAATACCAACCAAAAAAAAAAAAAAAACTCCACACAGGTGACACTTTTGTGCATTGATCAGGATCATAAATTTGGTGGGCCATCATGTGGATAGGACTTATGAGCACAAAAATCCAGATGACGAGCTTATGATAGCCATTCCAACAGTGGTCTGAATATGGACATTTTTGTCACCATGTTGAGCTAAAACAATGCATTGTTAATGCAAATGGGTACGTGATGGACTGATCTGGATCCATCTTCTTTTGAAATCTTTAGCTAGAAATATTGTAGAACAGTCTCCAAAGATGAAGTCGCTGTGGAAATGATTCCCACCAGCCCACTGGTCGAAACTACTGATCAATCAATCTCCTCTGTTTCAACCAATTGCAACACATGCCAAAAGGGAATCAACACATGCTAAACCCTAGAAAACTCTAAACGAGAAATTTTATTAAAAATAACTACAATGGGCTGTCACACGCAAAGCCAAAGAGGCAGTTATCCTTGGCAACTAAATAAAAAACCTAATACAATATGCAATGACCAAAATGCCTTTGAATCTCACCACAAACATATAGGCTCATCTTAAACTGGTTGTACCTCACTTAAACTGTATCAGAATTGTGTGATCATGGGATCATTCTGAAGCTGGCTCGATAGTGACCAATTTCATGACGTTCTAATATTGTTATGCCCAGAAAGTGGCCCACCAAAAAGTGACGAAATACCAAGGGGAAACTTGTTGAACCAATACGGACTCAGTCTAACCCTAAAAATTAATTTATATAAATAAATTCTATGAATTCGAGGACCATTTGTTTGATTCCATGGGCCCCATAATATATATCTGGCTTTTCATCTCATCAAACTTTGGATCAGGCATAGATCATCAATCAAGACAATATGGATGGTTGGAGTAGTCAGGTCTTTGGTCAGCCAGATTTTGTGGTCTTTTGGTTGCAACAAATATCCACATTCAATGGGCAAAACTCAGAACATTTGGCATATGGTCCATTTCATGGGTCACAGTTTTTTATTCCTTTTGTGTATCTTCTTGTAATGTATATAGTTTTGGCAGATTCTGTAAGTATGCTGTTTACTGATTATCTTAAAGAAACAGATAACTGGAGTGTGAAGGCTATTAGGAGGAAGACAACCGGAACAGGAAGGATGAGGTATTTACGTCATGTGCCTCAAAGGTTCACGAGCAATTTCAGAGAAGGTAACCAACCGTCTTTGCTTCTTCCATCTTTGTCAAGATTGAACGCCTTTTCTTAATTTTTTATTTTTACTTTTGTGCCTAGCAGTTTGATAGCTTTGGAGACTGATTTTCTCCTTTTTTTAGGGACCCAAGTGGCTCCAAGGAAGACAACTGCTGCTGCATAGAGGAGTTGCTTCAGTTTTGGGGCATGTCTGAAGCATCCAGTTCTTGTATTTGATCTGGATTTTGTTGAATTTTATCAATTAGGTTCTTTTACACTGGAGATATTGCTATCTTCTATAGAGAATAGACTTTTTGACATCTTAAACCGCCGAGTAAGCATGAAGTTTTAATATTGGGATAAACCATTCTTTTGTATAAACATGAAGTTTTGATGTTGGGATAAACCATTCTTTCGTTTTCTGTATATTTGCCAGTTGCATTTTCCAGCTCAAGCAGGAGGATTTCTGTTGACCCTTTTGATAGACCTAATGCCCAAGAAATCAGAAAGAGCAAAAATAGGTTTGCTGGTCTTATGTTGAATGTTCAGTCTTGGTAAACCTTCAGTGACAGTTAGTGTCTTACCTAATATTTTTAGAATTGGGTTTTTATTTGTAACTAGATGCATCATCTTTCATTTTGCTACTCAAATCATGGGTTTAGGGCCTGCTAGATGTTGCAAATTGTATGAACTTTAACCAGTTGTCGCTTTTCATCTTTTTGTCAGCATTACATACTTTTTATATACCTAATGCATTTACAAGTTATAACTGATGCTGCTGTTAAACATCAATCTGCTGTTCACGTGTTGCCTGGTCATTAACTTCCTAACAGATGTTTTGACTTCCTGACCTATTCTGGCCCAGGAATCAGCTATAGATAAAATTATTTAGTAACAACTAGCAATATTATTCTTCTAGCATGTTTGGCTTACAAATGCAGGTTGTGTTTCAGCTTTGACTGGTGAACTTGCATGTTCTTAATAAAATGGTTGACTTGTGGTTTTATTGAACTGACCCATTTCACCGAGGAGTTTCAGTCCCAGCGAAAACCCGTCCTGTTTCAGTGATGAGTTTCGATCCCAACCAATCCAACAGTCTGGTCCATTCCAGGTAAGTAAACACCAGTCATTGCCGAGGCTAATCAAACTGGGAGCTCCTCATTGATCAAGTGAGTTTAATGTGATATTTTTTCTTCCTCTTATGGTTTCTGGATGAATTTGATTATTTTTCACTTTAGCCATACCATTGATGTAAATGAATCAGCTAGTTAGAAGATCAGATCAGTGAGATAATTGATCATCTGAATCAACTTGCCATGAAACTACATTCCAAAATTGATAATAATATTAATAAAACTAAACTAAACTAAACAAGGTCTGAAACTTGAGTCAGGCCTGCTGCTACCATAAATATCCTGAAATGACAGCTTGTAACTATTTCAGTTAGGATTAGGATCCCAAATCTGCCAATCTTCACCATCCCGAGAGATGTTTTGAACACAAAATCCTAGAGGTATTTCAAGCCCATTAATAACTTTGTAATATTGGGAATTGAAACTTTTTGTTAACACTTACGAGCATCCTAGAAACGGTTTGATATAGGAATGAGTCAGCCATAGCTTGACTTATTTACCTTAATAGCCTTGTTTTCATGCTGAAACGAAAGCATAGCCCAATAAGTACAACTGAGCCCAAATTAGAAGCAAGCTCGGTTAGTTGGCTAAAGGGTTGACTAGAGTCACCAGCCCACTGCCAGACTAATTTATTGTTCTACTTAAAGACTGGACTGTGCAAAATAAAAACTTAGACTTTGACATGACAAGCTCAAACAAAACAGTAAAAATTGTGGGCTCATATCAAGTCCCACGCCCAACTTCTTAGAATTTGGCAACATTAATGAAAAAAGCAGACTTGACTCTAAAATCCATTTTCAAACTCCAGATCATATCAACAAAGAGGAGACTTGACTATAAAGTAGAAAATGGGCCCATGCCAATCCCGTCCTGAGGCCCATTGCTTGGAACTCGATGTTCTTGGCAAAAGATGAGACTTGACTCTAATAGTAGAATCAGAGCCAAAAATCAGGCTGATTCAACCGTAGGTGCACACCATGTGAAATAGCTGAGATAAGAAGTCTCATTTTTATAATACTCCAAGTTATATGTGATGTCCACTTTTGTGCGTATAGACCATCCAATCCACTCATCCGACGTTTCATGCCTTCCATATGCCCATGCAATTCAGGCCATTATAGTTTCAGTATCTCTCTTCCTTCCTCTCTCTACATCATTCATGTACATCATATTTGCTAGCATACTTAATAGTTTTAGGCTAAAAATGAAGCACAACGCAATATGCATGAACTGAGGCCGAGTACTGGCCATCCGTCCTATGGGCTGACAGGGTCAAAGACCATTGCTGGCTCTAATTTTCCTGGAGCGTGGGCTATGCAAAATAAAACCTTGTAATATATAAGGCTTGAAAAGGCCAAACAAACCAGCTTACAATCAAACTCAAACCCATGAATTCGTGGCCCCGCTCACCCAACAAAAAGGACACTTGACTCTAAAAGTCGTTAGCATTGATTGTGCGTATTGATTCTAAGATTCAATCACTGATTTGGACTGCGGGGAGAGGATGAGAGAGATGGGAGATGAGAGAAACGATAGAGAAGAAGAGAGTACGTGAAAATGACTTAAGCTTACAATTCCTATGTTTCTAAAAATTAAGGAAATAAATCATCATGCATGCATAATACCTTTAGATTATGAACTTAACCGGTGTTTCAAATGCCTTTTAGGGTCCTCTTTGTTAATAGCCAAGTGGACTGCGGGGGGTTGAAGGCAGGTGTTTGATAAGTGGTCTGGTTGGCCACAATAATAATAATTGTTCATATTTGGCCGACCATAAGGATTTAAAATATTACTCGGACCCCGCTCTTGTGGGTACTGCACGTTGAAGCCTATATGGACCACTCCCTATGTCACAATTTGCGGTTGTAGGAGGTTGAAGACGCCCTCCTATTGGTTTCTTTCCTTTAGCCAACACTGAATCTTGTGTATGACCTGTAGTGGAAGGTTGAGTCGAAGGATAAGGCTGACTAGGGACTCTTGTAAGTTGCATTTTCACCTTATATGCCAACTGAACCACTTCATCTGTGGTCCTGACCAGGTGCATCTGAACTTTATCTTGAATTGCCGGTCGTAAACTGCATATGAACCGTGTTACCTTTTGTAATTCGGCCTCCAACAAGTCATTCCTTATTACTAACCATTGGAATTCTTTGGTGTAATATATGACAATTGGATTCCCCTATTGAAAATTTTGGTATTGCTGGAACAATACATGCTCATAATTATTGGGGAGGAATTGTGATCAAAGAAGGCGTCTCATATGTGGCCATGATCGGATAAACACCTTATTATATTGTGTACATGAGAGTTGTAATTGCTGCCACTATGCAAAAATACCAGAATTTAATTTAAATGCAACTAATTTTACTTTCTTATGCTCCGGCACGTCTATGTAATCAAAATACTAGTTTACTTCGGCTAACCAATCAAGGAATTCTTTTATACGCAATAACTCTTTAAAAGTAGAAAGTTCGGTCGTACTTAGATAGTCTCTTTCAGCACGATGTAGTCGATCATCTCCGTGGACCGCTTGTCGGGCATCGACACCACCGACGTCCTCGTCGTTGGAGCTCGACTCATTTGGAGTAGCCCAACGATTCGCCTCCGAAAACACTCTATGAAAGTTAGAAGGAAATTATCAGAATTTAGGATCTCTAATTCTAAAACTAGTTAATCTTAGAAAAACGTAACTGTCAATCCCTGGCAACAGCGCCAAAAACTTGTTCACAACTCTAAGTGCAGGGTCATGATGTAGTGATAATCTCGGTAAGACCAAGGTCAAATCCATAGGGACTGTACCTTGTATGGTTAATTTATAATCCCCAGGCCAGATATATAGTTTCGAGCCGAACGGATGGTGGGAACCTTGGGATCTTGCATTATGAACGACTTTCAGGCCTCTTTATCGTCCATCACTTGATTTTCTCGGATCTTTAGTGTATAAATTCTTCGTTCTCAATCCCCTAAGATCCGTCCCTTGTCTTGGTGATTTTAGAGCGTTAAATCTATGCTTTTAATACCCTTTTCAGTCCAAGTTCTTTAAATTCACCTTGTAACAAAAACACGATTAAAATGGGGTGTTAAACAGTATCATGTTCGTAAAATCAGGTAATAACTGGGCTCTAATATACGATATTTGACCCTCAACACATAAGAGATTGTAAAACTATCCAATTTGGAGGTTACTTGATTTGTCAATGAATCACCTAAGTGTCTATTACCACCTCGATTAGGGGATTGCTCTAAACTCGAGTATCTAAAATTGAGCGAAAATTTATGAATGGAAGCAATCCTTTTCAAATCAGTAACTTAATATACCCATAAGGCTTACTTTACTAGATCTAAGTCAAAACTCCCTCAATGGAGAGATATCACCACCACTCAGAAAATTGCTTAGGCTAGAAAAGTTAAACCTCTCCCCCCAACATCTTGCCCAATTCCATCCCGCCTTCCTTTTACGGGATTTTAGGCTTGCAATATGTTGATTTTTCATACAATGCTTGGAAGGTCTTTTTTGCAATAGCAAAACCTTTCAAAATGCTCTTTTAGGAGTATTCATAAAAAGCAAACAAGCAAAGGCTTATGTGATGAAGTGCGAGGTTTGTGACCCTGCAATAACTCTACAGTAAGTCACGGTGATGCATGGAAAGGCCACAGAGTTGTAATCCTCGTTATTCTTTTCTTCTTAGTTTTATTTCTTTTTGTTGAATCATTGGCGTTTCATCCATTTATTACCAAAGAAGTATAAAGAAAGGGGTTCTTGAAAGGAGCAACCAAATCCATTTTCAATATGGAATTACGATGGAATTGCCATGTTTGAAGACATCGTGAAAGTAACAAAGAGTTTTGACGACAAATGCTACATCAGAGCAGGAGGGTAAGGGAAAGTTTATAAAGCAAATCTACCATGGGCCAAGTACTAGCTATGAAGAAACTTCACAAACTCAAAGGTGTGAATTGATCTGATCATAGAAGTTTTAGAAATGAGATATAAACATTAACAGAAATCCTCCATCACAACGTCGTGGACTGGATTATAAGGGTGAAGGTTACTAAAGGTGTGGCCCATGCTTTATCGTACATGTGACATTATTGCATCCCACCAATTGTACATCGAGACCTGTCAAGCAACAACATTCTATTAAATTTGGAACTCGTGGCTAGTGTCTCTAATTGCTGATACCAGATTCATCTAATTGGACTATGCTTGCAGGCACTTAATTACTGATATATGTCACTAGGTTAGTTGCTAATACATCCTCAACACTATAATATTTTTAGCAGCTTATATTGCTCTCTGTTTTCCTCTTAGTTTCCAATTTTTCTCTGGGCAATGGTGCACTATATTGTTTCAGCATGAGTTACCGTACAAAAATGGCGTTGAATGTGAGGAAATTTTCGTTTTAAAAAAATTCTCAATCAGCTCCAAGATTCCCTAATCCAGTAGTTGAAATAGGCCTTGTTCAGTGACTACCACATATATCATTGCATTGAATTATTCCCTTGCCTTTATCTGGTCAGGTAATCGAAGAACATCCCCAATAGAGGTAGCAATAAGCAATAGGCATGGTTGGTTATACTGTTTAGATAGGTGGTATCATGCAATGCTTGGCTTAAGAGTTTAGTAGAGCTATCCATGAGCCTAGCTGGTCCACTTAAGGCCTGGTTTGGAGTCGCCCACTAGGCAGGCATAAGGTTCAAATCCGGGCATTAAAAGTTAAGCCTGTTTAATAATTGGGTTAGGCTCAGGCTCTGTTCAAGAGCCCATTAGCCGAGCCCTGCCCTTTTTAGAATTTCAAGGGAATTTTTGTCATATATCATCCATGATGGGATGCATTAGACGAACAGACCAAATGTTGTACGAAAGGGTTTAGTCAGGACCCACCTTGGTCATAGGTAATGCAAAATCACCGTGGCTTGGTTGGTATCCTACATAATATCGTGTGTTGGGCCTGGGTCTGTTTGCTGGGGCCTATCATAAGACCAAGCTGCACTCAGGCCTAAGTTCTACTTTGTGGATGAGCGTGGACAGGACTCTGCCCAGCCCAAGCCCAGGCCATTGACAGCTGTAGTTTCTAGCCAATGGCAATGGTTGATTCTCTTTTATTTTGTAAAGCGTCAATGATTTGGTGGACCAAATAGTCGATATGATGTTGTACACAGTGGATGGCCATGCACCAAAAGATATCCCAATATTGAAAGATCCTATCCATTGAATCTATTTCATTTTATTTATTATTTTGATATTGAATATGGACTGTTTGCTTTATTTTCTTTTCTGACCATCTACTTGCTTGCCTCTGATTAAAAGGCTAGGATTTCTGATCAGCAGAACTATTAGTACATGTGCCATCAGACAGGCCACCACCATATGAAAGCAACAGACAGTTGAAAATGATGGCCCACAATTCTCTCTATGTGTATCATCCATCTATATTTAATCTGATTCACTGTACACGTGGGATCATCCATCTATGGTCCCACTATACATGTACTCATGTATCATGCATAGCCTACTTTGTAATCCATGTTTGTACCTCTCTTTGTATCGTGTATCTCTCTTTGTATCTTGTATGGCCTGTTATACATATAGGTTAATTATGCATGTATGTCTATCTGTACACATGGCCAACATATATAGGGGCATTCTACATGTGGAGCACACTGTACTACATTGCTTGTACACTACATGTGCATGCAAATTAATAGTTAATTGTTTACATTCAATATTTTCTCATCATAAAAGGGAATTTGAATTAGTGGGCCCACTTCTATGGCCCACCAAATGATCGATTTATCACAAGGATCAGCTATAGCTTTATTGAATGGGCTTATCCCAATGGTCTATCTTAAATGAATACTTTTTATGTCATTTGATGATTTCTAAAGGATGTACCACTCCAAGCTCTATCATGTGTGAATAATTAACAAGTTATTCATTTGTAGCCAAGTTTACTGTAAATAGATTACAGCTTAAAAGCCAAATAAGACAAAATATAAACACCTTACACATGTAGTAATCAGATTACAAAAGAAGGCATCTACTGCATAAACATAAAATAGAGAGAGAAAATACCCATTTTTCGCATGGAAAATCCTTCTACTGGCGATGCAGAGCCTAACAACGACTCCCCTTCTCCAATCTCCGTGATCTCAAGTGTACCACACCACAGGAAACTAGTGGTAATTGAACATCCACCATGGCCCACCGTAATGCTTATTTGACATCCAACCTATTGATCAGGTCACACATAACTGGATGAATGGAAAGCACAAATATTAGCTTATACAAAACTTTTGTAGCCTCCAGGAAATTTTTATGGGTGAGCACTCAATTACCACTGTTTCTTATGGATCTGCTTCATTTCTGGGATCATGCTATGAAATGTCATAAAATGATATGAAAAAATGGATAAATGGCACGGATAAAACACATACATCATGATGGCCTACAGAGCATCAACTAGTAATAACTCGTCACTAGCAGTGTAAGTTGGACAGGACTCAGTCCAGCCCCAGCCCAGGCTGTTGAACGCTATAGTTTCCAGGCAATGGCAATGGTTGATTTTCTTTTACTTTGTAAATTGTCAATGGTTTGGTGGACCAAACAGTTGATATGATGTTGCACACTAGTGGATATCTATTGTATTGCATAAGAATATTAGCCTCGCTTGTCTGCGATGCTACTCTAACTGAACACCGCCAAGGCAATTTGTGCCAGAAAAAGATTGAAGAGGAAGGCATGCATGATCTTTGCAATTCATGAGCTGTGTTACCTCAAATATAGGTTGCTGGTTATGTTATTATAACAATCAATTTTCTCATGTCTATGGCCCACCTCATAAGAGGGTCCTATTTTTGGGCCAACGGATCTTCATACCGGGCCTTCCTAATCACATATATTACATGTCAAGAATCATCTATACAATCTCTTGTTGTCCAAATTGACTCTCACTCTCTTCTACATTTCCTCAAATTTCAGCATAGTTTGAACCATAAGTTCAATGTTGTAAGCTTGGATCCATCACCTCCACAAAGAACAAACACATCCACAATTTATGCAAAGTGGTGGAGGGAGGGACTAATTTGGGGTTAGTGGCCTGCTACGAAACATATCAACCATTCAAACCCCAAACAGAGGCACAGCCCATGGACCCATGACCCAATCCTCAACCGTTTAATAATTGGGTTAAGAATTTAGTTTAAAATTTAACATGTGGTCCCACTTTTCAACAAATTATTAGGCCCAAGCACCACTCTTTTGACACATTTACTCAAGCCCATTAGTACCTTTGTTTTATTTGGGAATTGAAACCTTTTGTTAATACTTATGTGCGTCCTAGAAATGGTTTGATATAGGAATGAGTCAGCCATAGCTTGATTCATTTACTTTAATAACCTTAATTTGTTTTCTGGCGAAAACCAAAGCATAGCCAAATAAGTACACCTAAGCCCAAGTTGGAAGCAAGCTCTCACCACTATAAATTTCCCAGGGCCTGCTATAATGTTTCTGCCATCCAACCTATTATTGATTAGGTCACACAGACCTAGCTGAAGGAAAACACAAATATCAATTTCATCCAAAACCTTTCAATTGAAGGTAAGGTTATCTTAGAAACTTAAAAAATGTGGCTACTAACCGAATGATGGCTTAGATTTCATCTGCAAAAGCTAACCAACAGCTTATCTTTTACCTGCACAAGTCTTTTCACCCGAGTTTCGCTCTCTGATATCCAAAATGCAGTTTCTGATATGGATGCTGAGCATTACTTTTGTTTGATGAGGAAGAATGATTTCATGTGGATAAGATCTAACCCATCAATCAGGTGTGCTACTCTTTATTTGTATCAGCACTAACAAATAAAGCTGATTCAAAAGTTAGGTGGTAGACACCGTGAGAAACAGTAGAGATGAGAAGTCTCACAATTAAAATAGTCCCAAGTTTTTTGATCCTGGCTGCTGCCCGAAAAATCTAGTTCTGTACATTTGTCTCATCAATGAAATCTTGTTTTGAAAACAAAGTAAAAAAATAAAATAGTCCAAGTTATATGTGGTGCCCACCATGATGTGTTTATACCATCCAATCCATTCATCTCACATTTCACACCAGGATTAATCGATTCGCCGAAAATTAGGACATTCTACTACTAGTGTTGGCCAAACTATGTGAATTTAAAGTTGTTAGGAATGATTTTACACCATTCCCTATGGTGTAGCTAATGTAAGTTCTGGATTTCGTGTGAAAATTTGACGGCCAAACTGATGGACAGTGTGGATCAGATGCATGTTTATCCCACATAGTGATTAGTTAGCCAGCAAAATTCATCCCCTCCATGTGCCTATGCAATTCAGGCTATTGTAGACCCGATTTCTCTCATCCTCCCTCTCTCCATGTGGTTGTGCACCACATCTCCAAGTCAACAGTTTCACGCTATAAATGAACCACAACACAATAAGCATACCTAAACCTGACTACTGGCCATCTAGCCCATGAGCTTAACAGACTCAGACCATTGCCAACTCTAATTTAATGGTCCACTTAGGCCTCAACTTTGCAAAATAAAACCTTGTAATAGACTACGCTTGACAAGCCCAAACAAATCAGTTTAAATCCAGATCAAACTCATCCATTCACGGCCCCACTTCTTAAAAATTTGCAAAACCTGACAAAAATGAAGACTTTGACTCTAAAAGTCACTAGATTGTTTGTTCTAATTATGCAACCATGGATAGGAAAAAGAAGTGGTGCGTATTGGTTACAATAAAGGAGATCCAATCACTGGATTAGACTACAGATGATGTGGAGTCTACTGGGGAAAGGATGAGAGAGACGAGAGATGGGAGATGAGAGAGAGTATATGAAAATGACTTGAAACTTATAATTCTAAAAATTAAGAAAATAAATCATTATGCAAGCATAACACCATAACATTATAATACCAATTAGTGTTCCGAACCCATTTTGTTAACATAATGCGTTATGCTATAATGCATCATTTTTATAATTTATAGTTAGGTAGATGATTAGCAATCCAAATGGGCCCTAGAAGCTGCAACCTGCATTCTCATTTTCCTTGGAGGTTTTAGGTAGGAGATCCGGTAAAATTGAAATTGAGGAATGAGCCATTGCCAAAGAATCCTCTGCAACACTTGTTGCAGGCAGAGCATGCAACAATCAATGTCATGTCATTAGTTGTGACATGTCTGTGACATTGACTCCATTCATCAGTTGTGCCACCTTCGGCAAACCATTAGGCCCTATTTGTTTTTCCTCCTATATCCTACGTAGCTTGTAATTGACTTAAGGGTCATTGGATGGTAATATAATTTCTGTTGGGAAACTACACAACTTTCTCTTCTATGTGCAAATTAATGAGATTAATAATATAAGAGATTTAATGGATGATAATCACTTCCAACACAAGCAAATCATCGATTATGTAAAGTGTAAGAGACAAATTTTATACATGGAAAATCCTTTGATGTGAAGGAAAAAATTACGGGACCAGTTCGGTGCAAAACCACTATGTTAGAGATAATAAAAGTTCCATCATCAAGAAAACAACTCTCTTAGATGCCCTAATAAATTACCCAAAAGTTGAATTTCCAGCAACAATAAAAGAAAGAATTTTGTCGCCAAATAAGGATTGTACAAAATTCCAACTCAACTTTTGAAGAAGACAATTGAAGAAATTAGTTTTGTGAATGGACTCTCACAAACCCCGAGATAAAAACTCGTTATTATAGTCAACAAGAAGTTTGGAGAAATAAGAGACCTTGTTCATCTTTTTCCACCAACTATTCTCCTCTTTATCACTAAGAATGAAAATCAAAATATAGCAACAACTCTCTCTAGATAGGAAAAAATATATATTATTTTTCCCTCCTTATACTTGCTTTAAAAAAACAATAATAAAATTGAAAATAAAAATACCCCCATACACGTGGTTAGAGGAAAGACTACTTGAGGCCATACATGTGGGTCCCATTTCCACATGCAGAAGGACCCTCAACATTCTCTTACTCATCTTTCAAGAAAAGTAGGTAAAAAAACATAAAATTAAAAACTATCTATTTTATCAGCCACAATTTAGTAAGTATACCGGAGCCTGATTTAGAAGCTGACCCAACCAGGTGGACCATGGGCAGACCAAATTGAGTTGCAAGCCCATTGCCTTTCTTAATTTAGTGCTCCACTAAAGCCTGGTCCATGCAAAATGAAACTTCAAATAGACTTTTTCCTAAAAAGTACAAATGAATCAATAAATACATGGGCCCCACTCATTGGAATATAGTAGTACCTAACAAAATGGGGACTTGGAAACTTAACGCTAAGAGTAGAATCTGGCCCAAAACTATCCAATCCTAGGACCACTCCTTGAATTGTCGATGCTCCATGAAAAATTAGAGACTTGACTCTAAAAACTAGAATTTAAAACATACATATCTAGTGTGGTGCCCACTCATTGGAATACAACAGTGCCAAACAAAATGAAGACTTAACTCTAATAGTAGAATCTGGACCAAAACTATCCAGTCCTAGGACCACTCCTTGAATTGTCGAAACTCCATGAAAAATTAGAGACTTGACTCTAAAAACTAGAATTTAAAATATACATATATAGTTTGGGGCCCACTTATTGGAATACAACGGTGCTAAACAAAATGGAGACTTGGTTCTAAGAATAGAATCTAGCCCAAAATTAGCCAATCCCGAGGCCACTGCTTGAATTATCGATGCTCCAAACAAAATTATAGACTTAACTGTAAAACTAAAATCTAAACTGTATCTACTTTGGGGCCCACTGGTTGGAATACAGTAGTACACAACAAAATGGAGACTTTTCTATAACAATAAAATTTGCCCCAAAACCTATCGTGTCCCGGGGCAACTCCTTGAATTATCGATGCTCCAAACAAAATTAGAAACTTGACTGTAAAAGTAGAACCTAAAATGCATCTAATTTGGGGCCCACTCGTTGGAATCTTGCGACGGATGCCCCATATAAGTGTCATGCTAATTGAAAAGATGGTATGTCATCAAAAGTTGTAGTGATCTGTTCAGCATGGAGTACTGAAGATGAGTGTCATTGTCCAATAGGCTCGAGTTCTGCTACTGCTACTGGAAGTGCTTTCTTCTTTGCCTTATCCATTTCTAGTAAAGTCACAAAGACTTTTTACCCGTTTCCCAAAGAAGGCGCCAAAATGCTGACATAATATCTCATACCCCAAGCCTTAGTTACACTACTTAAATCCAGATTCTTAGCCTGACTTTGGCATCGAAGAGTCCCCTACTCTAGCCAACATCTCCTTTGTCCTTCTCCTGTGCAAGCTTACAGGGATTGGCGCGAGTGTTTGGAGGGCGAACCAGATTTTTGCATCAACACATAGCATGATCCATTTCAATTTCGTATTACAGGAAGCTTAATTTTAAACTAAATCTTAACTTACTTTGGGAATCAAAGTGTAAATTTGAGTGAGATGGAACCCAAGTGGAGTGGACCAATTTGAAAATTATAAGAAGCAATAAAACATCATTTTTCCTCGTTGTTTTTGGATTACATGTAATGGGCAATAATCCACTAAATCAATGCTTGAATTGTAGAATTCTCACAATTCTGAAATTTTACCAATAATTTCTGAGATATATATATATATATATATATATATATATATATATATATATATATATATGACCCATGTGAAGCCATATTATTTCCGCCAACAAGCTGATATGGTACGGCACAGGCCTGAAAAGAATTCCTACTGGCATTAGGTACTAAAAGATTGATTTGTCATGCATTATTATTCTTGGAGTTAGGTAAACATTGAACGGCAACTTGATGGACGATGTGGATCTCCTTCACACGAAGTCATTGCACCCTTATAAACGATAGGCACGACCCAAACAAGCCAGGCACGGATTTCCTTCACACAAAGTCATTGCCCCCTTAGAAACGGTAGGCACGACCCAAACAAGCCAGGCATGAATTTCCTTCACCCAAAGTCATTGCCCCCTTAGAAATGGTAGGCACGACCCAAACAAGCCAGGCACGAATTTCCTTCACACAAAGTCATTGCCCCCTTAGAAACGGTGGGCACGACCCAAACAAGACGGGCACGAATTTCCTTCACACGGAGTCATTGCCCCCTTAGAAAGGGTAGGCACGACCCAAACAAGCCAGGCACGAATTTCCTTCACACGAAGTCATTGCCCCCTTAGAAACGGTAGGCACGACCCAAACAAGCCAGGCACGAATTTGCATCCCTACTGACGCTGCCAGCATCATGGTGGCTATTGGACAGTGCTCTGTGAGCCCTACCATGATGTATGTATTATATCCATGCTGTCCATCTATTTTTTCAGATTATTGTAGGTTATAAGCTAAAAAAATGAGGTAGTTCCAAATCTCAAGCGGACCAGACCACAATAAAAACAGTGGTGATCAAAAGCCCACCATTAAAAACTTCCTACGGCCCACGGTAATTTTTACTTGCCATCCAACCTTTTTATTAGGTCACAGAGATATGGATCAAGGGAAAAAACAAATATCAGCTTCATCCAAAACTTTTATGGCCCTAAAAAGTTTTTAATGGTGGCCTTTCAATCACCACTCTTTCCTATAGTGTGGTTGACATGAGATTTGGATCTACCTCATTTTTGGGATCATGCCCTAAAATGATATGGAAAAATGGATGAACAGATGGGATAAATCACATACATCATGGTGGGGCCCACATAGTACAGTCCAGTAGCTACTGGCTACGTCAGACAATTCTCGTCCGTTTACATCCCATCAACACTGACTTTTAAAACAAAGCCAAAGACGTCGAGGAAGCCGAAACAGGCTCGGAAGGAAGCTTATATCAGAAAATTTAAGCGAGTCACAGACGTCGAGGAAATTGGAACACCGCGGAGGAAGCTTCTTGCTTTCCCATCCTTTTCATACTGGTTGCTGACTGTATCTCAGATCTAGAGCGGGTGCAAACACTTTCATGGCAAAGATGGACCATAGAAAGCCCGATCCGAGGCAGAAATAATCCTGACCGTCAATAGTTTAAAACGATCTTATCTTGTTAAAAGGGATGAGTTTTTCCGTATATTATATATGATTTTGGGGAGGAGAACTACTTAACCCAAGCAACCCCCCTACACCGCGTTGCCCATGCCAGATTTACATTTACGAGATTCCATCAGTTGGTAAAAAATCTCATATAATTTTGTTTTTACTATAAATAATAAGTTTTAGTTGGAGTATAACTTTTGATCCTCTATGTTGTAGAAGTTGTACCCAACATGAAGAAAAAAATATGCTTAGAAAAATTAAGAGAATAATGTGGTTAGGCCAAATTGGACACTTACTATATTTTTTTTGCTGAAAACCATCAGTCTAGTGGGAATAGAGGTTGTCTATAAATAGCAAATTGACTATTTATAGTAAGTCAGGTGTTTGAATTGGAGTCTAAGTCTAAAACTCCATCCTAAGTTAGAGTTCCTTATTTAAAAAGTTGTAATTTCATTTTTTATCATCAAAGTTATTTCAAATTTTTGATAAATTATTTCTCCCTTTATCCCTCATGGATTCGAGGAAGCTCTCTAAGGAGTCCAAAGAGCTCCCCAGATTCGGAGTAGATATCCCCTGAGAAAGATGGTGATCAATCTCATCATGTCCCTCCCTGTGTCAAGTGGTATCAGAGTGAGGGCTCCCCTCAGGCCGATTGCAACTAATGACAGAATGGACCAAAATCATGTGTACGGTGATTCATGGATTCATTATCTATAAAAAAGAATGAAAGATTTTCACTGAGAAAGTCAATTAACCATGCAAGGGTTACAAGCAACTCTCGACCGTATTGCGAATGCGCTAATTCTGCCCCAAGCCCAAGGCAATGCTCAACCGCTCATTATCATTATATGGCACAACCCCAATTTCCGTAGAGCGCCTCCAAAGGTAAATCGTAGAGCTATCCCAGATGAATCGAGCTTCAGGGACGAGGACATTGGTCGCGTCGTTGCCCAACGGTCAGTCCATAAAGACGATCGACTAGGTCGTGCTAAAAGAGACTATTGAGGTAAGGCTGAACTTTTCAGTTTTAATGGCTTATTGTGTATAAAAGACTTCCTCGATTGGTTAGCCAAAGTAGAGCGGTATTTTAATTATATGGACGTGCTAAAAGAAAAGAAAGTAAAGTTGGTTGCGTTGAAATTGAAATCTGATGCTTTTACATGGTGGAAGCAATTACAAATATCAAATGCCTAATAGAAAAAGGTGTCCATCCGATCATGGCCGCAAATGAGACGCCTTCTTTGATCACGATTTCTTTCGAGTGATTATGAGTAGGTATTATTCTAACAATATGAAAATTGTCGGCAGGAGAATCAGATCGTTACAGATTACACCAAAGATTTCCAACAGTTGGTAACGTGGAATGATTTATCAAAAACTGAATTGTAGAAGGTAGCACAATTCATAGGAGATTTATGAACAACAATTCAGGATCAAGTTTAGATGCACCCGGTCAGGACTGTGGATGAAACGGTTTAGTTGGCAGGTGGGCGAAACACAGCTTGCAAGAGTCTCTACTCTGCCTTATCCTTCAACTTGGCCCCCCATGACAGGTCCCACGCAGGATTCAGTATTGGCTAAAGGAAACGAACCAGTAGGAAGACGTCCTGAACCTGCTACAATTGCAAACTGTGACACGGGGAGCAGTCCATTTAGGCCTCAACGTGTAGCGCACACAATAGTGGGTTCGAGTAAGATTCCAAATCCTTATGGTCTACCAAAGACGAACGATTGTTACTGTTGTGGCCAACTGGGCCACTTATCAAACAGCTGCCCTTAACACCCCGTAGCTCACTTAGCCATTAATGAAGGGGGTATTGAAGGTGAGGCAATGGAAAAAGGCCTTGGATTTGATGAGAGTGAACAAGCCACTGAAGAATGAGGTATTGACGAAGAATGGTTGGCCAAGGATCATGGCGAATCATTGGTCATGAGGTGGTTATTATACACTTTAAAGAAGGAGGTGCACCCGCAGAGGCACAATATATTTCGTACGTAGTATACCGTCAATGGCTAGGTCTGTGATGTAATCATAGATAGTGGCAAAAGCGAGAACATCATCTCGAAGGTGATGGTGGACAAGTTATACGGCTACCTATGACAAAGCATAATCATTTCCCTAAGATGAGAACATGTTTACATCTTCGTCAATAATGGTTGAAATACGATCGTTGTCCGTATGGTACAAGAGAACCACCATGAAGCTTTTAAAGTGGAGGGGAGCTCCCTTCTGACCTTTCGGGATTTCATAGAGGAATTTAAGAAAACCAACAAGGTGTACGCCATAATAGTAAAGGGCGGGGAATTAGAGCCCCTCTTAAACATTCCTCCAAGTTTAAGGTCGTTGCTGAACGAATTCAAAGAGATTTTGCTTGAAGAGTTATCCAATGGATTGCACCCCATGCTGGACATCTAACATCACATAAACATCATTCATGGGGCTAGCTTGCCCAACCGCCCTCATTATCGAATGAGTCTGAAACAGTGTGAGAGACTCCAGGAGCAGGTGGAGGAATTGATCCCTAAAGTGTCTTTTGAGAAAGAGAGAGCATAAGCCCATGTATCATGCCAGCTTTATTAACGTCGAAGAAAGATGGGAGCTGGCACATGCGTGTCAACAGCCGAGCAATTAACAAGATTACATTTAAGTATGAGTTTTTGATACCATGGTTAGACAGCATGCTTGATATGATAGAAGGTGCTAAGGTATTCTTTAAACTAGATCTGAGGAGCAGATATTATCATATATATTCGTATCTGGCCCAGTGATGAGTGAAAAATGACATTCAAGACTAAGGAATGGTTGTATGAGTGGCTGGTAATGACCTTTAATCTATCGAATGCACCGAGTACTTTTATGCATCTGATGAATCAAGTATTAAAACCGTTCATTAACTAGATTATTCATTGCTGCTAGCTTTACCTAATGATTGGATCTTACACACGTGTGCTGTGATTTGGGGTGTTAATAAGTCGAGTTTGGATTGGGCACAAAGCCTGACCCTGACATGAGCCTAGCACCACAAGCCCAATTTTACTAGGATTGGTCTGACCTACCCTAAAAATTGATGTCGAATGTTCCTAATGCATCCATTGAGAGGAGGGTCTCACATGCAAGGTGATATAGACATTGTAAAAATAAAAGCCAGCTATTTAGGTGCAAGATGCAAGCATTGCCTAACCTGCAATGGGAATGTATATTTATAGGACAAAACACTTGTTAAGGCCAGGGTAGGTAGAATGGATCAGGCGAATATGACTTGAGCCCAAGCTGGATTAAAGGCTTGTGTAGGTCCAAGTGAACTAGGTTGAGTCTGATCCAATTTGGTGGTTGTCAGCACTAAAAACATGAGTGACTTTGTGATGTAGAGTTGGTCACTAACACTTTCATGGCCAAGATGGATCAAAAAAGGCTCGTCAATGATAAAAGTGATCTGGACCGTCAGAACTTAAGACGAACATATCTCACAAACCGGGATGAGCTATTGGACGTACCATATATAATTTTGGGGTAGGACGATTGTAACACCCTGCCCAAAACTAGAACAATGTCCTGAGGCGCTCACGTGCGAACTGACGCAAGACCGTACAATTCGATCACACGTGTGGGCTTATCACTAGTAAATTAATCCTGATTAAGCCACTAATGTAATTAGATCAAATGGTGTACAGGCCGAAGACGGGTCGTAGAGTTAGACGGCCAAATTACACTTGGCGACTGTTCGTAAGAGCCGTGTACCACCCGAAGAAAAACTAAAAAAATTCTAAAATTCTGGTAGACCATGGGTCTCACTGGGCTTGTGGTCCGTCGCGGACATCAGGCTCAAGTGGTGCCCAGAAATGGGCGAATCGTGCTGTCTAGCCGGCACTTAGATAACACAAGTTGCCAGGCCTAAAGAAGGAAATTTTGAAATTTTAATTAATTGGCCTTATTCCTTGAGTCATCAAATCCGAACATTTCAACCATCGGATCTCTTCTAAATTTACACTGAAGGCAAGGAACATTTCCCAGCCCTCACCTATGAAATTTGACTTTTGATCGAAAGCCGGTAACCGTTGATCACAAATCGGACCACCGCGGCAAAACTCTGCGTCCATTTGCCATTAAATTCCACCCGACCCTTCATCAGGCCATGGGGCACCTGATCCACGAATTAGATGGGCCAGGGGCCCATCAGGGTTGCCCCAATAGCTAAAAAGGGCCCCATAGGGCCATTGGTGGCATAATAAGAAATTCAGGGCTAAGGGATATAATTTCAGGGTATTTAATGCCAACCCTCTCTCATTTACTGAAAATTCTAGCAACTAAAATTCGAGAGAGAGAGAGAGAGAGAGAGAGAGAGTGAAGGTGGTGCTTGGGGACTGAAATTCCCCGCGCCCACGTCCCTATATTGCCAAGAATTCCGACCCGATCACCGTAGAACCGAGATATGCCCGATCTAAGGTGAGAATCGGACTTCAATCCACACTTTCTTAGTGATCAACCACATGCATGCATCTTACCATTACTTTCTTACAATGCAAGGCCCCAGCACGTCGAGTTTGCGAACCCGGAGACATTAAGATGCTTAGGAAGGCTTCCGGTCAACTATAGGTCCGGACCATTACCCTAAGATGGCCGATCTTCGTGCCTAGCGTGGTTTTTAGTAAACGTGTTTGATGAAACTTCCCTGCATATTGCTGAAATTGAATTGGTTGAGTTGATTTGTAAAATTTAGGGTTTTCTCCAAATGGAAAAGGGGTTTAGGTCCAAACATTCCCAAATATATGAAATGCTATGTTGCAAGTTGAATTAGGGTGTATGCACTTAGTTTATTGACTAAATGCTGAATTTGTTGATTGATTTTGGTTGTATATGAGACATGCTAGGCATAGGAGTAGTGCATTGTAGTTGAATTGTTGAATCTCTGAATTAATTGCGCTAAATTTCTGATGTATTGCTGAATTTTCTGTTTTATGTTGGCATATGTGAATTCATGTTGACACGCCTAGGTACATGGCTGCCCTTTGGTAGAAATCGATGAAATATGTGAACATAACTCTCTCATTTCGTGGAAATTATTGGGTTGTTGTCTATGTACTTGGAATGTTAAACTTAATTTCGCATTGGTAGAGTTACTCTGAAAATGCTGAACTTATACTACTTATTTATGAATCTGTCCTTTCATGGATTGGTCGATTAACTATAATTATTTTGGGAAACCCTTTTATTGGTTCAACCCACAGGCAAATCTGGCCCTATCAGTTAAGCTGTTAATTAATGGCCGTAGTTGGACTACATGAGACACCGTTCTCAGGCCGTTCGGTTTATGGTGCGACTTATGGGGGCATATTGGCTCACAATTGGCCATCCTTATATGTTAACCATATTTGTACGCCCATGTAGGAACCTGAGATACCTCGAGACCTTTGTGCCCACTATTAATTATAAGATTTGGCCCACGAGACTCCTGAGCCAGGGACTATGGTATAGGACACTGTGCCCGTGCTGTTAGCCTACACTAGGGTGACGAGCCTACCCGTAGTGACCAATGAGCACCAAGACTCGTGAGCTGAGGAGGGTGGTATGGGACACTATGCCCGTGTTGTCGGCCTATCCTAGGGTGACGACCTCCCCATAGTAACCATGAGCAGAATCTGAAAGTCCTAATTGATTTCGTATGAGCCTAGATCTAAGAGATTGACGAACCCACGAGGGCTAAGGACCGCGGGAGCCATACGGCCACGGCCCTGAGCTGCACGATCAGGTTAAGGCAATACTTCTGCTAAGGGTATTCCGGTTTCCCCAACCTGCTGGATGAATGAACATAACTAATTAGCTCGGCTAACATGTTCATAAAATTGCATTACTTATTTTGGCGATTCGACAGTCGAGGTCGCACTGAGGGAGTGTTGGTCATTGCGATCGTTAGATATTGTTACTTGAGGGAGTGTTGGTGGTGAGAGGCATGCATCATTTCACAAACCAGGCATTTCATTAACAAGAGTATTTAAGAATTTATGATGTATGTTGTTTAGTAAATCTATTCTATGCATGATTATTTGTGCCATTTATTGCTAATGGTACCACTGAGTTAGCTACTCACTCCCACTCTAGGACGGTGTTCTAAAACACTAATCAGAATCCGGCATAAATGCAAGAACCTTGGAGTAAGATGCATTGGAAGATATCGGTATGGACAACGACGAGGAATGGGCGTATTTCCAGACGTTTGGCGAACTCTACTAGCTCAATGGATGATCTCGGGTTTGGGCCAGGGCCCAATCCTTTCTAGGGAGTGATGAGAGGATGGGACTAGGTCCCTAATGGATATTTTATTTCTTTGGATTATAAGGTTTACGTTGGTTTATGACTTTATTAGTAGCACTTGGATTTGTGAATGGTTTACTTAAATCTCTGATGATCAGTTGTTTTATGTTTAATTTAATCCTCTTTGATTTCATGATGCCTACATTTACATGCATCTGAGGCCCGTTAGGGTACATGTGGTCTCGGGAATCTGAGAGCCAAGTTCCTACTCGGCCCTTGAATTTCGCGGCGTTACAACTTGGTATCTGAGTATGGTTTGGATTAAACCGGGCCTGGGGTGACGCGTTTATCGCGACGCACTCTGACTTAGGAGGGAGCGAATGAACTTATAAATAGTATTAGGATCCACAAATTTCGCCCACTAGCAAGACTGAACCCTATAGGCTAGTCTAGGACTTGTAAGTAGAAAGGCGTAGGCTATATGAAATGACACAAGTCACTTCCAATCAGGGATAAAAGAATTTATTTGACTCGATTCTAACACGTCGGGACTAAGCTGCGCGGGTAACTTACGAGACTGCGACGGCCTAAACATTCAAACTTGATAGTTCGATATAACATAAAATCCCTTTAAATTCCTAGCCCAGTTGAGATAAAAAGTCCTTGCATTGACTTAAAGGACTTTAGGCCTGCCTGAATCGTCGTTTGTAGGATTTTTCAAGGCCCAAAAATGAACCTAACAATGCAATGAAACAATCCTTGGACTGCGATTAATGGACCCGACCAATTAGGGGCCTAACAAATGCATTTAGGGGGGCCCAAGGGGTCCCACAAACCGCGAGAGAGGACCCGGGGTGGCAGGCCACCGTCGAGTGGCGGCGGCGGCGCCAGAAGTTCTAGAGGATGGCGGCGGAACCGCCATTTTGGTGGCACGCCGCCTCTGGCTCCAGAGGGTGGCGGCGGCGCGCCACTGCTGGCCCGGCCATGTGGGGTCCCTCCCACATGTGGGGGCCCCCTTTGCTCGTCCATTTTTCCCGTTTAAGCCCAAAAATACCCCTCCCAACCCTTTTCTACACTCCAAACCTCTCCTAAACCCTTCCTCACTCCCAAATCTTCATTTTAAAGCTCCTAGGTCCATCTTCTTCCTTGCATGCTTCATCCATGACCCACTCTCAATCCTAATCATCCTAAATCTTCCTTGCACTCCCTTATTATCACTCATTTGAGCACAAAACTCTCCTTCTAGGGTCCGACTATTCTCACTCCTTCAAATCCATTACATTCTCTAAGCATTCTCACCTCAATGGCTTTCTTTGAGGTGGTGACATCCATCTTCTCTATCTCCATGCTTCTTTCTCTTATGGGGAAGAAGAGGGCGACCTTCGATGGAGCTAGGCCGAGCCGAGAGAGAAAATTCAAGAAGAAGCTGGATACCGGTGCGGGCCCAAGCATTGAGAAGGAGGCCGATGTATGGTGGGATAGCGTGTTGAGAACCATCCTCGAAAATTTCATATGAACTTGGGAGGATTCAAGACGTGCTTCTCTGAGAAATACTTCCCACGTATGTATCGAATTGAGAAGGAGAATGAATTTCTGCGCCTCCAACAAGGGGGAATGTCGGTAGCCGAATATGAAAATTGGTTCACCGAGTTATCTTGCTATGCCCCCCGAATTGTTGCCAACGAAGAAACCTGCATGAGGTGTTTTGTTGAAGGACTGAGGGCCGGAATCCACACCAAGATGTGTTATGTGAACATTCAAACCTATGCCGAGTTGGTGGAGATGTCCTTGCGATAGGAGCTGGACGGAGAGCGAGTCTCCTAGGCGCGCCTCTAAGCCGAGTCACGGGGGAGATCTGGGAAACAGTCTTCCTCCTCCTTCGGAAGAAGGGCGCAACCAAGTCCACCCTCCCCAGCATGCTCCTCCTCCACCCGCAAGCGCCCGACCCGATCGTTCCTATAGGTATTGTAGAAAAGTGGGGCATTCGGAAGCGTATTGCTTCTCGAAGATGAGAGCATGGCTATACGCCCCCTCAACGTGCAAGCCGACCGCCCCAACAGGCGTTACCAATTCCCCCTCAACAAGCTGCGGGCCCATCCCAACAATTTCGTAGGTTGTCAGAGCCTCAAATTAGGCCACCACCTCGGCCTACGCATCAGCCCAACAAGCCGCAATAAGCGCGCGTTCATGCCCTAACCGCTGAATGTGTGGACGCAGCCACAATCACACTGTCAGCATTTGAAGTCACCACTAATATTCAAGGTATCATTGTTTTTCTTCTTGTGGACATTGGGTCCACAACATCACTCATATCATATACAACCGCCAAGAATTTGAGGTTACCGACTACTCCCATGTTGGGAGTAAGAATTATAACGGCAATAGGAACCTTCACTAAAGCTACATCCGTCTGCTAAGGTTGCCCCATTGATCTGGGAAACAAGAGAACACACGTGGACCTTATAGTCACAAAGGTCTTCCACTATGACGTGATCTTGGGTATGAACTGGCTCTCCGCAATGAGAGCCGAGATCGATTGTGAGGACCGGACGATGACAATCTATGAAGACGGTAGCTCTCCTTTTACGTTTCCGGTTCAGGTTAGTTATCCACAACAAGTCCTCTGTTATGCGTCATTAGAAGTGGGCGATGAAGAACTTTCATTAACATACACACCCATGGTCAAGGACAGCGTCGATGTATTCAAGCGATTACCAAGACTCCCTCCCCAATGGGAGATTGATTTCACCATAGAATTGGTGCCGGGTATTGCGCCTTTTTCTCTTCCAACCTACCAAATGCTTCCATGTGAAATGGAGGAACTTCAGATTCAGATAGATGATTTGTTGGACTCAGGTTTCATTCGACCCAGTGTATCCCCTTGGGGAGCCCCAGTTGTGTTTGTAAGAAAGAAAGATGACTCCTTACGATTGTGCATCGATTATCGACGGTTGAACCAAGTCACTGTAAAGAACGAATACCCACTGCCTCGAATTGATGACCTATGTAAGACCCGTATCCTAGACCGTACTGTTCCGTAGGCTTTCACGGTCCTCCCGGTCGAATTCCAGCAACCCTCGACCCGTATCCGAAGTTTGCGCGCAATCCTAAGCCGAGTCCTGCATGCTGAGGTCGGCTCAACCCAAAACTTATACCTTAGCGACCGCGTCGTCACCGCGGTTCTAACGCTGCGACTCGTGCACTGATCCGATACCCGAGCCTGAAGATATGGGTCCGCGTTCATTTTGAAGAAACGCCGCGCGTTGCGAATTTCGAGAGAATCTCTACAACATGTCACATCCATCAAGTCAAGTACATTACCCATACCCCATGCCACATCACCCTATCTTAAGTACAAATGACCACTCCCTCTTTTCCCATAAGTCAAACTCTCTCTCTCCCTACCCATCACTCTTTTACCAAAATTCAAGCAAGCCCATACCATCCATATCCTTTTCTTACAACACCCATTCCACCCACTCATTTTCATCCCATCACTCTCTCTCTCCATCTCATTCCATTCCAAGCTTCCATGAGAGGAAATCTCTAAGGAAAGAAGAATGCAAGAGAGGACCCATTTTCCTAACCCCTCATCCAACTATCCAACCCTTCAAAACTCATCTCACTCCCTTAAAAAAGGAGCTTAGGAGCCAAGGACTCCAAGGAGCTAAAAAAGGAGGCCATAGGTGGGTGAATCTTCATTGTTTGTGGGTGATTTTTTTTTTTTTGTGGATTTTGATGATTAGAGGGCCCACATATGGTGGGACCCATCTTGATGTATGCATTGTATAGGGAGGGCCGATAGTGGCGGGGTCCTTCTCATTTCCACCGATTTTTCTCTTTTCCTATTTCTCTCTCTCTCTTATATGATGGGTATGGTCCACTTGATCCACGCCATACATATGGTGGGACCCATCCTGATGTATGTATTCACGCCGTCCACTGGCTGTAACGGTGGACCCCACCATGAGGTATGTTTCTATCCAACCAGCTCAACTGCTGCTACCCAACAGCTGGAGATGCCATTGACGGCAGCAAGCTCTGTAGGTCCTTCACGAGGTATGTGTCCATCTAGACGGTGCTGGACACCGTACTGGATAGTGCCGTGGCCCCACAATAGTGATGTACGTGTATATCCACACCTTCCCTTTCATTTTCCATGGACGTGGGCCACCTCACACGTGTGGCTCGTGTGAGGGTGGGGCCCACCTACAAGTATATGAATTTCATCCAGCCATCCGTCAATGGACGCTGGACGCTATTGCCCTGCTAACCTTGAACAACAAAGAAAAAAATATAAATAAATATTATAATATATTATTATATTACATATATGTATGTATGGTAGGTCCCACGTCGGACCCACCTTGATGCATTGTTTTATCCTAACCATCCATCCATCTGGTGGACGTGGACCACCCCTGCTCATGCGGGTGGGACCCACCGTGATGTATTTGTTTCATCCACACCGTCCAGACCTCTGGACGGTGCTGGATTAGCTGGACGATGCCAGGCCACCCTGATGCATGTACCTTGTATTCACGCTGTTCATCTGTTTTGCTACTGGGGCCGCTGTTGTGTGTGTGGGAGGACCGCGAAAGTTTATGGAATGGTACAGGCTAGGATACGGGTCTTACAGCTGCAGCTGCTGTTGCAGCAAAACAGCAAGCCCCGTGATTTCCACTGCTGGGGTATTGACGTCAGCCGGTTCTGTGGGATCCACCTCTCTGTACATCCAAACTGCCCATCCATTGGCGTGCTCATCTTAGGTGGGCCACGCTCGTGGACCCCACTTCGTCCGTTTGGATGGTGCCATGTACGGCCCACCTTGCTGTACGTGGTATGCAACCACACTGTCCATACAGTTCAGATCATTTCAGGGGAGGGCCCACCTAGTTGTCCAGTGGACAGGGTCCACCTAGCCGTTGTTGAGGACAGATTTGGACAAAGGAAAGTACAAATATCATTTTGATCCAAACTCTAGTGGGCAATGTACACGCAGACCCACCTGATGAATGCAATATATCCGCACCATCCAGCATTTTTAGGACGGTGGATCATCCAGACCATCTAGATCATGGGGCCCGCCTTGCTGAATGTGTTGTACCTGCACCACCCACTCACGTGGACCCTACCTCGATGCATGTACTTTGTATCCACGCCGTCTATCTGGACATGGGGCTGCTGTGATGTATTTTGATCCACACCGTCCAGTGCTGACGTGAATCCACCAGTGATGTATGGGTCTTATCCGCATCGTATATATGTGGGACCCATTTGACATATGGATTCCATCCAAACCATCCAATATTTTCAGACAGCGGGGATCCACCTGACGTTCATGCTAACAGCTCATGGCCCCACCATAATGTAAGTGTTTTATCTATGCCGCCCACCCTGTACGCATACTGTATCCAGCACATGGGGCCCACATTAATGTATGTGTTTTATCTATACCGTCTTCCATTTTATGTGATTCAGCCCACTTGAAATTTGTGAGGCCCATTAGTGCGACCTGTTGATACGGTCCACTTGACGTTTATGAGGCCCATTGGTGCGGTCCATTGTGATATATATTTGTCCCATGAGGCGAGGCCCATTGTGATGTGTATTAGGCCCAAATACGTGACCCATTTGATGCATACGAGGCCCTAGCAGTGTAGCCCACTTGTTGTATATGAGGCCCATGTATAAGGCCCATGGTGATGCATTTACGACCCATTGATGAGGCCCATTGCAACAAATTGGAGGCCCATGGGATGAGGCCCATAGTGATATATTCAAGGCCCATGGGCGCGGCCCATTGAGGTGTATTCAAGGCCCATGGGCGAGACCCAGTATGATGTATTCAAGGCCCATGGGTGAGGCCCATTGTGATGTATTTGAGGCTCGTGGGCGTGGCCCATTGGGTACACTTGAGGCTCTTGTATGAAGCCCAATGTGATGTATGTGTGGCCCATGAATGAGGCCCAATGTGATGAATATGTGGCCGCTACGTTGTGTATAAATCTCTTATGTGAGCCAATCCTTGGGAGCAATGTTGGTTAGATGTCCACATTGATGGGCAATGATGGTTGGAAGTCCACATTGTGACCTTTCCTTATGCCTTGTTCGGCACATTCTTATCGAGGCCAATTATCGTGACCGATTGCCGATTCCGATTGTCATGACCGATTTGTCGACTCTGATTATCGATCAATCCCGATTATCGTGACCGATTTTGCCAATTCTGATTATCGATCAATCCGATTGTCATGACCAATTTGCTGACTCTGATTATCGATCGATTCCGATTGTCGTGACCGATTTGCCGATTCTGATTATCAATCGATCCCGATTGTCGTGACCGATTGCCGATTCCGATTGTCATGACCGATTTGTTGACTCTGATTATCGATCGATTCCGATTATCGTGACCGATTTACCGATTCTGATTATCAATCGATCCCGATTGTCGTGACCGATTTGTCAATTCTAATTATCGATCGACCCGATTATCGTGACTGATTTGCAGACTCTGATTATCGATCGATCCCGATTGTCGTGACCGATTTACCGATTTGATTATCGATCGATCCGATTGTCGTGACCGATTTACCAATTTGATTATCGATCGATACGATTGTCGTGACCGATTTGCCGATCTAATGTAACATCCTGAATTTTCACTGTTTTGGATTTCCAAAAATCCATTAATTTTTATTTTTTATTTTATTTAATTAACCTAAATATTACTTAATAACCATTAGCACTCAATGTCAGTGTATACAGGGGTGGTACCAGTAAAGAGCCGCACCAGTCCGATTAATCAATCGTAGGAAGGCAATGAATCCACCCGATCACTTGAACATTAGGTGTAGTGTAACGTCCCGCCCAACCAGAGCAGTATCCTGGGGCATCCACATAGGATTTGCCACAGGACCGTTCGTTTAAACCACTCGTAGTGAGGTATTACAAATAAATTAGACCAAGATTAGCCCAATTGAATAGGTCAGACGGGTCCTGATAGATCCTGGTGCAGGCCTCTAAGCCAGATGACCGTTAACACCTAGCGACAGCCCGTGTAGGCTATACCGCGGCACGGGAAGGTGAGAAAATTATAACAATTCAAGGGAGCATAGATCTCACTGGGCTTGGGGACCAACGCGGACCACGGACCCAGTGGACACCTAGAAGTGGAATCTGGCACTTGCCAGATGCGCCCCACCAATGCCAAAATTGGAATCTGACATGTGTAAATAAAACTGAAATGTAAGACATTTCAGCCATCAGATTTTTTCATAATTTACGATGAGGGTCTAATGTATTTTTTTACGCCCATCCACAAACTCTAGGACCCGATCGTGGCACGGTGACTATTGATCGCAAATCAGACTCGTGCGACCAAACCCCATATCTGATCATCCCTAAATTTTGCATGATCCTTCATCGGGCCATGGAGCACTTATCCTATAACTTTCATAGTCAAAGGACCACCAGAACTGCCCCGGTTATCCAAACAAGCTCTAGACCGCTCGTTAGCGGACCACTAGTTCTAAAACTATAGAATAATGTCCGTCTCATTGGGCTTGACGTCCATCGCGGGAATCGGACCTGCGTACTGTCCAGAACCAGTCAACTTGAGCCGAAGGACGAGTGTATGAGAAGTACAAATACCCTAAAGGAAAGAGTTGGAACTTAAGTGAATTGAGTCGTCCACTCTTATACAAAGTTGAGGATTTCAGACCGTTGGTTTGCGACCAAACTTTACCCGTGGAGTAAGGATATTTCCCTATTCATATCCATATAGCCGCGGCCCTGATCGACTATCAGTGACCGTTGAACAGACTTCTTATCATATCTGTTGATCGGCGCATCCAAATGGCGGGCCGATCATATCTATACATAGATCATCATTAGGGCTAGCTATCCTACGGTGTATATTGACTTGTATACCTCATAATGGGCCCTAGAGGCTAGAAAGACTTTCTCATAGGTCTAGTATAGTGAAAACCCATCCCTTAGGGCTATTTACACCAAACCTGAGACTATATAAAGGCCTTATTTGCCCTAGAGAAGGAAGGAGAGATGAGAGAAAAGGGAGAAGAGAAAGAGGAGAAAGGAGGAGAAAGAGAGAGGGAGAGTGAAGAAGGGAGTGAAGGTGGACCCTAGATCGAGGTGGGGCCCAAAGAATCAAACCCCACAACTCCCTACCTCTTCTCCAAGAAGAATCCCTCCTCTACAACCGCCCATTTATCCCATTGATCATCTAGGTAAGACCCATCACCCCTTTTTCCCTAAAACCCTTATGATGAGAAGGGATTTCATAAATTTCTAACATGCAAATGGTTGTATTAGGGAATCCGGCCGTCCGACCCCAAAATCCCTCATTCCTAGGTCGTTTTCAAGATCTCAACGATCCATAGGTGCGGACTATTATCCTTAGGTGGCATAGCACCAATTATAGTTGGGGTTTAATGATTTTGTTTGCTTGGTATGTTGTATGGAAGAATCTAGAGGAACCTAGAAATTGTATGTTGTTGGATTGTATGGAATGACATGTTTAGTTCTCCTTGATGTTAAATCTTGCCTCTCATGATCTAGTGTATGGATGTTTACATGCTCACGTTTGTTTGATTTCCTTTTCTCTCATATGTGTTGCTTCTTAGTGTGTTGATTTATTGTTCTTGTGTAATTGATCCCTTGAGGTGTAGGAAGTGCTTAACTTCCTCACCAACCCACACCACACACATACACTTTATTCATGATATTAATAGTTTACTTGCTAGAGAAATTTGAATTGTATGTTGAGTAACATGAGAATATGGAGTTGAATATGTTTGATGTTACATTGGTAGTTGGCATGCTATGAGTCACTATTCTTACCCTTGGGTTGGTCAGGAACATGAGGAGAGCGAAGGTGGTTCCGTTGGTAGGACCACCTTGAGGCTAAACCCATGGGTTTGGACAAGTACGTGTGGGCGGCAGTAGTTAGGCTACATAGGTCGCTTGTACCCGATGTCGTTCTGCCACATACTTGCTTGGGCTCGTGCGGTTTAGTCCACTGACTGACCCACCTAGTTTGTTAACATTGTTTGCTCACATATGTATGAAAACTAGAACACCCCACCACCGTTGTAGCCCATCGATACCGGATGGAATATTGATCTACAGTCTCGTGAGCCGGGCATGGTGGAATGGGACACTATGTCCGAGCTGTCGGCCTACGCTGGGGTGACGCGCCTGCCCGTAGTGACCGCGAGCGACCCTACATTCAGCACCCTCCATGTGCTTGAAGTCGGGGATGGGGAAAACCCGACGGGGTCAAGGATCGCGGGGTCTCGGCCTCACACATTGGGGGGTCTTGGCCTCGCAACTAGTTCAGGGCATTTGATACGTGGGGTGTATCAGATTCCCAAATCTGCTGGATGAATGGACTTAACTAAGAACCCGGTTAACATCATCATTGCATGGCATTAGCTAGGTTGGCGACTCGGCAGTCGAGGTCGCACTGAGGGAGTGTTGGCATTGGCGATCGTTAGATGTTGTCGCACGAGGGAGCGTTGTGGTGAGGGCATACATCATATCATCCTGCATGCATGCACATTAACAAGACTAGATAGATGTTTATGATTGATTACTTTTCATTAAATTCTTATTATAATTGATGCTTGTTGCAACTTAAGGCTAATAGCACCCACTGAGTTGATCACTCACTCCCACTCTGGGACGGTGTTTTAAAACACCAACCAGACCCGTTCATAGATGCAGGTGATACAGACTTCGTGGAGCCTGGCGATGCGAGCCTTGAGGAGGAGGACAGGTTCTCTTCTTCCAGCTGATGAACGGGTCCTCATCGGACCTGTAGATGGCACGTTGGATCGCCGCGCAGAAGGCTCAGCTTTCTTTTTTTGACATATTATTCTTTTTATGAATTTGTTGGGCATCACCTTGTGCGCCCGTTTGTATTCTTTTAGGCATGTATATATAAGTATAATTGATTTTCTTCTATTTCAGTAGACTTGTGTGGTTGTGCTTCATGTTCCAGGAAGTTCCAGAATGCGCATTTAGACTGGATTAATCGCATATTAATGAAAACTGGATATAAGTGACCCCGGGAACTTGGAAGTCGAGCGTATGTACGACTCCCGATTTTCAGGGTGTTACATCTGATTATCAATCGATCCCGATTGTCATGATCGATTTGTCGATTCGGATTATCGATCGATCCCGATTGTCGAGGCCAAGTATCGAGGCCGACTTCGATTGTCGAGGCCGATTTCAATTGTCGAGGCCTATTGTCGAGACCTATATGATGTACATGCGACCCGTAGTTGAGGCCCATTGTGACACGTATTAGGCCCATGATGCATGGCCCATTTGATGTATTCAAGACCCATGTGTAGGACCCACATGTCATGTATTCATAGCTTATGGGCAAGGTCCATTGTAATATGTATTAGGCCCATGAGCAGGGTCCACCTGTTGTGTATATGTGGCCCTTGAGTAAGGCCCATTGTATTCTATATTAGGCCTTTGTGTGAGGCCGTGGGCCCATTATATATTTGAATCTATGTGGCCATTCCTTGGGGGCAACGTTGGTTAAATGTCCACATTGTCGAGGTTGATTGTCGATGCCGGTTGTTGATATCGATTATGAGTATGTGACAGCATAGCATCATGATACATGCCCATACGCATCATCTGCATGTTTGTTATAAGATGTGGTTGATCATTGCATATGTCATTGAGCATGTTGTTATTAGACTCCCTGATAGGCGGAGGTTATCTCACATGAGCACGTGGTATGCGCAGGATTGATGCATGACTCATGCATCTCACATTATGATTACTGTACGCCCTAGTAACATCAGGGATGTAGCCTCTATAGGCATATCGTGGATGGCCAAATGGGACAACGAAAATATTTAGTTCTATCATACGGGCGTCATAAATGTCCCTGGGTGAAAATTCCTAAACCTCCGTGGCCAGGAGACGCCGCAATGTCTAGACCAAGTGGATACATGAGCGCTCGAGTACCAAATACCAGGAGGTCGCATCTCCCACTGTGTCGTGGTCGGTTGGGAGGGGGTGTGGCCTTACCCGCCCGAGGGTAGGGGGCAATACTAGGCTGAGTTTGACCAGCTCGTGAATGGGTCCGCTATCGACGTGCCGGATAGGTATTGGCAGACTATTGGCTAGGTGGATATTGAGGTTTCTTACGGTCACTTGGACTGTGCGGCTGGGAGAGCAGTGGTGCCATTTGGAGTGTACTAAACCCCGGTGATGATCCCAGAGATGAACTGTACTGATATGTGGATTTAGTGAGCACAAGTTGCATACTCATTCATGCATTTATTCATTCACTATCCACTCGGGTTGGTGGTGCGCAACTATTTGTTACGTGTACCTTCGCAATGGCCAGGATTTCGGTTGGGGCGCGCGACTAACCTGAGATCAGGAGTTTACCACATTGAGTCTGACTATCCAAATTTAGGTATGGGACTGGTTTGGATAGAAGTCCCTTGTGATGGACCCCATAGCCTGCGATACTACGTACTATCATCCCAACTTCACACTCCAGTATAGTCATTCCATTCGCATCGCATATTGCATGACATTCGCAGCATACGATATTTTAGGTTACTACGTTTCTGCATTTATATGGTCTAGATACGATTGACGTTATTCGTGAACTCATCAGGAATTGTATATTGCATCGCATCCTCGGCATCTGATATTTGGCTTTTTATGACTCCTTATTTGCATAGCTGTTCTATATTGCTTACTCTGTTATCTTATGATTTATGATCTTGTCAGTATTTCTGCTTACTCTGATAATTCATGATCTTGCCAGTCTTTCTGCTTATTCCGATAATGTACGATTTATGGATTACCAGTATTCTCGGTATTGTATGATAATGACATTGTATTGAATACTTGGCACTTACCTTGTGCACACACTTACACCATCTTCTAAGCTTTCTATAAGCTTATGCACAATAGATGCGTGCGAGTGGCGTTAAGTCATGACAGCATTAAGCTTGGAGCGTGCAGCGGTCTTCTGGAGCTTAATTTTCGATTTACGTATTTTTCCTTCAGCATTGTACTCAAATGATTATATTAGTAGATATGTGTTGTTGATGTTGCCTTTGTGAATTAGGTGATCTTGTGGTTATACTTATTACGAGTTAAATGTAAAAAAAAATTCTCTTTGTAGGATTCCAGGATCAAAATCTGGCGTATGAACGTTAGGAGCTAAGAATGGGGTACTACGGAGGCTGTCGCACCGGATTCGGCAATTAGGATTCCTGTGAATTTGATTTTCAGGTTTGGGGCGTGACATATTCGATCAACTGAGAGATGCCCAGTACTTCTCGAAGATCGATTTGCAATCCGGGTACCATTAACTTTGAGTTAGAGAAGAGGACATACCAAAAATGGCGTTTAAAACCGGCTTCAGGCACTATGAGTTCTTGGTCATGCCTTTCAGACTCACGAATGTGCCAGCTGTGTTCATGGGCATGATGAACAAAGTTTTCAGACCTTTTCTGTACCGATTTGTCGTCGTGTTCATTGATGACATCCTAATATACTCCAAATTTTGTAAGGAACATGAAGAACAGTTACGAGCAATTTTGGAAATACTCAAGCGAAATAAGTTTTACTCTAAATTCCGGAAGTGCGACTTCTGGAAAGAGGAAGTCAAGTTTCTGGGCCACGTAGTGTCTAAGGAAGGCATCACCGTAGACCTAGCTACGGTAGCGGTGATACAAGATTGGAAGTGACCGAGCTCAGTTACGGAAGTCAGGAGCTTCTTGGGATTGGTAGGCTATTACCGCCGGTTTATTAAGGATTTTTCTAAAATCGCCCAACCTTTATCCCAACTCACCAGGAAGGACCTCAAGTTCACTTGGAATGAAAAGACGGAAGCGGCCATCCTAGAATTGAAAGAGAAATTGACCTCGGCTCCAATGCTCATTCTGCCTGAGCAAGGGGTCAAGTACAGCATCTACACAGATGCTTCTTGTGTGGGGTTGGGTTGTGTCCTTATGAAGGACAAAGTCATTGCCTATGCCTCACGACAGTTGAGGAAACATGAAGAGAATTATCCTACCCACGACCTCGAACTGGCGGCGGTTATCTTCACCTTGAAGCTATTGAGGCATTACCTTTACGGGGAAGAGTTTGAGCTCTTTTGCGACCACAAGAGTTCAAGTACATCTTCACCCACAGGGACTTGAATATAAGGCAATGCCGCTGGATGGAGATGCTAAAAGACTTCAAGTTTGATATCTCCTACCTTCCTGGTAAGGCCAATCTAGTGGCAGATGCATTAAACCGAAAGAAGACACTAGAATTTGCCGCCCCATTAATGGTGGAAGAGTGGGGTATGGTAGAATTTGTATGGGACTTTGAGTTGAAGCTGATGATAGAAGAACCTTATGAAGTCATTGCACATGTTCACATTCAGCCGATGATTGACAGTCAAGTCATCGAGGCCCAAAGCGACGCTGAATTGTTAAGAAAAATGAGGGAACTGGCAGAAATCTGAAGCGACTCCGAATGGAGAATCGGCTCCAATGGAGGTCTACGATTCCAAGGCCACCTTTGCGTCTTGGACCATCCCCAATTGAAAGAAGAACTTCTAGCCGAGGCCCACAACTCGAAACTAGCAATGCATCTCGGAAGTACCAAGATGTACCGGGACCTTAAGTGAAACTATTGGTGGGACAACATGAAAAGAGAAATAGCCGACTATGTCTCTAGATGTCTCACTTGTCAGCAAGTCAAGGCTGAACATCGCCGACCGCCAGGCCTTTTGCAGCCCATGCCTCTTGCTGAATGGAAATGGGACTTCATCTCCATAGACTTCATTTCGGATTTGCCTAGGATAAGGAAGGGACATGATTCGATTTGGATGATTATGGATTGGTTGACAAAATCGGTTCATTTTCTCTCAATTCAAACTTCTTATTCTGCCGATGAGTTAGCCAGATTGTACATTAAAGAAATAGTTCAGCTCCATGGTGTTCCCTTGGAGATCGTATCGGATCGGGATACCCAATCCACTTCGATGTTTTGGACCCGAATACAACAAGCGATGGGAGTGAAGTTGAAGTTTAGCACCGCTTTTTATCCTCAGACAGATGGGCAGACAGAACGAGTAAATCAGATATTAAAAGACATGTTGAGAGTATGTGCACTAGATTTCGTAGACAGTTGGGACGAATGCCTCCCTTATGTCGAGTTCGCATACAACAATAGCTTCCAAGCTAGTATTGGCATGGCGCCTTAGTAGGCTTTATATGGGCGCCCGTGTCGAGCTCCTCACTGCTGGGCTGAGATTGGTGAGAAAAGTTTATTGGACCTGATTTGGTGCCAACAACCACCGAGAAGATTGAAATCATTAGGCGACGTCTCCTAACAGCCCAGAGCAGGCAGAAGAGATATGCAAACACAAGGCAAAGGGACCTAGAGTTTGAAGCAGGGGACCGTGTATTCCTAAGAATTTTGCCAATGAAAGGAGTCATACGTTTTGGCAAAAAAGGGAAACTTGCCCCGCGATATATTGGGTCTTTCCAAATTCTCGACCGCATAGGGCCGGTCGCATATCGCTTGACATTGCCCACTCCACTCGTCGGAGTGCACAATGTGTTTCATGTCTCCATGCTTAAAAAGTATGTTCCCGATCCCTCGTGTGTCATTCGATGAGAACATGTGGAACTCAAAGACAACGCCACGTACATTCTTAGGCCCACTCGGATCTTAGACAAGAAAGAACAAGTGTTGCGGAACAAAGCAATCCCATTGGTTAAGGTATTGTGGACACACCACAGAGAAGAAGAAGAAGTCACTTAGAAGACTGAATTAAGGCTCGTATCCTAGTCCGTACCGTTCTTTAGACTCCTGTGATCCTCCCCGTCGAATTTTAGCAACGCCGCGTCTTGTGTACCATTGCGATACTTAGGCCAGGAGTTGTGGGCCCGCATATATTTCAAGGAAAATGCGGCACATTTGAAAATTCTGAGAGAATCTCTACCCAAACTATCCCATCAATCACATCACAAGTCAAGTACATAACTTATCCCTCTCCCATTCCCAAAGTCAACTCTCTCTCTCCACCCATCCCATCTCTTACATGACATCACTCACACATCACTCACCCATCCCTTTTGATCCCATCACCTCTCTCTCTCTCTCTCTCATTTCTCTCTTCACTCCCAAGCAACCAAGAGAGAGAGAGAGAGAGCAACCGTCCAAGCTCCAAGATAAGCCAAGTGTGGCTCACTCCCTACCACCCAATCTCTCATCCTAACCATCCAAACTTCATCATCTTCCATCAAAGTTAAAGCCAAGGAGCTAAGGAAGCCAAGGGACCAAGGAATGCAAATGGTGGGTGATCTTGGGATTTTCACCCTTGATTTCTATTTGAAGGCCCACTTGATGTATGCATTGTATTAAGTATAGGGAGGGCCCATAGTGGCGGGGTCCCTCCCCTTCACACCGTCTCTCTCTCTCTCTCTCTCTCTATTTTTCCTATTGCAGCCCACCTTGAAGGATGGATTAGATCTACACCATGGACGGTGAAAACCCCACCATGATGTATTATCCACACCGTCCTTCCAGAACGGCCTGGATGAAGTAAGAACACAAATATCAGTTTGATCCAAGCGGTGGTCCATGCTGATGTGGGCCCACCATGTATTATATATTATATCCACACCGTCCAGATTGCTAGACAGTGGATTGCACTGTGGTGCATGTGTTTTATCAAAGTTGTACATCTATTTGATCCAGATCGTCCAGTGATTTGGACGTGGGTGTGATCCACAATGATTTATGTATTTTAGCCCATCATCCATCTGGACGGTGGGGAACCCAGCAGCATATAGCTGATGGAATGACGTTAGCAAGTTCTGTGGGTCCCGCATGATGTATGTATTTCATTCCATGTCATCCATCTATTTTCATATGGGTCGTCCATCCGTGGACCCTAGCTATCTAGTTGCTGTGTTAACATCAACAGCTCGTGGGCGTTGATCATGAGGCATGCATTATATCTAAACCATTCAATCTGATGGGGCGTGGACCCCCACACGTGTGGTCCCACCTGATGAGTTCCACACCGTCCAAACCTTGGATGGTGGATCCCAGCAGCCTCAGCTACCCATTGACGTCAGCAAGTTCTGTGACTCCAACATAAGGTATATCTTATATCCCACCGTCCGTCCATTTCTTTCAGGACGTGTGGGGCCCACCCCACACGTGTAGCACATGTGGGGGGTGGGGCCCACCTTGATGTATATATTCTGTATCCACACTGTCCGTCCCTGGACGGTGTGCTGTGGGACGCACCACGATGTTTGTGCTTTGCAGCCATACCGTCATCTGTTTTGTGCCATGTGGGGCCTACCTTGATATATGGGTCTTATCCTGCACCGTCCACTAGTTGCTGGACGGTGGGACCCACCTCTGATGTATATGTTTTATCTATCCATCCATTTATGCGGCCTGCCATGATGTATGTATTGTATATTTATGCCGTTCATTTGATGAGGCCCAATGTGATAATTGCGGTCCATTTGGAACGTGCAGGGCCCACCTTAATGTGATGAATTTATGGCCCATTATGTTGCATATGAGGCCCATATGATGAGGCCCAATGTGTTATATATGAGGCCCATATGATGAGGCCCGATGTGATGTATGAGAGGCCCATGGATGTGGCCCATTGTGATATATTTGAGGCCCATGGAATGTGGCCCAATGCGATGTATATGAGGCCCAATGTGATGCACGTGAGGCCCAATGCGATGTATGTGAGGCCCTTGTGTGAGGCCCAAAGCAATGTATACAAGGACTGATGTGATGTGTGGTTCCATCATGATTTATGTAATGATGTTTATGATGGGTCATGCCTTGGAAACAATGATGGTTTGATGTCCACATTGTAATAGCAATAATAGTTAAATGTCCACATTGTAACTCTCCCTAAGGCCCATTGTTAGGCCCATTCTCACCTCCCCTTAGTGGGCTAACCCAAACCGTTGGGTCCCCATGATCGTTAGGCCCATCCTTGATATGAGTAGGCCGTCTAGGCCCATCCTTGATATGAGGAGAGTACATCATCATCATATAACATGTTTAGTATAACTTCATGATCCATGCCCATGTGCATCATATGTATGCTTGATATGAGGAGTGATTGATCATAGCACATGCCATTGGGCAGATTATTATGGGACTCCCTGATAGGAGGAGTTGCCCACATAAGCGCGTGGAATACACAGGATTATTGCATGACTGGATAGTATGATTCATTCATTTCACAATTGTGTGATATGATTTCTGTACGCCCTAGCGACATCAGGGTCATAGCCTCCACAAGCATATCGAGGATGGAAGGATTGGATACCGAAAATACTGTTACTAGCATCGGGGCGTCACAGATGTCCCTATGTGAAAATTTCTAAACCCGATGGTACCAGAGGATGACTCCAACGTCGAGACCAAGTGGATACATGAGCGCACGAGGGCTGTATACCAGTAAGCCGCGTCTCTCACTGTGTTATGGTAGATTGGAAAGGGGCGTAGCCTTATCCGCCCGAGGGTAGAGGGCATAACTAGGCTAAGTTTGACCAGCTTATAAATGAGTCCGTTATCAACGTGCTAGGCCAAAATTGGTAGGTAGATAGTGAGGTCTCTTCCACTTGCATAGTTGTACGTTTAGTGGGTGGCGATATGGTGTATAGTATACTAGACCCCGGTGATATATATATATATATATATATATATATATATATATATATATATATATATATATATCAGAGATAAACTGTATTGATATGAGGATTCAGATGAGATTAGTATTCTTGAGTTGCACCTCGCATATGACATTAGCCCTGTAGGCCTTACATCATATAGCCTTGGTATGGCCGATAGCATTCATGCCTCGCATCACATGACCTTGGTATGGCCGATAGCATTCATGTCTCGCATCGCATGACCTTAGTATAGCTAATGGCATTCATGGACTTACCAGTATTTTCGCATTACTCTAATATTACATACTCGCATTTCTACCGTACGCACACACTTTCACCACCCTCTAAGCTTTCTATAAGCTTATACATGACCGTTGCATGCAAGCGATGCTAGGCCGTAGCTAAGCAGGAGTAGAAGCGTGCCGCAGAGCTTCTGGAGTTTTGTCATTATTATCATTGTATTTCCCTTTATGCGCATTGTACCTTAAAGTGTTTGATCATAGTGGATTTTGTGATGGTGTCTTGGTTATTTTTGTGGGTTATGTTTATGGTTATGTTTGTTATGGAATAAATTCATGCTGAAAAAAATTCTCCTTATAGGATCCTAGGATCGAAACCTGTTATATAGGTGCCGGGAGCCGAGAATGGGGTACTACAGAGGCTGTCGGCGCTGAATTCGGTGATCGAAAATTTTGTGAGCCCGGTTTTCGAGTTTGGGGCGTAACACTGAAGCTGAAATTCACAAGCACTACCCAAACCTACTCAAGCAGTACGAACATGTACAAATTTTGAGGATGAAATTTATTTATAATGGGGGGTAAATTGTAACACCCCGCCTAAAACTAGAATAGTGTCCTGAGGTGCTCACGTGCGAACTGACATAGGACTGTACAATTCGATCGCATATGTAGGCTTATCACTAGTAAGTTAATTCTGATTAAGACATTAATGCAATTAGATCAAATGGTGTTTAGGACAAACACGAGTCATAGAGCCAAATGACCAAATTACACTTGGCGACTGTTCGTACGAGCCGTGTACCGCCCGAAGAAAAACAAAAAAAAATTCTGAAATTCTGGTAGGCCATGGGTCTCATTGGGCTTGTGGTCCATCGCGGACATCAGGCTCAGGTGGTGCCCAAAAATGGGCGAACCGTGCCATCTAGCTGACACTTGGAAAACGTGAGTTGCTAGACCTAAAAAAGGAAGATCTGAAAATTTAATTAATTGGCCCTATTCCTTGAGTCAGAAAATCCGGGCATTTCAGCCGTCGGATCTCTTCTAAATTTACACCGAAGGCTAGGAACATTTCCCTGCCCTCACCCACGAAATCTGACTGTTGATCAAAAGTTAGTAACCATTGATCACAAATCGGACCGCTGCTGCAAAACTCCGTGTCCGTTTGCCATCAAATTCCACCTGGCCCTTCATCAGGCCATAGGGCACTTGATCTACGAATTAGATGGGCCAGGGGCCATCAAGGTGGCCCCAATAGCTAAAATGGGCCCCACAGGGCCATTGGTGGCATATTAAGAAATTCAGGGCCAAGTGATATAATTCTAAGGTATTTAATACCAACACTCTCTCATTTGCTAAAAATTCCAGCAACTGAAATGAGAGAGAGAGAGAAGGAGTGAAGGTGGTGCTTGGGGACTGAAATTCCCCGCACTCACGTCCCTATATTGCCAAGAATTCCGCCCCGATCGCCATAGAACCAAGCTACGCCCGATCTAAGGTGAGAATCAAACTTCAATCCAGTCTTTCTTAGGGCCTATTTGATTTTCCAGATGCAGGGTAAATACCCCATTATTACAATTTCACCTGTTTGAAAATGCTGGGGTATTCCTGGTTTGAAAAACGGTCCAAAATGACTGCATACATTTGTGGGCCCCACCGTCATGTATATGACATGTCTACATTGTCCATCCGTTTTACCCTAACATTTTGAGGCATGAGTCGAAAAATGAGAAAAATCCAACATTCAAGTGTCCCACACCAAAGTAAATAGTGGCCCCAAGAAGTTTATAACCGTAAGTGTTCGATTACATTTTTACTATAGTGTGGTCCACTTGAACTTTGAATCTGCCTCATTTTTTGGCTTTTGCCCTAAATTCAGTTGGCATGATGGATGGACGGTGTGGATAATCCACATACATCATGGTGGGGCCCCCTAATATTTGGCAGCCTCCTCGATTTTTGTGTTGAAAAAAGCAAGAGTCAAATCAACATAGGTAATGACAAAGGTAATTACCAAGGAAATAATTATTGCCAATTTCCGTTGCATTTACATTTACCCAAGAAAATCAAACATGCCCTTAGCGATCAGCCACATGCATGCATCTTACCGCCACTTTCTTGCAACGCAGGGCCCGGCACGTCGAGTTTGAGAACCCAGCGACGTTAGGACGCCTACGAAGGCTTCCGGTCAACTATAGGTGTGGACCATTACCCTTAAATGGCCGCTCTTCGTGCCTAGCGTGGTTTTTAGTAAACATGTTTGATGAAACTTCCCTGCATGTTGCTGAAATTGAATTAGTTGAGTTGATTTGTGAAATTTAGGGTTTTCTCCAAATGGAAAAGGGGGTTTAGGTCCAAACATTCCCAAATATATGAAATGCTATGTTGCAGGTTGAATTAGGGTGTATGCACTTAGTTTATCGAATAAATGCTGAATTTGCTGGTTGATTTCGGTTGTATGTGAAACATGCTAGGCATAGGAGTAGTGCATTGTAGTTGAATTGCTGAATCTCTGAATTATTTGTGCTAAATTTCTGATGTATTGCTAAATTTCCGGTTTTATGTTGGCATATGTGACTTCGTGTTGACACGCCTAGGTACACGGCGGCCCCTTTGGTAGAAATCGATGAAATTTATGAACATGACTCTCTCATTTCATGGAAATTATTGGGTTAATGTCTATATACTTGGAATGTTAAATTTTATTCTGCATTGGTAGAGTTACTCTATAAGTGCTGAACTTATACTACTTGTTTATAAATCTGTCCTTTCATGGATTGGTTGATTAACTATAATTATTTTGGGAAACCCTTTTGTTGGTCAGCCCACGGACAAATCTGGTTGATTAGTTAAGCTGTGAATTGACGGCCGTAGTTGGACTACACGAGACACCGTTCTCAGGCCGTTCGGTTTATGGTGCAACTTATGGGGGCATAGTGGCTCACAATCGGCCATCCTTATATGTTAACCATGATTGCATGCCCATGTAGGAACTTGAGATACCCCGAGACCTTTGCACCCACCGTTAAGTATAAGATTCGGCCCACAAGACTCATGAGCCGAGGACGGTGGTATGGAACACTATGCCTGTGCTGTCGGCCTACGTTAGGGTACGAGCCTCCCTGTAGTGACCAATGAGCACCAAGACTCATGAGCCGAAGAGGGTGGTATGGGAAACTGTGCCCGTGCTGCCGGCCTATGCTGGGGTGATGACCTCCCCATAGTGACCACGAGCAGGATCTGGAAGTCCTAATTGATTTCGTATGAGCCTAGATCTAAGGGATTGACGAACCCACGAGGGCTAAGGACCGCGGGAGCCATACGGCCACGGCCCTAAGCTGCACGATCAGGTTAGGGCAATATTTCTGCTAAAGGTATTCCGGTTTCCCCAGCCTACTAGATGAATGAACATAACTAATTAACTCGGTTAACATGTTCATAATATTGCATTACTTATTTTGGCGATTCGGTAGTCGAGGTCGCACTGAGGGAGTGTTGGTGGTGAGAGGCATGCATCATTTCACAAACCAGGCATTTCATTAGCAAGAGTATTTAGGAATTTATGATGTATGATGTTTAGTAAATCTATTATATGCATGATTATTTACGCCATCTATTGCTGATGGTACCACTGAGTTAGCTACTCACTCTTACTCTAGGATGGTGTTCTAAAACACCAATCAGAATCTGGCATAAATGTAGGAACCTTGGAGCGAGACGCGTTGGAAGATGTCGGTATGGACAACGACGAGGAATGAGCGTATTTCCAGACGTTTGGCGGACTCTACTAGCTCAATGGATGATCTCGGGTTTGGGCCAGGGCTTAATCCTTTCCAGGGAGTGATGAGAGGATGAGACTAGGTCCTTAATGGATATTTTATTTCTTTGGATTATGGGGTTTACGTTGGTTTATGACTTTATTAGTAGCACTTGGATTTGTGAATGGTTTATACTTAAATCTCTGATGATCAGTTGCTTTATGTTTGATTTAATCCTCTTTGATTTCATGATGCCCACATTTATATACATATGAGGCCCGTTAGGGTACACGTGACACTCGAGAATCCGAGAGCCGAGTTCCTACTTGGCCCTTGAATTTCGGGGCGTTACAACGAGCTACTTTAGCAATGCTGGGTTGTGCATGCCAAATTTGTGAAATACCATCAGATCGACCATTGAATTCCTGTTTTAATTTTGTTTTTACTATTTATAGTAAGTTTTAGTTTGAGTATAACTCTTCATCTGTTGGGCTTTAGAAGTTGCGCCCAACATTAAAAGTGATTAGAATAGTTAGGGGAACATCGTGGTTTGGCCAAATAGGACACTTACTATTTTTGGCCGAAAACAAAGCACACTAGTACGAATCATGACCATTTATAAATAATAAGTTTACTTTTTATAGTAAACTGTGATTTCTAAGAGTTTCAATTATAGTATGATTCCAAAACTTCTCCCTGGGTTCGTTGCCTTATTTATAGAGTTGTGAACTCGTTTTTCATCATCAATAAAATTATTTTGAATATTTTAGAATTACTTCTATTTTCTTTTCCTCGTGGATTCGAGGTGTGAGAAGTTTATAGAAGTTCTGTGAATTTGAAACAATTACCCCCCGGGAGGAAGACGGTGCTCAACTACACGGCCTTCCTTGCGTCACTTCACCAAACCAGCCTATTCACTCAAGTGGGGCTGCGTAGCATGTAGCCTTTTGTTTCAGATTTGGGTACGGGGGGTTTATGATAGGCAGGCGTGGGATGTTCTCTGCGCTGGCCCTGATTTGTAGGGTGTCCAAAGGGACGCCCTGATGGACAGGCTGAATGCCATATACATATGGCAGTTGGCCCCACGTGCAACTTTTCTAGAATAAGCTCCTGGCACAACAAGGACTTGTAGACGAACTGGCCCAACTTCCAAGGCAGATTGCAAGGAATAAGAATGAGACTGAGTGCAGTCACGGATACACCCACCACTGGGATGTGTGACCTATAATCAAAAGGTGGATGGCAAATAAATATTACAGTGAGCCTTTGGAAGTTTTTAATGGTAGCTGTTAAATCACAATTGTTATCTGTGGTGTGGTTTACCAGAGTTTTGGATCTACCTTATTTTTAGGCCCATACCTTAAAACCAGCTGGCAAAATAGATAGGTGGTGTGCAAAAAACACATACATCATAGTGGGCTTACAGAGCTTTTCCAGCATCAGACAGTACCACACAACCTGAGTCAGCACAGGATGGGTCGTGGGCCCATATGATGAATTGGTTTGCTTTTGCTTGTCGGGTCTGATCCAAGTTATTATTTTACAAGGGCAGGTCACTCAAAACCATCCGGGTTGAATGGTATGGCTTTAGAACGAGGAAACATGGACAATTTAGTAGGTTCTAGCCTAAAAGCATGTATTATATGGCCCCAATTGTGATAATGGGCGGCTCCCGTCCTATATCACTGGTTTGAACCTTAAGCTCAGTGTTGCAACCTTGCATTCTTGATCACCTCTATAATGAAATGAAATAAATAAATAAATAAATACACATTTTCAACTGGTGGAAGAGGGTAGGATTTGTTTCTGGTTAAGTTGGCCTGGGTCTGACTTATCTACCAAACAGGCCAACAATTCAAACTCTTACCCATGTTGTAGCTCATGACCCAAGACCCAATCCTCACCTATTTACTAATTAGTCTTAGAACTTAAGCATGCTTCCCACTCATAAACAGAGTATTACGCCCAAGTGCCACTCTTTGATTCATTTACTTGAAGTAGCCCGTTAATAGCTTTTTCTTTTTAGGACTGAACCATTCCTAGATGTGGTTTTAGGTGGATAGATGAGAAGCCATCGGTTGGCCCTTCTATACTATATATGACACGAGAAGCATTTGGACATTTCTGCTCCTATAATTAGTTTCAACGGTTTCAAGATACAAAGGATATAAGAAAACTTTTTAATTAAAGATAGGGATATTTTAGAAACTTAAAAATATAGCCGGAATGACAGCTCAGATTTCACCAGCAAAAGCTAACTAATACCTTATCTTCTACCCGCGAAAGTCTTTCCACCCGAGTCTCTCTCTCTCTCTGATTTCTAAAATGCAGCCTGTGAATTTGGGTGGACATCAACACTGTTGTTTGACGAAGATGGAAGGATTTCATGTGGATGATAATCCACCCCATCAATTAAGTGTGCCACTCTTTGTTTGGACTAGGGCCCGAAAATCAGGTTGATTCAACACTCAAGTCGTACACACTATGGGGAAAAAGCTGAGACGAGAAGTCTCATCATTAAACTGCTGCAAGTTATATGTGGGGTCCGCTGTGGTGTGTGTATACCATCTAATCCACTCATCTCATATTCCACACCAGGATTAATTGATTCTCCAAAAATAAGGACATTCTAATGCTCATGTTGGCTAAACCATGTGAATTTAAAGCTTTTAGGAATGATTTTACACCCTTCCCTATGGTGCGGCTAATGTAAGTATTAAATTTCTCCGAATTTCTAGAATACATGGTGAAAATTTGATGGTCCAACTGATGGACCGGGTGGATCTGATGCATATTTGTCCACACATAGTGATTAATTGTTTAGCTAGTACAAGCCATTCTCTCCATGTGCCTGTGCAATTTAGGCTACTGTTGTCCTGATTTCTCTCTTCCTTCTTCTCTCCATGTTATTGCACGCACATCTCTTTGTTTACTTACAGTTTAAGGCTAAAAATGAAGCACAAGTCAACAAGCGTGACTTGAGAATAACTACTGGCCATCTGGCCCATGGACTGACCAGAATCAATGACCGCTGCCAGCTCTAATTTAATGGTCCCCTTGAGTTTGGGTTGAGCAAAATAAAAGCCTGTAATAGACTAGGCAAGCCCAAACAAATCAGTTAAAATCTAGACCTAATCCATCCATTCTCGGGCCCATTCCATGGAAAATTGCAAAACCCAACAAAAAAAATGAGACTTGACTTTAAAAGTTACTAAAGTTGATTGTCCATCCGATCCTGGATAGGAAAAAGGAGCAGTACATATTGATTACAACAGGGGAGATCCTATCACTCGTTTGGACTAAACATGATGTCGGTACCACCGGGGAGAGGATGAGAGAGATGTGAGAGAGAGGAAGAGAGTATGAAAATGACTTGAAGCTCAGAATTCTACTTCAGGTTTTTAAAAATGACGAAAAGAAGCCATGATGCATGCATAATACCTTGTGATTATAATCCTAATGTGTGTTCCAAATGGTTAAGCATAATGCATCGTTTTAAAATTTTATAATTAGGTACATAACAAGCTATCTAAGTGGGCCTAGAATTCTTGAAATTATTGAGGGATCCAGTCAAGTCTCTGCTTTGGAATTTTACCCAAAACTCAAGGGAGAAACAAGGTTCTTTCTTTGCCTTTCCATCAAAGCTCATTTTATTGTCAGTTCATGACGTCACTCTTATCTGTTTTACTTATAGGAATGCTAATTTGAGCACCTCACAAATGGAATCAAGCCATACTTATAGGATCCTACCTTTTCTACTGATGTTTCTCAGTTTCTTTTATTCAAAGATAAACCAATGCCACCATAGCAATCATTAGTTTGCAAGAATTAATATTTGTATATATACATATGACATATACACAACAAAGTATATATCAGCCTAAGAGCACTTTTATAATTATTGAGTATATATAATACATCATCTCACCCTAATTAAGGTTATTGAGCATTCTACAAAGCTATACTCTTTCTCATCTCATGAAGTTCTACTCACATGGCTTAGTTAACCAAAAAAAAAAAATGCTATGATGAGCCTACTCATGCAGTCCTTATCTTATCTTTTGCCTTCTAAATGTAGCACAGCCACATTTGTCATTATTTGGACTACTGAGTTGAAAAGGATTTTCCTGCGATAGAGATGAGAAAAATCAAAAGCTTTCGCATGGCCCACACAGCAATCGTAGGGGCACAGTAACAATTGCCTAACATACACATCACACCACATGCAATGTCCAGTGGAGATAGGATACCCTGTCCCCTAGGGTGGTCAAACGGCAACTTTGAAAGTATGTGCAGAAGAGTGAGCCCTCGAGATCTGACGGTCTACACCATATGAAACCTTCACAAAGTCGAAAATGAACTGTCTAGATCTAGTGGTCTGCCTAACCACTACTGGAGCAGATTGATCTAATCACCCATCTGATTCTACGGTATAGATGGCCCCGGATTACGATCTATGGTTTAGATCGTCCTAAGGACAAGCTAAAAGGACAGATTTCAATATGTCACTTTTTGTCTTTTTACTCCTCTTGATCGTTAATGTATTTTCACCTCATCCTATTTATAAGAAGGATTGGGAGTTTGGATGAGACCAAAAATTATCCGGTCTTATCCCTATCTCCTCATCTAAATCCTCATTCAAATTTGAATTTGAAATCCATCTTCTAACGGAAGCGGAACTATGTCTAACAAACTGGATGGTTTATTATTTTCTATTCTTAACATCAAGAAGTAAAATTATTTTGGATGGAATAAAATTACTAAATGTATGGAAGAAGAATAGGTAAAGTAGATAAAATTATGGGTCTGCTAATCAGATTAAGCCGTTACCTCAAGAAAGAGTACCGTGGAGAGATGAATCTACTGTATTCCCATGTCACTAGCTCTACCGTGTCAGCTTGCTAGCATAAGATAGCCTTCGCATTCCCCACTCATCTTTATTGATAGACGGCTGATATCATCCATGTTAGTGAACATAGACGTCATATGTGTGTCATAAATGTGGGATCGTGGAAATCTTGTTCCAAACTGCATGCGGATGGACTATAAGCCCAGAATGGAAGTCTAGATCATGGCACATGCAGTCTATATGTCTGTGTGTGGCTGAAATGTGCATGTTATCCACTTTTACAATCTCAATTATGATCTGATTGCCAGACCCGTTCTCATTAAATCATTGGCTGTATTTCAATGTTATCTGCAACTTGCAGGGCTTAGATTTAGATGGTTATATTCGTTCAATGCCACCCATTAAATGGGTCCCAAGATTCCCAACAGATGAACTGTGTGGATCACTGAAAGATTACCCTTTCTTATATCATGATTCACCTCTGTTTAAAAACCTATTGATATGTTTGTATACTGTTGCATTTCTGGGTCAAATATATATTGGGTAATGCCATCCAACCCATGTATTAAGTGAAAATCACCATGACTAATGGAATGCCCCTGAAAACAGGCCTATCCAACCATTAGGCTGGCCACACTATGAAAAACAATTTCAACCACCTAAAGGCCTCCAAATTTAAGTGGTGGCCCACCGGACAGTTGATTGGATTATTTTTAGGGCGTCCAATGGAATGTCTCTGTAGGAGAGGTTTGATGCCATACACATATGACAGTTGATGCCATGTGCAACTTTTATAGACTAAGTTCGTGGGAAAGGACTTGCAGAATAACCACGATCAACTTCCATGACTCAATCCTCAACTATTTATTAATCTTAGAATTTAAGCTCATGTCTCCACCAATAAATAAATTATTACGTCTAAGCCGCTCTTTGATCCATTTACTTAGGTGATGCATTAATGATTTTTTTCTCAAGGTTTGGGAACTGAACCAATCATAGTAGTGGTTTTCGACGGATGGGTAGAAGCCATAGCTTGGCCCACACACACACAAAAGAAGCAATTAGTCATTTCTACCCCGCTTACTCTTTACCCCGAGTAAGTAGTTCCACCCCGGTCTCTCTCTCCGATCTTCTCTGCCTGAATTCCAAAATGCAGTCCAAGACTGCGTATGTATTCGATGCATTACTTTTATTTAATGAGGACCAAGTTCATGTGGATGAGATCCACCCCGTCAATCAAGTGTGCTACTCTTATTTAAACCAGGGCCCAAAAATCAGGCTGTTTCAACACTTAGTACACACCATGGAAAATAGCTGAGATAAGAAGTCTCATCATTTAAATAGTCCACATTACATGTGGTGTCCACTTTGGTGTGCATCCACCATCCAATCCACTCACCTGACATTCCACACCAGGATTAATTGATTCTCCAAGAATCAGGGCATTCTAATGTTGCAAAATATTGATTTTATAAAATATATTTTAAAATAAAATATAATAGAAAATATATTAAAAGTTTTGTAAAAAGCTTTTTGGGGGTTTTTTAAGAATAGTCCTACATGGGAAAGTGAAGAGAAGATTTTATGGTTTAAATGAAAACAATGGAGTATTATAATATTTGCTTACCTAGTCCAAGGACTATGAACCTTGCGTGTACACACTGAAACATCCGTGCGCGCTCGGGCTCGATCTCGGGTTCGGGCTTGGTGCGAGGGCGTGGGCATGTGAGGCAGTGTGGCTGTAGAGGCGCGACCCGAAGCGAGACGTGTGCGATGAGTCGCGGTGCGACTAAGTGGATAAGGCGGATGGCTGACTGAAGGGGAGACTAGAGGACTGAATGAGAGTCCTCTAGTATATATAGAGAGATGAAATAGAGTTGTTACAGCAAATCTGTAACAGCTGTGCCATTAGTGCAGGGTCCAGCAGTAACTGCTGTATGGCTAGCCTAACAGCTAGAAAACAGCTAGCCGATGTCTCACAACAGTCAGCATGCAAACGGCTATCTGCTGTCTCACAACAGTCAGCATACAGCAGCTTAATGGCTCATGCACAACAGTCAGAAAATGACCATAAATGGCTAGTTTTCTCCAACAGCTAGAAAACGGTCATGTGATTTATTTCCCTGGACCATAACCCCCAGCCACTATAGCCTATAAAAGGAGGGCCTGGATGGATTTCCAAACCATCTCTCAACCCACTCCAGCAGACTCTTACGAACTGAGACAGCCCACTACTCTTCTCCTATACTCCAGTGATTCCAGCAAGACAGCAGGGGTTGAACCTTAGCTTGAAGAACAGACCAAAGGTATAGTCTTGAACGGTTCAATTAAACCGGTGGCTGAAAAATTGACCAGTGCAGTGGTCTAAATCAAAATTTTCTTCTCTTTCTTTCTTCTGAGATTTTTTCTTTTATTGTATTTCTGCCAAACTGAGTGTAACAGATTTCCAATAGGTGGGCCTTTATGTTTGCTGAACGCAGACCCACACCAGGCTCGTCGTATCCTACAAGCAGTTTACGTATAACCTATCAGCATACTCAATTCACTTGAGTAGGAGCAAATAACGCTTTAAGGACAGCGTTTCGACATGCTTCAGCCTGTCCTTATTCAAGCTAATTTTATTTTTCGGTTTCCATATTATACAGAAATTATATTAATCTGTATAATTTTCAACAATCTTAAAGCGTTATTTGATGGAAGCCGATAGTGTTTCATCCATCAAGTTGATGAATCAGGACTTGATACGTCTTGATCGGTTCGATGGAACCAATTTTACGAGATTGCAAAACAAGCAAAAATTTCTTCTGACGGCGCTAAAGATCTACTACATATTAGATCCAAATTTGCAAGCACTACCTGAAGCATCCGACACAGACACACCTGAACAGGTGGCTACTCGCACCAAATGAGCTGAATACGAACTCTTATGTTGAGGACACATACTGAACACACTCTCCGACTGCCTATACGATCTGTACCAATAGACGTCATCAACAAAGGAGATTTGGGCCACTTTGGAATTCAAATACAAGGCTGAAGAAGAAGGTACCAACAAGTTTTTCATCACCAGGTATTTTGACATCAACATGGTAGATAACAAACCGCTGCTGCCCCAAATCCAAGAACTGTAGCTAATATTAAACAAAATCAAAGCTATAAAGATTGATATTCCTGAATCATTCCAAGTCGGGGCTATAATCGCTAAATTGTCACCGATATGAAAAGACTATAGAAAGAAGTTGCTGCATAAAACTGAGGACTATATACTGGAACAAATTCAAAAACACCTCAAAATTGAGGAAGAATCCCATAACTGCGATAGAAAGAATGATAACAGGAATGCCTCGTCCAATGTACATACAGTAGAGAACACTAATAATAAGAATCCCGAGAAGGACGATTCCCTAAAACCCAATAAAGAAAAATTCAAGAAAAACACCCAAAAGAAGAACGGAAAGTTCAAAGGCTCATGCCATGTCTGTGGAAAAACCGGGCACTATGCTCGAGTATGCCGATATCGCAAATCTAAAAAAGAGACAAGTGCAGTAAAAGAAGGCGATATTGTGGTTATAATCACTGAGGTGAATACCATCCAAGCCAAAGTTCTAGTTGGTGGTATGATATTGCCACTACAGTACATGTGTGCTATAACAAATCAGCCTTCAAAACTTATGAGGAATTGACCGATGGTCAAGAAGTCCAAATGGGTAATGAAGTCCCATCAAAGGTCGTCGGTAAAGGAACTGTCGAACTGATATTCACCTCTGGGAAGAAAGTGATTCTGACTAATGTACTGCACATCCCAGACATGAGGCGAAACTTAGTTTTTGGGGATCTTCTGGGTAAACTAGGCATAAGGGTGGTGTACGAGTCAGGAAAACTGATTATCTAAGAATGAAAATTTTGTCGAAAAGAGATATGCTTATAACGGGATGGTTAAGTTTTCTCTGAATGAAAGTAGCACTTCTGCGTATATAGTTGAATCCGCTAGACCGTGGCATGATAGACTAGCCCATATAGGGTATAGTACCTTGAAGTTCATGGCTAAAAATGGTTTAATCTCATACACAGATAATGAAATTGATAAATGTGAAGTGTGCATACGATCCAAAATGACAAAGATACCTTTTTCAAGTGTTGAAAGAGCGTCTCAAGTATTGGATCTTGTGCACAGTGACATCTATGAATTAAATGGCGTTCTTACTCATGGAGGTAAACGGTACTTCATAACCTTTATACATGATTGCTCTAGATATGTGTATATTTATCTATTAAAGAGCAAAGATAAAGCATTGAACATGTTTAAAATATATAATGCAAAAGTAAAGAATCAACTAAACAAGAAGATAAAAATTCTTTGTAGCGATAGAGGAGGAGAATACTTCTCCAATGAATTCGATAACTTCTATGAAAAACATGGACAAATACATCAATGTACTACGGCATACACGCCTCAACAAAATGGAATAGTTGAAAGAAAGAATAAAACATTAGTAGAAATGGTTAACTCAATGCTGATAAGAGCAAAGTTGCCACTAAGTCTATGGGGTGAGGCACTGCTTGCAGCATGCCATATTCTAAATAGAATTCCGTCTAAAAAATATAAAATATCTCCATATGAAACATGGAGAGGTAGAAAACCTAACCTAGGATATCTTAAAGTGTGGGGGTGTCTTGCATATTGCAGAACCCTTGATCCAAAAAGAACTAAGTTAGGACCAAGAGCTATTAAGTGCGCCTTCGTAGGGTATGCACAAAATAGTAAAGCTTATAGACTTCTAGATATATAGTCTAATACAATAATAGAATTAAGAGACGTTGAGTTCTTTAAGAACTCACTATCCTTGGAGTTAAAGGATAATGATGTCCAAACTCTTAATAGAGAACTAGATAGCAAAGCTTCACAGATAGTGGGAACTCCAGTTGAACCTTGTAGGATTCAAAAGACAATAATAGAGAAGAGTCTAGGAGATGACTACATAGACTTACAACACATCATTTTCCATCTTGTAAAAGGAGATAAAGAAAATGTTATAAGAAAAATACCTATAGTGATGACTATAGAAGATGATCCTAAAACATATAAAGAAGTTGTATCCTCTAAAGACTCAACTTTCTGGAAAAAAGTTCTAAATGATGAAATGGAATCTATAATGTCAAATCAAACATGGGAACTAGTTAACTTACCTCCAGGTTTTAGACCTATAATTTATAAATGGGTATTTAGGAAGAAATATCACACTGATGGGACTATCCAAACCTTTAAAGCTCGATTAGTAGCTAAGGGTTTTATAGAAAAAGAAGTGATAAATTACTTTGACACATACTCTCTTGTAGCTAGGATAACATCCATTAGGATATTATTTGCGCTAGCTTCCATACATCATCGTCACATCCACCAAATGGATGTAAAGACTGCATTCCTGAATGGTGACCTCAATAAGGAGGTATATATGGAACAACGTGAAGGATTTGTTCTACCAGGAAATGAAAACAAAGTATGTTGATGACATGTTAATAATAAGTAATAAAATGGAAGGTGTGACTGAAATAAAGAGATTTCTATCTTCCGTATTCAAAATGAAGGATCTTGGATAAGTTGATACCATTCTAGGTATCAAAGTTAAAAAATATTGTGGGGGTGATGGTTTGTGTCAATCTCATTATATTGAGAAGATGCTACACAAGTTTAACCATCTAAATATAAAAGAAGCAAAAACCTCATTTGATCCAAGTATCAAGCTAAAAGAGAATAACGGAAGAACAGTTGCACAATTAGAATATGCGAGTGCTATATGGAGTCTTATGTATGCTATGCAATGTACTGGACCTGATATCGCATATGCTGTAAGTAAACTTAGTAGGTTTACTAGTAACCCCAGTACTGAACACTGTAATGCAATCAGTAGAGTCCTTGGTTACTTAAAAGCAACCAAAGACTTAAGACTATTTTATTCAGAGTTTTCTGCCGTATTGGAAAGATATACTGATGCGAGCTGGATATCAAGTGCAGGGGACAACAAGTCTATTACAAGGTGGGTATTCACCCTATAAGGTGCAGCTGTATCTTGAGGATCTAAGAAACAGACTTTCATAACACACTCGACTACGGAGTCTGAATTCATAGCCTTTGCTGCAACAGGCAAAGAGGCTGAGTGGCTAAGGGACATTCTATTAGAAATCCCTTTCTGTGTAAAGCCTATATCAGCTGTGTCACTACATTATGATAGTGAAGGCATATTGGCTAGAGCCTATAGCGGTACTTATAATGGTAAGTCTAAACATATCAGTCTTCAACATGATTATGTCAAATAATTGATTCGAGATGGAATCATTGTTATTTTCTATGTGAAATTAAGCAATAACCTAGCAGACCCTTTTACTAAACCTCTACCGAGAGAGATAGTAAATGCTACATTTAGAAGGATGGGGTTGAAACTCTTCAACCAAAGTTTCACTAGTAACGGTAACCCAACATAAAGTCAAAAAATCTCTAATTTTGGGTTTAATGAGTAAGAACAAATCATTGATATGTGGAAAGTTTTTCAGCACTAAAATATATAACCTCATCCATAATAGATAAGTGCTGAGCGTTATGATAGAGGGTTGAGTCTTAGAACTCTTAATGAAATCCACTCTAAAGGACAAGTATCTTATACTAACGGAGACACTGGAAGGATTTCACCTATATAAACGTAGAGATGGTGCCGTATCTCATGAGAGTTAGGAGTTTTATTTCGGAATCGTTCACAAATTAGGATAAGCACATCGCTATTAAATGTGTTGAGCAAGATTGTGGGAATTCTAATAAACACATAGTGAATATGTGTGTGGTTTCTCCGACTCTGTTATCTAGGAATAACTGGTTCAAAGCTATAGCCACCAGTCATTTCGACAGAGTTTTGAGATACGTACACTAAGGAAAGATTCAAATCGAAAGATATCTTTCTTTATGCATATAAGCTGATTATTCTGGCAGAAATGTTAAATCGAGAAAATATATTTAAAAAAAATCAAGTGAGGGATTGTTGCAAAATAAAATATAATAGAAAATATATTAAAAGTTTTGTAAAAAAACTTTTTGGGGAGTTTTTAAGAATAGTCCCACATGGGAAAGGAAAAAGAAGATTTTGTGGTTTAAATGAAAACAGTGGAGTATTATAATATTTACTTACCTAGTTCAAGGACTATGGACCTTACGTGTTCTAGTTCGTAGCACTGGAACACCCCCACACACGCGCTCGTGCTCGGGCTCGAGCACAGGCACGGTCTCAGTCTCAGTCTTGGTTTCAGTCTCAAGCTTGGTGCGAGAGCAGGGGCATGTGAGGCAATGTGGCTATAGAGGCGCTAGTGGCAAACACAGACCCACACCAGGCTCATCGTATCCTAGAAGCGGTTTGCCTGTAACCTATCAGCATACTCAATTCACTTGAGTAGGGGCAAATAACGCTTTAAGGACAGCATTTCAGACGTGCTTCAACCTGTCCTTATTCAAGCTAATTTTAATTTTCGGTCTCTATATTATACAGAAATTATATTAATATGTATAATTTCCAACATCTAATACTCATGTTGGCCAAACCATGTAAATTTAAAATTTTTAGGAAAGATCTAACACTCTTTCCTGTGGTGAAAAACCCTCTTCCCTATGGTGTGACTGATGTAAGTTTTGGATTTCTTTATAGTGTGGATCCGATGCATGTTTGTCCCGTAATGATTAGTTAGCTGGCACATGTCATCCTTTCCATGTGCCTATGCAATTTGGGTCATTGCAGTCCCAATTTCTCTCTTCATGTCATTGCACGCCACATCTTCTAACCTACTTAATAGTTTCAGGCTAAAAACGAAGCGCAACACAATATGCATGACCTGAGGCCAAGTACTGGCCATCCCTCCATGGGCTGACAGAGTCAAAGAATATTGCCAGCTCTAATTCAATGGTCTCTTTCAATGTGGGCCATGTAAAATAAAACCTTGTAATAGACTAGGCTTGATAAGCCCAAACAAACCAGCTTAAAATCTAGACTAAATACATCCATTGATGGGCCTACTACTTGAAAATTTGCAAAACCCAACAAAATGGAGACTTGACTCTGAGTCTCTGGAGTTGATTGTCATAACCATCTAGTCATGGATTGGAAAAAGGAGAGGTGCATTGATTACAATTGAGGAGATCCAATCACTGGTTTGGACTGCACATGGTGTGGGGTCCACTGGGGAGAGAATGAGACAGAAGGGAGATGAGAGAAATGTGCGAGAGGGAGAGAATGTATGAAATGACTTAAGCTTACAATTCTAGGTTTCTAAAAATTAAGAAAACAAGTCATCAAGCATGTATAATACCTTTAGAATATTATCCTAATTAGTGTTCCAAACGCCTTTTATTAATATAATGTATTATGTTATAATACTTTGTTTTTATTATTTGTAATTAACTACATTATGAGCTATCGAAACGTGCCTTAGAAGTCTTGAGATATGGGAGGTCCAGTCCAATCTGCTTTGGAAGTTTACACAACTCAAGGGAGAAATAAAAGTGGTCTTTACCTCTTTCCATCAAAGCTCATCTTAATTATTTCCATTGCATGACTTCACTAGAGCAATTTGAGTACCTCGCGCGTAGAAGCAAGCCATACTCATGCCACACCAGAGCTACTCCTCAGGTTGTCCTAAGAATACCTAGTTTCCATGTCGTAAAAACATGGCCTATTGATCATCAGGTGGGCCACACTTATTGAAATGAAATGAATAGTTATTAGAAAGTGTCCAATGGTTAAAATCATGTGTTCTCCTCTGATGATCATATTTGCATGATTTTAGATACATGGAACTCACACAATGATTATCCTGTGATAAGTGGAGGGCTTTTTTTTTTTTTCCTTCCGCTATGCCAGAGCCCTAATCTGATCATCAGGATCCTTCAGTTTTTTTAACCATTAGGTTGAGCCCCCCAAAAAATGGGCCTCACCTATCATGTAGATCTCTGAGCAGCATGAACAAAATTACAAAAAAGAAAGTAGCACCTAAAAAAGCTTTCGACAAAACTTGGCCGCAAAACATTAAAGAGACAACAAAGAGGCTCCTGAAGCACTCACAACAACCACACCCTCAGGACTCAATTAAAGGTTTTGGCTTTCAAGCCAAAGGATCCATGGATCAACCATGTGGGTCCCACCTTAAGAAGATCCAAATCTCAGGTGGACCATATCATTAGAAATAGTGATGAATGATCACAAAAAAGCTTTTTGTGGGCCAAAAAGGTTTTGGATCAAGCTGATCTCTATACTTCCCTTCATCCAGATCTTCATGACATTATTAACAAGTTAGATTTCAAATAAACATTATGAAAACTTTAACGGTGAGGCACTCAATCACCGCTGTTTTTGAGTGGTTCACCTGAGATTTGGATCTTGATAATTTTTGTAATCCCATCCTAAAATGGTATGAAGAAACAGATGGATTGCGTGGATATACAAAAAATCATCAACGTTGGTTGGGTACGCTGCTTGTAGCAAGCAGGCAACTTGTCCACCCTTTGACGCCCCATCATGATGTATGTGTTTTATCCATGCCGTTTATCCATTTTTTCAAGATTATTTTAGAGCTTGATTCAAAAAATGAGGCAGATCTAAATCTCAGGTGGACCACATTACAGGAAAACAGTAGTGATTTAATGTCCACCATTAAAAACCTTCTAAGGCCCGCTGTATTGTTTATTTGACATCCGACCTATTGATTAGGTCATACAGACCTGGATGAATGGAAAAAACAAATATCAGCTGGATCCAAAACTTTTGTGGCTCAAGAAGTTTTTAATGGTGGGCATTCAATCAACATTGTTTCCTGTGAAGCGGTCAACTTAATATTTGGATCTACCTCATTTGTAGGCTCATGCCGTAAAATGATCTGAAAAAAAAAAATGAATGGACAGCATGGATGAAACACATACATCATGGTGGGGCCCACAGAGCACCGACCAGTGGCCAGAAGCAGCATCAGTAGCCAATCCGCGTCCTTGGCACGCAGTCCGCGTCCATACAGAGGTCTGAAATATGGGCCCTGCGTATCTAATTTCAGCTATTATTCCTCATCTAAGTTAGGGTCCACAAATTGGGGGCGTTTAGATCGTGTGCACATGCATTTCTACAATCAGCGCCTGTATCAATTAACTCTCTCTTTTTCTTCTGTTTTTTTTTTTTTTGTTTGTAAGAGTAAGACAAGCTGTTCTTGTCCAGAGTAGGATCAACCTCCTTCTATAAATACCCATCCTCGTAAGTTCGTAACAGACCATAAGCAACAACAGCCATGGCCATACAGAAATCTCTCTCTCTTGCTTTTCTTCTTTTATTTTTAGAATTTCTTTCTTCCAATGCCTTTACAACAGCACCAGCATCCACACTTGGAGAAGCAGAGGCTCTCATGGAATGGAAAGCCAGCATCTTCTCACCACAAGCTCTCCATTCATGGTCACTTCCATCTGCTAATGCTAGTACCAACACAATCTCTCCATGCAAATGGTATGGGATCTCCTGCAACGGCCTTGGAAGCATAATAGAGATAAGCTTACCGAGTGCAGGCTTGCAAGGTAAGCTTGATAACTTGAGCTTCTCGTCATTTCCAAACCTCCTCCGTCTCAATCTCAGTGACAACACACTCACTGGAACCATCCCGGCTGATATTGGAATTCTTTCCAAACTCGTCTCCCTCGATATCTCCATGAATAATCTCTCTGGAGTTCTGCCTCCTTCAATGGCTAACCTTTCTCACCTTTCAGAGCTTGACATCTGGTCTAATGAAATAACTGGGCCTATTCCTCCATCTTTAAGTAACTTAACCAGGCTGACAATCGTCTACCTCTATAACAATCAAATTTCTGATTCAATTCCTGTACAATTAGGAAATCTCAAGAACTTGGTCGAGTTGGCATTGTCAAATAACAATCTAACAGGTCCAATCCCTCCTGCTTTAGGTAATTTGAGAAACCTTACACTTTTGTACCTCCACATCAATCAAATTTCTGGTTCAATTCCTACACAATTAGGAAATCTCAAGAATTTGGTCAAGTTGGCTTTGTCACAAAACAATCTAACAGGTCCAATCCCTCCTGCTTTAGGTAATTTGAGAAACCTTACACTTTTGTACCTCCACAGCAATCAAATTTCTGGTTCAATTCCTGCACAATTAGGAAATCTCAAGAATTTGGTTAAGTTGGACTTGTCTGATATGAATCTGACAGGTCCAATTCCTCCCACTTTAGGTAATTTGAGAAACCTTACACATTTGTACCTGTTCAGCAATCAAATTTCTGGTTCAATTCCTGCACAATTAGGGAATCTCAAGAATTTGGATGGGTTGGCATTGTACAATAACAATCTGACAGGTCAAATCCCTCCTGCTTTAGGTAATTTGAGAAACCTTACACTTTTGTACCTCTACAGCAATCAAATTTCTGGTTCAATTCCACCGGAAGTTGGGAATTTAATGAATCTAAACATTCTTGACCTGGCAGACAACCTTCTAACAGGTTCTATTCCTTCCACTTTTGGAAACTTGACCAAGCTTGAACACTTCATTGCATTAAACAACCATTTAAATGGCAAGATCCCAAAAAGCTTCAGAAATTGCTCTAGGTTAACTAGAGTTAGACTTGAAGGAAATCATCTCATTGCAAATGTATCAAAAGCCTTTGGTGTATACCCACATCTCGATTTCATGGACGTCAGCAACAACAGGTTGTTTGGTGAACTCTCACCGAACTGGGGAGAATGCAGAAACTTGATGATGCTACAATTCTACGGGAACATGATCACTGGTAGAATTCCTCGCGAGATTGGGCGGTTGGCGCGGCTACGAGTGCTTGGTCTTTCTTCAAATCGTCTGGTAGGAGAGATTCCAAAGGAATTGGGGAGGTTGACTTCATTGTTCAACTTGAATTTAAGTGATAACCAGCTTTCGAATAGGGTTCCTCAGGAAATTGGGAGACTGTCCAATTTGGAGAGTCTGGACCTATCAATGAACAACCTAGCTGGTCCAATACCACCTCAGTTGGGGAACTGCTTCAAACTACGATATCTGAAATTGAGTGAAAATTATTTGAATGGAAGCATTCCATTTCAGATAGGCAACCTGATACACCTACAGGGTGCACTAGACCTTAGTCATAATTCACTCAATGGAGAGATATCATCACAAATTGGGAACTTGCATATGCTGGAAATGTTAAACCTCTCCCACAACATGTTTTCTGGCTCAATTCCAAAATCTTTTGAAGGGATGCTCAGCTTACAATCCGTAGATTTTTCATACAATGATTTGGAAGGCCCTATTCCCAACAGCAAAGCCTTTCAGAAGGCTCTTGTAGAGGCATTCATAAAAAACAAAGGCTTATGTGGTGAAGTGCAAGGTTTGAGACCTTGCAATGCTCCTTCAACAAGCCATGGTGATGCAAGAAAAGGTCACCAAGTTGTAATCTTCATTGTTCTTCCTCTCTTGGCGGCCTTGTTACTTTTATATATAGTCGTCGGCGTTTCTTCCATTTATTACCAAAGACGAAGAAATAAAGAGAAAGAGGTTCTCGAAAGGAGCAACAGAAATCCATTTTCAATATGGAATTATGATGGGATTGATGCATTTGAACAGATCGTGGAAGCGACAGAGAGTTTCGACGACAAATATTGCATCGGAATTGGAGGGTATGGAAAAGTTTATAAAGCAAATCTACCATCAGGCCAAGTAGTAGCTGTGAAGAAACTTCACCCACTCGAAGGTGGGGATCAATCTGATCAAAGAAGTTTTAGAAATGAGATTCGAGCATTAACAGAAATCCGTCATCGCAACATTGTGAAGCTTTATGGTTTTTGTTCTCATGCTCAATTCTCATTTCTAGTCTATGAGTACATGGAAAGGGGAAGCTTGGCTAGCATCCTACGCAATGACAGAGGAGCTGCAGAGTTGGATTGGACTCTAAGGGTGAATATTATTAAAGGTGTGGCCCATGCATTATCTTACATGCACCGTGATTGCACCCAGCCAATTGTCCATCGAGACCTATCAAGCAAAAACGTTCTGCTGAATTCGGAATTTGAGGCCTGTGTCTCTGACTTCGGCACTGCAAGATTGTTGATACCTGATTCATCCAATTGGACTACGCTCGCAGGCACTTACGGATACATCGCTCCAGGTTAGCTGTTAATTCATTCTCCACGCTTTAAAAGTTTTATTAGAAATTGATCTTTATTTTTCTTAACCTTTCCTGTTTTCTTCTTTTTTTTTCTTTTTTTTCTTTTTTTTTCTTTTTCTTTTTTTTTTCTCTCTGTTGGCAATTACATACTAAGGTTTGTGTACAAGTTATCGTACTGTTGTCAAATATTGCAATCTAGGGAAACTAATCCAACAGCTGCAAGAGGCCTTGTAAAGAAACATACATGGGTTTGTATTTTTACAATCCTCAACCCCAAAACTAATATAACAATGCAAATGAAGATTAAAGTAAGAATAATGTTTTCTCTTAGTTGCACTTGTAGTCCATCGTTTTTACATTATGCATGCTGGAGATAATCTGGCTGCATGGTAAGTCTAACCATGATTTAAGTTACCCAACTAACTTAACCATATGTTATTAGCTATTAAATTTGTGGTGCTGACTATCTATTTTTCTTAACTGTACATTTGTTGGCCACTAGTTGGATGGATAAAATCCTCCGATAAGTGTAATTTTTGGGATCTGCCCCCATCTACAATATGGGCCATGTTTTCAGATGGTCTGGATTGATTTACATGGATACCAAGTGTAGATGGATGAGTTATCACTATTTAAGAAATTATTGAGAAAGCTCATTGCTTTTATCCCATACGAGTAGATGTGAAAATGATGTATATGGAAAGATGGCATCCTCTGCAATGTTCAGCCAAGAGATCCCTGAGAATGGTTGGCTTTCCTTTATTGTACAAGGGTTCAACAGCTCTATGATCGAAACCGTTGATATAATGTCCCGCACAGTGAATGCCACATGCAACAAAAGAAGTTCTAAGATTGGAAGAATCCTTGAAACAATGCCCATATCACCCAATCATTGCAGGTTGTACAACAGCTCTATGATCGAAACCGTTGATATAATGTCCCGCACAGTGAATGCCACATGCAACAAAAGAAGTTCTAAGATTGGAAGAATCCTTGAAACAATGCCCATATCACCCAATCCTTGCAGAAGAAATGTGTAGCTACAACAATACTTATAGACACATCAATGCACTCTGGTTTACACGTGCCAACTTCTCATGAACTTCGGACACCTGAGGCACACGTAAAGGTAGGCCCAACAATGCAAATCACCCAATACAATGATTAATCTGGTTCTTTATTGGGTGGGCCACTACCATGTGAAAACAATGGATAGTTTTCGGAGAAACAATGTATACATGTAGGATGACTGGTGAGTGGACAATCATAACTTTTTAGCAAGATCATCCAAAAGTTTGGCCCATCTTCAATACCTCATAGATATGCTACATACTTCTCAGTTGGCATATGCACAGTTGATCATAAAGATGTCTTGGGCTTAATAAGCACAAGAAATTAAAAGATATGAAACCTTGATTAAGAAACCCAGGTGACTTTGATATATGATTAAGAGTTTAGCTATTAATCATATATGAAAAGATCATGACTGAAGTATCTTCTTTCTTGCAGAGCTTGCATTTACAATGAGGGTGACTGAAAAATGCGACGTATATAGCTTTGGTGTTGTGGCACTTGAAGTGATGATGGGAAGGCATCCTGGGGAGCTCATCTCTTTGTCATCACCAAGTGGACATGATACACTGCTAAAGGATTTGTTGGACCAACGTCTCTCGGATCCAACGACTGAGATTGTGCAGGAAGTCTTATTTGTGGTGTCCATGGCACTTTCATGCATTCGGCCAGATCCAAACTCTCGGCCAACCATGCACTACGTGGCTCAAGAGATATCTATTGGTCGGCCTTCCTTCTCTCTTGGACCATTCCATGGACTTACATTACGTCAACTGATGGATCTCAAGGTATAGTAGGGTGGATGAAAATCATTGAGGTTGGGGGTGTGGTGTGTAGTGGCAAGGACATTATTATTATGTGTGTTTATTGTATGAAAATCATCCAATGTAGAGAAGGTGTTTTTCTTATTATGATATGCATGTAATTCAATGTGTGGAATCCATGTTTACGGAAAATTTAGATTTCCAGGTGAGGTCTATATCTTTCTTTGTGGTTACCACCCTGAATGTTTGTATATAATTTTTATTATATCAATAAAGTTATAGATGGTGTTCTCCAACCTTTCTCCAAAAAAAAAAAAGCAAAAAAAAAAAAAAGAGGTGCATGCATTTCTATAATTAGTGATCAAAACCCAAATGTAATATAAGTATGTTGAAAAATAAAAAATGTTTTCATGTGTGACGGTTATTTTCTAATTGAAAATCTTCTAAGCCAAAGAATTTATATTTTAGTAGTTATAATACTTTTTTGAAATACCAATTTTGTACCAACATATTATTAGGAAAAGAAGAATGATACATTTATCAATGAGAGAAGGTATCAATTGTGGTTTCTTTAATTGGAAGGGAAAAGAAGGAAAAAAAAAATAGAGAAATAAAGAATGACGACTTCACACTTTGGTAATGTGAGTTAAGATGATTATACTAACCTCAATGGAAAGTGTATACCAAATCTATGTTGGGGATTTGTACTGCGGAATCACACAGATCTAGATCTAGAATAACAATCTAGTAACGTCAAGTAATCACAAGAGAACACAAAGTTTTAGCATGGAAAACCTTTATGGGAAAAACCACAGCACAAAGCGATAGAAATCCACTATGAAAAATAAATTACAAGAGAGAGAACTTATCCGATTCGAACAATCTCGAATCTCACCCTTGCTACACCCTTTGATAACCCTAGAACCCTTTAAGAACCCTTGGAAAACTTTTAGAAAGCTTTAGAATACCCTATAATAGCCTTAGGGACCCCTATTTATAGTTTTGGAAACTCCACTTACGCACTTATTCTGGAAAAGTCCGGAAACCACCTCAAATTTACGCAGTACACGCATCTGTGTAACCTCGACTAGTTGAAGGAAGGCCTCGACTGGTCGAGCCATCCCCTCGACTGGTCGAGAATCCCTGACACCCAAAACATGTGCTCGCTGGACTTTGAGTCGAGCAATGCTCGACTAGTCGAGTGACTCACTCGACCGGTTGAGCCAGACTTTCGACCGGTCGAGCAGCGCCAAATTAAAGGCATCTGACAACAATCTCCACCATGTCTTCAATCTTCAACCGTGTATCTTACTGTCCTCTTTTCTTATCTCTGCATCATATTATAGCTTCAATCAACGCTTCTCGTGCATACTCCATCATTCTTTTACTACATCGCCAAGCCCAGAGAAGTTGCACAGAACTTGAACTTCCCTTTAAGAACAACCTTGGTGAGCATGTCTGCTAAATTCACATTAGTATGAATCTTCTCCAGTGTTACGCCTCCTTCCTCAAGCACCTGTTGGATAAAGTGGTGACAAACATCAATGTGTTTAGTACGTGAGTGATAAATAGAATTTTTAGCTGAATTGATAGCGCTCTTGCTATCACAGCTAACCAGCATGGTCTCCTGCTGAAGTCTCAACTAATTTATCATACCTCTGAGCCAAACACCTTTAAATGCTTCCGTCACTACCATATATTCTGCTTTGGTCCTGGAAAGAGCCACCATGGACTGAAGCTTTGACATCCAACTAATTGCTCCACCTGCTAGTACAAAAGAGTATCCTAAAGTAGACTTATAACGCCTTGACTTTTCAGGACCCGAGTATATGACCCGTGTCCCAAAAACCCGAGTGTTAACCTTAATTAAAGGATGGTCAACTTCAAGTGTACTTTTTTCCCTTATTAAAGTAAGCAAATGAGCGTAGAATGGACAAATCGATATAAAGGAAAATTTCATTACCATTCAAATATACAAGAAGTTACCCATAATGACTTATACAAATCGATGCCCTTATTCTTACAATTACAAAATGAAATAATATTACATGTGAAATAAAGTAAATTACAACAAATTTGGGGTATGAAATCCTATAGCAACCCTTAGCAATTACAATCATGCATCCCTGTCAAATATAGCTGCTCCTCGTCAATATAAACATGAATTTCACCTGTGCCACCTGTGCTACTTGTATAGTTATATATTTGATGAATGAGTGGCCAACATAGTGTGAATTTTCCTCAAGATTACACACCGTCGCATTAGGTAAGAGATAGTATAAAACATCCATACAACTAAAATAGAGTAAATGCAGTCTTATTAAATGCATGGATGCATGAATGCAATCATCAGCCCGGGGAAAACGTCCAGACGGCCTATGTCTCGGGTAAAACATCCAGACGGACATTGGGGTCATCACCCAGGGATAAGACTGGTCATCAGCGCAATATTCAGCGTAATCGCAGGGCATGATAATCCGAGTCATTATCGCAATCAAATGACTGGTTATAAGTGCAACGTTCAGCGTAATCGCAGGGCAAAATAAGCCAAGCCATCGTAATATATCATGCATGCATGATTTGCAAGCTTATTATTAGTCCAATTGCAATAAGCCAATTTAAATAAGCTCACGGTCACTACGGGTAGAGCATGGCCTAGCGTAGGCCGACGACTCGGGCATAGTATCCCATGACTACCATCATCGGCCCATGAGGCTACTATCTTAGGATATTTAATGGAAACCCCTGACTTGTGGCCAATCATATTATAGTATATGGGGTTTACCATTGTATGGTTGCACAGAATAAAACATCGAACCCATATAGAAAAAATATCAAACAAAACCACATAGGGCGAGTATCAAAATATGTCACATAGGGCCGATATCAAAACTATACGATAAAGACCATCCTTAAAAACCATTGGGCACAACAACCTTGGATGGTAGGCCCACATCAATAATCCATCTAGACCACCACTCAATAACCACCAAGTTGAAAGTCCATTACGATCACCACTAGTTAAGTTACATCTCAAGTATGGGTGTACATTCATATGTGGGAATTTCCTACTAATGTACCAGTTTAAGTTCCATAAGCAATCCATAAAAAGAAATCCACAAGCATGAACAATTACACAGGATAATCATAAAGCATGTAATATAGCAATTCAATTTCCACCAGCTAGCACAGGTGATTATAAAGGGAAATATCAATTATGAATTTAAATAAAAACTATAACTTAAACTAATGAGAAGATGGAAAGCTCAAGGGGAAGAATCATCACCTTATGCCTTGAACTGCCTTCGCCATCATTAGGAGGTACATGCACCCTTAGAGTCGAACCCTACAACAAATCAAGAATCTTATACAATTAGATTCAAGTTCTACACACTACCTAGGGTTCAAGATCATCACCTAGGGTTTGAATTATTTATCTTAGGGTTTTAATGTAGAATTTAAGGTTTTCATCCCAAGGTTTATTTCTAGGAGTAGGATTATGATGTATGTGCAACTTAAGTACAATATAATAATAATAATATGGTTAGTTACAATTTGGTGTAAATGATATAACTAATATTTGTGACCATGGTAATAATTAACATTTCAAGACAATGTTTTCAAGCGATGGATACCATGCTAATATCATTAATGGTAGTTTTATTCATAATAACTAATATTAACGTAACATGTTCATGGTAATCATTATGATGATAATTAATATTATGATCTACCATCATGATAATATTTAGGAACGGTAATTAAAATATAACTATTTACTAATTGTAATTTCTTTTACAATAACTAGTTCTTGGCATAAGTTATTCGTAAGTGGCTAACCATATGTAATGTTAGCAATCATAATGATAAGAGTGTGACAATGATAAATAATAATAAAAATGAGGCATACCTAATCTAGAAGGGAAAAAAAATGACTCATTGAGTCGACTCAATCAATTTGGATTCGGTTGAGAAAGGTTACTTGATGGCAATGCATGGCACTAGGATCGGGACTAGGAGCTCCAACATCATCGATCTGCTGGCTGAGTACGGTCCCCGAATAGCATGGGATTCAGGTAAGCCCTGACTCAGTGAGTTGACTTGGTTTGAACCCGAGTTGACTCGTTCGAGCACAACTTCCCCATATATCTCTCTCTCTCTCTCTCTCTCTCTCTCTCTCTCTCTCTCTCTCTCTCTCTCTCTCTCTCTCTCTCTCTCTCTCTCTCTCTCCCCTTCATTTCTCCTCCTTGCGTCTCCCTTTTTTTCTTTCTTCTCCTCTTCTTGCTGCTGGAGGCATCTAGCAATGGCCAGCAACCTGGCCTGACTCAACCCTGGTCGAGCAGAGTCGACTCAGCGACTGCACGAAAGCAAGCAACCAGTCAGACTTGACTTGGTTCAAGTTGGTGCCACACACACCAACTAACTCCTCCTCTTTTTCCTTTCGCCAACACATATGGTAGACCTGGAGAAGGTCCAACTCGATTGACTCGGCTCGGACTCGACCCACATCCCATTCCCGACCTGGTAGCGAGTCGGAACCTCACCCCGACTCGAAAGTGTGGAGCTGCAAGAGGCGATCAGCAACTCCACTTCTTACTTCTCTTCTTTGTTTTCTCTCTTCTCCCCCTCTGGATCTCTCTCTTCTATCTTTCTTTTCCAAAGCCCAGGGGTGCTGGTTGCGCTCCGACTTAGCCCAAGTCGAATTGTCCAGTCGACCTGACGTGGTGCGGTCCCAAACCCAGCGCCGGATTTCACTCCTTCTCCCTCATTCTCTCTTCTTCCTAACCTCTCTTTTTTTTTCCTTTCTTTCCATCCCAGAGCAGGCTACTAGCCACCCCAACGCGCCCCGAGTTCGAGCCTAACTCGGACGGTCAGATGGTGCGGCACTAGCGGCCCGACTTCTCCTTCATTCCTCTCCTATTTTCCCTCCTCTTTTCTCTCTCCTTTCCTAAATTTTTGGTGCCGTTCCCAAGGAAAACTCCTAGCTTTTATAGCCAAGGAGTCTGCTCGAACCCTACATCCAACGGGCGAGATAACAGACCATGTACACACCTCCACTTCCTTTCCTCGATTACAAGGGGGAAATCCGATTCGAGGGATGGGTTTTACACACCGAGGCCCACTGGAAAAACAACTTAGATCTTAAAGTGGGGCCCATGCCATGATGGTGGGTTACCCAGCTTAACGGAGAAGATGACATGGCCAAAAATGGCCGATTCTTATCTACGGAGTATTCGGACGATCTGGTCCGTTTGAATGGCTCAGATGAGGCCATTGATCACTTTGAGGCTCACTTCCCAAGCCTTTCATCCGCGTTTCACCACACCGTACGAGATCTCCCGCCTCAAGTGGTTTTCTCGCGAGAAGAACGCTCCCAGCGTGTTAGCTGTTGTCACCCTTAAGGGAACGGTGGGGATTTCTCCGCGTAGACTGCTGTGAGGCACGGATCACGCCAGATGGGGTTTCCCAAGGAGGAAATGTCTCCCCACACCTTTACTTCCCATGGTCGTATGTCTGCCCTTCTTTGGCAGTGGAGGAAGGGTGCGGATCAAGGCCTGGAAGAACGGCTGGGATGGAGAGGGATAGTTTGACACGGATCGCCTACGTGGAAACCTGCCAGCTGCCGATTTACTGAAACACTATTGGCCGTCCGAGACTGCCCATATCCCATGCACATGCAAGTCTGCATGGGTCGGATGGATTTTAAGGTTTTGGTCACCCGAGCCCCATGAGTCTGATGGACGGTCCGGATCGTCCAGATAGAGGCCGAGGTGGGCCACCTAGAGAGCTAACATTCATCAGTTTTGAAATACAAACAGGCGGGAGGAGTTTTCCGCTTTTTCAAGTGGAACTCGGGTCAGTGCCGGTCAACCAGCAAATGGCGTCTCGTGCACAAAGCACTTGCATTCCACGTAGGGGTCCACCATGATTTTTGTGACCAATCCACACCGTCCATTCATCTCGGAAGCCTTAATCGGTGCCTCTGTTTGAAGATCAGGCATATTTAAAGCCTAGGTGGACCATACTCAATGAATTTCGTCTCGTTTATGATCTTTACTGATCCAGTGATTAGATTGATTCTGTTTTGAATATTAACGGTCAAAAAGACTCTAAGGATCATTTTTGTGTGTTCAGGCCTACTTTCTTTGTGTTAATGATTCTATTTTTGTTATTAATATCCCTTCACTAATATTATTCATATCCAAGTGTTATTATCACTTATTTTATATACTGTTATTATGTGTAATACATATATACTTATTTATTTATTTGTAGGACTTATCTTTGGTAAGAGTGATAGTGTCATATTGAGCCATGTGCACACGCTACTCCAAAGGTTTATGGTTGATTTTATAATCCGATGGTTGCTTTTAGGAAAGTCAATCATTACACTACGCCAAAATGGTCAATTTGCGACGTAGTCCATTGCAAAAATCTCTTGGTTTAACGACGGATTTAATTCGTCGCTAAATGAAAAAGTCTGTCGCTAAACTCGTCCTTCTCGAATATCCGGTCCAAACGTCGCGGAATTTACTGACGGACCTAAATTCGTCGTTAAACTCTGATTTACAACGTATTGACGACGGATTTTTGTCCGTCGTAACTAGGCGACGGTTGAAATCCGTCGCAAAATTTGATTGGCCAACTGAATATGAACCGTTACAAATTCCTGCCCAAAATACCAAACATGGCTCTGTTCAATTGCTTTTGCGACGGATCATGGTCCGTCGTAAAAGGACTTTTGCATTGACATTTTCGTTTTCATTTTTTTAAGAATATGGTGAAAAAATAAGTTTTTTTGTAGTCTAATAATTGTTTTTTTAAAAGAATTTCAGTGGTTTAATTGTATCTAAGATTATTTTTTAACAATTGATTGAATGCAAAAAGAAATTTTATTTTGTTTTTATATCTAATGAGTGGAATTTTTATTTTATTTTTTAATTTAAAACTAATATTTAAATGATTTGTAATATCACATGAAAAAGAATATTGAGAAGTTTAAAAAATTCAACAATGTTTGAGAAAAAAAATTAGATTTTGAAAAAATAAAAATCGTGATTTAATAAAAATCAAATCTATTTTGTGGGAGCAAAAAAGAATATTTAATTAAGTTGATAAATTTGAAAAAAAAAAAAAAAGCATTTGATTTTGAGAAAAAATAATATCTTGAAAAAGAAAATTAAAAATATTTTAAAAAATGTGAAAATTTTCAGAATGTTGAAAAATGAAAATATTTTTAAAAAGAAAATGAGAGTTTGAAATTTGAAAAATAAAAAATTGTAAAGTTCAATAAAAATTGACAAGTTCGAAAAAAATGGTTTTAAAAAAATGGAGAAGTGAAAAAGAATTGAAAATTTTAAAATAAAACAATATTAAAAAATTGATACTTTATCAAAAAAACAAACATTTTGAAACGAAAAATAAATAAGTTGAAAATTTTTGTGATTTTGAAAAATAATTGAAAATGTTCAAAATTCGAAATTAAAAGAAAAAGTTATTTATAAAAACACTAAGATTTTGAAAATATATATATAATTTTTTTAAAAAAATTGAAAAGTTGAAAATAACATGATGCTTTGGAAGAAAAAAATCGGCATTTTGGAATTTTTGGGAATAAAAATTAAAAATTGTGAAAATTTAAGATATTTTGAAAATAAAAATTCAGAATTTGTATTTTAATTTATTTTTTGAAATATTTTATAATAAAAATGATATTTTGTTAAAAGTTTTCAAAGAAAAATTAAGAGTAAAAAAATATACATTTTGAAAAAAAAATGTTAAATGGAAATTGAAATTTATCTGTGAAAAAAATATTTTTTAATAAATTATTAGGCACATCCACTAATCGAACATTTAACCATTTTTGGACAATCGAATTAGTCCAGATTGAAGAGTAAATAACTTCATATGTTTAAATCAAATTTCACTAAAATTGTTGATCAATCTTGTATTCCCAATACCTTTCTCACATGTAGCTAGCCTGGTTGGGGCGAGTAACTGGTCAAATTGAGGGTATTGATCAATAAAATAAAGTGAATGGACTATACATATAAAATAGGCTAAATATTATTGTCAAAATTGTGACCCAACTTATTGATCTCGCGGGAACCTACAAATTGATGTTAATAAGTTTTGTGGGCCCTATCATGATGTGTGTCAAACATCAACACTGTGCATTTAATGTGTTCCCTTTAGGTTATGAGATATCTCAAAAATCATCCGTAAACGAAACTCAGGTGGGCCATACCATCTAAAACCATGTCAAGACATCTTAAAATATATAAAAGCACTTGGTGGGGCCCACATGAGTTTTGGATGCGGCTAAAACTTGGTCTAACCCCTCATCCAAGTGGGACACACATAATGAGTGGGTTTAATATATGACTCACATTAAGGCAAGCCCAATATATGATTATGAATGTTTTAAGGAAACCCCTTTACATTTAGGTGAGTTAGTCATTACCCTTACTAGAGTAAACTCTGTGGGGTCCACCGTCATTTATTTATTTTATCCACTCCGTTTATCCATATAAACAAATAATTTGAGGTCTAAAGAACAAAAATGAAGCATATCCAAAGCTCAAGTGGACCACACCACAAGAAATAGTGTGATTGAACCTCTACCATTGAAAAATTCTTGGAGGCCATAGAAGTTTTAGATCAAGCTGATGTTTGTGTTTTCTCTTCATTCATGTATATTTGATACTATGAATAGGTTGGATGGCAAATAAACGTTACTGTGGGCCCATTAAAATCCATGTTAAGGCCCATTGTACTGTTTATTTGACATCCAATCTGTTGATTAGGTCATACAGGACTAGATGAACGGAAAAACCAAAGATTAGCTTGATCCAAAACTTTTACGGCCCCCAAAAGGTTTTTAATGGTCCACGCTCATTCAACACTGTTTCTGTAATGTGGTTCATTTGAGATTGGGATATACCTCATTTTTGGTCTTTTACCGTAAAATTATCTGGAAAAATAGATGGACGGCGTGGATGAAACACGTACATCATGTTGGGGTCCACAGAGCACCGACCACCAGCCATTGGCTGGTCGCCACTTTGAATGACGGACGCGAAAGGAGCCCTTGGCATGAATTTCCTGCGTAAGGATGCTGGGTGAGGCCCAACACCATGTGTTTGGAAAATCTACTCCGTTAATCCGTTTTTAGATATCATTTTAAGACAAGAAACCAAAAATGACTTGGATCCAAAAAACAAGTGGGTCACATGATAGGAAACAGTGGGGAAACAAATACCTATGGTTGAAAACTTCTTGGGCTGCACCTTGATGTTTATATGCCATCCAAACCGTTGATAAGGTCATTAACACTGGGATGAAGTGAAAATACAAAAGAAATAAGAAAAAAAAAAGGCCTGAAACAAAGCTTTTTATGGCCATAAGAATGTTTCAACGGTTCTCACTGAATCCCCACTGTTTCATCTTGTGTGGCCCACTTGAGTTTTGGATCCACTTAATTTTTGGTATGTTTTTCTAAAATGAGCTCTATAAACGGATTAACGTAGTAGATTTCCCATAAACATGGTGGTGGGCCCCACCCAGCATCCTTTCACAGGAACTTATCTGCGAAAGGCTTTAGCACACGTAACGCTCACCTGCGAACCAGTTCACACTGACTACGTACGAATTTTTTTGAGAACTCATCACACATGATGAGTCTCTAAAATCTGAATGGTACACATGAAGCAGAACCTCATAAAACCCTCTGGTATCAATTTTTACTTTGAACCAAGACTTCAGTGGGCCATGAAAAATGCAAACAGTTTCTTCCCTTGATTTGCATTTCTCTTTTCTATGGCCCAGAAGAATTTTAGATCAGGGTGAAAATTCACCCCCTAGGATTTCATGGGATTCTACATCGTATGGACCGTTCGGATTCAACACTCATGACAGGTGTGCAAAGGTGCGTACATGCGTAGGTGCATACGTGAGCATGCCTCCTTTAGCATGAAATCGACGTTTGAGCTTTGAGGACTGGTTAGGGCGCCGGCCCTAACCAGTCTCTGTTTCAATCCCTCTCTCACACGCCCTCCTCTCTCCCTTCCTACAGATCTCTCCTTCCTCTCTCTCTTCCTGTCGATCTCTCTCCCTCCTCTCTCTCTTCCTGTCGATCTCTCTCTCTCTCTTCATGGTGAAAATCTGGTGACTCGCTTAATGGAAAAGGTGGATTTGAAGCTCGGTTTAAATCAGATTCACACAGGTGAAAGTATTTCTCTCTCTCTCTCTCTCTCTCTCTCTCTCTCTCTCAATATTAATGCCGATTTAGGAATTTGGGAGTTAGTAGTTTGTAGAATCCCGATTTGAATGTGGACCCTTATTTCAGGATCTGGAGATTTTTGGGTTTACAGATTTGAATGTGGACCCCAAATTGGGGATTTGCGGACTTTTAAAATTGGGGATTTTCTGATTTTACAAATTGGGATTTTCTGTTTTACAGTTTTTTTTTTTTAACATTCTGTTGCTGTTCTCTTTCTAATTTTCACGATGGATCCTAAAAATCAAGGCCAAGCCACAAGGAATAGTGTCAAATCATGCTAAATTTACTATATATGGCCAAGATGAGTCTTGAAATATCCTGATTTTCGGGGAATCCATTCATTCTAGTGTGGCAAATCATATAAGTAGATTGGAAGGCATATAAATATCAGGGTGGAACCTGTATGTACTTTGGACGATTTTGGTGGTGGGAATTACTATTTCAACTGTACCCCGATATTACAGCTGATTAAAAAAATTCACCTTCATTGCTCCATATAAGAATCACATGTAGTTGCCTTTTTATGTTTTGTCCTGGAACACTACTGATGTTATGCTGTTTCATGTGTCATATATTTTGGCAGGGAGATGTTGTAGAGTCTGCATTGCTATACACGCATGTTTTTTGCTAATTAATTTCATGGCCCTTCCTATGTCACAGAATCTTATTGTGATGGTTCTTGTGAATTTTATGCAGTTGTTTTCTATTAAATTTTTTTTATATTATTATTAGATGTGTGTGTGTGTGTATGCATGCATGGCATTGTGTTGTGATGATTCTTGCAGATTTTATCTAGCTGCTTTCTCAAAAAAGAAAAAGATATGCTCGTTCACATGCACATGTGCAGATACTTTTTAGATATTTTGTTTCCTTTTTGCATTCTACATTTAGATGAATACATGTAAACGTGCAATGGGTTGATTGTTTTGAACTTGACACAATGACAGATTTATTAACTTACAACTATACCCTACACAATTATTCAATTGATAATACCATGATTAGTACTACTTTTCTTGGTGCATATTCACAAAAAGTGGATGATTGATGATTTTCTTTTTTATTTATTTATAAATTTTTAAAACTTTTTTTCCAATTTTTTATAAAGAAAATTGGAGTAAAAAAATCTTATGATTAGACTGATTATAATTTGCAATATGATAACAACAATAACAATTATGACAACATTGGGAACAATGGTTTCCATGAATTAAATCAGCTGGATTCGACCATAAGCCATTAGCTATTGTGCTAGAAAATGGTAAGAGAAACTCAAGCTTTTGCGACTTCAAACAATCACTCCCTTTGGTTGAACATGTAATCAAGGGCTTATAGAATGAAGTACAATCCTTGCTTCTCATCCTAGTCATATATCCTAACACCAATGGACTATCTACAAATCACAAACTACCTAGTAACTAAAATACCCATGGTAATGGAGATTGCAACTAAAAACACATCCAACTCAAGAAAACAGCAGAAGCAGAAAGAAGGAAAGAGGTGTAGGTTGGCTGGACTTTAGAAGATGGCTTGGGTCGAGGAGAAGTCTCATGTAGCACCTTCCACATCATCTCCAACAGGCCCAGTACTCTGCAATGCGTCCATCCTAAACTGAGACAATAATCCACATGTTCAGTTTGGGTCTGTCCTTTGGACCCCAGTGATCCAGATTGCACAATAATCCTGGTCATCTGATCTTCTTGGGCTGATGCAAATGGTCCGTGTAGTGTTCTGCATCATCATGGTTGTATTTTGTCTAATGAATTTTGAAAGGGCGAACTCTCTCCCAAACCACTGATCCTTTTTGGCTGCAATTCAGTTTTTGTGCATGAAGCAGTTCAGAGTGGATTAGATGATCCTGGAATCGATTTATCTGCCAATGGGGACAAAGGAGGATCTTATATATGGTCTCTCTCATTCTTAAAGAAGATTTGGTCAATATATGATTAAAGAAATCACAAAACAATCATGAATGTACCTCCCAGTGTCAATCAAGTTACTGATAGAGTGAAAAGTAGTGTAATCTCATGGACTAGGTCTTTAAAAAGAGTTCAACATCAGTGAAGAAATTGTATTGTTTACTTGTTGTATCACTTTGGTTGTCATTTCTTCTTGCTGCGTTTTGAATAAAATCCCATTCATATAGCTGAGACAAGGCTATGATTCTTTCTTTCTTCTTGATTGACAAAACAGGTTCTGTAAACTGAACCCAAAATAGCTGAGACAAGGCTATGACGATGATGGTGTTTCTTATTCTTCTTTTTCAATATGTACACTGCTATGTACACTTATAATATTTCATCTCTATATCAAGGTTGTGTGCTTTTTTTCTTGTTATATTGATCTCTATGTTTGTGTTGCCTTAGATGGGAACTGCAGATGCTATTATTGATATTGTAAGTACTGGAACAACATTTGTGAAAATAATTTAAAGCAAATTGAAGGTGGAGTTGTCTTAGAAAGCCAGGTAATTCCTTAGTCCTACACCATACTGTGGGATTCTCTAACCATGCATTAGCCTAAGCAAGGTACTAGATTTCAGTACCAAATAGGGCAGCTGCTTCATCTCTTTCTGAGTTCACCGAACCAACCGGTGCTCTATTTTTCCACAGGCTGTACTTGTTGCAAGAAAGAAATCCATCATCCAGCAGAATGGTGCCCTTGATACTACCTGTGAGATTCTTGAAAGACTTGAAGCGCATCTTAGGGCACTTGATCAATCCATGGTATTGTTATAGTTTAAGGGTGTGTTTGGGGTGTCTTCTTGTTCCTGTTTCTTTTTGTTCCAAAAAGCAAGTGGACGTCTGCTGATGACAACTCAGCAGTACTTGTGTAGTGGTAGTACCCTCTTGTTCCTAGAATGTGGGCATTCCTACCTGTTTAGAAATCCACCTTCTTGAAATGAGAGGTGGCTCCTGCTACATGACAGCCTACTGCTGAGTTTGTTGTTTGGTGGGTCCCACATGCTTCTAGAACCAAAAGATGGAGGAAACGTATGTATACTTAGAGAAAACAGTTAATTGTGTCTCCTGTATAATATAATCGAATTTTTTTCCAATGGTTTAAACATTGCATTATCTCGTTTGGCATCTCTACTGTAATGGAATAAGAACTTTTAAAATAAGAGCTACTCTAATAACCTCTTTTTGTTCTAGCAGTTGTTTTAAATAAGCTCATTTGGTAAAATTACTTTTTCAAATATGAAAACAGCTCTTATTTAAAATAAGCATGTTTCGTAACATGTTGAAATAAGGGCATTTCTTAAGGGCAGTAGAGATCATTTAAAATAAAAAATAAAAAATTACAACATGGCTGTGTGTTGATTCATTTAAGAACCTCCTGTTTATTTTTATTTTTTGCAGGGTTTGAAGATAAAAAAAAAAAAGTTTGAATCATTAACCTTGATCATCAATCATTTAGGCCACGTATGATTGATAATAACTCTTGGGAACTACTTTGATTGGATGAATCCAACCATTTGATCAGTGGTCATTGATCAAATGGCTTGCATTTTTGTTGTCAATTATGTGGGTGGAGAAAAACATGAGAATCACACCCACTTTTCAATGATCTAACAGTTACGCTTTAGAAGTGGACAATGTTCTCCTCTCTAAGTAACTGATATGCTACTCTCAGCTTATCCTTTTGTAACTGATATGCTTGAGAACACACAAAGCTGAACTACACTTTGCGGGGAACAAAGTATAAGGGAATGTTCAAAAGAGCTACCTTGATAAGCTTTGTGGGCCAGATTGTGCATTCTTATTTGCCAAACATCTTTCAGGAAGTTTTACATCTGTGATTTATCACAATCTTATGGTTGGATGCAAAGTATGAGCTTCAGAAGTTTCAGTCCAATAACCAAGAAAATTCAGGCATTTTGATTTCCTGTTAGATATCCATCTGTAGTGTCAGCTTTATTTGGACTAGTATTCATATTTAGATTAATTAACACAAAATTCTGTTACTAGTTAAAGATTACTGCTCCCAATTCCCAAGACAGAAACTATGATACTGCCAAACTGTGATACACAAAATTCTGCCTTTGTGAGCTAACTCCAAGAATGATTTCGATAATGCTGAAAGGAGTATGTGCTCTCTTTGTTGCAAGGTGAATAGATATAAATGAGCTATTTAGGTGCATTTTTTTTTTAAATCTTTCCACAAAACCAGTGAATAAGACTTCCCTTCCCTTTTTCAACCAATAATTAGGACTTGGCTTAGGCAATTTACATAACTCTGCTTTATGGGCTCCCATCCCATGTGAAATATTGAATATCAAGACACTATTATATAGGCTTTAACCATGTAGAGCGTCATGATTGATTTATATTTTATAATGAGGCATGTTGGAAATGTTTTCCATGATATCTGATTCGGGAGTTGGTTTTCCATGTTGACTATTTTATTTTATTTTTGCACCTTATACTAGTCTTCTTGATGTGATTCTTCGACCCATAACTCGGATTGTGTGTTTATTTCTTGTCCTAATAAGTTGCAGTCTCCTTTGATAGGCAATAGCCTACATACTTTTGAAATATTCTGACACAACAATGTTACCTAAATTGCCAACACCACTACATTTTCCAGTTTGAATTGCCCCCGATTATGGACCATTTACAATTACGCATCAACTATTTTGTCTCTCCATTATCGCTTACTTTCATTTATTTTCCAAATGTATTGTTTCTCATTCGTCTTTCCATTGTCTTTCTATCTGGCCTTTAATTATCTATCTTGGGATCTTCCATTGTAGAAATTTTCTTCTAAAAAGTTGTATGTACATTTCAGATCTGTTGCAATTAGTTAGATTTCAATCCTAGTTGCTTCATCTATCTTGGGATCTTCCCTCGTGGAATTTTCAACATGCATGCGCGCAATTTTCTCATATATATGCAGCCCCTCTCAGCAATTTTGGGTTGGCTTTTATATAAAAGTTGTGCTGCCATGTTTGGATATGAATTTGTTGCTCAAATTTACTAAAACTTTTCCTTTGTGGCTATCATGAATGTTTTGATGGGTGGCTTCCAGTGTTACTATGACACTTCCAAGGCAACATATGAGCTCATTCAAAAGATACTTACAGGACTGGAGCCTGGAGCAGTTGATGTGTTTCTTGATTTCATTTACTACTCAGGTGATCCTCTACCTGACGAACTGCTCACCCAAGTTAAGGTTAGGCATCACCCCACATGATGTCAAATTCTATTTCTTTTAGCCTTTCGGTTCCTCCAATTCATGAAGCTGGTTCTGCATTTCTATGTATTGTTTTCTTCTTTCTTTGAAGTCAAGGTTTATGTGTTATTTTGTTGATATAATTTAGAAAATTTTCTGCATCAGTATGCAATCGTTCTTCAAAGCATTTTCTTTTATAAGATGTTATCAGTTGTTCTTTATCTTTATTCAATTTCCTTGGTGCTATTCAATTTTTGCTCATGCCTCATCTTGAAATAAGGTTTTTCTAATGGAGTTATTTTGTTATAACCAGGGAATTCATGTTTCAGAGGACTTTGTTGCCAAGCAATTGAGGTCCATGATTTCTGATATGTAGGTTGATGTGGTGAGTGACAAGTACTCAAAAGCAAGTTATGATAATGATGGTGGAAAAGGATTCATGTAGCTGACCCCAATTAGTTGGGATAAGGCTTAAATGATGATAATGATGGTCTTCCTTATTTTGCTTTAGGTCACTCAGGTTGGCAGCTGGTATACAAGAAGTCAAAGTTGAAATGGTAAATGGTTTCCTTTATTCGCTCCATTTTTATACATGCAAATTGATTTTCACATTCTGTCCTTCATTTGATATGATTGTGTGCCAGAAAATGATGCCCATCCCAAGCATTACAACAAATATGATGTTGAATTGTGGTGCCAATTATTTCTGTTGTTAGTTATTATGTTGGAGGTAACTTCGATTTTTTTCAGCTAGCTGTATTGAGGGATTCATTGAGCTAACTGGATTGTATACAGGAACTAGGGTCCATTCAGCTACAAGTCTACTTGCACTTCTAAGTTGTGAAACTATAGATGAGCCTGAGTCTCTTCTTTGTTGATTTGTCCTAGGTTCCATTGTCTTTCATTGAGCTAACTGGATTGTATACAGGAACTAGGGTCCATTCAGCTACAAGTCTACTTATACTTCTAAGATGTGAAACTATAGATGAGCCTGAGTCTCTTCTTTGTTGATTTGTCCTAGGTTCCATTGTCTTTCATAAGGTTGATAATCGAGATATTTATTTTCTTAAAAAAATTAATGCTTAATCTTTTGGAGCGCAGTTTTCTTGTTGTTGTTCTTTGTTTCTAAAATGTATTGCTTTCTTGCAGGTATGGGCAAACAAAGCCAGTTTATGCATATCGTTTGATGGCACATGGAACTATGGAAGAAAAAATATATAAACGGCAGGTACAGACAAAGCATAACTACTAATAAATGATGTGTATGAGGCTTTACCATCACATTGTGAAACTCTAGATCTCATTTTATTTTCAAATCTTTCTTCTACAATCAAAGTTTGGAAGAAAATGTTTTTTTTTTTTTTGTGTGTGATTTTTTGTTACTGCAACAGGTGACAAAAGAGGGACATGCTGCAAAGGGTGGTTGATAGGCAACAAATACATTGGACCATTTTTAAGTAAGGTCCTGCATCTCTTGGATTTGTATTTTAATTGATGGGACATAATTATGATGATCATTTGTTTAAGTTTTCAGGGAAAATGATATTCTTTACATTATCTTATTTCAGCAATAGCTGACCTAATTTTGGCTATTTACTATATATTTAGATCAGTTTCTACTTCAGGCCTTTTGAGCATCCAAACACATTGATATTTAGTCTAGTTTCATATTCATTCTTATCTTGTGAATGTTAAACAATCTTGTGAATTATTTTTTGAATGACTATCAGGTGTAAGATATAAAAAAATCTTATATATATTGTAAATTAGAGATATTTTAGTGACGGACCAAATCCGTCGTTAATTTCTGAACGTTGAAGTAAACGACGGATTTGAGGTCCGTCCCTCTGCTCATATTAGCGACGGACCTTATCCGTCGCTAATATTTTAATGATGACGTATTTTTCCAATTTTAGTGACGTATTTTATTTTCTGCGACGGATCTTATCCGTCCGTTGAAAATAAAAAACGACCCAGTAAACAGCGACGGATGAAATCAGTCGTTTATTTGGTTTTACGATGGATTTGGTTCGTCGTAAATTCACGATTTTGGCGTAGTGTTAGATCGATCATTGAAATGTTGCGGACTTAATGATGGTGAAAGATCTCTAGGGAGCCCTATTAGTGTGACCAAGCCACATGTCAAGGGACAATATATCGTGGCCCCATTGACTCATGCTTTAAGGCCTATGACGCATGATTAAAGCCTAATGAAGGTGAATGTTCAATGAACTAGGTTTACGCTACTAAATTAGATATCCACGGTAACACCTGAGTACAGTAAAGTACGGGGCGTTACAATCTACCCCCCTTAACAGAAATCTCGTCTCGAGATTTATTATGTGTATCCTTAAGTGTTAACATTACAAGCAGTAATTTTCTTTTAGTAGTGCATTCTATTTCTCACTTGTGCAGTCACGTCCCGCCTTGTTTAATGTTCACTCCCCAAGTATAGGGTTGTGATGTAGTAATAAACTCAGTGAGACCGAGTTCGAATCCCAAGGGACTGATACCTGTACGTAATCTGAAACTAAGTAAAACTAGAATTAGACTAAGATGTAATCTAAATCAAATAGAATTTAATGAATAATTGTGAAATAATTATCTAAAACTTAAGGAATTCATGGAAAGGAACTAGGGATTCAGAGGATCCACTTGTAGAGATCAAGGAGATCTTATGCCTGCTTCAAGAACTCAACTGGACTTAAGAGTCCCATTTTCATCCGGTTGAAGAGTGTAACCATGGAAATCAAATTGAACTTCCTTTGATATAGTTTTCAAAAGATGAAAGGTATATGAATTAGAATGGATTCTATCACCAAACCATGTCCAGGAGAAAGTAAACAACAGAATTAAACTAATTACCAACCAATCAATAATGCATGAAGGTTAGGAAGGGTACCGTCCTCCGACCATGCCCAGGAGACGATGGTGAACAACAGGGCTTCCTGACGTCATACACATAAAAGGAAAGGAATATGCTCAAAGCTATCACAGACCCATTGTAATTTGAGTCACAACAGACCATTTAAAAAAACTAAAAACATTCTCTTAATTAAACCAAAATCAACATCAGTTCAATCTAAATAAAAGACACAAGCAAATAGTTCTCCCATTACACTATAAGCTTCACCTTTTAGCCTTAGCTAACAGGTTTAGCCTATCAACATAATTAGGCTACCCTTAAAAAAAAGAAAAAAAATAAAACAGGAAAATAAAAGAGACTACTTGATGTTGATGATGCCTCCACGGCTGCCTGTCATGCCCCAAACTTGGAAACCGGGCTCACAAAATTTTCGATCACCAAATCCGGTGCTGACAGCCTCCGTAATACCCCATTCTCGGCTCCCAGCATATATACGGCAGATTCTGATCTTGGGATCCTACAAGGAGGATTTTCCAATGTACATTTGTCTCGTAATGAGTATAACCACAAGATTACCTAAATCACAAAGGCAACATCATAATCACATATCCACTAATATAATCGTTTGAGTACAATACTGAAAGGGAAATTCATATATAAAATAAATCAAAGCTCCAGGAGACCGCTGCACGCTCCAGGCTCAATGCTGCTGCAACCTAACATCACCTGCACGTATCTATCGTGCATAAGCTTATATAAAGCTTAGCGGGTGGTGAGAGTGTGTGCACAAGGTAAGTGCCAAGTAAGCAATATCAGAGTAATCAGAGTAAGCGGAAATACTGATAAACGCATAATCATACAATATCAGAAACACTAGCAAGATCATAAATCATACGAAATCAGAGTAATACGAAAACATACTGATAGGCCCATAAATACCATCAGTCTGGAAAATAATATTATATACTGATGAAGTAATGTAGATCAACTATGCAATGCGGAGACAACAAGCCAAATATCAGATGCCGCTGATGCAATGCAATATACAAATCCTGATGAGTCCACGAATATCATTAGTCATATCTAGGCCGTATAATGCAGAAACATAGCAACCTAAAATGCTACGTACTGCGGATGCAATGTGGTATGCGGTGCGAATGAAATGACCATGCTAGAGTGTGAAGTCGGGATGATAGTACGTAGTATCGCAGGCTATGGGGTCCACCACAAGGGACTTCTATCCAAACCAGTCTCATACCTAAATTTGTATAGTCAGACTCAATGTGGTAAACTCCTGATCTCAGGTTAGTCGCGCGCCCAACCGAAATCCTTGCCATGCGAAGGTACATGTAACAAATAGTTGCGCACCACCAGCCCGAGTGGATAGTGAATGAATGAATATGCAATTCTTGCTCAATAAGTCCACATATCAGTACGGTTACTCTCTGGAAAATCACCGGGGTCTATTACACTCCAAACCAGGTTGCCGCCCCATCACGCGCAACAAGGTGAGTGAAAGAGACCTCACTATCCGCCTGCCAATATCGGGCTCAGCTCGTCGATAGCGGACCCATTCCTCGAGCTGGTCAGACTCAGCCTAGCATTGCCCCCTCCTCTCGGGCAGGTAAGGCCATACCCCCTTCCAACCGACCACGACACAGTGGGAGACGCAGCCTAACGGTATACGGCCCTCATATGCTCGTGCATCCACTCGATCTAGACGTTGGAGCAACTTCTGTAACGAAGAGAGTTTAGGGACTTTCACCCAGGGATATCTATAGCACCCCATGTAGAACAGATTTCCGGTATCCCATCTGGCCATCCACGATAAGCCTGTGGAGGCTACGGCCCTGATGTTGCTAGGGCGTACAGTAATCATAATGCAAGATGCATGAGTCATATAATCCAGTCATGCATCAATCCTGCGCATACCGTGTGCTCATGTGAGATTACCTCCGCCTATCAGGGAGTCTCATAACAACATGCTCAATGACATATTTAATAATCAACCTCATCTCATAACAAACATACAGATGCTGCATATGAGCATGTATCATGATGCTATGCTGTCACATACTCGTTATCGGCATCAACAATCAATCTCGACAATGTGGACATTTAACCAGCATTGCCCTCGAGGAATGACCCGCATAAAGCCTAATATATAGTAGACTCATGGCCTCATACAAGGACCTAATATACAACACCATGGGCCTTACTCAAGGGCCACATATACACAACAGGTGGGCCCTCCTCATGGGCTTTAAATACATGACATGTGGGCCCTACACGTAGGTCATGAATACATCAAACGGGTCATACATCACGGGCCTAATACATATCACAATGGCCTTGCCCATAGGCCACGAATACATAATAATGGGCCTTGCCCATGGGCCATGAATACATCACAGTGGGCCTGAACTATGGTTCGCATATACATCATATAGGTCTCGACAATCGGGATTGATCGATAATCAGAATCGGTAAATCGGTCACAGCAATCGGAGTCGGCAATCGGTCTCGCAATTGGGATCGATCGATAATCAGAATCGGCAAATCGGTCACGGCAATCGGAGTCGGCAATCGGTCTCGACAATTGGGATCGATCGATAATCAGAATCGGTAAATCGGTCACGACAATCGGATCGATCGATAATCAGAATCGGTAAATCGGTCATAGCAATTGGAGTCGGCAATCGGTCTCGACAATCGGGATCAATCGATAATCAGAATCGGTAAATCTGTCACAGCAATCGGTCACCATAATCGGCCTCGATCGCTAATCGGTCAATTGGCCACGACAATCAAAATCGATCAATACTCAAAATCGGCAAATCGGTCACAATATCCAGCCTCGATCGCTAATCGGTCAATCGGCCACTACAATCAAAATCGATCGATACACAGAATCGGCAAATCGACATCGACGAGAATGACCTAACAAGGCCTAAGGGAAGGTCACAATGAGGACATCTGACCGTCATTGCATATCAAGGTGGACATTCAGCCAACATTACTCCCAAGGAGTGGCCCATACAAAGGATCCACACACAACGCAACAGCCATACATACCTCGCATTGGGCCTCAACCATGGGCCTCGAATACATCACAATGGGCCTTGCCCATAGGCCATGAATACGTCACAATGGGCCCCGCCTATGGGCCTCAAATCCACAATAGGTGAGCCCTACACATGGGCCTTACATACATCAAGTGGGCTTCATCAATGGGCCTTACTAATGGGCCTTATACACATCAAGTAGGCTACATCATAACAGGTACGTAGCTGGTGTGAGGGTACTCCAGCCAATCCGTTTCCCACATGTGCATCAAGGTAACTCCCAGCGTCCAAGGACCAGACGGTGGAGATACATACATCACGTGGGTCTCACGTCCCATGTGGACCAATGAAAGAGTGGATATAGAATAAATACATCAAGGTGGGCCATGTTGGATGGGATAGATAAGACACAAAAATCCAGGTGGGGCCTCATCAGCACCGTCCAGATATGGACAGTGGGGATACAAAATACATACGGCAAGGTGGGCCCCCACCATAATGTCTATTTTCCATCCAATCTGTCCATACGGTCAAACAAATATCATTGATCCAAAACTTTGGTACTCCCACGAAGTTTCAATGGTGGATGATCAATCCCCACCGACTTCTGCAATGTGGTCCACCTGATGGATGGCTGGATCTATCACACATTTCATGGTGGGTCCCATCCAGATAGACGACCAGGATGAAGCAAATATCCCAAGCGGGACCCACAGAATTTGCTGACGCAAGTACAGCAGCTATTTGCTACGGGTACCAGCCCACCGTCCATCAAATGGACGGTTTGGATGAAGAACAAATGGACGGAGAGTTGGATTTAAATACATGGACGGTGGGGATTTGAGCCACTAGCTGACGTAAACACATCAGCTATGTGCTGGTATGGTGGCAGACCAGCCAATCATCTCTCACGGTGGGTGGGTCCCACGGGCCTGCTGATGTCAAAACATCAGCCATACAGCTGGTGTGAGTTACAGCAGCCGGTCTGCTTTCATATGAGGTGGGTCCCACGTACATTAGGGCTCACCGTAATATTATATTAAAAAAAAAATATATATATATATATAATAAAATATTGCATAAGCCCAGCGTCAGGAGCACTGACGGACGGCCTGGATATTATACAAACGTCAAGGTGGGGTCCACACGCCCCATCACATGCATCACGTGGTTTCCACGTGTGTAGGGCCTCCGCTGTTAGACAGCATAGATAAAACACTTACATCACGTGTGAGGCTCTACAATTGGACGGTGCGCATCAGCACACATCACGGTGGGGTTTCCATTACACCGTCAAGAGCCACTGCACCGTCCAGACATCTCTGGACGGTGGGGATTTTAAAATACATGCATCAAGGTGGGTCCCACCCACACGTGTGGGGTGGGCCACACCCTAACAGATGGACGGGGTGCATACCATGTAAACTAAATTGAACTTCTTTTAATATAGTTTTAAAGAGATGAAAGGTATATGAATTAGAATGAATTCCATCATCAAACCATGCCCAGGAGGCAAAGCAAACAACAGAATTAAACTAATTACCAACCACTCAACAATGCATGAAGGTTAGGAAGGATACCGTCATCCAACCATGCCCATGAGACGATGGTGAACAATAGGACTTCCTGACGTCATAAACATCAAAGGGAGGGAGAAATACTCAAAGCCATCGCAGACCCGTTGTAATTTTAGTCACAACAGACCATAAAAAAAACTAAAAACAATTCCTCAATTAAACTAAAAACAATATCAATTCAGTTTAAACAAAAAGGCATAAGTAAAAAGCTCCCATCAGACTACAAGCTTCCCTTCTTAGCCCCAGCTAAGAGGTTTAACCCGTCATGATACGGCTAACCCTTAAACAAAAAGAAAAAAAAAACCTTTTCCTCTCTATCTCTCTCCCTGCTCCACGTCCAGCCAAAATCGAGCTAACCTCCTGCTGCCACCGAATCTCTCCCTGTCTCCCCCTTCCAACCCAAGCCCTCCTCCCTTTTCTGCCTTTTATCCCTGTAAAAGACGGTGTGCACTCCCTGCGCAAATAGGAAACAATATGCGAGACGGAGCCTTGCGGAAGCCGGGCGCATTTTTTTTAGAAACTACTTTCGCACGCAGTCAGCGGCGTTGGGAGCAGGTTTTCGGAGTGCTGATTGTTTCGGCTCCACGTCTGCCCTTTTGGTGGTGTTCGTCCCGAGCCTGGTCTTCATCTGGACGGATCAGATCAACCGTCCGATCAATAGGGGTGGACCACAGCCTCCCGGATCTTCCGGACCGCGGGAATAGAGGCAGCGCAAGACAGACGATGTGCTGATGGTGGGGCCCACTTCACTGTTGTTTTGAGAAATCCACGCCGTCCACTGCATTCTGTTCGAAAAACCAGTAAGAAATATCTGGTTTCAGATTGGATTCTGTGTGGCCCACAGAATATTGTATTCCGCCGTCCATCTTGAGTTTGATCGAGTCTTTCCCGTATGTGCGCGCATGGGAGCAGATAGTCAACATGGCGTCGACCTTTCCGAGCTCCTTTACAAGATGGATGGCTTGGATCGACCCTTTGGGCCATGATGGTGGCCCACCAGCTTCCACAGTCTGCTCGTCTGAGTAACAGAGGGGACGGCACTTGCCGTTTTTGAAGAAGCTCGAGTCCAGGACGGTTTGACCGTCCTGGAGTTTCTGTGCACGCCTGGTGCATATGTGCATAGTGCACACCCAACTCAGGTGGGGTCCACGATGATGTATATATAAAATCTTCTCCGTCCATCTTCTTCCCCTTTTAATTTAAGACGTTGAGTCCAAAACTGAAGCGTATCCAGAGATCAGGTGGGCCCCATATCACTGTTTTAGAGGCTGATCTGTTCGTTGGGCCACTTCCACAGGGATATAACAGATGAAATTTGACATGTATGGTTAATTTATGGTCCCAATCCCATGTATGAAGTTTCGAGCCAATCGGATGGTGAGAACCCTGTGATCTTGCATTTTGTGCCAGTTTCGGGCCTCTTTAACGTGAACGGCTTTATTTCCTCGGATCCCTAGTGTGTAAATCCTTCAGTCTTAGTCCCCTAGGGTTTGTCTCATGCTTTGGTGAATTCAGAGCATCAATCCATACATTTAGCATCATTTTTCAGTCCAGGTTCTTAAACACACCCTGCATTACAAACACGATTAATTCAGGCCATTAAGCAATATCATAATCGTAAATCCATGCAATCAATGGGGTCTAATATGTAATATTTGACCCTCAACAGGTGTGCTCCCACCTTTCTCTAAAAAAAATATATATAAAAAAAAAAATGTACATTTATATGATTGGTGATCAAAACTCAAATGTACTAAAAGTATGTTACAAGAATAAAAATGTTTTATCGTGTGATGGTTATCTTCTAACTAAAGGTCTTCTAAGCTAGCTAATGAATTTAGCTTTTAGGAGATGTAATACATTTCTGAAATTCTTGTTTTCTACTAATGTATTATTAGGAGAAGAATGGGTATATTTATCAATGAGAGAAGGTATCAATTGTGGTTTCGTTAATTGAAAAGGAAAATGAGAAGAAAAAATAGAGAAAAAAGAACGGTGACTTCACGCTCCGACAATCTGACTCGAGATAAATATATTATACATTAAGCCAAAGTGTCTACCAAATATACTCCAATCTAAAGGGCATAAAGAGTTGCTTGACTGTTTCTCTACATTCAAACCTGATGTTAAGAGGTATGAAATTATCATTAAGAGGGCCTAATGTTTCATTGATATAAAAAAGTTCACATAAATTGAATAAGCCTCCTCATTTTGTTATGGAGGTTTTTCTTCTTTTTTTTTTCTAAAAGACCACATGCTCTAAAGAACTTCAATGTGTATTTTTCCTCGTTTAGATGTGTATTTTTTGTTGGGATAACACAAAAGCAAACCCGAATTTGAATCAAAAAATAGGAAATCAAAGCAATCAAAGCACATAGATAACATACGAATTTACATGGAAAAACCCTCGCAGGAAAAATCAAGGGCACAAAGTGACAAGCAATCCACTATAAAATTAATATTATGAGAGATGGAAGCACTTAGACCAATGTGAATCCCTTCGAATCCCTCTAAAACCCTTGTTTTTTTCTCTCTAAAACCCTTAGTAATGCCATAGAATCCCCATTAGAATATCCTAATATCGATTACACCCAATATATAGCATAACGTCCAAAATAAGAAACAGATCGCGTACTTATGAAGAATCGCGCACGTCGTCGACCGATCGTTCGACATCGGTCAAGCAATCCTCAATCGATCGAACAAGCCATGTTTAATCAACCGAACATGCCAAAAACAGTCAAAAGATTTAATTGGGATTTTTCAAATTCTGTCGATCGATCGACCCAACAATATGATCGATCAAGATTGTCCAAAACTTATCCAAAGACCAGTATGTATAATTTGAGGTTCACTCGATGGATCGACCAAGGTGGTTGATCGATTGATCAAACCCATGTTTGTTTACTCGATTGGTCGACTAAGGTGGTCGATTGATCGAACTCTTGTTTCATATACAGGTTAAAGATATTTGACAACATTTTCAAAACTTGTTAAGGAGCTTTGAAAATATTTGAGATGATTATTTTTTCAAGAGAATGATTGATTTCCTTTTTGCTGTTAAGCTTCCTTTTTCTGCAGGTTTGCCATATATGAGATAATATTAATATTTGATGGTAAAAAAAAAATTCACTTTTTTGTATAAAGTAAAATATGATTCTATTTGGGAGCTTGAAAAGTTGAGAGAAAGTGACATTTCTTTGAAAGTTGTGTACCAAGAAAGTATTTGGAGAGTAGGAAAAAAAAGGAAAGGGTACCTAGGGGGATTTTTTTAAAAAGAAATCTTCTATGAATTTTTATTCAAAAAGGCCATGTTTAGGAGCTAAGAAAGTATTTTGGGTGGAAAAATATTTTTCAAGAAAATGACATTTTCCTTTATTGTAAGTTCACATTTCGGTGCAAAACATTTTCTAAGAAATTCTTTTCATAGAAGAAGTCCTAAAAAATATTTCCAAGAATCCGGTAATTTTTATTTTATTTTATTTTTTTTGCACATTCCCAAATGCTTACTTGGTAAATAGCTTTTCAAGAAATGTCACTCTTTTTTTTTTCTTTCATTTTCCAAGCTCCCACCCAAGGGGCCCATAAGGGGGATTAGAAAATGAAAGGAGACATGCATTTTCTTTGGAAGTTATTTTTTGAGAAAGCTTCTAGAGAGAAAATCTAAAAGGAAAAAAAAAAAAAACAAAACAAAACAAAAAAAGAGAGAAAATTTAGGGAAACATTTAATATCAATAGGTAAAAATATGAGAGAGTAGACTCAGAAGGTTTGGTTTTTGTTATATGCAACGGACACTGAGAATTGCACGTGTTAGACGTGAATTGGCACATGTTAAAGGATGTAAAAGGGTAAGGGAAAGGATTAAAAGGATGTGCATGAAAGTAGCTAGGAAAAGATTTGATGACTTACGATCTATTTGAAGATTTGTTATTGGATAGAGTGGAATGATAGAATAAGATTCATCCACCGAGGCCAATTAATTTGGACAAGGCTTAGATGATGTTATGTAACACATCCATGAGCCCCATTCATAAAATTGAAAACCACATCATAGAAATTCTCAGGTGGAGCATTTTGGTAGACTATTTCCTAATTTGCTTCCCATTCTATAATATTTCCGACAAATGCACCATAACACTTTAAATTTGAGTACCCTCCCCAAAGGAAGTCATATTTGCATTGTTAATGACACTGGCTTACATTTCGCCTGATCTATAGTCTCAGTCAACCATGCCACGTGTAGCACAAGAGCTAGTCAATTGCCTTTCTCTCCATAGCCTTTCCATGCAATTATAATGCCTTAACTGAAGAATCTCATAGTATAATTGGATGGATGAAACTCATCAAGTTAATTTGTTGGTAGTGTTGCAGCGATAACATGATTAGAGAAGGAACTTTCTTGGATTCGAGAGCTGATGCGGCCTGATTTCTTCACCCAATCAATCCGGACAGAGCTTATTCCTACAGATAATTGCTATTATTTAGGATTTTATTATCATTAGGTTTAGTACAAAGTTTCTATTGGTTTGAATTTGGACCGTAGTCCCTGCTGAAATAATAAGGGGACGGGGATTGGCTACTGAAGTTGTCAGTCGCCAGTAGCTACTCTACTGTGCTCTGTGGACCCCACCATGAGGTACTGTGTTTTATCAATGCTGTCCACCCATTTTTCCTGATCATTTTAGGGCATGAGACAAAATATGAGGCAAATCTAAATCTCATGTAGACCATACCACAGGAAACAATTGTTATTGAACACCCACCATTGAAAACATTTTGGAGACCACAAAAGTTTTGGATGAACCTGATATTTGTGTTCTCCCTTTGTCTAGGTCTTTGTGACATAATCAAAAGGTTGGATGGAAAATAAACATTACTATAGGCCCTAGAAAGTTTTTAATGGTGGATGTTCAATCACCATTGTTTTCTTGTGGTGTGGTCCACTTGTGATTTGGAACTGCATTATTTTTTGGGATGATGCCCTCAAATGATCTGGGAAAATAGATGGACAAGGTGGATAAACCACATACATCATGGAAGTGCCCATGGAGCACCATCCAATAGACACCTCATTACTAGCAGAAAAGGTATGGCTGGTGATCCCAACACCAGCCAGCTAGCTGGTGTGAATGCTTCATGGGCTTCACCATAATGTATGTGTTTTATCCATACCATCCATCCATTTTTTTTTCAGCTCATTTTCCTTGTGAGCCCAAAAATGAGGTTGCAACTCGAAAGCCCAAATGGACCCAACTATGGGAAACACTAAGGATTGAAAGCTTAGTGTTAGAAACCATTTAGGGGCCTCAAAAGTTTTGGAGGGAGTTGGTATTTGTGTTTTCCCTTCCTCTAGGTCTTTATACCTTTATAAATAGGTTGATGAGAAATAAACATTATTGTGGGCCCTAGGAAGGTTTCAATGGTAGACATTACTCTTCCCATTGTTTCCTACGGTGTGGTTCACTTGAGCTTTGGATCTATTCTCATATCTTCAAATCAGCCGGAAATGGATGTATGGCATGGATAAAACACATAAATGGGTGGTGTATCTTTATAAATAGGTTGATGACAAATAAACATTACTGTGGGCCTCAAGAAGGTTTCAATGGTAGACATAGCTCTCCCCATTGTTTCTTATGTGTGGTCCACTTGAGCTTTGGATTTGCCTCATGTTTATGGATGGATGGTATGGATAATACACATACATCATGGTGTTTTATGTGAGCTGTGTACTTTTATGAACAGGTTGATGACAAAGAAACATGACTGTGGGCCTCGAGGAGATTTCAATGGTAGACATAGCTCTCTCCATTGTTTCCTATGGTGTGGTCTACTCGAGCTTTGAATTTGCCTCATTTTTTGGCTTATGCCTGAAAATGAGTTGGAAAAATGGATGGATGGCATGGATAAAACACATAAATCATGGTATTTTATCATGGGTTTTGTACCTTTTTGAAGAGGTTGATGACAAAATAACATTATCGTGGGCCTCAGGGAGGTTTCAGTGATAGACATAGCTCTCCACGATGTTCCCTATGGTGTGGTTCACTTGAGCTTTGAATCAGCCCTAAAATGAGCTGGAAAAATGTATGAATGGCATGGATAAAATACATAGATTATGGTGGGGCCCACAGAGCTTTGACAATAGATAGCTGGGAACCGGATTGCATCCTACCCTGCCTAGATGATCCTAGATGATAATTTTGTTCCAGCAGGGCTCTGTGGGGCCCACCATAATGTAGGGCTTTTATCCATGCCATCTATCAATTTTGCAAGATCAGTTTAGGGTATGTACCAAAAAATTAGGCAGATTCAAAGCTCAAGTGAACCGCACAGTGAGGATTGAACTCTAACAGTTAAAGAATTCTTGGGAGTTGCAGAAGTTATGGATCAAGCTGATATTTGTGTTTTCCCTCCATCCATATCTATATGACCTTATGAATAGGTTGGATGGCCAAAAAAAACAAAAAAAAACATCCCTGTGGCCCAATAGAAGGTTTCAAGCTGTCAGTATCACCACTGCTTCCTGTTATGTGGTCCACTCGAGCTTTGGATCGGCCTCTTTTTATGCTAATACACTGCAATGATTTATAATAATAATAATAAAAAAAAAAAAAAAAAAAATAGTGTGAGTAAAATCCACACATCATGATAGACCACACGGAGCCCCTACCTGGTGGGATTATTTTCCAGGTTGGGGAGGAGGCCAATCCACTTCCAGCTTTTGATGATTTTTAAGTTTTTTATTTTTCATCTGAAAAGTGACTTTGAAGGACGCGGATTGACTCATGACGCAGGACATGAGTATGTGGGGCCTACCATAATGTGTTTTATCCATACAGCTATTTGTTTTGCTAGGTCATTTTAGGGCATGAGCCCTATAATGAGGCAGATCCATACCTCAAATGGACCACATCACTGGAAATAATGAGGATTAAATACCTATCATTGAAAGTTTCGTAGGGGTGACAGATGTTTGGGATGAAAATGATATTTGTGTTCTCCTTTCATCAAGTGTGTGTGACCATATGAACAGGGGTGGCAAGTAAACATCAAAGTAGGCTTTAAGAAGGTCTCATCAATGGACATCATTGTTTCTTATGAAGTGGTTCACTTAATCTTTGATCAGGCAAAACAGACGAAACACACGGATAAAACACATACATCATGTTGGGCCCCATAAAGTTGGGTCATCAGGCAAATTTAGAAAGACCACGTGGCCTTATTAGTGCTCTCAATGCTCTAGCATAGCATTTCAATGAAGAGAAAACTTTTTTAATGTACTCTAATATTACATTTTAATATAGAGCTCACTTTTTCAATATACTTTTAAACTAATTAAATTTATATATGATTTTGAGAATATACATCAAAATAGTGCGACCTTATTAAAAATTTTGCTAGGTATGTGTAAACTAGTAAGGACACATGAGTCAATCAGGAATGACATAATTTCACAACAAAGCTGGACCACATGCCTAATATTTAAATTAAGGCTAGCAATGGACTGGGTGATCTGCATAAGTTCCATGAGCCCATTTCTACTTTGAATTCAGCTTGAAAATACTAACTTGGCCCGTGGGCAAAGCTTTGGCCTTTAAGATTTTGGTTTGGGCCTGGCCTCAAGTCATTTTAGACTCAATTTCATTTGCTCCTATAAGTATCCCATTCTAGTCATCCGTTAGATAGCAACCCATTCTCCGTGAACGCATACCACTGGTTTCACTTCTCTGGACATCTATCTCATTGTGTATGTGTGCCCCACTTGATTAAAGGATATATTAACAACATTAAAGTGGAAAATAGTGATTTTACCAAATTTGGGCTGGGCAGGATCGAGTTCGGGCCTAACTAGTTTTTCAAACTCAGGTTTGAGTTACTCTGCTGGGGCTGGTGCGGACCACGGGTCATAAGTGTAGGCTCGGCCCAAACACTGCCAAGCACAAACCAAATTTGAGTCTAAAGTGGGCCTGGCCCAGAGCTCAACAGAGCTTTGGACACCAAAATATAAACAGCTAAGGAAAGCATCGGAGTGCTTGGATTGGAGAAAGGTTGCAGGTTTCTCTTCTCCCACTCCAATCACCTCCAAGATCCCCTAATTCAATAGTTGTAAGATGCCTTGTTCAGTGACTAGTACACATTTCATTGCATTGAATTATTCCCCTCCCTTTATCTGCTCAAATAATTGCAAAACATCATCATTAGGGGTGGCAATAGGCAGGGTTGGGTACACTGCTTAGAGAGATGGTATCATGCCATGCTCGGTTTAAAGAGTTTTTGGTCAGGCTATCAATAAGCCCGGGTGGCCTGCTTCAGGCCTGGCTTGGGGTGGTCCACTAGGCACAAGGTTCAGGCTTAGGCTTTGAAAGTTAACCTGTTTAATAATTGAGTTGGGCTAAGGCTCTGTTCAAGGGCCCATCAGCTGGGCCCAGCTCTTTCAGGATATCAAGGGAATTTATGTCATATATCATGCATGATGGGTGCATTATATGAATAACTTAATCTTGTACAAAAGGGGTAGTTTGGATCGGGCTCGGGCTGAGGTCATGCATAATTAACATCGCCAGGCTGGTATACTGCATATTGGAACAATCCAAAATGGACTTTAGTATGGCCCACATGAATCATGAGTTAGCTTGATTTTATAGTTCTGTGCATAACTTAGGATTACATATCTAATTGTTGGAGTAGATTTCATGCACATATCACTGCCCTAAAAAATCAAGAGTAGCGTAGCATAAAATGTTGAAATGTACCTTTTAATAGTTGAAAGAGTACACACCTTTGATTTTCGACAGGCCCTTGGTGATTTGTATTTGCAATCCACTCTAATCATTAGATGTGTATTCCCCTATTAGGCTGGGGGCTAAAAAATCAGACTAACTTATAATTCCATCAAAAGAAATAATTAAAAAATAGATCTCTATACATAGTTTTTACATGGACCATGTGATGATTATATAAATCTACGCCAACTAAAATTTAGGTATATGGTTCAAAACCAAGCTTATGAGCAATTCACGTAATGGAGAGTAAGTATTGTGCTTTACTTTGATTTTTAGCGCGCGGTGTATTTGTGTAAGGATAGGGCTGATATTTGAGAGTTAGGCCTAACATGAGGTGTAGCAGCTCACGATCAACATGAATTTCACGCAAACATTATAGTAAGGCTGACATGAGTAAGCGGTCACTCATCTTTCGCAAGTCTTCTGGAAATCATTGTAGTTTTTGTAAATTCACCTGCCAATGCAACCGTAATGAGCTAGGTGAGCGAAATTTGGGCCAACTCGTGATTTTTTCTTTATGGCCCAAGCCCGGCCGATTGAAAACCAGCTTAATTTTTAAGCCAAGCCCATCCGATTGGAAAGCAGTTTAATTTTAACGCCCAAGCCCAACCCAGCCATTTGACCTAATACTCCACCCAAGTCTAGCCCAAGGCCAGTTAGTATTGAAAGCCCAATGAAGCGAACCCGCTGCATTTATAGCACTGGATGGGAGCCGTTGTGGGAGAGAGATGTGAAAGGAGTGAGTTGTTCAGGGTGGGGAGAGAGAAGGGGCCGTAGGCTCAAGTTGGCCCCACCATGGTATTTATATGAAATCCACCCTCACCATTAGGTATGTCGTCCTATGTTAGGCCCAACGACCAAAGATAAGCTCCATTGGTGATTCGGTGAACCAAACAATTAGAAACAATATATAAGATAATGCTCACCCTCCAAATTGTTTCCCTTGGTGTAGCCCACTCAAATCACGTGTGGGTTTGATTTTTTTTGGGTCCAAAGTCAAGTTTTGTTATATCATATGCTGGTTGGAGCGGAATTCATATAATTATGATGGTGGACCTTGTAAAAATCAAGGGTGGACGTCTCTCTCCTAACAGTTTTCTTTGTTGTGGGCCACCTTAATAGCTGATTTGGGCTAGGTTGTAGACGGTCCAAAGCCTGGGCCAATTGAAAAAGGGCCTGAATTTTAAGCCCAAACCTAACCCTCAGGATTATACCCCAGCCTAAGTCTGACCCAAGGCAGACCATGCCCAACAGCCCTGCAGGCCATCTTGGCTACTTGCAGGCACGTTTCTTGCTACGGGGTCATCCCTTTTACACGGAGCCATGTAACCCAAAGCATGGGCCCAATGAGATTTGTGTGACACCCCTTCATTCATTAGTTTCTCCCTCTCATGTTATTAGGTGGCCCAAAAAAATGAGACAAATCCAAACCTTAATTGGTCCACCAAAAAGATGGATTGAATGCCTACCATCTAAACCTTCTCCAGGCCTACAATAAGTTGTCTGAGGCTAATATGTGTCTTCCTTTCATCATCTTTCTGGGAGTCGTGTAATGAATGGATTAGATTGAATATAACCATCACATTGATCGGGCCATCAATTATATATATATATATATATATATATATAATTCCATTCCAAACAGTTCAAAATTCAGGCCGAAGCCAACCCCAAGCCTGACCGGTTGATAGCATTGATAGTAGGCCCAATGATAGCCTTTTTGTCCCTACTTTTCATGTGGTGTGACCCATTTAGAGTTTTGGATCTAAATCCCTACGGTTCAAAATCCCATTTTTTGTTAGGCATGCCAAGTATTCTTGGAAATTCATACCCGACTTTGACTTTCCAAAATCCTACTCTGTATACTTCTTTAAGGTTTCTTAGTTATCTATCTGTTATGTTAGGAAGGATCCGAATGAATATACAGCACCCAAGAACATTAGAAGGAAACTACGAAATTCAAAAAAGGACTTATTACCAGATAATGATCAAATTGCGATGAACACTAGATCTGATTTTCTTAGATCATCTATTCTAATTATATTATGATAGGTTTTGGACTATAAGCCCAGAATGGAAGTCTAGATCATGGCACATGCAGTCTATATGTATGCGTGTAGCTGAAGTGTGCATGTTACCCATTTTCATAATCTCAATTATGATCTGATTTCCAGACCCGTTCTCATTAAATCATTGGTTGTATTTCAATGTTATCTGAAACTTGCAGGCTTAGATTTTGATGGTTACATTCTTCGATGCCAGAGATCTTTGCGGTTCCACCCAATAAGTGGGTCCCAAGATTCCCAACGGATGAACTGTCTAGATCATCGAAAGATTATACCCTTTTCTTATATGTGGTGCTACTCCAAATGGACACTGCCAAGACAATTCACGCCAGATATGTTAAGGGGATTGACAGGGCATGCGTTTACGGGTCATGCATGCAGGTTCTATTTTTAACAATCCATTTTTCTGATGTCAATGGCTGCCAGTCCTATTAATGGGCAAATGGATCTTCTTATTGGACCTGCTTGATACCAGAGTCACAGATCCATTTCTAGCCCCAATTTAGTGGTCCTCTTAAGCATTTGCCATGCAAAATTTATTTTTTTTTAAAAAAAAAATTTACACTTGGCCTGCCCAAACAAACCAGCTAAGAATCTGGGCCCAAAGCCATTCAGTCACAGTTCCTTATTGGAATTTTGCAAAACGCAACAAAAAATGAAATTGACTGTGAAAATCCTGGAATGATTACTAGGTGTACGTGCAATCAATCTGCCTCAAGCAGCCTGATCTGGAAGTTGAGGCCCCAAATGCTCGTAGAAATGAGCTTATTATGATTCACCTGTGTTTAAAAACTTATTCACATGCTTGTACACTGTTGCATGTGTGGGTCAAATATATTGCGTAATGCCATCCAACCCATGTATTAAATGAAAACCAACATGATGATGGAATGCCCCTGAAAACAGGCCTATCCAACCATTTGGCTGGCCACACCATGGAAAACAATGTCAACCACCTAAAGGCCTTCAAATTTAAGTTGGGGCCCATGTGACAGTTGATAGGCTTTTTTTGGGGGCATCCAATGGAATGGCTCTGTAGTAGAGGTTGGACGCCATACACATATGTCAGTTAATGTCATGCGCAACTTTTATAGACTATGTTTGCGGGAAAGGACACCCTTATCCATGGTGGTATCGATCCCTAGTGGGGGTGGCTAACAGTGAAGCGTCAACCGACAGTGGGGTGTACTAACAAGCTAACAAAAAAAAGAAGCTGGAAAGGACTTGCAGAAGAACCACGATCAACTTCCATTACTCAATCCTCAACTATTTATTAATCTTAGAATTTAAGCTCACTTCCCCACCAAATAAATTATTACGTCCAAGCCGCTCTTTGATCCATTTACTTAGGTGATGCATTAATGATTTTTTCTCAAGGTTTGGGAACTGAACCAATCATGGAAGTGGCTTTTGACGGATGGGTAAAAGCCATAGCTTGGTTAATATATATATATATACACACACACACACACGGAAATGCTCACCTGGGAACCAGTTCATACATATTACGTACGAACTTTTTTGAGAACCCATCATATGTGATGTGGATCCAAAATCTGAACCGTTCATGTGAAGTAGCACCTCCTGAAATCCCCTGGGCCTAAGTTTTACTTTGATCTAAATCTTTGATGGGCCATGAAAAATGAAAACAGTTTTCTCCCTTGATTTGCATTTCTCTTTGCTATGGCCCACCAGAATAGTAGATCAGGGTGAAAATTTGTCACATGGGTTTTTATGGGATTCTGCATCACATGGACCGTTCAGATTAGACACCCATGACACGTGTGCAAAGGTGCGCACGTCCGTAGGTGCGCAGGGGAGCATGACTCTCTCTCTCTCTCTATATATATATACGGGAAAAGGTTCTACGCCGTCGTGCTCATGAGAACTTCTCATGAAATCGAGCTGTGTGGTCCCACCGTGATGTATTTGCTGTTATTCCTATGTTTTCCATCTCATTTTAGTACTCATCCCAAACCTTAAGGGGTCGTTTGGCACCGTGGATTGGAGGGGATTACAGGGGATTGGAGGGGATTAGCAATCCCCATGCCGTTTGGCACCATAAAGTAACAGGGGGTTGGCAATCCAGGGGGTTTGCAATCCCCTCGATCAGGGGGTTTGTAATCCACGCTCGGACCTTGGATTACCTTTTTGAAGCAGCTCAACGGTCAGAAATCCGACCGTTTGAAATTTTCTTTAAAAGCTCATTCAGACGCACCCATTTACCGCAACTCTCGATCTTCTTCAAAAAAGTTCATTCATCCTCTTAAAAAACGCTGTGACCATTACCTGTCCGGTACCGGCGAAGGTTGCTGCATACGCCGCCGCTAGAGTCCGCCGGAAGGTTGCCGCGGATCGCTGTTACAGAGTCGTAGAAGGAGACGGACCGTTTTATTTGAAAGTTACGGAAAGGAAAAAGGTTGGTTTACAGCGATTTCTTTTAATGAATTATAATTTATTAGTTGCATGGCCCATTAAAATGGTTATGCAAAATCTGTTCCGATTATGTGATGACTTGTCAAAATTTATTCGTACGACCAAAATATTGTAATTTTTTAGGTTTAAAAAGGGCCACACCAAATGAGATAGTGAATGGAGGGATAAGAACACTTTATTCGTATGTCCCACCATCATGGTTATATGGATGGTGTAATCCAACCATTATATAGCCCATTAAAAATTAATACTTAAGAAAAAAAATTTAGGGGTAAATATCATTCAAGTGGGCCATATGAATGAAAACAAATTCAACCATTATAATTACTTTTATATACTATTTTTAACTGTGTGATCAACTGAAACTACCAATAGCTCTTAAATTTATGTTCTACGCCTAAAATAAGATAACTCATATTATAGACGGAATGGATTTCCAACTTTCATTAACGAACCTAAAGAACATTGATTTTTGCAATAAAAATCAAGTTGGCAACGTGCATGCTGTGAAGCCACCACATTTTTATAATTTACTTTATTAATGCTCTGTGTATTCTTTAAAATACACTTCAGGGCCACCATCCATATTATCCCCTCCGTTCATCTATTTTATTAGATATTTTTATTAGGTTAGCTTAAAAATAAAGCATATAAAAATACTAAGTGGACCACACTATTGAAAAAAATATTAATTAAACATCTACTGTTGAAAAGTTACAGGGGCCACAGAAGTTTTAAATCAAGTTAATAATTATGTTTTCACTTTATACATGTCAGTGTGATCTCTAAGAACAGGTTGGATGACAAATAAACATTGGATCTGTTGAGATGACATTTTTTTTCCTATGAATTTGAACCACTCAATGTAGCCATTAATTGATGTTAGGATTAGTTGGTCCATGTTATTTCATAGATATGACCACTTGCTAGTTTGCTTTAACCATTCATTTCATAGCACCATTAATTGAATGGTTAGGATTAGTTATTGTGATTTTATAACTACGACCACTCGCTAGTTTTCCCTAACTTTCATAGCCAATGGTTAGGATTGGTTGGTTGATCTGATTTTATAAATATAATGGCTCAGCTAATTTGTGTCAACCATTCATTTCAAAGTCGTTAATTGGACGGTTAGGATTGATTGGTCAATGTGATGTTATGGATATCCTCCATCCATATTAGGACCCACAATTTGGACGGTTTATCTATACATCTGTGCTACATGTGATGAGGACAAGGCATCATCTTATCTTCTATTAATTAAGGTTGTATAAGATACTTTTCTGCTGGCCCACCCTATCAAAGGTCATACCTGGGTCATTCACATCCATCCCATCTTTTCCACAAACATGTCATGCCAGTGGAGAAATCTCAACCGTTGAAAAGATGGGCTGCAAATCAGGCTCATCTTCGTGTCAGATGATCAGCTCTCCATCACTCTCAAATGGGTGGCCCATATTACATGTGGACTAGATACAATTGGTTATTAGGATGTGTGACACCATCCTGTCAACGATCTTGACCGTCCATTCATCATAACCCTCTATTGGTGGGCCACCATGCAAAGATCACACCGGTCAGATCCAATGATTAAGATCCAGTTTCTTATAAACACTATTTGAGATTAGTATGCTTTTATTTAGCTTTGTTAGTTTGGCAATTTGGGTTTGTATAACTTTAAAAATATTTTATATTTGACAGTCTTTATCCTTTTATTTATTAATATGGGTGCACGTATGTTTTGTAATTTCTATGGTGTGTTTTTAGACCACCTGAAATTAGAGTAGATATATTTATCTTAACATGACAATGGTAAAATTTAGTAGGCCCACTTTTCTGGCCCACCTGAAGTTCGGAATTACATCTTTTTTTTTCCAATGTGTATATTTTGATGGGCTTGTTATAACTATTATTTATGTTGTAGTATATTTTAATCAATTTGAGTATTTTAAATAATTTATTTGGTCTCCTTAAATATTTATGCAAATATATCACAAAATTTGAGGGGGTTTCAAATCCACACTCCCAAACACAAATTTTACAATCCAGGGCGTTCCAAATCCAAGGTGCCAAACAAAAACAAGGGGTTCCGAATCCAGGGGGTTCTGAATCCAGGGGGTTTCAAATCTTCGCTCCCAAACAGGCCCTTAATGATATCCAAATCTCAGGTGGACTGTATCACTAGAAACAGCGATGAATGACCATTAAAATCTTTTTGCGGGCCACAAAATTAATTTTTGGATCAAGCTGACCTCTATATTTTCCCTTCATCTAGATCTTACTGACATTATTAATATGTTAAATTTCAAATAAACATCATGAAAACCTTACGATGGGCCCTTTGGTAATTTTAATGGTGAGGCACTCGATCACCGCTGTTTCCTATGAGTGGCCCACCTGAGATTTGGATCTTGGTAATTTTTATAATACCATCCTAAAATGCTATGGAGAAATGGATGGATAGTTTGGATATACAAAAAATCATCAATGTGAGCCCACAGTATGCGTAATACCCTGTTACCCGGGTAGCACGTAAAGGCTTTTAGCAGGCGGTTGGCTGCTGGTCGGTTCTCTGAGTCCCCACTACGATGTATGTGCTTTATCATGTTGTTCGTTCATTTTTATAAGATTAGTTTAGGGCTTGATTTCAAAAAATGAGGCAGATTTAAATCTCAGGTGGATCACATCACAAGAAAATAGTAGTAATTGAATGTCTACCATTAAAAACTTTCTAAAGCCTACTGTATTATTTATTTGACATCCAACCTATTGATTAGGTCATACAAACCTGGATGAATGAAAAAAATATATATATTAACTAGACCCAAAATTTTTGGGATTCAATCAACCCTATTTTTCCTGTGATGTGGTCAATCAACTTAAGATTTAGATCTACTCATTTGTAGGCTCATACAATAAAAAAATAGACAGCATGGATGAAACATATACATCATGGTGGGACCAAGAGAGCACCGACTAGTAGCCAGTAGCAGCGTCAGTAGCTAATCCGCGTCCTTGGTATGCAATACGCATCCATACAGAGGCGAGATAGGTCCAACTATGGCTGTCAATGGGCCGCGAAAACCTGATTGGCCTTTGGGCTTGGGCCATTTGGGCTGGGTTTGGGGTAGTGTATCAGGCCGGACGGTGAGGTTGGGCTTAAATTAAGAGCCCAATTATAAATCACACCGGTCTCGGGCTTAGCTCTCCAAATTCCATAAACCCAGCGCAGCCCAACAACTTTTCTCCTTTTCTTTCATTCTCTCCCTCTCTCTCACACATGAGGCACACCAAATATCATTTATCTGGAGAGATATTGAGGGCTTGGGCTCTGGCGGACTCAGGACGGGCTTTGTGAAATTGTCCTGGGCCGGACTCGAGCTGGACTATTTCATCCCGTCATGGGCCCGAGCTAGATTTGGGCTTGGTTCATAATTAGAGGCCGGGCTTGGACAGAGCTCGGCCCGGATGGATGGATGGACGGACCTAATCCGGCCCATTGACAAGCCTAGGTCCAACGGATCTAATTTCAGATATTATTCCTTATCTAAGTTAGGGTCCACAAATTGGAGCGTTTAGATCGTGTACGTACGCATTTCTACGGGAATTCATATTTTTCAACGCCTGTATCAATTAACTCTTTTTTCTTTTCTTTTCCTTTTTCGAAAGAGTAAGACAAGCTGTTCTTGTCCAGAGTAGCATCAACCTCCTTCTATAAATACCCATCCATCGTAAGTTCGTAACAGAACATAAGCAACAACAGCCATGGCCATACAGAAATCTCTCTCTTGCTTTTCTTCTTTTATTATTAGAATTTCTTTCTTCCAATGCCTTTACAACAGCACCAGCATCCACACTCGGAGAAGCAGAGGCTCTCTTGGAATGGAAAGCCAGCATCTCCTCACCACAAGCTCTCCATTCATGGTCACTTCCATCTGCTAATGCTAGTGCCAACACAATCTCTCCATGCAAATGGTATGGGATCTCCTGCAACGGCCTTGGAAGCGTAATAGAGATAAGCTTACCCAGTGCAGGCTTGCAAGGTAAGCTTGATAACTTGAGCTTCTCCTCATTTCCAAACCTCTTCCGTCTCAATCTCAGTGACAACACACTAACTGGAACCATCCCAGCTGATATTGGCACTCTTTCTAGACTCGTCTCCCTCAATATCTCCATGAATTATCTCTCTGGAGTTCTACCTCTTTCAATGGCTAACCTTTCTCACCTTTCAGAGCTCGACATCTCATCTAATGAAATAACTGGGCCTATTCCTCCATCTTTAGGTAACTTGACCAGGCTGACAATCCTCTACCTCTTTGACAATCAAATTTCTGGTTCAATTCCTGCACAATTAGGAAATCTCAAGAATTTGGTTGAGTTGTCATTGCAGAATAATAGTCTGACAGGTCCAATCCCACCTGCTTTAGGTAATTTAAGAAACCTTACACTTTTGTACCTCTACAGAAATCAAATTTATGGTTCAATTCCTGCACAATTAGGAAATCTCAAGAATTTGGTTTAGTTATCGTTGCACAATAACAATCTGACAGGTCCAATCCCTCCTGCTTTAGGTAATTTGAGAAACCTTACACTTTTGTACCTCTACGGCAATCAAATTTCTGGTTCAATTCCTCTAGAAATTGGGAATTTGGTAAATCTCAATAAGCTTGAGCTTGAGAGTAACCTTCTAACAGGTTCTATCCCTTCCACTATAGGAAACTTGACCAAGCTTGAACTCTTCAATGCATTTGACAACCATTTAACTGGTGAGATCCCAAAAAGCTTCAGAAATTGCACTAGTTTAACTAGAGTTCGACTCGAAGGAAATCAGCTTGTTGCAAATGTATCAGAAGCCTTTGGTGTCTACCCACATCTCTATTTCATGGATGTCAGCAACAACATGTTGTTTGGTGAACTCTCACCGAACTGGGGAGAATGCAAAAACTTGACGAGGCTACAATTATCTGGGATCACTGGTAGAATTCCTCGCGAGATTGGGCAGTTGAAGCAGCTACAAGTACTTGGTCTTTCTTTGAACCATCTAGAAGGAGAGATTCCAAAGGAATTTGAGAGGCTAACTTCTTTGTTCAGCTTGAGTTTAAATGGTAACGAACTTTCTAGTCAGGTACCAAAAGAGATTGGAAAACTCTCCAACTTGGAGGTTCTTGACTTGTCAAGGAATCACCTAAGTGGTCCAATACCACCTCAATTAGGGGATTGCTCCAAACTCCAATATCTGAAATTGAGCGAAAATGATTTGAATGGAAGCATTCCATTTCAAATTGGTAACCTGGTATACTTAGAGGATTTACTAGATCTCAGTCATAACTTGCTCAATGGAGAGATATCACCACAACTTGGGAAATTGCATGTGCTGGAAAAGTTAAACCTCTCCCACAACATGTTGTCGGGCTCCATTCCACCTTCTTTTGAAGCAATGTTCAGCTTGCAATCTATTGATTTTTCATACAATGCTTTGGAAGGTCCTCTTCCCAACAGCAAAAACTTTCAGAAGACTCCTGCAATGGCATTCATAAAAAACAAAGGTTTATGTGGTGAAGTGCAAGGTTTGAGACCCTGCAACGCTCCTTCAATAAGGCATGGTGATGCAAGGAAAGGCCGCCAAGTTGTTATCTTCATTGTTCTTCCTCTCTTGGCAGCCTTGTTTCTTTTATTTCTAGTCGTCAGCCTTTCTTCCATTTATTCCCAAAGACGAAGAAATAAAGAGAAGGTGGTTCTTGAAAAGAGCAGCAGAAATCCATTTTCAATATGGAATTATGATGGGATTGATGCATTTGAACAGATCGTGGAAGCGACAGAGGGTTTCGACGACAAATACTGCATCGGAACTGGAGGGTATGGAAAAGTTTACAAAGCAAATCTACCATCAGGCCAAGTAGTAGCTGTGAAGAAACTTCACACACTTGAAGGTGGGGATCAATCCGACCAAAGAAGTTTTAGAAATGAGATTCGAGCATTAACAGAAATCCGCCATCACAACATTGTGAAGTTTTATGGTTTTTGTTCCCATACTCAATTCTCATTTCTAGTCTATGAGTACATGTAAAGGGGAAGTTTGGCTAGTATCCTAAGCAACGACAGAGGAGCTGCAGAGTTGGATTGGACTCTAAGGGTGAAAGTTATTAAAGGTGTGGCCCATGCATTATCTTACATGCACCATGATTGCACCCAACCAATTGTCCATTGAGACCTATCAAGCAACAACTTTCTGTTGAATTCGGAACTTGAGGCCTGTGTCTCTGACTTTGGCATTGCAAGATTGTTGATACCTGATTCGTCCAATTGGACTACGCTCGCCGGCACTTACGGATACATTGCTCCAGGTTAGCTGTTAATTCATTCTCCATACTTTAAAAGTTTTATTAGCAATTGGTCTTTATTTTTTCTTAAGCTTTCCTTTTTATTTTATTTTATTTTTTGTTGGCAATTACATACTAAGGATTGTGCATATGTTAACATACTGTTGTCAAATATTGCAATCTAGGGCAACTGGAAGATTCCTTGATCCAACAGCTGTAAGAGACCTTGTAAAGAAACATACATGGGTTTGTATTTTTACAATCGCCAAAGTCAAAACTAATATAATAATGCAAATGAAGATAAAAGTAAGAATGCATTTTCTTTGCTACACTTGTGGTCCATCATTTTACATTATGCATGGTAGAGATAATGTGGTTGCATGGTAAGACTAACCATAGTTCCAAGTTACCCAACTAACTTATGCATATTTTATCAGCTATTAAATTTGTGATGCTGACTATTTTTCTTAACTGTACATTTGTTGGCCACCAATTAGATGGACAGAGTCCTCCAATAACTATAATTTTTGGAACCTATTCCATCTACAATATGGACCATGCTTTTAGATGGTCTGGATATATTTACATGGATATTCCAAGTGTATAGATGGATGTGTAATCACTGTTTAAGAAATGATTGAAAAAACTCGTACTTCTGGCCCATACGAGTAAATGTGAAAATGATGTGCAAGGAAATAAATGTGGAAGTGATGAATACGGAAATAAGGCATCCTTCAATGCTCAGCCAAGAGATCCCAGAGGATGGTTGGGTTTCCTCCATTGCACAAGGGTTTCGACAGCTCTATGGTCCAAACCGTTGATGTGATGTCCCACATAGTGAATGCCCCACACCAAAAAAATAAAAAAATAGTTCCAAGATCGAAAATCCTTGAAACAATGCCCATAGTACCCAATCATAGCCGATGAAATGTGCAATTACAATGATACCTATATACACATCAATGACTTAGTTTACACGTGCCAACTTCTCATGCGTTTGGGATTCCCGAGGCACACATAAAGGTAATCCCAAACATGTAGATGACCCAACACAATGATTAATCTGGTTCTTTTATTGAGCGGGCCACTACCATGTGAAAACAATGGATAGTTTTAGAAAAAATTGGCAACATACACAATATATATGAAACAATGGACCATCCGGACTTTTTCTGATGTAGAGCGGGTCGCAGACGGTTGCATGGCCAAGATGGATCAGAAAAGGCCTGGTCGACGACAGAAGTGATCCAGACCATCGAACCTTAAATCGGGCGTATCTTGCAATCCGGAATGAGTTATCTGATGTAAAATATATGATTTTCGGGTAGAACGAGCTACTGAAGCCAACTAATCTGCTACGCCGGGTTGCACAGTCTGGAATTGCGAAAAATCCCTGGATCGACGGTCGTTTCCCTGTTTTAATTTCGTTTTTACTATAAATAGTAAGTTCTAGTTTGATTATAACTCTTCATCCGTCGGGCTTTAGGAGTTGCGCCCAACGTGAAAAGAGCTTAGAATAATTAGGAGAACAGTTTGGTGAAGCCAAATAGGACACTTCCTATTTTTGGCCGAAAACCTTGCGCACTAGTAGACATCACGACCGTCTATAAATAGTAAGTTTACTATTTATAGTAAGTCGTGGATTCTAGGAGTTTGAGTTGTAGTTTGATTCTAATTTCTTTCCCATTGCTTGGTACCCCTATTTAAAGGGCTGTGAACTCATTTTTAGTCATCAATTAATCAATTTCGAATTTATTAGAATTTATTTCTATTTTCTACTTTCTTTCCTCGTGGATTCGAGAAGTCTCTGTGAGGAGTCTTTCTTTCCTCGTGGATTCGGAGTAGTTATCCTCATCACGTTCATCCCTGCGTCAATTGGTATCAAAGCGAGGTTTCTCCTTGGGCCGATGGCAAACAACGAAGGTATGAATCAAAATCCTGTGGATGGTAATCCACAGATTCGTTATTTTTCAGAAAGAATGGAAGCTTTCCACCGGAAGAGTTAGTTGACCATGCAAGGGTTGCAGGCAACTCTCGACCGTCTTGCGTATGCGCTACTTCCGCCCCGAGCCCTAGGCGGTGCTCCACCACCCATAGTTGCTGTACGACACAATCCCGATTTTCGTAGAGCACTACCAGTGGCAAACCGTAGGGCTACACCAGATGACTCAAGTTCTAGCGACGAGGACCTTAATGAGGATTTTGCTCGACGACCAATCCATGGAGGTGATCATCTAGATCGTGCTGAAAGAGACTATCGAGGTAAGGCTGAACTTCCTAATTTTAACGGTTTATTAGGTATAGAAGATTTTCTCGATTGGCTAGCCGAAGTAGAAAGATATTTTGATTACATGGACGTGCCAGATCATAAAAGGGTAAAATTGGAAGCGTTTAAATTAAAATCTGGTACTTCTGCATGGTGGGAACAATTACAACTCTCACGAGCCCGCCAGAATAAGGTGCCCATCTCATCATGGCCACGGATGAGACGTCTTCTTCGATCACGATTTCTCTCTAGTGATTATGAGTAAATATTATTCCAACAATATCATTACTGACAAGGAAATCGAACTGTCACAGATTACACCAAAGAATTCCAACGGTTGCTTACACGAAACGATCTGTCAGAATGAGTCACAGAAGGTGGTAAGATTTATAGGTGGGTTGCGGCCGACAATTCAGGACCGAATTCAGGTGCACTCGGGACCGTGGATGAAGCATTCAATTGGCGGGTAGGGCGAAACACAACTTGCAAGAGCTCCCGCTCGTCCATATCCTTCAAATCGACCCCCATGACGAGTCCCACGCGAGATCCGGTCTTGCCACGAAGAAAAGATCCGATGCCTCAACTTCCTACAATCGCAAACCGTGATACGGGAGCGACTCATCCAGACCTCAACAGCAGCACCCACAACAACGGGCTCCAGTAGGATTCCAAATCCTTATACTCGGCCAAGGTCGAACAATTGTTACCGTTGTGGCCAACCAGGCCACTTATCGAACACTTGTCCTCAACATCCCACAGCGCATGCACTTGACTATAAACGAAGGGGGCACTGAAGATGAGGCCGCAGAAGAAGACCATCGCTTTGATGAACATGAACAAACCACTGAAGAAATAGCAGGTGGCGATGAAGTGACGGGCGAGGATCGTGGCGAATTTCTAGTTGTGAGACGATTACTGTATGCCCCACGAAAGGAATTACATCCACAGTGACACAATATATTTTGTACTCGGTGCACCGTCAACGGAAAGGTCTGTGATGTGATCATAGACAGTGGTAGTAGCGAAAACATCGTCTCGAGAGTAATGGTGGACAAGTTGCGGTTACCAACGATGAAACATCCTTTCCCATACTTAATTGGCTGGATAAAAAAGGTGAATGAGACCAAGGTAACTGAACAATGTACTATCTCGTTTTCAATTGGCAAAAATTATAAGGATCAAATTCTTTGTGATGTAGTCGATATGGAAGCTTGTCATATATTACTTGGTCGACCCTGGTAGTCGGACCATGATGCGACCCATCGGGGATGAGATAATGTCTACGTATTCGTCAAGGATAGTCTAAAAATAATCCTTGCCCCTATGGCACCAGAGAACCACCCTGAAGCCTCTAAAGTGGAGGAGAGTTCCCTCTTGACCATTCGGGATTTCATGGAGGAATCCAAGGAAACTGGCGAGGTATACGCCGTAGTAGTGAAGGGCGAGGAAGAGGAACCCTCCAAGTTTAAGACTGTTGCTAAACAAATTCAAAGAAGTTTGGCCTGAGAATTTACCTGATGGATTGCCCCCCATGAGGGACATCCAACATCACATAGACCTCGTCCCTGGGGCTAGCCTGCCCAATAGCCCTCATTATCGGATGAGTCCGAAGGAGTGTGAGATACTTCAGGGGCAAGTGGAGGAATTGATCCGTAAGGGTCTCTTAAGAGAGAGCATGAGCCCATGTGCCGTACCAGCATTATTAACGTCAAAAAAAGATGGAAGCTGGCGCATGTGTGTCGACAGCTGAGCAATCAACAAAATTACCATCAAATATCGGTTTCCAATACCACGGTTGGACGACATGTTCGATATGTTAGAAGGGACTAAGGTGTTCTCTAAACTAGATCTAAGGAGCGGGTACCATCAGATTCGTATTCGACCCGGTGATTAGTGGAAAATGGCATTTAAGACCAAGGAAGGGTTGTATGAGTGGCTGGTCATGCCCTTCGGCCTATCGAACGCACCAAGTACTTTTATGCGTTTGATGAATCAAGTTCTAAAACCGTTCACTGGCCGATTTGTGGTAGTATATTTTGATGACATACTGATATATAGCTAAGATGAGGCGGAGCACAGGAAACATCTCAGGCAGGTACTACAGGTCCTACAAATTAACAAGTTGTACCTCAACTTGAAGAAGTGTAGTTTTTTAACTGACAGCTTATTGTTTCTAGGATTTGTTGTAACGTCCACAGGCATTCGTGTGGACGATGAAAATGTGCGAGCTATTAGGGAATGACCGATCCCGATAAACATTCATGAGGTGAGGAGTTTTCACGGGTTGATGACTTTCTATCGTCGATTTGTGCAAGATTTTAGCACCATAGTCGCTCCTATAACAGATTGTATGAAAAAAGGACCGTTCCAGTGGACCGATAAAGCTGATAAGAGCTTTCATGAGATCAAGCATCGTTTGTTTACAACACCGGTCTTGGTGCTTCCTAATTTTGACAAATTGTTTGAGGTTGAGTGTGACGCTTCATACGTCGGAATTAGAGGAGTATTATCATAGGAAGGCAGGCCGGTAGCCTTCTACAGCGAGAAGCTCAGCGAAACCCGAAAGAAGTGGTCGACTTATGAGCTTGAGTTGTACGCAGTTGTTCAGGTGCTGTGACATTGGCGGCATTATCTGAGTCAAAGAGAGTTTGTTTTATACACTGACCATCAAGCATTAAAGTTTATTAATAGTCAGACTAACGTGAATCGTGTGCATGCTAGATGGGTTACGTTTTTACAGGATTCACGTTCGTTCGGAAGCACAAGTCAGGGCAGTAGAACAAGGTGGTTGATGCACTTAGCCGTCGTGCATCACTACTAGTTACAATGAGCAACGAGGTAGTCGGCTTTGACTGTCTCAAGGAGCTGTATGCCGAGGATGAGGACTTCAAAGATTCTTGGATGAAGTGTCAAGAAGGTCACCCCAGTAACCTTCATATACAGGACGATTTTCTCTTGAAAGGAAATCGATTGTGCATCCCTCAAAATTCTCTGAGGGAGCAGATTATTCAGGAGCTACATGGAGGTGGCCTTGGTGGACACTTGGGACGAGACAAGACGCGGGCTCTTGTGGAAGAACGGTATTACTGGCCGCAGGTAGTACGCGATGTGGGAAAAACTGTACAACGTTGTCATGTTTATCAGACCTCCAAGGGACAATCTCAGAATACGGGCATCTACACCCCGTTACCTGTGCCTAACGGTCCTTGGGAGGATTTATCAATGGACTTCGTGCTTGGTCTCCCATGAACACAACGCGGCATGGATTCGGTGTTCGCGGTGGTAGATCGTTTCTCAAAGATGACACACTTTATCCCATGCAAAAAGACCCTCGATGCAACACATGTGGCGAATTTATTTTTCGGGAGGTCGTTCGGCTACACGGGGTCCCCAAGACCGTTACTTCTGTTCGTGACACGAAGTTCATTAGCCACTTTTGGCGGACTTTATGGAATCGATTCGATACACTACTTCAGTGCTTATCACCCACAGACTGATGGGCAGACTGAAGTTGTGAATCGCATATTGGGAAACCTCCTTCGCTGTATTTCAGGAGAAAAACCGAAGTAGTGGGATTTGTCCTTGTCCTAAGCAGAGTTTGCATTCAACAACATGGTGAACCGCTCGACAGAGAGATCACCGTTCCAGATTATCTACGGACGAGTGCCTCGCCACACACTTGACTTGGTCCCTCTACCGAAGCACCTAGGCACGAGCATTGCAGCAGAACATATGGCAGACAAAATCATGGGCATCCATGCAGAAGTACAGACCAAGCTACATGCCTCGAACGAGAAGTATAAGGAACAAGCGGACAAGCATCAGCGACAAAAAGTGTTCGAGGTGGGCGACTGCATTATGGTCCATCTGTGCAAAGAGAGATTTCCGACCGGGATGTACAACAAGTTGAAAAATAAGAAGATTGGACCCGTCCCAATCATCCAAAAGATCAATGACAACGCTTATATTGTTGATCTTCCAGATGACATGCAATCTCACAGACTTTCAATGTCGCGGACCTGACCGAGTATCATGAACCAGAGCATGACGAGAACTCGAAGACGAGTTCATTTGAAGTGGAGGAGATTGATGTAGAGCAGGTCGCGGACAGTTACATGGCCAAGATGGATCAGAAAAGGCCCGGTCGATGACAAAAATGATCCAGACCATCGAACCTTAAATCGGGCGTATCTTGCAATCCGGAATGAGTTATCTGACGTAAAATATATGATTTTGGGGTAGAACGAGCTACTGAAGCCAACCAACCCCGCTACGCCAAGTTATGCAGCCCAAAATTGCGAAAAACCCTTGGGTCAATGGTCGTTTCCTGTTTTAATTTCGTTTTTACTATAAATAGTAAGTTTTAGTTTGATTATAACTCTTCATCCGTCGGGCTTTAGGAGTTGCGCCCAACGTGAAAAGAGCATAGAATAATTAGGAGAACGGTTTGGAGAAGCCAAATAGGACACTTCCTATTTTTGGCCGAAAACCTTGCGCACTAGATGACATCATGACCGTCTATATATAGTAAGTTTACTATTTATAGTAAGTCGCGGATTCTAGGAGTTTGAGTTGTAGTTTGATTCTAATTTCTTTCCCATTGCTTGGTACCCCTATTTAAAGGGTTATGAACTCGTTTTTAGTCATCAATTAATCAATTTCGAATTTATTAGAATTTATTTCTATTTTCTGCTTTCTTTCCTCGTGGATTCGAGAAGTCTCTGTGAGGAGTCCAGAGAAGCTCCGTGGATTCGGAGTAGTTATCCTCATCACGTTCATCCCTGCATCATTTTCGCAAGATCATCCAAAACTTTGGCCAATTCTCTGCACCTCTCAGATGTGCTGAGTATGTCTTATTTGGCATTTGCGCAGTTTATAGAGATGTCTTGAAGTTAACAAGGACAAAAACTTCGAAGATATGAAATCTAGATTAAGAAATTGAGGTAAGTTCGATATATGATTAAGAGTTTAGCTATTAACGATTAAGAATGAGAAATGATCATGACTGAACCATCTTCCTTCTTGCAGAGCTTGCATATACAATGAGGGTAACTGAAAAATGTGACGTATATAGCTTTGGCATTGTGGCACTTGAAGCGATGATGGGAAGGCATCCTGGGGAGCTCATCTCCTCTCTGACACCACCAAGTAGACAAGATACACTGCTAAAGGATATGTTGGATCAACGTCTCCTGGACCTGACGGCTGCGGTTGCACACGAAGTCATATTTGTGGTGTCCGTGGCACTTTCATGCATTCGGCCGGATCCAAACTCTCGGCCAACCATGCACCACGTGGCTCAAGAGTTGTCTATTGGTGGGTCTTCCTTTTCTCTAGGGCCATTCCATGCACTTGCATTACATCAACTCATGGATCTTAAAGTATAGTTGGGTGGATGAAAATCATCGCGGTTGAAGGTGTGTAGTGGCAAGAACATTAATAATGTGTGTTTATTGTATGAAAATCATCCTATATGGAGAAGGTATTTTTCTTGCTATGATATGTATGTAATTTTAGTGTGTGGAATTGGTGTTTATCTAAAATGTAGATTTTCAAGTGAAGCTTCTCCTTCTTTGTGGCTCCCACTTGAATGTTTGTATATCGTTTTTATTCAAAACCAAATGTTATAAAGGTATGTTGAAAGAATAAAAATGTTTCATTGTATGTGTGATGGTTATCTTCTAACTGAATGTCTTCTAAACCAAAGAATTTACCTTTTAGGAGATATTATACTTTTTTGAAATAATAGTTTTCTACTAACATATTATTAGGAGAAGAATGGGTATATTTATTAGTGAGAAAAGGTACCAAATGTGGTTTTGTTAATTGAAAAGGAAAAGAAGAAAAGAGAGAAAAAAGAGCAACAACTTCACACACCGGCAATGTGACTCAAGATAATTATACTATACCTCAAGTCAAAGTGTCCTCTAAATCTACTCCATGAATAATTGGTAGGATTCGAGAGCTGATGCGACCTGCTTTCTTCACCCATTAAATTAAGGTGACTTGCATAAGCTCCATGAGCCCATTTCTACTTTGAATCCAGCTTGGCCCATGGGCAAAGCTTGGGCCTTTCGTTTTGGTTTGGGCCAGGGCTCAAGTCATTTCAGACACGCAATTTCATTTCCTATAAGTATCCCATTCTAGTCATCCCCTAGACAACAACCCATTCTCCATGAATGCATACAGCTGGTTTCGTTTCTTTGGACATCTATTTCATTGTGTATGTGTGCCCCACTTGATCAACAGATAGATTAACAACATTTAAATGCAAAATAGTGATTTTATCAAATTTGGGCTGGGTAGCATCGAGTTCGGGCCTAACCATTTTTCGGGCTCAGATTTTGGTTACTCTGCTTGGTTGGTACGGGCCATGGGTCATAAGTATAGATCCGGCCCAAACCCGGCAAAGACAAACCAAATTTGAATCGAAAGTGGCCTGTCCCGAAGCCCAACAGAGCTTTAGACACCATAAACGGCTAAAGAGAGCATCGGAGTCGTTGGGTTGGAGAAAGGTTGCAGGTTTCTCTTCTCCCACTCCAAAGGGGCGACCGAGAAGAACACAGTCTCATCGAAGCCTAATATGGTAATTTCACTAATCTCTAACTCTAATCTCATCCTCTTCCATTTCCTCATGTAAGGAAAAAGAAAAGAAAATAAATAATGAATTTCCATTTTAATTTATGAGGGAAAGGGACGGGAAGCTTTGGGAAGAGAGGGAACAAGACACACACTCTTTGCGTACGCCAAAGCTTTCATCTTCAGAAGGGCCGATGCGCTTCTTGCGCTTATCCCGCTAGCCGTATCCGCAAGTGTACGTAATCTACCGACCCCCGCTTTTTTAATATTTCTGCAATTTTGGAAGCTCAATTCGGTTTTTATGCATTAGTTGGGTTTGGGTACTCTGCTTAATCATTCTTTGATTATTATTTTTCATGCGTTTTCGTGCAATCTCTACATTCGATGTGGATTAGATATTT